>NC_082643.1:30722938-35522938 GCF_028023285.1 Balaenoptera ricei
GCTTGAAAACAGTCTGAACTCGTCAGTGCTGAAACCAACAGATAAATTCCTAGAAGGATGCACAAGCGTGGACCACATGCGTACCTAAGGAAGCAGGGGCTAGAGGCAGGTCTGTTTGTCTCAAATCCCAAGGTAGCTGTTTCTTCCTTTCCTTCCCTCACATGCTCACAGTTTTCTGGATGAAGAGGATTTGAAGACGAACTGTAACAGGGAAGGTGTAAACCCCTAAATCTCTGAATTTCCTCACAACTGAGAAAGTGATAGGAAGTTGTAGGCATCTTCATGGGACTTCAAGATGCCCGTGGGGCCCCTCAACATCTTTCTTGTTCCCCTCAGCTGGGATGGACCTGTTTCTACAGTCCCTGTTCTCCTGGTCTCCCCCAAATGGAGATGGGGCAGTTCCTCCCTTCCCAGAAGCTGGAGAATATCCAGCCTTCATCTGGAGGTGAGAATAAAAATAACCTGCAGCATGTAGCTGTTATCTCCCTATACCATCCAATGAATTCAAGAGGAGAAGTCCAACCAGAGCCTCTGGAGTCAGTGATTTGAAGAAGTACATTGCACTCTGCTTACCTGAAGGAAAGACTTAAGAATAAACACAAAGTAGATGAGAACTGCAAGAGAAACTAACCCGGATGTTAGCTGAGGCGTGTCTGGCCCCTAGAGAACTAAATGTGATTGATTCAAGCCCCTGTTTTCATGTGCTGAGCAAGCCCCAATCCTTCTCCAAGTCAACGATAACTTCCAGTGAAGGGAAGGGGGGAGTGCAGGAGACTAACATGTTTGGATCACCTCTGGCTACAACCTACTGCTTACTTAGTTTGCTGGTCACTTTACCATTTCAAAGGTGCTCTCTCTCTTCTGCGCTGCATCAACCCTTAGCAGAAAATCAGCATCTGTCTTAATTTCTTCACAAAGGCACATGTACCTTCTCTCTCTCTCTCTCTCTCTCTCTCTCTCTCCTCACACACACACACACACACACACACACACACACACAAACACACCCCTTGCTAGGAAAATGAGTGAATTTGTTATATTTTAACAATTTTCCAGATTAGAGGAGAAACTTATAAATATCTCCAAGGACCTCTCTACCAGGCATATTTCTAGAGCCGCCTTGATCTTTATCTGATCCCTTGGCCTCAAGCTATCTTGCTCATGCCGCCTTGCTTCTTCCTTCTCTCTCCTCTTCACTTCTTCCCTCAAGAGCAAAAACATATTCCTTCTGCTGCCTCATGTGGAGCAGTTTGGCATTCTCCTTCGCTGAATTGGCTCCTGTCTTCACCACATCCTTGGGTCCCCACTACTACTCAAGCATAGAACTTAAGGGCAGTTGTTCTTAAGTGTGGTCACCAGAACCGTGGCACCAGCATCACCAGGGCACTTGTTGCAAATGAAAATTCTCCAACCCCACTTCAGACCTACTGCATCAGAAACTCTGAAGGTGGGCCCAGAAGTCTGTTTTAACACATCTGCCAGGCGATTCTGACGCATGCTTAAGAAGTTTGAGAAACATTGCTTTAGGGAATAGCAGTTAAAGGACTGGTGGAGGAAGAGCTGCCAACAAACGAGATGGAGAAAGAAAGTTTCCACAGTAGATTATTGTTTTCAATGGCACTGCCAACAAGTGCCTGGAAGGGAGGGAAGTTTCATCACCACCACCACCCCGCCCCTGTAATCTCCTGGCACTTTGTAGCTTCGAGACAAATGCCCCATCTCCCAATTCCCGCTAGATTGCTACACTCCTCCAACAAGTACCTTCATAAAAAAAGTCTGAACCTGCCAGTGGTTGCTCTAGGGTTGCCGTAGTTATTACATAGGCTGATGACATAAGCTTCAAAGATAGTATATTTATAATCAGAAAATATTTGTTAAAATTGGTCTGGCCAAAAAGTTCGTTCGGGTGATTTGTACGATGTTATGGAAAATCCCAAACCAACTTTTGGGCAACCCAATAGATACAAAATAAGGATAGGGTGATTGAGCACAAATACTGTGGAAACCAAACAGGATAGTTGACAGTGAGTGATTAGTTCTAGCTTTGTTTATATTATAAATCATAGACTCTCATCTCTTTTTTTCTTTTTTTTTTTAATGTAACTAAATTGGAGCACTGAGCAAATAATAGATTCAAAAGACAAACAGTTTTGGCTTCAGATTCTAACAATAAATCATCTCAGAGACTGGCCAGTGGATAATTATTTTGTGTCTCGGTCTAGCACAAAGTTTTTGGGTTACCTCCATCTATGGCCAAGGTCAATCATTGCAAATAAACCTCACAAAAGGTACCACATAGCCAGCAGCCTCAGGGGATAAAAAGACAAAGGAGTGTGTGGGATGGAAACTTGGAAGATCCCATGACCTAGGTTCTCCTCTACCCCAATTAGAAACAGCAAAAACAAACATCATAGTTGGGGCAACCAGTGATCTGTCTCCTGGCCTGACATTAATTGTCTCATGCCCATAATGCTGTTGTAATTATGAAATCAAAGGTGATCTGTAGGAATTTTCCATGACGTTTAAAATATTCTTTTGATTTTCTAACATATTTTATATGCCTTCCTACATACTGATGCTTGGATTAGTCATATATTGCTACACAGCAAATTACTACAAAATTTAGTGGCTTAAGAAAACAAACGTATTATCTCACATTGTTTCTGGGTTCAGGAACCTGGGAGCAGCTTAGCTGGGCAATTGTGTTTCAGGCTCTCTCAAGAGATCTCAGTCAAGATGTCAGCTAAAGCCATAACAGAAAGCTTTATTGGGGCTGGAGGAGTCACTTCCAAGATGGCATATTTGCATGGTTATTTGCAGGAAGCCTCAGTTTCTCAACACATGGGCTTCTCCATGTGGCTGCTCACAGAAGGCAGCTACCGTCCACCAAGTAAGTATTCCAACTCAGAGAGTGGCGCCCTCTATTACCTAGTCTCTGAAGTTGCATACTATTACTCCCACTTTATTGTTTTTGACAGAATTAGATCACTAAGAAGAGCCCACACCCAGTAGGATGGGATGGGAAGGGAGGAGTATCAAAGAATTTGTGGACACATCTAAAACCACCACAACATTTTAAAATATTTATTGGGTTTTTCTCCATGGATATTTCACACTCCTTCAAAATTATTTTTTTATAAAACTCAACCATAGTCAGCAATTGTGATTGCATAAATCTACACATGTAATGAAATAGCATAGAACTATACGTGTATTGTAAAACATCGATTTTGTGCGTTTGCTTGATATTTAAGTAAAAGGTACACGTGACTATTCTGTACCATCTTTGCAACTTCTTGTGACTCTGTAACTATCATATATATGATAAAATAAAATTAGAACAGCTTGCTTAAAACCAGCCTACTTATGCAAGTGTACCTAAGATCTGAACTACCTCCATAAATTTTCTAGGCAGTCACTTTAAGCTAATTTTATCTTCAGTCTGTACAAGAGTGTGTGTGTGTGTGTCTATTTTGTCTTTAGTCTGTCTGTCTGTCTGTCTTATGGTGTAGCTGTGTTCCTATTTCTGGTTCTACATCAACCAGCTTGACTGCATTATTATTACTTCAGCCTTTTATTCATGTGAATTTCAACATTAACTCCTCAAGTTTCCTATGAAAACTTTAATGTATTTTCTTTCTGGGAAACACCTGGTTTTCTGATCTCTTCCTTGATATTGCTCATATTAAGAAGTTATCAGGCATATGTTATTTTTGTTTTTTTTAAAATATTAGCCTGATAGTAATTATTTGCCCTTACAACTTAATATTTATAATAAGTAAGGAGAAAACAAATTAAGTTCACTTTTGTTAAAGTTTAGATAATTCAGATTTAATAAAAGCTATTGGCTGTATCACATAGGGAACTTTGCTCAACATTTTGTAATAACCTAAATGGGAAAAGAATTTGAAAAAGAATAGATACATGTATATGTATAACAGGATCACTTTGCTGTACATCTGAAACTAACACAACATTGTTAATCAACTATATTCCAATATAAAATGAAAATTAAAAATAATAATAAAAAGTGATGAGTCTACAGTAAATAACTCCATAAAACAGTAAAAAAGAAAATAAAGCTATTAGGTAAAGTTGTTGATATTTCTTATCCAGAGTATTATTAGAACTTTTAAGAAATGCTTATTTTTAAATAATCTTTTGCATGTAAAAAACATTATAAAGAAATAAGTTAAATATTTAAAGTGATTATTTCAGGTGACATAATTTACTTTAATTTTCTTCTTTATCAAAAATATCTTATTTTCCAAATTTGCTAGAGCAAGCATGTATTACTTTTCAAATCAGAAAGTATATTCTTGAAAACACTGATGTATTTAGTTTTATGTAATAATAGTCATATAAAAATAACATGCTCAGCAAAATGATTGAAAGGAAATACATCCAAATGCCAACAGTGACACATTTGTGTTGAGTTACTGGTGATATTGTCTTCTATTTTTCCAATTTATTACATTTTGCATAATGAGCATTTATTAATTTTGTATGGATGAGGTAATATAAAACATACCACTGCCTCCCATGATTTATGCTTTTCAAATACCAGATTAGCAGTAGTTGCATTTTATGAAATCTTGGCTCTGGCTGTCAACAGAAGAGTTTGCCAGCAGACAGAGGTTTACAAGATTTTAGTCACTGAACAAGGAGAAAGGAGCAAATAAGCAAACCCATAAAGAACTTTAGCAACTACAAAAGAAATCAAGTCAAGCATACACTAGTTTACAAGTGACAATATATGATTCTCCACAGAGATTATTCATAACACAAATAGTTCCTCTTACCTTCTTCCAATATCAATACAAGCAGCTCAGAGCAAAGAGAAGGAGCTGACATGGAGGTGGTTAAAGAGAAGGATGACTTTTTAAAAAATACAGGTTACCGTAGACTCAGGATCAATGAGTATTCACCTTTCAGACAGTGCAATTTATACAAAAAACTACAAGGGCTCTAACACCAAAAAGAGTTTTGAAAGCCTTAACACCTGCTCCCTGATGCCAGACACCCAAACTCAAAATGCAAAACACTATACATAAGAAGGAAATATAATCATCAGAGGAAAGCAACTGTTGAATCAATATTGAGTGGAGAAAAAAAAAAAACTTGTAATAATGGTTCAGTTTCAAAAGAATAACACTGGCTGTCAGTTCGCAAACTGGCCCCCACACAGAGAGGGCAAGGGGAGACCAAAGAAAGAGGCAGACCTCTCCAGATCAGTAGGTGGCAGGTTTACTAATCAAGGGAACTTACATCCGAGGCTTGGCTTGGGTGGCCTCCAGATGAGCAGATCTCTGCACCCGCCTGCCAGACTCTTAGAAGTTTATATAGAAGGCTTAACTGGGTTCAATCACATATTTAGTCCAGATGGTCTTGACAACACCTAATTCTCTCAAGGCTGAGTCTTTGAAACAGCTGCTAATGTGGAAATGGTGGGTGGAACATACATTCCAAAGACGGGAGAGGGTGAGGAGCCTCTGACTGCCCAAGTCCAGCTTGAGGATCAACCAGAGGTCACATCCTCTCCATGACCTCCTCCAACAGTGGCTAAGTTAAAACTTAGTTACAACTTTGTATATCCTTATCTTGATTTTCTCAATCATAGTAGACCTTGATGAAAATAAAACAATTTTAAGTAAAATGAATTGAAGATAATAAGTGCTGATTTATCATTTATTGATCCCTTTCTGCCTTAGTCTGGGTTTCCCAGAAAGTAGAATAGAAGGCACAAGGCTATGCCACTCTTTTATTAGAGAGTACAATCCTAGGAAAGCAGGAGTGAGGGAAAGGGGAAAAGTCAAAGACGAGGGAAAGGAAATGCTAGTAGTTTATACAGCTTCTTGGATCATTCTGTCTTCTGTAACCATCTTACAACAGGCTGTATAAATTACTATCTCAGAACAATCCATCCAAGGGGAGAAAGGAGGAAAAGTTTACCCACTGGGTAACATCTCTTACTGAACAAAGTTTTTCCCCACTGACATTGGCTCCCCTGTACCTCTGGGTTGCACATGCATGGGGACCAAGTGGGTCCTGCAGTCTGACACTTCAGTAGCAACAAGAGCATCACAGGATTAGAGATGCATAGGCATAAAGCAAAGAAATGTAATACTTTTCCCTTGTGAAATCAGTGGTTGCAACAGTTCAGTGCAACAAGTGCCCAAAGACTCTAGAAAGAGGCAAAACCAAAAGATCTGAGATACATAAAAGGTGTCTGATACATCCCACCCCCTTGCATTGCTCAATACTCTCACATAATATACAACTCCTATATGATAATTTAGGCTTCCATTATTGTTAAAACAAAATGTCCTCACTTGTCATCTGAGTGAAAGATACAAGCCTAATTAGTCACAGAGTCCTTTCCCAAATGGTGACCACTTTGGAACTGAATAAAAATGAAAACACAACATAGAAAAAGTGTGGGATCCAGCGAAGCTAACATTTAGAGGGAAATTTATAGCAGTAAAGGCCCATATTAGAAACGAAGAAAGCTCTCAAATCACTACACTCAATTTCTACCTTAAGAAACTGGGGGCAGGGGGGACATTAAATCTAAAGTAAAGAGAGGAGTGGAAATCAACAGAACTGAAAAACAATAGAGAAAATTCTAAAAAACAAACACTGGGTCTGTGAGAAAATAAGTAAAATTGATGAACAACTGGCCATACTGATCAGGAAATAAATGAGAGAAGACACAAATTATTAATATCAGGAATGAGAGTGGTGACACAGCTATAAAAGTCACAAATTTTTAAATGATTAAAGGGACTATTTTAAACAATATTTTGCCATTAAAGTTAAAACTTTGATGAAACGGACAATGTTCATTCAAGAAGTAACAGATAGTCTGAATATTTATTAAATTTGTAGTTACAAACACTCTCACATTGAAAACTCCTGGCCCAGATGGGCTCACTGCTGAATTCTCCAAACATTTAAGGAAAAAGGAATACTAACTAAACAAAAACTTTTCCAGAAAATAATGAATAAGGAAGATGTCAAACTCAGTCTGTGAAGCCAGCCTTAATCAGATATCAAAACCAGACAAAGATATTATAATAAAAGATAACTATAAACCAATATTCTTCATGGATGTAGATGTAAAAATTTTTTTAATTTTTGCAAATTAACTCCATCAATACATAAAAGGGATAATATGTTATGATTAAGGGGTGTTTATCCCAGGAATACAAGGTTGGTTTAACAGCCAAAAACCAGTCAATGTAATTCACTGCATTAGTAGACTAAAAAGAAAAATCTTGTGATTCTCTCAATAGATACAGAAAAAGCATTTGACAAAATCCAACCTCATTCTTGATTTAAAAAAAAAAAAAAATCCCTCAGGAATCTAAGACTAGAACTGAACATTCTCAACCTGTTAAAGGGCATCTATAAAAAATCTACAGCTACCATCATACTATTTTTCACCTAAGATAGGTAACAAGGTAAGACTGTCCACTCTCATTACTTCTATTCACACATTAGAGGTTCCAGTCAGTGCAATAAGGCAAGAAAAAGAAACAAAAAGTTAAATAATTTGGAAGGAAACCTAAAATTTATTCACAAACATAAATGTTTATGTAGAAAATCCTATAGAAGCTACAAAATAACTGTTAGAACTAATAAATAAATTTAGGAATGTTGCAGGGTATGAAGTCAATATACAAAAATCCACAGTATTTCTAAGTAATACCAACAAACAATCATAACTGATATTAAGATATATGTCTTTACAGTAATAGCAAAATATGAAATATGGAGGGATAAATCTGAAAATAGATGTGTGTGACTTGTACACTGAAAACTACAATAATGTACTGAGGGAAATTTTTTTAAATAAATGGAGAAATATACCATATTTAAGGATTAGAAGACTCTATTCTGACATCAGTTGTCACCAAATTGATCTATAGCTTCAGTGTAATCCCAATCAAAATCCAAGTGGCCTTTTCTGTAGAAATTGACAAGCTTATTATTATTTATATGGGAAATCAAAGTACCTAAAATAGTAAAAAAAACTTTGAAAAAATACAAATTTGGAATATTTCCACACCGCTACTTATTTCAAGACAGATAATGTAGCAATAATCAAGACAGATTATAAAGAAAGATATATAAATCAATGGAATAAGATTCAGAAATATCCCCACACATACATGGTCAATTCATTTTGAACAAAAACAATTCATTGATGAAAGAAACATTATTTCAACGAATAGTGCTAGAATTATGGGAGAGGCTTATGTAAAAAAAAATAACCTTGACTTTTCACACTATTTACAAAATTTGAATTAAAATAGATCAAAGAATAAAAGTAAAAGCTAAAACTATACAACTTCTCCAAAAAAGTGTAAGGAAAGATCTTAGTGACCTTGAGTTTGGCAAAGATTTCTTAAGTATGACACAAAAAGCACAAACAATAAGAGAAAAACGTATCAGTAAATTTGCCTCCATCAAAACTTAAATCTATCCCTACTTTACCTCCCCACCACAAAGAAAATAAGCATTGTGTGTTGGGATTTGGGATACAGGTATTTCCAACGATGAACATGTTAGTTGTATTATTCTTCAGGTACCTGTGCATGGAGAAGAGAGGAACACAAGCCTTATTCTCATTCTAACCCCTCTGGTCTTCTCAACACATGCCATGCTATAATCCAGGTTAAAATGATTAGGTTTCTGCCTACTCACTGCAAGCAGTTTAAAGTCACACATTAAGAAGATTTTCCTCCTGTCAACAAAGCATTCATTTTTTGTGCCAGATATTCCCAAAGTTTTGATATTCCCAAAGTTCCCAATTCTGCATGTTTTCCAACTATTGCCTCCCTTCCTGAAATAGTGCTAATTTGACGCAGGAGTCTGTTCCTGTCAGTCATCGAATGACAAGCTTTTTATGATGTATTGTACATCAATTTACAATATTTGTACAACTGTCACACTAGGACAGCAAGGAGGGTCACGTAAGTGCCATGTCAGCAGTGCCCCTCTCAGCCCTTGACCATTTCAACTAACATTATACATGCTTTTCAGCTCTTATTACTTTCTTTAAGCAAAGACATCACACAACAATATGTATTTTTTCTATTTTTAAATCTCATTTGAAGTAAATTATTATTTTTTGACTGCCTGAAACGACATCCACTATAAAATGTAATTCCATGTACACACCAAAAAACAACAACAATGAAAATCTAGTAATTAGTTCCCTGGCTTTCACTCATTTCCATTCTGTGTACATGTGGATATATAAGAACACTTTCTTGAATTCCTCTTGCCATACATATTGAATATTAATCCAGAATGTCTTCGATGTTTTTTATAGTTAGTTAATATTTGTTATATATTAAAGAGAAAACCGTTGTGGAGAGTTTTAGGATAACTCAGTTGCACAGCTTAGATCTCTGAGGACTACAAAATCAAAGAGAAAGAGGCAACCAAGCCTAAAGCAGAAGACCTGATTTGCAGGCTTACTCAACAAGTAGAAATATTTGCTTTTGCAGAAAAATCTACGTACATTGCTTAGATATTTGTGGTTTGACCCTACTTCATCCATTGATTCACCAGGCTGATTTTTTATCTTCATGTTTTCTGAGTCTTTTTTTAATCTGCTAAATGAATTTTTCTTTTATCATTCAAGGAAGGTGAGAACAAGCTCCTTGTGTCAATACTTCTACTCTTTGGAATAGATTAAATTAAATGTGCATTAAAATTTGAGGATATGCACTTAGTGTACCATTTAGAACAGTGTACTTTTTACACACAGCTTAATAGTTGTGATTACATTTTGATAGGGTAGATAGGAAAAACACAAAAAGAGATAGAAAAACTGTGTTCCTCCAGAGCATAAAACAGTTCTCCATCATGTTTAGTATTCCACCCAGAATGATTATAGAATATGAGAAACACAGAGAATTAGATGTAATCATTAAAAACAAAACATTTTATACTTCCTAAGTAATTTTTACATATGACAATGCTCCAAACTAAGAAATTTCATACAGTTGAAATCAAAATATATGGAGAACAAATGCTTCACAGTCCTATCTTTGTTTTTCAAAATCATTCATAATTGCTTGCCCACTTGCTTTTAGATGATTCATAAATGTGGATTGCCAAATAGGCCAAAAGCACAGGAGGAGGCTCCAAAGTAATTAAACCCATGGTGAAGACTGAAATAAGGTTTTTTCATCTTTTATTTCTTCCAGAAAGAAAAGTCAAATGTTTATGTTCTCTCAAAGGGGAATACATACTTTCGAGCCTTTTCAAGTTGTGGATTTTCAGTCTTTATAAATAACTTTGAAATGAAAGGGAGTATGTTTTCCTCACATACATCTCTGTATTGTCTGCATGAGCTGAGACAAAGCCAGAGGCATTCGTGATGAATTCCAACCCTCAGAGGTGTGGAAACTTCCTTCCAACCATCTACAAATGAGAGTCAATCGTGCAGCTCAAGTGACTTCTCGGTTAATCACCATCTTTCAAGGACATGATGGGACTATCCATAGCCAGCCTTCTCCCTACTCTATGCAGGAAGAAATGGCTCCTGTTAACAGCTCTCCCTCCTTGGAGCACTAGACAGCGAGGAGCCCACAATGAGTGATTTGTAGAGGACAGCTTTCTGTGACCATTAAGCTATGAAAACACTTCTGAAGATATTCAGTCCAGGCTAGAAAATAAATTTTTACTATTAGCATAAAGATTCATATTGCACACAAATAAATCTCTAACTGTTCATCAGGACAATCTACTCTGAAAGAAGTTCTAAGTTCTAAAGAGAATCCTGCAGTGGTTTGAATGAATCGTGATGAAAAACATATGTCCCCTTTACAAAACAAACTACTGAAAAACATCAAATTCATGAATATGAAATAGGAATGTTTAGGGGAGCAAATAGAAAAGGGCTAAGACCCAGTGCAACTCCTTAAGACTTCTGATTTTCATTTTACAGGGTCCCATCAGTGTTTCCCATGAAACTGAGATGTTTAGCTGTGAATGTGTGCAACCATCTTTTATTGCCAAGTTTAGTTCCTAAATTTGAAGGCCTATCTAACAAGTTACCAGATAATGCCCACAATACTGGTCAAACAATCACTCCGTATTACGCTAGAGGAACTTACTGCATGACAGTGTATTTTGTCAACAATTGCCCTGACCCCTAGACATCTTTATAGAAGAGGTACCTGAGTAGTAGATGGCAGATGCAGGCTAGTGTAGATTGGAAGGCAGAGCGTATAGTGCAAAAGAAGGGTTGGTGGGTAGAAACCAAGTAGGAAGAGAAGAGAAAACATCTTAGGCACATGGAACAAAGTGGGGAAGTAGAAAGAACACTTATTTGTTTAGTCACTTGGAAATAACTTCATGTTCAAATCTCATCTCTTGTGCTATGCATTGTGCTATCTGGTGCAAGGTATATATTATGAACTCTTTTCTCATCTACAAATGGGGATAATGATGCTTTTCTCATGGGATTGTTGAGTGCATTCAATGTGGAAAATATATTGCACAGAGTAAGAAGCAATAAAATAATACAAAAGTTTCTTGTATACAGGTGTGTGAATTTTAGAGCATAGAAGGAAAAGCTTGGATCATTTTCTCAAATTTCTGTTGTCTTTTTTCCGGTAAGTAGCATGATCATCTTGACCAAGGAGAAGGAAGTCAGCATGTCCTGACCAGATTTCCAGTGACATGCAGTTCTCAAGTACAGTAAGCTGCATTTCTCTTTCTGGATTTCATTTCCATTCCTGCATGTATATGATTATGGAATCATTTCAATTATTATAAGAGGCAGCAGCATTTCATTTCACATGAATGATGATCAATTACATTTGAAACCAGTTTCAATTTTTTTAAAAAAAAGACGCCAGAAGATAAATTAAAGAGTTACATTTTTATTTTGAGGGAGTAGAATCAAAGAAGTGCTGAGTTGCTTTTGGTGCTTTTTGTATTGTTCTTTCATCTAGGCAAAACTTCATCTGTGTGTTTTGGTTTTCGTACACATTTTTTTCTCCTAGACCTAAAACTATCGAGATGAATTATCACTTTCTGTTTTGCTATTTACAGCTGTAATAATTTTACTCTCACGGAATCCTACTTGACTCTTAAATATATTAATATTATACCACATTTAAAATAAACCCAATAATATTTAAATATAAGTAGATGCTATGTTTATTGAGATTGTCACAGTAGACAACAGCAATTGATTGAAAGTCTCCTTTGTGCCAGATATTACACATGTGCCTTCTATTCATTCTTTCATTTCCTTGTAAGAGATCTGGGGACGTCTTTTCACAGTCATCAAGGTTCAAAGGGGCCAAACTGAAAGTCACCTCTTCATCAAAGTTGACTTGCACTAATTCTTTCTCATGACAGATCACGTTCACAGGCCATAAATCACATTAGTTAAACCTACGGTTGTTATCAGCAACTGAGTCCACACCCAGAAGGTAATCATTGATAAACATGGGCTGCCAGGATCCCAGTGGCCCCTGTCACTCCACCCCACATCTACTCATGACTGCCTCAGCAGCCAGGAGGCACAGAGGCAGCTTTATAGGGAAGTGATGACAACAGTGTCCTATATACAGCCTTCCCTGCAGGAATGTGCAAAAGTGAAAGGGCAGGACCTTTCACCTTTTTAATCTCTACTGGCTTCTTGGCTTCACCCTACAAATATGCTCTTTCACTGTTTTCCTTCTTTCACTGTTTATAAAGGTACTCCTACATTTTATTGGCCTCCAATTATGAATGAGGTGTTTGCCACATATTTAACTCACAAAAACTTGTAATGATGATAAAAAAAAAAATACAGTTCTGGCAATTTCACTACTAGAGTTTAAGCTCCACATCTGTCTGATGCCAGGGCCTGTGTATTGTTTCCCACACCATCGTGTAACCTCCTAGAGCTATCCAAACCAGCTCAATCCCTTTCTCAACAGACCAAAATACAGGCTAGTCTTCTCTTGTAAATTGGTATTTGTAATTTTCATATAATGATGGGTTAGGAAATGCAGTTATCTTTTGCATGTGGCTTTCATGTGGCTAGAAGTGTATTCATATAAGGATATAAGGTGTCAGGGCCATCTTGTGGAATTTACTTTAGGGGACAAGGTCATGGTCATTTAATTCTGATTCTCTAGTCTCCTTGATGGGATATCTATAAGAAGAAGAAAACTTTAAACAGAGGATAGCTCCACAAACAAGTCTGGGAGACGAGAGAAAAAGAGTAGAGGAGGAGGAGGAGCAGAGGAAGATGAGGAGAAGTCAGGAGTTAAGAGGGGCCTCTATTTCCAAGCCTAGTAAACAAGCATTTTTAATTAGTGGATAATTAGGTCCACTTGGTTAACCCCAACCAAGTATATTCCACCTAACCTTAAAGATCCAGATCCCTTGCCTCTGACAGGCTAGGTACTCTCTACCTCAGGACATTTGCACATACTTTTCTCTGCCTGGACTGCTCTTTCCATATATCCGCATAACTCTCTCCTCTCTCAGGACCTTACTCAAATCTTACTTTCTCAGTAAGAACTTCCTTGATTTCTATTTTTTAAATTACAGCAACATCTACCCCCCTGCATCCTTCCTCTTCTCCTTTGCTGCTTTATTTTTCTCTATTGCACTTATCACTATCTTACATACTGTATAGTTCACTTTTTTATTTTACTTTTTGTCACCTCTTCCCACTAGAATGCAGTCTCCACAAGGATAAGGATTTCTGTTCACTGCTATATCCCCAATACCCAAACAAGAGCTGGCATACAGTAGGGGATCTAAAATGTTTGTTGAATGAATGGATGCATTAGAAGATAAGTCTACCTCTATCTGAGTCCCTTCACTGTAAAACGACTCGGTAATGTGATACATTCTGGGCAAAGTTGGGTTTTTCTTGTAGTGGCTAAGCCCCATCTCAGTCCAGTGGGACCTCTTTTCCTTGGTCTTGGGCCCGTGGGTCATCAGGAAGATGTCTATTCCAGAGTTACACATTACCCCTGGGCCGGAAGCTGGTTCTTACCAGGACATCTCTGCCCAGGCACTGAGAGTAATGCTCAGGACAAGAATAATGTTCACGATTCTCATACTATGAATGGTAGAGATGAGAACAGCTGCTTAAGTCACCAGTGCTTAAAGTCCACTTCTCAGAATCCAGGATAAAGGGCTGAAATAGCTATTCTCAATCTGCCTTATCATTTTCAGATTATAAAATTTTAGTCCCACCAGCCATAAATTATAAGGTTGACTGCTTCAGAAGGGCCCAGGATATCATTACATTGCCATTTTAATTAGTGAACACCCTAACTCTTTTAAAAGCCAATTTCCATTCCTGTATATTTGGTGCTATTTAGTAAACATACTCATTTTGCCCTAAAAACCTAAGGACTCTAACAATATGGTTTTGTTTTTCTTTTCTTTTTCTTTTTCTTTTTTTTTTTTTTTTTGATACTTGCTTAGTATACTTGGCTTGAAACTCAATAAAATGAAACAAAGATTTACAAAATGTCATTCCCCGTTGGCCTTTCCCAAGAATAATTTATACTGGAGTTGGCTGCAGGGGTTAAACACAGAGTATGCTCACAGCTCAGATTTCATAAGAAGGGAAATGCATGGTGTGTCTCCAAGGAATGGCAAACCCAAGAAGCTGAAAGGAGACTTGAGAAAAATTCAACTAGTGCAAATTTTAGTTGTATTTTATTACAAAGCAAACAGGAAATCCAACATTAAATGTAACAGCATCACATGAGACTCATCAGAAAAGATTTCATTTAATGAATGCTTGGTAAACCTATAGAGATCTCAGTAGATGGTTGAAAACCTAAAAGATAATTATGGTAAAAGCTTATTTTTAAAGTTTAATAAAATTGACTAAAACAATGGGCTGAACCCCAAGGGGCAAATCCACCCATGCCAACAGACACAGTCTCTGGAAACCTTCCCAGGCCCATCTCCACAAGTCAGCGGCAGCCCCTTGCCTCTTGTCTGGTGAATTAAGGCAGCTTCACAGTGAGTCACAAAAAGCTAACCCAAAACTGGGGTGCTAATTTAAAATTTTACCACACATCTGAAAGCAAGCTCTAGTTCCTTATATGGCATCTTGGAAGAGACCAAATAATGTATATTGATGAGGTTTTTACTCTGGGTTAGAACCTTATGAATTTAAAATGGGATCACTCTAAATGGATTACCAGTCAACACCACTGTTTCCCAATGTGCGGTCCTAAGGCTACTCAGTCAGCCTCCCCAAGGCGAAGAGGATATAGTGGGCTCTTGTTAAAAATGAAAATCCACAGGCCTTAACCTAGACCCACTGAATACAGAATCTCCGAGCGTGCGGCCCTAGAACCACCAGGTTCCCTGTAATCCTGACATTTGCCAAAGTGTAGGGCCAAAGCTAGAGTGAGTCCCAATTTTAACTGCATATAGAAACACCTGAGGAGCTTTCAGAGTAAAGCCTGGTCCCACACCCAGAAATTCTGTTGAACTGTTTGGGGTGCAGCCTGGACATTGGGATTTTTAAGAATCATCTTTGGATGATTCTAACAGACAGGCAAAGTTAAGATTTACTGTAGTATCACAGATGTAGAAAACAAACTTATGGTTATCAGGGGATGAGGGAAGGGGAGGGATAAATTGGGAGACTGAGATTGACATATACACACTACTATATATAAAACAGATAACTAATAAGAACCTAACTGTATAGCACAGGGAACCCTACTAAATACTCTGTAGTGGCCTATATGGGAAAAGAATCTAAAAAAAAACTGAAACTAACACAACATTGTTACTACAAATTAGCTCTCAGACCAATCCCATAATTTGAGGAAATGAAGACTTTGTTCAGAAAGTGGAGAGGAAAACTCAAAGATCCATAGGGAGAATAAGGCACAAAATGACATGTGTTAGACATCATTTACCTACTCTGTGGGAGTTCCAGGTCTTGAGCACTCACATGCCTAGATGTTCTATGACCTTCATGATACTTAATTGTTCCCATTGCTGAAATGGACCCTTGTCTTCTTAAATACTTAGACGATAGATTTCTTTTTAATGCTATTTCACAAGTGGATTTTCCTGTAGAATGTATTGTCAGGTCACTTCTTTGAATTTTTAAATGGCACAAGAGGACTACACTTGCAATACTTTAAAAAAACAAAAATGCTGGTGCACAGTGGACCAATGGCCCTCTTCAATCATCTTGAGGAAAGGAGAAACTCCCCACGGCAACTCTATCAAATGAAAGTACTATGGGTAAGGAGGAGATGAGTGGGAGAAATAAAAGCATTTGCTGAATTCTGGAGTCACTTCCTGACATCTTTTCATCAGCTAAGATATTTTTAGCCCAAGAAGGAAAGCCAGGAATTCTAATTTTTTTTGTCCCTTTTCTATATCTGACTCACCGGGGCCTGAGCAAGTTGCTGCCTGCCTGGGCTAGTTCCTTCCTCTCAAAATGGAGATAATGATACAGGGTTTCAGCCACTTAATCCCAGGGATGGTGCTAGGATTAATGAGAGTGTTTTGGAAAGAAAAGGAAAAACAAGGCTTTGATCAAAAATGTGGGGTAAGTATAATATTTTATTATAAACACTAATAATGGGCCTTATGTTCCTGATGCCTGGGGAGCAAACCATTTCCCTCTTGGTCTGCATTAATACTTGGACCCAAGGGTGTTAATTAGAGCAAAAATGTATGTACTGAATGGCACCCTAGGGGCCTAAAGGAGTTAATCCATCTCCAAAAGGTGACTAATTTACCTTCTACCCCTGGACCCTTCCCACAATAGGCTCCTGTCTATTATTATTAGTGTAGAATAACTGTACCCTCCTTACAGGTCTATTGGGTCCCACGTGCTTCCTCCAATTTACTTAATAGAACATCTGAAAGTCCTATTGGAATAATTACCTTCTATTTGAATATTTGCTCTTAACTCATTGGTGGGAACAGCCCCAAACTAGTAATGATTACCTGTGACAGTTTATAAGTTGTGCTATTTCCTGTCTCATCATCAAGATAAAGTTTTTCACAGTGCACAGAATAAGTCTGTTCTCTTTAGGTGCCCTACTTTTTAAAATCTTCCTCGTCCTCCTTAGCGCTTCTCCAATGCCTTTTGTGTTTTGGTTGACATCTCATGCTTCTTTCTCCCTTCACTGAACCAAACCTCTCACAATTTAGCACAGAAGCCACCAAGATGCTAGCCAAGTCACCTGGATTCTGGCCTCTACCTACCAATCTTCTTTTAAGCAGGACAAAAAGCAAATAGGCACTTAGTACATGGTGGTGATGATCATAAAAATCATGATTTTAACGTAACAGTGTCATTTAACTTGGAACAATCCTCCCCTTGATAGCCATCCTGCTCCCTGATTTTTCATCATAATTATCAGCATCAGTGTTAAGTAGAAGGCAGAGAATCCTGAGGAACTCTTGTACAGTTAGTAGACCATCTGACCTTTACCAAACAAATATGTCTCAGAGATCATCTTATTTATTTTAACATATTGTGACTGATATATGGGCTTAAGGGCATGACCAGCATATACATCATATTGAAAACCCTAATAATGAACATAAGTGTGGTGCTTATGTTAGGGGAAACACTGAC
Organism: Balaenoptera ricei; assembly: GCF_028023285.1. Taxonomy (NCBI): domain Eukaryota; kingdom Metazoa; phylum Chordata; class Mammalia; order Artiodactyla; family Balaenopteridae; genus Balaenoptera; species Balaenoptera ricei. Next base: position 30,740,553 of record NC_082643.1, read on the forward strand.
CGAAGCCACCCGCCCTGGCCAGGCACCATAGTAACCACTTGCATGAATTATCTTACAACAGGAGCTCCTGGTAGGGAACGCGGAACTAACAGGCTACCACCAACCAGAAGAATTTGGGAAAGGTCAAAAGGAGAGAGGAGACGCCAGTCCATATGTCCTACCAACCTCCCAGAATCCTTCTCGCTGGGATCCATCTTGCCTGAGTGATGGATCACCAGGAAGAACCCTGAGTCAGAATGATTGGCCAGAGACAACCCGGAAACTAACCCCATTCTCATAAAACCCGAGATTGTGAGCCACTTGGCAGAGCAATTCTCCCAGGTTCCCTTACCCTGCTGCTCTCTGACCGGGCACCCCTTTCCAGTAAAGTCTCTTGCTTTGTCAGCACATGTGTCTCCTTGGACAATTCATTCCCGAGTGCTAGACAAGAGCCCACTCTCAGACCCTGGAAGGGGTCCCCCTTCCTGCAACACTTACAGAGCATCTGAAATGGTGATTTATGAAGCCCAGACAGCTGGGTGGGATCACCTTAGCAATCATCTAATCCAAACTTTTACCTTAAGATAGAGTAACCAAAGCCCAGAAAGATGAAGTGGCTTCCTCAAAGATCACGTCTCCCCATTCATGGCTCTCTCCACTAATAAAGGCGATGTGCGGAAAAGGAAAGTACTTGATTTAAAGACAACTGCAGTCAGTTAGGAAGATTTCTAGAGATTTGATAGGAAAATCACCTTGGGGTAACACCAACTTTATCCAAATCAAATTGAAATATTACTCCGAACCACAGTATCAGCCCTAGTCTCACGTGGAGTTGAATTTTATTTTTCTTTAACACAAACTAATCTCATAGAGAGATAATTAACGACTTAGGTAAATAAGATATAAGAGAGAAAAGCTGGTGGATGTAATGGATTTAAAATGTGTATACAGGCACATGTTTATGTTAGCCTGATTGACTCTACAACTACCCTGCATTCCTGACACCAGCAGATAAAGAAAACCTCTCATAGATCAATTTGATTACAAGGAATTCCCAAACTCTCCCTAAAGTATTAATCTTGAGTTCCTGAGAGGCAGAGCTTGTCACGGAGGCTTGCAGGGGATCTTAATGACCTGGCAAGAAAGGATCTGTTATAGGATGACTAGACAGGGAAATAACTAGACAGATGATAACTTTTGAGAGCAGGAAGTGCAGTGGAGACTCGCCTCCACCACCTCATGCATTAACAAGGTTACACTGAGATTCCTCCAACTCTTGATGGCTTTTCTGCTCATCCACCGCTCGCTTCCTGAAGTAAATGTAAAAGGGAAGACATGTGAGTAGTTCTTTAAAAAAAAACACTCCTCAGGAAAGTTTCCAAAAGTAATTCTACCTTTGCTAAAAGCAAAGAATTATATGTTCTTTTGACTGAATCATAAGGCTTCAGAAACTACTTAGGAGAGTTGATAAAGAACCTTTTTAATATACGTGACTAAACAAACTTTTAAGCTGCAATTTTTTATTCTTTATTTCTTCTCTTCCTCATAACTATCTTTAACCTCCAAAGACTGCCTTTTTGTGTTTATAGCCTGTCAGTAAATTTTTTTTGCAGGGAGTGATCTTTCAGGAACTCTGAAATAAGAATTGAGGTACTGCCATCAACTGTGACCAACTCCAACCCTAATGAAGAATTTAAACCAAGAAGTGAACATATAAGCCTACTGACTTGTAGTTAAGAGAATTTAAAATAAACTATTTCAAGAGTTTTTTTCTTCATTATATCTGAAACCGAACAGAAGCCTGTGGGGCTCCTGGACACGGATGCCTTTTTGTCTCCCGTTTCTTGTAGGCAAGACTCCAGCCTCCATGACCTTCCTGGAGCGCCAAAGGGCAGATTCCACACTTGCTAACAAGGGAGGAGCAGCCAAGAATCGGCCTGAGGCCAGATTAAAGGGACCAGAGAGGCTCATCAAGATTAGGAGACCAACAACCTGAGACCTTGCACACACCTTAATCTTGTCAGCAACTCCATCCTTGAACTATTACTATAAAACTCCTCATCAAATCCTCCCGGGTGGGGACACATAGTTTTTGAGAGCAGGAGCCTGCTGTGGCCCCCTTTACCTGGCAAAGCAATAAAGCTATTCTTTTCTACTTCACCCAAAACTCGGTCTCCGAGATTCAATTTGGCACCGGTGTACAGAGAAGCTGAGCTTTCAGCATCATATCCACAAAATTTCTGTGGCGCTTCTTTACCATTTGATATTAAGTCCACATTACTTTCTATTACATTAAATAGATTGCCAGCTTTATCCCTTAGTGCATTACAGGTAAATTAAGATAAGTAAAGCATGTCTTCAATTAAAAAAAAAAAATCCTTCATGATTCAAAATGAAGCACCAAATTGGGCTACATACTTTAGAGCAATAGCTTAAAATATGGTCTGCAGCCTAAATGCTAAGACACTGTTTAAATTTTACCCTATGAAATAATATGATGTTGGGCAGTAGTTGGTTACCTGGTGCTCACTTCACAAATATTCCAATTCATTGACAAAGCTTTTCTGTTTGAAGCTCCAAGAGATTTTATTGATGGTTTTTCATAGAAATTCTCCCTAGGAGGACTAATTATCATGGTCAAATCTGTACTTTTTGAAATCAGGTTGTGGTATATGATCAAATTCACAATCAGGTACATTTCTATACACTAACAATAAACTGTCTGAAAAAGAGTTAAACAATCTCATTTACAATAGCATCAAAGGAACAAAACACTTAAAAATAAATTTAACCAAGGAAATGAAAGATCCATACACTGAAAACTATCAGACACTAATGAAAGAAATTGAAGAAGACACAAATAAATAAATGGAAAGATATCCTGTGTTCATGGATCACAGGAGTTAATATTGTTAAAATGTGCTACTACACCAAGCCATCTACAGATTCAGTGTAATCCCTATCAAAATTCCAGTGGCATTTTTCAAAGAAATAGAAAAAAAAAAGTCTATAAATTTGTATAGGCTCACAGGAGACCACAAATGGACAAAGTAATCTTGAAAAAGAACAAAGCTGGAGTCATCATGCTTGCTAATTTTAAACTATATCACAAACCTATATTAATCAAAACAGTATGGTACTGGCATTAAAATAGACACATAGACCAATGAAACAGAACTGAGAGCCCAGAAATAAGCCCACACATATATGGTCAGCTAAGATTTGACAAGGTAGCTAAGAATGCTCAATAAGGAAAGAACAGTCTCTTCAATAAATGGTGTTGGGAAAAATGGATATCCATGTGCAAAAGAACTAAATTGGACCCCTATCTTAAACCAATCACAAGAATGGATTAAGACCTTAAATATAAGACCTGAAACTATAAAATTCCTAGAAGAAAGCATAGTGGGGAAGCTCCTTGACATCAGTCTTGGCATTTACATTTTTGGATATGACACCAAAAGCATAAGCAGCAAAAGCAAAAATCAACATGTGGGACTAAACCAAACTAAAAAGCTTCTGCACAGCAAAAGAAACCACCAACAAAATGAAAAGGCAACCTACAGAATGACAGAAAAGATTGCAAATCATACATCTGACAAGGAATTAATATCTATAACATATAAGGAACTCAACTCAATAGCAAAAACAAATAAACAAAAAACAAAATCAATCTCATTTTAAAAAATGGGTAGAGGACCTAAATAGAATTTTTCCAAAGTACATGAAAAGATGCTCAACATCATTAATCATCAGGGAAATGCAAATCAAAACCACAATGAGGGGAGAGGGGGCAAGATGGCGGAAGAGTAAGACGCGGAGATCACCTTCCTTCCCACAGATACAGCAGAAATATATCTACACGTGGAACTGCTCCTACAGAACACCCACTGAACGCTGGCAGCAGACGTCAGACCTCCCAAAAGGCAAGAAAATCCCCACGTACTTGGGTAGGGTAAAAGAAAAAAGAAATAACAGAGACAAAAGAATAGGGACGGGACCTGCGCCAGTGGGAGGGAGTCGTGAAGGAGGAAAGGTTTCCAGGCACTAGGAAGCCCCTTTGCGGGCAGAGACTGCGGGTGGCAGAGGGGGGAAGCTTCGGAGCCGCGGAGGAGAGCGCAGCCACAGGGGTGCGGAGGGCAAAGCGGAGAGACTCCCGCACAGAGGCTCGGCGCCAACCAGGACTCACCAGCCCGAGAGGCTTGTCTGCTCACTCGCCAAGGCGGGCGGGGGCTGGGAGCTGAGGCTCGGGCTTTGGTGCTAGCCGGGAGGGAGTCCGGGAAAAAGTCTGCAGCTGCCGAAGAGGCAAGAGACTTTTTCTTGCCTCTTTGTTTCGCGGCGCGCAAGGAGAGGGGATTCAGAGCGCTGCCTAAACGAAATCCAGAGACGGGTGCGAGCCGCGCGGCTATCAGCGCGGATCCCACAGCAACAGGGGCGCAGAGGGAAAAACGGAGAGATTCCCGCACAGAGGCTCAGCGCCGAGCAGCGCTCACCAGCCCGAGAGGCTTGTCTGCTCACCCGCTGGGGCAGGCGGGGCTGGGAGCTGAGGTGCGGGCTTCGGTCGGATCGCAGGGAGAGGACTGGGGTTGGCGGCGTGAACACAGCCTGAAGGGGTTGGCGTGCCGCGGCGAGCCGGGAGGGAGCCGGAGAGGAGGTCTGCAGCCGCCGAAGAGGCAAGAGACTTTTTCTTGCCTCTTTGTTTCGTGGCGCGCAAGGAGAGGGGATTCAGAGCGCTGCCTAGACGAACTCCAGAGGCAGGCGCGAGCCGCGGCTAACAGCGCGGACCCCAGAGACTGGTAGGAAACGCTAAGGCTGCTGCTGCCGCCACCAAGAAGCCTGTGTGCGAGCCCAGGTCACTCTCCACACCGCCCCTCCCGGGAGCCAGTGCAGCTCGCCACTGCCAGGCTCCCGTGATCCAGGGACAACTTCCCCGGGAGAACACACGGCGCGCCTCAGGCTGCTGCAACGTCACGACGCCTCTGACACCGCAGGCTCGCCCCGCCTCCTCCGTACCGCTCCCTCCCCTGGCCTGAGTGAGCCAGAGCCCCCGAAGCAGCTGCTCCTTTAACCCCGTTCTGTCTGGGCGGGGAACGGACGCCCTCAGGCAACGTACATGCAGAGGCGGGTCCAAATCCAAAGCTGAACGCTGGGAGCTGTACGAACAAAGAAGAGAAAGGGAAATCTCCCCCAGCAGCCTCAGAAGCAGCTGATTAAAGCTCCACAAACAACTTGATGTGCCTGCATCTGTTGAATACCTGAATAGACAACGAATCATCCCAAATTCAAAAGGTGGACTTTAGGAGCAGGATATATTAATTTCCCCTTTTCCTTTTTTTGTGAGTGTATATGTGTATGCTTCTGGGTGAGATTTTGTCTGTATACCTTTGCTTTCACCATCAGTCCTAGGGTTAGGTCCGTCCATTTTTTTTTTTTTTTTTTTTTTTACTTAAAAAAATTTTTTTTTCCTAATATATGCTTTCTTAATAATTTTTTCCGTATTTTCTATTTTTAGAAATTAAAAATTTTTTAATAAGTTTTTTCATATTTTTTATTTTAAAAAATTAAAAATTTTTTTAATAAATTTTTTTCTTAAAAATCTTTTTCTTATTTTTTACTATAAAAAAAATTAATAAATCTATTTTTAAAAATTAAAAAAAAATTTTCAGAATACATTTACTCTTAATAATTTTTTTTCTTATTTTTTATTATAATAGCTTTATTTTATTTTATTTTATCCTCTTTTTATCTTTCTATTTTTTTCTCCCTTATATTCTGAGCTGTGTGGATGAAAGGCTCTTGGTGCTCCAGCCAGGCATCAGGGCTGTGCCTCTGAGGTGGGAGAGCCAACCTCAGGACACTGGTCCACATGAGACCTACCAGCTCCACATAATACCAAACGGCAAAAATCTCTCAGAGATCTCCATCTCAACATCAAGACCCAGCTTCACTCAACGACCAGCAAGCTACAGGGCTGGACACCCTATGCCAAACAACTAGCAAGACAGGAACACAGCCCCATCCATTAGCAGGGAGGCTGCCTAAAATCATAAGGACACAGACACCCCAAAACACACCACCAGCCGTGGACGTGCCCACCAGAAAGACAAGATTCAACCTCATCCACCAGAACACAGGCAATAGTCCCCTCCACCAGGAAGCCTACACAACCCACTGAACCAACCTTACCCACTGGGGACAGATACCAAAAACAACGGGAACTACGAACCTGCAGCCTGTGAAAAGGAGACCCCAAACACAGTAAGATAAGCAAAATGAGACGACAGAAAAACACACAGCAGATGAAGGAGCAGGGTCAAAACACACCAGACCTAACAAATGAAGAGGAAATAGGTAGTCTACCTGAAAAAGAATTCAGAATAATGATAGTAAGGATGATCCAAAATCTTGGAAATAGAATAGACAAAATGCAAGAAACATTTAACAAGGACGTAGAAGAAGTAAGGAGGAACCAAGCAACGATGAAAAACACAATAAATGAAATTAAAAATACTCTAGATGGGATCAATAGCAGAATAACTGAAGCAGAAGAAAGGATAAGTGACCTGGAAGATAAAATGGTGGAAATAACTACTGCAGAGCAGGATAAAGAAAAAAGAATGAAAAGAACTGAGGACAGTCTCAGAGACCTCTGGGACAACATTAAACGCACCACCATTCGAATTATAGGGGTCCCAGAAGAAGAAGAGAAAAAGAAAGGGACTGAGAAAATATTTGAAGAGATTATAGTTGAAAACTTCCCTAATATGGGAAAGGAAATAGTTAATCAAGTCCAGGAAGCACAGAGAGTCCCATACAGGATAAACCCAAGGAGAAACACGCCAAGACACATATTAATCAAACTGTCAAAAATTAAATATAAAGAAAACATATTAAAAGCAGCAAGGGAAAAACAACAAATAACACACAAGGGAATCCCCATAAGGTTAACATCTGATCTTTCAGCAGAAACTCTGCAAGCCAGAAGGGAGTGGCAGGATATACTTAAAGTGATGAAGGAGAAAAACCTACAACCAAGGTTACTCTACCCAGCAAGGATCTCATTCAGATTTGATGGAGAAATTAAAACCTTTACAGACAAGCAAAAGCTGAGAGAGTTCAGCACCACCAAACCAGCTTTACAACAAATGCTAAAGGAACTTCTCTAGGCAAGAAACACAAGAGAAGGAAAACACCTACAATAACAAACCCAAAACATTTAAGAAAATGGGAATGGGAACATACATATCGATAATTACCTTGAATGTAAATGGATTAAATGCTCCCACCAAAAGACACAGACTGGCTGAATGGATACAAAAACAAGACCCATATATATGCTGTCTACAAGAGACCCACTTCAGACCTAGAGACACATACAGACTGAAAGTGAGGGGATGGAAAAAGATATTCCATGCAAATGGAAATCAAAAGAAAGCTGGAGTAGCAATTCTCATATCAGACAAAATAGACTTTAAAATAAAGAATATTATAAGAGACAAAGAAGGACACTATATAATGATCAAGGGATCGATCCAAGAGGAAGGTATAACAATTGTAAATATTTATGCACCCAACATAGGAGCACCTCAATACATAAGGCAAACACTAACAGCCATAAAAGGGGAAATTGACAGCAACACAATCATAGTAGGGGACTTTAACACCCCACTTTCATCAATGGACAGATCATCCAAAATGAAAATAAATAAGGAAACACAAGCTTTAAATGATACATTAAACAAGATGGACTTAATTGATATTTATAGGACATTCCACCCAAAAACAACAGAATACACATTTTTCTCAAGTGCGCATGGAACATTCTCCAGGATAGATCATATCTTGGGTCACAAATCAAGCCTTGGTAAATTTAAGAAAATTGAAATCGTATCAAGTATCTTTTCCGACCACAACACTATGAGACTAGATATCAATTACAGGAAAAGATCTGTAAAAAATACAAACACATGGAGGCTACACAATACACTACTTAATAATGAAGTGATCACTGAAGAAATCAAAGGGGAAATCAAAAAATACCTAGAAACAAATGACAATGGAGATACGACGACCCAAAACCTATGGGACGCAGCAAAAGCAGTGCTAAGAGGGAAGTTTATAGCAATACAAGCCTGCCTCAAGAAACAGGAAACATCTCGAATAAACAACCTAACCTTGCACCTAAAGCAATTAGAGAAAGAAGAACAAAAAAACCCCAAAGCTAGCAGAAGGAAAGAAATCATAAAGATCAGGTCAGAAATAAATGAAAAAGAAATGAAGGAAACAATAGCAAAAATCAATAAAACTAAAAGCTGGTTCTTTGAGAAGATAAACAAAATTGATAAACCATTAGCCAGACTCATCAAGAGAAAAAGGGAGAAGACTCAAATCAATAGAATTAGAAATGAAAAAGGAGAAGTAACCACTGACACTGCAGAAATACAAAAGATCATGAGAGATTACTACAAGCAACTCTACGCCAATAAAATGGACAACCTGGAAGAAATGGACAGATTCTTAGAAATGCACAAACTGCCGAGACTGAACCAGGAAGAAATAGAAAATATGAACAGCCAATCACAAGCACTGAAATTGAAACTGTGATTAAAAATCTTCCAACAAACAAAAGCCCAGGACCAGATGGCTTCACAGGTGAATTCTATCAAACATTTAGAGAAGAGCTAACACCTATCCTTCTCAAACTCTTCCAAAATATTGCAGAGGGAGGAACACTCCCAAACTCATTCTACGAGGCCACCATCACCCTGATACCAAAACCAGACAAAGATGTCACAAAGAAAGAAAACTACAGGCCAATATCACTGATGAACATAGATGCAAAAATCCTCAACAAAATACTCGCAAACAGAATCCAACAGCACATTAAAAGGATCATACACCATGATCAAGTGGGGTTTATCCCAGGAATGCAAGGATTCTTCAATATACGTAAATCAATCAATGTGATACACCATATTAACAAATTGAAGGAGAAAAACCATATGATCATCTCAATAGATGCAGAGAAAGCTTTTGACAAAATTCAACACCCATTTATGATAAAAGTCCTGCAGAAAGTAGGCATAGAGGGAACTTTCCTCAACATAATAAAGGCCATATATGACAAACCCACAGCCAACATTGTCCTCAATGGTGAAAAACTGAAACCATTTCCACTAAGATCAGGAACAAGACAAGGTTGCCCACTCTCACCACTATTATTCAACATAGTTTTGGAAGTGTTAGCCACAGCAATCAGAGAAGACAAAGAAATAAAAGGAATCCAAATCGGAAAAGAAGAAGTAAAGCTGTCACTGTTTGCAGATGACATGATACTATACATAGAGAATCCTAAAGATGCTACCAGAAAACTCCTAGAGCTAATCAATGAATTTGGTAAAGTAGCAGGATACAAAATTAATGCACAGAAATCTCTTGCATTTCTATACACTAATGATGAAAAATCTGAAAGTGAAATTAAGAAAACACTCCCGTTTACCATTGCAACAAAAAGAATAAAATATCTAGGAATAAACCTACCTAAGGAGACAAAAGACCTGTATGCAGAAAATTATAAGACACTGATGAAAGAAATTAAAGATGATACAAATAGGTGGAAAGATATACCATGTTCCTGGATTGGAAGAATCAACATTGTGAAAATGACTCTACTACCCAAAGCAATCTACAGATTCAATGCAATCCCTATCAAACTACCACTGGCATTTTTCACAGAACTAGAACAAAAACTTTCACAATTTGTATGGAAACACAAAAGACCCCGAATAGCCAAAGCAATCTTGAGAACGAAAAATGGAGCTGGGGGAATCAGGCTCCCTGACTTCAGACTATATTACAAAGCTACAGTAATCAAGACAGTTTGGTACTGGCACAAAAACAGAAATATAGATCAATGGAACAGGATAGAAAGCCCAGAGATAAACCCACGCACATATGGTCACCTTATCTTTGATAAAGGAGGCAAGCATATACAGTGGAGAAAAGACAGCCTCTTCAATAAGTGGTGCTGGGAAAATTGGACAGATACATGTAAAAGTATGAAATTAGAACACTCTCTGACACCATGCACAAAAATAAACTCAAAATGGATTAAAGACCTAAGTGTAAGACCAGACACTATCAAACTCTTAGAGGAAAACATAGGCAGAACATTCTATGACATACATCACAGCAAGATTCTTTTTGACCCAGCTCCCAGAGAAATGGAAATAAGAACACAAATAAACAAATGGGACCTAATGAAACTTAAAAGCTTTTGCACAGCAAAGGAAACCATAAACAAGACCAAAAGACAACCATCAGAATGGGAGAAAATATTTGCAAATGAAGCAACTGACAAAGGATTAATCTCCAAGATTTACAAGCAGCTCATGCAGCTCAATAACAAAAAAACGAACAACCCAATCCAAAAATGGGCAGAAGACCTAAATAGACATTTCTCCAAAGAAGATATACAGATGGCCAACAGACACATGAAAGAATGCTCAACATCATTAATCATTAGAGAAATGCAAATCAAAACTACAATGAGATATCATCTCACACCAGTCAGAATGGCCATCATCAAAAAATCTAGAAACAATAAATGCTGGAGAGGGTGTGGAGGAAAGGGAACTCTCTTGCACTGTTGGTGGGAATGTAAATTGATACAGCCACTATGGAGAACAGTATGGAGGTTCCTTAAAAAACTACAAATAGAACTACCATACGATCCAGCAATCCTACTACTGGGCATATACCCTGAGAAAACCATAGGTCAAAAAGAGTCATGTACCAAAATGTTCATTGCAGCTCTATTTACAATAGCCAGGACATGGAAGCAACCTAAATGTCCATCGACAGATGAATGGATAAAGAAGATGTGGCACATATATACAATGGAATATTACTCAGCCATAAAAAGAAATGAAATGGAGGTATTTGTAATGAGGTGGATGGAGTTAGAGTCTGTCATACAGAGTGAAGTAAGTCAGAAAGAGAAAAACAAATACAGTATGCTAACACATATATACAGAATCTAAGGGAAAAAAAAGCCATGAAGAACCTAGTGGCAAGACGGGAATAAAGACACAGACCTACTAGAGAATGGACTTGAGGATATGGGGAGGGGGTGGGGTGAGATGTGACAGGGTGAGAGAGTGTCATGGACATATATACACTACCAAATGTAAAATAGATAGCTAGTGGGAAGCAGCTGCATAGCACAGGGAGATCAGCTCGGTGCTTTGTGACCACCTAGAGGGGTGGGATGGGGAGGGTGGGAGGGAGGGAGATGCAAGAGGGAAGAGATATGGGAACATATTGTATATGTATAACTGATTCACTTTGTTATAAAGCAGAAGCTAACACACCATTGTAAGGCAATTATACTTCAATAAAGATGTTTAAAAAACAAAAAAAAACAAAAAAACAAACAAAAAAAAAACCACAATGAGGTATCACCTCACATCTGTTAGAGTGGTATTATCAAAAAAGAGAGAGAGATGCTGGCAAAGATGTGGAGAAAAGGGAACCCTCTGGCACTGTTGGTAGAAATGTAATATGGTGCCATCATTATGGAAAACAGTAAGGAGGTTCCTCAAAAAATTAAAAATAAAACTACCATATGATCCAGTAATCCTGCTTCTGAGTACATAACCATAGAAAATGAAATCAGGACCTCAAAGGGATATCTGTACCCCCATGTTCATTATTATGAACATGTAGCATTAATCACAATAGCCAAGATATGGAAATAACCTAAATGTCCATCAACAGAGGAATGGGTAAAGAAGATGGATAAAGAAGATGCCAGATGCAAAGGGGTGGGGAATATGGGGAGATATTGGCCAAAGGATACAAACTTTCTAAGATGAATAAGTCCCAGGAATCTAATATATAGTATGGTGACTATAGTCAACAATACTATATTGCATACTTGAAAGTTGCTATGAGAATAAAGCTTTAATGTTCTACCATAACAACATGGTATGTGAGGTGAAGGATGTGTTAACTTTCCTTACTGTGGTACACATTTCACAATATTTTTGTGTATCAAATCATCACATTGTACACCTTAAACTTACCCAATGTTATATGTCAATTATATCTCAATAAAGCTGGAAAAACAAAGTTTAAAAATTCACGAGCTGATCTTGATCAAAATCACAAGATGATGAAAGGACCAAAATTGTATGAAACTTTTTTAAAAATGAAAACAGTGATTGTCACTTGGCTCTTATCTAGCTCTCATATAGCTAAGAAATAGTCATGTAATCAAAAACCTGAAATAAACTGGAAACACCTCCAAAAAGCCAAACTACATAGATGTAACTTCTTGCACTGATATGTGAGCACTTCATTTGTAAAAATGCACATAGAAGTAACTCCGAGCCAATTTTTCTTACTTTGAGCACAATTTTATTTGGCTCAGTAATCTGTTTCTCTGAGACATAATATAATATAAGCAGAAAACTAGAAAGGGGCAGTAGAGTTTGGGAGAGTCATTGAAAGCAATAAAATATATTAGCTGACATAGCTTAACAGGGAGGAATAGATTTTTTAATAGAACTATAAGAAAAAAACTTAGAACCCAAAATGCAGCATGGAATAATTTAGCAAAAGGACAGAGATCCTCAGAAGTCCCAGAGAACATTTTTATATTAGACCATAATAACAATTATATATACTAATGGCCCTGGGTCATCAAGAAATGGTTCATTTATTATTATAAATCCTATTTTCTAAGGTGTAGAAGTGCAAAATATATTCTTATCAAAAGAAATAAAAATATTAAGGTTTCAGGACTTTTCATGATTCCCTGAAAATACTAAACATTGTTGTAAAGTGGATCACTATGTCAACAAAACAAAAACTAAATGATCATGGCACTTAGCTTATATTAAATTGAAACACAGTCAAAAATCTAGCGAACTGAGAATTCCAAAAGACACGTAAAGATCTGAGAAGGAGCATTCCAGGCAGCAGGGAGCAAATGCCATGACTCCAAGACAGAAACAAACCCAAGCCAGTTGTCAGGGCCGCCATGATGTGACCAAAGGGACAGTGGTATGAGAAAGATTGGATAACTAATAAGGGGTCGCATCACATACAGAGTTTGGATTTCATTCTACTTGCAAAGAGAAAACACTGTAAAGTTTTAAGGCAAGCAAAAATGCGAACTGATGTATTTTTTTGTTTTTTCAAGTTCTATGACTGCTGCATGGAGAATGCGTTGTAGCAGAGTGAAATAGAAAATGGGAAGTGAGTGAAGAGGCTATTGGATGGTTCCAAGTAGAAGATAATGGTGCCCAATAAAGACAGCAAGCTATCCTTTAAATAAACAAAGCATTAGTTTGAGTACTGATATTAACACAATTGCACGCCCTTCACATATTATCACTGGTCATCTAAAGTATATATTTCATTTCCCTTAAAACATATTTAATTCATCTAGAATCTCTAAAGGCTGAAGTCGCCATTCATGAAGATAACCTACAGAGGTGTTTGAGATACTGCTCCAGGCAGAAACTTACCAATTTGGGGGCAGAAGGTATTTTCCAAAGGAGAATTTTCTCCCTAGTTTTCATCTTTCACTCCACTGACTCTTTCCAGAGTTTGATTTTAGAAATGTGACTGATCTAAAACTTAATACGGACACAATTTAAGAACTTAACAATTCTTGAGCCACTACTCTTTCAATCTATGAACTATTTTCTGGCAGAGACCTGAGACCAGATTGTTTAGTACTGAAATAGGAGCCCTGAAATTCCTTCAAGTCCTTGACCTTTAGGTATAAGACCAACAATAAGACATTTCTAGCTAAATATTGTATGAATTAAAGGATGATCTCTTTCACTGTCCTGGGTTTCAATCCCCACTTGAATCCACAGGTTTAAGGCAATACCACCTTTCTAGATGAGTGAATGGCTTGAAAAAGAGAAAACAACTTCGATTTTCTTTTTGTTAAGATAAAGAATCTTTCTATTCCTTACTCTCTTTGTAGGTTCCCTTAGGAAGAACTCCAGTGAAAGCTGAACTGGAAGGAATGTGATCAGTTTGCCAAAAGAATATGACGAGCTTGCCAACTTGATGGGGATGGAGGTATTATGTTCCAGCTGTCATAGTAAGATTTTAGTTTCTAGAGTCCTTCTAAGTGCCCCCAAGCTCTTCAAGAAGGCCAAGGAAGATTTTACAAGTATCAAAGTGTTCACCCACACATGGGCACTAAGGATGGCCAAATAGTAGATGAGTCTTTATTTACCCAAGTGTAATACGGTGGGGCATAGATGAACTGGCCACCATCTTGCTTCCAACACACGAGCAAGATCTGGAAGAATCAATAAGCAAATGACTGCATTTCGTCAGTAGATGCGTCGTTACAGCTACTAATTTAAATTTAGAGCTATGTTCACATGTCTATGAAAATAGAAGTTAACAAATCATTGCAAATTCCTAAATTGCAAATTCAAAATTATCTAAGAGATGGTACCCTGTGCTGTGCACCCCGTGGGATGTTTGTAACAAAGGAAAACTGTATTCCTTTATTCAAAATTTTCCAAAGCACCTACCAAGAGAGATAAGACCCCCGGGCCACTGGCCCCAGTGCTCATTCTCCTCATACAGACCCTTGAAATTAACCTCCATTCCTCTCATAAATAGCAAAGCATGTCAGCCCTGGTCACCATTGCCTGGCTTCACATCTTGGCTCTATCTTACCAGCTGTTTATCCTTGGGCAAGTGACTCAGTTTACTCATCTGTAAAAGGGAGTAAAATAGTACCTACCTCAAAGGGTTGTCAGGAAGATTATATGAGTTTATATATGTAACACATATGAAAAGAGTCTCTGGCATATAGTAAATCTAATAAATGTTAATTAATATATCCCTACTTTCATCAGTCACCACCAAAATTGTAGCACCCATCAAATAAAACAAATGTGTTCCCTAATACCTTGAGAAAGTAGATGTCTGAGACCAACAGCATTGACATCATCCAGGAGCTTTTTAGAAATGCAGAATCTCTATCCTCACCCCAGATTTACTGAATAACAACCTGCATTTGAACAAGGCCGTTTAGATACACATTATAATTTGAGAAGTGCTACTCTGGCACACTATCTGCCCATAATAGCTATACTTCCTTCCCCAGAGCTGCCCTCCCACTATGCCCTCTAGAATTATTGTTCCAAAATCAACAAACTCTCTATAACCTTCTCTAGATGTTCCCCCATCCCCTTACCACACCTGAACCCCAGCTTTCCCTTAAACATACAATTTTCTCTGCAAACTTCTGCAATGATGACTGCTTCTTCTTCCACACTTCAAGGACATCAGGGTTAGGAAGTGAAGTTACTATCTTCCCTCTTCCCAGCTACGGTCCTTCTCCTTTGCTAGCAAAACACTCTGTTCTTTTGGGGCCATGCCATTTGATGCTACAACTTTCTCCTACTCCTTGTTCCTCTGGGCTACAAATTTTTCATCCACTCCCCTTCACCCACCAGCCTTTGCCACCTCTTCTTCCCAAGGTGTTGCCATCTCTTTGGAGAATGACAACAACCACAGGGACAATCTAACAATTGGCCTCTCATCTTCTTAACCACTTGTTTCCAGTAACCTTCTCCAACATTTTTCACATCAGCACGTGTTTCTGGGTTCCACCTGGAACCTTGTCATCATCTGGAATTGCTCCAGTCCCAAAAGCTCTAATTGAAGCACCCCACTTTCTGAGTATAACCTCTTTATCATCTAAAAGAGGTTATGCTTGCTGCGACTATTCCTCCACAACTTCATTGATCTTTCTAACCTCTCTCCTTATCAAATTTAGATTCTGTGGTCTATCCTATTCCAATAATATTGCTGCCAATTGCCTAGCGATGCATTACCAATATCCAAATCTCCCTACAGCTATTCTCATCTTCCTCCCTGTGACAGTGAAGGAGTTGACCTTGGCATTGTATAAGGCCAATCCCTCCACTTTACTCTGAATGCTATGCTCTTCACCTTCTCAGGAACCTCAGGAACGACTGATTAACTTTTTTCTCTCTTTAATATTCAATTCCCCCCATGAAATGGATCTTTTTCATTGGCTTTTAAGCACACTCAAGTTTTTTCCATTAAAAAGCAAACAAAACTTTTCTTAACCTACACCTCTTTCTCATCTCCTTTCTAGATATCTTTTCTCCTTTACAAAAATATTCTCAAAAGATTTTTTACTCATTGGTTCCATTTAATTGCCACTGACATATTCCTCAGCCCACTTCAATCTGACCATGACCGCTAAGTGCTCTGATGTCTTACAGTTCTAACGAAGAATTTTCGACTTTGTCTTCCTTGCTCTATTATCTTCAAGACTGTTGACCAGTCTCTTTAACTTAAAGTACCCTTTTCCCTTGGCTCTAATTATGCTCACTCTTCTGGCTTTCCTTCTATCTCTCTGACTAATCCTTCTCCATCTCCTTTGCACAAATGTGCAAGAGAGAGAGATACTGTTACTGTTATTGACATTTTTAGAGCTGGAAGAGATTGTAAATATACATTATCTTCTGTATTTATATTTGTTTTAAAATCAGCTGTATACATAAATTAATATCATTTATGTTGTCTTATTATAATCATTTTCAATTCTTATTATATGACAATCTTCTGCACGACTTATCAAATCTATAAATTCCCCCTTAACAAATCCAAATTTAGTTCGCCTTGACAAACCCAAAGTTAGCATGCCCCTTTTATCACCTTGTAGTATAAGTTTGCAATTTTGTGTTTTGACCACAAACATATTGATCACTCAAATCGATAGCTAGTGGGAAGCAGCCGCATAGCACAGGGAGATCAGCTTGGTACTTTGTGACCACCTAGAGGGGTGGGATAGGGAAGGTGGGAGGGAGGGAGATGCAAGAGGGAAGAGATATGGGAATATATGTATATGCTTAGCTGATTCACTTTGTATAAAGCAGAAACTAACACATCATTGTAAAGCAATTACACTCCAATAAAGAAGTTAAAAAAATAAAAATAAAAAAGTTTAAAAAATAAAATAAAATAAATTTTAAAAAATATTTGAATACCCTTTCATTCACATGGACTGTTTATATATGCTCCCTCTTAAGTTAAAATGGCACACTGTAATACCTGCAGGTGATAGGGAACTGGATATTGGACATTTTGGAGAAGATTAAATGAAAAACAACAGTAAGGAGATACTTTTGAACTTTCCTTCCAATAAGAAGCAATAATTCCTTAGAAAATTAGCTCTAAATGCTACCCCTCCAACTGTGGATTCTCTAAGTCATAATGACCTTTTCCCACAGTATTTGTATGACAAATGTTCTCCCAGGAACAATGTGAAATTCAGGTAGTTTACTTCCCTTCGAATAGACAAAAGGAAAGAATATAAATAAAAAGAGCTGAGATTCCTTTGGTAACTAGAATTATATGTTTGTCTTAGTAACAATGAAATCCATTATTTTAACAAGCTGAACATCGTTGTCAAAGCAACTCTTAAGTATTCATCAGTCATGAGAATTTCCCACACTACAAGAGAAGCTTCTCCATGAGTTGCATGTCCTCAGCGACAAGATCAATGTCTGACCTGTGAGGCCTCTCTGTTCCCTTTCTCTGTGACATGGAGGACAGAGGACCTAGGTTTGAATCATTATGCTTCCACCTATGAGTGGCTGGCATTGGGCATGATATCCTTTGTTAAAGCTTTCATTTTATCACTTGTAAAATGGGGACAGCAGTCTTTTTCTCACATAGTGGCCATAAATATTACATTAAATATTGTAGCAGAGATGAGGCATAGACCCAAATATCAACAACCTGGGGAAAATATTTAAAGATCATTAAAAGCCAAAATGCAGGTGACAGGAAGCATCAGGGCAAGGAGGATTGTAGGCTTGCCTAGAAAACGTGCCGCGTGGGGATAATCTAGTAGGCTCTCTGTGAAACAGAAAATACGTTATATTGGTTTCTGTCTCCAAATCCCGCAAAGACCTCCTAAAACCCTTGTCATTTCCTAAGTGATAAGAGCATCGGAAGCATCTTTTTTTCTAATATTTGGTCTTTGACTTTGGTTCCTGCCACCAAGTTCCTAAATCCCTTGGAATTGCCTGGGTGATAGGAGTGTCTTGTTCTAAAGAGGTGACTCTGGGTGGGCTCTGAGCTGGGCTGCTCACCAGAAAGACCAAGCCATGAAGAGGTGCTTGGAATTTTCAGTCCCTCCCCCCCCCCATTCTCCAGAGAGGGGACAGGGGCTGGAAATGGATTTTATGATCCATCATGCCCATGTGATGAAGCCTCCATAAAAATCCCCGAAGTTTGAGGTTTGGAGAGTTTCTGGGTTGCTGAACACATGGAGGTGCTGCGGAAGTGGTATGCCCAGAGAGGGCGTGGAAGTCTTGCACCCCTTCCCACATATCTTGCCCTGTGCATCTCTTCATCTGGCTGTTCATCTGTATCCTTCATCACATCATTTATTACATCATAAAGTGATACATGGAAGTGTTTCCCTGAGTTCTGTGAGCTCTTCTAGCAAATAATCGAATCCAAGGGGGAGGAGGTCATGGAAAACTCCACTTTGCAGCCAAGTTGAACAGAAGCTGTGGGTAAGCTGGGGACCTACCGCTTGTGACTGGCATCTGAAGTGGGGGGCACTCTCAGGTCAGCATTTGACCTGTGAGATCTGATGCTACTTTCTGTAGGGAGTGTCAGAATTGAGTTGAATTGTTGGACATTCAGCTGGTATCACAGAGACTTGCTTGGTGTGGGAACCACCGACCCCCCCGATCTGGTGTCAGAGTGTGGCAGGAGTGTGAGAGGGAGAGAGACACACAAGAGGGAGAGTCAGTGTTTCCTAACTCAGGCTCCAAAAGGCCATGTGTTCAAACAGGTGGAGTGAGTGGTAGAGAGAGTAAAAGGGACAGGCAGGTAAAAAACATAATGTAAATCTTGGGCAAGATCCCATGAGACAGGCATTAGCAATGCAATGTTGGTGCCTACGGGCTATTCAGGAAAGGATCCAGGTATGGGGAACTGGGTTAGTGATTCAAGGTACAAGAGGAAAAGGGACATTTTTCAGAGGCAAGAGGAAAGTAGATATGCTCCATGAGAAGACAAATCTCTACATTGAAGAACACAAGGACCTGAAATCTGACAGTCTCGATGAGGAGGAAGAATAGCTTTACATAAAACACATAAATAAAAATTAAGTACTAGGGTGTGTAGTGATGACTACGATACCACTCACTGGGTGGTAGAATAGCTTAAAAAGGCTTCATGAAGGTTATAAGTTCCCACTGGGAGCCTTCAGGGCTTAGAGGGAAGGCAGGTATTCTGGTATTCAGCATCACAAGATAATACAGAGTCAGGAAAAGAAATAACTGAGGACACTGCCTGTTAAAGAGATAGGAAATGTAAGCATGGAGCACTCCATTTCCACAGAAATGTTCATTGCTATCTCCTTCAGAAATAAAAGAGAAATGAAAGGGGGAAAAGGAACAGGGGAAGTGGTTATTCAAAACAGGTGTCTTTGGTTGCACTTTATTTTTTTAATAAAAAGATTGACTTGGTTGCTTCCATGTCTTGGCTATTGTAAATAGTGCTGCAATGATCATTGGAGTGCATGTGTCTTTTTGAATTATGGTTTTCTCAGGGTATATGCCCAGTAGTGGGATTGCTGGGTCACATGGTAGCTCTATTTTTAGTTTTTTAAGGAATCTCCATACTGTTCTCCATAGTGGCTGTATCAATTCACATTCCTGCCAACAGTGCAAGAGGGTTCCATTTTCTCCACACCCTCTCCAGCATTTATTGTTTGTAGATTTTTTGATGATAGCCATTCTGACTGGTGTGAGGTGATACCTCATTGTAGTTTTGATTTGCATTTCTCTAATAATTAGTGGCCAAGAGGCACATCTTTTCATGTGCCTCTTGGCCATCTGTATGTCTTCCTTGGAGAAATGTCTATTTAGGTCTTCCACCCATTTTTTGATTGGGTTGTTTTCTTTTTTGATATTGAGCTGCATGAGCTGTTTGTATATTCTGGAGATTATGGGAACTCTACCTGATGCTCTGTGGTGACCTGGATGGGAGGGTAATCCAGAAGGGAGGGGATATGTGTATACATATGGCTGATTCACTTTGCTGTTTAGCAGGAGCTGGTACAACATTGTGAAGCAACTATACCCCAATTTAAAAAAAAAAAAAAGAAAGAAAAAGATTAACTTGGGAATTCCCTATTGAAATAAGGCTTTTCCTCTCCACAGTTTACTGCTGATTATCAGTTTCCTGGTTGTACTATTATATTTTACGTGGAAGAAACTCTCTCTAGGTTATTACGTAAGTCAGTGAGAAGAGTCAATTTATGGTTAGTATTTTTGGTAAATTAAGTTTAAGATGATTATGGAAGCAATTTCTCACAAATTCTCTGTATCCTGATCTTGACTAATAAAGCACAGAAATACAAAAATCTCACACATTTTTCTCATTCACCAAACCTATTCTCATGTGAATAGAGTCAAAAGCCTTCACTACCTATTTATAAGACACACCTCAAATCACTCCCCCCACCCCCATTCCCAGATCCCCAAGCCCTCTTCCCCTCACAGGAGTTTGTGGCTGGATTTTTGTCTCAGCCTCTGAGACCCATCAGTCCTTAAAAACCACACCTTAATTCACGTTTACTGCCACTTCCGAAAACTAAGGCTTCACTTCCAACAACCTCGTTGATGCCTAATTGCCTGCCTTGCTCCTTTTTATCTGTTACTCAGTAAATGACTCAGAATTCAGATCTTCCAGAGCTAGGAACCTGTCTTGCCTTTGCCAATCCCGGCCCCAGGGTGTGTGCCCACTTCTCGGCTGGTCTTTCCTATCCCTCTGCAGTTAACCTGCCCAGAACCCATCATGTCACAGGAAGCGACACCCCCAGGCTACTGGCCTATTTTCACTGGGCAAGAATTAAACCACGGCCACGATGCATGCTGATCTTTCAAACAAAATGCGATTGCCCCTTCCCTCTTCTTCGTCAGTGGCCCAAGAATTTGTCCTACGGTCTATATTTTGTCACTGATTACTTTGTTCACTGCTATAGGTTAGTGCTTGCGACAATGGCATAGAATATGTTGACTCTTTACTAGCCTTTGTTAGGAGGAATAAAGACCAAGAGAGAATTGGCTCAGTGCCTCCATGTTGCTGGAATTATGATATATAAACATGTGGGCAATAGAGGCACCAAAAATTTGCCTGGCGAGTTCACAGCTGTGCGGAGACAGTACATCCGCTAATGCAAACCAGGAGCAGAGGCAAGGTAGAAAGTCCCAAATCGTGGACCAAACCTTGCTTGCCTTGTCTTCTTATGGTTGTGTGTCTCCCTTTGGTACTAACTGGATCTCTGTAATAAACTTCCTTGAGTTGCTTTCTGTTCCAAAGTACCATAACCAATTCCCGTAATTTGTGATATACGTAAGGAGGGATGTGCAGTGGCTAGCCGATCGTGTGGGTCTGGAGCTCTGGAGAGAGATAGAGTCAGGAGAACATGGCATCTCAACATTTTAAAAAAGGAATGACTGTTGCACATGATTACCTCTTCATAGAATTACCAACATCCTAATCACTAACTCCAAAGTTACGCCTCGCCTCAAATGTCATCAGGTAGAAATAGCCTCTCCCCTCTCTAATTTCCACTATAATCACTTCAAAAAGGTATATTATAGTTTTTATGCTGTTTTTTTAAAAACAACACGGGGTAGAGGTGGCAAATTTAAGTGTACAGTGACAGTTTGTCTCAAATAGGATTGCTGAGCCATCTTCCACAGGTGGTTTAGTCATGGTAGACCTGCTATTCAGATCACTGTTACTCAGATACCTCCCCACTTTGGGAAGCTCAGAATTTTCACTTTTCCTTGTAGATCATAGACACAGATCCCCACCTGAAGTCCGTGAGCCTTTTGGTGCGTTTGCATCAAGAAATGCCTGGCTTCAGAAAAACAGATGGTTTCACTATGTGAAAGGCCTGCACCTAAAAAAACAACATCGTCAGAAAAATCCTGAAACCAAGGCATGCACATTTCCCATAACATAAAATAGGATTATTCTATGTGTAAATCACTTTGCTTCCATCTGCTTTTCATAAATGGCAATGACTGAGAAATGGGAGGCAGGGAAGAGAAAGTGAGATGGGAAATTAAACGGACATCTATCCCACTGTCCCCTCCAGAGGAATGTACTATTTTCCCATTCTCTTCCCCATGACAAAGAAAACACTTCTTTCCCTATTGCACTGAGAAGCAATACATTTCAGAACTCCCACAATCAAATTGGAAAGTTTTGCTATCTTTATATTAACTTAAAAATAGTGAATGTCATATGAAAATAAAAATTGTGTAATACTTCATTTCTGAGTTATACAGTCACGGAATTGTCACTTGATGCGGCCTGGGTGAAAGACTCCATTTTCTATTTTATAAACTTGTTTTATTTTATCGATACATAATATGCATGTTGTTCTTTTTTTAGTCTATGAAAACAATAAAAATACATCTATTTTTGTAAGAAAATTCCTGAAATTACTCTTAATAAGCCAGTGATGAGATATAGAATAACACATGGTAAGTTATTAAAAGCTAAATTTCTTATTAATCATTTAATGTGAATAGTTACGCATCAGGAAATTACAGTGGGCTTCTACTATGTTGGTATGTTTGAAGTGACATACTGAATTGTTAGAATTTAATGTTCTTTTTGTTATTGAGCAAAGAGAGATGCAGTACTAGACCTGTCCAACATAAATAATACAGTTCCCTAAGAAGATAAACAGAAGTTTAGATAATGAAGAATTATAAGGTCTTTAATGTTTAAATCTCTTTTGAAAACACTTCAAAGTGAAACCTAATGATTCTGAAGAATGGCCAAATGGATACTGGCTGTTGTGAGCATCAGATCTTAAGGTCCACACCATGAGCAAGAGAAATACTATAAACCTAAGCGAACCTCATTCCCAGATCTGATGGACATTAAACTTAACTACCAAGAACAACGTTTTACATTCGCCCTCCTGAATCAGAGTCCTTCCTACGTCCATGGGAGGAAGTCATTTGCCAGATGTCTCTGTTTGTTTTACACGTCTCCCCTTGACTTCTGCTTATTTTCTCTTGACCTCCCCAACGTCTCCCATGCACACCATGTGGAGAAAAATCAAGACTCAGGAAACCTTGCTAAGAAATGCCTAACTGTTCCAGTCAATTCCTCAGCCTCAACATGTGTTCCTGTTTATGGGTCCAGCCTAATTGCTGACAGAGATTGAACGATCAGGCTTCCCTCATTCAGTGCTATCTGGACATCCATCAGAAAAACAGACAGTTTTACAACTTGGCATCACCCAAGACATCTATGATGGAAACTTTCTCTGTTATAACAACAAACCTATTAGTGATAAATAAAGACAAATAAAATAAGAGGACGTCAAAATGAAAAGAAAAAAAGAGTATGTGATTTTTCTAAAGGCATTCTCCATCTTTAGAACTACCCAAAGATCATGCAGTGGAATGTCAGAGGATACACTTTACCAAATAGGATTCTAGCAGGAATTTCACTGTAGTCTTGCCTTCTCCTTCTAGATAGAGAATCAAACAGGCTGATTGAGGGTTAAAATCTTGATGATTGGGGTTTTTTTTGCTGATTTACTGTTAGGTTTATTTTTTTTATATGAACTCGAGTTGATTTACCATGTTGTGGCAGTCTCTGCTGTACAGCAAAGTGACTCAGTTATATATATATAGACATTCTTTTTTTTAATGCTCTTGTCCATTATGGTTTATCACAGGATATTGAATATAGTTCCCTGTGCTATACAGTAGTACCTTGTTGTTTACCTGGATTTCAATGTTACACATATGTTGCTAACTTTATGCTGAAATGACATTGGTGTTCATGTAGGTCACCGTGTCCCCAGGGGTCTCATACCAACCACACCTACTTGCCTATTCACCAAAGCCAATTACTTTTGTGGTGGAGACTGCCTCTGCAGGTATGTCCCAGCTTTAACTTTTACTTTCTTCTGTGATTCCCATTGTCTTGTCTGACTTGCTATCTTCTGGGTCCATTCAAAAAGTAGGAGCAGAGAAAGCTGGGGTGACAGATAATAAGGCCAGGAAAATAGATAAAGCAGGAATGAAATCTAGGCAGCTACAAACATTTTGCAAATGTGCTCAGTGGGCCTGAGTTCCTCAAGGGTTACTAAAGGAACTCAAAGGGCTTGGATTTAAATCATCTCAAAGAAGGTTTGTATGTATACAGACAACCCCTTATATTATTCTTGAAGCATTTCATGATATGCAGGGAATGACCCTGGCACTTACTAGCTGCTCAATAGCCATTGGATGAATGAATGGTTATACAGTAGTTCCTTGTGTGAGAGACTGAGGAAAGATACCCTCATGATATTTTTGTTAAGATATTCAACTATTAGGCTAGTTAGTAGGGCCTGCCTTCTCCCAAATTTTTGGCAAAACTTCTCACTTGGAATTAAGCAAAAATTGCCATGTGATTGAAAATCTCCAGAATCCTTTCAATTCTGTTCACCTAGTTGACCAAGGGTTGAAAAATACATAATGCTATAATTTACACATTTTAATCTGTTATTTTATACTCAATGTGCTTTAAAAAATTTTTTTTCAATTCAGTAACAAACCTGACTTGCTTGTGGTTTAGCACAGTGTTCTCAAACAATCTGTGGTGGAAGACCAGTTTGTTTATTTGTTTTTAATTTTCAATCCAAAATAGACATTTTTGGAAAATAAAACAGAGATGAATTACCAAAAAAAGAGAATGAAAACACTTATGTTTATTACCCACAATAGCCAACATATGAAAACAACCTAAGTGTTCATTGGATGGATCAGGAAGATGTGAGATAGATAGATAGGTAGATAGATAGATAACATACAACAATGGAATATTATTCAACCATGAGAAAACAGAAATCCTGCCATTTGCAACATCATGGATGAATCTAGAGGACATTATGCTAAGTGAAAGAAGCCAGACAGAGAAAAGACTAATAGTGTACAATCTCACTTATATGTGGAATCTTAAAAAAAAAAAAGTCAAATTCATAGAAACAGAGTAGAATGGTGATTACCAGGACTCAGGGGTGAGGGAGATGGGAAGATACTTGTCAAAAGGTACAAGTTATAAGATGGTAAGTTCTGGGGAATCTAATGCGCAGCATGGTAACTGTAGTCAATAATACTATATTGCATACTTGAAATTTGCTAAGAGAGCATATCTTAAGTGTTCTCGCTACAAAAAAAAAAAGATAACTACATGAGGTGATTGGTTTGTTAATTAACCTGATTATGTAATCTTTCAAAATGTAATATATGCATATGTCAAATCATCAGTTTTACACTTTAAGTATACACAGTTTCATTTGTCAATTATACCTCAGTAAAGCTGGCAGGGGGGTGGGGGGAAAAGAAAAACAAAAATATAGAAAATACAAACGCCCTTGTTTTTATCATTAGGTTCAGCAGACATAATATTACACTGTCAAGTTTCTTTCAGTTAGCCACAAAGTTGCTAAGCACTCTCAATTTTTGTATCTATCTGGTCACAGACTGTTCATAATCAGTCTGGTTAGCAGTACCAATCTGTGAATCCCACGAAGGGTCCCATTGGTTTAAGACCAATCTTGTTTCTTGTCCTGAATTGACCAGATGTAGGGCAGTCACCGAGTATGTTCTTGTTTCATAGCACCTCCTGCCCATAACACTTAGCACTAAGATCTTTGCAGAGGGGAAAGATCACTCTGTGTTGTTGAGATTAGTCTCCCATAGTTTTCAAGCATAAAAGAGGTCATTTTTTTAAAATACTGAAGATTAAAATACTTGTCAAAAGTCAGAAAATATAGGTCACTAAGAAAATGTCTCTTTTTCAGAAAGAGTGATTATTCTCACTTACACATCTATGTTCTCCCATTGAAATGCTACCAAGCCATATTTTCTTGGCATTAGGGAATAATGAAGATATATGTCTAGCCAGCACAGAGCTCATACAGAAGACAGGGATAAGTGTGACTCCCAAAGTGCTGCCCTCTGTAAGGACTGGGAGAAGGAAGACCATGTCTTACGTGTTCTTTTAATCTCTCTCTCTCTCTCTCTCTCTCTGTCTCACACACACACACACAGCACATATTATAATGGCTTAGTAGTTAAGCATGTGGCTTTGTAACCAAATAGACTTCATGCAAGTCCTGACCATGGTACTTACTAACCCTGAGATCTTGGGCAAGTCACTGACTCTTCTGTGTCCAGGCTTCACAGTAAGTTCTCCATAAATATTTTTTGAATGAGCAAAGGCAGAAAGAGTGTTGAGGAGGATTATAGTAGAAGATGGACAAACAGCATCATATTTTTTCATTTGTGCCAGTTTCATAGAGTTAGGGTAAAAAAAACCCAAACAACAAAAAATATACAGATAGATAGATAGATAGATAGATTTAGAGAATAAATAGTGGTTACCGGTGGGGAGAGGGAAAGGGGGAGGGGCAAGATAGGGGATACAAACTATTATGTATAAAATAAATAAGGTACAAGTATATATTGTACAACACAGGATATATAGCCAATATTTTACAATAACTGTAAATGGACTATAACCTTTAAAAATTGTGAATCATTATATGTTGTACACCTGTAACCTATACAATACTGTACATCAACTATATCTCAATTAAAAAAAAATCATGATGAAACAAACATTCAGCAATTACTGACTCATGTCACAGGCTAAAGAACACTGTTAAGAACAGAAACCTTGGAGTGTCCTATGAAAACCACTAACCAACTGCAGAGCTTTCTTTTAGTGCAAATGCCCTCCTTTCTGATGGCTAAAAATCACCTAAGTAGGCAGGTAGAAAACCTGAGTGAAGAATGCCACTATTTTATGCTATTAAGTCTGTGCTCACACATGCACTATTTTTTAAAAATGAATCAAATCAGAACAGACAGATATTTCTAACAAAAACCACTATTTGAACTCAACCACCATTTTATAATTATTTCCAGGGTTTAAACAAAGCAAACTGAACTGAATCTACCAAAAAACACTATCTCAAGAGAAATTTTTAAAGTTATCATTGCTCTATTACTCCTTCCCTCACTGAGAAAGATGCAAAGATGGAGACTCATGCAAGCAATGAAGTACAATTTCAGAACAGCTGTGTTACACAAAGTGCAAAAGTTTTAGTGAATTTTTGTCCTGTAAATGGAATGGGGCCCCTAGGGCAGAGGGGCCATAAATCATAGAGAATGAGGGAAAGGACATGGAATTTTAGATTGGAGATCACAAGAAGACCATGCTGTATGGCCAATTTTTAGCTGCAATCAGGAGAGTTTTTTTTCATCTTTAAAATATGAAAAATGGGACCTCCCTGGTGGTCCAATGGTTAAGACTTCAACTTCCAATGCAGGGGGTGCAGGTTTGATCCCTGGTCGGGGAGCTAAGATCCTACATGCCTCTCAACCAAAAAACCAAAACATAAAACAGAAGCAGTATTGTAACAAATTCAATAAAGACTTTAAAAAATGGTCCACATAAAAAAAAATCTTTAAAATAAAATAAAATATGAAAAATGATACATACACCCAAAGGGGTGTTAGACAAATTCAATACATGATACAACGTATCTGAAGAGCATTTTTGTAAGTTTGTGAGTTTTCAAATGTTTTTAGAGGCGGTATAGAAATAAACACTCCACTTTATTTTCATTTACAAAGCTTCCCTGAGGGCAGAAGTGCAGAGAGCATTGTTTAAGACCATAACATAAAAATATATAACTTTACAACCATTGCTATAGTCTTGACATCAATTGCACAAGCCCCAAGGCTGAGTAGTCTCCCAAGAAACTGCCAAACACAAAGCAATGTCATATTTCCCTTAATAAATACTGTTCTTATTCTCCATCTCCTAGAGATAGAAAATGCAAACTTTCTTCCAACTAGCCAAAATAATTGTCCTGTGGTAAGGAATTTTTTTTTGGAAGCAGTAATAAACAGAGCTGCCCCAAAACGGTGTTAACAACACGAACAAAAATGGAAGCATGAAAACGTGCCCTAGTGCTGAGGGGGAAAAGCAGCACAAAAGCTAGATGGGGAGCTATTTCCCACAAGGTCTCTTTATTAGCTGCATGTGGATATTTGCATTTTTGTAAATATCCTTTCCCAAGTTCACTTCCTGTTCCCCAGTACAAACAGCACACGGTCATTGTCTGCAAGCACGATGTTCAAGTGATTCATGTTGGAAAGAGGGCCTTGCCCCAGCAATGAAGACTTCTAAATGGCTTTGGTGGTACAATTGCCAGCGTGTGTTAGTTTTGGCAGAGCAGACATATGGAAAACTGTTCTTCTCATATTCTTTAGCTCTTACGCTTTGCATGTCAGATGAAACAGCAGTCCAAAACTGAAACTGTTCCAGACCAAAGAAGACTCTGAATTTAGTTTGGCTCTTGGGAGACACAGTCATGGTGGGAAGGACGCTCTAATGGTGGGCTGGAGGTGGAAGTTCTAGACTCAGCCCTGTCACTCAATGTGGCAAATCACTCTGCTTTCTG
Source organism: Balaenoptera ricei (assembly GCF_028023285.1). NCBI lineage: Eukaryota > Metazoa > Chordata > Mammalia > Artiodactyla > Balaenopteridae > Balaenoptera > Balaenoptera ricei. The sequence continues at coordinate 30,769,141 of NC_082643.1, forward strand.
AGTATCAATGTCTACATCTCTGACCTGAAGAAGTTATCCTGGATTAAGTTTTGATGATCACTAGTACACCATATCAGATTAAAGTCTTCAACAACTTCATTTATATTTATATTAAGAAAGGGCTTTATTTAAAACTATATTTTCTGTTGTCAGAGACAGAATTGGAAAGTGAAATTACTTAAAGTAAGAAGCTGGATGTCAACTGAATTATTTCAATCATTTAGTTACTCATTAAATATGTATTAGTCTGTACATTTCTAATGAAATTAGGTGAATTCAATATTACTTTTATTTATATATCTTTTTTCTTCTCTATTTCTCCCAATGACCAACATCACTTATAGAATGAGGAATTGCTCTTTCAAGGTACTGAAAAAGTATTATCTAATGGGTATCATTAGATACCCATTAGATAATAATGATTAGGTTGCTTTGATTAAAAGGTAAGATACTGAATTTTTATTTATACTATGAGTGATACCATCTCAATTACAGAAAATTTGAAAACAAAGTGGAAAAGAGGAAATTGCCATTGGTTTCACCACTCTTTATCAACCGTGACTTAATAACTTTTCTTTCAGACTTTTTCTAAGCATACATTTTTTAGAAGGAAGCAGAGTTCTTTTTTTTACTTAGCTCTGGTCATAGTGTATATACAATTTTGCATCCTGCTTTTCTCACTTAATAAGCAGGTTAACATAAGCATTTTTCCAAGTCACTGCAAACTCTATATTTTAATTGGTTGCATACTCTTCAACAAACGTATACCAAAATTTGCAGAGCCATCCCCAGATAGATAAGCATTTTAAGTAGTAAGTTGTTAAGCAATTTTAATATTTGTGTGTAAAGCACATAAAGCTTTCATCACTGGAAGGAACTGTGATATATGGAGATGGAACTGGAACAATGAAGAGCAGCAAATAAATTTCAAATCTATTCAGAATAGATGCAAATAGGAGTCCCAGGGAAAGGCCTCACAGTCTGCCTCAATGGAGACATGGTCGTCAAGAAAAAAATGGGCCTTTTGGTAAGTAAGTTAGAGAGGTCCCACCCATTCCACAGCCAGGCAGAAATGCTTCTCAGGAAAAAATTGATTTCCTACAACAGCAGAAAATGGCTTCCAAAGCAGGGTGAGTTTAAGAGCCAAGTGGCAGTGACAAATTCTGCCATCCCAAAGTGTTGAAATGCAGTAAAGTGAGCGAGCCATTTTCTGCAGCCTGGGAGTCGTATGAAAAAGGAAAAGTAGTGGATTTTCAATCCCAGTATTGAAGTATAAGGAAATTTTTGTAACTGCTCACCAGGGTCAGTTATAAAATATTTTCATTTATATTGCTTACAGGAGTTGCATAAACAAATTTCTTTTTTAAAATTATTTTCCTTTATGTAGCACTGGAGTTGAGGAGATAGAGAATTCATCCTTTTATTACAGGGCTACCTTAGCTGAATTCTTTTTTTTTTTTTAGGTTTTATTTATTTGGTTGTGCCAAGTCTTAGTTGCGGCAGGCAGGCTCCTTAGTTGCGCATGGGGGCTCCTTAGTTGTGGCATGTGAACTCTTAGTTGTGGCATATATATGGGATCTAGTTCCCTGAGCAGGGATGGAACCCAGGCCCCCTGCACTGAGAGCATGGAGTCTTAACCACTGCCCCACCAGGGAAGTCCCACCTTAGCTGAATTCTATGTTTGAACTTTTCATAACTACCGTGAAAGAGATGTGGAAGACATAAAACAATTTTACTAGGAAATTTTTCCCAATAGTAGTTTAAAATGTGTCAATGACAATAAAGATAGCTCTGCTGCTGACTTAGAGAAATACCATGGTTAAGTTAACACACAACTTGAAATTTTAAGGCAAAGGGTAGTGATTTTGCAAAGTGTCTTAGAATTTAAAATAATTTTGACCAAAATTTTTTTAATGGGCAGAAAAATAAACTATATAAATCCAAAATGTAAAATGACTGAGTCTATAGGACCTAAGAAAACACAAATTGCAATTAGAGATATTTTTAAAGTATTTTAAAAATATTTTTAAAATATTTTTTAAAATATTAAAAAAATTTTTGTTTTGATGATGAAGTTTTAGTTAGATGCTGAACTGATTATTCAGAGTTCCTTAATTCCCTTTCCTTCAAAGCACTTAAGAATATGGCAGAGAATTTTCTCTCTAAAAAATGTCAGGAGGAGTTCTGTAAAAGAGAAAGATGGCCTAGAGTCTAGACAGTCTCTTAGGGGCCCTTCCTGTGTACTAATCCCAAATTTCATTCATTACTCATCTCCTTAGAGATAATCCAAACAAATTAAGAAATAAAATGCTTTTTTCTTCCCTCTTCTTCTTGGCTTTGGGAACTATTTTTAAATTAATACTTCCTGCTCCCTCCCAAGAACCCTAGAACCTTTGCAAACAGTTGTTAAATAGTTATAATTCCTTCCCTTATTCATTCAGCTTCCACACCACTCCCAAGACAAGCAACATCCACTTTAAGGCATCACAGTGTCCAACTCTATAATAAAGGAAGAAGTGATTTATAGCAGCTGGTAAACATAGGTTTCTAATTCAAGAAAACAGTGCAAAAGAGATTTTTGTTTTAGGCAAGGATTGTGAGAGTTATAAATTCTGTTTGTACTTCAAAGCCTCATTCTATTACACCATATACAACTCAACTCATAACTTAGTTTTCATTTTTCCTTGGGGCTGAACTATACTTAAAACAATGACCAGATCTGCCAATTTTTTTTTAATTGTATGTTCATTTTGTTGTGTAATTCAAGTTTGTTGGAGACAACTGCAGCAAAGATTTATGATTTACTCTGGTAAATTTCCACTGCTTTTTGTAAAGAAAAACTCAAAGAATTTTAGGAAAAGAATGATGTGCTACAAAACATACAATTCATACAGCAAGTTCAGAATGTCGGGAGGAAGCACCAAAGGAAAAATTGCTCCCACCATCTTTCAGAAAGAAATCTTTGCAAGTGTGTCTAACCAAGAATTTATATAATCTAGTATTTTTAAAGGTATTTGTTTTTCAGTTTAGAAATACATTAAACTGAGTAACACTCAAAGGAGAGAAAACAAAACCCATCAGGCTCTGGATTTAAGCCATTCAAACCATGGCTTTGCCAAATAGCAGTAGCAGTCCTATCCACACAACTCACATCTCCCCACTGTTCACTGATTTACTTGATTCCATATACTATTGGTATACATTTAAAAAAAAAACTCATAATATTGTAAATCAACTATACTTCAATAAAAATAAAATAAAATAAAAACTCTTTTAAGGTTTAAAGATCCTTAGTTCACTAGTCAATGGTGCAAGGGTCCAAACTCAGGCCCTAATTGCAGTGTTTGAATAACAACAAATGAAAATATTTCACAGTGCTTCCCAATTAGTCAAAGGAACACTTGATCTAAAATTCAACCACAGCACCCATAGTCATATACAACTTCCCTAGTTCACATAATCTACTAAGGAACAAGAATTTACAATGTAACTTTTGTGACTTTTTGTTTTTGTTTTGTTTTACAGATTTTCAGAAATAAAAGGATTCTACTTAAGGCACCATAGAAAGTTGCTCTCTCACCCAATGACTCTGGAAATCTTTGAGAAGGTATGGCAGACAGTTCATCACCAAATGGATTTTAACAATTGGGTGAGTGGTTCTCAAATCTCAATATGTATTAGAATTGCTGTGGTTGAGTAGAAGTATCTATCAATCTGGTTTCACAGATGATTCAGATGCCTGCTCAAGCTTTAGAATCATGATCTAGATTGCACATTCAAGATCTCTTCCATTTTGTCCTAGAAATGAATTTTTAATGTATCTTGCCTTATCAAATCTGGATCACAATATGGTCCTTAATTTCTAAGACTGTCCATGGCCTTTGTCTTCTCTGTACATGATTCTTCTCTGGTCTTTAGCAACAACTCACTATGGCTGGCTGAGTTTCCCCTGATCCTAGGGAGAGGAAAGAGGGGTCAGCCCTACCAGAGGAACTGGTGTGGTTGAGTGAGAAGTGAGTTCAAGTAGCTTAATTCAATGCTATCTCCATTTCCTTCAAGAAAATGAACATTTCTAGCCTTCAAATAAACTGCTGGAACAGCTGGCTCTCAATGAAATACATGACACTGCTTCCTCTTTGGAAGATCCTAGTGCTTCAGAAAACACCGTGGGAAATCTGTTGCCAATTTCCTGTAGGCTGACAACACTAATTCTCAATGATGTCAACCATTTCCTTTCCATGAGGTTTTGCAAAGCCCTTTGCCATGGCAAAATTTGTTCTTGAAGAGAAAGTGCTAAGCTATATTTTGTTCTTGCTATATCTTATATGCCTGGAGAAGGGCCTGGGACATAGTAGGCATTCAATAAATAGCTGTTGAATCAATGGTTTCTTGCCACATAAAGTGTGTGATCTTTAAAACTGTGAAGGACATCATAAACTTAGTGTGCAGCCCTTTGTAAAATATCAAAGGAGCTATCTTTGTGCATTATTGATCTACCACAACGTTGACTTCTGTGGCTGAAAAATGTTGCCTGCCATATGGGAAAACAAAGGATGTTGCGGCCATCAAGTCTTCAGTCACTGCAGCCACCTGACTGTGCACCCTGAGGGGATTCAGGATGGAAAAAAACAGGATACTAGTCCTAGATAATTAAGATGCATATCAAAGGAATGATTTCAATGAGCCCAGACTCTTGCATATTTCCATATACAGAAAAGCAGTAAATTCACTAACTTGAGATGTCTGGTTTTCTTTAACTAACAGTAATCTTTTGATGTTCCGACTACCTGGTTTTTGTTGCAAAAACTTCTATACATCCTGGCTCCTTCTTTACCACTTCAGAGCCATCCCTCAGAGCTGAGAGGCTGTCTTCTGGGCTTAAGTCCTCAGATTTGTTCACCAAATAAAACAATTCTCAACTTTTAGGTTGTGCTTTTTTTTCAGTCAACACTTCCATTTTGCAAACATAGTCATCAAAAAAAAACACCTTGTTTTAAGTACAGCATTATTCAGAGGTTTCTTACCTATACCATAATGCAATTCTGATACAATTCCAGATTTTCGGTGTGAGTTGACAAACTTAGGCCATTTGATGCCAATACAAGATGGTCCTAGACTTTACCCTAATATATTTTGAAGCATGATCTCATTCATAAATAACTCTCCATCCTTAAATATACAAGCAGAATTCTGATATGACCTTCTGCCATCTGAATAGTGTTGCAGTGTCTGAAATGGCTAGAAGATTTCCTAGGAAGGACACCTCCTGTTTCCTAATGACTCACTGATAGAGTGTTCTTTCAACATATATTAGAAGCATCAGCTTCTAATTTTTTTTTTTATTCCAGTAGAGCTTAGATTACAAGAGTTGAAACTACAAGTTTCATTTAAGCAGGGGTAGACTCTACGCAAAAGAGATGATCTCTAATAGTTGTCTGTCAAGATTATTTTGTAAACTGAATTATAATCTAAATTACTGGGGCAGCTTGTCAGTTGGTGTGAGCCTATGATATTGCCTTTTGCAAAGTGACAAAAAGTAAATGTAAAATTAAATTCTTCTACTACCAAAAAATCTGTCATTTGTGTTATTGAAGTAATGCTTTCTTTCAGCAGCCCGAGGAGGCCCTTTTGGAAATGATTCGTGTTTTAAAGGGACAGATTAAGGCATTTAAAAAAAATAACACAGAAAATCCTCAGCCAAGTGGATTTTGCCAAGGTAATTTCTTTCTTTCATTCAATGTATTGAAATGTCCTCTAAGCCAAACATTAAGCAATAGAGAACAAGATGGTCACTGTCCCTGCCCTCATAGAGTCTACACTCGAGAGGGAAACATAAACATTAGGAAAATACTTACAAGTGCAATAGGTGTTAAGAAAAGAGAAGTTCATTTTGATATGAGGATATTTCAAGTGACATCTTCAAGGTCTTCCTGGGGATGCAGGTCTCCTGCAGACACCTGAGCAAAGAGTGACAACTGGCCAAGCAAAAGTAAGAAGAAACAGCATGCACTTGGTTCAGAGGCAACAGGGAGACTGTCACATAAAAGGAATTGAACAAAGTCCAAGGAGGCCAAGCTAGAGAAGACGTGGGACTGCCTGATGGGAGAGGAAGCTGAATGTGTGGGCAGGACTCAGTTTGTGGAGGCCGCTGCCACCACGTGAGATGTTTGAGACTTTGTCCTCAGAACAGTGGGAAACTAGTGCAGGGAGTAAACCAGGTATCACGGTAATGGTTTCATGAACACACATCAAGAAAACAACACTCAGCCAACTCTTATTAGAGCCATCTGTCTTGGCCTAAGGTTACCTCCAAGGAATGGAGCCAGAGACATGCAGGGCTGGCGAGCTCTTAGTTTATTTTAGGCAGTGAGCCCAAGGAGAAGGCGTGGGGGAGTGGGAGGAGCGAGACAAAGGAGAGAAAGCCAATCTTAAGATGCTCCATTGCACAGATCTCTGCTGTGGGCTGTAGGTCTCCACCCCCCAGGGGACATCTCCTAGGAGCCAGGTGGAAGGTGCCTTAGAATCATCCAGCCAAGGGATGAAAAGGGGAGTATTCACCCACCACCTCCCACTCCTAACGGGTCCAGGTTTGCACATGCATCCAAATGGTTGCAAGGGCCCATGTGGGTGTGCCACAAGGCAGCCCCATGATGGAGCAAGAGGTACCCATGCAGCTGAGGCAGGTGCCATCAGGCTAACACTGCCCTGCAGCTGGTTGCCACAGCAAGGCTGAAATTTAAAAGTGGGATAAGAGCTTATGAGGCGGGACACAAGAAGTACCAGATATGCCACTCCATTTACCACTCACTCAGGATCCTACTATAAATCTGGGATTCTTCATCAACTAAACTCAGAGCCCATATAAAACATTTGGAGTCCAGGTGCTGGCGAGGAGAACTCGTCATCTGGTGTCAAGTTCCATCCATAACCAATGCTTTTATCTTTCTGAATAACACTTAGTACGTGCCAGGCTCTGTGCAAACCCTTACATTGTCACATTTACTCCTCCTCACAATCCTACGAGGGGGTACAATCGTTATAATGGTATCAGTTATCTATCACTGAATCACAGATTATCCCAAGCTCAGCAGCTCAACACAACAATAAACATCTATTATCTCACTCAGTTCCTACAGGTCAGGAATTTGGGAGCACCTTGACTGGGTGTTTCTAGCCCAGGATCTCTCATGCGGTTGCAGTCAAGACATCAGCCAGGGCTGCAGACAACTGAAGGTTTCACTGGAGCTGGAAGATGTGCTTCTAAGATGGCTCACCCATACGGTGCTGACTGTTGGCAGGAAACCTCCGTTCCTGCCAAGTGGGCCTTTCCTCGGACTGCTTGACTACCCTTACAACATGGCCCTTGGCTTCCCCAAGACTGAATCCAAGAGAAGGGGCAAAGCAGATACCACAATGTCTTTGATTACCTAGGTTCAGAAGTCACACACCATCAATTCCACAATGCCCTATTGTTTACACAAGTCAACCCAACTCAGCATGGGAGGAGACTACACACAGGCATGAACACCTGGAGGCCAGGATCGCTGGGGCCATCTTGGAGGCTGGCTACCACAATCACCATTTTACAACTGAGGTTACTGGGTCCCAGAGAGGTAAAGTTACTTTCCTAAGGTCACACAGTAAGTTGTGAACTTGATATTTGAGCCTGGTTCTCTCTGACTCTAAGTCCTATGTGTTTATCACTATACTATACTTTCCCTGTAAATAACCTGAAACTTAAAGCGGAAGATAATTTATCCACACGGGGAAACTTTAATATAAAATCATACCAAGAAGAAAAAAACTGAATTTGGCACAAATTTCTGACTCCAGCTTCCTTCATCTACAAACTAAATGGTCAGATTTATAGACACAGGTGTACTCGTGCCAGAATTAATCACATGTTACATGGCATCGTGTAAAGAAAAAGGGCACAATCTAGGAAAGTTTAATTTAGTAAAATAAACTGACTTCAAAGCAGCCCAGATGGTTTCAATATTACCTTAAAAATTTTTTTAAAGGAAGATGAAAGGCACGATAATAAGACATGAATAACCATTCTGTCCTCTCAAGGATGGGATGGGGGCAGGGACTGCTTTCTTCCACTTCGCATTTACAAGACATGAAACCCAAATGCCGGATGATTCAATGTTGCTGTAAATCATCCAGGATGCCCTGCTCGAGTACTCTGCCAGGAGGCTGGGGTCACAGTTAACAGTGCCGGGCTGCCTGATTACAGCAAAAACGTGAAAACTGAAGAGCCGGTCACTCTTTCGGTGGAAGAATCTGTGTACTAAAGGATGTTCTCCTCCTGTATTGATGGGCACCGCTATGGGACCCCATTATATTCATTGAATGAACCATCAGCATCGGAGTAGAAAGATAAAAGAAGAAACGACAGCCACCATTCTTCAATCCAGTCAGTATCAAACACGTTGATATTTAAGTCACGCAGCGCAAATCTAGGGACAGTATTCTTAGAGTAGAGAGTGAAACTATATTCTCATGACCTCCTTATTCATCACACCAAGTCCTAGCTCTGGTGGTCCCAGGGCATCCCCAGGCCCTCCTGCCCATGGAGGAAGCCATCTGATAGGGCGCCATCCATCTGAGTTCTCACTAATGTGTATGTCAGTCTAACTCACCGTACTCCCCACCATTCTGTCCCCCTCCTCTCCCATGCCTCCAGAACAATGCCCCATTGTTTAATGTAAATAAGCATCTTAGGGCTTCAAGCACTGGTTCTTTTCAAGTACAGCCTTTCCGAAAGCTATTGCTCTCTGTATTTCTTTCTCTTCTATAAAAGTTAACCAAAAGCAGGCATATCGTGGGCTGGCTGATATCCACGCTGTAAATTAAAGCCATTCCACACTCGGTGGTTTCCAGCAGTTTTTCGTATCTGCAGACCAGGCCTACAAACTCAATCATTTTCATTCATTTCAACTTTTGCTACAAAGCGTTTGGAATGAAATAAGTTAGCCAGCTCATCTTTCCCTCTATTTCATAAAAGAAAAAACAGAGTACTATTTCTGTAGAGAGAGCATTTCATGGAATAGACACCATTTCCAGCAGTAAAACTGCTTGACAAATAGGGTAAGTGATATGCAACAGTGTTCAATAAGATCTCAAAGGAGACAGTAATGTGGAACAAAAGAAAAGGCAGGGGCTCTGACTCAATAAAGCACTTTTCCAGGATCTTTGATCTTAAAAAGTGAAGCTTTGGAACATCACTGTAACGGTCTCCTGGAATATTTCCAGTAATTTTTTTTTTTTTTTTCGGAAAATGGAACCTCTAAAACGTGACTCTTACCATACATGAATCTCATCACCTTTTCTGCATCCCATCTCCCGGTCCCATACCATTTCAGATACCCACTCATGCTAACCCTCAGAGGATACTATTAGAAAGGATGTATACATGTGTGTGGAAGGATGAAATAGTTCAACAGAAAAACTCCAAATCAATTCTAAAACAATCACAAAAGCAAGAGCTTTTAATCTGAGCTGTTGAAGTCAGAGGGCATTGGATGATGGGGTACAAGAGGGGGAAAAAGAAGAAGGGATAAAAAAGGACAGGACTTCTGAAGAATGGTGTTTCAAGCCACTCTCAAACTTGATAATTGACTTTGGTTACCACCTAAAGCCAGGAATATCTATAAAAACCCTTTGCATGATACCAGAAGTGAGTAGATACGTCGTGACATGATGAAGCTTAAGCTCCAGAGCCCCTCACTTGCATGGGGCCCTTCCAAGGACAACTCTATCCCTCATTTCATATTTGTAATTCTGAGTTCTGTTTATTAAAGAGGCCCTCCCAAACTGTTTAAGATTGGGGGCCCCCCAGATTTGGGTTCATTTCTGCACCACACATTTGTGGAAGTATCCCTTCATCATTTCTACAAACACAAGCAAAAGCAAAGAGAAACACAAATAACTAAAGTATTTTAAAACACGTCGAGCTGGTTATCCAACAGCTATGCTTGAAATCCTTCAAAGGCTTCCCCTGATACTCCGAATTAAACCCAAACTCCTTAGTGTGGTTTGCAAAGCCCTCCATGATCTTCTCCAAATCCAAGTCATCCCTTTCTCCCTCTGACCTTCTGTGTGACCTTCTCCTGCCACACCATCCTGCTTGCTGCTCCTCTGCCTTGCCAGCCTCTTACTATCTCAATCCCTTGCCCATTGTTTCTGTTTCCTCCCCCTTTTCACAGTCCTGCCTTCCTCCTGTTTGCGGGATTCTCTGGCCCTCCCTGGTGACTCTAAATGAACAATCATGCTCTATACCTCCTCATTCCCACCCTTGGGGTGCTCTGTTACAACCCATGTGCTTTTCTCTTCTAGCCTTTTACACAAGTTAAATTATGTGTTGTTGTTTTGGGAGGTTTGCCTGTTTAATAACTGTCTGTCCTGCAGGTTCCACCCAGACAGCAGTGGCACGTGTTTTGTCCACCACTAAGGATCCAGCTCCTAGTTCAGTGCCTGGCATATAGCGGACGCACCATTAAAATGTGAGCCAAGGATGATAACTGAGTCACAAAATACAGTGAATGTTCCCATTAATTGAACTTCAGACTTTAAGGTACAGAGACTAATAATAATAATTATTATTATTATTATAAAAACTTGATGGAAATATTTCCATGTCTCTTTAAATTGACTACTTGAATACAGCATAACATTTTTCTGGCAACTCAGGACCACAGTAATGAACAGTAAATTGTGTGCCTTAGAGAATGGAATGCCGTCCTGGGAGATTAATGCTACTACAGGGTTATCTGTGATCATTCTCATTGCCTGAGGTCGCTATGCTTTCTGCATTTGTATGTCTGCTTTCCTTGGTTTTTCTGCTTCTGTCATCATCAGGCCATCAAACCAACTTCTTGAACTTCTCAGTGAACCTTCTTTAAGCCACTCACCGCCTTGTTCTACTTTGCCACTTTAATCTGTTTCCGGGCTGGGAAATTAGACAACAATCCTGGCGAGATGTGAGCAAAGTAACAGCAGATGGGCTCGTCAAATGCCTGTTTGAGAATCCAGGGAGGATACTTGTATCTATGTTAGGCAATCGAGACAATCTGCTTCCTTACAGGTTAGTAACTTTGCTCCTGACAGAAGAGTTTGCCAGATAAATCACCCCAGAATATGCAAAGTGTGCTCAAATTATTAAATGGCTAAACTTCTGTAGCCCCTGAAAAAAATCTCCCCTCAAAGACTCTACTCTCAATACTTCAGGCCACCAAAATGTGTGAGGGTTTTTCCCCACCGAGCGGTTCTCTAATTCCCTACAGACCAGCTGGGTGTCCTGCAATTCAACTCAATTCTGACACCATCTACCTGCAGTTCACGTCAGATCCCAAGGTTAAGGGCTCTGTCCACAAACTGCCCCCTTGCCCACACTCCGACTTCAGATGCCAATCGCAGGTCCAGCTTGTCACCTGTGCTTCTGACTGACCAACTGTAAATGGGAGGTTCCCACAGTCCCCTCCTGGGTTCAATAATTTGCTAGAATGGCTCACAGAACTCCGGAAAGCAGTTTACTTTGCGAAAGGATTTCAATCTAAAATGGAACCGGAGCATGTGAAATGGAGAATCTCATGCATGCGCCCTAACGAAACGAAACTTAAGAGATGAGACTGATATTCTGTAAACGCCTTAAAACCAAGACTTGTCTCCTGTCCAATGAACTTCCGCCAAGAATTTCTCCCCATCCTCTTAGCCAATGAAATCACTCCTTGGCCTCTGGCTGGACTTCCTCCTCTTTGCACTCCTTGCCTATAAATACAGCCTGCCCCACATCCTCAAAGGACCCTCCTGGAGCTTGCTGCAGCATTTCTTTCCGAATCGCAATTCCTCTGCTATTCCCGAATAAAGTCAATTTCAGGTAATTTGACTTTTTATTTAGGTTGACCACCTACTAGATTACTGGTTTATCATAAAGGATACAACTCAGAAACAGTCAGATGGATCAGACAAAGAGAGCAATGTATGGAGGAAGGGGTACAGAGCTTCCATGCCCTCCCCAGGCTCCCCATCCTCCCAGCAGTTCCGCGTGTTCATCAACCCAGGAGCTCTTGGAACCCGGTGCTACAGGGATTATCAAGGAGCCTTTATTACATAGGCGTGACTGATTGAATCATCGGTCATTGGTGATTAGTTCAACCTCCAGTCCCTCTTTCCTCCCTGGAAGGGGGGTGAGGGGGTGGGTGAAAGTTCCAACTCTCTAGTCACAAGGTTGTTTCCCCTGGCAACTAGCCCCATCGCATGGTAATCTAGGTGCTTTCCAAAAATCGCCTCATTAACATAAACTCAGATGTGGTTGAAAGGGGCTTATGAAAAACAAAAGACATTCTTTTCATCTTATCTCTCTGGAGCTATCTCAGGATCTGAGGACAAAAGACCAAATATTAAACAGAAAATGCTCCCTTGCTCTTATCATTTAAGAAATCACAAAGGTTTTAGGAGCTGTGTGCCACGAAGACCAAATGTGTGTGTGTGTGTGTGTGCGTGTGTGTGTATTAATATATATATGTTTCTTATTTTTTATTGAAGTATAGTTGATTTACAATATTGTGTTAGTTTCCAGTGCACAGCAAAGTGATTCAGTTGTATTTTTTTGCAGATTATTTTCTGTTATAGATTATTACAAGATATTAAATATTGTTCCCTGTGCTATACAGTAGGTCCCTGTTGCTTATCTATTTTAAATACAGCAGTGTGTATCTGTTAATCCCATACTCCTGATTTCTCCCTCCCACCACCTCCCTTTCTCCTTTGGTAACCATAAGTTTGTTTTCTATGTCTGTGAGTCTGTTTCTGTTTTGTAAATAAATGCATTTGTATTATTTTTTAGATTCCATATATAAGTGACAAATCTTATAATATTTGTGTTTCTCTGTCTGACTTATTTCATATAGTATGATAATCTCTAGGTTCATCCATGTTGCTGCAAATGGCAATATTACATCCTTTTTTATGGCTGAGTAATATTATATATATATACCACATTTTCTTTTCCTATTCATCTGCTGATGGACTCTTGGAAAACAGTATGGCGGTTCCATAAAAAACTAAAAATAGAGTTAACATATGATCCAGCAATCCCACTGCTGGGCAAATATCCAGAAAAGATGAAGACTGTAATTCAAAAAGATACACCCCAATGTTCATAACAGCACTACATTTCTTATTATAAATCACAATATTCCCCTCACCCCCATACCCATTTGAATTCTTTGCATTTCCATTCTAAAAGGGGCGAGAGAATGCACATTTAAATATAAATGCCAATGTTACATGGAAAAACATATTGGGAGCGATTCTTTTGAAGAGAAAAAGAAAATCAAAGAAAAATATTACGTGCCAAAAGTATGAATTGTGAGTTGATAACTCAGAAAACATACCTGAAAGTAATGTCAAGAATCAAAGCTGAAAAAAAATATCTCTGCTTAAGGAAACTTTTTATATGTGAGATAATAATCTAATATTGACCAATAACCAAATTAATGATATTTTCCTCCATGAAGACTCCTTTCTGAGTTAGAAAGGAGAAAGGGGTTAATTGGAGAGCAGATTGAAAATGGAGATATGAAGTCTATGACTGTTTGTTTTTTAAGGATGACTCACCATGAGCTCTTGTAGATGACTGACTGTGAAGAGTGAGAAAACAAATGCATTAAACCATAGGCATTTGAGCCCAGTAGCTCTCTGGGGAACTCGCCTCCACTATTTGAACTATTTTATTGCATAAACTAACCTTACAAATCTCACAATGTGAAATAATCCTAACGTGGTTCTCCAGTCTTTCTAGAATATATTAACATCACTCTCTGAAGTGAAACTACAAAAAGCACATTCATGTATTTTTAAATGTTTGGATTGCACCTTGTCTCATTTCAAAAATGACTAAAGTAGCTTATAAGAAATACATGGACACAATAGGGAAGTTAAAAACAAAAGGAAACTAATTCTAAGTAGAAAACAATTACATCTAAGCTAATATCAAAAATGAGTGGTGACATTTAGGTTCAACTCTGAACTTTTGGCTGCTTTCTAGAAGCCAAAGTAAACAAAGGTCAGTGATGAATTATGCATTTCTTTTTTGAACAAAAGAAATATTTATTTAGGAGTTAAGCAACCTCTAAGAAGTATTATTGCAGAAATCCTTTTACAAATGACTTTGGACAACATAATAAACAATCCACAGAAAACTCCTGTCCAGATGTTGTTTATATGTTCACCAAAATATACCTACACATCAGTAAATTATATTTATGTACATTATAAGTATGTTATATATACATACATGTACATTTCCAAGTTACAGCACACATATCTACATATATATTCACACACAGTGCAATGGACTAAATGTTTCTGTCCCCTCGAAATTCATATGTTGAAATCCTAACACCCAATATGATGGTTTTAGGAGGTGGGGCATTTGGGAGCTGATTCATGAGGGTGGAGCCCTCATGAATGAGATTAGTGTCCTTGTAAAAGAGACCACAGAGAGCTCTCTTGCCCTCTTTCCACCACATGAGGATGCTAGAGGACCTTTACCAGAACCCAACCATGCTGGCATCCTGATCTCAGACTTCCATCCTCCAGAATTATAAGAAATAAATTTCTGTGTTTACAAGCCACCCAGTCTATGGCATTTTGTTATAGCAGCCCAACTTGACTAAGACATACATATACAGGTATATATACACATGAAGTAACTCAGAGAAAGTATTTCTCTAAGGAAGTAAAGTACGGGGGCTGTATAGTTGTGGGCACTGATGGCCACAACAATTCCTCCCATCCCTGTATGCTAGCACTTGGCAGTGTGACTTTCCACTCCCTTATCAAGAGGTGGAGTAGGGCTTCCCTGGTGGCGCAGTGGTTGAGAATCTGCCTGCTAATGCAGGGGACACGGGTTCGAGTCCTGGTCTGGGAAGATCCCACATGCCGTGGAGCAACTAGGCCCGTGAGCCACAACTACTGAGCCTGCGTGTCTGGAGCCTATGCTCCACAACAAGAGAGGCCGCGATAGTGAGAGGCCCGCGCACCATGATGAAGAGTGGCCCCCGCTTGCCACAACTAGAGAAAGCCCTCGCACAGAAAGAAGACCCAATACAGCCAAAAATAAATTAATTATTTAACTAATTAATTAAAGTTAATGGGTTATTTAAAAAAAAGAAAAAAAGATGTGGAGTAAATTTCTCCTTCCCTTGAATCTGGGCTGGCCCTGTGACCAGCTTGGACCAATAGAAGTGATGTGTGTGACTTCCTCACCTGGGCTTCCAGAGGCCTTGCAGCTTCTGCTCTCATGTTCTAGTTACAGGACTGCCCTCACATGCAAAAGTACAGGCTGGCCTTCATGAGGATAAGATGCCGGCTGGAGAAGAGGCCCAGCTGATGGTCAGCACTAGTCGCCAGACACGTGAGTGAGGCCAGTGGAGATCATCCTGCTCTAGTCAAGACATCAGATAAGTGCAGCCTCATGAGTGACCCCAGGAGAGTCCAGAAGAACTGCCCGACTGTGAGCAACCAAAACTGGTAACCACCAGGGTGGTGAGGTTAATACATGGTGGTTTTAGCCACTGAGCTTTGGGGTGGATTGTTATACAGCAAAGGTTGATATAAGATTCAAGGTATATAATCTCCTTAACACCAGAGCAAAATGGAAAAATCACGGGAATTATGGTTGTTCACACTGCACTTCCCTAAGTCCTTTCAGGAATTCTGAGAAAAGGGAGATGGAGCCTAGACCTAGAACAGTTCCATTTTTACCTCTTGGGTAGAACAGGCTTTAAGCTTTCTTTCTCTAAAATAAGTGTTCTTATTCTGACTTTTAAAAGGAGCAAGTTATAGTTCAAGTAGACGATTCCTGGCAACAGCCCAGTGCACACATAGTTCTTGCTTATGATGGCAGGAAACTTGTTGGCCTAGATTTCCCAGGTTAGTCCTGTGTTCAAATTTTCTCATCAAACTGTGTATTATTAGGGTAAGTCTTCTGATTTGAGGTTGGAACAATATGGATGCTATGTCTATATATTTGGGGACCATGTTTTCACAAAAGCATATTATTCTTTTAATGCACACATATCTAAAAGCATGGACATTAAAGTACATGGTCATCACTACTATAGAAGATAAGATTCATGTAGGGTGTGCCAAGAGTAGAAATGGAGAGACCAAAAACTAGGTCTATTCTAATAGTCCAAGTCAGAGATGGTGACTTGGATTCAAGTTTTGATAATGGAATTGGGGAAAAGGATGAATTCAAGGTTTGTTTTGGATATAGAATTGACAGGACTCATGACATAACTGTAAGAAAGAGAGGAAACAAGAGTACATACAAGTACACATGTCAAAAGTATATAGTTGGATAGATGGGTCCAGAATATAGATGAAAATTTTTTTCTTTTTTTTTTATTGAAGTATAGTTAATTTACAATGTTGTGTTAGTTTCAAGTGTACAGCAAAGTGATTAAGTTATACATATATGTATTCTTTCTCAGATTCTTTTCCATTATAGGTTATTACAAGATATTGAGTATAGTTCCCTGTACTGTACAGTAGCTCCTTGTTGTTTACTTATTTTATACATAGTAGTATGTATATGTTGATCCCAAACTTCTAATTTATCTCTCCCCTTCCCCCACTATCCCCTCTGGTAACCATAAATTTGTTTTCTATGTCTATGAGCCTATATCTGTTTTGTAGTTAAGTTCATTTGCATCACTTTTTTAGATTCCACATAAGTGATATCATATGATATTTGTCTTTGTCTGACTTACTTCACTTAATATGATCATCTCTAGGTCAATCCATGTTGCTGCAAATTGCATTATTTCATTCTTTTTTATGGCTGAGTAATATTCCATTATATATACCACATCTTCTTTATCCATTTATCTGTCAATGGACATTTAGGTTGCTTCCACGTCTTGGCTATTGTAAATAGTGCTGCAATGAACATTGGGGTGCATGTATGTTTCCAGATTAGGGTCTTCTCCTGATACATGCCCCAGAATGGGATTTTGGAATCATATGGTAGTTCTATTTTTAGTTTTTTATGGAATCTCCACAATGTTCTCCATAGTGGCTGCACCAATTTACATTCCCTTTTCTCCACACCCTCTCCAGCATTTATTATTTGTAGACTTTTTAATGTTGGCCATTCTGACTGGTGTGAAGTGATACCTCATTGTACTTTTGATTTCCATTTCTCTAATAATTAGCGATATTGAGCATCTTTTCATGCAGCTGTTGGCCATCTGTGTGTCTTCTTTGGAGAAATATCTATTTAGGTCTTCTGCCCATTTTTTGATTAGGTTCTTTGTTTGTTTGTTTGATATTAAGCTGTATGAGCTGTTTGTATATTTTGGAAATTAATCCCTAATTAGAGAATGTGGATGGGGTAGAAAACAGGGCCAAGACCTGAGCCTAGGGGTGCCCTACATTTAGAGGTCAGGAAGAGAGAGAACTTATAAAGGAAACTAAGAAAGAGGTAGAGGAAAACCAGGGTGTAAAGTCACAGACACCAAAAAATGAGAGTATTTTAAGAAAACACAGGCAGATAACTGGCTATACACAGTTGAAAGATCAAATAAAATGAGAACTTATTAATCTCATTGGATTTGACAACATAGAGGCTACTGATGGTCTTAACAAAAGCAGTGTCAGTGAAGTTTTCTGGATTGAACCAAATTGGAAAGGACTGTAGAACAAATGGAAGATGAGAAGGTAGAGGTACCATGTAGAAATAACTTTATAAATGGTTTGTTGTAAAGGGGGACAGAGAAATGAGATGATAACTAGAAGAGATTGACATCTCAAGAGGGGGCTTGAGGTTTTTTTGTTAGTTTGTTTTATATTTTAGGTTGAGACATACAAAGTTTGTTTGCTCCTGGGAGTGAGGCAGTAGAGATGGAAATATTGATCATGCAGGAGAGAAGAAAAATAAACAAAGGACAAAAGTCCTTGACAGAGGATGGGGTCCAGAGCTCATGGGAAAATTCGACTATTGATAAGATAATGACACCTTATCAGTTTAATCATGAGGGAACAGAGAAGACGTTGGTGGGTGTACATTCTGGTGGGTCTAGGGGCTTGGTGGTAAGAAGATTAGGGCTTTCCTGGTTGATTGATTTTCTTTTCTCAAACATACATAAGTCTAGCTCATCAGCTAAAAGTGGCATTTGCAGCTAAAAGGTCTACACAAGATGAAGGGGTCTGAAATAGTCACCTTTAAAATTAGCATGCACCTAGTAGACAAAAGTAGCGGGATTACTTTGTAGTTCAGCTGGTATGAGACCATTAGTTTGGCAGGGAGACAATCAACGCAGATGGGAATTTGTTGGCAGCAGACTCACACTAAAAAAATTGCTAAAATCAAAAGTAAATGTTTCTGGTCTGGCAGTTTTCCTCCAAAGAGTAACTCAAGGATCCAGACTGGCAGTTTTCCTCCAAAGAGTAACTCAAGGATCCAGACTCCTCCTACCTTGTGATGCTGCTATATGACCTATGACCTCCAAGGTTATTGAGGAAGAGAGAGTGAATGAGTAGCTAGCATCCTGATGTTTTACCATCTCTGCCTGAAAGGGATATACATCCTTGTGCTCACACTGCATTGGTGAGAACTAGTCAAATGCTCCTACCTAGAAACAAGGAGGCTGGAAAATATAATCCTGGGCGGCTGCTTCCAGAAAGAATGGTACATGTGGAAGAGAAGCATGAATCTTTGGTGTTTAAATAGCTGTCTCTATCACATCTATGAACAAGGAGATACAAAATGTCAGGCAGATTTAAAGTACATCAGATGGGGCTTCCCTGGTGGGGCAGTGGTTGAGAATCTGCCTGCCAATGCAGGGTACGTGGGTTCGAGCCCTGGTCCGGGAAGATCCCACATGCCGCGGAGCTACTAGGCCCGTGAGCCACAACTATTGAGCTTGCATGTCTGGAGCCTGTGCCCCACAACAGGAGAGGCCACGACAGTGAAAGGCCCGCGCACCGCGATGAAGAGTGGCCCCTGCTTGCCGCAACTAGAGAACGCCCTTGCACAGAAACGAAGACCCAACACAGCCAAAAATAAATAAATAAATAAAGTACATCAGATGAGAAAATGGAGAGTGATACAAACTGCTTTTTAAATAGAATAATCAGTGAAGGCCTCTGTGGAGGTGAAATTTAAGTGAAGGCATGAAGTGAAAAGAGGGAGGTATTTGAGTTATGAGGGAATTGTGTTTAAAATAGAGGAAACAGCAAGTGCAAAGGCCCTGAGGCAGGCACACATTTGATGTGCTTAAGGTGGGGAGTGGTAAAATTTTTGTGTAAAGGGTCATATAGTTAATATGTAGGCTTTGATGGGCCATTAGATCTCTGTTACAACTACTCAACTCTATCATTGTAGCATAAAAGCAGCCATAGACACTATATGAACAATTGTGTATACCTATTATCCAATAAAGCTTCATTTACAAAAACAGGTAACGGACTCTGGTTTAATGAAAAGCAAGAAGGGCAAATTTCTTCCCAGAAATTTGAATAGTGGGCAAGGAGTTAGCAGAGGATAGAGAAGTCAGGGAGGAAACCAAGTGTTAGATCAGATAGAGCTTTATAGGCTACACTGTAAGGGTTTTGGATTAATTCCAAGGACTTGGGAAAACTGTGGGAAAATTTTAAATAGGCATGTAAAATGATCTGATTTACTCTGGAAAAAGATGACTTTGGCTGCTGTAAGAAATAAACTCTAGGGAAGTGAGAGCAGGAGTAGGGAGACCAGTTATTATAAACAAGAGATGACGGTGGCTTCAACCCACATGTTAACAATGAAGACGGGGAGGTGTTGCCAGGTTGGGGATGTGCCTTGAAGGGAGGACCTGCTGGATTTGCTGATAGACAGATGTCCTGCAGAGGAGGTTCTTCATCTAATGTGCTAGGAAGATAAAAGATGATGTAAAGTTTGAGATTTCAGAGGTGTTGCAGTTTCTGGAGGGGACATGGTCCAAGGCATGTCCACAGAAGTGAGTGTCTATGGTGAAAGCACAAAAAAAAAATGTATATATATATATATATATATGTATATATGGTGAAGATGAGGAGTGATCCTGGAAACCATGCTCGATGAGAAAATAAAAAATAATGTGTATTGATAATCTTGTGTCCTTGAGTCTTGAGTCAGCAGTGACCATGACAACACAAAGAGCCAGCTGTGTCATGTACTGTCCACTGACACGACCCTGTAATCAGAGAGGAACCTCTCCACAGATCTGCCCAATAACCACAACCAAAAAACAAGCAAATCAAAAGAAGCATCATTAAATAATATGAAACAGGCAAACCTTGGTTCCTGTTTCCTCACAGTTCCCACAAAGAAGCACAATCTTGGCTGGAAGCACGTCTTGACGTGATCTCACATTCAGATGGACATCCATCCAACACCACCTGAAAAATAAAATTGAAAAGCAATTGAAATCTTTATGATGAACTTTCACAAAATGCCACTGAGATAGTTCATCTTTAAACTACTGCAACAATCCACAAACCCAGGTACAACAAGTGTCCCACAGTCTCCCCTCTGTCTCCCAAACTTCCCAGAACTTTCTCTCAAAGCTGACCTGCACAAGTGTCAGGCAGGACTGAAGGACAGCAGCCAGGGGGAGGCAGAGATGTTGAGAAACTTTGTCTGGAAGGCTCCTCATATGTGCTCCTTAGTCCACAGACATTTCCTGGGTGCCTGCAGTACTGTGGGTCCTTCTGTCAAATAAATAGTGTTTGTGGTCACCTGCAGGAATGGTGGAGATGTCATCAGACTAGGCGATGGGCAGGAAGGGAGCAATAAGAAAGGCGATTCTAGCTGCGTCACACGGGAAGATCAGCTCAGTGCTCTGTGACCACCTAGAGGGGTGGGATAGGGAGGCGGGAGGGAGATGCAAGAGGGAGGGGATATGGGGATATATGGATATGTATAGCTGACTCACTTTGTGATACAGTGGAAACTAGTACACCATTGTAAAGCAATTATACTCCAATAAAGATGTTAAAAAAAAAAAAAGGCGATTCTAGGGGAATTCCCTGGTGGTCCAGTGGTTAGGACTCCACACTTTCACTGCCGAGGGCACAGGTTCGATCCCTAGTCGGGAAA
Organism: Balaenoptera ricei; assembly: GCF_028023285.1. Taxonomy (NCBI): domain Eukaryota; kingdom Metazoa; phylum Chordata; class Mammalia; order Artiodactyla; family Balaenopteridae; genus Balaenoptera; species Balaenoptera ricei. The sequence goes on from NC_082643.1 coordinate 30,790,274, forward strand.
CTAAGACCCTGCAAGCCACACAGCGAGGCCAGAAAAAAAATTTAAAAAGGTCATTCTAGAGACCTGGACCCTGAAGAAGGGCATCCTTGGCAGGTGGCAATCTGGTCAACAGTATTTACCATGCATGACTGGGTAAGGGGTCAGAAAATATCCTGAGTTCTTTCTTTCCCTCCCTTCCTTCTTTTCTCCCTTCCTTTTCTTTCTCTTTCCCTACTCCTTCTTTTCTTTCCTCCTTCTCTTTTTTTCTCCAATGAGTATTTTATCTACCTATCAATCTACCCATTCATCTCTCTATCTATCTATCCATCTCTCTATCTCTCTATGTATCTGTATTAGTCGGGGTTCTCCCAAGAAACAGATAAATAGGATAGATAGAAAGATGATTGATAGATAGGTGATAGATAGATAGATAGGTAATTGATTGATACATACATATATACATATAAGAGGAGATTTATAAGGAATTGGCTCATGAAATTATGGAGGTTAAGAAGTCCCACAATCTGCCATCTGCCAGCCAGAGAACGAGGAAAGCTGGTGGTGCAACTCAGTCTGAGTATAGAGGCCCAAGAATCAGGGGGCGGGGGAGGAGGGCAGGGGACGGAGGGGTGCTGGTGGTGTAAGTTCCAGTCTGAGTCTGAAGGCCCAAGAACCAAGAGGTGGGAGAAGATGGATGTTCCAGCTCAAGCAAAAAGAGCAAATTTGTCTTTTCCTCCAATTTTCTTCTATTTAGGATGGCAATGAATTGGATGACGCCTACCCACATTGGTGAGGACAATCTTCATTCAGTCTGCAAATTCAAATGCTCATCTCTTCTGGAAAAATCATCACAGACACACTCAGAAATAATGTTTTAGCAGTTATCTGGGCATCCCTTATCCCAGTCAAGCTGACACATAAAATCAACCGTCATCCTATCTACCTATCTATCTATCTATCCTGAAAGAGAAAAATACAAATAGATATGTATTACTAAATGTCAAATACTGCAGTGAATTGGATCCTGCCCAAAGGACCCTTAAAGCTGTTTTCCCAAGAGCTCCATCAATGGTACTTTAAGTGTGGTTGGTGGGCCAGCAGTATCAGCATCCATCTGAGAGCTTTTTAGAGATGCAAGTTCTCAGGCCCCACCCCAGACCTACTGAATCAATAAATGGTGTTGGGAAAACTGGACAACCACATGCAAAAGAATAAAGCTTGACCACTATCTTACACCGTACACAAAAATTAACTCAAAATGGATTAAAGACTTGAACATAAGACCTGAATCCCTTGAAACTCCTAGAAGAAAATCTACATAGTAAACTCCTTGATATAAGTCTTGGTGATAATTTGTTTTGAAGTTTAGTTGATTTACAATATTGCATTAGTTTCAGGTGTAGAGCAAAGTGATTCAGTTATATATATTTTTTCAGATTATTTTCCATTATAGGTTATTATAAGATATTGAATATAGGTCCATGTGTTGGTGATAATTTTTTAAATATGATACCAAAAGCAAAAGCAACAAAAACAAAAATAAATGTGTGACTACATCATTCTAAAAAGCTTCTGAACAGCAAAGGAAACTATCAACAGAATGAAAAGCAATCTACTGGAACGGAGAAAATATTTACAAATGATATATCTGATAAGGGGCTAATATCCAAAATATATAAAGAACTCATACAACTCAACATCAAAAAAACAAACAACCCAATTAAAAAGTGAACAGAGGATCTGAATAGACATTTTTCCAAAGATGGCCAAAGGGTATATGAAAAGATGCTCAACATCATTAACCATCAGAGAAATGCAAATCAAAACCACAATGAGATATTGTCTCACACCTATTAGAATGGCTATTATCAAAAAATAAGAAATAACAAGTGTTGGAGAGGACATGGAGAAAAGGGAACACATGTGCACTCTTGGTGGGAATATAAATTGATGCAGACACTATGGAAACCAGTATGCACGTTCCTCAAAACATTAAAAATAGAGCCATCATATGATCCAGCAATTCAACTTCAGGGTATTTATCCAAAGAAAACAAAAATATTAACTCAAAAAGATATATGCATTCCCATTTTCATTGTAGTACTATTTACAATAGCCAAGACGCAGAAACAACCTAAGTGTCCATCCATGAATGAATGGATAAAGAAATCGTGTATATTCATACAATGGAATATTATTCAGCCATAAAAAAGAATGAAATCTTGCCACTTGCATCAATATGGATGGACCTCGAGGGCATTATGCTAAGTGAAATAAGTCAGACAGAGAAAGACAAATACTGTATGATCTCTTATATGTGAAACTCAAAAAACAAAAAAACAATAACAAATACCCATGCTCGTAGATACTGAGAACAGATTGGTGGTTGCCAGAGGGGGTTGGGAGGTGGGAGACAAGGGTAAAGGGGGTCAAAAAGTACAAAGAAAAAATAAATAGAAATTAATTATTTTAATATTTCAAAAACATATGATCTTTATATCCATATTTCTGAAATTTCATAATCATATGCCCTGAATAGTTCTTTTTTCCAATCATTGTATTAGGTATTCAGTGGCATTTTGCATCAAAAAACTTATGTTCTTTGATTCTGAAATTTTCTCTATAAATCTTTGATAATGTTTCCCCTCATTTTTTTGTTCTTTTTTTCCGGAATGCCTATTATTTTTTTTTTTAACATCTTTATTGGAGTATAATTGCTTTACAATGGTGTGTTAGTTTCTGTTTTATAACAAAGTGAATCAGCTATATGTATACTTATATCCCCATATCCCCTCCCTCTTGCGTCTCCCTCCCACGCTCCCTATCCCACCCCTCTAGGTGGTCACAAAGCCCCGAGCTGGTCTCCCTGTGCTATGCGACTGCTTCCCACTAGCTACCTATTTTACATTTGGTAGTGTATATATGTCCATGCCACTCTCTCACTTCGTCCCAGCTTATCCTTCTCCCTCCCTGTGTCCTCAAGTACATTCTCTATGTCTGCATCTTTATTCCTGTCCTGCCCCTAGGTTCTTCAGAACCCTTTTTTTTTTTTTTTTTTAGATGGAATGCCTATTATTTAAACGTCAGATTTCCATTACCTTCTAACTTCTTTATCTTTCTATCCCACTTTTCGCTCCTGGTTTTGTTCTACTTTCTAGAAGTCCTCAAATGTATCCTTTAAATCTTCTATTGAATTGTGTTTTTCTGCCTTATTTTTATTTTCCATGAGTTAGTTCCCTAATAAATGTTTCTTAGGACGCTCTTATTTTTGTTTTATGTATATAAACTGATTATCTTTCTGAGGATATTAATCTCTCTCTCATATATATATATATATATATATATATATATATATATATATATATATATATAATCTTTGTGAGCCCTCCATTGAATTTTTTCCCCTCACTTATTTTTCTGTTCATTTGTTCGTTTGGGTTCCTGTCTTAAAATCACCTTTCCTCTTGGTTAGCTCTTTATACTTAAAGGTCAACCACCAAATCCTTACTGGAAGCTCCATGTGTGTGGTTTGTCCAATGATGGGCATTGCTGTAGGATGCTTGGCAGATGCCTAGGACCTCCAGTGCCTATGACTCTTTCCCTGCCAGTGTCCTGGGTGCAAAGCAGGGAATGAAGGCAGGGGAGTCTGGTGGTCAAAATCTAGACTGTCATTTAATCCTGTTTCTGAATGGCCTCAATCCCTTCTTTGGCTGTCAACAAGCACATTTTTATCTGTCACAGTTTCATGTCCTGATTTGTCCTTAGCAAAACTTGGTCACTATCAGTGTGGATACCGTGGAGTTAGGGCAGGCCTGGGAGCCTTATCTTGGGGTAAAAGGAAAAGCATGCCAGAGGGCATCCTGCATTCATTCCAACCCTATTTGGGGGAAGAAGAGGTGCCAGAATATAGAGGCAACAGCAGAAGAGGGTGACATGCAGGTGGCATATGGTGAGAAGGTGCCGCTTTGCCAACTTTTAGGCTCGTCCTCATCCACTCACTTCTAAAAGCCAAGACACTTGAACTTTACTTTTCTCTACTCACTGCTGTCTTACTCTGTCTCTTGGGGCAGTGAAGTGGCAGGGAAGGTGAGCCTAACTCAAGGAGTTTATTCCACAGGAATGTGCCCATCTGGTGGCCTCCTGTGAACAGAAATGTTTGCTGGATGCACCATACAATTTATCACGTACATACAGCTTAGAAATTCTGCTTGTGATCTTCACATTTCATTTACCCAGATAATGTCATCAAAAATGTCATAATGGATATAAAATCATGTATGTGAAGCTTTTGAAAATTGTAAAGCACTATAAAATTTAAAGAATCTTTCATTCAATAAAAAAAGAAACTTAAAAACGCAAATATATATATATAATATATATATATATATATATCATAATGGCTAACACTATGGTATAAATGCACTGCAATTTTAAAAAGTGTAATAAACCTTGTGTATTCCAACTATAAAAAGGAATTTTCCCACCCTTCCTCCTATTTCTCTTGGAACATCAGCAAATTGAGTTGCAAGGGAAATATAATGAAATGATTTTAAGTTATCCTGCAGACATGAAGACATGGGAAGTTGGCTATAAAATTACATTTGGGTATTTTTCCTTATTCCCTGTTCAAATTCTGTCCAAAATTTCTCTATGAAATAGGAAACTTTCTTCCCCTTTCTTGCCTCTGCACTCTGCAAGACTCAAGCTAGCTGACCTTTTATTAACTCTCCTCTTCACTCCCCACCCCACCCCCTAAAATACTTAGCAGCACTAGAGACTCATTCTTCATTGCCTGAACTTTAAAAAAAAAAAAAAATTGAGCCCATAATAAAGAGCTTCCTACCACTGCCAAGTTACACTGTGATCAATCACCAAAAACAGTACATATTCCAAGAGAATAAGTATCAACAGTTTTAAAGAAAACCAAGATGCATGACCAAATAAATATAATGTATAGCTAGATGTATAGAATCAGATGTGTAGTATGAAAGGCAGATGATGTCTTAGGAGTTATCGATTAAACTCCAAATTCAAGTTCGTACGGCATTTTAATAGGAAACATCACAAGCTGTTTTCCTTTTTTTTTTTTTTCACTTCTTCCTCCCCTCCTATTCCTCTCTGGATTGAAGGGTGAGAAGTAATAAGAATAGTAATGATGATGTGGATTAAAACCAAAATCACATGCACTGTAGAAGCTAGGGTATGTTCCTCACCTAGAATATCCCAGTATTTCTACTCCTTAGACTTTGAACATGAAACGTATAATCTATATGTCAGTCTCTCTGTTCTGCATCTTGAGTGTAATGTATGGCCCTACAGTCTAAAGGGGATGTTACATGCGTGATACTACAGCACTCAAAGCAAATCTTGTTTAAAAGATATGTGCTGGGGTCAAGCTTGAATTATCCAAAGGGACTCAAGAGCACGAACCAAGTTCATAAATGTTTAAGGGAGCCTAGCCTTGAGCTTTCCCATAGAACAAGGGGAAGGGAAAGAGGAATCAAACAAATTCCAGCTAGATAAGCGGTCTGGGGGAAGGACAAGAATAGTGGGAGAGGGAGGAGGGTAGAAGAAAGGAGATCATAAAGCCAGGAAAGGGAAAGGTTCATTAAACTCAAGTCAGAAACGAAATTGTACAAACAGTTAATAAAGAGAGATCAAAACAAAGGGAGTATGTTCCCAGGACCCTGGGCGAGTCAGCTGATTGTATACATGGTAATGTGAACAAAACAGATAGAGAAAACAGTGGATTGAGCGTTCAAGAGCGTTCAGGGCAGGCGCTTTCTGTTTCAGCATCACTGAAATCGTAAGAGATGCCCCATCGCTGAATCTTCAATTAAAAAAACAAAAGACTCCATCCTGGACCATGGCAGTTGGGTTCTAAGCGTTGTTCATAAAAGAACTAAACACTTTTTTAAGGAAATTTAGCTAATGAGATTAAAGAACAATGTATTCCAGATTGTGTTGTCATTCTTGACCCATTCTGAACTTGTTCTTATTTCTCCTCTGGGTCAAGCAGCTCACTCTCGGCATTTATCAGTAGGATATGAGCACATGCAAAGGTTCAAGGCCAGAATCTGCAGAAAAACCCAAAATGCCCCATTAAAAAATTCTCATGGGAATTCTTTGCAAAATGTATGAACAGGCGTTTAGCAAATGTATGTAGAAAAGAAGATCCACCACATAAGCCACTCTTCTCTCTGCAGGAAATGATGGTCCAATATCAACAATGTTTCCTGCAGGCTGATCCCTTAGTCACAGGAGTCCAGCTGTTCTTGTTAACAACAAAGGCATGATTTATCTCTCAAGGATGTAAAGGAATGAAAGGCATAACCGAGAAAGTTATGTCTTAAACAGATGGGATGGGTCCCATGGGACAATGACTTTCCCACCATTTAAATCTTCTCCTTTATACATTCTGGTACCAAGCCATATCTCAGGATTGTTTTGGTGTTAAATGCCTCATCACTATCCTGATATTTTACTTTTTTCAGGCTAGTGCTTCCTGTAGCTAACAATTGATTAATTAAATTGCTTTAATTTACAAAGTAAATATTTCTTTTTTGCCAAAGCAAGATTTTTGCCAGATCAACTTGTTTGATTGTATATTGGTTTTCTTGGACATATATTAATTTGCATGGGTTAAGCCCTATTTCTAAACGGGCTGGATAATTTTTCTGAAGCACAATTCCCAGTCTTGCCTTTCCTTGCCTGTCCATTTCCAAAAAGAAAAGCTTCAACTGAGATATGATTTCTTGAGGAGGCAGATGAATGCAGGAAACAGGAACTAGGATTCACCCAACTCAAAAATCCACACCCAAAGATCCAGCTGATAGAAAGGCCAATGTTTTTATCTCTTCTTTTATAAACCATTGTCAGATGCCTTTTCCCTAACTTACTATAATGCCTCTTTCCAGAATTCAAACAACCAAAAAGTTCAGATAACTGGAATTTTTTTCCATATTTTACTTCAGTAAAAAAGAGGCAAAACAAATAAACAAATGGATATCAGAGACTTGGAGGTTTTTTGTTGTTGTGCTGTTGTTTTTCTACCTAGCGTAGGTTATAGGAACTGTACATATTAGACCAATCGCCTACATCTTATATCCTTATAATAATAATGGCATGTATGTTCAATCATATAATTATATTGAGGCTCTTCATGACAGGAACCATTGAAAAAAGAACAAATTCATTTAATGCTATGTGTACATACTTTATTTGAAAATTTTTTAAACTGGAGATCAATATAACTCTCAATTAACTATAACAAGGACACTTCCTGGTATATACATACTTTATAAGTGGAAAAAGTACTCTAAATTCAGTAACACACACACAGACGCAAAATAGTTTTAACAGGAAAGTAAATTCTGTAGAGAAAATAGAATTTCAATGACCCCATCAGTGAAAGAAGCTAGTCACAGAAGACCACATTTATATGAAATGTGCAGAACATGCAAATCTATAGAGACAAAAAGTAGATTAGCGGTTGTCTAGGGCTGCAGGATGGGGGATGGGAAGGGTAGGGGCAAGTGACTGCTATGGATATGGGATTTCTTTTTTGGGTGATGAGAATATTCTGAACTTGGATTGTGTTGATGGTTGCCCAACTCCGTGGATGTCATTTAAAAATCATTGAATTTCTCACTTTAAAAAAGCAAAAGGTATGGCATGTGAATTATATCTCCATAAAACATTTTTTTAAAAATACCCTCTCAGAGGTGGTTTCCCAGAGCTGCCCAACACACAGGTGGGTCAATAAAATCCAACCGAGAGAGCAGCCAACCTTTGGGTGGATCTCCTTTCCCTCACCCTCTCCTCCTCTTTCTTTGTCGGTGATATTTGACTAATCTGTTTCCTTCCCTGCTTTCATCCCGTTGGCTTGGATTGTACTTCGCCATCTGTTCACTAACTTGGCTTTGAATTTCCGGCCCTCCTTAAAATAACATCAAGTGCTCCTTTGAAAATGTCCACTGATCGAAGCCCTGCCTCCTGGATCTCATGCGAAGTCTGACACCTGAGCACATTTTGCAATTCTTGACCAGAACTCCTGAACTCTGCCAAGTTTCCACTGCTTTCTAACCTAAACCTCAGTCTTCTCCCAGAGATGTTAAGTTAGAACCGAGGTAGAGGTTCTGATTGCTGCCAGGCCAGGCTCCTCAAGAAGACTTTGCTGGATCTTGTGGCAGTCACACGAATTTAAATGAAATGTGAAATGTACAGAGACTCACACTGGAGGGCACGCAGCCTTTTTTTAACCATTAAACTGACCTGGATTCTAGTGGGCTTTCCATCTGGAATGGACCATCTTGTCCCCCCTCAGGATGTGGGTTACAGGACAGCAATCCTATCTGGCCCCCAGCATCAGGGATACTCCTGTCCAGCCATCATATTCAAGTAGGCCATGGAAGCACCTCTCCAAATAATCATTATTTACTTAATGTCCATGTTTGGAATGGCTTAGAAAAAGAAGAAGCCCTAAGAGCTTATCTGATCTCTTGGAAAGATAGAAATCATACGTGTGGTTTCCTTGGGTTATTCAGCTTTTCCCAATCTTCCCCACCCCACATTCAGAGCTCCTTTCACCTTCATCTGCAGATTCTCTTCAGGAAGTGGTGCCTAAAGGCACAGCTGAACCACTGCGTTGTCCTGTGGTCTGATTCCCTGAAGCCTTAGATTTTGATTTGAAGAAATTGCTTGAAAGCACTATGTCTTTTTTTCTCACCACTGGCAAATGGCAAAGTTTTCACATCCTGATAGCAATGCTTTTAAGTGAGAAATATAAGAATCAATTTGTCCATTATTCCATTATTCTACCCAAACACTTAATAATTAAGAGGCAGACTAGAATACTTCAATTAACTACCTGCAAGGGTTTTTTTGTTTTTTTTAAAGTTGATTTTGAAGTTGATAAGCTCCCTAGAGTCTAAGAAAAATTCTTTTAGGCATCTACCTGGAAGTTGTCACAATTTGAATGAATGGTTTATTCAAAATGAAATTTAAATTTCTCTATAGCAATTTTAGTTTCATGTAACTTCAAATCTTAGGAATAATTTAGTACAACTCCTTCACCTTACAGATAACAAAAGTAAAACCCAGTGAAAAGAAGTGACTTGCCCAAGTTCATAAATATATGACAAAACTAGGACTAGGAGAAAAAACAAATCCTAAGACTCTTAAAACTGGACCTTCTTTTATTCTATGATCAGGCAATAATTTATGATGATGTGAGCCTTATGAAATTTACACTTGACTCAAAAACGAGAGGGAGGGCAAGGAAGGGATTCAGAAGGGATGGGGAAGAACAAGAGGATCAAACAGCATCTTATTTCTGGCTCCGTGCGATGACTGAAACAGAGAATATTGGGGAGACTATTACTTATCTCCCTAAATCAAAAATAGCGAAGACATCCTGGCAGCTAAAGAAGCTGAAAAACACTGCCCCACACTCAATCCCTGGACACAGAAAACACACAGCTTACTATGTCAGGACACAAGAAGACTCAAAACAAATCATGACTCATGCCAGCCTTAAACAGTTGTAATCATCTCTTATCTTTGTTTGAATACTACTCTCTTCCACCAAAATAATTATAGCAATTATATGCTCTTGTATTTCATAAACAAATGCAATTTCATCCTCAAAGGATCATCTAATATAAAGGAAATAAAGAATTGCAAGGAAGAAATAAAACACACTACATTTCATTAGACCTATCTCTTGATTTTCCTTAGATTTAATCTAATTTCTCTTGTAGGCCTACTAGAAAATCACTTTCTTCTGTTGGTAGAAATTGCCTGTAACTATGTTCTGGAAATGAGCTATTTCTGGCATTGCTGATCTGTAATTCTGCAGAGCACTTTCATGGGGGCAGAGGGCAACCCAGTGAATCACAGAGACTAAGGAGGAAAGCAGAGCGCTATGTCCGAACAAGCTCTTTGCCTGAACAGTTACTGGTCTCCTTGGAGGTGTAGCTCGGAATTGAAAGAGAACCTTTAGGGAGGTTTAACACAAGACAGGTGGTTTTGGATAAGGAGGACAGTGCCTTCTGGTGATTAGTACAGAGCCTGGGTTACATTTTGGTTCCCTGATTCCTAGCTTGGTGATAGGGGGTAAGTTATTGAACTTCTCTATGAAATGAGACCAGCCGTACTAATGCCATCGGGTTCTTGTGAACATTCAGTGAAGGAAATAAATGACTGTACCTAGCCCAGAGCCTACGTGAATTATATCCTCTGTAACAGAGTTCTCGTCTCTTTCCTTAGCTAAGGGAATGGGGGCCTGGCAGTACTGCTGGAGAGAAATGTCATACCACAAATCCACTCCACTTGGCCGAAAGATTGGGCCCAAACAGTAGCTCAGGAAATTGGTGAGGGAGCCTGTCTATCCAACATCAGAACCACAATTCTTAATGCTATAGACCAGTGTGGACCTTGGCCCAGCAGCATCAGTATCATCCCAGAACTGGATCTCTGGGGGTGACTCCAGGAATCTGTGATTATGCCAGCTCTCCAGGTGATTCTTCTGCATGCCCCAGTTTATTTATGTATTTGTTTTTATTTTTGGCTGTGTTGGGTCTTCATTTCTGTGCAAGGGCTTTCTCTAGTTGGGACGAGCGGGGGCCACTCTTCATCGCGGTGCGCGGGCCTCTCACTATCGCGGCCTCTCTTGTTGCGGAGCACAGGCTCCGGACGCGCAGGCTCAGTAGTCGTGGCTCACGGGCCTACTTGCTCCGCGGCATGTGGGATCTTCCCAGACCAGGGCTTGAACCCGTGTCCCCTGCATTGGCAGGCAGATTCTCAACCACTGCGCCACCAGGGAAGCCCTATGCTCCAGTTTAAAAAGCACTGCTCTAAAGAAAGTGTTACCAGCAAACCTGAAAAAAAAAAAAAAGGAAGACACGGACCAGGGAATCAATGATTTTCAGGGGCCCAAGTCAAAGAGATTTTAAGGAAAGATGGAAGAGCCAACTGGTAGGAAGCTTCCGGGGGAAACTTTTAGAGATCATATGACAATTATCAATTTTACAAATGATTTCATTCACTTAGCAAACACAAATCCACATGGGGCTTATTAATATTCTAAGTAGAAATGAGCCACTGAATTTATTACAGATCGGCTGGGTGGGCTGATCCCCAAGACAAGAAGGGATCGGCTGTAAAATTTTTAAATAAAAAGAGCCCAAGTGCTTATTTTTGGGGACAACAAGTAAAGAGGGAGATGGGAAGATAGCATCTTACTCAACAGCCAGTCCTGGGAGAAAAAGAACCAAGGAAGAGAAGCAATCCAATTCTCTAGGGCTTTCAGAATGAAAAAAATATAAGAGTGAGACGTGGGACTGAAATCCAGCAGCTGAGACGTAACCCATCAGGCCAACTGGCAGAAGGCCCAGCAGCAAGGCACCGTCTTAGGAAGTAAACATCTGCCTGTTTTCACATCTCCACAATATGCTAAACTGTGAGCAAATAGTCGCAGCATTCCGCAAAGATCAGGGACACACAACAGTTAGAAAATTCAGTTGCATGTGTAAATATTGACCTAGCTACTTCCTTGGGGTCTACAAACCTGTTTCATTTTATTGGCAGCGAACTCCATCATTTTAGCAAGCCACTATATTTTACTAGCAGGATGGGGAGGTGGGGGAGAGGCATCACTTAAAGTAACTGGGAAAATACATTACAGATTTTTAGTAGTCATCCCACCAATGCCTCTGAAACCAGAGGGAAGTGGGGAGGAGCATTCTGAAGTGAGGTGTCAATGCCAGAGAAATTGACATTCTAATGCTCCATCAGGCTCCCAGATCCTGCAACTTTCCCTACTCAAAGTTAAGGCGTCTTGATGCATTTTCAGGTTGAACCCTTCCCCAGAATCTCAATCCAATACTATCATTAATCAGAAGAAGTTGAAGGGGCTCTAGTTGAGCGTCTCAAGTAGACATGCCTGCCAGGCAATCTATTCCCAGACCTGCCCTGGCTTATAGCCCCAGTAGTACTCATTTACCTTCACCTGGCTCTTGTGGACAGCTCTCTCCTTGTCTGCTATTGCGTACCTACTATGCATCCACCTGAGAGCTAGACACAGAAATCCAGACACTTTCTTCAGGAGGCCAGCAGTCTACTTCCTCTAGGAAAATATTCTCAACTTCCTTCCCAGGTAAGAGGGAGAACTTGTGCCCTGGCCTAAGTGGAAATAAAAAACTCAATAGTTTAATAGTTGGGTGAGAAGGATGAAGAGATCTCTAGAAAGTTCAGCAAAATGAATTTTAAAAAAAAGAAAAGAAAAAGAAAAGAAAATACAAGGGGAAAAGATAAGAAAAGTGGTGCACCTGTTCTGAAAATCTAATATTGGAATACTAGGTTTCCTGAAAGAGAGGACAAAGGAAAAAATGGAAGGAGAAAATCATCAATTGAAAAACTCAAGAGAATTTCCTAGAATTGAAGAACATGGGTCTGAGTGTCTAGCATGGGGGGTAAAAATAGAGCCACAAAGGCGCATCACTGAGAAACCTTAGAACCCTGAGTGTAAAGAGAAGAGCAAACACAGTTCCAGAGAAAGAAAAAAAAATTCCTCCATATATGGAGGAATCAGAAAGTAAAATAGCCTCAAATGACATAAAAGCAAGTGAAAACTAGAAATTAATGGAGGAATGCCTTCAAAATTCTAAAGGAAAATTATTTCCAGCCTAAATTTCTATTAGCAGCCACGCTATCATTCAAGTGTCAGGACAGAATACAGATATTAAAGATATTCAAGGACTCAAAAAAATTTTTTTAAGTGGTGAAGGCCTTGGGGTTCAAATAGTGATAAGTACAATTAATTACAAGTAAGCAAATTTCAAACAAGACAACTCCAGGGAATACAGAAGGTTATGCAAAGAAGGAAAAAAATAGCACATGTATAAAATTCATCTATGAATAAAGTACAGAGGTAATAACAACATAAACCTTTCTATTGATCTAACCAAAAGTATAATATAACTATATTGGGAGGTCAGGGGGTTAGGAAAAAAATATGTGAGTGGAGTGTGTGTGTGTGTGTGTGTGTGTGTGTGTGTGTGTGTGGTGTGAAGGAAGGGGAAGAAAGAGGGCTAAAATCCTCATCTTCCAACATGAAAAGTCAACAGATAATGTCTAAAACTGGAGGGAAAAATCAAGGAGTAGAAACAGTAGCATATTATTCATGAATACGGAGGAAAATACCAAAACCAAAAATCAGCTAAGGGTTATCAGTGTTTGCTTCTGGGGAGGGGGAAGTGGAGGGGGAGGGAACAAGGAAATCATTTTTCATTACTAATTTTGTAGGCCTTTTTGACTCTTAAAATTATGAGTAATAATAATGTTGATTAAAATAAATGTGGGAATAGGCAACAAGGTCCTACTGTATAGCACAGGGAACTATATTCATTATCCTATAATAAACAATAATGGAAAGGAATATGAAAAAGAATATATATATATATATGTATAACTGAATCACTTTGCTGTACAGCAGAAATTAGCACAACACTGCAAATCAACTCTACTTCAAAAAAATAAATTTTTGAGAATACACAAAAGAAATAAATAAATGTAAAAGAGGCTGAGGCCCAGCACAGCTAAGGAAAGTAGTAGGATAGTATCTGAAGTTAGATAACCTTGATTTGCATCCTACTTCTGCCCCCTCACAAATTACGTGACCTTGGGCATTTTAACCCTTATAAACCTCAGTTCCCGCAACTTAAAATGGGGGTTATAAAAATATTTACATCAGAGTACAGCTGCAAGGCTTAAGTGATAAAGGGCTAGGAAGTGATTAGCAGTGCCTGGCACATTATAAGGCCTCTTCTTTTCCTTTAACATATATTTAGAGTGCATGCTCTGCCTCAAGCGCAGTAAACACTGGGGATGTATCAGTGAATGTAAAAGGTCTCTGCCCTCATGGAGCTTCGTAGAATGGGAGAGATAGACAGGAAACAATAAAATAATACTAAATTAAAAATTCAGTGCATTAAAAGGGACAAGTGACACGTGCTGTGGAATAAAATAGAGCAGGGGAAGGGATATGCAGATTGCTGGGAAGGGGAAGTGGGATACTGCTTGCCATTTTAAATCAGTTGGTCAAGAATGACCTCACAAAAAGGTGACTTTTGCGCAAAGACTTGAAGGAGTGGGGAGGCTAAACATTCATATGTTTGGGGAAAAGCATTTGAGGCCAGAGGAAGAGACAGCAAGTCTGCACAAGTGCGTGGCCAGTTAGGGAAAGAGCCAGGAAGCCCATGTGGATGGAGCAGTGAGGGGAGAGCAGCAGGAGATGAGGTCAAAGGGGAAACAGGGCCAGAGAGATCATGCGGAACCTTGATGCTTAAGCAGGACCTTGGCTTTTCTTAGAGTGAAATGAGGGGCCATTGCAGCTACTCCAGCGGGGTGACATGATCTGATTCTCCCTGTGAAAGGATCGCTCTAGCTACTGTGTTAGGAAGAGACAAAGCACAGCGGGCCCTTCCCAGGAAGTGGGAAACCAGTAGGAGGTGCCTGCAGTGTTCCAGAAAGAGAAGATGCTAGTGACTCAGACCAGCAGGGTTGGAGAGAAGTGACTGGATTTTCTATGAATAGATTTTGCTATTATCATTTACCCAAGATGATACAACAGGTGAATGGCAGAAGTATGAAGCTACAGCTACAGCTTCCTAGTCTTTTTCTGAATAAAGAGAAACTATAAATGGAAAATCCAAATTGAAATACCTTATTATTTTGTCCTTATGTAGGTTAATAAAATTTGTAAAAGTTGCATTTCCTCTCAGTCATAAAATCTCTGTTATTCTGTAGGCCTTGACATTTGTATAAAATGGATGGATCAGTGATTTTTTTAAAGGGGCAATAACAATTGCACACATGACACCCATGTCCATTTCTTTTACTTTGCATAATACCTTGTACAGTAAATATAATTTAGGTATCGCTTTAGGTAAAGATTTATTCATTCATCGAATACTGATAAATAAGCCATGGACTATACCCTCGGCTTGCTTAACAGTGTAGTGAGGGAGAAGAGATGAACATAAAGAACTTAAACAAGGGCTTCCCTGGTGGCGCAGTGGTTGAGAGTCCGCCTGCCAATGCAGGGGACACGGGTTCGAGCCCTGGTCTGGGAGGATCCCACATGCCGCGGAGCAAGTAGGCCCGTGAGCCACAACTACTGAGCCTGCGCGTCTGGAGCCTGTGCTCCGCAACAAGAGAGGCCGCGATAGTGAGAGGCCCGCGCACCGTGATGAAGAGTGGCCCCCGCTTGCTGCAACTAGAGAAAGCTCTCGCACAGAAACGAAGACCCAACACAGCCATAAATAAATAAATAAATAAATAAATAATAAAAATAAAGGAATTCCTTTAAAAAAAAAAAATAGAACTTAAACACACAGAAGAAGGAGGTCGGTGCCAGAAAATGAGTTCAGGTTAATTGCTCTAGGGAGTTCCAGACAGGCAGCCATTCCTTTCAGCTCGGGGAGGGTCAGGAGGTGGTGTGTGAAAGGCTTCATGGAGGAAGTGACACCTGTGGGACTGTTTGTATTTGGACTGCAGGATGGGACAGAGGGCTGGATATTCCTGGAAGTGAAAAAAAAATTTTTTTCACCTAGTAGGCCATTTCAATGTATATAAGAGGAATGATAATTTTTGAAGAGTCACTGGAGCATAGGGCCTGGGAAGAGAATTAATGGAAATATGAGAAATAGGGTAAAGAAAATCATATTAAGGAGACTCTTGATATTGCCAGATAAAAGACTCTGGATGAAGATGATCATAAGAAGAAAAGAAATAAACGCTAATGGGAATCCAGTCATCAGAGAAGGGTTCTAATGCACTCAGCCAAGACACTGACCACTGGTCTGGCTGTGAGTTTCCCAACTGTCAGTTTTACTGTCCAAGATTAGAATGTGGGCGGGAACTTTGGGGTTAAATGAAAACTGCCAGCTAAAAAATTATTTCCTATTTTCTTTTATAGTTAAGATTTTTTTAAGTCTTTGGACATTTATTTCTCTACGTTGCTCTGCTTTCTTTCCAAAGTCAGGGAAGAAATGGTAGCAATCCTTTTTCCTTCCCCTTGTGCATCCCTCCTTCCCCAGCTTTAGCAAAAGAACACTATCAGTGGATCAAATGGCCAGCCATGTGCCTTGGGCTCATTTTTATTGCAAGTCACTGGGGTCAGGATCAAGACCAAACCAGGACCCTCATAAATCATAACAAAGATGCTACACGCAGTGAAATACACCTGTAGCCAGCCTTTGCATCTCAGTGAACTCGACTTCTGCAATTTGGTTAAACAGTTTTGTTGTGTTCCACCAATCTCTTGCATGCCCTAATTAAGTAGGAATGCAGCCCCACTTAGCAGGCTCTGAGATTTTCTGTAACCCAGATTATCTGGAGAGCTCTCAATTTTATGATGGAATTTTGCAGTCTTTTGCAAAGTCCTGCAATCCACATTTCTGCCAATAATAACAATAGTTAACATTTATTGAAAACATACTTTGTGCCTGGCCTGTGCAAACTCATTTAATCCTCACAACAACTCTGTGAGGTAGGTACAATTGTTTTGTCCATTTACAAATGAAGAAACCAATGCACAGAGAAGTTAGGTAATTCAACATGGATCCTAGAGCCAGAAAGTGAATGAATGAACGAACATTTCTCTCCTTCTTCTCCACCAAGAGTCCACAGTCTCTGCTGGCAGCTTTCACCTGATTCTTCTCTTTTCCATCAGGGTGCTCTCCTGAATGTGGGAATGAAGTCCTCAGACTATACCTCAGTTTCCTTCTACAAAGAAACCTAGATTTGTCTCCTAACCTGAGCACTTGCCAAATCATCTCGTCCTCTGCAGCTTTCGGACTCTTTTAGTTTAAAAAAAAAAAAAAGGCTCTGACTGAACCTTACCCTCTACCACCATTATTCTGTTACCTTATCACAACTTTCACTATTTTATCTTGAGTGGTTTTTTTTTTCCACTGCATTTCATCATTTTCAAATGTCAGATTAATTTGTCACCATGTGTACCCTTCTGAAGACCTTAAAATCATGGTTCATCAAGACCATGCTGGAAACCAACAACCAATGCAGACAAAAACTGAGAATTTAAATGTCATTACAGAACAGGAAAGAAAAATAGGACTGTTCTCCAGCTGCATATACATCTGTGTATTTTTTTGGATGTTGACTTTGAAATGCTAAAACACTCCCACATGGAAATAATCATCATTTTGTTGTTTATGCATCTGAGTACACAAACATATGCTTGTGAATGTCTGTAGAACCTGGTTTACAGTGCCAAGCTAATTCAACCAACATGCTCAGAGGCCTTTAGTTTTACAGAAATTTACAAAAAACAGGTATATTGCCCTTGTACAGAACTATATTGTGATAATTTTAATTGGATCACTCATCTAAGAAGGTTTGGTCCAAATAACCATATTCTCCTATATATGTAAAGAATAATTTTTTAAGTTTGCTCTGCATTTTTTTTTTGCACTTCACTTTTGTAGAAAAAGGGAACTAAAGAACATTAAGCTCTATTTATAGTTCTCTAAATTATCTTCTAACTTTTGTCACTGTACATATATAAGTACATTTTTATGTCATTGTATCACGCATGCATTGGTTTGTATTCTGTTTTTTCTTCACTTTATTAATATTCCTTTGTACCTAAGTAGACCCTGCACACAAAATATGCCTTTTATGTGTCATAGAATAATTATGTGGTGGGTGCTCCTTTGTGATGCTATTGCTGTTAGTCTTTTTTTTTTTTTTTTTTTTGGCTTTTGGCTTTTGGCTTAGTGTCCTATTTTCTCCTGTTTTAAACTGAGTTATTTTTAATATTGTCGTGTAATTTACATTTTTCTCTTTAGGGATACCTGCATAGAGCACTAGCTTCAACTAAATTTTAGCTTCATCTAAACCCTTTGTTTAGCCAAATTTTAATTTAAAACACACACACACACACACACACACACACACACACACACGAGCAGTAACAAAGGAAAATCCCTAAACCCTAACCTCCCCCACCCTCTTTTCTTCTGGAACTCCCTAGAGCCTGGTCTGAATATCACCACGTCACCTCCATGGGTAGAGGCCCAGAAGTAGAACCACAACATCAAAACTAAGGAACGGTGTTAAAACTTTTCTTTTAAATTATGCCATACTACTCTCCAAAAGGACTAAAGCAATTTACAATGCTGGCACTTCTTTACAATTGTGCCTTCCCCAAAGCCCACCAACCACCATTGGTTTTTTTGCTATAATTATTGATTTATGATATTTAAATAGGTATATAATGGTACCCCAATACTGTTTTAAAATCCATACCCTCCATTTTGAGCAAAGCATTTTGTCACGCACGTGCTGATTTTCTCCCTTTTCTTGTGAGTACATATACCGTCTTCTCACCTCCATATTGAATTGGCCTTTAGTATTGGTATGACACGTATAAATTCATGTAGCACCTCTCCAACTTTTGTATCATATTTTTCTTATACATAGCATATTTTTTTTTCTAACAGATTTTATCTATTATTTTGTTATTCTGTTGTTTTCTTTGAAATTTTGTCCTATTATTGTTATATAGAACTTTTTTAGCGGGATGTATTTAAATCCCCTTGTCTGAGGTCTAGGCTTGGGGATGCAGGCAGAGGCTGCTAGTACTTACCACAGCCACACACACAACCCATGATGACAGAGAGTCTGAGAGAACCACTGAATCTGGCCGATCAGAGTGCACACTGGAAGGGCTGGGTCCACTGAGGTCAGATTGCTATGGAAGAGTCAGAGGTGGATCAAATTGAGAGTGACCTGGGCCAGTCCTAGATGAATTTACACTGCCACTAGTTCTTACCTCTATGTGGTTGTTGCGTGGTTTGTGAGGGAAAAAAAAAAAAAAAAAAAAAAAGCTTGGAATAGGTCAGAAAAAAGGCAGAACCATATCAGAACCTTCCCTCTCCTCTATCATGATATTCTGTTTCTTCAATAGCTGGGAATTAATTGCAATTATAAATTTCCTCTCTTGTTCCAAAAGTAGTAGAAAAAGTTTACATAGGAATACACACAATATAATAATGTCAAAATAGAAATAGAATTTGGAAATTAGGCCAAGGGGAAATAGATCAGGTAAATCAAGATCAGGTTAAAAAAAAAAAAAAACTAAAGGGAGTTAGGATAAGTATCTTGTGTCCTTTCTGCTTTTTAGTGCCTTGCTTTTTTTAATTGAAGTATAGTTGATTTGCAATATTGTGTTAGTTTCTGGTGTATAGCAAAGTGGTTCAGTTATATATACATTATTTTTCATACTCTTTTCCATTATGGTTTATCACAGGATATTGAATATAGTTCCCTGTGCTATACAGGAGGACCTTGTTATTTATCCGTTTAGTGCCTTACTCTTCGATAAATCTGGAGTTTCTTATTGTAATCTGTGGTGCTTTTGTCAATAATTCAGCTCTTCTCTATACCAGTTGTCAGTTGTCCCTGATATATTTAATAATTAGTGATGCCATTCTCTATTGTTCTAGTATTTCTGATCTGTCATCTTTCTTCTTTTAAAATAGTCTGTGAATTCCTCTGAAATTTCAATGTAATTATGTTTTCTCTTTTTAATCCAATGACATAAAGGTTTTTTTTTAATAATAACCTTTATTTTTTAGAACAGTTTTAGATGTACAGAAAATTACAGAGATAGTACAGAGTTCCCGCATACCTATTTCCCTATTATAATACATTACATCAGTAGGGTACATTTGTTACAATTAATGAAGCAATATCAATTCATTATTATCAACCAAAGTCCATACTTTATTTTTTTTTCATACTTTATTTAAATCTAAGTTTTAACTAATGTCTTTTTTCTGTTCCAGGATCTCATCCAGGATACCAGATTACATTTGTTATCATGTCTCCTTAGACTCTTGTTTGACTTTAACTGTTTCTCAGGCTTACCTTGTTTTTGATAACCTTAATACTTTTGAGAAGTATTGGTCAGTTATTTTGTAGAAGAGTCCCTTACTATGGACTGGATTATATCTTCCTGAAATTCATGTGTTGAAGCTCTAACCCTCAATTGTGACTGTATTTGGAGATAGGACCTGTGAGGAGGTGATAAAAGTTAAATGAGGTCATAAGGGTCCTAATCTAAAAGGGCTGGAACCCTTATATAAAGAGGAAGAGACATCAGATCTCTCTCTTCACTGTGTAAGGATACAGCATGAAGGCACCATCTGCAAACCAAGAAGAGAGCCCTCCCAGAACTTGACCATGCTGGCACCCCAATCTCGGACTTCCAACCTCCAGAACTGTAAGAAAATAAATTTCTGTTGTTTCAGCCACCCAGTCTATGGTATCTTATTATAGCAGCCAAAGCTGACTAATACATCCCTCAAGTGTGATCTGTCTGATGTTTTTTTCTCATATTACATTCATGTTTTGCATTTGGGGGAACCAGACCACAGAAGTAAAGTGCCATTTTCACTACATCATATCAAGAGTACATACTATCAACATAACATCACTGGTGATACTGACCTTGATCACCTGGATAAAGCAGTGTTTGTCATGTTTCTCTACAGTGAAGTTATCATTTTCTCCCTTTCCATACTGTACCTCTGGGGAGGAAGTCACTATGCATAGCCCACACTTAAGGAGTAAGGAGTGAGATTCTGCCTCTGTGAGGGTAAAATATCTACATAAATTATTTGGAATTCTTCTGTATGAAAGATTTGTCTCTTTATCCCCATTTACATATTTATTCAAGTATTTATTTACATCAACATGAGGAGGGGAGAAAGGAAGGCTGCAGGGGCTAGAGTAGGAGAAATGCACTTCCCCCAGGTGGGATAAGGCTCTAGTAAATCTTTTCCTCGTTATGGAGTATATATATTTTTATATATAAAAATAAGTAATAGCTAAATAGTAATTAATGTGCAATACTTTTGGAGCTTTCTTATATTCTGAAAATTTGCTAAATTCATTTGTAACTTCTAATAGTGTCAGTTATTTCCATAATTTCTTTGACTTTTCTAATTTATATGTATGTATTTTCATATGAAAATTATTCCTAAAATATTTTTCTCTTTATTTTTATGTCTGATTTTGTTTTCATCTCAAAGAGCTATTGCCAGCATTTCAAGTGTTATGCTAAATAGCAATGGTGGCAAAGGCATATCCTCATCTTACTTCTGGTTCAAGGAAACAGCTTTAATATTTCTGAAGTGAATGTAATATTTATTCTTTCTAAGTGTATACTATTTAAAAACTATTTTACTTACTTTAAGTAAATTGTAAATAAATAAATTTAAAATTTTAACAGTTTAGTTACCTATTATGTGACTTAAGAAAAGATGGTAAATTTTATTGAATACCTTCCTGGAATCAATTGAGCTTACATTGTGGGCTTTTGTTTTCTTCCCTGTTAACCTAATAAGTGGTATCTTTGTGACACAGACTCCTCACTTTGTTGCAGTACCCCTATTTGATTAGAGCATATTATTCATCTGCTGTATGACTATACTTTGCTTGCTAAGTTTCCTATAGTTTATCTTTAATATTTGCCTATGTTTACTTTTTTCTTTTACATTTTAATAGTGTTCTTATATTCAAAGTCAAAACTATATTTGCCCTATTAAATAAATCAGGTAACATATTTTACAAAAGTGTATCTTCCTAAGAATGTATTTTTGGAAATTTTGGAAATTTGGAATTTCACAGTTTCATAACACTTGGGAACAAATATCAATTTTAAATCACATAGTAACCTTTTCTATTTCTTCCTCTCTTAATAGTTTATGTTCCTTACTTCTTGTGCTTATTTGAGTTATATCATTTTTATAATTAATCATTTAAATTGGTCATCAAAGTTCTTAGTATAAAATGGGAATCATAATACAGAAATTATTTAAAACATGCTCTCAATGATATTTTGCATTCCGGATTTTGACTAATATTTACTCTCTTTTCTTATCAAGTAGAACAAGTTGTTAAAATAAATCATGTCAGTAGTTTACTCAATTTATTCGTTATTTTGAAGAACTAGTTTTGATCTTAATGTTGTTTTATTAATCTTTCATTTTATCTATTTCAGTCCTTAGTTTTATTTCAGCATCTTTTGCAATTACATGGAGTTTTATAGAAGATCATATTTTAAGGGTATCTTATGCCATTTCTGTAGGAAGAAAGCCAAATAGCTCCAATATGCTTCGTATAGCTTTGTCTTTTTATCCTGTAAGGGTCAACAAGTTCATCATATTATGTGAAAATGAATTTACCCAAGGTGGAGAAAAAGATACTACAAATCAATAAACAGTTGTCAGACTAGATATTCTATCACTGACCTATTTATCATACAAGTTCTGGAAGAGAAAAAAAGCTTTCAAATATACAGGGAAATGCCAAGAACATTTAAAAGGCACAGTCAGGCTTCCCTGGTGGCGCAGTGGTTAAGAATCCGCCTGCCAATGCAGGGGACATGGGTTCAAGCCCTGGTCTGGGAAGATCCCACATGCAGCAGAGCAACTAAGCCCGTGCACCACAACTACTGAGCCTGCACTCTGGAGCCTGCGTGCCACAACTACTGAAACCTGTGCACCTAGAGCCCGTGCTCCGCTACAAGAGAAGCCACCGCAATGACAAGCCCGCGCACCGCAACAAAGAGGAGCCCCCGCTCGCCGCAACTAGAGAAAGCCCGTGTGCAGCAACAAAGACCCAACACAGCCAAAAATAAAATAAATAAATAACTTTTTTAAAAAATAAAAAAAAAAGCATGGTTGCATTGGGTCTCTGCCTTTTATATAGTCATGCTTTCAAAAGGCTCATAATAAGAACCAATAACTAGATTGACATACAGGACTGACTCCTATCAGTCTACACACCACCACCGGGGCAAGAACTTCCCTCAGATCCTTGCTTCCAGGTGTGACTCACCTCATTCACGCTCAGCCAACCTTTCATACTTTAAAGAACTTCTTTTCCTCAAGGTGCTTTCAAATTCTAATGAGATCTCCAGATAGACATTGCAAAATACCTGTGGCCCTTTACACACTTTCATCACTGGCTCATAAACAACTCTTCTTTTATCTTCAAACAGCCTCCACGAGTTTCAAAGTTTATCTCTAAAAAAAAGTTTTGTTTGACTCTACAATTCTATAGGATTTCGTATTTTTGTCTAAAAGCCAATGAGCTTTGGCTTTGAGGAATTTCTTTTTGTACCTGAAGTTATCTTCAGTGTATATTTTTGCTGATCATAGAGCTGTCAGGTCCTGTCAAAAATAACAAGTTGTCAATCTGACTAATCTTTGTCCTTAAGACATGAGGCTACTAGCAGCAGGGTCTGTGAAGCTTCTTGACTCTACCAAGTGCAGTTAAAGATAAGAGGTAGAATAAACAATCAAAAACTCACACAATGTAAGATTTTACACATCACAGCATACTGACAGAGTGGCTTTCATTTTTTCAGCCTTTTTTGCTTTATTGCTGTTAGGTAGGGTAAATTTTACGTTGCTGTTTTTGTTTTAAAGTAAAACCCTGGACTGCACTGCAATACAGCAATGGAAGAAAACAATAACAGGGAGGGATGTTTTAAAATAAATGTTAGGACTGCAAAACATATAGCTTCACCCTAGGCCAGAAGCACCCTAAGGCCAAGAGTCATGTTTTGTTCATCTTTGTAATCTGTCTCCCTTAGGACTGTCCTGGATGGGGCTCTCCATCCCTACCAAGGACTGGCTTCCATTGATCCACACAGGGCACCCATACAAATTTTAAAAAGACATCTCTTACTCATGTAAAAGTTTTTAAGTCAGTATAGTGTTTATTTCCCAGTTATAACAACTGCAACAGGTGTAAAGTCATTCTTTATAAAATTCACAAATCAAACTACTGAACATAAAATACAAAATTCAAAATTGTAATCCCAGTAATAAAAAATGTTAACTAATTATAATATAGTAATTTGTTTAAAATAATTACACATCATTCTTCCATGGCAAATTTATTACAGCAATTCCAATATTTATTTGTAACTGTGTCTCATTCTATAGAAATGGCCGCTGGACTAGACTACATTTCTTGTAATACTGTAGACGTTAAATCATGTTTAATAAATTTTCAGTTTGAGAATAAATTCTCCACTGGCACTGATATTGACAGAGTTAAATGTAAACTGACAGCCAGATAAGTATTTGGAACTGTAAATTAATGCTGCATGATGATGTCCCATCAATATGTTATTCGTTAGCATGTTCGTCAGTAACTTTCAGTTGTAAATTTTTATGTACTTGTACTAATTCATTTCTACAGATTTCAAAGTGTATATGTCATCTAGAACAGAGGTCAGCTAACAGTGGCTCCAGGGCCAAATCTGATCCACCATCTGTTTTTGTACAGCCCATACGAAAGGCTTTTGCATTTTTAAATGATTGGAAAAAATGTTAATAGTATCACATCATACCTAAAAATGTTATGAAATTAAAATGTCAGCATCCACCAATAAAATTTTATTGGAACACAGTCCTGCTCATTTACTTACGTATTGTCGATGGCAACATTTACTCTACAGCATCAGAGTTGAGTAATTGAACAGAGACCAAAAGGCCCACAATGCCTAAAATATTTACTGTCTAACCCTTCTGCAAACCCCTGATCTGAAACTAGAAAATGGCTGAGATATAGTCTTTTGATACTGAAAACTTTTTAAAATGAGAAGTATACATCATTATTATGTATCACTAGTAATGGTCATATTATGACATCATTATTACAAATTATTATTGTGTATTATTATGATCTAGATTTACTGTATTCATATTGCATGTTATTCTTTATTGATTCTACTCTTAGTATATATATGTATTTATGTATCTTTAATTACATCATCAGCAGTTTCTAAAAGTGCACAACACACTGCCTGTAATTTAGTTTTTAGTGACATAATGCTATCAGTTTTCTTCCCCATCACATATTTGACAAAGGTTTTTAAGTTTTTTAATCTTTAGTAAATGTGTTTTAAATACAATTCAATGTTTGATTGAAGTCAAAAAGTAGTCAATTAGTTCTCAAAAGATAGAAAATTTAACAGTGTCAAAAAATGTTTTTCAACTGCATTGTTAACTATCAGGTATAAAGAATGTACAAATCAAGAAATAAAGGCACTTTTGTGCAATCTGTTATGTTTTCTACATATACGTATATCCCTGTACCCTCAAACTGTTTTTACCTTTATTATTGTTTTTTCAAGTGGTTTAGTCCACAAGAAATGTACATAATTCTTCTTTAGTTATTTAATTTACACGGGAAATTCCAATCCAAGAGCTCACATATGAAAATATATGCATTTCTATAATCCACACACCTAACAATAACTTCTCTTTACTCTACTTGGCCTACATTAGGGATTTTATCTATAATAATTATATTATGTTTTACATTTCTTTTTTTTTTTCTTTTTATCCAAGCTATTCTGTTATAATTTTACAATTTTGGTTTTTTCATTCCTTCCCCTAAGAAGATGTTACGTTGCCAAAGTTTGTATTCTGTGCAAATGTCTTCCATAATATAAAACTCTGCTATAGTTTCTGCAAAATTCAGCAAATTACCATTATCTCACTCACAAAGTTTCTTGAATAATCTTCTTAATGCTAAAACATAGCTTTGCCAAAAACTGAATCATGTATATTAAGAGGCCTTCATAGTACGCCAATATTTTTCTCTTTTCCAAATCATCTCTGGTAGCATTGATAGTTATAAAATTTTTCCATATAAGATTTCAATTTTGAACACTTACATTACTGTTGATGTGCATTTCATTTATTTTCATGCTTAGTAAGAATATGTAATAAAAGCTGTCAGTCACTGAATACTTTCTCATTCATTAGTGGATTTTTTTCTATCCCCAAGTACGTATAATATAGACAAAAAATAGAATCTTTTGAGGTAAAATAACCATAATCTAATCAGTTTCAACATTTGGGAGAATTTGTACATAATCATATTTGAAATATTCTTGCCTAGCAGTTGCTTTTGGAATGTTATACTTTCTTACAAAAATTGGATAATTTTCTACAAGAGTTGCATGTCCTTTTGTTGCATATTCAAATTAGATGGCCATGAACCTGGATGGCATATAGAATGTTCAGTTTAAAGAATGCTTTACTGTTTTTACCCATTCAAGTTGTTCTTAAAATTCTTCATTTAGAGTTGACATTGAGGTGGAAGGTAAATTTACATACTGCTCCATTAATGACATATCTATGCTGCATTCTGCTGAATATTCTAGTTCTGAAACTCTTTTCTTTTTTGTTCTGTCATTCCACCTATTTCTCAAAAAAATTTATTTAACCAGCCAAAGTTTCTCTTTACTTTTTTTCTAACAACTTTCCAATTATATCTTTTCTGATACCAATAATTTATTTAAAAATTTTTTTCAATATCTGAAGGAAAATAGCACCTTTTTCAAAATTCTGTAACATTTAAAAATAATATTATGTCTCCAAATCTTAAGTAGTTAATTTTTGAACAACAGTTCAATAGTAACAACAACAACAACAAAAAAGCCAATACTATAACATAATTAGCAAATTGTTACATGGTAAACTCTAATTTGTGTCTATTGTGTCTATATAAAACAACTCTGTAGATTATTAATGGAAATTGAATCATTATTTAAAAATTTGTGTCATAACGTAAGAGTTTGTAGATTAATTGGCAATTTGGCAGTACAATTCTGGTCCGGGAAACAAATAGCAGATAGTATAAACTGTAGCATATGATACCCAATTAAGCCAGTGTACTAAAACCAATAGGGGACTTTTTTAAAAGATATTCACCAAGATATTTAACAAGAAGGTTCTTGTTTATAGGCCCAGGTTACTGGATCAAAGAGGTTTTTTATTATTAAACTCATTCGTCTTTTGTAAGGTAAAGCAGAATGATACTTATTTTCTCTGTTGTATATAGTAAGCCACTATACATCCATCACATGGAAATTTGTCATACTATGCTGGTTTTGATAGGGAAAAACTCCTATCAAAGCCAGAAATTTGTCATAATTAATATGCAGGCCAGAAATTTGTCATAATTAATATGCAGGCCATTCCTCTTTAGAGTCAACAATTAGGATAAAACCATTTTATATTTTCAATATAATAAGGATGCCTATATGTGAATACAATCCCATTTGCTATGGCACCCTTGTATTCGTTGAATGAATGGCACCTGGTGCCTAATCTATGTCTACTTTTTATTTTTTCTCTTTCCCATCCCCACCATCTTTGTCGTTTTTTTTCCCATTGTGAAAGTCACTTTTAAATGTTATGACATAGAACTTGGATCCCCAAACCTTCTTCATTTAACTTAAATCATTATTGAAAAGTGAGATTGTTCTGAGCAATGTCAAGCATTTTGTGCCTCTCAACGAGATGGTCATCCAAGCCCAAAGAAAGAATAACTTTTTAAAATATGGAAGGCTGAGAAATGTAGTAATTCTGTATTTGGATGGGCCGTCCACATAAATAGCTAGAATGCAACTACTTGGTGTTTAAGAAATGACTGATTTTGAATGTGAAACAATAGTCCTTCAGCAAGAGAAAGTAAAACGATAATGCAATGTCTTTAAAAGCATAAATATAATTCATTTTTTAAAAAGTATTAAAACTTATGGTTACCAGGGAAAAGGGGAGAGGGGTAAATTGGGAGATTGGGATTGACATATACACAGTACTATATATAAAATAGATAACTAATAAGGACCTACTGTATAGCACAGGGAACTCTACTCAGTACTCTGTAATGGCCTATATGGGAAAAGAATCTAAAAAAGAGTGGATATATGTATATGTATAACTGATTCACTTTAATTGATTCACCTGAAAATAACACAACATTGTAAATCAACTAGACTCCGATAAAAATTTTTTAAAATAAAATAAAAAGCATCACCAAGGTAAGGTGAATTGTTTCTGTATGGGCAAATGACACCTATCAGGATTCTTTTAGAGAGAAATTATGGTTCCTGGTGAATATGTCATTAGTGGCCTTTCAAGAGGACTGTGAAAAAGTTTTACATTTGCATTATTGTTTTGCTTTCAATAAACCATCATAAATTGGGGGGAAAAACGTATTAAGCACATGTAGAATTCAGCATTGGATACCCATCCTGGTGGGAGAGATAAGCAACACACAGATTAATTCTATACTGCTAGGAAATGACATATACTATGACATGGGTACAGAGAAAGTGCTTTGAGGAAATAGAAGAGGAAGAATGGTGAAATTTTCATTAATTGATATTGACCAAACATGGATTGAGGATCTGATGGGCAAGAGCTATTCTTAGTACTAGAGCAAACAAAACAACAAAAACGATCACCTTCACAGAGCTTCCCTCTACGGAAAGAAGCAGACCATAGACAGCTAAAAATTAAAACATCTCTCACACAGTGCAAAGTGCTCTGGAGAACAGTAATGGCAGAGAACTGGAGTTGTATTGGAGAAGGAGTACAATTTTAGATCGGGTAGTTGGGAAGGCCTCCATAGGAAGGCCACATTTCAGGGAAGTCCTGAAGGAGGCCAGGAGGTAAATAAAGATTCATGTGACTCTTGTGAATCTCATGCAGGTTGAGCCAACTGCCTGTGCGAGAGTATGAATGGTGGAATGGAGGAATTACACATTCAGAGAACAGCATGAAGGCCAGTGTGGCTGGAGTGAAGAGGAAGCCGAGCTGTAGGAGACATGGAGAGAGAGAAACTGAGCAGCCAGATCACGTAGGACCTGTAGACTATTGTGAGGGTGCTATCTCTCAGGGAAAAGGAAAACAATTAGAGGCAACTATCTCCAAACTCTGGATTGAAGATGATAGTGGCTCAGACCAGAGTGGTAGCGGTGAAGATGGTCTGCAGGGCTCATACATGAACACATAAAGCTCTTAACAAACTTTTCCCAAGTGCCTGCCAGATGCCAAGAACTGTACTCCTGAGCCAGGCCTGAATCCCTTGCATGGATACTCTGGACTTCCTTGACCAATGACTCAAACTCTATTGAAACTGAGAGCAGCCCCTGCCAAAGTATCCCTCATTGATGCTCTCAGGTCAAATTGACCTCCAGGATCCCGATTCTGGCCCAGCCCAGACTACCCCTTGCTGTAACCCTTGGATGTGGTGACTTGAACTCTCTCATCCCTACCAGTAGCAATCTGCTTCATAGTCAGGGTGATTGTCCATAAAAGGCACAGGTGGAAACTTTCATAGCACATTTGGAGGATAGCACCCAACTGGCCTAGACACCCAAGATCACAGTGTATATGAAGAGCAGCATTGGGAGATGAGACTGGAAAGGTAGACTTGGTCCCAGAGTGCCACCATATGACATTTGGACTTCATCCTCTGGGGCAAAGCCAATGGACACACACAAAGTCTTTTACTGCATGCTTTTTATAAGTGCAGTAAATTGGATTATTGTTCAGCAAATGTTTACTCTCTCCTCTCCTTCCAGGAGAGAATATACGATCCTGCCCTCCCTGACATGGGGCTTAGGCATGTGCCTTGCTTTGATCAATAGACTGTGGGCAGAAGAAACAAAGTGCTAGTCCTGGTTGAGGATTGAGGAGGCAGGGCGAGATTCTGCCAGGCTTTTTGCAATCATGTGCTTTGCCACAAGAAGAGTTTCCCTGACTAGCTGATAGTCCTAGAATAAGAGAGACATCAAGCAGCCCTAAATCCAATGCAGAAATCCAAACTAGAGCCTCAGATAACTCACAACCAACCAGAGGGGCCCCACAGCTAATCCCAGCCAACCTAGTAAGAAGTACAGTAAGTCCCCTATATACGAACGAGTACCATTCCGAGAGCGCATTCGTAGGTCCAATGTGTACATAAGTCCAACAAAGTTAGCCTAGGTACCCAACTAACACAATTGGCTATATAGTACAGTACTGTAATAGGTTTATAATACTTTTCACACAAATAATACATAAAAACAAACAAAAACTAAACATTTTTAATCTTACAGTGCAGTACCCTGAAAAGTACATTACAGTACCAGCCACATCACCACTGCTTTTACACTTGCTTCCAGACATCCTGGGCTTGAAATGAAGATACTGTACTACTGTACTCTACACAGTACTGTACAGTAAAGTACACAAAAGCACAACCATTTGTAGAGGATTGAACTCAGGTTCACATCTTTGAAAGTTCGCAACTTGAAGGTTCGTATGTAGGGGACTTACTGTAAATGTTTATTATTGGAAGCCACGGGGGTTGTGGGATTATTTGTGTCACAGCCTTATCGCAGCAAAAAACAATTCAATATAATCAGAAAAACTTTTGAGCATACATTCCCAACACACGTATACTTATTTATTTGGATGTATATACATGTACAACTACAAAATACACACAAAATATAAATTAAAATTTTGAAAGGTATGATCTGAAAACTAATTAGGAATAAAGTCCTAATAGTTTCTTTCCATTTCCCAGTGGATGGTCTTAAGCATTTCCTGGGATGATGAGTCCAAATTTGGAGACTACTGTGCTCTAGGCCACAAAATTTTGTTGTTTAAACAAACTAAAACTTTATTTAACACTTACTGCACTCCAGGAACTAGGGATGGATGCAAAAAAAAAAAAAAAAAAGAATAAGACAAGGTCAGGTCACTAGTCTTGAAGAAGGTTTAAAAGCAGGAAAGAGCATAAAAGGTTTAAGAGAGATTACTTTGAGCATTGACATATATACACTACCAAACGTAAAATGGATGGCTAGTGGGAAGCAGCTGCATAGCACAGGGAGATCAGCTCAGTGCTTTGTGACCACATAGAGGGGTGGGATAGGGAGGCTGGAAGGGAGACGCAAGAGGGAGGGGATATGGGGATATATGTATACATAGAGCTGATTCACTTTGTTGTAGAGCAGAAACTAACACAACATTGTAAAGCAATTATACTCCAGAAAAGATATTTTTTTTAAAAAAGAGAGAGAGATTACTTTGGAAATAGAAAGTAGAATAGATCAGAGAGAAAAGGAGAGAGATTTTAATGGGTAGAGTTATAAAGTTAGGGAAATTGGTCAAGAAGGAGGCACTGGGTGATGACAAGAATGGAGAGAAGAAAGAGAGAATAGAAAAAAGTTTGGAAATAGTCTGAAATGATCCTGAACTTTATAATGATTTACCTAACAAACAAACTTTAGCTAATTTCTGTACATACCCCTGAAATAATAATTTATAGTTATAAACTATGATTTGTAAAGTAATCTCACACACTTTAGTCATATTCATTTTAATCCTCACAATAACCCTATGAGATGGCTATTAATATCCTCATTTGGTAACTGGAGACCACTAAGGCTCAAATACTTCTTCCCTCACACCTAAAATCATGCAAAAGAATCTGGAAAATTTTTTCTCTTTGGGCCTGGTGTTAATTTTTGCAGTCAAATGTGGGACGATCTTCCTTCACTTTGAAAGATGACAGCAGTTTTATACGTTAAACTTGTCTGATGAGCTGAAACTGTGGTCTTAGGGAAAATGAGTTAGGAGGCCATGTGGTTTGGTGAGTTATACAGACAACACTGTAGATGTTCTGTCATGTGTGTTGTGAAACTTTCATCCGTGTAAGGAAACACTCTGGTGAATGTATCCGATGGGAACAGACACTTAATAAGAACGAATGATGTATACCTATAACTGCTTTATGAGATGTGGAATGCTTATCTACATTTTACAATGCATAACAAAAAGACTTGTACTCAGATATAATCACAAAATATCAGAATGAATTGAAAATCAGGAAAACAGAATTTGATGCCTTTGATGGGAACAAGGTAATAAATAAGAAATGGGTTTAGAGAAGTATTGTGTTCAAGGTCAAGTGCCACGTAATTATGAGAAGTGCGAACTTGAGTTGTTCACTTATACCTTAATCTCAAGGGGCGGTTGGGAGGCTCAAATAAGATAACAAATGGGAAAATGCTTTGAAAACTTATTTATTCATCCAAGAAACAGTTATTGCATCGGATATGCACATGTGAACAATACAAGCATCACCTCTGCCGTCATGGAGCTTATAGTCTTAAAACAAGTATTTATTCAGTGACTTTTATGTGCCCAGCACTGAGATGGGCACTGGGGATAAATGGTGAGCAAATTCTTGTTGTCTAGGTTCTTAGAGTGTACGGGAGAAGTTAACAACTACAAAATACACAAGCCACACAAGTAAGTGTAAAACTGAAACGGGAAAAAGTGCCAGGAAGGAGGGAGGTGCCCTCTGCTATTACAGGAATTTCACCTCAACAGAGAGATCACTTGAACTTAATTCTGAATGATGATTAGAAGAAAAGGAAATTAAGGGCAAAGATCAGACGGTGCACTTTCCAGAGGGAACTGCACAGGGAAAGGGAGGGAGCTGGGTCTATTTTATGAATGTGAAGAAAGCCACTGTGAGTGGACTGAAAAATGAGAGGGATTGCTGAGCAAGATGAAACTGGGAAGGCTCTGTAGTCCATGGCTGTATAGGCTATTTTAAAGAGTTTCTCACTTTATCCCAGAAGCCCAGGAACTCAATCACAGTGTTTTAAGTGGTGGTAATAGGGTGTTGAATAATATGCTCATATTTGCCTTTTGTAAAGATCACAGGGCTACAATGTGGATATCCAACTGGAATATTCTGAATCAAGAGTGACAGAAAAGATAGAGAAGTCCAGAGGCTAATGAGGAGTTTGAGCAAGATACAATGGAGTATTACTCAGCCATAAGAAGAGGATGAAATAATGCCATTTGCAGCAAATGGATGGACCTAGAAATTATCATATTAAGTGGAGTAAGTCAGACAAAGATAAACATCATATGATATCACTTATATGTGGAATCTTTAAAAAATGATACAAATGAACTTATTTACAAAACAGAAATAGACTCACAGACATAGAAAACAATTTTATGTTACCAAAGGGGATAGCCAGGGCAGAGGAGGGGGAGAGGGATAAGTTAGGAGTTTGGGATTAACATATACACACTGCTATACATAAAACAGCTAAACAACAAGGACCTACTGTACAGCACAGGGAACTATACTCAATATCTTGTAATAGCTTAGAATGGAAAAGAATCTGCAAATATACGTATAACTGAATCTCTTTGCTATACACTTGAAGCTAACACAACATTGTAAATTAACTGTACTTCAATTTTTTAAAAAAGAGGTAATGGTACTCTAGACTAGTGGTAGTGGTGGAGAAGAGAAAAGATATATAGGCATTAAAATGACAGGATTTTCAGGAACTCCCTGGTAGTCCAGTGGTTAGGACTCTGAGCTTCCAGTGCCAAGGGCCTGGGCCCATTCCCTGGTTGTGGGAACTAAGATCCTGCAAGCTGTGGGGTGTGGCCAAAAAAAAAAACAACACAGGATTTTCATGATACTGTGGATATGAAAGCTGTGAGAGATGGAAGTAAGAATGACAGGATTTTGGGTTTATGAGACTGGATGCATGATGGTGCTATTCACTGAAATAGGATTCTTCACTATAATTCCTACATACAAGTCTTTTTGTTATCCATTGTAAAATTTAGATAAGGATCCCACAGTTCATAAAACAATTATAGGTACACATCATTATCTTAGTCCATTAAAGTTGCTATGACAAAAATACCATAGACTGGGTAGCTTAAACAACAAATATTTATTTTGTTCTGAAAGCTGGAAGTCCAATATCAAGGCATTGACAGATTCAATATCTGGGGAGGGCCTGCTTCTTGGTCATAGACAGCTGTCTTCTTCCTGTGTTGTCACAAAGCAGAAGGGGTAAAAGAGCTCTCTGAGGTCTCTTTTATAAGGGCACTAATCCCACTCACAAGGGCTCCACCCTCACAACCTAATTATCTTCCAAATGCCCCCGCCTCCTAATAGCATCACATTAGGAGTTAGGATCACAACGTAGGAATTTTGGGGGCATACAAACATTCAGTCCATAACAATTATTTATTCTTACTAAATGAAAATGTGTCTGTCCCCCCTCTCCAGACACACTCATCAGTGTTCTTTGCACAAGTGAAGACTTTGTGAGACAGATGGCAAAATATCTACGATATTGGGAGCTTCCCTGGTGGCGCAGTGGTTGAGAATCTGCCTGCTAATGCAGGGAACACGGGTTCGAGCCCTTGTCTGGGAGGATCCCACATGCCGCGGAGCAACTGGGCCCGTGAGCCACAACTACTGAGCCTGCGCGTCTGCAGCCTGTGCTCCGCAACAAGAGAGGCCACGATAGTGAGAGGCCCGCGCACCGTGATGAAGAGTGGCCCCCACTTGCTGCAACTAGAGAAAGCCCTCACACAGAAATGAAGACCCAACACAGCCAAAAAAAATAAAATAAATAAAAAAAGATAAAACCTTTAAAAAAAAAAAACTACGATATTGTCCGTATAACTCACCAGACCACATGGCCCCTCTCACTCTAACTCTTTCTTCCTAGGGTCACAGATTTAGCTGGTTGCTTATCAGACAAGGTTAACATATAGACCTGCTAGAATCTTTCAAAAAAAAGGAAGGTCTTCACACATCTCACTGTGAAATTTAACCCCAAGCACAGAGAGAAAAATGTTTCCAGATCCTCCACCTCACTTCTACCTGTGAGATAGGATATTTTTAAATAAATCGTTTACATGAGGTACTTCCCTGGTGGTCCAGTGGTCAAGACTCCATGCTTCTACTGCAGAGGGCACAGGTTCAATCCCTTGTTGGGAAACTAAGATCCCACATGCCTCACGGCGCAGCCAAAAACAACAACAAAAAATAATTTATGTGATTTTTCTGAAAACTGTGTGTAATTAATTATCATTTCTACCTTTAAGATACCGAATTTAGAAGCAATAAATTTGGTAACTAGTCAAGTACATGATCAATTTTTAAGAAACATCTTGACTGATTTGTACTAGATTGAAAAATCCACTCTAGTGAGAAGTTACATATGCCTGAGACTTGCCATTTAAATGTGAAATTATTTTTTAAAGAAGGCAGAAGCAGAGAAATATTACCTTACAAAGAGAAAAAGAGATCAGAGTGAGAGAAGCTATCTTTCCCCACCAAAGACCTCAAGATTTTGGTCAGTAATACTGGTCAAGTTTACCCAGAATAAAATAACAGCTGTCTTTTTTCTAATGGTTTCTATTTACCAGGCACTATATGCACATAACCTGGTTTAAACTCACAAAACCCCTCAGATTGGTATTATTGCCATTTTACTAATGTCAAAGCAGGGGCTCCTCAGCAAGTGTAAGGAGCTGTCTGAGAACTAGCCCTGTCTAGTTTCCACCACTCCACACTGTCTTTCTGTATGGAATCCACCAAAACGTCTCACGGGGAACACAACCATCAAACAGTGTGCTGTGTTGGACTGTAATTCGGAGAGCCCTTTGTCCCACATGTTATAAAGCAATGCTTCACGAAGGAAGTGATCTTGGAGGTGGATTTTGCCATGGAGCTGGTCACTAAAAATAAATATTTGTTGATCCAGCTATTGGAATATTAAATGGAAGTCTTAGGGAAAGACTCCTTTTGACTGTTTCAAAGTTGAAAGTATATCCTTTTACTAAACCCCACAGACTTCCTATATTTTTCATGCATAGTCAACAAAAAAGAAAAGAGATGAGTGTAGAGCTACTCTGAGGAAAACAAAGGTCAAACTTCACTTCACACTTAAACAAGTCATGGGTTCCTCTCCAAGCTCTGAGGTCAAAAAGATTCTATATAAAAAGGAGGTAC
The DNA here is from genome assembly GCF_028023285.1 of Balaenoptera ricei. Taxonomy (NCBI): domain Eukaryota; kingdom Metazoa; phylum Chordata; class Mammalia; order Artiodactyla; family Balaenopteridae; genus Balaenoptera; species Balaenoptera ricei. The sequence continues at coordinate 30,826,010 of NC_082643.1, forward strand.
TTTCACTATCCCCAGAAGGTGACCCCTGAGCAGCCCAGGGCTTGTGCTGTTAACTGAACACCTGGCGGAGGGGCGGACCTCAGCTGCTCCTCTGAACTTCTCTCCCTACGTGACAGGCGAGAACCTGCGTGGGACACGCCCACACTTGAACTTTCTTGGGCTTTTGTCCATGTTTCATGAGCCTCAAAATTTAATGGCAATTCCATCATGAGAACATGAATGACACATGATGAAGTTATAGGTTCTCCAACATTCTTGAGCAAGACGTGCTAAGTCTTATGTTACAGTTGGCCCACGTGGACTTGACCAAAGGCACACCTCAAGTTCAGGGGAGCTAAAGAAGGACCACCTTGTAGCCTCCAAGTTTCCTCGTGGTGATGCATGAAGTTTTAAAATACTTGTACTCTTTACTTTTTTTTTTAGGTTCTTCAGGCTTTGCCCATCTGAAGCATAAATAATTGGGTTTTTTTTTTTTTAATCAATGAGAGAAAAATAACCTGATTATTTTTCCTTGAATGAAAGAAACCATGAAGGGAGCAGATTTTTCACTCTACAACTGTGTATGCTGATGCTATATTGGCAAAATACGAAGGATACAGTCTGTGTCCTAAATCAAATAAAGCACAGCCTGCAGATACCATGTGATAAGGCCAAGCCTCCTTTGAGCTTCCCTCCTAACACTCCTTTACATGAGGGCTCTTCTCTTCAACCTTCTTTCTGTTCCTCAGATAAACCGAGCTTGTTCCTGTTGGGGCCACTGTACTTTGCTGCTCCCTCTGCCCAGAACACCCTGCTCCCAGGTTAGATGCACAGTTTGCTTTGACTTGTCATTCATGACTCAGCTGAAAAGTCACCTCCTCAGAGATGCTTTCCCAGGTCACTCTCCTAAATGGCACTTTCCCTCCACAACTATCAATCCCTCTCTCCTGCAGCTGTGTTTTCTTCATGGCACTTTTCCCTCTCTGAAATATCTTGCTCATTGGCTTGATTAGTTGTTTTCTGTCTGTGTTCCCCGTCTAATATAAGCACCCCAAGATCAGGGACCTCGTCTGTCTTGTTCAGTAACATATCTCCAGAGAACTGAACATTTGCTTAATGCAGAGTTCTCAATAAATACTTGCTGGGCTTCCCTGGTGGCGCAGTGGTTGAGAATCTGCCTGCCAATGCAGGGGTAAGCGGGTTCGAGCCCTGGTCTGGGAAGATCCCACATGCCGCGGAGCAACTGGGCCCGTGAGCCACAAGTACTGAGCCTGCGCGTCTGGAGCCTATGCTCCGCAACAAGAGAGGCCGCGATAGTGAGAGGCCTGCGTACCGCGATGAAGAGTGGCCCCCGCTTGCCACAACTAGAGAAAGCCCTCGTACAGAAACGAAGACCCAACACAGCCAAAAATAAAAAATAAAAAAAAATTTTTTTAATAAAAAAATAATAATAATAAATACTTGCTGTTTGAATGAATTAATAAATAAATAACTATAAGAATGAATGGATGAATGAATGAGTGAATGAATGCTTTCTAGGAAAGTTATAGCAAAGCCCCGCATTCTAAACCTATCCAGGAGTTATGGTAAATCAGCAGTCTTCTACAGCAGAGATGAATGACACTGGGAACAAAGTTCTAGCCTTGACATTCAACCTTATGTTTAGCCAAACTCCAGCTAATGAAAAAGTGAGAAAATTCTTTATATTACCACTTCTAGGTTTCCCTCTTTGTGCCAAGAGATGATATTCCTGAATAGAAGCCAACAAATAGAAATCCATAATATAGTAACAACCTACTTTCTCCCTTCATAATTAAAGGGATTTCTACATAAGAAAGCACTTCTTAGTTTTCTCAATTTAATGTATTCCAAAGACTATTTTTGCAGTTCACCAGGTATAAAAATTGAATGTATACAGTTTACATTCTTTGGTTCTACTTAATCTTGATTAATTTCTGAAAATTTCTATTGCGTGTTCGCATGTTCTCTCTCTCTGTCGTCTCTCTCTCTCCCTCTCTTTCTCCTTCACCTCTCTCCCTCTCTCTCTCTCTCTCTCTGGAAATATATGCCTAACATAAAAATACAGATAAGGATTTGTAGGCTGCAGAATGGGCATATCTTGAGTCATGGCCCCAGCCAGAAGGACAAAGAAAACAAGCATGTTATATAACAAAGTGTTTGAACTAGAAAGATGCCTCTTTCTTTAAAGAAAAGCCACTCATAATGGCGACCTGACTTTTTATTTTATGGAGGCAAAAATATTTTTATTTTATTGAATACCACATGTAGAAATTCAATAATCCAAAACATATGCCATCCAATTTAAAGCTAAATGCCTTTTTTGTTGAAACTCAGTACCATTCAAATCGTTGTGTTCATATATATAATACATTTTGCTACTTCATGAAGAGGAAAATTTAAATATTTATGATTTACCTAAAATGCCTATTCACATACACTAAAAATAATCATCTAAAAATTGAAATTCCCCTTTATTTAGAATTTAAAGCATTCAGGAATTAATGACCAGCATTTAACAAATAGTAATAATGGTGATAAAATAAATAAAAGAGAAATAGTTTCTACTGACGTAAATGTCTTCACATTTAGGGAAATTTGACAAATTGCCAAATGGAAAAAAGTTTAGCCAGTAACTGGATTTAAAAAAACATTATATTATGGGCAACGAATCAACATTTTCATTAACTAGCATTTTCCTCTACCAAATGGATTTCTCCAGCTTCAACATGCCTTATGCCCCCATTTACAGGCTAAATCCTTAACCTGACTCTAAGCTAATATTCAGATAAATGTGGTAATTTGGTGACTCAGATTGATCTTCCAATACCCTTAATCTTTGGCAGGCAAACTGACCCTCTCAACCTCATCTCAAATGTACATGGGTAGTTTCTGTTGCTTTAAAAATTGTACTGCATGGGCAGAAGACCTAAATAGACATTTCTCCAAAGAAGACATACAGATGGCCAAAGGCATGTGAAAAGATGCTCTACATCGCTAATGATTAGAGAAATGCAAATCAAAACTGTAATGAGGTATCACCTCACACCTGTCAGAATAGCTATCATCAAAAAGTCTACAAAAAATAAACGCTGGAGAGGGTGTGGAGAAAAGGGAACCTTCCTACACTGTTGGTGGTAATGTAAATAAGTGCAGTCACTATGGAAAACAGTATGGAGGTTCCTTCAAAAACTAAAACTAGAGTTACCATATGATCCAGCAATCCCACTCCTGGGCATATATCTGGAAAAGATGAAAACTTTAATAATGTGAAAAGATACATGCACCCCAATATTCACAGCAGCACTATTTACAGCAGCCAAGATATGGAAGCAACCATCAACAGATGAATGGATAAAGAAGATGTGGAGATATATATATATATATATATATATATATATATATATATATATATATATATATATATATATATATACAATGAAATATTACTCAGTCATAAAAAAGAATGAAATAATGCCATTTGCAGCAACAGGGATGGACCTAGAGATTACTGTATCATACTAAGTGAAGTATGTCAGAGAAAGACAAATATTATATGATATCACTTATATGTGGAATCTAAAAAACAATAATACAAATCAACGTATTTACAAAACTGAAACAGACTCACAAACATAGAAAACAAACTTACGGTTATCAAAGGGGAAAGTGGGGGAGGGATAAATTAGGAGTATGGGATTAACAGATACACACCACTATATATAAAATAGATCAACAAGGATTTACTGTAGAGCACAGGGGACTATATTCAGTAACTTGTAATAACCTATAATGGAAAAGAATCTGAAAAAGAATACATATGTGTACATATATGTATGGATATATATGTGTGTGTGTGTATATATACACACACATATGCCGAATCACTTTGTTGTACACATGAAACTAACACAATATTGTAAATCAACTATACTTTGATCTTTAAAAATTGTATTGCAAAAATGACATGATGACCCTTACCCTCACCAGTGAGACCTTACGTGCCTATTTTTCCTCAAAGGTGCAACCAACACATACACATTTAAGACTGAGTCGATCATTGTCATATTAGTCTAACAACAAAGAAAATGGGGCCAACTTTGGCAATAAGGAGATTTTCACCCCCATGTAAGTCTGTAATGTCTTTTCTTTCACATAGAACAGAAGAAGATTCATTTGATAAGTGCTTGTCTGGGATATTACATAGAGTAAGACACTAAAAAGGAAAACCAGAGAGTCAAAAATCCTGGAACTGTTTTTGGCTCTAGTCTAGGGAGACTTTCTAAGATAGTAACTTCTACGGTTGCCTAGCCTCTAAAGAGAGCAAACAAAATATTTCTCTGAAAATAGAATCAACTTTCTTGGATAATTTCAATTTCACTGAGGTTAATATTAATCTAGACATTCCTGGCTATCACTTTAACAGAAATACATTAACATATTTCAAGTGACTGATTTTTTTTGCCAATTAAACTCTGTTAGCTCTTTGTTAGTGTCATGACTCAGCGTTTACTACAGGTTTACCTTTCTGAAGAAGGACAGGACATGTTGTAAAAAGAGCTGTAGAACTAAACTGCCATAAATAAATGTCCGAGTAAAAAGTTTTTACATTATTTTATATGTCTAAAATTATTTTTAAAGGGAGAGCTCAGGCTCTAAAGTTAAAAGATAGATAGCTCACAGGGCTGATATCCAAAATCTTTTCAATACTTTATGAAAGTGTGTTCTTTGGCATTTAATACAAGTTCACTTAATTTAGTGTTAAGAAAAGAGTAACTGACAGCTGTTTTTCCTCACTAACAGGTCAACTTTATTAGCAGTCATCACAACAATGCCCATTATTTAGATCACCACTCGTGTTATGGTTTTACATGGCGTACTGGCTTGGAAGGGGTGGATGTGAAAGTGTGTGTGTGTGTGTGTGTGTGTGTGTGTTGTTGGGCATTTGCTCTGTCTTCAGTTGAGTTAACTGAGCAACAGGACAGGAGCCTCTGTATCCCTGGCTGCATATTCCTGTGGGGAAGACTTCCACTAGACGTAGAGGAATGAGTTTGGCTTCTTGCCACATTTTTACCTGTATGTGCGTCTGTGTTTAAATACAAAATCCACCCTGCCTTTCAGGTAAGCACTCTGCTAAGTTTTATCACTTTTACTAAAATATTAGGACAATTAGGAGGATGGGAAAGCACACATAAATGTGACAGTCTATATTTTTACTGAAGTCAAGAATTTGGTCACTCAATTCCAATGAGTATCTGATATTTTGAGTTGCTCACACAATGATGAACATGCTATGCAGGGTCCTCCTGCTCACAAGATTATTAAAAAATGATGCTAAAAGAGAACATGCCTTTTCCCAAATATATTTTCATAGTAAGGGTGCTCCTTCCTCATATCTTCAAAACCTCTTTTGGTTGGAAATCCAGGGATAGAATGCAGCTATATGTCAAAAAGAACATGAAAATATCTAAAGCTGTCCAAAGAAGAAGCGGACTGCCTCAAAGGCAGTGCTCATAAAGTGCACAGCCATCTGATTTGGGTTGTCTGTCAGTAATTGGTTGGACTGGATGACTTTAAGATCCCATTCAACCCTTTCTAAAAATTTTTAACTACCTTCTAAACACAGAGTAGGCAACATTGAAGTAGACAGCACAGAATTTCAATTATCCCCATCGAAAGAAACAAAGCATTAGTGACTCATCACATATTCTACTCTCTACTTTCTCTTCATTCTATATTCTTACATTGGTCACTTTCCCATTCATTAATTCATTTACTCAGCAAAATTTTTAGCGCTGTGCTAAACCCTAAAGAATTCTTCAAATGAGCATTGTCTGAGAAAAGGCCTATTTCCTAGGTTTCAAAATATATCTCTTTAAGAGAAATTAGGAAGAAGTCTATACTTATATTTACTAGTTAATAAGTTTATGAAGTAAGGGTGTTTACTCAATAGAAGGGGGAAAGTTTCAGTCCTCTTTCAGAGAACAGTCTAACCAAGTTTGCTTTTTACTTTATTATTGTAAAATATAATACAAATAAAGAACAGTGCATAAAACAAAAATTTGTAGCTTAAAAAATTATTATACAGAAAATACCTATGTATCTACCATACAGGTCAAAAAATAGTATTCCCAATCAATTCCATCACTCACCTAAATAAAACATTTTCCTGATTTTTATGGTAACCATAAAGAAAGAAATTTTAACAATAATTTTTTAAATAGCGTGAACCAGATTATTGTTTCCTATAATCCAAAAGAGCTTATCTCATTTTTTTGAGGTGAAATTCATATAACATAAAATTAATCATTTTAAAGTGCCATTTAGTAAATTCACAATGTTGTGCAACCACCAACTCCATCTAATTCTAAAAAATTATTATCACCCCAAAATAAAACCCAGTACCCATTAAGCAGATGCTCCCCAATCCTTCTTCTCCCATTCCTTGGCATCCACCAATCTGCTTTCTGTCTCTATGGATTTACCTATTCTAGATATTTCATATATCAATAAATGAAGTCATACAATATGTGACCTTTTGCATCTGGCTTCTTTCACTTAACATAATGTCTTCAAAGTTCATCTGTATTGTAGCACAGATCAGTACTTAATTCCTTTTGATGGCTGAATACTATTCCATCGTGTGTATATATCATAATTTGTCCACCTATTCACCCATTGATGAATATTCAGAGAGTTTTCATCTTTTGGCTATTGTGAATAGCGCTTCTGTGAACATTCACATATAAATATTTGCTTGAGTAACTGTTTTTACTTCTTTTGGATATACAGCTAGGAGTGGAATTGTTGGGTCATAGCGTTATTCTATGTTGAATTTTTTTAGAAACTGCCAGACTATTTCCCACAGCAGCTGAACCATTTTACATTCTCACCAGCAATGTTAAGAGGGTTTCAAATTCTCCACATCCTTGCCAACACTTGTTATTTTTCATTTTGCTTTTGGTTTTTGTTTTTAATTATAGCTATCCAAGTGGATGTGAGGCGATATCTCATTGTGGACTTTCCATTGTTTTTACATAAAGCTTGAACACAGAGAAATCCATCAACTAATTTCCTTAACAAACAATTATTGCTGGTGTCTTGCAAGGAGTCTCCACACCTCCAAGCATATGCCATTTTGTACCATAACAACAACAATAATAAAAATGAGACTGGCTGATATTTACATAGTTCTGGTTGCTTTACATGTTTTATTTTATCAAGACTCAACCCTCACAACAACTCCATGAGGTAGATATTATTGTTTGCTCCAGTTTACAGATGAGGAAACTGGGGCACTAAGATCGCAAGTGACTTGTCCAAACTCTACAACCAGTAAATCCTGAAGCTGTGATTCAAACCCAGCTGGTCTGACACTGGAGTTCATTTTATTCTTTCATTGCCAGCTGTACCCCAAAGTAGTTGAAGCCCAGAGGCCTTCTAGATAGATATAAACCTGGTTAATGTAACTGAATTACAATACAGAGTTCAAACTCAGGCACTCATGCTGTATTTAAAATATAAATGTGTGATTAGGCTTTTAGTGCTTTGTTTTAAAAGAACTGTTGTTATATGTGCCCCTGAATGCACTTCCACTCTCAGTAAGGGTCTAGCACCCTTCATCCCTGCTGGGTGGGTAATGGGAGGGTCCAATGGTCAGGCCCTAGGAAGCCGGGGTGGCTTCCTGCTACCTGTAATACTGCTCCCTCCTGTAGGTGGCGCCATTCCGCGCCCACCATCCAGCAAGGATTCAGCTCTGACACTCTGAATGTCTCCAACCTCCCCCATGAACAGAGGCAAAATCTGAGCAGGGTTGAAAGAAACCATAACCTTCAGCTTTCCTCTTTGGACCCTCTCCATTTTCCCTCAGGTCTCTGAGCACTGAAAGCAGCAGTAAAATTCCGTGTCTCTGTGTAAAGAGAAAAAGAGCCATTTTCTCCTCTACCTCTGGAACTTGAAACTCAGTTCCTGATTCAGCTCCAAACTGATAGGGAAAAATTCCTCTCCCTGACCTCACAGCATATGTTAGAATTTTAGATAAAAAGAACATTCCTTTCAAACACCGCCTCATTCTCCCCAAACCACAGCAATCAGTCTTCAACTGGTAAAGAAAAACTAGTTGTTGCTGTTGTTTTTTAATTTTAAGAGATACTTAATAATAAATATCATGAACCACTGCTAAGGATGTGATCAAGAAATACCACAATATGACAAAGAGTGACTCAGAAGGTTATATAATGTTCTCGAATCCCCTAGGGGGTCCAGAGAGTCCTGAAACTTTTGCCCTCCTCATGCTTTTCATTCCGGCCTGAATGACCAGTGTCTGGGTGGTGTTCGTGGTGTGTCGCCATCCGTCTGACAAGAGAGAGTACGCCTGCCCTTCCAGCCCACCACCACCCAGAAAAGAAGGAAAGGACCATCCAGTGAACACCTGCTAAGTGCCAGGCACTGTGCCGGGCACTTTACAGACATAGAAGTAGCAATGGGGGCTTCCCTGGTGGCGCAGTGGTTAAGAATCCGCCTGCCAGTGCAGGGGACACAGGTTTGAGCCCTGGTCTGGGAAGACCCACATGCCACGGAGCAACTAAGCCCATGTGCCACAACTACTGAAGCCTGCGCCTCGCCGCAACTAGAGAAAGCCCGCGTGCATCAACGAAGGCCCAACACAGCCAAAAATAAATAAATTAATTAATTAAAAAAAAAAAAAAAGAAGTAGCAATGGATGCAAGGAGGGCCGAGGAGTCAGGGAGACCAAGGTGTAACACGCAACTTCACCTCTCATCACCTGAGCAACTCCAGGCATGGTACTTGACCACTCTGTACCTCACTTTCCTCATCTGTAAAATCTAATGGCTCATATCTCATAAAGACCATGGTGAGGATTGCATTACATAACATTGTCAAGGCCTTTGCACATAGACTGGAACAGAGGGGTGGCTCAGCGAGTATTTGCTATTAATAGCAGCACTGCCATTATCATTGTTGCATTATTTCACATTCTCTTCCTAAGCAAAGTCAGAGAAAGCTCAGAATGGGAAGAACTCTAAGATCTAAGTCAGCTCTTCCCAGTTAGTCCCAAGAGACACTTCGGAGTGTAAGGTGTTCCTTTCACCTGGATGTCCTCACCACCAGGAAGCATCAAAGCGGGCACCAGGATTTAGTGCATTGCTCTTAACCTTAGTACCGCCTGCTCCATCGCTGCAAAAGCACAAGTCCTCATAGTTCCTTCTAAACGGGCTTGTGAAGAAAGGATTCAACCCCAAATGCAAATTTGCGCCACTCACAGCAACAAAAAACGTCATTTCAATTGTTGTCACAGGTCAGGGGTGGTACTAAAATGAAAGACCACCAACTCACTGCTGGAATAACCAACTCCCTCCTGCCAAGGGTTTACATTGCTACTGAATGGATGAAAAGTCTTTAAAATGTCTCATGCCAGATGGGTCCATTGAAAACTTTTGCCCATTTTTAGAACAAAATTGGAATTGGCCTTTTATGGCAATTCAAAAGCAGGCAGATAGTATCTGCAATTATTTGCTTCTTTGCACTTATGGAATTGCTGCTCCCCAAAGCAGTTGGCCTGAAGCAAATCATGCCAGCTGCTTCCAGAATAATCCATGTTTGTACAATCACTCCCCACACACACACTCCAAAAAGTCCAACAGGAACTAAACAGAAACAGGCCCATGCGAAAAACAGGTCGCTGATGCATGCACCTCAGCCTACGGTTGGCCAGATTTCTGTCCTCCCTTTTCGCCCTTGGACACTTTTTTAGCTCTTGTCTTACTTGACTTTCTGAATACTTTCTGAAGCACTTACACTGTTGTGTAATGGAAACTTTACAGGTTCCTGGGAACTGCCTCATCCCAGTCCTAGTGACATCCTGCTCCCCAGGTTCTCTTGTCCCCTTTCTGCTTCTCTGTCTCTGTCTCCTTCCTGGGTGCATCTTCCCTGTCACCCCCCGCACCCCGACTCATACTATGGTGTTTCCTGGGATGCCCACCTCAGTGGCCCTCTCTTCTCACTATATAGTACATACAACTGCATGGACATATAGCCTACTACTGGGAGGAATGGAATCTGAATAATGCATTTCAGATAGAGAGCACTCTAAACACTTATATCTTACTTTTTTTTTCAATTAAAGTACGAGCACATATATTTTTAAAGGCATTTATATATTCCTCAAATAAAGCAGCTTAAGGTAAAACCTCTAGATCATGTCCTGCTTTCTTGTTTCAGCTCTTAGACTGTGAACAAGTGTCCTTTCCATGGTCTATTTAAGGCCACATTTTTCACATTTTCATGCTCTTTGTTGTTAGTGATTTCACTGTTTAAAATGGCCACCTAGAATGTAAATTGGTGCAGCCACTATGGAAAACAGTATGGAGGTTCCTTCAAAAACTAAAAATAGAGTTACCATAGGATCCAGCAATCCCACTCCTGGGCATAGATCCCGAAAAGATGAAAACACTAATTCAAAAATACACATGCACCCCAATGTTCATAGCAACACTATTCACAATAGCCAAGAATAGTGGAAGCAACATAAGTGTCCATCAGTAGATGAATAGATAAAGAAGATGTGATATATCTACACACACACACACACACACACAAAATAGAATATTACTCAGCCATAAAGAAAACAAAATATTGCCATCTGCAGCAACATGGCAGGCCCTAGAGATTATCATACTAAGTGAAGTAAGTCAGACAGAGAAAGACAAATATCATATGATATCACTTACCTGTGGAATCTACAAAAATAATACAAATCAACTTATTTACAAAACAGAAACAGATTCACAGACTTAGAAAACGATCTTACGGTTACCAAAGGGGAAAAGAGGGAGGGATAAATTAGGAGTATGAGATTAACAGATACACACCACTATATATAACATAGATAGGCAAAAAGGACCTACTGTATAACACAGGGAACTATATTCAATATCTTGTAATAACCTGGAAAAGAATCTGAAGCTGTGCACATGAAACTAACACAATATTGTAAATCAACTGTAGTTAAATTAAAACAATAAATTAGTTAACTAAATTAAATTAAATGGCCACCTAGTGTAGTGCTGAATTGTCATCCAGTGTTCTTAAGTGCAAGAAGGCTGTGTGATGTGCCTTAAGGGAAAAATACACGTGTTAGATAAGTTTCATCGAGGCATGAGTTACAGTGCTGTTGGCTGTGAGTTCAATGGTAATGAATCAACAATATACATTAAATAAGGTGTTTTTAAACAGAAGCACATATAAAACAGGATTACATGTTGATCAACTGACAAAAATGCTGCCACCAGAGGCTCAGAGGAACCTAACCTTGTATTTCCCCTAGGAGTGCTGCTGTGGTATTTGCTAATTTACTGTTTGCAGCAACATTATAGACCATAAGCACCATGAATAATGAGAACTGACTGAATATACAATTCACTCATGCTTTCCACAAATATTATATTAAATGCATCATGAGCTAGATGTAACACAGTGTCTAGGATGAAGAAAAACGGGTAATAAATATCTGTTGAATAAACTTAATGATGCCTTAAATAGAAATAACAGATGTCATAATACACCTGTTTTTAATCCAATATTTAGGTACATTTTCTGAAAAACCTCAAGCGTGATGGCTTTATAAACTTCCTTTGCCTGGGCTACATTTGCTTGCAATAGCAATTAACCTCCGTTTCTCACAGACCAACCCACGCTTTGATACCAGAGACTCTTACAAAGGAGAACATCCAAAACAACTTCACAATTATGTCTTGGCCTAAAGGTAATTGCTGATTCTCCTTAAGGAGAGCTTTCCGTTCATTTAAAAAAAAATTTTTAAGAGCATTAAGCTTTTTTCCAACCCAATCCATTCTCCTCCTGCAAGGGGATACAATTACAACATACCTTTCATTCACTGATAGAGATATACTGATTCTACAACATTCCACATCAGTATTTCTGAAAGAGTAGCCAGGAAAGAGGTTGTTTAAAGAGAGAAGGAAATATCCATAAACTCAATCTAACCATGAAGAAACATGAGAAAAACTCAAACTGAGGCACATCCTACAAAATACCAGTACTCTTGAAAAGTTTCAAGGTCACAAAAGACAAAAGACAGAGGAAATGCCACAGGTTTGAGGACACTAAGGCAGAATGACAACTAAATGTAATGTATGATCCTGGGTTGGATCCTAAAACAGAAAAGGACGTTGATGGAAAACTGAAGAAATTTGAATAAAGCCTTTATCTTAGTTAAGAATACTGTATCAAAGTCATGTCTTAGTTTTGCCAATTATATCTCAGTTATGGTTGGTTTTAACATTACGGGAAGCTGGGTGAAAACTATGGGAATTCTCAGTAATCACTCTGCAATTCTTTCCTAGGTCTAAAATTAAATTTGAAAAAAAAAGTTTGGAAGAGAGGGAGGGAGTAAGAGAGGAAGGAGATGGCTCATCCTATATTCCAAGTATAAATGTTGAATTGGAGCCAGGATGGGGCGGAGGGAAGGGTAGACAAATAGCTACTTTGGGTAACTGGGCAAATTCCTTGCAGCCCATAGGGGCCTATCATTTTCTGAAAGAACTGACCAGAAGTAGTTCCTTACTAGTACTATATTGGAAGCAACTTTCCCCAGAGCCCTTAATTTCCTGTCTTCTAGAAGATTTCTCCAGGCACCCTGAGTACTGAGACACCTTCCAGCTGGAATAGTCTAGACAGAAGAGGGACCTGGAAAGCTGGAGCTCTGCAAACACAAAGCACATTTGGGAAACTGTATTTCACCTGAAAATTTAGCATACGGGGCTCTTCATGGCCTGGCAGTGTTTCCTCTGGGCATGAACTCTATGTAGAAGAAGTGTCTTCAAATGTCTTTCTGGAAAAACAAAGGCCCTAAAGACCCAGTATCGTGCCATTACATGACAATTCTACTTCATAATGATTACAAGCTATAATTTCCCCCAAGTTCTTTTGAAAGTCTGTTGCTGCTTAAACTCTTGTCTTGGTGTAATTACTAGAAATCACAATGGGCATGATCCAAACAGAGGGCAGGGAGCTACATATTCCCTCCCTGAAAATATGTCAAAGCTAGGATGTGTTAATCTGAAATATTGGGAAATTTATTTTAATTTTCGTGAGTTCCATGAGCCAGTCCTTCCTGACAGCCACCTGGTGAGTGGGAGGCATTGAGCCCTGACTCTTAATGATCTGAATGTCCACTGGGCATCCTTACAACTTTGGAACAGTCTTCATGATCATAACGTCCATCTAGCCAGGAAATATGAGAGTTCAGAACTATACACCAAGGTCACTATATCAGATGCAAGAAATCCAAACTACTGGGCCTCAGAGTGTCAGACTTCCTAATCTCAGAAAAATTCAAAGGCCCTAAATCTTCAGTCTGCTTGGAAGAAATGCTTAAATTCTGGACTGAGGAGCTTCAAGATGGCGGAAGAGTAAGACGTGGAGATCAACTTCCTCCCCACAAATACATCAGAAATACATCTACATGTGGAACAACTCCTACAGAACACCTACTGAAGGCTGGCAGAAGAACTCAGACCCCCCAAAAGGCAAGAAACTCCCCACGTACCTGGACAGGGCAAAAGAAAAAGAAAAAACAGAGACAAAAGAATAGGGACGGGACGTGCACCTCTGGGAGGGAGCTGTGAAGGAGGAAAGGTTTCCACACACTAGGAAGCCCCTTCGCGGGTGGAGACTGCGGGTGGCAGAGAGGGGAAGCTTCGAAGCCACGGAGGAGAGCGCAGACACAGGGGTGCGGAGGGCAAAGCGGAGAGACTCCCGCACAGAGGAGCGGTGCCGACCAGCACTCACCAGTCCGAGAGGCTTGTCTGCTCACCCGCCGGGGCGGGCGGGGGCTGGGAGCTGAGGCTCGGGCTTCGGTCGGATCGCAGGGAGAGGACTGGGGTTGGCGGCGTGAACACGGCCTGAAGGGGCTAGTGCGCCACAGCTAGCCGGGAGGGAGTCCGGAAAAAAGTCTGGGGCTGCCGAAGAGGCGAGAGACTTTTTCTTGCCTCTTTGTTTCCTGGTGCGCAAGGAGAGGGGATTCAGAGCGCCGCTTAAAAGAGCTCCAGAGACGGGCGCAAGCCGCAGCTAACAGCTCGGACCCCAGAGACAGGCGTGAGATGCTAAGGCTGCTGCTGCCGCCACCGAGAAGCCTGTGTGTGAGCACAGGTCACTCTCCACACCGCCCCTCCCGGGAGCCGGTGCAGCCCGCCACTGCCAGGCTCCCGTGATCCGGGGACAACTTCCCCGGGAGAATGCACGGCGCGCCTCGGGCTGCTGCAACGTCACGCCGGCCTCTGCCGCCGCAGGCTCGCCCCGCCTCCTCTGTACCCCTCCCTCCCCCCGGCCTCAGTGAGCCAGAGCCCCCGAAGCAGCTGCTCCTTTAACCCCGTCCTGTCTGAGCGGGAATAGACGCCCTCAGGCGACCTACATGCAGAGGCGGGGCCAAATCCAAAGCTGAACCCCGGGAGCTGTGCGAACAAAGAAGAGAAAGGGAAATCTCTCCCAGCAGCCTCAGAAGCAGCGGATTAAAGCTCCACAAACAACTTGATGTACCTGCATCTGTGGAATACCTGAACAGACAACAAATCATCCCAAATTGAGGAGGTGGACTTTGGGAGCAACGATATATATTTTTTTTTCCCTTTTTCTCTTTTTGTGAGTGTGTATGTGTATGCTTCTGTGTGTGATTTTGTCTGTATAGCTTTGCTTTTATCATTTGTCCTAGGGTTCTGTCTGTACGTTTTTGGTTTTTTTTTAGTATAGTTTTTAGAACTTGTTATCATTGGTGGATTTCTTTTTTGGTTTGGTTGCTCTCTTCTTTCTTTCCTTTTTTTTATTACTTTATAAATTTTTTTTAATAATTATTTTTATTTTTTATTTTAATAAATTTATTTTACTTTATTTTATTTTATTATCATCTTTCTTTCTCTCTTTCATTTTTTTCTCCCTTTTATTCTGAGCCATGTGGATGACAGGCTCTTGGTGTTCCAGCCAGACATCAGGGCTGTACCTCTGAGGCAGGAGAGCCAAGTTCAGGACACTGGTCCACAGGAGACCTCCCAGCTCCACGTAATATCAAATGGCAAAAATCTCCCAGAGATCTCCATCTGAATGCCAAGACCCAGCTCCACTCAATGACCAGCAAGCTAGTGCTGGATACCCTATGCCAAACAACCAGCAAGACAGGAACACAACCCCGTCCATTAGCAGAGAGGCTGCCTAAAATCATAATAAAGCTACAGACACCCCAAAATACATCACCAGACGTGGACCTGCCCACCAGAAAGACAAGATCCAGCCTCATCAATCAGAACACAGGCACTAGTCCCCGCCACCAGGAAGCGTACACAACCCATTGAACCTTAGCCACTGGGTACAGACACCAAAACAATGGGAACTACTAACCTGCAGCCTGCAAAAAGGAGACCCCAAACACAGTAAGTTAAGTAAAATGAGAAGACAGAGAAACACACAGCAGATGAAGGAGCAAGGCAAAAACCCACCAGACCTAACAACTGAAGAGGAAATAGGCAGTGTACCTGAAAAAGAATTCAGAATAATGATAGTAAAGATGATCCAAAATCTTGGAAATAGAATGGAGAAAATACAAGAAACGTTTAACAAGGACCTAGAAGAACTAAAGAGCAAACAAACAGTGATGCACAACACAATAAATGAAATTTAAAATTCTCTAGAAGGAATCAATAGCAGAATAACTGAAGCAGAAGAACGGATAAGTGACCTGGAAGATAAAATAGTGGAAATAACTACCACAGAGCAGAATAAAGAAAAAAGAATGAAAAGAATTGATGACAGTCTCAGAGACCTCTGGGACAATATTAAAAGCACCAACATTCAAATTATAGGGGTCCCAGAAGAAGAAGAGAAAAAGAAACGGACTGAGAAAATATTTGAAGAGATTATAGTTGAAAACTTCCCTAATGTGGGAAAGGAAATAGTCAATCAAGTCCAGGAAGCACAGAGAGTCCCATACAGGATAAATCCAAGGAGAAACATGTCAAGACACATATTAATAAAGCTATCAAAAATTAAATACAAAGAAAAAATATTAAAAGCAGCAAGGGAAAAAGAACAAATAACATACAAGGGAACCCTCATAAGATTAACAGCTGATCTTTCAGTGGAAACTCTGCAAGCCAGAAGGGAGTGGCAGAACATATTTAAAGGGATGAAATGGAAAAACCTACAACCAAGATTACTCTACCCAGCAAGGATCTCATTCATATTTGACAGAGAAAGTAAAACCTTTACAGACAAGCAAAAGCTAAGAGAATTGGGCTTCCCTGGTGGCGCAGTGGTTGAGAATCTGCCTGCTAATGCAGGGGACACTGTTTCGAGCCCTGGTCTGGGAGGATCCCGCATGCCACGGAGCAACTAGGCCCATGAGCCACAATTGCTGAGCCTGCGCGTCTGGAACCTGTGCTCCACAACAAGAGGGGCCGCGATAGTGAGAGGCCCGCACACCAAGATGAAGAGTGGCCCCCACTTGCCGCAACTAGAGAAAGCCCTCGCACAGAAACGAAGACCCAACACAGCTATAAATAAATAAATAAATAACAAAAGTGATTGTTTTAAATAAAAAAAAAGCTAAGAGGGCTTCCCTGGTGGCGCAGTGGTTGAGAATCTGCCTGCTAATGCAGGGGACACGGGTTCGAGCCCTGGTCTGGGAAGATCCCACATGCCGCGGAGCAACTAGGCCTGTGAGCCACAACTACTGAGCCTGCGCGTCTGGAGCTTGTGCTCCGCAACAAGAGAGGCCGCGATAGTGAGAGGCCCGCGCACCGCGATGAAGAGTGGCCCCCCACTTGCCGCAACTAGAGAAAGCCCTCGCACAGAAACGAAGACCCAACACAGCCAAAAATAAATAAATAAATAAATAAAGGAGGCGACTGTTGTAATGACTTAAAATTCTAAAAAAAAAAAAAAAAAAGCTAAGAGAATTCAGAACCACCAAACCAGCTTTACAACAAATGTTAAAGGAACTTCTCTAGGCAGGAAACACAAGACAAGGAAAAGACCTACAATAACAAACAGAAAACAATTAAGAAAATGGTCATAGGAACATACATATCGATAATTACCTTAACTGTAAATGGATTAAATGCTCCAACCAAAAGACATACACTGGCTGAATGGATACAAAAGCAAGACCCGTATATATGCTGTCTACAAGAGACCCACTTCAGACCTAGGGACACAAACAGACTGAAAGTGAGGGGATGGAAAAACATATTCCATGCAAATGGAAATCAAAAGAAAGCTGGAGTAGTAATTCTCATATCAGATGAAACAGACTTTAAAATAAAGACTATTACAAGAGACAAAGAAGGACACTACATAATGATCAAGGGATCAATCCAAGAAGAAGATATAACAATTGTAAATATTTATGCACCCAACATAGGAGCACCTCAATACATAAGGCAAATACTAACAGCCATAAAAGGGGAAATCGACAGCAACACAATCATAGTAGGGGACTTTAACACCCTATTTTCACCAATGGACAGATCATCCAAAATGAAAATAAATAAGGACACACAAGCTTTAAATGATACATTAAACAATATGGACTTAATTGATATTTATAGGACATTCCAATTAAAAACAACAGAATACATTTTCTTCTCACGTGCTCATGGAACATTCTCCAGGATAGATCATATCTTGGGTCACAAATCAAGCCTTGGTAAATTTAAGAAAACTGAAATCATATCAAGTATCCTGACCATGCTATGAGAATATATATCAATTACAGGAAAAAAATCTGTAAAAAATACAAACACATGGAGGTCAAACAATACACTACTTAATAACCAAGAGATCACTGAGGAAATCAAAAAATACCTAGAAACAAATAACAATGAAAGCACGATGACCCAAATCCTATGGGATGCAGCAAAAGCTGTTCTAAGAGGGAAGTTTATAGCAATACAATCCTACTTTAAGAAACTAGAAACATCTCAAAAAAACAACCTAACCTTACACCTAAAGCAATTACAGAAAGAAGAACAAAGAACCCCAAAGTTAGCAGAAAGAAAGAAATCATAAAGAACAGATCAGAAATAAATGAAAAAGAAATGAAGGAAACAATAGCAAAGATTAATAAAACTAAAAGCTGGTTCTTTGAGAAGATAAAAATAATTGATAAACCATTAGCCAGACTCATCAAGAAAAAAAAGGGAAAAGACTCAGATCGATAGAATTAGACATGAAAAAGAAGAAGTAACAACTGACACTGCAGAAATACAAAGGATCATGAGAGATTACTACAAGCTACTATATGCCAATAAAATGGACAACCTGGAAGAAATGGACAAATTCTTAGAAAAGCACAACCTTCCAACACTGAACCAGGAAGAAATAGAAAATATAAACAGACTAATCACAAGCACTGAAAATGAAACTGTGATTAAAAATCTTCCAACAAACAAAAGCCCAGGACCAGATGGCTTCATAGGCGAATTCTATCAAACATTTAGAGAAGAGCTAACATCTATCCTTCTCAAACTCTTCCAAAATATAGCAGAGGGAGGAACACTCCCAAGTTCATTCTACGAGGCCACCATCACCCTGATACCAAAACCAGACAAATATGTCACAAAGAAAGGAAACTATATGTCAATATCCCTGATGAACATAGATGCAAAAATTCTCAACAAAATACTAGCAAACAGAATCCAACAGCACATTAAAAGGATCATACACCATGATCAAGTGGAGTTTATCCCAGGAATGCAAGGATTCTTCAATATACACAAATCAATCAATGCGATACACAAGATTTACAAACTGAAGAATAAAAACCATATGATCATCTCAATAGATGCAAAAAACTTTCAACAAAATTCAACACCCATTTATGAAAAAAACCCTCCAGAAAGCAGGCATAGAGGGAACTTACCTCAACATAATAAAAGCCATATATGACAAACCCACAGCCAACATCGTCCGCAATGGTGAAAAACTGAAACCATTTCCACTAAGATCAGGAACAAGACAAGGTTGCCCACATTCACCACTATTATTCAACATAGTTTTGGAAGTTTTAGCCACAGCAATCAGAGAAGAAAAATAAATAAAAGGAATCCAAATCAGACAGGAAGAAGTAAAACTGTCACTGTTTGAAGATGACATGATACTATCCATACAGAATCCTAAAGATGCTACCAGAAAACTACTAGAGCTAATCAATGAATTTGGTAAAGTAGCAGGATACAAAATTAATGCACAGAAATCTCTTGCATTCCTATACACTAATGATGAAAAATCTGAAAGTGAAATTAAGAAAACACTCCCATTTACCATTGCTACAAAAAGAATAAAATACCTAGGAATAAACCTACCTAAGGAGACAAAAGACCTGTATGCAGAAAACTATAAGACACTGATGAAAGAAATTAAAGATGATACAAACAGATGGAGAGATATACCATGTTCTTGGATTGGAAGAATCAACATTGTGAAAATGACTATACTGGCCAAAGGAATCTACAGATTCAATGCAATCCCTATCAAACTACAAATGGCATTTTTCACAGAACTAGAACAAAAAATTTCACAATTTGTATGGAAACACAAAAGACCCTGAATAGCCTAAAGCAATCTTGAGAAAAAAAAATGGAGCTGGAGGAATCAGCCTCCCTGACTTCAGACTATACTGTACTATACAAAGCTACAGTAATCAAGACAGTGTGGTACTGGCACAAAAACAGAAATATAGATCAATGGAACAGGATAGAAAGCCCAGAGATAAACCCATGCACATATGGTCACCTTATCTTTGATAAAGGAGGCAAGAATATACAGTAGAGAAAAGACAGCCTCTTCAATAAGTGGTGCTGGGAAAACTGGACAGCTACATGTAAAAGAATGAAATTAGAACACTCCCTAACACCATACACAAGAATAAACTCAAAATGGATTAAAGACCTAAATGTAAGGCCAGACACTATCAAACTCTTAGAGGAAAATAAAGGCAGAACACTCTATGACATAAATCACAGCAAGATCCTTTTTGACCCACCTCCTGGAGAAATGGAAATATAAACAAAAATAAACAAATGGGACCTAATGAAACTTAAAAGCTTTTTCACAGCAAAGGAAACCATAAACAAGATGAAAAGACAACCCTCAGAATGGGAGAAAATATTTGCAAATGAAGCCACTGACAAAGGGTTAATCTCCAAAATTTATAAGCAGCTCATGCAGCTCAATATCAAAAAAACAAACAACCCAATCCAAAAATGGGCAAAAGACTTAAATAGACATTTCTTCAAAGAAGATATACAAATTGCCAACAAACACATGAAAGAATGCTCAACATCATTAATCATTAGAGAAATGCAAATCAAAACTACAATGAGATATCATCTCAGACCAGTCAGAATGGCCATCATCAAAAAATCTACAAACAATAAATGCTGGAGAGGGTGTGGAAAAAAGGGAAACCTCTTGCACTGTTGGTGGGAATGTAAATTGATACAGCCACTATGGAGAACAGTATGGAGGTTCCTTAAAAAAGTAAAAATAGAACTACCATACGACCCAGCAATCCCACTACTGGGCACATACCCTGAGAAAACCATAATTCAAAAAGAGTCATGTACCACAATGTTCATTGTAGCTCTATTTACAATAGCCAGGACATGGAAGCAACCTAATTGTCCATCAACAGATGAATGGATAAAGAAGATGTGGCCCATGTATACAATGGAGTATTACTCAGCTATAAAAAGAAACGAAATTGAGTTATTTGTAGTGAGGTGGATGGACCTAGAGTCTGTCATACAGAGTGAAGTAAGTCAGAGAGAGAAAAACAAATACCGTATGCTAACACATATATATGGAATCTAAAAAAAAAAAAAAATGGTCATGAAGTACGTAGGGAATAAAAACGCAGACCTACTAGAGAATGGACTTGAGGACAAGGGGAGGGGGAAGGGTAAGCTGGGACAAAGTGAGAGAGTGGCATGGACCTATATACACTACCAAATGTAAAATAGATAGCTAATGGGAATCAGCCGCATAGCACAGGGAGATCAGCTCAGTGCTTTGTGACCACCTAGAGGGGTGGCATAAGGAGGGTGGGAGGGAGGGAGAGGCAAGAGGGAAGAGATATGGGAACATATGTATATGTATAGCTGATTTACTTTGTTATAAAGCAGAAACTGACACACCATTGTAAAGCAATTATACTCCAGTAAAGATGTTAAAAAATAATAATAATAAAATTAAATTAAAATTAAAAAATAAAGGTTGAAGACTTCCAAAAAAAAAAATAGAAATGCTTAAATTCTGGAACAGAACGAGGCCTAGGTGACTCAAGTGTGGCGGCAATGATGATGATATAGAGCGGTAACATAGTCGCAGTAATAAGAATAATGATAACAAGAAATGCCAACTTTTATTGAGTATTTACTATTGTTCCAGGCAGTGTATTACACACTTGCTGTGTGTTATCTCTTATAATCCTCTCCACAACCTTCTGAGGTCAATTTGATTATTGTCTGCCATTTGAATGATAAAGGGACTAAGGCTTTATGAGGTTAAGTAATTTGACAATGATCCAAGGGCTAGGAAATGGAGGAAATGGACAAAACTGCCCTGACCCAGAGACTACCAGCTTAACCACTACATTGCACTGAACAGTGTGTAATTTGATAAATTTCAGGGTATGCTGTCACCATAATTTCTGTACCAACATGACCTCTATGAGATGCTTTTGGGCAGAGTGAAGTGCTCAGAAACCAGCTCTGGTCCCTTCCCACTCCCTCCTGCCTCCCGACATAAACAGCTTGCTCAGGTACCAAGTCACCACTCCTGAGGCAGTCCTGACAGTCCCAGAGGCTTTGACTCACCAAGGACTTTCATATCCAATGTTCAAATCTGACTGCCCGCTCCCTGCTCCTCAGGGTGAGCTCTCCTCTAGCTGTTAGAGGAAAGAGCCAGGAATAAGGCCTGTTTTCTTGTCCTACCTCTGCCACTAACTACCTCCTTGGTCTTCATTAAGTCTCTGTTTCTGTGGTTTTACGTGCGTGTGTGTGTGTTCATGTTCATGTGGAGATATTTCAAGACAAAAAACTTTTATCCAGGCATGAAAATATTTCAGTATTACTAAACCAAATCGACTAAATAATGAAAAATCCTGGGAGTTTAGAGTCACTCCGGGGATCTAAAAGTCATCTCACTGCTGAACTTCACCATCTATATTACAAATACTACACAGCCCCTTCTCTGGTGGAATCACTTTCAGAGCTGCAGCAGGCTAGCAGTACAGCCTGGTTTCCTTTTGGTAAATGTCCCCTGGCTCTCCATGTGATTCTGTTGAATCCATCCATCAAAAAGCCCTATATCCCCTGCCATAGATGTTGGACACGTCACTCAGGCTGACCAATCTGAAAAATTTATCTTCCTCACATGGCAGCCCAGCAAGGGTTCATCTAAGTCCTTTCTGAGGGATTAACACGAATGGCTCTTCTGCACTTTGATCCCAAGCTGTAAGAATACTTGTGGCCACCAGCGATATGTTGCCATAGAGTCTAGGGATAAAACAGAGTAGTGATAAGCAATACTGAGAAACAAGAAGAGACAGACAACAGAGACAGTGACAGAAACAGTAACAGACAGACAGAGAGCTGATGAGATGGTTTGAACTCCTGGATCTCACTGTGTCTGAAACCAGACCTACCACTTGAAGTTCCCACTTAAGTAAACCAAAATATCCCCTTGTATATTTGGTTTGTATGGGATTTTCTGTCACTTGCAATGTATAGCCCTAACCAATGCAGTGGACATTAAGATGTCATTGATACCAAAGTCTCCTTCTTAGTTCTTTTCATCTGTTTTTAACTGTTGAGAAAATGGAA
Source organism: Balaenoptera ricei (assembly GCF_028023285.1). Classification (NCBI taxonomy): domain Eukaryota; kingdom Metazoa; phylum Chordata; class Mammalia; order Artiodactyla; family Balaenopteridae; genus Balaenoptera; species Balaenoptera ricei. The sequence continues at coordinate 30,848,923 of NC_082643.1, forward strand.
TAGTATGATACAGTACCCTTTCTCTTAAAAAAAATAGATACAATCATTATTTTTCAAGGACTAGCAGTGCTAAATGAAATTGGAGATACAGAAAAATTATAATAGTATGTTATATAAGTTAAAATAATAAGCTAAAGTCACTATTCAGAAATAGTGACTGATATTATGTATAAATTAAATGTGCATATTAAAACCACATTTAATCTCTAAAGCCCTGTGTACGTGTGTGTGTGTGTGTGTGTGTACCTGTGAATGACTTCCAACACCTTGCCCCTAAACTCCAGACTCATTTGTCCATCTGCCAACTGGATGTCTCCCCTCTGATGTCACTAGGCATCCAATGTCCAACAGACAACTCTGGATTCCCCCTGCAAAACCTGGTCCTCTTTAGAGTTTTCTTTTTCAACAAAAAAGAATCTTTAATTCACCCAGTGGCTAAGGTGCGAATCTTCAAGTGATTCTTGATTCCTTTCCTTCTTTTACCTCACATCTAGTCAACCAACAAATTCTGTTGGTTCTGCTTCAAAATGTATCCTGAATCCAACTACTTCTATCTCCGCCACTATGACCCTGACCCAGCCCACAAGGCCCCTCCTGTGGGTTGCTGCCACAGTCTCTTAACTGAGATTCCTGCCTCCACTCCCAGCCCCTTCTAGTCTATTGTTCACACAAAAGCCAGAGGTACAACTTTAAAAATATAAATCTGATCATGTCACATCTCTGCTTAGAATCCACCCCACCCCCCATGGCTTCCCATTACACTCAGAAGAAAAGCCAAAGTGTTTATCATGATCTGCATGATTTGGCCTCTCACAACCTCTGATGTCATCTTTCACGACTGCTTTCCTCATTCATTCTGCTCGAGATGCACTGGCCTCTTCGCTATCCCTACAATACAGCCAGCATGCACTCACCTCAGTGTCTTTGCACGTCCTATTTCTTCTGTCTAGAACGCTCTACCCCTCAGCTCTCCCCATGGCTTGTTTCCTCCCTCCATTCAAGTCTTTACCCAAATGTCACCTGATCCAAGAAGCCTTCCCTAGCTGGTCTATCTAAGATAGGCATCCCCTCAGTTTCTCTGTAGCACTTACCCTGCTTTATTTTTCTTTGTAGGTCTTATGCTATGACATTATGTTATTTTTTCACTTCCTACTTGTTCATTGACTGATTGCCTTCTCTAGAGTATAAGCTCCATGAAGTCAGGTACTTTGTTTTATTTACTGCAATATATCTAGCATCTTGACCAATGCCAAACACAAAGCAGGTGCTAAATATTTGTTGATTAATGAAAGGAGAAACATTTGTAACTTATAATACAGGCAAAAAGTTAATATCACTAACATAGAGTGTCCCGATCAATAAGAATATTATTTCATTCCCACAGAAAAATAATAGGCAGACCCAATGCCCAGATCTTGGTGTTTAAATATTATTTTCCCATAAAAGGAGCCAGAACTTCTTGGAGAAATGGCTGATTCCAAGACTGGAGCACAAAAGAATACAGGATGAGCTTGTATCATCTTGTAGGACCAGAAAGTAAGAATGTTCAAAAAACAAAGGATGGGGGCACATGAGCCAACCTGAAACAGTTCCCAGTGGCAAAGCTAGAAGAATTTGAGCAACAAAATTATTAACATGGTATTAAATTATAATCCAAAGTATAAAATAAGTGTACATGATTCCAGGCTGATATAAATATATATATATATATATATATATATATATATATATATATATATGTATATATATATATATATATATATATATATATATATAAATGAATGGAGGGAAAGAAACAAATCTTCCTTATAGAAAAGTTCCAAATAATATATATAGATACTCTCTCTGTTATAGGCTGAATTGTGTCTCCCCAAAATCCATACGTTGAAGGCATAACCTCCAATACCTTAGAATGTAACTGTATTTGGTGACAGGGCCTTTAAAGAGATAATTAAGACAAAATGAGGTCATATGGTGGGCCTTAATCCAATAGGACCAGTGTCCTTGTAAGAAGAGAAGATTACATGTACTCACACAAGGAAGACACAGCAAGAAGGCAAGAAGACAACTCAGAAGAAACCAGACCTGCTGACACCTTGGACTGCTAGTCTCCAGAACTGTGAGGAAAAGTTTCTGTTGTTTAAACCATTAAGTTCCTGGCATTCTGTTACGGCAGCCCTAGCGAATGAATATACCTCCCTTCTCAGAGGTGGCACTTAAACTCTCATCCTCCACCTTGAGAGTGGGCTAAATTTAGTGACTTGCTTCCAAAGAATAGAGTACGGAAAGTGAAAAATCATAACTTCACCATGGAGAAACCCGGCAATCACCACCAGAACAAGTGATCAAGGTTAATATCCCAGTACTAAGTCATGTTGACAGCATGTGCCCCCTGATAGGATGCGATGGGAAAGGCATTGGCCTCTGTGGTATTCTTCCCAAATACCCATCATCACAGTTGAATCATGAGAAAACATCAGACAAACCCAAAGTGAAAGATAGTCCACAAAATATCTGACCAGTACTCTCAAAACTGTCAAGGTCATGAAAAACCAAGACTGAAAAACTGCTACATATCAGAGGCGACAAAAGAAACACAAAGATTAAACACAATGTGATACCCTGGACTGGATCCTAGAACAGAAAAAGGACATTCGTGGAAAAACTAGTGAAATCTAAATCAAGCCTTCAGTTTAGTTGACAGTAATGTACTAATGTTGGTTTCTTAGTTGTGACACATGGACCAAGGTGAGGCAAAATGTTACATGGGATATGCAGGAACTTTCTGTACCATCTTTGCAACTTTTCTGTAAATCTAAAATTGTTCCAAAATAAACACTTATTTTCCTTTAAATGGACAAGGAAAATGAATAGGCAAATCACTAAAAAAAATGCTTATGGTCAAAAATATATGGAAATTATGAATTAAAAAAATACAAATACTCAAAGAAGAGTAAATGATAACAATGAGTTTTCACCCATCAGAGTGACAATGATTTTCAAAAGTGATGACACCCAAGGTTCCTTAAAAGTGAGTGGATTATCAGTGACTTTTATTTTCCTCTATATAGTTTTCTGCATTTTCTGATTTTCTGCAATGAAAATTTATAATTCTGACTATGGGAAACATATGACTTTTTAAACAAAAACTTCAACACTGAAAATATACAATTTGCCAATAGAATCTAATGTCTTTATCAAATACATACTTCAATTCATTTCCTAAGCAAACAAGCAAGTACTCAATATAATAACTAATATTTACTGAACACTTACAATGTTCTAGACACTGTGAAAAATAGTACATATGCATTGGATCATTTGATGATAATTCTGTGAGGTAGATACTATTATGATCATCTACATTTTAAGGATGAGAAACCTAATTTGTAATCCTTGTAACAACCAGACTAAGGTATTAATTACAGCAATGGCCTGCTCCAAGAGCCATGTCTCCCTGTGTCCATGCCCTGCCATCGTCCCTCCCACAGTGACTCTGGGTTTGGCCATGTCACTTCTTTTGGAGAATGGGATATAAAGCACACACCGCAAACAGAGGATTTCCCTCTCTCTGCTTTTGAAATCTTGCCACACTGTTAAGAAACCTTCACCCGCTGAAGATTTCAAGGTCAGTCAACAGCCAGTACCAACCACCAGACATGGTGGGGAGGGGAGGCCAGTTGAGACCATCCAGCCACTGCTGAGCTCTCACATGATTTTAGCCACATGAGTGGCCCTGGGTGAGAGAAGCAGAAGACCCACCAAGCTGAGCCCAGCCCCAGTGCTGACCCACAGACTCATGAGCAAATGAAATGGTTGTTTCAAACCACCAAGTTTGGGGCCAGTTTGTTCTGCAGAAATAGATAATAACCTTATGAGAGTTTTGTTACATCTAATTTATACATGAGGATTCTTAGGCTTAGCTAAATAGTTTGTCTAGTGGCAGAGCCAGGATTCACAGGGATATAATAATTTTAAGAGCCAGCATTCTTCCACTCTGTGCCTCTCCACTCACCATTCATCATTGTAAAGTTTAAAAATGAGAAATTATAAACAACCGAAAAGTACTTTAAACAATCCAGGGTATTGTTTCGGTAAATTATCATACAGATACAAAAGAGGATACAATCAAATACCACCAATGATAGAATAGAATGCAATTATCCTCCTAGCCATCATCTATTGTTGAGATGAGAAGTTAATAAAAGTTCACTTGGGTGTTACTATGTGTCAGGCATTGTTCTGGGTGTTTTACACATGCTCTATTTCATTTGCTGTTGATGACAACTCTGTGAATAGATTGTAATTTATTATTTTCATTGATGATTATCTCAGTTATTCCCAGTCCCCATTTCCTTACAAATAAGGAAACGAATGCAGAGTAATTAAACAACTTGTTCAAGGTCACATTGCTTATAAGTGGCAAAACTGAGATGCCAACCCAGGGAGTTGAACTTCCACAGCCAGGTTCCTAACCACACCATGCTGTCGGTTTTTCCCACAATATATTTTTCTGTGAGAAAGATCAGATTACAAAAACAGTACCTGCTTCCATTTTGGTGACAGAAAAGAAAGGGGAGATGGTTGCGGCATGGGTTTATGTCGGCACAGAAAAGAATATGAAGGGCCTTCTAGGCATTAGTGTCAACTGAACTTACTCCTGAGTGAGTGGATTATAAGTGACTTATTTTCTTCTATATTGTTTTCTGCGTTTTCTGATTTTCTGCAATAAACAGTTGTAACTCTGATTATGGGAAATAGACAACTCTATTTAAACAAAAACTTCAACACTGCAATATTTAAAAACAAATTCCCACGTGACCATGCAAAGAAGTACAAATTGTTTTGTAACTTTGGTGACAGATGTTAACCAGACTTATTTTGGTGAACACTTTGCAATATATACAAATATTGAATCACTGTGCTCGACACCTGAAACTAATATAAAGTTAGATACCAATTATACTCCAGTTAAAAAAAAGAAAAAAGTACAAACTAAAACAATCAACTAAAACAATTCATCAGTTAAAACAATTCATCTTTTTCACCAAATGGGCATCTTTTAAATGTTAATCCTCAGTGCTTGCTAGGGTCCTGGGATGCTATTTTCAGCTACTGCCACTGGGAACATTATTGACACAGCCTTTCAGGAATTAAATTTAGCAATATGTATCAAGAAAGAATTCATATCATGTGAAACAGTAGCGATGAAGTACTATTTATAATGCAACAAATTGAAAAACCCCAAGTCCAACAATAAGAAGATGGTTCACAAGGTAATGCAACATCCATCTATTAGGAAAGAATACAGCCATTAAAAATCCTGTTTTCAGAAAATATTTAATAACATTCATTATCCCATATTACTTTATTTCTCATACTAAAGAGTAGAATATTGGTAAATACCAATATAATTCATATGGAAGTGAATATGTGTGTGTATATGTGTAAACGCCCCCCCCCACAGACCTTTGAAATTAAATACACAAAAATTTAAACCATTATCTCTGAGTAGTGGCATTTTAGATAACTTCAATTTTCTGCTGCATAGTTGTCAAGCGCCTAGGATAAGTATGCTGAAATCAGTTGATACTAAGAGGCATAGAGGTTACTCACATTCCAGGTCAGGCTCTCTGGGCCAGTTCTTGGTCTGGGCAGCTACTGCATATTTGAATCATGGCACATTGAAGGCCACCACAGGTGCAAGCGCTGGGAGAAGTTTTGTGGGTATGAGTAGAACCACACTACAGTTAAAGAACCTATATCACTGAAATTCTCAAGGAAAGGAGCTCACAAGGAAATCTACAGGTACTTCAGGGGAGTCGGATATATACTGGACCCCCAGTCAGAGCACAGGAGAGTCTTTTTAAGCTCCTTCCGTGTGTTAAGTCGTTTTGGAATTGGGCCTATTAAAGAATATCACCCACAACACCTGCCACTGATACATGTTTATATGAAACATCTGAAAGCAGAAACTAGCACACCATTGTAAAGCAATTTACTCCAATAAAGATGTTAAAAAATAAAGAAAAGAAACATCTGGGGCCAGATCACCCCCGAATCATAACATTTCACCTTGAATGTGGCTACAATAATCAGAATCTTACATTGTGGGCGCTTCTAACCTGCCAAGCCACCTCCTAGGAGGAGAATAGGAGACCTCATCCTTTCTGAGAGACAGCTACTTCTGAGTCAGTGTTGTTATCTCGTCTGTAAAAATACATGAACAACCCGGGATTCAAAATGTCAGACTGCAAACCTCAGGCTAAATTTTAACCTAGGCTTTCAGTCTTCTCCCCATCTGCTCCCTATTAAGATTATGGAAGGAAAGCATTGTACTAATATTTGCATACAGAGTGTGCTTAACCTAATGGAGTGGATGAAGCCATGGGCCTGATGGCAAATCCTAATATTGATCCAAATTAACTAAATCTTGACTTGTAATCCAAACTATCATTTGTTAATTTTTAGCCCCACTTTGTTACCAAAAAATAGCTTACAAAGATGCATAAAGTGTAGCAAAATAATATGAATTAGAAGTAGATGAGAAAGAAAAGTTAACACAGGTAGGGACACAAAAAGCTACCAAGATTGAGGCCAAGACAAAATCACAGCACAACATCCTTCTATGTGCTTGGGCATGCGTTCTTTTATAAACTTACAGTGGTGTTTTAGAGTTGTGCCAGTAAAACTCGAAGTCAGCATGATTTACTACCTAGTATCTCGTTATGTCCTAAAAAGACAGGACAGCTTTGGTATAAGTTGCTTTACATGACACCCATCATAGGTCAGAAGAGTTTAGTGGTTCAGAATAGCTTTTAGAACCTAACTAATACATTAACATGGCTTGTGGACCAAAAGACCGTGCGGGACTCATAACAGCAGTTATCTGACTTTTCTATCACGCTGGCTGTGGTTACCAGTGCCTACAGCGGATAAAGATTTAATTTAAAATCAAGTAAATGTTAAATTCACCACCTCCAGCCTCGATTATATGCTATAATTTTCACTCCCCAAAATAATGATAGACGAGTACAAACATATAGCATTCAACATGTATTGTACGTAATGCTATTAATAAGATATAATTGATTTGATTGAGAGTAAACAGAAAACCAATGCAGACGTTGATTTGTACTTTGGAGAGTTCTTTTATCAATGAACTATTGATACATTGCATAAGAGATCACATAGCACAAGTAGGAACTTATTCAGAAGCAATGATTTTTCACTTTAGGAAAGTCCTAAGATTCAAACATGCTACCCACTCCCCACTCCAAGACAGCAAGAAAAGAAGATGTTTGTGAGCAGGTGTAGCATCTTGAAAAATCAAAAACACGTGTAGAGAGATTCTAATACTTCCCCTTAAAAGGTCATGCCAGAACCAGGGTTGGAGGTGCCTGAACTCCAAAATCCAGTTTGGGAGGAATGTAGAGAGGGTCCTCAGAAGAAGTCACACAAATGATTTGGGTAAAATCTTCACCACTTTCCCCCCACCTCCATCTGTGAACTAAGACTATGTGGTTGGTTTAAATCAGTGATTCTCAAACTTTAATGAGCTCATAAACTGAGGGTCTTGTTAAAATGCAGATTCTGATTCAGAAGGTCTAGGGTGGGGCTTAAGATTCTACACTTACAGAAACTGATAGATGGTGCTGACACTGCTGGTCCGAGGACCTCAGTTACAGGAGTAAGGCTATTTATTATATTTTTGTCAATAATTTGATATGTAGAAGGAGACTTGATTTTAGTTGGTATGATGGTTAATTTTATGTGTCAACTTGACTGGACAAAGGGATGTCCAGAAAGCTAGAAAAACATTACTGTGGGAATTTTTCCAGAAGTGATTATCATTTGAAGCAGTAAGACAGAGTGAAGATCACCCCTCACCCCTGGCAGGTGGGCATCATCCAATCCATTGAGGGCTTGGATAGAACAAAAAGGTGGAGGAAGGACAAATTTGCTCTCTCTGCTTATGTTGGGACATCCATATTCTCCTGCCCTTGGACATCAGCCTCTCAATTCCCAGGTCTTTGGACTCAGACTGGCTTTCCTGGTTCTCCAGCTTGCAGACAGCAGATTATGAGACTTCTCAGCCTCCATAACCACATGAGCCAATTCCTATAATAATCTCCTCTTACTTGTATCCATCTCTATCTCTATCTCTATATCTCCTATTGGTTCTCTTTCTCTGGAGAACCCTAACTAATACACTTGAGTAAAAACAAACTGAGTCTTGTATGTATAACTGACTCACCGTGCTGTACAGCAGAAACTAACACAACATTGTAAATCAACTATACTCCACTTTTTAAAAATTAATTTAAAAAAAAAACTGGATCTCACAGCTTTCCAAGATGCTCTTCCCTGGTTATAATCCTCAAATTTGGCTCAAATAAAATTTTCCAATTCTTTCTTTAAAAAAAAATCCTGGAAATTGATGTATGAAGACTCAATTGGATTTGTGCTGTGCAATATGGTAACTTCTAGCCTTGTGTGGCTATTTCACTTTAAATTTAAATGACTTTAAATGAAATAAAATTTAAATTTTATTTCCTCAGCCACATTAGCCACATTTTAAGTACTCAACAGCCACATATGGCTAGTGGCTACCATATCAGAGAGCATGGAAGTATATTTCCATTACCATAGAAAGTTCTATCAAACAGTGAGATGGTTCAGTTACCAAGCAAAAATTTAAAGAATAAACTATAAAGTTTACTCCACTTTAAAACAAATCAAAAAGTGAAATCTTGAATTGTCATCTGTAAAAGTCCAGCCACCTTTGCTCAGAAAAAAAAAAAAAAAGGAAGGATAGGTCAGGACAACATGATACCCATTAATAAAAGCAGCTTACATTCTTTCTTCCCAGCAAAGAGCAGTACAGCTCAACCTCAAATGGAACGTGACATTCATGAGCTAAAAGGGAAAGATGGGTAACAGAGAGCAGCTGAAGCTTAACAGAATAGGCCCCATACTCTGCATGCTTCATTCCAAAGCCATTCTCATTACCCTTAACTTTTATCAGTCTATCTCATGACCTGATGAGGAAACTAATACCAGTGAGAGAAAAAGTCTAGGTATGTGGTGCACCACATTATGTTCAGCTCTCTCTGAAATACTCACTCTTGACTATTTAATACAAGTAACAACCACCAAAAAAAAAAAAAAAAAGACTGTATTAGTCAGGGTTCTCCAGAGAAACAGAACAAATAGGAGATAGATAGATAGATATATAGGGAACTAGAATTATATATATGAAATTTAAATTTTATATTCTAATATGTATTAATTAATAATTGATTTATTATTAGAGAGAGGGGATTTCTTTTGAGGAGTTGGTGCATGTGATGGTGTGGACTAGCATGTCTGAATCCACAAGGTAGGCCAGCAGGCTAGAACCCCAGGGAGAGGTGATATTGTAGCTTTGAGTCTGCAGGCAGTCTGAAGGCAAAATTCCTTCCTCTGTGGCAAGCCTCAGGCTCTACTCTTAAGACCTTCAACTGATTTGATGAGCCCACCCACATTATGGAGAAATCTACTTGACTCAAAAGCTATTGATTTAAATGTCCTATGTAAAACATATCTTCAAAGAAATATCTAGACTGGTGTTTGACCAAACAACTGGGCACCATAGCCTAGCCAAGTTGACACAGAAAATTAACCAGTACAGGGGCACAGAGGTTATATAAAATCTTTAGCTCTGGGTGCCTAGCATTTGAGGCTTCCCTACCAGCTCCCTTTCTTGCTTCTTTTCTCCAACTCAACAGCAACACCAGTGGAAACTGTAATGATAGTGATGTTGTAATCAAGGCAGACTCAGCTCTGGGGGCCGCCTGTCACCTGTCCAGTTCAGTTTGTGGGCAATCGCAAAGTCGCCATGAGCTTTCAGGTGGGGACACCTGATGTCAGCACTGAGACTGCTCTAGGACAAGGGGAGAATGCAAAGTGTTGGCCTTTCTCCTTTTCCCAAACTCTCCCTTGCCAAAGCCCACCCGAGACACTGAAAATTGAAATTACATTTTGCTGATTATATGATCACTTGGGAAATCTGGAAAATAAATGTTTGTCAACTACTCTGAGCATCTCAAAAAACAAGCCCTGATGAAAGGAAAAAAGAGTTTTCATTAGAAGAGCCTTTCCAGCCTGCTAAACTTGAATTTTTCCCTGGCTTTGATATACGGAAGAGAAGGGAATTTGCTCATCTTCTAGAAAAAAAAAAATAATTCTTTCAGACCATGGAATTCATGGTCTATGAAAGATATAAGTTTATACTCCCACTACAAAGTTCCTTCTGCCTTTATTCCTAATTTTTTATTCAGAACTGATGTATATATAGACTGCAGTGGTATTATCTGAGAAGAGGAAATTAAGTTATAAATCTATAGAAATCCTTCCTCCTCACGATGATATTAAATATTGAGGGAGCAGGTTTCTGGACTGATTTCCTTTACCGCTTATTTCAAAGTCTAACCATAAACTTTGTGAATCACAGGTTCTAATATCCAACTTGCAATCCAACTGCAGGTTTTTTGCCATGCCTTGGCATAATCCTTGGGGCGTTTTTTTTTTCTAAGCATTTTGGTCAGAGACACAGCCTCACTTGGAATATTACAAGCCACACTCCTTGCATCTGCTTATTCCACAAGACACCACTAAAATCCATGATTACCAGTTACCCTCAGTTGCTAATGAGAAAAGATTAGCAAAAGCACAATTATTTAAAATCATAAAAGCATCGGTTTGTTTCCACTCCATGCAGACTTTGAAAGATTCCATGGACCAAATGCCACCATAATTGGGTTTCATAGGAAGTATAAGAATTGTATATGATTAAAGGGACTTAGTTTCCAATGGTCAATGTAAATTCACTGAAATGAAACAAGTAGTAAATTCATTCATATGGGGTGAAAAAAAATAGAATATGCCCATGCTACAACTTGGCCCTCTATCCACCTTTCTATATTCTAGACTTATCTCCTGCTACCTTCACCTACACTCTCAAATTCATCCTTCCCTTTGAATTAATCCAACCCATTCCCATTTTTAGACCCATCAAAAGTCCTGTCTGCTACGTACTTACCACTCAAATCCCATATCTTCCATAAGCCTTCTAGATCATTTCCCTATTATGTCTCTAATCACTGAGAATTTAATCTCTCCTCCTCTGTACTCTCAGAATGCACTGTCTTTACCCAAATTAGAGCCTTTATCACATTTCAGATTGGGGTTCCTTGTATCTTTCTCATTATTTGTGAGCTCTGACTCAAAAAATTTACTGTGTCGGTTTTTTTCAACACCTAATGCCCCATGCCCAAATAAATGTTTAAGATGTCATGGGATGGAAAAGGCAATAGCTCCAAAGAAGGACAGTTTCACAAGCCCAGGTTAAGTTGCTAAAACAACTTTTCTGAAGGCTCAGGGATTCCGTAGCATAGCACAATGTCATTAGCCCATGGGACCCTAAAGACCAGGGAGAAAATGTCCTTAGAGAAATGACATAGAGAAGTAGAAAAGGGCAGGGGTTCAGTGAAGGGGATAATTTAGCAAGAACCAAGGTGTACTCACTCTCCCGGAATTGCCTCAAATTCCTTATTCTTGCAAGAAGAATCTCCTAACTCTGCCACTGAATCTTCCCCAGCCAAGTGCAGTGGTCAACTATGAGTCCCCACCTGTCCCATCACAGACTATAATAAAAGAATAAATTGAGTTTAAAGCTCTTCTGCACACACTTCCACATTCCATTCTTATGTACCTTGTGAGGGTAGTTCTTACTCATTTTATAGATGAAGAAAGAGAATCTCAGAGATTCAGTAATTTTCCTGAGGTTCCATAAGTAGTTTATGGCAGAGCAGGGACTGTAAGTCAGGGCTCCTTTATCCCTGTTTTAGAATTGGAGGTGCTGTCTACACTCCCACTTTTGTAGAAGTAAGATTTCCAAGCCTTGACTACCACTGAACATTTGGGGGTTGCAGAGAGGAGTAAGCAGCTCCAGCTGTGGAAGCAGGAAAGGCTCAGGCAAGGCAAGAAGGAGGGAGGAGGGAAGAGGGTGAGCCCCGAGATTTGGGTTTATTCTATCAGGGAAGTTCAGATAGTCTGTTGGATCTTTTCCTCTAGAAGCAGAAACTTTGTTCTTTTAAGTTAAGATAAACCCTTTAAAGAGAATCAGTCATCAAAATTATCCAAGTCAAGTTAAAGTAAAGGACTCTATTCCAGCTGGTGGGCTGAAATGAGAGAGCTCCTGGGACCCATCCAGGAGTCATTGCTTCAGAGAGGGAGGAAAAGGGACTGTCCACTTCTCAAGAAGAAAGAAAAGGTCGGGGTCCCTTGATCTCTCAAAATATGCAATCTTGAGACATTCGATCTTGAGAGAGAGTGCAAGTATCTCCTTGACTAAGGTCCACGACAGTCAGCCACAGCCAGCAGACACTTCTTGTGGAAAAGAGCTGCTGACAAGGATGCCGAATTCAATGTTGTGTCATTTGATGGGAATTAGCCCAATACCACGGTTATCTGCTAGTGATAGGCTGGGTAGGAAAGGTGTTCCACAATGCAAGGCAAGGTTATTTATCAAAACTTTTTGACTTTGGCATTTGGTATGACGCCAACATTAACATATACATTAAGCCAACGTGGAACAAATGTAAATGATACAGCTGATAACAAGAGAGAAAAATAGCTAACCAAGATGACGGAAAGGGGTGAAAACTGAGACGGAAAAAAAGCAAGGCTCTATAAATATGAACATCTGGTCATCAGAAAAAGATTTTACTCTTTAACATAGATTGTAAGAATACTATTTGATAAACTTATTTAAATATAATTCCATTTTGCTTCAGTAGGTTTAAAGTATGCAAAAAGTTTGGCTTTTTAAATAGAAATATTGAAATATAGTATAATCTACTGAGATGGTAGGACTGGGAACACTTTTTAAGTTTAAATAATTCTAATATTGTTTGGAATATGTATGTGTGAATATGTATAAGTGTGTGTGTAATATATATAATTACACCTATATTATATGCATTTTGTATATTATGTATAATAAAATATAAAAGTATATATATATATACTTTTCTTTAAGAATACTGGCGAAGACTCAGAGATTGTAAGCAGGTTGTGAACTTTGGGTTCACTAGGCTAAACACAATAATAATTTAACTAAAGAAACAAATTTTGGGAAGAATAAATGACTACGCTGATAGGGGAATTTTCTCCTGGCTGGTCCAGAAAGATAGCTAAAGGGAAAGATTGAAAGAGGGAACTTGCCCTCACCCACTCGCATACCCACCACCCCCAGATGTCAGCCACTAGGAAGTGAAGCAGAAAAGAGCGTCACCCTTCAACTCAGAAGAGGGGTCTTTGAAAAGTTAGAGGCCATGGCTAATTCAAAGAGCTAAACAGAAAAACCTCTTCCTCCTTTCCTGATCAAGAAGAAGAAACTTAAGACTTGGTTACAGGGTTGCTGTATAGTGTGTGCATATGTGTGTTATACTGCAAAGTTAAATCAAGTTCTAAATGACTGTCAGACACGTAGAACGTAGAAGCACAGTTTTGACTCTGAAAGAAAAATCCAAATGGACTGTATTTTATCTGAAGAGGTAAATCCATTATTATTTATGTATTATTACTTCTTACCTAGTCAAAAGAGGGTGGGGGGATTTGATATAGCTTTTTGTTAAAGTCGGGCATAAATACTGTTGGAATAGAAATTAAAACCAGAAAAGGAGAAGGAAACAAATATCCTAACCACAAAGGATAATACAGTTACTGTGATTGAACTCCACGCCTGGCCCCAAGCTTCTTGGCAGTCAAGACCAAAAGGAAAACACAGTGATTTATACAAGGCCAATGAAAGAAAGCATACAAATGCTTCAAGGGAGAAAACCTTTGTTTCTGGTAATAAATTTTCCAAAAGGCATTCGTCACTAGATTAAACAATAATTGATAACAGTTGAGGTCTCGTGGAAGGAGCCTGCATTTGTATTTCTGAAAGAGTGCTATTTTTTTATCTTGGCATAAATGTATAATTCATCTCTTACTTATGAGAGGTTAACATGTCTGTGACTGATGCTACAATTGTATTATTGTAGAAAAGTGTATAAGAACGTGGACAATATCTTAAAATCTTTCCTCCTCTTAGTTTTTTATAAGCAAACTTTACCATTTTAATCAAAGCCAGATGCCAGTCCATGGTGGCACCTGGCAGAACTGGTTTTCATCTTCAAATCTACTAAGGGATACAAGGAACCATCTCTAGCTTCATAAATAAGTGAGCATTCTCCAGAGAATAATAGTTCCAATGGAATTTTAAAATAGCTTAGATATTTTACTACAGTCCAAAGCTTTTTGGAGTACAGTGGGTTTGTTTCCATTTTAATGTCAGAAGTAGAGGAATGGTTTTACTCTTCTTCCTTGGAATGATGGAGAAAAGTGTCTCCATCAAAGCCTAACACTGGCACATGGAAAAGCATTATAGAAAAGATTAAGAAGTGAAAAATAAAGGCTTATAGCAAGAGACAAAACAAGGGAGTGCAGATATCAAGGGAAAGGGTGCCAGCTATGAGGGACACAAGAAACATATGCAGGTAGATTTTCAAGGAAAAGGTAAATTTTAGAAATGAAAGTTGCTGAAAATCCTGCTTTAAAAGCAGAACTCAAGAACCAATAGGAAGAAAAACTTACAAAGACTACAGATATTCTGGAGATCCAAGGGGTTACTTAGAGTTTAGGGGCATAATTCTAGACTATATAATAGATCAAGTGTGTGTTGTGTAAGAACAGGAATAATTACATCCACATGAGGATTTAAAGCCTGTGACTATTGCTAACACAGCCAAAGTGGAAACAAAAGGGATAGACAGGATAGGTGATTCGGTACAGAAATAAGGAAAGAAGAGAGAAAGACAACGTGCAGAGCAGCAGCATAGAAAAGCAGATAGAAAGAGCCTGGATTTGGAGTTGGACGCACTTGGATGTGAATCCCCTTTTACCACTCACTGTTCTGTGATATGGGACAAGTTACAAAACTTTTCCAAGCTTCACGTTCCTCATTCGTAAAATAAGGATAACAACAGAGTTCTGAGGAGAGGTAAGTGGCATAATACGAAAAAATACCTAGCACACTGCCTTCCACAAAGACTACTTAGGCAGGGACTTCACTGTTGGTCCAGTGGTTAAGACTCCATGCTCCCAATGCATGGGGCCTGGGTTCGATCCCTGGTCAGGCAACTAGATCCCGTGTGCTGCGACTAAGACCTGGTGCAGCCAAATAAATAAATATTAAAAAAAAAAAAAAAAAAAGACTACTGATGCATTTACAGGGACTGGGGGTCAGGGAGGACAGAGAAAGAGTTAGAGAAGGAAAAAAGGAAGGAAGGGTAGGGGGAGAGAGGAGTGATGGAGAAGAAAGAGAGGGAGGAAGGAAGAAAAAGGGAAAGGAAGGAAGGGAGGAAGGAAAGGAGGGAGGGAAGGGAAGGAAAGAAAGAGAGAAAGGGAAAGAAAGAAACAAAGAAAGGGAGAGAAAGAAACAAAGAAAGACAAGGGGACAGAAGGAAGGAAGCAAAGAAAGAAAGGAATCTCTACTTAGGGAGCTCGAAAAGAAATATAGATAGCCAAATAAAATAGCAAAGAAAGCCCCTGCTGTTATATACTATTGGACGTAGTATAACGGAGTAGCCATGCCCCTCAGAAATTATTGAATTCAACTCCAGTTTTATAGATAGTTAAACTGAGGCCCAAAGTGGTTCAAACTCAAGACCACACTGTGTGTTTGCAATAGACCTCTTCTCTGGAAAAAAAACCAAAAAAATCTATTATAGTCATTTTAGAAAAGAAAATTCATGTCAGGCAAGGCTGGGTGATTACTTATAACCATAAACAGGGGATAAGCACAGCCCTGGCTGACCTAAATTTCCAAAATGTATTACCTGAATTTTTTACTTGTTTTTGGCCTAGTCACTTGAAGACTTTCTCCTAAATGTAAGGAATAGTGTTTCAGATTCCATTTAAATATAAACCTAAAGAATCTCTTGAACATTTTACTCATTATAAGACTGCCAAGACTGAGCATGTTACTCTTTGAAGTAAATAAGTATTACCTCTTTGTTACTGTAACCACTGTCTCTGAAGACAATTTAGCCCAGACATGACAATTAATACCAGAATCATTAGTTCCTGGCAACCAGTGCTTCTTGATACATTTTCCCTTATTCTAGCCAAATCCTAGCAGCTATAATAACATAGATCCTTTCAATGCCTTATACTCTTGGTTGTTATTTTTAAATTGCAGCCAGGAAGTGTATTTCTCAAATGAAAAAAAAAAAACAAAAACCTTTTTTTGTGAAAAAAAAAAATTATATGTTCCAGCCAATGAGGCCTATTGTTGAATACTTGCAGGGAATATAAGGATATGTTTCAGTTCTTTCTTTCATTGTTTCAAAGTTCAAACTAAAAAGTCACTAAAAGTCATTAAAAAATACCTGGAACGGGATTTTGGTTTATGTTTATTTTTGACATCAGCATATGCCCCAAGATCTACTTAGGAAAATGGCAGAGGTACTTGGTTCTACTTTTTAACCAGATTTCTTGACTTTTCACTAGGTGACCACTATCAATCTCCTTTCAGTCCTCAAACACTAGCTATAAGATGTTTTTAGACCCTTTTAAATCTTTACAGAGTAGTGTCAGGCAGATTCTTCCATTTTCTTGAAGGAGTTTAGCATCTAAAAGAGGAGATAATACTTAAATAGTTTAAAAGATAATTACCAACACAAGAAAAGACATCATTCTGCCAATTACTAAATGAGTAATTTAGTCAGTGAATGCTGAGTTAAGAGGGGTGACGTAAGATGCTCAAAGAAGACTTGTTTGTCATCGTGTCATCGTCATCCTCATCAAACTCGCCATCACCACCATATATATATCTAACATGTGAAAAGTGTTTCTCATGTGCACTGGCTAGTTTAAGTACTTCATAGGTATTAACTCATTTAATATTTACAACAACTTGTGAGACAGGTGGTATTATCCTCATTTACAGCTGAGGAAATTGAAACTCAGAAAAGTTAAATGACTTGTCCAAGATCACACAGTTAGTAAGTACTATACCAAAGCTGAGATTTGAATCCACACATTCTGGCTTCAAAGTACAAACCCAAAGAAAGTAAGGTTTCATCTGGGTCTTGAAGGACTGATAAGATTTCACTAAATAGAGAGGAGATTGGTGGGGAAAGGGATGAGCAAAAGCAAAAAGGTGAGAAAAGTCACAGTTTGCCAGAAGTGGAGAAATATAAGACTGGAAAGATTAGCTATTGGTAACAACAACAAAACCTCTGAGACTTTTAAGCAAGAAACAGAAAAATCAAAATGACATTTTAGAAAGATGACTGACAATTATGTGCAAGATGGATTCAAACAGCTAAAGGACTAGTTAGCAGACCTTCATTATAAGTCAGGTTTGCAGATATAAAGACTTGGACAAGCAGTAATGAGAAGGAAGAAATAAATGAGAAACATTACAAAAAGAAGTGTCAGATCTCACTGAATGAACCTGAGGGGTCAGAAAAAAATGAAGAACAAAAGATGACTCTGAACTCAACCTGGACAAATAGGAATATGGTATCATAGTGACAAATTGGAGAGTTGACTTTACAAAGACAATAATGAATTAAATTGACCATTTCCCTGAAGTCACTGGTTCTCCTACACAAATGATTTCTTCATTGTATTACTTCTGTCTCCGACACTCCATGTTTCTATTTCCCAAGGCCTAGTCTTTGACCCTCTTTTCTTCTTTCCCATCCTTTACCCTACAGACAGCTCATCCATTCTCATAGCTTCAATGTTAATTTGTATGTTCATAATTCCTTAATTCCACATCTCTATCCAGCCTCAGTCTGTCTCCTGACTTCATCTCCTCTAATGGGCTAAGGTTTCCACTTGGAGACACTTGAGACATCACATATTAATATGTTCACCGATAAGTAAAGTAATGGCACAGCAGGCCACAAAGCCAAAAATGCAAGCCTTTACTGCCAAACCATATGGTCAGTGAATCTTGATCCTTGCTACACGTTAGAATGAACTATGAAGCATTTAATATTCACACATGTCCAGTCCATACCCCAGAATCTCTAGGAGAGAATCTGAACACATATCTTTGGAAAGTTCTTTCTATTGTGAAATGAGGGTTGGAAATTACTAACCCATGATGAGATTGATCAGCAGAGCTACAGCTCAAGGTCTGGAAAAAGGGAATGGAACAATCAGAAGTTGGAGTCAGGTTGTAGCACAGAGCTCAGTTTCTTGGGTGAAACAGTCCCAGCAAACACGTGGACTTGTTAGTATAGCAAACATCAAAAATGAGTTGTCAGCTGAACATCAGGGGTAGTGGACAACAAAGTAATGAGAAATAGAGGAGGTATTATGGTCTGTACCAACAGTTCTGTGAGTGTGGTCCCAAGACCAGCAGCTTCAGCATCGCCTGGAAACTTAAAAATGCAAAGTTCTCAACCACACATGACCTACTGAATGCAAAACTCTGCATTGGGGCCCAGCAATATGTGTTTTAACAAGTCATCCAAGTGGTGCAGATGTACACTAAAGTTTGAGAACCACTGGTCAAGAATCTCATAGACTAGACAGAAAGAAAGGACCTAAGTAGAGAAGATGTCTGGAGGCCTTAAATGTTTCCAGGATCTCATGGAAATCTTAATTAACCATGCCCTATACTACAAAGGAAGTTTCATCTAGTACAAAAGAATTGATATTACAGAGATAGTATTCTCTGACAGCAATGCAACAAAGTTAAAAATTAATAACAAAAAGCCTGTAAAAAATACAATGAGAAACTAAAAACCATACTTCTAAATAATTAATTGAAGAAATACAAAGTTTACTGGAAATTACAGAATACTTAGAACTGAATGTTGACAAAAATACTACATATAAAACTTGCACAATGCCAATAAAGTGATACTTAAAGTGGCAATTATAATCTTAAATATGTATGTTAGAAAAGATTGGGATTAAGTTAATGAATTGAGATTCCAAAGATAGATGAAATATACCATTTTCTAAGTTTACCAAATGAACTTGAGAAGAAATACTGAAATGGAATAGACTTGCAAACATAATATCAAGGGTTCTCAAACTGAGAACCCCAGACCAGAAATAACATCACTTGGGAACTTGTTAGAAATGCAAATTCTCGGACTACACACATACTTGCTGAATCAGAAACTTAGGGCAGGGCCTAGGAAACTGTGTTTTAACAAATTCTCCAGGTGATTCTGATGCAGCTAAAACTATAAAGCCCACACTACAAAGGAAGCTACTAAAATCATTTCAGTTATTTTTATCCCTGATTAACACCAGAGAGCTTGCTTATGATCATCATGAAGGTTTGGATAGGTTTTCGTAGGTGAAATTAGCAATAGTCATGATAATGTGGATTGCACAAAATATCTTGCTCCCACTTTGCATGAAGATGGTATAAAAGAGTGGTCCCCAACCCCTGGTCCGTGGCCTGTTAGGAACCGGGCCGCACAGCAGGAGGTGAGCGGTGGGCAAGCAGGCGAAGCTTCATCTGTATTTAGAGCCGCTCCCCATCGCTCGCATTACTGCCTGAGCTCCGCCTCCTGTCAGATCAGCGACGGCATTAGATTCTCATAGGAGCACAAACCCTACTGTGAACTGCACATGTGAGGGATCTGGGTTGCGTGCTGCTTATGAGAATCTAATGCCTGATGATCTGAGGTGGATCTGAGGCGGTGCTAGAGCTGGGGAGTGGCTGCAAATACAGATTATCATTAGCAGAGAGGTTTGACTGCACAGAGACCATAATGAATCAGTTGCTTGCAGACTCATATTAAAACCCTATCAGTGAGTGGCAAGTGACAATTAAGCTGCATCTGGTGGCAGGCTTTATAGTGGCAAGTGAGTTGATGTACTTCAATTGTACAGCTGCATGTGGTGGAGGCTTTAAGTCAGAATCCAACACTTATTTTAGCCCACGTGTGGCCTGTCCATTATTTTATTTACCACTTCCATCCACACCTCTTTTCTGCACTGCGCACTTATCTCAGTCATGGTTTTGGTAAGCCCACAAGCTAACCCTAGCCAAAATGAATAAAAAATAAACATCGCTGGAGAGCTTCTTTGAAAAGGGGGAAAGACCCAATGATGATGAGACAGCAGAAGACTCTAAGACTGCCAACAAAAAGAAAGTTGCATTTAAAAGAAAATACCAAGAGTTCTACTTAAGTTATTGGTTCATTGCAACAGGTGATTCACATTCTCCAAGCCTACTTTGTATAATATGTGGTGACCAGCTATCCAACGAATCCATGAAACCTTCAAAACTGCTTCACTGCATGGAGACCAAGCACCCTGCATTAAAACACAAGCCTTTGGAGTTCTTCAAAAGAAAAAAAAATGTGAACATGAAGAGCAGAGGCAATTACTGAAGGCCACCACTTCATCAAATATGTCTGTACTGAGAGCATCATTCTTAGCGGCTAACCACATTGCTAAAGCTAAGAAGCCCTTTACTATTGGTGAAGAGTTGATCCTTCCTGCTGCTAAGGACATTTGTTGTGAACTTTTAGCAGAGGCTGCAGTTCAAAAGGTGGCACGTGTTCCTCTTTCGTCTAGAACCATAACTAGACAAATTGATGAAATAGCAGAGGATATTGAGGCACAATTGTTATAGAGAATTAATGAGTCCCCGTGGTACACAATCCAGTTTGACGAGTCTACCAAAGTTGACAACAAGGCAACAATGCTTGTTTTTGTGCGATATATTTTTCAGGAGGATGTGCATGAGGATATGTTATGTGCACTTTTGTTACCAGCCAACACCACAGCTGCAGAACTATTCAAGTCTTTGAATGATTACACATCAGGAAAACTGAATTGATTATTTTGTGTCAGTATATTACAGTCAGAGAGGCTGCCATGACTGGACGGTTTTCTGGTCTCACTACTCAGGTCAAAGAGGTCGCATCTGAATGTGTCTATGCACTATGTCATCCATAGAGAAATGTCAAAAAATGTCACCTGAACTCAACAACATTTTGCAGGATGTAATTAAAATTATCAACCCCATTAAAGTACATGCCCTTAACTCATGCCTGTTTGCTCAGCTCTGTGAGGAGATGGACGCAGAGCACACACGTCTTCTCTTATACACAGAGTGAGATGGCTTTCTAAAGGTAGATCACTGGCCAGAGTTTTTGAGTCATGAGAGACGCTCCAGAGGTTTCTTTTAGAAAAACAGTCACCACTGGCAGCACATTTCAGTGACACAGAATGGGTTGCAAAACTTGCTTATTTGCGTGACATAGTGAACCTGCTCAATGAGCTCAATCTGTCACTTCAGGGGAGAACGACAACTGTGTTCAAGTCGGCAGATAAAGTGGCTGCATTCAAAGCCAAACTGGAATTATGGGGGCGACGAGTGAACATTGGGATTTTTGACATGTTTCAAACATTAGCAGAGATTTTGAAAGAGACTGAGCCAGGGCCTTTTTTCTCCCAGCTGGTGCATGATCACCTATCTCAGCTTTCAAAAGAGTTTGAGCATTACTTCCCAACCACAAAAGACCCCCGAACTGGGAAGGAATGGATCCACGACCCATTTGTGAATAACCCAGCTGAATAGACTTTGTCTGTGCTAGAAGAGGATCAACCACTTGAGATCGCAAATGACGGTGGTCTTAAAAGTATGTCTGAGACAACTTCAAATCTCCATACATTCTGGATTAAAGTCAGGGTGGAATATCCTGAGATTGACACAAAGGCACTGAAAAGCCTGCTTCCATTTCCAACATCCTATCTTTGTGAAGCAGGGTTTTCTGCAGTGACAGCAACCAAAACGAGATTATGGAGTAGACTGGACATAAGCAAGACACCTCGGGAGTCACTGTCTCCCATTGCCCCCGGATGGGACCATCTAGTTGCAGGAAAACAAGCTCGGGGCTCCCACTGATTCTGCATTATGGTGAATTGTATAATTATTTCATTATGTATTACAATGTAATAATAATAGAAATAAAGTGCACAATAAATGTATGGGCTTGAATCATCCCAAAACCATCCCCCCACCCGGTCCATGGAAAAACTGTCTTCCACGAAACAGGTCCCTGGTGCCAATAAGGTTGGGGAATGCTGGTATAAAAGTCTGGCATGCCCTGTAGCCTGTGCACTTCAGGATATTACCCTCGCCAAGATCTCTAATTGGTCCTGTGTCCAGCTTTGAGTTCAGGGGATTCTAGTTGTCTGAACAGTACCTCTAGAAGACTGTCGTGTTTGCCTTAATGATATTTCCAAACAAGCTGTGATCAGAACACCTAAAAGTGGACAAAGATTTGAGATTTATGTACCCTTTTTGTGCCTGCTTGCTAATAAATGTTGCACATGTGTTAGGATTTGTTCTGAAATTTGTTTTCATTGTAACCTGGTAGTGAGGTGGTGGAGGAATGCAAAACCCTTCTTGCCTGTCTTGATGGTTGCCATTATGTCCCAAAAAGAAGCGAATCATCATATATAACCAATTAGTCTGGGCTAGTTCACATTATGTGGATTTAAGAGAGAATAGAGAAAGAGAAATTGGAGACAGTGAGTACAGACAATTCTTTCAAGACATTTTGTAAATGGAACAGAGATTTAGGGCTATGATTGGGGGGTGCTGGGGGAGTTAAGTCAAGAAGGGTTATTGCATTCTTTCTGATTAGTCAATAAAGTAATCCTCCTTTTTTTCCTTTTTAAAAAAAAAAATTCCCCCAATACATTAAAAGTATCGCAAAGAAAAAAAAATTGACAGCTTGTGATGCTCAAAAACGCATGAAGGTGTTCTAAGTTAATTCACATTCTTAATCTATTATTTTCTACATTTGAATGTGCACATATGCAATCTATTTATTATCCCAAAGAGTTCGGCAAATTAAGAAGTTTATTTAGACCAATAAAATCAGTTTTTAAACTTTTAACATTTTAGCCACTGAGAAAGAGGACAGTCTTGGACTTTCCATAAGGCATCTGTTATTGTTCCATTTCTGTGGCATACCATTCCCCTTCAACCACCACAAACAAACTTTCAACAGTATTTGTTCTTTGGAGCATTTTGTTTCCATAACTTCAGGTCACAGGAAGGTTGGATAGGAGAGAGGGACTTTTTGTTAATGAACCCCTCTCTTTTTCCAAAGGCTTGATCCTGATCCATTAGAATGCTTAATTTTCTTCTACAATAAATATACCCCAAGGTTATTTTCCCTGGTGAATTAGCTGGGTACAAATGAATCTTGAGTTTTCATGGCCTGACTTCAATTCTTTTTCTTTTACAAGTCTCTGCCTGGCAGAATTCTCAAATTGAAGACTGACTCACATGGGCTGCCAGACTGGGCATTCTGATTAAAAGAATGAGTCTTTTCAGATGACACTAGTTATTAGGAGAAACTAACCAAGGAAAGGTGAGTCCTAAATATCTATTCGAGAGAAAAGGCTTAGCCAGCCAAAATAAATTAAGTACACTTAGACAAGGCACATTCTAAACATTTCTAACCCACTATCCAGATGTTTCTATGAAAACATCTCTAAATTGGTTCCTTTTGGGAAACATAATTTTGAAACACTGATGAAACCTCTATTAGAAATGAAACCTCTATTTTTCAGCAGATCTAATGAATTGTTCTACTTTATTAAACAAAAAACTTACTATTCTGCATTTGTCTTTTTCCCAGAAAAAAGGTCTCATTTTCATAATAAAAAATAATAAATGTTTGAATTCAAGTTGTCCTTACCTCGAAGGAAGTCAAGAATTCTATTGATTTTAAAAAACATCTTTGAAGCTAGTCATTGGTAAGGTATAAGAACACTTAATAACTGACTCACATTTACTTAACTTTGTTTTCTTAAAGGAGCTTCACCTTCATTTTCTCAAAACCTTCGAGATAAGGATGAGCAGATATTATCGTTACCATTTTGCAGATGGGGAAACTGAGGTTCAGAAATTTAAGGGACTTGCTCGAGGTCCCAAAATTCAGAATGCTAGAGGCAAAATCCAATTATATGACTTCAAACACCAACTCAACAGCCTTTCATGACATCACTTATGTCCCCTTTGTGTATCTGAGCAGAAGACAGTGGATCCAACTGTACAGTCCCTGTTTCCAATGGGTTATATATCAATCCTCTCTCAGCTGATTTAGTAATTGAATTCCACACTGGCCTTACTGAATGGACTACTGCAAAGACCATAGCATTTATAATTTTTTTTAAAAAATGTTTAAACCACAAAACTTGTATTGCTCAAATAAATTCATGGTTCAAACATAATAAGGAGTCTAAAGATTTAGAAGTGATTAAAAGAAATATCTCTAGTAAATACTTCATTCACACCATAATGTTAAACCATAAAAAAAAAACTCTATCTAATATTAACTTCCCAACAGTTAGAGAAAAAAAGTGTATGTTTGTTAGAAAAGAGACTGAATAAGAGTCTAATAAAGTAATAAGCAATTATACAGAGCTCACAAAGCTTTCAGTTCAAGGTGACAGAAGAAACACATATGTTTACTTTTCATTCCTTCCCAAAACCCATTTGAAAATATAAAAAGTTTTTTTTTAAAGAATAAACCCCTAACAACGCTGGAAACAAGAAAAAATACAATCAGTAGACCAGAAACTTTGAGGAAATAAAAAGCAGATGAGATCAGACTGATAGAAATCCAAACCAGAGAAAACTGAAACACAAAATAGGTGTGGGAAAGACAACCATGAAAGAGACATTCATCTCTAAGGCCTCGTCACAGAGAAATTGTAAGTTCTGAATCCACAAATGTGAGGGGCAGAGTGGATGATGAGGAGATTATCAAGGTAAGCAATTAAAGAAATACGTATAGAATACCTGAGCCAGCTCTGTCCCTGAATCTCCCTGTCTATGGAAATCTTCTGGCTGGATATTTGCTTCCAGAAGATCTAACTGAGCAGGGCTATTTGCATAGGGCAAGAAACAGAAGCACAGCCAAGGCTGAGGTAACTCCAGACACCCACAATCAACACACACACACACACACACACTCCCAGGAAAGGGAGCAACTTCCTCACCCAAACATTTCTTGCACTGGCAAGCCTGGGGTCTCAGCTTGCACAGCTGCTTCCAGCTAACTTAGTCTAAAAGAAAGCATGTCTGCTTACACAGAAATTTTAAAATTCTAGATGAAACACTATGTTCCTAGAAAACATAAATATACAGAGTTCCAGAAGAAGTTGTAAACCCAAATTAGATAATAACTTTAGGACAAATTAAATAAATGTGTTTGCCCCCAAAAGGGCCCTGGGTCCAGACCATTTTATGGGTGAATTTGTCTCAATAAAACCAATAAACTCTATTTAATTCAAATTGTTTCTATACATTTTTTAAAAAGCCTCCTAACTCATTCTGTAAAGCTAGCACAAACACATACACAAATACTAAACGCTACTAGCTGAGTTCTATGGGCCATACCTGTCTTGCCAATGATCATGTTTAGATAGCATTTTTTAATGCTGAATACACATGTTATGCGACCCAACATCCATTCTCCTATTAACACAGTCTCCACTTCTCTTTGTGAGCCTCATCTACTCAATTTTTTTAGACAAATTTGGCTCCTCTAGGCATCTGAGATTACAGCTCTTACCATAAACCATAAACCAATTTCACTTGTGAATGTAAATTTTTAAATTCTTACCAAAATATTAGCGAATCAAATCTAGCATAGATTTAAAAGAACAAAGCATCATAATTAAATATGGCTTATATAAGGACTGGTTTATCATTAGAAAATTAATTCACAGAATTCAGTATGTTAACATATTAAAGAACCATTTGATAGATGGACACACACACACACACACACACACACACACACATACTTTATATCCATTCCTGATTCTTTTGTAACTCTTAGTAAGCTAAGAATAGAAGGAAACTATTTGGAAACTATTAATTTGATAAAAAGAATGTATCTGAAACATAAAGCAAATGATGTTCTTAAGGGTAAAAGATAAGAATTAAGAAAAAGACAAATCTTCACTATTATTCAAACTTATTTTGAAGTTCCTAGATAATGCAATAAGACAAGAAAGGAAATGAAGCAGAAATATTAGAAAGAAAATAGACAATGCTTTGAATAGTTATAGTTCAAGATAATCAATTAAAAATTATTGGAACTAATGAGAGAGTTTCCTGAAGGATCAAAATATAAGATAGATATACCAAAATAATTACATTGCCATAAATCAATAATACTATTAAATGAAATAAAAAATCATATTCTTACATTTATTCTTATTTTTAAGAATAGCCAAACCAAAAGGTGTAAGAAAATTATTAAATATTTATGAAAAACTTTTTGAAAAATCTGAATCAATATCAAAATAATTTATTCTTTTACACATAGGAATATTCTATTGGTAAATGTATCTGTTTTGGCCAAATTGATAGCTACAAATTCAGTATGATTCTGACAAAAATCCAAACTATTTTCAATGACACTTGAAAAATCAATTTTAAAGTTTATTTGTAAAGTAAATGTGACCAGAAAAAGAGCTTAACATTGAAAAAGAATAATTATGAGAGACTATTCCCTAGCAACTACTAAAACAAACTATAAAACCATATTAATTAAAACAGAGAATTCTTAACCACTAGTCTGCCAGGGAAGTCCTCAAGATACTATCTTATTCCAGTTGTAGTACTGCTGTGATAATGCTCTATTTTTTATTTCTGATCTTATAGCCTGGTAACAGTATTTATAGATATCAATAAAGTGTGAGGAGTCTTGATATCTGATAGCTGTCAATGAAGTGTTAGGAGGTCCAGTGTTTCTCAAGGATGGATGCCTCCACAATCTGGTATCAAGCAACCACACTTATAACTTTGAATAAATTGAGGAAGTTGAAGAGAGTAAAGGTGAAAGTCACTGGGTGTTATTTTTAAGAACAGTTCAGTGAGAAAAAAATATGAAAGCATTTTGTCAGGATTTTTATTGAGAACCTACTATATGGTTTTTAGAATAGCTCTAAGATATGTGGGAGTCTTTAGTAAGGTAAACAATCTCAAAAGTTAACATTTTCTTTTTTGGGGAAATAGAATGTCCTTACAATGATTCATCTTATGATGCAGTTTCGAGAGAAACTCTGGTAAGAAAATAAGATTTGCCTATACCTGCCCTACTTTTCTTATAAGAATGCTATGAGGCTTTTAAAATGTTGGCTATAAATGCAATTTGAAAAAGTTAAGTGAATTCAATGCAAACTATTACTCCTCTAAAAAAAAAAAAATTCCAATCCCTACCCTGGAAATATTCCATCCTAAGGTAGGCAGCATGATTGTTATGCATGGTCATCCTTTTAGCTTTTAAAATGTGTGTGGGGGAGGACCTTCAAGATGGAGGAGGAGTAAGACGTGGAGATCACCTTCCTCTCCACAAATACATCAAAAATACATCTACATGTGGAACAACTCCTACAAAACACCTACGGAAGGCTGGCAGAAGACGTCAGACTTCCCAAAAGGCAAGAAACTCCCCACGTACCTGGGTAGGGTAAAAGAAAAAAGAAAAAACAGAGACGAAAGAATAGGGATAGGACCTGCACCTCTGGGAGGGAGCTGTGAAGGAGGAAAGGTTTCCACACACTAGGAAGCCCCTTCATTGATGGAGACGGGGGCATGGGATGGGGGTGGGATCTTTGGAGCCATGGAGGAGAGCGCAGCAACAGGGGTGCAGAGGGCAAAGTGGAGAGACTCCCACACAGAGGATCAGTGCCGACCAGCACTCACCAGCCTGAGACGCTTGTCTGCTCACCCGTCGGGGCAGGTGGGGCTGGGAAATGAGGCTCAGAGGTCAGATCCCAGGGAGAGGACTGGGGTTGGCTGCGTGAACACAGCCTGAAGGAGGCTAGTGAGCCACAGCTAGCCGGAAGGGAATCTGGGAAAAAGTCTGGAACTGCCTAAGAGTCGAGACCATTGTTTTGGGGTGAGCGAGGAGAGGGGATTCCTCTCCACTGCCTGAACGAGCTCCAGAGATGGGCGCAAGCCGCGGCTATCAGCGCGGACCCCAGAGACGGGCATGAGACGCTAAGGCTGCTGCTGCCGCCACCAAGAATCCTGTGTGCGAGCACAGGTCACTATCCACACCTCCCCTCCCGGGAGCCTGTGCAGACTTCCACTGCCAGGGTCCCGTGATCCAGGGACACCTTCCCCGTGAGAACACACAGCACACCTCAGGCTGTTGCAACATCACGCTGGCCTCTGCTGCCGCAGGCTCGCCCTGCAATCCGTATCCCTCCCTCCCCCCAGCCAGAGTGAGCCAGAGCCCCCTAATCAGCTGCTACTTTAACCCCCTCCTGTCGGGGCAAAGAAGAGACGCCAGAGGGCGACCTACATGTAGAGGCGGGACCAAATCCAAAGTTGAACCCCAGGAACCGTGCAAACAAAGAAGAAAAAGGGAAATTTCTCCCAGCAGCTTCAGGAGCAGCAGATTAAATCTCCACAATCAACTTGATGTACCCTACATCTGTGGAATACTTGAATAGACAACGTATCATCCCAAAATTGAGGCTGTGGACTTTGGGAGCAACTGTAGACTTAGGGTTTGCTGTATGTGACTGACTACTTCCTTTTTTTTTTTTTTTTTCAATCACTCATCAATTTTATACACATCAGTGTATACATGTCAATCCCAATTGCCCAATTCAGCACACCACCATCCCCACCCCACCGCGGTTTTCCCCCCTTTGTGTCCATGCGTTTGTTCTCTACATCTGTGTCTCAACTTCTGCCCTGCAAACCGGTTCATCTGTCCCATTTTTCTAGGTTCCACATACATGCGTTAATATACGATATTTGTTTTTCTCTTTCTGACTTACTTCACTCTGTATGACAGTCTCTAGATCCATCCATGTCTCAACAAATGACTCAATTTCGTTCCTTTCTTTAGCTGAGTAATATTCCATTGTATATATGTACCACAGCTTCTTTATCCATTCGTCTGTCGATGGGCATTTAGGTTGCTTCCATGACCTGGCTATTGTAAATAGTGCTGAAATGAACATTGGGGTGCATGTGTCTTTTTGAATTATGGTTTTCTCTGGGTATATGCCCAGTAGGGGATTGCTGGATCATATGGTAATTCTATTTTTAGTTTTATAAGGAACCTCCATATTGTTCTCCATAGTCGCTGTACCAATTTACATTCCCACCAACAGTGCAAGAGGGTTCCCTTTTCTCCACACCCTCTCCAGCATTTGTTGCTTGTAGATTTTCTGATGATGCCCATTCTAACTGGTGTGAGGTGATACCTCATTGTAGTTTTGATTTGCATTTCTCTAATAATTAGTGATGTTGAGCAGCTTTTCATGTGCTTCTTGGCCATCTGTATGTCTTCTTTGGAGAAATGTCTGTTTAGGTCTTCTGCCCATTTTTGGATTGGGTTGTTTGTTTCTTTAATATTGAGCTGCATGAGCTGTTTATATATTTTGGAGATTAATCTTTTGTCCATTGATTCGTTTCCAAATATTTTCTCCCATTCTGAGGGTTGTCTTTTCGTCTTGTTTATGGTTTCCTTTGCTGTGCAAAAGCTTTTAAGTTTCATTATGTCCCATTTGTTTATTTTTGTTTTTATTTCCATTACTCTAGGAGGTGGATCAAAAAAGATCTTGCTGTGATTTATGTCAAAGAGTGTTCTTCCTATGTTTTCCTCTATGAGTTTTATAGTGTCCAGTCTTACATTTAGGTCTCGAATTCATTTTGAGTTTATTTTTGTGTATGGTGTTAGGGAGTATTCTAATTTCATTCTTTTACATGTAGCTGTCCAGTTTTCCCAGCACCACTTATTGAAGAGATTGTCTTTTCTCCATTGTATATCTTTGCCTCCTTTATCATAGATTAGTTGACCATAGGTGCGTGGGTTTATCTCTGGGCTTTCTATCTTGTTCCATTGATCTATGTTTCTGTTTTTGTGCCAGTACCATATTGTCTTGATTACTGTAGCTTTGTAGTATAGTCTGAAGTCAGGGAGTCTTATTCCTCCAGCTCCGTTTTTTTCCCTCAAGACTGTTTTGGCTATTCGGGGTCTTTTGTGTCTCCATACAAATTTTAAGATGATTTGTTCTAGTTCCGTAAAAAATGCCATTGATAATTTGATAGGGATTGCATTGAATCTGTAGATTGCTTTGGGTAGTATAGTCATTTTCACAATATTGATTCTTCCAGTCCAAGAACATGGTATATCTCTCCATCTATTGGTATCATCTTTAATTTCTTTCATCAGTGTCTTACAGTTTTCTGCATACAGGTCCTTTGTCTCCCTAGGTAGGTTTATTCCTAGATATTTTATTCTTTTTGTTGCAATGGTAAATGGGAGTGTTTCCTTAATTTCTCTTTCAGATTTTTCATCATTAGTGTATAGGAATGCAAGAGATTTCTGTGCATTAATTTTGTATCCTGCAACTTTACCAAATTGATTAGCTCTAGTAGTTTTCTGGTGGCATTTTTAGGATTCTCTATGTATAGTATCATGTCATCTGCAAACAGTGACAGTTTTACTTCTTCTTTTCCAATTTGTATTCCTTTTATTTCTTTTTCTTTTCTGATTGCCTTGGCTAGGACTTCCAAAACTATGTTGAATAATAGTGGTGAGAGTGGACATCCTTGTCTCGTTCCTGATCTTAGAGGAAATGCTTTCAGTTTTTCACCGTTGAGAATGATGGTTGCTGTGGGTTTGTCTTATATGGCCTTTATTATGTTGAGGTAGGTTCCCTCTATGCCCACTTTCTAGAGAGTTTTTTATCATAAATGGGTGTTGAATTTTGTCAAAAGTTTTTCTGCATCTATTGAGAGGATCATATGGTTTTTATTCTTCAATTTGTTAATACGGTGTATCACATTGATTGATGTGCGTATATTGAAGAATCCTTGCATCCCTAGGATAAATCCCACTTGATCGTGGTGTATGATCCTTTTAATGTGTTGTTGGATTCTGTTTCCTAGTATTTTGTTGAGGATTTTTGTATCTATAGTCATCAGTGATATTGGTCTGTAATTTTCTTTTTTTGTAGTATCTTTGTCTGGTTTTGGTATCAGGGTGATGGTGGCCTCATAGAATGAGTTTGGGAGTGTTCCTTCCTCTGCAATTTTTTGGAAGAGTTTGAGAAGGATGGGTGTTAGCTCTTCTCTAAATATTTGATAGAATTCACCTGTGAAGCCATCTGGTCCTGGACTTCTGTTTGTTGGAAGATTTTTAATCACAGTTTCAATTTCATTCCTTGTGATTGGTCTGTTCATATTTTCTGTTTCTTCCTGGTTCAGTCTTGGAAGGTTATACCTTTCTAAGAATTTGTCCATTTCTTCCAGGTTGTCCATTTTATTGACATAGAGTTGCTTGTAGTGCGACTGACTACTTTCTGATTTATATGTTTATCTTAGTTTAGTTTTTAGCGCTTGTTTTCATTGGTGGATTTATTTATTGGTTTCATTGCTCTCTTTTTTTTAATTACTTTTTTATTTTAATAATATATTTTTTAAATAAATTTATTTTATTTTTCTTTCTTTCTTTCTTTCTTTTTTTCCTTTCCTTCTGAGCTGTGTGGCTGACATGGTCTTGGTGCTCCGACCAGGTGTCAGGCCTGAGCCTCTGAGGCAGGAGAGCCGAGTTCAGGACATTGGACAGACAGAGACCTCCCGACCTCATGTAATATCAATTGGCAAGAGCTCTCCCAGAGATCTCCATTTCAAAGCTAACAAACACCCAGCTCCAAACAACGGCAAACAAGTTCCCGTGCCAGACACCACATGCTGGAAAATAAGCAAGACAGGAACACGGGGATTCCCTGGTGGCGCAGTGGTTAAGAATCCACCTGCCAATGCAGGGGACACGGGTTCGAGCCGTGGTCTGGGAAGATCCCACATGCCGTGGAGCAACTAAGCCCATGTGCCACAACTACTGACCTGTGCTCTAGAGCCCACAAGCCACAACTACTGAGTACACATGCCACAACTACTGAAGCCCATGCCTAGAGCCTGTGCTCCATAACAAGAGAAGCCACCGCAGTGGGAAGCCGGCACTCCACAACGAAGAGTAGCCCCCGCTGGCTGCAACTAGACAAAGCTTGTGTGCAGCAAAAAAGACCCAATGCAGCCAAAAATAAATTAATTAATTTTTTTTTTAAAAGGACAGGAACACAATGCCACCCATTAGCAGAGAGGCTGCCTAAAATCATAATAAGTTCACAGACACCCCAAAACACACCACTGGACGCAGTCCTGCCCACCACAAAGACAAGATCCAGCCTCATTCATCAGAACACAGGTACCAGTCCCCTCCACCAGGAAGCGTACACAACCCACTGAACCAACCTTACCCACTAGGGGCAGACACCAAAAACAATGGGAACTATGAACCTACAGCCTGCAGAAAGGAGACCCCAAACACAGTAAGTTAAGTAAAATGAGAAGACAGAGAAATACGCAGCAGATGAAGAACAAGGTAAAAAACTCACCAGACCAAACAAATGAGGAGAAAATAGGCAGTGTACCTGAAAAAGAATTCAGAATAATGATAGTAAAGATGATCCAAAATCTTGTAAATACAATGGAGAAAATAAAAGAAACGTTTAACAAGGAACTAGAAGAACTAAAGAGCAAACAAACAATGATGAACAACACAATAAATGAAATTAAAAATTCTCTGGAAGGAATCAATAGCAGAATAACTGAGGCAGAAGAATGGATAAGTGACCTGGAAGATAAAATAGTGGAAATAACTACCACAGAGCAAAATAAACAGAAAAGAATGAAAAGAATTGAGGCCAGTATTAGAGACCTCTCGGACAACATTAAATGCACCAACATTCGAATTATAGGGGTCCCAGAAGAAGAAGAGAAAAAGAAAGGGACTGAGAAAATATTTGAAGAGATTATACTTGAAAACTTCCCTAATACGGGAAAGGAAATAGTCAATCAAGTCCAGGAAGTGCAGAGAGTCCCATACAGGATAAATCTAAGGAGAAACACGCCAAGAAACATATTAATCAAAGTATCAAAAATTAAATACAAAAAAAATATTAAAAGCAGCAAGGGAAAAGCAACAACATACAAGGGAATCCCCAAAAGGTTAACAGCTGATCTTTCACCAGAAACTCTGCAAGGCAGAAGGGAATGGCAGGACATATTTAAAGTGATGATAGGGAAACACCTACAACCAAGACTACTCTACCCAGCAAGGATCTCATTCAGATTTGACAGAGAAATGAAAAACCTTTACAGACAAGCAAAAGCTAAGAGAATTCAGCACCACCAAACCAGCTTTACAACAAATGCTAAAGGAACTTCTCTACGCAGGAAACACTAGAGAAGGAAAAGACCTACAATAACAAACGCAAAACAATTAAGAAAATGGTCATAGGAACATACATATCGATAATTACCTTAAATGTAAATGGATTAAATGCTCCCATCAAAAGACATAGACTGGCTGAATGGATACAAAAACAAGACCCATATATATGCTGTCCAGAAGAGACCCACTTCAGACCTAGTGACACATACAGACTGAAAGTGAGGGGATGGAAAAAGATATTCCATGCAAATGGAAATCAAAAGAAAGCTGGAGTAGTAATTCTCATATCAGATGAAATAGACTTTAAAATAAAGACTATTACAAGAGACAAAGAAGGACACTATATAATGATCAAGGGATCGATCCAAGAAGAAGATATAACAACTAAATATTTATGCACCCAACATAAAGGCACCTCAATACATAAGGCAAATGCTAACAGCCATAAAAGGGGAAATCGACAGTAACAAAATAATAGTAGGGGACTTTAACACCCCACTTTCACCAATGGACACATCAACCAAAATGAAAATAAATAAGGAAACACAAGCTTAAATGATACATTAAACAAGATGGACTTAGTTGATATTTATAGGACATTCCATCCAAAAACAACAAAATACACTTTCTTCTCAAGTGCTCATGGAACATTCTCCAGGATAGATCATATCCTGGGTCACAAATCAAGCCTTGGTAAATTTAAGAAAATTGAAATCATATCAAGTATCTTTTCTGAGCACAATGCTATGAGACTACGTATCAACTACAGGAAAAAATCTGTAAGAAACACAAACACGTGGAGGCTAAACAATACACTACTTAATAACCAAGAGATCACTGAAGAAATCAAAGAGGAAATCAAAAAATACCTGGAAACAAATGACAATGAAAACACAATGACCCAAAACCTATGGGATGCAGCAAAAGCAGTTCTAAGAGGGGAGTTTATAGCAATACAATCCTACCTCAAGAAACAAGAAACATCTCAAATAAACAACCTAACCTTACACCTAAAGCAATTAGAGAAAGAAGAACAAAAAAACCCCAAAGTTAGCAGAAGGAAAGAAATCATAAAGATCAGATCAGAAATAAATGAAAAAGAAATGAAGGAAACAATAGCAAAGATCAATAAAACTAAAGATGGTTCTTTGAGAAGATAAACAAAATTGATAAACCATTAGCCAGACTCATCAAGAAAAAAAGGGAAAAGACTCAGATCGATAGAATTAGAAATGAAAAAGGAGAAGTAACAATGGACACTGCAGAAATACAAAGGATTGTGAGAGATTACTACAAGCAGCTATCTGCCAATAAAATGGACAACCTGGAATAAATGGACAAATTTTACAAAAAGCACAACCTTCTGAGACTGAACCAGGAAGAAATAGAAAATATAAACAGACCAATCACAAGCACTGAAATTGAGACTGTGATTAAAAGTCTTCCAAAAAACAAAAGCCCAGGAAAGATGGCTTCACAGGTGAATTCTATCAAACATTTAGGGAAGAGCTAACATCTATCCTTCTCAAACTCTTCCAAAATATAGCAGAGGGAGTAACACTCCCAAACTCATTCTATGAGGCCACCATCACCCTGATACCAAAACGAGACAAAGATGTCACAAAAAAAGAAAACTACAGGCCAATCTCACTGATGAACATAGATGCAAAAATCCTCAACAAAATACTAGCAAACAGAATCCAACAGCACATTAAAAAGATCATACACCATGATCAAGTGGGGTTTATCCCAGGAATGCAAGGATTCTTCAATATATACAAATCAATCAGTGTGATACACCATATTAACAAATTGAAGGATAAAAACCATATGATCCTCTCAGTAGATTCAGAGAAAGCTTTCGACAACATTCAACACCAATTTATGATAAAAACTCTCCAGAAAGTAGGCATAGAGGGAACTTATCTCAACACAATAAAGGCCATATATGACAAACCCACAGCCAACATCATTCTCAATGGTGAAAAACTGAAACTATTTCCACTAAGATCAGGAACAAGACAAGCTTGCCCACTCTCACTACTATTATTCAACATAGTTTTGGAAGTTTTAGCCACAGCAATCAGAGAAGAAAAAGAAATAAAAGGAATCCAAATCAGACAGGAAGAAGTAAAACTGTCACTGTTTGCAGATGACATGATACTATTCATAGAGAATCCTAAAGATGATACCAGAAAACTACTAGAGCTAATCAATGAATTTGGTAAAGTAGCAGGATACAAAATTAATGAACAGAAATCTCTTGCATTCCTATACACTAATGATGAAAAATCTGAAAGAGAAATTAAGGAAACACTCCCATTTACCACTGAAACAGAAAGAATAAAATATCTAGGAATAAACCTACTTAAGGAGACAAAAGACCTCTATGCAGAAAACTATAAGACATTGATGAAAGAAACTAAAGATGATACAAAGAGAGGGAGAGATATACCATGTTCCTGGATTGGGAAGATCAACATTGTGAAGATGACTATACTAGCCAAAGCAATCTACAGATTCAATGCAATCCCTATCAAACTACCACTGGCATTTTTCGCAGAACTAGAACAAAAAATTTCACAATATTTATGGAAACAAAGAAGACCCCGAATAGCCAAAGCAATCTTGAGAAAGAAAAACGGAGCTAGAGGAATCAGTCTCTCTGACTTCAGACTATACTACAAAGCTACAGTAATCAAGACAGTATGGTACTGGCACAAAAACAGACATATAGATCAATGGAACAGGATAGAAAGCCCAGAGATAAACCCACGCACATATGGTCACCTTATCTTTGATAAAGGAGGCAAGAATATACAACGGAGAAAAGACAGCCTCTTCAATAAGTGGTGCTCGGAAAACTGAACAGCTACATGTAAAAGAATTAAATTAGAACACTTCCTAACACCATACACAAAAATAAACTCAAAATAGATTAAAGACCTACGTGTAAGGCCAGACACTATAAAACTCTTAGAGGAAAACATAGGAAGAACACTCTATGACACAAATCACAGCAAGATCCTTTTTGACCCACCTCCTACAGAAATGGAAATAAAAACAAAAATAAACAAATGGGACCTAATGAAACTTAAAAGCTTTTGCACAGCAAAGGAAACCATAAACAAGACAAAAAGACAACCTTCAGAATGGGAGAAAATGTTTGCAAATGAATCAACTGACAAAGGATTAATCTCCAAAATATACAAGCAGCTCATGCAGCTCAATATCAACAAAACAAACAACCCAATCCAAAAATGGGCAGAAGACCTAAATAGACATTTCTCCAAAGAACATATACAGATTGCCATCAAACACATGAAAGGATGCTCAACATCACTAATCATTAGAGAAATGCAAATCAAAACTACAATAAGATATCACCTCACACTGGTCAGAATGGCCATCATCAAAAAATCTACAAACAATAAATGCTGGAGTGGTGTGGAGAGAAGGGCACCCTCTTGCACTGTTGGAAGGAATGTAAATTGATACAGCCACTATGGAGAACAGTATGGAGGTTCCTTAAAAAAGTAAAAATAGAACTACCATATGACCCAGCAATCCCACTACTGGGCATATACCCTGAGAAAACCATAATTCAAAAAGAGTCATGTACCGCAATGTTCATTGCAGCTCTATTTACAATAGCCAGGACATGAAAGCAACCTAAGTGTCCACCAACAGATGAATGGATAAAGAAGATGTGGCACATATATACAATTGAATATTACTCAGCCATAAAAAGAAACGAAATTGAGTTATTTGTAGTGAGGTGGATGGACCTAGAATCTGTCATACAGAGTGAAGTAAGTCAGAAAGAGAAAAACAAATACCGTATGCTAACACATATATATGGAATCTAAAAAAAAGGAAAAATGGTTCTGAAGAACCTAGGGGCAGGACAGGAATAAAGATGCAGACGTAGAGAATGCACTTGAGGCCACGTGGAGGGGGAAGGGTAAGCTAGGACAAAGTGAGAGTGGCATTGACATATATACACTACCAAATCTAAAATAGATAGCTAGTGGGAAGCAGCCACATAGCACAGGGAGATTAGGTTGGTGCTTTGTGACCACCTAGAGGGGTGGGATAGGGAAGGTGGGAGGGAGACGCATGAGGGAGGGGATATGGGGATATATGTATACGTATAGCTGATTCACTTTGTTATACAGCAGTAAGTAAGACAACAATGTAAAACAGTTACACTCCAATAAAGATGTTAAAATAAATAAATAAATAAATAAAATGAAATGAAATAAAATTTGTGGGACCAGGGACTGTATCTGTTATATTCTTTTCCATTATAAAGCCTAAATAAGAAAAACCAAAAAAAGGGGGAGGCAATAAATAAGCATTTAAGTAATCTAGAAGACAGAGAAAATGGATACATTCTAACCCCTGCAGTAGTAAGTGTAAGTGGACTCAGCTGGCCACATGTGGAAAGTGCTCACGGGTGAGGTGAGTCAGAGGTTGCAGTGGAAGAATGAGGGTGCTTCTGAAAGGACCCGGGAGGGCACTCTAGTCAGAGTGGCTGGTAAGTGCCAAGGCTAGACAGCAAGAGAGGGCGGAAATGGAGAGCCTTGCTTGAGAGTTGTCAAATATATTTGTCTGACGAAATTCAGAGAACATGTAGGCTCAAAAGTAAGGCCCAGGGTTTATCATATTAAGTGAAGTAAGTCAGACAGAGAAAGACAAATATCATATGATATCACTTATATGTGGGATATTAAAAAATGAACTTATTTACAAAACAGACTCACAGACATAGAAAACAAACTTATGGTGACCAAAGGGGAAAGATGAAGTAAGGGAGGGAAGAGATACATTAGGAGTTTGGGATTAACATATACACACTACTATATGTAAAACAGATAACCAACAAGGACCTACTGTATAGCACAAGGAACTCTACTCAATGTTTTATAATAACCTATAAGGGGAAAGAATCTGAAAAAGAATATATATATAGATATAGATATAGATATAACGTATAACTGAATCAATTTGCTGTACACCTGAAAATAGCACAACATTGTAAATCAACTATACTTCAATTTTTAAGAAATGGTTTAAAATAAATGATAAATGTTAAAAAAAAGAAAAAAGAAAAAAAGTTAGGGTCTGACCTGTAACAAATGATAAATACAGACTAGTAGGATTTCAATTTACAATGCTATGGAGAGATAAGACAAGAGATACGGTGTTTTAGTTTCTCGTAGTTCAAGGTAGAAGACAGTGAAAATCCTCACAGGGTCCTGGGATGAGAGTGTAGATGGAAGTTAACTATATGTGGGTCTAAGGATGTAGAGCTGGCTCTGAATAAAAACAGGAAGAGGGGATGGGGTGGAGTCGTTTATATGACTCTTTTTTTTTTTAATTTATTTATCTATTTATTCATTCTTGGCTGTGTTGGGTCTTCGTTTCTGTGTGAGGGCTTTCTCTAGTTGTGGCAAGCGGGGTCCACTCTTCATCGCGGTGCGTGGGCCTCTCACTATCGCGGCCTCTCTTGTTGCGGAGCACAGGCTCCAGATGCGCAGGCTCAGTAGTTGTGGCTCACGGGCCTAGCCGCTCCGCGGCACGTGGGATCTTCCCAAACCAGGGCTCAAACCCGTGTCCCCTGCATTGGCAGGCAGATTCTCAACCACTGCGCCACCAGGGAAGCCCTATATGACTCTTAAGTTAGTTCCTACCAGGTATCAAAAAAATTTTTTTTAATGTTCTGGAGAAATATTACCACAGCCCAGAAATGAAAAACAAAAGAGTATCTCCAAGGAATAAAGTAGGCAAGGGCTCAATATAAAAGAGCTTAAAATGCTGTTTTAAAAAGCAATGTCTAAAATGCAATATCCTCAAGGCATAATTTTTTTAAAATCTCACACGGACAGAAATCACAAAATTATAGCATGAATAAACTTTCCCTGTAGTGACTACCAGCAACATAGTATGACTAAAATGGTGACTAATGACAACACCACATCCTTGAGACTCACCTAACACCAGCATTTCCAAATGCGACTTAACCACAGAACACTTTGCCAATGATAAAATGTTGATGAAACACCAACCTAGAAGATACTCTGCACACTTGACTAAAAGGGGACAGCAAAAAATAAGTGCATCGGGAAAATATCAAAATTGAATTCATATGTTTGAGAAGAAATAAACATTTAATAAAATTGCAAATAAATTCTTCCAATAATAAGAAAGGATTCTTATAGTTGAGATAATCAAATATTTAGAAGTGAAGGTTATGATGTCTATAATTTAAAATACTTCCACAGAAATATATACATTTGTGAGGCACATAAAGCAAACTGTGAACATTTTTCTTTAAATCATTCAAACCCAAAGGGCAGTACATGAAGCAGCAAGTGGGAGCAAGGCCTGGAATGTAGGGGTTCCACGGCTGCAAAATCATGCTGCCATTCCAAGACACAGAGTGCAAGCATTAGATGTATTTATGGGCTGAATTTTGTCCCCTCTAAAATTCATATGTTGAACTCCTAACCCCCAACAACTGTATTTGGAGATAGGGCCTTTAAAGAGGTAATTAAGGCAAAATGAGATCATATGGTGGGCCCTTATCCAATAGGACCAGTGTCCTTGTAGGAAGATAAGACTAAGACATACACATACTCACAGAAGGAAAGACCATGTGAAGACACAGCAAGAAGGCTGCCATCTGCAAGCCAAAGAGAGAGGCCTCAGAGGAAACCAAACCTACCAAGACCTTGATCTCAGACTTGCAGCTTCCTGAACTGGGAGAAATAAATTTCTGTTGCTGAAGCCACCCAGTCTGCGGTATTTTGTTATTGCAGCCCTAGCAAACAAATACAGATGTCCGCCCAAAAATATTCAAATCAGAAAGCTGTCAACAAATGTCCTTGAGATGCTGTCTAATCCATCCACCCTCCTTTAGGCAAAGCCACCTCTAAGTCTTCCAGTTGAGGGATAACAAGAGTGCCTGAGAAGGAGACCTCATCCATGAGAGATGACTGAGCTGTTGGTAATGGCACATTGAGAGAATTCTGAAATCTGAATTCTAAATTCTTTACGGCACAAAACCCATCACCCAGTTTTGGACATCTATTTCTAACTAGTAGTCCTAAAGCCTTGATTGACAAATTAAGATGAAAAAAATTGGAAAGCTTTGTGACAGAATACACTCTGCATTAAAGATTACTTAAATGTCATCAATAAATATACATGGAAGCCTCAAAGAAGTCTCAATTATTGGTTTTTTTCTTGTAGTATTTTTTATGGTTTCATTCTTTACATTTAAACTCTTGATTCATCCAGTATTTATTTAACAAATGAAATAGATGTAAAGAATGTCCCCAGTGTTTAGTAATTCCTCAGTTAGTCTTTTGCCCACTGACCAATGATTTGTAGCAGATAATTTATTGATACCACTGAGACTTCTGGAGTCAGACTGCCTGGCTTCAACACTTACCAGTGATGGCTCTGGGTAATGCTGTAAAATCAAGATAGTCATCGTGCCTAACTTACAGAGACTTAAATAAGATAACCTGAGAAATGGCTCCAGTAGCTGACACATAAGCACTCAGCAAATGTGAGCTACTATGATTATATTAAACACTTACACATACACAGCAATTTCTGGATTCTATATTCTGTTCACTGGTAAATCTCCCACATCTATTTGATCCAGCCATTAACACTCCATAACCCAACTCACTGTCCCATCTAATGGCTCCTTTTTTCTCATTTTGAAACCAAGCAGGACCCTGTGGGGCTCCTGGGCACAAAAGTCTTTCTGTGTCCCCCATTTTTTCTTTCTTTCTTTCTTTCTTTTTCCTACTCTGTGCAGCTTGTGGGATCTTAGTTCCCTGAGCAGGGATTGAACCCAGGCCCCCCAGTGAAAGCACTGAGTCCTAACCACTGGACCACCAGGGAATCCCACCCCCCCCATTTCTTGATTACAGGAAATAGGCTTCATTCAGCCTCCATGACCTTCCCTGCATTCCAATGTGCAGGTTCAAACAGTTGCTAATCAGGGAAGGGAGGAGATGAGGAGACACGGGAGGAACAGTCAAGAAACAATAGTGCAGCCTTGGGGCAAGGCCCTGGTTCCCCCTCAAGGGATACACATAATATCTTTGAGCTGTTTTGCAGATACTGAAACCACTACCAGGTAAGAGAAGTAACGGTATGCTGCCCACAGGCACGTAGCCCCCAGACCAGTTGGAACCAGCAGGTTGATGATGCTGACTCCCACTTACCTCCCCACCAACCAATCAGGAGAACGTCCACGAGCTGATCATACCTTCCTTTTTGAACCATTACTATAAAACTCCTCACTACCCCCTCCAGGTAGGGACACACAGTTTTGAGGGCACTAGCCTGGTGTGGCCCCCTTTGCCTGGCAAAGCAATAAAGCTATCCTTTTCTACTTCACCCAAAACCCTGTCTCGGAGATTTATTTCCGTGTCGGGGTATAGAGGCCAGATTCAGCATCAAATTTCAACAAAAAAGGTCCTATCTCAGTTGCCTTTCTAATCATAACTAGAGACTGAAACTGTTAACCTTGGTGGGGCGTGCTGGCTGGGAACAAGCCCCAGCTGCACGTTACACTGAGAATCAAAATCCAACCAAGGCACCGAACACACGTCGGGGAAGGCAGGGTGTCCAGTTCTCCCACCTCCTTTTCTGAGGGTTGAAACCTTCTTTCAGCCCTTGGCATATAAGTGAGGTTCTCAAAGACTAGGACCTGTCTTACAACTCTGGTTTACAGCCTACAGACAGATGGTTCACCCTGTTACCCACCGGGGCCCTGAACTTGAAGTCACACTTTGGAGATTTGGAGAGGGCAGCACGGGGAAGGGTTCACGCCTGAGCTCTGGTCCTGACCTGGCGGGTTCCTCTGGGCTGACGGTGGGTGGCAGACTTCAGAACCCATGAAATCTGCAGTCTGGCACGAGGGCAAGCAGGGATGGTGGCAGAACCTCCATTGGAGCCCTCACAGAAGAAAGCGGGAGGAGCCGGCAACGGAAAGGAGATGCAAGAAATGGAGGGAAACCCGAGGAGATGGTGCGTGGGGAAGGGAC
The DNA here is from genome assembly GCF_028023285.1 of Balaenoptera ricei. NCBI lineage: Eukaryota > Metazoa > Chordata > Mammalia > Artiodactyla > Balaenopteridae > Balaenoptera > Balaenoptera ricei. The sequence continues at coordinate 30,891,380 of NC_082643.1, forward strand.
GAGGGAGAGCCGCTTCCCTGCTCAACCGCGCACGCGCGTCCCTCTGGCTCCCTGAAGCCCGTGCAGGTCCGGACCTTGCGTCCTCTTTCGATCAGGGCATCCCTGTGGCTCTCCCAGGGCCCTTTCTCATCACCGCTGGGGCCCCAGCCTTCCCACCTTCGTTGGCTGCTTCTCCCGCCTCTGCCTGGGCCTTCTCCCTCTCTCAGTTATTGTTTCTTTCTTTTTTTTTTAATTTTTAATTTTATATTGGAGTATAATTGATTTACCATGTTTGTGTTAGTGTCAGGTGTATAGCAAAGTGATTCAGTTGTACATATACGTATATAACTTCTTTTTCAAATTCTTTTCCCATTTAGGTTGTCACAGGATATTGAGTAGAGTTCCCTATGTGCTATTCAGGAGGTCCTTGTTGATTATCTATTTCATATACAGTAGTGTGTACATGTTCAGCCCAAACTCCTAATTTATGCCTCCCCCCCCCCACCTTTCCCCTTTGGTAACCATAAATTTGTTTTCTTAGTCCATGGCTCTGTTTCTGTTTTGTAAATAAGTTCATTTGTATCCTTTTTTTAGATTCCACATATAAGTGATATCATATGATATGTCTTTGTCTGATTTACTTCACTGAGTATGATAATCTCTAGGTCCATCCATGTTACTGCAAATGGCATTATTTCATTCTTTTTTTATGGCTGATTAATATTCCATTGTATAGATGAACCACATCTTCTTTATCCATTCATCTGTTGATGGACATGTAGGTTGTTTTAACTTAGCATTCAGATAAAGCCATGGAAAACATATTCACCTTTTAAAAATGTAAATTAGAAATTAGCATCAACAAAAGGCTTTACCTGACATGCAAGCTTCCTTGTCATTGTTCACCTCCATATAAAAATAGAAATAGAATTATTTCCCAAGAAACTAATTTTCCTTTTCCAAAAGTTACCAAGAGATCTTGAAAAAAAGGCTAATGTAGCACATGCTAATTATAGATGGTGTTGATTTTTCTTCCACCTATTATGAAAGTAAACTTAGCAAAAAGATTTATACTCACTACTTAGCAATGTTTCTGCATGTCTTTTTGCACTGTTTCTAATTACTAAGCTATTTTGAATGTGTGTAAAGCAGAAAAGTTTGCCTAAAGGCTCAGCTTGACAGCCTTAGAACAATATCCCCCTTATTGCCGATCTCCGTGACCCATTCCCACACTTCATTCCCTTTGACCTCTCTTGACCATTCATTCATTCCTGAAACTCTCTTCTTTCTTTGTGTCACAGACACTGCCCTTCTTCTCTGGTCCTTTCTCAGATGATTCTCTCTGTTTGACAAGCTTCTAACTGAATGCTTTGTACAAAGCTCATCCTCGTTTCTTCGCCCTTTTCTTTTTCACATTCTGTCTCCAAATGAAATGCATCCAACTCTTGGCTTCAGTTACTGATCTCTACATGCTTTAATTTCAAGCCTGAAGCCCTCATGTGCCCTTAGATTCAAGCTATTTAAAAACTGAATTCTTCTTCTTCCCACATAAACCCCTCTTGCCCCCTAAACCTGGCTTCCCTTTCTAGGCACTCTAACGGATTCACTGCCCATCTTTCTCACCTGGTCACTTTGCTTACATATTGTCTAGGGCTCCTTTTGTGCGATCACAGCAGAGTTCACTGGTTGTGATAGAGGCTGTAGGGTCCACAGAGCCAAAAATACTTACTAGATATCCCTTTACAGAAAATGTTTCCCAGCCCCTTATCTAGCAAATAGGTCTAGCCTAACACTTACTGTGTCGTTTTTAAGCTCTTGATTATCTTTTCCCCATTAGACCCGAGGCTTCTTTAGGATAGGGTCATGTCTTATTTGTTGTTGCTTTTTCAAACCTCTATTCCTAGCACAGAACCTGATACACAGGTTTTACTAAATAAATATTGATGAACCGTTCTGAGCTCACTCCAGGAAATTTTAGAGTCATTTTTTAGTCTCTTCTAACTTCATCCCATAGATCCAATCTGTTCCTCACATCCCCCCACCCCCCGCAAAAAAAAAAAAAAATTCTGGGTTGCATTAGATTGTTTGCACAAATGATTGCAATAATTGTCTCTGTCTCTTTTCATGCCCTTGGCTAGTCTCCACCAATACTGACTCTGGGCTTGACCATGTTACTTGCTTTGGCCAACAGGATAATAGCAAACATGATGCCAGTACTTGAAAAGTACATGATCATTGGGGCTTGCCCTTTCTTGCTGCACTTGAAACACTGATACCACCAGGCGAATGAGCCAGGATAACATGCTGGATGATGAAAGACACATGACACTGATAACTAACCCCTTACTCCAGCCAAGAGCCAAATATGTTAGCAAGGCCATAGAATGCTGGGTGACTGCAGATACGTGAGGACACTCTACTGCATGAATGAGCCTGGCTAAGACCAGCAAAAAGCCCACCCAGATGAGCCTAGCCCAAATTGCTGACCTACAAAATCATGAGCTAGTAAAAAATTGTTGTTTTAAACCAACATGTTGTTTTGGAGTGATTTGTTATACAGCATAAGCTAGCTGCTACATCAGTCTTCTGCATTTTAAATGTTTCTAGGATTTGTGCCTTAAACATTACCCCCAAACCACCAAAGCAGTGTTCATCACCACTTTATTCTCTACCGCATGCTTCATACTAAAATAATACACCAACCTAACCTGTCTTCTTGCCACTAGTTACTATTCAGATATGTGAAACACTTCTGCCAAATTAATCTTCCAAAAACTTTTCTTTCACATATCCTGATCAATGGTAAATAAAGACATCTTATTTCCTAAATATAAAGTCCATTTTATATCCTAAATATCCATTTTGATCCTAAAATCATTATAAGATAATCATAGAATCATAAAGCATTAAAAAAAGCCTATAGTTAATATGATCTTACAACTTCCCTTTACATATGAGTAAACTGTCTATCCTATGCCTATCTCCCCACTGTATTTTGGAAATACATACCTTGTCTGGTTTCACACATTCACAGCAGGAGAGGAATTTTGTCTCAGGGCAAATCATACCTTAAGTCTCACTCATATCTGATTTAGATAACTTTTAAGTGAAACTTTGGACCTTAGACTTTCGAATTGATGCTGGAATGAGTTAAGACTTTGGGGGCTGTTGGAATGGAAGGAATGTATTTTGCATGTGAGAAGAACATGAATTTTGGGGTGGAATGATATGGGCTTTATGTCTGTGTCACCCCCATATTCATATGTTATAGCCTTAACCTCCTATGTAATGGTATTTGCAGATGGCACTTTGGGAGGTAATTCAGATTAGATGAGGTCGTGAGGGTGGGACCCTGAGGATGGAATTAGTGTCCTCATAAGAAGAGACACCAGGGCTTCCCTGGTGGCACAGTGGTAGGGAATCCACCTGCCAATGCAGAGGACACAGGTTCAAGCACTGGTCCAGGAAGATCCCACATGGCGTGGAGCGGCTGAGCTCGCGAGCCACAACTGGAGCCCATGTGCCACAACTACTGAAGTCCATGTGCCTAGAACCCATGCTCTGCAACAAGAGAAGCCACTGCAATGAGAAGCCCACGCATCGCAACGAAGAGTAGCCCCCGCTCTCTGCAACTAGAGAAAGCCCTCACACAGCAACGAAGACCCAATGCTGCCAAAAATAAATAAATAAATTTATTAAAAAAAAAAAAAAAAGACGAGATACCAGAATACTCTATCTATCTATCTCATTTTTCTTCCCTCTGCCATGTGAGGGCACAGCAAGAAGGCAGCAATCTGTAAGCCAGGAAGAGGGCTCTCACCACATCTTGAGCATAATGGTCCCCTGATTTCAGACTTCCAGGTCTCCAAAACTGTGACAAAATAAATTTCTGTTGTTTTGGCCACCCAGTTTGTGGGTATTTTATTGTGGCAGCCCAGCTGACAACATCAACATCCACAAGACAAGAATCACTTACATCTCTACCAGTCAAAATTAATTTTCATTTCTACAGACAAGAACCACTTGCATTTCTGTCAGTTTTCTACAATTAACAGAGTCATAAAATAGCTCAAAGATGAGGAAAGGCATAGATAACGCAGAAGAGTGCACTAGACAGGACACCTACCAATCTTTTCTGCCAATGTCAAGGTCTATCATGTTTCCCTGACATATCTAAACAAAAGTTATAAGCTAATTGCCTTTCCCTCTCCTGATCTGAAGTTACTACACATGAGACCTGCTGTCACCTTGTATGGCCAGGCCATTCAAGATGGCTGTTCTCTTGCTCTCTGTACATCCCCTGCTCGACCCATCCCTGTTTCATTTACACTCTACTCACATAACTGAACTTCCCTCTTAATCATAGAGCTTAATCAGTAAATACCTACATACTTGCCCCCAGCCTGAGCTAGTGACTGTTCTAGTCTTTAGATCAGAATGGCTCCCCTACAATAGTTTACCAAGGGACTTCCCTGGTGGTCCAGTGGTTAAGACTCTGCCTTCCAGTGCAGGAGACACAGGTTCAATCCCTAGTTGGGGAACTAAGATCCCACATGCCGCAGGGCAACTAAGCCCGTGTGCCACAACTACTGAGCCTGCGTTCTAGAGCCCTCACCACAACTAGATAGAAGCCTTCGCCCTGCAATAAGGAGCCTTCGCGCTGCAAGGAAGGATCCCGAATCCTGCAATGAAGATCCCATGTGCCCCAACTAAGACCCGACGCAGCCAAATAAATAAATATTTTAAAAATTTTAAAAAGTTTATCAAAAGGAAGACCTCTGCCCATGAAGGTACTTAGCCTGAGGGTCTAAGAGGGCCATGACCCTCCGCTGATTTACCTGGTAACCGATGAGTCAATTCCCCCTATAAGTAGTAGTCTCCCTATTCCTCCCAGGAGTGAAGATTGCTGCCGTGTCCTGCCTGCTGTCTGCTGTCCACGGTGGGGTATCACTCCAGGACCCTTTTGCTCAGACATGTAAGATTCCCATCTATTAAACTATTGATGTCTCTGTCGCTGACTCCAGGCTCTGTCTTCGGTCTCAAGGCTGGGCAAGTACAGGGCTTGCAGGCCTGGGGGAGCAGCCCAATGCATCTCTTTTCACTGTCTCCTTCATTCAAGATCAGGCTTTTTGTTTGTCTTCTTTGATTGCAAGTGCAACCCACAATTCCCAAGCCCACATCAGCCTAAGGAACATTCAAGAGTCAGAGTCATAATGACCTCATGATAGTACCCGTTTTGGCCTGTCTTCACTAACAAACTCTGGAACCCTCAGGCCCCTTCCTTTTTTTTTTTTTTTTTTTTTTTGCCTCACCGCGCAGTTTGCAGGATCTCAGTTCCCCAGCCAGGGATTGAACCCACACCCCCTACAGTGGCAGCACAGAGTCTTAACCACTGGACTGCCAGGGAAGTCCCAGGCCCCTTCCATCCTGTTAAGGATTCCTGCTGCAGCATCGACATTAAACTTTGCTGTGGATGGTTGGTCTCCTCTGGGCCAATGCAAGGCATCAGATCCCCTTCCAGCTTTTACCTTGTAGCTCCTCGGATGTCACTGGTCTCCTTGGCCTTAGCCCTACTGCTATGACACCTTCCTGAAGTCAGCCAGGTTGTCACGTCATGCTGCTCATTCTGCTTTACCAGTCACCTCACAGACAAACAAGAAAGGAAGAAATGAAAGTGAAAAGATCTATCATTTACTGAGCTCCTGTTATGTGCCAAGACTTCAGGTACTTTTTTACTCTTTTTTTTTAACTCCTGTCATTTTTGTTTCTGCTTTGGTAGTTAAAAGTAAATTATATCTCCCCTAAAAGAATCTCAAAAAGATAAGACCATTCTTCTATATGCCCCAAATAATGACATTTAATTAAATTAGTAATTTCTTAATAACATCTAATACCTAGTCCAAATCTAAATTTTCCCAGTTCTCAAAAAAAATGTCCTTTATAATTGGTTTCTCCAAACCAGGATCCAATCCAGGATGGTGTAACTGGTTGTCGTGCTCCTTTAAGTCTCTTATAATCCAGAAAAATATCCCTTTTTTATTGATTAATTCACTGAAGAGTAAAATGTCATACTTTCTGGATTTATCTGTTTGCTTCTTCACGGTATTTGTTCAACTTGTGTGTTTATCTCCTATCTTTCCTGGAAACAAGAATAGCTAAAGTCTTGATTCAAGTTAAACATTTTGGGCCAGATGGAATATGTCATCAGAGGACACCTAATATCTGCTCATCCAGTCATTAGTGATGCTAAGATTGACTGATTTTTCAGCCCTCCTATGAGGCCACCAGCAGTTTACAAAACACTGGGCTACATAGTTATGCCTTCGGCATATTTTGATGAGATACCCTGCAGTCTTGACCACCAGGTGCAACATTGTTGCAGTGAGAAAACTTTTAGAATCTTCAGCAACCCCTCTACAACCTAGCATTTTGGAATACTTCCTTTTGGAAACAAACTGCCTATGGTGAATTTTAATTAAAAATGGACCTTCAAATCACAAGGCTTGCTTTTTCTCCTCCAGGTCAGTGATGTTCTCTGCCAATAGTGAGTCTCAGCCATGATACTGCCCAGTGCTGCAGTGACAGGTTCAGGATTTGGTGTACACTTCCCCAATCTCTCCACCTTTCTTCTCACAACCAGCTGTCCAGTCTTTCTTTATCTCTGTGGTTCTTCCCTGAACCCGGCATGTTTTATTGCCCCCAGGGAGCCTTAAAGTGAACACAACATTCCTAGCAAATACTGTGCGATTCAGATCCTTTATTGCAGTTCAGATATGAGGAGCTAAGGAATTAGCGATTGTGAAATGGATCTGCACATTTGAATGAAGAAACTTAAATTCATAAGAACATTTACCCCCAAGGACACATGAAAAGTTGGCTTTTGAGTGGTATCTTGAGTACTTCTTAATCTTCTGCAATTATTGTTCAGGAAATCAATAATGATAATGTGATGCTGAGAAAAACCATTGTAAGTACCATTACAGTAATGCTCCACTTAATGAGCTGCAGGAACTAGAAGTCAAGTGTGATTGAGAAAGTCTCCCTGAAACCCAGAAGACCTGCAGATTGCTTCCAACCCACCTTTCAGGGAAACGAAATAAACTTTGGAAGCTGAGTTGAGAAACTTAGTCAAATATGTGAATTATATGTTCATTAAAAGTACAAAGCAGGGAATACAATAGTGAGGCAAGTATTTAAAGTCTTGGCTATAGGGAGAGGGGTTACTGGAGGTAGTTAATTTGAATGACAACTGGTTTAAATCCGCTGGAGTCATTTTCCCAAAAGTAAAGCGGAGAAGATGAGAAAATAAATCTTCAACAACTAAAGTTCATGTTGTTCTCACCTAGAATGAGGCAACCCCAATGTCTTACAAAGGCAGATCTATGCTGGTGATGCACATAAACATATTTGTTTATATCTGAAGATCTTTCTCAGAAGAGACAGAAAACTGTTTTTATGAACTTATAGGGCCGATCAAAAGGTAATATTATGGGGAGGCAGATTTCATCTTAATGTCAGGAAGAATATCTTTTATTGTGGTAAAATATACTTAAAATAAACTTATTATTTTAACCATTTTTCAGTGTATGGTTGTGACAGTAAGTACATTCACATTGTTGTGCAAACATCCTTATCATCCACCTCCAGAACTTTTTCATCACCCCCAGCTGAAATTCTGAAACCCATTAAACAATATACCCTCATTCCTCCCTCCCTCAAGTCCCTGGTAACCATCATTCTACTTTCTGTCTCTAAGATATTGACTATTATTCTAACTACCTCATATAAGTGGACTCATACAATAGCTCTCCTTTTGTGTCTGGCTTACTTTACCTAGCATAATGTCTTCAAGTTTCACCTATGTTGTACCGTGTATCAGAATTTTTTTCCTTTATAAGGCTGAATAATATTTCAGGTTACATGTATATACCACATTTTATTTGTCCATTCATCCATAGATGGATATTTGGGTTGTTTCCACCTTTTGGCTATTGTAAATAATGCTGCTATGAATATGAGTATATGAATATCTGTTCAAGTCCCTGCATTCAGTTATTTTGGGTATATACTCAAAAATGGAACTGCTGGATCACACAGTAATTTTCTGTTTAATTTTTTGAGGAACTGCCAAACTGTTTTCCACAGCTGCCGCACTATTTTACATTCCCACCAGCAACACACATGGGTTCCAATTTCTCCACATCCTTACCAGCACTTGTTTTCTGCTTTTTGATAATAGCCATCCTAATGAGTGTGAAGAAAAGACGTTGAATAATTAGACCTGCACCACAGTGGGATGGGCTGTCCCAGGAGGTAGAGGCTGATGGATGTGCTCTACCAAAGACTGAATAGACTGCCATGTTCAATTGTGCAAGTTGTACTGTCCAAGTGTGTCTGGTCATAGGGTGAATGGGGACTAAAAACCAGCACATGTTTCACATGCCAAGGTTTGAACCCTGGTGTAGGACTTTTTCTTCCCTGAAAATATTGTCAGCTTGCCAAGCCATGTGCCTAAAGGGGCACCTTTTTTAAAATGCAAACAAAGGCACTTATAAAAGCTATTAATTATTCTGGCTGACTCTTCAACCTGAGGAAGCTGTAGATAGAACAGATTAATGCACAGGGTAATACCCAGTCCATTGGACTAGGTGACTATTAAGGTCCCTTTCAACAGTGGTAGTCTGTGGATCTCTTTGATAGTATTACAAAATGCCCCTCCAGTCCTCTGACACGCCTTGCATTGACAGGTGAAGTCTGTATCCCCTCACCTTGAATCTAGGATCTGTGACTGCTTCACTAATAGAATTTGCAGAAGTGACACTATATCAGTTTCTAGGCCCAGACTTTAAGAAACTGGCAGCTACCATTTCCTGTCTCTTGGGACACTCCTTCTTGGAACCCAGCCACCATGCTGTGAGGAAACATAAACCACTTTGTAGGCAGACACACATAGAGAAAACCCAACACTCATTACCAGGAAAGCAAACTATCTTGGAAGTGGAGCCTCCAGGCCCAGCAAAGATGACGAGCTGTCCCAGCCAAGTCCCGCCCAAATTGCAGATTGATGACTAAGGTATGTTGTTTTAAACCACTACCATTTTAGGGTGATTTTCTTTAGCTGCAGCTGATAATCAGAACAGTCTGTAATATAATGTGACCAGTGCTCCAAATTCACATTTCCACAATATGCCTCATACCAACAATGCATTGAAGGACTCCCGGGCAAGGCCTTCTCTAAGGAGCCCTTGATTATATTTTTCCATAGAATGTTTTATTTTTATTCTTTTCTTGATATTGAACATTTACTCAGGTTATTAAATATTGTCTCATATTGTGATTTTATCAAGGTATAGTTAATTTACAATATTATATAAGTTAGAGGCGTGCAACATAGTGATTCACAATTTTTAAAGATTATACTCCATTTAAAGTTATTATAAAATACTGGCTATATTCCCTGTGCTATATAATATATCCTTGTAGCTTATTTATTTTATACGTAGTAGTTTATACTTAATCCCCTACCTCTATCTTGTCCCTCCCCTCTTCCCTCTCCCCACTGGTAAGCACTAGTTTGTTCTCTATTTCCGTGTGTTTCCTTTTTGTTATATTCATTAGTTTTTTTTATTTTTTAGATTCTACATATAAGTGATTACCTACAGTATTTGTCTTTCTCTGTCTGACTTATTTCACTAAGCATAATACCCTCCAAGTCCATCCGTGTTGCAAATGGCAAATTTTTGTTCTTGTTTATGGCTGAGTAGTATTCCATAATATATATATATACCACATCTTCTTTATCCATTCATCTATTGATGGACACTGGGTTGCTTCCATATCTTGGTGACTGTAAGTAACACTGCTATGAACACTGGGGTGCATGTATCTTTTCGAATTAGTGTTTTCCGTTTTCTTCAGATATATACCCAGGAGTGGGATTGCTGGATCATATGGTAGTTCTATTTTTTCGTTTTCTGAGGAACCTCCATACTGTTTTCCACAGTGGCTGCACCAATTTACATTCCCACCGACAGTGTACAAGGGTTTCCTTTTCAAGGAGCCTTGAATTTTTCTCACCTGTCACAGGCAATGGCCTTTGTCCCTCATCTCCTCTCCCACGACCCCATCTAGGATAAACTCTCTACGGTATAGACATGCTGAAACCCACCTTCTGCAGCACCTGCATCCTCCCTGTTTGGATTTCTTGAGGAATCATAGGTTTCTCGGAGCCACATGCTGGACCCTTCCACAATCTCTCCAGGGGCTCCTGCTTTGCCCTGGGCCAGTAGTAGGTAGCCCTGGGGTGCTGGCTTCAAGGGACAAGATAGAAACAAAACGTCCTTGATCCAGTAAACTGCTGTCCACGTTGGCTCTTTCACTTGCTATAAGCTTAAGAGGGAACGTACAAGACAAGCAAAGGGGCAGGGAGCGCAGAGCGGAAACCGCGCTCGGACCCTGACTCTGCAGTCGCTCCCTCCGGATCAAATCTGCCTGCACTTAACTGGGAAGGGAAAGTTTTCTCTGCAAGACCTTCCTCAGTTCTGAGTCTTGTCTGTTAAACTACCCTCCTCCTCGATCACCGTCCCCTCACCACCACTTTCATTTCAGGAAGGAAACAGTTAAAAAGACTCCTGCCCTTCAGGGCCTGGGAGGGGGCGGCAGCCTAGTGCTTTATAGTGGCGGCACCCCAGGAGGGCTGGAAGGTTTGGACATTCTTGCCGCCCTAGAGTGGAGTAGAAGGTCTGGGAGCTTTGGGAGAAGGGGAGGACAGACGGGAGGCGTGTTCCTCCGGAGTTTTCCTTTTCTTGCGAGCCCTCGTGCGCGCGCACAGTCACCCCTTTGGTCTGGCGATTGCGGACGGGAGGTGGAGACGCTCCATCCCACCGGGTGGCCGGAGGCGGGCGGCTCGGGGAGGACCTCCCCGGAGAAGCCGTGCCCAGGAAGTTTTGCGAAGCGGGGGCAGCGGTGCAGCCGGGGCCGCTGCCGCGCCGGAGCCCGGGACACTCGCCACCCACCCTCGCCGTCTCGGCTTCCTCTCGCCCAGGCGCCGCGCGCGGACCGGGCAGCCGTCCGCGCCCGCCGAGCTCCACGGTCGGTGCAACTCTTTTCCTTTAGGGGTCCCGAGCTGGGTAGGGGAGACGCCGGCGGGCCCTTCGGTCGGGAGGAGAGGCGAGCCTGGAGCGTTGTAGCCCGGCGCCTGCACCTCCTGCACCGGGGCTGGCATCACCTGCCCGAGGGCGCGAGGCGGCGCGGGCGCCTTCCTGGGCGGGGTGCGCTCCGGGCACGTTGCGGGTTTGGGAAACTGATCCAAAGCGCCTCAGCCTCCCCAGGCGGGCGTCGGATTTTTAGTCAAAAGAAGACCAGCAGTTCTCCGCGGGTCTCCCTTTCCCCCAGGCTTGCGAGAACTTTGTGGAACCTCACGCCCTTGTTGTTGGCTCAAGAGCCTACTTGTGAAGTTTGCCCCGCAGACTGCTTCTCTTCCCGCCCGCCCGGGGCATGCCAAGGGTAGCCAAGGGCACTGGGTGTGAGGAACAGATGTGTCTGGAAAAACCCCAGGGCAGCTAGTTTGGAAACCTGCCCGTGGAGGTCTGGGCGTTTTGTTCTGTGCCCTCCTTTCGTGAACACTTGTTGCCCTTCACGTGCCGAGAACAAGGGCTGTTTCCCGATAATCAGCCTCCGTTTACACCATCCTAATGGCGTTCCGGGATAGACCTGACGGCGGAGGGGGGTGATCTGGGAGGCATATTAAAGTCAGGCGTTGTCAGTCAGGAGAGTTACTAATTTCTTACCCACCGAGCAAAACCCACCAAAAAAACTTATTTCGAAGTTCCTAGTTTATTTGGTTTTTTTCTCCTCTTGTAGATATTTATGACTCCTTCCACTCCCTCTGTTTTGTATTAAGTAATTGAGAAACACCTTGGCAGTCATTTCATGTGAATTACCTGCTCTAAACTCTTGCCTTGTGGGTAAGGTCGGAATTTCCAAATTGCTAATTACGAGTGAACTTTGATCCTGAGAGTCTGAGATGTTAAACTGTTAAACCACAAAGGATTCAGTCCTCTTGCTTAATAATAGCTTTTTTTTTTTAATAAATTTATTTATTTTTGGCTGTATTGGGTCTTTGCTGCTGCGTACAGGCGGGTGGGGGGCTACTCTTCACTGTGGTGCAGGCTTCTCATTACGGTGGCTTCTCTTGTTGCAGAGCACAGGCTCTAGGCACGCAGGTTTCAGGAGTTGCAGCATGCGGGCTTCAGTAGTTGCAGCACGCGGGCTCAGGAGTTGTGGCTCGTGGGCTCTAGAGTACAGGCTCAGTAGTTGCGGTACACGGGCTTAGTTGCTCCGTGGCATGTGGAATCTTCCCGGACCAGGGCTCGAACCTGTGTCCCCAGCATTGGCAGGCAGATTCTCAACCACTGCGCCACCAGGGAAGCCCTTAATGATACCTTTTGAACTCCAGCAAATCCTTAGACCCCAAATATGAAGAATGCTGAATCTATAAACCATGTCCTTCAGGTCTGAACCTGACGTGCTTCACTAGAGCTATGACTGATTATGACTGATGGTCTGAAGCACAGCGTGACTTAGAGAAACGAGCTACAGACTCGTCCTTGGTGGAACATGCATTTGAAAGGGTTTTTTCCTTTGGTTTTGTATTTTTCACCCAATGATGACATGGCAGCCACGTGCCTTTGCCAGGTATCCCTTAGTTCTGCAGCTTCATATGTGTAGAGAGCTGAAAGAGATGTCTTCAGAAATGATTTCTGTGGTGGCGTCATTGTTGGAGGAGAAAGAAAGTGGTTTTCATGGTAGCTGACGCACACTTTGATAAGAACCCACAGATTTGATAAGACTTCTCAGCTCCTGCGGTAATCAGCTCACCAAGCAAACCAATGTGCTGACGTTCAAACACCGAGTGGTACTTTTGTGAGTGGTGTCAACCCCCCATAGATAGCCAGGTCAGTTCACGAAATAGCCTCCTAGCAGACTCTGATGGGCAAAGAGCCATTCCATTTCTGGAAAAGGCCTTCTCTCTTTTACTTTTAAGAAAACTCTTTCTGAAGGTTCATTCCTATTGGGCAACTGGGAGGCTTTAGTCATTAAACAGCACAAAATATTGAAGGATTTCCTTTTTCCCATCTCTGATCTGAGGGGGAGGATGACAATATGCTTTGTTCTTAGAGTTCTGGTCTCCACGGCGGAATGGAAATAGCGGCGTTTCGTAGGTCTGTCAACATTTGGTCAAATACTCCAAACTGTAAGAAGCAGAAAAAAAAAAAAAAAACAACCTGCAAACTACTTACAATTAAGTCTGGGCAGAACTGTATGCCCAGTGTGCCCCTAGCTTAGAAAAATTGATATTTTAAGACTTGACTGAGTCAAGTCTTATGAGCAAAGTAGAGTGAGGTGTTTTACCTGTCCTGCCACTTCTTGGCCACAAAAATGTGACAACTTCTTCAAGGCTCAGTTTCCTCATAATATTGTCCCTGCCTACCTAGAGCTGTAAAGCTCAAGTCAGACAACAAATACTGTATATAATAGATTACTACTATACATAAAATGTTATTATTAATTCAGGTTCTGGGGGGGAATCTCTGGGGAAGGCAGAAGTATGCAGTATTTGCACCTTATATTTATTTTAGACCTTCTGTACAACTTGAATAAATCTTGTTTCATCCATATATCGACTAAGCCCTAAACTTTGTTGATAACCAAGATAACTGTCAAAATTCCTAAAAGTTTATATCAAAATTCATATCAACCATGAATAGACTCAAAAGGACACAATTCTTAAAACTTAAATTGTGACCTGGGTGTATTCATCATACACACACACTACATCATAAATGAGCTTATGGCCTTCATTTAAAGATTCACAAAAATTCACAGAAAATATACAAAATATTAAAATGGGAAGGGCCGTTTTTATTTACCTTTAATTGTTGTGTTACCACCAACCTCCCTCATTTTCCCAGCATCTTTTCTTCAAGTAGAAGCCTAGACTTCCTGAACAAGAAGGACCACTTGCTCTCTGCAAGTGACTAAAACAAAACAAAACAAAACAATGAAATGGTCTTTTGAAAATATCTAACCAACCTCCAAAGTCTATTGCTTCTTCAAAACGCTGGAAACGTTGTTAAAACACTTTAGATGCTAAGAAGTCATGAGAATGAGAGACAGTACGGTCTAGTGGTTAAGAGCTCAGGCTCAAAGTCAGACTAACCTGCCTTTGAATCACAGCAGCACCACACCAGCTATGGCCTTGACAAGCTACTTGACCTTGTGTTTCCCTGTGTTTATAATGGAACCATGTATCTGCTTGATTAGAGGGCATCACGCATGTGAAGTGCTCAGCACGGTGACTGGTCATAATCAATGCAGCTATAAAGGTTGTTTAAAGGATGTATAAAGGATGTTTGGAAAACCAAATAGTATGCCTGGCCTGAGAAAGTCTATTACTCCTAGTTTCATTCATTGGCAAATATCCTGATAATAATTTCTGACGAATGGAAAAGCAAAAAAACTCCTGTCAGAAGATGTTGATTGTACACAGTAATCATCCAGGTTTTCAATAAAATAAATATTTTGTCTTTATCAACTATCTCAATTTTAAATGACTAAGACTATTAAATGTATTGATGGTGTTAATCAGAGTTCTGTTTTTAAATGAACATTTCATAACACTTCAAATGGCTGCCTGAGCTGCATGTTATTCTCATGTTCATTATTTGCCATTGGCAAAACAGCACACATGTTGGAATACTGAATTGTTAATTACAGAATTTGGTGATTTTATGCCTTAATACTATATAACTTTCACTCAGCATATAATGTCTTTTCTCTTCCATTAATAACTAAAATATTGTTATCTCAACTCGTGAAGATTTTTTGTAATTCAGGCTATTGGCCTAGGTGTAATGGAGAAAAAAAAAAAAACTAAAATATTGTTATCTCAACTCGTGAAGATATTTTGTAATTCAGGCTATCAGCCTAGGTGTAATGTAACTTCTTCTCTACTACTTGAAGGAAAAACTGCCATGTCCTCATATTATAATCTAGATGTAAGTATAGCTATGGACAAAAGTGAGAGAGACAGAGACAGAGACAGAGGCAGGATACAGAGATATAACTTGCCCTAGTAGAGCTTTGATCTTTTCTTCTTTTGTTCTGCCATGGGGTAACCTGACACAGATATATCTTATCTAATTACCAGATACATCCTGCTTTTTAATTGAAGCAGTAATTATCATTGACTACAATCTTATTGGCAGCTGGATTTTGTAACCAAAATTATTTTTTCTCTTTTCTCTTTTCAGGTAGAAAAAAAAAGAGGGTGTCAAAGCCAAAGAATAAGAGACCTTTCCTCAAATTTGCGTCAAGATGGAAACCTTTTGCCTCAGGGTGTTGTTTGGGTTGGCGCTGGTTGGATGTGTCATCAGTGATAATCCTGAGAGCTACAGCACAAATCTCAGCACCCATGTGGACGATTTCACCACTTTTCGTGGGACAGAACTCAGCTTTGTGGTTACCACACATAGACCCACGAATCTGGCCCTCCCCAACAATGGCTCAATGCACAACTATTGCCCACAGCAGACTAAGATTACTTCAGCTTTCAAATACATTAACACTGTGATATCGTGTACTATTTTCATCGTGGGAATGGTGGGGAATGCCACCCTGCTGAGGATCATTTACCAGAACAAGTGCATGAGGAATGGCCCCAACGCACTGATAGCCAGCCTTGCCCTCGGAGACCTTATCTATGTGGTCATTGATCTCCCTATCAATGTATTTAAGGTAGGAAGTAACCACAAATGCATTTGCAGGTTGGAACATACGCTCTGATTCCACAGTTGAGAGAGGTGCTGCAGACTTTTCTGTCCTTTGGAATTTCAGTCTGTGTTTTGACTGAGAGCCATTTCTGCTCTCTTAAAACTGGGTGACATCTGAAATGTTTATTGTTTGTTAAATGTGACACGGATTTTCTAACTTAATTGTTAACAAAACAGTATTTCAGGGATGACTCTTCAAAGTCATGGTCTTGCATGAATGGGATTCTCGTGCCAGCCGTGAGCTTGCTGGGTAGATGGGCAATCTGGGGGAAGATCACTGGATTTTTCAGACATTCCATTTCCAGGGTAAGACCTGCTGAGCCCAAAAAGTATTTAAAATAAATTTATCTTCAGTTTCGGTTACCTTTTCAATGTGATGCTCTTCGGAAGCCCGATATCCATAGTATGGCTTGAAATGAGAAGGGCTTATTTTATTTCAACTGTCTGGATGATTGAAGGCAAAGGTCATGCTGGCTTCCGCAGTTAGGGCAACTGCAACTTAGGGATAACGGGTGCATGAGATGGCAGGCCTGTGGTGACCTCATTGAGCAGCATTACTAAAACTGTTTAAAACGGGCATCAGTTTACCGTTGCCTCCCTCATTGCTTCAGCGTACATTCATGGAGCACCTACTGTGTGCCTGCTGCAGAGCTAGGCAACAAGGATCCAAAGACAATCAAAGTTAGAGCCTGAGTGGGAGAGGAAGAGAACTCACCCACTGTTGGTGTGATCACCTTGCTCTAGGGACTAGTTAGTACCAAAACAACTAAAACCAAAAGGAATTAGTTATTCCATATTTGGTCTAGTGGTTGTGTGGGGGAAATTGCTGCAAGAATTCAAGTGAGCTAAAATTCAAATGAAATTTCATCATCTGCGTCAGATGTTTTAGAATGTCTTTATTCCTAGCCCAGGGAAAGCACTTTCCTCAGCCTTTAGTTTTTTGTCTTCTATGTATTATCTGTAGAAACAAAACTATTCTGAGCAAAAATATTCTGAAATATGACTTGAAATGGAAAGTTTGTCAGTTGAAGACATGATTAGTTTTAAGTGAAATAATAGCATCTTGGTTTCAAGTAGATACACTCCAACTGTGGTGAAATGATACTAGCCTACCAGAAAAAGCAGTGGTCTAACCATAAAGATGAAAACAATGATGAAAATTTTGAACATTACAAGGAAAAATCATCTCAAAATTACTCCAGTACACTGTTTGCAAAATTGGGGAAATTAGACAACAAATAAAAATTTAAGGGACTTCCCCGGCGGTCCAGTGGTTAAGATTCCACCTTCCAATGCAGGGGGCATGAGTTCATTCCCTGGTCGGTGAACTAAGATCCCACATGCCGTGCAGTATGGCCAAAAATTTTTAAAAAAGAAAAAATTTTTAAATCACATACCATCTCTTTCCACAGAAGAGCATGAATACATGTGTTTTCTATTTGAACTCAAAGCAGGATTTCAGAACCAAATTAGGAGGCAAAATTGAAAATATGTAAATAATTTTAAATATTTAGCATATGCTACAGAACTTTTTTTCTTTTCAAAAATTTTTGATTTTCTCTTTGTGAAATATTACACGTACTCAACACAACTTCCTTGGGACATCTCTCTTTAATAAGAGATTTGAAAATGTTGACATGACTCATTCACAATCACGGTGCAGAGTATTAAACATTGATTGTTTACACTTACACAACTAGTTAACCAACCCATTATGGCTCAGGAAAATAACATGACCATCTCTGATTAATAATTCCCATTTGGCCATGTGCAAAAGCAGCTTTTGACATAACCATATCTGCTGAGAAGGAGACTTGCTTATCTCTTTGAGGTGCTACCTGCTATTCACGAGACTAAACTTCGTTTCTATTCCGTAGCAACATTTTAAGTCAGATCATCTGAAATATCTCCAAATTCGGTGAAAATTCCAATAAAACTTTGTTTTACATTCATGCAGCAATGGGCAAAAACTGACACTTCCTTATTTGACCTTACGATTCTTCCGTCTTGGGAATCCAATACTTTATATACCTTGCTGTAGTTCTCAACAATGTGGACAGTTTGATGTGTTTTTTCATAGTGGGAGTACATTTGTATAATTCCTGTTTTTCTAAAACTCATGTAATGAGTCCTTTAACCAACATTAATTTTAGAAAGTAAACCTTTGGGGTTAAAAAAAGAAATACTGTTTAGTCATTTCAATCTTCTTCCAGAGGAAAAGAGAAAAGCATTGGAGCGAACAGAAAAGCCTCACAATATTTGAGCGTTATTTCTACTTCCTTCTGGCAGTCCATTCCTCTAGGTTAGGAAACCATAAGATGTTACTGTTTCTCTGACTTCTGCCCAGGAGAGTCAAGAGAAATCCTTCTAAGCAATGTGTGCTCTAGGTCCTCATGCCTTTTCTGCACAGCTGCCTCCTGCTCTAAGAGTCTGATGCTTTGGAGTCTCATATATCAGACCTGTGGATTCCTCTGACCATGTCAAGCTACCTCTGCATTGCAGGGCAAAGTAGTAGCCATCCAGTCTCGCTTTACCATTATGTTTAGGTACTGATGAAAAATGCATAGACTTGAAGAACATTCTATTAAAGGAATGCATGAAGCTTCTTTATCTCCCCTATCATTAGATTTAGGTTGAAAGAAGAATGGTTTAAAGGATCTACTATGTTCGTCAAAGAAAGATAAGTTTTCAGGTCGTTGTGTTTAACAATTCTATCAATTGCTTTTAGACTCAGTTTTAAGGTGTCTCCAGAGGGAGAACGTTGCACTGAGCTAGGTTAGAGTCAGAGTGAGTGAAAGTAGTGTGAAGATTGCATCTTGGGGCAAGTGAGACTTGCTGATTGGACTGTAGTAATATTACAAGAAAAAAGAGAGCACATGATAAAGTGTTCTTTCTATTCACATTTTATTATCTTTCTCTCACTTTGAAAGAGTTGTACTGAAACTGTTTCATATATTGATATGCTGTAAAACACAACTGAAAATCAATGCAGCAAGTATATCAGACGGCTAGGCTGTTTCTGTTCTGTCATTATCCCATGCAGCTAGTGCTAGGTAGCTTTGGATCGTCTGTGGGCATGGAAGAGGTGTCCACTACACATCTGAATTTCCAAGTTTCCTAGTTGATCTCTATAGCTTCAGGATTTCTTCTGCCAGGCTGTACTGGACTTTGCTTGTACTTATCGAGTGCTGCTCTGCTCAGAAACCCCCAAGAGCTCCTGCTTCTTACTGGTTCCTAACACGCATGTGCAGCTCTTGTCCGAATGTCATCACTACCCCTAAGTAACATTCTCTGCCCTAAATGTCATTCTCAGAGAGGCTGGATATAGACACCGAATTGCTGCTGCTGAAGCATGCACAGATCCTAAATTTAAAAATGAATTAGGTCTGGAGTTATATACATTTCATAGAGAAGAAATAACCCAGAAAGTGGAGAGAAATTCCCCTAGCCCTTGCTTACACTTGTGCACATGCACACACACACACACACACACACACACACATACACTACCTGGTGATAAAAATCGGACAGTCTGAGACAATAAAATGTAAAACAGAAGGAACCAAAAGATGCAAATAAATGCCAATTACCTTCTTGGTTTTCAAATGGCAATGTTAAAGAAATGGTATTATTTATCAAAGGATTACTCTAATTTGGAATTGTGCAAAAAACATATCATTAATTTCATGAGCAGACTGACAAAACCAGGAGAGAGGAAGGAAAAGGAGTTAGTAGACCCTTTCAAATGTTCACACTTGTAACCTAAACTGATGATAGATTCAGTTTGTCAAGAAATTACACTATCTGATATCCTGAATTTTCAAGGAATGCAAAAAGTTACGCAAGTAGATTAATCTGTATATAAAATATTTACACTCATTACA
Organism: Balaenoptera ricei; assembly: GCF_028023285.1. Taxonomy (NCBI): domain Eukaryota; kingdom Metazoa; phylum Chordata; class Mammalia; order Artiodactyla; family Balaenopteridae; genus Balaenoptera; species Balaenoptera ricei. Next base: position 30,911,076 of record NC_082643.1, read on the forward strand.
ATGGCAAAATAATTAAAGCATTGTATCTGTGTTTAGAATCCAAAAATGCCCCCCAATGACTAAATGCCAATATAGATTAGAAGTATAGAATTTAATAATCATATTCTTTAATGATTTATTTATGCCCTAGAGTGTCATCTATAGGGAGATGGGTTTTAATTTTGAATAGGGTGGAAACCTTAAAAGTGATGTTTGTGCATGGGTGGGCCAAAGCTTGGTGTCATGTGCTTTCAAGATAACCGTCACCCAGATGTGCACACAGATATGCCCATAAACCACTGCACCTTAGCCTCTTAAGTAGAAACAGAAGTGTGGAGAAATATATGTAGGAGAGAAGTAGAATGGAGAGGATGAGAATGATGGCCATGGGAAAAGAGAGGCAGTTGAGTCCAATGACTTGGCATAGAAATGTCAGCACAGCAGGGAGTTGGAACCAGTGACGTCATAGATAATACTGTAGATGAATAATGTCTCCACTTAGTGTGTGGGGTAAAGCAGATCTCTGAGAACAAACGAAGCAGCCAGTGATACATCCAGTAATCAGCTGTTGACTACTTTAGTCCACTCTAAGCAACCACCTCTTCCTGAGGACAACAATGAAAAACAAACAAAATTTCTGTATGAAATTATCAGGAATATTTTGCAAAGAAAAGCCAAGATTCCCAATATGTTGCTCTGGCAGAGGATCTGAGCAATGTGGAAACCAGAGACATTCACACAAAGCCAGTTTATCTCCATATTCACACAGCCTTTGACATCTTGTGCAACTGGGATCCGTCCTGTTGGGGCAGCCATACAAAAGTTGTTTCTTGACACATCAAATCACAACATATCAGTTGTATGCCTCAAACATAGTAGCTGTTCAATTAATGCTTTTTGATATGATTTAATAAAATCATATCGAAAGGATATGATTAAAATTAACTTCTTTCTTTTAATTGAAGTAGAGTTGATTTACAATGTTGTGTTAGTTTCTGGTGTACGGAAAAGTGATTCATTTATATATATATATTCTTTTTCATATTCTTTTCCATTATAGGTTATTACAGGATATTGAATATAGTTCCCTGTGCTATACAGTAGAACCTTGTTTATCTCATTCTGTATATAATAGTTTGCATCTGCTAACCCCAAACTCCCGGCGCATCCCTCCCCCACTCACCCTCCCCCTTGGCAACCACAAGTCTGTCCTCTATGTCTGTAAGTCTGTTTCTGTTTCATAGATAAGTAAAAAATATGGGAACACTTCACAAATTTGCATGTCATCCTTGCCCAGGAGCCATGCCAATCTTCTCTGTATCATTCCAATTTTAGTATATATGCTCCTGAAGGGAGCACTAAAATATACTTGTAATCAGATTTTTCTGAGACCTTCAAATTAAAATATTGATGATGATGATGATGTTGATTTGTCAGAGGGATTCTTTGTTTACAGACAAGGCACAGGGTATTATCTGTGGTCTGCATATACTACTCCCCCAAGCTGATCCAATTACACACCATTGCATATGTGATAGATATTTGCCTTTTACTCATCATCAAGCAAATAAAAACAGGCCTTTCTCAGGTATTCCAGTAATAGCACTATAATCGTAAAATTAGGTATAGAAACTGTATTCCCTGAATTTTAAGAGAGAAAATGTGTCCCTTCACCAAGCTCTCTGTCCCTTGAAGGTGCATTGCACTCCAGCTCATCGTGTCTTGTTAGATAGCTCTGACCCTGCCTCATCTCCAGGCACCTCTCTCTTCATGTTTTTCATCTACCCCCCTTCACTCCAGCTAACCAAGAGTACCAAGATGATCCTTCTACCTTGAATATTTTCCCTCATGCCTTCTCTGGCTTATTCCACTTTATTCTTCAGATCTCAGCTGAAGCATCTCTTTGTCTGGCAAGTATCCCTAACGTAGACTAGGTCAGTGCCTTTCTCTTGTGCTCCCATGACACACTCTAGTAACCCCGTAAGAGCATCTAACACACGCTCTGTTGTCCCTGCCAATTCGCTTGCCTGTCTGCCCCACTAGACTGCAAGTCCCCTGAGGCACGCTGCCATGATTCTCATTTATCATTATATCTCCACATCCAGCACTGTGCCCAGCTTTCAAAATATTTGATGCATGAGCAAAATGCTCATTTTGCTCAAATACTCTATTTGCCTCTATAAGAATGTTTTTCTCCCATGCAATTCCAGATCTAAAGGCAGACTTGCTTTTTGAATTTACTGAATCTCTACTTTTTTCCTGCAAACCAGGGATGTCTCAGGATCCATAAATCTGTGAAAAATCTGTCAACCTACAGTGACACATAACAGGATTGTTTTCCCCTTGTCCCTTTGTCTTTAGAAGTCAAGAGTTCTTGTTCTATGGTTCCGGAATTATATTGTTTAATTTCCTCTCTCTCTGGTACATATAACCAATTGAAGAGTCACTTTTCAAGATTTCTGTGCAATATGCATTCTTTGAGCATAGTTGTAATTGTGGTTTTGATTGAAATATTAAACCTACAAGTGATTTGGAATATCAAAATGAGCATTCATATCACAAAAGATTTTAGTTACTCTTTAGAGAACAGGAAATATGTTGATTTTCTAGCATGGCTAAAACACAAGCACATTGCAAAAGTTCATTATGCTAACCAGCTGACTTAAGGATATATGTACATATAAAATAACAGAGTGATACATTTATTACCCAACTTGCTGTTCGTTATAAGGAAGTTGCTGTCTGGAAAGGCTTCAGAACCCTCTCCAACTCTACCTCCCCTCTGACTTTTCGTTTCCTGTGTCTGGGAACCTCATTGCTTTCTCTCATGGTCCTGTTAAGTAATTATTCTCATGTGAGGTTACTGGGCTAACCCTCAGCATTTGGTTCACAGCACAGTTATTCCCGTTTCAGTGATGGGGGATGGAAACCATCCGTAACTGCAAGATCGTTCCCATGGCTGAGGAGGGAGAGATGGTTTCAGTCCCCTTCTCATTAGGAAGGTGTTGGGCTGTATAAAGCATCGTGGCTGATGATATTCCTCCATCAAACAGTTCAGATCACAGAAGAGGTTGCTGTATTCTAAACTTCACTTAAATAGTGATGCATAAATGTTTTACTTTTGAGAAAAGAATTTTCACATATACACTGTGTGTGTGTGTGTGTGTAATGTTGCAGTAATTCCAGCATTCTGTGCAGTAAAAGCAGATGTCCTGGCTATTTTATTCTGAAATATTTCTGTAGTGTCTTTATCTTTTGAGTTGCTAGCATGTGAGTGTTATTTTTTTATTATCATACAAAGTTTATACAGTTCGTATAAAGCGTGTGTGAACTAAAATGAAAGAGGTATGAAGTTTACTGTCTCTGAAGCTGATTTGAAGACTAGAGTGGTTAGATAAGGAATGTTCTAAGAAATTCTGTCAAAATAAATTTGATATACAGCCAGAAATTCTACAACTGCTTTCTGGGGCTACCGTATTCTCTTGAGAGCTAGAGAAACTGCTTTCTATAGCTACAGTTTTATTTTTAACTAGGTCTAGTTTTTCTTGGAAAAACTTTCCTACAATATAAAGTTAATAGTTGAAATTAAACTCAATAATAGAACTGAACATATCATTCAACGTTAATATTTGATAGCCTTATTTTTAAATTTGAACATCAAAGATTTTACAAAACCACATGCTCTAAAATGTTTATTTAAATTTGGAAGGTTTGAAATCTCCAGTGTTCTTGAACTCAAGAAGAAAAATCAAGTGTGCCCTCAGATTTAATACCATTTTTGTGGATGTGCAAATTTAGAGGTTACTTTGTATAATTTAAACTTCTCTAAAAGTTTCATCCACATTTTTTGCCATCACGACTTACTTGGAGACTAGGATAGATAACAGAATCTACTCAAATCATGCTTCTCATAACACTTATCTTAAACACGGGAGTCCTATTATTGGGTTGGCCAAAAAGTTCATTTTGGTTTTTCATAACATCTCATGGAAAAACCCAACTGAACTTTTTGGCCAACCCAATATTTTTTAGATCAAATTTTATACTAGAAAGTAATGCGGATGGTCAACTGATTGGCCATTTGGTTACTCAGTTACATCAGGTCTCTCTTCTCTGAATGTTCTTCATTTATTCATTCATAAATATTTATTGAGTTCCTACTATATACCAGTTACTGGGGAAATAGCAGTGAAGAAAAACAATCATCCTTGTCTTCGTGGAGTTTGCATTCTAGTAGAAGAACAAGACAACAGGCAAGTTAATAACTAAATATATAGTATGTGAGATAACTGCTAAGGAGAAAAGTAAAATAGGGAAGAGAAATAAAAGAAGAGGAAGAGGGTATTCATCTTAGTGTGAGTGGCTGAAGAAGAACTCAGTACAAGGTGACGTTGAATAAAAACTAGAACTTAAAAGGAGCAAACCATGCTACTATCCAAAGTGAGAGCATCCAGCCAGAGGAAATGGCAAGTGCAAAGGCCCAGGGGCAGGAATGTGCCTGGAGGGTTAAAGGAGCAGCAAGGAAACCATGGTGGTTGAGTGGAAGGAAGAGAATAGTAACAGATGAGGTCACAGGGATACTGAGGTAGGGCAGGTGATGGGGAGAAGCAGATAACGTGGGGCCTAACAATAGGTGACCATATAATTTATTGTCCAAACCAAGATGCTTTGAGAGTGAAAGTAGACACTATCAATAATTGCATCTGGACAATAGGCATAAACCAAGACTCCCGGAAAAAATAGGAAGCGTGGTCACCCTATGTATACACCTTTATAAAGCCTTTAGCCTTTTTCTCTGAGTGAGATAGGAAGCTTTTAGAAGGTTATGAGCAGGACTACCCTGGTGGCGCAGTGGTCAAGAATCCACCTGCCAATGCAGGGGACACAGGTTCGAACCCTGGTCTGGGAAGATCCCACATGCCGCGGAGCAACTAAGCCTGTGTGCCACAACTACTGAGCCTGCACTCTAGAGCCCGTGAGCCACAACTACTGAGCCCACGTGCCACAACAACTGAGCCCGCGTGCCTAGAGCCCGTGCTCCGCAACGAGAAGCCACCACAATGAGAAGCCTGTGCACCGCAATGAAGAGTAGCACCTGCTCGCCACAACTAGAGAAAGCCCGCGTGCAGCAATGAAGACCCAAAGCAGCCAAAAATAAATTAATTAATTTTTTTAAAAAAGGAAGGTTATGGGGAGATGAGTGACATGATCTGGTTTACATTTTAACAAAAACATGCTGGCTACTGTTCTGAGAAGCATTTCCTGAATCGATGAAGGATAAATATGCAGTCTTAAAGTATGTTATGTATACCAATTTTTAACATGACCTAAAGCCTGATTAGTGTTTACCCTGTACCAAGCTAACTCATTTGATCCTCACAGTAAACTTATCCTATATGACTGTTGCCTGAAAATGAATAAACTGAGGCATGGTGTTTAAGGAATGTCCTCAAGGCTACACAGTTAGTGAGTTGCACAGCCAGGATTTGGATCCAGTCTGATCCCAGTTGCCATGCTGTTAGCTAAGCTGCCACACTGCTTCTCTTCCATATGCCTCATTAGGCAAACTTGATAGTCATCCAGATGTCCTCCCTAGTACAGAAATATATTTTCAAAGACTGTGTTCAAAAATAGTCATCCCCTTTTCTCTCCTGCATTAAACCCAATACTTCTTTAGTTGCTTATTTAAGACAGAAGTGACACACTATAAAGGAAGATGTGTATGAAACAGAGGTTGTTCTCCAGAATAGCATTTATGTTGTAAGTCTTGAAGATTGCATGGGAACATCTGTCAAACAGATTTTTGTATTCCATACTCATTGTCATGTTGGTGAGATCAACTGACAGAAGGGAGCCAGAAAATAAAGTTTTTAAAAAATGAAAAGAAATGTTAAGTTCTTTGATGGACTGATTGCCTAGACATATACATCTACTTGTCTGCTCAGAGGAACACTTTTTGCCAAACTGGTGTCTCATCCAGTTATCATTGGAAAGCCTAGGCAATTTGTTGGCACGAGACAGAAAAATGAGTGCCTATGGCTATCCCAAGGTTTCGGTTGGGGTACAAACACCTGGTTTTATTGATAAAACTAAATGTTGCATTTCTAGATCTTCCTCCTTAGGAGTTGACCAGATGCATAGGAATTAAAAGGGTAATATGAAAGCATAATGGATGACATTTGGGAATATGTCTCAAATGATATTTAAAAAGAAGCAAGAAATAAAATACCTAGGAATAAAATTAACCAAGGAGGTGAAAGACCTATACTCTGAAAACTATAAAACACTGATGAAGGAAACTTAAGATGATATAAAGAAAGGGAAAGATACCCCATGCTCTTGGATTGGAAGAATTAATATTGTTAAAATGGTCATACTACCCAAAGCGATCTACAGATTTAATGTAATCCCTATCTAAATACTCATGACATTTCTCACAGAAGTAGGACAAATAATTCTAAAATTTATATGGAACCACAAAAGACCCTGAATTGCCAAAACAATCTTGAGAAAAAAGAGCAAAGCTGGAGGTATCACCCTCCCTGACTGCAGACTGTACTATTGTACAAAGCTACAGTAATCAAAACAGTATGGTACTGGCACAAAAACAGAGATACAAATCAGTGGAACAGGATAGAGAGCCCAGAAATAAACCCACACACATATTCAGTCAATTAATCTTTGACAAAGGAGGAGGCAAGAGTACAAAGTGGGAAAAAGACAGTCTCTTCAATAAGTGGTGCTGAGAAAACTGGGCAGCTATTAATATATGTAAAACAATGAGATTAGGACATTTCCTCACACCATATACAAAAATAAACTCAAAATGGATTAAAGACCTAAATGTAAGACCTGAAACCATAAAATTCCTAGAATAGAACATAGAATATTCTTTGACATAAATCATAGCAATATGTTTTTGGATTTATCTCCTAAGGCAAAAAAGCAAAAATAAATAAATGAGATCAATTAAACTTAAAAGCTTTTGCGCAGCAAAGGACACTCTCAGCAAAATGAAAAGACAACCTACGAAATGGGACAAAAGAGTTGCAAATGATATGACTAACAAGCGGTTAATATTCAAAATATATAAACAGTTTGTACAACTCAATATCAAAAAAATAAACAACCCAGTCAAAAAATGGGCCAAAGACCTGAATAGACATTTTTCCGAAGACAACATACATATGTTAACAGGCACATAAAAAGATATTCAGCTTCGCAATTATTAGAGAAATGCAAATCAAAACAACAATGAGATCACCTCACACCTGTCAGAATGGCCATCATCAAAAAGTCTACACATAACAAATACTGGCAAGGATGTGGAGGAAAGGGAACACTTGTGCACTGTTGGTGGGAATGTAAATTGGTGCAGCCACTATGGAAAACAGTATAGAGGTTCCTCAAAAACCTAAAAATAGAACTACCATTTGATCCATCCCTGGGTTTATATCTGGAAAAAATAAAAATACTAATTTGAAAAGATACATGCAACCCCAATGTTCATAGCAGCACTATTTACAATAGCCAAGTTATGGAAGCAGATAAATGGATAAAAAAGATGTTATATGTATATATACAATGGATTATTACTCAGCAATAAACAAAGAATGAGATTCTGCCATTTGTGGCAATATGGATGGACCTAGAGAATATTATGCTTTGTGAAGTAAGACAGAGAAAGGCAAATACTGTATGATATCACTGATATCACTTATTTGTGGAATCTAAAAAATAAAACGAATGTATATAGCAAAACAGAAACAGGCTCACTGATACAGAAAACAAACTAGTGGTCATCAGTGGTTTGGGGGGAAATAGGGGCATTGGATTAAGAGATACAAACTACTATGTATAAAATAGATAAGCAACAAGGATATATTGTATAGCACAGGGAATTATAGCTATTATTTTGTAATAACTTTTAATGGAGTATAATCTATAAAAATACTGAATCACTATGCTGTACACCTTAAACCAATGTAATATTGTAAATTAACTATACTTCAATAAAATAAAATAAGCTAGAAATCCTCAATTTAAAAAAAATTTACAATGAAATTTAATGAAATGGTTTCATTAAATCTGAAGCTATTTGAATAAGGAACTTTATTAACATCCCTAATTTTTTTTTTTTTTTTGGCCATGCCACACGGCATGTGTGATCTTAGTTCCCCGACCAGGGGTCAAACCCATGCCCCCTGCATTGGAAGCATGGAGTCTTAACCCCTGGACCACCAGGGAAGTCCCTAATATCCCTAATTTTAAAAGCAAACTATATTGAGCATGTTCAAAATATCCAAAATCATTCCTTTCAAAATATAAAAGGTAATGGGCACACATCTCTTTGCCAAATATTGAATAACATACTATGCCCCATCCCACATGAGTTTTATGTCAGATAAAGTAATTCTGTAGAATGTCTGTATATTTTTAAAAATCTGGCCACTGTGAACTTTTAGCTTAGTTTCACAAAACAAAAATGTTTAGAATACTCCAGCGTTTCTCTTTCAAAATGATGTCATATATGTCACAAATGCTGTGTTTCTCTGCCTATTTCCTTTGTTTCCACAAATTTGATGTTCTTATAGAAGATAAATCTATGAAAATTTAGGGTAGTGTTACAACATTTAAGAGCCATAATACTTTGTAAACATTTTCGACATTTTATTGAGGTGTAATATACATGCAAAAAAAAAAATGTACGTTAAGTGTCAGGTCTATGAATTTTCACCAAATGAACATATCTGTGTAACCAGGATCAAGAATCAGAACATTACCTGCACCCAGAAGTCCCTCAGTCACTAATTACCCAAACTCCCAAGGCAACCACTTTCCTGACTTCTAACAGCATGAATTTGTTTGCCTACTTTTGTGTTTTATGTAAATGGAACCATATGACATATAATCTTTTCTGTCTGGCTTCCTTTGATCAGCACTATGTTTGTGAGAGTAACCCATGCTGTTGAGTTTAGTTGTAGCTTATTCATTCTCATTATTGTATAGCACTTCACTGTCTGAATATGCCACAATGTGTTTATTCATTCTACTTAGGTAGGCATTTAAATAGTTTCCAATTTTGAGCTCATATGAATAGTGCACCTATGGACATTCTCACATGCATCTTTTTGTGTGCATATATATTGCTGAAAAAAATAAATATATACAGATATATAAAAATTAACATGTATTTATAAATATATATAACACTTAAATATCAACATATATACCTATATACTAAATAAATGCTTTTAATATAAATCTTGATCATGAATACTTAAATATCAACATATATATTTATATACTAAATATATGCTTTTAACATAAATCTTGATCATAATCCTTTCATATTTTGATCAGTAATTTTGGAGAACCACCAGGGCATGGTACAGTACTGGGAACTAGGCAGAATTTCCTAGATGGAATTCTTTTCTAAAAGCTCTAAAGGCTTGTGTGGCATATGTCTGAACTTTGTTCATTATAATTCTTCTTGGCCTTTCAAGCAAATCTATTATCTGCCTTCATATTGGATAATCCCCAAATCAACTCACACATTTACTAAGTGTCTATAGAAAACACAAAGAAATCTAGGACAGCGCCAGGGGAATTTTATAGTCCAGTGTTCTGTTGAAATTTTTGAGACCATTGAACACAATTTTACTGAAAAAAATAACATTTTCAATGTAAAACACCTATTAACATTTTCTTTAAAAACAGAAAAACTGTCATCTCTCCTTCTCCTAAAGTAATATATACAGCTAAACCAAAATTAATCAAATTAATCTCAAGAGACACAGAAATAAAATTAGGTTTCAGCATTTTCCATTACTGCCGCAGTAAATGGCCATTTATTTTAAAACTTTAAAACACCCCATGAAACACCGATTAAAAAGCACTGATTTCAGACAGTAAATGTTCTGAGAGTTTAAGTTGGATTGATGAAATTTTCCAGACAATCTCTCTGAGGTTATTTTTGTTAAATGACATATTTTGGGATGCCAGTTGCTAGGTAAAACTTGGAGGTTTAGTTGTAATCTGGTTACTACGTTATTCTAAGACAAAATGGTAAGGGAGGGTTGTTATAGAAATTTACCAAATTGTAGCATATGAAGACAGATCTAAAAGAAAATCCTTCCTAACATCAACACCAAAATTTGCACTGCAACATCACTAAAAAGAAATTTTATGTATCAAAACCACTGAGTAGATTTTAAATGGAATTCAATGGCAGTCTTACAAGGCCCTGAATACATACTGCCAAGAAGGTATTCAGAACTTTGTGAAATGTGTGAACACTGGGCTTTGCAGTCTTATGATTGTGCCTTTAAACTTAGAGGATTTGTTGAAATTTTTCCTGCTTTTTGTTCTGAGGAAATAGTTACCTTCACAGTAATATTTTTATTGGTTTCGTGGTGTGACCTTAAAATGCCTCCAGCTCCAGGCTTACCGTAAAGGAGGCGAAGTAAATCCAGGGGGAAGTTGTGCACATTAAGGTAATATTCCAGGGCCTAATTTGCAAGCACTGAGTACTCACCACTTCGGCTTGATCCTGTCTGATTCTCTGACCCAGGGGTGGGCAAACTACAGCCATGAGCCAAATCCGGCCCAAAGCCTATTTTTATAAATGAAGTTCTATTGGAACACAGCCATACCCATTGCTTACATAAATGGTTTCGACAGATACCAGATGGTCTGCAAAGCCCAAAATATTTACTATCTGGCCATTTACAGAAAAAGTTTATCCACCCCTTTGGCATCTCACCCGCTGCCCTGGCCCTGCTTTACTTTTTTTTTTTTTTTAAGTTTATTTATTATTTATTTATTTATTTTTGGCTGCCTTGGGTCTTCGTTGCTGTGTGCTGGCTTTGTCTAGTTGCGGCGAGCAGGGGCTACTCTTCGTTGAGGTGTGCGGGCTTCTCATCGCAGTGGCTTCTCTTGTTGCGGAGCACGGGCTCTAGGCGTGTGGGCTTCAGTAGTTGTGGCCCGCTGGCTCTAGAGCGCAGGCTCAGTAGTTGTGGCGCACGGGCGTAGTTGCTCTGCGGCACGTGGGATTTTCCCCGATCAGGGCTCGAACCCGTGTCCGCTGCATTGGCAGGTGGATTCTTAACCACTGTGCCACCAGGGAAGTCCCCTGGCCCTGCTTTTCATCCTCGCCTCTCATTCTCCTCTATTTTGTCCTATAGGAGGTCAGAGCTTAAGATCTGAGCTTCAAAAATATGAATAAGTCTTCATAACCTTCATTGTTCTTAAGTGGCTTATACCCACAACGCCCAAGATAGTAAATGGGCATAATCCCAAGAAATCAAAGTATGCTTCTTTTTTAAAATGGTTTGCGACTGATTTTGAATAAATCACTTGATCTTTCAAGTCATTATCTTTGTATGAAAAAATAAAGAAGGGCCATCTCATGGAATCCCATTAGGCACAGTGACACATAGTAAGCCTGTTCCTGAGGTAACTGCTGACATAAATGAGATGAACAGCCCAGGGCTATTACCCTCCCTCTGTCTTCTGCATTTATGTTAGCAAACATCCGAACTTGGCCTCCTTGAAGGTCGTAGCAACTGGGTATCCTTGAAACCTGCTGGACAAAATCATGCATTTTCTGATCAAAATTGAAGAAGTTTTAAATTCTTTGTCGTGTGCTTAGAGACACCCATAACATTGTCTTTCAAGCAATTAATAGCAGCACTGAACCAGGAGGTTAGATCTTTGAGCAGCCATTCATGTTGCAGTTAAACAAGAAAAAGAACAAGGTAAAGATGACATTTCCATTTATTTTAGGGAAATTCCAAACAAAAGAGAAAAAAAAAAAAAAATAGAGGTACTCCCCAGAGATCTTAAAGATAAAAGATTTACATACTTGAAATTATTTGACCAGAAAATCACTGCATTTTATATTTCTCTGACAGACCAATTAAATTATACAGTCATAACTAAAGATAGATGAATTTTTATCTCTGGGCTATAAAATTCAAGGAATATATATTTGGTAATGGACAGAAAGGCCATGTCATAGACAAAGGGGGAGGTGGGGAAAAATATGAGATAGTCCATGTTCCTTCTTTTTTAACAGTATGTGTATGTGTGTATGTGATTTTGTGGCACAGGTATTACTTGTATACATCAGACCTTTTAAAATTGTTGGTGAAGGAAGGGGGAGCTGCAGGGATGGGAGAAAGAAGACAAAGTTGGGTGATGGAGATCCATCCTTGGGACTCTACTTTTAGCCACTCTGTAATTCAGCAGGCACACCCAAGACAGTTCATATATATTTAAGAAAGGGGGGGAAGGGAAGGAAGGAGGAAGGGAGAGAGGGAGGGAACCTAGACTCTCAGAATGTGAGGAGTCAACATTTGTAGTTCCAATTATGTGAACCAGAACTTGGAGCTATTTATAATTTTACAGAGACACTAATTCAAATCGGCCCTGCTTGCAGGCTGATATAATAAAGGCAGTCTCTCAGCTGATAGACCCGATTCTACCTCTACTGTGGTTTGGAAATTTTTACTTGTTTGCCATAACTCTGATTAACTCTCATGAAGTGATAAATATTTGGTTTGTGGAAATGGCCCAGAAGAAAAAGCTGGTACTAGAATTGAACATGTCTAATAAAGTATTATTTCTTAGCCAGAAACTTTGGATAATTGAACAACTGGAGAGAAGCAAGTGCCTTAGGGCTTAATATCTATTATTTGATCACTTTTTAGGTTCTGTGACCCTCAGTGGATCGCCACATTCTGTTTAGACTACTTCTTCTTTGCTAAAGACATACATGGTCCATGACTAATGGTTAAGGTGGTAAATTTTATGTTATGTATACTTTACCACAGTTGAAATTTTTTTAAATCTTAAACTTTGCACTTAAATGAAAATGTAGAAGTATAAAACTTTAGCAACAAAAAGGGAGAAAATCTTTGGGATCTAGGACTAAGTAAAGAGTTCTTACACTTGGCACCAAAAGCGCAATCTATAGAAAACTGATAAATAGGACCTCATCAAAATTTAAAACTTTTACTCTGCAAAGGACCCTCTTAAGAGGATGAAAAAACATGCTACAGACTGTGAGAAAGTATTTGCAATCAACAGGATGAAAAAACAAGCTACAGATTGGGAGAAAATATTTGCAATCAACATGTCTAACCAAAGGAGTAGTTTCTAGAACATATTAAAAACTCTCAAAATTCAACAGCAAAAAAACCAAACAATCCAGGCAGAAAATGGGCAAAAAAACATGAACAGAAATTTTGCTGAAGTGGATATAAAGCTGGTCGATAAACACATGAAAAGATGTTCCATCATTATTAGCCACTAGCGAAATGCAGAACTGAAACCTCGGTAAGATATCACTACACACCTATCAGAATGGGTAAAATTAAAAAATAGTGACAACACTTAATACTGACAAGGATGAGAAGAAACTGGATCATCATACATCACTGGTGAGACTGAGAAATTGTAGAAGCACTCTAGAAAAGACTTTGGAAGTTTATTATAAAACTAAACATGCAATTACCGTAAGACCCAGCAATTGCAATCTTGGGCATTTATGCCAAAGAAATGAAAATTATGTTCATGCAAAAACCTGTTCAGGCATGTTCATAGTAGCTATATTTGTAATAGCCTGAACCTGGAAGCAACCCAGATGTTCTTTAGTGGGTGAGTGGTTAAATAAACTATGGTACATCCATTCCATAGAGTACTACTCAGTGACAAAAAGGAACAAGCTATTGATACACACAACAACTTGGATGAATCTCAAGGGAATCATGGTGAGTGAAAAAAAAAAAAAAGCTTATCTCAAAAGATTACATACTATAATTCCATTTATATAACATCCTTGAACTGACAGAGTTATTGAGATGGAGGACAGATTAATGGTTGCCAGGGGCTAGGGAGTTCAAGGGAGAAGGGAAGGGAGTGTGGTTAAGGGGTCCTTGTGGTGATGGACCTATTCCATGTCTTGCCTGGAGGTCGATACACAAACCTACACATGTGATAAAATTGCATAAATACAAACAAATCAATGAGTAACACGGGAGAAATCTGAATAATATCACTGGATCATATCAATGTCAAAGAAATGGTTGTACCAGTTTACATTCCCACCAGCATTATATGAGGGTTCCAATTTCTCCACATCCTCACCAACTTATTATTGTCAGTCTTTTTTATTATAGCTATTCTAATGATGTGTAGCGGTAGCTCACTGTGGCTTTAATGTACTTTTCCCTTAATGATGAATGATACTGAGCATTTTTCATTTTCATGTACTTAGTTATTTGTATTTCTACTTTGGTGAAATGTCTATTTAAATCTTTTACTCTTTTTAATTATGTTATTTCCCTTTATATTTTTTAATTGTAGGAGTTCTTTACGTATTCTGGATGGAAATCCTTCATCAGATATATGATTTGCAAATACTTTTTCCCACTCCGTAGCTTTTCTTTTCATTTTCTAAATGGTGTCTTTTGAAGAGCAAAATTTTAAAATTTTGATGAAATCCAATTTATCAAATTTTTTTCTTTTATGGACATGTTTCTGTGTCATATCTATGAAATCTTTGCCTAAGCCAAAATCACAAAAAAATTCTCTTATTTTTTTAACAGTTTTATAATTTTAGCCCTTACATTTAGATCTACGATCACAATTAATTTTTGTGTAGTATATGAGGTAAGCATCTAAGTTCACTTTTTTGCATACACATATCCAATTGTCCCAACACCATTTATTGAAAAGACTATCGTCTCCTCAAAGAACTGCCTTGGCACCTTTGTTAAAACTTAATTGATGATAAATATAAGGGTTTATTTCTGTCTTTTCTTTTCTAGTCCAATGACTTATGTGTCTATTGTTATGCCAATACCATTCTGCCTTGATTACTGTAGTTTATAGTAAGTTTTTAAACAGGTACTATAAGTCCTACTTTGTTGGATTTTTTTTTCAAAAAAATTTTGGCTATTCTGAGTCCTTTACATTTCTATATAAATTTTAAGATCAACTTGCTAATTTCCTTGAATTTACATAGGAATTGTATTGACTCTTTGGATGAATTTAGAGAAAATTGCCATCTTAACAATACTCATCCTTCCAATGCAAAAACATTTATTTAGGTCTTTGATTTCTCCAGTATTTGGTAGCTTTCAGCAAACATGTCTTATACTTCTTTAGTTAAATTTATTCCTAAGTATTTTATTCTTTTTTTGATGCTATTTTGAATGGAATTGTCTCAATTTCATTTTTGTATTTTTCATTTCTAGTATATACAAATGCAACCAATGTTTGTATATTGCTTTTGTAGCCTATGACCTTGCTGAAGTCCTCACCATTACTCTTGCAGCATCAACTTTTTTCCACAGCTAGTGTGTGATGGCGAAGAATGCAATGACTTAGAAGAGTTTTGTGCCACTGCTTGATTCATGCTAAGGCACTGGTAGTTTTAACCACTGTTGCTTTTGCACCAATAGTGCAAATGTCAACCAGTAGAAAAGGCAGTCATCTCAGTGTTATCTTGATCTTGCAGGTCCTATGAAAGGTTCTCCTGAACCATGAAAAGGGATCTCCAGGGGTCCTCAGGCAACACTTAGAGAACCACTGATCTAGATGGTCTCTAAGCACCTGTCCAAAGTCTAAAATGCTATAATTTTTCAGATCTAAGATAAATGTCGTTTACCAAACTTGTCTTAATAACATTTGCTTAAGTCGCTGATTTTCATGGCAGTCAATATTCCTTGGACAATTGCTGCATGTAAAACAATGTACCAAGTGTCCTGAGAGAGATGAAAAGGAAATAGAACATTGGCCCTAATCTCAAGGAAATGGTACAAGTCTCTCTCAATACTCAAGTGTCTAGGAAAGGAAGCCCAGCTAATTAGTAGACTAATTACATTAGACCCCAAATTTGTATGTTTTCTGTTCTAGGTAGCACTAAAACAAAATACATATAATGGAGATATAGTGTGTGTCGAATATCAAGACTGAGAAGTAAAACTAGGTTAAAATCTATTATTCTTGACTTACACAATTTAATGTTATCTCATTTCCAAATGACTGGAAATAAGACAAAGTAGGATCAAACTAATTTTCAAATTTTTTAATTCTTAATTTTACACTATGATTTATAACAGACCCTTGACTGGAAGCTTAAAATAGCCACTTACCTACTGTTTTTTCCTGCATTTTACTTATAGTCAGGATTTACAGTATGGTGCTTATAGCTCACTGGGCAAATTTTCTGTATATTTTAGCTTCTCCCTGCAGAGGAATAAAATACTGTTCATACATTCGAGGTAGATAAATAGTCTCAAGACTTCATCTATGGGATTCCACAGGTACTAACATCCTTCATCCTTTTGGGTAGAAAAAAGAAAGGCAAAAAGGACTAAAATACTCATAGTTGGGAAGAATAAAAGAGAAATTGGGAAGACAAAATTATTCATGTAAAATGAAGGGAGGGATTGAGGTTAAGCGAGTTTAGGGATAAATGGAGTTGATAATAGTTTCAGAGAAACCAGCTATAGACTGGAGTTCTGATATGAAAAAAAAAAAAAATCATGCAATTTAAGAGCTGGCAGAGAATTTAGAGATAAGAAATGTTGGGCCAGAACGAGATTATATGGCAGAGGAGGAAGGCAAAGCCCAAAGATTTCTGACAGGGCTAGAGCTGGAAGCCAGAATTTCTAACTTCCCTGCAGTATATTACATCCTTCCTTCTTCTAAAACTTTAGTGGGTGAATTGTTTACATGCATGTCATTCTTATGTGAAGCATCATTACATGACTGGTAACTCAGCCATCTTGAGCATGTCTTCCTAATTCACTTTTTACGTCAGCTATTGCAAATTGTCTTATTTCCTAATGGATTTCTGTTATTAAATATTCAAAATCACCTCAACCTTATTTACTGTAACACATCAGCTTCAGCATCAATAGTGTTCTTTTTTCCCCAAAAGACACATATGGTATCATTTTCTTCATGCCGCATACCGTATCCTAGTTGGGTCATCGTTTCCATCAACACAGGATAATTGTGACCACATGACGTACTTTACAATGAAGAACTAACCTCAGTTCTTAAGATTTCACACATTACATCATTAAATAGGCAGCATGCTTTCAAATCTGCTGTTGGCTTTTGCTTTTTTCTACTTATTACCACCTTCCTGATAAGTTTTTTGGGGCTACTACCTAAATCTACATGTGGAAATCTCTACCAGTTTATTTTTTGTTTTGTTTTGTTCTGCTTTGTTTTCGCCTGCATGTTTCTTTTAAATAAGTACTAGCATGTACTACCATAGAGAGTGCTGATTAAAATAAACAGTAACATTTTTTCAACAGGTTTTGGGTCTTATTGTGTGTCCAGGTCAGAGCACTTATTTTCTATAATTAACTATCTTTTCTCCATCCAGGAAAAGCCAGGTTCATTCTTTCCAACGTAAATCTTCTCTCCATTATGAATTAAATCCTAAAATACTGACACATATATTTGGCACTAACCTATACAATTTTGATACTGAGTGCTTCTAACTTTTCTTTTTTAAAAACATTTAATTCTTCTCCATCCAATGATCCTTTGGTTTTAGGCATACCAAAAAAGTAGAAGTCATAAACCCCTTGATTCTAGATTGGCATCCTTACAGCAGCTTTATCAGAGACATTTCTTTTCATTCCCAGCCTTCAGGTGACTGAGACTCTTGGGGATAATAAGCCCATATCTTGGGTGAACCATCTTTCCTCTAATGAAATAACCTTCCTGGGTTTGGAACTTGGTTTTAAAAAGTATTTTTTCGGGACTTCCCTGGTGGTGCAGAGGTTAAGAATCTGCCTGCCAATGCAGGGGACACGGGTTCGAGCCCTGGTCTGGGAAGATCCCACATGCCACGGAGCAACTAAGCCTGTGAGCCACAACTACTGAGCCTGTGCTCTAGAGCCGGTGAGCCACAACTAATGAGCCCGGTCGCCTAGAGCCCGTGCTCCGCAACAAGAGAAGCCACTGCAGTGAGAAGCTTGTGCACCGCAACAAAGAGTAGCCCCCGCTCGCCAAACTAAAGAAAGCCCATGCGCAGCAACAAAGACCCAACACAGCCAAAAATAAATAATAAATAAATTTTTTAAAAATTAAAAGTATTTTTTCCTCTTTTTTGTTTTTTCTCTCTTTCACCTGGTTGTTATTAACATCTATGTATTTCAGATTCTAAAAAGTTAAGACCTCAGCTGACACCGAAACACTGAATATTCAATGGTGAAATAGAGGGATAGTGGGTAGTAGCAACAACCTCAAGTTTTCTAATCTAAGTGCAGAGTAGCTGGAGCAGTTTCTCAAAACCCATCTCTTATAGGAACTAACATTTACAACCTGCGATGGGTCAGGCCCTGTTCTAAGGACTTTGCCTGGATTAATTCATTTCACACTCACGTCAACCATATGGCATAGTTTTCACCTCCAGTTTTCACTGAGGCACAGTTCACTTGAGTAAGTCATGTAGGGTACAAGGCAGCCGGGTTCCAGAGCCTTCTTTGGCTGAGTTCCCACAGAATGTTGCTTGCAGCTTCTTTAGGGTCACATCTGTTCATCTTCTGGGTAGTCATTTCCTTGTGAATGGGGCCCTTTGTACCTGTGGGGTCTGCCACCCCCCTGGACCTGGTTACCTGGATGACCGTCCTTCACAATCTCACTGGAAAAAACAGACAGAAAGTAGAGACTGATAACCACACGCCGTGCAAATAGCTCACATTTCCAGATACTTACTTCTGCTAACTGCTTTCTATGGATTGTCTCTTCTGTCACCCACAGTAACCCTGTGAGGTAGCTGCCATCACCATTTCCATCTTCTAGAGGAGGAAACTGAGAAGCAGCGAGGTTAACCAACATGCCAAGGTCACATGGTCTGCAACATAGCAGAGCTGGGATTCAGTCCAACCCAGGAAGTCGAGCTTCAGGGCCCACGCTCTTTACTACACCAAGCCACTTGCTTTCATTAAAAGGAGTGCTTCTCCATCCCCCCAGGTCACAGAGGGCACCCAGAGTCGAGAACATCTGTGGAGTGTCTGCTCTGCTCTAAGGATGCCATGCTTTCCAAATTCTTGGGCTGGTCGGGAAGCAGGGGGAGCCTGTCAAAGGAAAAAGTGTATGGGTAGGGTGGAAGCCATGGGTTTTGTTTTATTTATTTGATTTGATTTCTGTGAAAACTCTGCCTCAATCCGGAAGCAATTAAAGCATAAGGGAAAGGCAAAATTCATTCTCAGTCACACAAAGTGACTTATTTTATTGTGACCAATTTGAGATTTGCAACAGCCAGAAAACATGTCCTCATGGAAGGCCTGTCCTGGGCATCACAGGCTTTATTACCATCCCAGTCTGTACTGTCAGGAGACGTAGAACATCTTTACTGCTGATTCGACTATGTACCAACTTCTACATCCCAGCCCCTGCCCCAGAAAGAAAGAAAACCTCAGAACCCCACTTTTTGAAGACTGGTACCTGGCCCGTCATGCCCAGCTTCAAGCGACCCAATGATAATCCATGTTGAGGGGAAGAGAACATTTTATTTACTTTGAGGTTTCCAGCTATTACAGACTATATTCATAAATCCCTCATTCCTTCCTGAGATGGGTGGGTTGGGATGAAGGGAAGGAGGAGAAGCCCTCATCCTCACTGGATGGGCTGGAATGAAAATTAGCACAAAGAAAAATGCACTGCTGGTTTTACTTATCCCATTATTAAGATGCCATGACAATAACAAAGATAATATCCAAGTAATGGCATTAGCATCTGGAATGGATAAAAAGAGGGGGTAAATTCATTTATATTATCCTTTTCTTCATGGTCATGAATAATTGGTACATTTCAGTTTATGATCACAAACTATAGCAGTTCAAAATAACTAACGTCTGTGCGGTGTACATTCAGTTTGTGGATTCTCTCATAAGCATTGTCCCATTTGAGCCTCCCAGATGGTCATCATACCATTGTGGCAGGTATGAGAACCACCCCATTTAACAAATACAGGAATGAGACATAACAATGGGTAAGTGGCTTACCCAAGGTCACTGTTGCTAACAGATAAATCTTGTATTTGAAACTAAGTCTTATGAATTGACAGTCTAAGTTGATTTTAAGGAAAGAACAGCCTTATTTCATAATGCCAAGCTGGTGAGGCCTGGGACATTAGGCCTGGGACATGAGAGTCATGCATACCAGTTAGGTCACCTGCTATTGAGCTGTGCCTTTCTATACTGATGGCTTTAGGCACTATCGGCATGAGAGGGGTGCAAACTACATGGCCCCAAGCCGTTATGATTTTTTATTTATGTCTATATTACATTCTGTTTTCTGCTCATCCTGCACTATCTGGCTGTCAACTATCTATCAGTTTTTTACTGATCATGGCATCTCTAGAGCAGAGGTTCTCAGGGCAGAGGTTGGCGGACTAGCAGCATCAGCATCACCTGGGAACTCCTTAGAAGTGCAAAGGTATGGGCTTTCCTGGTGGTGCAGTGGTTAAGACTCCGCCTGCCAATGCAGGGGACACGGGTTCGAGCCCTGGTCCGGGAAGATCCCACATGCCGCGGAGCCACTAAGCCCGTGTGCCACAACTACTGAGCCTGCCCTCTAGAGCCCACGAGCCACAACTGGTGAGCCTGCATGCCACAACTACTGAAGCCCGCGCGCCAGAGCTGGTGCTCCGCAACAAGAGAAGCCACCGCGATGAGAAGCCCGCACACCGCAACGAAGAGTAGCTGCCGCGCATAGTAGTAAAGACCCAACGCAACCAAAACAAGTGCAAAGTCTCAGGCCCCACCTCAGACCTACTGAATCAGGAACTCGGGGCAGGGGGCGCGCAGCAGTGTGGTTTAATAGGCCCTCAGATGATGCTGAACCTGCTGAAGCTTGAAAACAAGTGTGCTAAAGCAGTGATTCTCAACCTTGGCTGTACATTGGAATCACCTGGAAGCTTTAAAAACTTCCGGGCTTGTGCCCCAACTCCAGAGATCCTGATTTAATTGGCCTAGGACAGGGTTTTTCACCTCAGCGCTACTGACATTTTGGGCTAGATAATTGTTCATTAGAGGGCCTGGCCTGTGCATTGCAAGATATTTAACAGCATCCCTGGCCTCTACCTACCAGATGTTAGTAGCCTCTCAACAATTTGTAATAATGAAAAATGTCTCCAGACGTTGCCAAATGTTCCCTGGGAGACAAAGCACCCCACAATGAAGAGCAGTCATCTAGGGGCATGGCCTGGGCATTGGTATTTTTAAAAGCTCCCTCAATCATTCTAATGTACAGCCAAGGCTGAGAACCATTACTCAGGAGGGTTTGTATTGATGAGTAGCTTTGGATGTGCAATGCACAAATAACAGAACCATTTAAAAAGAACAATAAAAATGGGTGTAAAGTAAAAACAAATCAACCTGCGGGGAAGACTCAGACCATTCACCCGTAAGTCAAGGACGTGAACTTTAGGGCATAAATTTCACAGCAACCATTTGGCGCCTTACATTTTTGCTTACTTTCTCGTTGTCAGGTACGTTCCAGAAAGCTGACATAAGCAGGTACGTTGTACATACTATCAATAAAAGATCACAACTAAGTAGAAATTGCTTTGTACCATATATAGTAGTGGCCAGACATCCTGCTTTTGGATCTAGTCATTCTAAAAACAGGGTGCTTATTGGTGGATCATGTGGTACAAGTCCTTAGATAAATCTGTTTCGACAGGTTAAAAAATGCAGCCTATCAATTTTATGTTGATTTTTCCACAATCCGAATCAGCCACACAAATACAGAATTTCTACATTAATTTGTGCCATTTAGTAGTGCTTTAGTTTTCAGGTGGAGATCAGGACTTTAATTACGTTTCAGCTGAAGAAAAGTCCCCTCAGAAAAGTCCTAAAGCAAAATCCATGCTCAGCAGATGACCCTCTGCTGCCTAGGTTGCCCTCGGCTGTTCCTCTGTGGTCCACTTGAGAACCCGATTGGACCATAGGACGGGCGTCATCTTCAGGTGCCTGCTCTGTGGTTCTTATCAAGCTGGACAGTCTCAGCACAAAGGGAGGGCTCTCCGAGCAAAGTGTTTGGCAGCCCCTCTTTACCGTGGACTTTTCAACAGAACTGTATTCTCCCACCTCCTCCAACAACTAGTTGAACGGTGCATTGTTTGTTTCAACATAAAGAGTGGAAATACTACTTTCAGATACTGTTAAATGACTTTTAAATAGAAAGTAAATTATAAGGTGAATGTGTTTTCTGTGGAAAATTGGTGCTATCAAATTTCAAAATGTGAAAATATTTCCCTGAATTAGTGAGTTGAAATCATTAATTTGTTCAACACCTACTACATACGAGGTACTGTGTGCTGCCCTTGGAAGTTATAAATATGAGGGTTACATAAAAGCACAGACCCTCTTATGGCAAAAATAAGCTATGTCCGCTCCAAGGTTCCAGATTTACCCTTGAACCAATCCGACTTGTTAGTCTGTCAGACTGGGTTGGTTTTTCTTTCAATGAATTGATATTAGCTTGTTAACAATAATGAAATCAACTAGTTCTTTTACCATGGTCTGTTTATGCTAAGCAGTTCTTTATCTTTTCCTATCCTAGTCTAAGTGGTTTTCCTCAACGTGCTTTTAAAAAATCAAAACATTTTAATTAGGCAATAGAACTGCTTCCCAGAAGTCTGCTCTAGGAAACAAAATCATAAAAGACTGCTGAAAGGTATTATTTCCATAATGTTCTGATTTTTAAAAAAACCAAACAAACAGGATTTATGTACATAGGGAGTTTTCCGGAAGAAAACACAATTTATAATTAACAGTGGTGCCTTTGGGCAGGGAATTAAGGGGTCTTGAATAGAATGGAGACTTAACTTTTCATTATACAAGTTTTTATACAGCTTAACTTTTACCATTTTAAATATTGTATTTTCCATTTTAAACGCTAGTAAATAACAGAAAGGATACATTTCCCGTAGTCTTTCATAAGCTCCAAAATGCCTCTTCTAAATAAGAGAAAAATAGGTGAGCTATACTCTATGTCTCTTTGATGTCTTCCTTTTATATTTGTTTTCTTGCTAAGACAGAGTGGGCTGAAAGGAGTCTTTGAATCTAAGATTACTCCAATATTGGTTCCATGAAAGAGGTTAACAAGCAGGTCCTATTTGAGATTGGGTAGTTAAGCAGGGCCTCTTTGAGGAAGCCAGCTTTAACCAGAAAGAGAAGTTGCCTGCAGGTAGGACCCTAATTTCCTGCTGGCAGCATGAGAACGGTTACTAGCCATACATCCCTTGAGAATGAAGTGGATATACGTCAGGGATGTCTACACTGTGATTGTACCTTAAATTTTTTTCCAATGATTTCTTTCATTCTCCTTTGTCAATAATTCCCAAGAAGAATCAATGCTGGCAAAGAAAAAAAAAGAACAACAAAAATAACCAAACACCTATTTGTGTCAAAGAAAGACAATTCTGTGATCTATTTGGTGTTCACCAATTCCATGATATCTTTCTCTTGAGTGCTTCCTTTACACCTAATCCTAATTAAAAGTTTAAGCAAGCATGAAAAAAAAATATTTCAATTGAGATTGGAAGGGCCTGAAACAATACATGCTCTGTTGTGGGTTCTCCCAGATCATTTTTCTTAGCACTTGTTACTTAGACCTGCACGAGATTTCAGAGTCTCCCTTGTTAAGCCAGAAACATCCTTTTCTTTTCTCTCATTGTTGGATGTGTGAATTGGGAAATCCATCCACGTAGATTTCAGGATCCTCTGTCTCTGGGAGTGAACCAACCATAACAATTCAACTGTTCCAAAACTTATCCTATAACAATCCTTACACATTTTAATTACATCTCTCTAGTCTTTAGTGGAGAATTACAGTTCTGGGACAAAATACTAAACTCTCACTGTGTAAAAAAGTAATATTCAGGTTTTCTTTTTAGGGGGTGATTCATCTCAGAAATAATGTTTTATGTGTTGACTTGCATCAGGCATTCATAACTAGCAATCAGCAATGGTATAATTATTTTCTAGCTTCGTGAGAACTGTCAGAGTTTAGGGCAGTATTTCTGTGAAGAGCCCACTGGTTGTCCTTGGACAAAGGTATTTATGGAAATTCTGAGAAGACACCAACCAAGACCAGTTAGAGTGAGAGGAAGAAGAGACCAGCGGTAGGGCTGGATTGAAGGAAAAGGTCTTTTAGAAAACTACTCAGAAGAAGGGAAATATGTTTGAAAACCAAAAAGAGAGAACATCAGAATTTAAGTCAAACAGGATCTTAGCCATATAAAATAGAATTATAGATAGCCCTATGTTACTAAACTCTCAAAATGCATAAGTTCTGATTTTGTATTTCTCGGGTAATAGTTTCCTATCCTCTTTCCATGGACTCATATTAATGACCACGCCAACCATGAAATTAAACCTTACTCTTTTAGAAATGGTAGAACAAAATTGGAAGGTCAACTTAGAGTTACTATGGCGATAGGTACTCTGCAAAACAAAGAAGTTTGTCAAGTTAGTACAATATTATTTCCTATTGAGTGGAGTAAGTTTAAATTCTGAGTCACTAAGCAAACATAAGAAAGGACATCAATACCATTTTTACTCTTGAAAAGGCATCATAGATATTCAGAAGAGACTTCCTCCTTTTAGGTAGCTGAGCTATTATTTAAGGCCATGCTTCTAGTACGATACCTAATCAGATATCTCTAATTAGATATCAGCAATTCACAGAGGATTTATGTTCTTGCTACTCACCACAGCCCCTAGAGGGTCATCACCCTCTCCCTGGAACAAAAATTTCAAATTGTCAATGTGGAAGAATAGATGTCCCTGCAAATGCTACAAACAGGTCACAGTAACCACATTTTCTTGTATGATAAAGGAAAATCTGAGCCTAAATAAAGATAGGCCACTGGTGTCACACCTGCTGAAGCAGGGCAGCAAGTTAAGCATGGAGGAAAAGGTGAGTTTCAGGTGGCTTTAGCTGTTAACCAGCCGGCAAAGCCAGTACATTCTAAACCACTTCATTTTCCCAGTATTCTCCAGAACATCTTATTCAGAGCTTTGGCTGATTGTCAGGAGATAATATAATCTCCCAATGCCACTAGCTGAAAATGATTCATTTTACTCGTGATTTAGTAAGACTTGATCCGAGATGACTGCCTGCTTCTCAGTTAAGCTGTCATCCAAACCCCCAAATTTTGCTCCTCTTTGAAAATTAGGCGGCGTGACTACTTCCTATAAGATCAAAGTTTTATCTCTTGTTATTATATTTATCACTCTCCACATTGTTCAGGATTAAAAAATTGCTGAGGCTTTAAAATATGAAAAAAAATGATGATAATACTCTATTGCTACCACACTAACTGAAAAGCATAGTGAACGATAAAATTTAGAAGTTTGGAAGCCTAATTAGAAATATAAGTGTCCGTGTATCCTATGCTGGCTCTGCCATTTCTTACCATGCTCTTTCCTTTTTTCAGCTGCTGGCTGGGCGCTGGCCTTTTGATCACAATGACTTTGGCGTATTTCTCTGCAAGTTGTTCCCCTTTTTGCAGAAGTCCTCAGTGGGGATCACCGTCCTCAATCTCTGTGCTCTCAGTGTTGACAGGTAACGTGGTTCTTTCCCTTTACTCTGTTGTTGGGTTTAGAAAAGCAGTTTTCTCAGAAAGAAGAGAACTCGAGGAGCCTTGAGAATTGGTGTTCAAGACAGTTGTTCAGTAGTTCCCAGGAATGAAAATACTAGCAATCTTGCTCTACTGTTTAGAATTGCTTTCCACAGTTGCTGATTACCAGCCATCTTTGGTTCAGGCAACTTGTACCGAGAGCATTTCACCAACTATATCCGTTTGACATCCTTATGGCAACGAAGGAAAAAGGAACATGTTAGATGGAATGAATGTTGGAAAAGGAAATTCTAGGACATCCAAATTCTGTATTTTCAATGGTAGATTTCTCATTAGAAAAAAGAAGATACTGTTCAATTGTATTTCTAATGCTTGATTAGTTGAACTGAGTGGTGAGTACTCAGAATTATGTTCTAATCTATGCTTTTCTGAATACCTGAAATGCTTCCTAATTTTTAAAAAGAGGACAACAGAAGCACCCCTTGATCCAACTCTGAAAAAAACCATCAAGTATCTCAGAGTCTTTCCAGAATTCTTCTCAAACATGGATGTCAAGGCGTCAAGAAAGAAGTCCTTCTGAATTCCATGAACTTCTAGAAGGTATTTTCTATACCTTCTAATTTTCATAGCAGGAATTATAAAAAATGAAGTTAGGAACTCTATAACACGTTTTGTGGTGCTTTTTTATATTGAAAATAATCCTTTGCAAATGCTGTTTAATGTCCTATTTAGGTGGTTTACCTACAATTTAAAAGAGGTTTTCATTTTTCCTTTCACACTCTGACAATCACTTTATCAGAGCACCTAAGTCCCATCATCATAGAAATAAAAGGCCCACTTTCTTAAAGAACATTTTAGTGTTTACAGATATTCTATTATTTATCGTTAACAATTAATTTTCAGGACCAAAAGTGTTATTGTTAAAACATAAAAATACTCATTCCATTGGTAGTAGAGAATTATAATGGTATCCTTGTTATAAATTTATGGTTATAATAATTGTGAAACACTAAACAAAATGTTTAGTAGTGTTATTAAAAATAAATTTATTGCTGAAATTAAAACAAAAAAATTCCATTAGTAGTTTAAACTGCAGTAATGCTATTGACAAAAATGCTACCACTGCAGTGGTAAACACAAAGATCAGAAATAATTTCATCACCTATTAGTAGGATTCACAGTGATTCCCAGGAAAACCTGAGGTCTACATAGTTTTCTTCTGCATCATATCAGATGTTAAGGGCTGCTGCATAAAAATATTTACATACAATAGATGGCCACTGTATCACTTTCACTTGACAAATAATAGATTATGCTACTTGTGACCATGTCCTAAAAACTTGAGCAAGCATTTATAATCTGGATTTTATTCACTAATGAATTCTCATTCTGCTGTTCCCACTCCTAGCACCCCAATAATATCATTTCCTCTTGTATCTAAAGTATTGTATTATCTAAAAATTAAAGTCATTTAATTATATCTATTATATTACTAATACATGAAAAATTTTTCCTACCTGTATTTATCAAGTTGTATATTTAGAGATGTAGCTAGGTATTTTCATTATAATATCCAATTAAATTTTAAATTATAATATAACTCTAAAACCCATATGGGGAAAAGAAATAAGAAAATAATCATGACAATTTTAAAAAGAATTATGTTTCCTATATGCATATTCTTCCTATATGATATTCTTAAATGTTATAAAGCTACAGTTTTAAAACAATGTGGTACACACACATAAACACATTGACAAATCAATGGGAAAAACAGAAACAGGTGTCAGAGTGTACAAGAACATAATATAGGCTGAAATCACTTTAATGGGGAAAGGAAAGATTCATCAATAAACAGTGTTATGTACCATCTGGGGGAAAAAACATGTTAAAGTCTTATTTTGTACTATATATCAGTAATAATATTTATAATTATTACCATTTATTGAGTATTAGTATGTACCAGGCCCTGTTAAAAATACTTTCCAGAAATTATTTTATTTAATCCTTATAACGACACCTGTGATGGTGCTATAATTATCCCGATTTTACAGATGAGGAAGCTGAGGTCGAAAGGGCTTAATCAAGGCCACTTGGCTACTAAGTTTTGGAGCCATAATCAAATAAAAGTAGTGTGTGTTCTTAACCACTATGCACAAGCATGCAAAAACTCAAACCATAGAGCAATAGAAGAAAATAAACCAATTTGTTTCTGATCTCTAGAAAAGGAAGACTTTTTGAACCTAAAGTGGATGGTAGAAAATCTGAATAAAACTATAAACGCATTTCAGGACATAAAATTTTAAAACGTGAATATCAAACATTCATAAAATTAAAAAGCAAATAAATAAAGCAGTAATCCAGGGAAAATATTTGCAGCAAAACTACAACATGTTAATATTCTTGGTATTTAAAGAAGCCATACAAATAGTAATTAAAATCTTACTACTTCCATATAAAAAGGGCATGAGTGTAAAAATCACCAAAGAAGAAATTAGAATGACTAACATATGAATCATGTTCACGTTATCAAAGAAATTCTCATTAAAAGGCATGTTTCTCAAAATCTGGTGGTAGTAGGGAATTGAACAGCCCTTCAAGAAACTAAAGTCCTACAAATGTTTTTGCCTTCTGACCCCGTAATTACAATTTTTACGATCAATTCTATGGAAATGATCCAAAATTTGAACAAAGAAGTCAGGTACAAAGATGTTCCTTACAACAGCGGTCCCCAACCTTTTTGGCACCAGGGACCGGTTTCATGGAAGACAATTTTTCCATGGACGGGGGGCGGTGGGGGATGGTTTCGGGATGATTCAAGTGCATTACATTTATTGTGCACTTTACTTCTATTATTATTACATTATAATATATAATGAAATAATTATACAGCTCACCATAATGCAGAATCAGTGGGAGCCCTGGGCTTGTTTTCACTTGCCACTCACTGATAGGGTTTTGATATGAGTCTGCAGGCAATTGATTTATTATGGTCTCTGTGCAGTCAAACCTCTCTGCTAATGATTATCTGTATTTGCAGCCGCTCCCCAGCGCTAGCACCACCGCCTCAGCTCCACCTCAGATCATCAGGCATTAGATTCTCATAAGGAACACGCAACCTAGATCCCTCGCATGCACAGTTCACAGTAGGGTTTGCACTCCTATGAGAATCTAATGCCACCGCTGATCTGACAGTAGGCAGAGCTCAGGCAGTAATACAAGCGATGGGGAGCGGCTGTAAATACAGACGAAGCTTTTCTCGCTCACCTGCCGCTCACCTCCTGCTGTGCAGCCCTCTTCCTAACTGGCCATGGGCTGGTACCCGTCCATGGCCCAGGTGTTGTGAACCCCTGCTTTACAAGATCATTTAAAGAAAAAGTTGAAAGCAGCCTTGTATTAGGGAAATGGATAGGGATGAAATGCAATTTATATGTATAAGTATATGAATATAAAATTCCTTGAAAGGAATATGATAAATAGTAGTAGTAGTTATGTCAAAGGATAGAGTAACAGGCATAACATTCTTCTGCAAGCAGAAAACAACTTATAAAAGTTTATTTTATTTTCTGTGACCCATTTTCCTTATTTACTTCATGCTATTCCCTACATTTTATTTTTCTCATCTGCCCAGCTCATTCCTATGACCTTTATTTTAAATTAACACTAATTTCCTATGACTGGGTAGCTCTAAAACGCAAGCATATGTAGGCCTGTGTGTGTGTGGAGAAATACATGTACATGCCCAGCTCAGAGTTACTTCCATGCCTACTCTTGCCTTTACAAAAGCACCATCAAGTTTGGGAAAACAGCATTTTATTTAAAAAATTAAACTTTGTCCCAAAGTTTAGGTGAAAATAGGATGATAATGAGTTTTAGGAAAGGGCCACTCAGTGTTCTAAGAAAACTGCACCTCCGAGGAACCATCTAACCAAACCCAGACAAGGACAGCCCATGACAAACAAGAAGGAAAAACAGGAGAAGGAAGACAAGGAACATGCTTGGCTCCTATAAATAGTAAAACCTTTTTTAAGGCAGCTGGGTAGAATCCTCTGAGAAGAGAGGCATTGATGAAAAGAGAGGCCAAGGAGAGGAAAGAATTTGCTTGGTTTGATAAGAAATATAGGCAACTTTTCATCCCTGCAATATATTTTCTTGTTACAAAAATTAGAGTATATGCTCTGAATAGTGTTATGTGCCATGGTATAGTGGTCCCTTTTGTAGTTCGTATGAATCTATTTAATAAATTTTTTTCTTGATTGAAAAATACTTTAGGGCACTTATTCCTCAGTGATATACTGTATCATGAATTATCCCTAGATTAAGAAGCATAATTCATAATTTAGTTCAACAGAGAAACTCAGCAAGAAGGGTAAGATGTACAGACATGAAGAATCAGTCCTGGCTGCTGTTCTTTAGGAGTTTCCATGGTTGTGAAGACAATGACCTGGGAACCAGGGAGAAAGAAGTGCAGAAGGGAAGTGTTCAGGTAGATGGATTCCCCAGCCACCTAAATCATCGAAACCCTCCATTCCTTCTCTAGCTCACCTTGTTCTGCTGCCTCTTTCTTCCTTGGGGGAACCTCAGAGGACGATCTTGCTGAGCTTCAATCTCCCCAGTATAAACCTTACCTGTAGGCAGGGAGAAGGGGGTGGTGGGAGATGATGGGATGGAGAAATGGAGGGATTTGGTCACAGATTCCTGTTTCTGGTGTAGGAATACTTCACCCACACCACGTCCTCCCCTACCTCATGCATGGAGAAAAATTAACTCAGTGTTCAATCACAAGCTGTCAGTTATGTAGCACATGAAATGTTCTTGGTTTGAAAAAAGAAAGAAAGAAAAAAGAATGTCAAGCATTTATTTCATTAAGACTTAACCTCAGTTTTAGATCAAGGAGAAGAACCGTTTTAAAATTCCACTTTTGCCAAAATCTGCCTGAATCCAGGAGGTTTTTTCTGGGTAATCAACTCACCGTCCTTTGTTCCCTGGGTCCTTTCTTTATTATTTTTACATTTCATTTGGTACTGACTCTCAACTTTGGGACCGGTATGTAGGGAATCTATTTTGACATTTCTATTTCAAAAGCTTTCACACTAGAGAATGAATCATTCACACTTGATTTCTGAAGATAAGATACAATTTGCTTTGAATCTTGATTCGGTTGCATTATATTCTTCTAAAAATAAGAAAATGCTTTTATTTAAAACAAAAACAAAAACAAAAACAAAGCAAGGAGTAAAAAGAGGGAAATTGGAACCTGTTACGAAACAATTTGCAACTTGGGAATCCCTGCTTTCGTTCTATGAGCTGAATCAAATTACGGCCCAGGAAGAGTTCCCGTGATTTTTTTGGTTTTGTTTTTTAAATATGATGATTATCTCTCATTTCAGAGTTGTTGTTTTTGAGGGAGAATAATGAACGTAACTAGTCATCCAAGTTTTATACAATTTCTCCATTACTTCATTGATTGCTCAGTGAATACTAATACTTTAGGATCAAAGAAAAAGTCTAGCTTCCTCACTCCAGGCTTTTAATCTGAATAAGGTAAACAAGACAGAGAAAGTGCATCCCTTGTACCAGAATGGATGACTTCCCATTGTTCATTTCAACTATGGACTTGTCTTATTAAAGCTTTTCACTAATTCTTCCTCAAATCTATTATTTATTTTTATTTCACATCATTAGTTACTTAAGAATAAGATAAAACAGGAATTTCAGAAAAAGACTGGGGCAATCTAGAAACAAATTTTGACCTCTATCCAAGCTTTATCAGTGAAATAGTTCTGTCTAATGCTAAAGCAGTATACTTCTAAAATGAATGAATTTTTCCCAACAAAACATGAATAACCAGCCATTACCAATAGTGCAAATAGGTATTCTTACCTGCCATAAATGACAAGCTTTACAAGTTACTCTGAGATTGTTTCAGGGGGAAAAAAAGAAGGGGCAGGGATTGGGAAGAGGAATTCAGTGCTATTCTTTGTGAGGTTAACAGTCATGTTTAAAGTAGAAAATGATGGGGGTCAGACCAGTAAAAAAGGTCTGGGTACAGCTCCAGATTGTACTTAAAAGTTGCCTAGGGAAAGAGGCTGTAAAAAGATATAACTCTTTTAACAACTACTCCAGATGATGTGTAATTAGATACCTGGGAAAGTTGTAAGGATCCATTACTAACGCACTTTGATTTGCCTCAAACTCAAAGCCAGTTCTTCATCCCTCATTTCCAGTAATTGCTTAGTGGTCTCTATGATATTCTCAAAGGTTTATCCTAACTCAAGAAAGAATGGAAGTGATTTTCTGAAAAACTTCATTTTTACTTAGACTTGGACTTGGTTTCTCCTATGCTATGCTATGATTTTCCTTTCACGCTGGGTGTAGGGCAACTTGTGATCTCATTTGGGGGTCTGTTCCCTGTCACACATAGTTATTCGCTCTTTTCTCTTATTTCTATTGTCAAGATCAGGTGACTGGTTAATCTTGCTACCTCATTCTTCTTTGATAACAAACTACCCCCAAACTTAGTGGTTTAGGACAACCACCATTTTCTTATTATCTGACCATGTTGTGGGTCAGGGACTTGGGCATTTCTTCCGCTCCTTGTTACTTCGACTGCGGTCTCACGGTGGAGTTCAGCTGGCCGCTGAGCTTGCTTCATGGGTCCAAGACTCACATGACTGACCCCTTGGCAAGAACAGCTGGACATCTGAGCTCAGCGGAGCCCATCTCCCTCTCCGTGAAGTCCAGGGCTGTTCAACACCCCTCCAGCGGGCTCAGGGCTCCAGGGTGGGACCTGCTGCTCCATTCAGAGGCCGGGCATGAAACTGACAAAGCATCATTCCAGCTGTGCTCAGCTGGTCAAAGGAGCCACAGGCCAGCCCAGATGAAGGACCCAACTGAAGAAATGACCAAATATCTGCAGCTATCTTTCTTTTTTATTATTATTAATTTTTCTTTTGTTGTTGTTGAAGTATAGTTGATTTATAACGTTGTGTTAGTTTCTGGTGTAGACCAAGGTGATTCAGTTATACATATATAAATATATATTCCTTTTCAGATTCTTTTCCATTATAGGTTATTACAAGATATTGAATATAGTTCCCTGTGCTATACAGTAGGACCTTGTTGTTTATATATTTTATATATGGTAGTTTGTATCGGCTAATCCCAAGCTCCTAAATTATCCCTTCCCCCCCTTCCCCCTTTGGTAACCATAAATATGTTTTCTATGTCTGTGAGTCTGTCTCTGTTTTGTAAATAAATTCATTTGTATCATTTTTTTTTAGATTCCACATATAAATGATATCATATGATATTTGTCTTTCTCTGACTTACTTCACTTAGTAATCTCTAGGTCCATCCATGTTGCTGCAAATGGCATTATTTATTCTCTGCAGCTATCTTTTATTTTTTTTTAACATCTTTATTGAAGTATAATTGCTTTACAATGTTGTGTTAGTTGCTGCTGCATAACAAAGTGAATCAGCTATACATATACATATATCCCCATATCTCCTCTCTCTAGCGTCTTCCTCCTACCCTCCCTATCCCACCCCTCTAGGTGGACACAAAGCACCGAGCTGATCTCCCTGTGCTATGCAGCTGCTTCCCACTAGCTATCTATTTTACATTTGGTAGTGGATATATGTCCATGCCACTCTCTCACTTCATCCCAGCTTACCCTTCCCCCTCCCCGTGTCCTCAAGTCCATTCTCTACATCTGCGTCTTTTTTTATTTTTTTTATTTTTTTTATTTTTGGCTGTGTTGGGTCTTCGTTTCTGTGCGAGGGCTTTCTCTAGTTGTGGCAAGTGGGGGCCACTCTTCATCGTGGTGCACGGGCCTCTCACTATCATGGCCTCTCTTGTTGCGGAGCACAGGCTCCAGACGCGCAGGCTCAGTAGTTGTGGCTCACGGGCCTAGTTGCTCCGTGGCATGTGGGATCTTCCCAGACCAGGGCTCGAACCCGTGTCCCCTGCATTAGCAGGCAGATTCTCAACCACTGCGCCACCAGGGAAGCCCCTACATCTGCGTCTTTATTCCTGTCCTGCCCCTAGGTTCTTCAGAACCTTTTTTTTTTTTTTTAGATTCCATATATATGTGTTAGCATACAGTATTTGTTTTTCTCTTTCTGACTTACTTCACTCCGTATGACAGACTCCAGGTCCATCCACCTCACTACAAATACCTCAATTTCATTTCTTTTTATGGCTGAGTAATATTCCATTGTATATATGTGCCACATCTTCTTTATCCATTCATCTGTCAATGGACACTTAGGTTGCTTCCATGTCCTGGTTATTGTAAATAGAGCTGCAATGAACATTGTGGTACATGACTCTTTTTGAATTATGGTTTTCTCAGGGGGTATTTCCAGTAGTGGGATTGCTGGGTCATATGGTAGTTCTGTTTTTATTTTTTAAGGAACCTCCATACTGTTCTCCATAGTGGCTGTATCAATTTACATTCCTACCAACAGTGCAAGAGGGTTCCCTTTTCTCCACACCCTCTCCAGCATTTATTGTTTGTAGATTTTTTGATGATGGCCATTCTGACCGGTGTGAGGTGATACCTCACTGTAGTTGTGATTTGCATTTCTCTAATGATTAGTGATGTTGAGCATCCTTTCATGTGTTTGTTGGCAATCTGTATATTTTCTTTGGAGAAATGTCTATTTAGGTCTTCTGCCCACTTTTGGATTGGGTTGTTTGTTTTTTTTGATATTGAGCTTCATGAGCTATTTGTATATTTGGGAGATTAATCCTTTGTCAGTTGCTTCATCTGCAGATATTTTCTCCCATTCTGAGGGTTGTCTTTTCGTCTTGTTTATGGTTTCCTTCCTGCAGCTATCTTTTAATCCACTTCACCTGGCTTCTCTTTAAAGTTCTTCCTGCTGGCGTTTTGCCCCCACACCTCTGTACGGCAATTGGTTTGCCTAACACATAGGAGACACAAATCATAAACAAACATTACAAAGGGTCACATTTGCTCAATTAAAGATGTGCAGACATAAAGATATAAGTGCCACTTTACCTTATGGAAGTGGCAAAACTGAAGAAAAATAAATTTTAATGAAGGCAAGCATTGACAGGCACTTAGGAGAAACATTTTTTAAAGGTACTTAAGCTACTTTTTCATTCTCTTGATTTAGTAATGTCACTCAAGATAATTAACCCAGGAAAATCATTCAAAAAGAAAAAAAAAATCTGTATGTGCAAACATATTTATAGGCATGTTATCCACAACCTTGAAACACTAGAAATGATGTGACCATAGGAGGAAGATTTAGGTAAATTGTATCAATATCTTGTTATACTGGGTAGCCATGAAATTAGTAAATGCCATGCCTATGTAGAAACATGAAAAGCAAATAAAGCCAAAAACAAAATTGTAACTGACAAGATTATAATATAATTATATTCAAACGATACTTATGAGAATAGAAACGGGCAAAGAATAAGAAGAAATGAAAATAGACTTTGCTGAAGTGATCTTTTGAATTGAAGTTTTCTTTTACACTGTTTTAAAGTACATTCAACAATATTTATTTTCAGTTTAATGAGTTTCCCAGATCATACCTTAAAGATTCAAAGACATGCATTAAATGCCTCTAGCCTTGAAAACATGTAAAAATCTATTTATAGCCATATACAGTAACAAACATCTTTACATAAACAAAACATGTAATTTATTCTTGTATTTTGGCATGTCACATGACAGAGTTCACAGTGGTGTCATGGGAAAAGACTCCCCTGGGACTTGGCAGACCAGAGCCCCGGCCCAGGCGCCCCACATTCACTGGAGACCAGGCAGAGGACTTGGTGACACACCCTTCCTCAGGTTCCCAACGAGAACACAAAGGGAGAAAGATCAGCCCAGAGGTCCTGCTTGGTTTTAAATTATTGTGTTCTAGGATTCTGAAAGTATTAGCTCTTTATCTGTTGCCTAATTCAGGACTGGCTTGAAAAATAAGAAACTCTTTGGAATGTATATTGGCTTTGGCCAATAAAGACAAATGCATGGTAAGGAAACGAACAAAGAAAGATGCTTAATTCAACAGATATTTATTCAGCACCTATTGTTGTAGGTCTTGTGACCAACATGCAAGATGTCTGCCCTATGGAGCTTATATTCAAAAGGGAGAGGTGGGCATAGACCATAAACAAAATAAATAAGTAAAATATTTGATTGGTCCCATAGTAGTAAGTGCTATGGAGAAAAATAATCAGGCTGAGTGGGACAGGGTACATCTGGAGGGGAATCTGGCAGTTTTAAATAGGGTATTCAGGGAAGGCTTCTGTGAAAAGACACCATTGCGTAAAGATCTGAAGGAAGTGAGGAGGCAGCTCTGAGGACACCTGTAGGCATCCCCATTGGGGTGGGAACCCATTGGGGATCTGAGCAGAGGGGTGACATGATTGGCTTACATTTTAACAGGCTCACTCCGGTTGCTGTGTTCAGGGCAGACTGCAGGAGGGCGAAGTGGACACAGGGAGACCAGTTAGGAAGCTATTACAATAATCCAGGCAGGTGGTAACTGGCGAGATGGTGAGAAGTGGTTGCATCTGGATACATTTTGAAGGAAAATGTCGCAAGGTGTGCTAAAGAACTGGATGTGTGGTGGAAGAGAAAAAGAGGAGGGAAGGCTACCTTCAAAGTTCTGGGCCTGAGATGGTAAAGACTAGAGAGAAGGCAAGGAAGGGGGCAAGGAAGAAGACCAGGAGTCTGGTTTGGGTGAGTTTCAGTGCCTATTAGATAGCCAAGTGGAAACCTCAAGTAGGCAGGTGGATATACAAGTCTAGAGTTAGAGGTGAGGCTCTAGGCTAGAGTTATAAATTTGAGAATTAATTATCAGCATATAGAGAGTTTAAATGATACTAAAGCCATGAGACTAGATGAGATCACAAAGAGAGAGGGTGTAGATAGAAAAGAAAAGAGGTGCAAGGACTAAGGAGAAATCCAACACTAAGAATTTAAGGCGTGGGCATGATCCAGCCAAGGAGATGAGATGGAGTGGTCAATCCCATCAGCAGAATGTGGTCAAAGCCAAGTGAGGAAAGCATTTCAAAGAGGAGGGATTATTTCCAGAAAAGTTTCTGTTGGCAGGCTGTTCATAATCACACCTAGTAAGGAGAACATATTGTGTATTATCTGTTGTGTCATTATCACCCAAATAGAAATCATTTTGGGAACATCCAGTATTTCTTATTTTCCACACCTTTCTGCACCTCCATCATCACAAGGGAGTGTTTCTAATCACTCTTATGGTTGTTTTCTCATCTCAGGGAGATGTTATCAAGATCAGTGTGATTACAGATGGGAAATATTCTAATTCTCAGTCATTTGGGTTAATGAAGGAGCAGACTGATTATGAATCATTTGCTCAACTAGGCACTAAAAATTACTTCTATTTATTTTTAAATGTTGAATTCACATTGGATTATAGATATGTAATATTCTGGGAACTCATGGGCACATTATAAAATGACGCTGGTCTGTGAATATATTCATCATTAGAACATGTAGATCACATTTTCTTTCTAAACCACCTTTTATCTCCAATCCTGCCTAAGAAATCTGGCTTTCTCTCTTAAGAGATAACGTGTTTTATTTACATCACCTTTCCTGATAAGAGGAGGGGAGAAGAAACAGATATAACTCACCGCCACCCTTGGGATATAGACATTCTGTCTCCGTTCCTTTTAGCTTTTACTGGACATCAGGCTGCCAGTCTAATAAGGCAGCAAAGAAAAGTAAACAGAAATAGAAAGCAGAATATATAGCAGTCTTCATCCCACTGGTAATAACCATAAATTTTAAAATGCAATGTTGGCTACATCGTAAAAGGATTTTCTTGGTCTGTTTGCATAGCTGTATTTTATTCCATTCTGAACTAATCTGGACTTTTTCAGAGATTCTTATTGTACACCAATCTTATTTACCCTAAAAATCTTTTGCAAAACATTTCTCCAGCAAAGTGTGCTGTATATATGCCACGTGGCATCATTGTGCATACCAAAACTATAGGTTCTAATCTACAGTGAAGAACAAGGTAGCATAATTCCTAGGACTTGTGTTTTCACAGGTGTACCTTTTAGTTGTACTGAGACAGAACACTAACTATAAATGATAGGGGCTCATTTTGGTGGCTATAGGTAGCTTGTATCTTGCCTTGGCGTTGCTGACTAATCTTTCCCATTAAGCTGCCTGGCCTGCAAACCCATGTGCACCTGTCTCAATGCCTCGGTCTGTTTTACAGCCTTCTTCTGGCACTATCTAATGAAAGCTATTAAAGAGAATGTTTCCTTTCCATTACAACAGCAGCAAAAATTTCAAGAATGAAGTCACAAAAATACTGTACCACAGGTCCCTTCTTAATAGTAAGTCTGAAAGCAGTTAGCACCAGACCATCACCTCAGGTCAAAGAGCATAGAGTTTCTGAAACCAAACGTTCTTCAGACTTAACATTTAAATGTGATTATTATCATAAAATATTAATGTAAAATATAAGGCAAACACAATTTCTTAATGCCAGTTAGTGCTTTGATTGGCATGATTGTTCAGTTATATTTATATCCTATGCTTCTGTATGAACCATTCTTTTCTATTAAACTGTAAACCCTAAAGTTTAGGAACCAAGCTATCTTTAGCTCAGTTTTATATAGTCTAGCACAGGGCCATATGGGAGAGATATAGTTATTCTTTGACATTTTCAAATATAATTATTATAAATATTTATTTACTAAAACAGCCACCTGGTACAAGCCCACTGTGATCATATTTTGAGGGCAGAGGAAGGGGGAAAACAATGGAATATCTATGGTCACTATTCACTTAAGGATATCTAGATCCACTTCATAGATAATATTTCAAGTTTTTTTAATATAGAAACAGAAATAAGACATTACCATAACAAGTACCAGCAGCTTTCACTACCCCTTCCATCATCCAATTTTCCCCCCAGCTTAATAAACATGGCACACCCATCTCTGCTGCCACATCCTAAATTCTCATGAGATTTCGATAGGCCCCAAATGAAGATCTCAGACTCAGGCCTGCCAGCCAGTTGAACTCCAAATGGGTAGAACTTTTAATAGCCCCACTTGTTTTTCACACCAGGACTCACAGAAAATTCCTAAAAAGCTAATGGTTGGTCACTGGCCAAAGGAAGGATCTTTCCAGCATTTATAATTTTCATTTAATTGAAATAAACTTAAAATTTCCTAACCACTTGGTGCCATCACCCCCCCCCCTTTTTTTTTAGGTACAGAGCAGTTGCCTCCTGGAGTCGTGTTCAGGGAATTGGGATTCCCTTGGTCACAGCCATTGAGATTGTCTCCATCTGGATCCTTTCTTTTATCCTGGCCATCCCCGAAGCAATCGGCTTCGTCATGGTGCCCTTTGAATACAAGGGTGAACAGCACAAAACCTGTATGCTCAATGCCACGTCAAAATTCATGGAGGTATGAAAAGTTTAAAGGAAATTAATTGGGGAGGGGAGAAGGTCTTCATTTACCATCACCAAGATTTGTTGATATCTCTACACTGCCGAGTGTGGTTTACTCTGTTAGTTCAGTCAAATATTCTTTAATTGCATGAAAAGCAGATGTTAAACCAGGGCTTAGCTTCTTCAATAAAACAACTATTTTGTTTTGACTCTTGTATTATAGCACAACTGTAGACACAACTATTGCTCTGCACCAAACAACTCAGAATTCTGAAACAGATTTACTAAGAAAGAGAGATTGATGTGTATGCATGTAGTGCTATTTGTTTTGATAATAAGGAATACAGCACAATTTCCATCTGACAGACATGCTGATGCTTATTTGATGTTACTTGGGGAAATGCGCATTGCTCACACAGTTTTTAAAGACAGATTTACTAATTCAAAGTAGGAAGTCATTCTCATGTGTGCTTATGTTAGTACAGATTCTGTCTAATATACAAATAATATAAATTTTTTAAATTTTTTATTTTATTTGGATTCTTTTCTCTTTTTAAAAAATATTTATTTATTTATTTTTGGCTGCATTGGGTCTTCGTTGCCGCGCATGGGCTTTCTCTAGGTGCAGAGAGCAGGGGCTACTCTGCGTTGTGGTGCGCGGGCTTCTCACTGCAGTGGCTTCTCTTGCTGCGGAACACGGGCTCTAGGCGCGTGGGCTTCAGTAGCTGTGGCACGTGGGCTTCAGTAGTTGTGGCTCACAGGCTTAGTTGCTCCACGGCCTGTGGGATCTTCCTGCACCAGGTCTCGAACCCGTGTTCCCTGCACTGGTAGGCGGATTCTTAACCACTGCGCCACCAGGGAAGCCCCAAATAATACAAATTTGCAGAACTTTTTTAAAAAGCATTTTAGTGTAACAAATTCAATTGTTGCTTAATACACCTGACCGCATTAATGTTTCTGAAAAGCTTAATTACATAACTGAGAGTATTAGGAAACACATTTAAAACGCATATTTCCTCTGCAAAACTAGTCACATGTAGAACGAGGAGGAAAACCAGAATAATTATTTCTCTTAAATCAGCATAATTTAGTACTTTGATGTAAGTTTCATGCAGTTCAGATTCCACATTTAATCATTTACAGACATCTTAAGGTATGTTTTCCTTCCATGGAAATTCACAAAATTAGTGGTTTTACAGTTGACCAGTTATCCTGCTTGGAAATTCTTGTTTCAAAATTAAAAGTGCTCATGAACACAGCCAAACTAGCAACCTTAAAATTAAAGTCTTCTGCTGATCTACTGACTTTTTTATGAAGTCAGCCTCCACAGTGAAAAGCAAAGTAGTAGGAGGCTATCAGAATTTGGGCAGTGTGAATGAGCAATCTAGAAAATCCTGACTAAAACATTAGAGAGAAGAGGCTCAACATAAGAAGGAACTCACTGGGAATTTCCTGGTGGTCCAGTGATTAGGACTCATGGAAGTCATGGGTTCAATCCCTGGTCAAGGAACTAAGATCCCGCAAGCCGCACAGTGTGGCCAAAAAAAAAAAAAAAAAAGAACTTACTGACCATTCCAGCTGGACAAAATGAAATGGGTTTCTTCACAAGGACGCATCTCCTTTCTAGACATGAAGCTAAGAGTAGCTGCCCTTCAGGCTGGCGGGGGTGTTGTGGCCGGCGGGCACCCGGAGGGTTGCAGTATAGGGTATGAGTTTGAACTGATGATTTTGAAGATTTCATTCCAAGTCTAAAGTTTTAGGATTCTCTTTCCCCTCCTGTTCTCTTGTTCTAATGTGATTCCCCCTCTTTTTCCACTCTTTCCTCCTCAACTTTGCTCTAACCTAGACTGGAGGGAGGTCCCTCCATACCCTTGCTGGTGACATCAGTTCAAAAGAAATGCGTGACCCCATTCTCGACAGGCCTCTACCATGGAAGGGGCAGGGACCTCCATCCAGTCCCCTCCAGGTAGGGTCAGCTTCCAAGCCCTCCGCAGCTGCTTCAGGCAGTCACACCCAGCCAGCAATGCACCCAGAAGAAGGGGGTACAAAGGAAGGGGGTCCTCCAAGGAGTGTTTGTGTTGCACTTAAATGAAGAGAGAGTCCTTCTGATTTTTTAAGTTCACTACTAAAATCTTTCTACAGTGTGATGTGAATAGGAAAATATTTGTATAAACAGATTTGAATAAACCAACTCCTTTGGGAGTCTGCAGTTAACCTGAGGCTAGAATTCAGAGGTTTGTAAACTTGAATGGAAAGGAAATTACATGTTTATTTTCATTAACTTCTAATTGAAATTTATCATTTCCTTCTAATATGAAAGTAGGCAACAAACCACAGTAGTATTTAGCGGTACCATGGTTTTTTCACTAATAGAAATAACAGACATTTCATACCACGTAACAGTTGTATAATCTCGAAATATCGTTTACATTCATCATTGCTTCTACATTCTGATAGAACCACCATTAGATCTGTGATTTAATTTGTTAATAAACACATATATTACTACATCAGAATTTTCTTTTTCATATTTTGATATCTGTGTTTTGATGTAATTGGTTTCCATTGTAATCTTACATATTTTATTTCATGCACATAAAAGTATTATTCTCAGAAAGAATTACAGTCTACACCAGAAGGCGATCTATGGCATAAAAATATTTAAGAACCCCTGCCCAGAACTTTTTTTCCTCAGGAACCATTTAAAGAATATTTTAATAGACATGTTATAAATGCAGCCCACTGGGCTTCTTTCTATATTCAGAAACTCTCCAGTTTTTCACAGAGCAGTGTGATTATTTTTTACTGTGGGAACTGAGATATTACAGGAGGCTGCATTATCCTTAGTAAATAAACAATCTGGAGAAACAGCATAAGAAAAGGAACAGCATTTCTTCCCAAGCTGGTGATTAATTTAGTGGGACGAAGAATTTAGATGTAATTGTCTAATTTCCATTTTTACTGGGTATTATATTTTCTCTTTCAAGAACACATAAAACTGAGTAATCCTGGTATTTACAAATCCTGTCCTCAGGGAGATAATGCTCAGTATGCCTTCAGATAAGCTACACTGCCTCAATAGTTTCCAGGTGGTAAGTATTAAAAGAGAGCGAGAAAGGGCACAGTTATTGATGGCTCAAACTGGCTGGCTGCGAGGTCACATAGCAGACATACCAGAAAAAGGGTTAATTCCCAGTAACCAAAACTCCACAGATAAGCCATTCATAACCCTCACTGTTTCCAAAGTAGATAGGCACATTAAGTACACTCTAACCAAAATAGTCAGAAGCAAACCAGGCACTAGCAAAATGTTGAGAATCACCAACAAAGATAAGAGTCTGTATGTCTCAAAATCATGTTTTATGAGCTTTGGAAGGGAACCCTTTTTATTGATTAGGGCTCTGGCACTGTGTCATTAAAACCAACTTCAGTTTATTCAAAATATCTTTGTTGGGATAATTTTGTAAATTTATTTTATTGAAGTATAGTCGATTTACAATGTTGTGTTAATTTCTGCTGAACAGCAAAGTGATTCAGTTATCCATATATATACATTCTTTTTCATATTCTTTTCCATTATGTTTTATCACAGGATATTGAATATTGTTCTCTGTGCTATACAGTAGGACCTTATTGTTTATCCATTCTATATATAATAGTTTGTGTCTGCTAATCCCAAACTCTTAATCCATCCCTCCCTCCCCACCCCCGCCAATAACCACAAGTCTGTTCTCTATGTCTGTGAATCTGTTTCTGTTTCATAGATAAGTTCATTTGTATCATATTTTAGATTCCACATGTGAGATCATATGATATTTGTCTTTCTCTTTCTGACTTATTTTACTTAGTATGATAATCTCTAGGTCCATCCTTGTTGCTGCAAATGGCTTTATTTCATTCTTTTTATGGCTGAGCAATGTTCCATTGTATATTCATCTGTCAATGGACATTTAGGTTGCTTCCATGTCTTGGCTATGGTGAATAGCGCTGTTTGTCAGGATAATTTTTAATGCAATTTCTTTGTGTGCTATTATAACGCCAAGATAATGTCTGGAGTTTCCAATTTAGTTGTTTTGACTGCCACCTCCAAGCCCATTACCACAACCAGAGAGCATGAATATACAAACATATCTGCAAGCATGAAAATGTTGAAGCCACCAGAGGTGCTGTACAGCTAATTTTCATTATAATGCTCCTCTTCCTCTCTCCCTTCTCTTCTCTTTCCAGTTCTACCAAGATGTTAAGGACTGGTGGCTGTTTGGGTTCTACTTCTGCATGCCCCTGGTGTGCACCGCGATCTTCTACACCCTCATGACTTGTGAGAT
The DNA here is from genome assembly GCF_028023285.1 of Balaenoptera ricei. Classification (NCBI taxonomy): domain Eukaryota; kingdom Metazoa; phylum Chordata; class Mammalia; order Artiodactyla; family Balaenopteridae; genus Balaenoptera; species Balaenoptera ricei. Next base: position 30,954,452 of record NC_082643.1, read on the forward strand.
GCTAAACAGAAGGAACGGCAGCCTGAGAATCGCCCTCAGTGAACACCTGAAACAGGTAAATCTAATAAGATCATGAAGATGTGGCCAAGACTGTTTTGTCCTTGACAACAAAAGGCCTATGAATACTGTATTTTGCAGATTTAGCCTGATTTCCTAAAAAAAAATACTGTCTTGTTTGTCTGTATGTCTTGTTTTCTTTAGAGTATTAGGCATTTCTTCTGTGAAGTAGGGATCCGACCTGTGAAACAGGTGGCCCTGCGGGCAGGGCCCAAACAGAGAGAAACTATTCATTTATTTTGCCAAGAGTGTATCAAACATGCGTGTTTGTGATTAGCAGTTCGTTGAACTGGGGTTGGAACTGTGCCAGGACCAAAAATGAAGTATATGACTTTCTCCACTAGCAGGCTTTGCAGTCTTGTTGTGGAAATAAAACACAAACATGAAAAAATTGGAAAATAGAATCACAAGTTGTGGTAAAAAGTAGCCTTTGCTATAGAAAGCCAAGGAGGATATGAGATAAAGTCAGGGAGAAATTGTATGAGGGGGATTGAACTGTTCATGGAGGATAAATGGGTTCCATGGGGAAGAAAAAGAGGACAGAGGGCTTTTCAGGTGGGTGGACAGGGGTCTAGTAGAACACAGCATGGGCACCATGCATTTGGGGAACTGGAAAAAAAGATGGACCTCATTAGAGCAACATCTAAGGTAAGACTCATGATAGGAAACGGGATTGGGTACATAAGAAACCACATTTTGGAGGGCCCAAAGTTCTAGAAGAAATCTGAAAGTGTCATTAGGATGCTATTGGTCCTTCCCAGGCAGGAAACAGAACAGATAAAACTGTGACGCTTATATTTGCTAGCTCTGTGACATGGGCAAATTGCTTAATCTCTCTGAACTTCTAGTTCTTCAGAAAATGTATATAATAATACCTGCACTTTTCTGTATAAATACCAACTTAATTTAGAGTCTTAAAAATTTTTAATGAAATGTATATAATAATACATCAAAGGGATGACCTAATGCATGTGCGGTGTCTAATAGAACCCAACTCATAGTTTAGTCAGAAAATGTTGATATATATTAATTCAAAGAGTAAAACTAGGACTGTGGGTAAGTTTTCAGTTTCAACAGACAAGTATGTAAGGACGACGAACCACACCAAAAGTTAATGTGAGTTGTTGACGGAGCCTGGAAATCTGCCCTGTATGATGACCATACAACAAGCATCATTCTTCATCGGCAACTCTTTTCAACTAGAGGACTGATTTTTTTTGAGCATCAGCTCCCTATCTGTAAATTGGACATAATAATGTATGAATCAGTGTTATTATGAGAATCAAAGGAATTAATGTGCAAACACATACTTTATAAAATCTAACATGTTATACAAATGGTAGCTATTATCTTCTATTATAATTTAACAGGAAAATTATCTTGAGACACTTTAGTATGTATGACATCATCCAGGCATGAATGTTTCAAGTACTCCAGATGTGAAACATATTAAGCAATTATTATGGCTCATTTCTGCAATGAAGATAACTAATTAGAATAGATTTGTGAAAAACAGTGTTTTAAAATGTTGACTTTGCACTAGCACCACGATTGAGCCTATTTAAGGTATGAGTGGCAACTGCTCTGAAAATAATTGAAGCGGGTTTGGGAGCAGTAATAAGATGCTGCTGCTTCACATTTTCACAGCGTTTTTTAAAGTTTTTAAAGAGCATTTCCATGTCCTTTTGGTATTTGATTCCTCCAAACACCCTGTGAGATAAGCTGGACAGGCATTACCCTTATTATACAGGTGTTTAAGAGATTGACTCAACCAAATGGAGATTAGAACCCAAGACTTGGTCCCCATGCAATAGACATTCCCTCGTGTCTCACTCAAAGCTAGAGCAGGTTCTAACAGCAGGAGAGCAAGCCCGGCTGGAAGGCCTTCAAGTGGGATGGCAGGGGAGCTAACTCAGAGTGAAAGACCCTGCCAACCTGTCCAATATCCAATATGGCTTTTGGTCTTGCTTCTTGTGTGGTTTTCTCGAATTTCTCTTCATTATACCAACAATACCTTTTATCAGTTAGGGATTGTGTTTGGATGCTGGTAGCAGAAAACCCAAATTAACAGGGAGTAGACCAAGTCGGGGTTTATCTTTCTCCCATGGCAAGAAGTTCAGATGTCATTGGCTCAGTGGTCAAGGGACTCAGAAGCCAGGGTTCTGCTGGTGTACTGACCTTTCCGTTTTTATTGGAAGACAGCCGCTATAGCTCTACCATTATATCTTCTATCCAGGCAGCAAGAAAGGGAAGAACACAGATCATATTAGTGTGTGTGCGCCAAAGGAGTATACCCCACTTTTTTTTTGGCCACGCCCCACGGCATGTGGGATCTTAGTTCCCCGACCAGGGATTGAACCCGTGCCCCATGCACTGGAAGATCAGAGTCTTAACCACTGGACCACCAGGGAAGTCCTATCCCCCACTTTTAAGTAGCTTTTCCAGAAACTCCACACAACGATTTCTACTTAATGTAATTGGTAAGAACTATGCAGATGAGGAGGCCAGGCTCTCGTGCTGCCATGACAAAATCAAGGATCTGACTGATAGTAATAAGGAAAACAGAAGAATGGATATTGATTAACCAAATATCAGACTGTCATGGCAACGTATTTTTTTTAAGTTTTTTTTTTTTATAAATTTATTTATTGATTTATATTTATTTTTGGCTGTGTTGGGTCTTCGTTTCTGTGTGAGGGCTTTCTCCAGTTGCGGCGAGCGGGGGCCACTCTTCATCGCGGTGCGCGGGCCTCTCACCGTCGCGGCCTCTCCCGTTGCGGAGCACAGGCTCCAGATGCGTCAGGCTCAGTAGTTGTGGCTCACGGGCTTAGTTGCTCCGCGGCATGTGGGATCTTCCCAGACCAGGGCTTGAACCCATGTGCCCTGCATTGGCAGGCAGATTCTTAACCACTGCACCACCAGGGAAGCCCATGGCAACGTATTAATATTACCTTTTAAAAAGTTATCCTCTTTGAGGATGTGCACAGGGGATATAGCCTCTCCCCAGTACCCTCCTTTTCTATTTTTCTGGGCACACTGTCTTTCTGTGTACACAAAATTGGCCCTTTAAAATGATCCCCCATTCCTGTAGATTAATAAATAAAGGAATCCTTTATTTCTCTCAATCATCGTTCAGTTTATACATTCTCTGAAGCCATAGCCCAGCTAACTAGCCAGCTAACTCTGAAAGATTAAAGAACTCCCAGTTCTTGGGACTACAGCCACAATTTGTGACAACTGCCCTGAAATTTTTATAAATGGCTCTATTAATCATGTGGGTTTACTGTAGGCTTCCCATACTTAACGCTATATGCTTCGGGTTGAACCAGCATTACCCTTCCAAACCCTGTTTTCAATCAGTTTTATTTTGACATTAAGTGATTCCAGTTACAGACAAGTTGCATTTTACGTTCCCAGTTGGGCTTCCAAACGCATGCCCTGTAATACTCAAGTACAATGCACACAAATGACTGGTTGCAGATAATTCTTAGCCCATGGTTTTGCTGATCCTATGCAGACCCCAAAGCATGTAAACCTGCCATTGGAGTCAAGCCAGGGTCAACATGTCCCAGTTTTTCTAATCGTCATTGCTGATAATCCTTTACCCTCATCCCTCTATTTGCAAACAATATATCCTTGGAAACTACATGTCCGTGTCATTAATGAAAGAAGTTTAAAAGCAAAAAAAATCCCAATGCCAGGTTTCTCCAAGATCAAGAAATGGAGAAAACACGTTGTTCTTCCTTTTTCTTTTCTGTTTCCTACTCCTGTTTTGTTTTCCAAATATCTTTTTAGACTCGTCCTTTTTTTCTTTCCCCCACGCTGCATGGCTTGCGGGATCTTTGTTCCCCAACCAGGGATTGAACCCAGCCCTTGGCAGTGAAAGCACACAATCCTAACCGCTGGACCACCAGGGAATTCCCCAGATTTGTCCATTCTTTATCACGCTAGGGTCAGTCACCTTGACTGCCATGCTGTCATTAATGCTGGCGAATTAACTGCTGTTGAGACTTTTAACTAACCCTCACCCCACATATTCAACATACACACACACAGAGACCCAGCCACAGTGTTGGCTCAAGCCCAGCCAGTCCTTCACCTCTGCCCACCATCAAACCTCTGTCTTGGCCCTGATGACCAGCCTGAGACCAACATCCTTCCTGGCAGCTGCCCCAAAAGAATCACTAGCAACTCCTTGCTTAGAAATTGGACTCCAAATGTTTTCTTCTTTTTTTTCTTTTTCTGGCCACACTGTGCTGCATGAAGGATCTTAGTTCCCCGACGAGGGATGGAACCCGTGCCCCCTGCAGTGGAAGCACGGAGTCCTAAACACTGGATCTCCAGGGAATTCCCTGGACTCCAAATCTTGAAGAGGTGGAGGCATGGTGAGGGGCAGGCTGCTCTGGCATTTCTTCGAGCTTCTCTTCCCAAATTTACTACTTCCTTTTGTGCAGCTCTTTCCTCTAGTAGGAAAACACTAAACTTATTGTCTTTTTTTTTTTTTTTTCTCACTTTCCTTTAGCGTCGAGAAGTGGCAAAAACAGTTTTCTGTTTGGTCGTAATTTTCGCTCTGTGCTGGTTCCCTCTTCATTTAAGCCGTATTTTGAAGAAAACCGTGTATGATGAAATGGACACGAACCGATGTGAATTACTTAGGTATGATCCTCTGTACTCAGGAGGAAATTGGAGTTTCTCTGATTTCATATTTATCAGACTTTTACAAAACCACCTACTCTACATTCTCAATAGCCCTGAAAATTAACACTGCAAAGTTGATTGTTTTTCCTTAGCTGACATAGCCCATAACTGATCTCAAAAATTTGTGCAAGCCATATCAGTAATTCTGCTGCTCCCCTCTTGGGCCTGTGCATAATAGTTTGGGTTAACCAAGTGCTGGGTATATGTGTAAATGTTCTGCAGAACTGAAATTACCATTTAAACAAAGACTTTAAACAAAAAATTCTGACTGCCACCTATAAGAAATGGCTTCTGGGCAAGAAAAATGCTTATTCTAGAGATAAATGCTAGTTAGCAGATTTGAAAACATGTTCTAATTTATCTCCTCTATTTTCTTTTGCTCTAGTTTCTTGCTGCTCATGGATTACATTGGTATTAACTTGGCAACCATGAATTCATGTATAAACCCAATAGCTCTATATTTTGTGAGCAAGAAATTTAAAAATTGTTTCCAGGTAAGACGTTTTGCAAGCATTTTTTAAGAACAACCAAATGAGTATATTAAGTAACCAACAGGCATGGTTCATTCCAGTTGTAAATATCACTCTCATTAGCTGTACTTTTCAGTAGAGAAGTGAAAAATCACATTTTGTTACCCAGAAAGAGGGTCAAATTGTCAGCATAACAGAAAAGCAATATCTATCCAGACAACAACATATTCAGAGGTTAAAGCAAAAAGAACTAACTTAATAACATGCCAATTTAGTATCCTGCTTTAAAAAGAAATACTCCAACTTGAGCTCTAGGCCAACAGAATAGATAAAACTTATTCATGCCTTACATGATCTCAACAAAATGTAAACTCATTGTTAAGAAATCTCTTGCTAAATGCTATTTAATAGTACACTTAATAATAGCCTTTTCAAGGAAAGTAAATGTTTATGGCTCTGGAAATCTGAACTAATGTAATTTAATTGGAAATCAGTTTCCTTCCATTCTTCAAAGCTCCTTGTAGCTAAGCCAACCCATGTCCTCCTGAAGCTCCAAGCACTTCTTATTGAGGTGTCATTTTTCCAGTTCCTAGAATGATTTTAGCATAGAGTTAATGCTAACTGGATTCTGTTATCTTTGGCCAGGATGTTTAACTTCAGTTTATGGTACGTATTAGAAAGAGTAGCATAGAGTTCAAGGGTGCACGATCTGGAAGCCAACAATCTTGATTTAGATAACAGCTCTGCACTAGCTAACTGTCTTATCAGTTCCAAGTGGTACCCCTCCTGCTTCCTCAGTTTGCTCATCTGTAAAGTCAGATGCTCACTGTATCTGTCTCATAAGGTGGAATGCAGTGGGTTGATATACGTTAAGCGCTTGAGACAACAGAGAGTGCTCAGTATGAGTTTCTTATTATTAGGGATAGAAGACAGGAAAAAACACAAGCCACTGCCCCTGTGGAACTTATAATCTAGAAAGAAACAGACAAATATTAAAAAAAAAAATCATAGAAATCGATGAAACCTGGTGTGGAAGTTCTTGTTGCCACACTTTTGAAGTCTACTGGGTCATGTTTACAAGTCATGAAATGCCCTAAGAAAGATTCTGCCCTAAGAAAGATTGACTAAAATGCAGGTCATTAACAAATACATGATGTAATCTGGAGTTAATATCAGTTGCTAATTAGTTTACATATTAACTAGACGGGAAGGGAAAAAATCAAGGTGCAAACTCTCAGACATTAAACACAGTTTTGACTGATCTTCATAAAAAGGCAGCATACCCAGGGGAAAGAGCCCAATAGAGAGAGTCCTGGGTTCTAAGTTCAGTTCTGCCTCTTATTATCCTCTCTAAGCCTCCCTGTTCTCATTCATAAAATGAGGAAAATAGCACCTACCCCCAAAAGTTGTTAAGAGCATCAGATGAGGTGGCCAATGCAGAGAGCCAAGTAGGTGGTACACACTGAAGAAATGCCAGGCCTGAGACTTCCCTGGTGGTCCAGTGGCTAAGGGTCCACACTCCCAATGCAGGGGGCCTGGGTTCGACCCCTGGTCAGGGAGCTAGTTCCCATATGCCGCAACTGAAAGATCCTGTGTGCCGCAACTAAGACCCAGCACAACCAAATAAATAGATTTTTTTTTTTAATAATAATAATTTTTAAAAACACTTAAAAAAAAAAATGAAATGCCAGGACCCTCCCAGCCCTTTCCACCCATGCCCACCCCAAATCATTGAACACTCTCCCTCCACCAACACTGCCTTCCCTTCCTCTTTGACTTGGTGAATAAATTAAAACAAGAAACAAGGGATCTGTTGCTTTGCACTAGAATAAACTGCTTAACTTCTCCCTAGAAGTTACAAACTCTCTACCCTACATTACTAGTAAGGCTCACACTCTGTCCTCAAATGCCTACAGACATTCAACCCTTGTTGGTAGGCCTCCAGGTTCTGCAGGGAATAGGTTGGTGGCCTCATCTTTTTTTTTTTTTTTTTTTTTTAATTATTTTTGGCTGCGTTGGGTCTTCATTGCTGAGCGCGGGCTTTCTCTAGTTGCGGTGAGCAGGAGCTGCTCTTCTTTGCGGTGCGCGGGCTTCTCGTTGCAGTGACCTCTCTCGTTGTGGAGCACGGGCTCTAGGTGCACGGGCTTCAGTAGTTGTGGCTCGCAGGCTCTAGAGCGCAGGCTCAGTAGTTGTGGCGCACGGGCTTAGTTGCTCCGCGGCATGTGGGACCTTCCCGGACCAGGGCTCGAACCCGTGTCCCCTGCATTGGCAAGTGGATTCTTAACCACTGCGCCACCAGGGAAGCCCTGGTGGCCTCATCTTAATTCGAGTCTATTCCTTCTCCCAGTCTTGCCTCTGCTGCTGCTGTTACCAGTCCAAGAGTCTGATGACCTCAGTCCCCATGAATGGAACAAGCATCCAATGGAAGAACCATGAACAAAACAACCATAACACAGAGAGGAGCAGCCATAAGGACAGTATAAACTAAACATCTTAAGGAACATTCATCAATATACTTCAAATCCTATTGGAGAAAAAAAAAAAATCAACACAGCAACTGCATCTCCAGAAATCTCTTCTTCCATCCTTCTCCCATGACTCAGTACCACCCCCTGGAAAAATGTTTTCCAAAACATTGAAGGGTTGACTGGTTTATACCCACAAATTCAACGAATCTTACTTTGATTTATCTAATTTACATAGTCTGCATGTTATATTCAGCCCTAAAAAATGGTGGGAGTTGGTGGGGGGAAGGAGATTGTTCAGTTAAACCAGAAGGATATATACTATCTTTGCATGAAAATAGAGTTTTCGAGTACGTGGCTAGCTTTCGTGGCGGTTCTGTAGAATGTTCCGTAAGAACTGGTCACCATGAAAAGCTTAGAAATTATAACAAGGTTTTCTATTTTTTTAAAGTAATTTTGTTTTTTTTGGCCAAACACGGTATGGGTTTAAGTCTCCTTTATTTGAAATGTCATTCAGTGCCAGTATTTTTTAACTGCATAGTTGCCTATACAAATGATGATTTGAGCTTATTTACACATATTTTGCCCCTCAAAAAGAAGAAGACATAAAATGGACTTCAGGTGAGCAATTAGGTTAATGTTTATCACGTCACTGGCTTATTTTTAAAACATAAATTCTCAAGCTGCAAGAGCTTACAAGAACTTAAAGCACAGACCGATATCCACATATGGCAGTTTAATAGCTGCTATTCAAACAATTTTTAAGAATCTGTATTTTCTTTTTTAATGGTGTTTCATTACAGGAGACCTTGTGCATATTTTTATGTTAAATTTTAAAATAATGCTTGAATGAAATAGTTCTATTTTTCATAAGCCCAATTTTTTTAATGGAAGCATGTTATGTAAAATCAATACCATATACTAAAATTTAAATGTATGTGTCATTTAACTATGCCCAAGACTTTCAGTGCAATGCACAGAAGTCCACAGCACAGCCAGGAGAAAAGGACTGAGTATTTTCAGAAGATTTGGAAAATTTCATTGAGGCTTATTTTTGGTTTTAGTAACATGTATACGTGTGTATATGTATGCAAATGTACATACATATATACATATATATGTATACAAGTCACCTCATAGTCTCTTGATTGCTTTTAAAATGTTAACTGGCAGTAAGACGTTTTTTGGTCATTCCCTTTTTCATATAGGAATATAGGAAACATAATTTCAAAGAGGCCAGCTGAGTTTATCATGTCAGTGAAATATAATTGCCACCATGAACTTAAGGTTCTCTGGATTTCCAGGATACACCTAAACACCTCCCTCAACCCAACTCCTCACATAGTCACCATTTCAAAAGGCCCACAAGTGATTTCTGCTGGGCATTTTCCACGATGTTTACAGACTGTGAGTACAGCAGAAAATCTTTTACTGTGTGTATATAAACATATATATATATATATATATATATATATATATATATATATATATATATATATATAAACAACCATACAGTTCTTTTAGCCAATTTTTCTGTGATTGTCTCTATGGAATGCACTCGTGGGTGTGGTATTTGCACGTGGTGGGACGGTTGTATGGACTTCACATCATCTAATACTAATGCCCAGCAGTTGTGCCAAAGCACACACTCTAAGTGGCATCTAGGTAGATGTTCCTCTCAACCGCCAGCCTCAGTCAGTTTTAATCTATCTGTGTTCATAAATCTTGTGACAGTGTTACCATTACAAATGGAACGTGGCAGGCAGCATGAAAAAGGACAAGCCATGGGTAGACAATGGGGTTTTGGTTCGTTGGTTGGTTGGTTAGAAAAAAGCAGTATTTGGGGTTATATTTTTTTCCTGTGCTGGAGCAAAAGTCATTAAAATTTGAAGTATGATATTGTCCCAATTCCCAACTCAACGTGGTGATGAGACTGACAAGTGGGCAGATGTTTCTATCAGACTTCGCCAGAAAGATTGCTGATAATAAATTAGCTCAGCTGATCCTTTGGGCTGTATTTTAGCACAGTCATGTATAAAATGATATCAGGTTCCAGTCATCCAATTGCAGGGCTCCTTTACGTGTTAGCAGTCAAATTCTATTAGCCCACTGGTGTGTCACATGCAGTGATAATATCCCTATAATGTAAGCCATACGTTCACACCATTTTGTTTAGACAGTTGTCTTTTTTTAAAGATGCTTTGTCTCTTGCATATTAAAAATGCATTTTACAAGTTCAAAAAGTCATAGATTTCTGAATAACAACACAGGCTTCCATGTGCATTTTGTTTATGGACCAGTAAGTGACCGTGGTTGACTAGTAGGAATATTTCCAATTTCTATCTTTATCACATCTTTTCAAGTAAATCTGTAGAAATGAGCCAGAAGCCAAGGCCCTGCACTGGCAGTGGCCCATAAATATAAAATAAAAGTTTACAGAAGCCTTGCAGGTGTCTCTTCATTTGTATATAGTTCTATGTAGGAAATGTTTGTTACACAATACCTATTGCAAACCTCTCCCTAGTAATAGCCAGGTGAGCAGTTTTACTTTCAAACAGATGCTTCCTAACTGTACTCTACTCTCAACCAACTTTGTTGTATTGAACACTTAACTCTCCCATTCATTCCTTCCTTCATCTTTCCTGTAAATTTTACTGAGCATCTACTATGCACCAGGAGTTCTTCTAGGTATTGGGGATATAGCAGGGAACAAAACAGGCAAAATGCCTGCTCTCATGGAGCTTGCGTTCTAGAAGAAGGAGTTGGACAATAAACCATTAGTATCAACAAACAATACGTCAGGTGGATACCTGGAGGAAAGACTCGTCTATATACAACTGCTTATTTGACATTTCCAACTGGATGACTAATAGACTTACTATATCTGAAACTAAGGTCCTTATATCCTTCTAACCTGTGCTGCTATAATATTCCTCTGCTCATGTATTAGTCAAGGTTCTCCAGAGAAACAGAACCAATAGGATAGATAGATGAATAGACAGATAGATACATACATACATACATAGAAGGTTCTTTGTGAGAATTGGCTCACATGATTATGGAGGCTGAGATATGTATGCCATGATGTGCCATCTACAAGCTAGAGAACCAGGAAAGCCAGGAATATAATTCAGTCCAAATCCTAAAGCCTGAAGAACAAGAGAGCCGATGGTATAACTCCCAGTCTGAGGTCAAAAGCCTGAGAACCGTGAACAGCTCGCTGGTGTAAGTCCCAGGGTCCAAAGGCTGGAGAACCAGGAGCACCAGTGTCCACAGGCAGGAGAAGATGGATGTCCCAGCCCAAGAAGAGACAGAGGAAATTCATTCTTCCTCCTCCTTTTGTTCTTTTCAGGTCGTCTACCGATGGGTGATGCCTGCCCATGCTGGTGAGAGCAGATCTGCTTTACTTAGTCTCCTGATTCAAATGCTAATCTCTTCCAGAAACACCCTCACAGACACACCCAGAAAGAATGTATTCCTAGCTATAGGGTGTCTGTCCCTTATCCCAGCCAAGTTACACAGAAGATGAACCATCACAGCCCATCTTTTGAGGTGTCAGGACAAAAGCCCTGAAGTCCTGTCCCACTTCTTTCTCTTACAGCTTATACCCAACTCCTCAATAAACTGTGACAGGCGCATCCTCAGACTATCTCCAGAATCTGACTCTCCCTCTCCCTCCCTCTTTCTCTCCCTCTCTCTCTCCCCCCACCACACACACACACCCCTCACCTCCCTTTTCTGAGCCACCAACATCTCTTGCCAGGATAACTGCAATCAGACCCTACATGCCTACTTGTTTCCAGCCTTGGAAACACCATACTCTAACTGGAGCCTCTCTCTCAACCCCCATAAGTGGTCTAAAAGTGTCCACATTTCCAAGCTAGGCTGATCAGCAACCCCTGGGGAGTTTTCTACTAACAACTAAAGTAAGAAAGAGCCCTTTCTTACTGTTGCAAGCCTGGGAGGGTGGGCATTGTGAAGAAAGTCAGTCTAGAGTGTAACAGAGATGAAAAAGCACATTTAAGTCCCTGGGTCTAGTTTGCCCTGATGCTTTTCCATGACTTGAGTAAGCCAACGAACACATTTACCTTTGTGCCCATGCTAGTTAAATTTGGTTTTCTGTTGCTTACAATCACATGGTCTAAGAACAGCTCATCTAAGTTATTTTTATTTATCTCTTCTTATTGCTGTTGTTTAAATTAATAGACTATGTTTTTTAGAGTAGTTTTAGGTTTACAAAAAAAAATTGATTGGAAAGTCCAGAAAGTTCCCATATGCCCTCTTTTCCCTGCTTCTTCATACACAGTCCCCCCTATTCTCTACCCCTTGTATTAGTGTGGTATATTTGATGAACCGATATTGATACGATATTATTAACTAAAGTCCATAGTTTACATTAGGGTTTGCTCCTTGTGTTGTACATTCAATGCGTTTTGACAAATGGAGAGTGACAGTTAATCTACCATTATAGTATCATTCAGAATAGTTTCACTGCCCTAAAAATCCCCTGTGCTCCACCTTCCCTTCCCTCGTCCCCTCCCTCTTGATTTATCTTTTCACTCAACACAGATGTAGCAACAGCATATTACCCTGTGCTAGTTGCTGGGAATGTGAAACCGGATGTATAAATAAATACATGCACTGAAGTGCTTAGTGGTGAATCTGTAGCCATCAGCATCGGGGACAGTAATAGCACAAAGGCAAAAGCAGTCAAAATTCTTTAAACTTCAGCGAGTGACATCAATGAGTACAGTGTGAGGGCTCTTGCTTCTACAGTTCTTATTTTAGCCAATATAATCAGGTCACTGCTGAGACAATGGCATTACAATAAGCAATATAGCATTGTCTCTACATTAGGAGATTTTAAAAGTCTGTAAATACACGTTATTCACCATCCAAAAATAAACCCACCCAGGAAATTTTAAATTATTACAGTAGTGAAACAAATTGGAGATTAAGTCCAAGAAACAGCCAAGACACATGTGAATCTTTCACTAGTCTATTACCTGTATTGTTATTTTTAGTAGTATTGTTAGTCCATGAGAGTGTATTAAACACTATATATGTGTAGAGTGAAGAAAATTCAGTCTTCCAAAACCTTTCTAAGCCTGAAATTCTGATTCCTTTGTCTATAACATAACCTAGCACAGTACTGTACTTATTGATTTTTCTCCATACTTCAAACAAGCAAAGTTAAATCAAGGTACAAGTCTACCACATGCAGTTGATCTTTTCTGAAATTCCAATGGAGTCTTCACATTGAAAAATCCCAGTGTTTCTTAATAATCCTACATTAGAGAAGCTTCTGTCACACTCTTCTCTAAGTAGTAACAAAGAAAAACCAGCATCTATATTTGGTCAGCACTGATACTTCTACATTTTTGTTTCTAAAACTGAAAGGAGACAGGCCACAGCTCTTAGAATCAGGGAATAATCAAGAACTGAAAATAACATTGTAACTGCAAAGCCAGCTTTCCCCATGAAGCATGCTAACAGAGTTCACTTTTGATCTGATGAAGCCGGAAGTCCTAATAGCTCATGGTTTCCCAAGATTTTAGCATCAATAATATTCAGTTGATTCTGTGTTTCTTCCTGGGAGGTAATAAATTAGGAACAGCAATGCCACCCTAGATAGAATCAGAAGAGTCATGAATCTTCCTAAGGGAATGTAGAGAATTCCACAGATTTTTCCTTTTTGGTCCTAATCCACAGTCTCCTTACCTAATTTATGTACATGGAACTGATCATCTTTTATTTGAATTTGATTCCATGACAGTGGATGCAACTGTGTGCTTGGTGTTGTGTGACAGATTTGTCCCAGATGGGAGAGAGTAACGGATGCTGGCCAGACTATGCAGTATCACATGATCAGCCAAACCACAGGCCCCAGGCACCTACGAGGCACAGCTTGTCTCCCTCCATTTACACAAGTTTTTACAGAATAAGCCATTTCTCCATGACCTATACCTCTCTATTTCTCTCACAGTATGACAATTGGGATTCATTACAATTAAATTCTTGTCTTTTTAAAGTATCCTGAAATGAGAAAATCTACTAAACGTGATCAAGTAAGGGGAACATATGTGCCTTTTTAGGCTTTTCAGGGCAAACATTTGCACATAATGAAAATTTGATCTCCCAGGTCCAGTCTTTTCTCTATTTTAGGCAACCCAATGGGGTTAGGCCTGGATCACTCACTCTCAATCAAGACCCTGTTGGGAGGGATGGAATTCTGCTGACCAGCCTAGGCCAAGAAGGGATAACTCCTGGAGCTGAAGTCGGGGCAGGGTGGGGGGAGTAACTTCCCACAGGAAAACCCATGTGGCCTTAGTAAGGGGAAAGGAGGGACTTCCCTGGTGGTGCAGTGGTTAAGAATCCGCCTGCCAAGGCAGGGGACACGGGTTCGAGCCCTGGTCCGGGAAGATCCCACATGCCGCGGAGCAACTAAGCCTGTGTGCCACAACTACTGAGCCTGTGCTCTAGAGTCCACGAGCCACAACTACTGAAGCCCACGTGCCACAACTACTGAAGCCCCCGTGCCTAGAGCCCGTACTGCACTACAAGAGAAGCCACCGCAATGAGAAGCCCGTGCACCGCAACAAAGAGTAGCCCCCGCTCGCCACAACTAGAGAAAGCCCGTGCAGCAACAAAGACCCAACACAGCCAAAAATTAATTAATTATTAATTAATTTTGAAAAAGGGGGAAAGGAGAACAGCTGCACCACTTCTTTTCTCCATCTTTAAGGATACTGTTCATATATCCTGCTCCTTCTTATTTTCTGCTGCTTTTTCACATTTTTAGCTCAGTTAATTCCTTGATTTTTATTCTTTTCTTTAAAAATAATTTTTGCTCTTCAAATTATAAAAAATAATATATAAAATAGATGTAGGATATATTTAAAGTCCTTGCAGAACAAAACAATAATTAATGAATAATCCATATATGCAAGGGGAGAAATCCCTCTACATGGGGCATTTTATATATATATGTCTTACACTTCAATATCTTACATTTAATTTATCCAGTTCTTTGCTACCACAACCAAGCTGCACTGACTGTACATCTTTTTACAAGTCTCCATGGAGACGTGTGTGATTTCTTTAGGAAAATTAAAGAGAAACAGGATTGCAGCTGAATCATACATCCTGCCAGATTGTCTCCACAATGGCCCCACCAGTCTTGGATTGATCCATTATTAAAGATTTCAGGGCTCTGGGTGCCTTGAAATTGCTCCTCTTTACACGGGCACCATCACACTGGAGGGGGACATACCTTTAGGTCTCTGTAGCAGATACTGTTGGAGAACTGACCAGATTCTCTTGGATCCTTTATACCAGCTCTGTTCACCCATCCCCACCTTCAGTGTTTTTGCTACTATTTGCTCCTGTAATTTTCAGTGGCCTGCCTTTGGACACTGGAGCCCTCTAGCCTGAAGGAGAAGAAGAGGAGCCTGGGAATTTTATATCCACCTCAATCACCACCCATGACCTGTGGCCAAGGACTTACCAGTGTGTGAGTGCAAAAGCCCAGCTCTTGTGTCTCCGGTGGGGTAAAGAGCAAGCACCTCCGGAGAGCAGCCTCACCTGAAACCTCACCCTAAGAAAGGTGAGGAAGCTTATTCCCTTTCCCCAGCCTGCCTCTTCTACTCCCTCACTGGTTTCTTTGGGGGTTGTGCCTTAACAAAGCACTGACACCCAAATCCCTGGCTCAAGGTGTCCTTCTGGAAGAACCTGACCAAAGACAGCACACATTTCTATCTCACTGCTGAACTTAAATGGCAAATTGCAGACACTGAACATGTCAGGTTCTTTAGCAAACTAAATGGCATCTGGTATTTGAAACCACTCTTTCAGTTTTTCTCTGTCTGGGGCAGCTGAGTGTGTATGAGAGCTCTCTGCTAACTGGTAATCCAGACTTCCTCAGCCTCAGTCCCATTTTCTGTGAAGGCCCAATTGACCGCTTTAGGAACTCCATTTCAGGCTCTTTGGAGCATGGCTGTTAAGTTTTTCTGTGTATCCAAACATTCCTCATATCAGAATTTCACTGCTATTGCCCTTAGAAGAACGTGCCTCTCCCAAGTGGCCGCCAAATGAAGGTTTAGGTCATTTACGAAGCTGGAAATCAATGAGACGGGTAACAAGATTAGTCAGCTGTGGGTTGGGAAGTCCAGGTCACAAGCACAGGCCACTCTTTCAAAGGGTTTGCCCGTGAGAGTACTAAGAGCTAAGATGACAGCATGAGGAAGGCAGGGCCAAAGGAAAGGTTTTTATCTCTTCAAGAGAAAGACAACCTCAGCATTTTTAGGACAGTAGAATTAGCCCCGTGATAGGAAGAGATCACAGATGGATGAAAAAAAGAAGATAACTGATGGATCAAGGTCCCAGAGGAGGTGCAAACGGCAGCCTTGGAAAGGAAGAAGGATTCTTCCTCACTGACTAATCAACAACATCTGTTTCTTCAGGCATGTGATTTCCTATGAGTTTCTATTCATGAATGTCCTTTGCCCATATTAAGAACAAGAAAAGGCCTGCTTGTACTATAGGTAGAAGAGTGTCCCTTTTAAATCGTACCTTACAGGAACATCCTGGAAAGATACCCACCCAAGTGCGCTGTCTGAATGAACTCTTCAGCTAGCTAGGTCAGCTCCTCGCTAGATGGACTCAGGGAAGACTGACCTATAGCTAGAGTCAGACCATCTCATCCACACTCCAGGCTGTCCATAGATGCCAGTGGAAACCATAACTGTATGACTTCCCTGTAATGAACATGTGTTGCTCTGTAAACAGCATATACATAGAAAGAGAGAAAATTTATCTTTGGTTTTTGGTGATGATAGTGCTAAACTTTCTTCAATGTACCAATTGTATTAGTCAGGGTTCTTCAGAGAAACAGAACCAATAGAACATACATACATAGCTACATATAAGAGATGTATCACAGGAATTTGCTTGCATGATTATGGAGGCCGAGAAGTCCCACAATCTACCAACTTCAAGCTGGAGAACCAAGAAAGCCAGTCACGTAATTCAGTCCAAGTGCAAAGCCCCTAGAATCGAGGGGGATTGCATAAGTCCTGGCCTGAGTCTGAAAGCCCGAGTACCAGGGCCTCCAATGTTCAAGAACAGGAGAAGATGGATCACTCAGCTCAAGCAGAGAGAACAAATTCACCCTTCCTCCATCTTTTTGTTCTATTCAAGCCCTCAGCAGATTGGGTGATGTCCTCCCTCGTTGCTGAGAGCAATCTTCTTTACTCAGTCTACCAAATGTTAATCGCTTCCAGGGACACTCTCACAGACACACTCAGAAATAACATTTTACCAACTATCTGAGCATCCCTTAGTCCAATCAAGTAAAAATAAAATTAACACATAAAATTAATCATCACAGTTATGCAATAAATATTTAAGATAAATCAAAATCATTTTATTACATGTTTTCTCAGAGAATCTATCAGGGAAAATAAATTTTCATTAAGCTGGATAATAATACTATCCATATAACTATGCCTTAAAGCCTTTATTTTACAAACATTTCCTAATCTCATAGCTGTTCCACATTAAAGAGTCTTTCTCAGTCTTCCAAATCGATCAGTCAGGATGGCTGGTGGAGATTAAGCCCTGAAGTGGTCTAACACATTTTCCTCCCCTTCATCTGTGTATCCATGGAGAATCTATAAAATGCTAGACATTCTGTAAGTTCTCCCACTCCACTGAATGCTCCATTTCCACAATTCATTAATTCAATCTGGAGTTCAGTACTTCTTCCACGTTGACCCACTGTTTCTCAGATTCCGCATCACCTGCAGGTATTCAGCAATTGCTCTATACTGTAAATTGCACAATACCTTGGGCTTAGTTAGTTGGTCCAGCCACAGGCTTTTGTCATCAGCCCAGCATCCCATGGTCTCTTTCAATCAAAAAGTTGAAGGGTCATGGGAACCTACTATTCTACTGAACAATGAATTAGTTCAGGCAAAATAATGGCGTAACTTCTGACCACACTTGGGATTAGTCATCATTCCACCAGGTTGTCCCAGTACTCCAGGGAACACTGTGTGGTAACCCTCGAGTACTCTCATCTGAAATTTATGCTGCATGACGTACGATCTTACAAGTTCTTGCCTCTGTTGATTGCACAGAATGCAACAAGAAAAAGGTTGTCATTCTGATTTCAGCTTAAAGGTCACTTCCTCAGAGAGACTTTTCCTGACTGCACAATGTAAATTAGTCACCCACTCACTCTATCGTTCACTCTGTTTTAATTCTCTGCACAGCACATATCGCTGAATGATATTTTTCCTGCTCATTTAAGGTTGTCTACTGTCTAGTCCCTTCCATTAGATAAAGGACCTGGCCTATCTTGTTTATTGTAATATACCCAGTGCCTGGAATAATTCTGGATGGCACAGAGGAAGCCCCCAGTATGTATAAGTTAAATGAATTAAATCAAGGTGAAACAATAAAAAATGGCTAGGAGGCCACCTTAAGGCTACTTTTAATATAGGATGGTCAGAGAAGGTCTTTCTGGGGAGACGATTTTTGAGTTAAAACCTATATAATGACAATTTAATAAGAGTACAGGAATTCCCTGGCAATCCAGTGGTTAGGACTCGGCATTCTCACTGCCGTGGGCCTGGGTTCAATCCCTGGTCAGGGAACTAAGATTCTGCAAGCCGTACAGTGTGGCCATAAAAAAGAAAAAGGTTTTGATTATTACACTGGCCTGTTCATTTTTACTTTGATATGAGACTATTCTTGTTAACAAAGGGCTTTTTAACTGTTGAAGAGTGACCCCAAAAATTATGGACTTGACCCAAGATTTCAGCAGAACAGATATAGGACTGAACTTACAGAGTGGGTTTAAAAAGAGGTAATGAGAGAAATCATTTTCAATGCCTCTCAGAACATTCTCCTTTTTAGTATTCCAGATTTTTTTTTCTTTTGTCCCTGAAGCTCCTTCCACCATTAAGTCTTAATCACCTGAAGGGAAGGGATGGCAGATACCATCTAGAACAAAAGTCCACGTGGAAGACACAATGAGAGAAGTATCCACCAGCATGGGGAGAATACACATTCTTCTGATGAGCAGTGGGAAAGTCTGGGGGGAACTATGTGCACATCCCACCTGGGTTCTTTAGGGTTTCAATGCTCCTACCCTACACTCCTAAGACTTAGCCAGTTGAGGGGTTTGTTGATTATGGAGACAGAAACCAGGCCAAGAGAGACAAGCTAGAAGCCTCAGGATGGTGAATCGTGCCCTATGTAGAAAAACGTCCAGCACATTACAGCTCCTATTTGGAACACATAAACAGACCACCTCACAGAGTGTCTGCTGACCTAAATCAACATGGGTGTCTGAAGCAAAGGAGGAAAAAGCATGAGTTATTACAGAGAGAGGATTGTACTAACTATCCTTAAGTCTCCCATACTTTCCTATGTAGTGCAGAAAGGATACAGAAGTTCCACTTGCTCCCAGAGAATGTCATGAAAGCTAGCCAAGAGTCAAGACGAGGGAGCTTGCCCTTGGGTCACTAGAGAGAGAGTTGCAATGACACTGAAGACCACAGGTGAGACAGAGTCTGCCAGAGAGCCAGGAGGACAAGGCTGGACATTTCAGTAGTGGATGCAGCGAAGACAGAAGTCACTCCCTGCAGAGGTGAGGCTGTATCTCAACTGGTGAGCAACAGGAAAACAGAGAACGGTAACACCTGGGCAAGGAGACCTTCCCCAAAGCTATGAAGATAAACAAGCTCCCTTTTGCACCCAGACACCATCTTGGGCATAAGGAGAAGGAAGGGAAACTCTCCAGAAGAGAAACAACTCTAGGAGGGAGTTTGATTTTAAATTGCTTGAATATGAGTATAAATTACTTTCTGATTGTAAGCTTTAAAAAATGATTTTCTACAATCACCAGCAATTTAAGTAGGTGCAGAGGAAGATGAAGTCAGGTACAGAAACAGAGAAGCTAAACTTGTCACACAGTGACTTTAGATTGATTCCAGTTTAACCATACTCTGTATATACAGTGCAAGTGTCCCCTCCTAACGTTCCAGCTTGAGAAGCTCAAGCATGCTTAGTTCAACTCACAAACCTTCTCACTGGGTGCCCGAGGATTCCTTTGATCTTTATTTGTCCTGGAGGCAGAGGTACAGTACAAATAAGAGAGTTGCTTCTTCTATGTGCTGTAGAGTCAAGGAGAGGAGACTCAGCTGGGCATTGCTTCCACACCCACAGTGGCTGTGTGATTTACGGGCAGGACACCTGAGGCCGGCAATATGAAATTCCCCAGTGACCAGGACCATTCATGGAGTGACCTTGAACTTCTCTGGCAGTGATCAGGGCTCTCCAAGTCCTGTGTTCACCTCCACACCCCCCATATAGTTCTTCTCCCTTCCTTAGCCTCTCCCAGTTAAACCTATTTCCCTCTTCTCCTGTTGCCACTACAAAAAAGTTCTCTCTTCTCTTTTTCTAACACAGTATTAATGGCTAATAGGTAGAGTCATGATCATCCATTGAACCTAGGTCCCATAGCATCAGTTCTTTTTTTTCAGGAGCAGGAAGAGTTTTTCCAGATCTCCCATTCCTGGAAGGGAAGAGAGAGCTTTGCTTCCCATGCTGGAGAAGGTCACGCAAACACTTCCAACCCCAGAAAGACAAATGACTTCTACCAATGCCAAAAAGAAAAGATAAACCTAAGAGAGTTTAGTGAACAAGAGAGATTGACGCTAGTAAAACAAGATGGTTAATCAAGAAAGATAAAATGCGGGATCCAGAAAAACAGAGGCTCCAACACAGTAGAGAGACAAAGAGACTTCCCAGAATAAGATGAAGAGAAGTCCCAGGATGACAGCCGAGCAGCAGCTGGCCTAGAGCAACCAGTCCAGATGAGAGTAGGAGGACAGAAAGTTCTGGGAAGGAGGTCTTGTCTCCAGAGGGAAAAGACAGAAGTAGTAGATGATCTAATATTGTCCAAATTATGACCTTGCTCCATTGTAGTAATCAGAGAAAGGAAAAATATAGGTGTGTTTGTGTGTGTGTGTGTGTGTGTGTGTGTGTGTGTGTAAGATGGGGGTGGGGTGGGGGTGGGGAGATTGATTGAGGTAAAACCACATTTACCCTGAAAAGAAGCCAAAAAATAATGTATAAATTTGACAAATCTAGGGAAATGCAGTGTAACCACAATGTTCAAAAATATGGAGTTAAATACTAGTAAAAACAGTTAAAAAGTTGAAAGTGGTTGCCTCTGGGGAGCAGGTCTCAGGAGAGGTAAAGGATGGGGCAGGGAGCTTCTTTTCTTCATTATTAGCTATGGTGGATTAAAGATGGTCACAAATTCTTTGACACTCTTCCCATGGAGGGGTGGAGTCTATTTCGCATCCCCATGAATGAATTTGGGCTGGCCTATAACTGATTAGAACCTTCCACTGTGGCTCATGAATCCCTGAACCAACATGTAAGAAGACCAACCACTCCCTCGAGAGGCCACATACAGAGGTCCTGAGACGGCATTAAGAGAGAAATAACCAGCTAAGCCCAGCCTTCTACCCACCCCACCAAGACACCAGATACGTGAATGAAGCTTGTCTTCAAACTGCCAGACCAGCCCAGACCAGAGGACCACAATCAGTTAACGCCATGTGGAACAGAAAACTCACCAGCCAAGCCCTGCTTGAATTTCTGATGGGCAAAATCATGAGACATAATAAAATTAGTTGATTTAACTTATTACATATTGGAGTAGTTTGTTATACAGTGATAGATAACTAGAACCTAAGTCTTTTAGTACTAAAGAGTAGCGAGTCTTTAATGCCAATTTTTTAAATGTACATGTATAATTTTCATTAAAATAGAAATTAATTTTAAATAGTTTGATCTGAATAAGGTCAATGGATTGTATTGATGTCAATGTCATGGTTTCAATACTGTGCTGTAGTTATACAAGATTTTACCATTGGGGAAGACGGAAGGAAGTGCATATGGGGTCCCCCTCTATTATTTCTTACAACTGCATAAGACTCTACAATAACCTAAAAATGAAAATGTTTCAGAAATAACTTGAAGAGTTGAATGTTTGTATCTTGTCACATTTATATATTTTTAACAAAAATTGTGTCATGCTTTACATTATCTACATTTTTCCATTTAATACATTTTGTATTAATACCTATTTCTAAGTCAGCACTTAAAGATATAGCTTATTGATTTAAATGACTCCATAATATTCCACTGTATGGATTTACTATAATTTATTTAGCTAGCACATCACTGATGGATATGTAGGTTGTTGTTCTTTCTAGAGACTGTGTACTCTACCAGGTCAGAATTTTAATTTCCCTGAATCATAAAATCAGAGGCTAGGCAACATGGCAATATTCCCCCTACTCTAAACTGAAGGTAGTTATTTCTACCCTTCTTATGATAATTCCTTTCCTATATTTACAACTTCCATAAGCAGTTATAGAATCATTAATCCTTCTTCTTTTAAATCCAGGAAGTGTCCACATATATATGCATAGCTAACTCAGCTTCTGGGTAGCATATTGCAACTCATACTGCTAGATGTCAGGAAAAAACATAACAATTAAAACTCAAAGTCCCAGCCCTGAGTCACCCTGTTTGAAGGGGTTCTAGAAAAAGTGAAACCAGGGAATTCCCTGGCGATCCAATGGTTAGGACTCTGCACTTCCACTGCAGGGGGCCCGGGTTCGATCCCTGTTCAGGGAACTAAGATCCTGCATGCCCCGAAGCATGGCCAAAAAACAAAAAAAAAAAAAAAGAAAGAAAAGAAAAAGTGAAACCAGAAAAGAACACAGATATATGAAAGAAAGAACTGATCTTGAAAACTAGGTCTCAAATCTCAATGCTTCCAATATCCAATCTCCCAAAATAATTATTTAATCTGAGTAGCATGTTTTACATTAATGATATCATTAAGATCAAAAGAAAAAGTAAAAAGGATGTTATAGGTGGATACAGCCATGGATTTTTGGGCAAGAATAAGTCACACTGCCTTCTAAAGACTCTTGTGCTTTTAAGAAAGTGCATCTGAAGTGTATTATTCATTCATTCATTCAACAAATATTTAAGTGTCTAATAGTGTGTCAGGAGCAGACAAAGTCAGTTGTGGCCCTGGAGGAGCTCATACTCTAGTGTAGGGACAAAGAATCAAATAGACAAGTATAAACAATGTGGCAGACAATAATAAAAATAAATAAATAAATAAGCACATTGTAGCATGGAGGAGGGCACTCAAAGCTTTTATGAAGGAAATTAACAAAATCTTAAAGTAGGAAAAGGCATCATAGGTGGGGAGAGAGAGGTCATTCCAGGAGAGGCGCAGCATGGGCAAAGTCCCAAAGCAAGCACAGAGTTGAGTGTAGCTTGCAGGTGGGGATGGTACATGGTCAGAGATGGCTCTACAAGCAGTTATATGATGCCCAGGTAGGCACTGGAAGCACGGAGTGACATGAGAGATAGCCTATGGCCAGATCATACAGGGCTGTGTGCCTTTCTGCAGAGTTTGAAGTTTCTTCCTCCACTCAAGGGGATCCAATGAAGAAGAGCTTTGCTTAGGGTGAACATATGTTCCAGTTTGACCAAGACTATTCCAGTTTATGCCTGTTGCCCCAGAGTAATTCTTAATTAACAGTTCTCGTTTTCACATTCAAATGTGTCCTGGTTAAGAATGATAACCCTAGTTATCACTCTAGGTATGATAGATCTACTTCCAATGGTACTCAGGTCATTGGAAATCTGCTTAAGTGAAAAATAGCAGAAAAGGTAGGAAGGAAGGAAGGAAGGAAGGAAGGAAGGAATGAAGGAAGGAAGGAAGGAAGGGAGGGAGGGAAGGAGGGAAGGAGGGGGGGAGGGGGGGAGGAAGAGAGAGAGAGCGAAAGAAATGAACTAGCTTCCATCCTGCAGAGAGTTTGATAAATGCTAAATTAAATAGCGGTGAAAGATCAGATGCAAAGTTTTCATCCAAGACACACAGTAGCAATTTTTATGAAGTTTTTTGCATTGGGAAACCCAAAAATATGGATTCTGCAACCTTTTTCTTCACTTTCTTATTCTTTCTTTTGCAAGATTATCTTTTTTCTTGAAATGATACTTGTTGGTTTATAAAAGGAATACATGAACATGATAATAATTATGAAAGTATAAAAGGAAAAATTAAAGTCTATCTTTCCTCCCCAACCCAGGCCCACGACTCAAATAACACCATATGAATTCATCAGTTTACTAAACAAGATGAACCTAATTGGGTAAAACAAAAGAAGAGGTTTTTTATTCTCCTCCTACTGCCCCTCTTAGAGTTAGCTAATTCCTAAAATAGCAAACAACTGGCCTGCAAAGCACACCTTTCATATGCAAGCCAACTAATCCCAAGCCCACACTCCACCACCACCTTTATCTGGCTCTTGCACTCAGGGACACTAACTCCTTGCCCTAATTACCCCAGAGCCAAGTACCAAACCACCTGGGACAGCCCCTAAGCCCCAGAGCTCTCCAAAAGTATTCAAACTAGGAATGACATCAGCAAGACTGCCAAACAACCCATCCCCCACTCTTAGTGCCTACTCCAACAACAATGTAGCACTCATCCTCAGACAAAAGTGCTTTTGTGGGAGCTGTGGGGTTCAGCATCATAGGCCAAGGGATCCAGGAACACTCTTGCCCCACCTCCCACCACTTTGCATTGGGTAATAGTCATGTAGATCTTCGTCCCAGCTGTGGACCCTGAAGTGGCCCATGAACCAGCTCCAGCTACTCTCAGCCATGGTCTGGGAGCCCCTGGAGAACACTGCCTTCGACAGCCACCCACAGATGGGAGAGTCTTCGTGAAAGTCCAAGTTTTCAGCAGAGAAGTGCCAGCACACCACTGAAGCCAAAAAAAAAAAAAAAAAAAAAAAATCTGAGTTTGGACACATTGGAGAGGATTAAGAGGAACAGCCTAACTTTATCTGCACCACCCCTCCTCGAAAATAGCACAGCCTAAGGCCCTGAGAGCCCTCGGCTGCGCCTCCTCCCACAAGGGGGCGGGGTGGGGGGGGACGGTGCAGGGGGAGGGAATGTGTGAGTGAGCACCTGGCTTCTCCAGCTGTGCAGGATGCTGCCAAAGAGGCCCATTTCCTGCTCACACCAAAAGCGTACTGAGTCGTGAGATGCACGACTGGGGGCAGTGGGGAGTGACAGAAAGAGAGGCAGATAAGACTCTCAGAGGGCATAAAAGGGAAGCAGATCCTACCACCCATGTCACAGATTCCTTCAGGAAGCCTGCCCACAAGCACCTGGGGACACCTTGCCTCAGATGTCCCCAAGTGGCCCTCAGACACCCCCAGCATGCCTCACGCCACACACCTCACCCACACACGCACCTTCCACCCCATGGCCAGCTCCCTGTGCATGCTCACAGCAGCAGTGAGAGTGAGCTTTGGCAGATTCAAATAGATAACATCAGAAATGAAAGAGGAGAGACTTCACTGGCGGTCCAGTGGTTAAGAATCCATGCTTCCACTGCAGGAGGCACGGGTTCGATCCCTGGTCAGGGAACTAAGATCCTGAATGCCTTGCAGTGTGGCCAAAAAAAAAAAGAAAAAGAAATGAAAGAGGAGACATTACAACCGATACAACAGAAATGTGAAGGATCATTACAGATGACTATGAATAATTATATACCAAGAAACTGGATAACCTAGGAGAAGTGAATAAATTCCTAGAAACATACAACCTACCAAGAACGAATCATGAAGAAATAGAAAATATGAACAGATCAATACTAAGTAAGGAGCCTGAATCAATAATCAAAACCCTGCTAACAAAGGAAAACTCAGGATCAGCTGGTTTCACTGGTGAAATTCTATCAAACATTTGAAGAATCAACACCAATTCTTCTCAAACTCTTCTAAAAAATTGAAGAGAAGGGAACACTTCCAAACTCATTTTCTGAGGCCAGCAAAACCTGATATCAAAGCCAGACAAGGACATTACAAGAAAAGAAAGCTACAGGCCAATATTCCTGATGAACATAGATGCAAAATTTTTCAACAAAATATTAGCAAAATGAATTCACTCAGGCCATGAACCGAGGAGCATTCACCATTCATCATCAATGAGCATCCAGTTGCAATAATGCTCATCAACCTTTGGAGACTTTAATACTTTGTGGGATGACAGTAACATAATGAGAAAGCCTCATCTTCCAGCCAAGATGGGACCAGGCAAACTATCTAGAAATTGCCCTACAAACCAAAAGAGGAGTAAAATTTGCTTCGGTATATATTTGGACTATGTATGGGATAAAGCATTTTACCTTCTAATTGTCTTTTATTATTTTGACAGCTGAAGAGAAATATGCTTTCATGATATTAAGATGCTCTGTGTTTTTAATCACACCAGTTGTGGTTAGAAATAGTTTTCTTCTTAAAGATGTTCTTTACAGAGCCTCTGTCTTCCTGTTCTGTTATGGATTATTGCTTTCTAAGCCTCTATACAAGTGCCATCCTGCAATCACTTATCATTGAACTCTTGGCTTCTACTGCTTCTGGATTCTCTATCTTCCTCTTAAGTTGTTTTTTTTTTTCCTAGTGAATATCCTTAGGTAATTTTTTCAGATGGGAGAAAATGTCTTTCTTTTGAAAGTATTGGAAATGTCTTTATTTTTCCTTCATATTGGGATGATAATTCTGCTGTGTAATGAATTCTAGGTACAAAATATTTTTCCCTCAAAATTTTGAAGGTATCGCTTGTGTCATCAGTATCCATAGATGTTGAAGAGACATTTACTAACAATCAAATGCTTATTCTTTTGAAGTAAGATGTTCTTTTATTCTCTCTGGTCACAGTCGAGATTTTTCTCTTTTCCCTTGGAATTTTGAGGCTTTATGGGGATATTTTCATCTGTCCATTCATTCATTAGACAAGTTTTTACCAAACAAGTGATATAGGAGTGCAAGCAATATAGCTGAGAACAAAACAGATTAATGTTCTTTTCTGTTCTGTTTTGGTTGTTGTTGTTGTTCTTTGCTTGGAGCTCTGTGAGCCCTTGCCATCTGAAAACTAGAGTCTTTTAAGATTCAGGCAAATGTATTAATTATAATTTACTTGTATTTTTATTTTACTCAAGGAAGCAGGGCATAAGAGTTAAAGGAAAAGATTTCTCATATTTTCCATCTCTTTTTCTTTTCGGTTCTAAATTCTAAGAGCTTATCTCATTTTATCCTTAAACTATCAACGTGATCTTTTTCCCCATTAATTTTATAACTCAGCTAGTTCATACATTTTTTTGGGGGGGGGGCATTCTTTCTCTAATTTCCATGTATTCTTTCTTAAACTCTGCTTTCTCCTTTTATGTAGCAGCCTGGTTTTGATAGACACAATATTTTCTTAAATATCTCTGAGGATAGTCTTTAGAATTTTAAAAATTCTCTTCTGTTCCCTGAATTATCTGTTTTCTCCAGGATTGGTTATTGTTTCAACTTTAGTCTTCCACTGCCCACTGTTTGCTTTCCTCCTGTGTCTGATGAGCTGTTATCTGTTCATATTGATCAATGGTGGATGATATTAGTTAACATAGGGAACTGAGACAGTTTTTCTCTCTAGTTGTGTGGGTCCCTTTCTCCAGTGGGCTCTCCCTTGAAATCTGACAGCAGGTAAGTGGACAGAAGGGTGTTTCCAGGCAGCCAATATGGGTGAGGAGCCAAGAACACTTTCAAGTATCAAATGATGAAGGGGGGCTTCCCTGGTGGCGCAGTGGTTGAGAATCTGCCTGCCAATGCAGGGGACGCGGGTTCGAGCCCTGGTCTGGGAAGATCCCACATGCCACGGAGCAACTAGGCCCGTGAGCCACAATTGCTGAGCCTGCGCGTCTGGAGCCTGTGCTCCGCAAGAAGAGAGGCCGCGATAGTGAGAGGCCCGCGCACCGCGATGAAGAGTGGCCCCCGCTTGCCACAACTGGAGAAAGCCCTCGCACAGAAGCGAAGACCCAACACAGCCAGAAATAGATAAATAAATAAATAAATAAAATTTAAAAAAAAAAATGATGAAGGACTTTTTAGTGTATTTTACCCCTAGAAAACTTCTTCTTCCTCCACCTCCTCCTCCTTCTCATTCTTCTTCTTCTTGTTTTGTTTCACAAGTCGACAGTTATCTTAAATTCTGTGCTACTTTTTGTTCTGAATAATCTCTCTAGGAGCCTCATGCAAACCCATTGTTAACTAAAAGCCGTTGTTAACTTGGGCCTAAGAGTAAAGCAACTGCTCCTCACAGCCCCAATTTAGGGGGTGGAAGAACAGTACTAACAGGACCCAGTATATAATTTGCAGGTCTTGGTGCAAAATAAAAATGCAAGGTCCCTTGTTTAAAAATTATTAAGGATTTCAAGACAATGTCAGAGCATTAAACCAAGTAGAGGTCTCTTCTGAGCATAGGCACTTTGCCACTGTGCGGGTCACATGCCCATTGAGACAGCCCTGACTCCCCACTGGGCATTTCACCAGGTTTTTCTACCAATAAATATCCTTAAATTCTTTGCCACTGCATTTTTCTGTTCTTCCTCTGTTGTGCCTTTTCCATCAATAAAACACCTTCTGCTTTCAATCAGGAATTCTCCAGATCTTCCAGTTTGCTGCTAATGGTACTTTTCCTCACTTTCCAGTGATTTTTTTGGTCTTATTCTTTTCTAAAGTATATTTTCTATTATTTTGAAACTTTGAGAAGAAGAGGAATTAGTGTCCATTTGAACCAAAATCTGCTTTCTTTTAATGACAAATGCTTACGTAATCAGAAATATGCGAGTGGTATACTGGTTTTAAAACAATCTGGTCCCCTATAATTTGTTAACCTTAGTCATAGCCACCAGAGCTTAAGTTACACACTAAAATAATACATTTCTGGGGCACTTGTGAACTTCCCCTTAAAATGTTCACATTATTTCTTACATGAACTCATATTAAAAACAACTTTGATATCAATTAAGTTCTCAGTCTTCAAAGTTAGTGGAGTTTTCCATTGAACAAACAAACATCACTTACCAGGAAAGTCAACTATTTTTAAGGTCCATTTTTCTTGAGCCAAAGGATGTGGTTTCTATATAGAGAGATAAATGAACACTATAAATCTGAGGGGGGAAAGGAATTTTCTGATTTAGCTTATTATTTTTTGCTTTCTATCTTCATAAACTCCACCCCCATCAAAAGATGAAAGGTTTAAGTGATACTTTATTACCTGGTAAAGCCTTTAAGTGAGAAGAGACTTTCATTTGTTTCCCTAACACCCACAGCAATTTTATTGAAATGATTTATCAGAAAGTGTTCAGAGTCCCAGAATTTCCTTTCACATGAACATATTTTTTTCTGAGAATTTTCTTTTGTGAAGGACAACTGTATTTAGCTGTTTCTAGCTGTATTTTGTCAATTAGTGAGAAATGGACTTGACTAATGAAACATGCCCTGAGAACCATTATTTCAAGTCACTCCTACTTCATGACTTTTGAAACAAGCCAGTGATTTCCCAAGCTTTTTTCTTGCAACTTCAGAAATGAAAATTGACAAGGAAAGCGAGACATAACAGATCAAATTTGTTCTAGAAATAACACTATTTTCAATGGACATAGCAAGAGCCTTAAGTGCAATCTACACATCTTGATCCAACAATTGCAATTCTGGGAATCTACCCAAAAAATTATCTGAAAAGCAAGTTGTATACTAACAATGTCAATTTCCATTTTTTCATGCTAGCAAAAAGTAATACATCTTAAGAAGGGTCTGAATATGGCTTCCCTCTAAAACAAAGCCTGAGACACAGACTTGGACAAGTGGCTTATTTGACAGGTGACTCTAGGAAACATAATATAGGAGATGGAAAGTTAAAAAAGAAAAGTCAGCAAATGGTTTGTTTTAAGCTCATGACATCTGTAGGTAACTAGGATCTGGTCCTGCTGGAGACCCTCTGAAGAACCTGGTATTATGCATCTCAGAATTGGGGGACAGTGCCCCAAGCCCACAGGGTGTTGTCTCCAAGCTCTCATCTTATCTGATCCTTTAATAGATTTTTCCAACATTTTATCAGACCGTTGCTTCCCAGTGATGTGGTCTATTGTAGTACTCATGGAGCTTATGGTCATTAGCCCATGGACACACGTCCTTTGCCCCCAGATTAGGTCACTTGGTCTAAGGCAATGTTATGGAGAATCCATGTCAGTAAATCAGGTACTGTAGGTCATAAGACACTACTAATGGCAGGGAATGTAAACCCATCTTCTGCTAAACAAAACTTGATCTAGGTGAATGAATGATGAGCCTGAACTAAAACAGAGGCCACAGAGAAGCACCAAAGCACTGGGGTGCCAGACAAATAGTAAGACTTCTTGGACCACAAAACCAGACCAGCTTCCCACTGAATGCAGCAGAGTGCATGGCTGACACCACAGGGAGCAGAAGAACCATCCATCACAGCTTGGCCCAAATTCCTGACCTACAGGATGATAAAAAACAATAAATCACTTTTAGTTTGAGCCACTAAGTTTTGGGATGACTTACTAGCAGCAAGAAGCCAGTAGCTTCTATTTTCATGCTCTTGGGAATGCTTTCTCTTAGAAGCCAGCCACCATGTAAAAAGCCAGAAGATACTCTGAGAACATCATGCTATGAGGAAGCCCAAGCTGGCTAAGGCAAGGGGCTTTGTGGAAGAGCTCCGAAGCTCCCTAGACAATAGGCCTAGCTCAACCAGAATCAATCATGCAGAAGAACCAGCTATGCAATCCACAGAATCAGGAGAAATTAAAAACCAAAACAATCATTGTTGTTTTAAGCCCTTAAATTTTGGTGTGGTTTGTTACATCGCAAAGGATCATTGGAACACATGGCCACTGCACTCATGGGCCCAGTGCACAAGCACCAACAGCGTCTGGCTGACATCCGCCAGATGCATCATTTTGTCCACCTTACTGCCCGGTGCCTTCTCTGCCATAATTGCTTCCTAGTAGACACCGTTATAAGTCCAAAGATTTTTGTGCCCACACTCATAGGTCCATCCACCTTCTTCTTTCCCCAAATCTTTACTTCTCATGGTGTTCTCCCTCTGTATGTCTATGTGTCTGTGTCCAAATTTCCCTCTTCTTATCAGGACGCCAGTTGTTGGATTAGGGCCCAATCTAATCCAGTATGGGCTCATCTTAACTCGATAACACCTGTAAAACCCTATTTCCAAATAAGGTAACACTCTGAGGTTCCTGGTGGACATGGATTTTGGAGGGACACTATTCAGCCCAGTACAGTCCCCAAAGACGAATAACTAACCAGATAGCTCTGTCCTTTTGTCCACATAGACATGCGGCTTCAGAGGCCAACATAGTAGGTATTACTACACACTTATCATGGTGTACATCATTGGATAACTGGACAATTAAAGTTTTCCCCTAGCCTGTGCCAGAGCCAAAGTGTAGTGGTAAACTTTGCTAAGAACATTCTCTAGTTCAATGGTTTCTAAACTCCTTTACCCACAGAAACCTCTGTTCAAATGAAGTTTTACTAGGAGTGTTCAGACAAATATAATGGATAAAAGTGTCTCTGGTAGAAGTGGAGCTAGAAGGACCAGGGACTCCTCATCCTGGATCAGATTATGAAGAAAGGAGCTTCACAGAAGATTACTGGAAATCCACTTATCTACTTTTTTTTTAACATATGTTAACTATTTATTATTATTTTTATGGGTAAGCTGGCACTTATCTACTTTTCTGTTTAGTTCAGGAAGCAGTTGATAAGTACCATGAACATAGAGCAAAATAGGCACATAAGGACTAAGAGAAGAGATAAAGGGAAGAATAAAATGAATTTATGAAGGGCTGGAGAGGAGATGGTTATGGCCACCGTAAGTATTTGGGAGAGGGAAAGTCACAAAATACCAATTTGTGGCCTCCTGGTAACACCAGGGGAGAGGGTAAAAGGATGACAGGAAAAGGAAGGGCCTCCTTATACAATGATTTATAGTGGTAGCTAGTGTTTTTATGGCCCTATGACAGACTCATAGATGAAGCTCTAGAGTTTCCTAGGTCGAGTTTGAGGCAATTAGCTACATAGTGCAGGCAAGTTTACACTAAATGTCTTAGAGATCTTCTGTTTCCCAAATACGTAGATAAACAGAAGACTTTCGTCTCCAGACTCATTAATCTAATAACTTCTGTGAGCACTCAGCATGCATACAAGGCCAAATAAAAGCATTCAATGTAAATAAATCAATAATAATTTATATCTTTTGATCTCTCCAAAGAGAAATGTTTATGTGTGGAGAAAAAAATAAATAAAATGACATTTAAAGGACGAAACATCCCTCCCCATAAACCCACAGGACATAAAAATAGTGAGACATAAGCCATTCGCTGTGACTTTAGAGTCTTTACCAAAGGGGGGAATTATCTGTCAAGACGCCAAGGCCTATGAGGCAATGGGTCTCGGTTAAGTTTTTCTAGAGTCCTGCTCCCAAGAAAGCACTTTAATTTGTTGTGTTAAATAGTTTAATAGTTTAACCTATTAATTCTCATATCTTAGAACTAGCTGAGTCTGATATGGGGCTAATAGCTAGTTGGGAACAATTCTGATATCAAAATGTTGCTAAGTAGTATTACAAGAATCTTGTGAGACCTGAACACAGGATATTTCGTCCAATGAACACTGTGCCACCAACTCCACCTGTGTGACTAGTTCTTTTTGGTGCAAGGGGCTGTCTTGCTCTGAGCTCCTATAATAAGATACCATAGGCTCAGTGTCTAAAAAAAAAAAACAATTAATTCTCACAGTTCTGGAGCTGAGAAGTCCAAGATCAAGGCGCCCACAGACTCAGTGTCTGGTAAGAGTTACTTCCTGGCTTGCTGACGGCCACCTTCTTGCTGTTTCCTCACATGGTGGAAAGAGAGAGGGCCATCTTCCTCTTCTTGTAAAGGCGATAATTCCATCACAGGGGATCCACCCTCTAGGCCTCATCTAACCCTAGTTACCTCCCAAAGGCTACACCTCCAAATACCATCAAAATGGGGTTAGGGTTTCAACATATGAATTTGGAGGGTCACACAAACATTCAGACCGCAGCAGGGGCTCTTAATCTTTTGGGGATCATGCACCCTTTTGGGAGGCCAGTGAAGAATATTCTTAAATGCAGTTTTGAAATACATGGAATGTATTTCTAGGGAGACTAGAAAAGCTACAACATACATGCCTGTGTATGTGAATGCATACACATATCCTCACCCACATATATGACAGTAAACATTATTTGGAGGTAGAATTCTGGTTTAGGGATCAACTCTGCACCCCCTAAAAAGAAAAAATAATATAAGAACACCATTCACATTAAAATACAGAATATTTTTTAAAAATAAATTTGTGATAAGGCAACATATGTCTTCTGTATTAACACATTAAATAATAAGATCTAGTGGCAGGACAAATAACAATCATCACTTCAAAGTAGTGATGACTATAGGTGATATATTGAAAGATCTACCAATAACTGTAATATGACGTTAAAATATCCGTGATTTCTATTGAACACAAAATCATAGGTTTGGCTAACTACTGAGGTGTGTTGCCTACGTTCATAATTGAAGGAAATGCTTATTGTCCAGTATGAAGTGAGTGAATATAAAATTGCAGTTTTTTCCCATTCACATACTCAGGCCCCCCCAGATTCAGAACTCCTCCACAAGGTTCTCTATGATTTCAAAAGTTCTATCACTTTTCTTTAGTTTTACTTTGGGCAGAAAGACAAGGAAGGGTGGCCATCTCAAAACAACACAGATAATGCATCATGAGTACTATATACTACACGAGACAGCATGATGTGTAATCCTGGTTCTAGGAGCAAAATACCTCAACTCAAATTTAAGCTCTACTACAAAATAGTGGAATGAGCTTGGGTAATAATCCAACTTCTCTGAAGCTCAGATTGTTCACCTACGATGTGAAGATTTTGTAACACTTGCTTTACCTAACACATAAGGCTGCTGTGAAAAAATAAGCAAGATGATGTATATGAAAGTATACTATAAGTTATAATGTGCTATAGAAATCTGTTATTATGATAGATATTTAAATACAGAAGCCTGAAAAGTGGTTCCAAAAGTCTTAATAAATTTTTTTAAATAGAGAGGCAAGATTTAAGACATCGACAGGGGGATCTTGAAACAAGTGGTATAAAGCCTGTCCTCTTTAGTGGTCTCTCTCTTGGGCTGATCCTGTCAAGACTCCATCAGTATTTGTGCCAACTCCTTTTTGCCCTGTGCTGAAAGAAGATGTAATTCAACTAGAGGTCTCAAAACTGATAAAATGGTCCTGAAGTGGAAAATGGGAGGAGATTACTGGCAAATGAAGAAAGATTTGTATTGAACTAACAACAAAAAACGTTCTCCTTTCCTCAGTGCTCACAAGGGGCAACAGGCCTGGATGAAGAAACATACCCTCAGAAACCCCTACTCTTACAGCTCCTGCTCATGGCTGTTCCAATGGAGGACATTCATATCTATCCCACCTCTGCCACCATGTCAGGGGCTACCATCCCTGGGGCATGGGCAAGAGGGCCGTTGTCATCAGTATCAGAGTTTCAAATCAATGGAGACGGAATGGAGAGCAGAAATTATCTGACCTCTACTGGAAAGGCAGAAAGCAGGCAGAAAGAGGGTGGGGTTGTTTCACAGGCCACTGTGCAACTAACCAGCCAGAGCAAACTCCTAAATGGGTCAGGCACCCTAGGGTGTCCCAAGTGCTGTTGCCAGGAGCTAAACATGCATTGGCTCAATAGCTCAATAATTCACCCAACAAACGTGTATCAAGGACCTATGTGCTAGGTACTGTGCAAGGTGCCGAGAGTAGGCACCTGGTTCTCCTAGGGTCCTGGTCTACCAGAGCATGAAGGTGCCCAAGAGTCCCTCAGTATAATTAACAAGAAAGAACAGAGAGGCCAGACACTCCATGACCAAGAGGTCCATTTCCCAAATGATGCTCTGAACCCAGGATGCAGTTGGTAAAAGGAAAGAGGCAGGAGAACTAAGATTTATCGAGAACCCACTCTGTGCCTGGAAGTCTACTGTAGGCACTTAACGTTGATTATCTCAAGACGTCCTTAGGAAAAAGGAAGAAAACGGGTCTTTAAGTGGAGAAATGGTTTGTTTGC
Organism: Balaenoptera ricei; assembly: GCF_028023285.1. Lineage (NCBI taxonomy): Eukaryota > Metazoa > Chordata > Mammalia > Artiodactyla > Balaenopteridae > Balaenoptera > Balaenoptera ricei. Next base: position 30,989,301 of record NC_082643.1, read on the forward strand.
CAGTTAGTCCATGCCTGGCCTTGGTTTTGAATCTAAGTCTGTCTGATTCTAAAGTGCATGATCTTTTTTCAGCCCACCATGCATTGCTGACACTGGGCCGACCTCTTGACCATTCAGAATCAGTTTCCTTATCTGGACATAACGATACTGTGGATCATCTGAGAATATGTATACAAGTGCTCCGTAAACTGTAAAACACTAAGCACATGTTACTGCTGTTGTAATCACATGTCCTTGTTGTTATTACCATCTTCAGAAATTTGGTATACAGTAAAACTGAATTCATCGGAAATCCTGGGCACCTAGACAATTCTACAATAAATGAGCCAAAGCAAGGAAGATAACTATATCACAGTAATGTCGGAAATAATATATTCTTCTCTTTCCTGATAATTGCTTTATTATTTCAAGGAAATTGGGTTTCTCCTAATAAGGAAAACAATTTGCAAACTAAGTCCCACTTAATACAATATTTAGTTTCTAAGGAGTTATGTAAAGCAAAAAAAAAAAAAGTAATAAAATTAATAATATTCCAAATGTGATAAGGAAATATCTTATTCAGCACTGAGGTGAGATCTAAGCTTTACTCAAGGGGGCAAAATTTTTCACAATTCTTGGGCAGCAGATCTGTGAAAATGGATGTGCAACGTCTTCTCAACTGCAAACTTATTCTTGATTTTTTTCCCAAAAGGTTTCATTGTGCTGGTGTTCACTGAAGTGCATTTGCTTAAAATAAAATGGTTTGTTCTGTAAATGTTTTAATGCTGTTTTTTCCTGTTTACAAAAATAACACCTGCTCATACTGGGGGGTGGAAAGATAAATGCAGATGAAAATTAAAATACCAGAGACAACCACTGTTAATACGCTGTGTAAACTTTTCGGCCAATTTTTTAACTTTTCAACAAGTTCACTACTCTATTTTGAACTCTGACTCCTCTTAGCAATCAGGCTTCTTTAGCGGATTGAGCAGCACTGACTTTCTATATATGGCAAAAACATCTTTCCTGATAAAGGGAATATGTTCCAATGACCCAACTATGCAGCAATGGATTAATAATATAAGAGATCCATGGATGTATTTTTTAAAACAGTTAAGTTACCATCTAAAACTCAAACTAAAGGAATTTTGTTGTTTCTGAAAACACAGAACATATCTGAGGACCCTGGGGAGAGGCAGGGGAGGATAGAGTCAGTTAAAAGAGGTGGTTCAATTGCCCCAGGGTGTGGTTTCCCAGGGCCTGCAGGTGGCGCTCCTGCGCTCCCACCAGCAATCTGGACCTGACTCCTCACCCCCATCCTCACCGTAGGGCTGGGGAAAGCAGTGTGGGAAAGCTATGCCCCATTCCTTCTGACCTTCCTTCTTCTCATTCTGCAAAGTAAAACTGGTATTCAAGTCTTCCTGATCCATTGATTTAAATAAAATGTGAATTTAGGGACTGCAGAGTTCCACATTTTCTTAAAGACCAGGGCTAAGTCTTTCACTTCAAAAAAGGAAATGACAAGATTAAATTTCCAAAGTCTGGCTGAGGTAATACTGCGGCATAAATACATTTTAATCAAAGTTAATCAGGTGAGGTGGGAAGCCGTTTCGGATTCCGTGTGAGGGCAGGGTAACTGGGGCAGGAAGAGACTCGGGGTGAGGACATTCATAAAGAAGACATGATATTTCCTAGCATGAACTGTTCACTTTCCACTGACTGGGAACAAATAAAGGGCAGGCTGAATTATTTTTGTCATTTGGTTGCAAATACAGGTAACACCATGCACACAACTTCAAGGATGTGTCACTGTGTGTGACACTGCTGGCCAACACACAGGACTCCCCCTTTTATTCATTCATCAAGAACCCAAGATCCTGGTGCTGCCGGGGATCTTTAAAAATCACCTAGAGGGGTGGGAGGGAGGGATAAATTAGGAGGCTGGGATTAATATATACTCACTACTATGTATAAAATAGTTCCCTATTTTATAGCCTCCCTCATGTGTAGCACAGGGAACTCTACTCAATGTTATGTAATAACTTATAAGGGAAAAAGAATATATATAAATACACATGTATATATGTATGACTGAATCACTGTGCTGCACTCCTCAAACTTACACAATATTGTAAATCAACTAATACTTCAATAAAAAATTTTTTTAAAAACAAAAAATTTTTAAATAAAAAATGAAATAAATTCATAAAATGGGGATTTTTAAAAAATAAATAAAAAATAAAAAAGTAAAAATCACCTAGTTTTCAAAAGAAGAGAGCAAATTCCCAAAAGGTGAAATGAATTGCTAAAGACCAAATCTCTAGTTAGTAACTAGAATGAAGTTGTTGCAATCTTGATTTTATTTTGCTTGTAGTCTCTCTGTGCTAATTTCGACGTTAAGAGCCTTTACACATACACTAAATAGGGTTACCTACATAAGGTAGCTGACCTATATCTCTTTTTACTTGGGATATTGTCGTCATCACAGTTTCTTTATAACAGCTGTACCATGACACTAAAGAATTAATGGTGCATATAAAAGAGTGACTTAGATGGTTAATTTTATATGTCAACTTGACTGGACTATAGGGTGCCCAGATATTTGGTCAAACATTATTCTGGAGGTTTCTGTGGGAGTATTTTGTACAAGATTAACATTTAAATCAGTAGACTGAATGAAGTACATTGTCCTCCCTCGTGTGGGTGTCCCTAGTGTGGGTGGGCCTCATTCAATCAGTTGAAGGCTTGAAAAGAACAAAAAGGCTGACCATCTCCCAATTAAGAAAAGAATTCCTGCCCGACAGCCTTTGAACTGGGACAACAGTTTTTTTCCTGCCTTTAGCCTTTAATTGAAATGTCAGCTCTTCCTGGGTCTCCAGCCTGCCAGCCTTCAGACTAGAACTACACCACTGGTTCTCCTGGTTCTCACACCTTCAGACTCAGACTGGAACCTACACCATCAGCTCTCCTGGGTCTCCACCTTGTCAACGCACCCTGTAGATCTTGGGACTGTCAGCTTCCATAAACATACGAGCCAATTCTTTATAATAAATAGAGAGAGAGAAAAGGAGAGAGGAACCGAGGGAAGGCAGGAAGGAAGGAAGGAAGGAAGGAAGGGAGGGAGGGAGGGAGGAAAGAAAGAAAGATTCTGTTTCTCTGGAGAATCCTGACTAATAAGTGAGCTTTCCTAATGTTCAGATGTTGTGTCTCTCAGGTGCCTCAAAATACACTTTCAAGGTGATTTTACAAGCTTTTGCACAGCTTCCATATAAACCATTTGGTACCACCACCATAGTTCAGATACATTAACGGACAAAGGGGCAGAATGAGTATGAACTCCCAAATATCACTGCTAAAATGAGTACTGTAATATTCTGGCTGTCTTACGTTGATTAGCTGGGAAATTTGGAGGTTAAGGTCCTGGACTGGTAAAATTCTACTACCAGATCAGAAGTCCTCTGGGAAAGCAGGTCAGCTTGTGGGTAGCTGGCCAAGGAAAGGGAAAAGAAAGAAGAGCCTGATAAAAAAATAGCAATAACTAGCATATATTTGGTGCCTATTGTATGCCATGCACTTTGCAACCATTCATTCATCCAGCAGATATTATTGAGCACTTTTTTTATGTGCCAGACATTGTTCAAGGTGCTGGGGATAGAGCCATGTAAACACAGACTTGTCTTCCTGCTCTCGTGGATCTTACAGTTTAGAGAAGGGAGACAGACAAGTAACAAATGTCATGGAGAAAAAGAAAGCAAAAAGAAGGGATAGGTAGTACTAGGTGGAAGGAATTATAATTTTTGAAATTTTCAATAGGGTTGTCAGAGAAAACATTCCTGTAGCCAAGATGACATTTGAGAATAGAGCTGAATGAAGAGGTGAGGAAACAAGTCATGTGGGGAGATATATGGAATCAGCATGCGCAAAGGGCCTGAGGCAGGTGGGTGTCTGTATGCTCAAAAAACATCAAGGAAGCCAGCAGGGCTAGAGCAGAGCTAGCAAGGGAAGAGCAGTAGTAGATAAGGTCACTGAAACAGCAATTAACCAGATCATGTAGAGTCTTGGGTATCTGTGAGACAGATAGTAACAGTGGTGTAAATGAGATAACTGGAATTCAGAGTGGTTTGTAACTTTCCTACAATAACTTAGCTAGTAAATGGTGGAGCCCAGCATAGACCGAAGGTACATCTGGGTCTAACACCCTTGCTCTTGCCACTTCATTGTATTATCTTTCTCCAGAAAAAGCTTAGAGCCTCTCCAATTGTTTTATGTATCCCTAGTATAGTAATTGCAATAAATATTTGCCTTTTTTTTTTACTATCCAACATATCACATATCCTTCCTATTTGGAGAGAAGTCCCCACTTGTGAGCCTCGGCTTGCCAGAGTAAAACCAAATGATCAGATACTCCTTCTCCCTAGCCCCTGGCAGCGGGAGTGAGAGCGTCGGACCTGGGCCAACTTCATGCCCCTGCCCTAGACTTTAAATCCTGAGGGGTAGTCCAAGATGGGGCATCTAGCAATGCTGGTGGCAAGTGTCTGTCAGCGGCAGTGGCGGCGGCAGCACCGTGACCCAAAGAGCCAGCAGCAGGACCTTGGCTGGAGCGCTGACTCCTCCCATTTTACCAGCTTGGTTTCATCACTGCTAACAATTTTGCAAGCCAAAAGAGATGAAGGAGCATCTTTTTCAGCTCCCATTATGCACTTCTGTTGGGAGAAATTATGTAAGACTTTGGACTGGAAAAAAAAAGTAAGATTATTGTGTGTCCTGTTCATTGTACCTTTCCTGATTATATCTGCCCTTTACTGTTTCTGAGCTATACAACTCTATAATTTGTAGAAAGCTGAAAACAATACAAACGATTCTTGTCCACAGAAATGCAAATTAGTTGTGTCAGATAGAAGCAATTGATTATTGCCTGTGGATAGATCCATATTACATGTGTTTGTTAATGTTAAAATTCATTTCAGCATTCCTTATGTTGCTGTATAAGTGTGTGGTACTGTGAATTCTCCTTTCAACCAGTTGTAACTTCTTATCAAGTTCCCTCAATAATTAATGAGTTCAATAAAATCTATGCCATGTTGCATTTATTTGTTAATTCATTTCAGCATTCCTTATCTGCCTACGTATATGTGTGTTACTTTGAATTCTTTCAGCCTGTAACATCCCTCAACAACTGATGAGTTAAAATCTATAATGCATGTTCATCTTATATTTGTATCAGAGGCATGATTTTTCCACTTAAAAATACTATTCTCTAACAATAGTGAACAGGAAAATCACATCACTGTCCTGTCTTTAGCTCAGAGCTCTCCCCCACCCCCGACCTCCACCCCCTGCACACAGCCATGTACTTCATGGGGCAGGAGACCCAGGTGCTGGTTTTAGCTCAGACCTTAACCAATTCATTAATTCATATAGCCTCCCTGGACTTCAGTTTCCTAATCTGTGAAATAAAGAGAATGGATTCAATATTTCTGAAGAGCCAACTCAGCTCTAATTCCTTCTGACTGTGTTACATATCTTTATGTTTTCTCGCCACTATCCTTTGTGAGTTTCTCATCCCTTTACCCAGGTTCTGCTGTATTTATTTCACTTTTCACCACAGCATTCCCCGTTTTCCTTCTCTTACTTTCTCAAGGCACAATTCCCCTGTATTCAGCTTCGTGTCTCCCCACATCCCTACACACACACACACACGCACGCGCACACACACACACACACACACACACACACGGATGCAGACCCCTTTATGGGAACCGAAAGACTATAACAAACCTGTACTTATTACAGGATTACACGGTAGAAACAAGTCATTTCCACTCTGCTTTGCCCTTAATCCCCCCCAAAGAAACTACCTCAAAACAAAAAAAAACAAGTACTTCACTAAAAAACAAACCAGTTGAACAAACAAACCACTTTGATCTCACTGTTCAGTTTAACCCAGAGGTAGATGAATAATAGCACAAGTAATGAGCTTTTTTTTTTTTCTTCTCTACCATTTCCCTTGCTCAGCTGGGTCAGAAGAATGCACATTCTAAGGATCTCTTTGTAGCAGACAACTGACTGCTCAGGCCTGCAATGGCAAAGACTCAGGAGTTCCTGATTCTTTTCCTGCATTTCACAGAACAGAACAAGAATCCTCAAGGTCAACCACCCTCAGGGAATCTGCTCTTACAAAATGCTTTCCTGTATATTTTTCTACCAAGTTCAGTTAAGAATTCAGATGGTATCTTTTCTATCTAAAGAAAAGACCCGGGGGGGAAAACCAAATTCGATTCTCCCAAGAGCTGTTTCTTAACATTTAATTGCAGGCCAGTGATGTGATGTCTAAGGTTTCTCACAGCTCATAAAATATCGGGGTGTTTGAAGGTTGGAGAAATTGTGCCAAACAAAGAAGGCGAGAGTAACTTCCAGGCCAAGGAAATGCATGTGCAAAGCACAGACTCTTCAAAGACCCCAGTTTTCTTGGCAGGGGGAGTAAGTAGTTCAATGTGGCTGCAGCAAGGGGCTGTGTAGGGTGGAGGACGGAGAAAGGAAGGGGATTATGAGGAGGTAGGTCTGCAGAGATAAGTGAGAGCCAAACTGCAAGGGCCAAACTGCCCCCGCACCTCGAGGGAGCTCACAAAAGGAGGCCTCCCTCAGATTGGCCTCTTTATAATCCAACAAAACATGGAGATGTGACTTAGGAAACTTCCCCTTCAAGGTACTCATTCAAACTAAGAGCGTTTCCCCACACACAACACCAAGAAGTCATTGGACCCTCATGTTTGCTGAAAAGTACAACTACAGAAAATGGATGCATATTTGGGAGTTGTTGCTCTTCTCCATACAAACATATGGGGGTGATGATCTTTCCCTCCCCACGCCCCACCCTCTCTCCAGTATTAAGAAGTCATTGAGCAATAGAAGTAAACAAGCATAGTTGCAATAACTCCAAATACTTTATGGTACATTCATAACTCAGGAATGTGGGTCAAAGAACATGATTATTCTTCGTCAGAGAATTTCAAATACATATTCACTTTGATTTTGGTCTCTTGAGGGACATATGGACAGGTGATGCTTCAGTCGCCTTGTTTCCTGGCTAGCACTGAAACCGAGCAGGACTCTGTGGGGCTCCTGGGCATGGAAGACTTTCTGTGTCTCCCATTCCTTGTTTCCAGGGAACAGACCCCACCCTTCATGACATTCCTTGAGTTCCAAAAGGGCAGATTAGAACAATTGCTAATCAGGGAAGGGAGGGGAACAGAGACAAGGGAAGAGCAGCCAAGAAACAATAGTGCAAGGGATACACATAACAATATCTTTAAGCTCTTTACAGAAATAAAACCCCCAACAAATGGAAGATGTCAGCATTCTTCATTCCGGAGGAGACCACCTGTCAAGCGATTACCTGAGACCAGATTAAAGGAGTGCAGGCCCTGCACACACCCTGATCTTATCAGCAACCCCGCCCTTGAACTATTGCTATAAAACTCCTCACCAACTCCTCCCGGGTTGGGACACACAATTTTGAGAGGCACAAGCCCACTGTGCCTGGCAAAGCAATAAAGCCATTCTTTTCTACTTTACCCAAAACTCTGTCTCTGAGATTCAATTTGGCACCGATGCACAGAGGCCAAGTTTTCAGCATCAGCACTGGGCTCTCTGCTGGGGCATGCCTCTCTGTGCCTGGTGAACTTATGAGGAGGAGAGGATTGGTAAGAAGGACTGCCATTTTGATAAACTCACACGGTTGCCTGAATCTAAGATCTCCTGCTCCAAGGCACAAGCAGCCTGGAACAAAACAAGAGAGCAGATCTGCCTTCAGTATACTCCCACCTCATTCTTGTCCTGTCTCTTCCCCACTGAGACTCACCAGCTGTCTTAAGCAGCTCAGGCTGCCATAACTAAATACCATAGACTGGATGGCTTAAACTTCTCACAGTTCTGGAGGCTGGAAAGCCAAGATGAAGGTGCCAGCAGGGTCAGTGTCTGGTGAGAGTTCACTCTCCTTGGGTTGCAGACAGCTGCCTCTGCTGCATCCTCATATGGCCTTTCCTGTGTGCTTGCCCAGAGAGAGAGCTATTCTCTGTCTCTGTCTGTCTTTCTCTCTCTCGCTCTCTCCCCTCCCCACTTCTCCTTCTTAAAATGGCACTAATCCCATAATGAAGGCCCCACCCCCATGATTTTATCTAACTTTAACTGCCTCCCAGTGGCCCCATCTCCAAATACCATCACATTGGAGGTTAAGGCTTTAACATACGAATGTGGGGGACAAACATTTAGTCCATAACATTCTGCCCCTGGCCCCCACCCCCAAATTCATGTCCTTCTCACATGCAAAATACCTTCATTCCATCCCAATAACCCTATAAGTCCTAGCTCATTCCAGCATCAACTCTAAATTCCAAAGGCTCATTTAAACATCATCTAAATCAGATACAGGTGAAACTTGAGAGATGATTCGTCCTGATGCAAAATTCCTCTTCAGCTGTGAACCTATGAAAACAGACAAGTTATGTGCTTCCAATATATAAGGGTAGGACAAGCATAGGACAGAATTCCCATTCTAGGAGGGAGAAATAGGAAAAAAGGAAAGGGTGGCAAGTCCTAAGCAAGTCCAAAACCTAGCAAGGCAAACTCCATCAGATATTAAGCCTTGAGAAAACTCCTCTTCGGTTTGGTGCTCTGCCTTCAGAACCTACTAAGGCAGGGGTCCCTGGGAGTGGGCGCAGCAGTCCTCATGAACTCAGAATCTAATTTGGTGTCCTTCTTCCCTTTCCTTTAGGAAGATCACAAGCTCACAGCCAGATAGGTCTATGCCCCTGTCTTGTAGAATCCAAGAAGGCCAAGGGCCTTCCTTCACTCTGTCCCCTTCAGTTCAAACTGACAGTGTTTCTGCTCCTATAATCCCATAAACTTTTATCGATCGAGTGATAGTGCAGCCACACCCTTAGTGTTCTCTTCAGAACATGCTTTCTCACTTTTTTTAACAGGGACAGGATGAGAATTTTCCAAATCTTCAAGTTCTGCTTCCTTTTTGCTTAATAATTTCTTCTTCAGTTCCTCTCTCTCTTCTCTCATTCCTCAGTCAGGAGGAATCAAGACACTCCTTCAACACTTTGCTTAGAAATCTCCTCAGCTAAATATCCAGTTTTATCGTTCATAAATTCTACCTTCCACAAAACACTAGAACACAGTTCAGCCAAGTTCTTTCCCACTTTATAGCAAAGATCACCTTCCCTCCAATTTCTAATAATGTGTTCTTCACTTCCATCTGAGACTTCACCAGAATGGCCCTTTAATGTCCATATTTCTAGTGTGCACTTCAAAACTCTTCCAGCCTCTTGCCCATCACCCAGTTCCAAAGCTGCTTCCACATTTTTAGGTATTTCTTACAGCAACACCCCACTTCTCAGTACCCAAATCTCTCTTAGTCTGGGTTCTCCAGAGAAGCAGAACAAATATATAAAGAGATTTATTATAAGGCACTGGCTTACACAATTATGGAGGCTGACAAGTCTCAAGATCTACAGTCAGCAAACTGGAGACCCAGGAGAGCCAATAGAGTCCAAGTCCAAAGGCAGGAGAAGACTCATGTTCCAGCTCAAAGGCAGTCAGGCAGAGAGAAAGAATTCTTTCTTACTCAGCCTTTTTATTCTATTCAGGCCTTCAGTGGATTGGATGAGGCCATTCACACTGGGGAGGGCAATCTGCTTTACTCAGCCTACTGATGCAAATGTTAAGCTCATTCAGAAACATCCTCACAGACATGCCCCCATATTATGTTTAACTAAATATCTGGGCACCCCATGATCTGGTCACATTGACACATAAAATTAACCATTACACCAGGTCAATCTGCCTTAACCTGCTTTCTTGTTTTTTCCTCACATGTCTAACCCTAACCTCACCTGTTCACCACAATTTTCTGATTTTGTCCAATAATCAGAATCTTTCTAAGAGACTGCTTGATTGCTCTAAAAATTACTACTAAGATATTGGTAAGTGCAAATGACTTAACAATTATTCTCACTACTGCATTTAACCTGCACTTTACTTAAGGAAGAAAAAATTTTTATTTTGGTAAGATACATATAGCATAAAATTTACCATTTTAACCATTTAAAAATGTACAGTTCAGTGGGATTAAGTACCTCCACAATGTTGCACAACCATTACCACTATCTAGTGCCAGAATTTTCTCAACACCTCAAAAGGAAACCCCATACCCGTTAAGCAGTCACTCCCCACTCCCCCTCCCCCAGCCCCTGGCAACCGTCTCCATGGATTTGCCTATTCTCTTATTTCCTATAAATGGAATCATACACTATGTGGCACTTGGTATCTGGCTTCCTTCACTTAACTAAGGAAGAATGTTAGCCTCCTTAGCTAAGGGAAGGTGAAAAATGGAAAGTAGAATATATTTTGTGAAGTAAACATTTTGAGGTATCTTTAAAATCACACCAACTACCTATTTCGTTGTTTTACCAAGATTTGGAGAACTCATCTGCGATTCCTCTGCCCCAGACATTGTGCTTTATGTTATTAATTCTTGCTTTCCATGGAGGTGTGAGGCAGCCAGACACAAGCTGGCATCAGAACAGGGTGGCAAATGTGAGGTCACTTCAGGGGATCTTCTTCCCCCACCCATCAGGGAGGCCTTCCTTCCCTGAATGTGACCTGGCAGGACCATGGGGTCATAAGGTCAGGCAGCCCTGAGGGGCACAAAGATGTTTGCCTCCCAACACGTCAGGTCTTGAGGAAAATAAAAAGCAAGTATGTCTCTGGCAGAAAAGTAAATTATTCATGGGCTTTATTTAAAAAGAGAGACCATATTCGTAGGGAAAAAAATGGATGTCATTTCAATTCCAAAAATCATTTCCAGAAGAAGAAGATTTTGAATCAAATGTGAGTCAAGGATACTCCCTTCCTGTTTCACACAACACAGCTCCAGAGCTATGGAAGGACCCCAGGTTTGCTAGATGCTGGTTTCTACAGTGAGGGAAATCTGAAAGAAGGCATAGCTTTATAGGGACTGTCCTGCACAGATGGCCAGCCCAGACTGCAAGCCTGTTGAAGTTTTGTGGGAAAGGAGCAGCTTGGCAGCCCTCAGTCTAAAGGGTCTAAGAATGGCAGCCAGAAGGGCACAGGGGCCGCTTCAAAACACCCAAACCCTGGAGGCCCACTCAGGGCTTCAGCCTGGGGCACAGATTTTATGTGCTGCCAACTCCTCAGCTTTATGTGATCTGACATACATACCTATGCGGAGGCTTTACTTTTCCTTTTCAGCTCTTCCTTTTTTTTTTTTTTTTTTATACCAATCTCGCATTTTTATTAATAACCAAACACAAAAAGGTTGTAAATATTTTTAGTCTTTGTTTCTATCCTGTTACTATTAATATTTTTGCTAAGATTAAAGTCTGGATTCATCCTCAAATGCATTCATGTTGTTTTCCTGCTTCTGTTTCAAAATATGGACCACATAGTCTTTATTTTTTTATTCCCTGATGACCAGTTTAGATTTAATCATATACACAGAGCTTCAGCAACTCGCTAAACAAATCCATGTGTGGGTAAAAGGAACATGGCAGACTGGTCTGGGCACAAAGGCCTTTATATTTTTCTCCTTTTCAGAAGTTTCTAAAGTGTACAACTGAACACAGGACTCTGGTTAAAAATTCACAATGATTCCTTTTTAAATAAAGGCATTTGTCTTTAAAGGAAGTCCGTTAACCCAAAAGGATCCCTGTTTGACCCCATAGATATTTACATTCAAAAGACCTGGCTACAAGGCAAGGCCAATGGCTTTTAACAAACATTCCTGAATTTATCCATGCAGATGAATGCTCTCCCCCTCAAACAGGTAGCAATATTCCAAGGACTTTGCTATTGTTTGAAACAGCTTTGGGACTCCAGGTTAGTAACTGCCTTCCTCCTCACACTGAGGGAATTACTTTGAATTTCCTGAACGATTAAAAGAAAATCTTTTTCTCATCTGTATAAGTTTCATTTTCAGAAACAATCAAGTCATTCAATAAGGCAGATGGTACTTGACTGAATAGAGCTGCTTTAGCCTAAGTAAGAAGTGACTACAATGTAATAAGACTATAGCTTTTTCTTTAATATGATTCCTTAATTAATCCCAAAGGTAATTCCAAAAGAAGTTCCTAAAAGGTTTAGAATATATATATTTTATATTTTTTTCTATATATATTTTTTCTATATATAAATAAATAAATATATTTATTTACATTTATATCTAAATAAATATGCTTAGAATATATATTTTATATATATATATATTTTTTTTTTTTTTAAGAAAAATAGGCTATCCTCACTTTGATTTTCCACAGGCATTCCATGCTATTGGTGACTAGATAAAGGGAGCTGGCTGTTCTTTAGCTTGCTACAGGATACATTTTTATTTAACAATCCCATTTTTTTAAGCAATCTGAAATTACTTCCTAGAACTATACTTTACTGATCTCTCCCAAAACAAACTTAAAACATTCACATGGATATACAATCTGGAAGTCAGTGTATATGAAACAGAGCAGGACCCTGTGGGACCCTCCCATGTATAAATCCTTTCTCTGTCTCCCATTTCTTGTTTAGGAAATAGGCTTCATTCAGCCTCCTTGATCTTCCCTGAGTTCCAAAGTGCAGATTCAAACAGCTGTTAATCAGGGAAGGGAGGGGATGCAGAAACAAAGGAGGAGCAGTCAAGAAACAATAGTGCAGCCCTGGGGCAGGGTCCTGGTTCCTCCTCAAGGAATATACACAAAATACCTTTGAGTTCTTCTGCAGATACTAAAGTCCCTACCCAGGCGGAGGATGGTAACTTCAGGCTGAGCACAGTATGCCTGGGACACCATCCTGTTACCTCACCATGAGCCAATCAGAAGAAAGTATGCACAGAATGGAAGATAATGAAGACTTTGACCCCCCTCCCCAAATGATTCTTCCCTTAAAAACTTTCATGGTCGAACAGAATCTTCAGAGTTGGCTTTTGGACACGAGTCCACCTTCTCCCCAGTTTGCCAGCCTCCTGAATAAAGCTATGGGCTTCAAGTATGGGCTTTCAAGCCACAAGCAGCCAAGCCTAAGTTTGGTAACATATATGCTATGCACAACAGATAAACATATGTTAAACTTACACATGAATATTAACAAAATATTAAAATACTAAGTCTACCTACAGGAATTTATAATGTTGGTTTCAAAGTCTTGTTTCCAAAGCTAATTTCATTAGGCATGTCTATGACGGGGTTGCAAGAATGGCATGTCCTGGAATGTTAGGTGCCATACAAATTAGTTTAAACAAGTTTTCTATTTGGCCCCCATAGAGGTGTTTAATATGTGGATATACTTGCGTTTTATTTTTTGTGTTCCTGTTGATGATGAAAGGCAGAAGGAAATCATCAAACACTGGGTACCTACTGTTCATGAAAAACTGAACACGGTACTAATTTAATTCTCTCAATGTCTCTGAGCTAAATAGTTTATCCCCATTTATAGATAAAGAAACTGAGGTGTGGGGAATTTAAACAGCAGAACACTGGCGCACCACTGGCAAGTGGGAGAAACGAATTCAGAACTAGCTGACCACTGAGAAAAAAGCCAACGACTTTTGGAAAACGAAATGCAAGTATCTTCCCACAGAGAGCCATTTTTTTCCCCCAAAAAACTGATGTTAACATACCCCCTAATCACTTTTTTCATTAATCTCAATAATTATTTTGCCACACCTTTCCCCAAAATGAAAGTGTAATTATCTCCCAATCTGGGAAAATAAAATGTTCTATGAATTTTTATCTTGTTATTTATACAAGGAGCCTTTGGAAACCAGTTAAGTGCTTGAACCAGTTAAGTGTTTGGGTGGGACATATAAAAATAAAGCAAGCTAAATAAAGAATTGTTGAAATAAATAAAATAAAGAAAAAATATGAACCTTAGTTAAAAGATACTTGGAGACTTAACCACCTATGGAGGTAATAAGTTAAAGATTTAAATTAGGAAAAAAATAAAGAGAAGAGCCTTCAAATAAAGAGGAAGCTGAGAATCAATGTCAGGGCATTTCAATTGACCTTAGAAACATATTTTACTGGTGACTTTTTTGTTTTTAAAACTGTTTCTGATTTTTTTTTTCATTTGTTAATGGCCCCAATTTTCCAGTTTATCTCCCAGTATATTCTACCTAGTAAAGCTTGTTCATTTTCAGCTTTTATTTTCTTGTTCAGCCCCTAATGACTGACAATTTGAAAGGAAACAAACTAAAAGAGGCATTGGACTAAATAATGAATTGTTTTCATCATCTTGATGGATAGCAACTCAACTATAAGACAAATATAAGCTCCACAATTTCCTAATATTTTCTGAGATTCTTATCTTATTTCTGTGAGTGTTTCATTGTCATTGCCTTCTGTCTTTACAATTGCTAAAACTAACACCACCCAAATCCTAAAAGGGGTTAAACCTAAAGTGACTGATGTTTTGAGAGTGATATGGCAAAAAAAAAAAAGGTCTTACCCAGAATTTTTTTTTAACTGAATAAATTTGACAGGTAATATCCAGAAATTTAGACTTGTGAATATGTTATCTGAGGAGTTCTCAAAATCTCCAAATTACTTGCGTAATTCTGGCTTTTTTGCTTTCTGTAAGTCTGCATCTGTTTTTATGCCAAAGGGATATACAGAAACCTGTATGCATTGCTCATCTTGAGTTGACATCTTACAAAGCACAGCTGAGCACAGAATTTTCCTTCACTTCAAAGGGCATACTACAGGGTGCAAAGAAGGAAGGGGTTGGGTCCTTCCAGCCAAACGTTGCCCTCTGGCACTCATACTCAACTCCCCAGGGATCGAAGAGGGCAAACTCTGGCCCCTTGTGGCTCTAGGTAACATTTCCCACAACCCCTGACTCATAAATATTGACATTTGGGAAAAACAAGAGCAGAAAAGAAAAAGAGGCGGGGCGGGGGGGGGGGCGGGGAGCTTTACTTTTTTTTTAAATTGTTTCAAGTTGGAACGTACATATATTTTCCAAAGCCTGATTTATATCAAAGATACCATTATGATTTTAAAATAAAATACACCTTATCTTGGTATGTTAAAAAATAGTCTTATCCATCAACTAGAGAAAATAAGAAACAAAACTTAGTTTTGTTTTGCTTTGTCTTGTTTTGTTTTGTTTGCCATCAGGAAAATAGTTTTAACTAACAGTACTGAGCAATTTTTTCTAAAAAGAACTATAACAATGTTCTCAGAGAAAATCTTTTCTGCTGAATATCACATTTTTTAATCATAGTGAATTTGGAATTCTTTATTTTCAGCAAAGTCTTTTCTTTTTCCTTTTAAGTATCTGTCTCCACCCCTCTTCGCTTCAAAAAACAGAAACAATATGGTTAACTAAGACCTCTGAGAATTCTTCACAGACCCTAGTCTGTTTCCATTGTGGAACTACAGCGCAACCTGGTGGTGATTAATGTAATTAACACGGTTTACACCTGTGAAGGGCAGAAATTACAATACAAACGGAAATAAAAGAACGCCTTGTATTTAGGCTTTTAGAAAATAAACTATCAAGAAAAAGAACAGTGGAGTGGCTCTCTTAAATCATAATTGCGAGTAGAGCTTTTTATCGTTTTTTAATATAATATACCTTTTAAGAAAAGTTTAGTAAGGTTGCTGATGAGGGATACAAATTTTAGCCTTCATATATGTTCACAGTAATCCCTATCATGACTTATGAAATTATATGAACAATGTTTCAAGAGCATTTAAGAAGCTAAATATCTTCAATAAGTGATAAAGGAAAGTAAACTAAATAGTTTATCAGTCTTTTGAGGATTTTTTTCCCTTTGTGTCTCGGGTGAAATAAGCACCATCAAAAGAAAAAAAGATGCATTTGTCATAAGACTTCTCCCCTTAACCTTGAAATTTTAGCTAACAAGAACTCAGTTAAGTTCATTTCCACTGTTTGAAAGGACATGTATTTTTTTTTCCCCCCCTAAAAGAGAAGACAGTTTTATCTGCTTTTCTTTCACATCTAGCAACACCACTGATGCAGGACTTGGACTAAATGGTGATTCATAGTAACTTGTAATCTTTTATGTGTTTATGGTACTTTACACCCATTCTCTTATCTAATCCTGTCAACAACCCTATAAATTAAGGATCAGTGTCTCCATTTTACAGATTAGAAAACTGAGGCTTAGGGATATGAAATAACTTATTCAAAGTCACTCAGCTCGTGAGTGACAGAGGGACTGAACCCTTTTCCAAAGCCCATGCTCAGGGTCTGGCGGATGGTCAGCCTTCAGTAAATCACTGTTGACAGTGAACAAATGCACCTGTTGCAAGGATGGTAAAATTAAGCCTGGACTGGATCCAAAGTCCTTTTACTCCACACTCAGTAATTTTTCCAGTAAAGTTTAGACATACTTTGACTTTCTCTTGCTTCTGCATGCAATTCTTCTGAGTCCGCTAAGTGCCTCCTTTGTTACAGAAAAGAACAAAGAAGCAAAGCCAGGCAGGAGTCACCTAAGCTTCACACCTAGGCTGTTTCACCCATGAAGCACTAGCAGGGGATCTTTACAACTTTTGTGCCATATATCCCTTTGGAAGTCTGGTGAAGTTTCTGGAACCCATTGCAAAAAAAAATCCTTTTAAACATATTACAAGGAAAATCAACTATTTTCAAATAAAATTTTCAAAATATTTTTAAAAACTAATTTGTAACTTATGTGCTCATTTATGAATGCATTAAATGATATGTAGCAGTAGATTTAATAACTACTATATTTTTAAAGTAACAATAAATATAAATGATATTTTGAGATATCTGTAACCCCGTAATGTGATTTTAATATATCTGTGAATTCTTTTGGTGAGAGAGATACTGTTAATGTTAATATGTAGCTTATATTCATAATTAAAGAAAATGCCAAATTTCAGTTTGAAGTTAATGAAAATAAGAATTTCTCTTCATCTAAGTTCATGGGCCCCTCACCTTCTTAAATTGAAAAATCAATCTGAAGTGAATTATTCATAGACAAATCTTTTCAAATACTAAATTATAAATTATAAATCATAATTTATAAAAAATTATAAAATTAATTCAAAAATGCCTACAGCAAATATATATATCATATATATATAAAATCCCTTGATTCACACATGAGATATTCACTTCAATATGAATGATGTGATGTGAGGCAAGGCTCTAAAAATAAGCATGTCTAAGACCTAGGAAGATATTAAAAAATAGCCTTACCTGAGTCTTAGGACATTCATCAACAAATAAATAATTAATTTTTGATTAACTATAATAATAATTCCTTTTGACTTACCAAATATTTGTTGAGCAGTTACTATGTACCAGACACTACTCTGGGAGTTTTAGGAAATAGGTGAAAAATGAATAATTTTATTTCATTTGTTTGTGTAGTACTTTATAAGTTTCAAAGCAGTTCTAAACACATCTTCATTCAAGCCTAATTACAACACTGAGAGGTAAGCAAAGCAGGGTCTGGAGACATTCATTAATTCCATATTCCCACTATAAATCCCACTCCAGACATATGGTAGATATTCAATAAATGAAGACACTGCTCTGTTCTTATCCCTTAAACAAGCCCCTGAATTGGGGTTGTCAGATAAAATATAGAAAGCTCAATTAAATTTGAATTTCAGATAAACAAAAAGTAGTATTTTTAGTATAACTGCATCCCTCGCAATATTGTAACACACACTTTATTTGTTTGCTAGGACTACAATAACAAAGTAACCCAGACTAGAGGGTATGAAAACAACAGAAATATATTTTTTCACCATTCTGAGGGCCAGAAGTTGGTAGAGTTGGTTTCTTCTGAGGCCTCTCTCCTTGGCTTGTACATAGATGTCCATCTTCTCACTGTGTCCTCACGTGGTCTTCCCACTGTGTGCGACAGTGTCCTAATCTCTTCCTATAAGGGCACCAAACATATTGGATTAGGGGCCGCACTAGTGACCTCATTTTATCTTAATTGCCTTTGTAAATATCCTATCTCCAAATACTGTCACATTCTGAGAGACTGAGGACTTGAACATATGAATTTGGGAGGGGACAGAATTCAGCCCATAACACACACTAAAACATTATTTGTCTTTTATCGAAAATTCAAATTTAACTGGGCATCCTGTCGTTTTATTCACTAAATCTGGCAACCCCACCCTGGATTTCCCTGCCTGAGAACTCTCTCCACTGCAGCAACTCAGCCACGGGCAGGAATCGGCCGGAATTGTGGGGAAGTTAGGGCCCCTGTTAGCAGCCAGCAGTCAATGATGGATGTACTCTGGTGGACAAAGGTACCAGCTTCCTCTCTCTGGCAGACAACCCTAAACATGTTCTACAAAGCATCCCAGAGGTTCCCAGTGGGTTGGAGCCCAGCTGCCCTCAGTGGTAACCTGTCTGTGAACGTGTCCTGCCTTGGCTTCCTCTCCTTCAGTATCTCCCCTTCTCACTCGCTTTCTGCTCTTCCGGGGTCGCCTCCCAAATATACCTTCACATGTACATCCTTGTCTCAGGATCCACGTCTGAGGGAACTCAACCTAAAACAAAATGCTTATTGAATTAAATCCTCGTTTTCAGATACGAGGTTCAGGGGACATACCAGATGCTGAAGGGTGTGGAGGTGCGTAGGGATGGGACTTCTTTCCCTTGCTCAGCAATGCCTCCAGCTAACAATCGTGACACTCGATTCATGTACCAGGCACGGGGAGAGCCCTTTACAGGTATCCTGGCTAATCCTTTCTACCACTCTGCATGGTAGCTATCGTTCACATTGCAAAGGGGGGGAAATGGATGCTCAGAGAGGTTTTCTGAAGTCACACAGCTATGGCAAATGCCTTTGCCTTGAGGTGAGTTGAGAAACATAATATTTATCATGAAAAGATAACTAACAACTCAAGAGAGTAGGTTGAAGTGTATACTAGGTAGCTCAGAAAAGAAGTCCGATGTTTCGTCTCTGAAAGAATCTGAAGAAATAAAAGCGAACTGGAAAAATTAGGGAAGTCTTCACACGAGAGGTTGGACTTGGGGTGAGTCTTAGTGGATGTGGTGGATTCAGCTGTGGGAAGGAGGGCAGGGGACAGTTCTGGGTGAGAAGTGGGGGTGAGCACAGTGCAGAAGCAGGGCTGGGCATGTGTACTGACTACACACAGACAGGTGGCCTGAGGACAGGATATAGGAGACAAAGCCATATCACAGAGGACTAGGAATGCCAAGTAAGAAATACGGAGTGCATCTAAATACTTATCTGCAGCAAATGAAGGTTGTTAAGAGAAGAAAATTGACATGATCAAAATAAGATTTAATCAGATTCATCTGACAGTGGCTCGAAGCAGAGATTGGTGAGTAGACACCTGACAGTCCCTGCCCATGACAATAAAGACCCAACCAAGAGTAGCAAACAGGAAGGTGTAGACGACGGTACAAAGAAGGGGTTTTCAAACCCGAGTCACTGAAGAGTCAGAGAGAAGGAAGAATGAAGAAAGCTCATTCACTGCCCCAGAGTAATGAGGGGAATGGCCCCATGAACAATATACTGAAAAGCTGGATATAGGAAGATGAAGAGAATAACTCTCCCAGGGTGTTATTACTGTTCCTCTAAAAATTATACTCTAAGATATTCTGAACAATCTGGAACCCTGGATCTGTTCCCACTCGCCAGAAGCAAGTAACTCAACCCTGTGGATGAGGCAGTATCTCTTCTCCACCCTCCTGATTCCACCCTATGACCTGGCCTGTACCTAAGCCCACAGGGATGCTATAGAGGACGTGGGTTGTTTCTGCCTTCCCGACACCAGCCACCCCCTTCACCTGGTAACAGCATTCTCTCCTGCAGTGATCTCATTCCATGCAGGACAGGTGGGGCTGGCCCTGTACCACTCCACCCCAGCAACACCCCCCACCCCTCGCCCAGCTACAAAAATGGGCAGGCATACAACCCCACCTGCCAATGAGGCCACCCCAGCCCCCTTGCAGTGATTCAGGAAGAGGCATGTGGCTGAAGCCAAGACAATCCTTATTCATGAAATCCTTCTTGAGAAATAACAGGAAACCCTTCTTTCTGCTACAAAGAGTCCATAGGAGGCGTTAGGTGTTGCATAATCAATTAAGGGTTAAAAATCAAAGGATGGGACCTCCCTGGTGGCGCAGTGGTTAAGAATCCGCCTGCCAATGCAGGGGACACGGGTTCAAGCCCTGGTCTGGGAAGATCCCACATGTCGCGGAGCAACTAAGCCCGTGCACCACAGCTACTGAGCCTGCGCTCCACAACTACTGAAGCCCGCGCGCCACCACTACTGAAGCCCGTGTGCCTAGAGCCTGTGCTCTGCAACAAGAGAAGCCACTGCAGTGAGAAGCCCGCGCACCACAACGAAGAGTAGCCCCCACTCGCCGCAACTAGAGAAAGCCCGCGCGCAGCAACAAAGACCCAACACAGCCAAAAGTAAAAAATATAAATAAATAAATAAATTTATTTAAAAAACAAAAATCAAAGGGTGGCATGAGGGCTAGGAAAGAGCCGGGCTAAGAGGAGAGAACCAGAGTCCTAGCAAAATCATTTGAACCCCTGGATCCAGCCATATCTGAAGTTCCCTGAACTTCTGAACTTTCCAACTACATCATCAACAAACTCTCTTCATGTTGTTTTCTTTAAAAAAATAGAATTAGATTCCCAATCACTTGCTACCCCCAAAAAAAGTTTTTGTACAGATAATTTTATTAGCTTTTTTATTAAAATCTGTCCTGCCTGTGCCAACAGCCCCCACAATCTTAAAAATCATTTTACTAAAGTTCCTCCTTCCTTGGCCACCCGTTCCTCCCCTCTCTCTGCCTCCCACACCCAGCGTATCTGATGTACTTTAAAAACATTTAAAAGTTGGCTCTAGCAGCACACCCTCCCTTATGTGGTCACTAACAAAGGAGGATCTCCAAAAAGAGGAGAGCAGAAAATGACCAGGTCCAGAGGACAACTGCAGTCCTAGCCAACACCTTGATATCAGCCCAGGGAAATCCAAGCAGAGAAGCCACCATCTGACCTACTGAAATCATGAAACCGAGCAGGACTCTGTGGGGCTCCTGGGCATGGAAGCCTTTCTGTGTCCCCCGTTTCTTGTTTGTAGGGAATAGGCTTCAGCCTCCATGACCTTTTCCCTGAGTTCCAAAGGGCAGGTTCAAACAGTTGCTAATCAGGGAAGGGAGGGGATGCAGAGACAAGGGAGGAGCAATCAAGGAACAGTAGTGCAGGGAACTTCCCTGGCGGTCCATTGGTTAGGGCTCCACACCTCCACTGCAGGGAGCACAGGTTTGATCCCTGGTGGAGGTACTAAAATCCTGCAGGAGGGTCGGTGTGGCAAAAAAAAAAAAGGAACAATAGTGCAGCCTTGGGGCAGGGTCCTGGTTCCACCTCAAGGGATACATATTTTTCAGCTCTTCTGCAGAACTAAAACCCCCAACAAATGGAAGATGTTAACTACTGGATGAAGCATTTTTCTTTCCAGACAGAAGGTCACAGTTTGATAACCTCGAGAATCACAGAAACTCATCAGGAGACCATGTGAGGCCAGATCAAAGGAATGCAGGCCCTGCACATACCCTGATCCTTATCAGCAACCCTACCCTTGAACCAGTGCTATAAAACTCCTCACCAAATCCCCCCGGTGCTGGGACACACATTTTTCAGGGCATTAGCCCACTGTGTCCCCCGCCTTTGCCTGGCAAAGCAATAAAGCTATTCTTTTCGAATTCATCCAAAACTCTGTCGCCGAGATTCGATTCAGCACCCGTGCAAAGAGGCCGAGTTTCAGCATCAATTATGAGATAATCAATTCGGATTGTTGTAAGCCACTAAGTTTGTGGTAATTTGTTACCTGGCAATAGAAAACTGATACAGATTAGATGCAACAATTTGCCCTTCACCTTAGGAGGGATGTCTTGGCATGCCCTAAACGACTAGGACCTTAGAAAACACACAAAATGACAATGCAGTCTATACATCTGGAGAAAAGCCCACTCTGACTCCTGGTACAGAGCTCTTCTCCCTCTGCAACACTGGCCCTGCACGCTTGATCATCCACTGCAGTAAATATGATCAGAGCTCCTTCTAATTTCTTACTTGTGGCAAGAGAAAAATCTGTGTTCACTCTCAACTACATTTAGTCTAACAGAATCAAAACAAAAACCCACACTTGACAGAATCATGTAAAGTGCTATTGACACTATTTCAGACTTAAGAACCTTCAACCAGAAAGAAAGGTCAGGGCTTCCCTGGTGGCGCAGTGGTTGAGAATCTGCCTGCCGGTGCAGGGGACACGGGTTCGAGCCCTGGTCTGGGAGGATCCCACATGCCGCGGAGCAACTGGGCCTGGGAGCCACAACTGCTGAGCCTGCACTCTAGAGCATGTGCTCCGCAACAAGAGAGGCCGCGATAGTGAGAGGCCCGCGCACCGCGATGAAGAGTGGCCCCTGCTCACCGCAATTAGAGAGGGCCCTCGCACAGAAACGAAGACCCAACACAGCCAAATAAATAAATAAATAAATAATAATTAAAAAAAAAAAAAAAGAAAGAAAGGTCAAAGCAAAATGGAACAATAGCTTGGAAGATCATTGTTTCTTTTCCTTTCAGAATTTCATTATCAACAAAAACTAATATATATTGAGCATGCTATTATAAGGCACTGTACCAGGCATAATAGAAAAAAGTGAGTGTATAAAACATAGTCCTACCCTTTTTTTTTTTTTTTTTTGGCTTCACCTCGCAGCATGTGGGTTCCTAGTTCCCCAACCAGGGATCGAACCCACACCCCCTGCAGTGGAAGTGCAGAGTCTTAACCACTGGACCACCAGGGAAGTCTCAGTCTTACCCTTTTAAAATATGGTTGAGTGTATAGAATACAATCATAGCATATATAACCAACTCTCCTTGATAGCCTATTCTAACCATTACATGGATGATACAGAATAGGGAATAATCACTGAGGACTGCAAAAGTCAGAAAATGTTTTTTACATAGATATAGATATAGATGTCTATATACATATACATCTGAATCACTGTGCTGTACACCTGAAACTAACACAACATTGTAAATCAACTATTTCAATAAAAATTTTTTAAAAGAGAAAAAAAGAGTAAATGGGCAACGGTGTACAGGCTGGATAAGAGGTATCAGAGAATCATAAAAGATACTATTCCACTTGTCAACAAAAAAATTAATCAGTTGATCAAAGAAAGAAATGTAAAAATTTTCAAAGCAATTTGAGGATTATAACCTGGGAATAGCCTCTCAGAAAACCATAGGTCAAAAAGAGTCATGTACCAAAATGTTCATTGCAGCTCTATTTACAATAGCCAGGACATGGAAGCAACCTAAATGTCCATCGACAGATGAATGGATAAAGAAGATGTGGCACATATATACAATGGAATATTACTCAGCCATAAAAAGAAATGAAATGGAGGTATTTGTAATGAGGTGGATGGAGTTAGAGTCTGTCATACAGAGTGAAGTAAGTCAGAAAGAGAAAAACAAATACAGTATGCTAACACATATATACGGAATCTAAGGGAAAAAAAAAAAAAAAAAAGGCCATGAAGAACCTAGTGGCAAGACGGAATAAAGACACAGACCTACTAGAGAATGGACATGAGGATATGGGGAGGGGGTGGGGTGAGATGTGACAGGGTAAGAGAGTGTCATGGACATATATACACTACCAAATGTAAAATAGATAGCTAGTGGGAAGCAGCCGCATAGCACAGGGAGATCAGCTCTGTGCTTTGTGACCACGTAGAGGGGTGGGATGGGGAGGGTGGGAGGGAGGGAGATGCAAGAGGGAAAAGAAATGGGAACATATTGTATATGTATAACTGATTCACTTTGTTATAAAGCAGAAGCTAACACAACATTGTAAGGCAATTATACTTCAATAAAGATGTTAAAAAAAAAAAGAAAGCTCTGGGAACTGTTCCATCCATCAGAGGTCAAACCACAGTTATATAAGTTTTTGAGACAGAGGGCTGTACATTAAATGACATATTTTTGACAGTTTATACAATCTAGCAACTAGTGGGTCACGGGTCATCGTGGCCCCTTACAAGATTAAGAAGGAAGTTTTAAGCTGAGGGTACATGCATATTCATGAGGGGGCGTGGGTGGTGTATGCATATTATGAAGAAGCTTGATCAGAGGAGAATTCAGTATAGAACTGGGGCAAAGGTTGACAGAGTCCAGGCTTGGGTTGACTGGAGTCATAAGGGTCAGAAAGGTCAGCAGCATCATTCCTTAGGTTCCAGTTAATCTGATGGTTGAGTGCTCCAGGGGGTTTGAATTCTGCAAAACAGCCCAAGAATGAGCTTCAGGCTAATCTTTACTTTTGAAACAGAAGTGGGAGTCTTTACAACTGATACATTGTCTCCTGATAGGGTTATCTCCCTGGCCTGGTAATAGCTGTTTGTTTTTACCTTCTTTTGTTCCTTAAAATCTTTAACTCCAGAGACCTATTCTTCTGCAAGGGCAAGCATTGTGACCAGGCTTAGATCACAAACTTATGTTAAGAAAGTTCTGTCTGGTTCTCTTCCCTTGGGGACCCCCTGCCTTATCTGCTTACAGGCTCCTATTGAGCAAAAGTTAAAAAAAAAAAAAAAAAGGAAAAAGAAAAGTGATGAAAAAAGCTGCTAAGAGATAAATGGTAAGATTCCTAACTCTTTCTTGAAGAAAGTGTTGCCAGTTAAGACTAAGAAATCTTTTTCTTTAAATCAGCAGTAAACTGGATTATGTGGCCTCCACAATAGATATTATTATATATTACATATATGCAATACATAACATACAAATAATATGAATGTTAGAAATATGAGTTCATATCAATAGGCTTCCATAGTAAGAAAGTGTCTAGCTTTATAAACCGTCTTTGGGGATAAACAAAAACAAAATCCTGCTAGATCTAAGAATTTGTAACTGTACACACACACACACGCACACACACACACACACATCTCCCAAGATTAAAATAATCTGATTAAGAAACTATAGTTCCCCCTTAAAGCTGAAATTCTTTAAGACTGTGAGTAAAGATGGCAATGATATAGCTGATGCAATATATGATGATAGCTCTTTATTAGAGATTTTAAGGATTATCTATAATTGGAAAGAAAACTAGACCACCAAGTCTCATTTTGGTATTATATATTTTTGCATAAAATTTTAACTAGTCTTCAGTTGCAAATTTTGCTCTCACTCTGCTTGGCTTCACCTCTTTTCAGAAAATATATGTTGTGCAGTTTTGGGCTCCCTGAGGATAGCTAGTACGGTCAGTTCAGTGTTGCTGTAGACTTCAGATGTGGATATTGTCACCCATTTGCTCTTTCCAAAGACAGGGCACTTATTTCAGGACACCTGTCCTATTGTATCAGTTTTAAAAAAAATGCTGGTGACAGTATAGCTGAAAATTCAAATGGAAAAGGATTGGAAAGGGTCAGCATCTTTCCTTCTGCTTATTTTTTAAAACTGATTCTTGAGAAGAATGTTTCTGTGCAGCATGACCAGGCTATGACACCGCTGATCCTATCATTTGCAAGCCCCTTCGTTATCAGTGTAGATGGCCACACAGTTCATTCAACCCATAGTGATGAGAATCAAACATGAAGATGGCTGAAATAATTGGGTCAAATCTGCAGCAGGCCAATTCACTGGTCACATAAAAATGAGGGCATATTCAAAAATCATAATGGATCATTCTCTGCAGGTAAAAAAGGAGTGATGCTAGTGAAGTATCAGCTAATTTCAGAGGGACACTAGCAAGTACAATGATGTAAATGATGCATTTATATAGGTGTGGAGTAAAAATAAACAATACTGTTTTTCATAGAAATGTAGGCAGATTTATGTCCCAAACATCAAATTTCCAGCTAATTTCCTCTCATAATAAAAAAGTTAGTAATGGAAGCATTGGGGAGTCAGAATATTTTAGGCTATTATTATGAATACTTTCTGCTATGTTATGCTGGGTTGGCTTTCTTTTTCACTCCGAATCCATCCTCTGCCCTTTGCTGTATTCTGTGACCCGGGAGGCTGATGTGCTTGGACTACAGCAAAAGGCTCCTTTGTCCTCTGGCTTCCAGTTGGGTTTGGCCAATAGGGGACATGAACGCAAGATCAGGGAAAGGAAGAGAGCAAGGTCCAACACTAATGGCTTCTGCTCCCCTTGGTGGGGTCATCCCTCCACAGACAGTCATAGCTCTTTTTTGTTTTTTTTAATTTTTAGCAAGATTCCAATATTTTTACTTGAATAAACACTCCTAGGGTTGTTGCAAGCCTTTAGTTAATATCCAGAATTCTGAAAAGGTCATTTTGACAAGTTTTACCAGCGTTTTCATTGCCTTTATGGAGGAGCAGGTTTGGGGTGGCCATTACTCTACCATTCAGAAGTTAACCTCCTTCTAAGACAGCGCTTTTGAAATTCATTTAAGTTGTTTTAGTACTTTGTTCATTTTTTATTTCTACCTAGTATTCCATTATATGGATATATCACAATTTGTTTATGTATCTGCCAACATATGTTTGAGTTTCTTTGTGAATACGTGTCTTCTTTGTTCTTGGATAAAATCCTAATACTTGCTGGGTCATAGATTTATAAGGAACTAAAACACTGTAAGTAATTTTAGAAGGAACTAGTTTTTCAAAGTAGTTGAATTCTTCTACACTCCATCAAATGATGTATTATGAGAGTTACAGTTGATTCACATCGTCATTGTCATATATTTGTCAACCTTTTTTTTTAATTGAAGTATAGTTGATTTACAATGTTGTGTTAGTTTTAGGTGTCCAGCAAAGTGATTCAGTTAGATATATATATATCATGTATATAAATATATACAATACATATATGTACCATATATATCTCATAGCTCTTTTTAGATGACCCATTCCTTCCACACAGCCTCTCCATCTTCGTGTTCCTCTTTGCTGTTACTGCACCATCCCAAGTGGTTTCCATGCTCCTTGACCAAACCTTTGTAAATAGTCCCTCTGTTGAACACTTTTTTTTTTCCCTTGGCCGCGCTGCAGCATTCAGGATCTTAGTTCCCCGACCAAGGATAGAATCCACGCCCCCTGCAGTGGAGGCAAGGAGTCTTAACCACTGGACCACCAGGGAAGTCCCCTACTGAACGCTCTTCAAATCGCCCAACTTGACCAACCATGAGTAACCTTGACTGAATCTTATCACGGTAATCATTATTTAGAATTATTTGACAGTTAGTGTTAATTCAAAACAATTGTGTGATAATAACAAAAGGTGTAGCTGTTTCCCTTTACCTTGTGCATCGTTCCCTTGATACACCTGAGACAAGATTCGTGGAATGTACCTTCAATATTATCTCAGACCTTCCTCAAGGGTATGTGGCCTTGCTTTTATTAAAATGTCTCTGGGTCTAAGAGCAGTCTTAGGGAGGGAAAGCAAGTAACTCTGTCAGGTTGACTCAAGTCAGGCTTCCATTCACCAAATGTGTAGTTTTTGGTGATACAAATCACCTGGTTATCCAGTTTAATTTTTATTGGGACCCAATCCCCATGGCACTTCTGTATACTTTCTTTCTATCTTTTGTTCTGGAATATCTTTTCAAGGATATTCATATAGCAAGCAGCCTTGAGGGGCAGAGATAGCCTCTCCTTCTAGGGCAAAGAGCACATTTGTTTCCCGACTAGGATGATAAAGACAATGTCTCTCTCCAGGGCAAAGGTTGACAGGTTTACTCTCAGGTCATTATAAAAGACAGGGTTTTCTAAGCTCAGAGTTGCTCGGCTGTGGTGCAAAACTCCTTCCTACACAGCATACACCTGGGTCCCTCCACCTCACCCCATAGGACTTGGGAGGCAAGAGGAACCAATGCAAACACGAAGCTCTTACTGCCTGCTGTGCTGTTAATAGAAAAGTCTTTTGCCTCTGTTCCAGATGTCTCATGTCTTCTCAGCATCTATGAAACTGTGGCAGGCTAACCTATTAGCTTGCAAATAGGGTACAAATCTCAGACCCTTCACAGATATTAACAGTCCAAGGACTCCCAGCTCAGTGACCCACCATCCTGAAGCCATGTGCTTCTATGTCAGCCACTAATTTTCTGGTCATTTGTTACGGTAGCAACAGAAAATACATCAGGCGGGAATTCCTTGGCAGTCCAGTGGTTAGGACTCTGCGCTCACTGCCAACGGCCCGGGTTCAATCCCTGGTTGGGGAACTAACATCCCACAAGTCACAAGGCACAGCCAAAAAAGAAAAAGAAAATACATCAGGCAAGGTATTTTTCTACTTAAGTCTTCCTTCCTGGGGTCACTGATCACAAACCCAGGATTCCTGAGAATAAGGAAAATTAAAAAACTTAGTTCTGGGGCACTTGCCTGATTCTTATATCCTGACTTAGAGACCCTCCCAGGGAGAGTGTCAAGGAGGAAGGGGAAAAACAAAGACACTGCTCTCCTGTTTTCCTCTCCTTTCCCAAATGAGAAATTTGGAAAAGCACAAATCATAGGATTCACACTCAAGGAGTTAAAAAAAAAAAGTCTAGTTCTACACCTACAAAGTAAAGCCTGGTGGACTCCAATCAGAGCTTTGCATGCACAGAATATCACTCTATAGGGCGAGAGAGGAATCAATTCTCACTCCACCCCCAGATCTGACCCACATAAAACCAAGTAGGACATGTGCTCGTGAGTTTACACAGGGCAACTGACAGCCTAAAATACATGAGAAAAGTAAGAGGTAAAACTCAAGCTCCATAGAGAGCTCTGCTCACATGTGAAAGAGAAAACTTCCTCCACACTGGAGCGAAATCCTCCCATGAATTCTCCTTACTTCATGTAAGTCAAGCCTTCTTTCTGTGGGGATCACCACAGTCTAGCATCTAAAGTACACTAAATGACACAGTGATTTTTGTTTAAATCCTAAAAGAATTTGTCTCAGTATAAAAAGTTTCCTTTCTCAGTGCACAGATCATCCTAACAGATAATGCACAGAATCTTCTTCCTAACCAGAAATACCTTCTCTCCCAAATCTCCTGAATTATCTAGTTCTGAATCTGTTACAATTACTAAGGTTTTTCACATTCCTTTTAGCCTGTAACTTGATATGCCAGAAGTATCTTAAGTCAGTCTGAAAATAAAACATCAGTTAAAAAAAAAACAAACTTCTTCATCAGATAGAGCTACTGGAAAGTTCATCTACTGAGTAATAATTTATAGAAAAGGTAATTTATTATTTACTATGTGAGTCGCTTGCACCTTTCACAGGATCCTCTTCACTCGAGTGACAAAGGATAACATACACTACTAAGAATTACAGGTGGCTTAAGATACTTTATCACCTTTCTTGTGAGGTAATTGGAGATCCTGATAGTCATTAATCCAGTAATTCCAATAACACACTTTTGAAGAGGAGGGCAAATGTTCTATTTATTTAACTATTTCAGTAGTTTAAATAAAGAGCCTTTATAAAAATCTAGTATAAAAGTTAATGTACTGGGACTTCCTGGGTGGTGCAGTGGTTGAGAATCTGCCTGCCAATGCAGGGGACACGGGTTCAGTCCCAAGTCCAGGAGGATCCCACATTCCGTGGAGCAGCTAAGCCCGTGCGCCACAACTACTGAGCCTGCACTCTAGAGCCCGCGAGCCATAACTACTGAAGCCTGCATGCTCTAGGGCCCGTGAGCCGCAACTACTGAAGCCCGCGCACCTAGAGCCCGTGCTCCGCAACAAGAGAAGCCGCTGCAATGAGAAGCCCACGCACCGCAGCGAGGAGTGGCCCCCACTTGCTGCAACTGGAGAGGGCCTGCGCACAGCAATGAAGACGCAATGCAGCCAAAACATAAATTTAATTTAATTTTTTAAAAAAAGTTAATGTACTGAGGGAATAGACCCGAATCAAGAATGTGAAAATTAAATCTGTTAAGCAAAGAAAGCCATCAGAAGGTGTTAGGCAAAATAAATAAATAAAAAATTGTTAGGCAAGCCCTGGAATTGTGGGGAGTAGGATCTGAAAACAAGAAGCAAAGCCAAGGACAAAGGCTAGTCCAAGTCAGAAATGTAGGCATAAGACCCTAGGACTGCAATTTCCAAGTTGTGTGCTGAGGGGCCACAGAGCACTGGAGTGGATTCAGAGGCCCCATGGATTGGATAGTTTAAAGTTTTCAGAGAAACACAGAAACATCTGTCAGACATTATATGAATGTCTACAATTAGGTTGTTTGGACTTAATTACTTACTAAATGGAACTATTAGAAATTTCTTTGGCCTAAGGACACCAAGAAAAAATTACTGAGATTCTAAGGGTGCTGTGAAACAAAGTTGGGGAATCTCTGCCTTAGGGACAAGCTAAGGTTCAAAGGACATTGAAAGCCTGCTCAGAGGAGAATCAGAAAAGCACATTAAAAGTGGAAATGACAGCATCTCCAGTTTCTACATAGTTAATATACATGGTGGGGCCTTTTCTTTCATGTGATCCTGGCTCTAAAGAGAAGAGCTCTTGTGCCCTGTTATTTTGAATTTACTACAGGATCCTTGTAGTAAAAAAATCAGTGAATCTTGCTTTTAAATCAGTAAATCTTAATAACAAAAACAAAACCGAGATTTTCAATGTTGATTTTGGGATGGAACAACTAGAGTTCCCCAAATACTTAGTGTGGGAAAGTCTGATGAAATTTAAATACACTCCTAGTGAAGAAATGAGGGAACTTGGGAATTCCCTGGTGGTCCAGTGGTTAGGACTCCACGTTTTCACTGCCGAGGGCACAGGTTCCATCCCTAGTCAGGAACTAAGATCCCGCAAGCCAATTGGTGTGGCCAAAACTTCAAAAAAAAAAAAAAAGAAAGAAAGAAATGAGGGAACTGTATATTAAGATACATTTAGCAACTTTATAATAGCCCATTATAAGATTTTAAACTTTACTCTAAATTGGGGGTTGGCAGACTTTTTCTATAAAAGCACCGATAGTAAATATTTTTAAATACTCTTTTAATTTTTTTTACAACTCTAAAAATGTAAAAGCCAAAAAGGAGTGAGTACATTTACATTGTCGCCAACCAATCTCCAGATCTCTCCACGTCTTGCAAAGCTGAAACTCTATCCCCACTGAATTAACAAGTCCCCATTTCCCCTGTACACCAGTGTATATAGCAGCATTGGACACCATTAGGGTACAGGAAGGAGAGTGCTCTGGTCAAGGTCAACAGCAATGGAGGAGGATCACGTCCATACCTCCTCCTCCAGGTACATACACCTATGTTCATAGAAGCATTATTCACAATAAGCAAAAGGTGGAAACCACTGTTCACAGCAGCATTATTTGAAATAGGCAAAAGATGGAAACAACCCAACTGTCCATCGACAGATGAATGGATAAACAAAATGTGGTTTACACATTCAATGGAATACAGTTCAGCCTTAAACAAGAAAGAAATCCTGATACATGCTACAACACGGATGAACCCTGGAAATATTATGCTAAGTGAAATAAGCCAGACAAAAAAGGACAAATATTCTATGCCTCCACTTATATAGAGTACCTAGAATAGGCAAATTCATAGAGGCAGAAAGCAGAATAGTGGTTACCAGGGACTGGGGGGAAAGGGGAATGGAGAGTTAGTGTTTAATGAGTACAGGGTTTCAGTTGGATGATGAAAAAGTTCCAGAGATGGAAAGTGGTGATAGTTGCACAACGATGTTAATGTACTTAATGCCATTGAATTTTAACCACTTAAAATAGTCAAAATGGTAAATTTTCTGTTATGTGTATTTTACCACAATAAAAAAAGAAATGTAAAAACTGTTCTTAGCTCATGGGCCATACAGAAACAGACTGTGGACCACAACTGGGTTGCAGGCCATAGCTTGCTCTGAATCATCAGACCCAATAAACAAAATGAACAAAATGACATAAAGTAATTTTTTAAATTACAATTTATTTTTACTTTAACATGAACATGTTAGACTTTCACATTTAATATACTTATTACATTTACCAAAACTTATAAATGCAACTACAGTATTTATCTACCAAAACATACTTGAGTCTCTTTAAGACAAGGTAGATTGTACATAAAGACATCTAGACACATAGAGATATGGTGATACACCCAGGAATCTACAGCTTTATCTGTTACAGATGTAGAGAAGTATAGGAGAGGGAGAGATCAATAAACCATGGTGTCTTCAACAAAGCTTAAAATGTAGCCTGAAGATGTGGTAGGTAAAGCTGAAACTTAACGGGTGAAAATACTCAAAGTTCAAATTTGAAAGTTTGATATTATAGCTTGTACCACTTTTATCTTCTTCCCCACTCATCTGGTGCATATTAAACAATTTTCCTTCCATTTGGGGGTAGGAGAAAAAATTACACTTTACAAAGTTAAGCATTCTGTTTAAGATCTGCTAGGAGCTCTCCCCTGCATTCTTGCAACATTTAAATTTAAAACTCACTTAACTCTTTGACTGGTTGACACAACCTCAGACTCTGAAGGCAACATATTCCTAAAGGAGAAAAGCTTGAGGTAATTTATCTAGACTTAAAGTCAGCTCTAAGCAAAAAAAAAAAAAAAAAAAAAAAATCACTCTAAACGGGAAGCTTCTTTCAGATTAGGTAGAGAGTATATACACACATAGACACAAGACATTGTTTCAGTTATCCATTCACTGGAACAAATGCATAACAAACAACCCTAAACTCAGTGAGGTAAAAAAACCATTTTCATTATGCTCATGGATATTTTTATTTTTTTAGAGAAGTTTTAGGCTCACAACAAAATCGACAGAAATGTACAAAGAATTCCCATATCCCCCCCCCCCCCCGAGAGCCCACACACACACGGCCTCCCCCATTATCAGCATTATTCACCTTAATGGTACATTTTTCATCAAGGATGAATCTACACTGACACAGCATAATCACCCAAAGATCATAGTTAATCACCCAAAGTCCACAGTTTACCTTAGGGTTCACTCTTGGTTGTTGTACATTCTTGGGTTTGGACAAAATTATAATGACATACATTCATCATTATAATATCATATAGAATATTTTCACTGCCCTAAAAATCCTCTGTGCTCTGCCTATTCAGCTTACCCCTCCCCCCATCTGGCAACCACAGATCTTTTTATTGTCTCCATAGTTTTGCCTTTTCCAGAACGTCATATAGTTGGAATCATACAGTATGTAGTCTTTCCAGATTGGCTTCTTTCAATTAGTAATACGAATTTAAGATTCCTCCATGTCTTTTCATTGCTTGATAGCTCAATTTTTTTTAGCGCTGAATAATACTCCATTGTTTGAATGTACCACTGTTTATTAAACTGTTTATTATCTAATCTTGGTTGCTTCCAAGTTTGGGAAATTATGAACAAAGGTGCTATAAACATCCATGTGCAGAAGATTTTTTTTGTGGACATAAGGTTTCAACTATCTTTGGGTAAACAATAAGTGTTATTGTTGGATCATATGGTAAGAGTGTGTTTCATTTTGTAAGAAACCACCAAACTGTCTTCCAAAGTAGCTATACCATTTCACATTCCCACCAGCAGTGTATGAGAGTTCAATCACTTGTGAAATCCTCAGCAGCATTTGGTGTTGTCAGTTTTAGATTTTGGCCATTCTAAAAGGTGTGTAGCAGTATGTCATTGTTATTTTAATTTGCATTTCCCTGATGACATATGATGTGGAGGATCTTTTCATACGCTTATTTGACATCTGGATATCTTCTCAGGTGAGTTCTGTTAAGGTCTTTGGCCCATTTTTTAATCAAGTTTTTGCTTTCCTTGTTGTTGAGTTTTAAGAGTTCTTTGTATATTTTGGATAACAGTCCTTTAACAGATGTGTCTTTTCCAAATTTTTTTCCCAGTTTGTGTCTTTCTTCTAGTTCTCTTGAACTCATGGATTCTTCAGGTCAGGAATTAGGATAAGGCAGAGCTGGAATGGCTTCCTCTGGTCCATAAGTCTAGCACCTCATCTTGGAAGACTCAAAATGCTGATGGGTGACTCAAATGGCTGGAAGCTAGAATCGGCTTCTCCACTCACATGACAGGCACCTGGGCTGAGCTAACTGGAGGGCTGGGCTCAGCTGTGACTGTCATTCAGCATACCTTCAAGGGCCCTCCTGATGTGTCTTGGGGCTTTTCACAGCACACCAGCCTCAGACAGTTAGACTTCTTACACAATGGTTGAGAGTTCCAAAAGCAATTGTTCCAACAGATAAGGTGGAGTTGCATGGCCTTTTATGACCTAGCCGCTAAGGTGATATGGTGACGATGATCACTTTCACTGTACTCTATTGGTCAAATCAGTCACACCACTCCCAGATTTAAGGGGAAGGAGTACAGAGTATATATTTTTATGGTAAGAGTAAAGAAGTGGCAGCCACATTTTAAAACCATTACAGACATATTTCCATAGAGAGATAGGGTAATACATGCCAAGGGGTTAACAGTGCCCACCTCCCAGAATCCCTCAAAGCAAATTTTGTTAACCTATTATTTTAAGTCAGACTAATCCAAACACATCCTCCATGGATGGCAAAATTTCACCTACCTATTTTCATGTGATACAGTAATAAACAGAAACTTCATTTTATCTATGTAAATTGCATCAAGAATGACTAACAGCTTACTTTTGACCCCAGTACCATCTGCTAGTTATAACCATTTCTTATTTTTCAAACACGATCAAGCTCAGATCCACCCTCAGACTTAGGCTAAGTCATATCCTAAGAAAGAATACAGAGAACACCTAGAGCAAGTAAAGCAAGTAGATCAGAATCATGCCAACATTATGGCTACTGAAATCAGCAACCAATCCTTGTCTCAGTGATTATTAGACTTTAGGATTTCACAGACCAAGAACAATTTCAGAAATAAAACAAATGAGAGCAAATAAAGTTACCAACTTTTTATTTTCCAAAATAAGAACATCTAGAAAAAAACGACTCTGTAACTATCATCACATTAAAAAAAATAGAATGGACAATTTCAAAATAAAGCATAATCCTTTAGAATGAATAAGTTTGACC
Source organism: Balaenoptera ricei (assembly GCF_028023285.1). Classification (NCBI taxonomy): domain Eukaryota; kingdom Metazoa; phylum Chordata; class Mammalia; order Artiodactyla; family Balaenopteridae; genus Balaenoptera; species Balaenoptera ricei. Next base: position 31,024,360 of record NC_082643.1, read on the forward strand.
AAATAAAAACTCACTATGTATTTTTTTTCTCTTTTCTCTGCTGACCTGTAGAACCTTCATCATGAATGAACCCCAGTTCACACACTGGTGTGGGAAACCACCTGTGCCTCTGACATTCTGGTCCCTTCCCTCCCTTGCTTTATTCTAATAGTTCTAGAACTTTAGCTTGCTCCTAGAAACTCAATCTAAAAGACAGACAGGGACTTCCCTGGAAGCCCAGTGGTTAAGAATCAGCCTGCCAATGCAGGGGACATGGGTTCGAGCCCTGGTCCGGGAAGAACCCACATGCTGTGGAGCAACTAAGCCCGTGTGTCACAACTACTGAGCCCGCGCACCACAACTACTGAAGCCTGTGTGCCTAGAGCCGGTGCTCCTCAAAAAGAGAAGCCGCCACAGTGAGAGCCCGAGCACCACAATGAAGAGAAGCCCCCGCTCACCGCAACTAGAGAAAGATCACGTGCAGCAACAAAGACCCAACGCAGCCCAAAATAAATAAATAATTAATTAAAAAATAAATAAAGACAGACAAATAAGTAAATGATTATAACATGTGAGTGCCATAGGTTACGGGTCGGGGCGGGGGGGGGGGCAGGGGATCAAGGAAGTTTTCACAAATTACATGAAAAAGATTTTCCCATGAGAAAGAATGGGGAAGATGATTATAGATGGCAATGACTGTGGCTGAAAGCACAGAGACAATCTATGTACGCAGTATATCCAAGGAAGACTATATTGTGTACCAAAAAAGTAAGTAGTGGATATACTTGGTTGTAGAGTAAGGGTTACTTTTCTCTTCTTTATTCTTCTATTTTTTGAAATTCAACTATGGAGTATGTGTTAATTTAATGATTAGGAAATTTTTTAAAATAACGACTTCAATTTTGTAGGTTAGCTTAGAAAGAACAAACAAAAGGCCTATTTCCCTTTAAGAAAGCAGTTTGTATTAAAAGAGGCCAAGTTTTAAAAAGGAGATGTTATCAAGCTCCAGACTTTGGCTAGGACCCTGGGAAGACAACATTCCCTCAGTGCTTCTGTGAGAATCTTAGGCTGGGTGCATTCAATACTGCAAGCCTTCTTGTCCATATATGGTCATTAGTCAGAAATTCTCAGGTGGCAGGTACTGACAGGTCCAATGCTGGAGTCAGACACCAAGGTTAGAATCCCAGCTCTATCACTAACTAGCTCAATGAGCTTTGCAAACTACTTAACCACTTGAATCCGTTTTCTCACCTGTAACATGGAAAACTGCCTACCTTTGGGGATTTTTGTGTACATCAACTAATATACTTTAAGAAAAGCACGTAGAAAATGACAGATATGGACATATTTGTGTATCTAATTGAGAGGTACATATTTGTTTGCTCTATTGGTTTAGGAAGGCTTTAAGATCCCATTTGCCATTTGTTTACTCCGCAGGTTCAGCTAAAAGCTTTAAGCACATAAAATTTCTTTGTCAGTTGTAATGTCAACTCTCTGAAACTTAAATGTATGCGAGTTTTTAACAAGTTCCAAATGCAGTACTGCTTCTAAAATTAAGCTATCCCTAGAATGATCCTTCCGCAGAATCCCGAAATAACTAAGTGGCTCTACCCCTAGATTCTGGCAACTGACACAAAACTAGGTGGACGTTTCCCTTTTTTTTTTTTTCCTCTCTTCTTAGTCCAGCTGACTCCCCTATCCACTCCCAGGGAGAATCGGAGATGTTTGTGCAGATAAAGGTTCAGCTCTAAGGTAATGGCCTCTTACCCAGGCTTTCTTAAAGCTGGAATATAGTCAGCAGAACAGTGTAGCAGGAGTTCCTCAAGTGGTTCTCAAACGACCTATACAGCTTGCAGAATCCTCCTTGGCCACTGGGCGACCCGGCAGCGACTGCACAACTTCCACACACCTCGGCTTCATCCAACCTTCTACCCTTGGTACCCATCCCAACAGCCCCGCCCCCGAAAAATGACCAATCAGAGAGTAGGAAGTGAGCCGGATGGGGTGGGCCTATCTTGGCGCTGTCCACGAATCACTAACCTCAGACAGCGGGGGCGGAAGCGGAAGCCCTGGTTTGGCCTTGGTTCCGCCTTGGGGGACTGGCCTGTGGGAACCAGTGGAGAAATCCTGGGGCTGGGGGGGGGTTAAGTTTTCATCTCTTATCTATCAGCAGAATCGGCGGAGCAGACGCCTGCGAGCGCTGGAGGGAGGGAACTACACCGCCCAAGAAAAGAGCGAGCGGGCTGGGAGCCGCGGGGCAGAATCGAACTGAGTGCAGGGTCTCTACAGGCCGGTCCGGCTCGGCGCCGCTCCCCTCGAGGCCATGCTGCAGGCGGAGCTCCGGGCGATTCCTAGGTGAGGGCAGCGGCTCTGCCGGGGATTCCACCGCGGAAGAACTGGGTAGATGCAAGGTGGGGAAAAAAGAATGCTGCCCGCACTGCTCCCCGGTAGCACCCTGAGCCGCCGCGTTTGTGGCAGCAGCAGCAGTAGCAGCAACAGAAAGCACAGCGTGGGCCGAGGAGGCGGTTCCAGCTGCTGGTGAAGTCGCCCCACGGCTGTTTTTCCGTAGCATGCGAGACGACAGAACAGCCAAAGAACGGGGCTCCCCATTGCCATCTCCTTCGAGCACTTTTCCCTTGCTACTCGGAGCTGATTTATGCGGAAACATGCCTTGCACTTGTACCTGGAGGAACTGGAGACAGTGGATTCGACCTTTAGCGGTGGTCATTTATCTGGTGTCCATAGTGGTTGCGGTTCCCCTATGCGTGTGGGAATTACAGAAACTGGAGGTAAGAGGGTCCCGCACCATCCGTCTCTACCCTTTCTTCTACCGTCCTGCCCAGCTAAGGTAGCCTGTTTTTATCCCGGATGCTCCAGACTTGATATCCTGAAAACCATGTCCTGTAATGAACCCGTGACATAACCTGTCTAGTTTCTGGTTGTTCACTGTTTTTCAAACCATGCTACTCGTGAAGGTAGGACCGAGAAAATAAAATATACTAAGATAGCTGCTTCGGAGAGCACTGTTTTGCAAGCATTCATCAATATCCTGAAAGTAAGGTAACTTTACTTCTGAAATCTGATCTGTTTAAATATTAAGACTTAACTAGATCTACTTTAAAGACCAGGTGTTGAATTTTATTAGCATTTAACTAGCTTCCTGAATTAAAGGATTCGAGTTGGTTTAACTTTGTCTTTACTTTAGAAATTAACTCTTAACAAAGGTTTTGAAAAAAGTCCCTTGTATATTTTTTGATGTCATATTCTTATTATGACATCAGTAAAGTGCTATAAGCTTAAAGACCCCAAGGTAAATATTTAACTAAGTACTTTATAAAAATTGTAATGAACTTTTAAGTTTGAAGTTCATAAAATCCAGGGAAGTATTTTTACTTAGAAACAACTGTTGCACAAGAGTTATGACAAGACCATGGCTATTTTAGGCCTTTTGTGTGGAAACGATCTTTATGTAATTAAATGAAATGCATTTAATATATGTTTGTTTTCTGAATGTTCACTCAATTTTTTTTGTTGACTTTTCCAAGCTAGCATAGTCCATATAGTTATTTTTAATATTACTATAATATTACACTACATTAAATATTTCTAGTTTGTTAGATATTTAGGTTACTTCCATAATTTGTTTACCAGAATTCAAATATAGACATCTTAATACAAATAGGGATTTCTTACTTTGGAGTATTTCTTACTTTGAAATATAGGAACTATTTTAAAGATTAATACTATGTATAATATCAACCTAATTTAAGACTTCTCTTAGTTTTTGGTGTCAATGACAAAAAATTAAGAAAGAAATGGAAAATTTTATTCAAGCCAAACTGAGGATTATAGCCCGGGAGACAGTCTCTCAGAGAGCTCTGAGGACTGTTCTGAAGAGGTAAAGGGGGAAGCCAGTATATACGTGATTTTGGCAAAGGGGGTACGTGCAATTAAGCGCTCATCTCGGTAGAAGGTCACAGGTCATGAGGAACAGACATCTAAGTTAATGGTTTTAGTGCTTTTCTAAGTATGGGAAGATGCAAGGATCCAGGTTCATAAAAAATTTCTCCTGAAAATATCTATCTGAAGGCCAGTTTTCCCAGAGCACAGAGTGCCTCATCCTGATCTTGCCCCAACACACACCCCGAATTCCTTTCAGTGTGTATTATTCCTTTCAGGGTGTATAGCCTCAGTGGCTAGTGATTTGATTCTTGTAGAACTGGATGGTGGGCAGCAGTCTTTATTTTACAGTCCCTTCCCTTTCGGTCTTAATTTCAGCCAAAGTTTGGGAGGCATTTCGACCAGTTTGTCCCATGTGGCTAGGAATGCTCATTCCCAGGTTAGGTGAGGATTTTGTTGATAGGCCACTCAATGTGCTATTACTGGACGAGGCTCTGTTAACAATAACCAAAAGTCTCTGGGCCACCTGTCTTACCAGTTTGTTACTGTCCAGGAAACGGTTCCCTCTTCTTGTTGTTCCCTCTTCCCATATAGAAGAAGTTATGGATCTTATAGAACTATGTATTTGGTCAGTTGTTTCAAGTGGCCTAATCATCATTAATTTTATCTGAGTCTCAGTCACACATTTGGTAATGCAAGAAACAATAATCTTGTAAAACAGGCAGAATTCAAGTAATATAACTAGTAACATTAATAGCGTCATAAGTAAGTATTAAGCTACGAACTTCGTTAGGTGTGGCCCAGTATCTCCCCAGGTCGTCTGACTAGTCTGTTCTGCACCAATCGCTGTCTTTAAGGGGAATGATATATTGGCATTGCACATAAAGCTCACCCTTGATGTCTGCACTGACAAGGCTAGTGGTGGGTCACCGTGACACCTTTCAGAATTGAAAAAGGAATGTTATCTTCTAAGGAATCATGTGGCTGGTACCAGAAGGAGAAAAAGTGATCGCTATGGTTGAGCAGGTATTTCTACCATTGAGGAGGTCTGGTTAATGCATAATGCAGATGCGTGATGCAACTAGAGGGGAGGGAGGAGGTCAAAGGGCAGAGAAAAAGTTCTATGTGTAAATATTTCTTGTCTTGCTTTAAAATGTAAATTTTTATTTCATCACTGATGTCAACTGTACTTTTTCAGTACGGGCATTTAAGGACAATTTTAATCTGCAATCTCGACTGCTAACACCCTGAGCCAAATTCTCATCGTGTATTCCCTGGACTATTCTGAACATACCAGCCAGAGTATCCAGTTAAAATATAAGTCACATTATGTGTCTCGTCTGAAAGTTTTCCAGTCACTCCTAGTCCTGGATTAAAAGCCAGTATTCCTGAGTATGGCATTGGAGCCCAACATGATCTGACACCATCCCCACCTCATCACCCTCTGACTCTCTATCCTCAGTTCCTGGGCCTCCTCCACGCTTGCTTTGCTCAAATGCAGGGCGGGCTCCCTCCTTAGGGCCTTTGCATGTCTTAATATGCCTTTCTCCAGACGGTATTCTCATTGCTTTGTGTCCTTCAGGTTTTTACTTCAATGTCACCCAGCCACCCAGTTTAAAAATTGCAAGCTTCACTTCCGCAACTCTTCATATCCTCTTCCCTTCTTTATATTTTTTAGGACTCACCACCATCTAACAGGATACATTTTTTATCTTGTTTTCTCCTTCTGCCCAAATATCAGATACTTAATAAATGATTATTTGAGTCCCAGTGATAAATCAGGCTGGTATTCTATATGGTTAGAGAGAGAAACATGGCACCTACTTTCATGGAACTTGGTGGTGGAAACAAACACAACCAGCAAAAACAAATCAATAAAATAAAATTATGTAAAATGCTATGAGGAAACTAAAGAAGATCTAAAAAGTGAACAAGCAGGGAAACATTATTACACATCTTCAAAAGACAACTCTACCAGCCTATGGAAAATTAAGTGGAAGTGGAAGAAGTTAGAAAGTTCTTTAAGGTAGTTCAGAGGTAGTGGGTGCCTGGGCTATGATGACTTATGGCCCAAGTCAGAATAGCAGAAACCGAGATGGAAAAGTGAATTTTAAGTATTATTGGAATTGAAGAAACAGGGCTTGACACTGGATTGGATTGGAGAAGAGAGGCAGTGAGAGAAAGGGGGAAATCAAGAACCACTCTGAGTTTTCTGTCTTGAACAACAGGGTACATGGTGATGCCAGTTACCAAGATGGAAACTCGATAGATACGGACAGGTTTGAAAGCATTTGAGTTCTGTTTGGGACACTTAGTTCAGGGTATATGAGAGACATTCCATTCACATGGGCACGTCAAATATGCTGTTGGAAATGCAAGTCTAGATAGAGCTCAGAAGTGTTTGAGCTGCAGATATACATATGAGTTGTCAGAACAGAGATGGTGTTGAAAGCCATAAAAATGGATGAGATTATAAAGGGGAAGAAGAAGAAGAAAAAGCAGAGGATGTGGCACCAACATCTATAGGTCACAGAGAAGAATAGGAACTTGTAAAAGCAGCAGCAGCCAGTGGGGAAGTAGGATGCCAGGAGAGGAGTGTCGTGGAAGCCAGAACAGAAGGATAAAGTAGTGAACAGTCTGCTGCTGAGCCATCCATTGGAGGGTCATTTGTGATCCTCGTCATGGTTTCTATGGAGGTATCAGGCCGAAACTAGAGGCAGTTGTTTGAAGAATAAATGTGGAGTGAAGAAGTGGTATCAGAATATGAAGACAGGGACTTCCCTGGTGGCGCAGTGGTTAAGAATCCACCTGCCAATGCAGGGGACATGGGTTCGAGCCCTGGTCCGGGAAGATCCCACATGCCGCAGAGCAACTAAGCCCGTGCACCACAGCTACTGAACCCACGTGCCACAACTACTGAAGCCCACACACCTAGAGCCCGTGCTCCACAACAAGAGAAGCCACCGCAATGAGAAGCCCATGCACCGCAACAAAGAGCAGCCCCCGCTCTCTGCAACTAGAGAAAGCCTGCGCGCAGCAACGGAGACCCAATGCAGCCCAAAATTAATTAATTAATTAATTAATTATTTTTTTAAATATGAAGACAAGTTTTTGTTCATTTTGTTTGTTTTGAGTATTTTTTGACTCAGGAGAATGAGTGGCACAGTAGATAGGAGTGTGGGTTAAGGGAGGGTCCCCCACCCCCCTCCCCACCCAACCATTGTGTTTTGTTGTTAAAGTGTTAGAGACACTAACCACAGCATGTCCCTAAGATAAGGTATAATTTTCTTTAATCTTCTCAAAAGTCCTGAAGCATAGGAATTATCCCCATTTTACAGATGTGAAAACTGAGACGGATAAGTGGCTAAAGTGACACCGTGCTAAGTACTTAATATACAATCCTTCTCATTATTCACTGGATGAGTTTTTGTCTCTAAAATGCATAACACTGTGCCCAGCACATAATAGGTGCTCAATAAGCCTGAATTATCACTATTGTTTTTAAAATATCATCACTATTGTTGCAATGGGGCAACAGTTCTGTTCTCGTGGGATAGTATTTTCAGATAGCATTTTCATTGGGATTAGGTTCGCAGCTGAACACCTAAAGCAAAGTTATAATGCATCTGATGGAGCACTAGAAAAAGTAATTGACATGTTTAGGGAGTTTCGTATGAAAAATACTTGTCTTTTAAACATTAGAATCACAGTGCTCACCCTGTGAGAAGTCAGTGGGAACTAAGGTTGTAGAAAACTGGAGGTTCGGCTAGCCCATCCCATGCCCATGGGGCATATACTCATGACTGGAATGGCCAGGTGACCATCTGCACCACTTAAACCATCTCTCATTCTCTTACTTGGTTGAGCATGTATGAGTGAGGTCATGTAAGTTAAATGCACGCATAAGGGACTTCTCTGGTGGTCCAGTGGTTAAGACTTCACCTTCCAATGCAGGGGGTGCAGGTTCGATCCCTGGTCGGGAGCTAAGATCCCACATGCCTTGGGGCCAAAAAAACAAAACATAAAACAGAAGCAATATTGTAACAAACTCAATATTAAGACTTTAAAAATGGTCCACATCAAAAAATCTTTAAAAAAATAAAATAAAATAAAAAATAAATGCACACATGATGTCACGCTGCTCTGCATTTGTTTCACCCTGCCCTGCTGGTCCTATGTTCCAAGTAGCTACTCTGTGGAAGTGCTCCCTTCTTGCCCTCAGGACAAGTGGGCCCAGAAAGCACTCTCCTGTTTCTCTTTAACTCTCTGCTCTGAAAGCCTTTGGCTGAGTGAGTTAACTCACTCCTGGAGACTGGTCTTTAATGGTTTTTTTCTTTCCTCTCTGCTTTCTTCAAGTTCCCTTAGAAAAAAATATCTACACTACTTATCTCTTCCCTGTTTTGTGAGCCCAAAACACCCTACTCATGGCTGATAAGTTTAACATTAATCGTATCCTTCTATCAGTGTGTCTCAAATGTGAATAATTTATTTAGAGATAAATGTAAATTAAAATAAATGTAATAATCATATAAATAATTTGTACAGATACCTAGAGTTGACTTATTATAATGTCACCTAAATATGTACACGCATAAAATATGTTCAGTTTCTTATGCACACAGCTTTTTAAATAGCTTAAAAATCAAAACAATTATAAGACCAGTATTCAAATTAGTGGCGTTAATGTGGACAGGTGATATTTTTCTGAAACTGATTCACCACTTGCAATGTAAAACTGGTACTAACTCTGATGCAAGATTTTTAAAATTTGGAATCACTATAGTGAAATGACTCAATTCTCCAGTCACTTTTTTTGTTTGTTTGTTTTGTTTTGTATTTTTAACATCTTTATTGGAGTATAATTGCTTTACAATGGTGTGTTAGTTTCTGCTTTATAACAAAGTGAATCAGTTATACATATACATATATCCCCATATCTCTTCCCTCTTGCGTCTCCTTCCCTATCCCACCCTCCTTATCCCACCCCTCTAGGTGGTCACAAAGCACCGAGCTGATCTCCCTGTGCTATGTGGCTGCTTCCCACTAGCTATCAGTTTTACATTTGGTAGTGTATATATGTCCATGCCACTCTCTCACTTTGTCCCAGCTTACCCTTCCCCCTCCCCATGTCCTCAAGTACATTCTCTAGTAGGTCTGCATCTTTATTGCTGTCCTGCCCCTAGGTTCTTCATGACCATTTTTTTTTTCTTAGATTCCATATATATGTGTTAGCATATGGTATTTGTTTTTCTCTTTCTGACTTACTTCACTCTGTATGACAGACTCTAGGTCCAACCACCTCACTACAAATAACTCAATTTCGTTTCTTTTTATGGCTGAGTAATATTCCATTGTATATATGTGCCACATCTTCTTTATCCAGTCACTTGTTTTATGATCATTTGAAAAAGAACTTTCTTCCTTATAGCACACAGAGGACACTTGACCATGATTAGTCACCAGCACATAATTTTTCTCTCAACTCTACCACCAAGTTCAACCTTTTGGCACTAAGGCAATCATAAAAACAAATGTGGGCATTAAAAGTACTTGACACTACTGTTCTTAATGAGCACCTTATAATGAAGATCTAGAATATATTATTATTAAGTCATCATTAAAATGAGTACTGAATTTTAAATGAAACTGAGCCAAGGAAAAATCTCTGGAAAATTATTGTTCAGACATTCTTTTCAGAATCTTCACCTCTGCATATTTGCTTTTGACTTGCTGCTTTGATTAATCTCCAGCATTCAGCAAGACTTTTATTTGCTTTTCAAGTTTTCCATACAGTTGAATATAGAAATTCATTGTTGTAAATATACGTTTGTTCTCTATACTTTTGTTTTCTACTTCTTTAATCTTTGACCCTTTGTGAAAAAGAATCTTGTTCAAAACAGCAAAAACTACAAGTTGTGGACTTAAGTTCCTTTTCCATTAACTGTTCAAACTCCTCAAGTACTAAAAATAAATGCCCACCTTTTTGCTTTAAAAAATTAGCATTTAAAAAAAATTAGCATTTGCATTTTTTTTTTTTTAATTAAAAGGATTCACATTCTTCAAGGCAGGAGTACAAGTTTGCGTAAAATTCATTCCCGAGGGCCCCTCAGATAGAACAGAGTCTCAACTAAATTTGTTTTTACCAGAAAGCGAGTGGATTACTTCAACTCTATGTTAGGATGAAGTAATTCAAAGTATATTTTTAGAAATTGAGATTTTAGAGGATAAAATGTTGATCAGATATTGACCTAAAAGAGAAATTAAGGACTCCCTGGTGACGCAGTGGTTAAGAATCCGCCTGCCAATGCAGGGGACACGGGTTTGAGCCCTTGTCCGGGAAGATCCCACATGCTGTAGAGCACCTAAGCTCGTGTGCCACAACTACTGAACCTGCGCTCTAGAGCCCATGAGCCACAACTACCGAGCCTGCGCACCACATCTGAAGCCCCCGTGCCTGGAGCCCATGCTCCACAACAAGAGAAGCCACTGCAATGAGAAGCCCACGCACCGCAACGAAGAGTAGCCCTCGCTCTCCCCAACTAGAGAAAGCCTGCATGCAACAACGAAGACCCAACTCAGCCAAAAAAAAAAAGAAACTAGATCTTTAGAAAATGTAATGTCCTGAGTTGATAATACTGTATATAAGAGGGGCAGCCTATGTTAGCACGGGTCCCTTGGACAGGAGTTGTGACAGTGCTTAGCAAATGGGAGGGTCAAAAGACATGATGCATGTAAAGAACTCAGCAAAGTTATCAGGCAAATAGCGATCAGTAAGTGTTTTACTAACATGTTGGGTAACAGTAAAATTTGCAGAAAACATTGATTTGCAGATTTTTTATCCAGACATAAAAGCGGAGGAATAAACCAGAAGAAGATTTTTAGATTTGACTTGCAGAAAATTTAAAAACTTTTCTATATCCTCAATCACAATAATCAAATATAAAAGACAAATAACAAGTTAGGGGGAAATGACATGATGTTACTATTCTTTTTTTTTCTTTTAAAGGAATTCCTTTATTTTTATTTTTTATTTATTTATTTATTTATTTTTGGCTGTGTTGGGTCTTCGTTTCTGTGTAAGGGCTTTCTCTAGTTGTGGCAAGCGGGGGCCACTCTTCATCGCGGTGCGCGGGCCTCTCACTATCACGGCCTCTCTCGTTGCGGAGCACAAGCTCCAGATGCACAGGCTCAGTAGTTGTGGCTCACGGGCCTAGTTGCTCCGTGGCATGTGGGATCTTCCCAGACCAGGGCTCGAACCCGAGTCCCCTGCTTTGGCAGGCAGATTCTCAACCACTGCGCCACCAGGGAAGCCCCGCTGTTAATATTCTTAATGCATACAGTGCTGTTACAAAAGGCCATGTGAGGAAAAATCCACCCCCTCCTTCCACAAAAGCATAAATGGGCTGTTTATTGAAGAAGTAATAAAAGTAGCCACTAGTCATTTGGAAAATATTGAGCCTCGATAATAATCAAATAAATAAAAAGTTTTAAATACAAATATTTTATTTAGCTCTTTAGTTTTAATATCACAGAATTTATACTAACATGTTCTTTGCTGATTAAGGTTGGAATACACACCAAGGCTTGGTTTATTGCTGGAATCTTTTTGCTGTTGACTATACCTATCTCGCTTTGGGTGATATTGCAGCATTTAGTGCATTATACACAACCTGAACTACAGAAACCAATAATAAGGTAAATCTTTATATGTTTTGATTCTACTAGTGTTGTGTTGGCTTATCATAAATATGATGTAAACTGTTTTAAATTTATGTTTTGCTTTCCAAATAGAATTCTTTGGATGGTACCCATATACAGTTTAGATAGTGTAAGTATGCTTCATTTTATCTCATTAACTAAGAACTTGTTTGATGATGCTAACTGTAATTAAGGTAATAAAAGTAATATTATTTGGCAATAAGGAGTTAGGTTAATAAGTGAAAAGGTTCACTTGTTTTTAATATTAATAGAGAAGATAAAGTATAACCATAGAAAAGGCAGATGTTTTAAAATTTCAGATTAGTAGCTCTTAGTCCTTTAAAGAATGTAATACTTAAATTACATTATCATACTTTTTATTTATTATAATATTTATTTGGACCAAAACATAAATCTTCCCCAGTGGATTCTAATACATGCAGTTGTTACAGATAACTGCTTTAAGTTGATTAAATATAAAGAAAATGTCTTTAACATCATTTTCTATGATCGTGTGAAGAAGTTTCAGATTATATTTAAGAACTCAAGTACATAATTTAACTTCTCTCTTCATATTCATTATTTACCCCCAACACAAATGTTTTTGTTTACCAATATCCAAGATGTTTATTGCTTTTAAAAATTCATTTCACAGATTGTCTGGTAGCCCTCGTAATGATAAAATTTAGAAAGTTTGATCTAAGTATGTGAGTACCGTGAATTGGAGTGGTAATTCATTTTATCGTAGTTGCAGCTGTTTTTAACATCTGTGCTTCTTCATAGTGGATAGCATTGAAATATCCCAGCATTGCAATATATGTGGATACCTGCAGAGAATGTTATGAAGCTTATGTCATTTACAACTTTATGGGATTCCTTACCAATTACCTAACTAACCGGTATCCAAATCTGGTATTAATCCTTGAAGCCAAAGATCAGCAGAAACATTTCCCTCCTTTGTGTTGCTGTCCACCATGGACTATGGGAGAGTAAGTATGTTTGGTTTTAATTCTTTTATGTTTGGTTTTATTTAAGTGGGTTTAACTATCATTTCTCTGCAAAGTATTGTGTTAAGTACTATATGAAGGACAAAAAGTATAAGACAGAGTCCCTACCCTCATGTAGTTCATAGTCACGGGTGAAGACTAAGAAAACACATTTTTATAACCCACACATATAAGGTAGTTTGTTTTACATTATTCACGCTAAATAGAAAACTTAAAATGTTGTGGGGAAAAAACCTTAGAAATCATTTAATCAACGTCCTCTTACAGTTGGGAACCAGGGTCTGCAGAGATTAATTTACTCAAGTCACACAGCGAATTAATGGCAAAATCAGGTCTAAAACTCAAGGAGAAGGTAGTCTAGGTGGGGAAACAGCATTTGATATGAAATTAGAGCAACAAATAGCAATGTTTATTCTAGTAATATGTAAGTTGGCCTTATTATACATTCATGTAGGACAGTAAAGGAAAATAAAGCCTAAAAGGTTAAGTTGAAACTAAGATTGCATTTACTCTATGAATTTATTTTTCGGCAGGAAACATTTGAAGCCAGCGTTTTAGAAAGATTAATTTTACAATACTATACAGGATGTGTTAGGGGGAGAAGAGTCCAGAAGAGGAAATAAATTAGGAGGTTATTATAGTAGTTCATTTGTGAGATAAGCTGAAGAGGAGTGTGAAATTGGAATAGAAAGGGGAGACAATAAGAGAATGCAACTGGAGAATCAACAGGACTTGATCACTGATAGAAGGGGATGTAGGTGGAAGTTGCAAGCCAGTGTAACTGGAATGACTTGGAGGAATCAGTGTAGATATATGGCCGAGGGTTAGCTACATTGCCTTCCATGCGGTACAGAACCATTTCTACAACATCAGCACTAAATGGAGCACCTACTGTGTGCTAGTATGTAGATATATCATAATACATATAACAGATGTAGAACTTAATGGAACTTACAGCTTGGTTAGGAATTAAATGAAGACACAAATATATAGTTACTTATTTTAGGAAATGCTATGAAGGAAAAAGAACAGGAGTCTATGAAAGAGGGTAGTAAGGAAAAAGTAACGTAGGTTGGGGATTAGGGGAGAGATATTGTGCTCAACTCCAAATAAAACAAGAACAAATAGGGATTTATAGCCAAAGAGATTGGGGTGGTCACTGGATGGAAAATTACTAAGGGGACATCAAGGGTAGGGGGATTCTCTCTAAACTGGCCTGACAAGAATCTTACTAAAGGCAGGCCAAGTCAACATCAAGAGTGAGGGATGAGGAGCTTGATCGCATATCCAGGGTAATCAGATACTGGGGGTGGGGTCGGGGTCGGGGTGGGGTGCTGGTGATGGGTGTCTTAGCAGGATTTGTTGCTCAGACTGACTTCACAGGCCAAAGACAGGGCCTAAGGATGATGCCTAGTTGAAAAGAAGGCTCAGAGGAGCCCCGTCTAAAGTTTGATCAAGGAGAGAGATTGTCTTTGTCAAGTGAGAAGCCATTATAGGATGTTAGGCAGAGGTCTGGTATCCAAGATTACTTGTACTCTTTGTAGACTGAACTGGACGTGGGCATAGATGCAAGAGATTGCAGTGGTCCAGTATATATGATGATGGTGGTGGTGGTGGTGGCAGCGGCAGCTTGGCTTTGAGCAGGACTCTTCTATTAATACAGAACCTGAGATGAGGCTCTAGCTGCCTCTTCAGGCTAGCTCATCAGTTAGCAGGTGGTCAACACAAAAGCTTTTTCAAATGATGCTATAGGTCAAAATTGCCCTTTTCTGTGCTTGTGCAATTGATTTATTCCTAACTACACAAGCAATTACATTTATTCTCGTTAAGACTCTGTGTTGGTTTCATTTTTTTCCCTGAGACTCTTAGGTTCCGACAGCTGCTACCTGAATAATATCAGCAGTGCATCCATAACTGTAACCCAGGTTTTCTTTCTTTGAAGATGTTAAGCATTTACCAAATCCATGCCGTTTGGGGGTATGGTTTTAGTAATATAAAATTTCTCATTCTCTTGTATATAAATACATTTTAGGTTACCAGTCTCCTTCTATTAGATAACTGGTGTTATATATATGTTCATTACTCAGAATATTGCTGTTGAGGATAATTCAGTATAATGCTTTGGTTTTAAGATGCAAATGCCACGGCAAGTCTCTAGTCCTTAGATGTTAAAATTAAGTCTGCTTTTTGTACTCTGATTTCTGTGACATAAGCAGGGAGCACAATGAGTTTTCTTTTAATGAATGTTAGATTTTATGTATGTTAGTTTGTGAGAGGAGGGGAACATTTTACCTAGTGATTTAATACTGTTATGAAACAAATGTTTTCATGAAAGAGTACTAACTTACTATGTATTCCCTTCCTCCCTCTTGTTTCTAAAATTTGGGTCGCAGCCTACTAAATTACATTTGACACAATTTGAAAAAATTTGCCCTGGGGTATGTACCTTGGAGTGGATACGCTAGGTCTTTAGGTTTTGTGCAACTTTGTGATAAATTGATTGCTGAAGTGGCAGTACCAAATTACTCTCCCATTAACAGTAGAAAAGATTTCTAATTGAACCACACCCTCACCTATATTTAGAATTACCAGGACTTATTTATGTTTGCCTGTCAAGAGGGTGTAAAGGATTTCCCTGATTAGTAGTGAGGTTGAGCAACTTTTCATATGTTTATTAGCCATTTGTGTTTCCTTTCTGAGGAATGATTGTTTCTGTTTCTCATTTTTTAATGGGTTGTCTGTATGGGATCTTGATATGTTTAGATACTAATTCTTTATTTAAAGCATGTTAAAAATATCTTTTTCTAGTTTTTGGCCTGCTTTGGCACTTTTACTATATATTTTGATAAATGAAAGTTGTGAATTTTTATATTGTTGAATTTATCAATCTTATTTTATAGTAAGTACTTTGCGTCTTGTTCAAAAAACTCTTCCTGACCCCAGGATTATAAAAACGTTCTCCTATGCTTTTCTTCTAAACATTTCATATATTTTCCATTAAAGCTTGTAACAGGGACTTCCCTGATGGTTCAGTGGCTAAGACTCTGCACTTCCACTGCAGGGGGTGCAGGTTCGATCCCTGGTTGGGGAACTAAGATCCCGCGTGCCATGCAACACAGCCAAAAAAAAAAAAAAAATGACTTATAAACACATATTGATTTTTTTTTTCATATGTTGTGTGAGGTAGGAATGCAGTTTCATTTTATTCCATTGGCTTCCTGACTTAGCACCATTCTCTCTCCTACCTCACTGGTCTATGTTGCCATCTCTGCCGTATATAAAGGTTCCATATATATGGGTCTATTTGTGATCTTCTTTTTTTCTCTTTTATTGGTTAACTTCTCTATCCCCGGACCAATTCCATACATTAACTACTATAGTTTATTAATAAGCCTTAAAATAGAAGGGCAGGTGCCCCAACCCTATTATCTTGGCTATTCTTGGGTCGATGCTCTTACATATAAATTTTAGAATCAGCTCGTCAGGTTGTTTGAAAAGCCCTATTGGAATTTTTTGATTGGAAGTGAATTCAATCTTCAGTTTATTGACATTTTTATGGTTTTGAGTCTTCTTATCTATGAATATTGTCTACTTTCTACTTATTTAGCTCTGCATTTATCTTTTAATTAAGTATAGTTTTCTCATAAAAGTCTTGTAAATCTTTTGTTGACCTTATAAACATCTTATATTTTATTGCTATTATAAATGGCATCTTTTTAAAAAATTAGTTTAATTGCTGCCAGTGTGTAGAAAGGCAGTTGATTTTTGTATATTGAGCCTATATCCAAAAATCTTGTTAAATCTTCTTATTCTGTAGATCTTAATAAGTTCTCTGTAGCCAGTCATCTTCAAAAGAAGGATTTGTTTGCTTTCTAGTCTTTATACCACACATTTCTCTTTCTTCTCACTGTGCTGATGAGTACCTCTAGACTTTCTTTCATCATTCCTGGTTTTAAAGGGAATTCTTATAAAATTTCACATTTTGATTTAATGTTTCTAAAGGTGTTTTGTAGGCATCCTTTATTAGGTTAAAAAGCTCCTTTTTACCCCTAGTTTGTTAAGAGTTCTTAATCATGAGTAAGTATTGAATTTCATCAAATGCTTTTTCTATACCTATTGAGACAATCATAATTTTTTGCTTTTAACCTGTTAATATAGTGAATTAGATTAATGGCTTTTCTAATGTTAAAATCCCCTTGCTTTTAGAAGATAAATTTTAAGTGGTTATGATGTATCATCAGCTTTTCTACATCATAAGCTTTATAGAATTTTTACACCTTTGTTCATGAGAAAGATTGGGTTATGATTTTCCTTTCTTATACTGGCCCTGTCTGGTTTTCACATCCAAGTTTTGCTGCCTGAATAGGAGTTATTGCCTTTTATTTATGTATCACAGAAAGAGATTATATACTATACCTTGAAAGATTAGTTCTGGACTGTTTTTTGTGGGAGGACAATTATAGAACTATTTAGGCTTCCCGTTGTTTCTGGAGTAAATTTTTCTTTAACTATAGCATTTAGGAATTAAGCAGAATAGACGAAGTTTAAAAATGTATAGGTAGGGGACTTCCCTGGTGGCACAGTGGTTAAGAATCCGCCTGCCAATGCAGGGGACACGGGTTCGATCCCTAGTCCGGGAAGATCCCACATGCCGCAGAGCAACTAAGCTCGTGCGCCACAACTACTGAGCCTGCACTCTAGAGCCCACGCGCCACAACTACTGAGCCCACGCACCACAACTACTGAAACCCATGCACTCTAAGGCCTGCATGCCATAACTACTGAGATTGTGTGCTGCAACTATTGAAGCCTGTGTGCCTGGAGCCCATGCTCTGCAACAAGAGAAGCCACCACGATGATAAGCCCGCCTACTACAATGAAGAGTAGCCCCTGCTCACTGCAACTAGAGAAAGCCCGTGCACAGCAACAAAGACCCAACACAGCCAAAAAAATGTATAGGTAGGGACTTCCCTGGTGGTCCATTGGTTATGACTCCACGCTTCCACTGCAGGACGCAGGTTCGATCCCTGGCCAGGGAACTAAGATCCCACGTGCCACATGGTGCGGCCAAAAAATAAAAAATAAAAATAAAATAAAATAAAATGTATAAGCATATATTAGTTTATATCTTAATCTCTTTTGAATCTGTCATTATGACTCCTTTTCCCTTTCTAATGTTACTAGTATCTCTATTTTTTCCTTGAACAATCTTGCCAGAAGTTTGCCTATTTTTAACTAGTCTTTTTAAGAACTGACTCTTGGTTTTGTTGATTCTCTGTATGTTTGTTTTCTATTTCATTCGTTTATACTCTATTTTTACTTCATTTCTCCCATTTCCTTTGGTTTACTCTGTTCTTATTCTAACATGAGTCTTAGCTCATTAATTTCTAGCCTTCTTTTTTAATACTGCATTTAAAACTCTACAATCCCGTTCATGTTCTGCATTCACTGAATCCCTGTTTTTGTTGGGGTATAATTGACATGCAACACTGTATTAGTTTTAGTTGTCCAACATAACTATTCAATATTTGTATATACAGTAAATGAAATGACAACCACAATAAGTCTGTTTAACATCTATCACCCCATGAATCCATTTTCATATTTAATATTTTCATCATCATCCAGTTTAAGGTTTTTAAGTTTCTGTTTGGATTTTTTCTTTACCCAAGTTATTTTGAAGTATTTTAAAATTTCCAAATATGAGGATTTTTTTTCATTTTTCATTTTATTTATTTGCATTGTAGTCAGAGAATGTACGAGACAGTCTCTGAACTTGGTTAAGATTTGTTTCATGCCCTCTGGTACATGATCAGTTTTCATAATGGTTCTCTGTGTGCTTGAAGAGAATGTGTATGCTGTATTAGTGAGTGGCTGTGTAGTGTTTATGTCCATGAGGTCAATCTTATTTTATTATGTTATTCAGTTTGTCTACATTTCTGTTGATTTTGGCTACTTGTTCTATCAGTTACTGAAAGAGACGTTGAAATTCTGCCACTGATAATTTGTCAATTGCTTTGTGTACTTCTGTCAGTTTTTGCTTTATGTTTAGATACTGTTTCTATTCCAAAAAATCTTTTTTGTCTTAAAGTTACTTTGTCTGATGTTAACAGGTGTCCTATCTTTCCTTTGTTTAGTATTTGCCTGACTTACCTTTCACTATCTTTTACTTTCATCTTTTCTGTGTCCTTATGTTTTAGGTGTATAACTTTTTTTTTTAAGTGTAGTGTTTTTTTTTTTAAATTCTAATCTGACAATCCATCACTTATACAAGGTATGCTATTTATATTTTTGTGATTATTGATATATTCATTTATAATTTTTGCCACTTTTTGTTCTGTGTCTGTCTCACTTTTTCTAGTTTCCTTTTTTCATTGATTACATTTTTAAAATAAACTTTTATTTTGGAATAATTTTAAATTTACAGGAAAGTTGTAAAGACAAGACAGAGATTCCCTATTACCCTTCATCCAGCTTCCCCTAATATTAACACCTTTTGTAATCCTGGTACATTTGTCAAAAGTAAGGAATAGGGCTTCCCTGGTGGCACAGTGGTTGAGAATCTGCCTGCTAATGCAGGGGACACGGGTTCGAGCCCTGGTCTGGGAAGATCCCACATGCCGCAGAGCAACTGGGCCCATGAGCCACAACTACTGAGCCTGTGTGTCTGGAGCCTGTGCTCCGCAACAAGAGAGGCCGCGATAGTGAAGAGGCCCTCGCACCACAATGAAGAGTGGCCCCCGCTTGCCACAACTAGAGAAAGCCCTTGCACAGAAACGAAGACTCAACACAGCCAAAAATAAATATAAAAATAAAAATAAATTAAAAAAAAAAAAGTAAGAAATAACATTGGTACAATACTGTTAACTGCAGACTATTCAGATTTCCTCAGTTTTTCCACTAATGTCCTTTTTCTGTTCCAGGATCCAATCCAGGAATCCAGATTGCATTTAGCCTCTTTTTAAAAATATAAAATTTCATTTAATACTTTGAAAAAGGTATAAGAAGTTTGAGAAGGTCCTTCTAATTATTTAATAAAGATTTTAATAAATAATTTTAAAGTTTTTCAATCATTTCTGGGATACAAACAAATTTAATAAATGTAATAGACAAATATATTTTATACCACCCACATTGAACAAAAGTTAATACATTACAGGTCTGTGATTCCATATTTGCAATTGTTAAAAAATGTATATATATGTATATAAAGCCTTGAAAACCAAAAGTTTTTTCATAGCTTATCTAGTGATAAAACTTTATTTATAATCTTTGACTATTTGTAGTTTTAATGTGACTATCTTACTGTTCACGGAGTACACTGCAGCTGTATCAATGTTGGGTTACAGGTGCTACTCCAAATCTCACTGATAGTTGATTACGTTATTTTGTTGATGTTTTTCTTATTCCATTTTTCTTCCCTCACTACTAGTTTGGAAGTTATACTTTCTATTTCTAGTCTTATTGTGACTATATAAAGCCCTATTTTAATCTTAAAAATTAGATATCAATTTTTGGATAGTTTTTTTTTTTTTTGGTAATTCTTTTATAGATTTAACTATAGTGCATCAGTTTATTTGTTCCTTACTCCTTCTTGCATCTCAGATCTTCTGACTGGGATCACTTCCTTCTTTCTAAAGTATGGCCCTTGAAAGTTCATTTAGCATCAGTGTATCAGTGGCAAATTTTCTCAGATATACTTAACCAAAAATATCTTTATTTTGCCCTCATTCTTGAAAGATAGTTTTGCTAGATATAATCCTTTGTTGACAGGAATTTTCTCCAAACATTTTGAAGATTTTGTTCCACCTAATTCTGGCTTCAATTGTTACTGTTAAGCCTCTACTGTCAATCCAGTTGTCATTCCATTATAGGTGACCTATCTCCAACTGCATTTTTTTTTTGAAGTTTTAAATTTTATTTATTTTTTTATACAGCAGGTTCTTATTAGTTATCCATTTTATACATATTAGTGTATATATGTCAATCCCAATCTCCCAATTCATCATACCACCACCACCCCACGCCAGCCACTTTCCCCTCTTGGTGTCCATACGTTTGTTCTCTGCGTCTGTGTCTCTATTTCTGCCGTGCAAACTGGTTCATCTGTACCATTTTTCTAGGTTCCACATATATGCGTTAATATATGATATTTGTTTTTCTCTTTCTGACTTCACTCTGTATGACAGTCTCTAGATCCATCCACGTCTCAACAAATGACCCAATTTCGTTCCTTTTTATGGCTGAGTAATACTCCATTGTATATATGTACCACATCTTCTTTATCCATTCATCTGTCGATGGCCATTTAGGTTACTTCCATGTCCTGGCCATTGTAAACAGTGCTGCAGTGAACATTGGAGTGCATGTGTCTTTTTGAATTATTGTTTTCTCAGGGTATATGCCCAGTAGTGGGATTGTTGGGTCATATGGTAATTCTATTTTTAGTTTTTTAAGGAACCTCCATACTGTTCTCCATAGTGACTGTATCAGTTTACATTCCCACCAACAGTGCAAGAGGGTTCCCTTTTCTCCACACCCTCTCCAGCATTTGTTGTTTGTAGATTTTCTGATGATGCCCATTCAAACTGGTGTGAGGTGATACCTCATGGTAGTTTTGATTTGCATTTCTCTAATAATTAGTGATGTTGAGCAGCTTTTCATGTGCCTCTTGGCCATCTGTGTGTCTACTTCGGAGAAATGTCTACTTAGGTCTTCCACCCATTTTTTGATTGGGTTGTTTGTTTTTTTAATATTAAGCTGCATGAGCTGTTTATATATTTTGGAGATTAATCCTTTGTCCATTGATTCATTTGCGAATATTTTCTCCCATTCTGAGGGTTGTCTTTTTGTCTTGTTTATGTATTCCTTCACTGTGCAAAAGCTTCTAAGTTTCATTAGGTCCCATTTGTTTATTTTTGTTTTTATTTCCATTACTCTAGGAGGTGGGATCAAAGAAGATCTTGCTGTGATTTATGTCAAAGAGTGTTCTTCCTATGTTTTCCTCTAAGAGTTTTATAGTGTCCAGTCTTAGATTTAGGTCTTTAATCCATTTTGAGTTTATTTTTGTGTATGGTGTTAGGGAGTGTTCTAATTTCATTCTTTTACATGGAGCTGTCCAGTTTTCCCAGCACCACTTATGTCAGAGACTGTCTTTTCTCCATTGTATATCCTTGCCTCCTTTGTCATAGATTAGTTGACCATAGGTGCGTGGGTTTATCTCTGGGCTTTCTGTCCTGTTCCATTGATCTATATTTCTGTTTTTGTGCCAGTACCATACTGTCTTGATTACTGTAGCTTTGTAGTATAGTCTGAAGTCAGGGAGTCTGATTCCTCCAGCTCCGTTTTTTTCCCTCAAGACTGTTTTGGCTATTCGGGGTCTTTTGTGTCTCCATACAAATTTTAAGATTTGTTTTTTTCTAGTTCTGTAAAACTGCCGTTGGTAGTTTGATAGGAATTGCATTGAATCTGTAGATTGCTTTGGGAAGTACAGTCATTTTCACAATATTGATTCTTCCAATCCAAGAACATGGTATATCTCTCCATCTGTTTGTATCATCTTTAATTTCTTTCATCAGTGTCTTATATCTGCATACAGGTCTTTTGTCTCCCTAAGTAGGTTTATTCCTAGGTATTTTATTCTTTTTGTTGCAACGGGGAATGGGAGTGTTTCCTTAATTTCTCTTTCAGATTTTTCATCATTAGTGAATAGGAATGCAAGAGATTTCTGTGCATTTATTTTGTGTCCTGCACCTTTACCAAATTCATTGATTAGCTCTAGTAGTTTTCTGGTGGCATCTTTAGGATTGTCTATGTATAGTATCATGCCATCTGCAAACAGTGACAGTTTTACTTCTTCTTTTCCAATTTGTGTTCCTTTTATTTCTTTTTCTTCTCTGATTGCTGTGGCTAGGACTTCCAAAACTATGTTGAATAATAGTGGTGAGAGTGGACATCCTTGTCTTGTTCCTGATCTTAGAGGAAATGCTTTCAGTTTATCACCATTGAGAATGATGTTTGCTGTGGGTTTGTCGTATATGGCCTTTATTATGTTGAGGTAGGTTCCCTCTATGCCCACTTTGTGGAGAGTTTTTATCATAAATGGGTGTTGAATTTTGTCAAAAGCTTTTTCTGCATCTATTGATATGATAATATGGTTTCTATTTTTCAATTTGTTAATATGGTGAATCACATTGATTTGTTTGCATATATTAAAGAATCCTTGCATCCCTGGGATAAATTCCACTTGTTCATGGTGTATGATCCTTTTAATATATTGTTGGATTCTGTTTGCTAGTATTTTGTTGAGGATTTCTGCATCTAAATTCATCAGAGATATTGGTCTGTAATTTTCTTTTTTTGTAGTATCTTTGTCTGGTTTTGGTATCAGGGTGATGGTGGCCTCATAGAATGAGTTTGGGAGTGTTCCTTCCTCTGCAATTTTTTGGAAGAGTTTGAGAAGGATGGGTGTTAGCTCTTCTCTAAATGTTTGATAGAATTCGCCTGTGAAGCCATCTGGTCCTGGACTTCTGTTTGTTGGAAGATTTTTAATCACAGTTTCAATTTCATTACTTGTGATTGGTCTGTTCATATTTTCTATTTCTTCCTGGTTCAGTCTTGGAAGGTTAAACCTTTCTAAGAATTTGTCCATTTCTTCCAGGTTGTCCATTTTATTGGCATAGAGTTGCTTGTAGTAGTCTCTTAGGATGCTTTGTATTTCTGCGGTGTCTGTTGTAACTTCTCCTTTTTCATTTCTAATTTTATTGATTTGAGTCCTCTCCCTCTTTTTCTTGGTGAGTCTGGCTAATGGTTTATCAATTTTGTTTATCTTCTCAAAGAACCAGCTTTTAGTTTTATTGATCTTTGCTATTGTTTTCTTCATTTCTATTTCATTTATTTCTGCTCTGATCTTTATGATTTCTTTCCTTCTACTAACTTTGGGTTTTGTTTGTTCTTCTTTCTCTAGTTTCTTTAGGTGTAAGGTTAGATTGTTTATTTGAAATTTTTCTTGATTCTTGAGGTAGGCTTGTATTGCTATAAACTTCCCTCTTAGAACTGCTTTTGCTGCATCCCATAGGTTTTGGATTGTAGTGTTTTCGTTGTCATTTGTCTCTAGGTATTTTTTGATTTCCTCTTTGATTTCTTCCGTGAACTCTTGGTCATTTAGTAGTGTGTTGTTTAGCCTTCATGTGTTTGTATTTTTTACAGATTTTTTTCTTGTAATTGATATCTAGTCTCATAGCGTTGTGGTCGGAAAATATATTTGATACAATTTCAATTTTCTTAAATTTACCAGTGCTTGATTTGTGACCCAGGATATGATGTAACCTTTAAACTGTTCCATGAGGACTTGAGAAGAAAGTGTAATCTGCTGTTTTTGGATGGAATGTCAAATATCAATTAAATCTATCTGGTCTATTGTGTCATTTAAAGCTTGTGTTTCCTTATTAATTTTCTGGTTCGATGATCTGTCCATTGGTGTAAGTGAGGTGTTAAAGTCCCCCACTATTATCGTGTTACTGTCGATTTCCTCTTTTATAGCTGTTAGCAGTTGCCTTATGTATCAAGGTGCTCCTTTGTTGGGTGCATGTATATTTATAATTGTTATATCTTCTTCTTGGATTGATCCCTTGATCATTATGTAGTGTCCTTCCTTGTCTCTTGTAACATTCTTTATTTTAAAGTCTATTTTATCTGATATGAGTATTGCTACTCCAGCTTTCTTTTGATTTCCATTTGCATGGAATATCTTTTTCCATTCCCTCACTTTCAGTCTGTATGTGTCCCTAGGTCTGAAGTAGGTCTCTTGTAGACAGCATATATATGGGTCTTGTTTTTGTATCCATTCAGCAAGCCTGTGTCTTTTGGTTGGCACATTTAATCCATTCACACTTAAGGTAATTATTGATATGTATGTTCCTTTTACCATGTTCTTAATTGTTATGGGTTTGTTTTTATAGGTCCTTTTCTTCTCTTGTGTTTCCCACTTAGAGAAGTTCCCTTAGCATTTGTTGTAGAGCTGGTTTGGTGGTGCTGAATTCTCTTAGCTTTTGCTTGTCTGTAAAGCTTTTGATTTTTCTGTCAAATCTGAATGAGATCCTTGCCGGGTAGAGTAATCTTGGTTGTAGCTTCTTCCCTTTCATCACTTTAAGTATATCATGCCACTCCCTTCTGGCTTGTAGAGTTTCTGCTGAGAAATCAGCTCTTAACCTTATGGGAGTTCCCTTGTATGTTATTTGTCATTTTTCCCTTGTTGCTTTCAATAATTTTTCTTTGTCTTTAATTCTTGCCAATTTGATTACTATGTGTCTCGGCGTGTTTCTCTTTGGGTTTATCCTGCCTGGGACTCTCTGCGCTTCCTGGACTTGGGTGGCTATTTCCTTTCCCATGTTAGGGAAGTTTTCGACTATAACCTCTGCAGATATTTTCTCGGGTCCTTTCTCTCTCTTCTCCTTCTGGGACCCCTATAATACAAATGTTGTTACATTTAATATTGTCCCAGAGGTCTCTTAGGCTGTCTTCATTTTTTTCATTCTTTTTTCTTTATTCTGTTCTGAGGCAGTGAATTCCACCATTCTGTCTTCCAGGTCACTTATCCATTCTTCTGCCTCAGTTATTCTGCTCTTGATTCCTTCTAGTGTATTTTTCATTTCAGTTATTGTATTGTTCATCTCTGTTTATTCTTTAATTCTTCTAGGTGTTTGTTCTTTAATTCTTCTAGGCCTTTGTGAAACATTTCTTGCATCTTCTTGATCTCTGCCTCCATTCTTTTTCCGAGGTCCTGTATCATCTTCACTATCATTATTCTGAATTCTTTTCCTGGAAGGTTGCCTGTCTCCACTTCATTTAGTAGTTTTTCTGGGGTTTTATCTTGTTCCTCATCTGGTACAAAGCCCTCTGCCTTTTCATCTTGAGTGTCTTTCTGTGAATGTGGTTTTTGTTCCACAGGCTGCAGGATTGTAGTTCTTCTTGCTTCTGCATCTGCCCTCTGGTGGATGAGGCTATCTAAGAGGCTTGTGCAAACTTCCTGATGGGAGGGACTGGTGGTGGGTAGAGCTGGCTGTTGCTCTGATGGGCAGAGCTCAGTAAAACTTTAATCTGCTTGGCTGCTGATGGGTTGGGCTGGGTCCCCTCCCTGAGGCGACCCAACACTGGAGCCTACCTGGCTCTTTGGTGGGGCTAATGGAGGGCTCTGGGAGGGCTCACGCCAAGGCGTACATCCCAGAACTTCTGCCGCCAGTGTCCTTGTCCTCACAGTGAGCCAGCCGCCCCCCGCCTCTTCAGGAGACCCTCCATCACTAGCAGGTAGGTCTGGTTCAGTCTCCTATGGAGTCACTGCTCCTTCCCCCTGGGTCCTGATGCACACACTACTTTGTGTGTGCCATCCAAGAGTGGAGTCTCCGTTTCCCGCAGCCCTGTCGAAGTCCTGCAGTCAAATCCCACTAGCCTTCAAAGATTGATTCTCTAGGAATTCCTCCTCCCATTGCCAGACCCCCAGGTTGGGAAGCCTGACATGAAGCTCAGAACCTTCACTCCATTGGGTCGACTTCTGTGGTATAAGTGTTCTCAGGTTTGTGAGTCACCCACCCAGAGGTTATGGGATTTGATTTTATTGTGATTGCGCCCCTCCTACCGTCTCATTGTGGCTTCTCCTTTGTCTATGAAATGGGGTAACTTTTTTGGTGAGTTCCAGTGTCTTCCTGTCAATGATTGTTCAGAAGTTAGTTGTGATTCCAGTGCTCTTGCAAGAGGGAGTCCAACTGCATTTTTTTAAGACCCTCCCTGTCTTTGATGTATTGTAGTTTCCCTACCAAGTTGTTTTTTGTTTTTAGTCCAGCTTCATTTACAGGGTGCCTCAATCTGTTGATTTGTGTCTTTGATCAGTTCTGAAAAGTTCTCAGCCATAATCTTCTGATTTTGCCCTTCCTCTACTCTTCTGTAACTTTTAAGTATGTTAGACCTTCTGATTCTATTCTATTCTTTGTAACTCTTTCATGTTTGTCTCTTTGTCTCAGCCTTTGTTACATTATGGCCAATTTCTTCAGATACATCTTCCAGTTCATTAATTCTCCACAGCTTTCAAAGGTATCTAATTGACTATTTAATACATTTGCATAGTCACCCTACTGGTCTCAGGTTTGATTTGACAATCAGCTCATAGGACACTATAGGTTTAACCCAACTTCTACTTAATTTAGCTTTGTAAAGAGTATGGGACCAGAAGCACAGTGTAGCCCAGGCATGTTCATTAAGAGGTCTTGCAACAAGCCCAAGTGCAGCTCCCACGCCCACCTCCACAGGGTCACACTTAGTTGTCAGTGGGAGTGAACCACCTCAGCACAGAGAAGGCTCTCAGCACATAGAACCTGATCAGTTTTTTATTCAATCCTAGTAACCCAGTGCCTCAAGGTCTGTATGTCAGGCTCATTCTTCTCAGTCTAGATGTAATTCTTAAATTAGGGTATTTATAACACATAAAATTGACAGAGGAGTGCTAAATAAACATTTGCCCTCAGAGCATCATTGTCTCCTAAGGAGGCTTACACAAGGTTGTCAAATAGCCTTTTTTTGATAGCTGTTGTTTTGGAACTTTTTTGCTTTGTTTCTGTTTGTTACTCCTTGTGAATTTTCCCCTACATTAAGTGAGCTCAGTGATAAAATAAAAACTGTTTTATGTAGGATCTCTGTTTTGTTCTTTCAGAGTATCTAGTCAGTGATACTCTCTGGAATTATATATATTATATTATATATATATAAATACCAAACTTGAAACTGAATCCTAAATGTAAATAATATTTTCTAAATATGGTTTCATATATGCAACCCTACACGTAATTTATTTGTTACTTGGTTTTTCTTCCAGAAATACACAGGGACCCACTTCCATTATTTTTGTTCCTGTTCTGTGCTGCACTCTTCAGGAATTTGAGACTGGACATAGGAAGGGAGATCTTTCAGAAGATGTAGTTGTTACACAATTTAAAAAATAGTATTTAGATAATTTGTATGCTACCATCCACATTCTTCCCCAGTAGCCATTTAGATTGACTAAATTAAAAGAAATATAAATATGGCATCATTTGTGAAAGTGATTTTAATTTGGGGGCTTTGGAGAAAACTTGATACTAGTGAAATGAGTAGGTGAAATGCTAAGTTCTTTTTCTTTGGCAGAGTCTTGCTGTTCAGATGCAAACTGGGTGTATTACAATATACAGTTGTCAGACCATTCACCACCATCGTTGCTTTGTAAGTGCACAGAACTTATATTATTATTTATTTTTCAAAAATTCTCATGCTTTTACTTAGGTGGGACAACTGAGTAGAAAAGCATGTAAAGAGCATTACTTGTTTATAACACATCTAGTCTGGTATAAAAACACAGTATATAGAAATCCTACTATATTATAATAAATAAGGTGACCATGTATAGACAAGGAATCACCATAGAATTATTCTAAATAATATTCTCTTTGGAGATTTCTGGAAAGCATTATCAAATATTCTTTTTCAAGTATTAATGTTCACACAGCTTTACAGAAACATCTAGTACGTGAAGTTAAAGTATACCACTATAGATTCATTACATGCCTTTATTTTCTAAATGAGTACTGTATTCTAAAGAAGAAAACATATTTTTCTTTTTAAAAAATTCTGTCAAGTCTTAGCACTTCAGGTAAAATGGGGTATCATTAAGCTACCTGGTAAAACTATTCCCTAAAAATTTGAGAACATCAAATAGTTTAAAGCAGGTAGATTGTGTATTTTATCTGCTAGCTATACTAGCATTCTGTCTGTTAACAGAGGAAGAATGGAAAGAAGCATTCAATTCTTTATTCTGCTTCTGTGCTAGCAATTCTTTAATGACATTTGCCTTGGAATTAAAACTGATTCACTTATTTATGAAGGCATGCTTTATTTCTCTGCTGTTTAGAAATTGGGTAATCAAGACAAGTTAATACTTAGATCTGGGTCATCAAAAAAGTTGCCTCCAAGACAATTTGGGAGAAAAAATTATAGTTGTAGTTATAGACCTGCACTATATGTTTTTAACAATCTTTTTAAAATTAGGCAGCATCATTTTTTTGAATCTAATAATTACCCTTTCTAGTTCAATGTATGTCTTTTGGATTTCCTTCAGATTGGAGGAATAGTAACATGGTAACATTTCTAGAAAAATGTTTTTAATTTTTGAACCACCTCTATGGCCAAAATCAAGTGACTATCTATCTACAGGATCTTTGAAATAAACTGACTTCTAAATTTAAGTATTGCTGTCATTGCTGTATTTTAAAATGTATTTTTGATTTAGTTATTCATAAAGTCTCATTTTTACCATTTTTTAGAATCTGTGAGCTGCTTGGTATATATGATGAAGGGAACTTTAGCTTTTCAAATGCTTGGACTTACTTGGTTATAATAAATAATATGTCACAGTTGGTAAGTAAATATTCATCTTAACTGTACTAAATTTAGATCTATAACTCTAAATTTTTTTAGGGAAAGTTTCTTCTGGAATAAAGCTTAATTGTAACTTTAATATTGAACTTCATCTGTAGGAAGAACTTGAAACTTTAACATATTTTTATACATATATAAAGATATAATATCTTTGTTGATTATCTGGTGACTTATACACTGACTCAATTATGTTTTTTCATTTGGTTCTAGTATTCATTGCATAGTTATATGGATATGTCATAAATAAAAGCACAGTGCTCTCCTTTAAAAAAAAAAAAACACATATCCTAGGCATATTCAGAAAGAAAAATGCCTTATTGGTATATGACAGTACAGGGTTTGAATAAAAATGGGAGAATAAAATTCTCTCATATATTTGGAATTGAAAATTGAGAATGCCAATTTTTAAAGATGACGTTATAGAAACTGAAATGTTCCAAAGATATAACTATTGGATCCTTTCAACTTAAGAATGTGCATTTTATTGAAAATCTTTCATTAATCTTTTCAGCAGAATAATAGTTTAGGTGCAATGGCATAAATGTGTGGTATTAGAAATTTATAATAAAAATCAAACGCTTGTGTATTCAAAGCTTTTCCATATGTTCATAGTCTCTGGAACCAGTAATTCCACTTCTGGGAATGCCTCAAGAAATGGCCAGAAGTACTTTTGCTTTCAGTGTGTTTGTATATAAAGCCTATTGTTCGTTAATTGTAAAAGCCTGGAAACGGTCCGACTAGTTAAATATACCATGTTCCTTCCATTGGCCAAAACATTAGGCAGTTATTTAATGAAATATATAGAAAAGGGCACTTTAAGTGGAAAAAAAATCAGGCAACAGAATTTTATATTTAGTTGATTATACCTGCTAAAACCCACCTTATGTGTAGAAAGAAATGGTTGGATGATGGGACTATGAACAACTTTATACTTTTCTTTACTGCTTTCATATTCTAAAATAATTTAAATGAGCATTTTATAATAGGGAAAAGTAAACTTTTACGGAAATGTTCATTGTTATGCAACACTATGCTAATTACAACTGATTTCTAAAAATAGTTAATGTCTTGAGCATTTATCTTTAAAAAGTAAATTCAGCTGGATTAACATACTGCCCTCAAGAAAAATGGTTTCCCTGATTACTTACTTTCCAATTTCATGGTTAGTTTTATTGAAGTAGTACTTATTTAATGTGTTCACTTATAAATAATATGCATACAATTAGTAGTTAGTAAGCTTAGCCCTTATAAAATGAACGGTAATTTGTGTATAAAAGACATTAACAAGCAGATAGATGTTTTTATTTTGGTTGAATGAGAGCCTTTTCTTCCATTCATGGCAGTCACTTGTTCATTGTGTTCTTTGTGGGCTCCAGTAAGTGAACACTTAAAACCATTTTCAGGGAAGATGTTATACATCTCTTCTGAGAAATTTCATACTGTATATATTCATCCACAGTAAACTATAAAAGCTTGTTGTCAATCTAAAAATAAAGCCTAGAAAATTTTGCCTGAAACATTGCTCTGTACCAGGTCTCTGGTCTATAACTTTAATATCAATGTTTCTAATACCATATTTAGTTATTCTTATTTAAGAACTTTTGTTTGTTTCTAGTTTGCCATGTATTGTCTCCTCCTGTTTTATAAAGTACTGAAGGAAGAACTGAGTCCAATCCAACCTGTTGGCAAATTTCTTTGTGTAAAGCTGGTGGTTTTTGTTTCTTTTTGGTAAGTGTTGCTTTCTCTTAAATGTTCTCATTTTCTAAAGGGCAATAAAACTGTTGATTCGGAAGGATTTTTAAAAGTCTTAATACGGAAGATGAATTAAAATGTCTTCTTAGCTTTCAAAAAGTTCATTCTTTTAGCCCTTCTTGGTTTTTCATAAAGAAATAATTAGATGGTCACTGTAACATTTATAAAAAGAAAACAGTTTGAGACACTAAATGTCTCAACACTAAGGGAATCATTAAAAAAAATCATGGTCTCTTTATATAGGAGAATACAGTTTGGAAGATAAACATCATATAGAATATTTAATGTTAGGAAATGTTCATTAGTAAAAATATTGTTTAAAACAGAGGGCAAAACTATACATGGTCCCAGTTTAGTAAAGGCGTGGGTGATAGGGGCCTAGAAACAAATACACCAAATTTAACAATATACAAATAATACAAAAAGGGGGAAAAGAAAAATCCCTGAAATCCCACCACCCAGCATGAATGACTGAGATTGTGGTCCCCGTCATTTTATAAAACTCCACAGAAATACATACTATAAAAACTTGTAGACCTCAATGATATGTTTAGTATATTGCAGTCATAGTTCTTTGTAAGTACAGTGAGGATGTAATTTTGTTGTTTGGGTTTTTTGTTTTCACCTCATATAGTATTCTGATATGTGGATAGAACTTTTTAACCAATCTCCTATTGACATTTAGGTTGTTCCCAATTTTTTTTTTACCATTACAAGCAATATTGAAGTGAATATTCTTGTATATAGATCTATGAAAACTTATCTATCTCATTTTAGCTGTTTAAATTTAACCTAGGGGCAGATCCCTAGATTTGCTTGAAATACTCAGTATGACTCCCCATCTTGGAGTCAGACCCCTTCTGAGTTTGTCTCTAGTTCCAGGACTTCAAACAAGACTGGTTTCAAAATGTTCTTTAAAATAATCTGAGTAATCAATTGATACATGGATAAATAACATTTAAGTATCTGTTCTTTATTTCATTTTAAATTCCAGTTGTACAAGGTGTTAGGCATTGTCTATGTGTAGGAAGAACTTAAAAGCTAATTACTGTGCACACTTTCAAAACAAAAAAGACTATAAACCACGTACTGAAGTTCTAAGAATACATAATCAAAATTCATGTGATGAAACTGTACTAAAAGTAAATTTGTAAAACAAGTATATTTAATACAGATACACAGTGTCTTCAGGAATACGCTGTAAAGGCAGGGCGGCGGTGGTCCACAGGTTTTGCTGGGGTTTAACTTTTTAAATGGCATATTTTTAAAGCAACTGCTCATTTTATGCTTGATATAGATTTGGCGTTTACCTTTTCCTAACATATAGGCAAGCAGTAGTTATTGCTTTGTTGGTAAAAGTTGGCGTTATTTCTGAAAAGCATACGTGGGAATGGCAAACAGTAGAAGCTGTGGCCACAGGACTCCAGGTAAGTAATGCTCTCTCTGAATTCAATAGAACTTTACTATTTGTTAAGCATTTTTACATGTTATCTCCTCAACCTGACCACATGCAGTCTATGGAGCTACTGCTATCCTCACTTCACATGTGAGGAAATGGGGGAACCCTAGAAAAATTGGTCACAGTTACTAATTTGTAGTAGAACCAGGAACAGAACCTAGATTTTGTTATTCCTACTCTATTTCACTTTCTGCATTTCTCCTCTAAGTCCTTGGACAGTGGAAGAGAATGCATTGCACTTGGCAAAGAATACTTGATTGAGGTAGTGCAAAATAGAGTTAAACTTTTGGCATTATGTGGTTTTTTTTTTTTTTTGAAGACGTCAAAAATCATGATTTTGGAAAATGAAAAAGTGAATACAGTCTAGTGGGAAAAAAACAGCTGTTGGTACTTGAGTACTTTTGAAAAGAGAGAAAGATAGTGCTTTTCCTTTTTACGTGCAAAACTAGATTTAAACTCCGACATGGCTGATCCTGTTGATCTTGTTGTCGTAGGACTTTATTATCTGTATTGAGATGTTCCTTGCTGCCATTGCTCATCACTACACTTTCTCGTATAAACCGTATGTCCAAGAAGCAGAAGAGGGCTCATGCTTTGATTCCTTTCTTGCCATGTGGGATGTTTCAGATATTAGGGATGATATTTCTGAACAAGTAAGGCATGTTGGTAAGTACCAGACATTTAATTCATTCGAATAGGCTATTGTAGTTCTGTCAGGTCTCTTTAAGAGATGAAAAGACTTTGTGTAAAGCAGTACCGCAGTAAGGCTCTCCAAATTGGGAGGAGGGAAGCGGGGAGCTTATTTTTAGCATGGCAAGTTTATAGTGGTAAAAATAACCAAACTTTTGGCTAACTCAGAAACCTGTATGTTGCTTTAAAGGAAGGACAGTCATGGGACATCCTAGGAAAAAGTTTTTTCCTGAGGATCAAGATCAAAATGAACACACAAGCTTGTTATCCTCGTCATCACAAGATGCAATTTCCATTGTCTCTTCTGTGCCACCTTCACCCATGGGTCACTATCAAGGGTTTGGACACACTGTGACTCCCCAGACTACACCTACCACAGCTAATGTATCTGACGACATATGTAGTGATACTACAGGAGAGAAAAAAGAACCTTCAGATAAGTCCGTGGCCTCCTGAACAGTGTGCAGAAGCTGTGCTACTACCATGTTATTTCATTACCTGGTATCCCATTGCTCAGGATTTTGTGCTTGGGACAAGCCGTTAATGATGGAAAATTTCAACAAAATGGCGAAAACCAGGTACAACTACTGGATTCATAAAACTAGGTTTTGTATATCACAAATAATCAGTCTAAATATCCTAGACTTAGACTTGACTTCTTAACACTACAGAGTATCACATACTCAAATGGTAGAAAGTGACTACTAAACGTTCTTGACGTTACAGTGCTCTATCAAGAGGAGGACGTTAAAAAAAAAAAAATCAGTGCTTTCTACCACTGCTGCATGAATATAATGCTCTGGAATTAGCAGAAAGTGTAATTCGAAAATATGAATTAGTGGAACTTAATTATAACCATGTGCCATATATGCTTACCTAACAATTATTTCTCTATTTCTCAACTGGATGTCTTTCAATAAATAAGAATTTATCATTTATTTTCTGCAACTTTTTATGTCCCTCATTCTTTCAACGTAGACCCTTAATGTTGTTATAACAAAAAGTTCGTGATTAGAGGCACAGCAGAAAGAAATTAAGTCCAAAAAATTAAAGGGTTGAAAATCATGTACCTACAATGAAAGAGGCCTATATCTTACATTCCTACTAGGAGACATATCTGACCTAATCTATTAATCTTAAAACAACTACTGTCTAAAAATCATATTTGCACCAATGTGAACAGATTAATATCCAGGACTTTGAGATGAAAAGAATAAAGTGGATGGAAGAGTGGAAGCTTATCCAGGACTTTGAGATGAAAAGAATAAAGTGGATGGAAGAGTGGAAGAATAAATAAGAAACTTGTGATTGATAGAAACAGAGTCTGCTTTTCCTCAGTGCTACTAAAGGTGTCAGCAAATGTAAATCTCAACTGAGTAGTCTTAATTATTTATCAAACCACAGTCAGAAGACTTATAGATGCTATTCGGGAGAAATTTATTACTTAGGATGGAGTTCCTCTAATTGTTAATCACAACCCATTGGGTCTAACATTTTACACTGAAAATAAATACAGAAAGGGCCAGAGCGGTATGTTGCAAATGGCAAGGATAAGTATCATTTCTCAAAACCTATGCTTTATATATTTAAGCGCATATACATACACACACACATATACACAAACATACATACTGGTTCACAGTAATTAGATACAAAGTTTTTATTCTGTCCATTATTATAAACTAAACATTTCTATTGAAAATAAAGTTGGGCAGTATAATATGAGAGGCAAGGAGAATAGGCAGTGTGAAGAGAAGGTACATCTTATTTTCTGTGTGGCTTACCTACAGAGAGCACACAGTATATACAAGGCATGATAATCTTCTTCCTTATTAATCTCCCTATTTCAAGTCTTTAAAATCTGGACTAATTATTTTTTTCTTTCTGTGTATCCAAATCAAAACTTTGAAAAATACTGGTTTAGGTTTAACTCTTTCTTGAACTTAATTTATCAGCTTTAAATTTTTTCTTCACCAAAGGTAGACCACGAAAAATGCTGCCTCCTAAGATCTTATTTTGTCCCTCTTTTACTCTTTTAATTACATTTAGTCTAGAGCTTAAATTCTTACTCAGGTTTGCATACCCAAAACACAAAAACTGAGAAGGAGGTTCAGAAGTATTTCACTGTTTACAAGAAGCAAGCTTGGAATATACAGGTAACCATAAACCCTCAGTCTAAAGTGGAAGCCAGCTTTTTGAGGTATTCCCCACTATAAGTTTGGATTTGAGAAAAATAGCCAAGATGCCTAAAAAATGAATATGAGACTCAAAATTCATTATATTTATAGCTTTAGAGTACAAACTAACAGGTCTGGCAAAATTTAATCTATAGTAAGTAAAACCAAGCAATAAAAACAGTTTCCTAATTTGAAAAATTAATGACAGCCTTTTCCAGTAAGGAAGTCTGCAGCAATATTTTTGTAATAATGCTATTCTTTAATTTAGGATCTTTTAAATATACTTTATTAATGTCAATTTTTTAAAAATATTTGACCATTACAAGGACTTAAATCTTTGTACCTCCATTTTATGACTATAATCCCACTACTAATTCAGACTAGAACTGTGTACTTGCTGCTCTACTTCCACCTTTTTTCAGTAGAAAACTGCTCTTCATTGCTTTACTGTGATGCTGACGTTGCTTTTGTGGTGCTGGACG
The DNA here is from genome assembly GCF_028023285.1 of Balaenoptera ricei. Classification (NCBI taxonomy): domain Eukaryota; kingdom Metazoa; phylum Chordata; class Mammalia; order Artiodactyla; family Balaenopteridae; genus Balaenoptera; species Balaenoptera ricei. The sequence continues at coordinate 31,059,962 of NC_082643.1, forward strand.
TTGAGTACAAGTTCGTCTCCCATTTCCACCTGGATGGGATTATCTAAAACAACTGCAGCTTGTTTCCAGTGGGAGGCTTCACTCGAAGTATCCAACCTAATCTCATCGTCAAGGTACATATGATACCAAAAGGGAATGGCAGTCACTTGTCCAGATTTACAAATGCATACCTATGAAAATTAAGAAATCATGAAAATTTCATCAGAGGAAACAGAGCAGACTTGGATAAGTCTTTGTCTTTTTAGCTTTAGAACCAAATTTTATAAAGGAATATATTTAATCACCCAATTCAAATTAATACCAACCTGTTTTATTCACTAATATTTACCCAAGCCCATGTTTGGATATTGTTCAGAAAATTTTAGTCTTCAAAGGAAGTGGCTACAACTATTTTATGTATGTAAAGTAGTATATAGTTTAAGATAATTCTGAATATGACAAGAGTAATCATTTTATATTACCGTTACTTCTCTGTTAGAGGTGTTCAAATATGGCGTCATTAAGTCTAGTCTTAAGAGTTCCACTGGTTTGCTTAAAGGTATACAGGGCAGTGAGGATAGGTCCAAAAATACACGTATAGGTACCTAAAGAAAGTATAAAATTTTCACTTTTACTCAATTCTTTTTTTGACCAAGTCTCGTTAAGTTTCCTGCTTTGTACTTCGCTCAGTATGATACAGTGCTTTTGACATCTATTACCTCGTTTAATTCCCACATCAACCTTAAGGCATAAGGACTTCCATGATTCTGTTTTACAGGAAGAATGAACAAACCAAGGTTTTAGGCTGGTTAAATAATTTTCTGTGATTTCAATTATCTATAGATTCTTCGCTTGGATGAAAGCAAATTTTTACTTAACCAGGCAGCTCCGAAAAGTTTAAGCCAAGGATGTGCTTATGTGTGGAAGATGAACTACTAAGCAGATAGTACAGTAAGCCCCCTACGTATGATCAAGTTCCGTTCCAAGAGCACATTTCTAAGTCCAACCAAGTTAGCCTAGGTACCCCACTAACACAATCAGCTACATAGTACTGTACTGTAATAGGTTTATAATACTTCTCACACAAATAATGCATAAAAAACAAGCACAAAAAAATAAAACATTTTTAATCTTATAGTACAGTACCTTGAAAAAATGATCCAGTAATGTCTGGGTAGTAGCTCTTTTTTTCTCATCATAGATGAAAAAGTAGCACTGGATTGCATTCTGAACGGCTGCTGCAACCTTCGTGGTAGTGTTCTACATTCGAGTCCTCTGCCTCAAAAACTAACAGTGCCCCTTCAAATAAAGAAAATCCCCTTGCCATTTCCTGCACTGTGAATCTCTTTGGTTCTTCAGTCTCTTCTTCCTCTTGTCTCTCTTTGTCCTTTCTCTGGGTCGAAGAGAATTCAGGAAATTCCCGGACAGCTACCGTATCTGCACTCATTGCCTCGCCACTTTTACACTGTGAAGGTTGGCTCTAGCCTTGATCCGATGAAACCAGCCATGGCTGGCATTAAAAGATGCGCCCTCAAAAAAAAAAAAAAAAAAAAGATGCGCCCTCTGATTCTTCGCCATGTTTCTTCTTCAGGTCTTCATAAAGGCTTTCAGTTTTCTCTTGCATCAGCATTAAGCTGAGCGGGACTGGACGCTGATGCTGATCCTGACTCCACATGCTGAGAAGCTTCTCCATCTCCTCCATCACTTTTCCACGCTTCTTCGATATTGTTGACATCATCGGCACAGCAGACTTCACATGTTCCATGATCTCGTCCTTGTTCTTTAGAAGCATGCTGACGGTTGAATGATTCACGTTATAAGAATGAGTGACGTCTACCATCTTTTCGCCTCACTCCACTTTCAATTGTTTTCTCTTTTGTTTCCATCGTTATCGCTTGGTGCCTTCTTAACAGTACCAGCTACATCACCGCTGCTTATATGCTTGCTTCCAGACATCTGGGCTTGAAATAAAGATACTGTACCACTGTACTCTATACAGTACAGTACACAAAAGCACAACCACTTGTAGAGGATGCATGCACGTGACAACGTATGCCAGACACAGGAACTAACTTACGTGATTGGACATGCGAACTCACATTCGCATCTTTGAAAGTTCGCAACTTGAAGGTTCATATGTAGGGGACTTACTGTACAACATTAATTATTGAACTGTTTGAGCAAATATGCCAAATTCAACCAAACAACTAATAGTGGATTTCATTTTGAAAATAGTTTATCTAGAAGGCAGTGGTTCTCAACTTTGACTGCAAATTAAAATCACCTAAGGAGGTTTTGAAAAGTCCAACTGCTCAGGCCACACCTCAGATCCATCTGGAGTTGGGATCCAGATCCCAGTAGTTCTGAGAGTACAGTCAAGGTTGAGAACCACTGCTATAAACCGTTCCATCAATTTTAGTGGAAATGGAAACTTCCTACTAATAACTTTTAGCCTTCTCATTTGAAATAGAAAGGAAACTGTTTAAGAAGTGTGAGAGCAACTGTTCATGGTGAGAAAGGACACAGATATATCAACCTCTCCCTGGCCATCCTTGAAGGCATCCAACCTTTCCTCCCCATAAAAACAGCAATTCCATGCCATTTCCAGGACTCTTGCCCTATATCCCTATTTGTATCAGTCACCAGAAGAACAGCCCGAGATTCCTGTGTCACCTCTCATCACCTGCACTCTAATCCCCACACAGCTGTACCCATCCCTCATAATCTGTCCTCAGTTGTTTCTCAACCTAGCCTACTGGCCACTCCTGTCATCTTTGCTAATTCCTTCTTAGATTTCCAATGTAGAGCTCATAACTTTGTGAGTTCTCTAGAATTTAGTTCTCAGCCCTCTTCTCTTTCTACACATCCCCAAGGTGATTGCATCCCGTTATTCTGGCTTTAAATATCTACCAAATCTGACTGCCAAATTTACATCTCCAGGCTAGCTATTTCTCTGAATTCTTATCCAACTGCTTAATGACCCCATAAAAACGGAAGCACAACCTGATCCTCCTGCTATTTTCCCCATATCAGTAAATGGTAACTATCCTTCCAGGCGCTTTCTCATACCCCATGTCCCATCTATCACAAAACCTACCTTCAAAATACATCAACAATCTTACCACTTTGCGCCACAGCCATTGCTACCACTCTAGTCTGAGTCACTACCACCTCTCTCCTGGATTACTGCAATAACCTTATGCCTCTGCCGGCTCTCCATGGTGGTCTACTCCCAATACAGCACCCATATAGCAAGCCTTTCAAAACAAGTCACACCTTATCACTCCTCTGGTCAATACCCTCCAGTTGTTTTCCACCCCTTTCAGAGTAAAAGCCAAAACCTTCACCACAACCTCTACAGGAGGCTCTACAGCATCTGGCTCCTAATACTTTTCTCACTGCATCCTTCATCCGACTCTCCCTCATGGTTTCCTGCTGTTTCTGAATACTCCAATCATGCTCTTGCCTCAGGTCTTTGCACTTGCCCTTTGACTTGTATATAGTTTGCTTCCTTGTTTCTCTCTGGTCTCTGCTTAAATATCACTTATCCTTGAGTCCTTTCCTTAGGCATTACCTAAATAAAATAGAATATCCCATCCCTCCAACTCCCATTCTCCTCTAACCTTCTCACGTCTCACCATCTATCATACTAATCTTTCTACTTCTTTGTTTATTGTCCATCTCTTGTTTCCTTATTGTCAATTTGAATGTTATTAGCTCCATGACGGCAGGAACTTATCTCTTTAATTTCACGACTGTATTCCCAAAACCCTAAAAGAACACATAGACATTTGTTGAATGAATAAATACATTTCTGCTGTTTTCTGTATAGCATTTTTTTTTTTTACAACCTCTCATTTTGTTTCATTGGTTCATTCAGTTGTCAGTGTAATAGTCAGATAATCATCACATTAGAGGAGAAGAGACAATATCATCTCAGGAAATGGGTGAGGAGACTAGGAAACGTAAAACTCCCAAGCAACTTTACGGAGCCTCTTGAGATGAGTGGTCGTAAGTAGAAGTGAGACCACAGTCAGCATATTCAGCTGCAGGGGTACTGGTGTAGAGAAGGCAGAGAGCTGGATTTAACCATGGTGAGATCTTCCCAGGCCAGCAGGAAAATGGAAAAGAAGGGATATGTGAAAAATATATCAACCATGAAACATAAGCTGTTAAGGAAAGGAGGATATGAGATGGGAGGCAGGGTGAAAAGATGGCAGGATTAAAATATAGATTCTGATGGAATCGAAGAATTGCTGATGTCAAGATCAGGAGAGAATAAGCTAGAAGATAGGAGATGGTAGTATTTTGGGACCACACAAAGAAATAATTTAAACTTCTCTGTCTTCTGGTAAGTGTATTTTGTTTATTAAACTCTCCAGAAAAACTAAGAGTAAATAAACTCTAAAACCTTAGTCTGCTCTGAAAAAATCATTTACTCAACAAATTTATATTTGTTTAGCAAGTATTGTTCATGGAAGATCTAACAATGCATATTCAAGAGCTTACCATCTATAGCCTTTTGATAAAAGGTTTAGATATCACTCCTTTAATTCGGTACTCAACATCCCACTTCCCAAACTGCTGCTTTGGCTTGCACGGCAGATTCCACCTATTTCCAACCCCAAACCTCTTCCCTAGACATTCCATCCACTCTCACAAATTTTATTTTGCTGCTAGTAGCTCTGCCAGCACTAAATCCTTGTTTCCCAACAGCCACTAAACCCCTTTTCCTAGTCTCCTACCTTCCTGCCCCTTGCAGTCTGACTGCCCAGCCATTAACTGCTCACACCTATCACCTGCCAGCCTGAAGTCTCAAGGTAATTAAGGGGTCATGTTTAGAACAGATGTCTCCTTCTGGCGGCTGCCTGTTTAGACAAGGAGCACACTTTTTCATAAGACTAAACCCAGTACCCTATTTTCCATTTACAACAGTGGTTCCGAGCAAAATCTACAGACTTTTGTCAGTAGGAACAACAGAATTCCTTGGCTATACTAACCCCTAGGTTGATTTTTACCAGTAGTAAGTTCCTTTGCTATAGAAAACTGATTACCATCCCAATCCAGCTAAACATAGTGACTGTAAAACTACAGAGAGGTAAGGCAGACTGTGGGCGACAGCCAAGTGGTTGAACTTCTCTTCAAAACACTTACCTGAAACTGGTTAATAAAAGGTGCTACATTAAATCCAAGAGTTCGTTCTGTTCCCTGCACAGCGTTCTCCTCCACCAGGGTCTGCGATTCCACGAGCAACCCAAACATCAGCACGTACTGGGGAAAGATCTTACCTCCAGACTGCAGCAAACACCTGGAGGAAGGAAAAATGCTTTAAAAAGCATCCTGATTCTTCACATTCTATAAGTACCAATAACTAAATCATGACTAATTGGGGAGCTACAGATTGTATATAATCTAACACACTTTGGTACCTGGCTGGTAGCTCAGAATGGCAGACCGCTTGAAAAGTAACCAGTCAGCTGGATGGATACAAGTTTTTACATTAAGGAAGCATCATCAATGGCTATTAAAACTAGTGGGTAAGGGGGACTTCCCTAACGGCACAGTGGATGGGACTCCGCGCTCCCAATGCAGGGGGCCAGGGTTCGATCCCTGATCAGGGAACTAGATCCCACATGCATGCCGCAACTAAGAGTTCGCATGCCACAACTAAGGAGCCTGCATGCTGCAACTAAGGAGACTGCCTGCCACAACTAAGGAGCCCACGTGCTACAACTAAGGGGCTGGCGAGCTGCAACTAAGGAGCCCACCTGCTGCAACCAAGACCCAGTGCAACCAGATAAATAAATAAATGAATAAATTTAAAAAAAAAAAAAAACACTAGTGGGTGAGGGACTTCCCCGGTGGTCCAGTGGTTAGGACTCTGCACTTCCACTGCAGGGGGCACGGGTTCGATTCCTGACTGGGGAATTAAGATCCCGCGTGCTGTGCAGTGCAGCCAACAAAAAAAAAAAAACTAGTGGCTGAAAGTTTGATTAGGAAAAGGATACTTACATAGTCTCAAAGTATCGCCCCCATAAATGACTTACTTATTACAAAGGGAAAATAGCAACTTAGGGTGGAAAAACCTGATGGATACAACTTCAACTAACTGATCTAAATTCACATCAACAATATGGGATAAAGCAACACCATGTGCCTTTGTGACAAAATTTCTGTGGTATTCCTCTGTAAAACGGGCAATCTGACTCTAGTAAGAAACATGAGAAACATTCCACAAAATAAAAGGCCTGCACTTTTCAAAACTGTGAATGTCATGAAAGACTGAGGAACTCTGGGCATATACCCAGAGAAAACCATTAATTCAAAAAGACACATGCACCCCAATGTTCACTGCAGCACTATTTACAATGGCCAGGTCATGGAAACAACCTAACTGCCCATCGACAAACGAAACGAATGGATAAAGAAGATGTGGCACATATATACAATGGAATATTACTCAGCCATAAAAAGAAATGAAATGGAGGTATTTGTAATGAGGTGGATGGAGTTAGAGTCTGTCATACAGAGTGAAGTAAGTCAGAAAGAGAAAAACAAATACAGTATGCTAACACATATATACGGAATCTAAGGGAAAAAAAAAAAAAAAAGGCCATGAAGAACCTAGTGGCAAGACGGGAATAAAGACACAGACCTACTAGAGAATGGACTTGAGGATATGGGGAGGGGGGTGGGGTGAGATGTGACAGGGTAAGAGAGTGTCATGGACATATATACACTACCAAATGTAAAATAGATAACTAGTGGGAAGCAGCCGCATAGCACAGGGAGATCAGCTCGGTGCTTTGTGACCACCTAGAGGGGTGGGATGGGGAGGGTGGGAGGGAGGGAGATGCAAGAGGGAAGAGAAATGGGAACATATTGTATATGTATAACTGATTCACTTTGTTATAAAGCAGAACCTAACACACCATTGTAAGGCAATTATACTTCAATAAAGATGTTTAAAAAAAATAAAAATAAAAATAAATAAATAAATACAGATATTAGTTTACTGTTGAAAAAATAAATAAATAAATAAATAAATAAATTCACATCAACAATATGGGATAAAGCAACACCATGTGCCTTTGTGACAAAATTTCTGTGGTATTCCTCTGTAAAATGGGCAATCTGACTCTAGTAAGAAACATGAGAAACATTCCACAAAATAAAAGGCCTGCACTTTTCAAAACTGCGAATGTCATGAAAGACTGAGGAACTCTGGGCATATACCCAGAGAAAACCATTAATTCAAAAAGACACATGCACCCCAATGTTCACTGCAGCACTATTTACAATAGCCAGGTCATGGAAACAACCTAACTGCCCATCGACAAACGAAACGAATGGATAAAGAAGATGTGGCACATATGTACAATGGAATATTACTCAGCCATAAAAAGGAACGAAATTGGGTCATTTGTAGAGACACGGATGGACCTAGAGGCTGTCATACAGAGTGAAGCAAGTCAGAGAAAAACAAATACCGTATATTAACGCATATATGTGGAATCTAGAAAAATGGTACAGATGAACAGGTTTGCAAGGGAGAAATAGACACAGATGTAGAGAACAAACATGGACACCAAGGGGGGAAGCGGGTGGGGGGGATGAATTGGGAGATTGGGATTGACATATATACACTAATATGTGTAAAATAGATAACTAATAAGAACCTGCTGTATATAAAAATAAAATTAAAAAAAAAAAAAAAAGACTGAGGAACTGTTCCAGAATAAAGAAGACTAAAGAAACTAAATGCAATGTGCGATCCTGGATTGAATTCTGGACCAGGAACAAAAAAGCTATAAAGGATATTACTCCAACAAATGGTGAAATCTGAGTAAGATTTTTCCCTTAGATATCAGTACTGTGTCCATGTAGATTTCCTAATTTTGTTAAGTGTGTGATGAATATATAAATGAGTGTCCTTTTTCTTACAAAATACACACCAAGGTGTTTAGGGGTAAAAGAATACGATATCTGGAACTTACTCTAAAGTGTTGAGAGAATAATAAAGCACATGTGGCAAAACAGTAACAATTTGTGAATCTGGGTGTAAGGTACATGGTTTGGTTCTTTGTACTATTCTCTAACTTCTCTGTAAGCTTGAAATTTTTTCAAAATAAAAAGCTAAACACTCTGAAAGGGGGAAAAAAAGTGATTAAAAATCCAAACACTCTATTAAGAGTGTGAATAAAGGGTTAACAAAACCCTTTCTCCTCCTACAGTTGATCCTGGATTCACCTTCTGTTTCCCTGGAAATCCCCAAAAGGTGGAATGTCAGCTGTGTTATCAGCAACCCTGCTTATGATTTTAAAAAATTTTAAATGCCTCTTAATAGGTAGATGCATCTGGATTGAGAGAACTGTGAACTATAAATGCCTGACAGGAAGCCACACCACCTCTGGGCTTCCCTGAGTGTGGGATGTCTTGTAACCACTTGTTCCCATTGCTGGGACTTGAAAGCTATGCCCCTGTGAGAAGTTCCTATATGAGATGTAAGGCTCTTAAGCCAAGGCAGCTCCCACGCCCACATGCACAGGGCTGTTTCCACACACCTGAGCTGTGTGGGAGGCATGAGAGCTGAGGGTGTGTCACCTACTGCCATCAAAGGAAACGGACGTGGAGGATACTCTAAGGCACTTTCATCGTTCGCCACATTTACAATCAAACGTTAAATCCCTCATTTTTACTGAACATTCCAAGTCGGTTTCCTCTTGAACTTCTAGGACAGGCTACTACAGACAGCTGGACTCTGTATTATCTATTGTATGTATCTTTCATAGTAAGCTTTCACTCTTAAATGTTTCTAGTCAGTAAGGATCTATTTATAAAAATACAGGACTAAATGTTTGACCAATGCATATCTAAAAAAAAATAGTTCCTGCAAGTTTCTAAAATTGTATGCCACGCAGTTTCCCTGAATAGATCATTGAAATCTTGACAAACTATAAAAACACCCCATTCCTCAAAACCACTTTGGCACTTCTGCTCTTAAGTTAGTTTCAAATTCTTCATTCTGCTTTTGCTAAACTGATTATCTCAACCATTTAAAAATGTCTAAAACCAGAACAACCACTGAATTATAACAACAAGACATGGTAACTAAATGTAATACAGGTCCCTTGATTAGAACCTAGACTGGGGAGAAAAAAAAAGCAACAGAGAATATTACTGGGATAGCAGAGAAAATTTTAATACAGACTATCTACTAAGTAATAGTATTTTATCAATGTTAAGTGTCCTGAGTGTGATGTTATTGTGATATGCAGAGGAAAGCCTTTGTTCTCAGGAGATACACGCTAAATGTTAAAGTAAGGGGGGAGGTTATGAAGCCAACAGCTGTCAAATGGTTCAACAAATAAAACAGTAGCCTTGTGTTCACTGTTACTTTTCTTGCATTTTTTCTTTAAGTTTGCAATTTTTCAAAATAAAAAGTTGACAGAAAAGTTTACAATAAGTACACAGGCTTCTCTTCCTAAAGACTAGCTAACAGGGAGCCAAATCATAACCAGGTCATTTCATGAGCACAGAATCAGCAAATCTGAAAGTCAGAGATGATTCCAGAGTGTAATGGCATCAGTCTGACTTAGACAAGTCATGATGCGAAACCAGGATAATCTCTCCTCACTAAATATAAGTACGTGATCATTTAAGTTGTAATAAGTCCTTATATATATATAGGTTAGCCCAAAAGTGGACTCCACTCTGACTCCAATGCTTTATTCATTTCTGTTACTCCTTTCCTACCAACTTTTTAGCATTTTAGGTAAAGTCTGGTAGAAACTGAATCTCCACAATTAGTAAAATTACATACCGCAACAAAAACCACACAGCTGTTATCAAACTTCCAATCTATGCCTTTACCAAACCAGATAAAATTTTAACATCTTCCTAAGTGGAGAAACTTACCCATTTTCCTCAAGTGGATGAAGTTTAATCCTGACAACCCATGTTATTAAATTTTCTGAACAACTGAAGTTATCTGCTAATTGTGATCCATTTAAATGAAAACATCTAATTTTTCTTAAGATCACAAAGTCTCAAATGAGAGACTAGCCACACAGCTTTATGTTGCTTGACTAATTCCCTCCACCCCCAAATAGCCACAAGAGGGTAGCGTTCTCTTAAACCAGCAAACAAAAAGCACATAGGTTAATAAAAGCCAAACTTCTAGCCATAAAGGGAGGGAGGGAGGGCAATACCATTAGGTCATTTAGGGAGTAACCAGAAATCAGGCTAAACAAGATGTCAAAAATACATCTGCTGAACCCTGAAAAGTCAGAAAAGGCTGAATCAAGTACTAACAACCATGCCAGAGAGAAATACTACACAAAAGCAAGTATGCAAATTATTTTAAAAGGCCCTGTTCACACTATTTTAATTTAAAATCTTAACTCAAATCCTTCTTAACTCAATGTTACCGTTACTAACAAGAATGCTTCTTAGTCATGTGGAGATAAAACAGTAATCGCCTTGCAACTCCACTTAGCTTTACTGACACTGAGTGGTTTGTTGTCACTTACACCACTGCAGCTGCCAGACTCCTCAATGGAATCCTCTGCAAAGCCAAGTAATATCTCTGAACCATCTGTGCCTTCAGAAAAAAAAAATATGTTCCAACTCAAAACTCTAACCATAAATGGCAAAAATTCTTCAGAAACTCTTCACTGTTTCCTTGTGATCCAACACGAAGTGTTTTAACATGGGTTTAAATTAAAAAAAAAAAAAAGCTCACCAGGCTTTTAAACTTTCTCCTGTATTTTAATCTAGTATGACTGAATAAAAGTTAATAATGAACATTTTAAAACAACGTTAGCAAAGGTAACTGAATACTTAAGTTTGTGTAGTGGCTTATTTTTTCCTTGCCTTTTTTTGGGAGGGTTGGTATCCAGTGAGACAGATGCCCTTTATCCTTATCCTAAATACAATCTATCCTCCCAACCCCTAACTGCATCCTCTTTGACCAGTCATGAGGCCTCCCCACTGTCAGCGGCTAAAGATAATAATAAAAGGCTTGGGTGGGAGTCGCTGCACACCTCCGGCCCCAGAAGCAAGGGAAGCTGACACCTCCAGGAGCACCTGGTAAGGGGCCTGTGCAGGAGCGTCGGCTGAAGGGCAGGGGCACTGGCTCTCCACTGTTACTCAGGAGCTGTTCTGCGGGACGGGGAGAATACTGGCTAAAACAGTGATCACGGGTGCTACCAGCATTTAGTTCCCAGAGGTGCCAACCATCCTGCAACACACATAGGACAGTCCTACCTAAGAACTGGCCCCACCCCACCCCCTAAAAAACCGTCCCACCCAAACTGCCAACAGGACCCCTCCCTCTGCTGAGAAACACTGAAGGGGAGCTGTAGGCAGCTTTACATAAGTTGTTTCCCACTAACATAACTCATCAGTCCATCAGTGGATGGATAAGCAAAATGTGACATATACATACAATGGAAGATTACTCCACCTGAAAAAGGAAGGAAGTTCTGACATATACTACAACATGGATGAACCTGAAGGACATTATGCTAAGTGAAGTAAGAGTCTCACACACATACACGCACACACAAAACCAACAAATACTGCATGATTCCAGTCATATGAGGTACAGGAGTCAAACTCATAGAAGCAGAGAGTAGAATGGTGGTTGCCAGGGCCTGGGGGGGAGGGTGGGATGAAGAGTTATTGTTCAATGGGTATAAAGTTTCAGTTTTACAAGACGAAAAGAGTTCCGAGGATGGTTGGGGAAACGGCTGCACCACACTACGAAAGTATTTAATACCACTGAACTATCCACTTTAAGACGGTTAAGACGAAAAATTTTATGTGCATTTTACCACAATAAAAAAAAAAATTAGAAAAAGAATTACATCAAAACTAAAAATAAATAAACCATTAGGTAAATTGTACACCTTTCCAAGGTGATTCTACCAAATAAGTCAAACCTCATCTGTGTCAGAAATTCGTAGGGCTGAAATGCCTTCAAAGGCATCTAATCCAGCATCCCTCATTTTATAGATGAGGGAAACTGAGGACGAGAGATATTAAATGACTTAAAAAAAATTTTACCACTTCAGGAATTCACAGACAAATCTGAGACTAGAATCAAACCCACCCTTCCAGCTCCTTGTTCTATACTCTATCTAAAGTACATCTGTTTAAAATTTTAAGAGTGTGTGTGTTTCTATTTATATAGGTCAGACCTCTTGTGATATGCACAAGATTGTTTTAAAGACTAGAAAATGGCAGTGATTTTTACTAGTTACCTCATAAGAAAAGGTAAGTGTGGTTAACAAAAGAAAATGCATATAAAACCTAAAATATAATTAACTATATAAGCAAATGTTTTTTTCCTGAACAATCTGCCTTTTGCTATTGCAGTTTGGTCTGCATTTCCACCACTGCTCCTATACTACAAAACAACCCCTGTTCACATACCACAAAATTCAAAACTATAAATTCATTTTACTTAAACTTGGGGCCCCAAATGTTAAATACTGCCATATTTTTTAGATCTGAGCGGCACAACTGAAGAACTTGGAAGCTTAGCCAGATTTGCTTTCAATTTTAAATACTAGGGTCAAGTTTATTGCCAGTAACCTAAACTGAAGGACAAATTCCTTAGGGAGAGAACTGTACTATAAAATAGAGATTTCAGGACCTAAAAGGACTGGGACTTGTTCCCAAGAAGCTCTCTGCTCTCCCAATACACCATCAGATGCATACTATATGTTTCTCATCAGTGTTTCTTATAAAGATGAAATTTGATTTTTCCTTATTTACCCTTGAATGTCTTCTTATCTGTTCTTATAGAGCTCTAATTAATTCCCTATATTATACATAGGCAGTCCAATCCCAAAGCAGGGTCTCTTCACACCTACAGGGCAGAGGTTCCTTTACAGAAAAAAAAAAATTCAGTAATGACATGCACAGAAAGAGAAAGACAAGAAGTCACAGTTCCTGAAAAGCAATGCTTGAGGAGCACACAATGATCACGACTCATTTGTGCAGTTACACCGTTAAAGAACTAAAAGAACTTACATGAAGTCTGAGCTCAAATAAACCAAAGGTTGTATTTTGTGTTTTACCTGGATATTGCCGCTTTTTCCATTATTTCCTGCTGAATGAGCCCAGATGGCTCAATGACATCCAGTATAATTATACTCCACAGCTTGTCTGATTTTGGCCTTTGCAACACAGCAGATTCATCTTCCACATGTCTCAACCAAAACTCAAGTGTTTCTTTAGGAAAGTGATTGGCTTCAGATATGAGGTCCAGAGTCATACGATGCTGGTCTTTCTCCACAGAACTGTAAGGTTTAACCTGCCCGAGTGTGCCAGCAATTACAGGCAGAACAGAGAAGCCCTCAGACACATCTAACACATACAAAGGTTCAGGGACGCTCTGTTCAGAATTATTCTGTCCGCTTTCACAGCTCATCTCGTTATTCTGACACTGAGTATCCATGGCCTGACCCAGTTTCTCCAGAGTCAGTGAAGACAACACTTTCTTCATTGCCATTTTAAAGCCTTCGTGGTATGGGATGTTATTAAGCAAAGCAATTTCTGTGGATTCCAATACACAAGTCTGCGCCACAGCATCTGGTTTACTGGTCTGAAGATTGGCCAGGGCACTACAGAGTTCAGCCTCATTTCCTAAAGACAGCAAGTCTTTATTCTTGGTAAAACTTCTCCCAACATCCATTTCATGTTCTGAATTGAAGACACTGATACTCTGGATTCTTAAGTAACAATCTTGACAAGACACTTCCATCATCACCTGGTCCCCTGGCTTTATCCAGTAGTCTTCATAAGACAGGAGGAAAGAAAAAAAATTGTAATTGATGAATATGAGTGTTTATAAGTCTGAGGATCACACAAACACCTCTGTCCTCCTGCCATTTTTTAAACCACGACAGGAAGGATTGCATCTATTGATTTAAAAGAATTAAGTGAATTAATCTATTCATTTCAAAAAAACCCAAAAAAACAAAACTAGGAAAATCCCTCCAGCTTTACATAGGGAAAAACTGAGGTTAGAAGATCCAATTGACTTACAGCATAATAGAGAGATTCAAGAGCTCATTATTGGACCTTACCTATCAGTATTAGAGTGCTTTCACTGTAATCACTAGGTACCATCAATGTCCCCAAATTGGACGGTGGGGAAAGGACTACAGGGGACTCTCAATCTTTGGTAACGAAGCCAACAATAACAAAGATAGATGAAATTCAGGGATCAGCACCAAACCTCACTTTAGCTTAAAGGGACATTCTTTTCTCTAAGAGAAATTTCCAAAAGAACAAGGCAGCATTCAGCAGCACCTTGTCAGTAATATCTCTTCACTGTAAGTACTCATATATTCTTGCATGTTTAGGAATTTGAAAATATAAGGAAGGACTGAGTCCTACAATAAAGACTGTATCATGCTCTTATCCATGAGCTTTCACATGTGGTAAAACTTTAAAGTGTAAATGTATAATTGCAATTCCTTCTTATTAGCCATAGAGCCAGTTGGAAATACAAGTTGCTATTCTTGTGTTTACACATTTAAAATATCCTTTCCCAAAGAAGGACTTTTTAAAAAAAATACCATCTAAGTTACTGAAAGGGAGTTAGAATAAATAAACGAAACTTTAAGGTGCTATTTATTGAGTGCCAGTCACTATGGTAGGCATTTTACACCTAGTTTGTCTCATAATTCCTACAACAATCCTGCAACATAGGCAGCACCCTCCCTTTTTTGTCTTTTTTTTGGCCACGCTGCACAGCTTGCAGGATCTTAGTTCCCCAACCAGGGACTGAACCCGGGCCCTAGGCAGTGAAAGCGCAGAGTCCTAACCACTGGACCACCAAGGAATTCCCAGCATCATCCCATTTTTATACATCACATAACAAAAGCTCTAAGAAATAACCAGCAAGGCCAGCCAGGAAGTCAGTAAGTAGCCAAGACCCAATTTCAAATCTACCTGACTGACTCCAAAACCCACACTGGCCACAATACTATATTGATTCCATGACTTAATGACCTTGCCAAATTAGATCCTTGATTAAGAGACTACACAGAAGTAAATATTTATTACCTTCCAGTTTTAAAAAGGTAGAATTCTTCTATGTAATCCAACTGCTGTAAACTATATTGAAACCCATAAAATTGCTAGTAAAAAAATTCTATACAAAAAGTATCTTTAACATAGGACATCCCTAAGTAAGTCCATGGATTCATGAACTCTAAACTGCAAAATTCTGCACTTCTATGAGTGTGCATATTTCTAGGACCTGGGGCTCCACAGATGCTATCAGATTCTGTAAGTGGTAAGAACTCCTGCACTAAAAGCAGTACTCTTCCGCTGTGTTCCGTAAGAAATGGACTAGCATTTCTCTTATTTACTGATAACTAGAGTAATCAGAGCTGAAGAAATGATTTAATGATAGATATTTTTGAGTGGTATGCAGCAGAGTTGTGTTTTAGTCTTTTTTTTTTTTTAATATTGGAATATAGTTGATTAACAATGCTGTTAGTTTCAGGTGTACAGCAGAGAGATTCATTTATACATATACATGTATCTAGTTCTTTTTCAAATTCTTTTCCCATTTAGGTTATTACAGAGTATTGAGCAGAGTTCCTTGTGCTATACAGTAGGTCCTGTTGATTATCTATTTTAAATATAGCAGTGTGTACATGTCAATTTTAGTCTCTCTTAACCACATATATTAATTATTTAAAACTACTTTTAAAAAAGAAAAAGAAAATTCTGAAAGATTTGACCAATCTCCCTTGACTGGTAACTTCATATTCATAGTGAATTTTCTGACACTGACTCAAATGCTTAGAGGATTAAAACAAAAAGTTTTAAAAAACAACAACAACAAAAATTAGACAAGATATACCTGCAAGGTCATGTACGGGGTAGACAGCCTGTTCCCAGCATGTTTCCTCACTAGGACTTGTGGATAAACTGTGTTCATCATCAAGCTGGAGTACAAACCAAACCACAATAGCATCGAGTATGCCTTCTTTAATAACAGGGATACCAATTTTATCAGGTTTTTTAGTTGCAAGACTTTTTAATTCCTGACAAAAATGTTAAAGGAATAAGAGGATTTTAGACATTCATTATATACTTGCCCCAATATCATATCAATTCCCATTTCTGTAAGTTCTCAGTCCTGCCCAGCGCCCTTAGGGGATCAGTATCTTGGCACACCTACAACCATTTAAGGCATGCTGGATGGGAAGCTCTGATATATGGTATATGGTAGTGAGTACCATACAGCTATTACAGACAATGAGGCAGACACATATTACTGATGTAGAAAGAAGTCCATGACACAGTGTTGAATGAAGGTAGCGAGTGGCAAAGCAATAAGGATTATTTTGTTTTAAAAAAGTGTGTGTGTGTGTGTGTAGACGATTAGAAGAGCAAGTCTGAAAAGATGTATTTCAACTGGTGACCTGGAGAAAGAAGGGCCTAGATTTTAAAAAGGAAGAAATATACTTTTTCTTCTTCCTTTCTACTGTATTACTTGAAAACGTTAAACAGGCAGATATTATTTTCAAAATTAAAGTCTTAATAAGGTGTTTTCATGTGCGTGTGGCAAAGAAAAATTAAAATAAGAAAAGGATAGCTTTGGAGTACTCAGCAGCTATGATCGTACTGTTCCCCATTGGAAGGCTGTTACATCAGAAAAGAAAGGCTCGTGAAGCTCAGCCACAGTGATCAATGCCAAAGTGTTAATTTAGCTCCATACCACCTCAAAAAACAAAAAACAAACAAAAAACCTAGTAACAGTTAATAGGGGAAAGCTTTCATTAAATTACAAAGATCTTAGGCTAAAATGACCCTCACAAAGTCTTCTGTGCGCAGGCAAGTTTCATCTCAAAAGCTTAATGTACTTAAACATTTAACCTTACGTGAAGATCTCCAGAGAAGGACTCGATGTAACCTTTCTCAATTTCCTTGGGCTCTTTCTTTGTGCAGTGCACCCCTCCACCACCCACATAGACACACCAGGGTGACAGCAACTTGTCCTGGTTTGCCCAAGACTGTCTCTGGGGAACCCCTCAGTCCTGGCAAGCCAAGATGGCTGGTCACATACAACCTAGAAGGTTGAATTACATTTCATTTCAAGGAATACTGTTAATTTGAAATGGCACGATGACACAGAGAAGAGTCAGAAGACCTAGGTTATAACTCCTGCCCCTACATTCATACTTGGGGGGAATTAATGTAAGCTATAGTTCCTTCCTCTGTATAGCACAGGAAAATTATAACTGTATCGCAACACTGTTTTAAGAGCCACCTAAGAATACCCACGAAAGCACCAGGCACACTGTACATTCCCAAAAACCTTAGGGATTTTTTTCTCTGTATTTACAGTAAGTAAATAATTTCAGGAGGGAATTCTGGTTACCATTTAATCATTTTCTTTACATATAGTCAGTGGAATCCCACGCAAACTCATAAAATAAGACTGTCCTACGTATTAACTATTTAAAATAATGCATGAAATTTAATGCTTAAAAATAGTAACTGGGGCTTCCCTGGTGGCACAGTGGTTAAGAATCCGCTTGCCAATGCAGGGGACACAGGTTCAAGCCCTGGTACGGGAAGATCCCACATGTTGCGGAGCAACTAAGCCCGTGCGCCACAACTACTGAGCCTGCGCTCTACAGCCCGCGAGCCACAACTACTGAAGCCCATGCACCTGGAGCCTGTGCTCCACAACAAGAGAAGCCACCGCAATGAGAAGCCCTCACACCGCAAGGAAGAGTAGCCCCCGCTCGCCACAACTAGAGAAAGCCCGCGCATAGCAACGAAAACCCAACGCAGCCAACAATAAAAATAAATAAATAAATAAATTTATATATATTAAAAAAAAAAACAGTAACTGAACTTTTATTTTTACCTGAAGATTGTTGAAATTTACTGTCATAATTTCAAAGCACTCTGTCAAAGCCAAATATCCTCCAGGAACTCGACTCATCTTTTCGGTCGTATAAGGTTCAATTGTTTCTTCAGCATCTACAGAAGAATAAGCTGGACTCTGAAATTTCACACTGGCTGGCAAACAGATCCCAGCAATGTCCTTAACACCCACCCTGGTAAGAGGAGGAATAAGAGAGGAAAAGGAGAAAGACAGGTTTGGTTTTTTGTTTGTTTTTTTTTTTAAGAATCAAGTAACACCATCTAATATTAAATCCAGCAAAAATAAATATAAAAATGCAATAAAGCTTCATAGACAAAGGTTTCTTAAACACAATTATAAACACAATCACTCACTATAAAGGAAAACAAATGATAAATAAGTGTACAATAAAATTAAGAACTCTGCTCATCAAAAGATACCCAGGAAGAAAGTAAAAAGGCAAGCCACTGAGTAAGAAAAGAGATTTATACTACATTACTCAACAAAGGGCAAATATCCAAAATATATTTTTAAATTCCCACAATAAAAGAAACACAAAAATAGGCAAAAGTCTTAGACACTGTACAAAAGAACATATCCAAATGACCAATAAGCATATGAAAAGTTAGTCACCAGAGAAATGAAGTTAAAGCCATACTACACAACCACCAGAATGGGGAAAATAAGTGTTGTAAGAATAGTTTCATACACTATTGGTAGGAATAGAAAATTAACAAGACCACTCTGGAAGACTTTTGTAGTTCCTGCTCAAGCTGAACATGACTATTCTAGATTCACTCTTAATATGGGAACCTCAGAGTGTCTGACATTTGCACTTTTAGGAACATAGCCAACAGAAATTCATACATACCACCACCAAAAGAATGTTCAAGAATGTTTATAGCTGTGCTATTTCCAATACTTCCAAAACTGGATATAACCTAAATGTCCATCACCAGCAAAATGGAGGAATGCACTGTGGTGCATTCACACAAGTATGAACAGTAGTTACCTACTAGTGAGGTTTTGGGATGATTTTTATTTTCTTCTTTTACTCATTAGTATTTCTTAACATGTAAATATGTTACATTTAACACTATCAAGGTATCAGATGGAGGGCCTCCTTAAAAAGTTCCAAAAAAATATGGATCCATATTTCAGCAAAATAAAAAAATTCATTAATGTTCAAGAAAAAAATGTAACCAAGAAACTTCTATAACTAAAATAATTTTTCACCTGTATCACACTTGATAAATCTCAGAATCTCAAGGGTAGAAAGATCCTAAAATTTCATCCCACCCCAACAGAAAACATTATAATATCAATAGTTATTAAGAAGAAAAAAATGGGAGAAATAAAATTATTTTCACATTGGAAATTTTTACTTCACTTTCTCTAAAATCAGTCTTAACTTAGTATTTTTCTCATGAATCTATCACACATCAAAAGGATACTAAGTTGTATCAAAATTAATTTTCCACTAGGAAACTGAAAGCTGATTTTAATCCTAGAGTTCTATTTTCAAAGAAAGTTTAAAAAAAGCAAAAAGAAAATTAAGACTAGAATAAACATCATGAATTTAAAGGTCAGAAAACTACACATTATCATCCAAATAAATGTCCACTAAATAACCTCTGAAGTACAGTTTATGACTTAAAATTACTATTTTTTAATATTTACTATTTAAAAAATCACTTACCTATGATGTCTTCTTATCTCTGCACATTCTACTGCCATCCCAAATATAACAGCACTTGCCGGTATAACTTTCCCATATTTTTCACAATTACCATTTTCACCTTTGGTCTAAAAATGTAACAATAAAAATTATATTCTGTTATATTTATGTCAAAATATGTGTGTCAGGGGCTTCCCTGGTGGCGCAGTGGTTGAGAGTCTGCCTGCCAATGCAGGGGACACGGGTTCGAGCCCTGGTCTGGGAAAATCCCACATGCCGCGGAGCAACTAGGCCCGTGAGCCACAACTACTGAGCCTGCACGTCTGGAGCCTGTGCTCCGCAACAAGAGAGGCCGCGACAGTGAGAGGCCCGCGCACCGCGATGAAGAGTGGCCCCCGCTCGCCGCAACTAGAGAAAGCCCTCGCACAGAAACGAAGACCCAACACAGTCAAAAATAAATAAATAAATAAATAAATTTTTTTAAAAAAATGTGTGTATGATGGCAAGCTATGAAAATTTATCAGAAAAAAACTTAAAAAAACAATAATTAAGATAAGCAAGACTTCCCTGGTGGCACAGTGGTTAAGACTCCGCCTGCCAATGCAGAGGACACGGGTTCGAGCCCTGGTCCTGGAAGATCCCACATGCCACGGAGCAACTAAGCCCGTGCGCCACGACTACTGAGCCTGCGCTCTAGAGCCCGAGAGCCACAACTACTGAGCCCACGTGCCACAGCTACTGAGCCCACGTGCCTAGAGCCCTGCTCCGCAACAAGAGAAGCCACCGCAATGAGAAGCCCGCGCACCGCAACAAAGAGTAGCCCACACTTGCTGCCACTAGAGAAAGCCCGCGCGCGCAATGAAGACCCAATGCAGCCAAAATAAATAAATTAAAATAAATAAATTAAAAAAAATAAAGTACGCATCATGGGAAAGACAGAAGTTCATTAAAAAAAAAAAGATAAGCAGGTTAAGGGGTTTTTTTCCTTTAAAAAGTTTCTTTTATTTTCATTGCTATATATATGTATATATATCATATATACATACACACATATATATGTGTGTGTGCGTATATACTTTTTTTTTTTTTTTCAGTACAAATAGGAGGGAAGGGAGGGAGGGAGGGAGGTGGGGAGCTAGAAATCTCGAAGTCTGCATACAACAAAAGACTATTCAGTATGACTTTAACTGACAGGCCAAAATCACCATTACCTACTGGAAAAACAAACTGCTCTTCTTTCAACCTTTCATTAGCTATTTTAAATCCAAATCATTTTCTGTAAGTATTAAATTCTTATTAAATGTTAAAATCCTTTCATTCATAATACATATATACAAACCAAATCTACAATTTACTGGGCCACAGTAGAGGATTTCAATGCAAAATATAACTTGGCAATTGTAAGAATCAGTCCCGTCCAAGCAGTAGCCTGGGTCCAACTGGTACCTTAAAACCATACCACGCCAGTTATCACTATATTCCCTTTTGATAATCTGCCAAAAAATACAAGCAGTGAAGGCTGTGAGACTGGAAGTACTTCCCATTCTCAACCCTACTCAAGAATTCCAGAGTCAATCCCTTCATAACGTAATCTCAATTCCTAAGAATTCTGTCCTGGAGTGTTTTTTGCCTATATACACCATTTGGGCACACAAGTATACACTGCACTATGTTATTAAATGTTTTTTCACACTGATTTCGTTCCAACAGTACAGTATGCACCTCAAGAGTGGGATGTATCTCATACTGATTTGCAATTATGCTAGGGGCTCAATAAATTATCTACTGAATAATGAATTCTTAATCAAATGTAAGTGTTTTCATGCTGCTTACCTTTGGCTTGAAAAGTAAATGCTCCCATGCATGAATCAAACTCTCCACAATTCCTTCTCCAAATAAACCTGCATCGACAGTTTCTGTTACAACTAGGGACACTCTATAGAATGATTTTTTAAAAATATATGTAAGTAAAATATCATGCTATTTATATAAAAGATGTCAAAGCTGAGAGCAGAAAGGAAGAGCATATTATAGAAACAGTTCATATGTAAAATTTTCTAATACATTTTGTGTTTAATATCTACCCTTGAATCTTGAGGAAGATTCAGGCTCCTCTGTTCTCCACTGGCAGCTTCCTGGCGGGGACAGTAGTGGGAGTACACGACCTTCACTTGACCCCCTGCCTCTTGGATTATTCTTTCATTGCCTAAATCCTAAGGAGTGGTTCATACCCATTACCTTTACCAGTCCCCCTCCTTAACTCTGAGTAACTGGACTTCTATCCCCAACACTCTATAAAAATACTCTCTATCATCAGTGACTCCCCGACTTACCGAAATGAATACTCTTTATTGGTTCTAATTTTCCTTGATCTGTAAATAACATTTAGTGCAGGTGAGGAGGCCTGCCCCTCAAAATCCTTCCTCTACCTCTGCTGCGTTTACCTCTACACACTGAGTGTCCCTCTCCTGTTACTTCTCTTGCTTTACCCACACCTGTGAGTTTTCACGAAAGCCTAATCCACAGAGCTCTGATCTTCTGTCCATTCCTTCTTTCTAGAAAATTTCACTCAAAGACACACCAAAAAAATTTCTCCCTTCTCTGAACCTCTTTACTACTTAGTGCCAGTATCGTTCATTTGTGTAATTAGAAGATAAAGATATTTTCATGAATATTCCTTATCTTCCTATCTAGACTGTAGGTGCCTTGAGGACAGAAACAACTTTGGTATCTCCTACAGTGCCTAAGCCCAGTATTATATATATTCACAAAATTTTCAATATTTATGATTGCAAATATTTAGAACATGGAAGGTATCTCAAATCATCTATTCCAACATCTTCAAGTCTCTAGATTTGCTCAAGGTCAAAATAAATTATTATTATTATTACTGAACCGTATCTCTTAATTCAAAGCCAATAGATCCTTCTACAACACCATCTGTGACAAAAATGTAGATTAAATTAACATAACTTTGATTCATGCTATGGACTGAATTGTGTACCACCAAAATTCACGCTGAAGCCCCAACTCCTAGTGTGACTATACTTGGAGATAGGATCCTTACGAGGTAATTAAGGTTCAGTGAGGTCATAAGGGTGAAGTCCTAATCTGATAGGGCGTGCGTCCTTATAAAAGTGGAGGAGACAGCAGTGGTCCCTCTCTCCTCACATGCACAGAGGACAGGCCGTGTACGGACGCACAGGAAGGCCATCTGCAAAGCTAGGAAGAGAGCTCCCATCAGAAACCAAATTTGCCAGCACCCATGATTATGGACTTCTAGCCTCCAGAGCTGTGAGAAAATAAATGTCTGTAGTTTAAGCTACCTGGTCTGGTATTTTGTTAATAGCAGTCTGAGCAGACTAAGACAATTAAGGACACCGTTTATTTCTATAAAATGGTATAATATCTGCCTCAACAATCTAACAGGACTTCTTTCATGAGAACACACGTAGAGACCACTGAAAAGCATAACTATTATGTAAATATAAATATTATCATACATATATGGAAAAAGACTTTAAAATCATAGTCCCAATGACGACAGGGTATAAAAAAGCCCTGTTTCAGTGTAAACTGAATTTAAGTAAGATGAAAAGATAGACTACCCAGGAGAGGTAGTAAAGCAAGTGCTACTCAGAGAAAACTCTGTATCTAAAATGATAGTGTACTGGACCAGATGATTTTTAAATCCCCTCTAGCTCTAAAATTCCATCCCCTTGTGATATGGATCAAGGTGAAATAACATACTAAAAAGCTAAGACTTATAATATTCAAAGCATCTGAAGGGCCCAAGTCAAAATACATTGACAGCTGACGCTTCCAAAGCCAAAGCCTGTCCTTCATTTTAGCCAGGGATATTAACACCAAATGTGATTAAGTCCATCAAGCTTCATCTACTCACGCATTATTTTTAAGTACAATTTTTAAATAGTTATTGACCACACAGAAGGACAACTAGAACACTGAAATTAACAAAGGTAAAGTAACTTGCTAAAGCTGAAGTTTATGTATTAAATCCCCTGCCACAAATTTTTCTCAAGATTTTTAAATCTTTTTTATCAAGAATATGACCTTACTATGAAAATCCATCTTATGCTGAACTATCCTATATCTGCATCTTTACAATATAAGGGTTTTAGCATTTTTGTTGGACTAGAAGCTAGAAATGTGAATATCTTAATTTTTTTTTAAAAAAAACAGTGGATTATAAACAGTAAAATTAGTTCATATCATAATACCTTTCAGGAATGTGTTTTGGAATTTCTATGTCAAGCGACTTCATATGTAAGAGTTTGATCCCTGCTTCCATCTCGTTTGCTGCCACTACATCACAGGCAAGTTCATACATGGTCTTGGATAACTCACAGGCATACACCAAGTGCGCTCCAGCTTTTTTAGCAAACATGCTACAAGAGGAAAAAGTGTTCCATCAAGAAAAAATAATATACTGTAATTTTTCAAATTTTAGTGGAATTATAATGCTTAAACATGAGGTTTTCCTTTTATTTTTTAACACAACCATTATTCGTTCTGCATTTTAAAAAATGAACTAATATTCTTGTCAAGCAATAAATCATACAATAAATCATGACATTCACCTTATTAAAATACAATTGGCATGCAGAATGCTAATAGACTTTAAACAACTAGATTCAACCAGAATGTTAATGTAAAAAGTACTCTTAAAATTCAGTATTTAAAATTTCAATGATAACCCCAAATTTTTCTTGGTGGTTATGTCGAGTTCTTAATTAAGTAAAAGTTATAGTGAAAAATACAATAATAATAGTTCCATGAATAATCATAACAAGATTATGAGAAATAAATTAAACTCTATTTTTAAATTCTGCTGTTAAAGTTTCCATATTTGGTAAAATCCTTAATTTACATTAGTATATATGTATACATAATTAAAACACAATTCCAACAAACCTTAGTATTCCAGTTCCTGCTCCAATGTCCAAAACACTTTTGGAGCCCAAACAAACCGCCTTTTGGATTGCTGCGTTATAAATCGTATTCCTTCTGGTGTCATTAAGCATGATAAAGTGCCAGCGTTCCACCAACCAGTTTGCAACACGATAAAAATTCTCCTTTGCGTCACTGAAATCTGGGTTTAGCTTCATTGCTTTACGAAAATACCCAGCTGCTTCATCTCTAAAGCCCATTCTAGAGTAAAAAGTAACAGACAAAATACTCAACTATACACTATCCATTACAGTGCCTTTGTTCGTGCCACTCATCTGGCCTGAGAACCCCCTCACCAGCACCCCAAATCCTACCCAACCCAAGCACCATCTCCTTGGGAAGCCTTCTGTGAGGACTGCAATTCTCATTCACTTCTTTCCTTTCGGAATCCCTTTTATATGTATGCATTCCAGGACACTAACAACTAACCGACTATGAATTACTACTTTACTATGGTAGAGTAGAGGCTCTCCTAGTCATCCTCCATTTAAACAACTTTCTAGAACACCAGTGGTTTCTAAAAAGCACTCCCTCTGTAAAAGATATTAACGCCTATGGCTAAGAGGTGCCTCTTTGCTGTGCCTGCATACCTTTTCCCTCAGCAATTGAGTTGAATGGTCATCAAGAGTCAGTTGTAGGGCAGGAATAAAGATGTAGACATAAGAGAATAGACTTGAGACACAAGCTTCCCCCACTTGGGAGGGGGAAGCTGAGGCGAAGTGAGAGTGGCATGGACATATATACACTACCGAATGTAAAATAGATAGCTAGTGGGAAGCAGCCGCATAGCACGGGGAGATCAGCTCGGTGCTTTGTGACCACCTAGAGGGGTGGGATAGGGAGGGTGGGAGGGAGACGCAAGAGGGAGGGGATATGGGGACATGTGTATGCATATGGCTGATTCACTTTGATGTACAACAGAAACTAACAGAGTACTGTGAAGCAATTATACTCCAATAAAGATCTATTAAAAAAATAAAATAAATAAGATACAACAATGTAATGCACAGCACAGGGAATATAGTTAATTAATATTTTATATTAACTTTATAATGAGCATAATCTATAAAAATGCAGAATCACTATGTTGTATACCCGAAAGTAATATAATATTGTAAGTCAACTATATTTCAGTAAAAACTAAGTAAATAAATAAGTCTAAATTAAAAAAAAGAGTCAGTTGTATTTGCTGCCAGACCAGTTTAACACCAGTCGCACTTGTTATTATTATATATTTTAATTAAATACAGAAGAAACCAAATAAATATGACTGCAAAAAGAGAGGCATTGTGTCTAAGGAAAAAAGTCAAAGGTGAGTCACCCAAAAAACTACTACTAAATTAGATGTGAGCAAATCAATAATAAAAGACAGGGGGAGAAAACTATCAAACCATCCAGAACAGTGTTTCTTAAACTATCTATGATAAAGAACGCCCTTTCCTTTTAAAATATCTAAGTATCTGTAGACCAACACACTTGCACTGCACGTGATTAGTTAGTGTGCAACTCCCACACCAGACTTCAGCAGCGAGTGGTCCATGCTCTCCTCAACAAGGGAGTTCCCTGACCACATGCTTGGATTTACAGCTATGTCAAACTGCTACATACATTTCTAACTGATTACTCACAATTTTTATACTTCTCTGTCATTGACTGGTAATCTGTGGCTCACACCAGTGTGTGGTCCACACACTGAAGAGAACTAAGCTAGTAGAACCCTTTTACACTCATACTTCTTCACAAGCACCTCTAAGCATTCTGCCAATTTTAAAGATTGAATCAGACTATTCATTTTGGGTATGGTTTAAGCAAAAAAGACATTCTGGAACCCAAACAGGGAACGGCACTCTTACAAAAGGAAATAGCAAATTTCCAGGAAGTTCCAGAGAACAGATTTACAACAAATTCCCTGGCAAGGGACCACAGGGACTTCTCTGCCATCCTGTGAATGAGGGCTATGTCCTCTCCAACAAAGTCTGGATCTCAGCCCAGTGAGAGGAACTCTTCCGTGGATGCTCTATCTCAGCCCCAGGGGCAGTGGCTATTATGTAGTATAAGATATAACATTATTACATATTATATCTGCTATTCCTATATTCTTTTCAATTCTCTTCTTACTACCCAACGCCTCATTACTCTGATCCCCTGTTATAATTAATAACTGTTTATATTAAACTTCCCGTGTTCGAATTAGTGTACGACAATTTATCCAATCCGGACTGATGCAGAATAATCCTTAACTAGTAATACTGAAACCACTACATACCTGAAGAGATGCTCCCCCATACTATTGCAAATCACTTCATCATCAGGAAACAGTTCCAAGGCTTGCTCATAGCAACCAAGGAGGTCTTGTGTTCGACTGAGTGCATCAAGTTCTTCAGCCCATCTGAAGAGCGTATACTGAAAAGTTTCCTTTACGAAAGAGAAAACAGTAAATTAGTCAGTAACATAAATGATGAAAGAGGGAATGCCCTGGCAGTCCAGTGGTTAGGACTCCGAGCTTTCACTGCTGAGGGCACGGTTCAATCCCTGGTCGGAGAACTAAGATCCCGCAAGCCGCATGGCGTGGCCATTAAAAAAAATAATAATAAAAAAATAAAAAAATAAAAAAAGATGAAAGAATATTCAACACTGGTTGAAGATTCCACAGAAAATAAAACTTAGCTATAACTGAAAATCACCTTAAGTTTAATTTAGCTTTAATAGGCCCTGTTGCTAAATAAACAAATGCGTAAATGCATAAATTTTACCACCTACATGGCAGTAACATGCAGAATTAAGACAGTTTGACCCCTCTGCAAAATCTCTCCATACTTGGCTGCCATATCATATTCTCCACCAACCTCTTTTTTGTGGGCTCCTATGTTTTAGCGGTACTTCATTGACCGTCTTCTCTTTTCTCATGCATCCCCAGTGCATTAACTATCACCAATGTGTTGACAGATGCTACATCTACATCTCCAATTGAGACCCTCTCTCCTGAACCTCAGACCCATAGTTACCACTCCCTATTGGTCATCTCAACCAGGGACCCTCAGCCATCTCAAATTCAGCTCAACCCAAATATTTCCTGATCGGTGTGCAAAGAATACCAATGAACAACATAATATAAATCCTGTTCCTATCCTCAGAGAGGCCTCATAGAGAGAAATATAACATACAATTTTGAAAACATTCAAAATGTTCTAAACTGAACCCATCGTATTCCTCTCACACAGGATATAAGGTTAAGGTACCACCCAACCTCAGAATAAGAAGTCACGTTAGAATGCTACCTTAACTCCAGTACAATTAATTTGAAACCCAGCCAATTCTCTCTCATTATAGTTAAATCTGTCACCTCGTCTCCCCTGCACTGTTACAACGTGGTCCTTGTAACCACTTGCTGGACTACGGGAAGAGTCTTCCCACTGTCACCCTAGCTCCAATTACACCTCCGCCAAACATTGTCCACACTGCAACCCAGGGCAAAGAGAGAAGGCGTTAGTCAGGAACACATTTTATATCATCTTCACATATTTTATACAGAAGAGTTTATACCTGAAACTGAATTTTGATGGATTTTACTAGAGAGACAAGGAAAGGAAGAAGACTCTAGGATGTGAGGGGAAAAAACACAGATTATATTAAATGGATCAGGGAATTTACAGGTAAGCAACTTGGTGTGGCTGAGGTGTGAGGATGGGGAGTAGAAGGAAATAAGACTAAAGAGATAGGTCTTTCGCAGAGGACCCTGCAAAGAAATATGGGACTCTGTTCTGCAGGAAACAGAGCTAGTTAGTTAACCCTGCTGAACCCTACCAGGCAAAGAAATACAAACTTTAGATAATACTTTTAATACACACTAAACATAAAAAAAGATATTTTCCCTGTTTTACGAAAGAGGAAACTAACGAACAAAGAACTGAGGAAAAAGCACTTGGATTGATCCATTATTCTACTTCTGCCTACCTAAAAGAGCAAACTGTATCTCAGCATAACACGTTCTCCTCCCTGAGGCCAGCTGATCCTGAAATTTAAATGTCTATATGCTACTGACATCTACTGGGTGCTGCTAAACATTCTACAATGCACAAGACAGCTTTCCACAACGAAGATACCATCCAAAATGTGAATAGTACTGAGGTTGAGAAACCCTGGGTGAAATAAAGCAAAGTAGCTTCAGGCTGAAAGTTGAATGCAAAATTAAGTTAAATCACTTTTTGAAATTTAGATTCTAAAACAACTTGAAAAAAATGTACAGCATTTCAACAGAATAACTGTCGCAAATAATCCAATAACTGAAACGTAAAGAATGCATCATCAAATGATTACTTTAGGCTAATTCCAAACTTAATTCAACATTCGTTCCATGTAACAGTAGAGACAAGTGCAAAGATCCTGGGGCAGGGACTTTCTAGAATTAGATATAGGAGGTGGCAGAAGATCACCTGAGGCCTCATGCAATATAACCTTCGGAATTTTGAACGAAATGGAAGTTTTGAAATAGAGAAATGGCATCATCTGGCTTTTATTATGAAAAGCTCGTACTGGATGTGTTGCGGTAGGCTGCAGGAGAAAGCCTAGTTTCGAGCCTGAGCCTATTGCAAAAGTCAGAAGGAGATGACTGAAGCTTGGATCAGGGTAGTAAAAAAGAAGGTGGTACGAAGGGATACGATTCTGGATATGTATTTCGATGGTGCAGCAGACAATATTTTCTGATACGCTGGTTGTGGTTACGAACAAAAGAAGAGTCAAGGGTGAACAGTAAACATTAATAACCACCACCAAGCACTCATAGTACCCCCCTCCAATGTATTTATGTATTCACTTATTTATATGAGAAGAACACAGGATCTGCCTGCAAGCGAGAGAAACAAGGGTCCTCCTCACCTTCACATCGTCCTTCAGCTCCGGCGCCAGGCTGAGCACGAGGAGGTAGTGGGCATAGGCGGTGCCGAAGTCCTGGGCGCCCAGGCAGTGCTCTGCGCTCTGCAAGGACCGCGACACCAGCTCGTCCCGCCCGGCTGCCCCGGCGCCCCGCCCGGCTGCCCTGGCGCCCCGTCCGGCACCCCGGCGGGGTCTGGGCCGCAAGTTCGGCATGGCAGAGTCACCGGCCGAAATTTGCGCTTGTATCACCAAAGGGAAGATGCTTTGGTTAACGGAAGGCGCAGACTATCTAGGTGATCACACTTCCACGTGACTAACCAGAGCCCGAGAACCGGAACAGGAAACCTATTCCCCTAAGACTGCAAGCGCTCCCACCTCTGCCAGGCAGAAACCCCGCCCCCTCCCCAAGGGGCGGGTCCCATCGCCGCCGGCGCACGCTTCGCGAACGGCAGCGCGCCCGACGTGGGCACGTCGCGGCCCGCCCCCTCCCGTGGGAGGGGAGGCGCAGGGCGGCCATTGCGCTTGCGCGTAGAGGATGTTTCATAACTTTCTTCCATGCTCGCGTCTCTCCCGTCTCTCCGGCTGGAAGCGGAGCTTTCTGTCCCTTTCTCCTGGCCTTTAGGAGTGTGTGACTTCAGCTACGAGACCTCCCTCGGCCTACTCAGTCAGCGCGAGGGACGTGGGTGTGTACGAGGAGAGACGGTCAGGCAATTGTGATGCTTAAGGCCTTTGGGTCGTGATGCACCAAATCTCATAGTGGCGAGAGTGGAAGGAACCCGGAGCTAGCATAAAGCACCCTAAATGGAGTAGAGGAAATGCTTTCACTGGCATTTTAAAAATCATCCTCACAAAACTCGGTGAGGTGGACCTTTGGGTCATACTCATCTTACAGACCGAGAGGGACATCCTGAGAAGTCACTTGCCCAAGATCACAGAACAGTTCGTAGCATAGGCACGGCTCAAACCCGAGTCACTGGCTCCCTGTTCGGTTTTCTTTCAAACGAGCTTAGGGTTTATCTCACTGTTCGGTATATCACCACTGTATAGTGGTTACATTTTTAAAGTTTTTTTTTACATTCAAGTATAGACCCTAAGGTAGATTGAGAACTTTTAAATGGAGGGGGTGGTGCATAGGAATTGCGGCTGAAAAGTCTCTCTTGCCCCTGGTTTCATACATGCTGATGGTGAGTATTTAAGAAACAAGAAAATAGAGCAATTTTCCGTATCAAACTGACAAACTTTGAGGGCTCCTTCACTCTCAAAAGTTCATCATTTATATGCCTTTTTGCCTTCTCTTTTGACCTGATTATCTGAACCACCCTTCCTGTGAGCACACATGTAAATCCTAATCAGTTCTTCAAAGCCCAGATCACTATATTGTGACCTGCTGCCCTAGTCAGAAAGTTCCTCAAAGACAGGATCTGTTCTTAACCATTTTTTAACTTTGCACCTAGCAGAGTCTGGCTCAAAGTAAGTACTCATTTTTTTTTTTTTTTCTCACACACTCACTGTAGTACTCATATTTTTTAATTTTAGTGGAAACTACATCCCCCAACTCCTAGGTTTTGCACTTAGACTTTCCCAACCATTTAAGGTCCTTATTTCTTTCTCAACCTCAATCGCTGCTTGCTTTACTAAATATAAGATTGAATTGTATTTATTTCACTATGTAGAGGGAAGTCATCAATAACTGATCTATAATAAGAATAGAAGAGAGTTTTGAGCCAAACTGAGAAGTATAGCCTGACAAACAGCCTCTTGGGTAGCTCTGAGGAACTGTTCCAAGGAAACGTGGTTTCAGCACAGTTTTATATCTTGTCGGAACAAAGAATATCAAACGCGAGAGGGGTACATTCTTTCAAGGTTTCAAAAAAGACAGCATCACAGACACAGTCAGCATGGCCTTGTGCCTGGGAAAGGAGCCTTGTCATCTAAGGAGTACTAGCCTTGACCATTGACGTCCCAGGAAGAGGGAGACATTTATCTCTATCTTAAAAATGGACATATTACTTCTGGACGAGGCACCCTTTTCTTTAATGGTTAAAGCAAATGTACAATGTATGTTTAATAGGCCACAAAACAGGCTGTTCTGGTTAGCATAAAGTTTAAGTTAAATCATGTGTAAGCAAGAATGTCTTCCCCGTACCTCAGTATATGAAAATTTCTTCCTTCATCACCTCACACAACTGAAATGCTAAGGACTTAGAGAGTCCCAGTGCGATGTGGTAGAACGTGAAAAGACTTAAAAAAAAAATACATGCATTCTAGTCCAAGCTTGGTGCTTTCTGGCCCATTTAAGAACCTTTCCTTAAGAGTCATTATTTGTAAGAAGGCCTAACAAAGCTACCTTTCCTACTTTGGACACAAGATTGATATGACCATCAAATGAGATACTATATACAAAAGCATTTTATATATAATATATACATATTTAATGCTATGCGTTGTTACTATTATCTAGAGTCATTTAAAACTTAGCTGGATTATTAAAATAAAAATTAAGTCACTGACACCTTTAAGCATTTGATCAGAAGCCTATGCAACTCATATCCTTTAAGAGTCAGATGTAATTGGCTGGAATCTCTTTCCAGAAAGCAGAGGGAGACCTCCCAATCATTCTCTCCAGAGATTTTGGTTTGGAGAAATCACTTTAGACTTCATCATTCTAGTCACCTCTTTTGAGTCCCTGCTCTGAGTTATGCAATACTTCATTTTACAGATTATCTTATACTCCAGGGTCTGCTTTCCCATTCCACAGGGCAAGGTTTCTTTTGTCTTGTTTTGCCTTGTTTTGTTTTTTGGTCTGTTTGGTTTGTGAGATAACCAAACTACCTAAAACATTTAGACTGCATGAAACTGAAAGTGGACATATTATTACCAAGTCAACATGGGCTGAGATGGAGGGAAAACTTGACAGGAAGTGGAGAAAGGGCAGAGAAGAAATAAAAGAAGCCAACTTGGGTTGTTTCATCATCTCCTACAGTATCAACCTGTGGGCAGTGACTACTGCTAAAAAAGTGCAAGGGGTGCTCCCTGTCCCTTCTGAAATACTTCAGATAACTTTGTGAGCTACTAGGCCTCACTAAGTTACATTGCAATTATCCTAGATAGAGAAATCACAGGTTATCTGCATTCCTGTGTAGTTTATCTATAACTCAAGACACTCTCTACATAGGGAAAGTCACTTGAAAAAAATGGAACTGACACAAATGACATGGAACATTTGCTCACTGTAAGAAACTGAGATAGAAAACATTTTAAAAACTATTTTCTCTTTTATTACCTCATTCCTGAGACAGAATTACTCAAGATTATGTATATTTATTGAAAGTAACTGTATTTATTGCAATTACCTTTTACTTCTTTTGAAAGAACCCTGTATTTGATCACGAAGAACCCTGAAGCATGATGCAAAACAAATGCAGAATACACATTTTACTTCTTGATCCTTAGTCAAAGCTTTCTTTGAAAATATTGAAAGCATCGTTCTTTTGTTCACAATAGCCTTCCCCCTCCCCAACCAAAACTGTTTTCTTTAACGACTCTTGAGAGTCTATTTGATTCCTTCATTTATATGCTCTTTTTTCACCCTCTTTTAGGGTTCTGAGAAAAACCTCACTGATGGAGAAAACCACTGCTGACTCAGAGGCAGGTTTAATTGTGGTTGTCTTTCACCATGTTCTGGGCAGCTTGTCAACAAACCACACACGTCAAACAAGGAAGCAAAACCAACTGAAGGGCTCTCAATCAGCTTTCCAGTGTGCAAAAGCTGAAGGTTAATGGGGGGAAAAGGCTCACAGGAAGTTCATTAACAAGGGATAAACAGACACAAGGTATCTTGGATTTATACATGCTGTGGAGAGTCATATCTTTTTGTGTGATCTTGGTTGTTTTATGGTTTGGAGTCTTGTTCTCAACTTTGTTCATTTTAGGATCATTTGAGGAACTTTTAAACAATATCCACACCTGGGCCTCGTTTCCAAATTGCTGAGTTAATTGGCATGGGGTGGAGTCTGAGAATGAGTATTTTTAAAGAGCTCCCTGGTGAGTCTAATGTGCATGTGAGGGGTGCAGGGTATGGGGCAGTCTTCTATAGGGGTTGTTAGGGTATTTGAAGTATTTAGGGTATGCAGTATAGGCATAAAGGCAATGTAGGGAGTAGAAATATAATTTATGACTTAACAAGAATTATGAAGAGTCTCTCAACTAAATTCTTGTGAGTTGAAATGATTGTTATATGATGAAGAATAGAATGTTCATCATACTGAATTACTTGTTGGAGAGAAAATTTTATAGTTTAATCAACAAAACACTACAGCCGTAGGCCAACTGCTTGGGTATTAAAATTTGCATTAATGCATTCTCACTGCTAAATAATCCCAGTTTCTTCAATGTTTTCAAAGCTTTTACTATAATTGGGAATTTTGTTGTTGTTGTTTTACATAGCCCTTTCTAACTGTCCCATGTACATTTCAAAATCTAGAACTCAAAGTTAGATATAAAACTAACAATGGCCAGACCAACGCTGAGTTCAAAATCTGAGTGTACGGGGGCCTGTAATAATGTGACAGTAAAGTTCAGAGACACTGAGAGAGAAAATCCATGTATTGAGTGCTGCTCTACACCAGGCACCATGCTTGGTTCTGGAGAACCTGCCTGAATCTCCTGCTGGAAATGCCAACCAAAGTGGTGGTGCCAGGGATGGATTCCAAGTCATCTGAATAGAGCATGTCCTAACAAAACACTCAGGCAAATGATAAAAGTTCATTTGAGAGGAAAGATTCTAAACCTGGGAGTCACCTCAGCTCTTTGCACTCCTCTCCCCATTCCCCATCGATCACTGCTCATCCAGGGCCCAGAAGGAAAACGACTCAGAGGGCTTATTAATTAAAGAGAGTTTAACCAAAGGACTCTTTACAGAGCTCAGGGAAGTTAAGGGAGTCAACAGGGTTTGTGAGGTACCCACAGACCTGAAGAAGCAGAAGGAGAGGACTGTATTACCAGATCCAGAAAGAGTCGTAGTTATGGAAGAGGGACCACCTAGATGGAACTATAGCCGTAAGCAGAGGAGAGAATTCCCTGACCTTTTTCTCCCCCTGCCCGCCAGTCTCTTACTAATGCCTCCTACTAGCAGAACCCAATCCAAAGCCAGCCAGTAAGGGACTTTGGATGATACAGTCCAGAGAGCCAGCCACCCGCCAGGACACAGAGCTGGGCAAAGAAAGGTAGAAAATGGTGCTGTAGGGCAAACGGAGAATAACCTGCATAATTACCAAGTTTTACCTCTTTACTTCCTCAATTTTTAAAAATCTGCCCTCTCCTCTCCATGCTTATTACCACCGCCTGCATTCATCTTCTTTTAATCTTTCACCTTGTCTGTTATAATGGCCTTTTCATCATCCAACCTTCAGTCATGCACCCCTTAAATTTATCTTCCATGCTGAAGCTAGAACAATCTAAAAAGCAAATTTCCCATTCAGTGGCTCTCCAACACCTATAGCTGTGTATTATAAACTTTTAAAAAATTATTTGTGTGGAGAATAATTCTAAATCCTAATTAAAGATTTCCCTTAGAAAAGGGGAAGCAAGAGTCATGTTGAATGTGTAAATTTACACACTGAGGTTGTTTGGTTTAGAATGTACATTTGAATAAATGCATTAAAGATCTGGGGTTCCTTAGTGGTTAAAAGCCCCAAGAATTTCTACTTATAGTGTCCTCCCTGAGCAAAATAAAATAGTTGACCCAATTAGAATTGACTCGTGTTAGTAAACGAGTTGATAAGGACACAGCCTCAACTTCTTTTGTAGCAACCTTGGGGGAACTGGACCATCAAAGTACAGTAAGTTCCCTACACACGAACGAGTTCCATGCCAAGAGTGCATTCGTAAGTCCAATTTGTTCGTAAGTCCAACAGAGTTAGCCTAGGGACCCAACTAACACAATCGGCTCTATAGTACTGTAATATGTTTATAATACTTTTCACACAAATAATACATAAAAAACAAACAAAAAGTAAAGAAAACATTTTTTAATCTTACAGTACAGTACCTTGAAAGGTACAGTAGTACAGTACAACAGCTGGAATATAGGGGCTGGCATTGAGTGAGCAGGCAAGAAGAGTTACTGACTGGAGGAGGGAGAGGAGGTGGGAGAGGGTAGAGCTGAAAGATCGTCAGCAATGGGAGATGAGGGCAAGCTGCAATTTCACTCACGCCTGACATTGATGGACAGGTTCTGGTTCCTTGCTGGATTCAAGCCTATCTACCCTGTTGAAAAAATGATCTAGTAACGTCTGGGTAGTAGCTCTTTTTTTCTCATCATAGATGATACGGTAGCACTGGGTTGCATTCTGAACGGCTGCTGCAAACTTCATGTACCGTTCTACGTTTGAGTCCTGTGCCTCAAAAACTAACAGTGCCCCCTCAAATAAAGAAAATCCCCTTGCCATTTCCTGCATTGTGAATCTCTTTGGTTCTTCAGTTACTTCTTCTTCCTCTTGTCTCTCTTCGTCCTTTCTCTGGGCCTCCCATTCCTGGCGCTTCTTAGCAGTACCAGCTACATCACCACTGCTTTTACACTTGCTTCCAGACATGCTGGGCTTGAAATAAGGATACTGCACTACTGTATACAGTACTGTACAGTAAAGAACACAAAAACACAACCACTTGCAGAGGATGCACACGCGTGACAATGTATGCCAGGCACGTGAACTAACTTACATGATTGGACGTGCAAATGCACGTTTGCATCTTTGAAAGTTTGCAACTCGAAAGTTCGTATGTAGGGGACTTACTGTACAGGCTTTCTTTTCAAATGGTAGAGATGAGATAAATTGACTTTAAAAAGACTAAGCCCTGGTCCCGGGCTAGGCTTGCTGGGGTTGGCCTTTTAAACCCTTTGCATTGAAGGACTCTCTGTAAGACCCACTTTTAAGGAGACGCTTTAGCTCAGTGATTGTGAGATCAAATACGGGAGCCAGACTGTCTGAGTTTGAATCCTGGCCCTGCCATTTACCACCTAGGTATCTGGAACAAGTTACTTAGCGTCTATACCTGAATTTCCTTATACTTAAAATGAGGGTCACACAGTACCTATCTCTTAGCTTCGTTGTAATGATTAAATAAGTTAATGCAGTTATGGCACCCAGAACATATTAAGCCCTCGATGAGTTGCTGTTCTTACTCCAGCTCCGCCTGGAGCAGAACTTTGATGATTCTCAGAGGAGCCAGGCTGCCACCCAAGAGGAGCCATGTCTCCTGACAGTTACATCAGTCTTACACAGTGCTTGGACTTTGAGACCTCTGACTGGGGGGAAAGAAGACAGGAAGTCTTTCCTCCTCTGCCTACTGCCTCCCAAATAAACTGACGTCTGCCTTGAGAGCTGAACAATAAGTGCTTAATTCTTTTCTCCCACAGTTGAGTTAAGGAAAGGGAGCAAATACAGTGTTTTTCTTGGTACAATACAATTAAATTGTGGTAACAAGCCCACAGAAGGTTTGTTTGTTTGTTTGTTAATTTATTTATTTATTTATTTATTTATATTTGGCTGTGTTGGGTCTTCGTTTCTGTGGGAGGGCTTTCTCTAGTTGCGGCGAGCGGGGGCCACTCTTCATCGCGGTGCGCAGGCCTCTCACTATCGCGGCCTCTCTTGCTGCGGAGCACAGGCTCCAGACGCGCAGGCTCAGTAGTTGTGGCTCACGGGCCCAGTTGCTCTGCAGCATGTGGGATCTTCCCAGACCAGGGCTCGAACCTGTGTCCCCTGCATTAGCAGGCAGATTCTCAACCACTGCGCCACCAGGGAAGCCCCCACAGAAGGATTTTTGAACTTGGTGGAAAGCAAGTGATCACAGAAGATTCCTGTCACCTAATCTTTGTGCAAGGTACTGATTGGATGTGAAAGATCATAAAAAGCTGTGTGGAAATAATAACTGAATGTCTCATCTTGTGATTCGTCTTCAGAGCAGAGCAGTTGGCTTAAACCGTTCAGCACTCATGATATCCTCTCCAACCCCGTTATGTGTGTGATTTTGATAAACACGCAACACCTTTAGGTCAGGGAACTATTATGCAAATGATGGGATAAAGGTTAGCGAGCGGTTCCCCTTGAAGTAGGTGTCAGAACCAAAGCTGTGAAGCCCAGCTGGCCTCCCATGGCCTC
Organism: Balaenoptera ricei; assembly: GCF_028023285.1. NCBI lineage: Eukaryota > Metazoa > Chordata > Mammalia > Artiodactyla > Balaenopteridae > Balaenoptera > Balaenoptera ricei. The sequence goes on from NC_082643.1 coordinate 31,097,532, forward strand.
GCCCACTCAGTGAACCCTGAGGAGCTTTGTTTAGCCCAGTTTGAAACTACTGCCCTATAAGGTTAAGTCTAAGCTCCTTAAGTGAGTCCACGTTACATGATTTGGCTCCCACTTAACCCCTCCCTCTAGCCTCAGTCTTCAATATTTCCTACTCACTATCCTCATTCACACTTTTGCTAAGGCAGTTCTCCCTTCCTGTATATAATGTGTTCCACACTCCATATCATCCTTACTCAGTTCAAAATTCTCCACTTCTCCAAATTGCTAGTTTAGGTAAAGCATTCTTTCTCTGATTTCCCGTAGTCCCCTATCCATAACTCTGTTTTAGCATTTACCCTGTTGTATAAATGAAATGGTCTGTTTATCCTCTTGACTAGAAAGTGAGTTCCTGGGCCTCAGGGAGTATGCCTTATTCATTCTTTATTTGCAGCATTCAGAATAGCAATTAGAATTAAAGAAGTCATTAAATGTCTGATGGAACTGAGCTGAAGGCCATGGCAGGAGGACCAGAGGAAAAGGACGATTTGGTACATGTGTAGAGAACAGACTCTACAGGAGTTGAGACAGTTATTTGATTGGAATAGCAAGGACATGAGGAGAGGGGAGAAAATGAAGGTGATGCCAAAATGTTTAGCATGAGCAACTAGGTACATGGTGGTGCCATTAACCAGGATAGGCAGTACAGGCCAAAAGAAGAAGGAGAAGAAAACAGATTTGAAAAGAAAGATGATGAGTGAAGTGGCTGTGTCTGAGGTGTCAGTGGAACATGAAGTGAAGATATCCAGTGGGCAGATGAGTAGGTGTGTCTAGAGCTCAGGAACAAGATCTGGCCTAGAAATATATTTGGAGGTTTTAATTATGTTGGCAGGTTGAAGTTGTATGAATGATTATAATTCTCCAGGGAAAGTATATAGAGGGAGGAAATATGCAAACCAAAATGTAGACTGGGGAAAAAAACGTAGACTAGAGAGAAAGCAGCAAAGCCTCTGATTGGGAGAACCTTCTGAATATTGAGAGTGGAAGAAAGTAAGATACTGCGTAAGGTGGATCATCATTCTAAGGAATGGTTAAAACATGAGTTGCCAGTAGGACCAGAGTCTCTCCTAAATGCAATCAGGGCAACAGCATATAGAATAAATAAATATAAGAAATATGAATAAATTATGTCTTCTCAATATATTATAATTCACCTTTATGATGAGAATTTTTTATGACTCACTAAAAGTGGGAGTTGGAAAGTTAGGATTTATTGATGTTTCTCAGGGGAGTCTATATTGAAAGCATTCTGTATTGTAGGCACTGTTTTAAGTAATTTAATGTTTCACCAGCCAGCATCTCCCCTCTCTTTTTCTGGGAACTGCTTGTATTAGCTTTCACCAGGTTATGCTATATAACAGACAACTCTGAAAATTCAGTGACTTTTAGAAAACAAAGGACTAATTTTTGCTTATGTTACATGGAGACTACAAGTTGTTTACAGTGCTGCTTCAGGCTTTGGGAAGACTATGGCTGTGCACCATGTGCTGTCTCATCCTGGATTCCAGGGCGAAGAAACAACTCCTACATGAGACTTGCCCAATCTCTTGGCAGCGTGGGCCAGCCAGGGAGCTGCCAGAAAATCATGGTGCCTCTTAAAGCTTCTGCATAAGTGTCACATCATATGGCTAAGCTCAACCTCAATGGAGAGGGGATATATACTCTTTCTACAAGGAAGGGAAGCTTCAAGTCACATATACATGGAAAGTGAGGAGCAAATGATTGGGGGCAATAATACAATTTACCACACTGTTCCTCTGTCAGCTTAAACCCTGTAGAACCTGTGGGAAAATTGCATGTTCTTTCATGTTCCCAGTCCTTTGGCCACAATTGATTTCTTCAGGGTTAAGGACATAACCCAAACATCTTCTAACAGGAATTGAGAACGAAAGAAAAAAAAAAGTAGAATCTTGGTAGCCAAATTGTAAGATGTAAAACGTGGGAGTTATCAGTGACCATGTTCCTCACCAAATGGAGGAAACTAAGCTGCAGTTGCAGGGAACAGAGCCAACAGAGTAAAGTCAAACAGGGACGGAGAGGAAGGTATTATTCCTGCTCTTCCTATGGTTTGGTTGGTCAATCATTCCTTGGATTCTGTGAATCATGAAGTTTTCCTTTTGTCTAAGCTAAAGTTGAATTGGTTTCTGTCATAGTGAAATCATGATTCATGCACATGTGTAATTTCATTTAATCCTAACACCAATACTTTTAAGTAGTTACTGTAATTGACATTTTATAAATGAGGCTCAGAATTAGAGATGGAAGTTCTCCCTAGTACCCTGCCTAGAAGAAATATTTTACAATAACACCCAACTGCATTATTCTACCCTGTGCTCACCAAGCAATTTTTTGACCTGGTCTCTTCCACGGGTACTAACACACTGGGAAACAGAGACCAAAAAATGGTCTGATATTGGTTATCTTGCCAGAAATACTTTGCATTATGAAATAATTTATTGACATTATGATTTATAAATTAGTTTCTTATTAGTTTGGTTAGCATGAATCATTTCTGAGAATTAGAGGTAACTTTTTAGAGTTTAAGGATCTGAAAAGTTGAGGGTCATATTAGAGCTAAACCTTCTCAGGATCTGACCTTGCCTAGACTTGTACGACCTCTTTTGGACATCTTCTTAGCTGCACAGCTGCCATAAACTAAGATTCCTCAAGATGTCAAAGATAGAGGTTCCACCAACAATTGAATCCTGGCCACAAAACTGAACTTTCTAATGAGTTGTATCTCAACAAACATTTTTTTAAATTATTAGGCAAAATTCCCAATGAAAAATGGGCAAAAAACTGTCAGAATCAACTTTTTTTGAACTCTGGAAATTAGCCAAAGGCCTGCGGCAACCTGGCAAAAATACTTATTTAAGGAAAATAGCTGATTCTTAGTAAGTACTAATGGGATTCCAGTCCCATCCCCCTCTCCTTAGATCAGTGGTAGCTGTGAGAATAACAGCCTGCATTCCTGGTACCAGAGTGAGCAAAGAATTGTGATTAATTATTTGTTCTAATCTGCCTGGTGGATTCCTAGAATAGTGGCTTAAAGACGTGTCTTTATTTTGCCTAACTACAAACTAGCCTAGTGCTAAATCTCCTTCCCAGGAGTACTTGTTGAAAATATTTACAGTCTAATATCTTAGGTTACTACTGCCTGTGGTGATCACTGACAGCAGGGGCAAACAGCAGACTAAACAAAAAGCTTGTGAGGAAAGGCTGGGGAATGAGTGTCCAGTAAGGGCTTACAAAGGTCTGACAAAGTCCTGAGAATGTAGAAGGCCAAATGTATGCACAGGGCTGTGTGCATGCTCAGGAAAAAACAAAAAAAACTCTGAAATTTTCACCTCCCGCTGACCTTAAGGCTCTAAGAAAGCAGGAAATAAAGGCTAAGGTAGAATTGCAAGGTTCTTGGCAAGTGTTGAAAGTGGGCCACAGCAAACACATATGGGGGGCTTCCCTGGTGGCGCAGTGGTTGAGAATCTGCCTGCCAATGCAGGGGACACGGGTTCGAGCCCTGGTCTGGGAAGGTCCCACATGCCGCGGAGCAACTAGGCCCGTGAGCCACAATTACTGAGCCTGCGCATCTGGAGCCTCTGCTCCGCAACAAGAGAGGCCGCAATAGTGAGAGGCCCGCGCACCGCGATGAAGAGTGGCCCCCACTTGCCGCAACTAGAAAAAGCCCTCGCACAGAAACGAAGACCCAACACAGCCATAAATAAATAAATAAATAATAAATAAATAAATAAATTTAAAAATTTAAAAAAATATATATATATGGGCCCTCTGCAAAGACTTGAAGATTTTTTGGTTCCAGGTACAGGCATACCTCATGTTATTAATTTCACTTTATTGTGCTTTGCAGATACTGCATTCTTTACAAATTGAAGGTTTGTGGCAACCCCACATCAAGCAAGTCTATCAGCACCATTTTTCCAACAGCATTTGCTTACTTCATGTCTCTGTGGCACATTTTAGTATTCTTACCATATTTCAAACGTTTTCATTATTATTATACTTATGGTGATCTGTGACCGGTGATCTTTGATGTTACTATTGTAATTGTTTTGGGGCACCACGAATCATGCCCATATAAGACAGAGAACGTAGTCGATAAATACTGTGTGTGTTCTGACTGCTCCATCAACCAGCTGTTCCCCGTCTTTCTCCCTCTCGGGCCTCCCTATTCCCTAAGAAAAAACAATATTGAAATTAGGCCAGTTAATAACCCTACATTAGCATCTCAGTGTTCAAGTGAAAGGAAGAGTCACATGTCTCTCACTTTAAATCAAAAACTAGAAATGATTAAGCTTAGTGAGGAAATCATGCCGGGCTGAAAGCTAGACCTCTTGCACCAACAGTTAGTCAAGTTGTGAATGCAAAGGAAAAGTTCTTGAAGGAAATTAAAAGTGCTATTCCAGTGAGCACACGAATGATAAGAAAGCAAAACAGCCTTATTGCTAATATGGAGAAAGTTTTAGTGGATCAAACCAGCCACAGCATTCCCTTAAGCCAAAGCCTAATCCAGAGCAAAGCCGTAACTCTCTTCAACTCTGTGAAGGTTGAGAGAGGTGAGGAAGCTGCAGAAGAAAAGTTTGAAGTGAGCAGAGGTTGGTTCATGAGGTTTAAAAAAGGAAGCCATCTCCATAACATAAAAGTGCAAGATGAAGCAGCAAGTACTGTTGTAGAAGCTACAGCAAGTTATCCAGATCTAGCTAAGATAATTAATGAAGGTGGTTACACTAGACAACAGATTTTCAGTGTAGATGAAACAACCTTATCTTGGAAGAAGATGCCATCTAAGACTTTCATAGCTAGAGAGAAGAAGTCAATGTCTGGCTTCAAAGCTTCAAAGGACAGGCTGACTTTTGCTGGTGCCAACACAGCTGGTGACTTTAAGTTGAAGCCAATGCTCATTTACTATTCCAAAAATCCTAGGACCCTTAAGAATTATGCTAAATCTACTCTGCTTGTGCTCTATAAATGGAACAACAAAGCCTGGATGACAGCCTATCTGTTTATGACATAGGTTACTGAATAGTTTAAGCCCAATGTTGAGACCTACTGCTCAGAAAAAAAGTTTCCTCTCAAAATATTACTGTTCATCAACAATGAACCTGGTCATCCAAGAGCTCTGATGGAGATGTACAGTGAGATTAATGTTGTGCCTGCTAACACATTTATTCTGCTGTCCGTGAATCAAGGAGTAATTTCGACTTTCAAGTCTTATTATTTAAGAAATACATTTTGTAGGGTTGTAGCTGCCATAGTGATTCCTCTGATGGATCTGGGCAAAGTAAATTGGAAACCTTCTGGAAGGATTCACAGTTCTAGATGCCATTAAGAACCTTTGTGATTCATAGGAAGAGGTCAAAATATCAACATTAACGGGAGTACGGAATAACTTTATTCCAACCCTCACGGATGACTTTGAGGGGTTCAAGACTTCAGTGGAGGAAGTAATTGCAGATGTGGTGGAAATAGCAGGAGAACCAGAATTAGAAGTGGAGTATGAAGGTGTGACTGAATTGCTGCAACCTCATGATAAAACTTTAATGAATGAGGAGTTGCTCCCTAAGGACGTGCAACGAAAGTGTTTTCTTGAGATGAAATCTACTCCAAGTGAAGATGCTCTGAAGTTTGTTGAACAAAAACATAGGATTTAGAATATTACATAAACTTCGTTGACAAAGCAATAGCAGGGTTTGAGAAGATTAACTGCAATTTTGTAAGTTCTACTGTGGGTAAAATGCCATCAAAGAGCATTGCATGCTGCAGAGAAATTGTTCGTGAAAGGAAGAGTCAGTGCGGCAAACTTCATTGTTGTCTTATTTTAAGAAATCGCGGGACTTCCCTGGTGGTCCAGTGGTAAAGAATCCGCCTTCCAATGCAGGGGACGCGGGTTCGACCCCTGGTCAGGGAACTAAGATCCCACGTGCCGCGGGTCGGTTAAGCCCGCGTGCCATAACTACAGAGCCCACGCACTCTGGAGCCCGCGCGCCACAACTAGAGAGAGAAAACCCGCAGGCCACAACTAGAGAGAAGCCCGCGCCGCAACGAAAGATCCCGCGTGCCGCAACTAAAACCTGATGCAGCGAAAACCAAACAAATATTAAAAAAAAAAAAAATTGCCACAGCCACCCCAACCTTCAGCTGACCACCCTGCTGACCACTCTGATCTGCCAGCAGCCATCAACACCAAGGCAAGACCCTCTACCAGCAAAAAGATTACAACTTGCTGAAGGCTCAGATGATGGTAAGCATTTTCTTAGCAATAAAGTTTTTAAATTAAGGTATGTACATTGTTTTTTAGACATAATGCTATTGCATACGTAATAGACTACAGTACAGTGTAAACATGACTTTTGTATGTACTGAGAAGCCAAAAAATTTGTGACTCACTCTGTTGAGATATCTGCTTTATTGCAGTGATCTGGAACCAAACCTCTGAGGTAATCTCTCTGAGGTATTCCTGTTTAAGGACTCTGCCCAATCATTTGCTGACCACTAAGATAATATAACAGAGACTTCAGGAGCCACATAAAACAAAGAATAGACTACAGAATTCGTCTGTTTAGAAAAGTCATTAAACAATAACAACTACAATAAGCAGCAACAACAACAAATCCTCGGAAATGGAGAGTTGATACAATTATTATCACCCGAAGTCCATAATTTACATTAAGATTCATTCCTGGTGTTATACATTCTATGAGTTTTGACAAATGTATAATGACATGTACCTGCAATTACAGTTTTGTACATAGTAGCCCTAAAACTCCTCTGTGCTCTGCCTATCATCCTTTTCTCCCTCTAACCCCAGGCAACCATTCATCTTTTTACTGTCTCCATAGTTTTGCCTTTTCCAGAATGCCATATAGTTGCAATCATATAAGAGATACCCTTTCCAGATTAGCTTTTTTCACTTTGTAATATGTGATAAATGTTCCTCTATGTCTTATCATGGCTTGATAACTTACTTCTTTTCAGTGATAATATTCCTTTTTCTGGATGTACTACAGTTTATTTATCCATTCACCTACTAAAGGGCATATTGGTTCCTCCCATGTTTTGGTAATTATAAATAAAGCTGATATAAACATCCATGTGCAGGTTTTGTGTTAACATGAGTTTTTAACTCCTTTGGCTAAATACCAAAATCGTGATTGCTGGATTGGGTGGTAAAATTATGTTTAGTTTTTCAGAAGCCACCAAATACCTTCCAGAGTGGCTGTACTATTTTGCATCTGTGCAAGCAATGTATGAGAGTTCCTGTTGCTGCATATCCTCAACAACATTTGGTGTAATCAATGGTTTGAATTTTAGCTATTCTAATAGATGTATGGTGATACCTTGTTTTAATTAGCAAGTCCCTGATGAAATGTGATGTTGAGCATCTTTTCATATGATTATTTGATAACTGTGTATCTTCTTTAATAAGGTGTCTATTCATATCTTTAGCCCATCTTTTAATCAGGTTGTGTGTTATTGTTGGGTTGTAAGAGTTCTTTGTATGTTTTGGATAACAGACCTTTATCAGATCTGTCTTTTACAAATATTTTCTCCCACTCTGTGGCTTGTCTTCTCCTTCTCTTGACAGTGTCTTTTTGCAGAGGAGAAGTTTTTAATTTTAATGAAGCCCAGGTTATCAATTCTTTCATGGATTTTGCCTTTGGTGTTATATCTGAAAAGTCATCACCATGCCCAAGGTCATATAGATTTTTTCCAATGTTATCTTCTAGGAGTTTTATAGTTTTGCATTTTACTCTTAGGTCTGTGATATATTTTTAGTTAATTTTTGTAAAAGGTATAAGGTCTGTGTCTAGATTCACATTTTTGCATATGAATGTGCAGTTGTTCCAACACCATTTGTGGAAAAGTCTACCTTTGCTCCATTGTGTTGCCTTTGCTTCTTTGTCAGAGATCAGTTGATTATATTTATATGGGTATAATTCTGGGCTCTCTAGTCTATTCCATTGATCTACATGTCTCTTCTTTTGCCAGTACCACACTGTCTTGATTACTGTAGTTTATAGTTAAGTCTTAAGGTCAGCTTGTGTCAGCCTTCTGACTTTTTTCTTTTCCTTCAATATTGTGTTGGCTATTCTGGGTTTTTATCTCTCCATGTACATTTAGAATCAGTTGTTGATATCCAAAAAATAATTTATTAAGATTATTAGGATTGCATTGAATCTATATATCAAGTTGGGAAGAACTGACATCTTGACAATATTGAGTCTTCTTATCCATGAATATGGAATATCTATTTATTTAGGTCTTTGATTTCTTTCATCAGAGATTTGTAGTTTTCTTCAACTAGACCTTGCACATATTTTGTTAGATTTATACCTAAGTATTTCATTTTGTGGGGAGGGGTGCTAATGTATGTGCTATTTTTTAAAATCTCAAATTCTACTTGTTCATTGTTGGTACACAGGAAAGCCATATACTTTTGTATATTAACCTTGTATACTGCAACTTTGCTATAATTGCTTATTAGTCCCAGAAAGGTGTTTTTGGCAATTATTTCACACCTTTTGTATAAACAACCATGTCATCTGTGAACAAAGACAGTTCTATTTCTTCCTGAAACTCTATACCCATTGAACAATAACACCCAATTCCACCCTCCCCCCCCCAGCTGCTGGCAACCACCATTCTACTCTCTGCTTCTCTGAGTTTGACTACTCTAAGTACCTCATGGAAGTAGAATTATATAGAATTTGTTTTTTTGTGACTGCCTTATTTCATTTAGCATAGTATCCTCCAGGTTCATTCATGTTGTAGCATATGTCAGAATTTTCTTCCTTTTTAAGGCTGAATAATATTCTATTGTGTGTATATATTACATACAATGTATGCATCCATTATTGGACACTTGGGTTTCTTCCATGTTTTAGCTACTGTGTATAATGCTGCTATGAACATGGTTGTACAAAACATCTCTTTGAGACGCAGCTTGCAATTCTTTTGGGTACATACCCGGAAGTGGAATTGCTGGATCTTATGGTAATTCTATTTTTAATTTTTTGAGGAACTACCATACTGTTTTCCACTGTACCATTTTACTTTCCCACCAACAGTACACAAGGGTTCCACTTTCTCCAAATCCTTGCCAACACTTTTTATTTTCTGGTTTTTTGATATTAACTATTCTACTGGATGGGAGGTGGTATCTCATTTTACTTTTTTTTTTTTTTTAATTTATTTATTTATGGCTGTGTTGGGTCTTCGTTTCTGTGCGAGGGCTTTCTCTAGTTGTGTCAAGCGGGGGCCACTCTTCATCGCGGTGCGCAGGCCTCTCACTATCGCGGCCTCTCTTGTTGCGAAGCACAGGCTCCAGACGCGCAGGCTCAGTCATTTTACTTTTAATTTGCATTTCCCTAATGATTAATGTTGTTGATCTTTTTTTTTCATGTGCTTATTGGCCATTTATATATCTTCTTTGGAGAAATGTCTGTTCAAGTCCTTTGCTGATTTTTGAATCAAGCTGTTTGGTTTTTTTGTTGATGAGTTTTAGGAGTTCTCTATACATTCTGGATATTAATCCCTTATCTGATAAATGATTTACAAATATTTCTTCCATTGTGTGGGTTGCCTTTTTTACTCTGTTGATATTGTGATTATTACTGTTACTTGCAGTAACATAAGTTATCCGTAAGGTACATGGTGTAATGGAAAGAGCACTGTATCAGGGGACTTGATTTCAAGTCCTGTTCACATTTATTATCTCTGACTGAGGTATAGAGTCCTGGGTTTGAATTCCAGGTCTACCACTTATTAGCGATCTGAACTCAAGCAGAATTTTGAAACTTAGTTTCCTCATCTGAAAAATGGATAATATAATAAATCGCACCTTGTACATTCTTGTGAGATTAACAATACTATATATAAAGCACCTGGCACATAGAAAATGATTATTATTTGATATTATTTTAGTGTTATTTTCCCCTTTGAGTTGTTTTAGTTGCATACTTTAGGAACTTAGGGAGAGATTGTCGTAGGGTGGTTTTTAATCCCAGTAAAAAAGAGTAAGACCACTTAGTACCGTCCCAAGGAATAGAGATAAAGAATAGCGGATGGGATACAGCTTCATGGGATACCTTATCTAGTTCTTTGATAAAGGAAAAAGAGATGGAAAAGACAGAAATCAATTATGTTTAATTTCAATTTCAAAAGTTTCCTCCTTAGTCCAAGATGTTCAGTATCAAGCCATATGTTTGATGACATTGGCAGAAGGCAGGAGGAGAAATTCCAGAATGTTCTTTGCAGCAAATGGAAATATAAGGAGAATCATTTGATAGCAAATTTTTATCTTTCTCTATGGCGTATAATAAATATATATGAATCCGAAATTTTTATTGGATATTCAAATTTGTAAATAGCCAAATTACCTTCAAGTGTAAATGTGGTATTCAAATAGTAATTTAGAAAAAATTTTAAATCAATATAAGTGGGACTTCCCTGGTCGTCTAAGTCCTCATGCCACAACTAAGGGCCTGCATGCCACAACGAAGATCCTGCATGCCACAACTAAGATCCAGCACAGCCAAAATAAATAAATATAAATAAATAAATAAATAATAAAAAAGAAAGAAAACAATATAAGTATATAAGCAGAGCTATACAATTGTCTCTCTGATAAAGATAATTAAAAGAAAGGGTAAAGCTTTGTTTGATAACACATCATGTCCATTTCTCTCCTGAAAATAATAAATACCATAAAGTATAAAGAATAGCAAATCCCATAATAAAATTTTTAATAATATGGTTGAAACAAAGGAAATCAGGTTACATATACATATATATATGTCAGGATTAAATCCTGTTATTTATTAATGCACTTAAAATAACAGTGATAAATTCATTAAATATTACCATGCATAACATATTTTTATGAAGAATAATTACATTTTCCAAAACAAAAAATAATAGTGAGGATAGTGGCATTGTTTTACATTTTCAAATCTTATTAATATCTAACTTAAACAAAGATCCTCATATCTTCTTATTCTATGAGTGCAATATGTTATTTTGGTAGAATTTTATAAAGAAACCCCAGCCTGATATAGATATGTAGCTGTAAAAGTGAGGAATATTTTAATAACATTTTTGCATAATCGAGGATATTTTTCTTTGATACAATACCCAACAACGAATAGTTTCTTAAAGGCTAGTTACAATATGAAATCTGAAAATATATCAATGGACTTCTTAAAAAAAAATCATCTGGCTGGAACCATTATTATTTCAGAAATAAGCATCCTATGTAATTTGAGGTGGCTAGAATAGTTATATCTGTAATATAATATTTGTCAGATTACTGTAATAAATATTTGTCAGAAACAACAGTCATCTCAGTAATCATACACATTTATTTTATTCATAAAGTACTTACAAAAATAATTCTTCTGTATCAAAAAACTTACAAATGTCACAAGAGAGTTAGCTAATGGTCTACACAATAGAGAAGGAAAAGTCTGCTAGGGAAAGCTCTAAAGAAACATTTTCCCCATTACATTTTTGATTGGTATAGTTCATGAAGAAAGCCTAGTTTTGCCTTCCTTTTTGGTGCTTAGTCTGAGAAGGAACACAAGAAACCAAGTCTTAGGAGAAAAACTGCTTTCAAAATCTCAAGTGTAAGCCATAAATAGGGTCTTTTGATAAAAGCTTCAAAGTTAAAGAGATGAGAAATACAAGTATATATTCTATAAGGTATTTCAAATAATTCAGCAACTATCAATGTATCATTTGTACACTTGAAAGTACAATTTTCATGCTTTGAATATTTTATCCTGAGAAAAGTTTTGACTATTTTGTTCTAGAAGATTCGAAAATGAAATTTACACACACATATAATATGTATTATGTGTCAGGGATTATGGATATATTATGTACATCAGGAATTCTCCATATGATTAACATTCTGGACTGTCCAAACAATGTCAAGCAATGAGAAACCAAACATGATCACATCTGTGTTGTAAAAAGAGCACGGAGGGCAGAGTCAAGATGGTGGAGTAGGAGGAAGCAGAATTCACGTCTCCGCACAACTAGGGCACCTACCAGGCACCGGCGGGGGACCACGGACACCTAAGGGGACGGGAGGAACTCGCAGCAACCGGGTAGGACGTGGGGCGTGAGGGAAGTGAAGGGGGACGAGAAGTGGAGGCGGGACAGGACTGGTGCCCCTGAGAGGCGGCTGGGGGAGGGGAAGGGATCCCACACCCAAAGCGGGAAATTGAGGGACCCCTGGGAAGGCAGAGGATCAAAAGGGAGCATGTCCAGGATTCCCCTGCCCCCTTGGGGCCCGAGAAGCCTGCTGAGATCCCAGGCCTGATCCTCTGCCCATCGAGGCCCCTCCAGCCACATGGGTCCTGAGAGAGTGGGAGGGAGGGAAGGGGGAGCAAAAGTAAAGTCCGGACCTACAGGACCAGCACCCCTGAGGGGTGCCTGGGGGAGGGAAGGAGTTCCTACACCCAGCAGGACCCACCCACAGTTAGGGGTCCAGCAGGGATGGGGGAGACGGTGGGGTGGGGAGGAATGGAAGGGAACGCAGCCAGCACTTTCCCTGTCCACTTAGGCACGGGGGAGCTTGTTGGGCTCCCAGGCCTAATCCTCTGCCATTGGAGTCTCCTTCCTGCGCAGAGCCCAAGCCCCGCCCCTACACCAACTCTCAGGGCCCTACCTCTACACGCGGAGACCCCCTCTGACACCCCCTCCAACGCACTGGACCTAAACCCCACCCACACACCCTCACCGAAGGCCTTATCTCCAAACCCCAGAACTCCACACTCCAGAGGCCCTCCTTTGGACATGCTGCCTCTCCCCTTCCACACAGGTCCTAAATAGAGGCCCCGCCCCACGCTTGACCGTCGCCCTGCCTAGGCCCCGCCCCCAGGGCCTTTTCTGGCTGCCTGTGTCCTGAGCCAAGGCCCCACCCCAGGCTCAAACGTCACCACACCACCCGCCTAGGTCCCACCCCACCCTAAACCCTGCCCCTGCCCAAGTTTCACCCCCGCCTAAACTCCACCCCCATAGCTAAGGCTTTTTTTTTTTTTTTTCTTTTTTCCTCTTTCAGATTGGGGTTCTGTTTTACCTTGTTGATTCATTATTGTTGATTCATTTATATTTTTATTTTTCCTAATAAATCTTTTATTTTTCTAATTTTATTTTATTCTTTACACTTTGTTATTGTTCTCTCCTTTTGGCTTGTTCCCCCCATTTTTTTTTCTTTTTTCTGTTGTGATTTTATTTTACTTGTTGCAGTTGTTTCAATTATATTTTTATTTTTCCTAATATATTTTTTATCTTTCTAATTTTATATTTTTTATTCTTTGATATTGTACTGCTCTTTTTTTTTTTTTTTTTTTTTTTTTTGCCACACCACACAGCTTCCAGGACCTTGCTTCCCAGGCTGGAGGTCAGGGCTGAGCTCCTGTGGTGGGAGCTCCAAGTCCAAACTGCTGGACTAACAGTGAACCTCAGACCCCAGGGAATATTAATTGGAGTGAGGCCTCCCAGAGGTCCTCATTTCAGCACCAAGACCCAGCTCTATCCAACTGCCTGCAAACTCCAGTGCTGGATGCCTCAGGCCAAACAACCAGTAAGACAGGAGTACAGCCCCACCCATCAAAAAAATAAATACATAAAATGACAAAAAAATATGTTACAGATGAAGGAGCAAGGTAAAAACCTACAAGAACAAATAAATGAAGATGAAATAGGCAACCTACCTGGAAGAGAACTCAGAGTAATGATAGTAAAGATGATACAAAATCTCAGACACAGAATGGAGAAAATTCAAGAAACATTTAACAAGGATCTAAAAGAACTAAAGAGCAAACAAACAGTGATGAACAGCACAATAAATGAAATTAAAAATACTCTAGAAGGAATCAATAGCAGAATAACTGAGGTAGAAGAACGGATAAGTGAGCTGGAAGATAAAATGGTGGAAATAGCTGCCAGGGAGCAGAATAATGAAAAAAGAATGAAAAGAATCGAGGACAGTATCAAAGACCTCTGGGACAACAATAAATGCACCAACATTCGAATTATAGGGCTCCCAGAAGAAGAGAAAAAGAATGTGTCTGAGAAAATATTTGAAGAGATTATAGTCGAAAACTTCCCTAACATGGGAAAGGAAATAGTCAATCAAGTCCAGGAAGTGCAGAGGGTCCCATACAGGATAAATCCAAGGAGAAACATGCCAAGACACATATTAATCAAACTATCAAAAATTAAATACAAAGAAAAAATATTAAAAGCAGCAAGGGAAAAGCAACAAATAACATACAAGGGAATCCCCATAAGGTTCAGCAGAAACTCTGCAAGCCAGAAAGGATTGGCAGGACATATTTAAAGTGATGAAAAGGAAAAACCTACAATCAAGATTACTCTCCCCAGCAAGGGTCTCATTCAGATTCGACGGAGAAATTAAAACCTTTACAGACAAGCAAAAGTTAAGAGAATTCAGTACCACCAAACCAGCTTTACAACAAATGCTAAAGGAACTTCTCTAGGCAGGAAACACAAGAGAAGGAAAAGACCTACAAAAACAACCCCAAAACAATTAAGAAAATAGTAATAGGAATATTCATATTGATAATTACCTTAAATGTAAATGGATTAAATGCTCCAACCAAAAGACATAGACTGGCTGAATGGATCCAAAAACAAGAGCTGTATATATGCTGTCTACAAGAGACCCACTTCAGACCTAAGGACACGTACAGACTGAAAGTGAGGGAATGGAAAAAGATATTCCATGCAAACGGAAATCACAAGAAAGCTGGAGTAGCAATTCTCATATCAGACAAAATAGACTTTATTTTTTATTTATTTTTTTATTCAAGACCCATTTATTCTCTAGCTCTGCCCACATGGAGATACCCTCCTTGTAAAGGCATTAAATCCTTCCGTTCACTTTAACACCTTGTGCTGAAAACACATGTTCCAAGGTTTCAACTATGAGATCCACATTCTTAAAGCACTAATTCTTAAACCTCATCTAGATTTCTCCCCTTGGATGGGGGGAGATGACCCAAACACAGCAAAGAACAGCTCAGGACTGTGGGCTCTGCTCTCCCAGAAGACCTTGCAGCTCCCCTGACCACCTGGCTGGAGTCAGGATTAGGACCCTGAGACGAGGGGCGCCTGCTGGGCTGCTGCCACCGCAGATGGGACGCCGCTGTCTTTGGGCACCTTCCTGCTGCCACCGCCACTGGCCCCCAGCTCCTGTCCTCTTCACTAGGCTGGCTGTCACCTTTAGTTTCCCTGGAGTTTGGGGATTCCAGACGGTCTCTGCTCACACTTCTGTATCACGCCTGCTGCCTCAGCACTGCTGATCCACACCAAAGAGGAAAAGCACACAGAACTGCTCTTCAACACACCAACATTCCACACAAAAATTATTTTATAAGCCTGCAGGTTCTTTTTCATCAGAGGACATTCCCAAGGCCATGACTTCCCCCGGCTCTCCGCTGCCCTTGTAAGCAGACTGGACGTGCATGGCCGCTGTGCTGTGAGTTGGGCACACCACCCTCGCTCCACTACTGTGCACTCTCCTGGAGCACTGAGGATGGTGCCCTGGGCTCATCAGCAGGATCTGTCCTGAATCCAGTCCTAGAGTGACAAGAGCCACACCTGCAGGTCTATTCCACTGACCAGCCGCACAGGACCGAGCTGGGCCCACGGACCTTGGTCTGGATTCTGTTGGCTCGTCATTCTTGCCTAGGTTCACAGGCCAACAGCCACCATCCTTCCTTTCCTGCTCATCACTGCACCAGTGGCTGACTCCTACCTGCTGCTGTCACACGCCTGGCAACCTCGTGTTCCGGGACAAGCCAAGAACTGAGACCCCAGCAGGCTCTAGTTCCCAGCAGGCAAACTCCCCATTAAGCTACTGCTGCCTAACCATGTTCTCGAGGCTTCAGAGCCAGGAAAGTGTGGAGAGCATAGCAAGCTGCGATGCCTCCAGCCCCAGACCCACGATGCTCCGCGGAGGCACCGGAACCTCGCTGCACTCCCCCGCAACACAAGCAACTTCTGCACCCGCCTGTCCTGAAGACCCGGGTGCACCTCCAGTCACCAGGACCCAGGATGGAGGTGTGGGATGCGGGACTCGGCTGGCGGCGGGCGCTGGGGTGGGCGGGGACCTGGGCTCCGGCCCTGAGGCCTTGCAGACCCCTCCAGGCCCACCTCCATCCCCATCACCCAGAAAGTGACAAAACAGACTTTAAAATAGAGACTATTACAAGAGACAAAGAAGGACACTACATAATGATCAAGGGATCAATTCAAGAAGAAGATATAACAATGGTAAATATTTATGCACCCAACATAGGAGCACCTCAATACATAAGGCAAATGCTAACAACCATAAAAGGGGAAATTGACAGGAACACAATCATAGTAGGGGACGTTAACACCCCACTTTCACCAATGGACAGATCATCCAAAATGAAAATAAATAAGGAAACACAAGCTTTAAATGACACATTAAACAAGATGGACTTAATTGATATTTATAGGACATTCCATCCAAAAACAACAGAATACACTTTCTTCTCAAGTGCTCATGGAACATTCTCCAGGATAGATCATATCTTGGGTCACAAATCAAGCCTTGGTAAATTTAAGAAAATTGAAATCGTATCAAGTATCTTTTCCAACCACAACGCTACAAAACTAGATATCAATTAAAGGAAAAAAACTTTAAAAAATACAAACACATGGAGGCTAAACAATACGCTACTAAATAACCAAGAGATCACGGAAGAAATCAAAGAGGAAATCAAAAAGTACCTAGAAACAAATGACAATGAAAACACGACGACCCAAAACCTATGGGATGCAGCAAAAGCAGTTCTAAGAGGGAAGTTCGTAGCAATACAATCCTACCTCGAGAAACAAGAAACCTCTCAAATAAACAACCTAACCTTACACCTAAAGCAATTAGAGTAAGAAGAACAAAAAAACCCCAGAGTTAGCAGAAGGAAAGAAATCATAAAGATCAGATCAGAAATAAATGAAAAAGAAATGAAAGAAACAATAGCAAAGATCAATAAAACTAACAGCTGGTTCTTTGAGAAGATAAACAAAATTGATAAACCATTAGGCACACTCATCAAGAAAAAAAGGGAGAAGACTCAAATCAATAGAATTAGAAATGAAAAAGGAGAAGTAACAACTGACACTGCAGAAATACAAAGGATCATGAGAGATTATTACAAGCAACTCTATGCCAATAAAATGGACAACCTGGAAGAAAAGGACAAATTCTCAGAAAAGCACAACCTTCTGAGACTGAACCAGGAAGAAATAGAAAATATAAACAGACCAATCACAAGCACTGAAATTGAAACTTGTGATTAAAAATCTTCCAACAAACAAAAGCCTAGGACCAGATGGCTTCAGAGGTGAATTCTATCAAACATTTAGAGAAAAACTAACACCTATCCTTCTCAAACTCTTCCAAAATATAGCAGAGGGAGGTACACTCCCAAACTCATTCTATGAGGCCACCATCACCCTGATACCAACACCAGACAAAGATGTCACAAAAAAAGAAAACTACAGGCCAATATCACTGATGAACATAGATGCAAAAATCCTCAACAAACTACTAGCAAACAGAATCCAGCAGCACATTAAAAGGATCATACACGATGATCAAGTGGGGTTTATCTAGGAATGCAAGGATTCTTCAATATACGCAAATCAATCAATGTGATACACCATATTAAAAATTGAAGGCTAAAACCATCTGATCATCTCAATAGATGCAGAAAAAGCTTTTTACAAAATTCAACACCCATTTATGATAAAAACTCTCCAGAAAGTGGCATATAGGGAACTTACTTCAACATAATAAAGGCCATATATGACAAACCCACAGCCAACATCGTTCTCAACGGTGAGAAACTGAAACCATTTCCTCTAAGATCAGGAACAAGACAAGGTTGCCACTCTCACCATTGTTACTCAACACAGTTGTGGAAGTTTTAGCCACAGCAGTCAGAGAAGAAAAAGAAATAAAAAGAATCCAAACTGGAAAAGAAGTAAAGCTGTCACTGTTTGCAGATGACATGATACTATACATAGAAAACCCTAAAGATACTACCAGAAAACTACTAGATCTAATCAATGAATTTGGTAGGGTAGCAGGATACAAAATTAATGCACAGAAATCTCTTGCATTCCTATACACTAATGATGAAAAATCTGAAAGGGAAATTAAGGAAACACTCCCATTTACCACTGCAACAAAAAGAATAAAATACCTAGGAATAAACCTACCTAAGGAAACAAAAGACCTGTATGCATAAAACTATAAGACACTGATGAAAGAAATTAAAGATGATATAAACAGATAGAGAGATATACCATGTTCTTGAATTGGAAGAATCAACATTGTGAAAATGACTATATTACCCAAAGCAATCTACAGATTCAGTGCAATCCCTATCAAACTACCAATGGCATTTTTCACAGAACTAGAACAAAAAATTTCACAATTTGTATCGAAACAAAAAAGACCTTGAATAGCCAAAGCAATCTTGAAAAAGAAAAATGGAGCTGGAGGAATCAGGCTCCCGGAGTTCAGACTATACTACAAAGCTACAGTAATCAAGACAGTATTGTACTGGCAGAAAAACAGAAATATAGATCAATGGAACAGGATAGAAAGCCCAGAGATAAACCCACACATATATGGTCATCTTATCTTTGATAAAGGAGACAAGAGTATACAATGGAGAAAAGACGGCCTACTCAATAAGTGGTACTGGGAAAATTGGACAGCTACATGTAAAAGGATGAAATTAGAACACTTCCTAACACCATGTACTAAAATAAACTCAAAATGGATTAAAGACCTACATGTAAGGCCAGACACTATAAAACTCTTAGAGGAAAACATAGGCAGAACACTCTGTGACATAAAAGACAGCAAGATCCTTTTTGACCCACCTCCTAGAGAAATGGAATACAAACAAAAATAAACAAATGGGGCCTAATGAAACTTAAAAGCTTTTGCACAGCAAAGGAAACCATAAGACGAAAAGACAACCCGCAGAATGGGAGAAAATATTTGCAAACGAAGCAACTGACAAAGGATTAATCTCCAAAATATACAAATAGCTCATGAAGCTCAATATCAAAAAAACAAACAAGCTCATGAATCTCAATATCAAAAAAACAAACAACCCAATCCAAAAATGGGCAGAAGACCTAAATATGTATTTCTCCAAAGAAGATATACAGATTGCCAACAAACACATGAAAGGATGCTCAACATCACTAATCATTAGAGAAATGTAAATCAAAACTACAATGAGATGTCATCTCACACCAGTCAGAATGGCATTCATCAAAATATCTACAAACAATAAATGCTGGAGAGGGTGTGGAGAAAAGGGAACCCTCTTGCACTGTTGGTGGGAATGTAAATTGGTACAGCCACTATGGAGAACAGTATGGAGGTTCCTTAAAAAACTAAAAATAGAACTACCATACAACCCAGCAATCCCACTACTGGGCATATACCCTGAGAAAACCATAATTCAAAAAGAGTCATGTACCAAAATGTTCATTGCAGCTCTATTTACAATAGCCAGGACATGGAAGCAACCTAAGTGTCCATCATCGGATGAATGGATAAAGAAGATGTGACACATATATACAATGGAGTATTACTCAGCCATAAAAAGAAATGAAATGGAGGTATTTGTAATGAGGTGGATGGACCTAGAGTCTGTCATACAGAGTGAAGTAAGTCAGAAAGAGAAAAACAAATACAGTATGCTAACACATATATATGGAATCTAAGGAAAAAAAAAAAAAAGGTCATGAAGAACCTAGTGGCAAGACGGGAAAAAAGACACAGACCTACTAGAGAATGGACTTGAGGATATGGGGAGGGGGAGGGGTGAGATGTGACAGGGTGAGAGAGTGTCATGGACATATATACACTACCAAATGTAAAATAGATAGCTAGTGGGAAGCAGCCACATAGCACAGGGAGATCAGCTCGGTGCTTTGTGACCACCTAGAGGGGTGGGGTAGGGAGGGTGGGAGGGAGGGAGATGCAAGAAGGAAGAGATATGGGAACATATGTATATGTATAACTGATTCACTTTGTTATAAAGCAGAAACTAACACACCATTGTAAAGCAATTATACTCCAATAAAGATGTTTAAAAAAAAAAAAAACTAAAAATAGGACTACCATATGACCCAGCAATCCCACTACTGGGCATATACCCTGAGAAAACCACATTTCAAAAAGAGTCATGTACCACAATGTTCATTGCAGCACCATTTACAATAGCCAGGACATGGAAGCAACCTAAGTGTCCAGATGAATGGATAAAGAAGATGTGACACATATATACAATGGAATATTACTCAGCCATAAAAAGAAACGAAATTGAGTTATTTGTAGTGAGGTAGATGGACCTAGAGTCTGTTATACAGAGTGAAGTAAGTCAGAAAGAGAAAATCAAATACCATGTGCTAACACATATATATGGAATCTAAAAAAAAAAATGGTTCTGATGACAGGAATAAAGACACAGACGTAGACAATGGACTTGAGGACATGGGAAGAGGGAAGGGTAAGCTCGGATGAAGTGAGAGAGTGGCATGGACATATATACACTACCAAATGTAAAATAGATAGCTAGTGGGAAGCAGCTGCATAGCACAGGGAGATCAGCTCGGTGCTTTGTGACCACCTTGAGGGGTGGGATAGGGAGGGTGGGAGGGAGACGCAAGAGGGAAGAGATATGGGGATATATGTGTATGTATAGCTGATTCACTTTGTTATACAGCAGAAACTAACACACCATTGTAAAGCAGTTATACTTCAATAAAGATGTTAAAAAAAAAAAAAGTGCCTGCACTCACAGGGGCCTTCTCTCCAGTTCAAAAGTTTAGCCAACAGCGGAGTATCTGCAAGTGTATAAAGTGGAAATAAGGCTCCCTCCAGACAGAAGAGCCATGGTAAAAAGGAAACACTGTTTCTCTTGGGCCTTTTATGGGGAGGGAGTCAGAGGCCCTGCCGCCATCTATCCCAAATCAGAGCCCTGCTCCTAAATCACTGTTGTGGGCTAGACCGACGTGAGCGGTATTATTCCAATGTGCTTCTAAACGAAATGCAAAATATGCCACCATCATTACTCTAGTGTCACTTGAGGCCTCTTGTTCAAGTGAAGGTATTTCAAATGCTGCATTTCCAAGTCATAACTGGCTACACAGTATTTAGGGGACTCCACAAAAGAATCGCCAAGGTCTTAATCAGAGGCACGGCACCTGAGGGCTTTTTACACCCAGACAGGCCTGAAAAAAAGGGGATAAATTTTCATTCTTCTCACTTACTCCATCATCCTCTCCATCTTGAGCGCTGTACTTGGCTGTCCGCGGCGCTGTCCCCAGGCCAGGTTTCTGCCGCGAGCCTTGTCCCTGTGCCATTAATAATCACCAAGGTCGCCCGCACGGCAAGGGCACGCTCACTGCCTTCCCTGGCTCCTTGGGGCCCACATCCCAGCTACTCTTTGTTTCCTGTTTGGAGAACTGGAGGGACACGACCTCATTTCTCATTTTCCCTGGATGAGCCCCAAGGTCTCCAGGGCAGAGATCCGCAGACTCTGGCCTGCCTCTGCCTGTTTGTGTGAATAATGCTTTTTTGGCATTCAAAAAGAAAAAAGCACTGAGAACGAACAGTGGGAGAATGAATCACCTATGTCTGTGTTTTCTTTTTATTTATTTATTTATTTATTTATTTATTTATTTATTTATTTATATTTTGGCTGCGCCGGGTCTTAGTTGCAGCACATGGGATCTTTGTTGCAGCATGCGGGATCTTTAGTTGTGGCATGGGGACTTCTTAGTTGTGGCATGTGAATTCTTAGTTGCAGCATGTGCACTCTTAGTTGTGGCATGCGTGCAGGATCTAGTCCCCCAACCAGGGATCAAACCCAGGCCCTCTGCATTGGGAGAGTGGAGTCTTACCCAATGGACCACCACGGAAGTCACGCTATCTGATCAATTTTAAGTATTTCTTCCATTGATGGTTCCGGTGAGGCCTGCTTGAGTTCTTGGCCAGTATCTCTATGAGGGTTCTCAATTTTATTCTTGGTGGTGTATTCCCTCCTGGGTGTTAAGAGCCATTGGTTCTTTGTAATGAAATTCTTCACAGCATAGGAGGCCTTGGTAAAACCTGGGTGGAAACCCCAGAAGGATCTGAAAAGCTCAGTCCCCGGTCACCTCAACTGCGCAGTTCCCCTTCTCAATGAACGTTTCATACTGTTACATTCAAGTTTAATGTCTCTCTCACACCTTTCACGGACCTTTAACGCATGGATGATTTTGTAACCTCATGCATTGGTCATTTGGAAAATAGTTCGCTGAGCTCTGTGGATCTTCCCAATGTTGGCATACTTCATTACACAATATCAAAAAATCACATTTGCTAATATTGCCACCAATCTCATCAGAATTCTTTGTGTTTTGGGAAGCTGTCAAACTAACAGTGGTGGATACAGGTTTTCCAAAATTCTGATTTTTACCTGAAAGGTTGAATTTTACTGCCAGTTACTTTCCTGGAAGTTGCAGAATTACTTGGCTCGTTTTCAAAAAAAGAAAAAAAAAAAGTCTGCCAAATTTTCAAGTCTGGAAAACCATAGTTTATCTTCCAGTTGTTCTTTCAAGGAACGATGAGGTTTCATTTTAAAAAAGCAGCTAGTTGAGCATGCAATTCAAATCATCACATGTGCTTTTCCTCAAGACAACCATTGTATTTCTGGATGCAGCAGAGGTACTTAATGCGTATTTCCCTTTCTGTCACACAGAATATTAAAAAAAAGTGTACTCAAAGGGTGAAATTTAACATAAAAGTTGATCAGTTTTATTGCTCCGTTAAAGACTGCTTAAATGAAACTGGCTTTTTCTTTTTCCCT
Organism: Balaenoptera ricei; assembly: GCF_028023285.1. Lineage (NCBI taxonomy): Eukaryota > Metazoa > Chordata > Mammalia > Artiodactyla > Balaenopteridae > Balaenoptera > Balaenoptera ricei. Next base: position 31,120,532 of record NC_082643.1, read on the forward strand.
GCAGGTGTGTGGTGACGGAGAATGCAGTAACTACTATACAGTTGGTACCACTCCCTTGATTCATGCTAAGGCACTTGCAGTTTAACCCACCATTGTTTTTGTACCATCAGTGCACATATGAGCACACTGAAAAAGTCAAATAATACCTTAGTATTATGAATACAATGTTTTTGACCTCTTGGACCCTCTGAGATATTTTTCAGGGACCACACTTTGAGAACTGATGATCTAGAATGTGAGCTCTATGAAAGCATTGAGTTTATTTTGTTCACTGTTCTATTTTCTTTCCTTTTTTTAAAATAAATTTATTTATTTATTTATTTATTTATTTATTTATTTATTTATTTATTTATTTTTGGCTGCGTTGGGTCTTTGCTGCTGTGCACAGGCTTTCTCTAGTTGAGGTGAGCGGGGGCTACTCTTCCTCGTGTGCGCGGGCTTCTCATTGTGGTGGTTTCTCTTGTGGCAGAGCACAGGCTCTAGGTGCACGGGCTTCAGCAGTTGTGGCTCATGGGCTCTAGAGTTGTGGCTCATGGGCTCATGGGCTCTAGGGCTCAGTAGTTGTGGCACATGGGCTTAGCTGCTCTGTGACATGTGGGATCTTCCCGGACCAGGGCTCGAACCCATGTCTTCTGAATTGGCAAGTGGATTCATAACCACTGTGCAACCAGGGAAGTCCCACTGTTATATTTTCAACACTGCTGTATCTAGAACAGTGCCTGACACACAGTAGATGACTAGTAAATATTTCCTAAATGTATTAATGAAGCAAGGACAGATGGGAGATTAATCCTCTGTGGAGAACAGAATAACTTAAAATGTATATATTTTTTTACTACATATAGCTCAATAATCAACCAACACTTGCCACAAAATGGTATGAAAATCTAGTTTCATTATTGCCATTTCATCTGCTGAAGACTCTACTGACTTCTAAATTATGAGCAAAAAAGACTAAAGGACCTTTATGAAGGAAGAAATGTAAAGTGTGCCCAAACCACAGAACAAATGCATTTTTTTTCGTTGAAGCACAGAACTGAAATGTCGTTAGATCATCTAGCCCAATACCTTCATTTTTACAAATGAGAAAACCAAGCTGCCTGTGGGGTTAAATGATGGACCCTAAGTCACAGTTAGTGACAGGGCTAAAATATAGGCTCTTTCACATTTTCTCTTGCACATAGCAATGATGGGAATGGGAATGAGAAGCAAGAGATGAACTTTGGTGTATTTTTCATGTAGGAGACTGGCCAAGCAAGCTCAGAGGCAAAAACTCGAACCACTCCATGGATGCAAGAGGAAAGTGAAGTTAAAAGATGGAACACCTAAGTGTACCTCTTGGTCCAGCACCTTGCTCCTCCCCCAAGCAGCTCAGGCTGGAGAGATGCAAAGACTGCATGGGGAGACAAGCTAGTCCCATGGAACTGTGGAGAGGAAAAGAGTCAGCCTCTCAGAGGTAAGCAAAGAGGGCCCTGGAGCTGTACCGTTTAGTAACACGGATGGGGCCAAAGATTGGAAAATCCCCCAAAGAGAAGAACATCTTTGGTATTTTTCAGCAGGGAGCTATTGGCATTTTGTATGGCATTGTCCTGCAGTTGCATATTTACCATCCTTACCCTCGCCCACCAAATGCCGGTAAATCCCTAAGTCACTGTGACCACTAAAAATGTCCTGCACGTTTCCAAATGCCCACTAGGGGGCTCGTATCACCCCTGATTACCATTTCCCCCTTCACCCACTGAATCAATAGCAGTCATCGCTCTAGGATGAGGGTGAACATAGCCAAGAACGAAGAGGACAACTAACTTTCTGAATGGAATTTTAAAATCAAAGCTGAAACAGTGGACTTCCCTGGTGGCGCAGTGGTTAAGAATCCGCCTGCCAATGCAGGGGACACGCGTTCCAGCCCTGGTCCGGGAAGATCCCACGTGCCGCGGAGCAACTAAGCCTGTGCACCACAACTGCTGCGCCTGCGCTCTAGAGCCCGTGAGCCACAACTACTGAAGCCCACGTGCCTCGAGCCCGTGCTCTGCAACAAGAGAAGCCACCGCAATGAAGCCCAAGCACTGCAGTGAAGAGTAGCCCCCCCCCCTCCACTGCAACTAGAGAAAGCCTGCGCGCAGCAACGAGGACCCAACACAGCCAAAAAGAAATAAATATAAATAAATAAATTAATTAATTATTTTTAAAAAAGCTGAAACAGTAGGCTTTTTATTATAGCGCTGGTTTCTTGGAAGTGGAAACGTTTTTTGAGTTCTAAATGAATAAGCGCTTGGAGGACTCAGGACGTTTACATCATAAACCAAAGAGTTAGGAGGTATGAAGTTGTCTACGGAAAGGAAACAAGACGAAGAAAATCTAAGGGCATGTGACAGAATTTAGATGCTTAAGAAAGGATCGTGCCCTCTGTCCACTCTCCTCAGTCAGCTGAGAGGACAAGAAATTCCCTGGGGGAAGACAGGAAGGACTCGAGGGCCGAGAGGACCCTCACCTCGCTTCCAGCAGGTCTCACTAGGCGACTGAGACATTGCTCCCCACCCTCCAGGATAGTGAGCACCCAGCACTTTCCTGAGCACCCCCAGCCCCCAAAGCACACAGGAGTGGCTGAGAGAGGGATGGCAGAACAGGAGGGGCCTTGTGTTCAGGACAAAGCTGGCAGAGGTGGGTGCACACATGGGGCAGCAAGGGAAAGAAGCTGACAACTGGACCAGGGAATTGCCCAGCTCAGCGGATCCTGGGCCAGGGGCCTTTGAGGTCGGTACAACGTGTAAATCCCCGGAAAAGAGAATGAAAATGGAGAGGGGGAAAAAACCCCTGTACTGACTGAGTTTAAATCTGTAAATTGCAAAGTTTACATAAAAGGTTAAGTCTTAGCCTCTTAAGTGGAAAGGGGACTCAGCAACTAAGTATAGTAATAAGGACATAAAGAGCCTAAGAAATTCATGTTTAATACATTAATGAATATTTACCCTTCTTTAGTGAAGCCCTTTTAATTTGCAGGTTGTATCTAGGTGCCAAAAAACAGCTATTCAGCTTGTTTGGAGTTAATTATTTGTGTGGCTCTGATGACTGTGTATTGGCAAACCAGTGTTCCTTTTACCTCTCTGTGATTGTAGATATCACTGAAGTAGCCCCTACCTATATAGAGGCTGCAGATCTGTTAATTTTGCCATTATCAAAGGATGAGATACTTGAGCTGGAATATGTCCATTTTTTAATCAATGAAATATTTACTCCCTATTTTGTGCAAAGTGTAATTTTAAAATTGTCACTAAGAAAACAAGCACCTAGACCTTAGGATGGTTTTCTTGAGACATCCTCCAAAGAATTACAATCCTTAAACTGAGAACCATAGTGTAAATTGAGAGAGAGGAATTCTACTTTAGATTTGACTCAATATCTAGGAGCAAATGATTTTCTCTTTGTTCACACTCTTTTTTTTTTTTTTTAATGCTATAGTGTCTGAGTTTCACCCCATCAGCACCACATTTTGTTTTTGTTTTTGTTTTTAATTAATTAATTTATTTGGCCCTGTCGGGTCTTAGTTGCAGCAGGCAGGATCTTCATGGTGGCGCGCAGGCTTCTCTCCAGTTGTGGCGCGCAGGCTCTAGAGCACGCAGGCTTAGTTGCCCCGTGGCATGTGGGATCTGAGTTTCCAGACCAGGGGTCGAACTCACATCCCCTGCATTGGAAAGCAGATTCTTAACCACTGGACCGCCAGGGAAGTCCCGAGGTTTTTTGTTGATGTCATTAACATTCAGATTTTTTAATTTGCTAGACGTATGTGGTGTACAGACTCAGCTCACCTATGGAGATGACCAAAATGGGCACTCCTAGCCTACTTACACTCAATCCAAGTAAGCCTAGAGCTGATCTCCTTGTTTTGATACTGGTAAGAAGCTCATGTTTTACATTAGTAATTTCTACCTCTCTCTCTCCCTACAAAACAAAAGAATGTTAGTTTGTTCACAAAGAATGCCAAAACAGTCTGAAAAAAAAGAAAGCCTTAAGCTCATAAGCACATAATCAGATCTTCCTGCCTTTCATGGGGACTGTTGTTCGGTAAATTCTGCTTTATGTTCTAAAAGAACTAAGTGGTGGTGTTCTCACACAATTCTAGTTTTGCAACAAAGTACGATAAAATGTCATGTTCTCAGTATTCAATATGTGGGTTTTTAAGGGCAGTCTCCTTGCCTTATGTCAAAACCAACTGATAAAACAAAGGAATGTGCTGAAGCCAGCCTATTTTATTGCATACCTGACACCTTTTGTTGTTGACTTTATTACTTGATTCATGAAAAAAATCTGCAAGCTTGGCTTTCAGGTCATTTCTGATAGTCTTGTGGTTTCTTCTGTTACTTACGAGCTTCGTATTTTGCTTTTCAGTAGTTTGTTTTACTTTTCAGTGAAAATGAGTTGGTAGCTTGAATGGCACCTATGCTTCAGTTATGCAAAGAATAAAGAGAGATGACTTCTTAGACTTCTCAATCGTATTAATGTGTTCTCGGGGAAGATGGCTGAGGCTGAATGGAACAGAAAGGCAGTTGTGAATGTAGAATTTCTTTTATTCTTTTGATCACTTCATTCCATAAGTAACAAGAAACCCATGAAACATAAAATACTAAAAACTAACTTTTAATTTCAACGTTTAAAAACCAACTTGTAAATTAGAAACTGGATATTAGTCACCAAGCATGCCAAGCAACTTATTTCTTGCACTCGTAACTCCTTTTTTCAAACAGATTAAAAACTGATAAGAAGCTTGGGAAACTCTTATCAGTCATTGCAAAAAAATAGCTTAACCCATCCTAATCTGGCAAGATTTAAAAGGCCTAAATTCCTTAAAGTATTAGGGGATTTATTTATTTTTTCTATTCGCTGTGTGCAGAATAAGAATCATTTTTGTTACAATAAATTCAGATTTAAATATCTTCCTATTCATGTGATATACTCTGTGAGGGCATTTCCAGCCTATAAAATAGATCGTTGCTTAAACTGATGCTGTAAAACATTGCAGGAAGTACAGATTAGAATTTGCACATTTGCTCTGAGTTTGTGAATTCCAAGCAGGTTTGCTAATGGGAAGGAGCGGCTCTTCCATGGCTGTGTAGCTCTAGATCACGGCCACCTGGGTCTGTTTCCTAGGGATGACTGCCACTGATATTTTGGTGCATATCCTTCCTGTCTTTTCCTCTCTTCATATACATTTTTTAATTTGCAAAGTTAATCCCATAGTGTACTTGCTAGTTCATAATCTTTTTTCATTAACAGTCTTATTAATTTTTAAAAAATGGTCAACCATGTCAGATAATCCATCATTTGCTATAATGTAATTTATTAAGCTACAGTTGACCCTTGATAACACAGGTTTGAACTGTGCAGGTCCACTTATATGCAGAATTTTTTCAAACAGGAAATACTACAGTACTACCTGATCCGCTGTTTGTTGAATCCAAGGATGCAGAACCGTGGGTGTGGAGGAAATAACGGATGTGGAGGAACCACTCCTGAGGAGAGTTGACAATATGTTATACTCAAATCTTCTACTGCAAGGAGGGTCAGTGACCCTAACCCCCTTAGTTATTCAAGGTCAACTCTTCTTTCCTATTGTTATACACTTAGATTTTTTCCAGTTTTTACCTATTGTAAATATTGTTGTGACTAGCATCCTTGAACTTAAATCTTTGGGCATATCCTAATTATTTACTATAGATAAATTCCTAAAAGTAATATTATTGGGTCAAAAGACAAATATTTTTAAATAATTACATGTGGTATTACCACCCTAAGATAACCACTGCCAACAATTTGATGCATATCTTTAGTCTTTTAAAAAATGAATATGCATGTGCATGAATATACTTTTTTTTTTTTTGGGAAAAAGTTGTTACTGTGTTATGTATAGGAGGGGATGTACTGAAGAATTTTAAGCAGAGGAATGATATGATCTATTTTTGTTTGTTTGTTTGTTTTGCCGTGCCACTGAGCTTGCAGGATCTTAGTTTCCCAACCATGGATCGAACCTGGGTCCTGGCAGTGAAAGTGCCAAGTCTTAATCACTGGACCACCAGGGAATTCCTGATTTTCATTTTAGAAGGATCACCCTGGCTGCCCCGTTAAAGATAGACTGTCAGTGAGCAAGTGCGGAGGCAGAGCCCAGGGCAGAGTCTGTTGCAGTGATCCAGGAGACAGGTCCGAGTGGCTTGCAGCAGAGGGCAGCGTGGAGGGAGTGAATGGAGGTCAGATTCTGGATATCTTTTTGCAGGAAGGCAGACTGGATGTGCAGTACGAGAGAAAGAAAGAAAGCAGTGCAGATGAACTCCAAGTTCTGGAGGCCTGAGCAATTGGAAGGTTGGCATTGACATCAAGTGACAGGGGAAAGGCTGTAGATGGACCAGGCTTGGCGAGAGGGAAGAACAGGAATTTCATTTGGAGAGAGTGAGTTTGAGGTGTCTAGTAAGTATCCAAGTGGAGAGGTCCAGTAGGCTGCTGAATGCGACTCTGGAGTTCTGGGGTGAGTAGCTGTTGGAAATATACACTTGGGAATCATTGGCATATGGATGACATTAAAAGCCAGGAGGCTGGGTGAGATTACCAAGGGAGTGAGTACAGACGAAGAGAAGAGGAACTAGACTAGAGAGGGGGAGTAGGGCAACATAAAAGCACTTACTCTGCACCAGGCACTGTTCTGTGTGCTTTGCATAGATTACAGGGTGACTTGTTTACTCTCCAAAAAACTCAGTGAGAGGGTACGATTATTATCCCCATTTTACAGAGAAGGAATCTGAGGCATAGAAAGATTGTCAGTAAAACAATAACTATTTCCTATTATGAATTGATGAAATAACTTTTAACTCCCTTTTTCAATAATGCAAACTTATTTTGAAATAAATCATGTGAACTTTTTCTGCACAGGCTTTATCCATCATGTCTCAAAAATCTTCACAATTATACATTTCAGTTATACTTTAAAGAATCAGCATGACTAATCTGTTCAAAGGTGCTTTTCTTTTCAGCTGACAACACATTCTAGGGTAGAATATTGAGGAGAGACCAATAAAAAAAAAATCTTATGTTCAAAAAGGAGAAAAGGAGAGCCATATTTAGTGTTCGGTATTTCTTAAGGACATTTTCCTTGCTTGCATATGTCTCTTCCTCAAGAATCATGCATTTTCTAATTATATGTGAAGATGGGAGAGGCAAGTTAATGAAGGGAAATTGTCATCATTCCTACCACCTCACCCTATAACATAATCAGAATATCTCAACGGGACCATTTCTAAGGCCATAGTTACTCTTAACAGAAATGTACAAAAGACAGGGAAAGACAAAAAGCACTATGGTGTGTTATTAATCATTACAGAAGGCTTCAAGAAAAAAATCTTTGAAATTGTCCCCCTGGTACCCTGGAGATTCTTACATCTTGGGACAAGGATGCAGATGAATGAACTTGCAGCATGCTTTTCTACCTTCTCCTCTTCTTTGGGAAAAGGGTTATTGTGAAAGGGGAGGTGGGTAGGAGAACTTGCAAAATAGCTTTTCAGACAGATCAATTTTAGGAAGAAGAACAAATGGAAATTGGGGATCTGGAAATAAAATTTTCCCTGCCAACAGTGCTTCTTGGAAAATTTCTACATACTTTTGGGGATTCCTGTAAGTCAAATTGAAGATGATTGTCTTAATTCCAATAGGGAAGAAATAAAGAGCGATATCTTAAAAAACCAGAAGCAGCTGCAGAGGCATTCCTCTACTGAGCCCAAAATATGAGATAATGGATAGATGTGTACATTTACCTAAATACCAGAGAGCAGCACGTTATTTACGCATGACCCTTAAGTAACAATATCAGGAAAAGCAGATCCAAAATGAGCTTAGAGATGTGAAAAATAGTAGAAAAACAAAAAGGGTCCTTTTAAGGTCATGTTCATAGCAAGAACAAAAACACAAAGACTCTGGGGAAAGATGATGTAATGTTAAAAAGATAACAGAGAAAGCAGAACTAACCAAAGTCTCTTTTTCTCCATTCTTCTGTCAGTAATTACCTTCAGATGGAAAGGGGAAATGAGTTATGGTAGGACAGAACCTAAATTCAAGAAAGGTAAGAAATAGGAGGAGGTATTTTTAAAATTTAGTTATTTTAATGAGCTTATTTTTATGCCCAGATATATTGTATCCTGAGATATTTAGAGAACTTGTAATTGTAATCATGCAACCATGGTTAACAATCTTAGAAAATAATTTTATGAACAGAAAGTCAACTGCATTCATTAAGAATCAAAACTGTCAAACTAACCTTACACCTAGGAACTTACTACTCAACTTACGAACGAAGGTTTGTATTTTTTTTCATTTAATATTATATTGGAGCAGTTCACCAGTATTCCTCATTAAACATTCTACTGTACTATAATTCTAAATAGCTAAATAATGCTCAATTATATGAATATACCCTAAATTACATAACCAATCCCCCATGGTCCACTGTTTCACATTTTTAGCTTTTAAAAACCATGCTGGGGTTATGATAATTTTACGTAAAATTTTGTAAATTATTTTTTAAATTTTAGGTCAAATACCCAGAAAAGGAATAAATGAATCAAAGGGCTTCATATTTCAAAGGCCTTTTTTATTACCAAAATTGCCTCCAGAAAGAAGTACCTATTTATATTCTCAAAAACAATATATGAATGCCTATTTTTCCAACCCTTATCATTACTGGAAGATTTTGATAGAAAAAAAGTTTTCGGTGATTTTTTAAAGATTTCTTTGATGTGGACCGATTTTAAGTCTTTGTTGAATTTGTTACAGTATTGCTTCTGTATCATGTTTTGGTTTTTTGGCCACGAGGCATGTGGGATCTTAGCTCCCCGACCAGGGATTGAACCCTCACCCTCTGCATTGGAAGGTGAAGTCTTAACCACTGGGCCACCAGGGAAGTCCCTGGTGATTTTTTAATTGTGGCAAAATATATGTAATATATAAAATTTACCACTTTCACCATTTTTAAGTGTACAGTTCAAGCAGCATTGAGTATATTCACAATGTTGTATAACCATCATAACTATCTATTTCCAGAATTTTGTCATCATACCAAACAGAGTCTTTGTACCCATTAAACAAAGAAAAACTTTAAAATAATTTAAAAAAAATATTGCCCTTCTTTTGCTGTATGTTATTCAATCCCATTAGCGATACTCTTTCCCCTTCCTAAGATCTTGGAATTCTTCTGTGTTAGTCAGAATAGGACAGGCTATACTATGGTAACAATCAACTCCAAAATCTTGTGGCTTACCCAACAAGACTTTATTTCTCACTCAAGTTACATAATCTATGCCAGTCAGTGAGTATATCTGCTTCTCACAGTCTCTCAGAAGTTCAGGCTAATAGAGGCCCAATCATTTCATTGCTTCATCTTTTGGAACACGAGGACTTCATGGTTACTAAGGCAGGGCAAGAAAGTGCAGTAGAGCCTTGTACCAGCAATTAAATGCCTCAGGCTGGAAACAACACATGTCAGTTCCACAATAGCCAGAAGAACTTGGTTAAGGCTGGTAACACAGCAGAGGGTGGCAAGTATGTTCCTCCCATGTTACCTAAAGGAGGGGAGAACTGGGTGTGGGCGAGCACAAGAAGTCTCAACATTTTCATTCATATCCTCATTGATACAAAACTGGCTTCATTTAGCCCTCTGCAAAGTTGTTTTTTTCTATTAATGGAGCCTACCCATTTCACTTTATGTAATGCCACAAGAAGTCTTGGAATAAGAAGTTAAAAAAGAAAATTAGGAGAGTCATTCGATCCAAGGGAAAAGTCATGTGTCACAGAATGCTGTGTAAACACCCAGCTTAGGCTAAACATGTAAAATTGCCATCTGTGGGCCCAGTTTTCTTGATGACTCTAACTTTAGAAGCAGCTGCTGAAGCTTTTCCAGCAGTATTGGGCCCTCCAGTTTTCATGTGGTTAGGAATGTCACCATGGATGCCCTATGGCGGACGAGAAATGTTGATGTTCTGCAAGTTCTTCAGCACCATTTTTTGAGAAATAAGAAATCAGTACTTCATTTTTCATTAAACATTCACCATGCAATCTTTCTTTTATCTCATCCTTGCCAAAAGTTTTTTTTTTTTTGTACAAAAAAGTGTAACCAAAAGTAAAGTATTTAAATTGTTGTAGATTTGTACAATACAATAAAGGACAAACAATTGTAGCGAGGGAGTTCAGGATACGCTCTATCTGCTCTACGGCAGCTCTGCTAAGCCTCTGTTTTCTTGCACACCTTATACTCAACCTATAACTTTCTGTGCTTCCTGTAGACTGGTGGCTCAACAACTTCATTCATCTTGAGGTCACTTCTGGAAAAGTCAGGAAAAGAGAGAGAGGTTTTCCTTGCTCATCTTTTAGATTATCCACGTGTCAAAGTGAGAATGCTGTTCACTGCACACGTGTCTCATACGCTATTAGATGAGACCACGGCAGGATTGGAAATACAGAGTAGAGGTCCCAGTGAACCCATCCTGGCTTATTTCTACAAATCTTTTCTGTGCAATTATTTAGAGTAAAATTCTGTTTACAAGTGAAAGATCCAGGGGAAAATTGTAAAAAGGAGAGGATACCAAGACAATAAGTGTGCAGTTCCAGGCAAAGGGGGATGTGCTAGGATTTTCTAGAGAAACAGAACCACTAGGAGATATATATGTGTATGTGTATATATATATTCGTAGATTTATTATAGGAATTAGCTCACATGGTGATGGAGGCCAAGAAACCCTACAATATGCCATTTGCAAGCTGGAGAACCAGGAAAGCCGGTGGCGCAATTCAATCCATGACTGGAGGCCTGAGAACCAGGGGGAGGGCCACTGGTATAAGTCCCTAAGTCTGAAGGCCTAAGAACAGGAGCTCAGATGTCCAATGTCCAAAGGCAAGAAAAGATGGACATCCCAGCTAAAGAAGAGAGAGAGTGAATACACCGTTCCTTTGCCTTTTTGTTCTATTTGGGCCCTCAGCAGATTGGATTGGATGATGCCACCGTATTGGTGAGGGTAGATCTCTTCACTCAGCCGACTGAATCAAATGCTACTGTCTTCCAGAAACACCCTCAAAGACACACCCAAAAATGACATTCTACCAGCTCTCTGGGTATCCCTTAGCCCAGTCAAGTTGGCACATAAAATTAACCATCACAAAGGACTTAAGGTCATGTGACTTAGAGCTAAGTGATCACTTAATGACTTGTTTCTCCAGTGTGTGCCATGGGCTACTAGGTTCCCCTCTCAGAATATAAAAGGGTATGTAACTGTTTTCTCTTCTAGCGCAGCCACATAACCAATTCCAAGTGCCCTACAATTTCCCTGAAGGTCCATTGCCTTCTAGTACCAATCTAGGTATCTACTGCTTCTTGGGTTGCAAGGAAAAAAAAAAAAAAGATTCTGGCAAATTAAGCAAAAAGGCATTTCATTTGAAGAATGTGGGGTGCTAAAGGAACCCTGAAGAACCAGCCTGGGAACTAGAATCTGGGTAGCCTGCCAGGCAGCAGGTCTCTTTTGACACTCTTGGCTGGACAGATGAACTGTTTCTCCTGTCAGTGCTTTACTGGGCTCAGGAGTCAAAGTCCTGGGAAGGAGAGTCCAGTTGGCTGAGGGCAGGTCACGTGCTCAGCCTTTGGCAGCGGCAGGCCTGAGACGAGGGATTAACAGAACAAGCCTCCAGGGATCTCTGGATTCCCTAGTGTGAGGCAGGCACACGCATTTTACCAAGACTCCGTGCTTTGTGGGAAAATGATTACTCAGGTGGAAATCAGTGTGCTCTGGGGAAGTGGGAGTGAAGGTAAAATGCCAGTGTCCACCACTGAGAGCTAAAGCATGATCATATTAATGGCGTCAAAGCCCATGAACCCATGAGTCTGCTGAGTTTGATATGTGCTGATTTGTTTTGCTATTTTCAATTATTAGATTGATTCCTTTTTTTTTTTTTCCCTCTGTAACAAATAGCCCGAGGCATATACATCTAAAAAAATTATTTTCTTAGGACAAATTGCCAGGTCTGGAATTACTGCATCAAAAGATATGAGTATTTATACATTTTCATTTTTTATTTTACTGAAGTGCCCATGGACTCTGAGAATATGTCCCTAGTCATGGCAGATGGGCTTTCTAGTGACAGGATAATTGCCTGGTTGAAGGTCGTCCTACGGAAATCTCTCTCTGGGTCATGCCTGGGGCATCTGGGCTACTGGGAAAAACATACTCGTTAGAGCTCTTCTCTTTCCTTCTACATTTGTTTTATATCCATTGCTATCTGGATAAAATAAACTGCAGCGTCACTGCTTAGGTCAGTTGATCCACATGTTATAGGAAAGAGGGCAGCATTTGCCTGAGGGACCCGTAGGCAGTGGGAGTGCCTGCTGATATACATCAGCAAATATAAGATGGGGCACCCAGCTCCCTCTTCTCCACGCCAGGTCTCTCTAAAAGCTGAGGGCAGGGGAAGCAGTGATTGCACGAGGACAGGGCACACCACCTGGGGAGGGTACCGCTTGTGTGCCTTGACCTACATCTTAAGCCAGGTTCTTCTAACTCCAAACTTGAAAAGAGTCCCAGATTTTTCAGAGGATTTTAACTTAAATGAGAGAGAATTGGAAAATCCCTCCCGCTTCCCTGCCCACACACTCATTCCCAATTCCCCCACCCCAGCTTCACTGGAAACATCCCCTTCTCAGCCAGACCAGCAGGGTGGCTGGACCAAGCAGCAGTGAACTTTGTTTTGTGATTATCCATGTGTCAGCTTATTCCCCATGGCTCGAGCATATTAGGTTGTAAACACCTTGAGATTAGGGACTGTCTGACCTTAGTATTCCCTGCGGGACTCTCCACAGTAGCTTGCCCACTCCAGGTATGCAATCAGCATTTGCTGACTGAATATCCTTAGGTAAGGGGAGTAGTTCTAGAACTTCCTTGGGGTTCCAAACTCTTCCACTTATGATGTCTACGAGTGTTGGGAAAGGGAGCTCTCCCTAGAAGCAATCAGGGAACCTCGGAGGGGTCCTGAAACCCATGCTTAGTGTTCTTTTTTTTTCTTTCTTTTTTTTTTAATTTTTGGCCACACAGTGTGGCTTGCAGGATCTTAGTTCCCCAACCAGGGATGGAATGCCCCCTGCATTGGAAGCGTAGAGTCTTAACCACTGGACCATCAGGGAAGCCCCTCACACTTAGTGTTCTTCAGCAAAGAAGTGAGTCTGGTGCAGAAGCAGGTGGGATGGGCCCTCACTCCGTCTTCGGGGGCTGTATCTCAGCCCATGGTGCTCCAGCCACAGAACCTTTTTCAGTTTCCTGTTCTAGTTCTTTGACAACACTTTCCCTGGGAACACTTCTTCCCTCTCCACATCACATCCATTTCACCTCTACCCATTAACTCCTCATCCCACAGATACCAACTCAATTGTCAGTTCCTCAGTGACGTCTCAGAATAGGCCAAATTCCCATTTAACACCTGTGCGGCTCTTCCCCAGCACTTATCAGGATTTTCAATTAATATTTACATTTGTGTTTGTAATTATCTGACACATGCTTTCTCTCTGACTGGAGACTCTTGCTCCATGAGGGCATGAATTGTGCTTGTTTTGTTTGCTGTTGTCTTCCTGGTTCTAGCACACTGCCGGGCATATAATGGGAGAACTGTTACTGTTAGAGGCACAAGTAACAATTTCTCTACACCACATGGGTTTACTCTCTGCAATCCTGGGAGACACAGAGTGTGTTAGGGTTCTCTAGAGAAACGTCATCAACTAACAGGAGATAATATATATTTATATCTATATATCAATAAATATCTAGATATCAACATATTGATATTGATATAGATATATATGGAGAGAAAGAGAGAGAGAGAGAGAGAGAGAGAGAGATTGAGATTTACTATAGGAATTGGCTCACGCAATAATTATGGAGGCTAAGAAGTCTCACAATCTGTCATTTGCAGGCTGAAGAACCAGGAAAGCATTGGTGTAAATCCCAATCCAAGTCTGAAGCCAGAGAACAAGGAGCACCAATGTCCAAGGGCAGAGGAAGATGGATGTCCCCGCTCAAGAAGAGACAGAGGGAATTTACCCTTCCTCTGCCTTTTCTATTCAGGCCCTCCGTGGATTGGATGATGCCCACCTGCATTGGTGAGGGTGATCTTTTTCACTCAGTCTACTGATTCAAATGCCAGTCTCTTCTGGAAACACCCTCATAGACACACCCAGAAATAATGCTTACCAGCTCTCTGGGCATCCCTTAGCCCAATCAAATTGACACACAAGAGTAACCATCACACAGAGATTCTGGCTTGACCCTCAGTAGAGCTTATGCAATGTGGTGCTCTCAGAATAGAATTTCTCAAATTGCATTACCCAGATTACTAGTTCATGAACTCTTAATAGGGTTCTGTGAAGGAAGAAATTTCTTTTAAAAATATAGATGTAATGAAAATGTCAAACACACTTGGACAGCTATTATTCTGTGATAATTTATCTTTAAGAAAACATACACTCCAAACTGCTAACATTGGTTATGTATGCGGAGGAGGTTTTTCCGCTCTCCCCTCATTATACATTTCTGTTATAATGTATCTGAACCTAATTCTAACTGACTCACAGCCCGAAACATATCCAAAGATAATGTTCAGTGGAACCCATATTTGACTTTATAGGTAGCAACTTTGTGACTCATCAGGGAAAGACAGTATTGTATGTAGCGGAACCTACATAAAGGGAAGGTTTCATCTGAGTTAACCTCTTTTATCTAGACTGGAACCTGACCAACTTTTATTGATTCAAATCCTTAACTCATCCAGGCACTGATGAGTGCCCACCTGACAAACTGACATGCATACTTGAATATCTCCCAGGCACCTTAAGCCTAATGAGTCTGAAACTGAAACTGATCTTGCCCATGCCGGTCACCACCACCACATGGACTTCTTATCCCATGTTTTCTTTGCAGTCAGTGTTCAGTAGAGTTCATAGCTGTCTACCTAACTTATCATGCCAGGAGCCTGGGGCCATCTTTGACACCTTCTTCCTCATTTCTATATCCAGGCCTTTGTCAAGTCCCAGAATGTCCCTCTAAAATACATTTGGATCTATTACTCTCTGTCTCCACTGTCACTTGGAGGGTGAAGCTGTACCATTTTTTGCCCAGACAACTCCAAAAGCCTTCCCTCTGGATTCCCATTCCCTATGCAGCACCTGGAGAGAAAAACACAAACCAGATCACGATACCACCATGCTGAAACCTCTTCAAAGGCTCCCGATAGCATTAGGATACAATCCCAAATCCTACTGTTGACAAAAATAATCAATAAACAATCTATAATAGGAATAGAAAAGAGTTTCATTTGCGCCAAACTGAGGACTATAGCCCAGAAGACAGTCTCTCAGAGAACTCTGAGGAACTGCTCGGGAGAAACATGGTTTTCAGTGCAGTTTTATGTCTTGTCAGAACAAAGAACATCAAATAAATCATGGATACATTCCTTCAAGTTTTCAAAAAAAAAAAAAAAAAAACTCAAACAAACCAGATCAGCACGAACACAGTGAGTTAGTGTGGCCTTGGCCCCTGGGAAGGGAGTCTTATCATCGAATGAGTTCCAGCATTGGTGTCCCAGAAAGGGAGGCATTAAATCTTTTTTTTTAACATGGACATTCTTTACTTTTGGTCAATGCACCCTTTTCTTTAAAAATTAAAGCAGATGTACAATGTATGTCTGATAGGCCACAAACAGGCTATTTTAGCATAAAATTTGAGCTAACTCACGTATAACCCAGTAAGACTTCCCCATACCTCCATATGTGGACATTTCTTTCATCACTATATATGGCCTAAGAGGCTCCGCCAGATCTGACCCCTGCTGACCCTCCACCACCCAGCATTGTCTTGAGCTAGTTTCTCTCACTCACTGGGCTTGAGCCTCCTGACCTCCTCTTTTAGTCTCTGGAATGTACCAGACTCTTTCCCATCCCAGGGGCTTGCACAGGCTGCTTTCCTGCCTGGATTCCTCTGCTCCCACCCTCTATTTAATGGTCAACCCCTACTGATTCTTCTGGTCACTGTTTAATGACACCTTCAATGAGGTCTTCTTAACCCCACTCCCAATTTATATTCGGACACTTCATACTGAATATTATATGTGGTGTTTTGTGGCTGGCTTCTTTCACTTAGCATAATGTTTTTAAAGTTCATCACGTTGTAGCATGCATCAGTACTTCATTCCTTTTTATTGTAGATGAATTATTCTGTTGTATGGATACACACATTTTGTTTATCCACTCATCAGCTGGTGGACATTTGGATTGAGCCCACTTTTTGGCTATTATGAACAATGCTACCATGAACAAGCATTTGTGTGGACATATGTTTTCATTTCTCTTGGGTATATGCCTAGAGAGTGGAGTTGCCGGCTCATATGCTAATTCCATGTTTAACACTTTGGGGAAGTGACAGCGGCCCCTCTTTATGAGGAAAGGTCTAGGATTTTGCCCAGAGGGTTGCATGCCTGTCAGTGTTTGGTTGTTTTGCAAGGCCCTCACTGTTTACACCCCTCCTGTTCCTGAGTGTCTTTCCCCCTTTTATTTGCCTCTTTTATTTTCTGCTCTGTAGATTCCAGCGTCCCAGCTGATTGTAGCCAGAACCAGGCTTTTCAACTGGTAAAAGTTATTTGTAAAACATTTTGAACTCTCTGGAGGATGGCCATTAAAGTAATAATGTTTATCTGTGGGCTAGCCACTCACAGCGCTGTTTTGTAACGAAAATCTTACTGAGTAGGAGGCTTATTTAACTTGTTTCTGAGGGTTGCAATCCTACAACATGCCATCCAGAGCCTCAGTTACCCTACTCCGAGTTTGAACGTTTTAAAGAATCACTTTGAAGTCGCTTGGTGACATTATTAGTGAACCTATATATGTAAACATATGTTGTGAGCCTGTAAAAATGTATGTAGAGTTCCCGGTGTGTGCCTGGCACATAATAATTGCTTAATAAACTGTTAGCTGCTAATTACTAAAAGTTACTCTAATGAACAATCGGTTTCTTTGAGGTAAGGATTTCAATCATTTAAAATGTCTTAACATTTTGGGGACACATTTGAGTTGTTTCAGGACACATGGAATAGTACCCTTGTTCCATCTGCCCTGACAAATTCTCCTTTGATCATCACCCCCGCCTCGCGAAAACCACAGAGAACCTGGCATTCGTTGTCAGGTGGTTATATTTAGCATAATAAAGATCGACTCTACCTACCCAGGCAAATTTAATCTGCTGAATACAACAGAAACAACCCTTCCGTGTTTAAGACACCTTCTCCCCTCCCCCCAAGTCGTTCAGTGTGGATACACAGAAGAGTGTAAGAGCAGCTGCCCGGCCCACAAGAAAATGCTCCCTGCCCTTAAAAAGCTTTCAATCTAAAGCGGAGATTTACACGCATTTTACTTTAGGTGGGGACCGAGAGTGGGGAAGAAAGAGTCATGCGTGCGAGTCCATTCACAGCTCAGGGTCCGTCCCGGTTCGATGAGATAGTTGTCCATCGCTTCCCCTAGCAAGCCAGACCTAAGTTAAGTCGCCTGGCTGCGGGGATTTACAGATGCTCTGAAGACGCCCCTTCCTGGTCCCGGTCAAGTCCCCCGCTTCGGGGAGCCGACAGTGAGTCACCCCGAAGAAGGGCGCTAAGAAAAGGGGAGGCGCCCGCGCCCGGAGGAGAGCCGCGGGGCGAAATTCTAGACCGAGGAAGCCTCGGAAGGAAGAGGAGGGGCCACTGCGCGTGGGAAGAGAAGGAAGAGGCGTCTGGGGGGAGGAAGGGAGGGAAGGGAGAGAAGGAAGGAGGAAGGCGGAGGAAAGAGAAGGGGGCGAGCGGCTAGCGCGGGACGGGGCTGGGCGGGAGGCGCCGGGGCGGGGCGGGCTCGCGCCTCCGGGAGGGCGTGCGGCGCGGGGGCCGGGCGGGGCGGGGCGGGGCCGCGGCGCCCGAGTTTCGGCGGGGGCTGCCGGGATCGGAGCGCCGCCGGGAGCGGAGCGCCGCATTCTCGCTCGCCTCGGCGGCGCTGCTCCGCGCGGCCGGGCTCACCTCCGCGGGGCATGTCCGCGCTGCTCTCGCCGCGCGCCTGCGACTGCTAGCTTCTCGGGCGCTTCCTGCGCGCGGGGCTCCGCACCTGGCCCCGAAGCCCGGCTCTCGCTGTGCTCGCGGACCGCCGCCGTCATGGGGCTGCAGCCCCTGGAGTTCAGCGACTGCTACCTCGATAGCCCGTGGTTCCGGGAGAGGATCCGTGCCCACGAAGCGGAGCTGGAGAGGACCAACAAGTTCATCAAAGAGCTCATCAAGGACGGCAAGAACCTCATCGCGGCGACCAAAAGTAAGTGGGGACCCGGGCGCGGGCGGGCTGCGGCGCGACGAGGCCGGGAGGAGCCTCTCCCGGAGGGAGACCGACCGTCCCGCGCCCGGGGCCGGCAGCCGGAGGATCAGGAGATTGATCCGGGACCCGGAGGCCCCGGGGTCGTTCCTCCGCGGCTCCCCGAGCAGCCAGGGGCGAGTCCTCTTTCCCGTCCCTGCCCTGCGCGGCGGCCGGAGCCGGGAGCCGTGCGTGCGAGCGCGCCGCCCGCCAGCGCCGCTGCCCAGACCCGGCGCCTTGCGTTCCCCGCCGGACCCGCCCGGGGGCAGGTTCTGTTACCCCCTAGAGCTGCTCACTGTCTCTCCCGAAACAGACACATCAGTTTCACGGGTCTTGTCAAGTTCTTTTGAGAGATCACGAGACTGGGGAATTCTTTGAAAACCTGCTGGGCGTTGAATTGTTCAGAAGGCCCTTAAGCCGTACGCTTTCCGTGTCATTTTCGGATCGCCTGCGACAGTCTCGTCCCGGGCCCCTTACTGTGCTCAACCCGAAAGTCCACCTGGCGTTGTGCTGCCTTCCACACATTCCTTCCCTCCTCCTGCGCCGAGGACGGTTCAAAGATTGGGGCTTGTGAGGCTGTGCAGACAGCCTGCCCTCTGGCCCGAGCGAGCACTGCCTGCAAAGAGGGAATTTCACCCTGGTCAAGCTTAGTGCTTTCCTCGCCTCTCCTCCTCCATCTTTTAACTAGGAAGTGGCCACACAGGAGAACAGAGTTAATTAGTTGATTATCTGAAGAGAGTCTTTCTGGGAGGGAGGGGGCCTGAAATTCGTGCTGAAACACTGAGTTGGCTGGAAATGGGGAGACATTAGCTTGAGTGGGGAGCTGCGCAGCCTGACCACACCTGTACCCCGGTTCTGAGGAAGCCTGGGAGCGCTCCCTTTTCCCTCTTCAAAAGACCTACCCATATAGCAGACTGGGAGAAATGCCCCGTGTCATCCCCTCCCCCCCCTTTTGCATTAAGGAAGACGAAAACATACTGAACAGACTGTCTCAGGTACCCAGCCCAGTGCCTATTCGTTGAATGAATGAGTTGAAAGAAATACGTCTTCATGGGAAGAATTCAGTGAGCCAGCTCTGTAATTTTGGAAGCAAGTCCCTCGACTTCTCTGGATGTTGTCCGTGGTTTCTTTTGCTTCTGTGACCTCTTTGGTGTTGCAAAACGAGGATTGGGAATCACTTTGTTTGGGACATGTGATTGGTGGGCATATTTGGTTGGTGGCTCTCCAGTGCCTTGGCATTGGGTATGTGTGTTGGGATGGAGGTGGGGAGGGGCTGTAAATATGTAGGAGTGGAGGAAGCAGGAGGAGAGAAGGGTTTGCGGTGCGTGTGTGTGTGTGTGTGTGTGTGCACGCACGTGTGTGTATGTGTGTGTAGTGAACGGGAGAGGGAGGGCTCTCCCTCTGTAGTTTGGTCTTAACCAGCGTCACTGGGTAGGGGAGTGCCCCTTCTCTCTTACTGGCTGTAGCAGCTTCCTCTGGGACGAGGGGCATGAGGAGGGAGGCTTTGGTGTGGAGAGAGGTAGATGGCAAAGCCCATTTGGCCACTGGTAGAAAGCTATTTATGTGACTGCATATTCGCTCTTCTGCCAACAGGACACATGCCCCGTGTTCTAGCAGCAGCTAGTGCATCTGGGGGGCCAGCTGTCAGCCTTCCCCTCCAGAATGTAGACTTTCTTGAGTTTGCGAATTGGCTCCTTACTCCTTTTGATTCTTGTGCTTTACCATAGGAAACATAATTTATGCTCATCCTCTAGAGATCAACCATAAAGTATCTCTCTTCTAGTTGTGTGTAATTAACTTAAATTCTTTTCCAGAGGAGGACAGAGATACAGCTTTAGCTCACATGCTTGTGGCAAGTTAGGGGGACCTGGCCTTTGCCCAGCTTGCCCCGTAAAGTTGACATCGAGCTCCTATCAAGACTGAGCCCTGGATGTTAAGTCAGGACACCTGGGTGTAATTCGCCTTCACTGTTAGAGTCTGGCTACAGGACAATTGGGCAGGTCATTTTTTTTTTAAAATTTATTTATTATTTATTTATGGCTGTGTTGGGTCTTCGTTTCTGTGTGAGGCCTTTCTGTGTGAGGCCTTCGTTTCTTTCTCTAGTTGCGGCAAGCGGGGGCCTCTCACTATCGCGGCCTCTCTTGTTGCAGAGCACAGGCTCTAGACGCGCAGGCTCAGTAGTTGTGGCTCACGGGCCCAGTTGCTCCGCGGCATGTGGGATCCTCCCAGACCAGGGCTTGAACCCGTGTCCCCCTGCATTGGCAGGCAGATTCTCAACCACTGCGCCACCAGGGAAGCCCAGGCAGGTCATTTTTGTGTTCAGTTTTTCTTGTCCTACTTCTTAGAGGCATCAGTAAGATTCTGCAGTGTTTGGAAATGGCTTGATTAGATCATTTGAAATTGCAGTCTAGGTCAATCGTTGGCCTAACCAGTTGAGCTTTTCTATAACATCTGAGAAAAGCTCAAGAGGTCGAGGCAGGACCTGAGATGGAGGGGGAGCTACAGAAAGGAACAATCAGCTAGGTCAGACTGATTATATTTTCAGATGTTTTGCGCTTTGTTTTGCAAAAACGGCATTTTGTGCATTTTCAGAATTGCGTGTTTAAGTGATTTCTGCTTTTAATTGCCCTGTAAGACGCCTCCTCCATGCGCTAAATACCTGTTGGATTTATGTAACTTTGATGTCTTGATGCTTTGGTTTTTTAAAAAATTTCTTAGTCGCTTGGGAATGCGTAATCTCTGAAAATTATGAAAACATCCATGCTACCAATACATTTCTAAATACAAAACTGACGACCATATTGTTACTTCTGTGTAGAATGTCTTGATGCTTTGAATAATCCACAGATATTTAAAGAAGTTGGAGGTGACTTCTGTGGGACCTGAAAGTTTATTGCGGAGTTCAGTTATGTAGCGATCAGCAAATATTTAGCATCTACAGTTTGTTAAATGTTGTGCTTGAGACACAAAGAGGAAAGAAGGTAGAGGCCCTTGGCCTTGAGATTATTGCCCTATAGTTGAATTCAGTTCAATCTAGGGAATGTGTTTGAACTCCTGCATGCATTGTGCTAAGTTCTTGAAGAAGTGAAGGATACACAGACACACATTTTAAAAGATTCAGAAGATTCAGTGGCAAGTTTTCTAACTTTGACAGAAACAAAGAGTATGTTGTAGGTTAGAGTGGAAGTTTGGGAACTCATTGGTGTTTTAAGGAACGGATAGAACCTTGCAGAACCTTGTCAGATTGGAAACAGCTGAGAAGAAACCAGACCCCGCCCCCCCCGCCCCCCCCCCCCCCCTCCGGCTCCGTGTCTGAGGAGCATGAGAAGACCAGATTGGCTGGAATGGCGATTTCATTTGGGGGAGTAGAATGAGATTCATGGAAAGGTCAGTTTCAGATTGTGGAAGCCATAAAAGTGGGCTTGGAATGTGGGCTTTATCCTGTGGAGAATCACTGACATAATGGGAAAGAGATGGTTTAGAGGCGGTGTGTGGTATCTGTCTGTGTGTCAGGTGATTTTGGAGATAGCAGTGGGGCCGGGGAGGGGCTGCAGAACGGAGTGTCTGGGATCACTGATTTATGTGGTGGATTTGGAGATCATTCACTCAGTTCAGTGGAGTCTTGGTTTAAATGGTTTTATTAGCCCTTTTTCTTTTTTCACTCCTTTCCTAGAATAATCAGTGTCTTCTTTCAATACAGTTTAAACTTTTGTGAGCCTTTCGTAGGAAGTCTATGTAGTTTCAGATGCTTATGATTCATAGAAATGCATAGTCTATTTACCAGGAACAGCAATAAGCTATATATACTTTTCTCATAATTTTTACAATTAGGTGTTCTTTTTCTTTTAATTAATTTATTTTATTTATTTTAATTTTTGGCTGCGTTGGGTCCTCGTTGCTGCGCGCAGGCTTTCTCTAGTTGCAGTGGAGGGGGGGGGCTACTCTTCATTGCAGTGCTTGGGCTTCATTGCGGTGGCTTCTCGTTGCAGAGCACAGGCTCGAGGCGCGTGGGCTTCAGTAGCTGTGGCTCGTGGGCTCTAGAGCTGGAGGCTCAGTGGTTGTGGTGCACGGGCTTAGTTGCTCTGCGGCATGTGGGATCTTCCCGGGCCAGGGCTCGAACCTGTGTCCCCTGCATTGGCAGGCAGATTCTTAACCACTGCGCTACCAGGGAAGCCCCAGTTAGGCATTCTTGGAAGAATATGTTCTGTTCTAGAGAAGGAAATATACTTTTTCAACAGATAGCCCTTACAGTTCTTAAGCACTTACATAGCTAAGTAGAAGGCTCTTTAGTAAACTTAGATTGTGTGAGTGTATGTGTGTGTGTGTGTGTGTATGTAAGCTGGAGGGCCCCTCATAAGTGAGCCTGCTCTCATCACAGACGTGGAGAAGGATGTTAGTGGTGGCCAGGACTTCAAGTATTTATTGTTCCAGAAACATGGTTCACGTGGTAATTCCTTTTGGGGAAATTTCCCAGGTTGCTCTTGCATGGAAACATAGGGAGATTCAGAAGACTTAAAAGAATTTCACTTTGTAAACTTCAGCCTCGGTCTCCTTATTTGTAAAATGGGACTGTTGCATATAGCCTTGAGGATTGAACCACATGTGCGAAAGTGTTTTTAAAACACAAGTGTGAAGCGGTTGTGTAGGCTCTATTGTTTGCCCAGCTAATATTTTTTTTCTGACAATCCAAATTTTGTTCAGGTGTCTACACCCTTTCCCAAGTGACTCATAGAAAGGTGATTAGGGATCATTCTGATTAGTCTGACTCAGTGGTTCTCAATCCTGAGCATGGCTGACCATTAGAACCACCTGGGGAGCTGTAAAAAACGTGCAGTTGGGATTGAGAAACACTGAACTCTAACAACGCAGCACGGTAAACCTATTTCCTGGGCTGGTAATTGGATAAATGAGGATGTATCTCAGTTCTGACCAGTGAGACATGATAGGAAGTCTGCTGGAGACTTTGGGAAAGGTTTTCTTTTGTGTGAGAGGAGACTCGTAAAAAAGGTTCTTGGCTCTTCTGTGATGTCTGGTTGTGTTGCCTGGAGCTGCTCCCGCCATCTTGGGACGGTGAGTGGAGCCAAGGTAAGGACCACTGGAGCAGAGAGGTAACTGAATCTGGGTTTTTGATGCGGTCATGGAAGCCACAGATGGTTCTGTGCCTGAAGCCTACCTCTGGATAGCTTGTTAAATGACATAAGCCAGTTTGAGTTGGGTTTCCTGCTACTTTACACCCTAATTTTGTTTTTTTTTGGCTGCACCACGTGGCTTGTGGGGTCTTAGTTCCCCCACCAGGGATTGAACCTGGGTCCTCGGCAGTGAAAGCGCTGAGTCCTAACCACTGGACTTCCAGGGAATTTCCAACACCCTAATTTTGATGGAGAGGTATAATTGTAAATTTTAGGCTGATACTTCGGTTAAGTGGAATTTAGAGAGGCATGGAAGTGAAATGCTATTTAAATTACAAATATAATTTTACCCCAAACGGACAAGAAGACTCATCTATATTCTTTGCCCCAAAGAAATTACTGTGGATCCCCTACAATTCAGGGCATCACTTGGGGGTAAGTCTTCTACTCTCACTTGGGGTCTTACTAGTGGGTTGGTCTCTAAAGCTAATGTAGATTTCCTGTGAGAAGATTTCCTATCTGGCTGGAACTGGGATGTGGACCCAGAAGGGCTCTAAAAGCTTTCATTGCTTTACTCTCTGCAGGTGGTCCTTGTCTCCATTTAGAGTAGTTCCAATTTAGGTCCCTCCACCAGCCGACCCTGTTTGTATGGAATGTTTGCTGGGTCTGTGAGTCATCTGCTGTTCTGAGTTTTCCTGCCACATTGCCTTTTCCCTGCCCTCCCATCTACTGGGGTTCCTTTGACCACCTCCTCTTCACTCTGTTTTTGAGGTCGGGGGGGACCAGGAGCATTGTTGATTTCTGGAAGAGGGAGAAGGCAGAGGAGGAGGGCATTTTTGTGTTTTAATGTTTAACATGGCTGATGAGACAGTGTAGTAGAGAAGATTAAGAGCATGCTAAGGTGCTGCCTTTCATTCACGCTGGAAACCTCAGTCACGTTGCTTAGCTTTTCTGTATCTATGTTGTCCAACAGAAAATGGAGATAATAATACTGTCTACCACGTAGGGTTGCCAGTTGGGTTGAATGAGTTCATACAAGTAAAGCATTTCGAATAAGCACTCAAACGTGGACAATCATGATGTTCTAAATTGCAGGTATATGTTTTAATATGCAGGCCCTTTTCTTGCCTGAAAGATGGCTGCTCTGGCCCAGAGACTAGTGTCTAACTTTTTAGCGCTCATTACCCCTAAGAAGGTATTTGTCCAAATCATCATGACCAGCGACCAAGAAGAAAGACAAAGTGGTCAAAGTCTGGTAAGGCTTCGAAAGTTTGAATGTAGCTCAGGATGCTGGAAAATCTGGCAGGTAAGTGGATGAATCAAAGCTAAATGGTATCTTGGGAAAATATGTCCCAGAATTTGTTTCTGAGTCACAAAGATCTGAAGGTGATGTGGAAGGTGTCACTAAGAGTGTTGGAAATCTAGCCCAGCCGTCTGCAGCTGAGACTTGAACAGGCCTCTCATTCAGGGGATTGCTAAGAAAGCCAAAGAAGGCGGGGAGAGCTCTGATCAAGGAATTGGGATGACATCATCAGAGGCTGGAACCTGCAGATACTTACAAATTACAATGATGCCTTTAGAAGATATTCACTTTAGTGTTTAACTTGCAGGAGACCCTAACAACCTACTGGACAGTGCTTGTATTTGCTGTGGGAAATCTACCAGGAGAAACACAAGGCAGCCAGAGACAGCCCAAAAGAATTGTTACGTAATCCTATTTTCTGCAAGACGATATTCAAAGTCTCCTGGACATATTCCCAAAGAAGCTGTTTTGAATTCTGACTCCAATAGCTATTTATCACCTTATGATTTTGTGTTTTGTGGGGAGGCAAGAATTATGAAGGAGGTAAAAATATTGGGTAGTCAGCTGGGTTACCGGAAGTCATGCTTAAGGTGATTGCTGACTGTATGTGGCAGTGAATAGGTCAAGTGTTTACATCTGACCATAGTTAGTAACATCTGGTGTCTTTTCTCACTTTTTAAAAGTTTGATGTTAGAAATGTAGCTGTGAACACATTGCTTTATGGGATTCAGTATGGTCTTGCATTGCCTTTGATTCTACATCTTGTCTAGAGAAAACTCATTTAGTCAGGTTGGCTTTCCTTCAGGATTTGTAGGAGAGTGTTTAGAAATTTGTAGGTAATAATTCTGATTAAGGGTGCCTTGGATGTTTTACTAGGTTACTTTTTAAAAAAATATTTTATTTCCTTCATGGCACAAATCAGTATTTTATTTTATTTTAAAATTTTATTTGTTTTGGCTGCATTGGGTCTTCGTTGCTGCGCGGGAGCTACTGTTTGTTGTGGTGTGCGGGCTTCTCATTGTGGTGGCTTCTCTTGTTGTGGGCTCTAGGCGTGTGGGCTTCAATAGTTGTGGTGCGCAGGCTAAGTAGTTGTGGCACGTGGGCTCAGTAGTTGTGGCACGTGGGCTTAGTGGTTGTGGCTCGCAGGCTCTAGAGCGCAGGCTCAGTAGTTGTGGCGCATGGGCTTAGTTGCTCTGCCGCATGTGGGATCTTCCTGGACCAGGGATCAAACCCATGTCCCCTGCATTGGCAGGCGGATTCTTAAGCACTGCGCCACCAGGGAAGTCCCTACTAGGTTACTTTTAATGGAATTACATTTCAGAGACAAATAGACAATCACAAACTACAATAGAAAAATGTTATTTAAAATGTATATGTTAATGATTTTAATAATTAATAGTAGCTAACTTTTATGTATTTATTTTTATTTTAAATAAATTTATTTATTTATTTACTTTTGGCTGTGTTGGTTCTTCGTTGCTGTGCTCAGGCTTTCTGTAGTTGTGGAGAGCAGGGGCTACTCTTCGTTGCGGTGGGCAGGCTTCTCATTGTGGTGGCTTCTCTTATTGCCGAGCACGGGCTCAGTAGTTGTGGCTCACGGGCTCTAGAGCGCAGGCTCAGTAGTTGTGGCGCATGGGCTTAGTTGCTCTGTGGCATGTGGGATCTTCCCGCACCAGGGCTCGAACCTGTGTCCCCTGCATTGGCAGGTGGATTCTTAACCACTGCGCCACCAAGGAAGTCCCAGCTAACTTTTATTAAGCATTTACAGTTTGCTTTACTTTGTAGTAAATTCTGTTATTTAATGTGAAGACTTCCTTATTGAGGTATGTTATTATTTACACCATGTTACAGATTCAGAAACTGAATTTAGAGAGGTTAGCAGCTTGTTCCAGTCACACAGTTTGTCAGTGATGGAGCTGGAACGTAAACCCACATTTGTCTGACTCCAAAACCCTTAACCACAATAGTAAGCCGTCCTTGTAAAGAGATGTAAGTGCGGTCTTCTGTTAGGGGAAGTTATTACGATAAATCCTGGTTATCTGGCAAGTGTGTACATTTCACAGTCTGGTTAGGAGACTATTCTTGTTAGTTCAGCCCAAGGACCATGATTTAAAATTTAAGGCCACCTGGGATGGTTACTGTAAATAAAACTGATTGTTAATTTGTGCAGTAAGTGTGGATATTCAGAGATTGGGTTGATTTAGGATGAATTACTAGGTGCAGACGTTCACTCAAAAAAGTATCATTTCCTTCCTTCAGTCTCTCTCCCTGTCTCTCTTTTTTTTCTTTTTTAGTTCCCCAACCAGGGATCAAACCCACGCCACCTGCAGTGGAAGCATGGAGTCTTAACTGCTGGACCGCCAGGGAAGTCCCCTCTCTTCCTGTGTCTTCATCTTCATCTCTCCCCCTCTCTTAGTGTCTCTTTTACTCTCCATCCTCCATCCCACCCTTTAGAAGAGTAAATTTTAATTTTATTCTCGTATTTTAGTATTAGGCTTTTTCCTCTACAGAAAATTTAAGTTGTTTTAGAACAATAAACCAATACAAAGAGTCTCATAATCATCTCTGTATTTGCCTCTCAGCTTAGAAATAAAAGCTTCCTGTCTGCCTCTTCCCAATGGCACCCTTTCTAATAGGGAACCTGTTCTTTTCCCCAAGAGGTGCAATTGTCTCATATCTGGTGTATATTATTCCCAGACGTTTTAATACATCTGTACACATTCCTGAATAATAGATAGTATGTTTTGCATGGTTTTAGACTTTAATGGATTTATACACTATTTGGTTTTCTGCAGTTTCTTTTCTTCCCTCAAGATACTTGTGAGGTTTATCCATGTGGACACATGCAGCTCTATTTCATTGAGTTCAACATCTTTTTCCTACAAGTGGCATTTGAAAAGACTTGGTTAATTGATGGTATGTAGATGTTATATAAAGAACTTAAGATGTTTTATGATGTACCTTATTTCCATGCATTTTTTGGATTGTGAAACAATGTATTTAGAGAACTTATTCAATATAAAAGCCTTGTAATTAATTTTATAAGCTTTAAAACACTAGCTTTGACAACAATCTATAGATAAGGAATCCATAAATTTTAAAGACATTTAGTACAAGTTCTGTTTGATATTTAATGTTATCAGCTTGGCATGGGTAATCAGAGCAAACCAGTTTAACTTTCAGGATTGGAAGAAATAAGTGGTCTGAGTCACAAAACATCTTCAAGGGCCTTTTTGCCTCATTGAAATTAGATTTCCAGTATTAGCGTATAGAGAAAAAAATGATATCTTCATAAACACAGTGCTTGTTAAGCACTCTGGAAGCCGTCAGTCTAGTTAGGTCAGATGAACATGATTTTTAGGCAGGGATTGGTTGGTATTTTGTGATAGGCTTCTATGCAAACAGCCTGTTGATTTAATTGCCCTAATGTAGGAAATGTAGGAACATAATTTATAGACTTGCCAAGGGGATGCTTTTGTAATGAGAAAGCCTTGACACCCTTCTCTTTAAACAAACAAGCAGGCACCCTGAAAAAACCCCTGACACTTTACATTCTAAGGGCAGGCATCTCTCTAAGGCCCAAGATCTGCTGGGATCACTGCTGGATGCTGCTGATAGGCCTGCGTCCCTGGTCAGACCAGAATTTCCTCCCTGTGTTTCCTGAGGAAGCTGTTAATCCTATGCCACTAGATATTTCAACGGGGAGTATGAGTTCTCCTTTTCGTTGCCCGGTTCACCGCAGGCACTGTCTGCCCTTGGGTCCCGAGGTCCCATCATCGTCTGGTAGTGAGTCATGATGAGGTGTGTGGCTGGAGGAAAAATCAGTTTGGCTGGGAGATGTCACCTCTGGTCTGAATACTGGATATATCTAATACTTTCTCTTAAAAAAAATTTTTTTTTTTTTAAATCTCTGACTATAAAGTTAGCTGCTCCACTTATTAGGTGACCTTGGGCAAGCTACTGAAACGCTCAGTGGCTAATTTTCTGTTTCTTTGTTAGTAAAATGGAGATACTAAGAACTCTATCTCAAGGGGTAGTGGTATTTAATCCTCGTGTTACTTACTTAAAAGATCTTCGAACTCTCCCTGGCCCATGGTAGGTGCCGTAATTATCATCATCCTCACCACCATCATCATCGTTATCACCACTACCGCCATCATCTCATCACCACCATCATCGTCATTGTCCGAAGAGCACTATCCTGACTTCCTTTGGTTGAATTTGAGTACGGTTGTGGCTTTACCCGTAGTGCCAGTAGAAATAACCTGTGAACATGTTCTTGCCTCTCTTTGAAGCTAACAATATTTTGAAGTGCAGGGATGGTGCAGGCCTCTCATTTATTAAACAGGAGAAACCATCTTTAGAAATCCAGCATATTACTGAAGATCTTTGCTTGAAAGTTTTGGAAACAAAGCCAAAAAAAAGTACAAGGGAGCTGAGTATCGTTGATGTGTTGTTACTCGTATTTGAGAATCTGGCAGATAGTACTTCTGTCACTGTGACAGATAGTTTTGTTTTTCTTTTGTGAAATGCAGGTCAAAGGCAGCACAGCCAAAATATTAAAGATCATGGTCTTTGAAGTTACATCTACTTACTGTGTGACCTTGGGCAACTTGCTTAACTTCTTTGTGCCTTAATTTCCTTGTCTGTAAAATGTGGATAGTAATTTTATCTCCCTGAATGTTGCTAAGATGAAATTAGTTATTTGTAAAGCACTTAAAAAAACAGCCTGATCCATAGTGAGCCCTATATGTGTTTGTTAAGTCTTGGAAAAAAATTTTAAAAAATCTGTTTACTATATAGTCGTCACTGTGATAATCTCATGTACGACAGTGGAGGAGAGGTGTCATCCCAAGTCATTGAACTCAACCTATTGAGTTGCTAGAGGATAAGCAGTGAAAAGAGACCTTTTATATATCGGTGCAGAAGTTAGAGTTCTAATGGGGAGAGACAGAAGATTAATTAAGCACTGTCATTCACACCACTGAGTGAGAATGGAGAATGGGATGCTATGGCCGTAGTTAACAGGACTAACTAGTTGAGGGGGTCAAGGAAGACTTCAAGAAATTGGTAACTTCTATGGGACTTCCCTGGCAGTCCAGCGGTTAAGACTCCGGGTTTCCAGTGCAGGGGGCGCGAGTTCGATCCCTGATCAGGGAACTAAGATCCTGCGTACCACGCGGCGTGGCCAAAAAAAAAAAAATCTGAGACCAGAAGGAAGGCTAGGAGCTTTCCGCGCTGAGGGTAGGGAGTAAGGATGCTCCGAGCACGGTGAAAGGCACGCGGGAGGCCGTGGAGGCCAGAGCCAAAACGTGTGTGGTTGCAGGAGCAGCACAGATGGGTCCGGGCGGGAAGAGGGGGCTACGGAGGGGGCAGGTGCTGTGTTGGGAAGGCCTGGTGAGGCCCGCCTCAGGGTCAGGAACTACAGAATTTATTCAAAGGACAGTGGGAAGCCATTGCGACATTTTGAGCCGGGGATTGGCATCATCTGAGTCACATTTTAGAAAGGCTTCCCAGACTGTGGTTGGGAGAATGGATTTGAGGACAGCAGGCCTGGAGGGTGGGTCCTCACTCACCCAGGTCAGAGACTTTGGTGGAAGAGGCAGATTCTCCAGGAGTCAGGATTCAGAGGCTGCGGGCTTTGGTGGGTGCTTGGGTGTAGGGGCCGAGGAAGGAGGTGTCCAAGACGATTCCTGGGTTCCTGGCCTGGGCAGAGAGTGCTGGGTGCTGAGGTAGTCCAGCCAGAGGAACGGGTTTTGTGGGAGTGAAGATGTGTTTTTGGTTTGGGCTGTGTGGAGGTGGAGGTGCTTCTGGGCTGTCCAGTGGATGTGTTCGGGAGTTTGTTTCTTTTATGAGTGTGCACTGCAGAAGAGGGAACAGAGCTGAAGATTCTGGAGACACAGCATAGAGATAGGAAATGACACCAGGCAACTGGATAGCAAACCAGCTGGAGAGAAAATGTGGAGGAAGAGGCAGGGTGGCTCAGGGCAGATCCTGGAGAACAGAACTTTTAAGGGATGGGTAGAAGAAGAGGTTGATAAATTTGACAGCAGTAGCCATTGAGAGGGAGGGAGAGAGGGGGTGGGAAAGCCCGGAGAGGGTTTCACAAGTTAAGGAGAAAGATTGTTTCAGAAAGTAGGCGGGAGCAGACAAGGTCATGCTACAGAGAAGTCAGGTCCCAGGAGTCCAGATGACACTGCGTTAGCAAGACAGTGTCATTGGCACTCCTATATATAAAATAGGTTACTAATAAGGACCTACTGTATAGCACAGGGAACTCTACTCAATACTCTGTAATGGCCTATATGGGAAAAGAATCTTAGAAAAAGAAAGAGAGGATATACGTATATGTATAACTGATTCACTTTGCTGTACAGCAGGAACTAACGCAACATTGTAAATCAACTGTATGCCAATAAAAATTAAAACAAAACAAAACAACAACAAAAAGACAGTGTCACGGGTAATGAGTGGGAGATTAGTTTGTGGCACGGCAGGGATGGAGCCTGATGGCCCAGGGTGGAGAAGAGGGTGCCTGGAAAATAAATGAGCCTGTGGTGAGGCAGTTCTCCCAAGCTATTGGCTAATTGGTGAGATTTGAACACGCTGATTATGTGTCCAACAGAGAGGAGGAGATGGAAGATTCAGGGAATATTCTAGCATACACAGGGCTTCTGAATAGCATAGAAGGTGGGATTCAGATTCCAGGGGGAGGGGGGGACACATCTACTTCAGTAACAGGAGGGGTGGAAAGGATGGGTGCACACCCAGGTCCATTTGTAGCTTTGTGTCAGGACATTGAGGAAATGAGGAACTGATGGATTTATTTTGTCTGTGAGGTAGACAGCAAGGTGGTTTTCAGTAATGAATTCTGTTTTAATTTCTCCCTTACCACATTCTTTTTCCGCTTAATAAGTAATACATGACTTGTAAAAGTTTTGTCTGTTTGAATCGGGTGGGATGGAATATAGATGTTAAAAGAGAAGAAGTGGTGAGAGGTGAGTGGGGAGAAAAAGTAGGAATAAAATGTCTGGAAAAACAGTCTTGGGACTTACGTGGTGGTCCAGCGGTTAAGACTCCACGCTTCCCCTGTAGGGGGCGCAGGTTCGATCCCTGGTCGGGGAACTAGGATCCCGCATGCTGCATGGCATGGCCCCCCCGCCCCCCCCAAAAAACCCCCCAAAACAAAAAGCAGTCCTCAAGACACCAAGATATGCATCTATTTCAGAGTTTGTTCTGCTGGCACTTCAGGTCGAATGCTTTATTCAAACAATCTTTAATCTTTAATCTTGGTTTTTAAAGAAAGTATTCAATGAAGATGGCTTTTTTCTTTTTCACTGAGGGACACTGCTGTCGTTTCGGTTTGCTCTCAGTGGAATTGTGCTGGTTCTCTTTGGATGTTTGCAGAGAAGAAGTTTCTCTTGGCAACATCGGAGAAGAGATTCCAGGACTTCAGGTTCAGAAGAGAACCTATAAGAGTTAAAGTTGTAGCCATTATCAGTGATCTAAACCAGCGGTCCCCAGCCTTTTTGGCACCAGGGACCGGTTTCGTGGAAGACAGTTTTTCCACGACTGGGGCGGGGATGGTTTTGGGATGACTGAAGCACATTACACTTATTGTGCACTTTATTTCTATTATTATGTTGTAATATATAATGAAATAATTATACAACTCACCATAATGCTGACAGGAGGCGGAGCTCAGGCAGCAACGCGAGCGATGGGGAGCGGCTGTAAATACAGATGAAGCTTTGCCCGCTCGCCCACCGCTCACCTCCTGCTGTGCGGCCTGGTTCCTAACAGGCCACGGACCGGTACTGGTCTGCGGCCCAGGGGTTGGGGACCCCTGATCTAAACATATAATATCTTTTCTTCCTCTTTTCTAGCTAACTACTTAGTTAGGTTCTAACTAGTTTAAGAAACAATTCATGGCCATCCTCTTCCCTCTGGCTCCGGATGCACTGGCTGTGAGCACCCGGCACCTTCAAGGACGGGAAGCATGCAGACGTTCAAGTTCTTCACTGGGAGGGATTCTAGGACTTAGCAGAGGAGTTCATAGCCTCTGTCCCTACAGCTAGAGTTGGTGGCCTGTTCTTGTGGAAAGCAATAGGATAGGGTTCAGATTAATTCTGGTTGTTTTTTTTTTTTTTTTTTGACAGTTCAGATTTTGGCACAAGACATCCTGCATATCCTCATGCATTGCCTTCAGTTGCAAGTGAGAGAAACCCAGCTAAAACTAGTTGAAGCAAAAAAGAGACTTTCTGGCTTGCATGAGTGAAGTCTCGGGAGTGGGGTTGCTTTGGATACACTGGCATCCAAGGGTTCAAGCGATGTCATCAGGTCTCTCTTTTTGCATCGCTAGCGTTTCCTGCAATTGGCTTGACCCCGATGGGCACTCTTTCCACGGTGGTGATAGCTTAAGGTTACTTACATCTTTCTCATTGCTCTGGGGATTCCAGAGAACAGTGACTCCTTTTCCTTAGAGCAGTTGTTCTCAATCAGATGGTTTTGTGATGTCCTGGAGACGCTTTTGGTTGTCATAATTGGGAGGTGCTGCTGGCATCTAGCGGGTAGAGACCAACGTTGCCATGTGGCTGAACATCCTGCGATGCACAGGACCAGACAACCCCCCCCCCCGCCCCCCCAACCTCCCAAGAACGACCTAGCTCAGAACTAATTGCACTAAGGCTGAGAAACCCTGCCTTAGACATAGAAACACCACATAGTTTATATCAGAATACTTTTGGGGGTAAAGTTATGCTGGCACCACGGGCATAAACTGGTCTTGTCCTGGGTGAACCTGAACAGGTGGTGGCCCTCCCAGAAGGCCCATCAGTCCTGGGTCACTTGTTCAGCCTGGACCCATCACTGAGTGCGGCAGATGGGATGCCTTGGCCAGCCTGAATTGCGTGCCTACCACGGGGGAGAAGAAGCAGGTGATGAGTGATGTCTGCCTCACTGGAACGCCAAGGGTCCCAACAAGGGATGTGCAGAACATAGAAAAAAGCTGTCCAGCGTGCAAGAGAAGGTGCATTTTATTGAAGCTTCCTCTAAGTTCTTTTTTAAAAAATTTAGTTATTATTTATTTATTTTTATTTTAGTTTTACAATGTTGTGTTTGTTTCAGGTGTACAGCAAAGTGTTTCAGTTATACATATATATCTTTTCTCTTTTTTTTCTTTTTTTTTCTTTTTATTGCAGTACAGTTGTTTTACAATGTTGTATTTTGTTTTTTCGATTCTTTTCCCTTACAGGTTATTACAAAATATTGAGTGTAGTTCGCTGTGCTATACAGTAGGTCCTTGTTGGGAACATGCATTTTGGAAAGCAGCTTTACTAGACCTGTTTTTGTCCAGGCCTAGGGGCCACATGTGGCAAAGGACTCTGTGAGATTAGCGAGTCCAGATAAGGAAGGCTTCTCTTTTTTCCTGTCGTTTGGTTGATTCATTTTAACCAAAATAGAGAAGGAGGGGAGAGATGAGAGGGTGGAAACGAAGACTCTGGTCTGTGAAGCTCGTCTGGATACAAAATTGAGGTTGTTGATTCACTGCAGTGCTTAGTGTCTGTGCCGTACAGTATTTAACCTCTGAGCTATGGAGTAGCTCAGACGCTTGTGATCATTGTGGAAAAAGCTGGAAGTAGTTAACGTTTATAACATCTTGTTAGAGTTCAAGAAAATATTTTAAAAACTAAATACTGATTTTATGGCTTAATTTAGATTTCTGACACAGTGTTCCTGTTTAATTTTGGAGAAATATTGTTAAGAAAAACTGATCCTTGTGAGTGTAATTCATCTGGCAGAGTGGATTGAGTAATTTTACGTTCTTTTTCCTTTTAAACAAACAAAATACTCGAACAGAAATGAGAGCAGATTTTAAAAATTTCTAATTTTCTATATTCCTGGCTTCATTTTAAGTTTGAAATCAATTGAGAAATCCTGTAAGCACCTAGAAGAGTTGTCCAAATAAGTTTATTTTCTTCTGAAATTGTATGATAGTCCCTGGAAATGCTTTCCTTGTCTCTGTTTTATTGTGTATGCTGGATAGTATCAAATGCAAGGATTCGAAAGTAGGTAAGTGACCTGTTTGGACTATTTTCTTTTCATTCATAGTGTAGGGGAATTGAGATGGTTAAATTAAATACTTATGATGTGAGCTCTGAAATCTTTCAGAATTGACTGCTATGTCTTAATTGATATTGTCTAAAAGCCTTGCAAATTAACCTGGTAATGAGCAGTCCTATGTCCAGAAACCGGATGTATCACTTAACCAGAGTTAAGTTTTTTTGTTGTTGTTGCTATACGATGGTTCAGTGCCTTTTGGCAGTGTCTACAGGGTGTCTGTAGGACTGATTTATCTTGACAGTCATCGAACCAAAAAGGTTTTAAAAAGTGCTTCTTTGTCCAGAGAACAAAGAGGCAACTTTAGTAAAGACCTTCACATTTTGTGACTTGGAAGCTTTCATTTCCAAAAGCTTTAAAGCTGAAAGTAGAGCTTTGAGTAAACACACTTGCTCAGTTTAATGTCTGCAGCGAGAGCACAGCAGAGAAGTGGAGAGGGAGTCAATTCCATGGTGGCAGCTAGTGCATCAGTAAGACTTTGACCTTTGGAGGGCACCTTGGAGTGAAGCCTGCTAGATTGTGGCATGGTTAATGCATGTGAACCCAAACCCAGAGTTTACATTAGGAAGAAAATTTAGAATGGAATGGAATGCACATTCAGCTCTGTGGGCTTACGTGTGTGTGTGTGTGTGTGTGTGTGTGTGTGTGTGTGTGTATGTGTGTATATAATCTAATCACACTTTAGATGTAACTAAACCATGTTTATTATTTAAGAAGCATCAGTGATGATTCCTTTAAAGTGTGAAGTCATCTCCCAACCTATGTTTTTGTGTATGTGAATATCCATTTAATTTTTTTTCCTTTTATTATTGAAATATAGTTGATTTATAATGTTTCAGGTATACAGCAAAGTGATTGTTATATCAGATTCTTTTCCATTATCGGTTATTACAAGATACTGAATATAGTTCCCTGTGCTATACAGTAAATCCTTGTCGTCTACCTATTTTATATATAGTAGTGTGTATCTGTTAATCTCATACTCCCAATTTATCCCACCCCCTTCCCCTTTGGTAACCCTAAGTTTGTTTTTGATGTCTGTGAGTCTATTTCTGTTTTGTATATAAGTTCATTTGTATCCTTTTTTTAGATTCCACATATAAGTGATATCGTATGATGTTTATCTTTCTCTGTCGGACTTAATTCACTTACATGATAATCTCTGGGTCCATCCTTGTTGCTGCAAATGGCATTATTTCATTCTTTATGGTTGAGTAGTATTCCATTGTATATATGTGCCACATCTTCTTTATCCATTCCTCTGTTGATGGACATTTAAGCTTGCTTTTCTGTCTTGGCTATTGTAAACAGTGTGTGAATATCCATTTTTCTATCTTGGATTTGGTTAAATGGAGGTGCATATAAAATATCTTCAATTGAAACAGCAATGAGTAGATTACTACAATCTCAAATTAGAAGTGTTAGATTTTATTTTCATTTGCCTCATAATCTACTTATAAGTTTAGCTATTGGTAAACATTATCTGAGATGTACTAACACAAAGTTTAAGTTTCCTATGATAATAGTAGTGGTTGTCGTAGAAGTAGCAGTTAATAGGGTTTTAAAAATTGTTATTATTTTTTTAACACCATGTAAGGGGACAAACCTTTACATTAATTAGCATTGACTTCTCACAACAGTCCTATTTGGTAATTACTCTGATAGGACACACCATTTTGCAGTTTAGGAACCTGGGTTTAGGTCGGTTAAGTTACTTGCCCAAGGGGCACTTGCCTGGAAAGCTGTGTGGCCCCCGCCTGTTTCACACTCTCTCTGAAGCCTTTAGTTTTCTAGAAGAGCATATATTATTGCCGTTGATACAGTATGTATTTCACAAGCTTTGTTTGTGGTAGTATCTTGTGTAAAGCCATGGGGGAGAGGGTGTTATGTCTGTAGAGCGTACTTTAGGAAATTTAAAAATTTTCCATGCAGGTGATAGAAACTTCCTTTAAGCTGTTAAAAGTCACAGGAAAGGAAGTCATTTTCAGATGACCTGGAATAGTGGCTGTATGATTCTACTTGTATTGCACAAAATGAAAAAGATCGCTGTTGCTTGCTTTTTAGCCAAAGCGGAATTTAAAGAGTAATGTCATTGTTAACGATCCAAAGGGCTCATTGGGTTTGAATGGTGCTGACAGCTTGTTATGCCATTTTCAGCTTCCATGTCTTATCACTGATAGGCAAAGGCCTGTAGGATTTCTCTCTTTAAAGGAAAACACTTTCCTTTGTTTTGCGGAATGGATGCTTTGCTGTCAGTGCCAGTTTGGACCTTTGCTTAAATTTGCTGCTTATTTTATGTCCCCAAACTGTACTGCCGTTTAATTTTCTTCACAAATAGCCATTCCCTTTCTTTCTAGATGTATTTTCATTCTTTCTGCTGATGATATTCTGAATATATTTACCGTGAAATGAATTTTCTCCTGGTTTACCCATGAGCAACTTGCTATCCAGAAGGTTAAGAATTTTGCCCAAAGTCATATGGTGAAGGCAGACAGTATTAATGAAGACGTTGTAGTTAGGTTTAAAATATTTCAGAGTCTGTCTGATCTTGAATTTAGTAAACCTCAGTTTCCACGTAGAAAGCTGGAATTTAAGTCCTGCAGTGCTGACTCCCGTGGAGTGGGAACGAATGCCCAGTCCTCCTACTCTACAGATGAGGAAACATGCCCCACGTGTCCACCTAGATACCTGCTTTGTCCCGTATGTTGGTTTCATGAAGCTCATTTGGTAGAGTCTACACTGAAGTCATTTTTCTTATCTGTATGTTTGCAGTATTAATGAACAAGTAATGAGGAAATCCTATTTAAAGGGTGACTTTTTTTTTTTTTAAATTTTTTTAAATTTTATTTATTTATTTATTTATGGCTGCGTTGGGTCTTCGTTTCTGTGCGAGGGCTTTCTCCAGTTGCGGCGAGCGGGGACCACTCTTCATCGCGGTGCGCGGGCCTCTCACTACCGCGGCCTCTCTCGTTGCGGAGCACAGGCTCCGGACGCGCAGGCTCAGCAGTTGTGGCTCACGGGCCTAGTCACTCCGTGGCATGTGGGATCTTCCCAGACCAGGGCTCGAACCCGTGTCCCCTTCATCGGCAGGCAGATTCTCAACCACTGCACCACCAGGGAAGCCCAGGGTGACTTTTTTTTTTCCCCTTTGGAAACCAACTGTTTTCATGATGCTCACATCATATTCATGTTCATCAAAAATTTAGATC
The DNA here is from genome assembly GCF_028023285.1 of Balaenoptera ricei. NCBI lineage: Eukaryota > Metazoa > Chordata > Mammalia > Artiodactyla > Balaenopteridae > Balaenoptera > Balaenoptera ricei. The sequence goes on from NC_082643.1 coordinate 31,158,707, forward strand.
CGGAGGAGAGAAAATACGAGGTCGAAGATCGTTACAACATGCCAGCAAGTGCTTCAAAGTAGGAGGCTTAGAATAAAGCCAATTCTGGTCTCTCTAATAGAGTCCTTATAAAAGCTCCTGGCTTGACTTTCACTGTCAAGTATTTTGCACATATTAATTATGCTTATGTGTCCTTCCATTGAGATAAGTGGTACTGTTCTCAATTCTGTGATTTATAGGTGTGCATAAACTACCTTAGTCCCAAAGGAAGCTATGATTCCATACTAAGCTTACCCCCAATAATATATGCTGTTTTTTTTTTAACATCTTTATTGGAGTATAATTGCTTTACAATATTGTGTTAATTTCTGCTGTATAACAAAGTGAACCAGCTGTATGTATACATATATCCCCATATCCCCTCCCTCTTGAGCCTCCCTCCCACCCTCCCTATCTCACCGCTCTAGGTGGTCACAAAGCACCAAGCTGATCTCCCTGTGCTCTGCAGCTGCTTCCCACTAGCTGTCTATTTTACATTTGGTAGTGTATATATGTCAGTGCTACTCTCTCTTTTCGTCCCAGCTTACCCTTCCCCTTCCCTGTGTCCTCAAGTCCATTCTCTATGTCTGAGTCTTTATTCCTGTCCTGCCCCTAGGTTCATCAGAACCATTTTTTTTAGATTCCATATATATGCGTTAGCATACTGTATTTGCAGCACTATTTACAATAGCCAGGACATGGAAGCAACCTAAGTGTCCATCGACAGATGAACGGGTAAAGAAGATGTGGCACATATATACAATGGAATATTACTCAACCATAAAAAGAAACGAAATTGAGTTATTTGTAGTGAGGTGGATGGACCTAGAGTCTGTCATACAGAGTGAAGTAAGTCAGAAAGAGAAAAACAAATACAAGCTGTTTTTAATCTGAGATTCATAAGGCCGTTTGAAGCAAATCCTCAGCCCTCAATCATTTAATCATTCCCATGGGTAAGAGCACTTCCTCCTGACACCTCCTTTGAAGATGAAGTAGAGAAATTAATGAGTTGGACAGAGATGATGTGACATTGTTTTGTGGTTGGGACATCCATTCGTCTGCTACGACTGGTCCTGATAAAGCCTGAACATTCCTAAAAATGTCCTGCCCCTCACCTTGCTCCTGTTCCACATCCCAGGAGACGCCCAGCCCCTTGAGGGCGGTATCTGATTTGGGTCCCCAACTAGTGCCAAAAACTGTGCCTGGCTCTCAGGTTTTGGATTCATACTTGCTGTGTAGATTCCTGTCTGGCTCCGGGCATGTTGGAAGCCCTTGAAGTGCAGAGGTTGGATGATACCAGTAAAGAAGCAGATGAGATTGTGAGCATCCAGGGCCTCTGATGGCTGCCCTGTCTGTCTTCGAGCTGCTGATGGAAGGCGGGAAGGGCCTTTTGTAACCTTGGACTACCATCTCCCATCTGAGCTCCTCCGCATATTCCCGCCAGGATCCTGTACATCTGATGAACACAGTCAAAACCGGACCTCTCGGGAGGTGAAAGTGGCTGGAGTCTGGTTAGAAGGTTGTTTTGGCCCGAGTTGAGTTGATAAAATTTTCACAGCATGACGAGAGGCCTAGGAGGAGTTAGGGTACATTTGGGACAGCATTCAAATTCTGCTCAGGGTCCCAGACTGCCTCCACATGGAAAGAAAAGCTCAAGAGTGGTTAGTCGTTTATTTCTTTTGGCTGACTTTCTATTGTCGTTCCTTAATGACTGTTTATATTTAATATGCTGCAAGTTGTATATAAGTTTTTGTTTAGTCTGTCTCTGTATAGAGATAAATAGCGAGGGTGAATTTTCGCTGTTGTACATGAGTAAAGTAGGGTGTTAATGTTTCATTTGTTTCACATCAAGCAAAATAACAGGACAAAGACAAATAAAAATAGTGATTTTGCTACACGGTCAAGTTGTACTTCTTTTATTAGATTTAATAGAACGAGGTCCCTGAAGGAATGTTAAAATCCGTTCAGAATGATAGCTTCAAAACATTCCCAAGCAGTAACGATAAAATACAAGGAATCATATTATTGATGCAAAACCAAAGCTGTGATATTAGAAGTCCTTGTTATTTTAAGAAGAACAAAATGTCATGTTTTTCCTTATTAAAATTTTTTTCTTACATAACCAGCTCTGTGATAAACTCAGTCTGGGCGTTCTGTGTTCATGGTATCACTTCTCATTTTATTTCTCCTAGAAAACTGTGAGGCATTCCATCCATTGGATGCTTTGTACACAGGAAGGGACCTCGGCCATAGGAAGGGACCCCAGTACCATGTTATCAAAAAGAGCGAGGGCTCTTTTTGAAAACAGTGACATCACTGACCTTTTCTTTGGCAAGCTGCTGATAAAATATTGTAGGGAGTAGGTAGCTCTGTTTTTGTTCTTGTAGACACAGTAAACAGAGACTGCCCTCTTTGGCTTCTCTTACCCTTATTATAGTGCAGGTGATACTTTTCTCTGTCTCTTTTAGAAGCTAGACTATCACTAAAGAAGGTAGGTGTGTGTGTGTGTGGGTGTGTATGTTGTACATGGTGAGTCAGCCTCTGTGGCTGTTTGCTGTGTATTTTGTCCTTGGTTTATATTATGTTTTTTTTTTTTTTAGCTTAATCTAGATTTTAAATTTTCTTTTTTTTAAAAATTGAAGTATAATTGACTTACAATATTATGTTAGTTTCAGGTGTACAGCAAAGTGATTCAGTTATACATACATATCTATTTTTTTCAGATACTTTTCCCTTATAGGTTATTACAAGATACCAAGTATAGTTTCCTGTGCCATACAATAGGCCCTTTATCCCATTATGTCTTGAGGAGCAGTGTGTCAGTAACAACTGGCTGCATGTTACAGAAAAGCCAGTTGACAGATGTTGACCGTGTTGGTTGGTTGATTTTTTTTTTTTTCCCCCTCCCATAATAAGTCAATAGTTGGTGGTTGCTGGCTGGTTTTCAAGGCTGAGGAGTCTACAGGTTTTGTAGCCTTTACTCATGGTTTGCAAGATGGCCTAGCCATGACACCCCCTTTCTAGGGGACAAGAAAGAGGAAAAAGAACAAAGGGGGGAAAGTCTGTATCAAAGGCTTTCCCAGGAATCTCCTATCAGCTCCCGCTCATAGATCATCGGCTGCAGCATTCACGTGGTTTCTGCTCGCTGCGAGGAAGTCTGGGAAGGAGTTGTTTGCAGTCCAGCCTTTGTTGCAGAGGAAGGCAAAGGAAGAGAAGATTGGAATGGCTGCTGGATGAGACAGTTTGTGCATCTGCCAGAAGCAGGTCCAAATTCTAGTGCTGAGGATCTTCATAGTGTTTCTCCATTTAACATCACTTAATCAACAGGTCTTCACAGAGCACTGTTAGTGTGAGCTGTACAGTTATTGGTCTTAGTGAGCAAGAGAGAGATGCTAATGGATAATGCGTTGTCTTATTAGGATTTACAGTCTAGTTATAGAACTATAAAACACATGAAAGAAATGGTTCTGGGAAATTAAGCGCTATGTTTTCTCACCAGATGATAAGAAGAGGGACCTTGATGGATACCTGATGTAGTTAAAAGGGCTCCATGGAGAAGGTAGAATTGACTGGGGATGGGTTGATGGGATGGATAGAGGTGTCTGGGAAAGGGGAACAGCTTGAATACCCAGGGTTATTTAGGAGGTAGTGCAGAATATTAGGGCCTATAGGAAAGATCAATGTGGCTATAAGTTCTGCCCTAAAACAGAACCAGAGAGTTGTGGTTTTGGAGCAGGAAATAAGGAGGTAGGCTGCTTAAGGAAAAATGATCAGATACTCCTCTGTGGGAGCAGGTAGAGCCTGGGGCCAGGGAAGCCCATGAAGGCCCGTCCCACTCACCTTGAGGACAAGGACCATGGTCTAGGTTGGTGGCAGTGCCTTTGGGGAGGGAGCCCAGGGGAGATGAATGAATGAGGCCAAAGGAAAGTTAGCAGGACTCACTGGCTTCTTAGATTTGCTGAAAAATCTAAATCAAAGATAATATTTTCAGTTTGGCACGCTAGGAGAAAATTAGAAACCAGAACAAGAAAGTCACTGGGAGCACAGGGCAGTTTAGTTTTGAGCCAAAGGCTTTGTGTCCCAACTGGTCTTCCCAGTCTCTGCTGCTCTGTGTCCATCATCTTGATTTCCCTTTACCAGCTTCCATCCCTGTAGCACCAATAGCTTCTGTTTGTTCGCAGTTTCTGCTTCCTCCAAATTTTGACTAACGCATGGACCCCTTCTTTGAGTGTTCCCTCAGCCTCACTGTTCTGTACTCCACGTCTGAGTATTTCCATATTCGTAAGTCAGCTTCCTAAGAGAATGTGGTTGGCCCAGCTAATTACCATTGTCCTTGTTTGGGGGAGAGGTTGTCTGGCTCTTGGGAGGTCACTGGCCAGGCTTTTTTTTTTTTTTTTTTTTTTTTTAAATTTTATTATTTTTTTATTGAAGTATAGTTGATTTACAATGTTGTGTTAATTTCTGCTGTACAGCAAAGTGATTCAGTTTACATACATACATATATATATATATATACACATACTTCTTTTTTTAAATATTCTTTTCCGTTATGGTTTATCATAGGATATTGATATAGTTTTCTGCGCTATACAGTAGGACCTTGTTGATCCATTCTGTATATAATAGTTTGCATCTACTAACCCCGACCTCCCTCTCCATTCCTCCCCCAACCCCTTCCCCTATGGCAATTTTTTGTTTTCTGTGTCTGTGAGTCTGTTTCTGTTTCGTAGATAGGTTCATTTGTGTCATATTTTAGATTCCACATATAAGTGATATCATATGGTATTTGTCTTTCTCTTTCTGACTTACGTCACTTAGTATGATCATCTGTAGTTGCATCCATGTTGCTGCAAATGGCATTATTTTGTTCTTTTTTATGGCTGAGTAGTATTCCATTGTGTATATGTGTGTATATAAATATACGCACACACCACATCATCTTTATCCATTCCTCTGTTGATGGACATTTAGGTTGTTTTCATGTCTTGGCTATTGTGAATAGCGCTGCTCTGAAATAGGGGTGCATGTGTCGTTTTGAATTGTAGTTTTGTCCAGGTATATGCCCAGGAGTGGGATTGCTGGATCATACGGTAATTCATTTTTAGTTTTCTGAGGAACCTCCATACTGTTCTCCATAGTGGCTGCACCAATTTACATTCCCACCAACAGTGTAGGAGTGTTCTCTCTTTTTCCACACCGTCTCCAGCATTTGTTGTTTGTAGACTTTTTAATGATGGCCATTCTGACTAGTGTGAGGTGGTACCTCATTGTAGTTTCGATTTGCATTTCTCTAATAATTAGTGATGTTGCCTATTTGGCCAGCCTTTCGATTGGCTGCTCTTGGGTCTGGTGCCCCTCCCTGCCTGGCCAGTTGTAAGCTGTCATGTAGAACAGGTTTGTCCAAGGTTGTCGCCTCACCAGGGCCTGGGAGAGGAAGAGAGGGCTGGCTGGGGGCAGGCACCGTGCAAGCATGAACCTGGTCCGTGTGCCAGAGCTTGCTTGGTGTTTTATAATCATTTCTTTATCAAAGGGAGCTGTTTTCCATCTCACTCTATGCAGAATGTGGTACAGTTACATATGAATAAACCTTTGATTAATACTTCTTTCGGTATTTATTTTTTAACAGCTTTATTGTGACATAATTCACACACCATATGATTCACCCATTTAAAATGTGCAATTCAATGGCTTTTTGTACTTTCACAGATTTGTGTAGCCATCACCCCAACCGATTTTAGAATATTTTCATCACCCCCCGAAGAAGCCCTGTATCCCTTGGGCTAATTAAAAAAAAAAAAATTTTTTTTTGCTGCGCCACATGGCGTGCAGGGTCTTACTTCCCTGAGCAGGGATCGAACCTACAGTGGAAGCGCAGAGTCTTAACCACCCTGATAATGTGTAACATGCTTCCCACCCCAGTGCTGTTCCAAGTGAGGCCTTTCTGACTACAGTGTTTCCATTTGCATCCCTTCCCCATTCTTCCTCCCCCTTGGCCACATAGCACTTATCACCTACTGTGTGTTTTTATGTATCTACTTTAATGTTTGTTTTTCTCAGAATGTGAGCTTTATAGAGGAAGGGGTTTTTGTCCTACTTAAACTGTCCAATACCTGGTAAGTATTCAGATATTTGCTGAATGAATGAATTATAATCAATTTGTTACGCTTCCAGCTACCAGTTGTGCTAAGAACTCTGTACCTTATACTATCTTTATTTTATTCCTATAGAAATCCAAGCTCAGAGGTGGAATAACTTGCCTCACGTAGGTAACTGGCAGAGCAGATTTGTGAATCAGTGTAGCTCATTGCTGTCTGCTTAAGATGTAATGTAAGCCACATATATAATTTACATTTTGTTAGTAACTTCATTAAAAAAAAAAGTAAAAAGAAACACGTGAAATTAATTCAAATCATAGATTTCATTAATCCAGCATATCCAAAGTATTACCATTTCAACCTAAAAATTGTAACCAGTATAAAAATTGTCTTGTGCATTTTTTTCAAACCAAATCTTTGGAAGCCTGTGTGCATTTTATACTAAAATGGTAAATATTCATGGGGCCCAGCCACATTTCCGGGGACCAAGAGCCCCACTTGGCTAATGACTGTTGTGTTGGGAGCCCGACTCTAAATGACATCAAATCTCTTGGTCCTGCATCTGTCCCTTGCTGCTTCCCAGTATTCAAGCTGCCACCCCTTTCCAGCTTGGGAAGATAATAGCAGAATCTCCATCTGACATTTGTAGAGGCCAACCATGTACAGAAGACTTAGTTTACATGCTCAGCTCCTTTGATTTTCAGAAGAACTCGAGGTAGTAACTTTTTCAGGTCCCAATTCCCGTCTAATCAGCAGAGAAATTTTACAGACGATGATATGGAGATCTAGAGAGCTTAATAGCTTGTCTGAATTTACAAGGTTTCTATTGATACTTGGCAGGGTCAGGCATAGAATCCAGCTCACGTGAGGCTTGGGATAGTCCTTCAACATAAAGTCTGCCCCCAAGTCCATAGTTGGCCCGAGGGACTTGCTCTGTCCTAGATCCCCAGAAGTTCTGTGTTGCTGGTTGCAGTCTCTGCACATTTGGACTCCTCCCATTTTTCCTCTTGTTTTGAACACTGTTCTTCTCTCCCTACCCTCATGCACTTGTTGGATCTCTTCTTTCAGACTGGGCTCCTTCTGAGACTTTCTTATTTCCCCAAATTCTCCCCTGGAAGTTCCCTGTCCTGTCCCTTTCATGATAGATAACTTCAAACAAACACATATGAATCTTTTGAGAAAAAGATTTGTTAATTTGCTGACTTGACTGAGGGCCGGTTCGGTGGTTGGCAGTATGGAACTAGGGGAAGGAAAGATTTCTCATTTGTGGCTGGTTCCCTGCCCTCCCAGTTTGAGGGGACTCTGTGGGTGTCTTCTGGGCAGGAGGGGAGAGCCTGCAGCCGTGTGGGTGCTGGGTGGGGCTTTCAGCGGCTGAGAGCTGGCAGTTCTTGCCAGGCTTGCGGAAACTATGTGGATTGGAACAAAAGGCTGGGTGTGTGAAGTTAAGAACCCTCGACTGAGAGCTGGAAAAGAGCTGCTTATGGGCAATTGTTTCTGAGAGGAAGTGTATTTGATACGTTAGGGAATCCTCTTTCTAGTATCCCGGAGTTAAATGTGTTGAAAACGGTTTATGTCTCCTCTCGGGTTTTCCCTTGTAATAGTAGTTTCTTCACTGACCTCAAGTGCATTCTGTGTGTGTTTTGTGTTTGTATTGGGCTGGGGTGGGTGTGGCAGTGGTATTTAATTCAGACCACATAGTCTGCAGCATGACCTAGCAGTTCCTCTCTGATTGAAAACTTGGTATTTGGATATATTCCGCCTTCATAGGAGAAGCAGCAGTCTTTCATGAATGGAAGGAACGCTTTTGTTGGGGGGTTAGTCATTACATCACACTTTTAAATTTATCCACTCTAAAAAGGAATTGCGTGGACTTCTGGAATCATATAAAAGCGAAGAGTATGAATTGGGAAATCTGTCCACTGAGGATGTGTGGGCTAGTTTGCCTTACATAGTATTGGACTTTTCTTAAGATTTTGTGCTGATTGGTGCTAAGCAACTTTTAAGGTGATTTTAAGAAGGCTCTTCTAGGACAAAAGAAGGAAGAAAGCTAAATGAGTTGAATTAAGTGAGTCGCCACTTGCTTCAGCCATTTGAGCAGCAGCAGTAGCAGTAGCAGCAACATCTTTTCTTGGGTCCATTCTCTTGACTCTGGTTTTCATGCTCATGCCTAGATCAGAAGCTGCCAGATTCTCCACTGTTAGAAATTCATTCCTTTTGAAATATAAACATGATACCAATTCATGTTATTGTCTTCTAACAGATTACACTCTTTATTTAGCATTGGTAGTTTTTCTTTTTTCTTTTTTTTCTTTCAACTTCATTGAGGTATACAACTGACCCTTGAGCCACACCAGTTTGAACTGCATGAGTCCACTTATACACGGATTTTTTTCCAATAAATATTTACTACAGTACTGAATGGTCTGTGGTTGGTTCTGCATCTGGAGGTGCAGAATCGCCTGTGTGGAGAGCTGACTGAAGTTATACGCAGATTTTTGACTGCACGGGGGTCGGCACCCCAAACCCCTCATGCTGTTCAAGGGTCTACTGTAATGGACAAATAAAATTGTAAGATATTTAAAGGGTGCAACGCAGTGATCTGTTATATGTGTACATTATGAAAGGATTCCTCCCCCACCCCCCAGGCATTGATATATTTTATAAGGCTAGTTGAAGCAGATACAGAATGGTAACCCGGTAGGGGTGTAGGAAAAGAAAAATGAATGTTGATGTGGTTGATGAGACAGCCCCAAAGAGGAATGATTTGTTTATTTCTTCACTAAGAGGGCTGGGGTGGGGAGCAGGGTGTATTGTTACTAATCAAAGAACAGGTATCTACTGTTCACCTATTCTCTGTTGCATTCGCCAGGAATTCTGAAGGATAACAACAGCTTTTAACAATTGAGACAAGACATAAACTTTGACAGGACGTAAGCACAAGGAAAGTAAAATCAGAGTTAACCAATTAATGATCTTATAAAAAAGCAGAAGACCCATAATAAGGGTGTATAAGATTTATTGCAAGATGGATATTAAAGGACTGGCTCTGAACCCTCACTATGCATTACAATCAAATGTGAAACTTTTTTTTAAAAAAAGATGCTGATGCCTTAAAAAAAAAAAGGTTGATTATATTCTACTTGCTTTATGGTGAAGGCTGGGCATTTTTGAAGGGTTGAGAATATCTGAGATGGGTCATGAATTAAGCCTTACATAGAGACTGATTCATGACCTTTAGGGAATCAGAATCACCTAGGGTAACTCACTGAAAATGCAGTTTCCTGGTCTTCCTTCAGATTCTGTCCTGGGTTTTGGGCTACCGTTTGAGAAACCCTCTGGTAGGAGTAGAATATTGGGTCATGAGATCACTGGGCACTGAATGGGGTTGGACAGGTTTCATGGAAAGTGGGGCATGAGCAAGTGTCTGAGTAATGCATAGAATCCAGAAGAAGAGTGGGTGGGAAAGCAGAAGGTGTGTTTGGGGCATTGAGAGAGTTGGTTTCAGTTGGAGAGACATGCAAGATGAGGTTGGGCAGGTAGAGGGCCTTCAGTGCCACTTTGAGGAGCCTCGTTTTTGCATTGTTAGGCTTGGAGAGACCTGAGTTTGGAGAGCCTGGCCCGAGCCAGCCCTGAGCAAGCCAGGTCAGTGAACACGTCCAGAGGGTAGGTGTCCTTGACACTAGGAAGTGGTGGTTATGTGGGTGATGACTTGGGAAGTACTGTTTCATTTCATGTCAGCTCCCAAGGAGTAATAAACTGGTGACACTTGAACTAAAACCCTCTAAATCTGAAATAACTTAATTCAGCAAACTTTTATTAAGTGCCTTTTATATAGCAGATACGCTGAAGAACTCTAGGTTATTTTTTAAACGTGTGTTAAGAGTGCTGTGTTGGTAACACGTTTATATAATTCCTGCAGACTCACCAGATCCCAGTCCATTAGACCAAGGAGAAAAATAACAACTGTGACTTTTATTTGTGCACCGATTCTAATGTCACGGTCAGGGCTCATTGGAAACGTCTTACTCAGGACAATTTGCAGTGTTTTTGAGGATCTTGGCTTGACACATACAATTGTTTTGTGTTGGAAATATTACCAGAGGAAAGCTGGAAGACTGCTTGTTCATTGGGAGTGTTCCAAAAATATATGCTGGGCTGTGGAACCCTTTGAGTAGCTAATAAAAGCAAGAGCTGCCTTTCTACAAAAATGCACGGAGACATGTAACCTTGCTTACAATTTTAGGGCTTTTAAATGCTCTGAAATCAGTTCATAACCCCTGTAGGTCTCATAGACTCCAAGTTAATGCTTAGAGTAGACTATGGAATAACTGTGATGTCGCTTACATCTTAGGGGAGTGGAGCAATATAGCTGTCCCGGACATTTTCTTTTCTTTTAGTTATTCGCCATAATTCATCAAGACCTATGAGTAATTCAACATCTATTTAGCAAATAGTTTTTGAATGAAGCTGGCATAAGCCACAACCAAGTGTTTCCATATCATAGTACTATAATTAAGTACATATCAGCAGAGGTGTGTGTGTGTGGGACTTATGCCACATCCATTTTCACTCCTGACAGGCTGCACAGTAATGGGCGTGTTTTTGTTAGGTCTTCTGAAATAACACACGAGATATGATCTAATCCAGCGATTCCCAGGGTGTTTTTGGGGGTGGGGTGGGGTGGGGGAATGCTAGTGCCAATAGAAAGAAGCTCCTTGAAAACAGCATCTGAAGTAAACATTGTTCTGTAACTCATGACATGTTCTGTCCTGTTTTGAAGATATATCGTACACCTGATTGTATTAAAGGAAGTCTGGCAGTAAAGAAGCCTGTTTAGTGTGGTTTAAACCCATTGATTCCTAAGTTTATTTAACTAGGACCTCCCTTCTCAAACCACTCTTTAACTTCTCAAAAATAAACATTGTGAGATTTTTTTAAAAATTTAATTTATTTATTTGGCTGCATTGGGTCTTCGTTGCTGCGGGTGGGCTTTCTCTAGTCGCGGTGAGCAGGGGCTACACTTCGCTGCGGTGCACGGGCTTCTCATGTTGCGGAGCACGGGCTCTAGGCGTGCAGGCTTCAGTAGTTGTGGCACGCGGGCTCAGCACTTGTGGCTTGCAGGCTCTAGAGTGCAGGCTCCGTAGTTGAGGCTCACAGGCTTAGTTGTTCCGCAGCACATGGGATCTTCCCGCACCAGGGCTCGAACCCATGTTCCCTGCATTGGCAGGCGGATTCTTAACCACTGCGCCACCAGGGATGTCCAGTATTGTGAGATATTAATTAAACTTACGGTAATCAAAGTTGGCTGCGTGAAATATAAATGAAGCCTTAATTTGTGTGAGCTGCAGAATTTACTTTTTTTTGTTTTAACCCATATGGAAGGAATTATGTAGACACTTTGGGTGTGAACTTCATCTCCCCGCAAATTTTGTGTCAGAATTTTGAATAATATTGTGAGATGACTGAGATCTGCCTATTGGTACCTTAAAAAAACCCCCTATATTTTCTCCTATAAAAGAAGACAGAACATACCAAGGGGTTATCAAGAATCGTGTTGAAAATCAAATGAAGAACTTGACAGTTTTCTTCTGCTAACCTTTGGCTTTTGCTCAACTGGAATCTTTTCTTTCCCCAGCATAAATTACAAATTTGAAAATAATCACGATGGGGGTGGAGGACCGGGGAATAACATATTTGAATGCTCAAGGGAATGGGTCTTAAATAATAGGACTGATAAATTAGAGTGCTTTATGTATTGAAGGAGCACTGATAAACGATTATAGGATCATGAAGGATGTTATATATGAATATACTGGGCAGTAACTTCCCCCCCAAAATGGTATAAGTCTTAAGGCATGAAAATTATAGTGTGATTAATGGATTAGTCATTCTTAATAGTTTGTTATCAATTTTAGGATGATTTTCAAACATTTAATTGATTAGATCACCTACCAAACACTGGATAAACATCTGTAATTGACTGGCCAGTACCCTAGCTGCTGAATATTCGGGAAAGGATAGGATATGGCTCCTGTCCCTGAGAGGCTCATAATTTTGGTGGAAATAGCTTTCCAGATGCAGTTTTCCTCTGGGTTGCATCTTTTTCCTCTCTGGGCCCTCTCTCCTGCAAACCCCTCCCTCCCCCCGACCCCTACTCACTATTGCTATCTACTGTTGCTAGCCTAATTTCAGGCTGAGTGAATCATGGAAAGGAGCATGGCAATACTTATTTTGCCTTCTTGTGTTGTCAAACACTTCTTGATGGTTTTCAGTGCCTGGAAACATTGTAAACCTATGGCCAAATAATCCTAAAGGATTCCCTATTAACATCAGTGTAAAGACTTATCAGTGACTTACCGATTCCTTATTCCTATCACGGCAGTCTCCCTAGGTAAGAGAAGTCATTAAAGTGTTTGGATTTAATGAATTTTACTTACTAAGTTTTCTCAGGAACAAGAAACTTGAACATATTCTCATTATGAAATTGTTCATTCCAAGAATCTCCTCTGCCAAGTTTTCCATTTTTTCCAAAACATATATTTGCCATTTTTAAGTAGAAATGGGCGATGGAAACTGTAGAAACTGAAAGAATTAGATGTCAACTTGTATGGTTTTGAACTTTTTTTTTTGTTCCACATTTTGTAATCTTAAACTACATAGGGCTGATTTCAACTATTCATGGAATATTGAATATGATAGGAAGACAAACCTGAGAGAAACATTTACAGTACAGTAGCATAACTTGCTAAATTCTTCATCAGCATTCTCTGAAAGAAACTTCTCAAGCCTTTCTCTTCTTTATTTCAGCAATGGATTGTGGAAAATGTGCCATTTTCTCTTGACTTGATTTTTTTTTTTTAGACAAATAAAGGAATGTAATATTGGAAAGAAACATCAGCCAAAAATCTAAATGCTTTTACAATATGAGGAGAGATTATTTAACACAAGCAAGTTAAACTCAAGTACATTGCTTAACACTCATGTCAGTGAATACTACACTGATGATTCACCCAGGTTCATCTCGGGCACTGTGTCTCATCTACATATCCTGACTAATACCCTGACATCACCATTATTTTATCATCAGTCTTTCAGAACTTATCATTTTAATGTTTGGATGGTCCAGCTATTAATCACACTTCCTATATATATTAATATATATATGTATATATACATACATATATTTTAGTGTTCTGATTGCTGGAATAGTTTTTCTTAAATTGACATGAAAATATTTCAGTGCATGGTGATCTTGCCTGACAGGTTTAGCATTTTCTGCATAACTGATACAGGAACTCCTATACGAATCTCTTCCATCCTGTTGTGAAGGTCAGAAAAATGCAGCAGACTGGGAGGGGAATAGCTTATCTCCAGCGTAGTAATGTCTGAAAGCTTTCAAAGTATGTTGGTTTTTCCCTCCTTCCAACTGTTTGTCTCCATTTTCTTTTAACAGCTCACAAAATATAGGGGTTTTGTTGTTGTTAGCGGTTGTTCTTTGTAGGTTTTTTTTTTCTTTCTCCAAATTAAAGTCCTATCTCTCCTTAGTTTGTTTCTTTATGTGGTATTTGACTTGTTCAGTTCCTGCCTGATTGCATGGTTTTGAAAGTTTTGATTTAAATACTTAAGTACTTAAAAATGGGGGAAAATAAATTATGCAGTGATGATATCATTAGAATCCTTAAGGTACCCCTAGTCTGTTTCAGTGATGAGGGAGTTTCTCACCAGTATAGTAGTTCTGGTCTTCAGGGAAATTATTCAGTAAATGTGCTTGAAGAAGAAAGGAAAAATGAAAAAAAAAAAAAGGAAGAAATGAAAAATGAAAAAATCATGGCCCATAATTTAAAAGTTAAGGTAAACCCCTATTTAGAAATTAAGTATAAATTTTATATGTATCTAGGTTTTTATATGTCTTTGTTCTATATTGCTTTAATCATATTACAAACATTAAAAACAAACCATGCATCAAGTCTTCTCTTTCAAATGCAAGCCACGGAGCTTCTCTTTGAATAGTAAATTCCCTGTTAGCTGGCATTCTGTTAGGCTGGAATTTCCCTAAGTTGATGTTCTTTCTACAGCGATGATTAATACTTGTAATGATTACCCTGAGGGTCCACAAAAACCTCTCGAGTAAATTAGATTCAGTCTAGCTGTCATGTCACAAATGTATTGTCCTCTAATGGTTTGAAACTTGAGAATCTGTGTGTGATTTTTTTTTCTCTTGGTTAAATGCCCTATTTGCTTACATAAGAAACCGTAGGCTGCTCTTGTGGAACCTGTTTTCCTTTGTTACCCTGGTTAAAAAAAAGCAATGGCTGGAATTAACTGTGCTGAGGGAGGAAAAGACTAGGAAAAGAGAAGCCGGAAGTGCCTTCCACCTTTCCCTAACCGTGGACTGCGGAGTATAGCTTTGAGCTAAGGATGTTCAAAATGGGGGGCCTTGAAAAGTCATCCTGTCTTTTGTGCATGTATTCCAGATAACAAGGTCCTGACGAAAGCAGGGAAGAAAAATTATTGTGCAGCTGTCACCATGGAGATGGAGGCATACAGCATCCTATTCTAACTTTATCCCAGCTCTCTGTCTGCGTCATCGTTGGGTCTCACCTGTGCCATCTCATCAGTCATGTAATTGGGGCATTTCTCTCAGTTTTGAACTTAACTCCAAACCATAGAATCGCTGTTGCAGTAGTATTTGTCTATCACAGCACTGAGGAATTAAGCCTGAATCACACTGTGTCACGGCTGTATCTCCGTATCCCGCATTCAGTTGCTAGTCATTGGGTATCATTTGAGTAGCCAGTGTTTAATAGATGTATGTGTATAACTGAGTCATTGTGCTGTACACCTGAAACTAACACAACATTGTAAATCAACTATACTTCAATTAAAAAAAAAAAAGTAGCCAGTATTTATTGAGCCCTTGCTTTGTAGCCAGGCAAAGTGCTCAACCTGGAAACAGTAGTTTGGAGTTGGACCTGGATTCAAATTCCAACTTTGCCACATATTAGCTGTGTGACCTCGATCAAGTTGCTCAGCGTCTCTGAGCTCTGCTGTATTTTTCTGGATAGCACTTGTGTTAGTTTGCTGGGGCTGCCACAGCAAAGCACCACGGACTGCGTGGCTGAAGCAACATATGTTACTTTTCTCACAGTTCTGGAGGCTAGAAGTCCAGGATCAAGGTGTCTGCATGGTTTTCTCGGAGGCCTCTCTCCTTGGCTTTTGGAGGCTGCCTTCTCCCTGTGCCTTCACGTCTCTTCCTCTCTGTGTGTCTAAGAACCCCAGTCCTACTGGCTTAGGGCCCACCCTGAAGACCCCATTTTAACTTAATTGCCTTTTTAAAGACCCTATCTCCAAGTAGACAGTAGTCACATTCTGGGGTACCGGGAGTTAAGACATCAACGTATGAATTTTGGGGGACACAAGTCAGCAGCCCGTAACAGCAATGAAAGTATGTGCTCGGGTATTGTATTGTTGTGAGGATTAAATGAAATAATATAGGCAAAGGCCTGGCCCAGGAGCTTAGCACCCACTCAGTGTTAACCTTCTTGCTAGAGGTGGGGTGAAATCTTGGTTTCTTTATATTCCATCCAAGTATGAACCGTAAACGTTGGTGGGGTTGTGTTTTGAATACCTAGGTGTCTCTTTTCATCTGATTCTCATCTTCTTTTCCCTCCATTCATGCAGCCAAACGGGTGATTTGCTTCATGGCTACTTGTGATCTTTCCTGGGCAGTTAGTTCTCTCGTGCTTCTGCTCCGTGCCCACCTGGGCATCTTTGTTTCCGCTTTTAAACCATGCTGGGCTCTTCTTTCCTTGCAGTTGGCAGGCACGCCTGAGACTTTTCCAAGGCACAGTGCTGGACTTCAGCTCCTTCTCTCTCCCTGGATTCTTTCACCATTTCCCCTTGGCAATAGTGTGTATTTGCCAGTGGGCACTTTTCAGATGTCATGGTTTGTGTTGTTTGGACCCTCCTCTGTTTTTCTCCCCCTCAACTTGGCTGTATTTTTTTTTTTTCTCTCACCTTATTTCTACACACTGATTGGAAGTTTAGGGCAGGGTGGGGTAGAAAGAAAAATGAGCCCAGGCTTTGGATGACTTACTGTTTTAGTTCAGACCTGCACCCCCTGGCCTGGGCCTCATGGTGAGTGAGCTGTAATTCCTCTGAGAATTCTCTTGAAGGATAATTTTTTTTTAATGTTGTTTTTTATTTTATGACGTTTTTATTGTGGTAAAATTGGTATATAAATTTATGTTTCAGGTGTACAGCATTATGATTTGACAACTGTATTCATTATAAAGTGATCATCACCAAAAGTCTAGTTACTACCTGTTGCCATATAATTCACCCACTTCACCTATTTCACCCACCCCCAAATGCCTTCCCCTCCAGCAACCACCAATTTGCTCTCTATGTCTATAAATTTTTGTTTGTTTGTTTGCTTGTTTAGGTTTCACGTATAAATGAAATCATGTTTTTTGGTCTTTCACCTTCTGACATCTTATTTTAGTTAATATCCTCAAGATCCATCCATGTTGTCCCAAATAGCAAGATTTCATTCTTTTTTATGGCTGAGTAGTATTCCATTGTGTATATAAATCACATCTTATTTTTCCATTCCTCCATCGATGGACACTTTCATCCATACACCCAGGTTGTTTCCATATCTTGGTTATCATAAATGATGGTGCTAAGAATATCAGGGTGCATATAACTTTTTGAATTAGTGTTTTTGTTGTTTTTGTATTCTTCAAATAAATACCTAGAAGCTGACTTGCTGATCGTATAGTAGTTCTATTTTTGTTTTTTTTGAGGAACCTCCTTACTGTTTTCCAAAGTGGCTACAGCAATTTACACTTGCACAACAGTGCTTGAGGGTTCCCTTTTGTCTACATCCTTGCCAACACTTGTAGTTTCTTGTCTTTTTGATAATAGCTATTCTGACAGGTGTGAGCTGGTATCTCGCTGAAGTTTTGATTTACATTTCCCTGATGATTAGTGATGTTGAGCACCTTTTCATGTGCCTGTTGGTCATATGTATGTCTTCTCCACATGTTTGGCAAGGCATTAGCAAGTGTTCATCATCCCGAGAATTCCAGATAAACACACACGAGTCTAAAATCCTAGGGTATAAATAGTCCCCAGATCATTTTACTTATTTACTTCTAGGAGAGAATATGTATTTTATAAATGTCATTTAAAAAGCTTTTACAGGCGTTTTCACTATTAACTAAGAGGAGTTTCCCATAGTGTGTTCTCTCAATTTGGGAAGGGTTAGTACTAAATGCAGTTTTCCAGCTGGAGCTTGGTTTCCTGAAAGCTATTCTTGGTGCAGTGGCTGAGTGCAGCTGTTCATATCTCTTAATATTTCAGTTTGAGGCACTGGGTGGGCGGAACTGATTAGAATTCCAAAAGCAATACATGCAGGTGGTTAGGGGGAACTCTTTGGGAATATACTAGGAGAGATTTTTGACAGAACCCCTACATTCTGAAGTTAAGTGGTAATAAGAACACTTTATGTACAAAGTACCTGAAGAAATGTCTTTTGCATTTTGCCTTAGTTTTCTTCTTTGGTTGGTGAAAGGGACACTTTTCTTTATATATTAAGAAATTCTTAAAATATGTTGTCAAGCATCTCTGGGAGTGGAAGGGAGTTAGGAGTGGCAGCCAGGGCAACGAGGGGGTCCCTGAAGTGCTCGGATTCTCATGGCTGAGCAGGGATTTAACCGCCACCGTGTCGAGCAAAAGAGCAAAGACCAAGACCACCAAGAAGGGCCCCTGGTGCACAACATCCAGTGTGTTTGCCATGTTTGACCAGTCACAGATTCATGAGTTCAAGGAGGCCTTCAGCATGATCTGTCAGAACAGAGATGGTTTCATCGACGCGGAAGACTTGGTTTGCGTGGACGAATGTGAAGAACCTGACCTGGGTTTGTGTCTGTAGGGTTTAAAGTGTGTCTTTATTAGGATGAGGGTTATAAATAAGGGAGATTTTGAGATCAAAGGTGTGTTTTTTCTTTTTTTTTTTTTTTAAACTCTTTTTCCATCTGGTTTTCTCCATGCTATAACATACTTAATTTTCTTTTCGCTCAGCCTCTTTATTTTCTGTGACTTTATTTTGTGGGATAGTGACCACCTGGGAGTTCGAGAGCTTGGGGTTTGTGTGTTGTGGCAGATTGCATAACATGCGAATAATGCTTTTAGCCAGCCACTTGTGTGTGTTTTGCTTCTTTCCTTGGGCTTGCGTGAAGAGGCAAAGATAAGATAGACATTTTGGCCTTGGCTGAGCCCCAGCAGGACTCAGAGCTGACGTCAGCTGCAGTCCCTCGGTCTTTTCCATGCTAATACTTTGCCACGGTTCTTTCCTCCTTGATGGTCCTTAACTGCCCTCCGAGTCCTTGCTTCATGGAGGCTAGGTGCAAAGCTTTCATCCCTCCTGCTGGGCAGTCCTGAGCCCTGTAGAAATAAACGGGCTCGCCTTTGGCTGCTCCGCCCCCATCTGGGCCTCATGGAGATGGCCTCCCCGCAGGGGCTGAGCTGGGCAGGTGGGAGCTTTCTGGAAGAACGCAGTGCCCATTGTCTTGTGTTGCCTAAGGGCCAGTGACGGTTAAGACCATCTCAAAACTGCGACAAAGTCCTGGTCTAAAGCTTGTTCTCACGTGTGCTGAACCAGTGTATTGTAACATGGCCTGGTCTGATGGAGAAGGATGATGATTTCCCGTCAGTGCCCTTGGCTTCTCTCTCCTCTTTGTGCGCCCAGCAGGCGGGGCAGGAATATGGGAAGATCACAGGAGGACCTGGGTTTGAATTCTGGCTGTGTCACTCGCTCTGTTACTACAAATAAATAACTCACGCTCAGCCTTAGTTTCCTCTCCTGGAGCAGGAGGCAGGCTTCTCATTTCTCTTGCACACATTTGTGGTGTAGAAGCGCCTGTGAGATGCAGCGCACCTGGATAGTGGCAGACAGTGATGATGATGGTATCTGTTAACGTTGGTGGAGCCCTTGCTTTGTAGCAGGTGTTGTCCTAAGATGTCACGTAGCTTGTTACTTGAGCCCCCCCAGAACTGCACGTCTGTTTTGCACACCAGGGCACTGAGGCACAGAAAGGTGAATACAGCACGTTGACACTGAAGCTCAGATTTGATTCCAGGCCCTCAAAAGTTTGCTTCCACCGTTGTCCAGATGTATAACCTTTTGATCATTTTGAAGACTTTCGATATTAGAAACTATAGCTACTTCTCAGTTCTCGGATAACACTTCCTTGGCTGGTACATTCACCTCCTGGTAGACCCACCCGTGGGCAACAGAGACAACCCACTGATGAGAAAGTTGTCCTCTTGCAGCGGTGACAGATGCAGTTGAAAGGGTCGTCCCGGTTCAGTGGGAAGCATTCTTCTCCCCTCAGAGACCACGGGCAGCGCCCCCATGGGCGGCACGCAGGCTGGGAGTCATTGTTCTAGAACTTCTGATGAGTCCCCAGACCCTTTTGCTCCCCTGGGCATTTGTCCTTAATCCGGGTTGTCCTGGGGCTCTGCCCTGCCGTGGAGGGTGCGGCTTGACAGGGAGCAGCTGCCCCTGGTCATGGGATGGGCGTTGGAGCCTGGACAGTTTCTTATCTGCTGTGAGGCTCAGATGACATGTGATTCATTCTGGTCCTGCTAAGCGTTTGGGGGACTTTTGCCAGGACCTGGTGAAAGCTCTAGGGTAGCTCCTCTGTATGGGAGAGCAGGTCAACTCTATCCCCTAGTGGCCTCCTGAGGCTTTGGGGGAAGGTGTTTGGCTGTATTCATCACCGGCCAGTCTAGAAAAACACTGGCTGGGCTTGAACCTGGCAGCTGAAAGCCCTGTGATGCTCTCATAAGCTGTCATCATCAGTTTTCTTCTTTTGGACCTAAGTGTGTATTTATGGTAAACCGTTTTAAGTTGCATGTGCCAGATTTGAGTCTCAACTACATATCCGTGTCTGTTTACACGCCATTAGGAAATTGGGTTTTCTTGACTTTTGCCAATTGAATGAAGGTTTGTGTGGCTGGATTGAATTGTCTGGCTAGGGTGTGCTGCTCAAACTTGGCCTCATGTTGAACCTATGGCTTGGAGAGGGAACCTTCCTGATCGGTGAATCACACTGGCTGGGCTTCGGGGATCATTCGTGATTCCCAACTGTGTCTTTACTATACGTCTGGTAGGGACATTTTGCTTTTCTAAATAGTGATATGAATTGGGGGAGTGTACTCTGCTTTTATTACTCTAACACACGTGAAGTTATACATTGGAACCCTTATTGTACCATAAATGGTACAACAATAGTATGTAATGACCTGAGTTTCTAAAAATGAGATTCTGCTTCCTATAGGTGGGGAGATATTTTGAGAAACTGGAACCCTAAAACCAGAAGGGGAGTTTCAGGTCTTTTGCCAGTGTGTGGTTACCTTTTAGCACTATCTGCACAGGGCACTAAACTAGATAACTTGAGAGTCAAAATAAGTCCTGCTTCCTGTCTTCAAGTTGCCTATGGCTTAGGAGGAGACGTAAGTGAGCTTAAAAACAACATGGGTTTGTAAGAGGGAAGATCTTGTTAGAAATGTCTGTTAACATTGGCACCGAGAGGAGCAAAATGGTTTGAAATAGACGGACCCATAGCCTCTGAGCCTGGCTTAGACATGATATTTTTGTGTGGATTTCTTAAACACAGAGAGAGGGAAGTTGGTGTCATCTGCCAATGACAGATGTTACTGTTCTTGATAGGAAATGGGTTTTTTTTTTGTCCCTCACATCACCCAGGATAGTGTAACTGTGGAATTCTGGAGAAAATTAGATATGCATGGTGTTTACAATGTGCTACAACTCTTTGCTCTGGGGCCTCACGTGCTGAGGTCTGCTGGGACCTGGGCTGCTTTCTCGCAGACATGTTAAAGTCAGACCTGCCTGCCAAGTGCACAAGCGGTGAACTGTACCCCCAAAACTATGCTTACTGCAGTCTATTTTGTCTCTGGGTCTGTGACAGCCCTTTTCTCCATCTCAGTTTGGGTTCAAACCCTAGAGCAGGAAAGAGATATAGTAAGTATGCTGTTGTTCTTCTCCAGCCCTCCCAAACAAAGCGGGATGTTGCTCACCGAAATATCATTTTCCTACCTGGGTAGAGTCTCAGAGTCTTCCTGAACATGTGGTTCCTGGTCGCAACTGCCGTTGGCTTAAAATTGGCACATTTTATGACGTCTGTGACCCATACCCTAGAGGCTGGAGGCGTTGTCATCTTTTGGTTGTGCTGTCATTTTAGTAAGTGTGAGCGGGTGTGCGAGTTCAGAAGATGACCAAGAACATGTTAGCGTGATCAGGAAAGATTCGATGGTGGAAGAAGGGGGGAGAGGATTGTGCTGGGTGGTGGGGAGGAAGCTGTCTTGTGAACAGAGGGACAGGAGAGGAAAGGAAGTACAACCCCTAATCTGGGGATGGTGAATAAGTCAGTCTGGTAGATTGGGCGGGTTTCTATGGGGCGGTGGTTCTCAGTTTTAGTGTATCAGTCACCTCTGGGCCCCATCCCCGGAGTTTCTGTTTTAGTAGGTGTGCGGCAGGGCTCGCGAATTTGCATTTCTTACCGGTTCCCAGGTGATGCTGCTGGTCCTGCTTTAGGGGGAGGTCAGGTGCTGCTAGAGGAGTCACATTCAAGTGGTGGTGGGGTGACCGGGGCAGCTGTGCTCCCCATTTCCAGGGATCACCTTTCCCACATGTGCTCCCTTCCGGGCTGGCCCTGGGCAGAGCTCTGCCGAGGTCTGGAGCTCCAGTCTAAGGAGCTGGCCCTTGACTGTAGGTTATGAGAAGCCAGGGGAGAATTTTATCTGGATCGTGTTATTGGCATTAACTTTTTCTTAATTTGGTAGCAGAGGGGGAAGCAGCCAGAGATGGTTAGACAATATGAAGGGTAGGGCTGTGTCCAAGGGGTGGGTTATTTCAGGAGTGGATTTGGGAGGAAGATGTGGAAGGAAAGAAAGAGGAAGAATACAAAGGTGACCCAACGTTTCCTTCAGCTTGGGAGCCTGGAGAATGGTGCTCACGTTGACATAAAGGGGAAATCAGAGCCCCGGCTCCTTTGGAGGGAACCTCTCAGTTATTTAAAAACTGGGTTGAAATTGCTTATCTTCTCTTCCAAGGAGATTATTATCTATCCTGTTTTCAAAGTCAAGGGTCTACGTCATGTTCCATGCTTTCCAGTTGTTTTTATCTTCAATGTCTAAGTTTTTCATGAGCTTAAACATGCAGTGACTTGCCGCCTGGAATAATTTCCTCTTATCCTGAGGTTTAAATGGAAGACTATTGTTTAAAAAATGTCTTAGCCATTCCAGTATAATTTTCTCTAGATATTTATACCCTTATAGTCTTGCCTTAAGTATAAGTGAAATAGTATCTTTGAAAGTCACTTGTTGGGGGGACTTCCTGGTGGCGCAGTAGTAAAGACTCCGAGCTCCCAATGCAGGGGCCCCGGATTCGATCCTTGGCCGGGGAACTAGATCCCACATGCATGCTGCAACTAAGAGTTCGCATGCTACAACTAAGGAGCTGGCGAGCCGCAGGTAAGGAGCGCAGCTGCTGCAACTAAATAAATAAATAAATAAAAATTTAAAAATAAAAGTCACTTACATTTTTAGCAGTAGAGCCCTAATTACATTGGGTTGCAGTGTAGCTCTTTAACTTTTCTGTAAGTTATCAATTTCTAGTTATTCGATCCTTATGAACACACACATTGGTTTACATGTGGGTTTTTCCTTTTTTTTTTTTTTTTTTTTTGAAAGTAATACATGTTCCAAATTGGAGAAAATTTGGAACATAATTAATAAGAGTTTAAGAAGAAGGGAAAATCAGCTGTGAACTACCCATAAATTACGCCTTTACCGTTTTCCTTCATCTCACTCAGTCTCCCGAGGACTGCGTGTGGATTGCGGCCGTTGTGCCAGCGTGTGGCGTTCGGTGACCCGTGTTCTCTCGCCTCTCCTCTGCCCCAGGATCTGGCTCCCCCTGTATTTTGCCTGGGGCCGCATGACTAGGAAACCGGATGCTGACCTGGACAAGGAAGGGGTCTGGCGAGCAGGGGCTGGGAGTGAAGAGGGCTGCGCTCGGGGCTCTGATGATTTGCTGTTCTCATCTCTGCCTCGTTCGGATCTGTCCTCCTGGGGCATTAGGGCCTGGGGATGGAGGAGGCTGGGGAAATCCGGCTGAAGAAACTGTGTCACAGCAGAATTCCCCTCGCCTTGTCCTCGGAGAGGGACCTGAGAAGGGGAGGTTCCTCGCCGATCACGCAGAGAGAGAAGGAAACGTTTGAGGTCAGTGACAGGCCAGCCTCAGCCTGAGGTGGCCTGAGCAGGACAGCTGCCATGGGTGGAACAGTACAGGTGTCAGTAAAGGCAGGTAGTGACAGAGCTTAAGGTGCAGTTGGGTGAGCGGATGCCCAGAGAGATGTTGCTTGAGTGGCTCCGAGAGGGGGTCCGGTGACGGGGGAGTGGGCTAAGTGAGCAGCCTGGCTTTGTGCGGGGTAAGTCCTGTCCCCTCCACCTCTCGCCTCTGGGAACTCCAGAGAAAAAGAAAGAGGAAGGGCTCGAGTCTTTATTTGGCTGTAGGAGCCATTGATCCTGCAGACTTAGGGAATAACTGTGAGTGACCTTACTTAGGACCCAGAAACTACTGGGGCTTAGGTGTGGTGACCATTTAATCTGTTGACCAAACTGGGACACTGTTAATATTTGCGTTGGGACTGGACCTGGCAAGCCCAGATCACCCTAGATATCAGGGATAGTCAGGTCACATATACACATAAAAAGACCTTTAGGAGCTGCTTCTTATAGCTTGAGTAACTCCTTCCCAAGGCCCTAAACTGTTTTCATACGTTGGCTTTTTTGTTCTGCCTTAAAAAAGAATTAAGGATAATAGCTCTTTGTTATATTAGGACTATTTTGCTATACTAAATATTTTACCAAAAATATGGTTAATGGCTAGTTGTTTCATTTTATAAATGTACCACAATTTTATTAATTGCATCACGTTAATCATCTAGGTTCCATTCCAGCTGTTTGCTACTATGAATGATAACAAAAGCAGTCAATCTTTGTGTATGTCTCAGTATTTCCTCAGAAGTCAGATTCTTAGAAATAGAACGACTGGATCAGATTGTACAGTTCTTGATATGTATTGCCAATTCTAGGCATTTATGGTAAATTTGAATTTCTCAGTTGAAAAAGTCTGACAGTTCAGCTGCTTGGTTTTGGAACTACTATGAAATACACGATTTTTTGAAAGTCACTAGATAATTTTTACCACTTATGACCTTGGACTACAAAGGGAAATGCAATGAAGCAACAACTTGAATAAAGAAGAGACTTTTGGAGAAGAGGGGGATAGATAAATTAGGAGTTCGGGATTAACAGATACACATTACTATATATAAAATAGATAAACAACAAGGATTTACTGTATGGCCCAGGGAACTATATTTAATATCTTGTAATAACCTATAATGGAAAAGAATCTGAAAAAGAATATATATATATACATATACATATATAATGAAATCACTTTGCGGTACACCTGAAACTAACACATTGTAAATGTAAATTTACATTGTAAATCAACTATACGTCAATAAAAAGTTGTTTGTTTTGGGGAAAAAAATTTCTATGGACAAAAATAAACATTTTTTCACATTGTAAAATAAAATTAAAAAAAACACGTTTATTGCTAATGCAACCTCTTTTCACATTGCCGTGGAGCGAACGTCTTAGAGAGACTGGATTATACTGAATGGAACTGCGGTGCGTGTGCGGGGTGTGGGCAAAGAAACATTTGCCTGTGAAAAATTTTTCCTGACTTTATTGACAGCTGGCACACCACGGTTGAAAGACCAAGTATTGGGCGTGTTGAGCTATGTGTAGCCTTCAGGAGGAACATGATTCTTTATGCCTGTGATGACAGTTGCACAACATCAGGGGGGCGCCGGTGGCATTTCTCGCGTGGCACGTGCATCTTATCAGCATGAAAGTGGCACATTTTCAGCAGTGGGTTCTTCCACTGTGAGTCAGCCGTGCAGCTGACCAGTCAGCTACTACTTATAGAATACTACTTTGTGGGAATGGTTGTCAGCAAAAAAAAAAAAAAAAAAAAGTCTGCCTGACCTCAGCGAGAGCTAAAGCTGGGAAGTCAGCTTTGAGAGAGCCGTGCGTGTAGATCACGGGGTCAGATGAAGTGAAGGTGCTTTGTGGAGGCCGTGTGGTAACGGGTTCGGTCACTGCTGACGTCTCTGTGCAGCATGCCAGCCCTGGGCCCGGGGTGCACATTCCTGACTGTGTTACAACTTGCTCAGAGGGGTCAGACCAGTTTGCAGACAGGAAAGAAGAAACTTCTGGAAGGTTCCTGTGTCAAAACTTCCTGGTGAGTGTGAAAGCATTCCTCAGTTGTTCCTAGCTCAACTAGTCTGTAAAGATTCAAAAGACCCAGGAAGGATTTCCTTCTATTTTAAATATGAGAGACTGCAGTCCATTCCAAAATGATGAAGTGTGTGGGTGATTATGTTCTAACAGTCAGGAAAATGAAGTGTTATTGTAAGTATGACGCTCAGATGATAATACATAAGCCAAAGAATAACTTTGAATATTGACTTGTTTCGCTCCGAGGGCCTCTGTGCATTTTGAAGCATCACTAATCTTAAAAAAAAAAAAAAAAAAAATCTTAGGGCTGGAGTTCTGCTTTTTTAGATTTCCCAGTTTTCTGATGATGACTTGTGTCTCATTCCTTCTGCTGAGTCTGTAATCCAGTGTTCCACTTTGCTTCTCTCTGTTCTCTGGTCCTGGATTTAACAGTTATTGATATGGCTTCCCAGTTGTTTTTGAAAGGTGACTTGACAATGTTAGGCGTAAGTGGAAGCTGTATTACACCCTTCCGATTGATAGCATGTAGCTTTTAGGACATGAGTATGGCCAAGGTAGTGTCTTTGATATCTTAAGCAGCTCCTTGAATTCCTTGGACATCCCTGAAATGGATGCACATGCAATGCATGCTGTCCAGGACAATAAATGACTGTGGTTTATGCCTTTAAAAAAAAGTCATCCTGGAACTTCCCTCGTGGCGCAGTGCTTAAGAATCTGCCTGCCAACGCAGGGAACATGGGTTCGATTCCTGGTCCGGGAAGATCCCACATGCCGCGGAGCATCTAAGCCCCTGCGCCACAACTACTGAAACCCACGTGCCTAGAGCCCGTGCTCCTCAGCAAGAGAAGCCACCGCAATGAGAAGCCGGTGCACCGCAACGAAGAGTAGCCCCCGCTCGCCGCTACTAGAGAAAAGCCCGCGCGCCGCTACTAGAGAAAAGCCCACGCGCAGCAATGAAGACCTAACGCAGCCGAAAACAAATTAAATTAAAAAAAAAGTCATCCAGGCAAGCTGTCTCCCCCCCCACCCCCCACTGTCATATCTGAGCTCTTTGCTCTTAAAATGGGTACTAAGCCTGTTTGAAGGTATTTACGAGGAAGATGTGAATTTGGCTTTCCCTCTCTCATTGTTAGCGGTGATTGGTCAGTTATTGTGGATTTTTAGCAATCACTTCAAGTAAGGAAGATTGGACTCTGTGATTTTAATATTACAGTAGGCTTAAAAATACCTATAAAGGCTTGGCTCGTAGATGACTGTTAGCTGCCACTCATATTCTTAATGCTTTAGGTATGCAAACCACTCCCTATTTTCATAATTTAATCACCGAACACATTTTTTTAAGTCCCAAGTTAGTAGTGAGAAACCGAACCTTTGAATTCCTTTTAAAGGATAAACTTGTTTCTGATCTTAGGAGAATTGTGGTTTGTGTGTTCATGTTTATTGGTAAGAATTTTTCTGGGCTGGGCCATTTAAAAACTGTCGGTTTCCAAATTTTCCATGTGCAAGGTTGTTGTTGTTTTTTTTTTTTGGTTAAAGATAAGGGAGAGGGAGACCCTAGGCGAAGGCACTGTGACAGTTCTAAACTGCCTGAGAGTCGGTTGTTAAGTGGAACTAGCCTTAAGGCAGCTGGAGAGCCTGTAAGCCTTTTGTAAGCAGCTGCATCGTATCAAATAACTGATCTGCATTAATGTTAGTATGAAAAGCAGACCGAGTAGTGTCTTTAAGTGTATTTGTTTTATGAATCTGGCAATACCAACCTTCAAGTTGTGTGACCCCTGGAGTAGTTACCCTGTGGGCATGGGAAACGTAACACCTTACTTGAGGGATCCATAAAAAGAAACTCAGTTCCTACCCTTGGCGGGGAAAAGAAGTGTTTCAAAATGTTATAGGAAGAATTTTTTCCCCTTCTTTCCCATTAGCTTATTCTCTTAACCTAGATGCTGTCCCATCTGCAGGAACAGAAGGGGGGAAAACATTCCATGAAACATTTTGATTGGCGGGTTAATTGGAAAAACACTGTAATATTTTAAAGGACAGCTGAAGATAAATGGAAACTTAAACAAAATTCATTGGTAGGTATGCTGCAGGTCATATGTACTGGATGAACACAAATTAGTTTTTGTGTTTGAGTTAATTTATAACAATAATTACTATCTCTTTACACATAAGACCTGTTAAAGTTGTTTGGCGGTATGGGTGGAGGAAAGGTGGGTACAAAAATGACTCTATATTCAGTCTCCATTTCCTTGCCCACTACTCTGTTTTGTGTTTTGCTCTTGCTTCTCTAGTGATGATTTCCCTCCCCACGGTCATGCCTCCGATCTCCTTGGACTCAGTGTAGTGGATGCGTTTTCCTTCTTACCTTCACCCCTTGGCAGCATTTGCTGTGTTGTAAGTCACTCCTTTGTTCTTGAAGCACTCCCTGCCCAATTCTGAAGGACTGCCCAGTCCTTCTGCAGAAAAGTTAGTCTCTTGTTCACTAGTCTTATCTCCCCAGCAAATAATCAGAGGTGGAAGCTAGGAGATCAGGGGTGTAACACATATAAGGTGCTGTAGGCCTTTAGAAGACTGGAGGGAAACTGGAGGACCAGGTGTGAATTCCTGGTAGAAGCAGCATTGAATTTTTTTTTCCTCTTGTTTAAGTGGCTTTTGAGATGCACTTGGCACGGTGGGAGCTCAGTTCTTGAATGAATGAAGGCAGGGTTTAAACAAACAGATTGGATCCGGGAAGAGGAGTTGCAGTGTAGGAAACAGCATGAGCAAAACAGTCAGCTGAGGGGGATGATGGAGCTTTGAAGGTGAAAATGAATCATTCTCTTGGCTGGGGTAGGGGTGGGGGTGGGGGCAGGAGGAGGGCAAGGCTGCGAATGCCAGCCAAGGAATTTCGGGTTGTGTTTGTTAGGCAGTGGGTGGAGTGGAAGGGTTCTGAGCTGGAGCGGCTGGAAGCATTGGGAAGGTTAATTCGGCAGCAGTGTGTTGGATGGGGTTAAAATGAGGACAACCTCACTGTGGTCTCACCTCTGGACTCTTCTCAGGCATTTTGTCGCTGGAGGGGGTCAAGTCCCAGCCACTGCCTTCCTGCTGCCCCGGCTCAGTCCTATTGTCCTTTGGTCACTTCCTGAACCACCTGGTACCATGACCATTGCCTGTTGAATTCCTACCACCTTGCGTGCACAGCATATCAAGTAATAACAGCCTTAACTCTGGTCTCCTGATAACATGAATACTAATGCAGTAACCTGTAACCTTGGGAGAAATCTTGGTACCTGGTGGGAGATACAGCAGCGTGTGAGTGGAGTTAACTCGAAGCCCCAGATCTGTGAGCAGGTCTGTGATGTAGGAAAGTGTGTGAGGAGGGTGTGGGCCCTGTGAGCTGGGTGCCTTGGATAGGATTAGGAATAAGGGGCTTAGGGTGAAATCAGGGCTCAGTGTTTGCTTAAAACCCTAATTAATAGTTCCCAGGAATGAAAAACATGAGAATTGACTTTCCTCTCTTCCTCTGCAGGACTCCTTTCCCCCATATACACAAACTAAAGACACCTTCCCCAAAATGCCATATTGACATCATAGTAGCTTGTTTTTTTTTTTTTTTTTTTTCTTCTCTAAAAGAGTAAGTACTTCTAAGGTCAAGTGAAAGTATGAAGGAAACATTTTGAAAGCACTTCTTTCTGTTCAAACCTTGGTGAGCTTGGGGCAAGGATCAAGGGTGGGGTGACAAGTGCATTGGGCTGGGATCCCCTCTCTTCACCTCTGCTGGCCTCTCTCTTTGTACACATTTGGGAATGTTCTGTGCACATGCCTTGAGCCATGGGTAATCAGTAGGCTGCCTGCCTTATCTCAATAAGTGTTATCTATGTTAGGTCTTTCTGGTGGGTAAAAATGACAAAAAAAAGTGTCATTCTGAGATATTAGAGAATAGAGAACTGTGATTATAAGTGTTTTGGTAGATTCCTGTGACATCAGGAAACAGAGATACTTTCTTATGCTTGAGAAAATATTCATGCTTCATTGTTATTTATAAGCTATGGAACAGCTGGAATGTGCGGAAAGTCACTCAGATGGAATAAAACTAGGACTAGGTTAGAACGTCAATTAATATTGTGATCATAAATATGTCGCTGATGCCATACATGCCTTCAGTTCTTGTAGCAGCAGCAGCAGCAACTTTCCTCAGCTACTGGAATTTTCACTGACCTGCCGACCTGAGTGCAAACTGCAGAGGGGTGGTTGCTTTGGTGAGAACATCCTTCCCTCTTAGCAGCTCCTGCTGTCTTTGCGGGTGAGCCCTGGAAAAAGAGGCTCCTGGTACAAACATTATCTGCGTTCAATTTGTGGAAGTCAGTTTAACGATAATCTTAAATTCAGCTTGCTAAATTACAATCTAAGCAATATTTTGTGTAGGTGTATTTCTGTGTGTGTGCTGAGTGCCACCTGGCTATGGCCTCCGCATATTTTAAGCGAGAGTTTCAGGAATTCTGCTTAGCACAATATCCTAATTCTGATCTCATGCTTTAGGTAAGTGTGTCAGGTATGTGGAGATGAACTGGGCTGCCTGGTGTCACACAGCTAGGTGGTATCAGAACTCACACTTTTTGTATTTTCACTTCCTATTCAGGGCTTTCCCCAATAAACTACAGTTTTTCTCTTTAAAACAGTGATGGAAGTTGTTTAGAGTCAGAGCATTCCTGTTGGTCCAGGGAGGCAGGATCCACATGAAACGTGGGCATCTCATCAGCTCCCCTTGGTAGGGATTTATGAGGGCTCACATTTGGTGCTTTTCTATTAGCAATTAAAAAGATGTGTTCTTAAAAAAAAAAAAAAAAGGTGTGTTCTTAATGAACAAAGAGTTTGTTTTCTTAATCCTAGTGTCTTAGCTTGGGTTGTTATAACAAAATATCATAGGCTGAGTGGCTTAAACAACAGATATTTATTTCTCATTTCTGGAGGCTGGGAAATCCAAGATGAAGGTGCCACCAGATTTGTTCCTGGCGAGAACCCTCTTCCTGGCTTGTCCACCTTCTCGCCGTGTGGAGAGAGAGCACACAAGCTTTGGTCTCTTCCTCTTATAAGGACACTAATCCTGTCAAGGGGCCCCACCCTCATGACCTCATCTAAACCTAATGACCTCATCTAAATCTAATTGCCCCCCGAAGGCCCTTCCTCCAAATACCATCACTTTGGAGGTTAGGGCTTCACCATATGAATTTGGGGTGCACACAAACATTGGGTCCATAACACACAGTGATACTGATTTTTAAATGGGCTATCTGATAGAAAATATGTGTTCTAGAGGAGATCCAGTGTATCAGTAATTATTATTCATACAAATATTCAGATTTGATGCACTGTATTTGAAAATACTCAGAGATGACTAATAATTTGACTTTTTCTATGTGCTTGTCCAGTTATTGAGCAAATATTTACTTGAGCACATCTTATGATTCAGGCCCTGTGCTGCGTTCTAGGCTGAAGGGATAAGAAAGCTGTAGCACACATTTGGTAGCCAGTATTAATGTTGTATACAAAGAGTTATTTTCTTCCAATTTTCTTTCAAATAAATTTTATCAAGCTGCAGTCTTGTCCTGTTTTTTTTTATATGCAATATTATGAACACACATAATATATAGATAATATAATGAATACCTAAGTACTCACACCTGGCTCTGTCAGATCTTAATATTTGAAGGAAACATGTCAAAATGTTTTTTTATTGTGAGAAATGAACATCACTGGGAATTGAAGACCCTTGTGTGTCACACCTTGTCCTCTGTGTCTCTGTCCTCTTTTAGAAGTAACCACTATCCAGGATTTGGGGTATATCATTACCGTGCATGATTTTATGCTTTTTTTATACATGTATGAGTTTATGAGCAATATAAAATAATCATTTTTAAAACTTTATGAAAAAGATAGCAAACTGTATAAGTTTTTCTGTACCTTGAGAGAAAAAACAGCCATAAAAAATTACTTTTGAGATTCATTCATTTTGCTACCTAGCTCTAGTTCTTTTTTAAAAACGGATGTATATAGTATTCCTTTGTATGATTAGTCTGTGTTATATTAGCCTGTTCTCCTGTTGTCAGATATGTTTGGCATGTTTCTGAATTTTCAGTATTGTAAACAGCACTGCTTGGACATTATTGTTTATGTCTCCTGATGTGTGTGTGTAAGATTCTCTGGGGACACATGTGAGTGTGGAGTTGCTGGGTGAAGCTTATCTCCAGCTTTACCAGATAGTGTCACATTGCTGTACACAGGAGCCAGTTTACATTCCCCTCAGAGTATCTGTGATCTTGTTGAACTGCATCTTCCCCAACACTTGGTATCATCAAACTTTGGAAGTTTTGCTCATCTGTGTAGTGTAAAGTGATACCTTACTGTTTCTAGCTTTAACGCTGCAGTTCCCTGATTGCGGTGAGGTCGACTATCCTATTACATGTCTGTTGGCCTTTCAGGCTGCTGCTTCGGAGTGCCTGTTCATAAGGTACCCCCACTTCTTTATTGGTGGTGGGACTCGGGTGCAGAAAAGTGGATCGACTGTAATCTTTGATTCATGACATATGATCATCATTGGGTTTTGTACGACCCTCTCGTTTATTCATATTTTTAATGTAATGAATACCTGTGAACTCATCAGGGTCTGAAACATTGCCAACAATTTCCATCTGCCTGTGTTTCTCCCTGCTCCATTCCTCTGCCTCCCCCGGCCGACCCCTTATTTTTTAAAATAATATCTTGAACTTTAATCATTGCTTCTCATCTAGTTGTGTATGTGCTCTTCACTCAGGGCCTTGTTTTTCTCATTCCCTGTTATTAGTATGATTTATCTGGGTTGTTTCCTTGACTTTGTCCATTCATTTTCACTGCCCTATAACATTCCCCAGTGTTACTATTTTTCTATCATTTCACCTGTGACTGGGTTATTTCTAGTTTTGTTGTTATGCACCATTCTTCTGTCAACGTTCATTTATATGAATCTTGCTGGCTGTGATCAGGATGGTCTCTTGAATACTATCTGGGACAGGAAATGCTGGATTAGATATTCTGATATTAACTTGGTTAGCCAATTCCAATTTTTTCCCTACAAGGTGTACTATTCATGTTCCTGCAAGCAGTGAATCATGTTGCTCTAGAGCTTCTTCTCAATTTGTAGTTCTTTTTGTGTATATAATTCTCATTGGTACACAGCTGTTGCTTTGGTGGAATTGGTAATAAGGTTTGATTTCCTTGTAACACGGCAGCTGGTCTGGAGGGAGTGGAGGAGGAACCCATAAATCTGCCTGGCTCACTGCTGGAGGCTCCCAGTGTTTGTGAAAAGAACCTGATATTTGCGGGTGGCCACGTGGGCTTAGGTCGTTTGCCGCATCTCTCCTCACTTGTATTTGATTCCTGCCTTTATGTTGATAATTATTTAAGATTTACTGGTTTTATAATATATCTCATAAGTCTATTTAAAGTTAAAGCAGGTAGAATTGCTGCTGTTTTGTAGTGTCTGCTCTGTTTTGTTCATGGTGGATTTTTTCCTTGTGTGTTTTTTAGTTTTGGATTGTGAGCTCCTTTTCAGTTGAGTTTTATCTGTGGGAGTCCTGGGAGACCTGGGTCTAGGCTGTATTAAAAATATAGAGTAGGAGTTTGATTGACCAAATACTTAGCAATGTTGGGTAAACTATAATAAACATCCTTTAATGCATAGCTGTGATTGTTTAAAAAGTATGGAAAAATCCCTAGAATCTGACAGTGAGGAAAAGACATAATTCCAGACAGTATACTAGGTATATACTGAACTCTCAGCAGAGTCAGAATCAAGATGCTTGGTGTCTTCACACCAACATGGGGAGAGAGAAGGAAGTTTTGGGCAAGGAGTTGGAGCTGGGATCTTCCTCCATGTCTAGTTTGCCGGGACCGTTCTATGGCTGCACCCTCAGTGAAGGAATGGAACAGAGAATGCCTCCCCACCAACACAGAAACCTGAAGAAGTTTGTCTATCTCAGCCTGGGCTCTGGGTAGGGGATACAAGTGCTCTGGTCTCTTCCTAAAATTAGAAAGCACAGGTGGTCCCTTACCTCTTAGGGTTCACATGTATGCTACCCAAGTTCTCCAGGAATCACCAAGTCAGGGAATTAGCATAAAATCCAACACAGAGTCAGTGATGGCCCTCTGCTGAGGTGCCTCCCAAAAACAAATCCGTGGCTGTTTATATGTCTTCTCCCTTAGCAGTAAGCTTCTTGGAATGTGGACACATTCCAAGAAACACCTATGCACCTGTGTACATCAGTGTGTTTGTGGAATGAATGAATAAGTGAACAAGTGGAAACACGTGGGCATTTTTAAACATACGTAACTTTTACCCACTATGTAGGTTTTCAACATGTTAAAAAAAATAAAGCTTAGAAGGGATGCTATTTTGCAGTTAAATTTTTTTACGGTTTTCAAATCATTCTTCCATTCTTAGAATCGTCTTCAGATCCCAGAATCAGCAGACATTTATTGAGCATCTTTGCTGTTCTGTGTGTTGTGAAGGATACAAAGACGACTGTGTGCTCTGCCCGTTAGGGACTGATAAGCTTGAACATAAATTATTACGTGCAAAGTGCAAAATAAGTGCTATAGTAAAATTTTAACATAGTTTTGGGATAGCAGAGGTTGGCAGTGATTCATTTCACCTCAGGGATTTGTTCGTTCAGTGAACATTTACTAGCGCTTCCACGTGGTCAGCGCTGGGAGGATTACAAAAGTACCTAAGATTTATTGTATGCTCACCCGTGTATTAGGCCGCAAACATTTTATATACAGTTAATGTCTACAATGTAATTTAATTCCCACAACATCCCCTTGAAGAGGATCCTATAATTATCCTCACTTTAAAACTTTTTATTGGAATTTAGCATATATTTAGAGAAGTCCACTTTCACACGTGTACACCTGGATGGACGTTCATGAATTGTATACACCTGTGTAACCAGCACCCAGAGTAAGAACAAACTAAACATTACAGACACTCCAGAGCCTCCCCTTATGCCTCCTTTACTTCCAACAGCAATTTTTTTTTTCCTGTTTCTGTATTTTCTAGAAATGGAATCCTATAGTATGTATTCTTTTGGTATGTTGCTCTATTGTATGTAGTTTTGGATTGCTCATTCCCATTGTTGCCTAGTATTCCATTAGCCCCATTTTACAGATGAGGAAACAGGCTGAGATCATGCAACTAGTAATGAATGTATTACAATGCCACTAAGTGTTTTTTTCGAAACATGATTTTTCATGTTCTTACGGTGTTGGTGTTCTGTCATGTAGGTATAGCATGATTAATTTAACCCCAATGAATTTATCCTTCTGATGGATATCTGGGTTGTTTCTAACATGTCATCACTGATACTTTACCATAAAAGAAAAAAATCCATTTCAGTATTTAAAGTATGTTTTTAAGTTTCCAGCTACTTTGCTGTTGACAGTAATCAGGTCCATATAAATATGGCCGCTAACAAAGTATTGATTTCCCCCGTGGCTTCTTTGTGAGGTAGCAGCTGCCAGTCAAGTGTGGCTTTTGTAGTTTTTGTACATAGTCTACTTGCCTTTTGAAAGTACCTTGTAAGTGTATGTAGTGTCCTTGCTTTTTTCCTTTTGCCCTATTTATGTTGTCTTCTTGTTACTCCGCTTTTTTCCTTGAAAATTTATTAGATCATCTCAGTTCCGCTGTAACCCCAAATTACATTCCTTTGCCTGAGGGGTAGCTCTCCCTTTGGTCTACTGATGAGTCCTTCAGGAGGCTCTCCAGGGGTCATGGGTCTTCAGAGGACATAGAATTTTCTTTTTCTTTTTTTTTTAATTGAAGTATAGTTAATTTATAATGTTGTTAGTTTCTGGTGTACAGCAAAGTGATTCAGAGATACACACACACACACACACACACACATACACACACACACAGACACACACATATATATATATACTTTTTCATATTCTTTTCTGTTATACTTTATTACAAGATATTGAATATAATTCCCTGTGCTATACAGTTGGACATTGTTTATCTATTTTATTTATTATTTTAAAATTTATTTTTATATTATTTATTTATATATTTATTTATTTATGGCTGTGTTGGGTCTTTGTTGCTGCGTACGGGCTTTCTCTAGTTGCGGTGAGCGGGGGCTGCTCTTCGTTGCGGTGCGCAGGCTTCTCATTGCGGTGGCTTCTCTTGTTGCAGTGCACGGGCTCTAGGCGTGCAGGCTTCAGTAGTTGTGGCACACGGGCTCAGTAGTTGTGACTTGTGGGTTCTAGAGCACAGGCTCAGTAGTTGTGGCCCACAGGCTTCGTTGCTCTGCGGCATGTGAGATCTTCCTGGACCAGGGCTTGAGCCCATGTCCCCTGCATTGGCAGATGGATTCTTAACCACTGCACCGCCACGAAAGTCCTCTATTTTATATATAGTAGTTTGTATTTGCTAATCCCAAAGTCCTAATTTATCTCCCCCAACCCTTTCCCCTTTGGTAACTGTAAGGTTGTTTTCTATGTCTGTGAGTCTGTTTCTATTTTGTAAATAAGTTCTTTTGTATCATATTTTAGGTTCCACATATAATATTATATGATACTTGTCTGTGTCTGACGTACTTCACTTAGTATGATAATCTCTAGGTCCATCCATGTTGCTACAAATGGCATTATTTCATTCTTTTTTATGGCTGAGTAACATTCCACTGTATATATATACCACATCTTCTTTATCCATTCATCTGTCAGTGGACATTTAGGTTGCTTCCAGGTCCTGGCTATTGTAAATAGTGCTGCAATGAACATTGGGGTACATGTGTCTTTTCGAATTAGAGTTTTGTCCAGATATATGCCCAGGAGTGGGATTGCTGGATCATATGGTAACTCTATTTTTAGTTTTTTAAGACACCTCCTTACTATTTTCCATAGTGGCTACACCAATTTACATTCCCACCAACAGTGTAGGAGAACTCCCTTTTCTCCACATCCTCTCCAGCATTTATTATTTGTAGATTTTTGATGATGGCCATTCTGACCCGTGTGAGGTGATACCTCATTGTGGCTCTGATTTGCATTTCTCTACTAATTATCAGTGTTGAACATCTTTTCATGTGCTTATTGCTTAGATGTTTTTTTGTGAAACATTGTTTAGTGCTGTGATTCACAAAGGGAACTTCTGGAATGTGAGCTCCTGGAAGGTAGGAGCTGTATGGTAGTCACCATGGCGCCTTGCATGTAGTTGGTGCTTAGTAAATGACTCATTGAGGACCTGCTGGAGCCTCAGGCTTTTATTCTTTTGATTGAACTCTATAATGTCTGTCATGGTTTATGCTTTGCGGGAACACGATTAATTTTCTTAGACTCTTCAAACACAAATAGAATACCTGGAGCTGTTTATTTAAAATTTTTTTCTCTATTCTGATAGTAAAGATGAGTGATTTAGGAGTGCACTAGAAAATAAATTTATAATGGTTTTGCTATAATACGAAGTTTCTTATGTTTTCTCCATTCTTTGAATATTTATTGAAGCCCAGCCTACTGAATGTCATGCAATAGACATAGAAAGATGCATATAAATAATCCCTGCCCTTGGGGAACCTAGTGGGAGAGACAGACACAAATATGAATATAATACAGTGTGGTAAAATAGATCAATATAGCTGTGAGTAGGTTTTGGTTTTTGAACACCGTGGAAGGGGAGACCCTTCCATAGCGGATGGAGAGGGTGTCCATCCTGGGTCCTCCTGGAATAGATGACACCAGGACAGAATCTTAGGGAAAGTGCATAAATTCCTACACAACCTTCCACCCAGGCACTACTCCACCTCTTTTCCCCTTTATTTCTAGAGTGGGAGTACTGCCCATAGTTACAATATTCTACCCTTTCTAATGAAAAAACCTAATTTTTGTCTCTTCCCTCACATCACCTGGCTCTTCTCTTGTGGGGTCATGCTGATTCGAGCTCTGAAATGGCTTTAGAATGTGGTTTCTGCTATCTTGTCCTTTCTTTCCTCCCATGGATGCTTCCTGGGTTTGGAAGAAAAGGGGTGGAAATCAGTTTTGGTTGTGTTTTAAGCATCTGACCTGGAGCCTGGCACATCGTGGGTTCAAACTTCTGTTGAACGAGAATGACCCGAGTGATCTCTAACTGGTCTTCCTTCCTCTTGTCTCTTTTCCTTCCCTTTGACTCTATACAGAGTCCTCAAAATTAGTAGAACTTCCCCCCTCCCCCGGCATCATTCCTCTGCTTAAAATTCTTCTGTGACTCCTCATCCTCAAGATGAAAATCCAACATCTTAGTCCAGGTCCTTACCATTGACCCAGCCTGCATGAAGCGCACCCCATCATACTGCATATTAGAGCATGCCTTGAGATCTTTGTCATTTCCTGGCCCCATGTACTCTCCTTTTTGCTGATGTGTCATTTCTGTGTCAGGTATTAAGATCCAGCTCAGCTGTCACCACCCCTGTGAAACTTTCCCTACCTTTCCCAGGAAGAATTAGTACCCTCTGCTGGGTTCCCTGACGTCTATCCAATCAGTCCTCTTGTAGGGTTTCTATATTACGCTACAACCCTCTTTTTCCCTCTGCATTTCTCCCATTACACTGAGGGCCAGGAATTGTGCCTGATTCTTCTTTGTCCCCTGGTCAGGCCCATGTTACATGTCAGACAAATAGATTGTCCCTATAAACACACTTCCTGCTTTCCCATCTCTTTTGTTTTGCTTGCATGATTTTTTAATGATAGACACGCCCTACCATAAGCTCTGTTTATTTATTTATTTATTTAACATCTTTATTGGAGTGTAATTGCTTTGCAAGGGTGTGTTAGTTTCTGCTGTATAACAAAGTGAATCAGCTATACATATACATATATCCCCATATCTCCTCCCTCTTGCGTCTCCCTCGCACCCTCCCTATCCCACCCCTCTAGGTAGTCACAAAGCACCGCATCAGCTCTATTTAAATGTAGTGCATTATTTAAGGGCCAGTTTCTCATGCCTTGTCTGTGAAATTTTCTGTGATTATGGCACCCCAGAATATTGGCAGCTACCTCTGAACCATCTATGTTTGTTCGCCCTTGGCTGTGGCACTTATACAACATCCTGCTATTATTTTTTTTACACCTATACACTTAAAAAAAAGTTATTTATATATTTATTTTTGGCTGTGTGGGGTCTTCATTGCTGCGCGCGGGCTTTCTCTAGTTGCAGCGAGCGAGGGTTACTCTTCCTTGTGGTGCATGGGCTTCTCATTGCGGTGGCTTCTCTTGTTGCAGAGCACGGGCTCTAGGCATGTGGGCTTCAGTAGTTGTGGCTCGCGGGCTCTAGAGCAGGCTCAGTAGTTGTGGTGCACGGGTTTAGTTGCTCCGTGGCATGTGGGATCTTCCTGGACCAGGGCTTGAACCTGCGTCGCCTGCATAGGCGGGTAGATTCTTAACCATGGCGCCACCAGGGGAGCCCAACACCTGCTATTATTATTTGTACTTTTGTTGTGTATGGGTCATCTCTCCCTAGTTAGATAATAAACTCTGAAGTTAGAAGTCTTCTCATAGATAATTTTGAATCGTCTCTGTTGAAAAATAGAATTCCTTATTTAATATTCATTTGTTCTTTAAAAGTAGGTCTATTAGTGACACATTCTTTTAGTTCCCTTTGAGAATGTCTATTTGCCATTCATCCCTGAAGGATACTTTTGCTGGATATAAAATTTTCAGTTGACA
Organism: Balaenoptera ricei; assembly: GCF_028023285.1. Taxonomy (NCBI): domain Eukaryota; kingdom Metazoa; phylum Chordata; class Mammalia; order Artiodactyla; family Balaenopteridae; genus Balaenoptera; species Balaenoptera ricei. The sequence goes on from NC_082643.1 coordinate 31,197,937, forward strand.
GTTCTTCTGTTTCAGCACTTAAAAAATGTGCTACTTCCTTTAATCTCCATGGTTTCAGAGGGGAAATTCACTGTCATTTGAATTGGTGTTCCCCTCCTGATAGTGTGTCATTTGAATTGGTGTTCCTCTCCTGATAGTGTGTCATTTCTATCTGGCTGCATTCAAGACTTTTTGTCTTTAGTTTTCAGAAGTTTAGTTAGGATGTTATGATACTTTACCATTGACCCCAGCCTTGGCATGGATTTTTTTGGGTTTATCCTGATTCAGGAGTTTGCTCAGCTTCTTAAATCTGTATGTTTGTGACTTTTACTAAATTTGGGAAGTTCTCAGTCATCATTTCTCTGAATACTCTTCCAGCCTCACCCCATTTCTCCTCTCCTTCTGGGACTCTGATGATACAGATGTTGGATCTTTTGTTGTTTCACAGGTTCCTGAGGCTGTGTTCATTTTTTTCAGCCTGTTTTCTCTCTGTTGTTCAGATTAAGTGAATTCCATTTGTTTTTTTCCTCAAGTCCATGGATTCTGTTCTCTTTCATCTCCACTCTACTATTTTTTTTTAACATCTTTATTGGAGTATAATTGCTTTACAATGGTGCGTTAGTTTCTGCTTTATAACAAAGTGAATCAGTTATACATATACATATGTTCCCATATCTTTTCCCTCTTGCGTCTCCCTCCCTCCCACCCTCCCTGTCCCGCTCCTCTAGGTGGTCACAAAGCCCCGAGCTGATCTCCCTGTGCTATGCGGTTGCTTCCCACTAGCTATCTGTTTTACGTTTGGTAGTGTATATATGTCCATGCCACTCTCTCACTTTGTCACAGCTTACCCTTCCCCCTCCCCATATCCTCAAGTCCATTCTCTAGTAGGTCTGTGTCTTTATTCCCGTCTTACCCCTAGGTTCTTCATGACCTTTTTTTTTTTTTCTCTTAGATTCCATATATATGTGTTAGCATACGGTATTTGTTTTTCTCTTTCTGACTTACTTCACTCTGTATGACAGACTCTAGGTCCATCCACCTCACTACAAATATCTCAATTTCGTTTCTTTTTATGGCTGAGTGATATTCCATTGTATATATTTGCCACATCTTCTTTATCCATTCATCCGATGATGGACACTTAGGTTGCTTCCATGTCCTGGCTATTGTAAATAGTGCTGCAATGAACATTGGGGTGCATGTGTCTTTTTGAATTATGGTTTTCTCAGGGTATATGCCCAGTAGTGGGGTTGCTGGGTCGTATGGTAGTTCTATTTTTAGTTTTTTAAGGAACCTCCATACTGTTCTCCATAGTGGCTGTATCAATTTACATTCCCACAAACAGTGCAAGTCCACTCTACTATTGAGCCCATCCTGCGAATTTTTACTTCTGTTACTCTATTTCCCAGTTATATAATATTTGGTTCTTTTTTATATCTCCTATTTATTTGCTGAGAATTTCTTTTTTTTACTTTGTTTTAACAGAATTTATAATGGATAGTTGAAGCACTTTTATGACTTTTATGCTTTAAAGTCCTTATCAGGTACTTCCAACATCTCATTTTTCTCCGGGTTGGCATCAGTTGATTGGCTTTTGTCATTCAAGTTACGGTTTTCCTGGTTCTTGGTCTGATGGGTGATTTTCCATTGTATCCATTTTGCCTGGACATATGAGGATATTCTGGGTCTCATTTAAATCTTGTATTTCAGCAGGCAGTCACCCTGTTTAGTTTTAGTACATTTGTAGGCTGTGGTTTCAATGACAGGTTAATTTTCAGAGCCTTTGCAGTGTTATTTTAATCTGCTTGGTTGACCAGGTGTCGCTGGAGCTCCCATTGCTCCCTGCTGGTACTGGTTGCGGGGGTGGAAGGGGTTTCCCTGGGTGGGGCCACTGGGCATCTCTTGGTGGAAGAAGGTAGACTCAGGCCTCTGCGGAATAGGAGCGTCCCTGAGTGCAGTGGATCTCCCCTGCCTGTGCGGGCAGAGACCTTTTCTTGATCTGGTCACTTGTTGAAGTGAGATGTCTCTACTGGTGCCCCATGGCTTCTCTGAGGTTTCTGGGCAGGGGAAGTGGGGAGTCTCAGGCTCAAAGAGGCTTCCTGGGCTGGGCCACGTATGGCTGGGTTCCTTGTGTGTGGCCTCCTGTCTTAGTGCCTGTGTCCTGGCTCTCCTAGTTGCTTATTGGTGGTGGGGCTTCAGATAGACCCCCTTTTGTATGGCGTAGGGCTTGCCTGATGTTGCCGGAGGGACTCCTTCCGTCTGGGGTAGGGGTGAGCCTCCACGTGCTGCCTGCTGTTGTAAGGGTGGGGGTTGGGACATGGTGGGCCTGGGTGGCTGCCTTCTTTGGTTGGTGGGGAGGGGGGTAATGCAAGATACCCTTTGCTGTGCGATTCCTTGAGTCCTGGAGTCACAAGCTGGTTTGCTTGCTTCTTACCACCGTTTAGAGTTCTCTTTTGTTATTTCCAGCATTTTTGGTAGTTAGCGGGGAGGAGCAGGGGTAATACGTCTATGCTATTTTGTCCCTAATCATTCATCTCTAAATGTCAGATCTTTAAAAGCAATTAAAAATGTCAGGAAAGTTTAGCATTGATTTTTCTGTGTTGGCCAAATCATGTCATTGAGCTGTCTTACTTTACTAGGTTAGGAAATTTGAGACCCAGTCAGGTTACTTGACTGGCTCAGGGGTCCTATTGCTAGTTCATTGCAGAATCCAGCCTTGACCTAGGTTCTTGGTGAGGAATCCAGTCTGTGTTTCATTGTAGCAAATTAGGTCAGAGAGTTATCTGGAGGAGAAGAGAACCTTGTAGTGCTGTAGTGTGGTTAGAACATTAACACACCAAAGAATTTATTCCCCAAGTGAAAAACCTATCAGAATGCAAGAAGAAAAGAATCCAGTCTTATATTGACTGAGATTGAATGACAGGCTTGCTGTATATTTGTACCCATTTTAATACTAATCATTTTTGATAAAGTCTAAGATAATATTCTTCTGTTTTTACTATAAAAACATCTGAATGACCTTATAAAATGTTCCTCTTGCAAAAGAAAGTTCTGTCTATTGCTGGTAATCGTCACCATTCATAGTCTACTTCAAAGAGAGTAAAGAATGTAACAAAGATTGGTGGCACTGCCTAAACAAATTACTATCATAGCTTAGCATTCTCTGTGGCTTTTTAACAGATAATCTCTGTGTCTTCCGTAGACATTAGATACTTCTCCTAGTGTTTTCCCAGGAAGCTTTTTCCTGTATGGCAGAGTTGGAGAAATGGAGAAATCCAGATGCTAACTCTTCGGTTGTTTGTAAATTTTTTTCTTTTTCTTTTTTCTTTCTTTTTTTTTTTTTTGAAGTCTCCAGGGTATTACAGAAAATAGGGTCAGAGCTGAACTGATGCCCAAACTCTGGAGATCTTAGAGGGGAAGCATTTACTTCTTCCCCTAAGACTTTCCATGAGGCACCACAAGAATGAGGTACGAAGAATAGGACTAAATACTGGCTCTGTTTAATGTCATTTGGGTAATGATGACCATAGGGGCCCGTGGAATGGGTGGCACTGTCTCTCTGTCCCTTTATGTACTTGTTCTTCTCGTCCTGCTTTCGTGTTTTCTTCCTCTTCCCTACTCATGGAGTCTTGCTGAAAAGATAAAATCTCTGCTCCCTACTGAAGAAAGGGATTAAACATATTGGGCTTTGAAGAACTTTTCCCATCATTCATGATAAAACACTTGCATAGGGGCTTCCCTGGTGGTGCAGTGGTTAAGAATCCGCCTGCCAATGCAGGGAACACAGGTTTCAGCCCTGGTCCAGGAAGATCCCACATGCCGCGGAGCAACTAAGTCCGTGCGCCACAACTACTGAGCCTGTGCTCTGGAGCCCTCATGCCACAACTACTGAAGCCCGCGCGCCTAGAGCCCGTGCTCCACAACGAGAGAAGCCACCACAATGAGAAGCCTGTGCACCGCAACGAAGAGTAGCTCCTGCTCACCACAACTAGAGAAAGCCTGCACGCTGCAGCAAAGACCCAACACAGCCAAAAATAAATAAATAAATTTATATTAAAAAAAAAAAACACTTGCATAGGTAATCCATATGCGAAAATCAGTTGTTTAGAATTTGAAGTAAAGTTTCATGAAAAATCCTGTATACTGTGATCATAAAAAAGCCATACAGTATAATGGTTAGGTTTTCAAATCTGCCTTCTCTAATCCATGATGCATGTAGTTGAGCGATGATGCTACAGGTAAGATTGTAGTGTGAGTGCTAATAATTTACCAACTGTTGATTGGCTTAGAATCAGAGAATGTTAACATCAGACAGGACCCTTTTGGACCACTGTTCTGACCTCCCACTCTCAACAGTGTCTCCACGATACAAGCAGTGATGATGTCTCATAATTGCCTGCAAGAGGCAGCCCACTGTATTATAGCTGGCAAGTCCTGCTTTACCCTAAACCAAACCTGCTCCCTTTAACTTCTTCCTGTATTGGCTTTTTAGACCATGCAGGGTGAATCTAAGGATTGTTCTGATTAACGTTCCCCACAATTCAGAAACAGAAGTTACGATTCTACCTTCCTAACATCCTGTCTTAATCGATGGGGTTTTTGGAGTCGTCATCCTGATAACATTTTTTTTAGATGTTCGGTTTTGCCAATGTCCCTTTAAAATGTGGTCCAAATGAAACACAGTGCCCCAAAATTTTCTTACTCATGCAGGAAATATTATTTCTTAAAACCTCCCACTCCTGGGCATATATACAGAGAATACTCTAATTCAGAAAGATATATGCGCCCCAATGTTCATATCAGCACTATTTACAATAGCCAAGACATGGAAGCAAACCAAGTGTCCATCAGCAGATGAATGGATAAAGATGTAGTACATATATACAATGTAATATTACTCAGCCATAAAAAATGAAATCATACCATTTGCAGCAACATGGATGGGCCTAGAGATTATCATACTAAATGAAGTAAGTCAGACAGAGAAAGACAAATACCGTATGATATTGCTTATATGTGGAATCTGAAAAAATGATACAAATGGACTTATTTACAAAACAGAGATAGACTCACAGACATAGAAAACAAACTTATAGTTACCAAAGGGGAAAGGGGGTGGGTGAGGGATAAATTAGGAGTTTGGGATTAGCAGATACAAGCTGCTATATATAAAATAGATAAATAACAAGGTCCCACTACATAGCACAGGAAACTATATTCAATATCTTGTAATAAACCATAATGGAAAAGAATATGAAAAAGAATACATATATATACATGTATATATATGCATAACTGAATCACTTTGCTGTGCACCAGAAACTAATACAACATAGTAAATCAACTATACTTCAATTTTAAAAAAATTAACTCTTCCTCTCTTAACTTCCCTTTTTCTTTTTGGTGGTTCCGCTGTTCTCTGTCACCCAGACAGGATAATTTAGTAATCTTTGATTCATTAATTTCCTTTGCTACAGTTTGTTGTAGGAAATCCAGTATTATTCCCAAGTGTTCCCTGAAGAAACTGAAGCTTGGAGTGGTTACTTGCCCAGGGTCACCCGACTGGTCACCGTTGACACTAGTGTATGAGCCCCAGTCTGTCTGACACCAGAACCCATACTCCCAATCACTGTGCTATCCTTTCACCAAGGAGCTTTGTGATAAGGCTTTTCCAAAGGACAACTAACCTTATTACTTTGTAAACTGTGTCAAATGTTCAGTGGTTGGGATTTCTGCTGTTAACAGTACTTATACTAGGGACTTCTCTGGTGATGCGGTGGTTAAGAATTCGCCTGCCAATGAAGGGGACACGGGTTCGAGCCCTGGTTCGGGAAGATCCCACATGCCGCGGAGCAACTGAGCCTGTGCACCACAACTACTGAGCCTGCGCTCTAGAGCCCGCAAGCCACAACTACTGAGCCCGTGAGCCACAACTACTGAAGCCTGCAAGCCTAGAGCCCGTGCTCCGCGACAAGAGAAGCCACTGCAATGAGAATCCCTCGCACCACAACGAAGAGTAGCTCCCCCTCTCCCCAACTAGAGAAAGCCTGCGTGCAGCACCAAAGACCCAACCCAGCCAAAAATAAATAAATAGATAAAATATTAAAAAAACAAACAGTACTTACACTAGCTGTCTGTTTTCTCTGGAAATGCTGCACATATGTTATCTCTTTTATGGACGCACAAGAAATTTGTCAGTTTGCTATGCCAGATTATTTGCATTCTCCCGTTTTTGGGGGGAATAAGAGAGGAGTGGCAGTGATGGGGTTCAGGTTCTTCATTTCTTTCCTCCCTACCAATATATGAAAGGGCTCATTTACCCATATACTTGCAAAGATGGAATGTCATGACTGAAAATAGTGTTGGCCATCAGGCATAAAAGGTATTATTTAAGATTTCTTTTCACTACTGGTGACATTGAATTGTGTGTGTGTGTGTTTATTCGTGGTTGTGTGTTTATTCATGCACACTGGGGAAAGCCATCTGCTTTGCTCAGGCTACCAATTGGAATGTCATCTCTTCTGGAAGCACTTCACAGCTATACCTAGAAATGAGTCTTAATGCGATATCTAGGTGTCCCATGACCCAGTGAAGTTCACAGGTAAAATTAACCATTACAGGCACATTGTCTCACATCCCTGCCCGTCCTGATGATCAGCTGTTGTCCACTCTTTGGTTTTGTTTTGGCTTTAACTGATTTTTTTCTGATCATAAAAGTAAGTTATGCTAAATGAAGACTATTCTGAAAATAGTGAAAATCATCGGTTACTATTTTGGCAGGGGGCTTACGTTCCAAACTGTTCTGTGGGCACGTGCATACCTTTCTCATGCTTTCAGTGAGTTCACGAGTTGACCATGTGTCTTGTTTCTTCACACAGCGCCCCCTCCCTCTGTGAACAGGGCCAGTTTGCGGGAGGTCCCAACTTGTGTCAGGATATGCCCCGAGAGGCCTGGATTTTGTGGGTTCTGCTGTCTGGGATATTGGTGTATATGTTGACCTTGCCCTTGAGGAAGCATGAAGCCAAGAGACAGACCTCACTGCCCAACCTGACAGCTTTGCCACGTTGGCTTTGTGTCCTCCTTCCTGTTGGCTGTGGGTTCCTCCGTGTAGCTCCTTCAGGATGCTTTCCTTTCTTTCCCAGGGGCTGCCCACAAAACTTTGGCGGAAAATTCCTGACCTCTCCTTTAACATTTCAACACCATCAAGAAAGACAGTTTGATTATTTGCATGTATTTTGTAAGGGCATCGCGAGGAAAGGGTCTTGTGGCCCAGTTGTGGTGGCCTCTGTAGTTTGCATTCCCTGCGGTGAGGCAGCAGATTGTGATGGTTTAGACCTAAAGCTGGCTCCAGGCTTCAGATCCTGGCTCCACGATTTAACACTCTGGATCCCTTTATGTCTTCTTGTGCTTGACCGTAATAGGCAGTGAGAAATGCGTGCCTCCCGGGGTGTGGTGAGGATTGAAGGAACTCATGCATGCCAAGTACTTCCTTGGAGCAGTGAGCAGCACATCGGAGGTGCTGCATAAATATTCCGTGGCTGTTGCACATGCCTCAACCATGGGAGAGCCCTGGACTGGAAACGATTTTCTACTCAGTGATGAGTGTTAACATTTCTTTATGTTGAACATAGTTCCTTACATTAAAATGGCCCATCTCATGAACTCAGGCCCTGCCTGCTGCAGTCTTTTTCAGTGGACTGGTTTCTGCCTTTAGGGACTTTTTTGTGGAATTTTGTATGTTAACATAGAAAAATCTTCAGAAGCAATTTTGACATTTAAAGATGTGTTTTCTTAAAAAAAAATTATTTTTTAAAAATTGATGTATAGTCGATTTACGATGTGTTAGTTTCTGGTGTACAGCAAAGTGATTCAGTTATACATACTCTTTTTCCTATTCTTTTCCATTATGGTTTATTACAAGATATTGAATATCGTTCCCTGTGCTATACAGTAGGACCTTGTTGTTTATCTGTTTTATATATAGCAGTCTGTGTCTGCTAATCCCAAACTGCTAATTAATCTCTCCTCCACCCCCTTTCCCCTTTGGTAACCATAAGTTTGTTTTTGAAGTATGTGAGTCTGTTTCTGTTTTGTAAGAAAGTTCTTTGCATCATTTTTTCCCAGATTTTATGTAAGTGATATCATATGATATTTGTCTTTCTCTGTCTGACTTATTTCACTTAGTATGATAATTGGTAGGTCTGTCCCGTGTTGCTATAAATGGCATTATTTCATTCTTTTTTATGGCTGAGTAATATTCCATTGTATATATACAGCACATCTTCTTTATCCATCCGTCGATGGACATATATGTTGCTTCCATGTCTTGGCTATTGTAAATAGTGCTGCTGTGAACATTGGGATGCATGTATCTTTCCAAATTAGAGTTTTCTCTGAATATATGCCCAGGAGTGGGATTGCTGGATCATATTTCAACTCTAGTTTTAGTTTTTTGTTTTTGTTTTTGGCTGCGCCGCGTGGCTTGTGGGATTCTAGTTCCCTGACCAGGGATCGAACCCAGGCCCTCGGCAGTGGGAGTGTGGAGTCCTAACCACTGGACTGCCAGGGAATTCCCTCATTTTTAGTTTTTTTAAGGAACCTCCATAGTGTTCTCCATCATGGCTGCACCACTTTACATTCTCCCCAGCAGTGTAGGAGGGTTCCTAAAGGATGTGTTTTGTACCTGCTGGCCTTGCACTCTGGTTGTGACACATGGTGTCTGTAACTACTTCACAGCTCTTCTCAGGGAGAATGGCTCTGCTCACAGCCTCTCTGAGGAGAAGGCTCTCTGAGGGCCGTGGGACGTCCCCTCTCCTCTCCCTGAACTGGCTGATGTGACTAGGGAGGGACACTAGACAGTTACTTCTGTCACATCCTTCTGTGGGAAAGAAATGAGCGAGGCCATTTTGAGTCTCTTGAGAATTTTACTTTGGGAACGTAGATGGGACAAACAGTGGGAGCTGACGTTGAAAGAGTGCATCTCAGCTGATGTGAGGACGATGACGGTCCCTCTGGGCAATGGCAAGGCTGCAGACCCTCTGAGGAAGCAGCAGTTCCGACAACAAGGACTGATACGAACTAGAAGAAACCACACAATTAGAAGTGAGAGAAAAAGTAAACACTCAGAGAGAAGCCACGTTGTATTAGCGGCAGAGAGGGGATCCCAGGGCAGGCTGTAGTGCACGTTCTCAGGACAAGTTGTTCACTATTTTTTTTTTTTCCTGGCTCTTTGCAATTGTATTCTCATGACTTGAGTATTCCCTGCATTCAAAGGCCCTAACTTACATAGGTCCCCGAGTACTTGCGGTCCTTTTTCCCATCTCAAGGATTCTCCTCATTTTGTTCCTGATGCCTCGGTGTCTCCCCTGTGGTTTACAGTGATAAAAATTTAACTCACTTTTTGGAACCCTGTTCAACCCCCATTCTGTGCTGTGTTTTTCTGGTGAGTTTAATGTTTTTTTGAGTTTGTCTTCCACTGAACTCCTATGAAGTTTGTCATCTGGACCCCACGTGCAGGATGTGACGGGGGTCTCTCTCCGACGGGGGTCGTGGACTTTTGGCAGTTCTTGTGATCCTGGTTTAACTCAGGGAGTTAAACAGGGAGGTTTTAGCCCCTCCTAAGGGTGAGTCTTATTTGATTTAAAATTTTAAAGGAAATTAATATTGAAGTGTTTGAGAGAAATGGGAGAGTTATACAGTAACTCTTGGCTTTGGTTGGCAACCAAGGATCTAGTCTGTGCCATGAAATGGTGATACAGTGGCCAAAGGGTGGGAAAGCTTATATTCAATAAACCAGATGAACACCTGACATCTAAATCCCTGCTAATATTTACTTTGGGCCTTAAGCATATGCTGTGGTTAACAAGGTGGCTTTTCTTGACATTATCCCCTGTATGTGGTTTTGTTTTTTTTTCTGTCTCCCCTTTCTTCAGACATTTTGGACAGCACTTTGTTTGCCAAGTTACTATATTCAGTACCAAAACGTTTGAATAATATTATGTTTGTCATTGAGCTTAAATACCTGATCCGGAAGAACAATACTTGCAAGTAGTGTTCTTCTACTGTATATTGCCTTGAACCTCAAAGTTACCCTATTTTCCTTAAAAAAAAAAATTGTGTATTTGTTTCCTAGGGTTGACATAACAAACTACCACACACTGGGTGGCTGAAGCAACAGAGATGTATTGTCTCATAGTTCTGGAGGTTAGAAGTCCAAGATCAAGGTGTTGGTAGAATTGGTTCGTTCTGAGGGCTGGGAGGGTAGGATCTGTCCCAGGCCTTGCTCCTTGATTGTAGATGGACATCTCCTCCCTGTGTCTCTTCACCTTGTCTTCCCTGTATGCATGTTTCTGTGCCCAAATTTCCCCTTTTTTCAAGGACACCAGTCATTGGATTAGCGCCCACCCTAATGACCTCACTTTAATTTGATTACCTCTGTAAAGACCCTATCTCCAGACAAGGTCACATTCTGAGATACTGTGGGTTAGGACTCCAACACAGGAGTTTTGGAGGGACACAGTTGAACCCATACAAGAACACTACTAATTACCACTGCGCCTGTAAACCAGACTTTCTTGGTACCAAAGCCATGAAGCTTCAAAGGTGATTGCCATCCTTGGGGAAGTTTTTGTGTGTAGACCCCTCAAATCATTAGGTTGAGACCCCCTGAGTCTCTTTAGTTGTTGGCATGGTTTCCAGAAATTCTTGAAAGAAGTGCCGTCATCTCTCACCTGGATCAGGGCAGGAACCTTCTCACTTGTCTTCCTGCCGCCGCTCTGGTCCATCCTTAGCCTGCTCTCAGCACAGCAGCCAGAGCGATGCTGCCGAAGGTCAGATCACGTCCCTCCTCTGCTCCCAGCTCTCCAGAAGCCCCCCATCGTGCTCATAATAAAAGCTCGAGTCCTTCCTGAACTGGCCCCCGTCATCCCTGACCTTGTTTCCTCTCAGTCTTGCTGTCCCGCCCGCGCTCAGGGTCAGCCGTACCATCCTGGCCTTGTCCTGCCTCCAGATGGTCCCCTGTGTCCGGAAAGGCTTCTCCGCAGTTCCCTGTGTGGCTGGCTCCTTGCGTCCTTCAGCTTTTCCACAAATGCCAGCTTTTCTGTGAGGTCTACTCAGACCTGCACAACCTCCCCACGCATTCCCATCCCCCTAACCTTTCTTCATTTTCCTCACTGGCACTTAACAGCTCCCAGCACGCTGTGTAATTTATTTATGTTTTATTATCTGTCTTATCTCAGATTGCTGCCCCCACCCCAACCTGATCTGTTGCCCTCTCTCATCCGTTTGTGTGATTTGTTTGTTGCTGTATCCCCTGTGCCTAGAACACTGCCTGGCAAGTAAGGATAAATAAACAACACAAGTGGGTGTGGCTGTATAGAATAAGGAGGAGAATACTGAGGAGGGGACACTGGAATTCTGGCCACTTGGGTCCCTGTAAGTATAGGAATGAGATGAAGGTGGGTGGGATGAAGGAGGAGAACGCAATGGTTTATTGATTCAGGTGTGTGTGTGTGTGTGCGTGTGTGCTTGTGTCTTTCATTTTAATAAATAAAATTGTGATGATTTTGTTCTTTTGTGCTACTTTATTTTTCAGAATTTACCATAAAAATTGCATGGATAGAATCGTGACCATCCATATACCCTTTCTTGGACCCACCCGTTGTTTAACATCTCGTGGCATTTGCTCATCTCTTGCCTTCTGTATATACATATTCCACGTGTCTTGTCTCTCGCTGGCCTGTGGGGCCTGTTCTGTCCCTATTCATTTAGCCCTAATGAAGTTTACGTAGGGTCATGTGCTATAAAACCTGCCCGTGTAGGAAGTAGGGGCTCTGGGTCCAGCACTTTGCGTGAGAAGGGACGGTGAGAGGTCACATCTTAGTTAAATGTGACATCCTGGTTATCTTCAGTGGCAATGGGAAATCTGACACATACTAGGCTTCTTGCCCAAAGCCACGCACCTGGAATATGGCAGAGCCAGTATTTGTACCCAGGTCTGTAAGGTTGTAGAGCTTTTCTCCTTTTTATAAGCCACAGTGTCTTTGATTTCTCATCTGTGAAGTAGGATCAGAGACTAGATGGTCTCTAAGATTACGGTCCCTGCTAAAGTCCTTTAATTTAGGCCAGGACTTGAAATCCAAATGCCTTGTGAGGCCGGGCAGATAGTTTAGATATGTGAGGGTGATGAGTGGATTACAGCAGGGAGTAGTAGGACCAGTAGTAACCAGAGGGTTTGAGAGATTCAAGTTAAAATTCTAATGAAAGGGATGATCAGAAAAGTAAGTCTCTAGGACCACCATTTTAAAATTATTTAATTAATTTTTATTGATATAGTTGATTTATAATATTATATAAGTTATAGGTGTACAACATAGTGATTCACAATTTTTAAAGGTTATACTCCATCTATAGTTATTATAAAATATTGGCTATATTCCCTGTTCTGTATAATAAATCCTTGTAGCTTATTTAGTTGTTTGCTTGTTTATTTATTTATAGCTTATTTTATATCTAATAGTTTGTACCTCCTAATCCCTTATCTCTATCTTGCCCCTCCTCCTTCCCTCTCCCCACTGGTACCCATTAATTTGATCTCTATATATGTGAGTCTGCTTCTTTTGTGTTATATTTTGTTGTATTTTTTTAGATTCCACATGTAAGTGGTATCATACAGTATTTGTCTTTCTCTCTCAGACTTATTTCACTTAGCATAATAATATACTCCCAAGTCCATCCATGTTGTTGCAAATGGCAAAAATTTCATTCTGTTTTTATGGCTGAGTAGTATTCCATTGTGTATTTATATCACATCTTCTTTATCCATTCATCTGCTGATGGACACTTAGGTTGCTTCCCTATTCTGGCAATTGTAAATAGTGCTGCTGTTCACACTGAGGTGCAGGTATCTTTTTGAATTAGTGTTTTCATTTTTTTCAGATACATTATCCAGGAGTGGAATTTCTGGGTCATATGGTAGTTCTATTTTTAGCTTTTTGAGAAACCTCCGTATTGTTTTCCACAGTGGATGCACCAGTTTACATTCCCACCGACAGTGCAGGAGGGTTCCCTTTTCCCCACATCCTTGCCAACATTTGTTATTTGTGGTCTTTTTGATGATAGCCATTCTGACAGGTGTGAGGTGATATCTCATTGTGGTTTTAATTTGCATTTCTCTGATGATTAATGATGTTGAGCATCTTTTCACGTGTCTGGCCATCTGTATGTCTTGTTTGGAAGAATGTCTTGTTCAGTTCTTATGCCCATTTTTTAATTGGGTTGTTGGTTTTTTTGATGTTGAGCTGCATGAGCTGCTTGTATATTTTGGAGATTAATCCTTTGTCAGTTGCTTCGTTTGCAGATATTTTCTCCCATTCAGTAGGTTGTCTTTTTGTTTTGTCCATGGTTTCCTTGGTTGTGCAAAAGCTTTCAGGACTACCAGTTTTTGTTGCTCAGGTTTAGGTGTTTCTCCGGACATGTCAGCCATCCTAGTTTTCAACATGCAGTCTTGTCATTACATTGTTTGTCAGCTCTTCTTGTTTTCTCATGTGATTAGAGAAGGTGGAGGTTGAGAGTGTGTTGTCCTGGATATTCTTGTTCATACTTAAGCACTTCCCCTTACTGCACAACATGTGTGTACACACACACACGTGCATGTCCTTTGCAGCCTCTCTCTGGGTCATGCTGTCCAACTGGTGGGCCATGTATACCTCACTAACACGTAACACCTGTTACTATCATTCTGTGCCTCACCAAGTTGTACTAATACTGGGTTCTATGCTAAAACCTGGATTCTAGTTAGTGCTCTCCTTGAACTAGGTGTGTGAAATTGAGCTAGTTGTCCAAAGTTGCACTTTGATTTCCCGACTGTTCAGTGAGGGTGAGACTGTCAGTGATTTTCAGATTGGGTCCTGCAGGGTGTGGTCTCATTGGGGAGCACTCAGTGGGAGATGGGGACCAATGGGGCAGGGTTCTTCATCCTACCTCCACCTGAGCAGCTTTGATTATCTTTTCGTTCCACTACTTACTAGTTGTGAGATCTTGGACAAGTTGCTTGACCTGTGTATCTCAGTTTTCTCCTCTGTAAAATGGGCATAATGACAGAACCTGCCTCGTAGATTTGCGGTGATACTCAAATGAGTCAATAAATGTAAAGTGGTTAGGAGAGTACCTGACATTATCAGGTATGGTAAGCAGCATAATGACCCTCCAAAAGATGTTCCTTCCTAATTCCCTGGAACCTGTGAATGTTATTTTAGGTGGCAAAAGAGACTTAGCAGGTGCAATTAAAGATCTTGAGGCGGTGAGATTATCCTGGGTTATCATGGTGGACCTATTGTAATCATGGTGATCCTTAAAAGAGTAAGAGAAGGAGATGTGATGACAGAAGCAGAGGTCGGAGTGATGTGAGTGGTGGCGGGGCGCCGAGAGCCGAGGAATGTGGGCATCCTCTAGGAGCTGGAAGAGGCAAGGAAATGGATTCTCCCCTAGATCCCCCAGAAGGAATACAGCCCCGAGAGACCCATTTTGGACTTCTGACCTCCAGAAATATAAAATAAATAAATTTGTATTGTTTTAGGTCACTCAGTTTGTGGTAGTTCCTTACAGCAGCAATAGGAAACTAATACAGACATGTTAGCTGTTTTTTCTGTTCTCACTGTAAGTAAGATTTTTCTCTGAACAAAGGGATGGGTAGCCAAAGACAGTTTGAACACCAGGAGGCTGGGTGATCGCCAGCCTGCACTTCTCATCTGGCAGCCTGCTGTGGCAGGTCCTCTCTCTGTACGCAGACCCTCGGCCAGGAAGACTGTCTGTGTTTGCTGAGTGTGTGCAGTGCGGCTGAAGTCTGGAATAAGGCGGGGGTGAAGGTTGAGTGGTGGTGTCCAGTGTGGACCTGCCCGTGGAGTCTCTGCCGTGCCCAGGGCACTCCCTTCTTACGTGTTCTTCATGATGAGTTGGTCACTTCGATCAACAGTTATCTGGTTGTCTGTCATGTATCATACTGGGTCTTGAGTCCAGGTTTATGCATTTGTTTTGAGGCATCTGCATCTTTGGGGACTCAGCTTGTGTTCCTTTACCCCATACATTTGTCAATTCAGGTCAATCTAGTGACTTTAGATGGTGTTTATTCTCTGATTAAGAAGAACTCACTACCCAGCCACTCCGGTTGGGCTGGAATTGGAGAGTTAAGGCCAGGAGGGCCTTGACCTAGCAGTCACAGAGACCATGCTGGCCCTTGAGCTGCTCCTAGAACAGCTTGTGATGTGGGCTTCAGGCCTCCACTAGCCCAGTAATGCATTTGGGGCTTGGGAGACGTTCGCACCACTTTAAAAATCTATCAAGTGAGTTATTTTCTTGCTTTTTTGACTGGTACAGAGAGGCCGGAGTGCTACTCTTGTACATAGCGCTGCTGCCAGTTCTGTAAATCTGGAAACCACGAAGGAAAATGAGAAGCCAGTCCACAGTGCTGGAGGAATTTTGTTTCACTTCCAAGTTCCTTGGATTAACATCAGCATTATTTCCTTGGTATGAATCTGACGTGAAAGATATTAAGTTCTTAAGAGTCTGTACCCTGTTCTTCTCTAAATAAAACACAGAAGAATTTGGGGACTTGTTTTGATGGGCAGGATGGGGAGCAGAGCTTCCCCTGGTAGAGTCTTTGCATATTTGATAATCTAGTGATTTGGGTCTCACCATGCCGAGGAATGTGAGCTTCTAAGTGCAATTTTGCCTATTTGGAAAAAGAGTTTAAAATGCAATATGGTTGGTGAAGAATCCTGAGCTTCGCATTTAGTGAGTGAGAAAGGTACATTTATTTGCTGTTTCATTTTTCTTTTCGAGCCCAGAATTAGAGAGCGTGCCACGTTTCCTCAGGTATACCACTTAGTGCTTTGATGGGGCCGAAAGCCGCAGGAGAGAGTTACAGCCTTATTCGCAGGGCCGGGCTTGTAGCTTCAGGGGCTCTCATGTACCCAGAAGGCTGTTCAGCAGTGAAGTAGACCAATCCGATTAGAGAGGTTTCCCACCCTTCTTAGTGCCTGTATGCGTCTAAAAGTTCATGATCCTCACTGAAGACTGTTCATAGGTGGCTGTGCTGTAAGAAAGAATTTTCTCATTTGTCAAACCATGAAGGGTGACCAGGGGCAACTCCGGCCAGTGTCCGGAGGTTCTCCGAACCTGGATTTAAACTGTGGTTGGATCTCTCCACGTGGTGTGCTGCTTCTCAAACTCAGCAGGTCTCAAATACAACTGCTCACCTCTCAAGCTGCTCCTAACCCTGGGAAGAGTTTCAGTGCCTGTGTTTTTCTCTCCCATTGGTCTGCAGATCGAAGACTTAAAAGTCTTACTCTGGGAGACTCTGAAGTGGCAAGTTTATTTGAAAGTGTGCAGATCACTTCAATTCTTTTAAGTTAGCTGTGGCATTTTGTGCACACGCAGGCTTGGCATTATCCATCAATATATGCCAGCCTTGTGTGGAGAAAAGGGAACCCTCCTGCACTGTTGGTGGGAGTGTAAATTGATACAGCCACTATGGAGAACAGTATGGAGGTTCCTTAAAAAAACTAAAAATAGAACTACCATAGGACCCAGCAATCCCACTACTGGGCATATACCCTGAGAAAACCGTAATTCAAAGAGAGTCATGTACCACAATGTTCACTGCAGCACTATTTACAATAGCCAGGACATGGAAGCAACCTAAGTGTCCATCGACAGATGAATGGATAAAGAAGATGTGGCACATACATACAATGGAATATTACTCAGCCATAAAAAGGAACGAAATTGAGTTCTTTGTAATGAGGTGGATGAACCTAGGATCTGTCATACAGTGAAGTAAGTCAGAAAGAGAAAAACAAATACTGTATGCTTAATGCACATATATGGAATCTAAAAAAATGGTACTGATGAACCTAGTGGCAGGGCAGGAATAAAGACGTAGACGTAGAGAATGGACTTGAGGACACAGCGGGGGAAAGGGAAGCTTGGACGAAGTGAGAGACTAGCATTGACATATACACACTACCAAATGTAAAATGGATGGCTAGTGGGAAGCAGTCGCATACCACAGGGAGATCAGCTCGGTGCTTTGTGACCACTTAGAGAGGTGGGATAGGGAGGGTGGGAGGGAGACGCACGAGGGAGGGGATAGGGGGATATATGTATACTTATAGCTGATTCACTTTGTTGTACAGCAGAAACTAACACAACGTTGTAAAGCAATTATACTCCCATAAAGATATTAAAAAAAAAATATATATATATATACCAGCCTTGAAGGTGTTTCAGGAGAGCATGTTAATTTACAGTCTTCAGGAATTAGCATGCAGGAGAGGATTGGGGGCATGGAGGCACACATACGTGAATTTTTCATTTAGAGTTCTGCACTAGAGCCATTAAGATAATAGTTGAGATCTGTGCATGGGCCCTGGGAATAATGTTAAATCTCCTGAAAGTCAGAATGATGTGATGCAAAGGACGTTGGTAGAAGTTTGAGAAACCAAGGAGTTGATCCTTTGCCTCCAGGACATAATACCAGCAGTCTAAAGAGGTCTGTGACCTTGATCAAGTCACTAATCTATTGCTGAATCTACTTAACCCATTTGTAAAATAAGGTAACATCAACACCTACCCTGCAGACTGGTTATAAGGAATAAATGAAATAATTTCTGTAAGTCCATTAGCATAGAGTAGGCACTGAATAAAGGCAATCCTATCTAGTGGGCCCTTCACCATCTTCCCCTAGTAGAGGAGTGCTGCCAGCCTTTGTAACTTAGACTGTTTGAGTTTCATGTGTGATGATAAACCATTATCTTTTGCACAAAGCATCTTTGTGCTTTTTTAATGGACTGTACTAAATTTAGTAAACTGTCTTATGATTTTATGTTATGTTTGGAAGGCAGAAGATATCTATAAAAGTATAAACTACATGAGAGAATAAATTTAAAATGTACTACATAAGGAACAGGTGATAAATTCATGATTTTTAAATGGAACTGGAGTTTGGTGTGGTCCAATTTTTAAACAGTAAAAATTTTGCATAATGAATTCTAATAACACCAGAAAAGTCAACAGAGAGAAAAAATGATTATATTCCAAAATAAAGACTTGATGTAACTACAGTACCTAGCACAGAGGTAAGAGAGAAAAGCATGCTGTTTACCTAGGGAGAAATATATCATATTAGCTGTGCAAACAAACCCAAATTCAGTCTACTGTTATAAACATTTTCAACTAATGAGATTAGGAATTACGAAATACGTGTTGAAAAACAGATGCATTTAAATTTTAGCTTTCTGGAGAGTATCCTGCCCTGACCATAAGAAAGCATGGTCTTTAAGATATCCTTTGACCTGGTAATTTTTTAAAAAATAAATTTATTTATTTAATTTATTTTTTATGTATCTATTTTTGGCTGCATTGGGTCTTAGTTGCTGCCTGCAGGCTTTCTCTAGTTGCAGTGAGCGGGGGCTACACTTCGTTGTGGTGTGCAGGCTTCTCATTGTGGTGGCTTCTCTTGTTGCGGAGCACGGGCTCTAGCCACGTGGGCTTCAGTAGTTGTGACACGCAGTCTCAGTATTTGTGGCTCGTGGGCTCTAGAGCGCAGGCTCAGTAGTTGTGGCACACAGGCTTAGTGTCTCCGCGGTATGTGGGATCTTCCCAGACCAGGGCTCGAACCCGTGTCCCCTGCATTGGCAGGTGGATTCTTAAGCACTGCACCACCAGGGAAGTCCCTGATCTGGTAATTTTGGATAAAATACTCAAAGGAAATGGCTTCAGAGGGGAAGAATAGAATTTATACCAGTATTTATAGTTATATGTATATAATAAACACATTTGTATATTATTTATATATAATATTTATAAATAAGTACATATAGACATACACATATAAACACACATACACACATATATACACGTACACACACACACAAATAGAACCAATTACATGCCCCTTTTGAGAACTGGCAGAGCAAACATTAGCAAAATGGAATAAAGTTATTAGAAATGATAATAAGCCCACACGCTTAATATTTGGAAAGAGCTGCATGAAATAAATTCAAAAAGAAAAACCCTGTGTGGTCTTTGTTTCAGAGATGCAGGGAAGCACGAGGCTGTCGGCTGCTGTCTCAGGGGCTGGATATTCTGCAGCAGAATAGATAACCTGGAGGAAATACTGACTAAATAAGGCAGTTTCAGGTGATCAGTGCTAAGAAGATTAAGCACCGTGGAATCGAGAAGAATTTAGGGCAGAGGGGTGATGCTCTTTTGGGGATGATGGTATGAGGGGGCGGGTTCTGTGAAGGAGCCAGCCAGGTGAAAGGGGGGCCGGGGAAGGAGCACTTCCAGGGGTGCGACAGCACTTTGAAGCCTGTCAGTGTCCTTCTGGAATGAGTTGGGCATGTGAACCAAGAGCAAGCCAGTGTGGCCAGATCGTAGGGGATAATGGTAGGTTTCCTGGATTACAACAGAATAGTTAACTTGGGAGTGACCCCAATAGCCAGGCTTTACTTTCTTATGGTTAAAAAATTTTTATTGTTTAGTCGTGAAATTATGGTGAAAGTACAGAAGTATATGAACCAAGCGTATGTTTTAAAGAGGAATGATAAAGCAAGTATCCGTAGACTCACCACTAGGTTATGAACTAAAATACCTTTAATCCCCTTGTAGCTGTCTGACTGTCCCCCTTCCTTGCTTCCAGTGGTAAACATCGTGTGACTTTTGAGATAATGACTTACTTGCTGTTCTGTAGTTTTGTGACCTATATGTGCAATCCAAACATAGGGTTTAGTGTAGCTTACTTTGAACTTTATATGAAAGAGCCATACTGTGTGTATTCTTTCATGACTTGCTTCTTTCTCTCCAAATTGTGAGGTTAACCTGAGTTGATACATAAATTTATTGTTATTTTTACTTTATAACGTATGAATATAGTATAATTTAGTCATTTGTTGGTTGTTGATTGGTATTTGCTTTTCCAGTGTTTGGCTATTGCTGTGGTCAGTTCTGCTATAGAAAGTACATGTCTGTACGTACACGTGTGCAAAAGTTTATCTTGGGAATTTACCTAGAAGGTCAATTTGGAGTTGTAGGATATCATCAAACTTACTAGAAAATGCCAAAGTATTTAAAAGGGAATTATACCAGTTTTTACCCTCGCTGGCAGTATATGAGAATTTTTGTTGCTCGACATACACCAGCTCTTGAGGTTGCCAGACTTAATTAATTTTTGCCAATCTTATGAGTGTATTGAGGTATGTTGAGGTTTTCTTTTCACTTTTATAATCACTAATGAGTTTTGAGCACCGTTTCATGTGGTTTTGGGCCATTTGGATTTCCTTTACTTCCTTCTGTGAAGGGCCTTTTCAGGTGTTTTGCCTCATTTTTTATTGGCCTTTCTGCCTTACCTCAGTGATTCATAGCTGTTATTTGTACCTTTGGGGTGTGTGCTTTTCTTCACTCTTTTTATGTCTTTAAAATTTTAATGCAGTCAGATTTTTTGATCTTTCTATATTAGTCTATTTATTGCTTTGTAACAAATCACCCCCACCTCTAGTGACCTAAACAGCAGCCATTTATTTATTTCAGTTTGGACTCAGCTCACTGGGCAGTATGGTCTCATCTGGACTGCCTCCTGCATGGCGGGAAGCTCTGCTTCTGAGGGTGGGATGTCTGACCGATGGGGCAATAGGTAGGGGGCCTGGGCGACATGTCTTTCATCACCCAGCAGGCTAGTGTGGGCTTGATCACGTGGACGCCAGAGGCTTCCAAGGGAGTGGAGCGTGGCTGTGCAAAGGTTCTAGAGCTAGAGGCTCCGAATTAGCACAGTGTCACTTCCACCACGTTCTTTGGCCGCAAGACCAGCTCGGATTCAAGGGGTGGGAAAATAGACGCTACCTTTTACCCGAGGAGTTGCAGAGTCCCATTGAAAAGAGAAGCTCCTACAAAGGAGGGGTGGAGAATTCAGACCACGCTTGCAATCCATCACATTTTACATTATGGTTTTGCTTTTCTTCTCTACTCCAAGGGTAAGAAATGACAATCCTGTATCATCTTCTAAAAGGTTTCTGGTTTAGCTTTGGAAGAATGAAGTTTCAAAAACTGTGACAGTGGAAGATGTTGCTAATGGGGGAAGATATGCGTGTGTCCGGGCAGGGAGTCTAGGGGAAATCTCTGTACCTTGTGCCCAGCTTTGCTGTGAACCTAAAACTACTCCAGAATAGAGTCTGTTAGGAAAAATTAAAACATGAAACCAGACCACGACAGCAGCTGAAAGAGCTGGTGAGCATGATTAGAAAGTTTAAGAAGTGAGAGGAAGCGGCTTGTCGAGGAGGGCATTGGGGAACCATTGTACTTAATGATTGGAGGTCAAGAGTTGGTTAAAAAAAAAAAAAAAAAGAGCATTTTCCAATGTAAAAATAATTTTTTGCTTTCATGCCTTGTCTGTTAGCTATAATACAACGACTAAAAAAAGGGAAGATTGCTGCTCCTACTATCTTACCAACTTATTCAAAACAGCCCTCAGCATTTATACTGTGTGCTTCGCTTTTGTTCATATTTATTTTTTTGCGTGAATACTGTTATCAGCAATTATGGATTGTGTTTTGTTCTTTTCAGCTTTTCAGTTTGCTTGACGTGAAGGTTTACTTTAACACAATCTGTCAGTATTCACTGTAGTGAGCCAGGATCCACACAGGGTGCAGGAGTCGGGGAGCAGCTTCTTTGAAAGTGCTTTAGACCAGAGGCAGAATTGTACCCTGGTGAGGGCATGGGTTTTGGACAAATGGCTCTGGAATAGACCAGACCTTTGCTGATGTAGTACCTGTGTGACTTTGTGCCAGTTATCTAACATCTCGGAGCTTTGGCACTCCATGGTAAAATAGAGATAATCTTTATCTTATATATCTCTCAAGAGTATTGAGTGAAGTTAAAAATACACCTATTCTCTAGCATGGTGCATGGCCCATAAAATAACTGTTAGCCTGTTGTAGAAGTAGGGTTTTCCACTATTTTCTATGACTCGACAATAAAAAGAAAAAAAAAATGAGGACCTGTAGGTCTTTTGCAGAATGAATTCTTTCTGCTACTTACGCGTGGCCTTTGGTTTCCCTTCCTGCTGCTGTTTTCTATGAACACTCTTTGAATCCTCTGGCTTTCTCTGGCTGGAGTTGGACCATCAGTTAAGGGCATCTGGTTCGCTGACTTTGAGCTTTGAGACCCTTAATATTTGAGACCCTGGCAGCCAGCTGGATCTCATCCAGCCCTGGGAGATACTATCAGGTGTGTGTGCTCCTAATCATAGCCAGAACTTTTGCGCCCGGGAAGTTCTGACCTGAGTGAGTAGAGAAAGGGAAAGTGCTTCCGGGAACAATATATATATTTTCTCCCGCACCTGCTCCATCCCAGAGCATTAGCATAGAAGACAAGCCACCAGAGAGTGCCCAGGTGGGATGATGGGCCCCTTGGCCGAGGAGTTGGGTTGTGTCTCCTCACAGCTCACGTGGAGGAGAGCTCTACAGCTCTGCCATCTGAGGAGGAATCAATTCCTGCTAAGCCTTGACCTGAAACAAGGACCCAAGTAATCACTCCATCTTTCTTCCCAGGTCTTTCGGCAGCCCAGCGGAAGTTTGCTCATTCACTCAGAGACTTCAAATTTGAGTTTATCGGCGATGCAGAGACTGATGATGAACGCTGCATAGGTGCGTAAAGACCGGGTTTTGGTTGGCTTTCCTTTGCTTTGGCCATGAAATAATCATTCCTTTCTTCTTACAGATGCTTCGTTACGTGAATTTTCTAATTTTTTGAAGAATCTGGAAGAACAGAGAGAAATTATGGTGAGTGGTGGGGTGTAAAATAACGAGTCCATCTTTAAGTGGGGGGGAAATCTGGGTTTAGAAGCTGGTTCTGGTAGAAGTTTTGGTGCATTTGTCCGTGGATGAATAGTGCACAGTAATGGAAAGATCCCCGGATGAGGTTTGGGGAGCCTGGATTTCTAGTTCCCCAGTGGTGCCGACCATGGTGACGATCTTGGATAAGTTGCTGGACCTCTAGACCAAGGCCCTGTGTCTTCATCTGTAAAATACTGCGTTGAAGTATATCAGTGCTTTCTAGATTTTTGTTATCCCTGGAGCAGTTGCATTTAAATCGAGTCTCATGCAGAATCTTAATATGTTAAGAAGACGAAAGCAGAAAATCTTATGGAGAGGACAGCAGGGCACAGTTGGAGCTTGCCTCAGTCTTCTGTGGATTTCTAGGCTGTGTGGAGAGGAAGAGAGCTCGAACCTGGAAGTCTTTAAAATCCCACTTTGCCTTGAGATACATGATCACAGTAGTAGCTAATAATAGCTACCCTCTGTTGAGTGCTCTCCATGTGCCGGATGCTAAGCTGAGTGCATTGAGTAGATCTTATTTAACATGAGTTTTGAGGGTATTGAATAATATTTACCCACCTTTCTTAAAACTTTGTATTTCTCTCCTGATACTCATTCATTCAACAAAGATTTACAGCAGAATCGCCATTGGATTATGACACCCTATCTATTTTTCACCAGTTTTTTCAGGTTTAAAAAAAAATGCCCATCTATTTTTTCTATGTTCTTGAGAATGAGTACTACCTAGAATTATGTTGAAGTGTACGTGTATGAGGGGGTTCAGATGTGGTGGTAATAATATTGACTATGGCAGCTAAGATAATTAACCTTTACTCTGTGCCTGGTACTGGTCTAAGCTGTTTACCTACGATTAAGTCATTTAATTCTCACATCAGCCTTATGAAATAGACTCTGTGATTGCCCCCTAATTGACAAATGCAGAAGTGGAGGTGCAGCACCTTGCCCAGGATCGCATGGCGGCTGAGGGGTAGAGCCCGGTCAGGCCACAACCAGACACCCTGGACCACCTGCCAGCGTGGCCAGCTTCCTAGATGTTGCTGCAATCTGGCTGGTGGCTGGTGGGGATTTCTAGCTGGTAGAATTGGAGTAGGAGAAGAAGTAGGAGGAAAGCACTGATTTTTGACTTAAGCATGACAGAGACCTATGGCCTCTAAAAGCTCTAGTGTAATTCGCACTGCACCTTAAATTCTGAGATGATTTGTGCCTATTGTAAATACCGAAGCGGGCACGTGAAGGTACTGTGCTCCCACTAGGTTTTTTCTGGCACAAACTGACATACGTAACCATTATTCATGTGTTCCTGTAGTCACAGATTTTTCAGCTGTTCAGAGCAGTCTAAATGTGAGAGTGGATAACACCAGTGCCATGAAGTCACCCTTCTGTTGCATGAAGTGGGTGTGGACGTGTGGGTGGTAAAAGTGTTCTTAGTTTATGTTAATAGTATCCACTTTCTGTTCTCAGTCCTCTTTGATATTCAGTTGTATCTTCCTGGGATCCTGAGCATTCAGCAAATATGTATTTGATCTCCTTTTACGTTTCAGTTACTGTTTAGAATCTGAGCACATAGCCGCAAACAAAGCAAAGTCCCTGCCCTCACGGAGGTTACATTTTGGAAAGGGGAGGTGATAAATGAACAAATATATAACACCTTGTCAAGTAGCAATAAGTGCTACAAAATGAAATTGAGGGAATTCCCTGGTGGTCCAGTGGTTAGGACTCTGGGCTCTTACTGCCGAGGGCCCAAGTTCAATCCCTGATCCGGCAGCTAAGAGCCCACAAGCCGTGTGGCATGGCCAAAAAAAAAAAATTGAAATTGAGAAGAGCAAGGAGCCAGGGCACCATTACATCTAGAGTGGCGAGGAAAGGAAGGCCTTTCCAGTGGAGAACTATGAAGGCATCCTGGTATCTGGGGGAAGACAGTTTCAGGCAGTGTGGTGCTGGAGTTTAGCTCTACAGAAACAGAGTGATACTCTATAGTTGGCCCTCTGTATCCACAGATTCTGCATCTGCAGATCAAAAATATTTGAAAAAAATTCCAGAAAGTTCCAAAAAGCAAAACTTGAATTTACCACGTGCTGACAACTCTTTACCTAGCATTTACATTGTGTTCACAACTATTTACATAGTATTTTTTTGTACAGGCGTACTTTTTTTTTTTTAGTTTTTTAAAAAAAAATTATTTATTTTTGGCTGCTATGGGTCTTCGTTGCTGCGCGCGTTGTGGTGGGCGGGGGCTACTCTTCGTTGCTGTGTGAGGGCTTCTCATTGTGGTGGCTTCTCTTGTTGCGGAGCACGGGCTCTAGGGGCATGGGCTTCGGTAGTTGTGGCTCGCGGGCTGTAGAGCGCAGGCTCAGCAGTTGTGACGCATGGGCTTAGTTGCTCCCCAACATTTGGGATCTTCCCGGACCAGGGCTCGAACCCATGTCCCCTGCATTGGCAGGCGGATTCTTAACCACTGCGCCACCAGGGAAGCCCCTATACCTTGTTTTATTGCACTTCGCTTTATTGTGCTTCGCAGATGCTGTGTGATTCGTATATTGAAGGTTTGTGGCAACCCTGTGTCAAGCAAGTCTTCAGGCACCATTTTTCCAATAGCATTTGCTCACGTTTTGTCTCTGTCACATTTTGGTAGTTCTTGTTATAGTTCAAACTTTGTCATTATTATTATTATATTTGTTATGGTGGTCTGTGATCAGTGATCTTTAACGTTACTATGGCAAAGAAATCACAACTCACTGAAGGCTCAGATGAAGGTTTGCATTTTTTAGCAATAAAGTATTTTTTTAAATTAAGGTATGTACGTTGTTTTTTAAAGACATAATGCTATTATTGCATACTTAATGAATCACAGCATAGTGAAAACATAACTTGTATATACTGGGAAATCACAAAATACGTGTGACTAGCTTTACTGCGACATTTGCATTATTGCAGTGATCTGGAATTGAACCTGCAATATCTCTGAGGTCTGTCTGCCTGTATTACATATTGTAAATCATCTAGAGATGATTTAAAGTATATAGGAGGGTGTGCATAGGTTATACGCAAATACCATGCCATTTTATATAAGGGACTTAAGCATCCTTGGATTTTGGTGTCCATGGGGATCCTGGAACAGTCCCCACTGGATACTGAGGGACGACTGTATTTCCTTTTTTTGTTCCTCGAGATGAGTTGGCTGGAATGTGGTCTTAGCTCCAGGCTGTCTGATAAAGAAAGCATGGTTCTCAGAGCTGTTGTTAACTGACGTATTGATTTAATCTTCAGCTGTGATGGGGGTTGATGGGGTCTCTGTCTTAGGCAGAATGAGGGTGACAGGGCTGGGTTTCCAGTGCTGGGTAGAAGTAGGAATAGGATGTTGTCTGTATAAGGCCACGAACCTCAGAAAGGAATGGGACAGCATGTTACAACCCATTTGTGGGAATGGCAGTTCCTGCTGGATAGCAGGAAACTATCCAAAGGCAGAAAGCAGTGGAGGGCAGTTACTACCAACCACAGAATTAACAGGACACCTAATGCTTTTTAAAAAATTATTAGTTTAACTTTTTAGTTTGGAAAATCTTGAGCATGCGCAAACAAAAAGGAAAATATAATTAAACTACATGTGCTCAGTATTCGCCTTTGATAACCATTGCCACACAACCAGTCTCGTTTCTCCTGTACTCTTCACTACCCTACCCTCATTGTTTTGACAGAAAGCCCAGTATTACATAGTTTCATCCATAAATACTTCAGTATGTAACTCTCAAAGATAACTCTCTTTATGAACCAAAATATACTTGTCATACCTAAAAACAAATAATAATAATTCCTTGAGATTACAAAGAATTAGACCATATTCATTTTTTTCCCCTGATATTCATTTACATTTTGTTTCCTCCCCATACCTGTGTCCCGTAACAGTTGGTTTGAATCTGGTTCCAAATACGTTGCATTTGACTGATAAGTTTCTAAGTCCCATTTAATCTATAGGTTTTTCTTTCTCCCTTTTCCCCTTGACAGGAATTCCTGATATTCTTCCATTCATTTTAAAAGACCTTTAAAATAGCACTCTTCCTGAGTTATCATTGAGTTATAATAATAAAATGAATAATAACGAAAGTGAAAAAAAAGGCATTTAACCCATATTGACGTTATTTGGGTGTTTCTGTCTAATCTTGGTAGTCAGTGATCACTTTTTTTTTTTTTAAAACCATGAAAATTGCGTGGCATCATTATGGCTACTTTTGGTTCATTAAATAGCTTTGAACACTTAGTAGACAACAAATCTTTGATGATTTCCTCCACACCAGCCTGAAACTTTTTTTTTGTGGCTGCATTGGGTCTTCGTTGCTGCGTGCGGGCTTTCTCTAGTTGCCGCGAGCGGAGGCTTCTCTTCGTTGAGGTGCGCGGGCTTCTCATTGCGGTGGCTTCTCTTTGTTGAGGAGAACAGGCTCTAGGCACGCGGGCTTCAGTAGTTATGGCCCGCGGGCTCAGTAGTTGTGGCACACGGGCTCAGTAGTTGTGGCTCACGGGCTCTAGAGTGTAGGCTCGGTAGTTGTGGTGCACGGGCTTAGTTGCTCCGCGGCATGTGGGATCGTCCCAGACCAGGGCTCGAACCCGTGTCCCCTGCATTGGCAGGCGGATCCTTAACCACTGCGCCACCAGGGAAGTCCCCAGCCTGAAACTTTTGCATAAGAAAAGATAGCTCCCTCAAGAAGTGTCCATTGTGGCCCTGGAGAGTAACTGGTAAAAAGTGAATTAAAATATGTTATACTAAGTGCTGAACAAAAGTATAGGGTGTGGTTGCCTGGAGAGGGGAGCAGCTAAGCCTGTGCTGGTTGGGAAAGGCTTTGTGAAAGAAGCAGTATTTGAACTGGAGTTTGTGGGGCAGAGACGTGGCTTGTGGGGGGGTCTTTGTATAGTTTAACAAGCTCATACCCACCAACACAGGGACAAGGAGATAAGGAAGGCCTTTCAGGAGCTAAAATGGATGCCAGTGCTTTCTGAGAACTTTGAAAAACTTGTGTTTTCCTTAAAATTGTCACAGGGTAGCAGCATGTTAAAAGCCACATATTAAAAAAAAAGGCATGCAAAATGATAGCTGTAAAACAGAGGTAGAAATATTCTAAGATTGGTTCTAAGAGTTTAACAAAGTCTTTGTGGTCACTTAATCTTTAAAAGTGATTAGTCAGTGGGCACATGAAAAGATGCTCAACGTCACTAATTATTAGAGAAATGCAAATCAAAACTACAGTGAGGTACCACCTCACACTAGTCAGAATGGCCATCATTCAGAAGTTTACAAATAACAAATGCTGGAGAGGATGTGGAGAAAAGGAACCCTCCTACACTGTTGGTGGGAATGTAAGTTGGTGCAGCCACTATGGAGAACAGTATGGAGGTTCCTCAAAAAAGTAGAGTTACCATATGATCCAGCAATCCCGCTCCTGAGCATATATCCAGGCAAAACTATAATTCAAAAAGATACATGCACCCCTATATTCATAGCAGCACTATTTACAGTAGCTAAGGCATGGAAGCAACCTATCCAGATGAATGGATAAAGAAGATGTGGTATATGTATGTGTGTACACACACACACACACACACACACACACACACACACACACACACACACTATGGAATATTACTCAGCCATAAAAAAGAATGAAATCATGCCATTTGCAGCAACATGGATGGAATGAGAGATTATCATAATAAGTGAAGTAAGTCAGAAAGAGAAAGACAAATACCATATGATATCACTTATATTTGGAATCTAGAATGTGACACAGGAATTCCCTGGTGGTCCAGTGGTTAGTACCCTGCACTTCCACTGCAAGGGGCACGGGTTCAATCCCTGGTTGGGGAACTAAGATCCCGTAAGCCACGTAAACAGAAGCAGACTCACGGACAGAGAGAACAGAATTGTGGTTGCTGGGGCGGGTTGCGGGGATGGGGGAGGAATGGACCGGGAGTTTGGGGTTAGCAGATGTAAACTATTATATATAGAATGGATAAACAACAAGGTCCTACTGTATAGCACAGGGAACTGTATTCAGTTATCCTGCGATAAACCATTATGGGAAAGAATATAAAAAAGAATGTATATGTATGTGTAACTGAATCACTTTGCTGTACAGCAGAAATCAGCAAAACATTGTAAATCAACTCTACTTCAATTAAAAAAAAGTGATTAGTATTTCCCAAAGTCCTAAATTAAATGATGGTGCAGCATAATAATTAGACATTTATAATTAAGGCTGAGTCATTAAAATATTAAAAAATTTCTATAATCTGTGTTTTAGAAGGCAAAAATCAATGCCA
Source organism: Balaenoptera ricei (assembly GCF_028023285.1). Taxonomy (NCBI): domain Eukaryota; kingdom Metazoa; phylum Chordata; class Mammalia; order Artiodactyla; family Balaenopteridae; genus Balaenoptera; species Balaenoptera ricei. The sequence continues at coordinate 31,227,114 of NC_082643.1, forward strand.
AATATTTTTTTAAAAAGCTTTCCATCTCCTGAATAAATGTTAAAATGTAGGACTTTGGGCTTTAAGATATAAAGACATGAGTCTGGAAGCTCAACAGTCAGGAAGATGCGCTTGTTTGTTGGTTTTGAGCCACTGGGTGTATACGGTCACGTGCCTCCTCTCTACCTCAGTAGGCTAGATACATATGCATAGTTCAGCAAACACTGTGCCAAGCACTGTGCCAAGAGCCATCAAGACAAAGGCATCGTTCCTCCCCTTGAGTGGCGGGCTGTCTGTTGGGGAGATTGCTGAGAGCGTGCATTGTGGTAACAGTTATTGGGGAATTCGGGGAAGGCGCTTTGGAGACATCATTTCTGGTCTGAGTTGACACATCAGAGTTAGCCAGGGAAGGAAAGATGGAAGTGAAGCCCCAGTTTCTTCCTTAAGGGAAAACGGATTGAATTTGAGAATGAAGAAGGACTGTGTTTGCATATCACTGCCCTGCCGCCCCCCACTAGAGTCCAGCTCTGTAGCTGTTAAAATGAAGTGTTGCAAAGTAGAGAGAAGGCCAGTCTAGGAAGTCAGTGGTTCCCTCCATGCAGGAAAGTCAAATTTCTATGAATGGTTGTGCTGTGTCCTTGAAAAGGCCAATATTGCCTTTTTCAGGACAGTGTTTTCAAGCGAGTAGTTTTTCCTGATAATATTGCCAGCCTAGAGGTGGAGAGCCGGGTACCGTTAGTGGCCAGGGTGGCTGTGTCGCTTCCGTGCATGTCCTCCAAGGAAAGTCCTGTGCGGTGTTTCCCTGCCAGAATTCCGGACATGTTCTCCCTGGCGTGGCAGGACATGCTGTACTTATCTGAGGTGGGCAGCTGTCCAGGAATTTAAGGACTTTTAAAATAGTGCTGTCATGTTCATGATGTTCTTTTGAAAGCCCTTCATGTTGCATTTACTTCTCTTCATGCATCCTGTCATCCTGTCTTTCAGTTTTTGTCTGTTGCTGAAACGTGACTCTCAGTGTCTGAAGGTTCTGGCACATCAGGGCATTTGCGTGAGACCCCGCGGTGGAGGGAAGCTTGGGGGAGGAGGGGACGCCGGGAGAGAGAAGGGAGAGCTTGCTGCCTGATGGTCCACAAAAGGTGCTTCCTCCTCATCCAGAAGGGGCCGGGGGCGACTGAGCTGGCCAGCAGACATGGGGGGCGTCTTGTCCCCCAGCTGCATCCTTCTCCCCCTTGAGCAGGAAGACCCGGTGTGTACAGACTTTTTTTTGTTTTTGTTTTTTTTGACGTGGACCATTTTAAAAAAAAATAAATTTATTTATTTATTTATTATTTACTTTTGGCTGTGTTGGGTCTTCGTTGCTGCGCGCGGGATTTCCCTAGTTGTGGTGGGCTACTCTTCGTTGGGGTGCACGGGCCTCTTATTTCGGTGGCTTCTCCTGTTGCAGAGCATGGGCTCCAGGCATGTGGGCCTCAGTAGTTGCAGCATGCGGGCTCAGTAGTTGTGGCACTTGGGCTTAGTTGCTCCGTGGCATGTGGGATCCTCCCGGACCAGGGATCGAACCCATGTCCCCTGCATTGGCAGGCGGATTCCCAACCATTGCGCCACCAGGGAAACCCCATGTATACAGACTCTTTTGGCTTTTGAGACCTATTTCTTTCTTTCTTTTTTTTTCTTCCCCATGTTTTTCCCCACAATGGATTTCACTCTTGTGAAAACACTGGGCCAGGGAACACTTGCTGGGTGACTGGCCTTGAGCTTCCGTCCCGATAAAGAAGGCACTCGGCTTCTGAATCCCGAAGGCTTTTGTTAATACAGTAAGTCCCCTACATATGAACCGAGTTCCGTTCTGAGAGCGCGTTCGTGAGTCTAACAAAGTTAGCCTAGGTACCCAACTAATATCATTGGCTATATAGTACTGTACTGTAATGGTAATTACAGTATTACTGTACTGTAATACTTTTCACACAAATAATACATAAAAAACAAACACAAAAAATAAAACATTTTTAATCTTACAGTACAGTACCTTGAAAAGTACAGTAGTACAGTACAACAGCTGGCATCCAGGGGTTGGCGTGGAGTGAACAGGCAAGAAGAGTTACTGACTGGAGGAGGGAGAGGAGGTGGGAGATGGTAGAGCTGAAGGATTGTCAGCAATAGGAGACGGAGGGCAAGCTGCAATTTCACTCACACCTGACGATGGTGGAATGCACGTTCGCATCTTTGAAAGTTCGAAACTTGAAGGTTCGTATGTAGGGGACTTAACTGTAGTTTAGATGCTTCCAGGCAAGACACGGTGGGTGTTTCTTCAACCCTTGTCTGATTTGCTTCACTCCTTTCTCATCATTCTTTCATTTTCTCAAGGATCTTACAGAAGCATTTGGTTAAGTGATTTCTATATCTTTTGGGGGTTTTGACACTGATTTTTGTTTCAAACTTTCTCTGACTCTTTTAAAATTTCAAAAGTCCTTCATGGTGTTATTAAAATAATATTTGTTGGTTACAATGAACTAAATATCTTTTATCTCTGGGGAGGAATTTTTATGATATTCTCTCTTTAGGACACCCTAGGGCAGTGGTTCTCAAAGCAGCATCACGTGGGAACTTGCTAGAAATGCAAATTCTTGGGCCCCACCCCAGACCTACTGAATCAGGAACTCTGGGGTGGGGCCTATCAGGCTGTGTTTTAATAAGCCCTCCAGGTTATTGTGCCACCTGCTGACAGCAGAACCACTGGCCTAGGGTGCAAGTGAAATCTCCACTGACTTTCGTCGTAGTCTTGTAGCTAGATCTGTCTGAAAGTTGGAAACACTATAAATTGCTTTTCGATGACTTTATGCTTCCCAGGATGTTAAAGTAGTCTTCAAGACCCTAAGCTTTTACTTGTCGTTTCCAAAGGATTTTGGACTATATTAGTTTATTATAAAGGAACAGGTTTCTGCTGTTTGGAATTTTAGCGTGCCTTAATTTGTGTTGAGCCTTGCTTACGAGTTCCTATAGTGTGATAAGTATCTAAGGTATTACATGCCATTGGAAAGATTGTGCCTTTAATGTTATCTAATTATATGGTATATCAAACCTACTTTAATCAGTTCTTTTACAGATAAAGTGACTTTTTTTTACGCAGAATTCTCTTGGCAGGCACATTCAGCTGGGAAAGAATATCCCTTGAACTTACGAGAACATTTCTCAGTTTAGTTTAAAAACTATCAGTGTTCTAAATTTTTTTTAAAACTTTTTTTTTTTTTTAGCTGCATGCAGCTTGTGGGATCTTAGTTCCCTGACCAGGGATCAAACCCGGGCCCACAGCAGTGAGAGCGTGGTGTCCTAACCACTGGACCACCAGGGAATTCCCCCTGTCAGTGATGGAAACTCATGAAGAACTTTTCTCCTTGGAACTGACCTTTCCAATTTGACAACACTCTTTTTCTTGTAAATTCATTATAATTCGGTCAGGTGCAGATGTCATGGTGAAACCTGTTCTTCAGGATGCACCTTTTGAGAGTTGGATCTTTTTCTGACCTAGAATCCTCTAGAGGTTACACTCAGGACTAACTCACATCAGACTTCTAACATGAGTGCACGTGTCACAGGCAGGAGGCCTGGGCTCCTTGCTGACCCTTGTCATGTGAGGCCTTGCCTCCTGACTCAGTGTCCTCGCCATTGGTGACTCACTGTCATCTGTGGCCTCGCAGCCTTGTCATTGGCACATGTTCCTTCCCTACTGAAACTTACGTTTCCTGTGTTTCAGCTCCTTGGGCTTGTTCTCTGCTTCTGGGGAATCAGCTAGCTCTTGCCATAAACCCCGTTAATACTGACGTGAAAGAGTAAAAGCAGGCGTGGGCTCCTGCTGTTTACTCCCCCACCTCCAACAGGGGGCACCAGAACGTGACCAGCCCGCTCAGTCAGCTCTCTCATCCAGAGGACTGGTTCCCTTAGTGGGAATTAGTTCAGCTGCATCCACAGTTTCATGAGGAAAATATTTTCATTCAGATCCTGTCGTGAAGTACTCAAAGGTATGGCCTAGGCTCCTAAAACAAAGAGCTGAGGGGGAACTTAGGGAAACTTAGATTTAACCCCTTAAATGAAAAAAAAAAAAAGTGGGGGGGAAGAGGAACAGTGAGGTGGAGGGATTTGATTTACATCACAAAATAAGTTGGTGACAGAGATGAAAAGAATCTTTCTCCTATCTCCTGGTCCTTGCCTTTAGCTCCTCGAGATTTAATACCCTCCCCTCCACCTTCGAATGTGGGTGAGGTAGATGTGTATCCCCCAGGCAGCAGTCAGGAGGAAACGTGAATTTGGTTGTTAATTCTCCTGGCCTGTTTGGACAGCTGTAGCCTCTCACTATTTCAATCAACAAACCACTTAAGGACCGTTGAAGGAAGAAATATGAACCCTGATGGTGGATGGAAGACCTGCCATTGAGACCTTCTGGATGGGTCAAGGAAGTGCCAGTATTAGTACCTAAAGAGTGGGTGCCATCATCTTGGAAGAAAATCCCAGATACCATAGTGGAGCACCCCTTAAAGAAACGATGCAGCTCCAAGATTCTTGATGGCACAGAGGAAAAAATGTGTGGGGAAAACCAGATATTGGTGACTGAGCTGAAAAGTGATTTGGAAGAGTTGGACTCTGAAAAAGCTTTAGAAATATCTGAAATATATTTTGCTTATTGTCTTTTTAAAAATGTGTACACAAGAGGGATATGTGATAAAAATATATCTAACTGCCCAAAGAGCTTTTTCAGTAAATATAAAAGCTCTTAGAGTTAAGATAGTAAATGAAGATATCATCATCAGCATTTTTTTTTTAATAGTATGTACAAATATGGAGTGTCTTAGTATTAGTGGCATGTTAGATTTAATGAAACACAGTACTGCAGTGGTGATGGGAATTGTTAGAGGTCCAGGGGGAGGACTAGTGGCCATGATAGTGTAGTGGAAAGAATATGGATTTTGGAAGCAGTGGCAGCCATGAGGCACCCCCAGATCTCCCGCTTCAGGGAGTGGAATCGACCATTGGGCCCAGCTGCTGTAAGGTTCCCTCGCTGCTTTAGTGTGAAGGTCATGGTTCCCAAGTCTTTCCCCAGCCAGTGAGTGAGCACAGCAGGGGTACTAAAGCAGGCTCATTCCTGGGGACTCTGGCGTCCTCTGACAGGCAGCCTTGGCTCGAGGAGTCCCTGATGGTCTGGTCAGACTTTTTCTAGAAACGCACTGCAGTCTAACATGCGTCGACCCCACCTTCCTTCTTCCACTGTCTCCTTCCCCTGGGGCCAGACCTGCATTGCTTGGCTCTTCCAGCCTCCCCTGGCTCCCTCTCCCTTTTCTCTCATAGACGTTTCCCCTAATAATTTTGTTGTATTTTGAACCCTGTCTTGGTGTCTGCTTTTTAGAGGACCTGGTCTAATCCAGACATAGACTGTTGTGAAGGAGAGAGAACGTGTCCATACAGGAGACCCAACGTGGGCCTTCACGGTGACTCTTATCACCAGCAGCAGGAAATGTTGCATTGATTCGGAAATGCTGTTCTTTATATTATCTAAATTTGTGAGAGAATCCCACTTCGTTCATAAAACAGATATGTTTGAGTGCCCATTATGAGCTGGGCAGTGTTCTAGCACCTGAGGATACAGTGAGGACTCAGGCCCTTTTCCAGGATGAGGTGCTTAGCTCTTGGCTGCAAAGCAAACGAGCTGTCAAGGGCCTTTCTGCCCCAGGCCCTCCCTTTTCCCTCTTGGCCACTCAAGGAGCTCAGGCCTCACAAGAAGGACTGGAGAGCTCGTCTCTTTGTTGTTGGTCAGAAGTGTAGGTGTTCTTTGCTGAATAGTTCTCCTTTCTACTTCTGTCTCTGTCTGTCTCGTATTTTCTTTCTTTTTAATTTTTATTGGAGTATAGTTGATTTACAGTGTTGTGTTAGTTTCAGGTGAACAGCAGAGTGAATCGGTTATACATATATCCACTTTTTTTTTTTGATTCTTTTCCCATGTAGGCCATTATAGAGTATTGAATAGAGTTTGTCTCATATTTTCTTGATTCAGTAGTTTATTGCCTTCTTATTCATGAGGTTCCATTTCTAGCTGTGCCCCTGAGTAATACCATTCACCTCAGAAATTAAAATTTTCTTATTTAAAGCTACAAAACCCCCAAATTTCAAGTTCTCTCATGATGCTTTTACAGCTTTCTGACAGGCTTGTCTTTTATTCCGGTGGGGTTTTATTCCTTCTCATGATGTTCTGCCCAAGTATTTATTTTGTCTAAAAAATACAAGCCAGGTCTTTATGTCCCTCAGGCACAGAGGGAATGAGGCTCAAGGTTAAATATCCGCACATCCTTATTAGGTTAACTCACTCCTAATAAACGCAATAGCTTTTGTTTGAAGATTCTCGATTTTCCCTAAGTATGATTTAAAACAACACCAAAAACCTTACTGGTGGGGTCTGTTTGATTTAAATAATCTGAGTAAAATTGGTACTTTTTTTCGATTGTCCTTCAAAACTGATGCTCCCCTCTCCCCCCCACGAATGCTAAGATATTTGTAGAAGATAGGCATTAAGTGAATCTTAAAATTTTGTGATACAATGACCTAACATCTTTTTTGAGAGCTAGGTCATGGCCAAACATCGAGGGAATTAACTCAGAGCAGAAGTTGTCAGACCTTGAGGTCAAATCCTCTTGTTTTGTTAGGTGTCAAGCTATTCAGAGTTTAGGATTGAAAGTTGATAAAAACTCGGGTGTTTTTCTTCTTGGACTGTCTGAAAGAAAGCATAAGTGTGGTAAGTCAAGTCATGAATTTGGAATATATGTCAATATTTTACAAATTATGGTTCCTAGGCTTTTCAGTGAAATTGCCTTGGTCTGAAAGAATCAGACATTCAAGGAGCCATTTCATATTAATTGGCTCCTAATTTTCAGGTGTAAACTCTGCAGAATTAATGTGCAGTCCCTCTGTACCTGTGTCCCAGTTAGAGCTCTGTGTACGGGTTCATTAAGATGCTCTCCAGTTCTTAGCTTGTGAGTTTGAGCTATTACCACTATAAAATTTAATTTCATTTTTACATTAATTTTTGTTCTACCAGGAGAGATCAGCTTAGCCTGTGCTGTGCTTAAAAATAAAATATCATCCAGGGATTTATTTATTTTGAAGTTAAAATTGCTTCTAGCATGATATCCTCTTCTTTGTTTTACTTAATTGTGTTAAGTAGACAGAGAGCAGGTATTATCCTTCTTTATAGTTGAGAATATGCAGGCAACAAAAGAGAATTATTTTTCCTATGGTCTAAAAACAGAACTAGTTAGGACAAAGGCCAAATGAGAAAATGTTGGCCTCCTATTTGTCTCTGCAGCAGGGTTCTTTTAGAAAAACCAATTGTGAAACTTTTTCATTTTTTGCCAACATTAGAGCCTTTAAAAAAAAAAAGTGGGAGGACTCTATTCTTCATTTAAATTTTCCCTTTAAGATTTGAGCCTAGATTGATGGGGGAAGGTATAGCACAGGGAGAGACTGGTTAGATGGAGAAAAAGGTAGCAAAGGATGCATGTGGATGGGGAGTAATCTCATTAATTAAAGTGAAATGGTTTAATCAGGAGAAAAACCTTGTTTAGGAATATTGAGAAGGATAGTACTGAAATCAGTTTGACAAGATTGTTTAAGGTTCTGAAGTTTAAAAAATATTAATCTGGATTCTCAGTTGCCTGGCCTGAACAGAAAGGGAGTTTATTAAAGAATATTAGGTAGCTTACATATCTTCATCAGTTTTTGCGAACCGGGAATGATGCTGAGTCGCACTACAGAGCTGGGCTTGGAGAAGGCGGTCACCACTGTTGCCCCCAGGTGTGTAGAGCAATACAGTGTGCACCAGGAAACACCACTGCCCCTGGTGGTTGTTGGTGGAACTGCTGCATCTGGCAGGAATAGTTGCTACCACCCACCAGAATCTCTGTTCACTGTTTTTTTTTTAAGCACTAGCTTCCAAATCAAATTCTTGAGTGGGAGCATCTGATTAGTAGAACTCTGGCCAGGTGCCAGGACCTCATGAAAGATGGCAGGGAAAGCAAGTGTCTGTGATTTTCAGCTTTTATAGTAGAAGGTGGGTTTTGCCCTATTTGGGAGGAGAATGCCTCAAACATAGGAAGGGGTTTCAAATACCAGGTGGCCCAAAAGGGCAGATATACACTACCTATAATGTTTATGCCTGATTGTAAGGCAACACCATTTTCCCATGAAAAGATTAAACAAAAAATTTTTGGATAGCTTGAACTTACACACTTTTAGGTATGCATTTATGTGTCTGCTAGATAATCAGATGTGTATTTTCATTATTTAGTTGATTAAATGTGTCTGTATTTAAAAATTAAATTATCAGTGTATACTTTAGGAATATTTTCCCCATTTATTTCATGAAAAAGTTATTCCAACTCTTGACGACTTTAGTGTGTTTATCACGGACACATTCGGAATTTTTCAGCACAGCTTCCCTCGTGGCCACATCTGTCTGAGTTCTTTGAGATACAGCCCCTTTTAAAATATCTTTCTGATGCTTTCATTGGAAAGTTTATCTCAAGCCACAGGTACCCCCTTAGAGCACATTTGGACAGTCTCAGTTAAAAAAAAATTATCCCTGGGGGCTTCCCTGGTGGCGCAGTGGTTAAGAATCCGCCTGCCAATGCAGGGGACATGGGTTCGAGCCCTGGTCTGGGAAGATCCCACATGCCACAGAGCAGCTGGGCCCGTGAGCCACAACTACTGAGCCTGCGCGTCTGGAGCCTCTGCTCCGCAACAAGAGAGGCCGTGATAGTGAGAGACCCGCGCATCTGCGATGAAGAGTGGCCCCCACTTGCCACAACTAGAGAAAGCCCTCGCACAGAAACGAAGACCCAACACAGTCATAAAAATAAAAATAAATAAATAAATAAAATTAAAAAAAAATTATCCCTGAGACGTATCTTTTTTAAAAAATTTACTTTATTGAAGTCTAGTTGATTTACAACGTTGTGTTAATTTCTGCTATACAGCAAAGTGATTCAGTTATACATATATGTACATTCATGACTTTCTTAATGCAACTACTTAGCTTGTTTTTTTAGAGCGGTTTTTATGATATTACTGACCACTTAAAAGTGTTCAGTAATATTACTGACTTACTTGAGGTCATCTCCTGAATGATAAATAAATCTCTTAAATTTCTTAGCTTCCCCTCGTGTTTGTAACCCAGACCTGTTTGTGAGCTCTAAGCAGCTGAAACTAGATGTGATTGGGGCCGTTTTAGGCTAAGATTCCTCAAACAATTCTTTGTTCATCAAAATAATGGGGAGTGCACTCCTTCAGGAGAGTGTAAGAATTCTTATATAGGGCTAAGTCCCTTTTTTCCTAAGGGACAAGTTTGGGAAGAATATTCCTTATGTTCAGATATGTATGAGAGTTCCTTGACATCCTTTCTCAAGGTTCTGTTTCAAGGAAAAATAAGAAATATGTCTTTGCCGAATGGTTTCTTTGCTGCTGTTCTTGACGTTGGAATTGGAAAGTCGAGTTTTCGCTTCAGTCTAATGAAATGGGAAGTCTCTGGACGGTCATGGGAGAAAATTGTGGAAATTCTCCTTTGCTGTCAGATTATGCATTCCTTTGGGGTCAAGAACACATGGAATCCAGGCTTAAAATAACGAGGGCCGTGGGGAATGGACATAATTCCTTCTGTTTCATTAGACTCAGTCTGTCCTTATTAGTGCTGAGTGATGAGGAAGGCAGGATGTCGTGCTTCTGCTGGTTTATTCATTGTTTGACCTGGACTGAGACTTGAAAAAAATTACTAAAGATGTCCTAGGACGCAGTTCTGCCTTTGTTGCCTTTTTACTGAATATGGGTTTCTGGTCCTAAGCCCCATTCTCTTTAGAATGTATCAATACATCAGAACTTGGCCTTTGATCTCAAACGTGAGGGAAATTTGAAGTAGCGGCAGTGGTTTCTCCCCCCAGTAGAGTCTGATTCTCTTCCGGTCAACTAGTATTGTCAAGAGATTCTCAGCTTTGGCTTAAACTGTAGGGGTAGGTAAAGATACTACCCTATCTGTTCTTTCCTTTTTAGACATTTAAGCTCTCATATCCAAATGTCTTACAAAAAGGGGTTTCAGACTCTACCAGTGGGAAAAAATTTAATCCTTCAGACTGTTATATAATAAGCTTGTTCTTTTACTTTGGATTGTGAAGTTTTGATGGATTCTGTGGTTTGCCATCATAAGGCAGCATTGAAATGTAGTTTGCGTTTCTGCCTCTCCCAACTCACGTGGAATCCCAGAATCAGAGAGATGGGTAGGACCTCAGAGGTTCCCTCGGCCAACTTCCTCTCAGTGCAGGAATCTGTGACTCTGTCTCTGGACGCCCGTCACTTGCTTCTACTTGTTGATATGGAAGGAGCGGTGGGTGGGGAGGTGTCACACTACCTTGCTGGGTCCATTGTAATTTGTACTGAATTCCTCTTGATGGCGAACCCAAACCTGCTCTGTAGCTTCTCCTCGTTAGACCTGGTTTTGTCCTCTTCAAGCAAATCAAAATGATTTTTCCTTCTCTTATGTGGTACCCTTTTAAATATTTGAAGACAGCTTTCATCATGTTCCCTCTAAATGTTCTCTTCCTCCCCAGTCTCATTAAACACCTCTGATTTTTTTTTTTTTAAACCTGTTCCTTCTAAACGTTTTTAGCCTTCTCATCTCACATTCCTGCTTTGCCTCAGTTAGAGAATGTCTCTCTTAAAATATGGTGACCATACTGTCGAGATAGGTTCTGATTTTACAGGACACAGTTGTATGATTACCTTGTTTGGATTTGAACAATGTATGTAACCTATGTATGTGTTCATTATCTTCTAGGACAATTTATGACTACTTTAGTTCATGCTGAACTTTCAGTCAACTCAAATTTTTAGGGGCTACGGCCCCTGTTAAAAGTCCACTATTAAATTCACATGAGCTGTTGTTAAGATACCTTTTACACTTAAGCATTTGCCTTTCAAGACTGAAACCTGGTTGATTGCTTATCTCAGGCAAATTCTATGGCACCACTTTTGAATCCTTTTTAGGTCGAGAGCTACTTGAGCTGTGATTCTCATCCAGCATTCAACCTTCCCTCCCAACTTTTGGTGCCTTGCAAACGTACATTTAAAAAATATACAAACATATAAGAGTAAAAAGAACATCTTATGCTGTGATTCTCAAGATAATTCTCTCAGGCAGGGTTGAGTCAACCATGGCCCATGGGCCAAACCCACCTCACCTATTTTATAAATGAAATTTTGGTGGACCACAGCTATACTCATTGATACACTATGTATGACTGCTTTTGTGCTGAAATAGCAGAGTTGAGTAGTTGGAAACTGAGGCTGTATGACTCAAAGCCTAAATTATTTACTACCTGGCCTTCTGTAGAAAAAGTTGGCTGACCCCTGCTCTAAGGTGAGACCAACTGATTCATTAACATGTTTTATGTTCATGTAGATACAAGACTATCCAAAACTCTTTCCAAGGCGCATTAGCAAGGCTTCTTATGACTTTTTTTTGTGGCTGGTTCAAGTATTTTATGGGAAAAAATATAGTTATATAGTCTTATATGTGTGGTTATAAAAAATCACATTCTAAATTTGCTTTCTCTCTCTAAATTATCTGATTGATTTTTAATGTGTTAGTATTTGAAAGCTCTTCTCCATACTATTACTGCAGCTGTCTCTTTCAAATTTGGAAACCTTCCCCACCAGAAATTGTCTTAGAGTTTTAGGTGTAGTCCCTAAAGTTGGTATGCATTTATCTCTGGGGAAGAAGAGTCATGTTTTGGCATTAGAAAACTTCCATACACTTATTACTAGCAAATATTATATAGCACTTCTGTGAACTTATAAAAGGAACTGAGAGATTTCATGGAGTCTCTATTTTGAGAAAAAGAAGAAAACCATCTTTGTTGTTCAATCTACATTGCCTTACTCTGAAGCATTTACCAGCTACTTCATGATTTTGTCCTTGAATAGAATGCCTAGGGTTCAATTCAGAAATTACATAATCAGACTTTGTTAAAGAAGGAAAATGATAATTTTAAATAAAAAATTTTTTAAAAAACGAAAACATTTTTTATTAAAGAATTGCATTATAGTGGTGCCTGTCACAACTACTGTTTTCCTTGTTTTGGAAATAGGCTTATTGACCTGCCAATGGTAAAGTGGAAACTCCTTATATTTTTTGTCTACACTAGTGCTAGCCCTTGGAAGTCAGACAAATATTGCATCAAATTCTCCAAGTGAAGGACAAATATAAAATTGCTCATGTGGAATCTTTGTGGCCTGGTCCTTTTGTGAACGACAGTGTTTACTCCAGAGTATGGAGTTTCAGGATTTGAATTTTAAAAGGTCTTCGTGTACCCATGTTGTTGATGCCCACATCTAGCCCTGACTGAGCATCTCTGGGTCCTGTTCTGGTGGCCACTGGAGCCCATCGGATCTCGTCCACCTCCTACCCTGCTTCCTGACTTCTTCAGGGGCTTTAGTGATGCTGAATTGCTGGTACTTCCGTGCACTGGAAATGCTGTTTTCCCCTCTCTCATGGAGGACCTTTCTTTTACTCTTATCCTTTGCCTGGAGAACTCCTGTGCCCTGTTTCAGGCTCAGGTCTGCATTATCCCCTCAGGAAGTGTTCTCTCACCCAGGCAGCTTCCTGTTCTCACCCACACTGTGCACACCACATCATGTTACGCTGATGGGCTTACATCTCTCGGGCATACTCTTACCGCAGGTGAATCTTAACTGCTCACCTTCTCCCTGCCTTGCTAGAGACAGTCTCACAAAGCCCAATGGATGTCCTCGTAAACTCCTGCTCACCTCTCTCAAAGGGCCTTCAGCCCAGGAAGTGCTCTCCTCCCTGTTTGTAATGATTCCTTCCTTCATGCTCCGCTTTATTCAGACTTTTCCGCACGCCTCAAATCTTGAGAACTGACCTTGCCTTGTACTTCTCGGAAAAAATAACCATCTGGTAGCAACTCCTTCAGCTCCTGTTCGTGAAATCTACAAACCCATTTGAATGGGCCGTTGCTTTCTCCTTGCTTCCTATTACAGGGGCAGGCGGGATCTCTCCTCCTGTGACTGGTCAGCATTCCGTCTCCTCCCACGTTAGAGACTTTGAACCATCTTTTCTGGAGTCTTCGCATGGGCATGGAGATGTGCTGTCATCTTTTTTTTTACATCTTTATTGGAGTATAATTGCTTTGCAATGTTGTAATGTTGTGTGGGTTTCTTTCAAGTACCGATCTTCTTAAAAAAAAAAAATCTGCCTTCACTTCACTTTACCTCATGTTCTGTTTCAACCATTGTCTTCTTTTGATTCTGTCCTTCGTGGCCGTCCTTTTGAAGAAGGGTCGTTCCCACAAATGTCCTCACCTTTTATTTATAAACCAACTCCAGTCTGCCCCTTTCTCCCTCCTTTCCATGGATATTGCTGAGATCTCATTCATTCTTTAATTTCTCTGCAGCTCACACAGTTAAACCCCTGTCTTGCTTCATCCAGCCTCCATGGACGATCATATGTGGGTTTATTCAGGACCGCTAGTAGGCTAGGTCCAGGTGTGGATACCGAGGAGATGATACTGGTGCTGAGGGAAGTGAGCTTTAAATTATTTTGAGGTGTTGTGTGTCAGTTGGATCACCTTGAAAATGTATGGCAGAGCCTCTCATCCGCTTTCCCAGGTGGACCTTGGGGCATTCCATATCGTTTCGAGTCGTCAGGATTCCTGGCGTGTGCTGCTGTGTCCCTGCTCTGCTCTTTGGTTTGCCCTTGTTGCAGGTCACATGGCCTACAATATGAAGAGGATAAAATTATCGTATTTTGAAGATGATCCCTTTCCATTGACTAGTGATTGCTTTTAATTCAGTCTGTTGCCTCAACTCTTTGATACTTAAGTAACAAATTTTCAGGGCTGGAGTGAGTGAAGTCCAGTGGCTGGCCTGGGGAAGAGAGTTTAAGCAAGCTCTGGGCATCTCGAGTGTGGACAGGATCATTTTTTTGAGGATTCCGCATCTCACTGGATGAATGGTCTCTTTGGGAGAAACCCTTCCATAATGAAACACTGCAGAGGAGCCTAGGGTTAAATGAAGAATCCTTTCCTGTTGTAAGTCACTTATTTTTTTCTGTAATTTTAAGCTTGGATTTTTGGGGGCCTTTTTTGTAACAAGAGGGATGGCACATTGTTGTCAAGTGTTTTGAGGTTTGCTTTTCTATTCTGAATCCTTCTGGAAATGGTGAGAACACTACTACTCACCAGCACATTGTGGTTAAATGCATTCTCCTTAGGTAAATATTCCCTTCTGTGTGCATTTTCAGCATTGTTTGTTGTAGATTCTTTTTTTATTTTATTTTTTATTTTTATTAAAAAATTTTAAATCAAAGTATAGTTTATGTACAGTATTATGTAAGTTACAGGTGTGCAATATAGTGATTCACAAGTTTTTATAACATCTTATTGGACTCTAATTGCTTTACAGTGGTGTGTTAGATTCTGTTTATAACAAAGTGAATCAGCTATACATAAACATATATCCCCATATCTCCTCCCTCTTGTGTCTCCCTCCCACCCTCCCTCTCCCACTCCTCTAGGTGGTCACAAAGCACTGAGCTGATCTCCCTGTGCTATGTAGCTGCTTCCCACTAGCTATCTATTTTACATTTGGTAGTGTATATATGTCCATGCCACTCTCTCACTTCGTCCCAGCTTATGCTTCCCCCTACCTGTGTCCTCAAGTCCATTCTCTACGTCTGTGTCTTTATTCCTGTCCTACCCCTAGATTCTTTAGAGCCTTTTTTTTTTTTTTAATTCCATATATGTGTGTTAGCATACGGTATTTGTTTTTCTCTTTCTGACTTACTTCACTCTGTATGACAGACTCTAGGTTCATCCACCTCACTACAAATAACTCAATTTCGTTTCTTTTAATGGCTGAGTAATATTCCATTGTATATATGTACCACATATTCTTTATCCGTTCATCTGTTGATGGACACATAGGTTCCTTCCATGTCCTGGCTATTGTAAACAGAGCTGCAATGAACATTGTGGTACATGACTCTTTTTGAATTATGGTTTTCTCAGGGTATATGCCCAGTAGTGGGATTGCTGGGTCATGGGTAGTTCTATTTTTAGTTTTTTAAGGAACATCCATACTGTTCTCCATAGTGGCTGTATCAATTCACATTCCCACCAACAGTGCAAGAGGGTTCTGTTTTCTCCACATCCTCTCCAGCATTTATTATTTATAGATTTTTTGATGATGGCCATTCTGACTGGTATGAGTTGATACCTCATTGTAGTTTTGATTTGCATTTCTCTAATGATTAGTGATGTTGAGCATTCTTTCATGTGTTTGTTGGCAATCTGTATATCTTCTTTGGAGAAATCTCTATTTAGGTCTTCTGCCCATTTTTGGATTGGGTTGTTTGTTTTTTTTGATATTGAGCTGCATGAGCTGCTTGTAAATTTTGGAGATTAATCCTTTGTCAGTTGCTTCATTTGAAAATATTTTCTCCCATTCTGAGGGTTGTCTCTTCGTCTTTTTATGGTTTCCTTTGCTGTGCAAAAGCTTTTAAGTTTCATTAGGTCCCATTTGTTTATTTTTGTTTTTATTTCCATTTCTCTAGGAGGGGGGTCAAAAAGGATCTTGCTGTCATTTATGTCATAGAGTGTTCTGCCTATGTTTTCCTCTTTAGGTCTTTAATCCATTTTGAGTTTATTTTAGTGTATGGTGTTAGGGAGTGTTCTAATTTCATTCTTTTACATGTAGCTGTCCAATTTTCCCAGCACCACTTATTGAAGAGGCTAGTCTTTTCTCCATTGTACATTCTTGCCTCCTTTATCAAAAATAAGGTGACCATATGTGCGTGGGTTTATCTCTGGCTTTCTCTCCTGTTCCATTGATCTATATTTCTGTTTTTCTGCCAGTACCATACTGTCTTGATTACTGTAGCTTTGTAATATAGTCTGAAGTCTGGGCGCCTGATTCCTCCAGCTCCGTTTTTCTTTCTCAAGATTGCTTGGGCTATTCGGGGTCTTTTGTGTTTCCATACAAATTGTGAACATTTTTGTTCTAGTTCTGTGAAAAATGCCATTGCTTGTTTCAGAGGGATTGCATTGAATCTGTAGATTGCTTTGGGTAGTATAGTCATTTTCACAATGTTGATTCTTCCAATCCAAGAATGTAGTGTATCTCTCTATCTGTATCATCTTTAATTTCTTTCATCAGTGTCTTACAGTTTTTTCTGCATACAGGTCTTTTGTCTCCGTAGGTTGGTTCATTCCTAGGTATTTTATTCTTATTGTTGCAGTAGGAAATGGGAGTGTTCCCTTAATTTCTATTTCAGATGTTTCATCATTAGTGTATAGGAATGTAAGAGATTTCTGTGCATTAATTTTGTATCCTGCTACCCTACCAAATTTATTGATTAGCTCTAGTAGTTTTCTGGTAGCATCCTTAGGATTCTCTGTGTATAGTATCATGTCATCTCCAAACAGTGACAGCTTTACTTCTTCTTTTCCAATTTGGATTCCTTTTATTTCTTTTTCTTCTCTGATTGCTGTGGCTAAAACTTCCAAAACTATGTTGAATACTAGTGGTGAGAATGGGCAACCTTGTCTTGTTCCTGATCTTAGAGGAAGTGGTTTCAGTTTTTCCCCATTGAGAACGATGTTGGCTGTGGGTTTGTCATATATGGCATTTATTATGTTGAGGTAAGTTCCCTCTATGCCCACTTTCTGGAGTGTTTTTATCATAATGGGTGTTGAATTTTCTCGAAAGCTTTTTCTGCATCTATTGAGATGATCATATGGTTTCTATCCTTCAGTTTTTAATATGGTGTATCACATTGATTGATTTGCATATATTGAAGGATCCTTGCATTCTTGAGATAAACCCCACTTGATCATGGTGTATGATCCTTTTAATGTGCTGCTGGATTCTGTTTGCTAGTATTTTGTTGAGGATGTTTGCGTCTGTGTTTATCAGTGATATTGACCTGTAGTTTTCTTTCTTTGTGACATCTTTGTTTGGATTTGGTATCAGGGTGATGGTGGCCTCATAGAATGAGTTTGGGAGTGTTCCTCCCTCTGCTGTATTTTGGAGGAGTTGGAGAAGGATAGGTGTTAGCTCTTCTCTAAATGTTTGAAAGAATTCACCTGTGAAGCCATCTGGTCCTAGGCTTTTGTTTGTTGGCAGATTTTTATTCACAGTCTCATTTTCAGTGTTTTGATTGGTCTGTTTATATTTTCTATTTCTTCCTGGTTCAGTGTCAGAAGGTTGTGCTTTTCTAAGAATTTGTCCATTTCTTCCCGGTTGTCCATTTTATTGGCAGAGAGTTGGTTGTAGTACTCTCTCATGATCCTTTGTATTTCTGCAGTGTCAGTTGTTATTTCTCCTTTTTCATTTCTAATTCTATTGATTTGAGTCTTCTCCCTTTTTTTCTTGATGAGTCTGGCTAATGGTTTATCAATTTTGTGTATCTTCTCAAAGAACCAGCTTTTAGTTTTATTGATCTTTGCTATTGTTTCCTTCATTTGTTTTTCATTTATTTCTGTTCTGATCTTTATGATTTCTTTCCTTCTGCTAACTTTGGGCTTTATTTGTTCTTTCTCTAATTGCTTTAGGTAAAAGGTTAGGTTGTTTGAGATGTTTCTTGTTTCTTGAGGTAGGATTGTATTGCTATAAACGTCCCTCTTAGAACTGCTTTTGCTGTATCCCATAGGTTTTGGGTCGTCGTGTTTTCATTGTCATTTGTTTTTAGGTATTTTTTGATTTCCTCTTTGATTTCTTCAGTAATCTCTTGGTTATTTAGTAGTGTGTTGTTTAGCCTCCATGTGTTTGTATTTTTTGCAGATTTTTTTCCTGTAATTGATATCTAGTCTCATAGTGTTGTGGTCAGAAAAGATACTTGATATGATTTCAATTTTCTTAAATTTACCAGTGCTTGATTTGTGACCCAAGATATGATCTATCCTGGAGAATGTCCCATGAGCACTTGAGAAAAAAGCGTATTCTTTTGTTTTTGGATGGAATGTCCTATAAATATCAGTTAAGTCCATCTTGTTTATTGTGTCATTTAAAGCTTGTGTTTCCTTATTTATTTTCATTTTGGATGATCTGTCCCTTGGCGAAAGTGGGGTGTTAAAGTCCCTTACTATGATTGTGTTACTGTTGATTTCCCATTTTATGGCTGTTGGCATTTGCCTTATGCGTTGGGGTGCTCCTATGTTGGGTGCATAAATATTTACAATTGTTATATCTTCTTCTTGGATTGATCCCTTGATCATTATGTAATGTCCTTCTTTGTCTCTTATAATAGATTCATAATTTTTAAAGGTTATCCTCCATTTATAGTTATTAAAAAATATTGGCTGTATTCCTCATATTGTACAGTATATCCTTATACCTTGTTTTATTTTTGAATATTTATTTATTTAATGTATTCATTTTGGCTGATATGCGTCTTAGTTGTGGCATGTGGACTCTTAGTTGCGGCATGTGGAATCTAGTTCCCCAGCCAGAGATTGAACCCGGGCCCCCCTGCTTTGGGAGCGTGGAGTCTTAGCCCCTGGACCACCAGGGAAGTCCCTGTTGTCTTTTTTTAGATTCCACATATAAGTGATATGTAGATCCTGTCTTAAAATGAGAAGCCCCAAACGAGCCAGTATAAAAATGAGTGAGGTTGTGGGTGGGGTCTGTGTGTGGTTCCTGTCATGGTGACCTTGCCAGCCCTCCGAATATTTGGGTGACTGACTGTCCTGAGCCCCAGTGACTCTGCTTTGCTAGCATAGCCTAAATCCTCATGAGGAATTGTCAGTGATGAAGGGCTGTCCTGGGACATTTAAACTTGTAGCCACAAACCTAGCCCTCTACATTATGTAGTCTGATCACTAATAATGGAATGTCATCGACTTTTAAATTTCTGAGCAGTGGGAGAAAAAAAAAAAAACCTTCAAACAGAAGTGTTCTGTTAATGAGTGTGATAGACCCCTTTGTTGTTTGAAGCCAACCCTCTTGCTATTTCCCTGAAGAAAGGGCTGTGTTGGGGCTAGGTCGCACATTTCCCTGGCACTTGGCCGCACCTCCTCTTCCCTGAAAATATTTATGGAGATCTGGTGTGTTAATAAATTTAGAAGTGATTTAATGGTCGCATTGGCAGGGTGAGATAAAGCAGTTCAGTGTGTGGTTCATTTTGTTTCTGGGTGGGGTGGAAGAGGGAAATGAAAGATTCACTTTTTCCTTTTTGGAAACCTAACACTCTGCTCTTCTGTTATCACTCTTGTCCTCTAGGCATTAAGTGTCACCGAAACCCTGATTAAACCGTTAGAAAAATTCAGAAAAGAGCAACTTGGAGCCGTCAAGGTTTGTGTCTAATTTGAGCACACTTGTAAACAGCAAATGTAGACACCTCTGCTGCTTGAGTGTACACTCGGTTCACATTTAGCAGCTTTGAAGGAGATGTTGGAGTCCACCACCTGTTGTTTTATGTTTCAAATGTGCTTTGTCCCCTTTGGGGGAATAGGAAATTGAAAACAAAACAGAAACACCTGGACTGGATGGTAAAACCTCTCGTAATCATCTTTGGCTTCACCTTTCCATGTAGGGTTTTAAAAATATCTTTAAGCAAACAACACGTTTACTCTGTATAGAAACATCTTATCTCTGTCGGAAGGGCAGTGATTTCCATGCCCGCCTCAGCTCGATGGCAGAGTGTAGCATTATACTAGGGTTTAAGATTAGAAATGCTGCTACACCAGCATGCCAATGAAACTAGAAAGAGAATATTCGGTTACAGTAAGTCCTCTACATACGAACCTTCAAGTTGCAAACTTTCAAAGATCCGAACGTGCGTTCGTATGTCCAGTCATGTTAAGTTAGTTGACGTGTCTGTAAGATTACTGTGCTGTAAAATTAAAAATGTTTTCTTTATTTTCTTTGTTTGTTTTTTATGTATTATTTGTGTGAAAAGTGTTATAAACCTATTACAGTACAGTATTATATAGCCAATTGTGTTAGTTGGGTACCTAGGCTAACTTTGTTGGACGTACGAACAAATTGGACTTACGAATGCACTCTTGGAACGCAACTCATTTGTACGTAGGGGGCTTACTGTATTGGGATGTATTTCCTTCAATTTAACACAAATTTATTGAGCTTCTGTTATGTGCCAACATTGTTATGGGTGCTGGGGATTCAAAGGTGAGTGAACTACAGACTCTGTGCTCAGAGCTCTGGGATGTAGCCAGGATCTCTGGGAATAATGCAGTGACTTTGCCCCTGGGAGCCTGGGATGTATTTAGCAACTTCTAACATCTGCTAACTAATAAGCTTTGAAATTAACTCAGAGAAGTAATTTCCACCAGCCTCTCTTGAATGTTGTGCAGGTACTTGAGGGAGAAAAAGTAGCGTTTCTGTGTTGTTGACCATTTTTGGCTTGGCCTAAGGAGAAGGGAATAACATCAGTTTTAGGCAGGGAAGAGAGGTTTTATGTTTGTATTTTTTTCCCCCATGCATTGGTGATGTGAGGTTTTTTTTTTTTCTTTATCTTTGTAAACAAACTATTAAAATCCTTTTCTACGAATAAACATTGTGGTCTCCATGGCCATAGCTATACAAATGGGTCCAGAGAGAGCCAGCTTTTTAGCTGCTATTTATAGACTCAGTTCTCCTTTAAGTGACCTGTTAACATATTAGACACTTCTTTTTGGCATGATATTTTACGGTTTTTAATGAAGAGCTGTGTTTTGAGGGGAGGTCAGTGGGGGTACCCCCCAAGTCCTCTTCCTGGAATTGTTTGCTGAGCTACATGAAGCTGGTTTGTGTTTGCTGAGCTACATGAAGCTGGTTTGTGTCTGCTGGCTTTGTAGCAGGACATTGGAGGTCTGGCTTCACATCTGTGACCTTGGGCAAGTAATTGGCTTTAGTTTCTTACCTGTAAGATGACAGGCTGGGGATCTGACTGCTCTATTTTGCAGTTTTATGATTCTGTTTTCTCTGATCTTCATAGGCTGTCTTAAAGCTTGAATAATCTTGGTTCTTTCTCTTTGAACATTTCATGGCAGGTACTGAATGTAAACATTTCTTATTTTTCTTATTTTACTTGGATGATGGTCGGGAAGGATAAGGGTTATATTATGTAAGTGAAAAATGAATGTGACTTAATTAATAGATATATTTCCTTTTTATTTACCTACTGGGTTTTTAGAAATTTCTGGCCTTGAGTTTTCTACTGACTCCTTCTCCTCCCCAGATTTGCCCAGCTTCTCATGTTGTGCCTGTTCAAAGTGTGGTTGACCCTTGAACAACTCAGGTTTGAACTGTGTGGGTCCACTTATACATGGATATTTTTCACTAGTAAATACTACAGTACTACAAGATCCATGGTTGGTTGAATCCACGGATGTGGAACCGCCTATATTGAGGACTGACTGTAAGTTATACTCGGATTTTCAACTGCTCCTAGGTTGGTGTCCCTAACCCCTGCATTGTTCAAGGCTTAACTAACTGTATAGCCTGCAAAGCAGCTTGCAAAATAAATTGCCATATTAAAAGGTTAAATTATTTTAATACTTTGTCTATTGAGCGGTTTAATGGCCAAATTCTATCCTGAAGTCCCATTTCTTTCTTTCTTTTTATTATTATTAAAAAAATTTTCTCCCCTCACCTCCCTTCCGCTGCACCTCATGGCATGCAGGATCTCAGTTCTCTGACCAGGGATCGAACCGTGCCCCCTGCAGTGGAAGCGCAGAGTCTTAACCACTGGGCTGCCAGGGAAGTCCCCCATTTCTTTCTTTCTTCGTTGTTTTTCAGGCTTCAGGTTTATGAAGGGTGTATCCTACATTCTTGTTCAGTACAGTGTGTGTGTTGGCTGTCACACCTATTGATGTTACCTGGGAGAAGCCTTTTTTTACTGGTAGTTTTGTATATTAAACAGTAGAGAAAGGTAGTTTTCTAGGTTATATAGTGATATATAAGCATCTGTTTTTCTCATTAGATTGTTAAATCTTTAAGAGAAAAACCTATGCTTATTTCTTTATTTTCTACCAGCCTCCACTCTGTCTTACTATAACGTATTTAATAAATAAACCAATTTTACTGTTTTTCTGTTCTAGAAGAACCAGGAAAGGGTTTATAACCTGGATATTTGATGATTTTCTCCAGTTATGCTTTCTAAACACCAATCCTGTCTTGAAAAGCACACGCTCTTGTTCCAGTGGTTTATTTACTTACGTGGGATACTTAAAAATAACTTAATTCTCTTAGGTTAAAGATCTTTTTTTAAATACCATGAAGCAGTTTTCATGTGGGGAGAGAAAGACAAAAGTCTTTAAAAGTTGACCGCAGCAGAATTTTTTAGGTACCCTTGTCAAAATGTTTATCTTTTCTTTCCCTTCTCCTTTTTCCCATCTGGGATGGTCCTGTCTTTCGCTTTTATATGCAAGCTCTTTCAGTTCCTTTTACTTCTTCAGTTTCCAGCATCCCAGTGACATGTTTAATTTGTGTTTTTAACATAATCGAAACTGCTAGGTGGCTTTTGTAAACTGGATTTTTTAGGAGCCCCCAGGTCGTCTTTTCTGCTGTTTCGCTTCTATTTGGATATGTTCCCTGTCAGTCACGTCTGTTTGGTTTGGCCTTCAACCTCCGTCCTGTAGGTTCTGCCGCATTTTCTCATGTGCCTGCCCGGTTCTTGTCTCTGTTTAAAGAGCCCCATTTCCCACTGCAGGACACAGTCGTTCTGTGCTGTGTCCCATCAATTCAGAGTTTTCCTCACGGCCTCTCTTAGCTTTACTTCCACGGAAGCTCTTTTCCCTTCCCCAGAAGCTTGTCACTTATTCCTAAGTATCTGCATAACATTTTGTTGGTAACCATTGCTCATTAAATGTCAGTTTAGCCACAGGAAACTAATACAGGCACCAGACAACATCGGAGCCAAGTGCATTGTGTACAAACTCCAAGAAATACTAGAGCTTGGTAAGAGTTACAGTGGGAGAATTTAAAATTGCTTTCTCTGAAAGGGGCAGCAATGCAAATATCAAACGGATACAACGAAATGATATTGATAATTTATAGAGCCTATTCAAATGCTCTTTTGCAAAGAGCCAATTACTGTTTTATTCAATAGAATAAAAGGTTTAACCAGAAGGCTTAAAAAATGTTTATTTCATAAATTATACCCTAGTAGCTCAGCCATTACCAGACTCTCACCCCATATTTCCTTTGTATTTCTTTTCAAGACTATGCCTAACGACTAAATGTTTAATAAAAATCAACTTCCTGAGATTCTGTAAATGACTGCAAAATGTGGGTAAAAAAGCAAATTTATTTGAATAATTTCTCAAATTATGTTTGATAGAGCAGAAAAAATGTGATTTAATCACATTTCTTTCATTTTTAGTAATAACAACCTTATCAGGCCTATCATATGGCACAGTGCCAGAGGCCTTGGGATATACAACTATGAATTAAAACACTGGTCGGCCTTTAAGAAATTGGCAAGTCTGTGTGGGTGATGTCCAAAAAAAAAAAAAGGCAATAAAAATGCACTGTGAAAAGTGCTCTAAATACGAGTAACGGTGCTCTGTAGGTGTCCTATCATCTTGGCTTTGGAGCGCCAGGAAAGTCTTTCAGGAAGACCCGATTCTCCCTCGTTTGGAATCCTACTTCTGCCCCTTAAGTAGCTCTGTGATTTGGGGCAAGTCACTTAAGGCCTCTAAGCCTGTTTCCTGATCTTTAAAACGAGACTTAGGACACCGGTCTCTGAAGGTTTTCGCGAGGCTTCAGTGCATTTGATAACATATTTCTGGGGTCTAGTGCAGGGCCTGGCGTATACACAGTTGCAGCTCTTTTAGGATCCCCTTTGTGACTTGCTCCATATCAGCTTGCCAAAAAGAACTGCGCAGGTTTTTGTCCCCTCTGTGTGTGCCGGGTTCAAGCACTGTGGCTTGTGACTCCCCCTGGCCAGATGGTGCTAAGGTGATGGATAGGTGACTTGAGAGCAACGGCACCGGAACCAGCGGTGGCACTTTGTCAGGGTCGGTGTCGCTGTGCTATAGGCTTCTCCCTTCCCACATCCTCTGACCGATGTCTCCTGGGCGCCTACTGGGTGTGCAGGTAAAGGCTGAATTCTCGTTGCCGTGGAGAGGCTGAAGGAGCTTAAAGGCAAAAGGGGGTGGGGGTTGGGTAGGGCAAATGAAGTGTCAAGGAGGGCAGGTGACATTGGTGCAGGAGTTGAGGGAGGCGGCTGTCCCCCCACTGGAGGAGACAAGGAGTGCTTCATGGAAGAGGTGGCATTTCCACCGCCTGGTTTGGGGGTAAAGGCTGAATTTCCAACACCCTGGGCTGTAGGGTGTTGGTGGACCAGGGAAGCAGAACAGGGATTGCAAAGCTCTGGTTGGCCTGGATATACAGGAAAAAGTGCTCCTGCCGAGTGTGTTGTATGTGCTGTGAATCTTGTTTCTTGTATGTGCAGTGTTACCCCCCACCTTTTTATTTAAATAAAGAGGGAGAAGGAGTTGGAATCTCTAAGAAAGTATTTAAGCTCCTGTCTAGACTAGTCAGGCCTTATTATTTACTGTTTGTAGTTTGAAAATAAGTCTTTTCATTTCCTCATCCTAGAAAATTTGTAAAATACCAAAAATATTTAAAAAAGAAAGTTACCCGGTAACTCAAAAATTTCCCCTTCTTCTAAAACAAAACAACAAATTCTAGTACCCTGCAGAAATGTGGACAGTTCACAGGTGTGTTCAAACTTTTGTGAATTCTTTGTATGTTCTTTACTCATTTTTCCTTGGAAGTGTAATGTGTGATTTGAGCAAAAACTTGCTCAATAAAGAGTGTTTTATGTGTTAGGAACGTTTACCTCTTTTCTTCCATATTAATTGTATCTTCTCCCTGCCTGTTGTTTGCCTTTTACCTTATTTATTGTGTATTTTTGATATCTAGAAGTTCTTATGGCTTCTTCCATTTCTCTTTTGCTCAGAAGTTCCTTCTCTGTTCTGAGATCTGATTGAAAATACTCTTTTTTGGCTTCATTTTTTACTTGTGACTCTTTCAGTCCATCTGGAATTAATTTTGATTTGAGACATGGTTCTCTTTTTATTTCCAGCTAGTTAACCAGTTATACCCACACCATTGGTTGAGTAATATTTTTTTATCCAGTGATTTGTGATGAAACCTTTATATATATATATATATATATATATATATATATATATATCTATCTATCTATCTGATTATTTATGTTTTGTTTCTTAGGTTTATTAAGTCCCTCTACCATTTACACCGTGTACATCTTATTTGACTAATTATGCTGTTTTAAGTAATATCTCTTCTTCACTGTTTTTTGTTGTTGTTGTTTTTGCATGTGTGATTTTATAACATTACAAGCTGACTTCCCATGAGTCATCTTGAACTTGTAAACATTTTGTTTGGCTTACTCATGTTAAAACTGAAAAAAAAAATTTTTTTGTTGCCACCATTTAAAAATCACTGGGTTTTCCAGCTGTTCCAGAAAAATCAGAAGACATGGCCTGTGTACTGGGCTTATATTTCCACATGGCAGAAATCTGCAGGAGCTCTATTATGGCTGCCTGCCTGCCTCTCTAGAATAGATGTGGGCCACCTGATCTGCCTTTGCCTCCACCTTTCCTTACTGAGTTTTACTTCCAGCTTGACTCAGACTCACTTGAGTAATGCTGTTTCATACAAAAGTTTTCATTGTATTAATTTGATCCTTGATAGAGCCTTTTGTCTCATATTGTTCAATTTATTATATATATATGTATATATATATACACACACACACACATACATATATGTGTATCCTATATTGCAGTGTTGAAGAAAAAAGGCTCCATTCTTTATTGAATGCTGCTTGAACACAATCCCTTTTAAAATTCATATTATTTAAGTGCCAAAAGTCATAGGAGTACAAAGAAACAGAATATTCTATAGTGACCTTGAGAAGAAATGCAAGGAGAAACAATTATCTGAGTCTTAAGATTCAAAAACGAAACACAGTAGCGTTTGTATAATACCATACGAAGTACGAACAATTGTATTTCCACTCTAATTGGTGGGCGTGATGTTGTTTCTTGGCTAAATTCTTTCTTCACAGAGCCTTGATAGAACCATTTTCTTTCATTCCCAACCTAACCCACATGCTAATTTACATACCCCACTACTGCTGCGTGTGCTGGGGTGTTTTGACTGCTGACTTTAACATCATTGCATCCTTTGTCCCCTTCTGTGATTCAGATGAAATCAAAGGAGTAAAAATGTTTTCGGTATTCTCTGGTAAGTACTAATCTGCAAAGATAGTGAGCACGTTTAACCACATGATCTCGCTTTGCAGCGTACTTGCGGTAAATGCAGCTGTGTCACCTCCACTCCTGTCTCATTTAAACCTGAGAAACTGATGCTCAGAGAATGCTGTGACCCTGGGGCAGTGTCACAGAACAATGCGTGGCTGCTAGAACCTGCGTCTCTGACACCTAATCCAGTGCATGCTCTGCAATATGAACTTTTAAAAATAGTGGAGATTTTGAAGTAGTGGCCATATGTTCTTTTTAGTTTATTTTCTGTTAGTCATTAAAATCGTTCAGGAAGCATGTCATAATGAAAAGCAGAAAAGAGAGTAACCATGTAGTATTAATGCCTTAAGCTTTTTAAAAAAATAGTTGTAAATTAGGCCTAGGGCATAAAGAAAAAAAGTGCTTCTGTTTCAACAAAAGTTTGACTATTCTCATACATAGGCGAACCGTAGGATCACAGAATTTTAGGATTGGATCTAAGAATGAACTAGTTCAAAACCAAATCCCTGATCTTTTCAGTAGGAAAACTAAGGTTCTGTATTGTTAGGTGTTCCCCTCCCCCCCCAAAAAAGATGTGCAGCTAGTTGGTAATTAAACTTTGAGTAGAAATGGGAAGAAATATCAGTTCCCAAGTCTGTCTCTTCCATTAGTACGGGGATTAATTTAGGGTCTTTAGGTGGGCTGGCAGAGCTCCCTTCCTGGCTTCTCACAACAGTTTGTAGTCCCGTGGAGTGAGAAAATGATAATAAATGTGAAGAAACAGAATTTTTGTGCTTTATTTACTCCTTTTGCTTAATAGGGAAAAGATCATGCCAGAAAAGGCTGGGAGAATCCATTATTTTTGACCTAGAAAACAGAAGTTGGAAAATAGGGAAGGGAATGTTCCTTTTCAGGAGGCCTTGGAGAGTTGGTGAGAGTTTGAAGTTAATGGAAACATTTTGACAGCATGAGGACATTGCGTGTGCTCATTGGTGCTCCGAAATGTTTATGAAAAATCTACTTACCTTTGGCAAGCAGTGTTGGGGAGATACTCTGTCTTCGCTGCCTTAAAAAAATTTGGTTCCTTGTGAGATAGAGAGGGTGGGAGGGAGGCTCAAGAGGGAGGGGATATGGGGATCTATGTATGCATATGGCTCATTTACTTTGTTGTACAACAGAAACTAACACAGCATTGTGAAGGAATTATACTCCAATAAAGATGTATTTAAAAAAATAAAAAGATAAAAATGCACAGGGAACTCTATTCAGTACTCTATAATGACCTATATGGGAAAAGAATCTAAAAAAAAGAATGGATATATGTATATGTATAACTGATTCACTTTGCTGTACACCTGAAAATAACACAGCATTGTAAATCAAGTATACTCCAATAAAAATTTGAAAAAAAAATTTTAAAAAATTAAAAGAAGCTACTCTAGCAAAAGGAAAGCAAAGGCTGTTTCTAGGCAGTGCCTGAGAAATGTTTGTAATGTTAACCAAAGGATCTTGGTACAAGTATGTCAGTATTATTTTAGGCCTTGTCGACCTATTGCTACGTATTCTAGACAGTGTTAAAGAAATCACCCCTAAGGTTTGGGTAAGTAGATGACATTCCTGGTCAGAGGATTTTATTGTGATATTCATACTGGACAATTGGGGAAGATCTTTTAAGATGTTCCCTACTGCCCCAGTGGTGATGATGATGATTTTTTTTTAATGTAGATCAAAACTTACTCAGTTTTAAGTGAATTCCATTTCTATGCCAAAATCTGTACTGTAGCAAGTTTGCTTTTTTAAGCTTTATGTTCTTATTATGTGTTCATCTTAAAAATGTATTTTTTTTGAATGGAAGGACAAGTGAATGGCATTAATTCCAAACACTGATAAGTATGAAGAGTTGAAAAATAACAGGCTTGGAAAAAAGCCCATTAAAGGAAAAAAAGAAAAAATAAGTGACTCTTCAATCCTAACACTGTCTTGATGAGTAATAAGCAGTATGGCCTGGGTGCAGATAGATTTTCCAGATAACTCCTTCACACTTCGTGGTACTTTCTTTTATTTTCGGATATTTTTCATATTTTGAGTTTCCCAGTGGATTAACTATGTGTATGCCTTTTCCCCCCTTTTTTAATCACAGTTGTCTATGTTTTTCTGATTTGTAGGAAGAAAAAAAGAAGTTTGACAAAGAGACAGAAAAGAACTATAGTGTAATTGATAAACATTTGAATTTATCAGCAAAAAAGAAAGACTCACATTTACAAGAGGTATTGTTTTTATTTTTCTGTTAACTTGTTTCTAAAATTCAGTAATCAGTGCATGTCTTTTTTTAAAAAACTGTGCTTTTCTTTTGAAAACATTTCATCTAGGATTTTAGAGGTGAAAAAAATGACCAGGTATCACCATGAAGAAAAGAGCTCTTTTGGAACAAGATATAAAATAAGACCTCTTAGAGTGATTAATGCAGTGTGGATTCATAGTATTAAAAGTTTTGGTTCTGAATATATTTTCACAGGAACAATCATTTTAACCAGCGTAACTGAGAACAGATATATTATTTTCAGGAATCGATTCATTAATTGGCTTTCAAGATTTCTTGAAGAAGTGAATTGAATAAGCTCCTACACCATTTGGCTTTTATGTGAAGGCAGCATTAATCTTACTTAACACTGAAGACTCAGGAGTTTTCACCTTCATTGGAAAGAGAGCATCTGTTTTACTTGTGTTAATAGACTCATTTTTTTGTTTTTGGAGGGAGCTGTGTGTAAGGAGAAAGGAATTTATATCTTGTCTCTCAGTTTCTCTTTCTGTTTCTTAAATCCCCTGCCACTTGTTTTTCCTCACTCACACACTTGAATGGAAACTCAGTTGTTTACAATTTGGAACATATGCTTTCCTTAAACATAATGCTGTTTGCAGCTGTATGGATCTTGACTCATCCCACAAAAGTGTGATTTTTTTTTTTCTTCCATTTGTTTATTTTTAAACACATAAGGAATCCAGGCATGATGTGCCACTATAATATACACTTAGTGAAATATCATCAAAATGACAACATTGTAGAATAAACCTGGGTTATGTTTAAATGTCACAGATTTAGTTGCAAACTCTGTGTGTGTGTGTGTGTGTGTGTGTGTGTGTGTGAGTTTGTGTGTGTGTGTGGCGGGGTTATTTTGACATTGCCTACACGTCACGTTTTCTTTTGTCTCGCTAGTACTTTTGACGGACGTTTAGATGGCATTTGACGTTCTATGAAAGAGAACGGCCCTTTTGTACCATTTAATCCTCACTCCAATACTGTGGGTAGGGCTCCATTCTCTCCTCTTCCATATTATGTAGGAAACCATTCACTTGTTACGTGTGTTCCCTCATCTCCTACCCTCTGTCATTTTTGAAATGACAGCTGTTGCTCTTAGAGGCTCTCTTTATGCTAGCAGTTTTCTACCTCTCTTCTCCCCTGATCTCTGTTTCCAGGTATCCTGAAGGGATTTTCATGCGCCGGGTCAATTTCCATCTCCACCTCACTATCTAATGGGGTATCATTCTACCTGTTGTTTAGGCAAAGTCTGTAAAGTCAGTCTTGGCCCTTTCGCTCTCACCCCACATCTAGACCATCAACCTATGTCTTCTTTAGCTTCAGAATATTCTCGGAATATGGCCAGTTCTCCTGACTCCCCACCCCTGTCACCCGGGCATCTCTCGCACAGATTACTGCAAAGGCCACCCTGCTTTCACCAGGATATCCCTACAGTTTATTTTCTGTACAACAGTGGAGTGAGCCTTCATGTTGCTCTTTTTCTCTAGATACTCCTAACAGCTCCCCTTAGAGGCCCTGGGCCCACCCCGTCTGCCCTCACACCCACATGGCTGCCTTGCTCTGGCTTGGTTCCATGCTGAGGGCCTGTGCTTTGTTCATCCTTCTGCCAGATCTGCATGCCTCACTCCTTCAAATAGTCTTCCAAATACTCTCCACTCAGACTTCTCCTTACTAGAGAAGTTTTCCAGCCATCTTATTTAGAGTGTCCCCCTTACTCTCCTTTATTTTTTTTTTCATACTCTGACAGACATTTGACTCACTACATAGTCCGTTGTTACATGGCTTCTTCCCATAGGATGTAAGCTCCTTGCAGGCAACAGCTGTGTTCTGTTCAGCACTCTGTCCTCAATGCCTAGAATAAGACTTGTCAGGGAATAGGCACTTAATAAATATTTACCCAATGAACAAGCGTGAAGATTGTGAGCTAGGACTTCGACAGTTTCATCATTCCCAAAGATAATTAAACTCCAGATGGGAAATTTGAAGAGACCCTCAAGGAGAATCATTTTAGTTTCACTTAAATTACATATTCTTGGCTGTCTTGCTCTGTTTGCTCTTTACAAACATACGGACTCCCACTTGACCTAGCTTTCCATTGCAGGCGTGAAGGCCGTAAGAAGGGGGATGCTGTTCAGTGGGAAAAAGGTTAGATTTGGATTTTGGTTACTTTTGGCAGTGGCTAATACATTGCTAATCTTCAGTAAATTGAGGTGCTCAAGAGATTAATAAAGGTTGCTGAGACTGGTACTGAACAAAGGCATAGAAACTTGTTATCTATTCTTTCCTCTTGTTTCCAATGAAAATAACAGGAGGAAATTATGGCAGACACCAGGCTGGCAATTTTAGTAATTCTATTAGTACCTTGACCTGTAGCTCTGTTTATTGGGCACAATGGCTTCTGCCTCCATCACAACCCGAAATTCTAATTAATATTTGTACTAGAACAAGAATTGGATATTCGAGAACATTCCATGACTGCTGATTTTTGAAGTATATTTTTGTTTCCTGATGCCAATTAAAAATTGGCAGTTGCCACCTGTCTCTACAAGGATTAAGTCACTAGCCTAGCTCTGAGGAACTAACTGCTCCAGGGCTATAGTCCTCGTTTTGCCCCAAATCAAACTGAACTCACAGATTGCATGTTGTACATTTTTTTTAAGTTGACACTGAGTCGTCAAATAATTATGTTTCAGTAAATAGGACCAGAGAAATAGATCCTTTGAATATCTTTGTGTGAGTGATCTACTTCCTTTATGCATATTAACAGCAGGAATGGTCAGAAATGAGATGATAATCAAATTGAAATTGTATGTTTGTTTAAAAAAAATGACTTTTGCTTGGTGTAGTAAAAAGTATAGTCCAAATGTGTGTTTTCCAACACCACCAAGCAACTGACTCAACTCTGACACTACCTAGAGACAGCATCAGATCCAACAGGTTAAGGGCTCAGTCGGACAAGACTGCCCCACTTCTGACTAGCAGATGCAAACTATTATCAATAGAACGGATAAACAACAAGGTCCTACTGCATAGCACAAGGAATTATATTCAATATCCTGTAATAAACCATAATGGAAAAGAATATGAAAAAGAATGTGTATGTGTGTATAACTGAATTACATTGCTGTACACCAGAAACTAACACCTTGTAAATCAACTGTAATTCAGTTAAAAAAAAAAAAAAGACTACCTCACTTACGACATCAGTCCCAAGTCCTGGTTGTTACCTGTGCTTCTGACTGGCTACAAATAAGAGGTTCCTATGACCCCTTCCTTGCTAGAGTGGCTCACAGAACTCAGAAACATGTAGTTAAGTTTAGCAGTTTATTATAACAGATAATATAGAGGATACGGATGAACAGCCAGATGAAGAGTTGCACAGGGCGGGGTCTGGAAGGGTCCCAAGTGCAGAAACTTCTGTCCCCATGGAACTGGGGTACGTCACTCTCTAGGCAAGTGGATGTGTTTCCTGTTAACCTGAAATAAATAGTCTGCTAGGTATTTCTCCAGCAAAGAAGGGTTTATTCGGGATCAGCAGAGAATTGCAGTTTAGGGTCTGCAACCATGGGGAACCAAGGGCAAGTTTCTGCACGGCAAGGGAAGGAGAACACTTTCGTTGAGAGGGAAAGAGAGTTGAGAGGGCTATAGTAAAGAGTCCCTGGCTTTTTCTTGGGCTGGGTCCTAGCCAGGAAAGAAGAGTGGTCTTTCTTCTTGTTGGGCTCTGCGATGGTCTGAAGCCATGTGAGCTCCCCCTTCTGGTGAGTTTTCCGTTTATTAAGTTTTTACATCACCAACCTGGAAGCTCATGAACTCTTGTTCAAGAGTTGTTATAGAGCTTAATTTGTAGTGCTCTTGTCTTCCCGGAAATGGGTGGGTAGAGCTGAAAGTTCCAACCCTCTAATTAGTGCTATCTTGGAGCCCTACCCTAAGTCACCTCATTAGCATAAACTCAAGCGTTCTCAAAAGGGGCTCCTTACAAATGACTAGAGACACTTCTCTCGCTTAGGAAATTCCAAGGGTTTTAGGAGATTTGTGCCAGGAACCTGGGACAAAGACCATGTACACTTTTTCATACATCACATATATAGTGATTGCCTTTTAGACTGAGTCAGGGCTAAAGGACGGTGCGGCTAGGTATAATTTGGATGTCTGTGGCATCGTTGTAAATTATGGGTTAAGGGCCATCCCAGGGGTTCTTGTGATTGATCACACTGCACCTGGCACAGTGGTTCTGAACACCCAGAACGTTAGGAAGCTGTGGATAGAAGCTGACCTGCCATGCCGGGGTAATTGCATTAGCACAACCAGGCAAGAGAATCCACTAAAATTAAATTAAAAAACCACCTTGGTAAATCTGACCCTGGTGTCATTTTCTTGAAGGACATTTCCCAGTAACAATAACATGAAAAATCAACCCTTAACCTTCCTATCTCCATTTTATTAAATACTCAACACTCTCACATTGGTTTTCCTGGGAGTTGTGTCTGTTAACTGCTAGTGGCTGAACTCTCCATCTCTGGATATTAGAGGCATAAAAAAATCATGATTTTTATGAGTGTTAGGTAGAAATTCTCATTTTGGCTTAGTAACAAACACTCTTATTATAGTTAAACATTAATTAAAAAAGGATATGATGCCAAAAAAATTAATACCTGTTAGATAAATACTTTTTCTCCCCCAAATTAAAAACTTTTTGTTGTGGTAAAATATACACAACAAAGCATGATTTTAACCAAGTTCAGGCATGCAGTTCATTCAGTGTCATTAAGTACAGTCACACTGTTGTCAATAACCGCCACATTCCAGCTCCAGAGCCCTTTCAACCTAAGATACTGAAACTCTGTGCCCATTAAACACTAACTCCCCAGCCCCCTTGTGCTCCCAGCTCCGCGCGACCACTGTCCTACTTCCTGTCTCTATGAATCTCACTGTTCCGGGTACCTTATATAAGGTAAATCATACAGCATCTGTCCTTTTGTGACTGGCTCATTTCACTTAGCATAATGTCCTCAGGGTTCATCCGTGTTGTAGCAGGTGCCAGAATTTCCTTGCATTCTGTGGCTGAATAATATTCCATTATCTTTGTAGGCCACATTTTGTTTATGCCTTCATCTGTCGGTGGACACTTTGGTTGCTTCTACCCTTTAGCTGTTGTGAATAATACTGCTGTGAATGTGTGTGTGCAAGAATCTCTTTGAGTCCCTGCTTGCAGTTTTTGTGAGTATATACCCAGAAATGGAATTGCAGGATCATATGGTCATTCTATTTTTAATTTTTTTTTTAGAGAACTGCCATACTGTTTTCCATAGCTGCATCATTTTACATTCCCACCAGCAGTGCACAAAGTTTCAGTTTCTCCACATCTTCACCAATACTTGTTATTTTTCTGGGGTTTTTTTTGTTTTTTATTTTGGTGGGGGGGAGATAGGGTTTTTTGGATTATTTTCTGATATTTTTTGTTTTTGATAACTGTGAGGTGGTAC
The DNA here is from genome assembly GCF_028023285.1 of Balaenoptera ricei. NCBI lineage: Eukaryota > Metazoa > Chordata > Mammalia > Artiodactyla > Balaenopteridae > Balaenoptera > Balaenoptera ricei. The sequence goes on from NC_082643.1 coordinate 31,261,217, forward strand.
CTTGTGGTTTTGATTTCTATTTCCCTAATGATAAGTGATGTTGAGCATCTTTCTCTGTGCTTAGATATGGCCTCTTTGGAGAAATGTCCAGATAAATACTTCTGGACATAAAATTAGCCGAGTTAGGAAATACAAGATGCCTTGTAAGAACAGTTCTGAGGACCAGAGGTCTCTCTACTGTTCCTCTGTTTAGCCATCCCCTGTCTCAATTCCCTTCTACTTAGGCAAGAGAAGCTGGAACCTTCCTTTGGAATAGTCTCCTGACCATCTGGTGCCTGTTCCCTCCCAGGGGACAGGACATGGTGAGGACTTAGGAGCGTGACTGCCTGCAGATGGGCTTCCAGCCCAGGCCTCTCTGCAAGAGCCAAGTTCTTGAGATGATGCCGCCACTTCCTCACCTGTTTGCCTTCACTCCTGAGAGCTGTGGCGACTGGAATTTGCTCAGCCCTCCTTCCCAGGCCACTTCATTCTTAGGCGATTTGTTAATGGAGATAATGTTTATGTAATTTGGATTCTACACGTGCGGTTCCACCTTGGGTGTCAGTTGTGGTTGGGTAGGTTTTTCATGAAGTGCCTTTTACTGTTTGATCTTCAGTCCTTCGGGGTCAGTCTCATCACAGAGAGCAGGGGTTTGCAAACTATTTCTGCAGGGAATCGGTTAGTAAATATTTTCGACTTTTGAAGATCACGAGGTCCCTGTTGCAACTACTCAAGTCAGCTGTTGTAGCGGGAAGTCTACATGGAAGATGCGTAAAGGAGTAGTCCTGGCGCTGGTCCAGTACCGCTTCATTTAGAATAACAGGCAGCAGGCTATATATTTGGCCCATGGACTGTAGGTTTGCAGACCTCGGGCAAAGAGTTGCACTCCGAACCATCTCTAATTTGACTGGCCTCTGTTATTTTAACATAGGCAGATATCCAAGTGGAACAGAACCGGCAACACTTTTACGAACTGTCTCTTGAATACGTGTGTAAGCTTCAGGAAATCCAAGAAAGGAAGAAGTTTGAGTTCGTGGAACCCGTAAGTATAAATAGCAAGTTGCTCTGCTAGTCGAATTTCGTGATATAATAGGAATGTGTTTCTTCGAAGATCTGATTTATGGTTGCTAGAGGCTGTGGTGCCTAAACACGAAGCAAGACATCGTAAATTGTACACAGTGCACCCAGAGCCATGAAGTCAAAGAATCACTTCTAAATAGTGGTTCTCGGCCTTATTTGCACAGCAATGTGTAATGAGTATGATTCCTTTTGCTATATGGTCTCAAGGACTCTGCAGTCAGGTACAATTTCTGCCATCCTAGTTGTAACTCCACCCTTAAAAAAAAAAGTCCCCATGAAAGAAATTATATTGGAATGTGAGTGGGCGTGGGATATTTATGGGATAATCTTTATTCAAGTTTGTTCTAAAGCAAGTGCATCCATCCAAACCTTGGTACTTTCAGCAGTTACTGGTAACCAACTATTTCCAATACAATTCACAATGCTTATGCAACCTAAGTTAAGAACCAGTGTGTGGAACATTTGAAACTATTTTGTGAGTTTCTCTGACATTTCTTTATACTTCTTTTAGAAACACATGATTTTTTTGTGTGCTTATATAGATGCCCTCTGAGAGCTTCAGTTACTTATATGTTAACATATCTACGAATATATGTATCTTCTGAATCAAAATGTAAAGAGTATTTTGTACTGTGGGTTTTAGCAAAAAACCCAGAGGTACACTGAGATTCATGATTGTCAAGATTCACTTTAATTTTAACATAGACTATATTGCATGTGATTTTAAAAAACAGCTTTATTGAGATGTAATTCACATGCCATACAATTTACCCACTGTGTGTATGATGTTGGGCAACAAACCAAAAAAAAACCAAGTAATGATTCATTAAAAATTAGCATTTGTGGAAGCTACGGTCCAGTGGAGTAATTGAATTACCCTAAATTAAACAATTAGAGAAAACCTCCTTAAAGCTTTCTTTTTATGTGAAATCATAATAATGGCCTACATTTTATTTACTGAGCATTTACAGTGCTCAGTCATTGTTCAGGTTGTTGTTCTAAGAACTTTTCTGTGATCATGCATGTATTCCACACAGTACCCTACTGAGGAGATATTTTAATTATCCCACTTAGCAAATGTAGAAATTGAAGTAGAGAAACTTCAGTAATTTGCCCCAGTTGGGAATTGACCCCTGCTGGCCACTTGACGTCAGAGTCCCAAATTCCTTACCATTACGCAGCGTGACGTTCTGAAGACAGTGAATCTCAGGATTTCCTTAACCCTCACCCCAAGTCACTCTTACTCTAGATTTTCTCGCATGTGGGGGAGAAGCAGTGCCCTCTGATCAAGAGGGGCAGGTGGAGACTTTGTAGGAAACTCAGGGCTTAATTACTGCCCTGCCTCTGCCCCTCTCTGCTCCAGTCACTGAGCATTCTTGTCAACAAAACAGAGAGGTTACTCTGCACTGGATGCCCTTCGAAAGAGCTTTTAGCTCTGTGATGTGTATTTCACTTTCCTTATAGGTTCTATCGACCTATAGTGATAAGGTTTCAATTATAAATGAATATAGGGATTCTCTTGACTAAAAAGGACAAATGGGTGATGTAGAATTCCATTTCTCCTATACAGCATACTGTAAAAGCTGTCTAATGGCTCTGATATTTAAGGAAAAAAATCACAAATCCTTTTATTTTTTTAATAGGGACCAATTAATGAATACTATGCAGTTAGATTTAGTTGAATTCTAGTGACTTCCTTTTAATTATTGTGCTTCGATAGAATCATAATGAGATGAGGCAAAATACGTGGCTTTTTAATTTATTTTGTTCACTGAGATTTTTTGGGTGCTAATGTCGCCTTTTCTCCTTTGTTTTAGATGCTGTCATTTTTTCAGGGAATGTTTACTTTCTATCATCAAGGCCATGAACTTGCCAAAGACTTCAATCACTACAAAATGGAATTACAGATCAACATTCAGAATGTAAGGAAACGAAAGCTTTCTCCTAAAAAAGATGTTTGAGAGGTGTAGTTTTGATTTCTTTGGTATATGAAAAGCCTTAAACTAAGACCGGGCTGATCTGTTGGTACCGAGAAACTGAGGCTACGCTGCCACCTTCTGGTCAGTTCTTGGTGTAACAAACTGTTCTCCAGCTAAGGGAGGCTCCGAATTCTGCTGCAGGGGGATCTGTTTTTTTTTTTTTTTAAGAATTCGTTTCCTATAATTTATTTTTCTTCCCTTTTTTTCAGAAAGGTCATGAAGTATGTTTTTACAATCAGAATTTCACATAATTTGCTTTATTTTTTATTTTTCCAGTTTTATTGAGATATAATTGACACACAACACTGTGTAAGTTTAAGGGCTACAACTTAATGACTTCACTTATTATATTGCAAGATGATTTCCGCAAAAGTTAACATCTGTCACTTCGTGTAGTTAAAAAAATTTTTTTTCCTCGTTATGATAACTTTGACTATCTACTGTCTTAGCAACTTTGAACAAGTCATGTGGCAGTGTGACATAGTTATTCTGCACTTTGTGAGGCAGTTCTAAGGATAACCTCTGTTGTGTAAGTCTAAGTCTGCTCTGTATGAAACAGACAAAACAGCCCTCCACTTTAAATTTAAGGCATTTCAAGTCTAATCTAAATTTCTTCTGTTACTTGTATGTATTATTTGATTTTTATTCCCAGATAGGCTAACAGTTCCAGTGGAATTTCTTTCCTGTGCTTTGTGCTTATTCACTAATGTATTGGTGTTCACAGTTGCTGTTGGCCCTTTATTGTTTTCCTGGAAAATGTATGGTTTCTGTTAGGTCTTGGATAAAGAGATTTTTGGAGAACTATTAAACAGTATACTGTATGTGATTTTGATCAGAAGGTGGTAGATGTTTTTCCTTTCAACACTTTTGTTGATTTTGGAAGTGTCCACATTGAAAAGCTATTCAAGTTATGTTTAGTGTAATTTCAAACCTTGTTAAAAACACAGTGAGTGAGTTTTGGGACAGACTCTCAACTCATCCTGAAAGACATACAAGGAAAAGGATGGGGATCTCTGTGCTGTTTGCTACCTGACCTTCAACGTCTTATAATCTTAGAAATTGAGGACTAATGGTTTTTGTGTCAATTTTGTTTCAAAGTTATTTTGGTATAGTTCCCAACATTTGGGAACGTAGGTAATGAAATCTCTTGTATTTTGTAATTTACGCGTCAACTTGTATTTGAAGATTCTACATTTTGTTCAGTTAAATGACTAAAGAGTAGATTCCTCCCTACACCCTCCAAGATCAGTGATATAAAGTAACATAATTTAAAAATACGTCACAGTGTATATGTGTAGATTAGTCCTAACTTCAAAAGTGTCTCTGTAGGTAGTAGAACATTTAGTCTAATGATGCTGTGATGTATCAGAATACTTCTGTAGATAGCAGAACACAGCGTTTGTAAAAAGAACATTACATAGTTAGTTTAGAAGATTAGGTTATAATCCTGATTTTTTTTTTCCCCCTCCACTAACTGTATAACTTGTGTCTGTACCTCATCTGTCAAGGGCAGGGCTGGCCTGGATGAGAACCTTCAGGCATAACTGACCCATAATTTGCGTAAAATGAGGAGGCAGGGCCCCTTATTCAAAAATGAAGAATTTCAAGGCAGCGATGGCAGAGCATTAGATCAAGTGCGCGACCTTCTGAGCACAGGGCTGTGGGTGACGGCACGGGCCACCTGCCCGTGAAGCCAGCCGGGCCTCAGGGTCTGGGGTGAGGTATAGGGACACATCAGCATCTCCTGGGGGCTCCAGAGAAACTGTCCATGCACAGCTTGCTTATGTGGAAGTTCATTTATCACACCCACCCTGGGGTCAGGGGCCTATAGTTACCTTAAATACACCAAAATAATTTCAGCGAGATTCAAGATTTAAACGGGAATGAGCAATACTCAGGCATGAGCTATTGTAAGCAACACTTGAAGACAGCTTATCATTTGAAATGGGTCAGCTGGTTAATATCTAACAGTCTATTAAGAACCTAACACACATACTTGGTAACTTTCATTTCCCATAAAGAACTGGGCGAAGAACAAGTTACTGGAAAAAATCTTTTCCTGTGTCCCCTGGAACTTCAGGATTGTCATCAGGAAGTTGCCTGGGCTCCTCCACCTCTCTGCCTTTTGTTCTGGCTCTTTCTGAGGCTGCTGCTGCAGCTCTGCAGGTGGAGGCTCTGCCTTCCGCCTCACCTTCAGTGTTGAGGACACCTGATCTGGAAGTCGCCTGTGCTCTTTACTTTTGCTTCTAGCTCATTCTTTGCCCTTCAGAAATACCAGCACCTTTGAAACACATGCCACTCATTCTACCTCACCTGCTATATCTCAGTATTGCTGTAATTTACTACTTTCTTGGCCATTTCTCTCATTCCCTGATGACGTCAGCTTTTAGCATATGGAAGGGAAAGTGTTGGCTGTATAAAACTACGTTTTACAAAAATCCCAGCTGTGTGTTACTTTTTTTTTTTTAATTGAAGTATAGTTGATTTACAGTGTTGTTAGTTTCAAGTGTACAGCAAAGTGATTCAGTTATACATATATATGTATATATCTATTCTTTTTCAGATTCTTTTCCATTATAGGTTATTATAAGATTTTGAGTAGAGTTCCCTGTGCTATACAGTAGGTCCTTGTAGTTTATCTATTTTATACATAGTAGTGTGAATATGTTAATCCCAAACTCCTAATTTATCCCCTCCCCGCCCCTCTCCCCTTTGATAACCATAAGTCCATCTACTACATCTGTGAGTCTATTTCTACTTTGTAAATAAGTTCACTTGTATTATTTTTTTAGATTCCACGTATAAGCAATATCATATGGTATTTGTCTTTCTCTGTCTGACTTCTGTGTGTTACTTTTTATGCTATGCATATTTATGTATTGAAAGAAATATACCGAAATGTTGAAACCAAATCTTAGAGTTAACTATCTGTGCACTATAATGGTAGAGATAATTTTGGTCAACTTTTTGGTATTTTACTATAGTAAAAAATGACAAAAACCATTTTATAATCAGAAAAAAGGTAAAAGTTATTTAAAAGTGAAAATAACCTATTTTCCCCCAACTGGTTTCACCTTTTCTGTTGTAAAAATGGTTAGACCTTTTTTTGAGAGAGATTCAGTCTTTTTCCATTTTCCATAATCTAGAGTAATTAACGGACAGCAAAAAAGAGCAAGATGGTTTTTAAAAAATAGACTTTCCAGAAGAATGTAAATTACATCAAAGTTAAAGGATATTAAAAAAAACTAATTTAAAATTTTTGTGATCTCTATCCCCAAAGGAGACTAGAATAGAATTCTTCCCAGGAAGAAGTAGAATCCTAAGAAATTTTAGGGATTCCGAAGGAGTCCCTAGAAGATACTAAGAATGGTTAAGAATAATTTAAGGATATGCACAGATATTTTTGTTACAGTTTTGTGAGCACAGTAGAACACTAAACTGATAAACTATGTTACCAAAAAAAAAAAAGAGATTGGAAGTGACTGTGTAAAAATATGAACGTGATTGTTACTGAGAGATGAGTTTCTGGTCACTTTTTAATCTTGTTTATACCTCCTCTTTTTGCCTCCAGGCAGGGCTGTTTGTGCTGTCCCCTCTCTCTGTTTTATAATGTTGTGAATTAGCTTTTATAATCCAAAGAAAAAAAAAATTAAAAATGTACTTTCTCTTTCATTCAGATATAAAATAATAAAATTTTAGTTTGATATTGAAGATTCTCTTTTTTCCTTTGTTAGGGAATAATTGTCACTTTTCAGTGACTTAATTGCAATTAAAATAATAATAATAATGCTAATGCCACTTACATTTATTTTGTTACCATGTACCAGGTGTTACCTATGTGCTTTTCTTTGGATTGGACACTTTCAGTCTTCCAAGATGTCCTATGATGTAGATTTTTTTATTCCTACTTCACAGATGAGGACAATGAGGAAAAAGAACTTTCTGAAGTCATACTGCTTTAAGGCCAGGGCAGCATTGGAACTTGGGCAGGCTCATTCCAGGGCCCAAGGCGGTTGGTTTCAGATTTAGTGTTGGTGTAGAAATGGGTTCACTCATGGTGTCTCTGGGGTCAGTAAATATAGGAGCTGGGGAACATCCTGACATGGCCATTTGGCCTCCCTGGACCTTAACAATTTCTGGGTAACATAGGAATCCCGTTAATGGTAAGATCTCAGATTTAGGTACCGATGGTAAACCTCAGCTCGCGTCTACCTCTCAACAGTTCTAACCTGCGTTCCCCTCACTCCCATGGAAGGTGTCCTTCGGGCGTTTAGACTTGATCACCTGTTGAACTGGCATCCACTGCACTCCATTCCTTACTCTGTCACCTTTGCCCTTCGGAAATACCAGCACCTTTGAAACACATGCCACTCATTCTACCTCACCTGCTATATCTCAGTATTGCTGTACTTTACTACTTTCTTGGCCATTTCTCTCATGAGGGTATAGGGCACTTGAGATGATTTGAGGATTGCAGTGAGGGGTGCGTGTTAGCACCCTACCCCTTCTTTTCTGTTTTATTATTTTGGGAGGTTACTAAAGCAGGCTGCAGGGGGCCCACCCCTGATGTTTTACAGCTGCTTCGTGAAACCCTCTTCATACTTTTAATTATCCTTTTGCTCCCTGAATGAGGTCTTGGGGCCAGGATGGGAAAACTTAAATGAAAAATGGCAATCTGTACTTGGAATTAGCCTTTGCCATCTGCCTGTAAAGCTTTATTTCTGGGTAGAACTTAGTGTGAACAGTGCCTCCTCTCCCCCCTCTTTCTTTCCTCCTTAAATATGGGTGTGAACCTGTGCTAAGCCTGACCTGCCAGTTTTGTGAAGTACTCAGATGTGTCTGAATTCCAGCTTAGTCTCCACATTGAATCCTCCTCCCCCCAGTAGGTGATGTAATGAAATATTTAATTTATAAGACTTAAGACTCATTGGTTTGGAAATTTGTTTATTTATCAAAGCATGCGAGGAAAGGAAATACAGCAATGGTGTTTTGTAAGCATTGGAGAACGCTAGGCTATCTCATAGGTTATTGTGAGGATTAAAGCACCGTAAACTGCTCTCAGTCATGTCATTCCCAGTGTAAACACTCTCATGTGACCTATTGTAACACTTAAGGTTTAACATTATTATTATTTGATGATATCTTCCTATTCAACCAGAAATTAGAATTGGAAATTGCTAGGTTCCAGCCACTCTATTATTTGGACTCAAATTTTGAGAAATGTAATTTTCACCCTCATTTGTAATTTGCCTAAAATGATACATTAAAAAATTTAGCTAAACCTTCCTTTCCCTTCCCAGTGCAGAGTCACATCTGAGGAAGGAGTGAGGGCAGGGTGTACCGCATGGAGGGGTCTGTGGCAGTGAAAGTGGGGGTGGGAAGGTGCAGAGGCAGCATGTACAGAGGAGGTGGCTGGCATATTTGGGAGATTGGTTACGTTGAGCAGATACTTTAATTGAGCAAATAAGTAAATCTGTTGAGAATAATGGGAGCCAGGTTTTTTACTGTCTGAAAAGAAATGTGCAGAATTGGAAAGGGGTGGGCTAGAAAGAAACCTGAAGTACTGGATTGGAATTAAGTTTAATGGTATGAACTCATGGATTTTAAAATTGCTAGATACAGAAGTTGTGATATGTATATGTCCATATAAATGTGTGTATATATATAAATGTATTCACACACATATATACATACATACGTGCATTTTCTCAGTCTGTCTTCCAGGAAGACCTAGAAGCAACAGCACCCCATTAGCTGTGAGCACACTGTCCCTAGATCTTGGTTTCTAAATACTACATATGACCCAGCAATCCCACTACTGGGCATATACCCTGAGAAAACCATAATTCAGAAAGACACATGCACCCCAGTGTTCATTGCAGCGCTCTTTACAATAGCCAGGACATGGAAACAAATGTCCATCGACAGATGAATGGATAAAGAAGATGTGATACATGTTTGCAATGGAATATTACTCAGGCATAAAAAGGAATGAAATTGGGTCCTTATGTAGAGATGTGGATGGACCTAGAGTCTCATACAGAGTGAAATAAATCAGAAAGAGAAAAACAAATGTCGTATATTAATGTGTATATGTGGAATCTAGAAAAATGGTACAGATGAACCTATTTGCAGGGTAGGAGTAGAAACACAGATGTAGAGAACAGGTGGGATGAATTGGGAGATTGGGATTGACATAAATACACTACCAGGTATAAAATAGATAGCTAGTGGGCACCTGCTATATAGCACAGGGAGCTCAGCTCGGTGCCCTATGATGACCTAGATGGGTAGGATGGGGGGTGGGAGGGAGGTCCAAGAGGGAGGGGATATAGGTATTCATAGAGCTGATTCACTTCACTGTACAGCAGAAACTAACACAACATTGTAAAGCAATTATACTCCAGTAAAAAAAAAAAAAATACTACCCTCCACTATAAGGAACAATGATTCCTTTGGAGAAATGGCTGATTCTAGGACTCGGACAGAGAAAGTATAAGGTAAACCTGGGATACCTTTTTGGACCAGAGGGTAAGGGGTTACTCAGAGAATTAAGGGGGTATGTCAAGAGAAACAGGAGCCAGATAGAAGGGGCCTCTGCTGGTCAAATCTAGGACAATTTGAGCATTAACTTAAATAATGAGAATTTGGGATACAACTCATTAAGTTGTGTGTGTGTGTGTGTGTGTGTGTGCGCGTGTGTGTGTGTGCACACGCGTGCATGCATGCACTAGCATCTATACATATGTGACACGCACATATGTGTGTATATGTGTGTGTATATATGCATAAATATTAGATACACAGAGATAGAAAGAAGTGAGGGTTGGGGAGAATCTCAGTAAAGTGAGAAAGAAGATGAATAAAATTAGGGTATAATCAGTATTAAGATGGGGACAAGAAATCCCAGAGACTGAGAAACAGGAAGGCAGGAGAGGGAACAAGCCATTAATAAATGAGTCCCACCCTCTTTGCAGCCCTGTACATTCTTATAGTACATAAACAAATTAAAAAAAAAAAAAGCTCTCAGCTTGTGTTTAAAATAAGCCTCTGCAGTTAAGTTTCCCCTTTACAGTGTACATTTATCAGATTCTCCATCCCCCTAAAAAATGTACTATTCTATCATTTTTCTGCATTTAGAACTCTTGGTAACCCCTTTCATTGTAGGGAGGAGAGAGGAGGAATTTCAATAATAATTTTTCATCTTGGCTCTTCCACAGTTTTACATCAGCAGTTTTTCTGTATTAATACAATTATTTTTGAGTGTAGATGGAAGAAATGTCCAGAAACTTGGTGGTGCTGACTCGTCAGGTTTGCCTGGGTATTTTCGTCACTTCACCTTGCATGTCCATTTTCAGTCTAGCCATTTGACAGAGATATTGACATCCCAAGTCTCCTGGGCTTCAGAAATGTGATTTGTCTTTTTAGGTATCAAAGACATTATTTGTAAGTGAGATTCCCCCCTACTTCCTTCTTCTATGAAGAAACATCATTTTCAAGTGCAATTGCCGTGACCTGGAAAAAATGACACTGATATTTATTAGTTTGCAAAGAAGAATTAAGTTTTTCAGATTCTGAATTCTTAGACATATTGCTGATATAATAGTAATGAGTCAGATTGATTGTTGCAAAGGAAAGACTTCCCAGATAGATATTTTATGGTCTATTTCTTTTAAATCTAAGATTTAGTAATATTGTGAGGCCTGCAGGCAGGAATTCTTATGTTGAATAATAGAATTATTCTTGATGTTAGAAAGCTTCAAAAGTAAATAACCTCTAGTAACCTTGGTTTCTATATCTCTGTTAACTACTTAACCACAAATTTTTTTTCTTTGCACAGTGATCTCAACAAAGAGACACATGGGAAAGGATGGGTATATTTTGAGAAACTTATACAAAAACACTGCAAATTTAATCATAGTTATCCAGAGACTTAAAAATGTACATGAAGAAGCTCCTGTGGGAACTTAAAACTTGTATGTGTTTTTTAAATCCTTTTCAGACACGGAATCGTTTTGAAGGAACAAGGTCAGAAGTGGAAGAGCTTATGAACAAGATTAGACAGAATCCCAAGGACCACAAACGAGCAAGTCAGTTCACAGCGGAAGGCTACCTGTACGTACAGGAAAAAAGTAAGAGGCTCTCCAACGGTGATGAATAACTAATTAAAAATTATCTTAAAACTCTCACTGTAATTACTCTGATACTTTTGGAGTAATTATTCCTACCACTTTCTTGCTCTCTCCTATCCTGGAAGGCATACGTTGGATTTTTTTGGGGAAAACACATTCCTGCTCTAGGGAGGGGGCGGTGAGATTAGGAACTCTGTGAGCACCCTGCTTTCCAACCACACCCCCCGAATTCTGTGCCACACTTTGTTAAAACTTGCTTGCAAGGGAGCCAGGATTTGGTGACAGACTGAAAGCGAGGTGGGATAGTACCTTTTTCCTCATTTCCTCTCATCCCCATCTTTATCTCACTCACACACACAGACACACACACACATTCATATACGTATGCACCCCTCTCCCCATAACCCTGTTCCTCCGTGTTAAAGTCAAGAAGGACATATTTCTCTGCTTCTTTCACATCATTTCTTTGCACATTTATTTGAGATCGTTTTTTGTTCTTGTTGAAATTATCAGGGCAATTGCATATGGCTACAAAAAAATACTCCTAGATGACATGCTAACTTGTCTCACTGAATTTTCAGCACTGTTGCCGTCTTAGTTGTTATGCAGTGTGTAGAGTATCCTTGTTTTGAAATTAAGGCACCCCAAGGCAATTTCAGACTTCTGACAGTTTGGTCTTATTTTAATGAAGCTCCTAAAGTTTACCTCTTCAACTGTAGAGCTTGATTGCTAGTCAGTAGGAGGAGGACTATGTGAAAATGTTTCCGTATTTCCTGTTTCTCTCCCTTCCCGCCTTTGACTGTAGTCGGGGTGCTTTAGAGTTTTTGTTTGTTAAGTGGCTGATTTACAGGATTTTCAAACTGACCAATTTCATAGCAGAGAGACTCATGGAACAGCCACGTGATATGGGTGTTCATGTTATATGCAGTCGCAGAATAGGGGTTCTTTTTCCATTTGCCCTTATTTAATGTGGGCTTAGTCTTCACGGCTCATGATGAACAGTTACTGGCACAGCAGAACTCTAAATTTTTCTAATTTTTTAATCTTTTTTTTTTTTTTCAAAAAAACTGAGAGGTAATTTAGTTTTACATATTTTGGTTGAACAGTAAAAGCATGCCGTTTCTAAAGGTGCTATTAGGAACAATAGCACAACAGCTATTGAAGTGTATATAGAGTGAATGTTTTATTTTTTAAAAATTTTATTGAAGTATAGTTGATTGACAGTGTTGTGTTAATTTCTGCTGTATAGCAAAGTGTCAGTTATACATATATATGTTCTTTTTCATATTCTTTTCCATTGTGGTTTATCACAGGATATTGAATATAGTTACCTGTGCTGTACTGTAGGACCTTGTTGTTTATCCGTCCTATATTTACTAGTTTGCATCTGTTAATCCCAAGCTCCCAATCCTTCCCTCCGCCTTTAATTTTTTTTATTGTCTTAATCTCAGTTTGTTTATTTAATTTGAACTAAAAATACAGGGTAGAGACATGAGAAGGATAGAAGTTTTGTATTATATGTCCAAAGTGAAAAATCAGGAAATTTTGATTTTTAGATTCATAACTGTTGCTTAACTTACTGGCTTTGAGAGAAATGGGGCTGAAATTGGACTGAGAAGACAAAAACAGTAGTGACAGAATTCTTCACTTGTTAGCTGTATGCCAGGCACTGTGCTAAACTCTTTATCCAACTTGTTTCATTTAATCCATTAAAAACCCCTATGAAGTGTACAGTGCTGTTATCATCCCATTTGCCAATGAGAACATGGAAACACTGAGGAGTAAACAGTGTCTCCTGGATCATACACCTCCTCAATGCTGGAATTGTCCTAGGCTGGAGTCCGTGTTGCACCCTGTCCTGCAATATTGCCTGAAGCTTGGATGGTATGAAAAACCATCACTAATCTCTCTGCTCAGAGCTGGTTGAGTAGCGTCGGGTGGTGTCAGGAGGGGATGGCAGCTTAATCAGTGAAGGACCTTGATATTTGGTGCCAAAGACTCTGAGGTTTGGCTTTGCCATTTCTCAGGCATTTGGTCTAAGCCTAAGACTGTTTAGATTAAAAAGACAGTAGGACTTCCCTGGCGGTCCAGTGGTTAAGACTCTGTGCTTCCAATGCAGAGGGCACGGGTTCGATCTCTGGTCCGGGAACTAAGATCCCACATGCTGCAAAAAAGCTTAGCTTTACCATTGTTAGTAAGGGCAGCTATTCACAAGGTGCTTTAGTGGATTTAAAGTACTAGATGGATTTATAGACTAAATGCTTTTCTGCACTGTGATTCTACAGTTCTGTCATTTTTTAGAGGCCAGAATTGAATCCAAAACCATCACATATATTCAGGGGAATTCTTGAAACCCTCATGAACTCTTCATACATAGACACAAATAAGAAGCATAGTTTACAATTAAGAGATTTTCAGGTATGAGATAACAGTCTAGCAAATTATTTGAAAAGTATGTCTTTAAATTACTTCCGTGTTGCTGAAAACTCTTAGGACTGTCTCTACGAGCCTTCTTATTTCCCCTTGTTTTTCCCTTGTCTGAGACCAGCTGTGTTGCTGATTTGTTTCCTTGAGCTGTGTTAGTTGCTGCTTCTTGGGTTTTTCCTCTTCAGGATTGTGTTTGGAACTCTGCATATCTGTTTCTTTATGAGGACAAAAATGTAAAGTCCTATTTCTTTTCTTTTTTTTTTCTTTTTTAATTTAATTTTTATTTTAGTTCTTAAATTTTTATTGGAGTAGAGTTGATTTACAATGTTGTGGTAGTTTCAGGTTACTTTTTATTTTATATTGAAGCAGAGTTGATTAACAATGTTGTGTTAGTTTCAGGTGTACAGCAAAGTGATTCAGTTATACATATATATGTATCTGTTCTTTCTCAAATTCTTTTCCCATTTAGGTTATTACAGAATATTGAATAGAGTTCCCTGTGCGATACAGTAGGTTCTTGTTGATTTAAAGTTATGTCTCTTGTTGAAGGGCCTCCTCCGTTTGGTTCCAGCTGGGTCAAACACTACTGCATGTATCGGAAAGCGGCCAAGAAGTTCAACATCATTCCGTTCGAGCACAGATCTGGGGGGAAACTAGTAAGTCTTTGCTTTTATTTATATATTTTTAAAAATATTTATTTATTTATTATTTATTTTTGGCTGCAACAGGTCTTAGTTGCAGCACGCAGGATCTTCAGTTGCGGCATGTGGGCTTCTTAGTTGTGGCATGCATGTGAGATCTAGTTCCCTGACCGGGGATCGAACCTGGGCCCCCTGCATTGGCAGCACAGAGTCGTACCCACTGGACCACGAGGGAAGTCCCAAGGCTTTGCTTTTTTTTTTTTTTTATAAATTTATTTATATATTTATTTATTTTTGACTGTGTTGGGTCTTCGTTTCTGTGCGAGGGCTTTCTCCAGTTGTGGCAAGCGGGGGCCACTCCTCATCGCGGTGCGCACGCCTCTCACTATCGCGGCCTCTCTTGCTGCGGAGCACAGGCTCCAGACGCGCAGGCTCAGTAGTTGGGGCGCACGGGCTTAATTGCTGCGCGGCATGTGGGATCTTCCCGGACCAGGGCTCGAACCCGTGTCCCCTGCATTGGCAGGCAGATTCTCAACCACTGCGCCACCAGGGAAGCCCCCAAGGCTTTGCTTTTATACTTCATATTCTCTGTGAGGTGGTCTTTGAGGGTATCTTTTTAATGTTGTTTATATTCACTCATGATAAATACTTTCATTTTGTTTTTAGAATGAAAATCTTTCTTTCTTTCTTTTTTTTTTTTTTTTAATAAAATAGGCCAGAAAACAATTCCTGTGTTTTCTGAATTGTTGGCATGGGTTTTTATGGTCAGATTTTTTTTTTTTATTTACAGAGAAGAGTAGAATCATTTTGTGTCCCTGTTATTGGAAGATCCAGTCAACACCTACAGCAGACTTTCATGACTCAGTGGTTTGTCTGCTCAGGATTTACATGGGAGGCCTGATGTGCACACGTAGATTCATATAAATGAAAAGATTATATAGAGTAGATGATCCGCAACGAAGTTTACCGTTTTTCACTTACACTTTAATGTTCTCACTTAGACACTCGCCATTTAGCTTACTCCTCCCACAGAAGTAAAAAGCAAAGGAACTCATGATAGCTGGAAAAGAGCGAGAAGCCCTTAGGAGCTGGCTGGGTAGGAAAGGTGATCTTTGTTTTAAAACGGAAGCTGCAGCTCATAGCAACAATAGCAGTCAAAACAAAGCTCCTCCCACTAGTATTGAACATACCTAGTAATGCATTTTAAGGTTAATTCATTGCTTGCTGGGTGGATGGGCATAATTTTTCTTATGTGAATACAGAATTAACCCAAGTTCACTTGTATTTACACATACTTTGCATCTTCCTGAAAAATATTTAAAGCCGCTTATAATACAAACGCATTTTTGTGATATTGAAATAGACATGGAAAATCAAGTCCATGGCAAAGAGGAGGAAGTGAGGATGTCACCCTTGGAGGGTGATGGGTTAAGACTGAGCATGAGGGTTTTTGTTGTTTTTGTGTGGTGGTAGTGTTGTTTTAAAGATAGCAGTAATTTATGTTTGTCAAATGTAATGTGTCAGACGCATAGAAAGCAAAATTTGTTGTTAAGTGAAGCATCAAATATAATAGAAGAGCAAATTCCATGAATGAACAGCAGCAGTGCACAATTCATTCACCAAATGCCCGTGCTTATTTCACATTTCAGAGGGCCACTGATACGATCAGAAGTTGTAGTAAAAGGATAAATATGGGTTAACTTCAGCATCTCTGTACATTTCAGTTATAAACTGAGCATGAGGTTGGAGTGTGAGTTTCCTGTCAAGTCCCAAGACATGTCTGCTTAGTGGTGTCTTTCTGTTTTAGCTACCAAATAATAAAAAATACATTTAAAAACATGATGACTCTGATATTTTGAATAATTTTATATTTGAATGCTTGTTTAATATTAGAGACCCCCATGTTCCAGAAAATATTAAAATATTCTAGAAATGTTTACTCAGACTCCTTACAGTTTCTTACTGGGAACCTGCTTCTGCGTTGCTTCTGTTTCCTGTTTTCTACCTCTTTTTAATGCTCTTAAAAGGCATGGTGAGGATGGTTTAGGTAGGTAAATGGTACCATGTTTAAACGAAAACTCAGGAAAGATAAATTCAGGGTGATTGACTTTAGGAAACAGCAAAACCATGTAGTTGGAGTGGTTCCAGCTTTAGATGATCACAATGGCTGATCCAGGGTCCTTAGTGTACTTTTAGGTAGATTCCTGTGGAACTGAAGTTTTTATAGGTCAGAAATGGTTACATATGGACTGTTTAATATGGTATAATGTAATGTGACATACAAACACATTATCCTTCTTTTAACAAGGGGACAGTAAGAGAATAACAAATATAGACATGTGGAAACCGTATTGTTAATCCACCTTTTAAAATTAGCACTCATAAGGTCTGGTTTAATTTTACTGTAATCAAAGCAGGATCTAGAAAACCTTAAGAAAAGGACAGTGACAAAAAAGAATTGGAAAAAGAATAGATACATGTATATGGATAACTGAATCACTTTGCTGTACACCTGAAACTAACACAATGTTGTTAATCAACTATACTTCAATATAGAATAAAAAGTTAAAAAAAAATGGCTACGACTCTAAATAAACTGGTTCGAAAGAGAATAAGATAGAGGAAGCTAAAATCTGAACCTTGCCTCCCCCTCCCCCCATCAAATATAGGGTGTTTAATTCTGTATATGTTTATACTGTAGTTTTTGAGAATGTTTAAAATAATTCTTTGCAGGGGGATGGAGAGGTGTTCTTTTTGAAAGAATGTACCAGAAGACATACTGACTCCATCGACAGAAGGTTTTGTTTTGATGTAGAAGCTGCTGACCGGTAAGTTATTGGCATTATTGGACTTTATGAAAAGAGTCATTTAAAAAAATGATTTAAAAAAATAGAAGTTAATTGCAACTGAGATGTCTATGGCCTGGAAGAGTGGTATCTTGTTATCTTTCCAGGCTCTGTATTCACTGTGGGCTGTTTCGTCTTGGTTCACTATGTTTAGCTGTGCAGTGATAGCTTAGTCTTGGCTGAAGTTTGGCATCATTTTAACTAGTGTTGTCACTTAAAAAATGACCTTGGAGCATTTCATTGTTGATCTAAGCCTTCTATGTATATACTCTGTATGTGGTGGAGGGTCATAGGCAAACTGTTTATTCAAAGACTAGTTCTCATTTTTTCTTGTGGTATGACTTTTAGTTATTTAGTTAGAAAAGAATCTTTGCCGGAGAGAAGGAAGTAAAAAAAAAATAAAAAGAAAAACAAAGCTTGTTTGTCAATATTACTACTTGTCTGGCATTTATTTCTGTGTCCTGTAGCACTAAGGAAAATCATGGTACTCGTAGAATACTTCCTTTTTTAATGGCTGACACTATGGAGGTTCCTTGCCAGCCCTGGTTTTGGTAACAATGGTCTTTAGATAACGCTGTTTCATACTTGTATAATAAAAGTTTACAATATGAGATTTTTTAAACACAAGTTCATTTTAGGTCAGGACCCAGGAATACAAAAATAATTAATGCTCCTCTTCCCTCAGATGATATAACTGAGTCTGTGGTGTTAGTGCAGAGGGGGAAGATCTATGCTTTACTTTCCAGTAAATGAATTGAAGACCAGGTACATAAAAATATGCTCTTATGAACTATGATAAATATGGCCCTACAATGAAAAGGACAGATGGTTTAATATGCATTTTGCCAAGACTGGAAAAAAATGAAAGGGAACGTCATTGTGAAAGAGGTTAAATTTCAAGCCAGTGAGGACTGGTTCAAAAACTTTAAGAAGAGATTCGGGCTGTGTAATACAACTTGAGCATAAAAATGTGTGCATACACCCATTGTAAGCATTTATTGAGTTGTCTCTAAGTGCCAGTGTTCTGAATTCTTCTGTGCTTTATCTCAGTTCATCCTCAGCCCAGCTCTATCAGGTAGACATTATCCTTCTCATTTTATGGTGAGAAACTGGGGCCTAGAGAGCTTAAGTGATTCTCCTAAGGTCACGTAGCTAGTAAGTGGAAGAGCTGAGATTTGAACTCTTGCGTCTGCCTCTAGAACCCAAGCTCTTAACCAGTGTGCTGCAGGCATCAGAGTATAACCATGTAAGTGTGTTGTCTCCTAAATAATTGACAGAGGCGAGTCAGCAATGATGTCTACTAGAAAATGTGTTAAATGAGATTCATCTGCTTTGTTTCGAAAGGATAATTCTAGTACTTCCATATATTAACACAATTCGTATTATTTGTGTCCAGCCCTATATTTTCTCTAAGACCTTGATCATGCCAAGTGCTCTTCTTCAATCGGGATCTTTATTACGATTATAACTACTTTCCATCCCTCGTAAAGGTTGATGAGGGGTTACTATGGAGTTATTTTCCTCATGATATCATCTTGTAAGGAGACTCTTAGAACTGGGGGAGACCTTAGAGATGATCTAGTCTAGTGGTTTTCAAACTACTTTATAGGGATGCCTTCTTTTCAAATAAAACCTTTACCTTTATGCATATGTGAAACAGAAAAGAAAAGAGAGTTCCCTTATGAAAGTGGGGTAGCGGGCCTGGATTCTTACCCTCTCAGCTTCACTCTTCTTGCAGAAATCTCTAATTTATTTCCATTGACGCTCAGAGCTGCTCTCTGGGAACTGGGTATAGAGTGACCACTAATCTAGTCTAAGTGATTCAAGAAAGGCATACAGGGGATCTGACGTCTAAATTGATAACTGAAGGTTTATTTGGAGCCAGCTGGGATTGAGACACATTCCAGGCAGAGTGATTAGTATAATATACGTAAAGTTCTGGAGACAAGAGAGAGCGGGGTCCGCTTGAGGTCCCCCCGGGGGACCCCCAGCATCTCTGGAGCAGAAAGCCAGGGAGGATGGGAGAGGAGGCTTGACAAGGGGGGCAAAGGCCTGACCTTGAGGTTTCTGAGCTTAACCTATTAAATGGTTTTAAGCAGGGCACTGAGTGATAGAGTTATATCTTTCAAAACTCACTCTGGCAGAGCAGAGAAAGTTTAGAAATGGCAGGAGTGGTTGGAAGGGTTATGGATTGGTGTGGTGGAGCAGGAATGGAGCCCCGCGCATCTGTTTGAGGGAGACTTTTAGAGACAAATTTAGAGAGAAATTGGATGTTAGAGTGTAGGGTGAAGGAGGAGAAGGAAAACACAGGAGGCATAAGGATGGAGGAAGATGATGAATTCAGTTGTGGTCCTGTTGAGTTAGGTTGCTGTGGGCCTTTCAGTAATACACCCAGCAGGAAATTGGGTACAGACAGCACTTGGCAGCTTCAGTAGCATTGGACTTGGTGTTTACCGTCTACCTCCTGCAGCTCTCCCGTCCTTTGACTGTCTCCACAGTGAACCAGGCTGGTCCTCCCCCAATTTGGGGACCTGCCCATTTTCAGCCATTGCTCCTTAAGTGTTATTTCCCATTGTTGCCTTTTTTGTGTTTCGCCGTCCATTCACGTGGATTCACCCTCAGAGTGTCTCTCTACAATCTGTATTTTTCTTACCTTTTTCCGTGTTTGGAACTACTTTTAGAATCTTCCTTATATGGTGTGTCTCCAGTTCTCTTCCTTTTATACTTTTCTTAGTCATTTCAGTATCATTTCAGATGATTCATGTAGGACTTTGCTTCTTTCTCTTTCAACTCCTCTCCTTCAGTCACCTGTTCTTCACCTTCCCTCAGCCATTCCCTCTGTGCTCTCTCCTTAGATCTTGTCATTACGAGGACAGGCACCCCCTCTGTCGTCTCAGTTGCAGGGCTTTCTCCTTCTGACACCACCTTCTATTCTTCACTGCTTACTCTTTTCTAGTAAGTATCCTTAGCTTACAATCAACTGATCCTACTGTTGTCAGCCCCTCACACCCTCACTTCTTTCCTTGCCAAGTGTGAATTTCAGTCATTCATTAAAGTCACTCTTTTCAGTACACTCAACTCCATTGCCCTTCCCTCCCTTTACTGTACTTGTCTGCACAGCTCCAACTTAAGTAAGATTCAGCTCTGCCTCCTCTCTTTCTAAAGAAATGTATTCAACCATGTTCGCTGGGATCACTTCCTATTCCTGACCGCTGGCTTCAAATCCCATTAATCCCAACCACAAATCATGTTCCGCTGTCTTAGTTCCTTCATTCTCCTAGTTGACGGATATTTCATATTTTCCTCCTTCTCTAAGCCTCTGGCACTGCCTCCCTTTCCTGATGAAATAGAGGTGATTCAAAGAGCTCATCCACTGCCATGGATACCCGCTCCATCATCAGTGCCCAGTACCCTGTCTGTACCCACCCTGCTGTCCCCGTCGCCGTGGAAACTGTCTGTGTTCCTGACTGAGGCCAGCCTCTCTGCCCAGCTGTTTCCATTCCCTCTTCACCTCCCCTCTCTCCTGGTTTAGGATGTCACTCAAGCATGTCTTCCTTTCTTTCTTTTTGACACCAGCTTTGCCCTTCTACTAGATGAATCCCATCAGTGTACAAAACTGATTCTTAATTTCATCCATCTTTTAAAAAAAACACCACCACTATCACCAGTGAAAAAACCCTGCCTTGACCAGTCTTCTCTTTTGTCTGCTGCCCATTTCTCTTTTCCCATAAACAGTAGAACTTCTTTTTTTTTTTTTTTTTCTCGCTGCATTGGGTCTTTGTTGCTGTGCGTGGGCTTTCTCTAGTTGCGGCGAGCGGGGGCTACTCTTCATTGTGCTGCACCGGCTTCTCATTGCGGTGGCTTCTTTTGTTGCGGAGCACGGGCTCTAGGACGCGTGGGCTCAGTAGTTGTGGCTCACGGGCTCTAGAGCGCAGGCTCAGTAGTTGTGGTGCACGGGCTTAGTTGCTCCACGGTATGTGGGATCTTCCTGGACCATGGATCGAACCCATGTCCCCTGCATTGGCAGGTGGATTCTTAACCACTGCGCCACAAAGGAAGTCCCAAAAATTCTTCAAAAAGCTCTTATATTCAGGTCTCCCATTTCCTTCCACTTGTGCTCCTTTGCGTCCTCTTCAGTCAGGCCCTTGCCTCCACCTCTCCACTGGGTTTTTCTGTTGTTGTTGTTAAGGCCATCATGATCTTGTTGTGCTACAGCCAGTGGTCAGTTCTCAGTCCTCTTGTTCTTTCCTGGCAGTAGCATCGGACGTGGCCAGTCACCCTGTGATACACTTGCTGCACGTGGCTCAATAATGTCACACCTGCCTGCTTTTTCTCCCACCCCACTGGCTTTTCATCTTTTTTGTACTCCTTTGCCAGTTCCTCATTTCCCAGACCTCTTGATGTTGGAGTTCTCTGGAGCTCAGTCTTTAGATCTCCTCTCTGCAGCCCTAACGATCTTGTCCAGCCTCAGGACTTTCCATGCTGTCCATGTGTTGGTAACTCCCCAGATTTATTATCTGTACCTGAATCTCTTCCCTGAACTCCAGGTTTTTTTTGGTTTTGTTTTTTAAATTTTTTTTTTGTGCTAATGGGCAAGTATTCATTTATTACTATGACTTTATTTATTTATTTATTTATGGCTGTGTTGGGTCTTCGTTTCTGTGCGAGGGCTTTCTCTAGTTGTGGCAAGTGGGGGCCACTCTTCATCGCAGCACGCGGGCCTCTCACTATCGCGCCCTCTCTTGTTGCGGAGCACAGGCTCCAGACGCGCAGGCTCAGTAATTGTGGCTCACGGGCCCAGCTGCTCCGCGGCATGTGGAATCCTCCCAGACCAGGGCTCGAACCCGTGTCCCCTGCATTGGCAGGCAGACTCTCAACCACTGCACCACCAGGGAAGCCCTGAACTCCAGGTTTTTATATCCAGCTGCCGACTCAGTTGCTTCTGGGATGTGTGATAGGCATTTTGAATAGTGCAGAGGTTGGAGAGACTGAATGGTTTTTGTAAAATTTCCAATAATTCTTGGGGGAAAGAAGATATACTCTCTTTATGGACCCAACATTTTATATGGGTATATTAATTCAATCTTATCATATAAATGCTACCATGTAAATCTTTTTTAAAAAGTAATACATGCTCATTGTAAGTCTTGTTCTAAAGCTCTTTGGTTAACTTGGAAAGTATCTTTATGTGTGTATCTCCTTGAGTCTTTGGGCTCATGTGACTGTAATTAAGTTGAATTACAGACTTCTGTCGTCTTTGCTTTATTTCCTGATTTCTAAACAGGGGAACATCTATTCAGGTTTGATGTTACCATTAGCCCCCCAGGTTTGATGTTTCTGGGGGCTCTTAGTTCCCTGCCACCCCCCACTGTCAGTATGTTGCTGTTGGTCTCCCACTTTTGGAGCAAATTCTGGAGAGAAGGGGAGTATACTCTCTCAGAGGTCTCCACCCTGATTCTGGGGTTTTGAAGGCATTTATTTAGTGAAAAGTTGAAATGAGATAGGCTCTTCTTTTGTCTATTTCCCTGATTCCTGGCCAAGCCGACTATTGGGGATTATAAGCAATTTGTTCCTTGTTTATTAGATATGAATTCTGTGAGGGTAGGAGCCTCATGTTAGTTCCTACAATGCTTTATATGTGGTGGGCATTCACCAAATTTGTACTGGATTAAATGAAATTGAATTGTTGCTTAGCAGTGACAGGACTGGGATTAGATTCAATCAGGCGATGGTTAGTGAACTGCCCTTTTCTTCCCCACACACTGCAGCACTGTGAGCTCCAGTATTTGTATTCTGCTGAAAGAAAATAAACTTAACGCATTTTGGAGCATGTGGGTATTGCAGATGGGTCTCTGATGGGGTTGGTACAGAATTCCTATTGCGGACCTTCATATATAGCAGTTTCACCATTGATTGCATATGTTCCACGTAAAGTTTTTTGTCTTCTTTCCTGGTATCAGTCTTTGCTATTTTTTATTCCTCGTGTTGGAAAAGCAGTCAGGTAACATTATGACCATAGGCAACACTTCCATAAACTGCAAAATGGAGCCTGGCCTTGCGTTTGATCCGTGTACATGTAAATCAGGAGCTTTCCCTTAATTGTTACATGAATTCAGATCAGGTTTGATTGCATGTAACAGAAAAACTCAAAATAAGATGGCTTAAACAGTGTAGAAGTTTAATTTCGTCTCTTTGGTAGGAAGTCTACAGGGGATCCGGTCAGCGTTGGTATGCTGCTTGGTGTCAGACACTGCCCCCTTTTGTGCATGGTTTACCTTCCTGGTCACCTTAGGTCCAAGATGCCGGCTCCCATTTATTATGTAGCATTGTCTATTGTAGTAGGAATGCTTTCCAGAGGAAGTGCACACTGCCTTTGCTCGTATACCATTGGCCTGAGTAGAGTTGTATGGTTATGCCTAGCTGCAAGGAAGCTGGGAAGTGCTGAGGCAAGGAAATGTCTGGAAACAGAAGAGAGCAATCCGTGTGCTGTTCTAATACTTGGGGAGTCTCTTAGGAAGAATGAAGGGGAGAAGAGCTGGGTGGGTTGATTTCCACCTAGCCGTTAACTGCTTTGATTCTCAGTGGTTAGGAGGATGTGTGGTTCATTTTCCTTCCCTCAGTTCACTGAAAGGTTACTTTGACTATCTTAGTTGAGAGGTAGCATTTAGGAACACATGTGCCAAGAACACAAAGTGGAAAGATAATCCAGAGAATGGGAGAAAATACTTGCAAATGATATATCCGATAAGGGACTTGTATCCAGAATATATGAAGAACTCAGAACTCAATAATAAAAAGACAAATAATCCAATTAAAAATGGGCAAAAGTTCTGAACTGGACATTTCCTCAAGAAAATATACAGGTGGTTATAAGCACATCAAAAGACACCTAACATCGTTAGCTATTAGGGAAATACAAATCTAAACCACAATGAGGTATTACCCACTAGGATGACTATAATTGAAAAGCCAGATAATAACAAGTATTGGTGAGGATGTGGAGAAATTGGAACTCTTACATACTGATGGTGGAAATTTGAAATGGTGTAGCTGTTTTGAAACACACTTGTCAGTTCTTCAAAAAGTTAAATATAAAGTTACACCTAGCGATCTGAACAAGAGAAATGAAAACCCATGTCTGCCTAAAGACTTGCACAGGACTGTTCATAGAAGTATTATTCATAATAGCCAAAAAGTAGAAACAACACAAATATCCATCAACTGATGAATAGATAGATAAATGTGCATGACCATATGATGAAATCTGATTTGACAGTAAACATAAATGAAGAGCTAATACACGCTATGTTTCATTTTGAGGCAAATTACTCTCAGAGCCTGAGATTGTCTTTGCCAGTATTTTATTTATTAACACAGGTTCACTGTGGGAATTATAATAATTTCACAAGCCAGTAGCATATAGGATGAATAATGTCTCAATGTATACTGTCTCTAATAGCATACGTAACGTCTCTTAATAAGCTAATAAAGAAATACCATACTCTAAACCAATAATAGATTAATTACACTGTTGTTCCAGGCAAGGGAGGATGAAGGGAATACATTTAGTTGAGGTGTACCTTTCTACCAGCTGGCTCTTGGGAGGAGACAGCCTGACCCATTGAGAGCAAAAGTGGAAAGTCCCCGGTTGCTAGGGAATGAAGGGGCCCGTGTGGATGGGCAAGATCTTCTTTGTGGGGCTGCTGCATGGCTTTTGCCACTGCTGGTAAGAGTCACCTTCACCACAGCAGGAGCTAACGCCCCACGGTCGTCAGAGAGCTATTTAGATCAACAGAGGGTAGCCTTGCCCAGACCGAACACACTCGAGTAGACCTTACAAACGCTGCGTATTCAGAGTCCAAGTCCCCCCTCTCCACGGTTGCTTCCTCATGTGTTCTTATTGATAAGGCTCCAGCAGCGCCCTTCACTAGCTGAGTTATGCAGTGCTCTCGGCAACCTCAGATGTGGACGATGACCTCCTGACTCACAATTTCACTTTTATACCGAAACAGTAACTTTGCTCTTTAAAACAACTTCACTCTTTTTATTTTCATAAAATGATTTTTTCTTACAAAAGCTGAAATTTATCAAAATCTTTTCAAAAACGTTTTACAGCAAGACATAGTTATTTCATGTTGAATATGGATGCATTTTAAAACATAGGATATGATTGTCAGTGGCTAAGCCCCGGAAACGTCCAGTCTGGTAAAAAGTGAATAAAGCAAAAAACAAAACAAAGCAGGAAATGATAAGGAGGGCTTGGTGGAATTCAGAGAAGATTCCAAGGCAGCTGGGTGCAGAGTCCTTCTGGTAACCCAAAACTGTGTTCACCTGTCAGTGGGTGTCAAGCCAATAGATAAAACCAAGCCAAAGATCAGGAGAAGGAAGGATTTATTACCTGCAGCAAGTAAGGAGAACACCAGGGATCTTTCCCAAAGCAGTGTCTCTCCCAACTTCACTTTTAAAAACAACTTTATTTTTGTCATAAACAAGAAGATTTGAAATTATATCAAACCACTACAACGTGGATGAACCTTGAAAGCAGTTTGCTGAGTGAAACCAGCCAGTCACAAAAGACTACGTATTGTATGATTCCATTTATATGAAACATCCAGAATGTTCTACACTGGCAAATCTGTGTAGACAGAAAGTAGATTAGTGGTTCCCCAGGGCTGAGGGTTTGGAGGAAAATAAAGAATAACGGCTAATGGGTATGGGTTGTTTTTTTTTTTTAGAGCGTGATGAAGATGTTCTAAAATTGATTTTGGAGATGGTTGTACAGCTCTGTGACTATATTAAAAGCCGTTGAACTGTACACTCTAGGTAAATTTTATGCTGAATTATATTTCAATAAAGCCTAAAAAAAAGGAACACTGCTGCAGATAAAGGAATACTTACCATAACTAAAATCAGGCTTTTAAATGACTATAAACATGCACTACTTCACGCCAGTCACACTTCAAATACCACGGGCTGTGAAATGGTCACGTCACTGGTTTTAGGTTGGAGAAGAGCATTTTGTGTAGTTATTTTCCCCATGGCAAGCTGTAGTTGGTCAGGAGATGCAGCGTTCCTCCCTGAAGGGTGAAATATCCCCTGCCCCAACAATTTTGTTATATAACTTGCTTTTCCATTTCACTGGCATGCCTGCCACGTGCTACATTGTGCTGTGACCCTCACACACTTGCTTGCTAAATAATTGCCATTCTGTGAAGTTCTCCCACACATCACAGCCAGGCGCCACTTAAAGAAAATGCTTCCCATTTTGCTTTCATTAATTTGACATTTCAAATATTATATTTGGTTTGATGTTGCCTAGGTCCTAGTATATTGCACTTGAAAGGATGTTGGCAAGATACTTATTTTTTTTTTATAAATTTATTTATTTATTTATTTATTTTTGGCTGTGTTGGGTCTTCGTTTCTGTGCGAGGGCTTTCTCTAGTTGCGGCAAGCGGGGGGCCACTCCTCATTGCGGTGCGCGGGCCTCTCACTATCGCGGCTTCTCTTGTTGTGGAGCACAGGCTCCAGAGGCGTAGCCTCAGTAGTTGTGGCTTACGGGCCTAGTTGCTCCACGGCATGTGGGATCTTCCCAGACCAGGGCTCGAACCCGTGTCCCCTGCATTAGCAGGCAGATTTCTCAACCACGGTGCCACCAGGGAAGCCCTGTCATCTCTTTCTTTTGCTGCTTTCAAAATTTTCTTTTTATGAGGTGCCTAAATGGGGTTTTCTTTGTTTTATCTTGCTTGGGGTTCACTGAAGTTCTCGGATATGGGAGTTGATAATTCTTCTCAGTTTCAGAAAATTTTAGCCATTATCTCCTCATATGCTTCTTTTGCCCCCTTTTCTCTTTCTTCACGTTCTGGAACTCTAACTGCATTATGTTAGATCATTTGATAATGGTTTCAGTTACACCTGCAGGATTTTAATTTACCGAGGTGGCTGAGTGATGTCATGTAGAGGCTAATGCCATTGGAAGAGAATTTTATTCCTTACACTTTCCAAGAGAAGAGGGCACACCATGCCACATAGGGCCATGTGGGGAAACACCAGGTTTTGGTCAGGAGTCAGGAAGGAGTGAGTGGAAATCCTAGACTAGAGCTTTTACTGGGGTGTCTGTAAGGCAGAGAAGGGGAGAAAGCATACGATTAGCTACTCTGAGTAATGTTGGTGAGCTCTAGGCTGTAGGTGTGGTTTTCAGTTGTCTGGTATCTGGCCTGGGGGTGATTTTAGGGCAGGGGAAATATTGGCTGGGCGTGTGAGTTAGATAAAGGGGGCGGTTGGGGATATAGACTTGGGTTTGGTTGCTTTGCATGTGGAACGTGTGTTCCTGAACTCTTCATCATTGTTATTTTATTTTTCATTTCTTGCATATCCATTTGTGTCTTTTTAATAGTTTCCATCTCTTTGCTGAAATTCCCATCAGTTTATGTGTGTTGGCCCCCTTTTGCCATGGATCCTTTAACATATTTACTGTTGTTTTTAGGTTTCAGTTCCCCTCCCCCTGCCCCTCTCCCAGCCATACCTGGGCTATTTCTGGGTCTGGTTCTCTTGACTACTTCCTGTCTTGATGTTGGGTTACATTTCTTTGCTTCTTTGCATGCCTTGTAATTTTCTGGTTGAACACCAGGGATTGTAAGAGAGCAGTAGAGACTAAGGTAAGTAATATTCATATCTGGTAAAGGACATGCCCATTTTTCCATCAGGCTGCTAATGTGTAGGGCTGTCAGGTCAGTTGGCGGTTGAGCTGAGATTGGGCATTGTTGTTACTTTAGTTAGATTCTGTTAGTCATGGGCTTCCTGTGATTTGAGGATGCTATCTGAACCCTTTCCGGAAGCTCTCCCACCCTGTCCCTCAGTCTTAGCGGACACACCTCTTTCAGCTCTGCCCTCAGACTGCCCCTGAGCACCTGGGAAACACCGTGGGAAGGAGTGAGAGGGTGGGTTCACATTCTCTTCGTGTCTGTGTCTTCTAAGGATTTAAACCATCACACCAGCTCATACTCTACCTTTAAAACTTTGTTAAAATCCTGTTTTCCTCATCTCTGATGGCTTCCTCTTTGTCCTGCTGCTTCACAAAGGTTGAAAACAGCTGTATGTGCACATGTGCCTTCTCTCCAAGAAAGGACTTGTTACTTTCTGCATTTTAGTTAACTAGGAATTTTTTGCATTTTCAGTTCTCATATGGTTCTTCACTTTACTTTACCTACTTGCTGTGCCGTGCGGCATGTGGGATCTTAGTTCCCCAACCAGGGATGCAACCCACGTCCCTGTGTTGGAAGCATGGAGTCTTAACCACTGGACCACCAGGGAAGTCCCATCAGATGGTTGTTTAACATAAAGCAAAACAAAACTGTGATTTTATAGGTTCTCCATCTTGTTCATGTTCTTAAGGTGAGAATGATGTTGTCTTAACAACTTCTACACAGCTGTTCTCTAATGATTAATGGGTTGAATTCACTTTTACTGGAGAAAACAATCCTCCTTGTGACTATATCATTGCTTACTTGCTCTATTTGAAACACCTTTTTAGTGGACAGAAGAAAGAAGTTGTTATAAAGTCTTCCCCCTTAGTAAAATCAGGTAACATGCTTTAATTATCTCAGGAGAAAATGTATGTATTTAAAAAATTTTCCAGCAACCCTTATGAGAAGCTAATTATGACTGCTACTGCTACATTTCTAAAACTTTTAAAAGTGTTTTGCTTGGATTTGGCACTTTCCCCTTAGAGTATAATTTAGTGCAGGACTTGTAATGTGCTGGGGTTTTTTTCCCCCTCTTCCTTTTCAACATTCCTCTTAGAAAAGCATTAGAATATTCCCGATTTGTTACCATCATAAATTTTGGTAGCTGCTGCTTAGTTTTTCCTCTTAATTTCTCCATTTACAATAATATCAATTGACATCTCATAAATGTCTTGTGAATGTTTCTCTCTGCTCATGTATATTTTCTTAATATACGGGCTCATTGATCTGCCATGTAGAATCTAAGGAAAATGCATGTCTTCCATGTGCTTCGATAGCACTATAAAAAATGCAGTTGAAAGAGAATTAATAGATAAGGGGTCAAACATAGAATACAGATAGATACTAGTTTCCTAAAACTGTTTCTCACGCATCTGCCTTGGGTAGTGTCTGATGCGTAATAGTCCATACTGTTTTGAATGAATGAATGAAAAGAGATTGAGGTGCTGATTTAAGAATAAGAACCTGTTTAACCTGTTTCTTCAGATTTCAGTTCTCAACCTTGTGCTCTACAGATAATAATTTTGGTTTTAAGTAAGGACAGACTGTCCCGGCCAGGTGCTCTCTTTTGTCTGGTCCACTTTTCCTTCGTGAAGTTTATCCCATTGCCTTTGTATGCCAGGAATCCGCTTTGCCTTGCTATGCATGCAGGATTATCCAGAGTTTAGCACAGTGTGTGATACACAGCTCGTACCCGATGTTAGTTTGGTCGAGATGATTATTTGATGAAGGAAAAGAGGAGGCGCTGTCCTCAGCTGGACCCGTGTAACGCATTGCAGCAGTATCTGCTCCAAGAACTCCAAATTAGAACGTTCTCCATCCTGGTTCTAGCTTCTGGGGAGTCGCTAATGTTTTTCCCTTAGCTTCTCCGTGAAATGAAAAAGAGATAATTGCTATTTCTTTCTTTATGTAAATGTGAATAATCCAGCACATTGTTATAAAATTTTCTGTTCTTCACTAGCCTCTTGGTCACCATGTTGTTCTATATGTCCATTAAATCTTATTAATAAAACATGTCTTTGTTTCAAAAACCAGAGAATTTTTATGGTTTAAGGATGAGATGCTATTAATACTGTAGTTTAAAATGTGTCCTTAAGTCTCAGTTTGGCTTAATGATTTCCTAGCAACTGATTATTAAAAAAGGGGAAGAAACTTGAGAAATTTAAAATCGTTGAAACGTGTTTTAGCACACGATGTTTTATTTAGAGGTAGGGGCTTATAGTGGATGGCTGTGGGCAGCGTGTGTGGTAGGATGGGGCCCAGCTTTCTGTAATACTGGTGACTGATCCCTTTAAGTAACATGTGGCAAGTGTGAAGTGTCCCGAGGAATCACTACAGTGTGATGAATTAATTCTCCAAACTGGAATTGTTGTGTTACTGTGTTATTATTTGTCAAAATGGGAACAGAAATAGAATTCTTTCCTTGTAGGTGATAGATTGCTACTGAATCTCTTATCTTTCAGCAGGTTGATTTGTTTGTTCTCTGCCGTATCCCTTAAAGGTCTAGGGGGCTCAAGTCTGAGGCATCATGCCTCGGAGGCAAGGAGTAGAATAACGCTTTAGTTTTTATGCCACATTGGATTTCTATCCAGTTGTAATATGGCTGTTTCATCTGAAGCCTGACAATTGCTTTTGTCCTCACTTTACTATCTGTAATTCTAGTTCATGACTCTTCATCATTCAGTACTTTTGTCTTGTCTTCCAAGTTATCAGAACCGGTCATTATTTCTCTTATCTGCTGCTCTATGTACAACTTAGTTAAGAGTATCCAACCAGGGACTTCCCTGGTGGTCCAGTGGTAAAGAATCCACCTTCCAATGCAGGGGATGTGGGTTCGATCCCTGGTTGGGGAACTAAGATCTCATATACTGCGGGGCAGCTAAGCCAGCACGCCACAACTTTTGAGCTCGCGTGCCTCAACTAGGGAGAGAAAACCCACACGCCACAACTAGAGAGAGAAAACCCGCACACCACAACTACAGAGAAACCCGTGTGCCTCAATGAAGATTCCGCGTGCCACAACTAAGACCCGACGCAGCCAAAAAAAAAAAAAAGGAAAATAAATAAATAAAATAAATGAATATTGAAAAAAAAAGAATATCCAACCATATACTGGTAGTAAATATTATCTCCCCTTGAGTATGAATGGAAAACCTTAGGGGGAAAACAAAAGGAAACTAGAAAGCACAGGAAATTTCATCAGGTTCGGTGTCTGATTTTGAGTATTATAAGTACAGTAAGTCCTTATTTGCTACAGTTGTTTTTGGCTCTCACCGAATCCCTTAACTAGTTATTGACGTTATATTGGAAATGATCTGTCTTTTATTCTTTATTCTTGGAGTGACAGCTTTCTTACTCATTATTTTGTTGCCCATAGTATGTAGTAGCACCTCATGACTATTTCTCAGGTCCATTCATTTGTTTTTCCTTCATTTTGGTCACTCTGTCTTATCCTCTGAGTCTTCTAACGAATCTTTGCACCCACCCCTCTTCAGTCTGTTTTCCGCCCAGCAGCAGCCAGTGTTCATGTACACCTTTAATCTGATCATGTTAACCCCCTACTAAAAACTTTCAGTGACATTTAGGATAAGCAAACCCTTAGCATGGCCAAGGAGGCCCTTTGTGGCGGGACCCTGAGCTGCATCTCCAGCTTTCCATCATGTTGCTGGTCCAGCTGGTTTGTAGGACCCGTGATGAGGCTGATCCCAGCTCCAAGAAAGTGCGCTCTTTCCTCCTAGGTGCCTCTTTGGTCTAGGGGACGACTGTGGCCCTATTGCTCCTGCATGGCTCATTTATCCATAAAGCCTCAGATTAAATGTCGCTTCCCCAGGGATGCCTACCTTCCAGGGTTAGGCCAGGCTTTCCTTTTCTAAGTCCATAGCACCTTGAAATCCTGAAGTTGCCCAAAGAGACTGGCAGCGGAATTAGCTCACCGACAAGTCTCCTAGACCACAATGGTTTAGCATATTTGAAACTGAAAGCTTTTATATGTGGACACGCACCTCCTGATGTCCTGCTCACTTCTTCTTTTCCTTCTAGGTAGCTGGTTTCACCCATTTACACTTATCTGACTCCCGGGCAGCGCTCTGTGTACTTGTAACTCATTGATTATTTGTAATTTGTTTACCTTTTGCTTTCTGTGCTAGATAGTCAGCCCTTTGTGGGCTGTGCGCTCAGCCCAGTGCCTAGCAGGTAGTGAGATATTTAGTAATTCCTGACCCTCTGGTACAAGACCTAAAGCACAACGGATAATCGTTCAATGGTCGTTGAACTGAATGTTTGTAAACCCCGTGTTTGTATTCCCGTGACAGACTTTGCCATTTTTAACCTGGGGTCCCGTTTTCTCTGCTGGTTTTGCCATTCCTGGATTAGAAAAGCTGTTAACTTTCTGTTATATATTTGCTGTGGCCTCTTACTGTCCATTTTATACGTTAGTTCACTTAGTTACATATTAAGTGTTTGAATCCATTCCATATACTTTTGGGAGAGGTCTTTAGCTGTTTCTTCTCCTTTACAAGAATGGAGCAGTCCTGCAGACCTGAGACCCCTGTGTGTAAATATTGTTTTATCACTTAACCGATGTAAAGAAAAACATGCCTGCCATCTGAAGTTTTCCCTCACAATTTTAATTAACTCCCCTGAGCCCAGTGTGGGTTACTAAGAATAAGGGCCAAAATCTTCACGTCCCATTCGAGGCACTTCTTAAAACAGCCTGGTTTTCTGGGCATCTTGCCTTGATTCTTGCTCCAGAAGGATGCTGTGCATAGAAGAGCAAGAGGAGGTGGAATCTTGGTTGCGAGCTCCGTAGTGCCAAGGTGATGGCAGAGCCGGGCCAACGCTGAAATGTTTAGGGTAGACAGTAAAGAGCCATTTTGCTGTTCAGCAGTGGGGTTGGGGGATTACAAGTGATTTTTTCTTCCCACAAAATTCATAGTCTGGAGAAAATGGTTGAAGACAAGAGACTATCAGTTGCAGCTATAGTTACTTGGTAGTGAACTTGAAGCACATAACTTCTCAGGCTTTATAACCATCACGTGGGGAGAAAGCCTGATGCCTGTGGGTGTGAACATTGGGGGCATCGCATATTTGTATTTGGCATGATGCTTTTGGAGTATTGCATGCTTTATAGTACTTTATAAAAATTGTAGCGATTATTGAATTGCACTTGATTCTTGCTGCTTGCTTTACTTGTAAGAGATTACCCAATACTTGAAAATGAGGTGAAGTACTGTTACAGGAGTGTTAACTTTAAAAAGTATATTCAGTATCAAAGGAGAATGAATGTTTACTTTCCATTTCAACCATCTATTTTCATTTCCAGTTGTCTATGGTTTGGAATATTCTACCTTTTCATCCCTTGCCAGAAAGGTTCATTTTTAATACTTTTGATCAAATATACAAAATTTGTTTCATTGGAGAAACCACCACAGTTTAAGAGGAATTATTAATGGCTTTTCTACCTAGGACTCCTTCCCAATATGAAGAGTTTTCTGGCAGACTATCTAAATGTCCAAATAAACTGAACTGAGAAAGATTGGCATTTGGCCCTGAGGACCAACCCAGAGCTCTAAGAAAATACAGAGGAAACACCCTAAACGGTTAACAGTGCTGTCTTCTTGGAAGTAGAATTGGGATGGGGTGAAAGATGATTTTCTGCTTTCACTCTGCCCATGCCTGGGTAACAATAAACATGTATCTCTTTTATAAATAAAATTTAATCATTACTACCACCCCACACCTATTAGAATGGCTACTTTCAAAAAAAAAAAAAGAGAAAGAGAGAGAAAATTACAAGTGTTGGTGAAGATATGGAGAAATTGGAACCCTGTGCATTGTTAGTGGAAATGAACAACATTAAAAAAAAAAAAATTACATTTGACCCCTCTTGTGAGACAAAACTATTTCTCCCTACTCACAGAACACTTCTGTACTCAGAATGGTGTGGGTTTCTCTGCACTAAGCAATTCTCCAATTCTCTGTGGAGACCAAGTGTCCTATGATTGAACTTAGTTTTGACACTAAGTAAAGTTCATGAAGACCCAACAGATCCAGGGCTCAAGACTGCCCCCTACCGCTTCAGATGCCAGTCACAAGTCCACTTTGTCAACTTTGCTTTTGGTTATAAATCAGGCATTCCCATGACCCTGTCCTTGAGTCTGATAATTTGCTAGAATGCCTCACAGAACTCTGGAAAACAGTTTACTTACTGTTGCTGATTTATTACAAAGGATATTTTAATGGGAACAGACAAAGAGATTCATGAAGCCATATGTAGGGCAAAGTATGGAGGAAGGGGCTTGGAGCTCCCATGTCTTCTTTAGGTGCTCTCCCTCTATCATCTTCATGGGCTCATCAGCCTGCAAGCTCTCTGAACCCCAGGGATTTTTTTTGTTTTGTTTTGTTTTTTTTTTTTTTTTTAAACATCTTTATTGAAGTATAATTGCCTTACAATGGTGTGTTAGCTTCTGCTTTATAACAAAGTTAATCAGTTATACATATACAATATGTTCCCATATCTCTTCCCTCTTGCATCTCCCTCCCTCCCACCCTCCCCATCCCACCCCTCTAGGTGGTCACAAAGCACCGAGCTGATCTCCCTGTGCTATGCGGCTGCTTCCCACTAGCTATCTATTTTACATTTGGTAGTGTATATATGTCCATGACACTCTCTCACCCTGTCACATCTCACCCCACCCCCTCCCCATATCCTCAAGTCCATTCTCTAGTAGGTCTGTGTCTTTATTCCCGTCTTGCCACTAGGTTCTTCATGGCTTTTTTTTCCCCTTAGATTCCGTATATATGTGTTAGCATACTGTATTTGTTTTTCTCTTTCTGACTTACTTCACTCTGTATGACAGACTCTAACTCCATCCACCTCATTACAAATACCTCCATTTCATTTCTTTTTATGGCTGAGTAATATTCCATTGTATATATGTGCCACATCTTCTTTATCCATTCATCTGTCGATGGACATTTAGGTTGCTTCCATGTCCTGGCTATTGTAAATAGTGCTGCAATTAATATTTTGGTACATGACTCTTTTTGAACTATGGTTTTCTCAGGGTATATGCCCAGGAGTGGGATTGCTGGATCGTATGGTAGTTCTATTTGTAGTTTTTTAAGGAAACTCCATACTGTTCTCCATAGTGGCTGTATCAATTTACATTCCCACCAACAGTGCAAGAGAGTTCCCTTTCCTCCACACCCTCTCCAGCATTTATTGTTTCTAGATTTTTTGATGATGGCCATTCTGACCGGTGTGAGATGATATCTCATTGTAGTTTTGATTTGCATTTCTCTAATGATTAATGATGTTGAGCATTCTTTCATGTGTCTGTTGGCCATCTGTATATCTTCTTTGGAGAAATGTCTATTTAGGTCTTCTGCCCATTTTTGGATTGGGTTGTTCGTTTTTTTGTTATTGAGCTGCATGAGCTGCTTGTAAATCTTGGAGATTAATCCTTTGTCAGTTGCTTCATTTGCAAATATTTTCTCCCATTCTGATGGTTGTCTTTTGGTCTTGTTTATGGTTTCCTTTGCTGTGCAAAAGCTTTTAAGTTTCATTAGGTCCCATTTGTTTATTTGTGTTCTTATTTCCATTTCTCTGGGAGCTGGGTCAAAAAGAATCTTGCTGTGATGTATGTCATAGAGTGTTCTGCCTATGTTTTCCTCTAAGAGTTTGATAGTGTCTGGTCTTACACTTAGGTCTTTAATCCATTTTGAGTTTATTTTTGTGCATGGTGTCAGGGAGTGTTCTAATTTCATACTTTTACATGCACCTGTCCAGTTTTCCCAGCACCACTTATTGAAGAGGCTGTCTTTTCTCCACTGTATATGCTTGCCTCCTTTATCAAAGATAAGGTGACCATATGTGTGTGGGTTTATCTCTGGGCTTTCTATCCTGTTCCATTGATCTATATTTCTGTTTTTGTGCCAGTACCAACCTGTCTTGATTACTGTAGCTTTGTAATATAGTCTGAAGTCAGGGAGCCTGATTCCCCCAGCTCCATTTTTCGTTCTCAAGATTGCTTTGGCTATTCGGGGTCTTTTGTGTTTCCATACAAATTGTGAAATTTTTTGTTCTAGTTCTGTGAAAAATGCCAGTGGTAGTTTGATAGGGATTGCATTGAATCTGTAGATTGCTTTGGGTAGTAGAGTCATTTTCACAATGTTGATTCTTCCAATCCAGGAACATGGTATATCTTTCCATCTATTTGTATCATCTTTAATTTCTTTCATCAGTGTCTTATAATTTTCTGCATACAGGTCTTTTGTCTCCTTAGGTAGGTTTATTCCTAGATATTTTATTCTTTTTGTTGCAATGGTAAACGGGAGTGTTTTCTTTTTTTTTTTTTTTTTTTTTAAACATCTTTATTGAAGTATAATTGCCTTACAATAGTGTGTTAGCTTCTGCTTTATAACAAAGTGAATCAGTTATACATATACAATATGTTCCCATTTCTCTTCCCTCTTGCATCTCCCTCCCTCCCACCCTCCCCATCCCACCCCTCTAGGTGGTCACAAAGCACCGAGCTGATCTCCCTGTGCTATGCGGCTGCTTCCCACTAGCTATCTATTTTACATTTGGTAGTGTATATATGTCCATGACACTCTCTTACCCTGTCACATCTCACCCCACCCCCTCCCCATATCCTCAAGTCCATTCTCTAGTAGGTCTGTGTCTTTATTCCCGTCTTGCCACTAGGTTCTTTATGGCCTTTTTTTTTTTTTTTTTTTTTCCTTAGATTCCGTATATATGTGTTAGCATACTGTATTTGTTTTTCTCTTTCTGACTTACTTCACTCTGTATGACAGACTCTAACTCCATCCACCTCATTACAAATACCTCCATTTCATTTCTTTTTATGGCTGAGTAATATTCCATTGTATATATGTGCCACATCTTCTTTATCCATTCGTCTGTCGATGGACATTTAGGTTGCTTCCAGGTCCTGGCTATTGTAAATAGAGCTGCAATGAACATTGTGGTACATGACACTTTTTGACCTATGGTTTTCTCAGGGTATATGCCCAGTAGTGGGATTGCTGGGTCGTATGGTAGTTCTATTTGTAGTTTTTTAAGGAACCTCCATACTGTTCTCCATAGTGGCTGTATCAATTTACATTCCCACCAACTGTGCAAGAGTGTTCCCTTTCCTCCACACCCTCTCCAGCATTTATTGTTTCTAGATTTTTTGATGATGGCCATTCTGACCGGTGTGAGATGATATCTCATTGTAGTTTTGATTTGCATTTCTCTAATGATTAATGATGTTGAGCATTCTTTCATGTGTCTGTAGGCCATCTGTATATCTTCTTTGGAGAAATGTCTATTTAGGTCTTCTGCCCATTTTTGGATTGGGTTGTTCGTTTTTTTGTTATTGAGCTGCATGAGCTGCTTGTAAATCTTGGAGATTAATCCTTTGTCAGTTGCTTCATTTGCAAATATTTTCTCCCATTCTAAGGGTTGTCTTTTGGTCTTGTTTATGGTTTCCTTTGCTGTGCAAAAGCTTTTAAGTTTCATTAGGTCCCATTTGTTTATTTGTGTTCTTATTTCCATTTCTCTGGGAGCTGGGTCAAAAAGAATCTTGCTGTGATGTATGTCATAGAGTGTTCTGCCTATGTTTTCCTCTAAGAGTTTGATAGTGTCTGGCCTTACACTTAGGTCTTTAATCCATTTGGAGTTTATTTTTGTGCATGGTGTCAGGGAGTGTTCTAATTTCATACTTTTACATGTACCTGTCCAGTTTTCCCAGCACCACTTATTGAAGAGGCTGTCTTTTCTCCACTGTATATGCTTGCCTCCTTTATCAAAGATAAGGTGACCATATGTGTGTGGGTTTATCTCTGGGCTTTCTATCCTGTTCCATTGATCTATATTTCTGTTTTTGTGCCAGTACCAAACTGTCTTGATTACTGAAGCTTTGTAGTATAGTCTGAAGTCAGGGAGCCTGATTCCCCCAGCTCCATTTTTCGTTCTCAAGATTGCTTTGGCTATTCGGGGTCTTTTGTGTTTCCATACAAATTGTGAAATTTTTTGTTCTAGTTCTGTGAAAAATGCCAGTGGTAGTTTGATAGGGATTGCATTGAATCTGTAGATTGCTTTGGGTAGTAGAGTCATTTTCACAATGTTGATTCTTCCAATCCAGGAACATGGTATATCTCTCCATCTATTTGTATCATCTTTAATTTCTTTCATCAGTGTCTTATAATTTTCTGCATACAGGTCTTTTGTCTCCTTAGGTAGGTTTATTCCTAGATATCTTATTCTTTTTGTTGCAATGGTAAACGGGAGTGTTTTCTTAATTTCACTTTCAGATTTTTCGTCATTAGTGTATAGAAATGCAAGCGATTTCTGTGCATTAATTTTGTATCCTGCTACTTTACCAAATTCATTGATTAGCTCTAGGAGTTTTCTGGTAGCCTCTTTAGGATTCTCTATGTATAGTATCATGTCATCTGCAAATAGTGACAGCTTTACTTCTTCTTTTCCGATTTGGATTCCTTTTATTTCTTTGTCTTCTCTGATTGCTGTGGCTAACACTTCCAAAACTATGTTGAATAATAGTGGTGAGAGAGGGCAACCTTGTCCTGTTCCTGATCTTAGTGGAAATGGTTTCAGTTTTTCACCATTGAGGACAATGTTGGCTGTGGGTTTGTCATATATGGCCTTTATTATGTTGAGGAAATTTCCCTCTATGCCTACTTTCTGCAGGGCTTTTATCATAAATGGGTGTTGAATTTTGTCGAAAGCTTTCTCTGCATCTATTGAGATGATCATATGGTTTTTCTCCTTCAATTTGTTAATATGGTGTATCACATTGATTGATTTACGTATATTGAAGAATCCTTGCATTCCTGGGATAAACCCCACTTGATCATGGTGTATGATCCTTTTAATGTGCTGTTGGATTCTGTTTGCGAGTATTTTGTTGAGGATTTTTGCATCTATGTTCATCAGTGATATTGGCCTGTAGTTTTCTTTCTTTGTGACATCTTGGTCTGGTTTTGGTATCAGGGTGATGGTGGCCTTGTAGAATGAGTTTGGGAGTGTTCCTCCCTCTGCAATATTTTGGAAGAGTTTGAGAAGGATAGGTGTTAGCTCTTCTCTAAATGTTTGATAGAATTCACCTGTGAAGCCATCTGGTCCTGGGCTTTTGTTTGTTGGAAGATTTTTTTTTTTTTTTTTTTTTTTTTTTTTTTTTTTTTAAAAAGTAGCCCACCTCCATTCTCCCTTTTTTTTTTTTTTTTTTTTTTTTTATAATTTTTTTTTTTTATAGCTACTTTATTTATTTATTTTATTTTATTTTTGGCTGTGTTGGGTCTTCGGTTCATGCAAGGGCTTTCTCTAGTTGAGGCAAGTGGGGGCCACTCTTCATCGCGGTGCGGGGACCGCTCTTCATCGCGGTGCGCGGGCCTTTCACTATCGCGGCCCCTCCCGTCGCGGGGCACAGGCTCCAGACGCGCAGGCTCAGTAGCTGTGGCTCACGGGCCCAGCCGCTCCGTGGCATGTGGGATCTTCCCAGACCAGGGCTCGAACCCGTATCCCCTGCATTAGCAGGCAGACTCTCAACCACTGCGCCACCAGGGAAGCCCCTGTTGGAAGATTTTTAATCACAGTTTCAATTTCAGTGCTTGTGATTGGTCTGTTCATATTTTCTATTTCTTCCTGGTTCAGTCTCGGCAGTTTGTGCATTTCTAAGAATCTGTCCATTTCTTCCAGGTTGTCCATTTTATTGGCGTAGAGTTGCTTGTAGTAATCTCTCATGATCTTTTGTATTTCTGCAGTGTCAGTGGTTACTTCTCCTTTTTCATTTCTAATTCTATTGATTTGAGTCTTCTCCCTTTTTCTCTTGATGAGTCTGGCTAATGGTTTATCAATTTTGTTTATCTTCTCAAAGAACCAGCTTTTAGTTTTATTGATTTTTGCTATTGTTTCCTTCATTTCTTTTTCATTTATTTCTGACCTGATCTTTATGATTTCTTTCCTTCTGCTGGCTTTGGGGTTTTTTTGTTCTTCTTTCTCTAATTGCTTTAGGTGAAAGGTTAGGTTGTTTATTCGAGATGTTTCCTGTTTCTTGAGGTAGGCTTGTATTGCTATAAACTTCCCTCTTAGCACTGCTTTTGCTGCGTCCCATAGGTTTTGGGTCGTTGCATCTCCATTGTCATTTGTTTCTAGGTATTTTTTGATTTCCCCTTTGATTTCTTCAGTGATCACTTCGTTATTAAGTAGTGTATTGTGTAGCCTCCATGTGTTTATATTTTTTACACGTCTTTTCCTGTAATTGATATCTAGTCTCATAGCGTTGTGGTCGGAAAAGATACTTGATATGATTTCAATTTTCTTAAATTTACCAAGGCTTGATTTGTGACCCAAGATATGATCTATCCTGGAGAATGTTCCATGCGCACTTGAGAAAAATGTGTATTCTGTTGTTTTTGGGTGGAATGTCCTATAAATATCAATTAAGTCCATCTTGTTTAATGTATCATTTAAAGCTTGTGTTTCCTTATTTATTTTCATTTTGGATGATCTGTCCTTTGGTGAAAGTGGGGTGTTAAAGTCCCCTACTATGATTGTGTTGCTGTCGATTTCCCCTTTTATGGCTGTTAGTATTTGCCTTATGTATTGAGGTGCTCCTATGTTGAGTGCATAAATATTTACAATTGTTATACCTTCCTCTTGGATCGATCCCTTGATCATTATATAGTGTCCTTCTTTGTCTCTTATAATATTCTTTATTTTAAAGTCTATTTTGTCTGATATGAGAATTGCTACTCCAGCTTTCTTTTGATTTCCATTTGCATGGAATATCTTTTTCCATCCCCTCACTTTCAGTCTGTATGTGTCTCTAGGTCTGAAGTGGGTCTCTTGTAGACAGCATATATATGGGTCTTGTTTTTGTATCCATTCAGCCAGTCTGTGTCTTTTGGTGGGAGCATTTAATCCATTTACATTCAAGGTAATTATCGATATGTATGTTCCTAGTCCCATTTTCTTAAATGTTTTGGGTTTTTTATTGTAGGTGTTTTCCTTCTCTTGTGTTTCTTGCCTAGAGAAGTTCCTTTAGCATTTGTTGTAAAGCTGGTTTGGTGGTGCTGAACTCTCTCAGCTTTTGCTTGTCTGTAAAGGTTTTAATTTCTCCATCACATCTGAATGACATCCTTGCTGGGTAGAGTAATCTTGGTTGTAGGTTTTTCTCCTTCATGACTTTAAGTATATCCTGCCACTCCCTTCTGGCTTGCAGAGTTTCTGCTGAAAGATCAGATGTTAACCTTATGGGGATTCCCTTGTGTGTTATTTGTTGTTTTTCCCTTCCTGCTTTTAATATGTTTTCTTTATATTTAATTTTTGACAGTTTGATTAATATGTGTCTTGGCATGTTTCTCCTTGGGTTTATCCTGTATGGGACTCTCTGTGCTTCCTGGACTTGATTAACTATTTCCTTTCCCATATTAGGGAAGTTTTCAACTATAATCTCTTCAAATATTTTCTCAGTCCCTTTCTTTTTCTCTTCTTCTTCTGGGACCCCTATAATTCGAATGTTGGTGCATTTAATGTTGTCCCAGAGGTCTCTGAGACTGTCCTCAGTTCTTTTCATTCTTTTTTCTTTATCCTGCTCTGCAGTAGTTATTTCCACCATTTTATCTTCCAGGTCACTTATCCTTTCTTCTGCCTCAGTTATTCTGCTATTGATCCCATCTAGAGTATTTTTAATTTCATTTATTGTGTTTTTCATCATTGCTTGGTTCCTCTTTAGTTCTTCTACGTCCTTGTTAAATGTTTCTTGCATTTTGTCTATTCTATTTCCAAGATTTTGGATCATCCTTACTACCATTATTCTGAATTCTTTTTCAGGTAGACTACCTATTTCCTCTTCATTTGATAGGTCTGGTGTGATTTGACCCTGCTCCTTCATCTGCTGTGTGTTTTTCTGTCTTCTCATTTTGCTTATCTTACTGTGTTTGGCGTCTCCTTTTCACAGGCTGCAGGTTCGTAGTTCCCGTTGTTTTTGGTATCTGTCCCCAGTGGGTAAGGTTGGTTCAGTGGGTTGTGTAGGCTTCCTGGTGGAGGGGACTATTGCCTGTGTTCTGGTGGATGAGGTTGAATCTTGTCTTTCTGGTGGGCACGTCCACGTCTGGTGGTGTGTTTTGGGGTGTCTGTGGCCTTATGATTTTAGGCAGCCTCCCTGCTAATGGATGGGGCTGTGTTCCTGTCTTGCTAGTTGTTTGGCATAGGGTGTCCAGCACTGTAGCTTGCTGGTCGTTGAGTGAAGCTGGGTCTTGATGTTGAGATGGAGATCTCTGAGAGATTTTTGCCGTTTGGTATTACGTGGAGCTAGTAGGTCTCTTGTGGACCAGTGTCCTGAAGTTGGCTCTCCCACCTCCGAGGCACAGCCCTGATGCCTGGCTGGAGCACCAAGAGCCTTTCATCCACACAGCTCAGAATATAAGGGAGAAAAAAATAGAAAGAAAAAAAGAGGATAAAATAAAATAAAATAAAGCTATTATAATAAAAAATAAGAAAAAAATTATTAAGAGTAAATGTATTCAGAAAAATTTTTTTTTAATTTTTAAAAATAGGTTTATTAATTTTTTATAGTAAAAAATAAGAAAAAAATTTTTTAAGAAAAAAAATTTTTAATTTTTTAAAATAAAAAAATATGAAAAAACTTATTAAAAATTTTTTTAATTTCTAAAAATAGAAAATACGGAAAAAATTATTAAGAAAACATATATTAGGAAAAAAAATTTTTTTATGTAAAAAAAAAAAAATGGACGGACCTAACCCTAGGACTGATGGTGAAAGGAAAGCTATACAGACAAAATCTCACCCAGAAGCATACACATATACACTCACAAAAAAAGGAAAAGGGGAAATTAATATATCCTGCTCCTAAAGTCCACCTTTTGAATTTGGGATGATTCGTTGTCTATTCAGGTATTCAACAGATGCAGGCACATCAAGTTGTTTGTGGAGCTTTAATCCGCTGCTTCCGAGGCTGCTGGGAGAGATTTCCCTTTCTCTTCTTTGTTCATACAGCTCCCAGCGTTCAGCTTTGGATTTGGACCCGCCTCTGCATGTACGTCGCCTGAGGGCGTCCGTTCCCCACCCAGACAGAACGGGGTTAAAGGAGCAGCTGCATCGGGGGCTCTGGCTCACTCAGGCCGGGGGAGGGAGTGGTACGGAGGAGGCGGGGCAAGCCTGCGGCGTCAGAGGCGTCGTGACGTTGCAGCAGCCTGAGGCGCGCTGTGTGTTCTCCCGGGGAAGTTGTCCCCGGATCACGGGAGCCTGGCAGTGGCGAGCTGCCCCGGCTCCCGGGAGGGGCAGTGTGGAGAGTGACCTGTGCTCGCACACAGGCTTCTTGGTGGTGGCAGCAGCAGCCTTAGCGTTTCCTACCAGTCTCTGGGGTCCGCGCTGATGGCCGCGGCTCGCGCCCATCTCTGGGGTCCGCGCTGTTAGCCGCGGCTCACGCCCGCCTCTGGAGTTCGTCTAGGCGGCGCTCTGAATCCCCTCTCCTTGTGCGCCGCAAAACAAAGAGGCTAGAAAGAGTCTCTTGCCTCTTCGGCGGCTGCAGACCTCCTCTCCGGCTCTCTCCCAGCTCGCCGCGGCACGCCAACCCCTTCAGGCTGTGTTCACGCCGCCAACCCCAGTCCTCTCCCTGCGATCCGA
The DNA here is from genome assembly GCF_028023285.1 of Balaenoptera ricei. Classification (NCBI taxonomy): domain Eukaryota; kingdom Metazoa; phylum Chordata; class Mammalia; order Artiodactyla; family Balaenopteridae; genus Balaenoptera; species Balaenoptera ricei. Next base: position 31,304,721 of record NC_082643.1, read on the forward strand.
CCGAAGCCCGCGCCTCAGCTCCCAGCCCCGCCTGCCCCAGCGGGTGAGCAGACAAGCCTCTCGGGCTGGTGAGCGCTGCTCGGCGCTGAGCCTCTGTGCAGGAATCTCTCCGTTTTTCCCCCTGCGCCCCTGTTGCTGTGGGATCCGCGCTGATAGCCGCGGCTTGCACCCGTCTCTGGATTTTGTTTAGGCAGCGCTCTGAATCCCCTCTCCTTGCGCGCCGCGAGACAAAGAGGCAAGAAAAATTCTCTTGCCTCTTCGGCAGCTGCAGACTTTTTCCTGGACTCCCTCCCAGCTAGCACCAAAGCCCGAGCCTCAGCTCCTAGCCCCCGCCCGCCCCGGCGGGTGAGCAGACAAGCCTCTCGGGCTGGTGAGTGCTGGTTGGCGCCGAGCCTCTGTGCGGGAGTCTCTCCGCTTTGCCCTCCGCACCCCTGTGGCTGCGCTCTCGTCCGTGGCTCCGAAGCTTCCCCCCTCTGCCACCCGCAGTCTCTGCCCGCAAAGGGGCTTCCTAGTGCCTGGAAACCTTTCCTCCTTCACGGCTCCCTCCCACTGGCGCAGGTCCCGTCCCTATTCTTTTGTCTCTGTTATTTCTTTTTTCTTTTACCCTACCCAAGTACGTGGGGATTTTCTTGCCTTTTGGGAGGTCTGACGTCTTCTGCCAGCGTTCAGTGGGTGTTCTGTAGGAGCAGTTCCACGTGTAGATGTATTTCTACTGTATCTATGGGAAGGAAGGTGATCTCCGCGTCTTACTCTTCCGCCATCTTGCCCCCTATTTCAACCCCAGGGATTTTTATGGAGGCTTCATTGTGCAGGAATGATTGATTAAATCGTTGGCCATTGGTGTTTGAAGTCAATTTCCAGCCCTACCCCACTCCTGGGAGGTGTATGGGTGGGGTGGAGCTGAAAGTTCTAATCCTCTAATCACGTGGTTGGTTCCCTTGGCAACCGGCCCTCATGCTGAGACTTTCCAGGAGCCCCCCAGTCCCGTCAGCTCATTAGTATACAAAATGACACATCATTGCAGAGATTCTAAGGGTTTTAGGAGCTGTGTGCCAGGAAATAGGGTCAGAGACCAGACATACATTTATTATGTCATGCTGGACAACTCCACTTGTGGGTATATACCCAAAAGAATTGGAAGCAGGGTCTCAAGGAGATATTTGTACACCTATGTTGATAGCAGCATTGTTTACAGTAGCCATGTGGAAACAAGCCACATGTCCATTGATGGATGAATGGATAAGCAAAATGTGGTCTGTACATACAGTGGAATTCTGTTCAGCCTTAAAAAGGAAGGAAATTCTGACGCAGGCTATAGCATGGATGAAAATGGAGGATACTTTACTAAGTGAAATAAGCAAATCACAAAAAAGGCAAATACTGTATGAGTCCACTTCTAAGAGTTACCTAGAATAATCAAATTCACAGAGACAGAAGGAAGAAGGGTGGTTGTCAGGGGCTGTGAGGAGGGGAAATGGGGACTTTTTCATGGGTACAGAGTTTTAGTTTTACAAGATGAAGAGTTCTGGAGACTGGACTCAACACTGCTCAACTGTGTAGTTAAAAATGGTGAAGATGGTATATTTTATGTTCTGTGTATTTTATCACAATTGAAAATTTAAAAGAAACAATCACCACAATGAAAAATTAGAAAGTAGAAAAGGAGGTTTGTTTTTAGCAGCCAAGGGGTAACCTGATCTGTTCCTGGTGTCTTGCAGGCCTGGAGTTTCTTTGACCATGCAGGCGTTTTCGGAAGAAGAGAGGAAGCAGTGGTTGGAAGCTCTGGGTGGAAAAGAAGCTGTAAGAATAACCAATGGTTGAGTTTTATTTCAAATCCTGTAGAGTTGGCTTGTGTTCGTTTTCATGTTGTTTTTGCTTTATAGTATTTGAAAAAAGTTCCCTGCTGAAACTGGTGTCTGAATTCCTCTTGGAAGCATTCGGTATTCTACAAATTTGGCTTGAGGTAGCAGGGGCACACATGAGACTGGTATATCGTTAGTTTTTATTTTTGATTTTTCTTGACTTTGCTGCTAGGATTTGCTTTGCTTGAGGAACTCATCTGAATCCTCAATTTCTTTTTTCCTACCTGTGACAGTACTTTGGGTGATGAACACAATAAATGCTTGCAATTTGATCTCAGTGGAGATGGAACAGTAAATATGAGGCTGTGCAGGCAATATTAGAAGTGACTGCTGTACTTATTTTGCATCATTTGCCAATTTATGGTTCAGCCTAATGATTCACAGGGTGCAATATTATGTAGCCGTAGTGAATGGGCCTCTGTATTCAGATTGGTTTGAGGAATAAATTAAAGGCAGTGATAGAGAGCCAGAGGCACAGGAATTCAGTCAGTTTGCCACCTTATTCAAGCACTACCTTCCTCTCAGTGGACTGGTGGCATTTGGGAGCTGAGAATTGGATAGCTCATCTGTTGAATGGGGGAATTAGTGAGGATGATTATAGAAAACACCGTAGAACCAATTTTAATCAACTCCGCTTACAGTCTTATGACTCTGAACAAACCGCCAGTGCAGGTACCAGGTGGGCTTACCTGGAGAGCATTTGCCATTTCAGCAGGATTTAAAATAAAAAGAGGAAAGAGCATGATTTGCAAAGTGGAAGAGGGGTCATATGTAGTAAAAAGAGAGGTGTCAGGATAGAGCTTATGAAACGGGCAAAATATATTGTTATCTGATGGTAGTGGGGAGCACACTGAGAGCGTAGGAAATAAGGCAGAGAGGCTGGGCAGCAACGCATGTGGCAATCTTGATGTGGTGTTTGAGAAATGGAAGCCCAAATTACATCTTTTAAAAATACATCCTATATAGGAGAATGTATCATTCTTGGAGGAAAAAGGCAGTGATTGGAATTGTGTATCATTTTCTTATGCTTGATCTACATTTAGCCTCCGTGGTTTTATTTCTATTTACTCTTAATTTGTCCTTGAAAATTTTAGCTGGGAGTCAGGAGTACTTCCAGCATTGACAGTTGCTGAGATCCAAAACAGGTTGTCCTAATCCTCTCTAGTAAAGGCAAGGCAGTGACTGGGACTTGTTCCCCCAGAGATTCAAGAAGTTCTTTGGAAAGTGAGTTTGCTTATTTGCATAGCAAAATGATCCCATGACTAAGTCATGAAGAAATAAGTCTATTGCCAAAGGCAGTGTAACCTTGAAGACGTATAAGCTCTCCTTTAGAGTGAAAAAGCCAAGTAATTAATTCGAGATATACAGACAAAGGCAAGTATGTAGAAAGAAAATAAATATTCAGCTATGTGTTTACAAGAGGTCACTTAAGGCACTGTGTATTTTTTCCAGGTGATGTATGTGCCTTGCAAATAACGGGACAGCGCAGAATTCTCAGAGGCAGCCTGGGATCATCACCTTGATATTTCAGATGTGGTTATTAAAATTATGGGCAGGAGTCGTGTGTTTCTTAAGTAAACAGCAGATTTTAGAAATAGTGATGAAAAAAATGAGCTTACTGATTAGAATGCAGCCATTCGTTTGAGCATTTCAAATTTACATGAACTTTCAGTCCTGGCCCCTTCATCTTATTTTTGCTACTTTGGCAATATCTCAGTGAGAGACAAAGGAGACCCAGAGTGCTCCTTTTTGTTACCTATCTTTGCATGATAGGTGATTTACCAATGTCAGTGTATTTTTTGTACAGTCCCTAGGTGTGCCTACTGGAATCACTTTTATTGATTTGCTAAAAATATTGTTTCCCCCTTTTCTCTTTTATTAGCTGTTCCCTAGTTTCAATAGAGCCATCATCCCAAGACCAGAAGGAAGTAAGTGCTAATTTATAAAAATGACTGTTGTCTCCCTTTCTCATGAGTTATTTTGTTTTTATTACTGATGTCAAACAGTTGCTGGGTGCTTACTCTCTGTACCCTGTCTGTGTTAGTTCTCTAGGTAGTAGATGTCTTATTCATTGAGGACCTCCTCAGATTTTCCTGGACAGCTGTAACCCTCCTTGATCTTTCCCATCTCTGAGCGTTTTTCTTTCCAGTCTTTCTATATAAAACCGAAAAAAACTTTCTCTGTAATTCACTTTGGTATTTGTTTTTATAGCCACAAATGAATACATGAGTTTCAGTTATGCATCTGTCAACTTCCTAAGTTGTAAACTCCTGTGGATAGGAACTGTTTATGAGGTCCCCTGTTCTCAACCCTTCTCACCTCCACCCTTAATATACTTTATCCTTAAAGTCTCTTGAGTATGGGCTGTACAAATAGTATAGCATTGCACCTTAGAAAATAAAACAAACAACAGCCAAACACGTTCAGGTATTCTAGGACAATAATTTTCACTTGCATTGTATGCACTAGAGGAAAAGGAATTACTCCCTAGCTCTGTACTCTTGATTTGTACTGAGATAAAGTGAAAATGTGATCAAATTTGCTGGGTTCTTTATGAATCTACTTTTAATATCTTTGGAGGAATGAAACTACATTTGTCAACGTCCACAGTTTGGAAACATTGTTAAATACCCATGATTTTGAAATGATCATGATGTGTATATCACTTAGCCTGCCACTGAAAATTGACCTGGTGCCGGGGAAGGTTGTCAGTCACCGAAGTACCTCTTCTTCCCCTTCGTCCTTTCTTTTGCTTTTCTTTCTCTTCCCTCTTTCTCTTTCCCCCTCTTTCCTTCTCTTTCCTTCTCTTTCTCTCTTTCTTTTCTTGTTTTTATAGAAAAACAAAAACATGCCTTTCTTTGGAAAAGTAGTTTTGCTAAGCAGAAAGAAACACTTGGCATTTTATATAAATGTTGTGAATAGTGGATCCTGAAAAAAGTAAACCACTGCCCAATTTTCCTCCTTAAAATGCTCTCCCAGCTTAATTGTAAACCTGCACAGTTTATGTTCATGACTTGTTCATGCTATCCCCTCTGAGGACAAAGAGTTATTTAGTATTCCTGCTCCTGAGTTCTAAATACAGAATAAAGCATTCACTTTCCCTGATTGCATTTTTGAAACAAGAATTGCCTTTTATTAGGGTATTCATATAGGTCAGCCTAATCATGGTTAAGTATCCATATTAGAAAACAATATAAAATTATATTTTCAAAATCTTTTTTTGCTACATGAATCATCTGTTTTAAATTCATTATGAAAATAATAAAATGTTAAACGCTTAGGGCATGGTGTAAAATATGAAAAAAAATTTCAAGCTCATGGCTCAAATACCATTTTTTAAAAGTATTTAAAAAAAATTTTCCCTCTAGGTTAAAAAAAAAAAAAAGTTTTGTGTTCTCCAGCTTGTCAAGAAATTTAAGAACTTTCACTCATATATATAATTAAAAAACAAACCTGAGCTGTTGTTGGAATTTGGGCAAAATGCTAACTATTTCTAGATAGCTTCCCCTAAAGATTTGTGTCACTTTCTTTTCCATTATTTAAAATACTATATTTATTAACTTAAAACCTAGTTTAAATTACAAGTTTATTTATATATGTTGGTAATAAACGTCTTGAAATTCCAGTAAATGCTCCTCTTAGTATATGAAATTCTCATTTACATTATTTAAACAGAGAATGCGTGGCCTTTAGCTTTCTTTTTTTAAAGAGTGAAATAAAAATTATATTGGATTTAAATAATTTTGTCCTATTTTTGTAAGGAAGAGATTGTGAGTAACTAATTGTGCCTTTAATATTTTATAACTGTTTCTTTTAGGTGCACAGTTGGATAAGATGGGATTCACAATTCTTAGAAAATGCATCAGTGCAGTTGAAACACGAGGTAACATGATTGAATCATTTTATTCATGAGAGGCTATAGGTATGTAAAATCTAAGGGTCATTTCAAATGCTTACTGCATGGTTAAGTGTTGTAGAATGAAATATATTAATGCAAAATGCACGTTCTAGGCATCAGAGATTCAGTTGTTCATTTACTCTGACAGGGTGGGGTTTTCCTTTTTATTTACATGTTTCTCCCTTGCATTGAAACAAAGTCAGGGCTAAAATGAGAATCAGTAGAAGAATCAGCAGTGTCGGACAACCAGTCTTAATCACTTCTTGTTCACGCACTAGTAAGATATCTCCATCTTCCATTGTCTTGTTGGCTTCCAGTTTAAAAATTGGTGTCATTAAGATATCATTTACTTAGAGTAAAATTCATTGATTTTAACTGTACAAATTGATGAGTTTTGACAAATGTGTATAGTTGTGTAACTACCACCACAATCATAGAAGATTTCTATCTCCCCCCAAAATTCCTTTGTGCCCCTTTGCAGTCAGTCTCTACTCCTTCCTTGACCCTTGGCAACTACTGAGCTGCTTTTCATCACTTTAGTCACTTTAGTTCTTTTTTTTTTTTTTGTAAGCATTTTATATGAATGGAATTATGCAGTATATAGTCTTTTGAGTCTGGCCTCTTTGTTTAGCTTTTGAGATTCATCTTGTTGGGTGTAGCCTTAGCTCATTTCTTTTCATCGCTAGGTAGTATTTCATTATATAGATACACTGCACTTTGCTTACTCATCCACCTGTTGGTAATATTTAGGTTTTTTCCATTTTAAACTTCAGGAAAGGTAATCCCTCCCCATTTTGGTCCCCTGACTAAAAGCTCAGAGGTCTCTTGTTTAGAGTTCCTCAGGAAAAGCGGGGCCCTGGCACTTTGCAGCCATTCCAGCAGACTTTGGAGAAACTAAATATTGAACTTTGCAAAACAGGCTCTTTCTGGAGGGTGGATTTCTCTTTGTTTAGAGTCTAGTGAAGTATGGATAAATTGAATATTTAATTCACTCTCATACATTGTATATCCCAGTCCTACTTTGGATGACTTAGCGGGATGAAGCATTGCACTCACGTTTTCTGTCAAAACAAGGTCTTTGTTATAAAGCCAGGACTGCCACCTGTGAAATGAGAGTGCTGGCTAACAGATGAATACGAGCTGTTGTATGATTTGGGTATTTGCCCATCGATAATAAAAACCCAAGCCACAGAAAGCTTTTCTCCCATTCTCTCTAACAGTGGCAATTCAGGCTATGACAGAATTTCATTCATTTCAACCTGCACTGAGATTGAGCTGACAAATTTCCTCTTTTTCCTAGTGCTTGAGAAATTTCCAAAATTGGGATGCTGTGATGTTCATATCTCTCACTTCATCATTTGTGTTTCTCCTTTTCCTGAGCTTCTTAGGAGCCTTCATTGTATCACTTGCATGCTTATTATTTTTTTTTTTTTTTTTAAATATTTATTTATTTATTTATTTATGGCTGTGTTGGGTCTTCGTTTCTGTGCGAGGGCTTTCTCTAGTTGTGGCAAGCAGGGGCCACTCTTCATCGCGGTGCGCGGGCCTCTCACTATCGTGGCCTCTCTTGTTGCGGAGCACAGGCTCCAGAATGCGCAGGCTCAGTAATTGTGGCTCACGGGCCTAGTTGCTCCGTGGCATGTGGGATCTTCCCAGACCAGGGCTCGAACCCATGTCCCCTGCATTGGCAGGCGGATTCTCAACCACTGCGCCACCAGGGAAGCCCCATGCTTATTATTTTGGTAAATAAAATTCTTTCCCCAAAGGATATAATTTATACATACTTGCTTCTGCCTGACCAGATAAAAAAAATCTATCTAGAATGCTTTCGGATTGGTCTGTGTAGTTTTATGGAGTGTTATGTACATTGAATGGAATATGTATAGTAGAATCTGCATGTATTGAATGCATTTTTATTATAAATATGTAAATTGTTGGATTTTCTTTACAGAAGAATGAGTCTACAAATTTTAAGTTAGATTTTCCCCATTTAAAATAAAAGACAAAAAAGCATATGTTTTTCTTTTCAAATCTTTTGTTCCTAAAAGTCTTCCATTACTAAAGCCTTTTGTTTTGAATGGAGTAATAGACAAAAAATAGAGTTAAAAGACTCAACTGTCAGTTCATGTTATTCAACATGATGAGGAACCGTGTGGAATCTCTGAGCTTTTTATCCTAAATTTAAAAGTGCTCTCAGGGACTATTGCTCTTAATGATTTCCCCCACATCACCTATCATGGCTGTTGATTTTTTTTTTTTTAAATGCTACAGATGTTGTTGCATCACTTTTTTTTTTTTTAACATCTTTATTGGAGTATAATTGCTTTACAATGCTGTGTTAGTTTCTGCTGTATAACAAAGTGAATCAGCTGTAAGTATACATATATCCCCCATCCCCTCCCTCTTGCGTCTCCCTCCCACCCTCCCTATCCCACCCCTCCAGGTGGTCACAAAGCACCGAGCTGATCTCCCTGTGCTATGCGGCTGCTTCCCACTAGCTATCTATTTTACATTTGGTAGTGTATATATGTCCATGACACTCTCTCACTTCGTCCCAGCTTACCTTCCCCCCACCCCGTGTCCTCAAGTCCATTTTCTACATCTGCATCCCCATTCCTGTCCTGCCCCTAGGCCCTTCACAACCATCCTTTACTTTTTTTTTTTTTTAGATTCCATATATATGTGTTAGCATACAGTATTTGTTTTTCTCTTTCTGACTTACTTCACTGTGTATGACAGACTCTAGGACCATCCAACTCACCTACAAATAACTCAATTTCGTTTCTTTTTATGGCTGAGTAATATTCCATTGTATATATGTGCCACATCTTCTTTATCCATTCATCTGTTGATGGACACTTAGGTTGCTTCCATGTCCTGGCTATTGTAAATAGAGCTGCAGTGAACATTTTGGCACATGACTCTTTCTGAATTATGGTTTTCTCAGGGTGTATGCCCAGTAGTGGGATTGCTGGGTCGTATGGTAGTTCTATTTTTAGTTTTTTAAGGAACTTCCGTACTGTTCTCCATAGTGGCTGTATCAATTTACATTCTCACCAACAGTGCAGGAGGTTTGCCTTTTCTCCACATCCTCTCCAGCATTTACTGTTTGTAGATTCTTTGATGGTGGCCATTCTGACCAGTGTGAGGTGATACCTCATTATAGTTTGATTTGCTTTCTCTAATGATTAGCGATGCTGAGGATCCTTTCATGTGTTTGCTGGCAATCTGTATATCTTCTTTAGAGAGATGTCTGTTTAGGTCTTCTGCCCATTTTTGAATTGGGTTGTTTGGTTTTTTGATATTGAGCTGCATGAGCTGCTTGTATATTTTGGAGATTAATCCTTTGTCAGTTGCTTCGTTTGCAAATATTTCTCCCATTCTGAGGGTTGTCTTTTTGTCTTGTTTATGTTTTCCTTTGCTGTGCAAAAGCTTTTAAGTTTCATTAGGTGCCATTTGTTTATTTTTGTTTTTATTTGCATTTCTCTGGGGGGTGGGTCAGAAAGGATCTTGCTGTGATTTATGTCATAGAGTGTTCTTCCTATGGTGTCCTCTAGGAGTTTTATAGTGTCTGGCCTTACATTTAGGTCTTTAATCCATTTTGAGTTTATTTTTGTATATGGTGTTAGGAAGTGTTCTGATTACATTCTTTTACCTGTCCAGATTTCCGAGCACCACTTATTGAAGAGGCTGTCTTTTCTCCACTGTATATTCTTGCCTCCTTTATCAAAGATAATGTTACCATATGTGCATGGGTTTATCTCTGGGCTTTCTATCCTGTTCCATTGATCCATATTTCTGTTTTTGTGCTAGTACCATACTGTCTTATTTATTGTAGCTTTGTAGTATAGTCTGAAGTCAGGGAGCCTGATTCCTCCAGCTCCATTTTTCGTTCTCAAGATTGCTTTGGCTATTCGGGGTCTTTTGTGTTTCCATACAAATTGTGAAATGTTTTGTTCTAGTTCTGTGAAAAATGCCATTGGTAGTTTGATAGGGATTGCATTGAATCTGTAGATTGCTTTGGGTAGTATAGTCATTTCCTCAATGTTGATTCTTCCAATCCAAAAACATGGTATATGTCTCCATCTGTTTGTATCATCTTTAATTTCTTTCTTCAGTGTCTTACAGTTTTCTGCATACAGGTCTTTTGTCTCCTTAGGTAGGTTTATTCCTAGGTATTTTATTCTTTTTGTTGCAGTGGTAAACGGGAGTGTTTCATTAATTTCTTTTTCAGATTTTTCATCATTAGTGTATAGGAATGCAAGAGATTTCTGTGCATTAATTTTGTATCCTGCTACTTTACCAAATTCATTGATTAGCTCTAGTAGTTTTCTGGTAGTATCTTTAGGATTCTCTATGTATAGTATCATGTCATCTGCAAACAGTGACAGTTTTACTTCTTCTCCGATTTGGATTCCTTTTATTTCTTTTTCTTCTCTGACTGATGTGGCTAAAACTTCCAAAACTATGTTGAATAGTACTGGTGAGAGTGAGCAACCTTATCTTGTTCCTGATCTTAGAGGAAATGGTTTCAGTTTTTCACCATTGAGAAGGATGTTGGCTGTGGGTTTGTCATATGTGGCCTTTATTATGTTGAGGTAGGTTCCCTCTATGCCTACTTCCTGGAGAGTTTTTTTTTTATCATAAATGGGTGTTGAATTTTGTCAAAAGCTTTTTCTGCATCTATTGAGATTATCATATGGTTTTTATCCTTCAATTTGTTAATATGGTGTATCACATTGATTGATTTGCATATATTGAAAAATCCTTGCATTCCTGGTATAAACCCCACTTGATCCTGGTGTATGATCCTTTTAATGTGCTGTTGGATTCTGTTTGCTAGTATTTTGTTGAGGATTTTTGCATCTATGTTCATCAGTGATATTGGCCTGTAGTTTTCTTTCTTTGTGACATCTTGGTCTGGTGTTGGTATCAGGGTGATGGTGGCCTTGTAGAATGAGTTTGGGAGTGTTCCTCCCTCTGCTATATTTTGGAAGAGTTTGAGAAGGATAGGTGTTAGCTCTTCTCTAAATGTTTGATAGAATTCGCCTGTGAAGCCATCTGGTCCTGGGCTTTTGTTTGTTGGAAGATTTTTAATCACAGTTTCAACTTCAGTGCTTGTGATTGGTTTGTTTATATTTTCTATTTCTTCCTGGTTCAGTCTCAGAAGGTTGTACTTTTCTAAGAATTTGTCCATTTCTTCCAGGTTGTCCATTTTATTGGCATAGAGTTCCTTGTAGTAATCTTTCATGATCCTTTGTATTTCTGCAGTGTCCATTGTTACTTCTTTTTCATTTCTAATTCTGTTGGTTTGAGTCTTTTCCCTTTTTTTCTTGATGAGTGTGGCTAATGGTTTATCAGTTTTGTTTATCTTGTCAAAGAACCAGCTTTTAGTTTTATTGATCTTTGCTATTGTTTCCTTCTTTTCTTTTTCATTTATTTCTGATCTGATCTTTATGATTTCTTTCCTCCTGCTAACTTTGGGTTTTTTTTTCTTCTTTCTCTAATTGCTTTAGGTGTAAGGTTAGGTTATTTGAGATTTTTCTTGTTTCTTGAGGTAGGATTGTATTGCTATAAACTTCCCTCTTAGAACTGCTTTTGCTGCATTCCATAGGTTTTGGATCATCGTGTTTTCATTGTCATTTGTTTCTAGGTATTTTTTGATTTCCTCTTTGATTTCTTCAGTGTTCTCTTGGTTATTTAGTAGTGTATTGTTTAGCCTCCAGGTATTTGTATTTTTTGCAGATTTTTTCCCTGTAATATCTAGTCTCATAGTGTTGTGGTCAGAAAAGATACTTGATATGATTTCAATTTTCTTAACTTTACCAAGGCTTGATTTGTGACCCAAGATATGATCTGTCCTGGAGAATGTTCCATGAGCATTTGAGAAGAAGGTGTATTCTGTTGTTTTTGGGTGGAATGTCCTATAAATATCAATTAAGTCCATCTTGTTTGATGTGTCATTTAAAGCTGTGTTTCCTTATTTATTTTCATTTTGGATGATCTGTCCATTGGTGAAAGTGGGGTGTTAAAGTCTCCTACTATTATTGTGTTACTGTCAGATTCCCCTTTTATGGCTGTTAGCATTTGCCTTATGTATTGAGGTGCTCCTGTGTTGGGTGCATAAATATTTACAATTGTTATATCTTCTTCTTAGATTGATTCTTTGATCATTATGTAGTGTCCTTCTTTGTCTCTTGTAATAGTCTTTATTTTAAAGTCTATTTTGTCTGATATTTGAATTGCTACCTCAGCTTTCTTTTGATTTCCATTTTCATGGAATATCTTTTTCCATCCCCTCACTTTCAGTCTGTATGTATCCCTAGGTCTGAGGTGGGTCTCTTGTAGACAGCATATATATGGGTCTTGTTTTTTTATCCATTCAGCCAATCTGTGTGTTTTGGCTGGAGCATTTAATCCATCTACATTTAAGGTAATTATCGATATGTATGTTCCTATTACCATTTTGTTAATTGTTTTTGGTTTGTTTTGTATGTGTTTTCCTTCTCTTGTGTTTCCTGCCTAGAGAAGTTCCTTTAGCATTTGTTGTAAAGCTGGTTTGGTGGTGCTGAATTTTCTTAACTTTTGGTTGTCTGTAAAGGTTTTAATTTCTCCATGAAGTCTGAATGAGATCCTTGCTGTTCAGAGTAATCTTGGTTGTTGGTTTTTCCCTTTCATCACTTTAAATATGTCCTGCCACTTCCTTTTGGCTTGCAGAGATTCTGCTGAAAGATCAGCTGTTAACCTTCTGGGGATTTCCTTATATGTTATTTGTTGCTTTTCCCTTGCTGCTTTTAATATTTTTTCTTTGTATTTAATTTTTGATAGTTTGATTAATATGTGTCTTGGTGTGTTTCTCCTTGGATTTATCCTGTGTGGGACTCTCTGTGTTTCTTGCACTTGATTGACTATTTCATTTCCCATGTTAGGGAATTTTTCGAGTATAATTTCTTCAAATATTTTCTCAGACCCTTTCTTTTTCTCTTCTTCTTCTGGGACCCCTATCATTTGAATGTTGGTGCATTTAATGTTGTCCCAGAGGTCTCTGAGACTGTTGTCAATTCTTTTCATTCTTTTTTCTTTATTCTGCTCTGCAGTAGTTATTTCCAGTATTTTATCTTCCAGGTCACTTATCCGTTCTTCTGCCTCAGTTATTCTGCTATTGATTCCTTCTAGAGAATTTTTAATTTTATTTATATTGTTTGTTTGCTCTTTATTTCTTCTAGGTCCTTGTTAAACATTTCTTGTATTTTCTCTATTCTATTTCCAATATTTTGGATATCTTTGCTGTCATTACTCTGAATTCTTTTTCAGGTAGACTGTCTATTTCCTCTTCATTTGTTTGGTGTGGTGGCTTTTTACCTTGCTCCTTCATCTGCTGCATATTTCTCTGTCTTCTCATTTTGCTTTACTTACTGTGTTTGGGGTCTCCTTTTTGCAGGCTGCAGGTTCGTAGTTCCCATTGTTTTTGGTGTCTGCTGCCAGTGGGTAAGGTTGGTTCAGTGAGTTGTGTAGGCTTCCTGGTAGAGGGGACTGGTGCCTGTGTTCTGGTGGGTGGGGCTGGAGCTTGTCTTTCTGGTGGGCAGGGCTGTGTTCAGTTGTGTGTTTTAGGGTGTCTGTGAACTTATTATGCTTTTAGGCAGCCTCTCTGCTAATGGGTGGGGTTGTGCTCCTGTCTTGCTAGTTGTTTTGCATGGAGCGTCCAGCACTGGAGTTTGCTGTCCGTTGGGTTTAGCTGGGTCTTAGCGTTGAGACGGAGATCTCTGGGAGAGCTCTTGCCAATTGATATTATGTTTGGCCAGGAGGTCTCTGGTGGTCCAGTGTCTTGAGTTCTGCTCTCCCACCTCAGAGGCTCAGGCCTGACACCAGGCCAGAGCACCAAGACCCTGTCAGCCACACAGCTCAGAAGAAAAGGGAGAAAAAAAAAGAAAAATAAATAAATAAATAAAATTTTTTAAAAAGTAAAATTATTAAAATAAAAAAAGTAATAATAATAATAAAAAAGAAAAGAGCAACCAAACCAATAAACAAATCCACCAATGATAACAAGTGCTAAAAACTGTACTAAGAGAAACATAAAAATCAGAAACAGGTCAGTTGCAGACAGTTGCCCGCAAAGTCCACCGCCTCAATTTTGGTATGATTCGTTGTCTATTCAGGTATTCCACAGAAGCAGGGTACATCAAATTGATTGTGGAGATTTAATTTGCTGCTCCTGTGGCTGCTGGGAGAGATTTCCCTTTCTGTTCTTTGTTCACACAGCTCCTGGGGTTCAGGTTTGGTTTTGGCTCCACCTGTGCATGTAGGTCGCTCTCAGGCATCTGTTCCCTGCCCAGACAGGACGGGGTTAAAGCAATGGCTGATTAGGGGGCTCTTGCTCACTCAGGCCAGGAGGCGGGAAGGGTATGGTAGCTATAATTGGAATGCTGGTGAGCTTGTGGCGGCATAGGCCGGTGTGATTTTGCAACAGCCTGAGGTGTACCGTGTGTTCTCCTGGGGAAGTTGTCCCTGGATCATGGGACCCTGGCAGTGGCGGAATGCACAGGCTCCGGGTGCGGGAGAGTGTGGATAGAGACCTACGCTTGCACACAGGAGTTTTGGTGGCTGCAGCAGCAGCATTAGTGTTTCATGCCCGTCTGTGGTGTCTGAGCTGATAGCCGTGGCTCGCGCCTATCTCTGAAGCTTGTTTAGGTGGTGCTCTGCCTTCTGTGGGCACATGGGGAAGGAATCCCCACTCCTCGCACACCCTGAAACAATGGTCTCTTGCCTCTTAGGCAGGTCCAGACTTTTTCCCGGACTCCCTCCCGGCTAGCTGTGGTGCACTAGCCCCCTTCAGGCTGTGTTCACGCAGCCAACCCCAGTCTTCTCCCTGGGATCTGACCTCCAAAGCCTGAGCCTCAGCTCCCAGCCCCCACCCGCCCCGGCAGGTGAGCAGACAAGCCTCTCGGGCTGGTGAGTGCTGGTTGGCACTGATCCTCTGTGTGGGTATCTCTCTGCTTTGCCCTCCGCACCCCTGTGGCTGCGCTCTCCTCCGTGGCTCTGAAGCTTCCCCCCCGCCACACCCCTCATCTCCGCTAGTGAAGGGGCTTCCTAGTGTGTGGAAACTTTTCCTCCTTCACAGCTCCCTCCCAGAGGGGCAGGTCCCATCCCTATTCTTTTGTCTCTGTTTTTTCTTTTTTCTTTTGCCCTACCCAGGTACGTGGGCAGTTTCTTGCCTTTTGGGAGGTCTGAGGTCTTCTGCCAGCGTTCAGTATGTGCTCTGTAGGAGTTGTTCCACATGTAGATGTATTTTTGATGTATCTGTGGGGCAGAAGGTGTTCTCTTTGTGTTCCTCCTCCGCCATCTTGAAGGTGCCCCTGCATCACTTCATTTCATCAGTCAGGATAAAGCTAGTTTATGTTCCTGTAACAGGAAACCTGAAATTCTCTATGGCTTAAGACAACAAGACTTATTTCTCACTCAGACATTGGTAGGAGGGCTTTGCCCATCACTGGTATCTGGGCTTCCAGGTTCCTGGTTGCCTTGCCTGGAGGGCTTTGGACCAACAAGTGAGTACTGTGGCCTTGAAGGGAGTCATTTGCTCACAGTTGAATGGTCAGAAATGGCCACGTGGCCCCACTCAACCCCTGTGAGTCTGCATAGCACAACCATACCAGGATCCTGGAAAGTACACAACCAGGAATGTTTGGTGGATAACATTAATGACCACTGTGTGTACTTTGTGGGTCTACATGCCTGTGTCCAAAGGCATTTAGTGATATCTGATTGAAGAATTATTTCTAATCACTTTTTTCAGTGTTTTAAACATGACTATCATTGTCTGAAAACTACCATTTCGTATGTTTTGGTTAAAGCAGTTAGTGTACCTTTTACCTACCATGTTCTTTTATTTTTATTTATTTAATTTTTCATAAATAGATAAATAAAATAATTTATTTTTGGCTGAGTTGGGTCTTTGTTGCTGTGCACGGGCTTTCTCTAGTTGCTGAGAGCGGGGGCCACTCTTCGTTGTGGTGCATAGGCTTCTCACTGCGGTGGCTTCTCTTGATGCAGAGCACGGGCTCTAGGCGCGCGGGCTTCAGTACTTGTGGCTCGCGGGCTCTAGAGCGCAGGCTCAGTAGTTGTGGTGCACGAGCTTAGTTGCTCCGCGGCATGTGGGATCTTCCCGGACCAGGGCTCGAACCTGTGTCCCTTGCATTGGCAGGCGGATTCTTACCCACTGTGCCACCAGGGAAGCCCTACCATTTTCTTTTAAAAATAGCATTTGGCGTTTTTATCTACTTTGTTTGTGACATCACTTAAATATTTGCAAAGCATCAGACAAACATCTAAAATTTGCTATAGTCTTCAGTACCCTAAGAAGAGGTAACATTTTTAGAGTACTCACATACTAATATAGATAACATATATAATATATGACACATATATAATATAATCTGTATTGGCCAAATGGGACTGTTAGCATTTACTGTACTTTTAGCAACAAAGCAAACCCCATTTCACTACAGTATCAGCGTCAGTTAACAGATCATACTCTTCTTTTCTATAGAGTTGTTTGTTCATGAAGGTAAGGCACCTTTGGGAGTCAGATCAACTGATCTTTCATCCATTTACCAAGTATTTGTCAATGATGTGAACCAGCTCTTAATGGATCCAGGCAATCTGACTACCACTGGGAAAGTATTGCTTATGTTTTCCAAGCTGAAGGACTTCCTAAAGCAGCTGTTCTCAAACATTGCTGTGCAGTGGAATCACCTGGGATCTTTAAACAACACTGCTGCCTGGCTCTCACACGCAGTCAGTCTGATTTCCTTACTGTCAGCTGTGAACTAGGAAGGTGGCATTTTCAACGTCCCGAGGTGATGCTAATACGTAGTAAAGTTTAGGCACCACTGTCCTAATGGCAGTTTCTTGTGTGTTGGAGCAATGGAATACACAGTTGTTATCTTTATAGTGTCCTGTTACGTGGGGAACTTTCAACTTCTTTTTAAAAATAACCCAACCTAAACCCAGACAAACAAAACAGAAAACTTCCCAAGAAAATAGCACAGTGTTCTTTTCCTTCCCTCAGTAACAGGTGACTTATCATAGTTAAACCGTAGTTCTCATCTGAAGCCAGTCAGCCAGTATTTATTGAGCAATCACGGGGTGTATTGATAAATAGCCTTGCTCTAGGCCGTTGGGATACATATTAAAGGCTGGTTACATATAATGCTCGATCCATGAACGGTAGACAAAATATAGATATTTGTAATTTAAGTATACCAGGTACTAAAATAAAAGTGTTACAATTTTGCATGGATCAAGGGAATTTGAATGCATGTCGATGGATTGCTGAGTACTTGATCTTAATTGAGGATTATGTTTAGAAACAGCCTTCTTTGGATTTAAAAGAGTAGAAAAGTATATTTTAGCATTTAGAGAGACGTCAGCAAAGATGTGGAAACAGAAACAAGCCAAATGGAAAGGAAGCATGAAGAAACAGGGGTAAGGAAGTACTCAGGTTTTTGCGTTTAATTGGCAAGGACCTGGGTAAGTACTAGAGGGTAGTGGATAGCAGAGTAGCAGGCTTATTAGAAAGGTAAATATAAAAACCAGTATTAGTAGCCGTATGTGGAATGACCCAGAATTCTGCCTAGGTTGGAGTATTCCATAGGGGAGGTAACTGATTGAGGATGATCGATTTGGCACTGGGGTCGGGCAGCACGGATACGTCCAAGTGATCGATCCGATGAAGATGTAGTCATCTGGAGCAGTTGGTTGTACACAGAGAATCAGAGTTCTGCAAGGAATTTCACCTTCAAATTTTAGTTTGGGAAACAAAGGATATCAGGGAAACTCACGGGGTCCCTGGCAGACCTGATAAAATATATTAGGATCACCAGGGTGTTTCTTGAAAATGCAGATTCCTGAGCTCAGTCATCTTTGTTGAATCAAAATCATTGGTGGCCGGGCTTCTGCGGTAGATAGTGAGAGGTCCAGTAAGAACAGACAAGTGGAGACAGGAGTTTTCTCATATTCTACTTTTTAGGGGATAGAAGAAGCTTTCCTGAGAAAGTAGAGTTTATGAGGGCTCCGGGTCCTGGATCCATGTAACTTTTGGGATTACAAGAGAGAGCATAGTTGATGTAGGGTACAACCTCCACCCTAAAAAGTGAGGTTAAGAGAAGAAATCACAAAATGTCTCAAAGTGGCCAAGTTTCAGTGCGTCAGAAGTCAAGGATGGTTCAAATCTAGATGCTTGTAGGTTAATCCAAGGCAAATTCAGAAGTGTTCACTCATCTCACCGCTTCGCTTCTAGCCCCTCCTACCTACCGTCTCTGCATGATGCCTAGCTTCTGATGCCCTGTGGTAGATTCTCCCTCTGTGGGAAAAGACGCCAGTATTCTCAAGCAGTTTATACACCCTCTCGGCCGTTGTTTGTGCAGCCACTCTGATACACGGCGCTGTCACGCTGGGGTCTACTGTTCCAGGCGCCTGCACCCCTGGCAGATGATGATGGGTCCAGTCTTTTCCTTTGCCCCTCCTGGGCCTCTGAAATACCACTGACTCCAGGCTTCCTTGAGGACCCAGCAGTCGGGCTGCCTTCTAAAGCACGAGGGGGAACTGTTCTAGGTGCACATTTGCAGGGTGTCAGGAGCACGGAGTCTTGGCAGGGAAAAGAGTGGGTGTTGAAGCGGAGGTGTTTGAAAGGATGTGCTGCATCTGGGACCTGAGAGTCATTGGGTGAGACCGGAGTAGGGGCTGGAGAGGCGTGTGGGAGAGAGGCGGCACTCAGGTTCCTCTGTGGAAGGTTTACCTTTCCTTGGGTGACAAGGATTTGTAGGTTTACATTCCGAAGTGGTGCAATAAGGGAGGCATTTTGGAAAGTTGTAGTTTGGTAAAACTTTGTTAACCTTTCAGACCCATAGTTTCTAAAAGACTGGAATTAGGAAGTTCATTCTCACTATCTACTTGCACCCACGTTTGTGAAGGTCAAAAGAGCTAATTTTGGTAATAGTAGATCTTACTACTCATAAATGTATCTCTTTATTTCCTCTTTCCATCCTTCCCCTGGATTGTTTTAATCCCGAGATGTCCACGTTCTTCATTTGGCAGTTCTGTTGCCTGGTATTGTTAACTGTGTCTCACATATTTATTTTGTTTCTGGAACTTTGCTTTTCCCTTGGAGTAGAGACAATGTCTTATTTATCCTTCGCTTGCCTCTTCTCACTTCTAAGTACAATGTCTTGCACATATAGTAAGCACTCAATAGCAATTGCTTTTTGCTTGAGTATTCAGAGATCTGCTGAAAATGCCACATTGGCAATATGATGTGTTCCAACAATTTGTAAAATTATTGGAAGATTAGTGAAAGAATTTATCCTTCTGTATGTGATTGGAATTAGTACTTTCCAATAACTTGCAGGATTGGTTTTCACTCCATGAATTTGCCAGCATCTTTCTGAATTATGGGTAATATTTTAGACATAGATAGAAAGATGCATCACGTTACATATGAAAAAATATCAAGGTTTCAGAGCTTGGAGAATAATTTCCTTAAGTAAACAACTTAAGGAACCGCCTCCCATGCCCGATACCTTGTCTTTTTTTTGGAACTGGGTGACACAGTGTTTTTCAGGTGCATGTGTTGTAAAATGTGCAAAAACAAAGTAAGGCTCTTCTGCTTAAAAACTTCTTTAAATAATCATCATGATTTAAAACTATATTTGTGTGCCACTTCTGTTTATGAATTTCTCTTAAAAAATTCTTCCATATGTGGATAATTTGAATATTCACTTTAATTTCTAGAGCATGGCATTAAAATGTCGGTCTAGGCAAGCTGTCAGTTATCAAATTCAGCTTTGTAACAAGCTGTGAATTCATGGGATAGAAGTAGGAAGCCACATCTAAGATGTGACAGTCTGAATTGTCGCATGTAAAAGTGAATTTCTCTTTCTTTGGAAAGCAAAGTTTTAGGTCTTTGGAAAACCGTTCTGAAGTCGGCTTGAGGATTTTTCTGATTCCAGAGCACTTCTGGAATTGTATGGGGCCTCAAGACGGTAGAAGATGATAATGTATAGTTTCAGTTATAATCTTTGTGGGAGGGAAAATGCCCAAAGTGGACTTCAACATATTTTACTACGCTTGCACATTAATCTTCAATTGCCAAGGGCCAATTTATGTGCAAAATGAAGAAAATAAAGAACAGCTGTCCCCAGAAAATTTACAGCAAGTAAACTAGACCTTCTCGCTCGCTGTCTCTTTTTGAATCAGAATGGGTGTGAGATGTGTGTGGGTGGATACAGAGGACAGTCTTCCACGGGAGGGAGCTGAAGAGTCTTGTGGTGTGTGCAGAAATGCAAATGCGGAGCTGAAATACTAACTCCAGGCGGTTCAGGACTGATTTTTAATTTTCTCAATTAGTAATCTTATTTGTTTTAAGAACAAAGAAGCATCTAAAGCTATTAGCTTCCAAATGAATGGTTGAGTAAAATTAATACGGACAGATGGTTAAATCTTCTTGCTCCCGAGTAGGTATGTGAGGTTTTGTGTGTTTGGCTCACATCTGGATGAGGTCCGTGGGCATTTTATTGCAGGGCTCCCTCGGCACTCTTAGCGTCAGCTGGAGAACAGGGACTCAGAAGTCAGCCTTGATCAGAATCTCTTTCTCCACTTCTTAGCTCTGCAGCCATGCAAGTGAGCTGGTTAACCTCTCTGTCTTGATTTTATCATGTGTAATTTGGGATAAGGGTAGCAACTTTTTCGTAGGGTGGTTGTGAGAATTAAACAGGGAGGCTTGGGGCATTGGCTTATATTGAGTGCTCAGTAAATGTGAGTTGCTTCTCTAAAATAAATCTATGAATTGAGGCCAGTCACAATTCAGTGGTCCCATTATTGATGCAAGGTTCTGGGAACACGAAGGGACTTTGTTTTTTAAATAGTAATTTATATAGGGAAAGAAATCACCTGAATTCTCTTTTGCCACGTAATTTTAAGTGGCTCTTGTAACAAGCAGTGAAATTAACTGGCTTGCCTTTCAACCTCCTGTGTCTCTGCCTTATGGATACTTGAGCAGTTAAATGGCCAGAGTGCAAGGAAGAAAAGAGACTCAGGAGGAAGATGATGGCTTTAGATTATCTCAAGCTTTCAGAAAAAAAGAGGAAAAGAAAGGAAAAAAAAAAAGGAGAGATTGTCCAGGGTTGCCTTTGCCTAACATCGATTTGTCCCTGATGCCACAGCTGCTCTGAGGTGGAGGAGAGGCAGGTGGCAGTAGCGAGACACCAGTAGACCTTTTCTAATATTCTGATCTCTGTAGAGGAGGGATAAAAAGGAGTCTTGCAAATAGCAACAGCCAACTTTTGCCTTGAGTCTGAGTCTCTTTTCTAATTTATAAGTAAGTAAAAATTTGTAGCTACTTAAATTTGAGCTACACGAATGATGAGTTTGAAAATAAAATGTACTCTTCCCTAGCTGCCCATTTATTCCAGCTTACTTTACTACTTAATACTTCTGGGTGTGTACATGTTAGATGGACTTTACTCAGAACTTTCTGGCTGTTTCTTGAAGGAAAGATACAGGGGAGAAATGGTCAAGGTATGGTTCCTGTTCTTAAATCTAACCTTCAGTTTCAAGACAGTGAAGGTGCTGAGATTTTACTTTACTTTCATGTGAACAAGTTAGCCTGTACAGTTTCATGGATGCTGGTAGAAGACACAAGACTCCTGGATCAGAGGTGAAGGACAGGTCATTACTCTCAGTAGCCAGTGCTTTACGTTTTGTGTTGGTGCCCTGAGCCCCAGTTGCCAAGGGCACTGCAAAGAGGCTCAGATATATCTGCACACCTTGGGTTGTGTTTTAGGAGAAGAATAACTCTGAACTTAGGAAACTCGACTCTTTCGAAATGACTGGCAAGCGTGTCTGCCGTTTGCTCTAGATGGACACTATATTTTTCAAGGTTGCAAGCAAACCTGTTCTTTGCTTCAGAGGGAGATACTGGCACAGATGGTGTTCACCCACCCTGGGGTGTTGCTGGCGGAGGTGAGTGGGTGATGATGACGTGAGAAGATGCCCTGTGAGCAGTTGAGGCCAGAGTGTGGCAGATCCCAGGTGCTGGGCTGCGTATTTGCCTCAGTCCTGTAGGCACTGGTGAGACAATGACAGATCTGAGCAGGAGTGTGTTCAGATCTTTGACAGGAAGTAGAGTTGATGGGGGGAGGGGCATAGAAGGAAAGATGGCTGGTTGGGTTTTAGAAATAATCCAGGTGAGAGATCACGGAGGTTTAAACTTGCCATTGAAAATGGAAAGAAAGGATGCATAAGAAGAGAGACTTGGCAGAAAAATAGAATCTGGTGGCCTGTTGGATGTAGGAGGTAAACAAAATGGAAAAGGAAAAACTGACTCGAAGGTTTCCAGCCCTGGTAGCTGACGACATCTTCAGCCAAGACAGAGACTGCAAGAGGAACAGTAGGTTCAGGGGAAATACGGACTGGTTTTGGATATCCCAGATTCAAGGTACCTGTGACATTTCTGTCAGAAACGCAATGAAGGCTGCCAGAGAGGTATGGGCATCATTTTTAGTGAGGCAAAGTTTGGATAGTCGGAAAATCCTTCAGGTGGATGGTGAGGTAAGAAGATAGTGGGGCAAAGGGCAGAATCTTTGGGGATCTTTGCATTTAGAGAATGAGAGGAAGAAGAAGAGTGTAGGAGACATACAGCAGTCAAAGGGGTAGGAGGAGAATCAAGAGAGTGTGGTGTAAAGGAATCCACAAGGGGAGATTTTTTTTTTAAATTAATTAATTAATTTATTTTTGGCTGTGTTGGATCTTTGTTTCTGTGCGAGGGCTTTCTCCAGTTGTGGCGAACGGGGGCCACTCCTCATTGCGGTGCGCAGGCCTCTCACTATCGTGGCCTCTCTTGTTGCAGAGCACAGGGTCCAGATGCGCAGGCTCAGTAGTTGTGGCTCACGGGCCCAGTTGCTGCGCGGCATGTGGGATCTTCCCAGACCAGGGCTCGAACCCGTGTCCCCTGCATCGGCAGGCAGATTCTCAACCACTGCGCCACCAGGGAAGCCCAAGGGGAGATTTTTGAAGGAAGAGGATCAACAGTGTCAATGCTCTAGATTATTCAGGTATGAGGAGGACCAAGAAACAACCAATAGAAGTCAAGAAGTCACGAAACTAGAGAATAACGAGGTTGCACTTACGTGTCATTTTTACAAGAACCCTGTAAGACAGTGGTATGTCTGTGTTTTACACGATGAGCTGAAGTGAAGAGTCATCATTTGACTTGTGTAAGTCTCAGGGCTAGGAAATGGCAGACTACAACTCATATCCAAGACCGACTTGTTTTTAGAGCTGGTGCTCTTAACCACAATGAACATGAGGACATGAAGATTCTCTAGGCTGATCTTCTGATGACGTTGGAGATGAATGAAAAAATAGAAGACATGTATTTTTAAATGTTTTAATTTTATTGGCGTATAGCTGATTTACAATGTTGTGTTAGTTTTAGGTGTACAGCAAAGTGATTCAGTTATACATATACATATATTCATTCTTTTTTTAGATTCTTTTCTCATATAGGTTATTACAGAATATTGAGTAGGGTTCCCTGTGCTATACAGTAGGTCCTTGTTGGTTACCTGTCTTAGATATAGTAGTGTGTGTGTTCATCCCAAGCTCCTGATTTATCCCCCTCCCTGACCCCGTTTCCCCTTTGGTAGCCATGAGTTTGTTTTCGATAACTGTAAGTCTATTTCTGTTTTGTAAATAAGTTCATTTGTAAAAAATTAGATTCCACATATGAGTAATATCATATGATATTTGCCTTTCTCTGTGTGACTTACTTCACTTAGTATAATAATCTCTAGGTCCATCCATGTTGCTGCAAATGGCATTATTTCATTCTTTTTTATGGCTGAGTAATATTCTATTGTATATATGTACCACATCTTCTTCTTTTTTTTTTTTTAAATTTTTTGGCCACACTGCGTGGCATGTGGGATCCTTAGTTCCCCGACCAGGGATCGAACCCATGCCCCCTGCATTGGGAGTTCAGAGTCTTAACCACTGGACTGCTAGGGAAGTCCCTGTACCACATCTTCTTTATCCATTCATCTGTTGATGGACATTTACATTGCTTCCATGTCTTGGCTATGTAAACGGTGCAGTGAACACTGGGGTGCATGTATCCTTTTTGGATTATGGTTTTCTCTGGATATATGCCCAAGAATGGGATTGCTGGATCATTTGGTAATTCCATTTTTAGTTTTTTAAGAAACCTCCATAGTGTTTTCCATAATGGCTGCACCAATGTACATTCCCACTCACAGTGTAGGGTTCCCTTTTCTCCACACCCTCTCCAGCATTTACTGTTTGTAGACTTTTTGATGATGGCCATTCTGACTGGTGTGAGGTGATATCTTATTGTAGTTTTGACTTGCATTTCTCTAATAATTAGTGATGTCGAGCATCTTTTCAGAAGACAAATGTTTAAGGAACAGAGGAGGTTTGAAACTGTAGACAATAGGAAAGGGAAGTGAGGAGGGAAGATTTGAGTATCACTCTCTGAAGTGCTCATCTCGATCTGGGATGAAGCCATTCTGAAGTTACACCTGCCCTCTTTCCAGATCAGCTCCATCATGAACCCCTGAGTGTGTACCATCAACCCGAGGAAGATGTGTCCCCTTTGCTGAGAATCTCTGCAACGCCCTGGAAAGTCTCTCAGTGGCAGACCTCATGTCAGTGTGGAACCTGCCTCTGACAATGTTTAAAATTCAAATAAACGGCAGTTTACATTTTCCGAGTATTTTGTGTACTCTAGTTCACCCAATCTCTACAAAACTCAGTAGGCAGTTGAGCAGATATATCTTCTTTATTAGGCTTAGGTGCATATATTAGGCTCAAGAGACAAGTTGAAAGTGGCAGAGCTGGGATTTGAATGCTGGTCTTCGATTCTTAGAATTACTCTGTGGCGATAGAAGTAAAATGAGACGAAGAGTTGGGTGACCGAGCAACTTAGTGGTGATAGGGATGCTGAATTCTGCCAGAAGGTCCAGAGGCTGTGAGATGCTTCTTTCCCCAAGGTTCACACTGTGAGGAAAGATGGAAGGGCACATTGAATGAGTCAGAGCTAGATCTCTTAGACCTGGGACAGCTAGACATCCGACACCTGGGGAGAGTTTGGGACCCCGAGTGTTTCTAGTGAGAGAGGAAACTCTCTGTTATTTTGCAGCTTCCTCCTGCCCTTCTCTAGGCATCCTGCCTGCTGGCTTGGTGGTTGTACAAGGAATAACAGCAAGTCTAGGGGTTGTCTGGTCTGAAGCAAAAATGCTTTCCCTTGTGCTGGCTAGAAACTGGAGATGAGGCCAGCCACACGGGGTACTGGGAATATACTATAGTCCATTTGGACCCTAATACAAAGGTAGCCCTTAATAAACCAAACACTCTTTATATTTGAGACTTGGATTTGAGAGGAGGAGACTTATTCGAGTCAGGCCTAGATGTGTCTGAAGAGTCCAGAAATTATCAGTACTTCCAAAGAAATTGGCTTGAACCTGGAATTGGATATTTGCCTTGTCCTTTTTTTGGGTATTTCTCACTCCTGCTGGAATGGACATGCACGTGACGGCCAGCCTCAGGAGTGCCAAGCTGGCAGGTTTCTGAGCTCAGCCTTGGGTTGGTCTGGGTGTGAAAAGAACACGTGAATGAAATCATGAGACCTCTCCTCTAGGTGCCTGCTGGTGGGGAGGCTGTTTATCCTAGCCCAGAAATGGATTTATATGAGAAGAGTAGGGGAAAGCCAACATGAAAGTGGAAGCAAGACTTCATAGGAAAGGAAAATGCAGATCAGTTCCTGGCAGATAGTAGCTGTCTGTAATGCTTTTCTATCTGCCGCCCAAATAATTATCATCCAGGGGAGAAATTCCAAATGTTATTGGTGAACAGGAATTTTATATTTTCCATGAGTCATTCGTATTAAATAAACTTTGACTGTCTTCCCAACATATGCTTTATTTTATGACAATGGGCTGTAGACTACATGCCTTGGTTAGGGTGACTTTTTTATGTATTTTGCCAAGGTGTTTTGATATTAATCTTGATTTTTATGCTACAGTTAAAAAGATTTTCATGAGTGCTTGTTAGTAAGACTCATGCAAATGCTTTATAAACATTATCTCCTTTAATTTTCACAACAACCCCATTCCATCATTAACCTCATTTTTCAGATAAAGAAGTTGAGACATATTGAGTAACTTGCCAGTAACAACTGGGAGAGGGGAGAGCTGGAAGCTTCCAGAATCTCCATAACCTTAATTTGTAATAGTTTGTATCTTATAACCTTAACAAGTTTCTATTTCCAGGATATGTTTTGTTTTTGTCTGTTGTTGTTGTTGTTTTTTTTTAAATGAGGGAACCAAGATCTAGAAAGGTTAAAATGTTACTCAGTATCATTTTGAGCTTCTCGTCTTTGTAAAGCTATAGGTAATCTTCTAACTGTCCCAGTGCTTAGAAATGGTCTCTTACACTGCCTTTTGCAGTATTTAATACATTGTAAGTGTTAAAAATAATGCATTCTTCTTCTAAAGGTTTAGAATTCTGCAATTTTATATATAGAGCATCTTAAATTTATGATGTTGAATGGTAGGTCCCTTTGATGGAAGAGTGAGTCATTCTTGGTTCTATGTGCTTACATTTAAAACTAATTTAATATAAACATGTGTTTTTGACAGAACCTTAAAATATTATGGATCACCCTGTATCTTGGAAGGGTATCTTTGTGTATGAACCTGTTATTTTTATGTAACTCAGTGTAGTGGATGGACTGGAAAGTGTTTACTATACTTACACAGACATATAAGCATAGTGCTTATTGAGGGTTAGTTATAAATGTAAGAAAGGAACGCATTACCAAGTTTTTGTAATTCACCTATGACCTGAAACAATATTCATGAGTCTCTTCATTGCTTTTCTTTGAATGACTTTTATAGTATCTCTTTCTTTTTTTAAAAAATTGAAGTATAGTTGATTTACAATGTTGTGTTAGTTGCAGGTGTACAGCAAAGTGAGTCAGTTATATATATATATATCTATATATATCTTTTTCAGATTCTTTTCCGTTATAGGTTATTACAAGATATTGAATATAGTTCCCTGTGCTATACAGTAGGTCCTTGTTGATTATCTATTTTATATATTGTAGTGTGTATATGTTAATCTCAAACTCCTAATTTATCCCTCCCCCCTCACTTTCTCGTTCGGTAACCTAAAGTTTATTTTCCATGTTTCTGAGTCTATTTCTGTTTTGTAAATAAGTTAATTTGCATCATTTTTAAAGATTCCGCATATAAGCAGTATCATATGATATTTGTCTTTCTCTGACTTCACTTAGTATGATAATCTCTAGGTCCATCCATGTTGCTGCAGATGGCATTATTTCATTCCTTTTTATGTCTGAATAATATTCCACTGTGTGTGTATATGAGTGTATAACACATCTTCTTCGTCCATTCATCTGTTGATGGACATTTAGGCTGCTTCCATGTCTTGCCTATTGTAAACAGTGCTGCCGTGAACATTGGGATGCATGTATCTTTTCGAATTAGAGTTTTCTCCGATATATACCCAGGAGTGGGATTGCTGGATCATATGGCAACTCTAGTTTTCTGAGAAACCTCCATACTGTTCTGCATAGTGGGTGCACCAATTTACATTCCCACCAATAGTGTTGGAGGGTTCCTTGTTCCCTACACCCTCTTCAGCACTTCTTATTTGTAGACTTGTGGATGATGGCCATTCTGACCGGTGTGCGGTGATGCCTCATTGTGTGTCGATTTGCGTTTCTCTAATGATTAGCGATATAGCATAGCATTCGTAAGCCTTGTTGCTAGGTATTTCCTCACAGATTTTTCCTAATCATTTTACATATGATACTCTTTCCCTTTTATTTTCAAGAATCTTTCAAGATACATAAGATATAATTATCAAACATATTTAAAATTATTATACACACACATGCATGCATGAATATTTGTATTTGTTCATTACATAGCCAACAGGGGAGGTTGTCTTTGCAGTGCTGGTGAGATGTGTAAACCTTTATTTGTACTTCTGCATGTCCATGTTTGTATATGCACATGTGCCTCATTAATAATGACACATTGCAGACTTTTGATGTGAATGTGACCATGAACATTAATGACCTTTCACCCCTGTTGTCAACATGCACAAATGCAAATAAACAGTGAGGCAGAGATGATGATGAAACCTGACTCATTCCTACTTCTCGCCCCTCTCCTCAAGGAAGATGTGGGCAGTGCTTAGTGACAGCACTGTGTGAGATTGGAGGAGGCAGGTGGTGGGAAGGAAGGCACGTTTGATTTCACCTTGGCCGCTTTGCCCAGGGACAACTGTCATCAGCTGCTCGTCAGTGAACTTGAGAGCACTTACCTTGCCTTTACTGCCGATCAGAACCAATCTTATAAATTAAAAGAAAAAAAAAATCCTTGGGCCTATAAACACTTTGACCCGATTATAGATTTTTGTTAAAAGTTAGAAAGTACTGTGGTAATGATACCTGTCAGTAAGCTTTGATATGCCGAAAAAGTTTTAATACCTTGGATTTTTAAAAAAAAATTTTTATGAGAGTATAGTTGATTTATAATGCTGTGTTTCAGGTGTACAGCAAAGTGATTCAGTTATAAATTTAGCCACTCTTTTTTAGATTCTTTTCCCATATAGGCCATTACGGAGTATTGAGTAGAGCTCCCTGTGCTGTACAGTAGGTCCTTTTTAGTTATCTATTTTATACGTAATAGTGTGTATATGTCAGTCCCAATCTTCCAATTTATCCCCCCTCCCCACCACCTTACCCACTGGTACCCATAGTTTGTTTTCTACATCTGTAACTCTATTTCTGTTTTGTAGATAAGTTCATTTGTACCCTTTTTTTAGATTCCACATATAAGTGATATCATATGGTAGTTATCTTGACTTACTTCACTCATTATGACAATCTCTAGGTCCATCTATGTTGCTGCAAATGGCATTATTTCGTTCTTTTTGTATGGCTGAGTAATATTCCATTGTACATATTACTACATCTTTATCCATTCCTCTGTCAATGGACATTTAGGTTGCTTCCATGTCCTGGCTATTGTAAATAGTGTTGCCTTGAACATTAGGGTGCATGTATCTTTTCAAATTATGGTTTTCTCCGGATATATGCCCAGGAGTGGGATTGCTAGATCATATGGTAGTTCTATTTTTAGTTTTTTAAGGAACCTCCATACTGTTCTCCATAGCGGCTGTACCAGTTTACATTCCCACCAACAGTGTAGGAGGGTTCCCTCTTCTCCACACCCTCTCCAGCATTTATTGCTTGTAGATTTTTTTGATGTTGGCCATTCTGATTGGTGTGAGATGATACCTCACTGTAGTTTTGATTTGCATTTTTCTAATAATTAGTGATGTTGAGCATCTTTTCATGTGCTTTTAGCCATCTGTATGTCTTCTTTGGAGAAATGTTTATTTAGATCTGCCCATTTTTTGATTGAGTTGTTTGTTTTTTTTTTAAAGCTTTTTTTCTTTCTTTTTTAAAAATTTTATTTATTTATTTATTTATTTATTTATTTATTTATTTATTTATGGCTGTGTTGGATCTTCGTTTCTGTGCAAGGGCTTTCTCTAGTTGTGGCAAGTGGGGGCCACTCTTCATCGTGGTGCACGGGCCTCTCACTATTGCGGCCTCTCTTGTTGCGGAGCACAGGCTCCAGACGCGCAGGCTCAGTAGTTGTGGCTCACGGGCCTAGTTGCTCTGCGGCATGTGGGATCCTCCCAGACCAGGGCATGAACCCGTGTCCCCCACATTGGCAGGCAGATTCTCAACCACTGTGCCACCAGGGAAGCCCTGTTTGTTTTTTTGATATTGAGCTTCATGAGCTATTTGTATATTTTGGAGATTAATCCCGTGTCAGTTACTTCATTTGCAAATATTTTCTCCCATTCTGAGGGTTCTCTTTTCGTTTTGTTTATTAATACCTTGGATATTTAAGTTTTTAGTTCCTAAGTGTAATGTCTGGTTTGGGCCAAGTCCAATCTGTATCTGTAGTTCTAAAATAATTTCAAGTCAAATCAACCTAGCTATACCTATTCTATACTCAACTATTCTATGCAAGGCACCGTGAAAGCTATTAAAAATAAACGAAAAAAGCCCAAATCAAAGTTAACCTAATATCTTTACAGGTAATATCTCTAGGTATTTGGGGAGAAAAGGAAGAACACAGGTCCACAATTCTTTTTTTTCTTTAACAATTTATTTATTTTTATTTTTTATTTTTTTGGCTGCATCGGGTCTTGGTTGCAGCACGCGGGCTCTCTTGTTGAGGCACGCAAGCTCAGTAGTTGTGGCGCGTGAGCTTAGTTAGCTGTCCCGCGGCATGTGGGATCTTAGTTCCCCGACCAGGGATCGAACCCACATCTCCTGCACTGGAAGGTGGAACCTTTACCACTGGACCACCAGGGAAGTCCTGGGGTCCACAATTCTTAATCTGAAAATTCTGAGGTGGACGTGTTTGAGCAAAGGCAATATGGGACATATACTGTCCCATATTTAATGTCTTCAGATAGGTTTGGTGTGGAAATTATTTTTAACATAGTGACATATGAATATTCATGCTGAGTGGGGAAAAATACAGACCTAAATAACCTGATGTCAGGTTAGACATTCAGATTTTTGATTTTGGTAACTGTGAATAGCAGAATGTGGGCTTGTTTTAAAATGCGATCAGGTGTTAAAAGAAAATAATTACGAGACACATTCAGAAAAAGGGAATATCAGAGGGTGTGGAGAAAAAGGAACCCTCCTACATTGTTGGTGGGAATGTAAATTGGTGCACCCACTATGGAGAACAGGATGGAGTTTCCTTAAAAAACTAAAAATAGAGCTACCATATGATCCTGCAATCCCACTCCCAGGCATATATCTGGAAAAGCCAAAGACTCTAATTCAAAAAGATGCCTGCACCCCAAGGTTCATAGCAGCACTGTTTATAGTAGCCAAGACATGGAAGCAATCTAAATGTCATCGACAGATGAATGGATAAAGAAGATGTGGTGTGTATATATATACACACATATATATATACAATGGAATATTACTCAGACATAAAAAAGAATGAAATAATGCCATTTACAGCAACATGGATAGACCTAGAGATTATCATACTAAATGAAGCAAGTCAGACAAAGACAAGTATCATATAATATCACTTATATGTGGAATCTAAAATATGATACAAATGAAGTTATTTACAAAAACAGAAACAGACTCATAGACATAGAAACAAACTTATGGTTACCAAAGGGGATAGTGGCGGTGGTGGGGGAGATACATTAGGAGTCTGGGATTAACAGATACACACTGCTGTATATAAATTAGGTAAACAACAAGGACCTACTGTGGAGCACAGCGAACTATAGTCAATATCTTGTAATAACCTATAACGGAAAAGAATCTGAAAAAGAATATATATAGACACATGTATACTCACACAGATATGTATAGCTGAATCACTTTGCCGTACAGTTGAAACTAACACAACATGGTAAATTAACTATGCTTCAGTAGAAAAAATGGTGAGAAAAGAATATATAAGTTCAAAACAGATAAAAATTTTAATAAAAGGGAATATCACTGTGGGTGGTGACAGAAAAGGTGGGATTTTTTTCTGATTTGAAGGTCTGGATGGGACTTCATCTTGCTCACTGTCGACTCCTGGGCAACTAGAATCACACCTGCCATGTATTTGATGAATAAATATTTGGCAGATGAGTTATTAATGAAGAGAAGGGGAAGAAATTCCCCGTCAGAGGAGACTTGTGCCTGAGGAGAGGATGAATTTGGTAGTCAGGGGTCTGCTCTGATTGAAGACGAATACTCTGCAATAAATGTGGGTAGGTGAGGTGGGACCCCTTATGGGGAGTTATGTGTCTGTGCCTTACATGCTTCTTCAGCTGAGGAATTTGGATTGGATCTGATGACTTTTAAATGGGGATGGGAGAGGCCTAAGGTAATCAAAGTGGCTTGAAAAATAGAAAGTAGAAAAAATGATGTTGTTCAGAATGGATTATGGTTGTGTGTACGTCCCTGTAGGGATGCTCAACATGCAGGCATCAAATTCGAGGCCGTGTTGAAGAAGCAGAGATTAGTCCAAAGTGTGAAGAAAATGCAGAGATTGCGATCTGTTGCATTTGGAAAGTGAAAGGAAGTCAAAGAAAATTTTCAAAATTCTAATACTTGGTGATGAGAAATAGTGATCCCTTTGGCTGAAAGGGGAAATTTTGAAGAGAAGTTGGAGAGGATATACGAATCGTATGACTTGGCATGTTGATTGGTTTATATTCTTCAGATCTGTTTATATGATGTCTTTTATATGTCATGTGTGTGTTCATAGATGTAAAATTTGTCCCAAGTCCTTAGTCCAGAGCTTTTAAGGACAATGTAACAAGAAACAGTAAATCCTACATGACTTGAGTGTATGTGTTCTATGTGCCGTTTCCAAGCTGCTTTTATAGTAGGTTTATTTAAATTTCATGTTAAAAAAGGAAAAACTGTGTTGAGTAGCATTAGTTCCCCTTTGTACCTTTCATTATGCATTAGCAATTAACTCTCCTTCTCTCGGGTTGATGAATTTGAACTTGATCTATTATCTGATAGTAATTACCAGCACAGAGTGATGATTATTGCTGAAGTAACATTCTTATTTCATTTCTCTTTGTATATCGGGCACTTCTCATAGGGCACGTTTGTTTGCAGAATATGACTTGCTCTTTTGGCTTCTGGCTTTGAGGCCACTATTTTAGGTTTCTTAAATAGAGTAGTATTGAAAAAAATCCTCTGGTATTTAAAATTCTCTGGACATGGTCTTCTAGCCTGTAGGAGACGGAAGGAGTGAGCTCTGGCTGGTCTTTTCTCCTCCAGCAGGCTCAAGCTCTGATTTTTGTGTTTCTTGACAGTTTCTTTTTTTCCCAACTCCTGGCAGGGCTGACCTGCATTTTTCTCTGCTCTTGGAGTCAGTGTTTCCCATCATGAAGGTGCCTCTCTGCTACTTTGGTTCCTGAGCCTTCTGAATAGTCTTGTGTAGGCTGAAGGGCCAGCCTTTGCTCTTCTGGTCCTTTGAGCTCTCTAGAGACAATCGAGAGAGAAGGTGTGTCTGTTTGCTGGGGCTGCCATAATCAAGTACCACAGACTGGGCGACTTAAGCAACAGAAGTTTATTTTCGTACAGTTCTCGGGGCTAGAGATCCGAGACAGGGTGTCAACAGGGCTGGTTTCTTCTGAGGGCCCCTCTGCATGGCTTGTGGATGGCCATCTTCTCTCTGTGTTTTCACACTGTCTTCCTTCTGTTTGCATCTGTGGCCTGATCTCTGCTTATAAGGATACCGGTCATATTGGATTAGGGCCCACCCTCATGACCTTGTTTTAACTTAACCACTTCTTTTAAAGACCTTAGTTCTAAAAACAGTCACCTTCTGAGATACTGGGGGTTAGGACTTTAACATATGAATTTTGGGGGCCACACTTCAGCAAATAACAGACGAATAGGACATTTCAGAAGCTTGAAACTGAGTGAGGAGAAAGAAATAAAAGGCAGCACAGTGAAACAGCCTCTGATCTCATTTGGAGTCTTAGTGCTTCTCACTGGATGGTGCATGTAATGGCTCTTAAAAAAACCCCAAACAAAACAAGTTTTGCTTTACTTTTGAGTGAGTGATTTCCATGGTCTTCAAGAATCATCCAAACAACGGTTTCTTCCTGTGTACTAATCAGCACCATATCATTTTTAAAAGGCTAAAACTTTTCAAGAAAAATCTCAAGAATAGGGAAACATAAGAAACATGAAAGGTGCCGTGCATCTTTACAAATTGCATTGGTATGTGTGAGTACTACTTAATCAACTTTTTTTTCATAACCACTGACTCCTTACATTTTGTCCTCCTGGAACAGTGTTTTATGAGATTATCTTCCAACCGTAACTCATGAATACCAAGCTGCTAAGGCAAGTTGGTAAACACTCACTTTTGTCAAACATTGTTTTTATAGGCAACAGGAATGCTGCTAATGTGAGTTAGCAAGGATTCTGAGTGCCACTGTTTGTTGACAGCTTTTCAGATTTGACTGTCTCGTATTTGCTAACATTTCGTCTCTTCCAATAGGTATAAACGACCAAGGATTGTACAGAGTTGTGGGGGTGAGTTCAAAGGTCCAGAGACTTCTGAGTATGTTGATGGGTATGCCTCTTTTCTAATCATTTTCCATGCATTGTTTGTTTATGTTCGTTGTCTTTGCAACTCAGTGTTTCATAGTAACGTAACTTGGGAATCCATTCTTTTCTTCTGCTGTCTTGGAGTCCTTTTCTCCTGAGCAGAGACAGTTGGCTCAGAGAAGTCAGTTAGTGTTTGCTCAGGTCCCCCTTACTAAGAAATGGAGGAAGGAAAGAAGGCAGCTGATGGGTGAACGTCTTCTCCTGCTTGCTTCTCCCAGGGGAGTAGCAGCCAGCCCTCTGTGATTTGCGTGGCTTTCAAATTGCCCGTCCAAAGTCTTGACAGTACATTTGGTTGCACAAGACCACTGGGACTCATTCATTTTTCTGGAGCGTCCACAACTGTCACTCAACAGCAAGGGTCTGTTTCTCAGGGATTCATTGGTATGCACAGTGGCTTGTTTGTAGTTTGCACCAGGCTGTTCTCCAGAACCATGCCTGCTCCATCTGTGCTGATAACACAGTGTTCTTTGGCATCGCAGACAAGAGGAAGCCAGAAAGTGAATTCATTTCATTACCCCAGACGTTATGTGAATGACAAAGCGCTTTTACATTACACTCTGCTGTCAGCTCAGTGCCACCTGTAAGAGGCCCTGCTCCTCCACCCCCCATGACCCCAGAGCAGGCTGCCTCCTGGGGGGGTGAAGATAACTCATCAGGCTTGAGGGCCTGTTTGTCAAACCGATCTGTCATTATGACCTTGCTAAGTATTAATTTATTTGATATCTCCCTTTAATTAATCAATATTAACAGTGCCCTCAGGTATTCTGTCAGTGCACTTAAACCTGTCTGCATCTTAAAGCATTGTTGCAAAAACTTACTTTGAGGAAGCATAAACCGAGATGAATAAAATCAGCCGGGATGTTACAGATAGCGTTGCTTGTTTGGCTGCGTTTGAATTCAGGATTTAATAAGCAACAACTCTTTTCTTAGCTTATTAACCACAGGAAAAATGCCTCGTCATGACTTGGAGAGCCTTATTAGAATACATTCACTTTCATGAGTTGTTTTCATTTTCTGCCTCTCTGGTTTAACTTGGGTATGCAATTTTGGCAGTCAGATTTTCCTTTTTACCATTAGTGGGCTCCAAATTAAATAGACTCAGGTTGCCAGTGGTTCAGTAGCAGCTGGCAGAGTTTAATGGGATGACAGCATCTGCTTTTAGTTAATTTTAAAATTAGAAACACTACTCTCATTTCCAAGATGGTGTTATGGTGATTAGAACTGGAAGACTCTGTTGGTATCAGAAAGGGAGATTTGGCTGAAAGGCACACTTGGCAGTGAATTGGTTATAAGGATCCTAGCTTTATTTTATTATCTTCTCATTCATGTTCAAGGGCAGCTCAAACAAGCAGGTGTCCCTGTGGTCACCCTGAGGTGTTAAGCTGTCTCCAAATTTGTTCTTGAACTCATAAAAACCATATGATCATCAGCATCCCTGGACTTGGGTGGTACTTTCCTCTGCTCATGGGAAATGTCCCAAGACAGTTCTGAACTTGCAAGGTGTTTAAAATATCTAAACCCTCAAAAATTCATGACCTGGAAAACTGTTTTCACTTTCCGTGAGGCTCAGCGTAGAGAAGTCCAGGACACAAGCATGACACAACCTCATTTAAGCTGCTGGCAAAAAGAAAT
Organism: Balaenoptera ricei; assembly: GCF_028023285.1. Taxonomy (NCBI): domain Eukaryota; kingdom Metazoa; phylum Chordata; class Mammalia; order Artiodactyla; family Balaenopteridae; genus Balaenoptera; species Balaenoptera ricei. Next base: position 31,340,419 of record NC_082643.1, read on the forward strand.
GCTGTGTTTTCAGTAATACCATTCTGCAATCAGAGGGAATTAGAGAATTGACACAAGGGAAAGATACTGACTTATTGTTTTCTTATTAAGTAATGCGTTTAAGGGAACGGCACAGGATAAATTAATTTTACTTCATCTCTAAATAATTCCTAGTATGAATTTAAGATGGTCAATCACAAACTTTGGATTATTATTAGCATTAATATCATTTTCTTGTTACTTTATGTTACCAGCTCAAACTTTAGCTCTTAACGAAAGAGATTTATTCACTATTTCCTAATGAATTTAAGATTACCTTAAGATGTTTCTTTCCTTTCTTCCTGATTCAGCAAGTGTTCAAATTGAACTAATTTATACCTCTTCCAAAAAAAGAATTTGAGTTTCTGAATAGTTGTGTACACACTGTCCTGTAGATATTCATTTTCTACATTTCCCAACCGCTCTACATTGTTTCAAAGTTATATATGTTTAAGAGAAAAAAATTGGGTGAGTCTGCCAGATTTTTAATTTTGCTCTTTTGTACCAATCTATTTTTTTCCCTCTAGTAGATAATTAATTCTGATAATTTTGCCCATTTGTGGTACTAGGAGTTATTTTTTTAAAATTAATTATTTATTTATTTACTTTTAAAAAACAAAATTTTTTATTTTGAAATAATCTCTAGCCTGCAGAAAAATTGCAAGTAAATAGTACAATAGACTCCCATAATACCCCTTCCCCAGATTTACCAAGTTTTAACATTTTTAGGCAGTTATTTTTTAAAATTTTGATTCTTCCAGATAACGTTTATTTCAAATTTGAATTTTTTCAAAGTACTTTTTGTTTGGAATGCATTTTTCTTTGCAGAAATGAAAAGTAACCTAACTTTTTAAAAATCTGAGATAAAGTTCCGAGTCGTTTTATATTTTTTGACAGGAACTTCTGTTTACTTTGGTTCTCTTTAGTTCTTGAGAGCTAATCATTTACTTTGCTATTATTTTTCCTTTATTGCCATTTTTACATAAAATATTTTTGTATTTAAAATATTTTCAGCGTTCTTTAAATACTCCTGTGTAAAAGTTTGTGTTGATTTCTAAAAGAGGGATGCATGCTTAATATCTTGCATGTTTTCTTCACTTGTGTCTCTATTGGGTGTGTTTTCACGACCTTCACATTTAAAATTACAATAGAGAAAAATATTTCTCTCTGTTCTTCTTCTCCTTCCCCTTCCTATTCTTCTGCTTCCCCTCCCCCATTCCTTTCTCGCTCCCCTTCCTCCCCTGCCCCTTTCTTCTCTCCTCTCCGCCACACGTGAAGTACTAATGGCTGCTGACCACCATTTGTACTCGTCCAGGTCAGGTAAAGGAGTGGGCAGCTGCCTTCCTCCCCTGGTGATGAGAGTTGTTTGCCTTCTTGGTCATCTTCCATCCCGGGGGCAGAAAGTAGCGGTCTGCTGGATTTTCCAACAGCCTCCTAGCTTTCCCTTGGACCAAGTTTCTTAAGGTTCCACAAGAACATGCCCCAGTGAGCAATTACATTCCTTCCCTTTACAGGTGTTTTTCTTTTCCTTCTTTTTTTTTTTTTTTGCTCTAACAGAGGGCACACATAGTCTGGTAGAAGTGTTTTTTTTTTTTTTTTTTTTAATTAGAAACTTGAAGCAGTTGGGGAAGGCAGGGAGAAATAGCAGATGGAGGTGTCTTTGGGTGAGTCACGGTTTTTTAGTAAGTGGGGTGACAATGTAACAGACGAATTATCGCGATTGGTAGGTTGGAACTCAGCTGAGTTAGAATTGTCCTGTGTTCTTCCTTCTTCTTCTTTGGAATGAAAGCATCAGAGCAGGGAAGGGAAAGTGCTGGGAAAATGTGGTAGCTTGTGTGTGCTGGTGAATTTTCTGTTTGTTTCTAAATTCAATTTGTAAAAACAGCTGGATGATTTTATTTATTTTAAGACAGAGAACCATAGAAAGCCAGAAATCAGACTAATTTAGGGGAGTTTTACTATAAACATATTACCATGTTTACTTTGTTTGTAGGACTTTTCACAAAGGTTGAGGGAAAAAGTAAACTAATGTAGCTGAAAAAGATTCTGATTTTGGATTATAAAGAATATTCTCCAAACTCATTCAATCACTGGGCGTCTTCAAGTACTTTAGACTAGGACCCAAGTCAGTGTCGAGTAGGGTGCCAGCACTTTGGGCTGGGCTGAAAGTTTCCGATTTCAAAAAAATGACCACTGGTTATAGAATTATGAAGCATTTACCCAAATAAAAAGTCAACTATTTGTATCTCTGTTCATTAGTTTAGGGTTTAAACTAATCCACGAGGTGTAGTGTTCCTTGGCCAGAAAGGAAACAGAATTTCTACCTTATTTATAGTAGAACATATATTCTGATTGAACACTCTAAATGCATTTTTAAGATTGAATCCCAAATAAGTTATTAACAAATTTACCTAGTCCCAGTGCATCCACGGATTGTTAAGAGCTGCTAGGGTTGATTGAGTTATTTGAAAACAGTGAAAATTTAATAGAGGATTAATACCATAGACATTATGTAGTCATTGGCTTCTCGTGTGACAGCTCCTTTTTATTCCATGTATTCAAAGGATGGCTTATTTTTCCATAGAAAAACTATGGTTCTCAAAATATAGAATGATCATTTGGTCAAAAGCTGAAAATAAAAGATTTCCTTTAGAAGCTTCCTGGATTTTAAAATGGTGATTTGCTGGTAGCAAGTTGATTGAAAATGTTATCTGACTTGTATGAGATTTGAATAATTGACTTAATGAGAGAGAATATTCAGTTACTGCAGTAATTGGTTGGCAAAGCCTTTAGAACAGAATTATTTAGTCCTAGTTATAAAGGATTGTACCTTTAATCAGGATGCTTAATTTGATTTCTTGAATGTATCTGTGGCTTGTCTGACAAACTCAGTTAACAAATGAGTTCTGAATTGTAGGAACCGATCAAAATGTAATCAGTGTCAATTGCCATTGTTGTAGTTTATTGCATATTGCTGTCAGTTGCTGTAATCAAGAGCTGTTGAAGTGCTTTGAAAAGTTTCCAGACTTTTGAGTAATCGACTTCATGTATCTGATGTTATGGCTGTGAAATAACCATCACTTCCTGTTTTACTTTATTTTCAAAAAGTTTGAGAATAACATTGCATTGTCACCCATCCTTTCCCATGCCGAAGCCTCAAACTTTTTAAGTGGCATGCATGACTTAACGTGGTGGTCCCATTTGGACAGGATTTTCTTTTTGAACTTTAGTTTGAAAAGGGTATACTAACAAGAAGTTTCCTTCCATATATAGACAAATACAGTGTAAGGGAGGAAAAAATACCTGAAACGACTAGTTTTTTGGGGGGGGTCTTCGTTGAAACATCATTCTGGAGTGAGGGAGAAATAAAGTGTTTTCCACAAATCTCTTATTTTCTCCTTTGTGTGATTGGAGCGTAGAAACTCACTCCAGTTTCTCTTGATTGTTTGATGTCCTTCATCATAAGCCATTTACTGCTCCCTCCCATGGGTAGGTACCACCACTGAATGCTTATACTTTTGGTGACTCAGCTGTGGTAATAACCTACTCATTTGATGATTTATGGAAATCTGCATACATTCCTGATTTGCTTTGATGCTCTCAGTATTTCCACGAGAGCATGTACGTTATCTCCGTTGTGCACATGAAGAACTGAAGTTCATAGGTTTGGAACTGACTTGTTGGGGTGGCGAGGCTGGTCAGGGTTGTGGCGGGATTTAAGCCCAGGTGTGTGGTCCCTGGCTGTGCTCTCCTCCCTGCTGCCAGGTCACAGCCAAGTGCAGTAGCCCAGCCTTACAAGGCTTGGAGATGCCACCACACTCAGAATGCTTGCCTTTCCCACCATCCTTTCCTTTTATTTCAACCAGGGTTGACTTTTTCCTGTTCAGAATTAATTGCGCTGCCCTCCTCCTCCTCCTCCTTCAACTCTTCTTCTTCTTTTTTTTAGTGCCTGTTTTACATCTTCTTTAGAGTTTACTAGATATTTGAAAGGGCATTTGTAAGAAATGCATCATTAATGTACTTTTAGGACAAAGAAAACTAATTTAGAATGAATGTCAGAAATGTTACATAGAGGCTTCTAGTAAATATTTCTTGGATGTGTGTATAGATTGTAACGTTAATGTAAAAGATTACCCATAAAAGACTTTTTAAGTTTATGTGTCATTTCTGTTTTGGTTGATCATGTATTAGTCTTCAGAAAGATAATATGATGAGTATAAACCTTAGAAGTGTGGGACCAGACTTACCATCCTTTTCCCCCACTGACTTCTTGTTCTTCTAATAGGGATTTTGCCATTAAGGGTACTGCCTGTTTCCCCTGTCATAACACAGTGTGATAGCAATCATGCCACCTGAAGCAAGTTCAAATATATAGACACTGCAAAATGCCACATGCTGTAAGCCATGGCTACTGAGTAGTACCTTATAATAATAGTAGCAGTAGTAATAATAATAGCTGTACATGCTTTGCAGTTGTGAATATTTAACTGCTCTGTCCAGTTCTCCCCTACTCCCAGCCCAACCCTTATCCTTTTACTTCGATCTTCACTACAGATTTTTTGAAGTGCTAGAAATGTCTGATAAAAGAATGTGGCTTATAATATGATAAGAAATTGTATGTAATGTTTTTATAGGAAACCACAGAATTCAGTATTTGTGGTTTGCCTGTTTAAAAATGAGCCATTTGGTCAAGGTTTGAATGATTTTTTTCTTCCGTGCTTGCTCACCAGATGTGAAAACCTGCAATGAGGTGGACCTGGAGAATTCTATAGATTGGGAAGTGAAGACAATAACGAGTGCCCTGAAACAGTATTTGAGGTGAGCTCCTCTCGGTAGTGGGGCGTGGGGAGAGTGGGATATTTAACACACAGCAAATGCAGACTCCGAACATGCATCTCAAAAGTCAAAGCTTATGAGAAAGGAGAACATTTATGAGGTACCTAATGATGTCCCAGGAAGTGTGGGACATAGTCAGTGAACATCAGTTGATAGATAAATTGCAGCAGAACAGAACTGGAATAGACTTAGGTTTTGAAATAGAGTCTGTTGTGGATGTGAGTTTTTGGAATTAAATGCTCTGAAACAGTAAGGAAGAAGGCTGTTTATTACATTCATTGAATCTTTTCTTTATGTTGTGGGCTAAAATGAAGATGTTTTAGTTTAAGTGTAAACCATGTGAACTTAAAGGCTTATAATGATGACATACAGATACAGAGCGATTTGAAAAGAAGTTTACTTGATGAGTTTTTTTTTTTTTTTAAGATAAACTTTGAGTCTTACATTTACTATAGGAAGTATCTAGGATTAGAGTTCGAAAAGGTTCAGCATCTCTGAGCATTCACCTTTCTTGAGAAAAGAAAGGAAATGAATGATCACAAAGCTTGAGGTTAGATGAAGGACAAGTACACGGAGTAAAGGAATGGAAAACAGTCACGACTGTACTTCTTAGGCTGTGGATCCGCTGGGGACTTTGCTTTTTGTCTGGCAGACAAATGGCACTGCTCCCCCAGCATCAGTTCTTTTTAACCAACACACAGGATTGATTTTCAGGTAAATACTCTTTGGGTTCCAGCAAGCACATTAGAATCAACTTACATTACATATTTTGTGTTTTAAAAAATTTGTATATTTTAAAAATTTCAAATTTATACAAGCGGAGAGATGAGTATAATGACTCCTCATGGGCCTATTATCCTGCTCTTTGGTTTTCAGCATTCGACACTTCTTGTTTCATTAGTCTCTCTACTGCCACTTTTTGGAATAATACTTTAAAGATTTTCTAAAACATATTGCTGCACTCATAAATACTTGAGTGGATATCTCAAAAAAGATAAGGACTTACAAAAAAGGATGTTATAGAAAAGATAAAAAGAATATAATTATCATACCTAACAAAATGCGTATGATCCAGTACTCAATCTGTGTTCCATTTTTATAGATTTTTTTTTTTCAAAAACGTATTTTAATGTTTGTTTGAATTCCTGCAGGATTTCAACAGTGTCAGCACATTTCATTTGGTTGATATGTTTTAAGTCGTTTTTCATTTGTGCAGTCCCCTCCCTCTACCCCGGCCCCCACCCCCAGCATTTAATTTGTTGATGAACCTGAGTCATTTTTTAAAATAGAATTTTCCACATTTTAGATATGGCTGGTGGTATCCTCAGGTTTCTCTGGTGTCTGTCATATTTCCTGTAAGCTAATAGTTAAATCTATAGGCTTCATTAGATTCAGATTCGGCTTTTGTTGGTTTATTTATTGCAAGAATACGTCATAGCAGTGCTATATTCTTCCTGTTGTGTTATTACATCAGGAGGCCTATGTTGTCCAGTTGGCCCACTTTTTAATGAAATTAACATTTATCAGTGGGTTCAGGTGTGTGTTACCTATTTGCAAGTATTTTATTTAAAGAAGATGTTTTTAGCCACTGTTTGAGATGTTTTTTCTTAACCTGTTAAGTACAGTCAGTCCTCTGTATCCACAGGTTGGTCCCACATTCACGGATTCAACCAACCACGTATGGTGTAGGATGTTTACGGTCCACAGTTGGTTGAATCTGTGGAAACTCAGGCCAGACTGTAGAACTTGAGCATCTGCAGATTCTGATATCCAAAGTGGGTCCTGGAACCAATCCCCTGCTGATGCTGAGGGACGACCTTATTATTACCCCTGTTCTAGAAAGGGGTAAAATGAAGGCTAAATCTATGTGCTTATGTTTAGTTTGCCACTGGTAGTGACTAACTGGTTTAGATGAGGATTATGGTAATATCTCATTAGCCCCAACCCTGGGATTGGAATATACACTTCCTGGTGATAGTGACATCTTATGTGGTTTGTTCATTGCAATATCTCAGCATCTAGAGCTAACTCCGTCACTCAAATACGAGAGCAGAGGTTCTAAACTGGGGATGATTTTGGTACCCTCCAGCCCTACTCCAGGGCTCTTTGGCAATATTTGGAGACATTTTTGGTTGGCAGGATTGCTGAAGAGGGGTGCTGCTGGCATCTAATGCGTGGAGACCAGGGATGGACTGCTGAACATCTGCAGCGCGCGAGACGGCCCTCCCCTGTCCCCAGATGTCCAAAATGTCAGTAGTGCTGAGGTTGAGAAAGCCTGTATTAGACGGATGAAGGACAGAATGGGTGAAGGTTATAAAAATAAAATAAATTTCCTATGTTAATCTGACCAGCAGAGGATGGTGCCTTGCCAGGAGGTAGCTTTAAATTAATTAATTAATTTATTTATGGCTGTGTTGGGTCTTCGTTTCTGTGCGAGGGTCCTCTCTAGTTGTGGCAAGCGGGGGCCACTCTTCATCGCTGTGTGCGGGCCTCTCACTATCGCGGCCTCTCGTTGCGGAGCACAGGCTCCAGACGCGCAGGCTCAGCAATTGTGGCTCACGGGTCCAGTTGCTCCGCGGCACGTGGGATCTTCCCAGACCAGGGCTCGAACCTGTGTCCCCTGCATTGGCAGGCAGACTCTCAACCACTGCGCCACCAGGGAAGCCCCCAGGAGGTAGCTTTAAACCCAGTTTACTGTTTGGTAAACTTATGCCTAGTACAGTTCAAAATGATTTGGTTATTGGTTGGAAGCTAAGGGCAAAAATCCAGTTCTTTTGTAGTAAATTGCATGTGTTTTTTTCCTGCTTCACATGATTCTTTCTTCCCTTGTTGGGGGAATTAGTTTAATAAACTAGAGGATCTTTTTCTTCAATACATACAGTTTCTTTCTGGTTCTTGATACTCTCTGAAGTTAGTTCCTTCTTGTCCCTGGTCTTGTGTTACTTTTTCTGTCTTTTTTTTTTCTCTTTACGTTGCTTCATCCTATTGAATTTCACTTTTAAGCAAACATTGCCTACAGAAGAACATTAAGAGATGCTATTTTTGTATAACTTCACTCCTAACAATATACACAGGCTGCCTGAAGGTGATAAAGTGATTATCGTAAAATGGCAGATGCCTTGGGAGATTTGAAAGTTAGGTTGCTGTTCTTTTCCCCTATGTTATTTTTAGCAACTGAAGATGCAGTAATTAGGATTTAATTAATACGTTTTCTGGTGATGCACCAAATAGGAGAAAACTGAGGTTTTTATTTACCTTCATTTTGGCTAGCTGGTTACGGTCAAGCAAGGGTGTTTCCTTTAGCACAAGAGGTGATACAGTGTGATGGTTTGGAGCATGGGCTCTGGAGCCAGCATGCCTGGGTCACTTATGGCACTGTGACACGAAGCTGAATATAGCTTTCCTCACCAAAGAAGCTGTTGCCCTTGAATTGTTTTCGCTGCAAATATTGGATCGGAGGTTGGAAATAGAAGAAGGGAAATAGCCAAACATCCCCATCCCCCCTCCGTCCCCCAACAAACACTAAACTAAAATGAGGAGCAAAGGCTCCAGGGTCTGGGAGATAGAAAAAGATGTGCAGTAGACACATGTATGGCATCTCCCGTTTTCTTCTTCTGACTTGAGGCAAAGTTATTTTTTTTTTTTTTTTTAAACTAAAACGAGGGTTGGATACCAGCCCTCTGGTTGATTTCCCATCTATTCTGACCATAATTTTGATTTCCGGTCATGTGTTCATTTCAGCATTTTCCCATTGTCAGGGGAGGGATGAGCTATTTTGTGAGGTTTGTAGTAAAATGATTTTACCTGGAAGAAACTTCTAAGCCTGGAAATGAGAATGGGACTTTTGGGGAAGAAAATGCCATCTTAGTAAATATTATGCTTTATACCCCTAGACAGATCCCAATGAGAGGTAGCTCATGTTGGGTGAGAAGCCGACAGGTATGATGACTCAATATAATGAATTTTGTATGGGGAACTTGTCATTTTTATTACTGCTTCCCCAACATTAACAATACTTAATACTTATTTTTTTATGCTGCATTGCCTGGCTAGACATACAGCAATGATATAAGCAGCATGTAGAAGATACCTAGATACAAATTCATTTTTATTGGAAAAGAAATGCTCTCTATGGGGTTTCTGAGTGTTCTCATTTTTCCCCCTTTCTTTTCGAAACCCTTTAACTTTCATTCTCTGACAGATTAGCATTTTCCTTCATCGCTACTTCCTGCTTGTTCGCGTTTTGAAACAAAACCAAAGGTTTCCTTCTGATTGCCTCTTCTTTTTCTTTATTTAGTCTGTGGTGTAATTCATTTTATTTTTCTTCTCTAAATGAGAGTGTAGGGGATGAAGGGGAGGGAGAGAGGAAATAAAAGAACAGTTTTTTCTTCACTAGTGCTTTTAAGTTTTAGTTTCAGCCTCTACAGCTGTCACTTCACGTGAACGCGCGCGCATGTGTGTGTCCTGCAGCATCAAACACTGTATGTAAGATAAAATGGTGGCTACTAGGGGATGGTGGAGGGATAAGATTGTTGGTATATAAAGGTACAAACTTGTAATGAGTAGTAAATAGACCCTAGAGATCTAATGTACAGTATAATGAATGTAGACAATAATAGTACACTATAATTATGTAATGTGATAAATATTGATACATCGGTGATATCACAATATATAAATGTATCAAAATAACAGGCTGTACACCTTAAACTAATCCAATGTTCCAAGTGAAATTTATTCAATAAAAAGTTGTATGTAGGGAACATAATCTGTAAATATGTTTTTCCATCTATTTTGTTAAAGTTTTATTGACGTGTAACTGACGTACAATAAACTGCATATATTTATAGTATACATTTGGTAAGTTTGATGTGTGCATACACCTGTGAAGCCATCACCAAAATCACGTGGGTGAACCCTCCCATCACCCCCAGAGTTTCCTCAAGCCCCTTTGAACTCCCTGTCTCTCACTTTTCTCTTCTCATTCCCTCATCCCTGGGCAAACCAGCTTTCTGTCACTATACATTAATTTGCACTTCCTATAATTTCATATAAATGGAGTAACATAGAATGTACTTTTTAAAATCTGGGTTCTTTCACTCAGCATAATTACAGATTCACCTGTGTTGTAGCAAGGACCAATAGTTCATTCCTTCTCAATGCTAACTAGTGTTCCATTTTATGGATACACCACAAATTTCTGTTTTATCCATTTACCTGTTAATAAATATTTGGGTTGTTTGTAGCTTTTGGCTATTATAAATAAAGCTACTAAAAATCTTTGTGTACAAATCTTTGAGTGAACATAAGCTTTCATTCCTCTTGGGTAAATCCTAAGAGTATAACGCCTGGATCGTACGATAGGGGTATGTTTAACTTTTGGGGAAACGGACAAACTTTTTTCCAGAGTGGTTGTATTTCATTACATTTCCACTTACGATGTACAAGAGTTCCATTTCCTTTACACCCTTGCCAAATCTTGATATTTCGGATACAAGTCTTTAGATAATGTGCTTTGCAAATGTTTTCTTCATGGCGTCATGGCTTGTATTTTCATTCCCTTAAAAGTGCCTTGCAAAGAGCATTTAAAAATTTTGATGAAGTTGAATTTACTAGTTTTTATGGACTGTACTTTATGGATTGTGCTTTTGCCTAATCCAAAGTCACAAAGATTTTATGTTTTCTTCTAGAAGTTTAATAGTTTTAGGTTTTACAGTTAGATCTATGATCTATTTTAAGTTAGTCATTGTGTTAAGATATAAAATATGGATCCAAGTTCACTTTTGAATATGGATGTCCAGTTGTTTCAGTACCATCTGTGGGAAAAACTATCCTTTCTCCACTGAATTGTCTCTTGAGATGATCTTACAGTTTTTCTTTTTTAGTTTGCTAGTATGGTGAGTTGCACTGATTTTATTTTACTATGAAGGCAGTTACATTTCTGTGATAAACCCAGCTTGGTCATGCTGTATTATCCTTTTATTTATCTTGTTGAATTCCAGTTGCTAACGTTTTATTTAGAATAGTTGCATCTACATTCATGAGTAATATCGGTCTGTAGTTTTCTTATAATGTATTTAATTTTGGTACTAAGGTAAATGCTGACATCAAAGAATGAGTTAGAAAATATTCCCTCTTCTACTTTCTGGAAGGATTTGCATAGAATTGGTATTATTTCTTTTTTAACTGTTTGGTAGAATTTGTCAGTGACTCATTTGGGCCTAGAGCTTTCTTATTGGCAGGATTTTTAACTACAAATTCATTTTCTCTAATAGATATGGGTTACCTATTTCTCAGGTTACTTATTTCTTTTGGAGTGAGATTTAGTAGTTTGTGTCTTTTGAGACATTTGTCCATTTCATCTAAACTGTTGAATTTGTGGGCATGAATATTTTCATAATATTTTATTTTCTTTTTAATACTTTAGAACCTGCAGTGATTCTTCAGTCACCTCTATTATTTCTGATTGGTGATTTGTGTTTTCTATCTTTTATTTCCTAATTATTATGGCTAGACTTACCAACTTTATTGATTATTTCAAAGAACCAGTTTTTGGATTTATTTATTTTCTCTGTTTTTGTTTGTTTGTTTTCTGTTTAACTGATTTCTGCTCTGATCTTTGTTTCTGTTTTTCTGCTTATTTTGGGTTTAATTTACTCTCTTTTTGGCTGTTTAAGGTAGAAAGTTTAAGACCTTTCTTTTTTCTAACATAGGTACTTAGTGGTATAAATTTACCACCAAATACTGCTTTACCAACATCCCTTAAATTCTGATATGTTGTATTTTCATTTTTGTTTCAATTCAAAATACTTCCTGATATTCCTTTCTTTGAGGTTTTCTAGATATCTCTGTTATTGATTTCTAATTTAATTTTTACTGTAATCAGAGAAATACCCTGTATAAATTGAACCCTTTTAAATTTATGGAGATTTGTTTCATGGTCCAGAATATCTTTATCTTGATAAATGCTTCATATGCACTGGGAAAGAATGTGTCTTCTGTTGCTTTTGGATGGCGTTTCATTTAGGTGATGGACGTACCAGTCAGGTGAAGTTGGTTGATAGCTTTGGTCAAATCTTCTCTGTCCTAACTGATTTTGTCTACTTGTCCTATCAGTTATTGAGACAGAGAGGTATTTAAGTCTCTGGCCATATTTGTGGATTTGTCTATTTCTCCTTGCAGTTCCATCCATTTTTGCTTCCTGGATTTTGAAGATCCTGTTATTAGACCCACTAACATTTAGGATTGTTAAAAAACAAACAAACAACCATTTAGGGTTATTATGTCTTCTTGATGAATTGACCTCTTTATCAATATGAAATGACCTTCTTTATCCCTGGCATTTTTTTGGCTTTTGCATATGTTTAAAATTTTTGTGTGTGTGTATCTTTGATTTCTTTTTTTTTTTTAAGCATTTGAAGAGGAATTTCTGGGCTACGTGATTTAAACCTTTTAAAAATTTTTATCTTTTATCTTGCCAGATTGCCCTCCAGAAGGGCTGTGCAGATTGATAACTTGTCTTAGTGTTCTTTAGGTGTTTATAGAGTCTGGAGATCTGGTCTTTTAAAAGTTAAGATATGTATAAATGTTGATTGAACTGTAACATTCTATTGACCACAGGATAAAAATCTACCATTTATGTAATCTGGTTGTAGAAAATTAAAATGATATAGGTGTTTTTCAAGTTGTGATCAATTTTATTTCATTTCTCTGTTGTTTCATAGGCCTACATCAGTATTGGATATCATGTTTTTATAATAGAGATGTAAGAGAAGAGGACTGGAGGGACTTCCCTGGTGGTCCAGTGGTTAAGAGTTCACCTTCCAGTGCAGAGGGTGTGGGTTCGATACCTGGTCGGGGAGCTAAGATCCCACATGCCTCATGTCCAAAACAAAACATAAAACAGAAACAGTATTGTAACAAATTCAATAAAGACTTTAAAAATGGTCCACATCAAAAAAATCTTAAAAAAAAAAAAGAGGGATTTCTTTAAATTTGTTTAATCTTTTCCATATTTTTTTTGTGGCATCTTCAGTTAATATCCTAGAGGTGATTTTCAAAATTATATGTTTATATTTGGTTGGATAGAATATTTGACTTTAAATAAGTTAGTATGTGGAAGGAAGTTTTATACATGAAATCAGATGTTTATAAAGGTACTTTCCAAGATTAAATATGAAATACTACGTGCTTAGATCTGATAGAGATTTGTGGCTGCTTAAGCTTGGACAGTGCGTGGTGCAGATAACACTTAATAAAGGAATCCATTTGAATGATGTATCTTTTTTGATATGTAAAAGTATTTCCTAGGGAAGTTTTGCACATTAAGAAATGCATGACATATTTAATATCCTTTTATAAAAAATGAATGCAAAAAGAGGTGACCTATTTGTATTTGTTTGGTAATTCTAAGCTGTCCTTTTAATACAGGAGTCTTCCAGAGCCGCTGATGACCTATGAATTACACGGAGACTTCATTGTTCCAGCCAGTACGTATTACATTGAGGTGATAGAAACAGTTTTGTGATTGACAGTGTGTACAAACTGAAATTTCCACATGAAAAATTTATCTTTATGTTATTGTAGTCTGTGTTAAAAATGGAAATCACTTGAGGAGGTGTTTGGTTCCCCCCCCCCCCTTTTAGAAGATGAAAAAAGGGACAATTAATATATTTATTTATTCATTCATTCATTCATTCACTCACGGACATTTATTTATCTCCTACTGTGCACTAGTCACTGGTATATAATGAATATATAGAGCCATGAAAGGATTTCTGCCCCCAGGAGCCAATTCTTTAGCAAGTATTGGGGCACACACACCTCTCCCTGTACCATAATGTATATAATAATGGCATGAGCACAGTACGATGGGAATGCAGGAGTATTTAACTTGCAGACGGTTGGGGAGATGAGCAGATTCGGAGAGATTCGCATGTTGGAAATGACTTCACGTAGAAAGATATTGAGATGGAAATTGCAGGCAGAAGGAATATTGTGAGCTCATGCCGGAAGCCCACACAATATTTGGTAGAGAGTGAATTCTATGTGATAAAATGTTAAATGAAAAAGGCTTATAGTTGGTAGCATTTTAATTTGTGATTACATTTTTTGTGAGTCATACTGATTTCAAGCTTTCTTGTTTTCTCTCTATGATACACTCTGTTACACTCTCTGTTATACACACTCACTTTTTCTATTCGACACTTGGTGTTAAATCATCACAGTCTTCTGAAATATTCTGGTGTTAGGTATTTAATAGTTAAGGAAAGGAAGGTTGAGACATGTTAAGTAACTTGCCAGATTTTGGAGATCTTTATTTAAAATTCAAAACCCCAGTTCCACTGGCTAAAACCTGCAGTATTGGTTTTCACAGGTGCACTGACAGTAGTTGTAACTATATTTCCATTTCCTTTTATTTTCTTCCCTTGGATGTATTCCATCGTTTAATCTGTTGAAAACTTTAGAGCAATCCCTTTGGGTCCTATGTTAGTGCTGCCTGAACATTGCTTTAAATGTATCTTCTTGTGAGGTCCCTGCTCCAGCCAGCATGAAGGTTCCTAGGAGGCTGCAGAAAGAAGGAATAGTTCGGCCCAGTCAGACTCTACATATAAAACAGGCATTTGGAAAAGGCAAAAATATGGTTCTGTTCACTTTTGTTTTCACATGGAAGAGGATTTCTTTTTTCTTTTTAAAGGGAGTTTGTATGATCAAGGAAGTGGGGGAAAGATTTCTTGGCAAAAACTCAAGCAAATGCTTAGTTGTTTTGATTCTTCCTCGTGGCATTTTTGGCAAACCGGGGGAAGAGAAATTAAACTCTCATTGGAGGACAGTTGTTTCATGTTTGCCTCAGAGACTGGAAAAAGCAGAAGAGTGCCAATTTTAATCTAGAATCCTTTGAGAATTGGACAAAGATAAAGGGATTATGGAATAAAGTTTTCATTTACCACAAGTTAGTATCATTATCACACCTTGTAACCGAATCCAGTGTGTTTGAAATTCTAACATCGATGTATTTTACCAGATGAAGCGGTAGGAACTTACAAGTGTTTACTAAGTCCGTGGTGGTAGGAGGTGAGTTTCAAGAGTTGTTGAGGCTGTCTTTCAACACTGTGGGAGAAGACATTGTGCAAGTATGAAGGGTAGCGTCACCTCCTAGACAAGTACCTTGTGTTCTGCTTCCTGACTATGTCGGGATCTGACGTAGAGTCTTCACAATGATTTGAATAACAAGCCTGTTCCAGAGAAACACTGTAGCTACTGTAATTATTGGCAGGTATTTGCACCCAAGTGGAGTTACGGTTGGCATGAGACCCATAGTTACCTTATTTAATGGGGAAAAAAGTACCTATATTAAATGGGTGTATTTTCATGGCCAACATTTCCAGTGCAGACTTTCATTTTTTATTCAGCTCTCTTGTGAGCGCCCTTCTCTCAGGAAAGAGTGTAGGAGCAGGCCCTCTGATCTTTTGCATGTGTCCTTTCCAGTGCTGACTAAAACGGTCACAGAAATCAGGTGGCCAGGATTAGCCTCCTCTTGAGTAATGTTGGAAACTTGGAATTGCAGTTAAACTATCATTTTCCATTAACGATGGCAGAGATTCCCTTGTTTTGCTGCAGTGTCTTAGCTGAGATGACTTCTAAAATGATCAAGCATCACCCATCTCTGTTACCGCCTCTCACACCAGCATGGAAACTAAATTTTGATTCTCTTCAATCATGTGCAGTAGTTTCAGCCTGTTCTGTGGTGTTGAGATGGTCTTTTCTCCCCTCCCTGCTGAGGGTTCTGAAGGTTTCTCCTGGGTATTCATTTCTTCTCATCAGTTTCTTTCCTGTAGAGCTCCCTTGAGAACCTGTGAGTTAATTTCTGGAGTGTATGATACAAATGTGAATTTTCTTTCTTTGTTGTCACCACAGAAGGCAAACATCTTTTGTTTTTCATTCTTAAAAGAAGTACCTACTGGTCAATGGTGAATGCATTGAGAAATTAAAAAAACCTTTTTTTTGAAAGTGTCCAAATAACCCTTTCAGCTAAGGGAGTTAACTTAAAATTGCTAAAAGGAACTGGAGATCCTCTGTCTAGGAAAATCACTCCTGTGTGTCTTCTGTACACACATAGTACTGCACTTCTGGTCACCAAATGTGTGGGTTTTCCTCACACCAACCAATTCTGTGATGCCGACTGAGTGTCCTGCAGTTGGATTCAGGTCTGATTCTGTTTATCTGGAGTTAGCCTCTGATCCCGCAAGTTAAGGACTCATCCTGCAAAACTGCCCCCGCATGAAAGACACCAGTTCCAAGTCCCAGGTTATCCCTGGTACTTTTGACTGACAGGCTAGAAATCAGCTTTCTTGTAACCCCTACCTTGGACATGAGAATTTGCTAGAGTGGTCACAGAACTCAGGGAAATGCAAATGTCCATTTACCAGCTTATGGTATAATAAGGGATATGATAAAGGACACAGATGAACAGTCAGGTACACAGGGCAAGGTCCAGACGTGTCCTGAGTGCAGGAGTTTTTGTCCCGTGAAGTTGGGGGTTGCCACCCTCCTGGCATAGAGATACGTTCACCCACTTGGAAGCTGTCCATACCCTGTGCTAGGGGGATTTTTATGAAGGCTTCATCCTGTAGCCATGATGGATTGTTAGCTCCATGTCTTGCCCCCTCCCCTCTCCAGAGAATGGTGGGTCGATCGGAAAATTCCAAGCTTCTAACCTCTCTTGTGACCAGCCCCCATCTAGAAGCCCACCAAAAGTCACCTCATTAAAACAGAAGATGTTCTTATCAGACTCCAAATTCCAGGGGACTTAGGAGCTTGGTGTCAGACATTCCAATCACTCAGGAAGTGACAGAGCCCCTAGGAGCTCTGTATCAGAAACTAGAAATACTAGAACAAAAGACTCTCTGAGCACCCCCAAATACAAGGGTTTTAGGAGCTCAGCATCAGGAACTGGGTGCAGAGACCAGTATACGTATATTTATTATTATTTCACACCATCCATCTCAAGAGAATATAATGGGCTTTTAGTATAGAAATTTGTAAGATGAAAATACAGTTTGCTTGGTTTACGCAGGAATCAGAAGGTCGTGCCAGCTGGGGAAGGCTGGCAGGCATTTACCTGGATCTCTTACTGCATGATGTTTATTACCTTTGAGAATGTTGTAGTCCTTGGTGTGTGTCTCAGCCTTTCAGGCTCAGAGTCTGTGATGGATCATATTGGTAAGAATTGGATCCATGCTTCAGGGCTGGACTCATGTTAAACTTGGTTTGAGAATGACAGCTGAAGCCTGGACGCCTAATATGGCATCACATGAAAAATTTCTGTCCCCCAAACCAGAACACTTGTCTTGCTGTGTTCAGTATGTTTTCTTCCTGTAGTCAAGGTACCTGGGAAGCAAAATCATAATCACACAGTTCTTTAGTCACTTATTGATGAAAAAGAAAACTATTATAGGATCCAAGGCACTGGCATTTGCTCAGCCAGAATGTTCTATCCTTATTGGTAAACCTGCAGGGGAAACAAGACAAAATCATGTTGTCTTGGTGGAGAGGGACTCAGAAATCTGGAAATTAAAGGAATTGGATGCTTAATGATATCAAGCTATCTTAGCCTGCTGTAGTCAATTTCTGGTATTAGATAGTGTCTCCCACAGAAGAACTGGGATGCTTGATGTCTGGTAATTGAAGCCCCTTGTGCTGTGGGAAGTGCTTGAATGGTTACTGCTAATGCTTTCCTGAAATTACAGTATTACTGACTGATGATGTTTAAATATCAAATTTAAGTTTCCCTGTCTGTGTGTCTTTGATAAGGTCCAGTAAGCTACGCTCCTATCTTTTTCAGTCTCCATTAGCTGGCACAGCAACATAAGCAGATAGACATTAAGTGTTGTAGATGCTGATTTGTAGTTTCACAATTAAAAATGCTTTTGCTATTACAGTAAACTCCGGTCCCTGGCATTCGTCAGGAATTTAGTGTTATGATTAATTCAGTATCTCAGATTTTTAAAAAGTTATACTGTGCATTCTTTGTAATTTATATCAATTAAAATATAATGAAATGCACATAGCATAAGCAACTAAGGGTAATTTATCTTAGAAAACTTTTTGAGTACCTTAAAGTTATTATTGTAGCCACATGAAAATGCCCATTAATACAAAGCTTTAATTAATATCAAAATGAACAAGATAGAGAAAAAGTTTTACTGTACACAAATTCTTCTTTTTGGAAGAAGAGGGAAAAAGCAGACTTGGAAAAGAATGTGTGTATGATTTCAAATGAGATAGGAGTGAGCTGGTGGGAGAAGGACTCAAAAAAGCAAGTGGAAGGTTTTGATTTTATTTTTAAAACTGATTCTAGTATTTTCCACTTAGAAATGAAGGCCCTTATCCTTAGAAGGTGGGAAGCTATTTTCCTATCTTGTGTTTCTCAATAAGTAATAAATCAAAAAATATTAAAGTTGGGTTTTCTTTGGAGGAAGATGATTATTAATGACAAGACACACATGAGTTAGAAAGTGTTTCAGTGCAGTTTTCAAAAATTTTCAGTTTTTGAATGTACAAAATTCTTATTGTAGGCAGTTATCCTTTTCTTCCTTTGGAATTTTTGACTGTTTATCAGAGTCCTTGCTTTAAATTCATTTTAAAAATCAAAGCTGTGAGTTGAAAATGCTATTATATTTTTATCGCTTTCATTTTCCTCCAGCTTTGATTTAGTAAGGCATTATCTTGGTTTTAACTCCAGATTAAAAACTTGATTGTAATTTATCACCTAACTCTTTAGACAGCTGTACTTTTATTTTCAAAGACAAATGTAGTCTGTATCAAAGAGTCTTTTACATGATTTGATTGTTTGCGTTCTGCTTTATCATGTGCCTGTTCATTTCCTAGCCTTCCCCCCCCCGCCCCTTTAGCCACAATGTGTTCTGTGTTGTAAAATCTCATTCCTCCCTCTCAGACACTACTCCTGGAAGTGTAAATTGGAACAAACTTAACTTTACAAACATTGGGAGCAATCTAAATATTCATAAAATTGATGGTGTGCACTTGCACTCCATTTAAAGACATGGAGAGATGTCCATTATATATATATATATATTTTAAAATTAATTAATTAATTTCATTTATTTATTTTTGGCCACGTTGGGTCTTTGTTGCTGTGCGCGGGCTTCCTCTAGTTGCGGCGAACGGGGGGTACTCTTTGTTGTGGTGCGCGGGCTTCTTGTTGCGGTGGCTTCTCTTGTTGTGGAGCACGGGCTCTAGGCACGCGGGCTCAGTAGTTGTGGTGCACGAGCTAAGCTGCTCTGTGGCATGTGGGATCTTCCCGGAGAAGAGCTCGAACCCATGTCCCCTGCATTGGCAGGCGGATTCTTAACCACTGCGCCACCAGGGAAGTCCCTCCATTATATATTAAATAAAATAGGCTGTTTGAACATCTCATTACAAAAAAGGAAGGAAAACTCTGAAATGATTAAATTTAAAAGTTACTAGGGTAGCCACTATAGAGAACAGTATGGAGTGTTCTTAAAAATCTAAAAATAGAGATACCATATGATCCAGCAATCCCACTCCTGGGCATATATCTGGGAAAGATGAAAACTCTAATTCAAAAAGATATACGCACCCCAGTGTTCATAGCAGCACTATTTATAATAGCCAAGACATGGAAGCAGCCTAAATGTCCTTCAGCAGATGAATGAGTAAAGAAGATGTGTGTGTATACACACATACACACACACAATGGAATATTAGCCATAAAAAAGAATGAAATAATGCCATTTGTAGCAACATGGATGGACCTAGAGATTATCATACTAAGTGAAGTAAGTCAGAAAGAGAAAGACAAATACAATAATATATCACTTATATGTGGAATCTAAAAAATGATACAAATGAACTTATTTACAAGACAGAAATAGACTCACAGACATAGAAAATAAACTTATGGTTACCAAAAGGGAAAGGGAAGGGGGAGATAAATTAGGAGCTTGGGATTAACAGATACACACTACTATATATAAAATAGATAAACAACAAGGACCTACTGTATAGCACAGGGAATTATATTCAATATCTTGTAATAACATAATGAAAAAGGATCTGAAATAATTAAAAAAATTACTAGCTTATCTTAGGTTGATATTTACTGTGAGTAACTTTAAGGAACTTTTTGTTGAAACATAACAGAAATGTGCACAAATAATAAGTGTAAATAATAAGTGTTCAGCTTAATGAATTTTTAGAGTCAAGATAGCCATGTAATCGGCCCCCAGATCAAGAAATAGAACATTGGGGAATTCCCTGGCGGTCCAGTGTTTAGGACTCTGTGCTTTCACTGCCGAGGGCCTGGGTTTGATCCCTGGTTGGGGAACTAAGATCCCACAAGCTGAGTGGTGCAGCCGAAAAAAAAAAACATTGTCAGAAGCCCTTCCTCATACCCACACGGTCACCATCCACCCCCATGATATGTGAGCACACTCCTGACTTCTGACACCACAGGTGAGGGTTGCTGCATTTGACCTTTTTTGTAAATGGAATCAAACATAATATACCAATGTGTCTGGCTTCTTTTGCTTATCTTGTGAGATTCATTCCTGTTGAGTGAATCAGTGGATCCTTCGCTCTCATTGCAGTACCGTATTCCATGGTATGAATATACCACCACCCTCCTGTTCTGCTCTTGATGGGTACTTGAGTTGCTTCGGTTTTGGACTGTTACCAAGGGTGCTGCTGCCGAGAACATTCTGCTATGTGTCCTTTAGTGAATGGTCCTTTGAGTGACATTTTGGGGTCGTTGGGAATGTGTGTGTTCAACATTAGTAGATACTGCCTAACAGTTCTCCAGAGTGGTTGTACCATTTAATTATTCCCAACCAGTTACTCTGTGACAGTTCCAGTTTCTTCGTGTCCTTGCCCAAGCTTAATGTTCACTTAAAGCCATCCTGATGGGTGTATAGGAATCCTTTATTGTGGTTTTAATTTCTATTTTTCTGATAACTAATGAGGTTTAGTGCTTTTTCCATACACTTATTGGTGGTATGGCTGTCCCCTTTCATGAAGTTTCTGCTCCATGCTTTTCCCTGTTTTTCTTTTGGGTTTTCTCTCTCTTTTCTGATTTGTACGAGTTCTTGTAGTCTGATTGCTTGCTCTTTCTCAACTATATATGTTTCAGATTTTTAGTGCTTTTTTTAACTGAATTTTTATTTTATCTATGTTTGCTAAAATTTTAGCAGAAAAGATATTTAATTTTTACAATGATAAGAAGGTGAAACTATTATCATTTTGAAAAAAAAATTCCCTAAGTCAAGCAGAGAAAGATAAATACTGTATCATCTCACTTATTTGTGGACTCTTAAAAAAAAAAAAAAAACCAAACAAAAAACCCAAGTTCATAGGTACAGATAACAGATGGGTGGTTGACAGATGTGGGAGGCCGGGGGGTGGGCAAAGTGGGAGAAGGGGGTCAAAAGGTACAGACTTCCAATAATAAGATAAATGAGAAAAAGAAAAAAAAGATAAATGAGTCATGAGGATGTAATGTACAGCATGATGACTATAGTTGATAATACTGTATTGTATATTTGAAAGTTGCTAAGAGAGTAGATCTTTTTTTTTATAAATTTATTTTATTTATTTATTTTTGGCTGCATTGGGTCTTTGTTGCTACACGTGGGCTTCTCATTGCAGTGGCCTCTCCTGCTGCGGAGCACGGGCTCCAGGCGCGCGGGCTTCAGTAGTTGTGGCTCGCGGGCTCTAGAGTGCAGGGTCAGCAGTTGTGGCGCATGGGCTTAGCTGCTCCATGGCATGTGGGATCCTTGGACCAAGGCTCGAACCTGTGTCCCCTGCATTGGCAGGTGGACTCCTAACCACTGCGCCACCAGGGAAGTCCCAAGAGAGTAGATCTTAAAAATTCTCATCACAAGAAAAAAATTTGGTAACTTATTGTGGTGATCATTTTGCAGTGTATCCAAATATTGAATCACTATGTTGTACACCTGAAACTAATACAGTGTTACATGTCAATTGCGCCTCAGTTATAAAAACCAAACAAAAAAGCCCCACCAAATTCCCTGTTCTTGATCTGCTTTACCTTTCTTTCCCCTTCCCTTCCTTTTCTCCTGTTTTGAACCATTGGTCTGAAATCCCACCCTCCCCATCCTCTTCAGCATTTCACTCTTTAACCTCCTTTTTTGTAAAAATTGGTAAATTTAGCCGTGGCCCCCTTCTCTGTCTGTCGATTCCCCAGTCTCCCTTAACTCTGGATAGCACTAGCTCCCCAGTCTTTGCAGCTTTCTTCTCACTTGACTTTCTGACGACACTGAAGCTCCCTGGTCCTCTCGTCTCTTCCTCCTCCTGTGCTTTGCTTGGCTCCCTGCTGGCATCTCCCCTGTACGTCTTTGGAGCTCTTTTCCCCACCGTGTCCTCTGTTAGCCTCTGAAGTACTCGGGCAGCCTTGGCCACGTGCTGGAGGTCACATCCTTTGGAGAGCGTGGCTGGCCTTCAGCTCTAAAGCCTCTTCCCCTTCCCAGATACCTGCTAGAATACCAGCCCCTGAATGTCACTTTCTCCATCACTTCCACCATCATCTTCCTCCTCAAACCCGCTTTGCCTCCTGGGTTCCTGTTTGTCAGCAGAACTGACTGTACTGCCAGGTAACCGGGACATGAAACGTCGGTCATCTTTGCCTCCTTCCTCTGACCCGTAGCCGGTCCGAGGCTGAATCCTGTCAATTCTACCTCTTCCATAGTAGCTCTGACATAAGAGGAAGACAGACATCAACAGTGACGTGAACAGCATCAGCAATGACTGCTAACAGTGGTCCAGTGCCTCTGTATACCAGTTACTGGGGCTAAGTGCTTTACAGATGCCGCCTCACGGAATCTCAGGTGGCCTTCTGAGATAGTGCTATTCACTTCATTTTGCAGGTGAGGACCCTGAGGCCCAGCGAGGTTAGGTAACGTGCTCAAGGCCACTTAGCTGTCAGTTGGAAGCGGTGATTCCGCCATCTGACTGCAGACTATACTTCTTTGCTCTATTTCCTTATTTGTAGTTTGATCCCTTTCCCCACCCCCATCCCCACCCCTTCCTGCCTCAATACTTCTTGACCACAGAGCGGTTCCCTCTTAGTTTGCTCTTTTCCCCATTCTAATTCATCCTCTAAAAATGTCAGGTATGTCTTCCCCCCAATTTAACTCTCCTCATATTCCTTCCTTGCTTTACTTTCAGTGACTAATTTAGAAGCAACCAGTAAAGACAAGTTCTCTTTTTTTTTAAAAACTGATTTTTATTGGAGTATAGTTGATTTACAGTGTTGTGTTAGTTTCTGCTGTACAGCAAAGTGAATCATTTATACATATATGTACTCTTTTTTAGATTCTTTTCCCATGTAGGTCATTACAGAGTATTGAGAAGAGTTCCCCGTGCTATACAGCAGGTTCTTATTAGTTATCTATTTTATATATAGCAGTGTGTATATGTCAATCCCAATCTCCCAATTTATCCCTCCCCCTGCTTCCCCCTTGGTAACCATAAGTTTGTTTCCTACATCTGTGACTCTATTTCTGTTTTGTAAATAAGTTCATTTGTACCATTTTTTTTTTTAGATTCCACCTATAAGCGATATCATATATTTGTCTTTCTCTGTCTGACTTACTTCACTCAGTATGACAATCTCTAGGTCCATCCATGTTGCTGCACATGGTATTATTTTGTTCTTTTTTATGGCTGAGTAATATCGGTCTTTACGGACCAATGTTTGGCTCTGACCACCTTTATATCAGCTTAGGGAGCTGTCTCTGAATAGGCTGTGTATTTTCTCACACTATTTGCTGAATCCTGAATGTACCCCACACCCCTCAGTTCCACCCTTCCCGAAACCTCTCCCGTTCTTCAAGCTCTGACTCAAACGTTCTCCCTTATGCGAAACCTTCCTGAGCATCCCTGCCAGCTCTCTGTGAACTTCCATAACGATTTGTAACCTTCCTTCCTGCTGTGGTAAACTGAGCACCAAGTTCTTATCAGTCACTTCTTTGACACCCCTGACAACTCTAGCATAATTCTCAATAATAAGCATTTTATTGATTTGTCCCATAATATTCTATCAACACAATAAAGGGAATTTGGACACATGGTTAGTAAGAGCCATGGATGATCATTAATACCAAAGTCTAAGGAATAAAGGTAATATATTCAATATTTGTTCGCTAGAGCTGCTGTGACAAAGTACCACTAACCAGATGGCTTAAAACAGCAGAGATTTATTCTCTCACAGTTCGAGAGGTGAGGTCCCAAATCAGGGTGTCAGCAGAGCCGTGCTTCCTTGGAAGGCTCTAGGGAGGGAGCCTGGCCCCATCCACCTTCTGGTGTTTCCTGGCAATCCTTGGCATTCCTTGGCTTGTAGGCGCATCTCTTCAATCTCTGTCTCCATTGATACGTGATACTCTCCCGTATGTCTGCCTTCACGTGGCCATTTTCCCTCTATGTCTTTGTTTTCTTATAAGGATACCAGCCATCGGATTAAAGAACCACCCTGCCCCACTGTGGTCTCATTTTAACTAATGATATCTGCAGTGACCTTATTCCAAATAAGCACCGTCAAGTATGTCTCATCATTCTAATGTTTCGACATCTGGGGCCTGACTGACCCTGGGGAGACAGCCCTTCCTGGGGCTAACTAATTCCTAGAGATATTTAACCTGAGCACACTTTCCATGTGCAAACTAACCAATCCAGAGCCCATTTTCCCTCCCCGACCCCATCTTTCGGGTTCTAACACTCCAGACCAATACTCTTCTGCCTTAACCGCCTCAGAGCCAGGTACCAGATAATCAGGAACAGTCTCTATACCCCCCGAGCCTGCTGAAAAAATTCACACCAACCAATCTTAAGCCTGCTTACCCTGCCTTGCCTGTGCCTTCATGTGGATACTGCAGTAAACCCTCTTGCCCACATTTTCCTTTTGCTCATTGCCTCCTGACCTCCCCGGTGCTTCCCCATGTGGTCCTGCATGACGTGCCATACCCCTTGTTTCTAGGGATCTGTGAGGATAAGCGTCTTCGTTCCTGAGAGCTGTTTCCATGTCTGCGTGTCTTACCACACCTGATAAAAACAAATCCCTGGTACATTTAAAAATAGTCACATTCTGAGATACTGGGGTGGAGGGGGGTTTGCAATTTCAGCATATCATTTTGGGGGATAAAGTTTAACCCATAAAAGGCAGGAACCTAATCCTGATATTTTATTTGCATTCCAATGTGGGGCAGTGACCCGGTGACTAGTCTCCTCAGGTAAGCGAGGAGCAGACTTGAGATGCAGCGTGCCAGAGGGAGAATCCATAGTCGCCCTCTGTTCTTGAATATCAGCAGAGGGAAAGGCACTAATTGCAGCCCCGCTGAAATTACGTCATAGGGGAGGCATAGAAGATTCATAATAGGGAGAAAGATGGATAGACGGATTTTCTTTTCCTTTGAAAAGTGGCAAAATGCATGTAAATTATCTGCTTAAAGATTTAATGGATGAGCTATTGTAATTGTTTTTAGGAATATATTTGATTCTGAGTCCTCTGCTAACCATTTTTTTTCTTTTTCTTTTCTTTCTTTTTTTTTTTTTGCTTAAAAGAAAGTGGCAGCCCAGAATCTCGTGTTAACGCTATCCATTTCTTGGTACACAAACTGCCGGAGAAAAATAAAGAAATGTTGGATATTTTGGTGAAACACTTAACTAAGTAAGCCTCTTTTTCTTCCTAACTTGCTTTATTTTGCTCTGGGCACCGTGCGGTGGTGTCGGATATGTAACACTTGGAACTGGGGCTGTTTACACAATACCAGGGACCACACCTGCGAGAGCAGGCTGGACACTTGCCTTATTGTGTGTGTTTTGGACAAGAGTGATGAAATATGATGCTTTCATGAAGTCGTGTAATTATTTGCTTAATGTCACTGCCAGCAACTCAGGGTTTGATTTGAAGTAAGAAAAGAGAATCTTATACATTTCCCTGCATACAGATTCTGGAAATGTGATTATAAGCCTGTTAGCAAATTTAGCTTGGTTTCACACCTACCTAACTCTGAGTCTGAACATGTCCTTCAAGTTTGTTTAATCCAATAATACGTAGTTATTTCATAGGATCCAGTTTATTCCTTTCACTCCCTCTTTGCAAAGCAAGCAAAATCTAATAATTCAGTGGAAAAATTAGCTCTTTCTTCATATATAAAGGACTCCTAGATCACTGTAATTGTAAAATTTTAGAGGTGAGAGGAAGCTGAGGAATGCTATGTTTTACAACCCATATTTCACATGAAAAAGAAACTGAAGGCCAGAGGATATTATGAGTTTCCAAGGGTCCTACTGCTAGTAAAGCTGTTCATTCATTTGGTCAGCAAATATTGGTTGAATGCCTTCTTTTTTTTTTTTTTTTTAAACATCTTTATTGGAGTATAATTGCTTTACAACATTCTTAAGGTGCTAGCTGATACAAAGATACATAGTTGAACAAGATAGACAAAGTCCCTACTTTCATGAAGTCCCTTCTTTCTAAGATGGAAAAGATGATAAACATTAAAAATAAAAATATAAAATAATTTCAGGTGATAAATGGTAAAAAGACCAAGTAGAGTGAGGGATAAAGAATATATGTTGGGTGTTGGACTATAAAGTGGGTTGTTATGGAACTTCGTTTCTGAGGATGAAACCTTTTGAGTTGAGACCCGAATTAGGTTGCA
Source organism: Balaenoptera ricei (assembly GCF_028023285.1). Taxonomy (NCBI): domain Eukaryota; kingdom Metazoa; phylum Chordata; class Mammalia; order Artiodactyla; family Balaenopteridae; genus Balaenoptera; species Balaenoptera ricei. The sequence continues at coordinate 31,366,992 of NC_082643.1, forward strand.
GGGCTGCTGAGAACAGTTGTCCAGGTTGTTCACTGCACAATGGTACTGGGCCAGAGGGATGAGTGTGGGTGTTCTGATCAAGCTCTGTGTGCTTGTGAAGGTGATTCTTAAAATGGTGCCATGTGGTCTAGTAGTCCCTGGAAGCGAGGGTGTAATGACCTGGGGAAAGAAGCAATGTTCTAAGTAGAAAGGAACAGTAAATGAAGGCGTTCAGAGACACAAGCTTAGCATATACATAGAATTATTAAGAAAGATGCTGTGGTTAAGCAGAACATCAAAGAAAGGGAAGTAGGAAGGTAGTCAGGGACCCCATCACATGGGGCCTTGCCAGATGCGGTGATCTCAGTGGCAGACGTTGAGGACAGTTGAGTCTGCCTCCTTGTTTTTAGGGAAATACAGAGTTGCAAAATACTCTGCATGCCACAGTTATTGCCCCTTCTTTTAACCAGAGACCTTTCTTCCCCCCCTCATCTTGTTAGTGTTTCAAATCACTCCAAGCAGAACCTCATGACCGTGGCAAATTTAGGAGTGGTGTTTGGACCAACTCTGATGAGGCCACAGGAAGAAACTGTTGCTGCCATCATGGATTTGAAGTTTCAGAATATTGTCGTGGAAATTTTAATTGAAAACCATGAAAAGGTAAAAGTGCTTTTTTTTTTTCCCAGAAGGGATTTCCTGTTTCGGGCTCGTCCCTGTGTGAGGTACAACTGTCCTCTTAGATTTCCCTCCTCTCTCTTTTTATTTAATGATTTTATTATCATGATGGTGAGCCTGGTTCTGAGAAGTCCTCATGGAGCTTCTGTCTTTGGATGGAGTTCCACAAATCTGAAGCTTACCCGGTCTTCTGTTATCTCACTGGTTTAAGGAAGCAACGTTTAATCCAGATGCAAAGGAATATCGGCAGTGTCATTGTGGACTGTTTATGTTTTTTGCTGCCTTTGTTCCTATCCTTGGATTTCTCACTCAAATTCTGTTTACTGTAACACAGGGAAAACATTTTTTGTCAATCTGTATCACACTCTCCCCAGAAAAACACACACAGCTGTCCCTCTCCCTGCAATTGCGCTAACAGTTTCCGGGGATTCACACACAACATCCTCAAACCCGGGGCCTCCAGGTTGAGAATCTCTGGTTTAAAATGAATACTCTCTTAGGTAACATATCCTGTTGTTTGTTTCTCTGTATTCAAGGGAATACATGATTTTTCAAAATACAATAGACTCTTTCAAGAACTTTTAGATTTTTTCCCCCCTTTATTCTGTTCATATAGATCAGGACCTTGCTAATAACTTTCCTCACTTTTAAGATAGGGAATTGGAAAACTGTTAAAATGCTTGGTCAACAACTTTAATTGTTTATAAATTTTCTAAAATATTGAGATTGCGTTATATGCCAAGTATGTATTAGGTGCTGGGAGGTGAAGATGAACATTACAGTTCCTGATGGAAAGCGGGTCACGATCTAGGGGGTTGAGCCCTGTTTCGGGACTTGTGTCCCACAGCACACATCCCTGTCTAACATATTATGCGATTGCCTTATTTTTCTAGTTGTTATCTATTTCTTTCTTCTAGATCTTTGAGGGCAAAGATCTTTTTGCACATTTAGAATAATACCTGGTATTCCTTAGGCGCTTGGTTAGTATTTATTTGGTGAATTAATGGATTCAGTGAAATTTCTGGGGGTCAGGGGAGTGGGAAAGAGACAGATGAAGAGAGGTCTGGTCCCTTTGCACAGGTGTTGCGAGAACACTTCTTGGATTCTTGTTGCGTTTGCTGTTGGCTAGAGCAATTCTAGCTGGTGCAAATATCGGTTCCCACTGAAAAGCTAGGCTTGAAACCTGGTTAGAGATTTGCTTTACCAGTATGGTAAAAGCAGTTTGTGTTGTGGGTGTCAGACATTGGTGGGGTTTTTGGTTTTGTTTTTTGGTAGCTAGTGGTGCATTTATGCCTCCTTTTACGGCCCCATCAAACTGTCATTAATGTGTACGGTGAACTATCCAGACAGCTTCAGGGCACGATGGCTACTATTCATTTTGAGAAAAAGAAATGATTAGACTATAAGCTTCGAGACAATGTTTAGGAGCGCAGCTATCATTAGATTAAATCCCAATTAAGAGAACTTTTATCCAATTTATTTGTGAAAATACTGGTTCTGGGTCTTGCTCTTGGATAAAAGGCTCTCCATCTAATGCCGTAGCTTCCTATTTTCTTCTCTTATTTGAAGCTGGGAAGATAAGTACACGATTTTTTTTCTGCTGGGAAATAGAGAAGGCTGCTTTCACCTTGTTAACCAATCTTACAGGAATTCCAAGTGGCATTGGCGAGCCAATTATAATAGTTAACAGCAGATGGAACTGGACCCACTCTCGGAGATGGAGCTTTATAGAATGAAGTAAAGGGCTTTCGGTTCTCCCTCTCTCCCTTTCAGTGGCCAGTCTAGATAGTGCTGTGAACGCACAACCAATACTGATTGAAGTCCTGAGGTTTCCTACCAAGAGGAAGTGAGATATTGACTTTCAGATTCTTCATTGAGTGTGTGAGTTTAGCTTTGGAAGCAGAGGGTTGCTTGGGGTTGGGTCGGGGCAGTTAGCTTGGATTAGTGAACATTTTTGAGAACTTACTATCCCTATTACCTCTTTTTTCCCCCCTTTGATTTCATCCTTGTCCACTTTCACTCCCAACTCTTCGTTCCTGCTAAAGTGGACTTCACTTCGGAGTCCAGGCTCTGCTATGAGGAAGAGTATTTCTGCTAACAAGGGTGATTGCGTAGGAACACTTCACAGGGATGTCTGGCCCCAGCTGAGCCATACGTTTTCTTGACAACAGATCCACATACACCACCCAAAGGAGCTGATGTTTGACTTGAATGTAGTGAGGGAGAGATACGGTTCCTCTTAATGTTTGAGAACAAAGGGAAAAAGAGAGAGGGAGGAAGGATAGCAAACGTTAAAAAGAATAGTCTCGTGAGGAAGGAAAAAAAATTATAATTCAAAAAAGGAGGGGAAACTAGCAATGAAATGAAACGGCCTAGGTGGTGTCTCTGAAGGAGAAGGAATGGGGGGGGGGTAATGACAGTAGAAGGAAAATGTTTTCTTTTCCTCAGTTACTTATTTTTCTTCCCTAGGAATGTGAAAAATGTTAACTCTGACTAGGAAAGTCACTAAGTCAGAAAAGGAAACTTTCAACCTATAATTAAAGCAAGAAAGCTACAGATTAATTTTGGAGTTAGAAAAAGACCCTTGGTTAATCTGCTTTGGAGATCACATTTTATCCAAGCCTCTTTGTTGTTTTCATAAAATCCATATGTACTTTATAGGAAACTTAATCCATATGTTTTGGCTTCATTTCCACTCAGTACATTAAGATTTTGTTTTAAAAGAAGTGTTCGCGGGCCAAAAAAATTATCAAGGTCTTTCTTCCCTTGCAAACCAGAAAATTGCATTTCCCAGGTAGAAAGGGTACTGTGAAATTCCCAAGGATTTTCAAATTGGGGTTGTGCCTCAAAATGTGTGAGTTCTGCATATGTTTTGTTCTTAAAGTATACAGTTGTCCCTCGGTATCTGGGGGGGATTGGTTCCAGGACCCCCTGCGGATACCAAATCCACGGATGCTCAAGTCCTTTATATAAAATGGCAGAGTATTTACATATAACCTGTGCACATTCTCCCATATACTTTAAGTCATCTCTAGATTACTTATAATACCTGATACAATGTAAATGCTATGTAAGTAGTTGCCAGCGTGTAGCAAATGCAAGTTCTGCTTTTTGGAACTTTCTGGAACCTTTTTTTCCAAATATTTTCGATCTGCTGTTGATTACATCCGCTAATGGGGAACCCACGGAGGACAGACTGTACTTGTTATGGATTAATTCAGTACATCTGTCATGAGTGCCTGCTCTGAGTCAGACATGGTGTGAGATTTGGGAGAAGTGAAGACAGTCCTGTAGGGAAAAGAAGAAATGGTGGAGAGTAATTGCTCTCAGACAGATAGAGAGAAAGCTGCCGAGATTTCCGAGGAGAGTTTATGCCCAACTGTGGGGAATCTGGAAAGTTTCCTGAAGAGGTGATTTGAGTAGGTTTTAGAATGGAGTTTGAACAGGTGGAGGTGTTTTAAGGGGACACTTCAGGTGTGGGGCATCGTGTCATCAGAGAAACAGCAGGTGTGTGTTCTGGGAACAAGAGGCTCCTGTTGGAACGGGAACGAGTGGTACGAGATGAGATTGGAAAGAGATCTGGGCCAGGTGTGGGGAGGTTGAGACGGCCACCTTAGGACTTTGGATCTAATTTTAGAGGTATCAGGGCCTCTCGTGGTTTTTAAGATTAAGCCTCATGTGCTTAATCTGGCAGCAGGGTTGGCAGTAGAAAGTAGAGGAATAAAAGACCAGGTGAGAGGTCCCATGGCATGGTCGTGAGAATGGTGAGTTACAGGTGGAGAGCATCGGTTTGTGAGGCGGGATAGACACAATCCAGGCACTGGATTTGTATCTCAGAAGAAGGTGTTATAAATGATGCTGAATATTCCATCCTGGGAGAATATTGGTGTTATTAATGGAAGGAGGGAAAAAGTGGGTTTGGGGCAGAAGATGAGTTCCGTTTATAACATGCAGAATTTTAGTTGTTGTCTGGATATCCAGAAAGATAAGCCCAGCAGACAGTTGGAGATGTGGGGCTCAACCTGGGGAGAGAATTTAGTGGGAGAAAGTGTACCATATGGTGTAAAGACATGAGATAGATGTGAGAAAGAATTCATTGGTGCGTCTGGTATATACGGTGTTTATCTCATATGACCTGTGTGTGTGTGTGTAATGCCCATTGCATATATATATGTAATGGTATCCTTATATGTGTACAGAATTCATATTACATATCTTATCCCTTTATGCATATGAGAAAAACCGAAGGGTGCAAGATCCCGTGCTCACGGCCACACAGCTAGCGAGTGGCAATGCCTGGGTTTGCACTAAGGGTTGTTCGACCCCAAAGCCTTTGCTTTTCATTACTCAGAGAAGAGAAGAACAATGTCTTTGAGAAATAATGAGATTTTACTCTTAGTGATAAAAGAGGAGCCAGAAGAAGCCCAGACGAGTTCAGTGTCAGGGTGGTCAAGGGGTGTTGTCAGTGATGCCAGTTGCTGTCAGGAGATGGGCAAGTATGAGGACGAGTGGAAAGCGTGTTCTCTCCAAGAGTGAGACGTCTGTTGAGAACAACTTGTAAGGCCTTAAACGTGTGAGTGTTCAGGAATGGATGGTAATAAGTCTGGATCTACTTCCAGTTTTTCCCATGTGACAGAAGAACAGATGGGAGGAAAAGTCAGGGCAGACGTGCTGGGGAAAGGAAGGATGATGGAGGACCCGTACACCTGCGTTGTCCACGGCTTGCTCATAATTCTCATATTCTGATCACCTGTTAGCTTACAGCTGGGGTGGGGGCCGTCTTCAGAGGAACTTCGTTAAACAGGTGTGTAAAGAACCCTGTCGAGTTACAGGATCTGTTTAAATTGAGCCTATTCTGCTATTTTATATATTTTTAATGTCATAAAAGAAATATATATTTATAATGTGACTCCCGCCTTTTCTCTGCCCTGCCTCAGTCCCCCAGGGCCCTTGAAGATTCAGAAGAGCCTTTGAGAATCATCAAAAAAAAAAAAAAGGAAACCCATATCAGGTGGTTCTCTTTTCATATCTGCCTTGTTTTATGTTAATGTTTAAACTGGCAGTTTATGTAAAGTAAGGTACATAATGTTACTCTCAACCAAATCACTTTACAAAATACATAATAATATGTTATAATATAGTTATAATCCAGGTTATATTTATCTTGTTAAGGATTTTCATTGGATTTTCAGTGTGATAGGTTGCTCTCACGGTCACTGATTCTCTGAGGGTCAGTAGGTTATGAAGTTTTTTTTTTTTTCCTAGTATTACCCTTTATGTAGTATAGTTTCTGTGGACCACAAGGTGCTAAGAGTTTGTTTACATAAAACTTTTCCTTGGTGAGGATTCCTATAAGTTTGCTCAAAGAAGCACATTCACCTTTGAAGTGAGCTCTGTGTCAGTCTGTCTCGTTTTTCCTGGTGAGAAAGCGGAGGCCGTTCGGGATGGTCACGCTTTGTTGGAAAAGGCTGACCACGTTCTCGTTCACGAGTTTCTTCAGTAGACTGTGCTTTATGCATCTTTGTAACATAGGTTGCAGAGTTCTTGAATAGGCTGTGTCCTCCAGTCATAGAGGAGCCTAGAAACAGTAAAGGTGAGAAGGACGTGTACATTTCCCCTCAGGTGTCCAGCGTAATCCCCAGAATATTAAATTACATGCACATGGACAAGGGTATCCAGTGGTGCAGTGCATCACTTTTGTTGACCTTGGGACTGACTTTCTGACCTGCATCCTCCTGTCTTTGCCAAAAGCTAGAAGAACGTGTCTCCGCTCCCAGGTTCGTGGTGGGATGGGTTCCCTGTTCAGGCCCCACCTGCAGTCCACCTGTGGTCTGTTTCTGGGTACAGGGCAGCCCATTCCTCCATTCCTGAAGCTTCAGAAACCACACCCAGCCTGGCTCTCTCCTGCGGGTTGATCTCTGTCCTCCTTTAACGCCAGTGAGGCCCAAGCGAGTAGCATGCAAACCATTTTTCACTGAGCGCCAGGAACCTTCCAGTCTTAGGGCATGCTTGTCATTTAATGGGGAAAAGAATTCTTTTTAAAAAAGAATCCAGCCTGAACTGCATCTCGATTGAGCTTTGCTGGCTCTGGGTTGCTAGGCAGCAGCAGTTTTCATGCGACAGGAGAAGAAATGTCTTAAGCACCAGCAACAACAATAAAACTCCGAAGTTTCTAAAAGGTGGTGTCTGCCTGAGTCATGACCACTCAGCCTAGAGGTCAAATCCTGCAGCAAGAATATTTGACAAATTTTCAAAGGTTTTTTTTTTTTTTTTCTTTTCTCCTTGCAGTTTTCATAAATGTTGTCCTCCTTGGCATAGCCATGAAAACGTACTTTACCGTTACTTTTTTTTTTTTTTTTCTCAACAGGGTTGTGCATTTTCTGGTGTGTTTAGAAAGAAGCTTTAAAAGCACAGAAAACTTTGTCTTTCTCCTTCCTTTAAGGAGAGTTGGAAAATAATAATGACATTGTCTTCTGCTCTTTTCATTTAGCGGCGGCATGGGATGTCTCTGCTGTGTGCTGTGCTGTAGCTCTGGAGATGGTAGATAATATTTTTCCACGGGACTAGAGTGGTTTTGATGCAAGCAAATTCTGTAACATTTTCATGTCCAGTAGAGACAAGGCACTGGGACTGTCTCAGGAAGATCGAAGAGCTACGGTGTAGAAAGCGGGGCGGGGAGGTTTATTCTCTGTTGTCTAAGAAAGCATACTCGGTCCAAGTGAGCAGAACTTGCTGGGAGGTGAGTTTTTGATTCAACAGAAGGCAGAACTCCATAATATTTGTAATAATGAGACTGTGTTCCTAGTAGAGATGGGTCTGAGGAGTTGGAGATGGCAGATGGCTGAGGTCTGGCCCACTCTGAAAGTCTCGGCCAGAGACCTTGGAGACGCAGAGCTGCAAAGACAGGTCCTGCAAGCTTGTCTCAGCGCTTGGCACTTGACACTGAATCAGTGTTGGTAGAATTCACAATGGTGAGGAGGCATCTGATCCTTTTCCTCACCTCCCTTTTATGTTGTTTATATTCCCAGCAATACCCAGAGTACTTGGAAGGGAAAATAAGGATGTAAGCGTGAGGGGTGGGCGTGGTGTGGTTTGTGTGGGTGGGCCCTAGAGAAGCAACCTTGACTTTCCTTAGGGGTCAGCAGAGTGTGGGGTGCTTATGGGCTTGGCTTTTGCATGGACAAAGCACCCCCTTTTAACTTTTCTTTGTAAAATAAAGAATCCGGCTTTCAGAGCTGTCTCTTCCATCTCTCTCAAGACAAAGTTGAGAGCAGTAATAATTTCAGTAGCCAGCAGAGGGATGATTATGTGCTGGTACCCAGGCTCCGCTCCTTATATGACATTTTATTGAAATGATCTGCAGACAGTATCACAGAATGTAGCAGAGCCGGCTCGAGAGTAGAATTCCTTGGGTTGGAATCTCAGCTCCACCAAGTTGTGTGACGTTGGTGACCCGGGCCCCCCACTTAACCTCATCATCAGATTCCTCATCTGTGAAAGAGGAAAAGCTAAAGTACCTATCCAGCAGAGACCTGTGGTGAGGATGACGTGAGCTGTTTTACAGATGAGGAAAACGAGGCTCAGTGAATTGCTCAAGTGGCCAAGCTGGGGTTTGAACTCCGTCTGTCTGCCTCCAAAGCCCACTCCTGACATCTACACCGTAGCTGTCCGATAATGTGTGTGTAAATATGCACATTTCATATCAAACAACTGTAATGACTTATTTGTGTTTTTTTCAAAAGACTTTGTATTTTTTAGAACAGTTTTAGATTTATAACGGAATTGAGAGGAAGGTACAAAGATTTCCAGTACCAGCCCCCTCACGCCCATGCATGCAGAGCCTCCTCCATTTGTTACAGCTGAGGGACCCACCCTGGCACGTCATTGTCACCAGAGTTTACTTAGGGTTCGCTCTTGGTGTTGCACCTTCTTGGGTCAGGCCAGATGCGTTATGACACGTGTTCGTCACGATCGTCAGTGTGTTTTCACGGTTCTGAAAATCCTGTGGTCAGTCTGTTCATCTCCTCCCACCCATGCCCTCCCCACCCCGCCAGCCTGGCCATCACTGATCTTTTTACTGTCTTTACAGTGTTGCCTTTTCCAGGTGTCATATAGTTGGACTCATACAGTGTGAGCCTTTTCAGATTGGCTTCTTTCACTGAGTACTGTGCATCTAAGGTTCCCCCACATCTTTTCATGGCTTGGTAGCTCATTTCTTTTCAGCGCTGACTTGTTTGTATTTTGAGAGAACCAGGATGATTGTTATGTAAATGACTGTTAACACCCAGTGGGTGAGGACGGGAAAGCAAACTCCTCTCACCTGGCCTTCTTCCCACCGCCCGCTCGGATGGCTTTCCTGTGACATACAGCCCACTTCTGAGATGCATTCTTTCTAGGCTCGGCAGGCAGGGTCAAGGCCTCTCAGCCTCACCCTTGATGAAAGCTGTAGCTCAGCGCTGGTGATCCTCCTCCTCCTTGTCTTCATCACCATCAGCATCATTAATATAGGATGACAGTCTGCCTGATACTTATCAAGTGCTCACACTGTATTCTACACCATGATCTCGTTTACTACCTGCTCAACGACTCTATACGTCTCACGTCTCAGGTAGACGTTATCATCCTTATTTTACAATTTGGAAAACGGGGCTTAGGGTGAAATTCGCCCACGGTCACACAGCTGGGAAATGGCGACGCTGGGATTGGAACCCAGGACTGTGTGGCCCAGGGGTTGGAGCTGTCAAGCCTTCCACTCTACGGCTGCTCCTTGCATTCTAAATGGCTTTCAGTGGAAGGCTTGGTGTTCAGGGTCGCTGTCTGATGGGCAGGGCTGCAGTATTCTGATGCTCAGGAACAGCAGATCTGGAGTATATGTAGATTGAACGACATCACTAAAAACAATATTTTGACGTCTCACATATATTTTCAGATATCTAAAATTACACCAAATAGTATAAGTGGGAAAACATAAATATGGAGTATCAGTTCACTAATATGTAAAGAACTGATTTTTCAAAACTATAAACCAGAGTATGGAGAATAAGCTACATGTTTTTAGCAAAACCTTTAGAATTAAAAATGATAAGTTTGTATTATATAGTATGTGTATTGTTGCAGCCTATACCATGGTAATAGAGCCATTTGCATCAGAGTAGGATACTTGCAGAGAAAAGGTTTTTTTCTCCTTCTTTCTCCTGGAAAGATCTCCTGCTGCTTTGTAGGCAGGGCTGGGAAAAGGGTATTTTTCTAGACTGTCCCCACTCATCTGTAGTGTCCTGTAAGTCATTTAGTACAGAGATGTCCTAGCGGACAGCCCAGCCCCCAACTGCTTGCTGTGGAGATAGACCCCTCCAGCACGTTTGTGTGACTTGGTTCCGCTCTGATTTAGGTCCACTGATTTAGGCCAGCTGGATGCAGAAGAGCAGACGGACACACTGGCATCTGGGCTGAGTGAGATTCTGTCTTCTAGAGATTTGGAGTTGGGATGTGGGGAAACGCAGCCCGTTACTGGGAGGTGGCTTTGGGGCTTGGGGCTGAAGAACCCCTGTGATGGGTCCAGTACCAAGTGGACGAAGGCAGTGCTCTGGGAAGGATCGGGAAGCTGGTCACAAGAGGGATGCAGAGGCGAGAAGTGGAGACTTGTTGGTTGACTCTTGATGGCCTCAAGCTCCTAATTCAGGCAAGTGTTGAGTTCCAGCTCTTTCTGCTTTCTGCTACTCCTTTTAATAAATCCCTTTTTAAAAAAAAAAAAAAAAATTATTTATTTATTTATTTATTTTTGGCTGTGTTGGGTCTTCGTTTCTGTGCGAGGGCTTTCTCTAGTTGCGGCAAGTGGGGGCCACTCTTCATCGCGGTGCGCGGGCCTCTCACTATCGCGGCCTCTCTTGTTGCGGAGCACAGGCTCCAGACGCGCAGGCTCAGTAGTTGTGGCTCACGGGCCCAGTTGCTCCGCGGCATGTGGGATCTTCCCAGACCAGGGCCCGAACCCGTGTCCCCTGCATTGGCAGGCAGATTCTCAACCACTGCACCACCAGGGAAGCCCAATAAATCCCTTTTTAATTATGTCAGCTTGGTAACGTTTTGGTTGCAACCAAGTCGTCTTTGGATAGTGTGCGAAAATACACAGTGCAAGGTTCCTGCCAGTTTGATAAATTCACAGGTAGTTTATTCATTAGCTTTGATTTTGGCTCAGTTTATGTTTCGGTGACTTCAGGTAGCCCCTGTATGTCCTTGAGGTCAGCTGCTCCTTGCACCCAGTCCTTATGAAAACAGAGCAAGTGGGTCTGGTCGATGTAGTGTTAGGTAGAAACTGGTACTTTGAGGTTACCCAAATCTTAACTTGTTGGTCGGTTCCCATAATTATATGATTAGACCTTCTTTAACTTTCTTCTTCAGTTTTCCCCTCTTGGACCAAGGTTGAAACCGGAAGTGACTTTCTTCTCAATTCTCATATCATTTCTTTTTTTGCCAGGTAATTGTTTTCCTAATGCTTGGTCTCCAGTATTGTACCCATTTCACCCCCCACTGTGTTCTTATACATCTCCTGGCAGGATGGGCCTCTGGTCTGCTGTTCAGTCAGTCAGTTGGCATTCTAAAGTCCACTCATGCATCCGACATCCTTTTCCTCTATCAAGAGCAGTAGTTTTGAAGCCTCATTACATTAAGACCCACTTTGAAAATTTAAAGAAAGCTTTGGGTCCTGTTCCCAGAAAGCAGTATAGTATATATACACAAAAAAAGTATATACAATTTTAGGAATTTTGGGGACTCCCAGGCCAAGAACCTAGAACCATAGGGAAACCAAGAGCTGCAGGACGATCCGTGAGGAGTTAGGGTCCAGAGCATTTCTTCAGGCTCGACTTTTCTTGTCTTTTGCTGGTGACTTATTTTCCACACTTCTGCTCAGGAACTGGGCGGGGGTCAGGTAAGGATTCATACTTTATTTATTTTTTTAAATATCTTTATTGGAGTGTAATTGCTTTACAAAGTTGTGTTAGTTTCTGCTGTATAACAAAGTGAATCAGTTATACATATACATATATCCCCATATCTCTTCCCTCTTGCATCTCCCTCCCTCCCACCCTCCTTATCCCACCCCTCTAGGTGGTCACAGAACATCGAGCTGCTCTCCCTGTGCTTTGCAGCAGGTTCCCACTGGCCATCCATTTTACATTTGGTAGTGTGTATATGTCAGTGCTACTCTCTCACTTCACCCCAGAGGAGGCATACTTTATTTCGTATGTTCCCCACTTGGGGCCAGCCACCAAGGAAACCTTTCATGGGAATATTGATTGCTTGGCTGGGCTGTCGACAGTAGGAGTCCCCACTGAAAGGCATTGTGCTTAAATAGCAAAAGGCAGCCCCTTTGCATTATTTTGAGATGTGCTGGTGTTCAGACTTCTGCCACAGGGGGCAGAGGGTTGAAGTCAGCTAAGGGGCAGATTGAAGAAGGCCCCTCTGTCCAGGTCAGGTCTTCCTAGAGCAGCCTCGTTATCTCATTTGAATTCTTTTGCATTTCCCTGAAGTTAAACCCGTTTTGAAACCCCACTGCTGCATTTAGTCAGTGATAATTGACCGTGTGCTAGTGTCTCAGCTGCTGCGTCTTTAGAATAGCAAACACTGACGTCCTATGCCACTGGTTAAAGAATATTCAACTGCCTAATGAATATTAGGCAGACATCCTACCCAACTGCCTTTAAAATGGCAAACACTGACGTCCTACCCAACTGCCAAATGGCTAAACGAAGGTTTGACGGTCTTAGCTCATGGACCCTGGGGTGTAATTGTTCTCTGTCTCCTAGACTTCCATTCATCCTCCGATTTCCACTGGAGCTAAAAGTCAGAGTGGGTACAGTGACTGCTTGATGAAGCAGGCTGCCACCGAGGGTCCTCCAAATCGAGGTCTTCCCATTAAGTCTAGTGCCTGCCTCCTTGGGTGTGTCCGGGGTCCTCAAGACCACCCCTGTGTCCCGGGATTTGCTGGAAGGACTCACGGGACTCAGCGTGTGGTTGTACTCACAGCTTAGGTTTATCACCGTGATGTAGTGAGGACACGCCAAGGAGACGATGACGACACAGCTGGGGTCTGGAGGAATCACTGGAATTTTCCTTATGCTCTCACCTCCGCGGAGGGGTCACACACAGCGGACTCTTCCCCCAGCACCGAAAATGCAGCCACAAGCGTATAACGTGTCTGTCCAGGGAAGCGCCTTAGAGACTCAGTGCCTGTCGGGAGATAGTCATATCGGCATCCTTTGCTGAGCGGGTACCGAATTCCAGACTCCCAGAAGGAAAGCCGGTGTTCTGCATCACACCAGCACGTGCACATTTATGTGGAGACGGTTGAGGCACAGTGGGCCCTCCTAAGCATTTTGGGAATGTTTTATATCAGTTTAGAGAACTGTTGATCAGCCAAGTTCCCAGACGTCAACCAGGGACCAGCTCTGCAAGCAGGGTTTTCTAAGGATGGCCTTCCTAGGCCTGCCCTGTTTCCTCTTTTCTGTACACCAGGCATCTTTTACCTGCCATGGTGAGGAGCTTGAGGGGCAGCGGTGAGGGTGAGTTCCTATTTCTCCTGCAAGGATGTTCTCTGTCATTGGGATTCAGAGCCCTTCCTCTTTTGCTTTGGAAGCAGCTTCCTTATTCTAGCAGGAAGTGCCCATTGTAAGCACTGTTGAAAAGTGCGGGGCGAGTTTTGCCGAGGAGCATGGGAATCGAGAAGGATGTGGTCCGTACACGTTAAGTAAATTTCAAGCCATGCCGCCTTATGTCACTGGATTAATTTGGCACAGGATGAAACGTCCCTCAAAAGCCTTCCTTGTTTTAACTTTCCACTTGGTTGATTTCTCCTTAAGAGTGACCCCAAAGGGCAGGAATCAGTTTTGTTAGCTTTGTTTCTGTCTTCACCCTTAAGCTCTGTTGAGTGCTGTCTTTGGGGCCCCACGTTCTCTCAAGGATCAAGGTGCTATCATGTCTGTCCTGCCCCCTCCCTTTTGCATCTGCTCAAAACCCACCTCCTTGTCTCAGCCTGGGCATCGTGGTATCTGGGTGACACCGACCCTCCTCAGATCCGCTCCTTCTTCTATTTAATCTTCTGGAATTTTCTCCAAAAAACCTTTTTGTTACAAAGTTTGGAGAAGTCCCTGCAGCCTTTAGTCCGTATTCCTTAGGTGAGCTTTCCACCCAGTATTAACACTGTCTTCCTCCTCCCACGAGCTTTCTCAAGGTCATTATTTCTTTTCATGCAGATATTTGAAAAATTATTACCTAACTCGCCTTTTTTTTTGGGTAGGGGTGGATATCTTAATGATACCCATACTAAAAGTACCCCCTAATCCAGAGCGATTTAGGGGGAGGGTTGATTTTTTACTTCAGTCCTCTCCTGACCAAGTAGTGGTGAATTCTGTTGATCTTGGTGCAGAAGTGTGTGTTTGTTGTTACGCTAACATACAAGTATCTAGAATTCTAGAGTAGAGTAAAACCTAATCACCTAAAGCTTCCTAAAGATATGTATATACAGTACATAGCCTGGAATCTGCTTTAAAATAATCTGGGTGATGTGGATGAACTAAGATTGGTCATCGGTTAGTGACTGAAGTAGGTAGGTGATGTGGACATAGGAGTTCATTATAGTATTATTTTTACTTGTATATATATGTCTGAAATGATTGATGATAAAAGTTAAATGACCTGACATTTGCTGCTGGCATCATTTCTTTTACACAGTTCATTATTCATTCAGCAAACATTTTAAAAGCTGTTCCTTGCCTTGTAGTATATGGACAGGGACAAAAGATTACAAAAAAAAAGCAGGTCTTGCTTTCCAGAAGTCCAGCATTTAGCGAGAAAGACAACAGTGCAACTAACTCTGACACAGCCGAAGTTTAGTTCCCTGACCTCAAGATAATGTGTTTGAGTTTGGACCTCTGAGAAGCTAGTCGCTTTCTTTGTCCGAAGCCAGGTTAAGACCATTTTTGCACTGGAAAGACTTCATGTACTAGGCACCCCTTGGTGAATCACCTTAGTTGTTTCTTCAGAAGATGTTTACCCCTTCCATTCGCAGCAGTGAGCGAGGCCTGCAGGGGATAGAGTGGGTGTAATTATGAAATGCAAGGTTCCTTTTCCTTAGCACACTAGAATGTTCGGAAGAGACTCGGCTCTAAGGGCTTCCTGAGCCCTGGTGCTCCAGACTGGCTAGCTCTAGTTCAGACCAGGAATCAACCAGCTAATGCCGAGAGGGTAGGAAGCGTGGGTTTGTCTGCAGTGTACAGATTCAGGCAAGAAACTGAAGCTTGGGGAGTTGATATTAACCAACCCAAGGTCACACAGCTTGCTTTATTCATTTACAGCCTGCCTCGTTCCAAAAAGGATTTCAGGCCATGAAGCCACACAGTTAGAAAGTTCCTTGTGGTCCCTCTAACCATCCCAAGAAAAACAAGGCTGTATTTTTTTTTTTTTCTTTTTGAGCTTAAATGGTGCATAGTGTTTCAGTCAGTATTACTGCATGGATAGCTCCAAATTTAAATTGCACAAAAGTGCTTATGTATGTCTCTGTTGGAATGTGTGGGAGCCATAAAGGAAATCTCTGTATTTGATTTCATAAAGTCATGAGCTTTCTATAGTCGCTTGAGCCACACATGCCAGTGCCTGGTTGTGTGCATGAGAAAGTTATTCATCACTGCACAGCTGGTGTGTTGTTTGTCATCATTATTCCTTATTCTTAATTACCAAAAGTGCACATGGGCTACAGACTGTAGATGGTGCCAAACCAAACCTCTAAAGTGGTTGAATTAATAGGTTTGGAGGAAGATTTATAATCCTTTGTAAATGATAGTAATTCTGTGTTATGTTCATAGAAAGAAACAGTGCACATCAGAAACTCACTCAAAATCTGGATCGTAATCTCAAGTATATTATTATTCTCTATATCTACCTCCTGTTCCCTTTTGTTTGTTGCTGAATCAACTTTGCTTTTTTGTGTGTATTGAAAATGGAATTTATTTATAGGCTGTGCTTTTTTTTTTTAAGGTAATTTTTTTTCCCCCTACCTCAGCAGTAAGTAAAAGTGGAGACATTCTTTCTCCAGGGAAGGCTTCAAACGCTTGGTTTCTCTGGAATGTCATTTCTCTTTAGGCGGAAATGAGGGAAATGACCACTAAGAGGATTAGTCATCATTTTCAAAATTTAATGAAGGAATTAAGTCATTTGTGATTAATGTGCTAATAAGCTCAGAGTCCGCTGTACTTATGGATAGATTGATGTAGAAAGGTCCTTGGAGTGATAATTGTTTCATGTGTATAATCATTTTATTCCATGGTTCCTGCAGGATTGCTTCCTACAATGCCCAGGGCCACAAACACATCCACAGTTGAACTTTTTTGGAAGTCTGCTGTGGCTTTAGCCCAATTCCACGTAACTTAAAATTCTTTTGACTTTATTATTCAGATGAATCCAACCTATTGTAAATTGTTTATAATTCTCCATTCTTGGCAGCTTTCCTGTTCATTACTCTAGGTCAGCGATTCTGAACCAGTTTTTATGCTTTGTACCCCTTTGAATTTGGGAATTTGAAAGGTAACAATCCCACTTTCTGAAAAAATCCAAATGCATATATGCCATTTGCGTATGAATTTAGGGCATATACTAACACTGAAGAGACCTCAGTTAAGGAACCCCTGCTCTAGGTGAAATTAACTTGGGTGGTATTGAAATAATGTAATAAAAACATGTGGCCCATTAATACAATGTGCAGAGTGGGGGAAGTGAAGTTCATCAAGTTATAGGTTTCCACATGTGATGGTTTATTACTTTTTACTTATGGTTTATTACTTTTTACTTATTTACTTTTTACTGGTAAATACTTATGTATTTACCAGTATTATTTATCGTCCATTTATTATCTCAGACACATGCTTTCTGATGGCATAAAGGTAAAGACAGATCTTTAAGAGTAAAGACAGATCTCAAAATGTTGCAATATAAACCAAAAATAGGTTAAAAAAGGGAGAAAACCCTTTGGTATCAGCCAAATGGAGGAAAAAGCCTAGAGACCACCAAATGGAGTTTTCCGAAAAGTGGCCTGGGCCGTCTCTGTTTTACTCCTAACTTGACCTTCCACAGACACGGTATGGGGCAGCCGCACATGCAATCCTCAGACACCTCCTTTTGGAGGGAGGTGGAGGAGATGGTTTGGGCAGCTTCGGGTAAAGATGTGCAATTTCCACAGAGGTCGAAACTCCTCCTGGCCACCCAGCAATTCTGCCAGAGTAGGTGGGGCGTGACAGATCACACTCTGTCTCCGAGACACTCCAGGGTCAATGATCTTCAGCAGTAAACAGAAAGTCAGAAAGAAGACTTCAAGACGAAAAGAGCTTCTGCAAGAGAGGAAGACAGGGAGAATGAACGCTGAGAGTAGGAGAGGAGTGTCGTTTGCCACCCTGATAACTTTCAGTGTGAGCAGCTAGAAGTCATCCTCTCTTATGTGGTCCATCTTCTGCCTGGAGAATGATGAGGAAGTGTTTGATAAACTGGCCACCTAAGACTGATGCTCCTGGTGGGGGCTGAAGGGCCAGGCCCTCTGCAGGAATCGTGTGTAGCCCAGGCAGAGGGAGTGAACACAGATACGGGCATTTTGGCAAAACTGCAGAGATAAGGTCAGAGACTATACTGCATACAGGCCCTGGCTGAGTCCTTGTTCTCCCCATAACCAGTGGTTATGATGGAATTGTATCGTCTCAAAATTCATATGTCGAAGTGCTAGCCTCCAGTGTGACTCTATTTGGAGATGAGGTATTTAAGGAGGCAATTTATGTTAAAGGATGTCAAAAGGATGGGGCCCTAATCTAATAGGGCTGCTGTCCTAGTAAGAAGAGGAAGACACACCCAGGATGTGCATGTGCAGAGGAAAGGCCACGTGAGGACATAGTGAGAAGGAGCCACATACAGGCAAGCCAAGGAGACAGGTCTCGGAAGAAACCAGCCCTGCCGGCACCTTGATCTTGGGCTTCCAGCCTCCAGAACTGTGAGAAGTAGATTTCTGTTGTTCAAGCCACCTAGCTGTGGTATTCTGCTGCGGCAACCGTAGCAGATGAATCCACTATTCTCTCAGGCTGCAGAACCCTGGGCAGGCAAAACTGTAGTGCATGGAAGAAGGAAACAGATTTCCAAAACATGGGAAGAGATTCAAGGAGATGTCACCCGAAGTGTAGTGGTGTGAATAGAAAGTGTTCACAAAGCTACCCATTTAAAACATTAGTATAATTGAAATCAACCCAAAATATCCAGTGTGGAGTCTATGTGAATATCTTGCAGCAGAAGGGGAAAAAATGTAAACTGTAGATGAAGAATCTATTTTGGAAGAAATACTGATCTAAGGAAGAGGAGAAGTGAACTTACTAAAATTTATCTCTCTGGGAGAACTAAATATTCAGTAAAATGGGAGTTCAGAAATAAAGTGAAGAGAATTTTTTTTAAAGGCGCATGCTGAGCTAAGAAAACAGACTGATACCTCCAATGACGTTTCAAAACAAATGAACAAATTAAAAATGGAAA
Organism: Balaenoptera ricei; assembly: GCF_028023285.1. Classification (NCBI taxonomy): domain Eukaryota; kingdom Metazoa; phylum Chordata; class Mammalia; order Artiodactyla; family Balaenopteridae; genus Balaenoptera; species Balaenoptera ricei. Next base: position 31,385,196 of record NC_082643.1, read on the forward strand.
TGAATAGAATCAAAAATTAAAGAAACATGTGATGATCATTGATGAAATGGTCCCATTCAATGAAAGGAGAGAGACAGATGGAAGAAGTCAGGGAAAACAGGCGACATGGAGGGTGAAGATGACGCAGTGCAAGAAAGATGTGGTCCCAGGGATACAGAACCAAGTACATAGATACAAATAATTTTAATGATAAAAATAAGAGTTTTTTTCCCTGAATCAAAGTGAGACCTTAATCTGATCAAAGTATTCACTGAATTGCAGGAAACATCAATTCTGAATTTTAAGTCATTCAGAATTATTCATATAGAGACAGAGTGTGGTTTAGTTATTGGATTTTTGAGGAAAAATCAAAATTCCACTGGGAGGACACATCTGGTTGCCTCATATTTTTCTACAGCAACTTGAAAAATAATAAAGCAGTGTTTATAAGTCTTGAGTATCTATTTTTGGCCACAACGAAAAATCGGACATTTCAGGAGGCAGAAAAGAAATGCAGACCACTTTTTCTGATCCGTATCACTCTAAATCCAGAAAATTTTTAACAGTAATAATTATAGAAGCAAAAAAAAAAAGTCTGGTCATTTGGAAATTTAAAAACTTTCATGATTTGTGGATCAAAATAGAAATTAAAAAAAATTGTCCAATATCTAGAAAAATATTATGAAAACAGCACATTAAAACTCAGAGGATAGGGCAAAAATTATGTTCTGAGGGAAATTTATAACCTTAAATAACTAAGAAAGAATGAAATAAGCTTCCGCTCACCCACCTCCCCCTAAATTTGAAGAAAATAATAAATATAAAAAATTAAATTAATTAGAAAAGAAAAAAGGTGGCTTTTATAAATACCTCCTATATTTTTGAGGGATTATGGAGCATAAAATAGATACACCATGGGCTAGGTTAGTCAAGAAAAGGGTGGGAGAGATGGCTTGCATATATAAATAGAAACAAATGTGGAAATGATCACAGATGCACAGTGTATAGAATTTTGAAAATCTGAATGAAATTAGTGAACTAATAATGAGAGAAACTGAGACATTTTTCAAAGAGCTACCATCTATTCCCTAAGAAACACCAGGCTTAGATATTGTCACAGGTGAATGCATTTAAACTTGGAAGAAACAGTTAAATCTGTTGGTATTTGAACTGGTCCACAGCATAGTGAAGGAAGACTTCAAATTATTTTTTTGACGCCAGTAGGGCACTAACAAAGCCTGTCAAAGATAAAGTTGTAGATCAATTTTACTTACGAATATTTATGCAGAGATCTTAAATAATACACTAGCAAATAACAGCAGCACTTTAAAGAGTATAATATTTCAATCTAAGCTGAGTTCATCCCTGAAATACAAGGGCAGCTCAGTATTAGGAAATACATTAATATAATATACCATATTACTAAGTCAAAGGAGAAAATCTTTCAGCAGATGCCTAAAAGCACTTGACAAAATTTACATAAATCCTAATAAAATAACAAAGTAGAAATTGTGGATACTTCCTTAAAATGATTTAAAATGTGTATTTTAACCCTTAAGGTAGTATTTTTGTTTAATTATTGAAATGCTTTAGATGTTGAAATTCTGACTTGATTCATTGTTACTGATTAACTATTGTCCTAGGATTACTAAACAAGAAAAGAGGGGGCGGGGTTTCCCTGGTGGCGCAGTGGTTGGGAGTCTGCCTGCCAATTGCTGAGCCTGCGCATCTGGAACCTGTGCTCCACAACAAGAGAGGCTGCGATAGTGAGAGGCCCGCGCACCGCGATGAAGAGTGGCCCCCACTTGCCGCAACTAGAGAAGGCCCTCGCACAGAAACGAAGATCCAACACAGCCATAAATAAATAAATAAAAATTAAAAAAAAAGAAAAAGAAAAGGGGGGGGGAAGGGGTGGTGTGAAAACTGGAAGGGGAAAATGTTGCATTATTTACAAATTGGATTGTGTACATGGATAGCCCAAGAGAACAGATTGAAGAACTCTTAGGTATACTAAAATGATTTATCGCGATGAAGGACTAAAAGTAGTTACCCAAATCGATAGCTTCCTTATATACAAGAATCAGAAAATACAGTGGGAGAATAGGCCGTATTATTGGTGTCATTTGAAAAGATACATTACCCAAGTGTAAGCCTAAATCAAGAAAAGATAAATCCCCCAGGTGTAAGCCTAAATCAAGAGATGAAGAACACCTACTTGATGAAAATTGTAAAGTTCCACTAAGAGACGTGAAAGGAAATAAGCTGTCTTATATGTGGCTGATGAGAGTGCGAGTTGGGTCAGCCTTTCTGAGATGGTTTGGCAGCATCCAGCAAAGATTAAAATGCACTCCTGCTTTGAAGGTAACCTCTCTGCTACAAAATACTCTACAGGAACTTCCCTGGCAGTCCAGTGGTTAAGACTCTGCACTTCCACTGCAGGGGGCATGGGTTCGATCCCTGGTTGGGGAATTAGGATCCCGCGTGCTGTGTGGTGCAGCCAACAAAACAAAACACACACACACAAATTTTTTTTTTTTTTAACTTTGGGTTTATTTATTTATTTATTTATTTATTTATTTATTTATTTATTTATTTATTTATGGCTGTGTTGGGTCTTTGTTTCTGTGCGAGGGCTTTCTCTAGTTGTGGCAAGTGGGGGCCACTCCTCATCGCGGTGCGCGGGCCCCTCACTGTCGCGGCCTCTCTTGTTGTGGAGCACAGGTTCCAGATGCGCAGGCTCAGCAATTGTGGCTCATGGGCCTAGCTGCTCCGTGGCATGTGGGATCCTCCTAGACCAGGGCTCGAACCCATGTCCCCTGCATCGGCAGGCAGATTCTCAACCACTGCGCCACCAGGGAAGCTCACACATTTTTTTTTAAAATACAGATATTCTCAAAATTTTGCGAAAATGTAGAACATGTTCACTGCCACGTGTATCTCTCAGTGAAAAAATAGAAAGAGGTAGCCTTCAGTGGCAGGGAAGAAGGTTAAATAAATTATGTGATGACCATAAGAAGAAACATATGGTAGCCCATTAAAAGAACGAGGTAGATTTGTAAATACTGATACTGGTTGTGGTGGACACTCTAAGGTGACCCGATCATCCAGGCCCTTGAGCACTGGTGGGACCTGCTTGATTCTAACCAGTGGGACCCAGGGTGATGGGATTCTTTCCCAAGATTGTTTGGTTATGTAAGACTCCATTGGAGCAGACTGGGGAGAGATTCCCCCGCTGTCCTGAAAGAAGCAAATAGCCGTGCTGTGAACTGCTTTCGGAGAGGGCCACATGGCAGGAAACTGCAGGTGACCTCCAGTCCATTGTCAGCAAGAAGTCAGGACTTCAGTCCTCCAGCTGCAAGGAAATGAATTCTGCCAGTGACCCAAATGAGCTTGGAAGCAGATTCATCCCTAGTGGAGCCTCTCTAGTGCAGGCTCGCGGACACCTTGATAGCAGCCTTGTGAGCTGAGGACCTGAGCAGAGGCCCCCAGTTAAAATGTGTCTGGACTCGTGACACCTGGAAACTTTGAGATAATGGATAGCTTTGTTATATATAACAAGAATTAGAAAACACAGTAATCGTAAATATATTGTTTTCAGCCTGTGAGTTTGTGGTCATTTGTTACACAGCAGTAGTAAATGAATACACTGAAATTGAGTGATCTCCAAGACACTGGCATCCTGTCTCACTGTGAATTAAATTAAAAACTCACTTGCTATTTACTGATCCAGTTTCCCTTTCATACCCTCATACACTGCACTCCAGTCATCATGGCCTCTTTGGTATTCCTGGAACATGCAAGGTACGTTTCTACCCTAGGGCCTTCGCACTTGTTCATTTATTTCCAATGTCTAGAATGTTGCATGTCCCATAGCAGGCATTCAGTTAATATTTGAATGGATAATTCAAAATTGGCGGTCTGGTGGTTAAGACTCCACACTTCCAATGCAGGGGGACGTGAGTTCGATCCCTGGTCGGGGAACTAAGGTCCCACACGCCGCATGGCATGGCCAAAATATTAAAAAATAATGGAAGTGATGCGCCGTATCTCTATGGTGATCCTTTGTGTGTTAAAATACATAAATAGAAATTATACATGTTTGCAGGCATATGCATAGGTAACTTTTAAAGTTTTCTTAGCAAAAAAAATCTAAAAAAATAGAAAAACTATTGACACAACGATTACCTTGGTGGGGAGGAGGGGACTTAGTATTTTTCCAGTATTCTTTGTGTGTCAGTATCATCATCAACAGTGTTAGCAGAGTGGGGAGATTATGGCTCATTTGTAGTTTTCTTTTTAGACTAAAAAATAATAAGCCAACTACCACACACTTAAATTTATATTACAAAATAAACACACTAGTTCTGTATCTCAGTGTAAAAATATCTGTCAGTTTGACTGATCTATTGGATAAAACTGGAAATTGCTGGAGAGATCAGGTTTCAGTTCGAAGAAACTTTAAAAATGCGTCTGAATCTTTTTTGAGTTCCTTCCATTCTTCCGTGTCCTTCCTTTGGAATACATGAAGCCCCTGTGTGGCCATCTTGTCCTCAGATGACAAAGACTTGAATCAGTCCTGGGAGAAATAGTGCTATTTATGATCTATTTAACACGTTATATTTATTGTGAAGCGATTATATCTTGAAGTTACTTTGGGATGGTTATATTGCTCATATCATAGCTGGTTCTGCACATGATACCGGATGAAAAAGGAAATAAATGTGTCTCTTTGTGGCCTGTCAAAGAGGGCCACAAATTCTTTCTCACTTCTCCCATCGAGATTGGAGAATCAGTGTCTCCTTCTCTTAAATCTTGATGGACCCTGAGATTGCTTTGATCTTTAGACTACGGCAGAAGTGACTCAGAGCTGTGGCTTGAAGAGACTGACCCCTTCCTGCCTCTTGGATACTGCTTCTGGGGGAAGCCAGCCGCCATGGAGGAAGTCCAGCCATCCTGAGAATGGCAAGCTGTGAGGAGACCCTGGCTCACCATGGGCAGAGGCTGCGTAGCAGAGATGGGGAGACGCCGAGCCAGCCCCAGCTGCTCCAGCCTGCCCATCCCAGGCATCATCCCAGACTCCAGTGGACCAAACTGAGGAACCCCACTGACAACCAACACTGAGGTTTCAGACTTAGGGCCCATTCACGTCCCAGCCGTGTCCAGCCATTTGCCAGACCCCATGTGGCTGATCGGGTCTGCTGGGCCATGTCCAGATTCCTGGGCCGGAGAATGAGGAGCGTAATTCAACAGGTTGTTGGAAACCATTCAGCTCTGGAGAGGTCTGTTTTGTGGTGTTACGTGGTATCCCACTATTTCGGTGAAAATAAATTTTGGTTTAGTGAGTGAGTCCCTTTCGCTGTTGCCTTCCAGAGGAGTGTGCTTTTAGGTGAAAAAGGGAATATTTAAAAAAATTTTTTTAAATTAATTTTTATTGCAGTATAGTTGCTTTACAGTGTTGTGTTAGATTCTGCTGTACAGCAAAGTGAATCAGTTATATGTATACATATATCCCATCTTTTTTAGATTTCCTTCCCATTGAGGTCACCACAGAGCACTGAGTAGAGTTCCTTGTGCTATACAGCAGGTTCTCATTAGTTATGTATTTTATACATATTAGTGTATATATGTCAGTCCCAATCTCCCAGTTCATCCCATCCCCCATCCCCCTTGGTATCCATAAGTTTGTTCTCTACATCTGTGTCTCTATTTCTGCTTTGCAAGAAAGTTCATCTGTACCATTTGTTTTTAGATTCCACATATAAGCGATATTATACGATATTGGTTTTTCTCTTTCTGACTTACTTCACTCTGTATGACAGTCTCTAGTTCTATCCATGACTCTGCAAATGGTACTATTTTGTTCCTCCTTATGGCTGAGTAATATTCCATTGTATACATGTACCACATCTTCTTTATCCATTCGTCTGTCGATGGGCATTTAGGTTGCTTCCATGACCAGGCTACTGTAAATAGTGCTGCAATGGACAGTGGGATGCATGTGTCCTTTTTTTCTTTTTAACATCTTTATTGGAGTATAATTGCTTTACAATGGTGTGTTAGTTTCTGCTTTATAACAGAGTGAATCAGCTATATGTATACATATATCCCCCTATCCCCTCCCTCTAGCGTCTCCCTCCCACCCTCCCTATCCCACCCCTCTAGGTGGACACAAAGCACCAAGCTGATCTTCCCGTGCTCTGCGGCTGCTTCCCACTAGCTATCTATTTTACATCTGGTAGTATATATATGTCCATGCTACTCTCTGACTTCGTCCCAGCTTACCCGTCCCCCTCCCCGTGTCCTGAAGTCCATTCTCTGCGTCTGCGTCTTTATTCCTGTCCTGCCCCTACGTTCTTCAGAACCATTTTTTTTTTTAGATTCCATATATATGTGTTAGGATATGGTATTTGTTTTTCTCTTTGTGGCTTTCTTCACTCTGTATGACAGACTCTAGGTCCATCCACCTCACTACAAATAACTCAGTTTCATTTCTTTTTATGGCTGAGTAATATTCCATTGTATATATGTGCCACATCTTCTTTATCCATTCATCTGTCGATGGACAGTTAGGTTGCTTCCATGTCCTGGCTGTTGTAAATAGAGCTACAATGAACATTGTGGTATGTGATTCTTTTTGAATCATGGTTTTCTCAGGGTATATGCCCAGTAGTGGGATTACTGGGTCGTACAGTAGTTCTATTTTTAGTTTTTTAAGGAACTTCCATACTGTTCTCCATAGTGGCTATATCAATTTACATTCCTACCAACAGTGCAAGAGGGTTCCCTTTTCTCCACACCCTCTCCAGCATTTATTGTTTGTAGATTTTTTGATGATGGCCATTCTGACTGGTATGAGATGATATCTCATTGTAGTTTTGATTTACATTTCTCTAATGATGAGTGATGTTGAGCATCCTTGCATGTGTTTGTTGGCAATCTGTATATGTTCTTTGGAGAAATGTCTATTTAGGTCTTCTGCCCATTTTTGGATTGGGTTGTTTGTTTTTTTAATATTGCATGAGCTGCTTGTAAATTTTGGAGATTAATCCTTTGTCAGTTGCTTCATTTGCAACTATTTTCTCCCATTCTGAGGGTTGTCTCTTCATCTTGTTTATGGTTTCCCTTGCTGTGCAACAGCTTTTAAGTTTCATTAGGTCCCATTTGTTTATTTTTGTTCTTATTACCATTTCTCTAGGAGGTGGGTCAAAAAGGATCTGGCTGTGATTTATGTCATAGAGTGTTCAGCCTATGTTTTCCTCTAAGAGTTTGATAGTGTCTGGCCTTACATTTAGGTCTTTAATCCATTTTGAGTTTATTTTTGGTGTATGGTGTTAGGGAGTGTTCTAATTTCATTCTTTTACATGTAGCTCTCCAGTTTTCCCAGCACCACTTATTGAAGAGGCTGTCTTTTCTCCAGTGTATATTCTTGCCTTCTTTATCAAAGATAAGGTGACCATATGGGCATGGGTTTATCTCTGGGCTTTCTATCCTGTTCCATTGATCTATATTTCTGTTTTTGTGCCAGTACCACACTGTCTTGATTACTGTAGCTTTGTAATGTAGTCTGAAGTCAGGGAGCCTGATTCTTCCAGCTCCATTTTTCTTTCTCAATATTGCTTTGGCTATTCACGGTCTTTTGTGTTTCTGTACAAATTGTGAACTTTTTTGTTCCAGTTCTGTGAAAATTGCTGTTGGTAGTTTGATAGGGATTGCATTGAATCTGTAGATTGCTTTGGGTAGTATAGTCATTTTCACAATGTTGATTCTTCCAATCCAAGAACACGGTATATCTCTCCACCTGTTTGTATCATCTTTAATTTCTTTCATCAGTGCCTTATAGTTTTCCGCATACAGGTCTTTTGTCTCCTTAGGTAGGTTTATTCCTAGGTATTTTATTCTTTTTGTTGCAATGGTAAATGGGAGTGTTTCCTTAATTTCTCTTTCAGATTTGTCATCATTAGTGTATAGGAATGCAAGAGATTTCTGTGCATTAATTTTGCATCCTGCTACTTTACCAAATTCATTGATTAGCTTTAGTAGTTTTCTGGTAGCATCTTTAGGATTCTCTATGTATAGTATCATGTCATCTGCAAACAGTGACAGTTTTACATCTTCTTTTCTGATCTGGATTCCTTTTATTTCTTATTCTTCTCTGACTGCTGTGTCTAAAACTTCCAAAACTATGTTGAATAATAGTGGTGAATGTGGGCCACCTTGTCTTGTTCCTGATCTTAGTGGAAATGGTTTCAGTTTTTCATCATTGAGAGTGATGTTGGCTGTGGGTTTGTCATATATGGCATTTATTATGTTGAGGTAAGTTCCCTCTATGCCTACTTTCTGGAGTCATTATCATAAACGGGTGTTGAATTTTGTCAAAAGCTTTTTCTGCAACTGTTGAGATGATCACATGGTTTTTCTCCTTCAGTTTGTTAATATGGTTTATCACCTTGATTGATTTCCATATATTGAAGAATCCTTGCATTCCTGGGATAAACCCCACTTGATCATGGTGTATGATCCTTTTAATGTGCTGTTGGATTCTGTTTGCTAGTATTTTGTTGAAGATTTTTGTGTCTATGTTCATCAGTGATATTGGCCTGTAGTTGTCTTTCTTTGTGACATCTTTGTCTGGTTTTGGTATCAGGGTGATGGTGGCCTCGTAGAATGAGTTTGGGAGTGTTCCTCCCTCTGCTATATTTTGGAAGAGTTTGAGAAGGATAGGTGTTAGCTCTTCTGTAAATGTTTGATAGAATTCACCTGTGAAGCCATTTGGTCTTGGGCTTTTGTTTGTTGGAAGATTTTTATTCACAGTCTGAATTTCAGTGCTTGTGATTGGCCTGTTTATATTTTCTATTTCTTCCTGGTTCAGTCTCAGAAGGTTGTGCTTTTCTAGGAATTTGTCTTTTCTTCCAGGTTGTCCATTTTATTGGCATATAGTTGCTTGTAGTAATCTCTCATGATCCTTTGTATTTCTGCATGTCAGTTGTTACTTCTCCTTTTTTATTTCTAATTCTATTTATTTGAGTCTTCTCCCTTTTTTTCTTGATCAGTCTCGCTAATGGTTTGTCAATTTTATCTTCTCAAAGAACCAGCTTTTAGTTTTATTGATCTTTGCTACTGTTTCTTCATTTCTTTTTCCTTTATTTCTGATCTGATCTTTATGATTTCTTTCCTCCTGCTAACTTTGGGGTTTTTTTTTAGTTCTTCTTTCTCTAATTGCTTTAGGTGTAAGGTTAGGTTGTTTATTTGAGTTGTTTCTTGTTTCTTGAGGTAGGCTTGTAGTGCTATAAACTTCCCTCTTAGAACTGCTTTTGCTGCATCCTATAGGTTTTGGGCCATCGTGTTTTCATTGTCATTTGTTCTAGGTATTTTTTGATTTCCTCTGTGATTTCTTCAGTAATCTCTTGGTTATTTAGTAGTGTATTGTGTAGCCTCCATGTGTTTGTATGTTTTAGAGATTTTTTCCTGTAATTGATATCTAGTCTCATAGCATTCTGGTCGGAAAAGATACTTGATATGATTTCAATTTTCTTAAATTTACCATAGCATGATTTGTGACCCAAGATATGCTCTATCCTGGAGGATGTTCCATGAGCACTTGAGAAGAAAGTGTATTCTGTTGTTTTTGGTTGGAATGTCCTATAAATATCAATTAAGTCCATCTTGTGTAATGTATCATTTAAGGATTGTGTTTCCTTATTTATTTTTATTTGGGATGATCTGTCCATTGGTGAAAGTGGGGTGTTAAAGTTCCCTACTATGATTGTGTTGCTGTCAATTTTCCCTTTTATGGCTGTTAGCATTTGCCTTATGTACTGAGGTGCTCCTATGTTGGGTGCATAAATATTTACAATTGTTATATCTTCTTCTTGGATTGATCCCTTGATAATTAAGTAGTGTCCTTTTTTGTCACTTTTAATAGTCTTTATTTTAAAATCTGTTTTGCTCGATATGAGAATTGCTACTCCAGCATTCTTTTGCTTTCCATTTGCATGGAATATCTTTTTCCATCCCCTCACTTTCAGTCTGTACGTGTCCCTAGGTCTGAAGTGAGTCTCTTGTAGAGAGCATATATACGGGTTTTGTTTTTGGATCCGTTCAGCCAGTCTATGTCTTTTGGTTGGAGCATTTAATCATTTACATTTAAGGTATTATCGATATGTATGTTCCTATTACTATTTTCTTAATTGTTTTGGGGTTGTTTTTGTAGGTCTTTTCCTTATCTTGTGTTTCCTGCCTAGAGAAGTTCCTTTAGCATTTGTTGTAAAGCTGGTTTGGTGGTACTGAATTCTCTTATCTTTTGCTTGTCTGTAAAGGTTTTAATTTCTCTGTCTAATCTGAATGAGAACGTTGCTGGGTAGAGTAATCTTGATTGTAGGTTTTTCCCTTTCATCACTTTAAATATGTCCTGCCACTCCCTTCTGGCTTTTGGAGCTTCTGCTGAAAGATCAGCTGTTAACCTTATGGGGATTCCCTTGCATTTGTTGTTTTTCCCTTGCTGCTGTTAATATTTTTCTTTGTGTTTAATTTTTGATAGTTTGATTAATTTGTGTCTTGGCGTGTTTCTCCTTGGATTTATCCTGTATGGGACTCTGTGTGCTTCCTCGACTTGATTGACTATTTCCTTTCCCATATTAGGGAAGTTTTCAAGTATAATCTCTTCAAATATTTTCTCAGTCCCTTTCTTTTTCTCTTCTGGGATCCCTATCATTCGAATGTTGGTGAGTTTAATGTTGTCCCAGAAGTCTCTAAGACTGTCCTCAATTCTTTTCATTCTTTTTTCTTTATTCTGCTCTGCAGTAGTTATTTCCACTATTTTATTTTCCTGGTCACTTATCCATTCTTCTGCCTCAGTTATTCTGCTATTGATTCCTTCTAGAGAATTTTTAATTTCATTTATTATCTTGTTCATCATTGTTTGTTTGTTCTTTAGTTCTTCTAGGTCCTTGTTAAACATTTCTTGTATTTTCTCCATTCTTTTGCAAGATTTTGGATCATCTTTACTATCATTACTCTGAATTCTTTTCCAGATAGACTGCGTATTTCCTCTTCATTTGTTTGGTCTGCTGGGTTTTTACCTTGCTCCTTCTTCTGCTGTGTGTTTCTCTGTCTTCTCATTTTGCTTAACATACTGTGTTTGGGGTCTCCTTTTTGCAGGCTGCAGGTTAGTAGTGCCCGTTGTTTTTGGTGTCTGCCCTCAGTGGGTAAGGTTGGTTCAGTGGGTTGTGTACGGTTCCTGGTGGAGGGGACTAGTGCCTGTGTTCTCGTGGATGAGGCTGGATCTTGTCTTTCTGGTGGGCAGGACTGTGTCCAGTGGTGTGTTTTGGGGTGTCTGTCACCGTATTATGATTTTAGGCAGCCTCTCTGCTAATGTGTGGGGTTGTGTTCCTGTCTTGCCAGTTGTTTGGCATAGGGTATCCAGCACTGTAGCTTGCTCGTTGTTGAGTGGAGCTGATTCTTAGTGTTGAGATGGAGATCTCTGGGAGAGCTTTCACTGTTTGGTGTTATGTGGAGCTGGGAGGTCTCCGGTGGACCAGTGTCCTGAACTCAGCTCTCCCACCTCAGAGGCACAGGCCTGACACCCAGCCAGAACAACAAGACCCTGTCAGCCACATGGCTCAGAAGAAAAGGGAGAAAAAAAGGAAGAATAAAATAAAATAAGTTATTAAAATAAACTATGAAAAATAATTATTAAAAATAAAAAAAAATTAAACAGTAATAAAAAAAAAGAAAGGAAAGAAGAGAGCACCCAAACCAAAAAAATCCACCTACGATAACAAGCTCTAGAAACTATACTAAAAATAAACAAAAACAAAAACAAACAAACAAACCAAACCAGACATACAGAACCCTAGGACAAGTGGTAAAAGCAAAGCTATACAGACAAAATCACACAATGAAGCATACACATACACACTCACAAAAAGAGAAAAAGGAAAAAAAGTATATAAAAATAGGAGGAGGAGAGCAACCAAATCAATAAACAAATCTACCAATGATAATACACTCTAACTACTAAGCTAAGATAAAAATAAAACCAGAAACAAATTAGATGCAGAAAGCAAACCCCAAGTCTACAGTTGCTACCAAAGTCCACTGCCTCAATTTTGGGATGATTCATTGTCTATTCAGGTATTCCAGAGATGCAGCCTACATCAAGTTGACTGTGGAGATTTAATCTGCTGCTCCTGAGGCTGCTGGGAGAAATTTCCCTTTCTCTTCTTTGTTCGCACAGCTCCTGGGATTCACCTTTGGATTGGCCCTACCTTTACGTGTAGTTTGCCTGAGGGTGTCTGTTCCCCCCGCAGACAGGACGGGGCTAAAGTAGCAGCTGATTAGGGGCCTCTGGCTCACTCATGCTGGGGGAGGGAGGCGTACGGAATGCGGGTGAGCCTGTGGTGGCAGAGGCCAGTGTGACGTTGCACCTGCCTGAGGCGCGCCATTTGTTCTCCCGGGAAGTTGTCCCTGGATTACGGGACCTTGGCAGTGGCGGCTGCACAGGCTCCTGGGAGGGGAGGTGTGGAGAGTGACCTGTGCTTGCACACAGGCTTCTTGGTGGTGGCAGCAGCAGCCTTAGTGTCTCATACCCGTCTCTGGTGTCCGGGCTGATAGCCAGGCTCACGCCCATCTCTGGAGCTCATTTAGGCGGTGCTCTGAATCCCCTCTCTTCGTGCACTGCGGAACAATGGTCTCTTGCCTCTTCGGCAGCTCCAGACTTTTCCCGGACACCCTCCCGGCTAGTTGTGGCGCGCTAGCCCCCTTCAGGCTGTGGTCACGCAGCCAACCCCAGTCCTCTCCCTGGGGTCTGACCTCCAAAGCCCGAGCCTCAGCTCCCAGCCCCCGCCCGCCCCGGCGGGTGAGCAGACAAGCCTCTCGGGCTGGTGAGTGCTGGTTGGCACCAATCCTCTGTGCGGGAGTCTCTCCGCTTTGCCCTCTGCACCCCTGTTGATGCGCTCTCCTCTGTGGCTCCGAAGCTTCCCCCCTCTGCCACCCGCAGTCTCCGCCCGCGAAGGGGCTCCTAGTGTGTGGAAACCTTTCCTCCTTCACAGCTCCCTTCCAAAGATGCAGGTCCTGTCCCTATTCTTTTGTCTCTGTTTTTTCTTTTTCCTTTTGCCCTACCCAGGTACGTGGGGAGTTTCTTGCCTTTTGGGAAGTCTGAGGTCTTCTACCAGCGTTCAGTAGGTGTTCTGTAGGAGTTGTTCCACAGGTAGAAGTATTTCTAATGTATTTGTGGGGAGGAAGGTGATCTCCGTGTCTTACATGCGCCATCTTGAAGGTCTCTGCATGCATCTTTTTGAATTATGGTTTTCTCCGGGTGTATGCCCAGGAGCAGAATTGCTGGATCATACAGTAGCTCTATTTTTAGTTTTTTGAGAAACCTCCATGCTTTTCTCGTTAGTGGCTGTACCAATTTACATTCCCACCAACAGTGTAGGAGGGTTCCGAAAAGGGAATATTTTTAAAGGTTGTGTATTTACAGAACAAATGTTATATGCATCTTTCATACAATAAAAGTTGTAAAGATGAAAATACAGTGCAGGTCCTGCAGGTCATCAATTATCTTCTCATAGTATTCTCCCCATATTGACAGCAATTTTAGAGCTCTCACTACCCGGCTAAGATTTCCACCTTCCCTGCCCTCCTCTCTCTCCCATCCTTTCCCCACACACGGACTTGACTTCTCAGTGGAACTCTCAGGTCTTCTTGGGAATAGTACTCAGTACGACTGTAGCACCTGTATAGTCTTTTTGTGTGTGTCTGCATATTTTTGCATACTGTGATATAGGAAAATCAGGTTAAAATGCCAATGGGTGCTGTGGCCCTTAGGAAACTTCTAGGAGGCTATTATGCTCTTGGACATGTCTGTGGAAGAATTATAAAGTTAGTATTTCTGGGGGCCAAATAAGGATGACTTTATGATGAATATATTTATGAAATTGTAACAGTTTACAAAGCCTTTTCATGTACTTGTTAATATATGGCGTGTTCTTTTTTGGGAAAGAGAAAACCAGGTTAAGAGGACTATTAAGATGAGATTACTCCCTGAACAGTCCAGGTCCCTCCTTTGACATGTTAATAACTGTGCACTGCCGATGAAATCAGAACCCTGAATGTGGCCGACTTGGAGTCGGGAACGAAGGGAGTTCAAGTCCCGGCATGGCACAGGCTGTGTTTATCAGGGATTCGGAAAGGTTGCCCTGTCGGCAGAAAAGGGTGACAGGGCAGCTTGACATGCTGGCTTCTGTATTGAGAAGAGTGAGTCAGTTGGCTCACATAGCTTGGTGAGTGAGAATGTCTTTGGGGGATGGGCATGTCTTTTGTCACTCGTAGATACACAGGTCAGCTATTCAAGCCCTGCATGTAGTATTTGAACCTCTTTTGGAATGCCCCTATTCTTACCTTGTAAAACTTTGGTGACACGGAACTCAGTATCTCCTAAGTTGACCTGCCCCGCAGTTGTGCAACTTCACCAGTCTAGAAAGTTGTTTCCCCTCATATTCAGCTGACATGTGCCTTTTTATAATCTCAACCCATTAACCCCAGTTTAACCTCTGGGCCAAGTACAAGGTGAATCCCTCTTCCACATGAGAGTGTTTTTAGAATCTGAGAATTGGTACAGCACCCGTTGGATTTCTTTCGGGGTCCTTCACTTGTACGACTTTGTTTTGAATTTCCTACCTTCCGGGTTACATTCTTTGATGTGGTTTATACTAAGAAATATATATTTGGCCTTTGTCCACAGTGCCTGGCTCCCAGCTCCCAGAACCCTTGGAATTTCCTGAGCGACAAGAGCAATAGGAGCGTCTTTGTTATATTTCGCTTCTCATTTCTCGTCCTCAGTTCCTGAAATCCCTTCAGGGCCATAAAGATGAAATGGGTATCTTCCTATTCATGACAAGCCCCTTTGCACCACGACTGGGCTTATGTTAATTAGATGACTTTCGGAAAGCACCTAAGGGTGGGGGCAGATTGCCAGAGAATCAACCATGAATAAAGGATTGGAATGGTCATTCCCACCCCCGGATTTGGGGGGAGCGAAGAGGGGCTGGGGGTTGAATCAATCACCAGTGGCCAGTGGTTTGATCAACCATGCCTATGTATTGAAGCCCCCATAAAAACGTGAAAGGAGGGGATGCAGAGAGCTTCCAGGTTGGGGAACCAGAGGCTTCTGCGTGCTCCCTTGCAGGCCCCAAACTCCACGAGGACAGAAGCTCCTTTGGGACCTCGCCCTGTGCATCTCTCTCTAGTCTGGCTGTTGATTCATGCTCTTTAATATACTTTGTAATAAATTGCTGATCTAGTGAGTATGTGGATTTTCTGAGTTCTCTGAGCCACTCTAGCAAATTAATTGACCCCAAGGAGAGGGGGTCGTGGGAACCTCTGATGTACAGCCCGTCTATCAGAAGCACAGGTAACAACCTGGACTTGTGAACGGCATCCGAAGTAGGAGTTAGTTTTGTTGGACTCAGCTTTTAACCTGCGGCATCTGATCCTGGCTGCAGGTAGATAGGGTCAGAATTGTGTTGAATTGTAGGACGCCTGGTGGGTGTCAGAGAATTGCTTGTTGGTGTGGGGAAACCCTCGCTGCACGTTGGAATGGGTGACTAGAATCTTTACACCCCGCTGGGGACAATTCTGCTTCTCAGTGACTCTTACTGCAGGACGGAATATAGTGCCCTCGGCTGGTCCAGTCAGTAAGGAGTGCAGGTGGGATAAGCATCCTCCTTGGTGTACTCTGTGTCATTTAATCCTGTCTGTGACGTCGCCGGCTTGCCAGCCGTGACCTGTGGTGGCCTCAGCCTGGTGTTACTGTCCATGCTGGTCTTTTCCTGGTGGCTGCTGAAGTAGATAGTCCCCTTAACTGTACCTGTGTGACTGCTTTTCAGACGTGTAGGTACTGCTCGGTAGTTTTTCCCTTTGGATCCTATCTTGCTGGTTGGTTTGTTTTCAGACTGCTGAAGGCTGCTTGGGCACACTTCTTGCTCCGGAAATTATTTGGTATCTCTCCTGACTTCGTGTCTTCTGTCGATGCAGACCAAGCCACGGGTAACAAATATTGAACTAGAGCTCTGAGGCATACCACTAGAAATATTGCTGTACACGTGGAGCGAATACAACTTTGTGAATCAACTATACTCCAGTATAACATAAAAAAATCATTTAAAAAGTGAATTCAAAAAAACAGGGGGAAAAAAAAGTATGCAGATGTACAGAATGTTGATCTGTTTCCCAGCCTGAAAGCCCTGGACTGAAGGAAATTAATTGGCAGGTTCCTAGTTAACCTGTGTAGTACTGGTTATCCTTTCTGCTTTTCCAGTTGGTCACCAT
Organism: Balaenoptera ricei; assembly: GCF_028023285.1. Taxonomy (NCBI): domain Eukaryota; kingdom Metazoa; phylum Chordata; class Mammalia; order Artiodactyla; family Balaenopteridae; genus Balaenoptera; species Balaenoptera ricei. The sequence goes on from NC_082643.1 coordinate 31,401,504, forward strand.
TCCTTTATCAATAGAAGTCAATCCAGAGCCTAATTTGGAATCTCTGTTTGTCAGAAGATTTCCCTCAGCTGAGGGAAATCCCTGGCCCCATTCACATGTACCATTTTTTGGTTGCAGAGTTAAGATTAAATTTTTGAAAATATCTTTAGCCCTTTGAGTGGGCTTTCCTTTCAGGCCCTGAAGTGGTGAAAGCATCCTTCACCTTAATGCAGAATATTTTGAAGTCTGCTTTCATGAAACCTAAGTCTGGTATCTGAATAAGGGATAATGCTGTTTCTCAGAGCAAATATGTGGCTTAATTCCTGAACTTTTTTTAGTTTTTGAAATTATGTCTATTGTGGTTAACTAATAAAACTTCACAGAGGTCTGTGATTTGGTCTTGGTCGGATGGATACGGTTTCTAACGATGTTTACCCTTTTATTCTGCCATGAAGATGGAGGGAGGACAAAGTCCTGCTGTAATGAAGTGTGGGAAGAATATAGTGATTGAAAGGTATGTTGACTTATGTTGATAACATGGTGTTTGAATTGCTAGAAGTCATCTGGTCTGGTACAGCTTGATCAGGAAACTGAAGCCTACGAAGGTTAAGTTACTCTCCAAAGTCGCGGTGCAGTTGTGACAATCAAATAGCAAGTACTTAACAATACTTGTCAAATAAATTAGCAAGGTCATTACTTAACTTTATGGCCTTGGGGCCCTTTATTAGTAATATGATTATGCACAGGTTATTTAAGCTCTCCAAGCATCTGTTTCCTCATCTTTGTCATTGAAGTCAAAATAGCAACCGTGTAGGATTGTTGATACCAATTTATATAATACTCTTTCTTTTTCAGAATTTTCCTTTGAAAAATTTCAGACCCATAGGAAGGTTGCAACAATACAATAAACATTTGTATACTCTATACAATATAATTATTATTGCTACTGTTGTTGAACCGTTTGAGACTAAGTTCCCTTACATCATGACCTCTCATTTCTAAATTCTAAAGCACGTGTCTTCTAAAAACGAGGACACGTTCAGGACGTTTGGCACGTATACTATATTGCAGAGGTCCCCAACCTTTTTACCAGGGACCGGTTTCGCGGAAGACAGTTTTTCCACGGACGGGGGCGGGGGCCGCGGCGGCAGGTGGTGGTGATTGTTCAGGCGTATTGCGAGCGATGGGGAGCGACGGGGCAGATGAAGCCTCCGGTCCGCCGCTCACCTCCTGCCGTGCGGCCCCCTTCCTAACAGGCCACAGCCTGGGGGTTGGTGACCCCTGCTGTATTGAATATATTGCAACTCTAAGTGTAACCGTAGTCCAACATGTTGACACAAATTGGGAATTTGTTGGAAATGAGGATTTGAGGCCCCACCCCCTGGCCTGCTAAATCAGAATCTGTGCTTGGGACTTCCCTGGCCGGCCAGTGGTTAAGACCCTGCACTTTCACTGCAGGGGGGGCAGAGTCGATCCCTAGTCTGGGAACTAAGATCCCACATGCCGTGCAGCGTGGCCAAAAAGAAGAAGAAAAAAAAAAAAAAAAAAGCGGAATCTGCGCTTTCACAAGACCTCCAAGTGACTTGTGCGTGCATCAGTGTTTGAGAAACAGTAGTGTAACAGGTAATCCATATTCGTGCTTAACCAGTCGTCACATGATACCTATTATAGAAAAATGCCCCCAATGTAGGATCCAATCCAATATCATGCATTGTGTTTAATAATTGTCATGTCTCTTTAGTCTCCATTCATTTGGAACTAGTTTCTTAGTCTTTTTGTTATTCGTGATACTGGTACTTTTTTAAAGAGTAAGGGCCAGTGGTTTTGCAAAATGCTCCGTAATTTGACTCTTTTCTTCAAGATTAGATTCTGCTTATGTATTTCGAGGTGGTAGATAAATGATGTTGATTCTTCAAAGTCTGTCGCCTGGAAAGTCTTGAATGGCTGGGGGCTGGAATCATCTGGAGGCTCTGTATTCACATCCAGTGCCTGGGCTGGGGTGATCAGAGGCTGGGCTCCTCTGGGACTCTTAAGCAGAGTCACGCACACCAGCCTCTTCCCGGATTTGGGCTTCCTCGAAGAGCGTGGCAGCCTCAGGGCTCCGCGTGAGGGTGACAGCCAACAAGGCAGAGACACCGGAGGGCCTTTTGTGATTTAGCATCAGAAGCCCTGGGGCATCAGTAACGCATGTGCTATTGATTGATTCAGGCAGGAGCATGCCCAGATTCAAGGGGAGGAGACAGAGACACTGCTTCTTGCTGGGAAGAATGTCAAGGAATTTGTGGCTGTGTTTTGAAACTGCTACGGGTGGTGGCTGCCAGATTTCTCAGTTGTAAATGCACCGATCTCTCTTCGTAATTGCCGGTAATTGATCCATTAGGAGATTCCCGGAGATTTAAGAATCCATCCCCCAGCAGACTTTTATCCTTTAATCTTAGCATTCATTGATGGCTCCTCCACATTGATAAGTTGGGATTTAAGTTTCATAAAAATCTGAAACGTAACATATGCTCATCTCCCAGTAAATCAACATATACGTAATGATAACAGTGTTGGAATCTTGAAAACTTTTGTGGCAGGGATAAGCGTGCATGACCCAATTTGACAGGTGCTAAACATTTCATACTGATGTTAAGCGCCAAACGCTTGATAATTAGAATATCAACTGCAAAACCTGAAGGGGTGCTGCTCTCCTCGGTGTGTGTGGTTCTCTGGCTGTTTTATCCTGACTGTTCTCTGTCCTTCCAATTAAAGGAATACACTTAACGCATCATTGCACTTTTCATCATGATTGGAAGCCTTTGTGTCAAAGCTGGTCCTAGGCGAAGTGAGATCAGCTGAGGGAAATCTTCCCTTTTTGGCACTTCAAACACAGCTGCAAATGACGGAGGGTGAGCGAGTTCCAAACTGAGGTGGAATCCAAGAATCTAAGCATTAACCTTTTGAGATGTTCCTTGTAAGGTGCAGGAACTCGGTATAGTTGATGCTTTCATCATATTTAAGACTTATGAAAATAAATCGTACACTCTGAAGGAAAGGCTGGTGTCGGCCCCCAGTATGTGTGACCTTCACATAGCCTTGAGTTGGCAGGCATGAGGGTCTATCTAAACATTGGGCTGTTTGGAATGTTCTTAAAATTATGCATAACTATCTTCTAAACCCCTAATTAGAAACGTTTCAATTGGGGGGTAAAATCTAGTTGAGTCCTAATGCGTTTAGAAATCGAATCCTGCCCAAAGCTTATTTCTAACAGATGCATATAGCAGAGGTCACCTCTCACGTGTAACTAGGGACTGCATACTGGTAAATTCTAGGAACCTGGACTCCAGATACAGTTGTCCTGATGGACTGACTTCTTTAAAATGAGACAGATGTTGCACGGGAAGAAAAAACTCTGAAAAATAGTCATCAACATTTTAACTGAAATGTCTCTGTGTGTGGGATGATGAGTGGTTTTCATCTTGAAAGAGGTTTTCTTGGTGTTTATCAGGATTTCTGCAAGGAATGTAATATGTATTAGTTATCACTTTTGTAACATGGATAAATTATAATTTGAAAGAAATTTATTATTAAAAAATGAAAACCAAACTAGTCCCATAAATTTTAGGAGCAGTGATTAAATATGAAGGCTGAAAGCACACCCCACCCCTCCCCATGCAGCTTCTCATAAAATCCCACCATTGACCACCTTCAAAACATGGTTTTGCTTTAGGCATTTTATTGTTCTGATTGCTAAAATGGGAGAAAAAAAAAAAGTGTGTTGCATTATCTCTTAAATATGTAGGCCATGCCTGGGGGCGTACATACTTGGAAAAAGATTTCAGATGATTCTGATAAATAGAATCATATACATGTCTTCAGGAGATGTTTTCTTCACTGATCAAAATTCACACATTTCCTTTTGTAGAATTAATAGGTCCAGGGCTTATTTTTCTTTCCAGGGAAATGGTCATTCCTACCCAAACGACTAGGGGTCATGGCTTATATGCCAAAGCAAAAAAATGTGTTTACTCATATTCAGTCTAAAGATTCACAAGGAACATTGAGGGAGAGTCCTGCTTTTGTCATGGCCAGAGCTAGCCCTGGCTGGGGGAGGCCTCTTTTGGCGGACCCCCAGGCCTTTGGGGACGGCAGATGCTAGGCTTCCTGTGTTCTGATCCTCTGTGCCGCTGTTAGGACCGCATGTTTCTAAGGCAGGCTTGAGTCCTGGAAAGACGAAGGGTGGCAAAGAGAGAAAAAAAAGAACTTCGGGAGAAGTTGTACACCTAAATTGAAGGAGGAGGAAAAGAAAAACAAAGGAATATCATGTATGGAGTGTGCCTTATCGTTGACACAGAGTATGCTTCTTTAATGTTATTCTAGATTTCTGTCACAGAAGTGTAAACTTTTTGTTTGCGTGTGAGCGAAGGACACATTGATCGGGGGAAAAAATTCTAGCTAAGCACTGGCTCTTCATTCAGTTAAGAATATTTGTAGGCATTTGTGTTACGTAAATCAGGTTACAGCTGTGTTTGGGAAAGTGTTTTCTTCTGACTTCAGAAAGTGTATGCTTGCGTTTCCCAAATGTTTGCAGGTACAAATTGATAAAAATCGCACCTGGAGTGTTTTTAAAGGTTTGTAAACCAGAAAACAACATTTTATAACTGGGAATATGTGTTTGCACCATGAATGTAAGAGTGATGCAACTTTGGCTTAATTAGGAGAGGTTCACCTCATGAACTGATTGGGGAGAAAGTTACTCCATGAACATATGCGAATTTCTTTAATACCACTTGGTTCCAGTATGTTATCAAAGTTATTATTATTATTACTGTTATTATTACCACTTTTGGTCTTTGTTGAACATTAGGAAAACCAGGGCACTGATGTTGTATCCACAGTTTATGTCACTGAAAATGCCCATGGTTTGGGGTGGGTAGTTCTGAGGAGTTCTGAGGTACATTCCATTTTATAAAGTCTTGTTGATAAAGGTTGTCATTCACTGAAAGCTTGAAGTCAAGACCCAAAGTCAGTTATGTATTCCTCTATTTAGTGCACAGAGAACTGCAGAAATCACTGTGTATATCCCATTAACACTTGGGAAGGGGTCGGAAAATGTCTCCAGAAATTAAAGTTGGAAACTTAGAAAGAAAAAGAAAAACAGGAATTCTACCAATTGATAAATTCGTTGTAAACCAAATTTGGTTTCTTTTTTTTTTCGGTTGTAAACCAAAATTGAAGTTATTCTTCAAAAAGCTCATGGTGGGCTTCCCTGATGGTGCAGTGGTTAAGAATCCACCTGCCAATGCAGAGGACATAGGTCCGATCCCTGGTCCGGGAAGATCCCACATGCCACGGAGCAACTAAGCCTGTGAGCCACAACTACTGAGCCTGCGCTCTAGAGCCCACGAGCCACAACTACTGAGCCCGCGTGCCTAGAACCCGTGCTCCGCAACAAGAGAAGCCACTGCAATGCGAAGCCCTCACACCGCAACAAAGAGTAGCCCCCCCCAGCCACAACTAGAGAAAGCCCTCACGCAGTGATGAAGACCCAATGCAGCCAAAAATAAATAAATTAAAAAAAAAAAAAAAAAAAGCTCATGGTTAAGTCAGGGCCGCTGTCAAGCCGGAGCCTGTGGGATGGATGCCCATTGGGCCGGCTGTCTCTCCTGCCCGCTTCCCCCCCTCTCATTCTTCCTGGCTGCCCTTCTTCCTCTCCCCTGTGATGTAATGGACATGGTTTCATGCTGACGGGCGTCAGCAGGGCTCCGAACAAGACCCTGTAGCATGCTCCTGTGTCAGCCTCACAGCTCTGTGTGTTGAGGCTTGTGTCCGATAATGCATGTGAGAGCACTTAGAGGAATTTCAGCTACTGAGCAAAAGCCTCCCCCGATGAGGAAGTACATGCGTAAAGGACAGTCTGTTGGAGAGAAAGGGCTGGTGCCAGCAAGATGGGAGATAGCAGTGGACGTTGAGGCCTTGGTCTGGGAATGAGGCCTGGGTCTGCCGCTAGTGGTGTTGTGAATATGAGCGAATCTTTAGCCACAGGGCCTCAGTTTGTTCCTCTGTGAAATACAGGGGTGGCTGAAGTTATAACTAGGAGCCTTTTCAGCTCTGAGATTCTGAGTTTGGATGAACCAGAACAAACATGAAGCCTTAGACTATTTCCAGCGTCTAGCCTGAACCCAACTGTTGTCTCACTGTCAGTCGCTATTATTAATTCTAGTTAAAGTTTTCTATAAAAGACCCGTATTTAGTCATGGGGTAGTGCTGATTCAAGGACAGACAGCTGGAAAGGTTTCAGAGCTTTCAGTGGACTGTTCCCACCATAGCTAAACTCTGAAGTTATGCTGTAGATGGATGGTTCAAGCTACCTTGAAGGCAACTTAAGAGTCATACAGCCCCAAGGTAATGAGTATTTGTCTAAACACACTAGAGACACTGAAGCTGAAAGAAATATTTGGCCATTTTGTATTTATGTATTTTATTTTATTTTTTATGGTCATGTAATTTTATTTTATTAAAAGTTTTTTTTAATTTTCATTTTTTATTCAATTTTTAAAGGGGACCCTCCATTTACAGTTATTACAAAATACTGGCTATATTCCCCGTGTAGTACAACATATCTTTGTAGCTCATTTTATACCCAGTAGTTTGTACCTCTTAATCCTCTACCCCTGGATTGTCCTTCCCCGCTTCCCTCTCCCTACTGGTAACCACTGGTTTGTTCTCTGTATCTGTGAGTCTGTGTCCTTTTTGTTGTATTCCTTAGTTTGTTGTATTTTTAATTTTTTTAATTTTTTAACTTTATTGGAATATAGTTGATTTATAATGTTGAGTTAGTTTCAGGTGTACAGCAATATCGTTATGTATTTTGGAAAGAGATTGGAAATTTTATTTTGTCCCTCCTTTCCATGTTAAAGGTTTACTAAGGGGAGTATGCATTAATTTCCAACTGTCTTCCGGCTGTACCTCTGTTATGGGTCACGTAGTTATGAGAGATATGACATCACCAAAGAGGACATAATATGAATGGGGCTTAATATGAGTGGGTAATATCGGAGGCAGGCGGGCATGGTGACCAAGACATGCATGCTGGAATCAGGAAATCTGGGTTCAAATCTTTGTAAGTCAAGTACTTGGCATAATGTCAGCCATACTGCAAGTACCCAATAGTTGCAACTGTCATTGTTCAAGATGACAGGAATATACAAACGTATTAGTAATCTTCTCACAAGAAACACCACTGAACTCTTCTGGAGAACCAGCTTTTTAGAAAAGAATGACCTCATTCCCCTTAATTTCCTTTACCCATAGTATTTATTAATTCAGCTGAACCGAATGCTGTAGGTTTGAGTTGGGTACTAAAGTGAAATTTGCAGAGCCCATTCTTGTTTCCTGTTCTCTGCAAAGTATTTCCGGCAGAGGTGGACCGGTCATTTCCATACGTGGCCCCTGGTAGCACAGCGCGAAGGAAGGACTTGGGGAGGTGTTTATATGTATGGCTGCGTCCCGTGGGCATAAACATCCAGTTGTTGAGTGTAAGGAATCTGTGACTCTGAGCAGTAGTGCCAGACTTTGTTTGTGCTAGCACTCTTCAGAGACCTGAATAAGCGCTTCCTTACCTGACACACCTATGTGTGGAGTTTTGTTTTTTGTCATTGGATTGTCTGGTTTGAGTTTTTCTTATGTTGTAAATACGTAGGTGCAGTGAAGAAATTTTCTACCCTGAAAAAAATAAGTTTTGAGTAGACTTGATCTATTCCTTAAGATAAGTTCATCTTTTGCCCTAGAACAAAGGTGACATGATGTAGGGAAGTTAGGAGAGTCACACGATTTTGGAAAGAGACCTGGGCAGTATGGGAATTTGCATCCATGCCGTGGTTCTAGAATTGGAAAATCAGTGTTATATTTAAAGAAGACACACATTGACTACATAGAACAAGATCAGCTAACTTTTAACTTCTAGAATCAGATTGCCAAGAAAGAAGACAAAATTTTAAAGTAAATAATTTAGTGTTTCCTTCTCTTCTGAATTTAAAAAGAGTATCTTTTAAAATCATTTCTGTTGTTTCATAGAGAACCATGAGAGCACAGCTTTGTATCAATAGCTTTAAAAAAAAGAGAATTGAGAACTGAGGTTGTTGCATTGGCAGACAAGGTTAAATGCATATAAAAGGTAATGCATTCTTGAAACATCTAGAAGAACATAACACAATGATGGTGAGTCTATAATCTCCAGATTTACTCTTTCTAAACAGATATGGAACAGTATAATTGGTGATTTTTTCCCCTAAGAATTAAATTTTGTTTGTTTTTTAAACTGGCAGCGGGGGCTTTGGAATCAGAGTTGAGAGTTAAGATACCAACTGTGCCATCTTCAAACTGTGAAGACTTGGGCTGATTGTTTAGTCTTTAAGCTTTTATCATTTTAAACTGTGAGGAGCAATACGTACCTCAAAGGTTCTTGAGGATATTGAAGTGCTTCAGAGAAAGCCTACCACCTAGTAGGTGTTTATTAAGTAATGAATGATAGAGAAAGTAATTTAAATCTCAAATTTCAGTGCTGAAATGCGGAAGTAAATACGCAAAACAACTGTGTGATTCTAGGTGACTTTGGAATTTTGACAAGAGGCTCTGTTTATTGCTTCCCTTTAGTCCATTTCTTGATGAGCTTTTCCGCAAACACTTTTGATTAACTAAACACTGAATTTGAGGAATTCAAGACCTCAAGAAATTAATGACCTCTCAAAACAGTGGTTTAGTAGAGTAATAAGGGTCTGCATCCATTTTTATTATCACTATTTACTGGATGTGATCATATTTACAAATACAATAGCTACCATTTACTTCTGGTTACTATGTACCAAGTGCTGTACCAAATACTTTATGAATGTCTCATTTAATCCCAGTAATAACTTGAGACATAAGTATTATGGCTCTCACTATATAAATGAGAAGATGAGATACACTCTTTTAATAATATGTCTAAGCCTCCATAGCTGGGAAGACTTAAACGCCAGGATAGTACCTTTTCAAGTTAGCCTCTGTGCTTTTGAACCACCTAATTTGATGATAGGTTAGCTCTTTGAAATGCTAATACACATAGACTTTTTTGAGGGAATGGTTGGTCTTTAGAAACTTTGAAACATTTCATGCCTGATTAGAACTTGGGAAGATCCAAGGAATTGATTGCATATGTCCAGTGCCACTTTCTCTGAAATAATTTTTCTGGTGTTTCAATTTAGATTTTGGTCCATCCAAGACAAGTACAGAATGCTGTGGAATGACTGTCTAAATGGGGATTTCTCAGCCTTGACTATACAAAAGAATCACCTGGGGAGCTTTAAAATACAAACCACAGAAAAATAAAACAAACCCCCCCCCCTCCACAAAGCCCAGTCCCCATTCCTAGATATTCTCCTCCCTCCAGTTTTATTGAGATATAATTGACATATAACATTGTATCAGTTGAAGGTGTACAACATAACGATTTGATATGGGTATATATTGTGAAAAATTACCCCAATAAATTTAGTTACCATCCATCGTCACCTCACATAGTTACAAATTTTTTTTTCTTGTGATGAGAAGTTTTAAGATGTATTCTCTTAGCAACTTTCAAGTATATAATACAGTGCTGGTAACTGTGTTCACCATGCTGGATGTTACATCCCCAGAACCTATTTATCATATAACTGGAAGAAGTTTGTACCTTTTGGCCACCTTCATCCATCCCCAGAGCTGCCTCTGGTAACCACCAGTCTGCAGTCTGTTCTTTGTTTCTATGAGTTTGTTTGTTTGTTTTTTTTTCTTTTTTAAGATTCCACATATAAGTGAGATCATCAAGTGTTGTCCTTCTCTGTCTGACTTATTTCACTGAGGTTCAAGGTTCATGCATGCTGTTGCATGTAGCAGGACTTTCTTCTTTTTGATGGCTCAATAATAGTCTCCTAGATACTCTGATGTAAACTGAACGATGTCATAAGTCTTCTGGAGACTTCTGGAGGCCCAGCTCTGGGATGTCTCAGATCAGCCCCCCAGGAACATTGGAGTCACACTCTTGGGTCCCGGTTTGCTTGGTATTCTGGCTCTGCAGACCGGGGCTGCTCTCACACCTTACTGCCCTCACCCTCACCCTGTGTGGTGGTGGAGGAGAGTGGGGCAGGGAGGGGAAACCATTGTCAGCATTTGCCTCATTTCACTCAGTGCGATCTTCCAGGAAGGGCTGCTCGGAAGGTTATCAGCTATCCAGTGCCGGTTCTTGGGCTATAACCTTTCCACTGTTTATTTATGCTTTGGGTATATTGGCTCTGTGTTGTTTGGTTTCCTATTCGAGTAACATTCCAGAGCCATGTGCCATGTTTGTAAAGATCGAACATAAGTCAATGAGCTATATTCCCAGTGTTGGTCACACACAGGTGCTAGTTTCTTTTGATGGGATCAAGTTTTCCCACCTTTTCTTCTCTCCTTCACCATTGTCATCCTCTTCACACCCTAACTTCTCTCCTGTTCCCTCTACTTCACAACCTTCCTTAATTTGAACAATGAGAGATGGCAATAAATCCAGATGTGGATGATAGTCTAGACAGCAGAGGATTTTTCTTTTTAACATCTTTATTGGAGTGTAACTGCTTTACAATGGTGTGTTAGTTTCTGCTGTATAACAAAGTGAATCAGCTATACATATACATATATCCCCCTATCTCCTCCCTCCCACCCTCCCTATCCCACCCCTCTACGTGGTCACAAAGCACCGAGCTGATCTCCCTGTGCTATGCGGCTGCTTCCCACTAGCTATCTATTTTATATTTGGTAGTGTATATATGTCCATGCCACTCTCTCACTTCGTCCCAGCTTACCCTTCCCCCTCCCTGTGTCCTCAGGTCCATTCTCCAGTAGGGACAGCAGAGGATTTTGGGCAGATAAGTAGTTTGCTATTTGCCAGACTGCCCTATTGGAGCACAAAGTCTGTGGAAATATGGTATTAGCAGGTTACCAGTTGGAGCACAAAATTAACTTTTCACTAGTGAATATTTGTCCACAGTAATTTAAACCATTTTTTATTCCGTTTACACATGAGGGGGCAGTATGGTACTATAAAGCTAATGCTCTGTTGAAATTGTTTATTTCTGTTGGTATATAATAGTTTTTAGGTGAGAACTTTTAGACTGTGAATATAATTCTGACACGTTTGTTAGCTATTAAATGTGATACATATATGCGATACGTTCACTTGTACACACAGGTCATGTGTCTGTTTTTATTCATATACATAAATAATAATCTCCTTGTAACAGTGGGGCTTTCACACAGTGCCTTTTATTGTGAGTTTTATGTTTACGGTTTGTTTAATGCTAGCTGGCTTTCTTTGAGCATCTACCTTTAGAACACCAGCCCTCTGGAGATACAGTGTCGGGGTGATGTCTAAATATTTTATGTTATGACTTCTTTGAGGGCTGAAGGGACTCCAGTGTTGTTGGGGACAGGAAGCTTCCGAACTCAGGTCTTGGCAGCTATGAAAATTTTATTATAAATCACCTCTGTGTGATATGCTTCCCTTTATGGCACAGTTTGCTTTTCTCAAGAGAAAAAAAATATGGCTAAGCAAAGAAGCAGCACATTTTAATTAATGTTGTTATTGCTGATAGATGAATGACACTGAAGATAATCAAGGTGCTGATACTCTAGATTGCATAAATGGAAGGGAAATATTTAAGAGAAGTTGGAAGGTATTAAACAAATTGGTAAAATCTACAAAGCGTTTTCTGAAAAATGCTCGTGGGAATCCGAAAGGTAATTTCGTAAAGCACAGGCTATTTTTAAATGTGTAAAAAATATCTGCGATCATATGTTTCTGTTTATGTAGTCTGAAAAAAAAAATTGAGACTAGCATTTTGGCATAAATATAACTCTGTGTGAAATTGAATGGGATATTTGTTTTTAATGTTTTATCCCGATTACTTCCTTTGTGGATGAAGAGCTGTGGTATTGTCTACATCTGGTGAAGATGGTTATACTTGTTTAGTTTGGGCATGAATGTATCTTGAAATATAATGATTTGATGCTGCTTTTACTTAATTTTAATGAGAAATTTTATTTTGAAATCTCTGTTAAAAAATAAAGACTGATGACTTAATAACCTAAAATTTGAAGGCATGGATTTTTGGCCCCAGCAGTCCCTTTTGGATGAACTCCAGATGTTGTTCGGTACTGGTATACTGTTGCAAAACCCAGGTTTCTGTTCATGGAAAACAATTAATGTCCTTCATGTTTTGATGGCAGATTTTTAGGACCCTGCCTGATGCCACACTGCCTGACCCAGTCACCCTGTCAGCGTCACCCCCAAATGCTCCACCAAGGCAATCGAAGAGACAGGGCCAGAGGACTAAGAGACCCGTGGCTGTATATAATCTTTGTCTTGAACTGGAAGATGGTAAGATGTTAATTACATGTTTCTTCTTGACAGTCTGTTGAGAATATGGCAAAGTCTATGTCCCCAGGGCGGGCCATGGTTTTCCATCCTTTGGATTTTAACTTCTTTTCCCCTTAAGATTATGATTTTTGAGATTAACAGGGAGGGTAAAGCTTTCCTTGTCAGGGAGAGAATGCACGTTTCAGTTTTGTGTTTGTCTTTGTTATTCACGGTTCTTTTTTTTTTACTTTGAAAAGACAGCTAAAATTTCTTTTTGGGGAGACTTGTGTGACCTCCTGTGAGGTTACATAACCCCGAGACAAATGGAAGAGGAACTAAAATGAAAGTAGATCTTTCATGAGAGGAGCACATTGGAGTCTGATGTTAAATGCATTGAGATCAAAGGCACGGGTCCCTGTGGCGCTGGGGTCTGTGCTTCTGCACCACCCGGTTTTCTGACTTTCTTGTAAGGCAGGTGTCTCATCCTGCAGCGGGGTGGCAAATGGACCACGGTCGGGGGCTCGGCTGAGTGGGCCGAGCTGCAGTGGGACTCTGACCAGTGGAAGTCCTTACTTTCCATCCAAGCCACCCCGTTCCAGCTCTCTGTTGTCACGTGGCCACCTTGACTCAGTATTGCCAGATTGCCTCGTTTTTACCGGAGCCTAGAAATTGGAATTTTAAACACTGATCCCTACAAAACAAGGCTGTGAGCCATGGCGAGACCCCAGTTGCTAATTTGTAATCACGTAGTTATTGGCATGGAAAATAAGCTCGAAACTACCAAGGTTTTATTGGTTTGGAGGTGTGAGCTGATTGTCAAAGGGAAGGAGGAAATGAAGATAGAAACATACAGTACCTCCATCATAAGCAGCGGTATAATGAAATGTCACATAGCTAATATCCAAAGACCCATGCAAGTAGGTGACACCTGTCTTTAACTAACTCTCAGGGGGTCTGTACAGGAGGACTCAGAATGCCTCCTGTGGTGTGTGTGTGTGTGTGTGTGTATATATATATATATATAAATAAACACTTATATAATATATTACATATACACACACACACACACACACACACACACACACGTTAGTTTTACAATCAGGTCCTCATTTTCCAGAGAAAGGGCATGATTTATTAAAGTCAACTTGTACTTTCAGAGCTTCCTTTTAGCCCTTAGTTTCAGCTTCTGAGCCCAGCCAACTTCTTATTCTCTCTCTCCTTTCTCGTGTTCACTCTCTCAACAGAGTTGCTAATAAGGAGTAAAGCTGACTGGTTTGAATTGCGCCTTGTCTTATATCTCACTTGTCCTCTGGTGGAAGTGTTAAAAAATTAGTGAACGAGGCAAATGTTGGAAAGTAGGATGGGAGCAAAATCAAGGCGACGTAAAACAATACGTACTTGGGCTCATCGGCCCTTGAGCAAAACTGAATTGACTCTATTTCATAAAGGAAATGACCAAAGAGGGAATCACATCTACTTTGGGGGGTACTTTTAGGAATTGAATCAGAATATCCAGTCATGTGTACATAGTTTACTAATCTTTTGATCATTGGGTTGCTGAATGATTATTATTAATGGGTAAGAAGCTGCTGAAGTGGTATTTAGCACATCTTTTATGGAAATACTCAAAATGGTGTGCAATCATAGCTCTCCTAATTTTTAGGCCATATAAAAATTCTTTAAAACTCTTTAATTATAAGGGAAAAAAGAAGATGGACAAACATTTAATTCCTATAGTCTGTTTTTATGTTCACCGTCTATATGATGTTTTATTCTACATTTTGTCTTTTTATAACTTTACATTGATCCTTCTGGATTGCAGCCTTTGATTTTTTTGGAAGTTGTTAGAATCAGAAAAGCCCATGATTTTGGTCATGGGGTGATTTTGTTTTATCTTACAGGTCATAAGATAAAGCAATTAAAACCTGTTATTTATCCTCTCCGCTCCCCCCCCCGCCCCCCACCAATTATTTGTAGCTAAGCTTTAGTGAAACTCAAGTTGTGTGAAAAATAATTATTTCAGGGAGAACAAAGTGGGATCCATATTTTGCATATTCTAAAAAAAGAAATAAATGAAGAGGTGGTGAAAATGCTTTTGAAAGGAAGCATACAGGGAAAGGATATTAAAAGGCTATGTTATTGATTATTACTTAGCACATTGAAAACTCTACCCTTTCAAAAAAAAAAAAAATCTCTTCTTATCACCAGGACTTAAATGTTTTTCAGTAGCCCGAGTCATCTAATTGTCAACTCTATTTGAAATTTTCAAAAGTTTAATCTTTTTATGTACTTTTTCTTATTGATGGTAGTTGAGTCACTTCCCATGTTTATCTAGTTTTGGTTAAGGTATGCATTATTAGCCAACTTTGGTTGATGATTTTTCCAAATTTTTTAGTTTATTATGAGTCTGATAGAAGGTTTAAATGCAAATATGTTTCCACCTTTCCCCTCTCCCCATTTATTCACTGTAGTACAAGTTAAATTTGACTTAATAAAATCCAGGACAAATTATTTTTGTTTAAAGTTAGGTAGATTATTTGCCAAGATTCAAGGAACTAGTTTGGATGACTGGAGATTTTCTTCAGCTGTATGATTTGGTCACAGATTTGGTATTTGAGTGAAGTGGTTTTGTGGTATGTTATTTCTTCTTCTGCATTGAGTAGGGTACGAAACCATACGATGGACCCAACAGGCAACCCTGGAAAACACTCAGAATTGGTTTCAGTTCAGCATTAGGCAGATCAGAAAGTCGTTATTAGCAGTCAGCAAGCCTGTTAGCATGAGCTGAAGTAGGATAGACCTAGAAGTGGAGAATCCTAGCTTAGCTGGTGTGAAATAGGAGAGACACCCTCTGCTGGTTAGACATCGTTTTTATTGTGTTTTTTTCAACCCCGCCCCCCAAGTTTAATTAAAGACACTTAGTATCTTTACTTTAACAAAGGCTTTAATTGGCATTGGCACATTTAGCCATACTGCATACACAATGCTCATTTATTTTCCTTTTTAACATGTGATTTAATGGTATTAAACTTGTCATTTAAAGAAGACTTTAAAATTCTAGTTACTTGCTTAAAGATCTCCGTTGATGATTAAGATGAACTGAAATGGATATATTATCTAGCTAGATTTCTTTAAATAGAGCAGCTGTTAAATTTTTTCTGAAATTCTTTTTATTATTTTGTAGAAGCCATATCGTTCATTTTCATATAGCATTTAATAGTCTCACAAACCTCAAAGCTGAGTAGATTTGGCAACATCAATTGTTGGGAAATAGCAAAATATGAGGTAGGCTGCTAAGTGCTAAAAAGAAGATGCAAAAATCAAAGACTTCCTTTTATTTCGTTCTCAGGTTATCTTTCTGTGTTTTCATTTCCTTAGAAGTGGTAGTAAAGTAACTCTAAAAAAGTTTAGTGTATGTTGTGTTTTTGTTTATACCTGCCCACTCCAAATTTATGTCCTTCCTACCTCTTTTTTTAATTATATAAGTTTCAGGTGTACAGCATTTATAATTTGACATCTGTATACACTACACAGTGATCGCCGCCACAGGTCTAGTTATCAGCCATCACCATACACCTGACCCCTTTTACCCCTTTCATCCACTCCCCAACCCTCTTCCTCTCTGGTAACCACTAATCTGTTCCCTGTATCTATGTGTTTGTTTTATTTTGTTCATTTGTTTTGTTTTTTAAGATTTCAGATGTGAGTGAAATCATATGGTATTTGTCTTTCTCTCTCTGACTTACTTCACATAGCAAAATACCTCCAACGTCCATCTATGCTGTCACAAATATCAAGATTTCATTCTTTGTCATGGTTGAGTTGCATGCATACATATGCAATATGTATGGTACACATATATATATTCATCTATTGATGGACACTTACATTGTTTCCATATCTTGACTATTGTAAATAATGCTGCAGTGAAAATTGGGGTGCGTGTGTCTTTTCGAATTAATGTTTTTGTGTTCTTTGGATAAATACCCAGAAGAGGAATAGCTGGGTTATATGGTACTTCTCTTCTTAACTCTTTGAGGAACCTCCATACTGTTTTCTGTTTTCCCTAGTGGCTGTACCAAGTTACATTTCCAGAAACGGTGTACTAGGGTTCCCTTTTCTCCACATCCTCTCCAGCATTTGTTATTTATTGTCTTTGTTAATAGCCATTCTAACAGGTATGAGGTGATAGCTCATTGTGGTTTTGATTTGCATTTTCCTAACAATGGATGATATTGAACACCTTTTCATGAGTCTTTTGGCCATCTCTGTGTGTTCTTTTGGAAAACGTCTGTTCACATCCTCTGACCATTTTTCAGTTGGGTTGTGTAATTTATTTTTTTTTGCTTTTGTTGTTAAGTTGTATGATTTCTTTATATATTTTGATATTTTTAGATATTAATGCCTTATTGGATATGTGATTTGCTAATATCATCTCCCATTCAGTAGGTTGCCTTTTCATTTGGTTGATGGTTTCCTTCACTGTGCAGAAGCTTTTTAGTTTGATGTAGTCTCATTTGTTTATTTTTCCTTTTGTTTCCCTTGCCTTTGAAGTCAGATCCACAAAAACATAGCCAAGACCGATGTCAGTGATGTTACCACCTCTGTTTTCTTCTAGGAATTTTATGGTTTCAGCTCTTACATTCAAGTGTTTAATCCATTTTGAGTTGATTTTTGTGTGTGGTGTAAGATAGTGGTCTAGTTTCATTCTTTTGCATGTTGCTGTCCAGTTTTCCAAATGCCGTTTATTGAAGAGACTGTCATTCTCTATTGTATGTTATTTGCTCCTTTGTCATAATTTAATTATCCATGTATGTGAAGGTTTATTTCTGGACTCTCATTCTGTTCTATTGATCTGTGTGTCTGTTTTTGTTCCAGTACCACACTGTTTAGATTACTATAGCTTTGTAGTATAGTTGCAAGACAAGGAGTGTAATACCTCCAGTTTTGTTGTTCTTTCTCAAGATTGTTTTGGCCATTTGGGGTCTTTTGTGGTTCCATACAATTTTTGGAATTATTTGTTCTGCTTCTGTGAAATATGCCATTGGCATTTTGATAGGGATTTCATTGAATCTGTAGAGAGCATGGATATTTTAGCAATATAAATTCTTCTAATCCATGAGCATGGAATATCTTTCCATGTATTTGTGTTTTCTTCAGTTTCTTTCCAGTGCCTTATAATTTTCAGTTTACAGGTCTTTCACCTCCTTGGTTAAATTGATTTCCAGGTATTTCATTCTTTTTGTTGCAATTGTAAATGGGATTGTTTTCTTAGTTTCTGTTTCTGGTAGTTTGCTATTAGTGTATATAAATGCCACAGATTTCTGTATATTGATTTTGTATCCTGCAACTTGAATGAATTCATTTATTCTGTTTTTTTGGTGGAGGCTTTAGGGTTTTCTCTATATGGTATCATGTCATCTGTGGGTAGTGACAGTTTTACTTCTTCCTTTCTGGTTTGGATGTCTTTTATTTCTTTTTCTTACCTAATTGTTGTGGCTAGGACTTTCAGTACTATGTTGAATAAACGTAAGGCGAGAGTTGGCATCCTTGTCTTTTTCCTCATCTTACAGGACAAGCTTTTAGCTTTTCACTGTTAGGATATGATGTTAGCTGGGGGTTTGTCATATATGGCCTCAATTATGTAAAGGTACATGTCCTCTATACCAACTTTGTTGAGAGTTTTGAATTTTGTGAAATGCTTTTTTGGCATCTGTTGAGATGATCATATGGTTTTTATCCTTAATTTTGTTGATGTGATGTATCATGTTGATTGATTTATGGATGTTGAACCAATCTTACATCCCTGGAATAAATCCCACTTGATCATGATGTAAGATCCTCTTAATGTATTTAATGTATCATTGGATTTTGTTTGCTAATATTTTGTTGAGGATTTTTTTCATCTATGTTCATCAAGGATATTGGCTTGTAATTTTCTATTTTTGTGGTGTTCTTGTTTGGTTTTGGCATCAGGGTAATGCTGGCTTCATAAAATATGTTTGGAAGATTTCTCTCTTCTTCAGTTTTTTTGGAAGAGTTTGAGAAGGATAGGTATTAAATCTTTGAGTGTTTTGTAGAATTCACCAGTGAAGCCATCTGCCTGGGCTTTTGTTTGTTGGGAGATTTTTGGATTACTGTTTCAACCTCCTTACTAGTAATCGGTCTATTCAGATTTTCTGTTTCTTCATGATTCAGTTTTGAAGATTGTGTGTTTCTAGAAATTGATGCACTTCTTCTAGATTGTCCAATTTGTTAGCTTGTAATTGTCTGTAGTTTCTTATGATTCTTTGTATTTCTCTGGTTGTTACTTCCCGTCTTTGATCTCTGATTTTATTTAGTTAAGCCCTCTCTTTTTTTCCCTTGGTGAATCTAGCTAAAGGCTTGTCAATTTTGTGTTTTCAGAGAACCAGATCGTAGTTTCATTGATCTTTTCTATTGTTGTTTTAATCTCTTTCATTTATTTCCACTCTTGATTATTTCCTTCCTTCTACTAATTTTGGATGGCGTTGTTCTTCTTTTTTCAGTTCCTTTGGGTGTGAAGTTATGTTGTTTATTTGGAGTTTTTCTTGTTTCTTGAAGTAGGCCTGTATTGCTATGAACTTTCTTTGCTACATCTTGTTGATTTTGGCATGTCGTATTTGTTTTTATTTATCTCTTGGTATTTTTTAATTTCTCCTTTGATTTCTTCAATGAGCCATTGGTTGCTCAGTAGCATGTTGGCTTATCTCCATGTTATTGTGGTTTTTCCTTTTGTTTCTTGTGATCGATTTCTAGTTTCATACCATTGTGGTTGGAGAAAATGCTTGATATGATTTCAGTCTTCTTGAGACTTGTTTAGAGACCTAACATGTAATCTGTCTTGGAGAATGTTCCATATGCACTTGAAAAGAGTGTGTATTCTGCTTTTGGATGGAATATTCTGTATTTGTATATATCTATTAAGTCCATTTGGTCTGATGTGTTGTTTAAATTCAGTGTTTCCATATTGATTTTCTGTCTGGATGATCTATCCATTGATGTAAGTGAGGTGTTAAAGTCCCCCACTATTATTGTATTGCCTTTAATATCTCTTTATGTCCATTAATATTTACTTTCCTATATCTTGGTGCTCCTCTGCTGGGTGCATATACATTTATAAATCTTATATCTTCTTGCTGTATTGACCCCTTTATCATTATGTAATGCCCTTCTTTGTCTTTTATTACAGTCTTTGTTTTAAAATCCATTTTGTCTGATATGAGTGTAGTTTCTCCAGCTTTCTTTCATTTCCATTTGCATGGAATGTCTTTTTAAGTCCCTTCACTTTGAGACCCTGTGTACTCTTTCTTCTGAAGTGAGTCTCTCTCCATTCAGCCATTCTGCCTTTGATGGGCAAATTTAGTCTATTTACATTTAAAGTAATTATTAACAGGTATGTACTTATTGCCATTATGTTAATTGTTTCCTGGCTGTTTTTGTAGTTCTTCTCTGTTCCTTTCTTCTCTTTCTTGCTTCCTTTGTGTCTTGGTGGGTTTTTGTGTGTGCGCGCGCACATGTGTGTGTGTGTTATGCTTACATTCCTTTGTCATTTTCTTTTGTGTGTTTACTGTAGGTTTTTTTCCTTGTGGTTTCAATGAGGTTTACATATAACATCTTATGTAAATAGTAGCCCATTTTAAGTTGGTACCCTCTTAAAGCTTTGGAATGTGTCCAAATTTATCTTTTTACTCCCCCCATCACATTTTATACCTTTGATGACACATTTTACATCTCATTTTGTGCATCTTTTAACTAATTATTTTAATTTTAGTTAAGTTTACTACTTTTGTCTTTTAACCTTCATGTTTGCATTTTAAGTGGTTTCACTACCTGTATTATATATTTACCTTTTCCAGTGATGTTTTTACTTTTATGTGTTGTCTCATTATTAGTGCCATTTCTTTTCAGCTTAAAGAAGTCACTTTAGCATTTCTTGTAGGGCTGGTTTAGTGGTGATAAACTCCTTTAGCTTTAGCTTATCTGGGAAACTCTTAATCTCTCCTTCAATTCTGAATGATAACTTTGTGGGTACAGAATTCTTGGTTGGAAGTTTTTTCTTTCAGCACTTTGAATATGTTGTGTCACTCCCTTCTGGACTGTAAAGTTTCTGCTGAAAAATTTGCTGATAGCCTTATGGGGTTTTTCTTGTATGTAACAAGTTGTTTTTCTGTTGCTGCTTTTAGGATTGTCTCTTTATCCTTAACTTTTACCATTTTAATTATAATATGTCTTGGTGTGTGTCTTTTTGGTTTCATCTTGCTTGGAACTCTTTGGGCTTCCTGGACCTGGATGTCTCTTTCTTTCCACAGATTAGGGAAGTTTACAGCCACTATTTCTTCAAATAAGTTTTCTGGCCCTTTCTCTCCTTCTTCTCCTTCTGGGACCCCTGTAATATAAATATTATTCTTCTTGTTGTCTCAAAGGTCCCTTAAGGTATGTTCACTTAATTTTTTTTTCTTTTTACTGCTCTGTCTGAGTGAGTCCTATTGTTTTCTCTTCCAGCTTGCTGATTCATCCTCCTGCTTCATTTAGTCTGCTGATGAGCCCCTGCAGTGTATTTTTCAGTTCAGTTATAACTTCTGTTTAGTACTTGCTTATATTTTCTGTCTCTTTGCTGAAGTTCTCATTGTGTTCATCTATTCTCCCAAGTTCAGTGAGTACCTTTATGACTATTAATTTGAACTCTGTGACGGGTAGATTGCTTATCTTTGCTTCCTTTTGTTCTTTTTCTGAGGCTTTGTCTTTTTCTTTTGTTGGAACATATTCCCTTGTCTCCTCATTTTGCCTCATTTTGTGTTTGTTTCTATGTATTAGGTAAATCAGCTCTCTCTCCAGAATTGAAGGAATGGCCTCATTTAGGAGATGCCCTGTGGGGCTCAGAAGTGCATTCCTGACTGGCCACCAGAGCCAGGCATTCAGGGAGTGTCCCCTATGTGGGCTGCATGTGCCCTCTTGTGGTGGGAATGTGGCTGCTGGTGCAATGTCTGGTGGACGGGGCTGGGTCCCGGACCCTTAGTACCTTTTTATATAAAGAGAGACTGTTGTGTTTGTCCCCATATACAAGGAAAGTTCATGAGGCTGTATGAGGTATATTCTTTGCTATTTTCTCTTCAAGGCAGAAGAAACATTTTAAAGGAAGGTTTGGTGAGTGAGAAGAAGATTATCATCTGAATTTTGACTAAGCTCTCCCATTCTTCCTTTATGCTAGCTCTAATTTTAAACACAACTAGACATTCACAGGACTAGTTTTATTTGTATCTTCTTTGGTAATTAGGTATTCTTTGCCTGTCTTCTTTTGTACATGGTATAGCAGTTTGTTTATTTAGACAACAGAAAAGATATGACTTATAAAGAGTTGAAAACAAAATCATCTTGCAAGCCAATTGGCAGGATTTAATATTATTTTAGGGTAGTTCTTACTTGGGTATCGTTAGGTTGGCACTTTCCCACTTGGATCCCGGATGTGCTAACTGGAGCACATTTTGTTGAACATGTATTATTGTAGTCCTACAGTGTGGTAGAGAACATGACGAGGATGCAGAGCTTTATAAGCAAAAAAGTGAAAATACAACTGTCGAAGGGGAGGTGGGTTAACAATAAAGCAGGACCCTTTTCCTCCTTTCTTAAAGGAAGAGCCTATCCTGATATGCATCAGTCTGTAAAATCAGGGTGGGACAAATCTGTCTTGTAGGAGTCAAGAAGGCCATGGTAAAAGGCTGGTTAAGTAATTTAAGCTTAGGTGGATGTGGGCTTGAGTCAGCACTAGGAATTGAAAATAAAATGGATATCTGGTAGAAATGTTAAAGCAAGTTGTTGGGAATGTCTCCACTGACCAGGTGTGGAGGATGAAGGCAGCTAATCAACACAGAGGTCATCAGCCACATTGTAAGCTCATAGGTAAATCTTTTCCTTGTGTTTATGTCTTAGTTTTGTCCTGAGGCTTTTTTTTTTTTTTTAATTTATTTATTTTTGGGTGTGTTGGGTCTTCGTTTCTGTGCGAGGGCTTTCTCTAGTTGCGGCAAGCGGGGGCCACTCTTCATCACGGTGCGCAGGCCTCTCACTGTCGCGGCCTCTTGTTGCAGAGCACAGGCTCCAGACGCGCAGGCTCAGTAGTTGTGGCTCACGGGCCCAGTTGCTCTGTGGCATGTGGGATCTTCCCAGACCAGGGCTCGAACCCGTGTTCCCTGCATTGGCAGGCAGATTCTCAACCACTGCGCCACCAGGGAAGCCCTGAGGCTTTTTTTTAATATATATCTTTAGACCATCTTTCCATCAAAAGGAAGAAATCATCTCATCTCGTTAGTGTCTTCAGTACATATTGTTATATGTAACTTGTTTAGAAAATAAGTTTGGTATAAATAGTGTATGTGGAAAGCCAGTGGACAGAGAAATGTTAAGTAATGACTGAAACGTTATGTCTTCTTAGAGAAAGATTAGTCTCATAATTATGAACAATGTAGAGCTCAGTTTTCTCCTACTTTACCTCGCAGACTTATATCCATTCAGTCACAGGCTTCTGTAAAGGATGGGCGGCCCCCACCATACTCAAAGATGTTTATTTCTGTAGAAGTCAAGGATGGAGAGCTGACAGTCACGGCAACTATGCACTCTCTAATCTCAGTTCCCAAGAGAGTATCTTTACAGGGGTAGATTGGGAGTTTGGGATTGACATGTACACACTGCTATATTTAAAATAGATAACCAACAAGGACCTACTGTATATCACAGACATCTCTGCTCAGTATTCTGTAATAACCTAAATGGGAAAAGAATTTGAAAAAGAATAGATACATGTGTATGTATAACTGAATCACTTTGCTGTATACCTGAAACTAACACAACATTGTTAATCAACTGTGCTCCAATAAAAAAAAAAAAAAAAAAAAGAAATGACCTTCATGAAAACATGCGTTCGTAAGTGAATTGTTACTACCCCGTCCTCCCTCAAATTGTATCAGGACACTTATGTGAGAGAAGAATCACTGTAAACCATTGTTGATGTGGATTTTAAGAGACCTTCTACAGCTATTGACATTTCCTTATAGACATATCTGATCAGCTTGCAGAGATTAATAATCAACCCAAGTAACAGGCCGCAAGCAGATCTTTGTCTTATGCTTGGTAATCTTCTCTCGATTCTTACCATTTTTTTGCGTGATGCTTCATGGGTAGATTCTGGCTAATAACTTTCCAAGGGCCGAGCCATCTTGCCACCTCCTCTGAGCAAAGTCATGATTCCTTGGCATGGAATTACTTTGTTGTGAAGTTAAATCTAAGACCGGGCTTGAATCCAGTGACAGGCTCTGTCGACAGATTATTTCTCACTTTTACCGTGATGAGATCAATGGGTTGGAAAAGGCAGCCAGAAATGTCAGGGCTGTGATTGAGTTGTGACCTGCCCATAGATCATGCCTGCTGCTTCCCCTGCACGGGCGTCTCCCCAGACGCCTCCTCAAAGCTCAGCCCCCCTAATGTTATTGACAAAGCACGAGGCACCTTCTTGTATGACTTCCTCTATAATCTTAACTATGCTCCTGTGTGGGATGAACATTTCCCCCTCTCTCTGGAGGGGGAAGAAAAAAAGTCTTATTTAATGCCTTAAAAAAGTTCATGGCAGGTAACTAGAATTTATAGAAGAGAGAAAAATTCTTTAAAGCTTGTCTCCGTGTGGTGTGGGTTTTTTCTTCACTTCTAATAGCTTTTATTTTAATTTCTAGTTCTGAATTCAAGCAGCTGTCACTCTCTTTATAGCCCTCTTTGAAACACTTAACAACGTAGGAGGTAGCCGGGCTGTCTAAGAAACATCTTTTCAAACCAACCGAAGTATTGTTTATCCTGAATGAAATAGAATTTTTAAGGCTGTCAGGAGTGACTGATTTGAAACGTTTCCTTTGGTAGCTAGGAAGATGAGGAGAAATCTTGAAGGGGAAGGTATTATCTCAGTGTGGCCAATTCCAAGCAATTGTTATTACTCAGAAAACTCTTATGGACCATGATAAAAAATTACCAGGAGATAAGAGTGCTGTCTACAGTTAATATAACCAAACAAACCTGTGGCCAGTTTATTTGTACTTACTGAATCCTTCCCAGCTGTTGAGGAAAAAGAAATGAGTGAGATTGAGTCAACTGTGAAGGCTACTCCTGTAACTAGTTGTCTCTCCTTGCCTTTTATGAACTCTGGGTCGCAACTTTGCAGTCTGGCTCCTTCTAAATGCTCATTCTGCTTGGCATGGCATTCTTGTGTGTCTTCTAGGCAGTATTTAGAAGGAGTCCAATGTCAACCTTGGATGGGAAAAAAAAATCTTCAAGCCTATTATGGTGAATTATACGGCTGACATTTTCCATGTACTAATATTTATTCTCTGAACTCAGCAACATGAGTCTTTGAGCTTGAATTGTGATGATGGCTGTGGTTTTATTTTTCTCTTTGGGTCAGAATAGAAATAGTGACTCTTTAAGTCTCTGGTTAGTATCTTAGTTATTTTAAAGGTGGGCTCTTTTTCTTAAAAATTTTAATAGTTAATGCGAGAACAGGATACAAAATTTGGAGGGTAATAATAGTGCACAGTTACAGATACCATACTATATGCCAGCTACTGTTGTTAGCAATATTTATTAAACTTAGGTAATCCTCATAACAATCCTATCGATAGTATTATTATCCGTATTTTATAATTGGGGAAACTGAGGCTCAGAGAAGGTCAGTAGCTCACCTGAGTCTCCCGGCTAGTGAGTGACAAAGCCCGGATTAACCAGTCCCATTCCAGAGTCTGGGCTCCTTACCACTCTGCTCAAGTGCCTCAGCAAATGGTCTTCTCTTCTCTGGAGTTTTCCATGGCCAGTCTTTTCAGAGATGTCATGTGCCTTTCAAACAATACATTGATTTATTTTTTTTTTAATTTTAAGAGTGATTCTTAGTTTTTCCATTAAAAACAGTGGCTAGTTTTGTTGTAAAGGAATCAGAGTGATGGTTTTGATGAAGGAGATGAAGGAGAGGAAAGGGCCAGAGATGAGGATGGATTTAAACCTGGGACACAATACACTGTAACAAAAATGGGTCCTCTAAGAGAAAGGGGGACGCTCATTTTTATGGGCAAGGAGAAGGAAAAGCAATCATTTTATTTCAGTATTATATTTATTTTATCATGATGTATATACCCATTTACCTAATTGAACAAATATCTGGTCTTACGTTTGTTGCGGTAAAGTGAAAAGTCTCCATTCAATCCCATCAACTCAGTCCCTGCAAACCAAATCTGTAACCACTGCTATTAATAGATTGAGCCATGTCAGAGGGCCAGCTCTCAGTTCCAAAGTTATCTAATATCGGCAATTTCAAATGTTTTTTCATTTACATGTCATTTCAACCTATAGTTTCTTAAAGCCTTTCAAAGTTAAAATTCCAAATGGGATTGCTGGCCACTGTTATTAAGAGGGTCGTATCACATGAAACTGCTCTGCTGTTTGTCTGTGTCAAAACTGATTGAATAGCAGCAGTTTGACTTGATTCAACCTATAGTTTCTTATTTTTCCTTCTAGAATCCTTCATGTACATATAAGCAGAGATGAATATAGATTTTTATATATCCCCTGTGTGCTCAAAAGCTAGTTGTGCACCGTATTTTAAAAAAACTTTATATCTGGTATTGTTTTCATATCAATACAAAGAGAGTGCCCTCTCCTTTTTCACTGCTGTATAGTATTCTGTGTGTTCTGTTGTGTGGGTGTGCTCCTAAAGGCCTTGTTCTACAGCCAAACACAAGCAGATGATACAGGTCCTCAGTAATCACACACAGGCTTCTAGCCTTCCAAGGATCACAGAAATGTGTCCACAGAAATAATACACATGGTGTGATTTTGAATGACTAAAGTAAGTTATAAAACAGAATTTCAGAATAGCCTCACTTCTAAAGGGAAAACTATGTGAATAAATGTATAAGCATAGCAATAAATCTGGAAGAATATTAATCAGTTATGACAGTGGTTTTCTCCTTAGGAAGTGAGAGAATGATGATTTTCTTCTTTAAACATATCTGTATTTCTTTTTCCTTGTTATACACGTGTACATATATACACATATATAAATGCACATGTACACACATGCATCATGCATACAAGTGTGTGTATTTAAGTTACAAAAGTTTCAGCCTAAAACTGATGCAAGTTGTGCTTGTTATTTGGCATGTTGGGTGTAAATTGAAGATTTTGAAGTAGAAAGAATGAAGCAGAGCCCGAGAAAAAAGCATATGGAGTCCCGCTAGCATGAGTTGACCTGGAGAAATTTCATTGGCACTTCATTGAGAATAGGGAGCGGTCACTGCTTAGCGTTTTCCTGTTGGATTTAATGCGTCTTTCACCTTCTACCTGGGCTGCTCTCAAAGGCACATTGTCCTAGCATTTTGGGGATCACTATCACTGGAAATACTTAGGCCACAAAAGAGTTTTATTGACTAGTAGACTTATTTGTGGTTCCATTTGGATTTAACCTAACCTGGATTTGAATTCCTGTTCTCTTCTTACTGTCTTGTATGATCTAGGCAAATTCCCCTCGAAGCCTCATGAGTTTGGGTCAGTAAACTTCCACCTGGTTTTTGCCAAGAACAAATGATTTAATGGCTGTAAACCACCCAATATTTAGTAACTACTCAATTTTAGCTTAGATTTTCCTGAGGGCCTGATGTGTAAAATAGAGGGCTTCAAATATATTTTCCTATGTGGTATACTTTCCAAGAAAATGTAACTTAGTCTTTTGTTTTTGGTTATTTTTGTCCAGCTTAATAAGTTTATTGGTTGCTATCTTAAACTGGCAGTTGATAATAATTTACATTGTTCAGGTGAAAAGAATGATGTGATGGGGGAGGAGGATAGGTAAGTAGCTAGGAGTCCAACAACCCTCCTTTCTCAGCTGGACTGGTGTGTGCTTTAAATTTCCTGAACTGTCAGAATGTCAGGCTTCCTCAGAAGTTTATGCAAGACAGCTTGATTCAGTATCTGATTACTTTTTGGTTCCTAAGGATAATCGTAGATGGTGGTTATATTTTTTGTTTATATAGGCAGAAATCTCAGTCTGTAAATAATGCCCCTGGGCTGTGATTATGATATAAAAATGCTCTCTGCTCTACAGAGTAAAGCAATTTGCTTTGACTTCTATTGACATTGCAGCTGAACTGGTCTTCTTCACTTTGTAATTGAATTGCTTCAGCCTTCCATTGACCTTGTAAGTCGCAGAGGTGGTTCCTGGAGTTGTAACCTAATGCCTGTTAGCTGCTGCTGTAACGTTATAATGGGGTCTGTATTTTATGTCATGCGATTAGAACACAGCTGATTCCCTCATCAGCATTTCCTAGCATACACTTTTGGCATGTCTTAGCCATTCGGTAGCTTTTCAGGCAGGCATTATGCTTAATTTTTAATATCTTCAGACAGTAGAAAATAAAATCTGCTTTATAATTGTATGGCAATTTCATTACATCTTTTCATGCCTTACTGTGACAGTTTAGGTTACAGTTTAGGAGTTGACTTCTCTCTTATTCAGTTTTCTGGGGGGGGATGTATATCTATGTGTACTTTTGTTTTTTGGACTTTTGGGACTGGGGGTGGGAGGTTATTTTATTGAGAGTCACATTTCCCTTTCCTAGACATGATTTCAGATAAAGAAATTATATTACCCAAGGGAATTATTCTTAGCTAGACACTGACTGTCATTAACCTGCATGTTATTTAGCTTTATCATGGTTCCCATCATGGTTTGTCTTGTTTGATGAGGGCCAAATGAAATGAGAGGAACTGGGACATCTTGCCCCATCGCCCCCAGCATGACATTGCTTTAACTTGCAGCAGAGCCGAGAATTGGGGTCAGTGGGACTTTAGGAACCTTTCCTTCCACTTGGCAATTGTAACTGGTCTCTCAGTGCACCTTTCACTGCTGAGAAGTACAATTAGCATTCTTTCCTTAATGGGCAGTTGGCAGGGTTAATTTCTTATACCCCCCTCCCCTTTGTTTCCCTAATAGAAGATTTTCTGATCAAAGAACCTAAACTGTTTTCTCTTAATAGTCATTTACTACCTACTGCTCTGGGGACAGCAAAGAAGAATTCCCTTTGAATGGACAGGTTGGATTTGGTTTTTTTAAAGAAAGATACCCAATTACATTAGCAATTTTAGAAGTTCAGTTTTAAAGTCAAACTTTGAGTTTCCTAACCTATCTTTATTATTCTAATTAAAGAAAGGAATTGCCTGTGTGTGTGTGTGTGTGTGTGTGTACATACACTTTTGCAGTTAATTAAAACTAATGTACAAGATAATATAACTCTTTTGGCTTATGTTTTTAGAAGGATAAGAATAAATATCTGGCCTGAAAAATATATCGACTTTACTTTTTGTCTTGCTTTGGATTCCTTTTTTTTTGGGGGGGGGGCTTCTTTTTCTCTCTATAGATCTTATCTGTATAATGCCACTATTGCTAGTGCCTCATAATGCAAGTTCTCTCAATTCCTTGGCCATTTTAGTTGAAGTAGACTAGCATATGGAAAACTATGCAGGCAGTGCTGGGTTTTCTTTGGCTGGTTAGGTGTTAGTGGGGTTTGGGATTTGATCCTGACCCTTCTCAGCCATGCTGCTCACAGACTGCTCTGTTGTGCACTAGTCATTCCGTGTGTATACTGCAGCTTCTAGTTCGAGGAGCTCATAGGACTCCATGAGGTTCTGGGTGAGTATCTAAGTATGCTATGAAGAAACAGGCCTGTTCACTTTTTTTTTTTTTTTTTTTACCAGGCAAAGAGTGGGCTACTTGGACAAAACTAGTCTTAGATAATCCAGCTAGGCAGGACAGGCTGTCTTTCTATGTTGTTGGAATGTAGCCTTTTCCTGTTTTCCTCAGTCTCAATAAATTTGGGTATCTGGTCACACTGGTATCTGCACGTCAGTAAATATGGGGGCGCTAGTGCTAGGGACCAGATGCAAAAACAAAATACTGGACAGAACTGTAATCCTCCCTTTGGAGCAGTAGTGAGTGATAAGCTGTTGTGGAAGTCATGCTCCTTTACTTAGCATTGGAACCCTTGAATGTTTCATTGACTACAGCAATCTCACCCAGTAATTTGAAAGCAAGAAGACATTATGATGTACTTCTAAGACTTAGGTAGGAAGAGTGAGGCTATGGATGACTCAAGTGTTCTTGAGTGTCCTTGTTAAAAAGTAGAATGCTCTCCTAGATGGGTTAGTGTTCCAATTCAGTATGACAGTTCTATGATGTCTCATTTCTCATGAGTTAAGTAGTATACTTTGACTTGTATTAACTGCATTTCAGGGACCAGCACCGCTTAGTCCATGCTACTTTTCCTGTACACAGGGTCATTAAAGAATGGATGGTGGCTATGTCCTTTGATCTCTGTCAACCTTAAAATGCCACTGTTGGCACCCATCCCATCTGTTATGTTGGCCTTATGAACATTGGTGGGGGAATGTTTTCCTTCTACTGTTTCATATGTTGAAGCGTCTCGCCAGCTCCTAGACAGATTTAGCTTTATTTATAGAGGTCACTTCCATATTTATTGTTCAGCATCAGGTTTTATATACAACGTCAAGTCCAACTGCATATTGAGCAGGGGGGAGGGAAAACATAAATTTTGGTTTATGCTAATTTACACTAGTCAGTGCAGTATTAGAAACTAGTTTTTGACATGATGAAATATAGCAATTCAGACTTTATTTTAGCAGAGTAGAAATTACATCAGAGTGTCTTTGAAATGAGTTCGGTGTTCTTGATGGTAGGCACCCTTCTCCTTTTCAGTATGCTGTGTGTCCTGGGTGACCTTAGGAAGAAAGACCACTATGGCTCGAAGGAGATTTTATTGATGTCATAATATCTGCCACATGATGGAAACTAGGGCAGCCTGACTATTTTCTGCTTAGTTCAAAGGTTATATTTTGAACAGGCTTATATAAGTTAGCAAAACAAACAAAACTCTCCTCTTCCTGTGGCATTTCATCATCCTCTTCCCATTTCAGCCTCTTCCCATCACTTTCATTCCCACAGCTATTAGTCTACTACTGTGACTTGTACCCAGACATGTTTTCCTTGAGGATAGCCTTTCTCAGTTCCCTACATACTGTGCCCTCTTCAGCTTCAGACATTAAGCCTAAATTTTTGGTGCTTGAGTCTTCCTTGGGTGTAGCATCATAAGAACAGACACACGAAGTGGGCAAAGAAGAAATTGAAATACTCTAAGCAAGACATTATTGGTTATTATTGGGCAGCCCTGTTTAAAAGATAGAAAATGCAGAATGACAGGAGGATAATTATAGTGCAGAATGACAGGAGAATGAATCCAGGCACAAGGGGTGGAGGGGGCTAGGGTAAATGTCACCACGTCAGCTTTTTTGCCCCCTGCTGGGGAAAGAGTCTACCTAGTTTTGGCTGAAGCCACCCTCAAAAGTAAACTAGGTCATGTTTAGCCTTGAGATTTATTTCTCTGTACTTAGGTAGTGAGTTTTTATATGCCTGATCACATTTTTTAGTCGATTTCCGCTGTGATTTTGGAGATTTTTTCCCCCAGAAAGTGTTACATACCAATCGATAATAAAAATAATAGTTAAGAATATTAGCTTTTCACTTTATGGAATAGCCTGTGTTCACTAATTACAGTATACAAGTAATCCCTGTTGAGTGAGCACACTAAAATATAAAAGAAATCAAGGGCTTCCCTGGTGGTGCAGTGGTTGAGAATCTGCCTGCCAATGCAGGGGACACGGGTTCGGGCCCTGGTCTGGGAGGATCCCACATGCCACGGAGCACCTGGGCCCGTGAGCCACAACTGCTGAGCCTGCGCGTCTGGAGCCTGTGCTCTGCAACGGGAGAGGCCGTGATAGTGAGAGGCCCGCGCACTGCGATGAAGAGGGGCCCCCGCTTGCCACAACTAGAGAAAGCCCTCGCACAGAAACGAAGACCCAACACAGCCATAAATAAATAAAAAAATAAACCCAAAAAAAAAGTTAAAAAAAAAAAAAAAAAGAAATCAAATATATTTTAGTAAATTCTAGTTTTGAGAGTTTTCCCTGACTAAATGTAATGTGAATATTTAAACAGTCATGATGACCCTTTGACTGTCAGTATTTAGGGAAATTGTCTGTTTAAATATGGCATAGAAAATGTTCTGAATCTTGTTTCCTAATCAATATTTTAGAGCTATGAAGTTTTCTTTGGTATTATTGTGCCATGTTTCACAAATTTTGACATGAAATGTCTTTATCATCGAGTTCTAAATCTTTCTTAATTTCCATTATGATTTTCTTTTTAACCATATTTAGTTTACCAGCATATTGAAATGGTAAAATCTATCCTTTCGTTTATTAAGTTCTAAATATTTTGTAATTTTGGTCTGAGAAGAGAGGATGTGTAATATCCATCCTTCAAAATATTTCCTTAAGAATTCTTTGGTGGTCCAGTGGTTAGGACTCTGCGCTTTCACTGCTCAGGGCCCAGGTTCGACCCCTGATCGGGGAACTAAGATCTCACAAGCCTCATGGTGTGGCCAAAAAAAAAATAAAATAAAATCCTTAAAAAAACATTTGTTTTGAAGAGTATTTATCCTCTGTTATTTCAAGGTGTGTGTGTGTCTAAAAAATAGAGCAGCTTTGTATTGTTGATTACAGATATTTCTCTCTCTCCCTGCCTGATAACACTGTCTGAGAGGAGTGTATTAAAGTCTCCAATAATGATAGTTGATTTTTCTGTTTTTCCTTACGGTTCTATATATTGCTTGAGGCTGTATCATTAGGTGCTTATCTTCTTGCTCCATCATCTTGTCCTTTTATCAGTATAAAATGACCCTCTTTATCTCTCATGTAGTTTATTAAGATCGTTGTGTATTTTGATTTATATTTGCCTAGTATAGCTTTATTTTTTTGAATTTCCAGCCTTGCTTTGTCTTTTTGTTGTAAGCATGTTTCTCATAGTCAACATATTATTGGATTGGGAAAATATATTTGGAGAATCACTGCCTTTTAATTGATGAGTTTAATCCATTTATGTATATTATGATTACCATTATGTTAGGATTTCTGTCATTTTATAATTTTTATTTAATAATGAATTTTGATACCTTTTTGTTTTCTTTCCTCCTTTCTCTTTACAAAAGCAAATGTTCTTCTGCTGTTTCTAATAATGTATATCCTGTTTTTGTGATTTATAAGCTTATTTATCTGTTGGCTTCTTAAACTCAACTATGTTTCTGTCTCCATTTCTAATAAGATAAATATCCAATGGACTTTCATTTCCTTTTTGGGCTACCCACCCCCACTATGTTGATATTTTCTAGATTCTATGTTCTGGATCATTTTGGTTATTTTTTTTCCCTTTTCTTTTGTCCTAGAGTTTTTAGAAGACAATGATAGACATTGAAAATCTCATATTGCTTCTTTTATTTAAATACTTGAAAACTGTCTTTTGGAAGTGTTATCATTATAGTTCTTTATGTGGCAATCCTTGGGTGTTTTTATGTCTAATATGTTTATTACATCACATTTGATAGGCAGTTTGGCAGTTTGAATATACAGTTCTGTGCTCAAAATTCTTATCCTTCAATACTTTAAAAATGTTACTTCAATATTGTTCTGAATTCAGTTTTGCTGTTGAGAACTCTGATGTCACTCTGGGTCTTTTTAAAAAATATGGTCTGTTCTTTCTGTCAGGATGCTTTTTATTTTTTTCTTTGTATTTGATATTCTCAAATTTTGCAATAAGGTATCTTATGTACAGTATTTTCTTTTTGTCTGTTTGGTACTCTGAGTCCTTTAGATTGAGGTCTTTGAAATTCTTTAATTATGAGGAATTGGTCATTATTTCTTTAAATATTTCTTCCTCTCAATATACTTCTTTTTCTGGGATCTGAATGTTGGCAATTTCACTTCTCTTTTGTGTTACAAATCTCTAAATTGCTGAATTTCTGTTGTTATTGAGTTTACTATCCTAGTTTTCTTTATGTTCTTAGAGACTGTAGGTATAAGTCCATCGGGAAGGAGGATTTTGTGTGTGTACCTGTCGTTGGGACGACTTAGAGCCTCCTTCCCTTCCTTCCTTCTTTTTTCTACTCCCTCTCCAGCTCTTGCCCACTGTATTCACCAGGTTGAACCAGGTGCTTTGGTTCAGAACCAGCTATTATTCCTGTATGTAACTCTCATCCCGGGGAGGGGAGGGGGTGGGCTTATCAAATCTACTTTCCAGGCAAGTGGGGAACTTGGTCACAGATTTTTGGCCTCCATTTAGTGTGGTGAGTGTCTCCCAACCCCTAGTTCCACATGGGGAGCCTGGTTCTATCCCTGAACCATGCCTGGTGTATTGTAGGTATATTGACCTAAGGATACCACAGGATTTAAATGTCTGTTGGTTCTGCTGGTTTGGATGAGTCCTGGAGCTGGTAGACTTTTGGCTTGTACTCCCGCTGACTTCTGAAACTATTTCCTTTCTGTTTCTGTTTCACAGAGATGTGAAACAAGTTTTCAAGTGCAAATTTATTTTAAAAAGTCATTTCATTGCTGTTGTTGTTGGGCATATGTGAGAGGAGATGTGGGTTTCCATTTAAAATTTCATTGCCATCTTGACTGGAAATTTCCTGATTGGCCTTTACTGTAAAAGGGTTACTGTGTTGTTATAAGTGCAGTTACTTTGTTCTGCACTTATAACAATAAATCTTTCTTTGATCCTAGTGACTAGCTGTTTGATATTTAGAAGCATCTAAGATTATTCTGACGGGAAGCATATTTCTGTGCCAGCGGAACCACAGAGAGAGTCTGCTGTTGTCTTCCATCTAACCAAATACGTAACTGCGAAGTTTGTCAGAAGTTTAACTAATTCATTAGATCTTCTTCTCTTCTCTTCTCTCTTTTTCTTTCTTTTTTTTTTTTTTTTTGCTTTTTTCTTTTCTATTTTTTTTCTTTTTCTTTCTTCTCTTCTGTCCACTTTCTCTTTCTTTCTTCTAATTCATAAGCCAGGATGTTTGAGAGAGGGGAGCATGGACCAGCCTTACGAGCGGAGACAGCCCATCTCTGATGAATAACAGAAACCTCCTGTGGTTTCGGCTCATACTCAAACATTCTAGGCTGAGTAGAAAACAGCAGGTAACGGATTCAAAGGGAACCATCTCTGACGTCTCAACAGTTAGGAAGTTTATTTGAGAGAGGGACAAAGAAGAAATGAATGAAATGGGAGGGAAAACTCTAAGCCTCGTTCCCTCCAACAGCAGTTCTGTTTAAGTGAAATGAGCAGAAGGTGAGTGGAGAGAAGCACGTATCATCAGAACAAGAAAGTTCAACTATCTAGAGTAAAAGTTGATCAGCATATTAAAATATAGGAGATAGGGCTTCCCTGGTGGTGCAGTGGTTAAGTCTGCCTGCCCATGCAGGGGACACGGGTTCAAGCCCTCATCCAGGAAGATCCCACATGCCACAGAGCAACTAAGCCTCTGTGCCACAACTACTGAGCCTGCACTCTAGAGCCCGTGAGCCACAACTACTGAGCCCATGTGCCACAACTACTGAAGTCTGCATGCCTAGAGCCCGTGCTCCGCAACAAGAGAAGCCACCACAGTGAGAAGCCCGTGCACCACAATGAAGAGTAGCCCCTGCTCGCCACAACTAGAGAGAAGCCTGTGCACAGCAATGAAGACCCAGTGCAGCCATAAATAAATAAATAGATAGATAGATAGATAGATAGATAGATAGATAGATAGATAAACATCCTGTGTATTGTTAACTGTGGTAGAATTATCAAGTTCTTTTTCCCTCTTCCTGCTCAGTTTTCTGCCAGTCATTGAAGATCGCTTTAGTCTTTTCATGAAAACAAAACACAGGTGCATGTACTCAGCATCATAAAGAAATCAGACTAAATAGTAAAATCCAGTAGCTGACATGAAAAGCATGTCCTCGTGAATACTTTTTTGGTCCATTTTTTATGTGAATCTATGTCTGGGCCGGAAACCTAAATACTTGTAAGATAACACTTCTCTCTGTTTTCCATAGTAACAGCAATAACCACCACCACCACCATCAGTAAGAAGGCTGCTCCTTACACTGAAGTTCCTCCAGGGTTCTCTTCCATTTCTATATCTTCTCCTTCGCCCTCTCCATCCAGTGCTATGACCTCAACTCAACCCACATGCCTCTCAATAAAATCATCCCAGACCTCCCTCCAGGGCTCTGGGGCTGTATAACCAGCTCTCCTTTGGACATCTTCCCCTTGATCTCTTACCCCCTCGAACCCAACATGTCTGCAGCTGGTCTTATTATCTCCCACATGCAACTTGCTCCTTGTTTTTCATGCCCTATTTCAATGGATAATTCTACATTCACCTGGTTACCTAAAGCAAGAACTTGAGGGTCATGGTAGGTTCCTCTTTCACCCTTCACCTTCATTCACAGAGGTCCGATGACTGTAATACCTGAATATCTCTTGAATCTGTATCACTTCCTTGCTTAATCCCTGCAATAACTTCCTAATGCCTGTAGCACAAATCCAGACACCTTAGTGAGATACAAAACTCGACACCCTACCACCTTCTGCTGTGTTGGCTTTACCTGTCTTCTGCACCTTTGGGTTAGAGGCTGATTCTTCACCTTTGTAACTTGGCATCTGCAACGTGCCTTAGTATATAAGTAGAACCTCAGTAAATTGAAGAAAGAGGGTGAGAGATGTTTGTGGCTTGAAAGGGGAGAGGACGATTATCAGAAGCTGCGTGCAGATTTTCTAACAATACTTTGAGATTTGTAGATTTTTTTCCTTCTTAATTCCTGGAGGCGTTGGCTTTTCAATTTCATGATCTTTTCTGTGGCAGTTGAGTCCACAGCCAGTATTTCCTGAAGCCTCCTGATTTGCCTGGCACTGCATTGTGTTCTCTAAGGATTACCAAGATGAGACTTGGTCTCCACCCTCAAAAGATGCATAACGGAGGTGGGGAGCTAAAATCAGGTCATGAAAGCATTGACAGTGCAATGTAAACTTGACTTCTGCTTGCCTGCTGTCGTGAGAAAGGAGAACAAGCAGAAAAGGTGGTTGGCAAGAGATTGTGGAGGAGGTGGGAATTAAGCTGGGGGTTGTGAGGAAGTCATTTTCTCTTCTAGATGTGGTAGTTGTATTCTAGTGCGTTTCTCATCTTGGAGTCTGTTCATAACAAAAGCCCTTCAGCACCATTTTTGTTCGCGTACTCGGATCAACCCTGTTACTTGCAGGTGATGAGTCTGGAGATGCCTGTGGAAGGGTAGCACCTAGGGAAAGAGGTTGTGTGACACTCTGGAGAAATGAAAGGTGAAAAATAACGAGGGTGTCGGACTGTAGTTCTCAAGTACAAATTAGTTTCATAGGATTTAAAATCTTTATTCCCGATATTGTCAAACATAGAATTTTTTAAAGCTTTATTATTTAACTACTAGTTAAAAAGAAGTCATTTAATTTTGGTGAACTAAAATTTTAGACTATTTAACCTTTACATGCCTGATATTAGTGTTTCCTCAAATGCAATGATTCTCAAGTAGATGAGCTCATTCCTGAACAGTGAGAGAGAGAGGAATTTTGTGCACATGGAAAGCAGGCTGAGAGATCTCTTCGTTTGATCACTTTGTGTAAACCTATGCCCTTGTATCAATATTCTTTTCACTTGAGGGCTCATATTGCCACTGTTTGGCAGGAAGGAAGGGAGAAATTCTCTTACTAGCACGTGATTTAATATGTTGAGTGACAATTTGTGCTGTGTCAGTCTGCTTAGGGACAGGATTGGAGGGGGTGGTGATGAGCTAGTGTATATGGTTGTGAGAACCTTTCAGGTATCTTTTGAAAGGAACCTTAGACCCTTGGGCTCCACTTCCCCAAAGCCGCTTCTCACTGACACGTTTCTCCTTGTAGGAGTGAGTCAGGGAATAGCTGGGCCCAGACTCTCACTTGCTGCTTTGCTGTGTCAGGCCCTGCCCCAGAGACAGGGCCTGCAGCCCAGAGAGCAGAGGGCCAGCATCCAGTCTCCTGCAGCCAGGAAGCTGCTAGCGTGTGACCCACTCTGGAGGTTATCTTGTCCTGCTGCAGAGCTGGTCATATTTTGCAACTTCTAGCCAAGCCCTGAATTGGCAGCTGTCGTGCAGGTAAACGTTCAGGAGTTTACTTTAGACTCCATGCTGGGGTTACATAGGAGACCTTCTTAGTTTTGAAGGGAGTTGTTGCCCAGGATGACTGAACGACACACAGAAGGGCCCTGGAAAGCTGGAGCTCCAGGTCTCATTTGCAGGAAAGAACTGGATGGATTGAGCTAGCCAGGCACAGTGGGAGAGGCAGCCTTTGTTTCAAAGTGGACTGTATCCCAGAACGAAAATAAATCCAAAGGAAATCATAGAGATCTATCAGTGGGTTTGGGTTCATTTGCCTGAAAATGAGCCCTTCTTTTGGGGGCTGAATTATTCCAGTTAGCTAAATACGTTTGTGGTGAAGGGCAGTAGAAAAAGGAACTTCACTGAAAGAGGAAGCATATGGTCTTCTGGGCTGTGTGTTTGTGAATGGAGAGAGAGCAAGGCTTTGTAGAGCGACTTTGCCCAGGGAGAAGACCTGCTCACAGAGATCACATTCACCTCTCACCCCATTGTATCTCTCTCCCTGTCCGTGCACTTAGGAAAGAAAAAGCTCAGAAAACTCCCTCACCGCAATCTTCTGCACAGGATCATGCATCCCCCTAGCTGCTTCTATAAGGGATCCCTTCTTCCAGCCATCATCACCCCCTCTAATTCCTCCTTGGCCTGAATTCCGCTTTTCCAGATCTCCACTTCTAAGATTCTTTTAGCCTTAGTTGTAAGCTAGGTCAGAGTTAAGTAAGAATTATTTTATACAGTCAATTTTCAAGATTAGTATTTTGGGAGCGAGCTGCATCAGAGCCCAGGATTGCTCTTGTGCTCCATTATTAGCAGAATTGAAATCCATCTAAGATGGTTTTCCGAGAGCACGTTCCTCACTGTTCCTGGTGTTCATACACCCTCTATTTCTGGGACTTGGGAATGAGGAAATACGAAGGTTTAATCAGCTGGAAGCTGTCTGTGGCTGGAGTGTGACCCTCCACATTGTGTGTCATCTGCTGTGGCAGTTTGTTGAGCAACTCTTGTGACCCAGCATTTATAAAATCAAGGCCAAGCCAGTGCTGTCTTAATAGAAAGTTGCTGCCCCA
This sequence comes from Balaenoptera ricei, assembly GCF_028023285.1. Lineage (NCBI taxonomy): Eukaryota > Metazoa > Chordata > Mammalia > Artiodactyla > Balaenopteridae > Balaenoptera > Balaenoptera ricei. Next base: position 31,440,087 of record NC_082643.1, read on the forward strand.
GAGCAGTTATGATTTAATGGAGACTGTGACTTTGGCTGAAGGGTCCGAGCTTCAGTGCGGGCTTGTTCAGATGTGTTGATGGCAGCTGGGAGTACCATGAAAGCGAGGAGACCAGTCGAGGGACCCGGCTGCTCTTTTGAGCTCTTTTCTACCTTCTGCATTTCCCACCCAAGCCCATAATGTGTACAGGTGATACAAACGCATTTCACAAAATGGTCCTCCGTGAGTGAATAAATCATGCAGCCCATTTAAGAAATGCATTTTCGTTTGGGTTCAAAGTCATGCCCTGCAGTCACTGCAAGGGTCTGGTTCTTGCAGAACATCCTCCCTAATGTTCGCCGGGAAATGGAAGTTTCTCTGTGTCCGGGATTTAATAAATTGGGCTATTAAATTGTAATCCAAGACACCAGCTCGGAAGATGAGGTCCCTTTCAAGTTGTTGAATTTGTTATGACTGGGTGGTGATTGGCAGTGGCTTAAAGGGCCATCATGTGACTAGAAAGTGAGAGGCTGGACCCTGCAGGACTGGTGTACTGCTCTGGAGTGTTTTCGAGGTTATCACTGATTTATGACTGTGCTCCTTAGAGACCAGGAAGTCATTGTGGCCGCCATTAAGGCTTTCATCTTCCGTTTGACCTGATTTTTTTTTTTTTCCACGTTCTTTTATTTATTTATTTATGACTGTGTTGAGTCTTCGTTTCTGTGCGAGGGCTTTCTCTAGTTGCGGCAAGTGGGGACCACTCTTCATTGCGGTGCGCGGGCCTCTCACCATTGCGGCCTCTCTTGTTGCGGAGCACAGGCTCCAGACACGCAGGCTCAGTAATTGTGGCTCACGGGCCCAGTTGTTCCGTGGCATGTGGGATCTTCCCAGACCAGGGCTCGAACTCGTGTCCCCTGCACCGGCAGGCAGATTCTCAACCACTGCGCCACCAGGGAAGCCCTGACCTGATTTTGATTATTGTTTTTTCTTGTGGGGACAACACTCCTCACCTTGTATTACCTATAATTTATTTTCAGCATCTTTGGTGAAAATTAAAAACAGAAAAAAGAGCACCAAAATCCCTAAAGACAGGGCACCAGAATACTCTCAGGCTGCATTGTAAATGTAATTTTGGATATAATTTGATTGACTAATCAAGTGATGCCATGTAGTTATTAGTGGAGTTTTTTTTTTTTTTTTCTCCTCTGAGTATTTGAAAGTTGATGGCTTTTTCTCCTCCCCAGGTGACCGTCCCAATCTTCCTAAGGAGGACACTCCTCCCAGCAGCCTGGACTCATTTTCCTCCCCATCTCCCACGGCTGCCGCTGCCCATGGGCCCCCTGGACCAGACAAAAACCACCTCCTTGCAGATGGGGGTACCTTTGGGAACTGGGCGTCCACTGCGTAAGTAGCTATGCTTTTCTGTTTGGTGCTGAGGGAAGGAGGGCCCTGAAATGAAAGTGGCCCTTCATTTTGAAGTTTACGTGGCAGGTCGATACTGAAGCCGTTAGATCTCAGGACCTTTGTTCTCTAATCAGTGGGGCCGCCAGAAGGAGAAGGGTCCATAAAACAAGGCCTTTCTCTAATAGGGTCTCTGTGTTCCCAGTATGGAAGGGGTGGGCAGGTGCCATTTCAGATCTGTTTTAAGTTCAATTCACGGCAGTTTGGGGTTGCACGAAGGAAGTTTGTTATTGTCCTGCTCGGGATGTTTTCTCGCTAGTTACTGCAAACTTTTAGAAAGATGCAAATGCATGCATTGTGATCAGCAGACTTTCAAGGCTTTCTATTGGATGATATCTTAGTTATATGAATTTTTGCAAGCTTTATGCTAGTGTCCTGCTCTGTTGACTCCGTAGGACCCTGCATAATTGACAATTGATGGATGAAAATATCTGATTTTAGTTTCTCAGTTTGGTTGAATGCCAACCATGAGCAGATCAGCTCAGGTGTATTAGGACAAATAATACCAGTACAAACAAAATACCATGGACCTGGTTTGACTACATGAGGGTTTGTCTTTCTCTGCTTCCCGAGGCTGTGGAGTAAATGCAGGTTGGTGGTGGTGCGGAGCATCAGATTTCAAACAGATGCTCAGAGAAGGAAAAAATAAAAAAAGAACTCTGCTAATAATTACATGACATTACTTGATTAGTCAATCAAATGACATCCAAAAATACATCTATAATTCAGCCTGAGAGTATTTGGGTGTCCTGTCTTTAAAGTTAAAAAAAAAATGTTTTCAAAAAATCAAAGTTGCTTAAAATAAGTCATAGATAATGATGTCATTCTATCCTAGCTGGGCATTCTTGGGACTTTAAATGGAATTGGAGAGTGTTTCTCACATCAGTTGGCTTTTTATAGTTACTGCTGGATTCACATGAACTCATTATGAACTTATTAAGTACTACAAGAGGCTGGGAGAAGTTTGGTATGCTAAAATTTGGGGTGACCTGAAGACTTTGAAAATCTAACCGAAAATCCAAGTGGAACTCAAAATATGGGTACGCATTCTCCAGATGAGATTTTTTTTCCCTCCAAAATTGTCCTATATGTATATTTAAATGCTGAAGACTGTGTATCATGGACTTAAACCACAGAGTACTCAAACAGGCCTGTCATTTTTACTATTCTTTTTTCAAAATAAAAATACTCTTTCACTTTTGTGCTGCAAGCAGCAGTGACAGTGGTAACACAGGAACCCAGCCTCTGCAATGCTGGGCACTCTAGCAGTGGAATTTGGGGTATGTGTGTGTGCGCGCGTGTGTGTTTTAAAGCACAAGCCAGGTCTCTAATTATTCCTGTCAGTAAGTGTCTGTCACAGTCAGTGGAGAGCATTTTAGTCGGTGCTTCTTATTCCACAGTGGTTGTGTGGAGAAGTGACATTCCAAGCCACGATGCAGGCAGTGCTCAGTTCACAGCACGTCCATGGCTGAAACTGGAAGAGCTTGATATTTTTGGTCATAAATCAGATGGGGAGTGAATCCCCCCAGCTTCCTATTCATACAAATTTTAAAATGTTATGGAAAGCACTCCAGCCTTTGAGAGGCCTGAAAGGGAGGGGGCAAAATAAATAGTTGAAACAAGTCTGGAAAGGAGATTTTTGTTATAATGGAGACTTCCTGCTACTTGAAGAGCTTGACTTTTTGTTTTCTGGGCACTGGATAAAACGCATCTCTCTCTTACATGTATATAATATAATTCCTGTGTATCTTTTAAAGGACTTACTTGTAAGCATATCTCAGTGCAGCTTTCTCATTAAGTCGGGGGAGCGCCTCTCACACTTGAGGACAATGAGGACCCCCTGCAGGGCTTGTGAAGCCCACGGCGCTGGGCCCACACCATAGTTAGGATTGGGGAGAGCCTGAAAATGTGTATTTCTCATGTTTTCCCCGATGATGTTTGGCAAACCCTGACATAGACTCCTGTCCGCCCCTCCCTGCATGGTTCTAGGCATGTGCTGATGTAAACAGCTTCTCTGAGGAGTGTAGTTAGGAGAAGTGACAGTGCTTCCTTCTTTTTTCTTTTCTTTTTTCTCCCCTCCCCCTCCCTCCCCCTCCCTCCCCTCCCCTCCCCCTCCCCCCTCCCCTACCCCCTTCCCCTACCCCCTCCCCCTCCCCTCCCCTCCATTCCCCTCCATTCCCCTCCCTTCATCTCCCCTCCCCTTCCCTCTTCTGCCTTCCTAGGATTGTGTGTTTGCTGTCTTCAAGCAGCCCTTGGGTGCCCCCTGCAAACTCTGATTCCCTCTGCCTGAAGTGTCTCCCTTCCTTTCTGCTCAAGACAATCTTGACCTGTCTTGAGGATCTAATTTAGTTTTCACTTTCAGGTAGCCTTCTCTAGGGCTCTAGTCTGCTGGAGGGTTCGGAATAATCCCTTCCTCTGTCTATACCCAATATGTGATGTTAGAAAACGATCCCCTTCTAGTACTAGTTAGTACTTACCTTTTATTGTTATTTGATAGTAGTATATGTGTGTGTCTATCTATGTATCTACCTCAGTGTCTCCATCTGCCTGCCTGCTTATCTATCAATCTTATTCAGTTTGGGCTGCTGTAACCAAAATACTTTGATTGAATGGCTTATGAAGAACAGGAATTTATTTCCCTCAGTTTTGGGGGCTGGACATCCAAGGTCAGGGTGTCAGCCTGGCTGGGTTGAAGTGGGAGGCTGCTTCCAGTGTACAGACTGCTCACTTCTCACGTATCCTCACATGATGGAGAGCAGAGAGCGGAAGCAGGCTCTCTCGTGGATCTTAGAAGGACACCAATCCCATTCATGAGGATTCCACTCTCATTGCATCCTAATTTTCTCCCAAAGGCCCCACCTCCTAACACCGTCCCATGGGAGGGGGTAGGGTTTCAACATGCAAATTTAAGGGGGGGGTCACAAACATTAGATGCATAACACTATCCAATCTTTCCCTCACTCCAAGATCAATCATAAAATTATTTTTTAGAGATTTAATTAATTAATTAATTAATTAATTAATTAATGGCTGTGTTGGGTCTTCATTGCTGCGCACAGGCTTTCTCTAGTTGCAGTGAGCGGTGGCTGCTCTTTGTCATGGTGCGTGGGCTTCTCATTGCGGTGGCTTCTCTTGTTGCAGAGCACGGGTTCTAGGCGCATGGGCTTCAGTAGTTATGGCCCGTGGGCTCAGTGGTTGTGGCATGCGGGCTTCAGTAGTTGTGGTTCACGGGCTCTAGAGCGCAGGCTCAGTGGTTGTGGCGCACGGACTTAGTTGCTCCTCGGCATGTGAGATCTTCCCGGACCAAGGCTTGAACCCATGTCCCCTGTATTGGCAGGCGGATTCTTAACCACTGTACCACCAGGGAAGCCCTCGATCATAAAATTCTTGATGATAAAATTGGGTCTCATACTCTTTGAACTTTTTAGTGATATTGACATAGTTATTAATAAATATTTTATTTCCCATTTAAATTATTATGCATTTATAAAAATGCTTTTCTTTTGGAAGTCTCATTTCTTTCTGTGTATCATTGAATGTCTCTTAGGCAATTTAAAACTCTTTGGGAATTTCACAGAATTAATCTCACCATTTTCTCTTCATAGTGTTTTTCTTTATTTCCTTAGCATTTATAAATTTAGTTTTCATTGTGTGTGCTTTTCTTTTTGTTTCTTTTTTTTTTTTTAATCCATCATCTCTGCCTACCAGCTGTACAGTATTGATTATAGTAGGATCTGAGTAAATCTGATTAAGAGCCCTTTTAATAAAACCGAAGTTGCTGTGTAGTCATTAAAACTCTTCTCAGAGCCTTAAAAAGGAGGCACTGCCTGGACTGCTTGGTTTTAATCCAGAGTGGTGGCTCTCTGTTCCAAAACTTACACTTGCCTTATCTTAGGTCCTGAAAAATGAAGCCCAAATGTACGTAGATCATATAGGACCCCGGTAGCTCTATTGTACAGAAATGCCATGACCCCAGCTACCAGAAAGCAAATTTATGCAGGAAAACCTACAGCAGCTGATATTCTGATATAGGCAGTGTGTAAATACAGCTGTAGCCTCTGACAGGTAGAAAACAATCCAGCAGAATTGGATTTCTTGGGTTTCTGCTGATGTTTATGACTTGTGGGTATTATTCATTGCAGTCAATCAATCTGTAGGTATTCCTTACCTGTACACTCAGGTAAGGTGATGGGTGACTTCATTGCCAGTAAAGAATTGCTAGCTCAGTCTCCTTGGAGGACATTACATCATAGGTCAAGGTATTTCAAATGTTCCAAAGTCATTTTTTCCCCAATAAAGTAGTTTTCTCTTCATTTTTAAAGGATGGAGCAGGTCCTTGATAAGTAATTCTTTTAGGTTTTCTGCCCCAAAAGAAAATCTCTTGTAAGTAGATACCAGGCGTTGTTATCTGCTTCCTCTACAGATTTCCAATGAAAAGGAGCTCCTCCTGCTAGCATGTGTCCATAGTCAAGATGGCAGCCGCATCTTAGAATAGTTCTTCGTAGCTGGGAATGTTGGTACCCTGAGATGTAACTCAGTTTGTGCTCTGGCAGGCTGGGAGGGCAATAAATCCTTCTCTCCCACCCAGTGAGAGGCTTGGCTTGGTTTGGTTTATCCTGAATGTGAAGGTGTTCCTAACACGTCTATCCCAGATGCTGCCCTGAGTCGCTGTTGTGCATCAGAGATACATGCCTCCCCAGGCTTGGTGCTAGTTGGTTAAAGTCATTAGACGGTAAGCTCCCATGCCCATTTACAGCCTTGTGCATGTCATCTGTAGACTTTGTGTGTACTCACTGGTGACCATTTTTATTCTTGTCTATGAAATAATAACTTGCTTCCTTTAAACTGGGCAAACAGATAGAGGTTTCCCATAGACAACTACTTGGCATTTGAGATTACTTGACTTGGTTCCATGATTGCTTTTCAGGGAGTTGATGAATTTTGTGGGGAGATAGCAAAGTACCCCTTAAACTGGCTTCGTGTCTATGACAACAAACCATGAGTGATTTGTCTGAAGTTCAGAAAAATAATCACCTTAAACAATTTTTAACATGTTTTGGTGAAATTGGGTGCACACTTAGAAATTATAAGGTAGCAGTCATAGGCAAACTTTGTCTTCACCTCTTCCCTTCGTCTCTCTTTCTTTCTTTTCTCTCTCTCCTCCACCCCTTCAGGGAGGGCTTCCTCAACCCTATTGCTCCTTGACTTTACTGCTCCCAACCCTGCCAGGGCAGTCAGTTCACCCTAGAAGTTGATGTCTTAAATTTTTATCTCTCTTATTATGATGATTGTTTCAAAAGAAAATAGGGAATTTATCTTTTAAAAGTTTTCTCTCTCTCTCTCTTTTTTTTGGGGGGGGGGTGCATATCTGCTTTTTTGCTGACTTGACTAAGATGAGCACATATGGCTTTTGTAAAAAGGGGAGAAAAGTTATGTATATATAAAAAGAGATCAGGAGATGGTGGTATTTAACCCCCAAAAGTGAATTGTCCATCATAGGCATTTCCAGCATCTTTATTGGCTAGTTAGGACATCATATCCTAATAAGGGGAGCACCTTTTCTTCTCTGCTTACCTGTAGGTGGACCCTGGTTACAGAAAGTGGTGGGTTCCATTGACCGGCGTCTCTGGTAGAGCTGGTGCCTTCATGTGGTGCTGGGTGCTGTGAGGAGTGGATTGGAAGCCAGTCTCCCACACCTCAGTGAGCGGCAAAGTCCCTGGTGGGTTCAGAAAGGTGGAGGTCTAAGATAGCTCGTAGGGAAGTACAGGGCAGATGAGCAGGAGTAGACCGCCTTGCTGTGAGCTCCGGCAGCCTTGTGACTTCTGCCCAGAGGTTAGCCCCATCTGGACCTGTTGGGGGCTGGGGACTTAGAGGGGGCAGAAGCTTCTGCGTCAGCAGTGGCTGGTGGTGAGAGGCTGCAGAGAAGGCTTGATGCGGTAGATCCTCTCTTGCATTTCTCAGAATCAAAGACTGTGGAGCATTAACTCTCGGGGGCCACAGACTTTGTTGTAGCTGCTTTATAACTATTTCATGTTGATCCTCACATCAGACCCAGTGAGGTAGAAGTATGTTCATTTTTAAAGATAGAGAAATGGAGGCACAAAGAAGATCAGAAATTTGCCCCAAGCCACATGACTAGTAAGGGGCAGAGAAGGGTTATGACCCTGATCTGTCCGCCCTCGTGATCTGTGGTTCCCTTGGACTTGTGTTACTGTCGGTATGGAAAGTCTGGTGGCATATGGGAACGTTGTTCAATTGTAGTTTTTCCCCGATTCTGAGACCCAGTGAGCTAACACTGGCTGTCAGCTGGCCGCTGCCCCTGTTTTGAAGAGGGAGCGCTGACCCTGTGTTAAGAACCGTTGCTGTGGTTTATAGTTACCTATGGGGAATAAACCCTTGAATCTGAATTGCGGCACATTCACTATCCAAAACCTTTGGCTGAGATTTGTGGAGGAGGGCATCCTCCCCTGCAGCAGAGCTGGGAGACTTGGAAATTTGATATTTTGCAACAGAGCAACATCCGTAATCTTTTTATGAGTAACGTGATATCTGGTAAAGCTCTTGATGCTAATCTCGGGGCCCACGTGCTTGGCCATCGACCATCAGTCTGTTCACAAGCATTGGGGTGGTGGTGGTGGTGGATAACTTTTGTCCTGTATATCTTCTTGAATCTTCTCTCCAACTCAGTATAGTAATTACGCCGTCCCGACTGACCGCCTGGCGTCCTCACAGCCTTCCATACGTGTCCCTTGTGTCTTGCTAGGGTATTTTTGGTATTTGTATCGTGTACTTGGCACTTGCATGTGGCCTAATTCACCTCTTCCTTTGCTGTGCTCTAACTACAGGTTCTGAAATTCAGAGATTTTATTTTCAAGCTAAATAGTTGGTCATTCATCTAACTTTAAAGCCCCGTAATGAAAAGTTGACTTTCCAAATTAAAGACACTCGTCTGAATTTTTGTAGTAGCTGCTCTACTGCTTAAGATTCAAACAAACAACAAAAAAAATTAAGTCTTCTCATTAGTCTTGTTTTGTTTTTGCTTTCCTTTTTTGTTTCATTGGTTTTTGCTATTGTAATGTATCATTTGCTGTGCATGGATTGGTTGGCTGGGTCTCAACATTGAAATGCAGGCAGGGGCCTCGTGAGCTTTCTGTGAGTTGGAAGACCGTGGTGTAGACTGATAAAGCACTGATTTTAGAGTCAAACAAGCCTGGCTTTGCATTCTTCGCCTGCCACTTAAAACCTTGGAGGCCTTATATAAATTACTTCAGCAAACCAAGGCTTAGCAAGATTATCTGCAAAGGGGGAGTGACAGCACCCACCCCTCTGGATTGTTGTGAGGTTTCAAGGTACCACATGTAATAAAACCTAGTCACGGCTCCCCTGAGAGCCCTAGGTGGCCACCTGCTTGTATTTTCCTTTCCTCCGAGAACTTAATTTAATATTCTTAGTTGAACTTGACCCAACTTCCTGATTCATCAGTTATGTAATCTCCCCACTAAATGGCTTAGGGAAAATAGGCTCACTAGTCCTGGAGAAGCCTTTAGTGTTGACCTGAAGTTGCATTGTTTCCAGCATTTACAGTAGTTACGCCAGGAGAACCTGGGGCTCCTGTCCTCGCCTTGCTGTGTAGATACCTCCTCTGTAGAAGCTTCTGAGACTAGGGCCCTTGGGAAGCTCATGACCAAGGCATAGGGTTCCCAGTGGGACCCAGCCAGCTCTCTAAACTGTTCTGGGCAGTATGGGAAGCTCACCCATCACGACAGGCAACCCGTAAAACAGCTTGGTAAGTAACCAGAGGATTTTCTTAGCAGAGTAGTGCTGTACCCCTTTTGAGCTGTGCTTGGGAGCCCCTGTTTTATATGTTCCACCCTCACGTTGGCTGGTGGCTGTCTTCCACATACGAATTGAGCTTGTGGAAATACTCCCGTCAGTTTCCCTGCGGGACCACAATGCTGAGACCTCTCTACAGCCCCGTAATTCTCTGAAACGCAGCTGCAGCTCCTTTTCTGTTCGGCTAGCAAGCTGAAGTTCAAGCCTTGTCCCTGATTCCACAGTGATCATCTGGAAGGAAGAGAAATGCAATTCAAGGAACACTTTGAGTGAAAGATCAGTCAGAGGTGTAACTCTCAGTTCTTTCATAGCAAACCCCCAAAAAATGATCAGCCTGGGAGTGAACTTCGTAAGATATGGGCTGACTAGGTAGTGGTGTCCTTTCTTGTCAAGGAGGGAAAGCCCCCCAGCAGACCCACCATCCTGGGCGGTGAGGACTGAGTGTTCAGTGTGGTTGTATCCAACCTCAAAAGGTTCTGTCTTATCTGTGTTCAAGAGACTTCCTTCCGTGCCTTTCCTCCTCTCCCTGCCCACCTCCCTCCTTTTTCTCAAGGGGTACCAAGTTCTTGCTTTTACGTGCTGGCTTGATCTGTTGGCTGTCTGCCTCCTGCGTGGGAGGTGATCTTGAGCAATTAGTCAGGAGAGCTGCTGCTGCAGGAAAGCGCTGGGTGCTTGCAGATCGGCTTTTGGCACACACAGGAGTCTCCATGCCACAAAGCCAGTGAAGATGGAGGAAGGCGAGTGGGCTTCTCAAGCCCAGGGGAGTTTACCATCATTATCTTCACCTCTTCCAACTCTCCACTACAAAATGGATTCGCATCTGGTCCATCTCATCCAGGGGTGAGCAGACTGTGACCCACCACTGCCTGTTTTTTTTAATAAATAAAGTTTTATTGGAACACAGCCACCCAGTCATTTACATTGTGTCTGTGACTGCTTTCGTGCTGCTATGATGGCAGGGTTAAGTAGTTGCAAGACCTACAGCCTGCAGACCCTGAAGTATTTATCGTCTGGTCTTTTGCAGAAAAAGTTTGCTGACCTCGATCTAATCTATAAACAAAACTGATCTTTTTGGAAAAGCCCACACTCCTTAAAAACCAGTTTCAACAGTTGTGGTTAATTGCCATGTTTTAGATGGGCGGTCCAAGTGATTTTTAAATGTAACCCTTAGGAATCTTTTCATGTCATTGAACTAACCAAAAGTTTTCCATATGGCTTTTGGATGCCTTCAAGTGTGTGATCATAATTTCAAAAGGCTTTTTAGTGCTTCAGTGATTGAAAAATTTATTTGGGGTTATTCTTTTTACAACCTGTTGTTAAAAAAATTTTTCTTTTATTTTGAAATAGTTTTAGATTTACTGAAAATTTACAAAGATAGTATAGAGAGTTCCCATAGATCCTTCACCCGGCTTCTACTACTAACATCTTACACCGAACCATGGTACTTTGGTTAAAACCAGGAAATTCACATTGGTACGATACTATTACATACAGACTTTATTTCTGTTTCACTAATTGTTTCACTCATGTCCTTTTGTTTCAGGATTCAGTCCTGGATCATATGTAGTCATACTGCACTTAGCAACTTTTTTCCCCCAATGGTGACATTTACTTAATATTTATAGTTTTTTCCCTTTGACAGAGTTCGTTGTCTTTTGGTAAAGAAGATGATTCATTGGTGAAGATGTAAGCCTGGAAAGCAGAGGCGATATACCTAATGCTCACAAGAAGGGCTTCACCTGTTGAGTGCTCACTGTTCTCCAGTCACTGCTGGGTGCTTTATACCTGTCATCTTATTTACATCTTACTGCCACCCAGCCTGTTAACACTTACTTTCATTTTCGCTAAGGAAGCTGAGACCAGGGAGATTGTTACTCTCCCAGGTTTCAGTCGCGGCTGACCCCCAGCCAAGGCTGATAATGCCAGCTCTGCCCCAGCCTCTGAGAGTGAGAAGTGTCCTCCCCTCCTGCCTCCTTTTTTTTTTTAAACAAAAAAAGGAACAAGCTGAGGGACATTAGGAAACTGCACATGGGCACACAGCCAGGGCTGTCTTTGGAACCCAGGGTCTCTGTAGAGTGGCGGCGTTTCATGCAATTGTAATAGGTGTGATTACAGTCCTTCAGTCGCCCTGCCTGTGAGCATCTGACTCAGTGGTCCTGCCCCCCGAGTACCTCTGCCTCTCATCTCTCTCCATTCAGCTCCTTGTGTTCCACTCCAGCCGCCCGCTCGGAGGGACTTGAGGCCGTGAGCTCCGTGCAGTCTTGTCCAAACAGGGCTTTGACCCGACATTGACCTTGAGTAAGTCACCGTCACCGTTCTGCTATCGGCTTCTCATGTGTCACGTGGAACGGTAGCATAGCCGGGAATGAGTGAATGAACACGTGCCAGTTGTGCCTGGCTCAGCACCGACTGTGCCAGGGTGTAGGGAGGGCGTGAGGATACTGACGATGGCGCCCTCGGCTCGGGGCGGGAAGCCTCCCTGGACGCCCACGTGGCAGCTGCCCCCTCCTCTGTTCTCCCGCGGGACCCTGGCCACCTCTCTGTTATGTGGCGCTCGCACGCTGCGTCATGATCATCAATTTGTCATTCTCTTCTCACCTGACTGGGTGCTCATGGAAAACAGCTGTTATAGTTCCCTGGGTGTCCCCAGGGCAGGCATGGGGCCTGACAGGTAGTTCTCAGACCAAGAGTGATGAGCGAACAGGGTCCAGTGTGAACCCCCCTAATGATCAGTGATGTCCTCCCGGCCCAGTGCCGTGGATTATGGCCACTTGTCACAGGGGCATGCTTCTCTCCACTTCTGTGCCCCTCACTGTGCTCACTTGGAACCAACAGCGTGCTGGCTGGGGAATTCCCCCTCGTGCACTTAAAGAAGAACGGTGGCATTTATTTGAACAGAGATTTCCCATAATATACAGATAGACGATATTTCCTTCTGTCTTTATTAACATTTTCAAACACTTTTGCCCAGGACAGCTGTTCTAGACTTATGCTGTACGTTGTTTCCCAGCCTGGAATGAAAGATCATTTCACTAATGTGTTAGCTTCTGCTCGGAGACCTTGCAAATGAGGTCTTAAAATCTTTCCTTCCAGTGCAAACTTCTGATTTGATGCCGACATCATAAAAGCCATCGTCAAATATCTTGGTATTTGGGGGATTTAATCATTTCAGAGAAGCAGTCATTTCTTTTCTTGATATGTATCCTCCCTCGAATGCTAAATTACGTTCTGTGCTCCCAGAGCCTGGAAGCGGGCGCTTGTATTCCAGCACTGCCCAGAGCCTGACCTGCCTATGCTTTGCAAGAAATGTTTGTTAGAGGCAGACGTTCTCTGGTGACTGGTGCAGCTGTTGTCGAATTTTAACAGTTAAGGCCCTAAGTCCCCTCCCCCATTTCTGAAATGTTTGTGCTTTTCTGCTGCCAAAAAGTTTTTTTAATATGCATGGCGCGTGGAGTCTGGTATTGGAGACGATCGGGTCACAGTTTGAATCCCAAGCAGCATATACCTCTGATTTGTTACATTTTCAGAAAAATGAACTCTGTAAAGTATACACATACACAGAAACGGTCATAATTTCATGTTATTGAGGGTTTATTCCTCCCCATCGTGAAAGCTACAGGGTCTTTCCCTCACGTGCAGACCTGTTTTGCCAGGGCAAGAGTGCTGATTCTTGTTACTGGAGAGAATTCGCTCATCATCTTCACAAATGTGTGTTCCACTCCCCAGCCCCTCCACCTGCCCCGCCCCCAGGCAGGAGACTTCCCATTGCCTTAGGAATACCAGGTAGCATTCCAATGTCAGAAAGTTTTCGAGGATGAGTTTTTGAGTTAGCAGGAGGAAATCTCTGTGTTTTTAGTGAAACCCTCTTGTTTCCATTTCTTCCTTTTCTTTGAGAAGGAAACATTTCTCCTCAAAGGGATGTTGGCTCTTTTGCCCCGAAGACAGAGAGGAGTCATGATGCTTTCAGTTTAGTGTGTGAAATTGGGAAGAGAGCAGAGAAACATATTCATATTTCTCTGTAATTTATTTCTGTTCTGGTAAATGTGGTTTCTGAGCTTTTCAGGAAGAGTAGACTTCTGCCTGCATTTTTGCAAACCACAGCTTGGCTTTCAGGAAACATGGCACTTTAGGTGCTTTTTTATAATTGCTCAGCAGCTCATTATTCAATAAAATTGGTGGTTTGTGATCATGCCAGTCTTGCTCATCAAAAATCCATAGTTAAAGGGGCAGGAGGGAGAAGGAATTAAATAGGTTTTTTTTTTTTTTTTTTTTTTAAATGCTTAAATTTGGGAAGTGGTAGGAGAGAACACTTGAAATATTCCATTGTGTTCTAGCAGGTAATGGGCTTTTTAATTCTTAGATCACCTACCAGTTTTGATCTTTAACCCAAAGACTTTCTTAGCCAGGGTTCTCCTCTGAACCACAGAATACAAAAAAATGACCTGAGTATTTTCTCAGTGCTCCCAAGCATGCTGTCAAGAACTGTGACGTCTGAAATTTGACTCTGCTTTGCAGGGTCCCGCATTGGCCTGCCATGATTCCAGGGATGCTGGCAGAAGACGTTGGGCTCCTGGTCAGAGTCAAAGGACTGTACTAATCACAGCCATAGCAGTCCTCAGAGTATTAATCCGAGTCCCAGTTTCCACAGGGTGATGCCCCGTGGCCCAGATAACACCTGCCTGTGGAGTGTTAGCAAGAGAGAAACCCAGAGCTCAGGAAAACCAGATCTTTTATGACAGACGGTAAAGCCTGCTCTTCGCTCCAGGGGAAGACACAACTTTATCTTCCAAGGCTCTGTGCTCTAAAAACATCCTTGAAAAGATAATCCAGCCTTTGCTCACTAGAAGTGCAGAAACACCGAAGACCCGTATTGAATTGTCTCCCAACACATGGGTAGCTAGAACAGTTCTAGACATGCAGGAGAGGTGTTAATTCGTTATGTACATGGATGCCTTAGGGCGCCTTCTCTCAGGAGGCCCAGGCTGAGAAAAACTGCTAGACCTTTGCTCTGGGCTGCCGTTTCCCGAATGCCTAGGGTTCCTCTAAAATGTTTTAAGTCAAAGAAGAGAAAAACAATGTCAGAAATTCTCCTTTAAAAGGAATACTTTACTGCTTTTTGAGAAAATTATAAGTATTATCTTTTAAAGAATTAGATAGTTAAAAAATATTTTTTGATCCTTATTACCAAAAAACAAAATAAAACCCAAATTCTGGAAAGTAGGAGATGGTTTATATAAAGAAACTCATGTTTACAATTTCTTGCCTTCCAAAAAAAAAAATGTTGGCAGGTTGCTTTTGGAGACACCTGTGAAACATCGTCTGGCCTCTGCTGGCTGAGGCGAGAATTCAGGTCTTAGGTCTTGAGTATATTTAACTGCTTCCTGCCTCATCCCCACTCCTTCCCAGCGAAGAAGCCCATGGAAAGTTTCTTGTATCCTCATGGCTACCTGGCTCTGTTTCCTGAACTTTGTTTTGCTGGGCAGGTCTCCTCTTTCACAGGACTTAGTTCTCCACGTGACTTATGATACCTCCTCCCCATAGTAGAGGCGAATATGAATAGTCCAGTCTGCAAAGTTCATGCCCACAGAGAAGTCCTGAGTGGAGGCTTTCTGAGATACTGTGGGGAAACCCAGGGACTCAAATACAGAAATTTAGGTCTAAGTGGGAAGCCTGAAAAGACTCTCTTGGTGAACCAGTGAGTGTGGGATCACATAGCACATCTGTGTGTTGACAGAAAACAAACAAAAAAAAATCACAGAGAACAAACCAAGAAGCAAAAAAGGCTCATGTTGCGAGCTTGACTCTGGGCAAGGATGGGCGACTCTGAGTTCCTGTTTTGGGACAGGGTGGAGAAAGCCGAGCTAAGGATAGGCCCTTACCTTCTGCACCTGCTCTTCCAACAATTCTTTCACTTGCCAGAAGGAGTATTTTCCCTTTACAGAAAAACAAAACAAAACATTTCTTTTTAAAAGAAAGATGTGAGGATGAAGTAGATAATAGCTGTAAAATTTATGACCTTTACTTTTAAAGAACCTCATAAATACACACACTGTTACCTTATCTTCATCCCGTAGCTGTCCTCCCTCTCAGCAGATAGATGGCCATCGTTTCATCACTTGACTATTTATGACCAGGAAGAGTTGGTTCGGGTAGGGTAACACACCTCATCCCCCATCGCCACCAGCACCCACAAGCGCCTTGAGTAATTGCTGGGAGATAAAATGGCAGTTGTTTGGCTGACTGTGGTCTTAAATTCTCTGTCAGAGCTTCACTCACGCCATCCTCTCCCTTCCTGATGAGTAAGAACCCATTAAAGTTTCATTTTCTGCTGAAGAATGGAGTGACTTTTGCTGTTGGTGATACAGATCACCTTGAGATTTATAGGTTTCTTTGCTTGGTATGAAGTAGGTTTTATGACTTCCAAATGAATGGCTGGATAGGGGGATTGTAAATAAGTTGTTCAAAGAATAATGTTTTTAAGATGTTCCTCCTCCCCCACCTTTTCTGATCAGAGTAAAGGCAACCTTCTGTGTACTAAATATCCAGTCAGTAATGCAATATTTCATGGGCCTGGTGTATAATGTTCAGTTGTAGTGTTAGCACACGTGAACTGGCTGCTCAGATGTGGCTTGAAGTCTTCCTGTGCCAAGCCCTCTGCCCGGCTTTGTGAGTCTACACAAAGAGTTACCCACCTGCTGTCAACCCAGAGGCGAGAGAGATGTCTGAAACCAACACAGAACAACTCATGCTGATGGGCCCTCCCATTTATTGGTGTGATGGGCCTTCAGAGAAGGTCTGTGACTTAGAGAGTCCAGAGGAGAAGAACTGGGGGAGGCAGCTCGAGCTGAGCCCGGGGGGAGGGGACAGACTAGAGCCAGCAGAGGAGCACAAGAGCCTGAGGTGGGGAGGAGGGGAAGTCATGGGAGCAGAGCTGTGGGCTAAGAAGCCAGGCTGCCAGGGCAGGTGGGGGAGCACACCTGTTCCTGGGGAGGCACACGGGGTGGCCTGGGTCTTACCCAGGTGGCTGAATGTGGCTGATGGAACTGGCCGAATGGGAGGCCTGGGGCCAGGGGCTTGGCTAGGAGACCTCCGCCATGACACCGGCATCAGCAGTGAGAATGGGATCGTCTCCCGTTCACGACGAGAGCACAGAGAAAGGAACAGCCTGGGAGCTTTTTGCAGTAAAAATGGACAGGACGTGGTGTTAGTTCTGCTTTAGAAGAAGAATCAAAGATAATGCTCAGTAATATGGAAGGACACGGAAGCTGCTCGTAGAAACTGGTTTTAGCCAAAGTGGGTGAATTGGAGGGGAGGGGCATCTGGGTATAGCAGCATTGAATACATATGTGTTGAAAATGTACTTGAGTAAAACAAGCAGCTTTCAGCCCTGTGCTTTTAAAGCAAGCTTCGTAGACCATAGTCACAAGCCTCCAGTTTTGAGATCATTGAAGAATAATTTATTCAGATCAACACGTATTTATCGAACCCTCCACGTTTAGAGGCCCCTCCATGAGTCTGTTTACTGACCTTTTTACATTAACTTATTTTCAAAATTGGCAACTATTAGGGAATGTTAAGGTCACCAAAGATTTACTGTTCATTGGTTTCTCACTTAAATGCTAGTCTTTGGTCCACTCTAGAGGAATCTTGATTCCCAGTGGCATTCTGTTCTGAGTTGCCACGTGTATATGACCAGATGAAAGAGCTTTATTTATTTTTTTTATTTTTATTTTTTTATTGGAGTGTAGTTGCTTTACAATATTGTGTTAGTTTATACTGTACAGCAAAGAGAATCAGCTATATGTATACGTATATCCCCTCTTTTTTGGATTTCCTTCTCATTTAGGTCACCACAGAGCAATGAGTTGAGTTCCCTGTGCTATACAGTAGATTCTCATTAGTTATCTATTTTATGCATAGTGTCAATGGTGTATATATATCAGTCCCAGTCTCCCAATTCATCCCATCCCTGCTTGGTATCCATACCTTTCTTCTCTATGTCTGTGTCTCTATTTCTGCTTTGTAAGTAAGATCGTCTATACCAATTTTTTCAGATTCCACATATATGCCTTAATATACGATATTTGTTTTTCTCTTTCTGACTTACCTCACTCTGTATGACAGTCTCTAGGTCCATCCACGTCTCTACAAATGACCCAATTTCGTTCCTTTTTATGGCTGGGTAATATTCCATTGTATATATGTACCACATCTTTATCCATTCCTCTGTTGATGGGCATTTATGTTGCTTCCATGTTCTGGCTGTTGTAAATAGTGCTGCAGTGAACATTGGGGTGCATGTGTCTTTTTGAATTATGGTTTTCTCTGGGTATATGCCCAGTAGTGGGATTGCTGGGTCATATGGTAGTTCTATTTTTAGTTTTCTAAGGAATCTCTGTACTGTTCTCCGTAATGGCTGTACCAATTTAGACATTAAAAGGCCACTGTTGAATATTTAGAGCTATAGGTCATGGGCTTGACTGTAGATTCTTTTGACTTTCCTTATAAGCAGAAAACATGAATATCTCAAAAGTCCAAGCAACTAGTTTTGGCCGTTGGATTCTGGTGTTGTAATTAATGCACCAGTATGGCGCTAGGTTGGACAAGACTAGATCTTCTCCACAAACCTGAAGAAGTACGGTGAGGCATCTCTAGTTTTGGGGTGTGGCTCTTGGGGCTACAGACCTGGGAGGAGGTGGAGAGGACTCTATCCCTTTCAGTCATCAGGAGAGAGAAAGGAACTATCATCCTGGCCATTGAGGAATGGGGTGTCATGTATTTGGTGTTCCGTGGCCTTTATACTATTAATCCTGTTCTTCAAACTTCCACGCTTAGCCCAAGCCAGGCCCGATCATCCACGGTCCAGTGGCTTAACCCTCAGGCACCAACCACACCGAGCTGCAACACAGCGGTTACACCTCCTTCACCCAAGCTGGCGTCTTTCCCCCTCTCCCTTCCTGCCACCGTAGCGGACAAGCCACCTGAAAGGTATGTGGTTTGGAGCGTGATGTAGAATGTGAGGGCGGCACACACAGGGGCCTGATCAACCTGAGCACGTTCTTGTGCTCCCCACGTGGAAACAGCTGCCGGTCTCCTGGACTTCGTGGACAACATTTACAACCTTGCCTTAGACTTAAAGGTTCAAGAACAAGTACATTCTTAGAGATTTGCCTTACGTGAGACCTGCTTGAACCTACTCTTTTTGATGCTGGTTGTGCATTTATGAAACCACGTATTTTGGAAGAACTTTTTATACATGAATAGAAAGCTCATGGTTTGTTTTAAAGGAAGGTAAACGGGGCACTGGGAACCGTAATTAACACAGCTCTTTAATGGGCCAGTGGTGCAGAGGCCAGAGGTGCTGACCTTTAGCACAGCCCTTCCTCTGGGACAGCAGGCTGAGGCTCTTCTCCCCATCAGTGGCTTCCCCTGCTCCGGCGAGGTGGGATGCTTCCTTCTGCCTCGGTGTGCATCTGGCTGACAGCCTGGTCTCCATCCTTCCCCACTGTGTTCTTTTCCCACAAGAACACACAGGATGTTTTGACAAGTGTTGAGAAGCCGAGCCTGATGTCCCTTTTGGGGGCGAGACCCAGCTGAGAGCAATGAGCCCCTTCCAGGGTGGCGTGAAAGCAGAGCGTCACTGTAGACAGATGGGCGTCCGAGGGGCATGGCTGGAGCCACTTAGTGTCCGTGTGCCTCTGCCCTTCGCTGCCTCGCCTTCGGTCTCAAGACACCGGTGCTTTTCCTTAATAGATAAACTGAAATGCTTCAGAAATAAACGTGCCCTGTGGTTCTAATAACGCTGAACGAGAGGGAAGGGCATCCCACTGAGCGGAGAGGAGAAGTAGGTGAAGAGGTTCAGGGAAAGCTTCTCAGAGAGGCTCCCTAAAGAAAGACTGGGGTTTGAAACCTGTCATTTACTTGACAGTCAAGTGCTGTGGTTTGCCCGATGTTCCCTTTCCCGCTAATTTCCTTTTTGGAAGGAGCTGCCGCGCTGGTGACATAGAAATGAGATTTGGGCAGTGCGGGCGGGGGAAAGGTGAGGTTTCTCGTGTTTCACTTGGTGCCTTGCCTGTTCCCTCTTCAGCGTCATCAATCGGAAGGCCCGGGCAGTGTACCCGTGTGAAGCAGAACACAGCTCGGAATTGTCTTTTGAAATAGGAGCGATTTTTGAGGATGGTAAGTGTTAGTGGGAGCTTTGTGGGAGGCTGTCTTCTGCCGGCCCAGAGGGTCTACAGCCCAGAGCAGACAGGCGGTCCCTGGCTGTGGGGTTGTCAGGAGCAGAAGTCTGTCTGTCCCTTGATGCTTTGGCTGGGCGAGAGCCTGCCCACGTGGCTCCCAGGAACCGAACGCCAGGGGACTGTGGGTGCCCACTTCCGCTTTAATCTTGGTTATTCTCCAACTCTTGTAACTCTTGAGGGTCTTCATTCGGGATATCTTTTTCCTGATGTAGAGAAGCTGGTGCTACTTGGAGTTAAGAAATGTTTGTGATTTGCATCCTCTGTTTTCCTCTCCCAGCGTCCCCACCCTAGCCTCCTAAATGCTTCAGGTTCACCAGCTCTGAGCTACAGACACGTGCTTTGTCGACCAATTTTGGTTTATCGTTCCCTTACCATTCTTACGCTTTACATGAGTTTTGCTTGTTTGAATAGTGCATGAATCTCTAGATACGGGTATTGACTTTGCATACTGAAACCAGGGTATAGATTTTTGTTTGCATGTTTAATAGTCACACATAAGCATTGAGGAGCTATGCCCGGCTTCAGGTTTCACAAATTCTTCCCATGGTTCAGTGTACATCTCTTCCCTCCCCCTTGATTTCTTCCTTCCCAGTCCTCCTCATTATGAAATTCATTGGTTGCTATGGAAACAGTGATGTTGTGTGGGGGCAGAGCTGCCCAAAAGGGTTCTGGAGAGGCAGCGAGAACCTGTGATGCTTGGAATGGAATGGTTGATTAGCCAGAATGTTTGGAATATATGGAGTATATCAACACAACGCCTGGTGCTATATTGTCAGTAATGCGGCATGTGCTGATGATTGTTTTTTAGAAAGCAAGTTGCCTCATTTAGAGTAGATTTCTATATCTGTGTGCTACGTACTCTGGAGAGCCAGAGACTCCTGATAGTGTCAGAAAACAAACAACAACAAAAAACCCCACGTATGACAGAATTATACTTCGTGGAGAAATTTTGCTCTTGGAGTAGAAGCAAGATCAGTCCTCCGTCACCATAACATACATGCATGCAGTTTTGGCAGGAGAGTCAGTTAGCTGCCCTCCTCCAGGCCTGTCATGTATGGGCACCCATATGGCAGAAGGGAAAGCGGAGAGCACTGAAACCCACCATTTAGGACATGAGGATGAATTTTGACGCTGTGTGGTTGATTAGATTTGTCCGGGGCCTCAGAACACAGTATGGTTCATGTGATACTTACCTTGGTGGAAGGTGTATCTATTAGAATGCCTTTGGCTGCAAGTAACAGATAGAACTGGTTAAAGCAGTCATGAAAGCGGATTCGCTCACGCAATAAGAAGTCTGCACGTGGGGAGCTCCAGGGGCTGGTTAATCACCACCTCAAAGATGTCACCCAAGACCGCAGTGTTTCCATCTCTGCTTATGGACAGGGGCCTCTGGCTGGTTCCCCAGCACGGGTGGGATGGCTGTCCCAGTTCCAGGCCTCATGGCCACACTCAACCCTAGCAGAAGGGGGTTGCCTCATCCTTGTGTTCTTTTTTTAAGCATGAGAAAACTTTTTCAGAACATCCTTCCTTAGGTGACCTGCTCTCACGTCTCAATAGCAAGAATGAGGTCATGTGCTCCCCTTAAACTCATTGCCAGCCAGGACTTCAGATCAATCAGCACCACACTGGGTCTAGGGGCTCCTCCTCTGGGCACGCAGACATGGGAACGGGGGTCAGGACCCCAATCAAATCCGGTTCTGCCAACTTGGATATTGGGAAAGGCCGATAGATGTCTGATGCGGGACACTGAAGTTCTGCACTTTTAAAGTCCCTTGGTGACTTGCAGGAGACCTCCTAAGAAAAATAGTGTGTGCGTAGGGGTGTGTGTGTGTGTGTCTCTCTATCTCTGTATATGCTCATATCCATGTATACACACACATACAGGCATACACACACACATATGTCAGTGTGTTTCGGGAACAGGAGAGTGATTGACAGCAGGTAGCTATCAACTCTGCACTTATTTTGCCTGAGGTCAGTTGGCTTTTCCACTTTCTCTGTGACCCTGGGCAAGTTCCTTAAGTTCCCTCTGCATCAGCTTCTCCATCCTAATCCACAAGGATGTCCACACGTGTAGTGATGTGTCAGGGCAGCATTTTGGGCCACGTGTGCAGCACAGACATTGTGGAGGATGTTGCCGACCTTGGAGCCTCGCTTGGCGCTCCGTGCACCCGGCTTCGTTTTGAGCCAAGGCACATACCACTCAGATTCCGGGCTCTGTGGCGCTGGTGTCCTCAGGTCCTCCCCCAGGCCAGCTGCTCTAGAGACGCTTGTTGACGTGTTGACACCTTCCCTGTACAGGAGCACGTGCACGTCTCGTTTGATGTGAGCTCCTTGCCTTGCAGCCCCTGCATCCCACTCCTGTTCTTCTGTTGCCAAAGATACGCACGGGGACCACGATCGGAACGCACATCCCCAAACTTACTGTTTCTTAGGGTGGTTCTTAAAGGTCACAGAAAATGGAAGACCCTTAAGCAGGATTTATTCTTTTCTGTGTGTTTGCACCTTCATCTTCCGTGCATAGTTGATCTCTTAGCAGAGACTTGATAACTAGTTGGAAGTGTTTGCTTAGAGCACATCTAGTGATGCCTCTCCTTGAACGGCTGCGGCTCTTCCCTTCCGATGACGGACGCGGGCCGGGCCGGAGCAGCAGCTCCCCTGGCCTCAGCAGCAGCTCCCCTGGCCTCAGCTCCCGTCGCTCCAGGCGGCCACTGTTTGTAACTCAGCCACTGGAGTGTCGCTGGGAACATGTCCTTCCTGCAGACCAGGGATACTTAGCATCGCTGAAATGCCTGAGACGTTTTTTTCTGTGTTCATTTGTCCATTTGGAGTCTTCCAGCTACCATAAATGTGCTTGCTCTTGCCTTGCCAGCCGCTCTTGTCCCTCGTGCAGGCAACAAAGGAAATTGGCTTACGCCATTCAGTGGCCTTTGGAGAAGACAAAATCCAGGTCAAAGTGGCCCCTGGGCCGCGTTGTCAGTAGTCACGCGGTTGCGAACATATACAACAGTAGGAAATCCTGACCCAGAGTGTGGAAGGGAAAGGGATCTTTAGTAATCACCTCGCCCCATAACTGTTCCTTGCTCTTCGCTCTTACCGTGTGGGCCTGGACTTGAGTTTAAATTCTAAGCTGAAGATTCATTTCTATAGTAGACGCACTAATGCTTAGCCGTTGTTCTGGGGCAGTGCCTCCCATATCCTCCAGGGGGCGCCGTGTGTAAGGTCTCAGGGCAGCTGATGTGCGCGTGACAACCAGAGGCCAGTGCCCTTTTCTCTGGGCCTAGGGAACCTCAGAAATACGTTACCTCGGCGACCAGTCGCTTCTGCTCTCTTTCCCGATAGGTAGCCCTGCAGCTGCCGGAGCCACCAGTGCAAGCAGGGAGTGGTCTCCCTCCCCAGGGCTGCCTGGCATTAGGATTTCCAAGGTCTGACTCTCTCTGGGCAGGGAGGCTGGCTGCCTTGTTTGCCACACTTTGTTCATTTCTAACCTGGAGACAGGATCTGTCCATTGTTTGGGGAGCAGGTGTGGCCCAGATTCATCTTTAAAAGCTGCTGGTGATTCATTTTAAAGTCCTCAGATATATAAAGAGCAATCCTTGGAAGACAGCTTGCCATTATCTTAGAAAGTTGACCCTCTTATAGACCCCACAACCTAACAGTTGCGTTCTTATATATATCCCTAACATGAGGGAATCTTAGAAACTCATTTTAAGTAAATAAGTGCAAGAAGACTCTATAGGGCGTGATTCTGGTTCAGCTCACAAATATACAAAATAAGTAGTATATTATTAGGGATATAAACATATGTGATGAACCTGTGTTTGAACCATCGCTGGGGTAAGACGGTGAGAAACACAGCATTGAAGCTGCCGATCCCCTTGGAGCAGGGGGAGGGTGTGAGGGGGGAGGGCAGAACAGAGGAATGAGCCCAGGACGGAGGCGTCCATGTCGGCTGCAGTTCTTGAGTTGAGTGTGGGTTCCTGCTATTTGTTTTATAATGATGATGATTTAGATATTTGTCATTCATATTGTTGACATTATGTTAAAAAATACCCCAAGCTGAGACCAGATTCTGTTCTGGAGAAAGCGTCTCACAAAGTATTCTTGTCCCTAGCTTAGTGTCCTCGTTATGGGATGGTAAATCAGGAGGACATGGAGAAACCACCGTGAGATACCACCTTACAACCTATTAGGATGGTCATTATCAAAAATATGGAAAATAACGAGTGTTGGTGAGGATGTGAAGAAATTGGTACCCCTGTGCATGGCTGGTGGGAATGTAAAATGGTGCAGCTGCTGTGGAAAATAGTAGGGCAGGTCCTCAAAAATTAATCATAGAATTACCATGTCGTCCAGTAATTCCTCTTCTGGATATATAGCCCAAAGAGTTGGAAGCAGAGACTCAAACATATTTGTACACCCATGTGCATAGCTGGCATTTTTCACAATAGCCAAAAGGTAGAAACAGCCCAAATGTCCACTGACAGACGAATGGATAAACAAAATGTGGTCTATACATATAATAGTGTATTCAGCCATAAAAGGGATGAAATTCTGACACAGGCTGCGACATGGATGAACCTTGAAGACATTATGCTAAGTGAGATAACCCAGTCACCAAAGGACAAATATTGTATGATTCCACTGATATGAAATATCTGTAGTAGGCATGCTCATGAAGACAGAAGGTAGAATAAAGGTTACCAGGAGCTTGGGGAGGGGGAATGGGGAGTTAGTGTTTAATGGGGACAGAATTTCAGTTTGGGAAGATGAAGAAGTTCTGGAAATGGATAGTGGTGATGGTTATACAGCATTGTGGATGTACTTAATGCCACTGAACTGTACACTTAAAAATGGGTACAGTGGTTACGTATCTACATATATACGTTACATATATTTTACCACAAGTAGAAAAGATCACGCTAGCAGGGAGCATTGGTGTAACTGTCATAACATTCTCATCAGATTCTTAAGGATGTGAGCCTCGCCCGGGGCCACACAGCTCGTGAGTGGCAGGACAGGGTCTCTGGCATAGGCGGTAGCTGGCACACAGTTAGCGCTCCCCAGTGTGTGCCAAGCGAGCGCTGTACTGTTTGCTGTGTGTCACGGGAGTCTTCAGTGAGCAGCCTCTTGGTGTGGGGCGTGGAGCTACCGACCTGCCCTGTCCCCACAGGAGATTGTGGCCAGGTGGCAGCCCAGCATGCGGGAACGAGCAGGAATGGTCTTCGTTCCTCCCCCATGGTCACTACCTCCCTGAGTGTTTGAGGAAAGGATCTACTCGGCCCCCAGACCCCCACCCCGCGTTGCACGACCCCTGGGTGCCTCTCGCATAGAATCCAGTCCCTTTCCCCAACGGGGGCTGCGCTCCGATGGCATTGCCAGCGTGGGATTAAGTGAGAGCCCTTAAACACCCTGCTGTGAGGAACGATGTTGGGGTAGAAGTCAGGGTGCGAAGAAAGGGGTGCCACCAGCTCACCTGGAGGGCGCATCTCTGGTTCATTTGTTTATTCATCCTTTCAGCAAATCATCCTGGTCAAGCACTGTGCTGGGGAACGCAGGTCGTCTTATGTTAGAGCCTAGACTAGGAGGGAGGGTCCAGTGTGTGTGTGTGTGTGTGTGTCTGTCTCTCTCTCTCTCACACACACACACCCCAACTCACAGGGAATGAGTAGGGGGCACATATGGCGGCTCTGACCTGGTCTGGAGCATTGGGAGTGGTCTCGGAGGGAGGGCATACCTCAGCTGGTATCTGAAGGGCAAGGAGGGTCGTCCAGGCATAAACGGGGAGGAAAGCAGAGGACCAGCCATGCAGAGGTCAGACTGTGGGTTGCTACACAGGAGTGGGTTATGAACCCCGTTTGCTGAGTTGCCATCAGCATTGAAAAATAATAGAAAAGAGTGCATCACACGTAGTGAGGAAGTACTGTTCCGTGAAGCGTTTGTGTATTGGGCGTGTGGACATGTGTGCTGGGTTTCGGCTGCACAGTCAGCCGTCTTCTGATGGGTTGCGGTCATGGCTGCCTTGCTCGGCCAGCTCCCGGCTTGGTGTGCTGATCCAGCCCACGCCTCCCCTTTCTTCTACATGCTCGGCTGCCACGTCTGCTCCTGGCCGTGGCCGAGGCCTGAGTCGGGGCCTGCCCACAGCGGGGGGGGTTACTGGATGCTTCTGAACCCTGGTGATGAATGTTTGGACCCTGTGCCCTTTGCTGTCCAGCCCGCGGTCACTGTCCTGTGTGTCCGTCATGGCTCTTGGCGGAACGTGGAGTGTGCAGGGCACTGAGCCCAGCTGTGGAAGGTCTCGCCCTGCCCTCAGGAGTTCCCCGTCCAGGTGGCAGGCAGACAGGGGCCCAGATGATGCCGGTGAGGCCTGGCAAGTGCCGAGAATGGCCGAGGAAGACTCCCCAGAGGACAGGGTATCTGGGGTCTCTGAGGAAGAATTCCCCGGTGAAGAAGTGGGGGAAGGCATGTCAGCAGACGCCGCTGCAGGTACAGAGGCCTAGAGGCTCAGCCGGGGCTTTCTCTGGATGATTCACTGTGGGTGACCCGCATGATGTGCTTGTGGGCGAGTGACGGGTGGCTCGGGAGGTGGCAGGGCCAGGCGCCCGTGCAAGCTTGGGTTTGTTCCTACAGACAGTGGGTGTTATGCAGGGCAGTGCCGTGTCCAGCTGTGTGTTCTGGAAAGCTCATTGAGCTCCTTTGTGCACTGTGGATTGGGAAGAGCCTGACCGGAAGCTGGGGGACCGGTTAGGAGGCTGTGGCGTGAAGACAGGTGAAGGATGGGGTGGCCAGGGGGGCACCTATAAATAACTCTTGTGCGGATCTGTAACCAGACATCCCAGGAATGGCCCCCGTTTCGGTGTTGGTTAAGCCTTTAAGACCCACAGCGGTGCAGTGAGTTCCCAGGCGGAAAGTACCCGGGAGCGTTTTGGTAAAAAGGATTTCTCTTCCTTTTCAGTGCAAACCTCAAGAGAACCTGGCTGGCTGGAAGGGACTTTGAATGGCAAGAGGGGCCTGATTCCACAGAATTACGTCAAGCTGCTGTAGCCACTGGCCCGTGAGGGCCCCGCTGCAGACCCTGGCCCCCGAGGACCTGCCTGTGGGGTGTGAGCACCGTCTTCCCCCCCAGGTGAACCCACGGCCACCTGGACACATGGCAATGACAGATCACAGACTGGCACTCCGGTGGGGGTGTGTGTGTGTGGAATACTGCTAGACGTGGGGGGAGAGGGGACGCACGGCACAGACCTGCGTAGGGCTGTGCGGATATGTGCGGCGGGAGAAGGATGTCCAGGTTAACAGAATGGACTTTGCATTTTCAAGCCTTGGGACTCGTGAGTTTTAATTTTCCCGTCTACAGAGCGAGAGGAAGGGCAGCCTTTTGCCGGCCCGCCTGCCCCACTGGTGGCCACACCACCGGACACCCCCCCCCCCCCGCCACGCACCTGAAAGGGAACTGCGTTTGCAGGATGTGCCCGTAACTCTGGTGTCGTGGAGGGGCTGCCGCTGGCGGGCGGTGCATTGGTCTAAACCCAGAGGGCAGCGGACAGAGGCTCCTTGCCCTATGGACAGCTGCCCTGGGGACCCCACGCTCACTGGACTTAGGGCACCGGCGGACTCACAACAGGCTTTCTCCTCCATGCTGCTCACCTGTGTGCTGTTTCCCCAACCACCACCTTTCAGCCCCGAGCTCTCTGTACATGAAATAAAATATAATTTACTATTGGATCTGTGTCCTCACGTGGGGAAGAGACTGTGGAATTCACTCACTCTGTAACATTTCACGATCTGGCCGCCGGTGGACGGGCACGCACTGTCCCCTGGTGTTGGCACGTGTGCGCTCACCTGCAGGATGGGTTACCCAGGAGCCTTGCTGCTTCGGAGCGGGGCGTGTTTCTGGGGGCAGCGGTCTTCTCTGACAGGTGAGATCCTGGCGGGCCCCCTCCAGCTGCCTCAGCTGGCCTCTCCCTCGTGTCCTGCAGGAACCCGGGCCAGGATGGGGCTGGGGCGCTGCCCCCCAGGGCTTTGTGTGTGAGGCCCGCCCTCCCGATGACCTTCAGTGTACAGCCCTGTCCCCACCCCACACTCCCTATGTTTTCCAGGCCTTGGCGCTCACGTCTCCATCTGGATTTAAGCCGGGCTGCAGGACGGCGGGTCAGGCATTCAGACCGTTCCTGGAGGAACCTCAGCCACGCCCCTGCAATGGATGCTTTGTTGTTTGTCTTCTCAGCCTCCGACTCCCAGGCACAGGCTAAACCGACCTCTCCGGGAAGGGGGAGCTTCTCTGTCCCCTGACCTGGAGTCCCTGGGATGTGGAGCTCATTTCTAGGGTCCTCAGGATTGTGAAGCCAGACCCGCTCCAGGGACCGCTCTGGGGGCCCGGCATGTCTGTCTTCCCCACAGGAGGCTCCTCGGCCTGTCACAGTTCTCCCCTAAGATTGTCACAGGAAGGATGTGTCTGTCGCCTCTTCCCCAGGTGAGATGATTCCAGAGCGCTGGTTATCAGTTTGGAACTCGCCTCCCCTGGACCATGTAAAGTGTCAAGTTTGGGGTCAGGTGTGTAGAAGGGAACAGACCCGTTGGAAAGTATCCATGTTCTACCTAAAAGTAAGGACAATCTCAGTGCAGCATAATTTAAAATACTGGATTGCAGGCCCAGTGGAGGGTTTTGGGGCTGCTGAAGAGCCCAGGGCCCCATGACAATGGCCGGCCGTAAGGCCAAGGGCCAGCCTGACCAGGGGGTGGGGATGGCATCGTCCCCCGTGTCCCCCGTGTTTCTGAGTTATCACTTCCTGCCCCTGCCCGCTGCTTAGGGATGTAGAAGAAAAACTTGGCCTGGGGCAAACTCTCCCATTTCCGTGGGAAGATACAAACTCACGGGCAGTTACAGTGAGTGGGCTCAGGTTAGCACTGGGAGTGATTTCCTGGCCGTGTTCTTAATTGGTGTATATCTATGGGGCAGTAAAAATATGACCCACCACACTGGGGCTTGATTTCTTTGCTCGCTTGAGGAAGACTTCGCTCATTCACCGTGAGGTGCACCCAACCTGCTTTTGCCACCAAACTGTTGTTAACTCCCAAAGTGCGTTTATCACCACTTCCTTGGTCAAGGAAATTGCTATGAGATCTGGCTACCTGTGTGGTTTGGGGCAAATTAAGTTGACTCTGTGATTCTGTTCCTGCTTTCTAAAAAGGAAACGGTACTCAGAGGTTGTGGGTTGAAGTGACTGAATGCCAGTAGCATGCCCAGCACATAGTACGTGCTCACTTAGCACAGCTAGTCCCCATACTGTTACTGCTGTGAGTGTCACTTGCCTCTTTGTTGTCGGGGCATCTGTGTTCTGTAGGATGACAGTGTGGCAATGGTGAAGCCTCAGGACAGCGCTGGCTGCAAGGGCTCCCACAGCCCCAGCCCTGCCATCCCCTCCTGTGGTTGTTTCAGGAAGAACGGGGTCACGCCAGAGGGGAGCCAGGGGTGTCTTCCTCTGCAAGTAGGACCAGTGTGGCCACGTTGGCCACAGCCCCCAGCTGGGGAGCCTCCCTCTGGGCCTGGCCCGGAGTATACTTACTAACGGGATCAGGAAGTGTTCCCTTGACTGGCAGATCATCTTCATTTCCCCAGAGGAGAAACGGGGGGATGGGGTGGTAGGATTTTCTGTTTTTGCTGCATGGGTGCGGCCAATCCCCTGAGCATCTGTTGAAGGCTGGCTGAGCAATGGCCCTGCCCCCCTCATGGCTCAGGCCCCGCAGCCCCGCCTCGTTCAGCACCAGTTGCTTAGACCAGGTTTCGGCCTGTGTTCATTCAGAGGCACGATGAGGGTGTGGGGTTTGGGCAAAAGAGGGCGCTCAGATTTTGTTTCTTACTTGCGGTGGGGCTTGCATTTGACGGTGTCACCCCAAGGCTGGCCCTGGTGGTCTCTGTGCCTGGAAAGGAGATGCCAGGTGAGATCAGAGCCAAGTGGCCTAGGGGGGGCTGTAACCCCCCTTTCTTTGTAGTAGTAGAAACGTCTGTAGTTGGGAGTATGGGTGGGGAAAGCAATGGATTGTCTGTACCAGTGGTGGGCATTCAACTCATTCTTTCTTTACGGGGACTGACTGAGCCAGGGGAGATTATCTCATTTTAATGGAGGCTCTCGAGCAGAGAGCTTTGTTTAGATTCAGTAAGCTAGCCTTGGTCTTTCTGCTCTACCATCTTGCCACTGGGGGCCGGTAGGGGACAATGGCTATGAGTTGAATTGTGCACCACCTTCCAAAATTCATACGTTGAAGTCCTAACTTCAGTACTTCAGAATGCGACCTCATTTGGCAGTAGGATCATGGCAGATGTAATTAGTTCAGATGAGGTCAGTAGGGTTGGGCTCTAATCCAGTATGATTGGTGGCCTTATGAAAATGGGAAATTTGGACACAGAAACAAGCACAGAGGGAAGGCAGTGTGAAGACACACAGGGAGAAAATGGCCACATACAAGCCAAGGAGAGAAGCCAGATACAGATGCTTTCCTCATGGCCCTTGGAAGGAAACAAGCCTGATGACATCTTGATCTCAGACTTCTAGCCTCCCAAACTGGGAGACAAGACATTTCTGTTGATTTTAAGTGCCTCCCCCCACCACCCTGCCCCAGTTTGTAGTACCTTGTTACAACATTTCTAGGAAACAAATACAGTGGCTAAAGTACGTGTTTTGAGTTAAAAAACAACCTATTTTGAAATTCTATTTTCACTGTTTTATACCTTGGTGACCTTGGACGAGTTCACTTCACCCCTTTATGCATCAGTTTTCTTCTGTGAAATGGAGAGAGTGGTACCAACTTCACTGGGAGGTTGGGACAAATGATGATGTTAAGTGCCTCAAGGGTACCTGGCAAGAAATACGGTTTAGTAACCGGGGAAGATGGGAGACGGTAGCCGCGGGGTACCATGTTGGGGGGTGGGGTTAGTCTCTGCCCCCCTTTTCATCTCCTAGCTATGCCTGCTTCCCTCCAGCGTACCTTCTCCAAGGCCATACCTTGCTCTTTCCCTCTGCCCTATATTGTTCGCCCTTTCTCTGCCTTCCCAAGGGCACACGCTGCCTCCTTCCTTTTGACCTTGTCTCTGTTCCCCATTTGCTTTCACGCTGGGCCCCTTCTCACTGGTTCTCCCCTGAAGACTCTCACAGCCAGGTCTGGTGACTCCTTCCTCAGCCAGAGTTCTGCGTGACTTTTTGAATCTTCCTGAGCTACCCGACTTTCTTTCCTCCCTCCTCTGGGAGGGATGTTATTCCAGGAGAGTGTCCTCAAACAGCTTTCCGGCTCCTAGCTCTGCAAATGTCTTCTCTGATGCTTGTCAGCACTCTTTTTCCTTGACTGGCCTGGGTGGTACCTTATTGCTCCCCTATTTGGGTAACCCGGCACATTCTCCTAATGCTTTAATGTCTGGCTAAAAGTATCTCAAATCTGCTGGGTGGAGTACCTTGGAGAATTCTTTCCTATCAGAATATCAACTTGACTGGAAAGTAGACTTTTGATTTTTGCCCAAAAAGAGACCGCATTTTGGATGGGCAGTAAGTGCACGGGATTCCTTTAGGCTGCTCGGTACCATGCGTCAGTGTCTGAATTTTTCCTTCCTTGGAGGGTTTAGCAGCTGCAGGTGGAGCAGCTCAGAGAGTGGGCGGAACACGATCCGACTCAGCTCAAGCCAGTTTTCACAAGAACCATGACCTTCTCTGGACCAGGCTGGACCAGGGCATGAAGATCCAAAGAAATGGCTTTTTCAGACTATGGAAAACTTGGAAATCACTGTCTTAGCAACATAAATTCTAAGAAAAAAAATACCTAAATTGTGCGTGGTACATTGGTTGAATGATCCCAAATTTCACCTCTCTCTGGATCCATGCCCTTGTGTAGAGCCTTGCCATGCCAACTCTGGGCTTGACCTTGTAACTTGCTTTGGCCAAAGGGACGGAAACAAACTTGATACCATCAGAAGCTTGAAAAGTGCTAACCCTTTCTACTGTCTTAGAGCCTTGCTTCTACCATGAAAATATGTCCAGGCTAGCCTGCTGGAAGAGGAGAGGCCACATGGAGCAAAATCATCTCAGACCAGTTGGCTGCATGACCACCCCAACCCAGCCAAGCCTGGCCCAGATCAGCAGAACTCCCCCCGCTAGCTAACTCATGAGAATAATAAATGATGGTTGATTTAAACCACTCGGTGATGGGGTGGTTTGCAGCTAACTACCTGCTACCCTGCCCCATCTTTCACTTTGCTTTGGATCCAGGCTTGGTCTATGCTGAACGTTAAGATCATATCTTAATCTTCTCTTATCCAATGTTGTTTGGGAAGCCACTGTTTTATTTCCAAGAAAACTGCTGCACCAGCAATTGCATGACTTGGAATTAAAGTGTGAGAGATACATGTAATCAAGTATTTTAGCCTGGATACATTTGCAGTTTATCAAAAAGTATGTTGGAGCTGACTTTAACATAAAGGAACATTGTTTTCTTTTTGCTTGAGGGACATTCGTCATACAGAAGCAAACAAACCCCTAATTATATATGCATCATTATGCATAATTTTTACTGCTTTGGCATACAGTGGCTGGCTGGCTCAGTGGCAGAGACTTAGTAGCTAATGATTCCTAAATGTGCAGCTGGATCCTTTGGGCCCGAGAGCACTTTTAGTCTTAGAAATGCAGTCACGCTTGACCCAAGAACGAGCCTGCTCTACTCAGAAAGGGCACCTACTTTAGCCAAGGGTGCACAACCCTGGGGCCTCCACCCTGCCCCCCACCGCCTGCCACAGCAGATTCACAGCCCACGATGGCTTTTGTTTGTTTAAAGTTAGGGGCTCTCTGCGACAAACTGTGCTCCCTAATAGGTCAGATTGCATAAATTTTAAGATATAAAATTACCTTCATTTTCAATTAAGCCTTTACAAATTTGTGCACAAAAGTTTTTTAAATAGTTTTTTTCCCTGTTTTGTGTTTCACGGCTATGTTGTGTTCCAGAAATATATCAATTGTGTTAAAGCAAAGTTGTGGTTAACTCTCAAATAGTCTTCTAGTTCAACCAATCACCAGTTAAATGACACATTAACAATGTACCTGAATTTCTCTTGTGTTTAACTCTCAAATAGTCTTCTAGTTCGACCAATCACCCGTTAAATGACACAATAACAATGTACCTGAATTTCTCTTGTGGGAAATACATGTTTTCTAGTTTTAAGATGAACTCATAATTGCTTACTGCTCTTTTGTGGTTCGTATTAATGAGTGACATCAAGGGGAGCAGCCTGTAAGGAATGTGAGAAGCATCACGGCTGGTGGGAATGGAGTCTCTTGATAGTCCAAGAGGACCTGGGGTAAGAGCAAGACTCCACTGTGTGGAGGAAGACCTGGGAATGCGACGGGGCATCTGGTCTACTCAGGTGAGTCTTGAAGTCTGTAAAATGAACACGCTTCCGTGTGGTTGCGAAGATAAATGAGGCAATGTGCCTATAGCATTTAGTGGCTACATCAGTAGTAGTTATTGTTATAAAATTGTTATGGGGTATTTCAGTGAACCAAATATTAGCAGTAGGACATCTAACCAGTCCCAAAAGAGGATAGTTAATATGTCGATTACACAGGGCTTTCTAACATGGGGGAAAAAATGGTGACTCCATCTTGGATGTAGGCAGAAGGGCATATAATCCAGGTTTAAAAGGGCACAAAATCCACGTGCTCCTACAGACGTTCAAATGAACTGTTTCCAAAACAACAAGTGATTAAAGTAAAGGATTTATTGTAATCTGCTTACAGTCCTTTGCAAAGACAGACATATGTTTTTGCATAAAGATATAAATTGCTTCATTTTAAACTAATTTAGTGTCTTTTTTAATTATATGAAGAAGTTTTGGTGAATTATGAATTGTACCAAACCAAGATTTTTAAGAGCAATATGGTACAAAAATAAGAGCAGACAATTTGGACTGGGACAGGCATTCAACAGTGGGTTGAGAATATGGCTTTGCTGTTTAATCAAGCAAAGTTACCTGGAGACACACAAAGAGCCAGTAACTTCGTTAATACAAAAAGCTGATGCAGACCGTCTCCATCCCAAACCTGGTTACGTCAAGATTCCGATGTCATAAAAAGTAAGTCTGAGCTAAAAGCTGCTCTTGTGAAGCCATTTCTTTTCTAGAAACTCCCAGTCTGCATGCTGTGTATTTATCACCTTCCAAGTGTGGCTTTCATATTGCTGTGCATGTAAGTTGACCGTATTTAAAGATCTGCGTAAAAATTAAATTCTTGAAACTGCAAATTATGTAAGAGAAACTCCTCCCTCTGAGTGCAGCTTTCACAGGTTTCCCCTTGCATAAGGCAGGTGTCTTCTGAAAGACATGGTAATGTTGCCTGCATGGTGAACCCTGGAGAAAAGTGTTGATCCCAACGCTGCCATCTCCCGGCCTTGGGCTTCTCCAGCTACAGCTTTTAGGTTTTGGAAAAGAATACGATTTCACTGAGTACCTGATGATTATCATCACTTTTAAAAGATTAATTTTGGCCTCTATTCAAAGTATTTAGTGCAATCATATTGTTAAGTTTCCCCAAAGATATATATGTTTGTGATTTGGGGCAAGAGAAAAAGCCATAAATTGCATCAGTGCCAAACAGATTAGTGAATTAAAAATTTTACTGCCACTGTCTTGCTTATATGATCTGTAGTTTTTTTTTTTTTTTCCAAAACTGTTTACGTATAAAATTCATTTTTAAAACCTACCTTTTAAAAATCTAAAAACCCTCTAATTATCGTGCAGTCTCCTCGCCGTTCTGACTGAACCGTGCCGTGCCCACACACACCTTCCCAGTGCCTCCTGCCATGACCTCCGTGTTCCCATGACCAGTGCCAGGAGTGCAACAACCCCTTCTGAGACCAGAAGTGAACATTTCACCTTTTGCAGACGTAGCGCGTGCATGGAATTCTTTTCCCCCCAAAGGAGAAAATTCGATTTTCTAAAATGGGATGAGGATACGCTCTCTGAGCCATCGCATTTCCAGTCTGTCTCTCCCCTAAAGCTGATTCCGCTTCTTGAGGAAAATGGAAAAGAGGCAGCTTTCCTAGAGCTGCTGCACTCCCCGGACATCCTCTCAGGGAGGGTGTCATCGAATGACGCCTTCAAGGAGCTGCAGACACCACAGCGCGCCGTCCCCGGTGGAAGGAGGATGGAGCCGAAGCCGGAAAACGTGCTCAAGTCCCACGAACACCCCAAGCGGGAGACCAAGGACGAAACGAAAGTACAGAAGAAGTAGAAAGGCTTAAAGACAACCGAAGAGGTTTAAGTGTGGTTATTTACAACAGAGACTGTAAAATGGTAAATTAGATATGAAGCTAAAAAAGGCACAGCTTTCCCTTTCTTAAATACACTGTAAACGGTTCATGATGCATGCAGAACGTTTCACTTTACAAAAAAAAAAAATTTTTTTTTTACCTTGTTGGTTTAGACAAAGATAGTACTTAAATAGTCTCCAGCAAAATAGAATTCTTTCAAAAATACTTTCCCATTCATCCTATTAACCATTAAAGTTTTTTTTTTTTGTATGTGTCTCATTTACAAAAGTTCCTTATACCTTATTTTAGGTCCTTCACAATTTATACATACAGTAATGTACAGCACAGCAAAAGACTGCAAAAATTATTGGTAAAGCCAACACAATAGATACTAGAAATTGAAACCAAGGCATTTGTTTGAACATCTTATCCGTTCTAATTAAATAATAAATGGAGGCTAGAGGGTGTGGATACCAGTGATGCAGAAAGACGTGGGCGAAGCAGTGCCCCCAAGGGGGTCGCTAACCCATCCACGTGCTCCGTTATTACACAACAGGAATCTGTATATATTTTTGTGTTTTTTTTTTTTTTAAATAACGAAAGAATATTAATGCCCCATATTGACTATACGCTTTATGTGCAAACCAAGGGTGAGCTTGAAAAAGTTCGTTAGTCCTTGAACCCTTTTAAAACAAGCGAACGATCCCAGAAACTACATGGCATAGTTAAAACTTCCATCTGTTAAAATATCAAAATCAGAGAGTTATTGACTAGATATGGCTTTTCATCCAGAGGAACAGGAACGTGTTTCTAAGTGCTGGGGGTTGGAGAGGGAAGAACCTTCCAGACTTTGCAGGTCTCGCCAAATCCACGTCACCCTGCCCGCCTGCCTCCCAACCCTTGACATGATTTTCAACTTGAGCAACTGCTGAACAAGTGGGAATCAACCATCACGTGTCAAAAATATAATTTTCTTGGGTCCTTCGTGGGTGTGTAGTAACACGGGGAAACTTAAGGCAAAGTTCTTCTGGTGAGATGTCTCCCGTCACTTCCTGTGAAAGTAAAGGGTCTTAGCATTCCCGGACTCCACCTTTGGCAGCTGGTCGCTGATGATCTCCACCAGCATCGCTGGGAACTCCACTTTCAGGGCCTGGGACTCCCGGAAGGTATAGAAGCAAAATTCCAGCAAGTCGCTCACCAGCTGCAACAGACAGACAGAGGGGCTGTGACATCGAGGCCTGATTCCCACCCTGTCTCCGGGCCCCTCTGAGTCCTAACTCTGGCGTAAGCTCAGAGCAACATTCACAAATCCCACCGTGTCTATGAAGCTGCTTAATTAACATGACTAAGTCATCCATCTTGGGGGAGGAAGAAGGATACTCAATGTCCGCTGCATGTAATAGGTCTTTCGTGCAAAACAGATCCAAACAGGAGCTGTGTCTTTGTTGAGTCTTAAATATACCAGCAGCAACAGGGCCAGTAACAGAGTTCATAGCAGCAGGGTCACTGAATTGCTCTCATCCAATTCTCATTTATAAATGTGTGAATTGGGTGGGGCAAGCACCTGCGTGTAGCTTTGGGTCCTGGCGCTGGGCCTTCCCCAGCTTGTAAGGGCAGGTGCTGTGCCCCCTCGAGGCCTGGCTGGGCCCTGCCAATGGAGCTGTGGCCGCAGGGGAAGCCAGACTTCCACCGGCAGCCCCCTGGCCTCATCTTGCCAGTGTCCTCCTTCCTTCAGGCTCCCAGTCCTGAGCTGGGGGCTGGGGCTGAGACTTCTCAGCCCCATTCCCAGCTTTATTAAGATATAACTGACATACAACTTTGTGTGAGTTTAAGGTGTAAAGGGGTAGTAGATTTGATACACTTATCATATTGCAAAAGGATGAACACCTCTATCAAGGTACGTAACTACCATTTCTTTTTTGTGATGAAAACTTTTAAGATCTACTCACTCAGTAGCTTTTGCGTATATAGTACAGCATTATTACTATAGTCAC
This sequence comes from Balaenoptera ricei, assembly GCF_028023285.1. Taxonomy (NCBI): domain Eukaryota; kingdom Metazoa; phylum Chordata; class Mammalia; order Artiodactyla; family Balaenopteridae; genus Balaenoptera; species Balaenoptera ricei. The sequence goes on from NC_082643.1 coordinate 31,476,880, forward strand.
CATGCTGTACACTACATCACCAGAACTTATTCCTCTTAATAACTAGAAGTTTATACTCTTTGGTCAACATCTCCTCATTTCCCCCACCTTCTGGTAACCACCATTCTACTCTCTGGCTCTATTAGTTTGCTTTTTTAGAATCCACATGTAAGTGAGATCATATAGTGTGAGTTTTCTCTGTCTGACTTATTTCACTTAGCATAATGTTCTCTAGGTCCATCCATGTTGTTGCAAATGGTGGGGTTTCCTTCATTCTCATGTCTGAGTCATATTCCATGATGTGTGTGTGTGTGTGTGTGTGTGTGTGTGTGTGTGTGTGTGTGTGTGTGTATGGATAAAGATGATACATAATATCGTCTTTATCTAATAAATATCGTTTTTATCCATCCATTCTCAGCCACTTGGAGAACATGAAAACATCAAGGAAAACGTCTATGTCTTTCCACCTGTCCAGCCATTTTCCCTACTCTGTGACCCAAGGACCTTTCCTATCCTCCTGGACCTGAACTATTCCCAATTCTGTAAGGTTAAAAAAAACAAACAAACCCACAAATGCAGTATAGCATTACTGGGTGCTATTCTCTTTACTAGGAATATACTTTCAAATCAGAAAGTATACATTCTAATTTTTCTTTAGTTAATTCTGTATCCTATCATGGGAAAAATGACTTTTGGTCATTTCCTACTGTATTAAAGCAGACAACATTAACATTACATGTCATAAAATAACTGTCATCTTAATAAAGTGTTTTTCACTTTATTAAGTGAAAATCTGTAACTTCCCCTCAGGATTAAAAAAAACCCAAAACAATTAGCAGGCTTAAATTGAGTCACATAGTAAATAACTGTGTGGTAAAGGCCTTCGATACAAACCAGGAATCCAGAAAAACTCATTGGGAGATATACCTGGTGCTTCTGTTTGTGCCTGAATATGCCCTCGGTCTGTAGACTGATATCTCCCTAGGTAGGTCCAAGGACTGACTTTTCTGTACCCACAGGAAGTTGGGGCCAAATAAGCTGGGAAACAGCACAAGGCACCACCTGCTGTGGGCTTGTTCAGACACACTTGTGCTTGCTTAGTGAATGATACACCTCAGTTTCCCCATCTGTAAAATGGGGGCCATGAGAGTATCTGCTGCAGAGGGGTGCAGCAGAGGCTGAATCAGTGAACTGGCATGGAGTAAGTGCTGAACAGATGCCAATTCTCAATCATCCTCTCTCTCTTCCCAAACTCCTTCAACCATCACTTTTCTCTGCAAACTGGGACACAGCTTGCAAGACCTGCTCTGGGTCATCTTTGTGTAACCTGATCCTCAGGCCTGCCTTCTATAAAATGTGGGATGCGGGAACTTTGTGTTTGGCCTTTCCTGGAAAGAGAGTCTTGAAATAGACTTGGGGTGGCAAGTTTCTTAATTGTTTCCGGTGGTGGGCCAGTGGCTGCGAGAGCTAAAAGCCACGCTGGGTCCTGCTCTCCAGGTGTGGTGCCACAAACGAGTCGCACTGTGGACCGCGGGGTCATGCCCTTCAGTGGCACCGGCCGAGGGCACTCGGGACCTAGTTTAAGGTCATCCTGATCTCTGCCCCTGCTGCTGCCCCCGAGGTCCCTCTGTGTGGCCACCTTCAGGGCTGTGAAGGAGGATGTTTTTCCCTTTAAATTTTAACCCGAGGGTTGACATCCGCGTTTCTAGGCCATATTAACCCCCCCATAGGACAGCTCTGCTCGGCAGAGGACTGCACATCTCCGGGGCTGGGACTGGCTCACACCCAGAGAGAAAGGCTCCCGGTGCAGAGCGTCTGAGGTGCGGGGCAGGGGTGAGGAGGAAGGAAGGTTGTCTGTCATGGTGACAAGGTGGCCTTGGCATACGACCCGAGGTGGGGGGTGGAGCTGGGCCGTGTGGCACTCAGGGAGCAAGTGTGGGGCCACTCAGGGGGTTCAGAGCAGCAGGAAGCTTGGGAGGCGGAGCCTGTTGGCTGACATCCCTGACACATTACCTGCAGGGCCACTTAAGGGTTTGTGCTTGTAAACAGGCGACAGCACTGCCTGCAGAGTCCTATATACAACGAGAGGTAAGGAGCAGAGTAAATCAGTCCGTGAACCTGAGGCAGTGTGCACCTCTGTGAGCCTGTAAATGGGGACAGGTCCCCTGCCCCATCTTTAACACCCACACGAGTATTGCCTAGGAGATGCTGGGGAACTGGACCAGATGCAGAGAGACCAGGGCCGGGGGCTCGGCTGTTTTTCCTGGCAGGTTGGCTGGGGGTTAGGTGTCCCAGACGCTACTCACAGACCCTGCATGTTAACTGGGGGCTGGCATTTCCCGCCCATCTCTGGTCCACGTTCCATGGACTGGGAAAGCAGCTCATTTCCAGTCATGAGCTATACCCAGGGCTTCTGTTCATAATAGATGTCAGCTGCTGAGGGATGGGGGCTCTCCTGGGGTGCATGGGGTCAGCCTGGAAGGCCAGGGCTGGGCCTCTGACCTGGCGAACATCTGGAGGGGGGAACCCCCGTTACCACTAACTGCTCTCAGGAAAGGGGTCAGTGCTTGGTCTTGGGGTGGCCAAGATGCCTGGGGGCCCCAGCAGCTACCAGAAGGCACTGCCTGCCTTACAAGCCTGCCTGACCTGCCTGCCCTGGGAGGGCTGCAAACCTCTGAAGATCCCAACCCAGCAGGGCCTGAGCCAACGGCTGCCGTTGCTGGGGTCAGGGATCATCTGAGAATCGAAGCCAGGAACCCCCGGTCACTGGGCGAGGAGGACAAGGGCCACCCTGGACCAGGCTGCAGGACCTGCCTGCTGACCCACAGTGCATTGCCAGTGCGCCGGGCCCTAGGGGTCCCTGGCCCTTGGCGGATGTCTGAGTTGGCCTGTTGCCGACGTTGGGACGAGGGCACCACCCCTCCTGGAAAAAACAAGGCACGGGTAGGGCGAGGCTGCAGGTGGTCAGAGCATGAGGCGCTGGGGACGAGGTCCCCAGAGCTGGGGAGTCACATACTGCTGGGTCGGCAGGGATGTTGATCCATCAGAACAGATACCGGTTCCTGAGCCAAACTGCTGTGTCACGGCGAAGTGTCTAACGGTCACGTTACACACGTGTGTCCCCTGGGTGTCAGCCTGGTGCAAGGCAGGCGGCACCTCTGCCAGAGCCCGGAGGAGCCAGGAAACATGGGGACAACCAGGTATGATGCATGTGCCCTCATCAGGCGCCATCCTGTCCTCTGCCCCAGGTACAGAGAGGGTTGGTTGGGGGCAGGCAGGCCACGGTCACAGCCTGGAAGGTTAGTAAATACTAGGCTAGAAGGAGAGTCAAGAACCCGAATTATAATCAGTAATAAGAGTCCATCTTATTAGGAATCAAAGAAAGTCCTGCATTGACTTTTCATTCTGTACCAAATGCATCTGTTGGGATCCTAGAAGTCTAGCTGGACGCTCAGCATGATTTATCCAGAGCCCGACGTCAGGGCCACAGCTGTTAGGGTGGCAGAGGAGCCTGACAAGGTCACAGGGTGACTGGTGGCACTTCGCCTGTTCAACACTGAAGCTGTCAGGCTCGGTCGGTGCCTATTCCCCACTCTCTCCACTGAGTCATCGCCTGTGGTGGGCCAGTACCTGGGCCCTGCTCCCACCATGAGCTGCAGTCTCTCGGAGGGAGGGGCACGCAGGGAGGGTTTGGCACTGCTGTTCCAAGATTACACAATCAGTGAGCAGTGACGGAGCGACTGAATGATAACAGCCTCCCTGGGTAGGGTCCCACGGGTTTTCAACAGCAAGCCCATGTCTCATGAGTTAGCTGCGGACTCCAGAACATTCACCTCATTAGGATGGAGCTTTGGCTTGAATTGAGCATTGGGGGGAGGTTTGAAGCTTTATTTGCAAAGATCAGAATTTTACCAGATATTTCAATAGGGTTAGGGGCAAAAGATACACAGCTTCAACTCTAAATACTGTAACAGTAATAGACAGAAACGGCTAGCAACTGTTTACCCCAGGTGTTCTAGCAATAGCCTTCCGAATGCTGGAAAACGATGCATAGTGATTATATAAGGAGTCTGGGCTTCATTCAAAAGCCGCAACCTCCACCCAGTGTGGGCTAGCGTGGAAGATGCTGGCGTGTGCACAGGTTGGGGCCCCGTGGCCATGCAGAACTGCTTCTCTCTGGCTGGTGATGTCTCAGCAGAATGTGATGGTAACAACGCCCCCTCAACTTAGTAGCATTTGTTTCTACACCCAGAAGAAAATGTACCTTTAACAACAAGGTTAGACTATTTGCTCGTGGATTCCCTTTGAAAACCCAGGCCCTGCAGTGAGGCTACCCCGCTGAGTGCCCCTGGCAGGCTCTGCTGGAGGCTGAGTTTAGGAGAGTCCTGAAGGCCTCCTAGAGGCAACTGAGAGAAGAAGTATCAGCAAGAGACCATCAAAGAGTACTGTCACCATCATGACAGCATGATGCTGACAATCCCCCCTTTTCAACAAAGAATTAGTCATCCATCCATGAACAAAAGCACCTTTGTGGAGCTCTGGGATCCGGTCCCACGTGCAAAGGGACCTGGGGAGGAGTCTTGCCCATCTGTGCATCTGGTGATTGACAGGCAGACAGACTTTGGCATGGCTATGAAACCAGTGGAGCAGTGAACCTGTCCCAACCCCTCCTGCCATGGTCAGGAAAATACCTGGAGACTGCTGACCTGGGCAGATACCCACTGACAAGGGAGAAACTGCAGAAAATTAGCCTTCCCAAGCGGAGACTCCTGCACACCACTGGAGCAATAAAACTAAATGAGTTTGGAAGTAGTGGAGAGGAAAGAACTTTACCAGCGCTGTCCCGACCCCTGGCGACACTGCATGGGGCCAAATTATCAGGTGGCAGCAACCTCTCCCACGGGAGAAAAGGAGAGTGGTGAGTGAGTGCTTGGCTACCGTGGTGTTGCAGGATACAGCTGGAGAAACCAGTGGCATCCAGAGTACTGAGGTGGGACCTCCATGACTGGGAGGAGGAGGGAGGGGATTGGGAAAGAGACAGACAAGAATATCCAAGGGCATTAAAGGGACATACCCATTAAGGTCTACCCTGAGCCTCTGGGAATACTACACCTGGGGATCTCCCTAGAGGGTCCACAGGTACCCACAAATCCCTGAGTACTAAACTCATACCTCCCCCGACTCTGCAGCTGGCACCTTGTGCACACTCCTGAGTGTGGTGGCAAGAGTGAGCTCCTGTAGACAGGAAGTGTGCTCAGAAAACAGGCCAGGATCTGTGGGCTACAGAGAAACCACAAACTTGAGCTACAGTGGTGCCGCTTTCTGGAAAACAAAAGAGGTATCTAGTAGCCAGCCTGGGGAGTTTTAAGAACCAGAAAAGACATAAAAGCTGAAGAATTCTGCCACAACGAGAAGCAAAAAGGAGTGGAACAGATATATCCATACAAAGGCAGAGAAACCCCAGATAATAAGAGCACCAATGAACAGAATATCCCATCTGAAGGCAACTAGCAATAATTGAAGACAGTATCTGCCACTTCAAGTGCAAAAAGAAAAGCAATGCAAAACTACAAGGAATATGAAAAATCAAGAACACATGTCATCACCAAAAGATAATAATTCTCTAATAACTGAGCTCAAAGGCATGGACTTTTACAGTCTAGCTAAACTCAAGAATTGCTGTTTTGCACAAACTCAGTGAGCTACAAGAAAACTCAGAAAGACAATTCAACAAAATCATGAAAAAAATACAGGCTCAAAATGAGTAATTTACCAAAGAAACACAAATCATAAAAAAGAACCAAGCAGAAATTCTGGAGCTGAGGAGCTCATGGAATGAAGTGAAGAATGCTATAGAGAGCATCTGCAGTAAAGCAGAGCAAAGGAAGAAAGAATAAGTGAGTCAGAAGATTTCAAAATACCCACATTAAAGGAGAACAAAGAAAAAAGAGTGAAGAAAGCCTATGTGATCTAAGGGATTCCATCAAAAAACCTAACATTAGAAAAATCAGGGTTCCAGAAGGAGAAGAGAGGGATATGGGGCAGAAAATTTATTTAAAGAAATAGCCAAGAACTTCCCAAACCTGGGGAGAAAAGTGGACATACAAGTTCACAAGGTTAATAGTTCACTCTGTTTTCTCAATGCAAAGAGGCTTACTCTAAAACACGTTATAATGAAACGGTCATACATCAAAAATAAATAATTCTAAAAACAGCCAGGGGAAAAAAGATTGTAACCTACAAAGGAACTTCCATTAGGCTATCAGAAGATTTCCCAACAGAAACCCTACAGGCCAGGAGAGAGTAGAATCACATATTCAAAGTGTTGAAAGAAAAAAGTTGCCAGCCAAAAACTATCTGGCAAAATTATCTTTCAAATACATAGGAGAAAAAGACTTTCCAAAACAGACAAAAGCTGAGGGTGTTCATTACCACTAGACCCCCCCTTCCAAGAAATGCTGAAAGGAGTACTTCAAGCTGAAATGAATATATGCTAATCAGTGACATGAAAACATATGAGTATACAAGACACTGGTAAGGGTAAATATACAGTCAGACTTGGAAAATCCTAATTCTATAATAGGATGGTATGTTAACCACTTAACTATACTATAAAGGTCAAAGTAAAAGAGTATCAAAAATAATTATAGTGACTATAATTTGTTAAATACACAATATAAAAAAAGTTAGATAATGACAACAAAAATATAAAAGGGGGTAGCCTGCATAGACAATTGAAGTTAGGTTGCTATGAACTTAAAATGGACTGTTTTATCTATGCAATGTCTTATGTAAGCCTTGTGGTAACCACAAACCAAAAAACCTAGAGTAGATGCACAAGAGATAAAGAAAAGGGAAACAGGCATACCAAAATGGAAAATTGCCAATTTACAAAGGTAGGCAGAAACAGAGGAAAAAGAAACAATGAAAATACAAAGCAACCAGAAAACAATGAACTGGATGGCATTACTAAGTCCTTACATACCAATAACAACTCTAAATGTACATGGACTGAATTCACCATCGAAAGATACAGAGTGGCTGGATGGGTAAAATATCAAGACCCAACTATATGCTACCTACAAGAGATTCGCTTCAGCTTTAAGGACACACATAGGCTCAGAGTGAAAGAATGGAAAAAGATGTTCCATGCAAGTAGAATCGAAAAGAAAGTGGGAGTAACTATATTTATTACAGACAAAATAGACTTTAAGCCAAAAATAGTAACAAGCATCAAAGAAAGTCAATATATAATGATAAAGGGGTAAATTCATCAAGAAAACATAACAAGTGTGTGTGTGTGTGTGTATACACACACACACAAACATATGCAACATCAGAGCACCTAAATATATTCAGCAAACACTAACATGGGGGAAATACATGACAATCCAATAATAGTAAAGGACTTAAGCATCCTACTTTCAGCAATGAACAGATCGTCCAGACAGAAAATCAATAAGGAGACACTGGACTTGAACCATATACTAGGCCAAATAGACCGAACAGACATTAAGAGAACATTCCATCCAACAGAAGCAGAATATACATTCATCTCTGGTGCACATGGAACATTCTCCAGGATTGACCACGTGGGAGAACACAAGATAAGTCTCGGCAAATTTAAGAAGAATGAAATTATACCAAGTATCTTTTCTGGCCACAATGGTATGAAGCTAGAGCTCAACAAGAGGAAAGGTGGAAAATCTACAAATATGTAGAAATTAACACACTCCTGGATAACAAATTGGTCAAAGAAGAAATTTAAAAAATATCTCAAAACAAATAAAAATGGAAACACAACATACCAAAATCTGTGGGATGCTGTAAAAGCAGTTCTGAGAGGGGGTTTATGGTGATAAATGCATACATTAAGAAAATAGAGAGATCTCAGATAAATAACCTAAATTTACACTTCAAGGAACCAGGAGAAAAAAGGGACAAACTACATCCAAAGTTAGCAAAAGGAAGGAAATGACAACGATCAGAATGGAAATAGATGAAATAGAGACCAGAAAAACAACAGGAAAAAAAAAATCAATAAAACTAAGAGTTGGTTTTTTTAAAAGATAAATGAAACTGACAAACCTTTAGCTAGACTAAGAAAAAAAGAGAGAAGACTCAAATAAAATCAGAAATGAAAGAGGAGACATTACAACTGATACTACAGAAATACAAAGGATCATAAGAGACTACTAAGAACAATAATATACTAACGAGTCGGGTAACCTGGAAGAGATGGATAAACTCCTAGAAACACACAACCTGCTCAGACTGAATCAGGAAGAAACAGAAAATCTGACCTAACCAATAACTGGTAAGGAGACTGAATCAGTAATCAAAAATCTCCAAATATAGAAAACCCTGGACCAGTTGGCTTCACTGGCAAATTCTACCAAACATTTAGAGAAGAATTTATGTCAATCTTCCTCAAACTTGTCCTAAAAACTGAAGAAGAGAGAATACGTCCAAACTCATTTTACCAGGCCAGCATTACTCTGACACCAAAGCCAAAGAAAAGAAAACTATAAGCCAACGTCCCTGATGAATATAGATGCAAAAATTCTCAACAAAAGATTAGCAAACGAAATTCAACATTACAGTAAAAGGATTATACACCATGACCAAGTGGGATTTATCCCTGGGATGCAAGGATGGTTCAACATACACAAATAAATAAATATACTACATTAACAGAATTAAAAATAAAAATTATATAATCATCTCAATAAATGCAGAAAAAGCATCTGACAAAATAGAACATCCTTTCATGATAAAAACCCTCAACAAATTGGGTATTGAGGGAACATACCTCAATGTAATAAAGGCCATATATGACAAATTCAGGACTAACATTATACTCAATGGAGAAAGATTGAAAGCTTTTCTTCATTTAATATCAGGAACAAGAAAAGGGTGCCCACTCTCACCCCTATTAATCAATATAATACTGGAAATCCTAGTTAGAACAATTAGTAAAGAAAAAGAAATAAAAGGCATCCAAATCAGAAAAGAAGAAGTAAAATTATCTCTGTTTGCAGATGATATGATCTTATATATAGAAAATCCTAAATACAAAGCCCCCAAATTGTTGGAAATAATTAACAAATTCAACAAAGTTGCAGAGGTCAAAATCAACATACATAAGTCAGTTGCATTTCTATATATTAACAATGAAACATGAAAAAGAAATAAAACTATCCCATTCACAATAGCTTCAAAACAATAAAATACTTAGGAATAAATTTAACCAAAGAAGTGAAAGATCTTTACAATGAAAACTACAAGACCATGATGAAAGAAGTTGAAGAAGACACAAACAAATGGAAAGACATCCTGTTGTCATGAATCAAAGGAAAATATTGTTAAAATGTCCATACTACTCAAAGCCATGTACAGATTCAACACAATCCCTATCAAAATTCCAATGGCATTTTTCATAGAAGTAGAAAAAACAACCCTAAAACTTGTATGGAACCACAAGACTTCAAATAGCCAAAGCAATCTTGAGAAAGAAGAAGAGTCAGACACATCACTCTTCCTGATTTCAAACTTTTCTACAAAACCATAGTAATTAAAACAGTAAGGTACTGGCAAATAAAGAGATACATAGACTTATGGACCAGAAAGAGAGCCCAGAAATAAACCTCTGCATTTTTGATCAACTAACATTTGACAAGGGAGCCAAGAACGCTCAATGGAGAAAGCATAGTCTCTTCAACAAATGGTGTTGGGAAAACTGGATAACCATATGCAGAAGACTAAAACTGGACCCCTATCTTACACCACTCACAAAAATGAACTCAAAATGGATTAAAGACTTAAACGTAAGACCTGATACCGTAAAAATCATAGAAGAAAACATAAGAAAGAAGTTCCTTGACATTGGTCTTGGCAATGATTTTTTAGATATGACACCAAAGTTCAACAAGTATGACTACATCAAGCTAAAAAGCTTCTGCAGAGCAAAAGAATCAAAAAAAATGAAAAGGCAAATGACAGAATAGGAGACAGTATCTTCAAACCATATATCAGATAAGGGATTAATATCCAAAATATATTAAAAACTCATATAACTCAATAATAAACAATTTGATTAAACAATGGGCAGAGGAACTGAATAGACATTTTTCCAAAGAAGACATCCAAATGGCCAACAAGTACATGAAAAAGATGCTCCACATCATTAACCAGGGAAATGTAAATCAAAAGCACCATGACATATCAACTCATTGATATCAGATGATGACACCTGTTAGAATGGCTATCACCAAGAAGACAAGAGATATGTGCTAGTGAGGATGTGAAGAAAAGGGGACCCTTGTGCACTGTTGTTGGTGGGAATGCAAAGAGGTTTGGACACTATGGAAAAACAGTATGGAGGTTCCTCAAAACATTAGAACTAACCTAAGATCCAGCAACTCCACTCCTGGGTATATAGCTGAAGGAAAGGAAAACAGGATATCAAAGAGATATGTGCACTCTCATGTTTACTGCAGCATTATTCACAACAGCCAAGATATGGAAACAACCTAAGTGTCAACGGATGAATGGATGAAGATGTGATACACACACACACACACACACACACACAGATATTTTTCAGCCATGAGAAAGGAGTAAATTCTGCTATTTGCAACAACACTGATGGACTGTGAGGGCATTATGCTAAGTGAGATAAGTCAGTCAGAGAGAGACAAATACTCTGTGATCTCATTTATATGTACAATCTATAAAAGCCAAACTCTTAAAAACTGAGAGTAGAAGAATGGTTACCAGGGGAATGGGGGACTTAGGGAGATGTTGTTTGAAGGTACAAACTTGCAACCAGTAGATAAATAAGTCCTAGAGATCTAATGCACACCACAGTGACAACAATACTGTTTTATAAAGTTGCTAACAGACTAGGTCTTAATTGTTCCTACCACAAAAAAGAAATGATAATTACATGACATGATAGAGGTGTTAGCTAATGCTATGGTGGTAATCATTTTGCAATATATAAATGTATCAAAGCAATATGTTGGACATCTTAAACTTGCACAATGTTATGTCAGTTATATCTCAATAAAAAAAGGTACCTGAATCCAACAACACATAAAAAAGATCATACACCATGACCAAGTGGGATTCATCCCAGGTTCACAAGGATGGTTCAACATATGCAAATCAATCAATGTGATATGCCATATCAACAAAAGAAAAGACTAAAACCACATGATCATCTCAATAGATGCAGAAAATGCATTTGACAAAATTCAACATCCATTCATGATAAAAACTCTTACCAAAGTGGGTATAGAGGGAACATATCTCAAGATAATAAAAGCTATTTATGACAAACCCACAGCCAATGTAATACTCAATGGTGAAAAGCTGAAAGCCTTCATGCTAAAATCTGGAACAAGTCAAGGATGCCCACTCTCACCTGTTCTATTCAACATAGTACTGGAAGTCCTAGCCATAGCAATCAGACAAGAAGAAGAAATAAAAGGTATCCAAATTGGAAGGGAAGAGGTAAAGTTGTCATTATATGCAGATGATATGACACTATATATAGAAAACCCTGAAGACTCCACACAAAGACTACTAGAACTGATAAACGAATTCAGCAAGGTAGCAGGATACAAAATTAACATTCAGAAACTGGTTGAATTTCTTTACACCAATAATGAAATATCAGAAAGGGAATGTAAAAACAAAATCCCTTTTAAAGTCGCACTCCCCAAAATAAAATACTTAGGAATAAACCTGACCAAGGAGGTGAAAGACTTATACTCTGAGAACTATAAAAACACTGATCAAGAAAACTGAAGATGATTCAAAGAAATGGAAAGATATCCCCTGCTCTTGGATTGGAAGAATTAATATTGTTAAAATGGCCATACTACCCAAAGCAATCTACAGATTTAATGTGATCCCTATCAAATTGCCTGACGTTTTTCACAGAACTAGAACAAATAATCCTAAAATTCATATAGAACCATAAGAGACCCTGAATTGCCAAAGCAATCCTGAAGAAAAAGAAGAAAGCAGGAGGCATAACCCTCCCAGACTTCAGACAATACTAAAAAGCTTCAGTAATTAAGACAGCGTGGTATTGGCACAAAAACAGACTTAGGGATCAATGGAACAGAATAGAGAGCCCAGAAATAAACCAACACACCTATGGTCAATTAATTTTTGACAAAGGAGGCAAGAATATACAATGGGAAAAGGTCTCTTCAGCAAGTGGTGTTGGGAAAGTTGGACAGCCGCATGTAAACTGATGAAGTTAGAACACATCCTCTCACCATACACAAAAATAAACTCAAAATGGCTTAAAGACAAACATAAGACAGGACACCATAAATCTCCTAGAAGAGATCATAGGCAAAACATTCTCTGACATAAATCATACCAATGTTTTCTTGGGTCAGTCTCCCAAGGCAATAGAAATAAAAACAAAAATAAACAAATGGGACCTAATCAAACTTACAAGCTTTTGCACAGCAAAGGAAACCATAAACAAAATGAAAAGACAGCTTACAGGCTGATGCAGCCAACAAGGGTTTAATTTCCAAAATATACAAACAGCTCATACAACTCAACAAAACACAAACAGCCCAATTGAAAAGTGGGCAGAAGAACTAAACAGACCTTTCTCCAAAGAAATATAGATAGCCAATAGGCACATGATAAGATGCTCAACATCGCTAATTATTAGAGAAAAGCAAATCAGAACTACAATGAGGTACCACCTTAAATGTGTCAGAATGGCCATCACTAAGAAGTCTACAAATAACAAATGCTGGAGACAGTGTGGAGAAAAGAGAACCCTCCTACACTGTTGGTGGGAATATAAGCTGGTGCAGCCACTGTGGAAAACAGTATGCAGGTTCCTCAGAAAACTAAAAATAGAATTACCATATGATCCAGCAATCCCATTCTTGGGCATATATCCAGACAAAACTATAATTCAAAAAGATACATGCACCCCTATGTTCATAGCAGCACTATTCACAATAGCCAAGACATGGAAACAACCTACATGTCCATTGACAGATGAATAGATAAAGAAGATGTGATGTATACATAGACAATGGACTACTACTCAGCCATAAAGAAGAATGGAATAATGCCATTTGCAGCAACATGGAAGCAACTAGAGATTATCACACTAAATGAAGTAGGTCAGAAAGAGAAAGACAAATACCATATGATATCACTTACATGTGGAATCTAAAACATGACACAAATGAACCTATCTCTGAAACAGAATCATGGACATAGAGAACAGACTGGTGGTTGCCAAAGGGGAGGGGGTTGGGGGAGGGATGGAATGGGAGGTTGGGGTCAGCAGATGTGAGCTTTTATATATAGAATGGATAAACAACAAGGTCCTACTGTATAGCACAGGGAACTATATTCAATATCCTGTGATAGGACTTTCCTGGTGGTGCAGTGGTTAAGAATCCACCTGCCAATGCAGGGGACACAGGTTCAAGCCCTGGTCTGGGAAGATCCCACATGCGGCGGAGCAACTAAGCCCGTGCGCCACAACTACTGAGCCTATGCTCTACAGCCCGTGTACCACAACTACTGAGCCTGCGCTCTAGAGCCCGTGAGCCACAACTACTGAAGCCCACATGCCTAGGGCCCGTGCTCTGCAACAAGAGAAGCCACCGCAATGAGAAGCCTGTGCACCGCAACGAAGAGCAGCCCCCGCTCGGCGCAACTAGAGAAAGCCCACATGCAGCAACGAAGACCCAACGCAGCCAAAAATAAATAAATAATTTAATTAAAAAACTATCCTATGATAAACCATAATGGAAAAGAATATTAGAAGAAGAATGTATATATATGTATAACCGAATCACTCTGCTGTATAGCAGTAATTAACACAACACTGTAAATCAACTATACTTCAATAAAAAAAAAAAAAAGGTGCCATCAGAAAAATACCTAAAAAGATTGGATTTTAAACACTCACCAAAAGGGGTTTTTTTGGCCAAAAGCTTGGCTGTGAGTTCGCTCAATGTATCGGCTAAATTCTTGGCCTACAGGAGGCATTTGGGGAACTTAGCAGGGTGTTACGGGGCTCTGAGCTACCACCGGCAGCAGCAAAGCTGCCATCTGGAAGGGGTATCTTTTGTTGATTCCTTAGTTTAAAAAACTGCCGTCCTCTGCCAAGGGCCAGCCCGCATGGACGCGGGCATCTGGATTCAAGTGTGTCCCTGAAGCAGGAGACAAGCCTCGATGGGGCTGCTTGCTCATGTGAGCTCTGCCTGCAAATTCTAGGCAAGCGGAGTCTCTGCAAGGGTGACTCCAGGCCAAAATGGGAACCTCTGGCTCTGCTTCCAGAGGCCCAGCTGCCTGACGATGGCAGGGATGTCCCCTGTGGCCTCAAAGGGCTGGTCCCTGAGTCTAGGCTGGTACGGGCTGGAGCAGCTGGGCCACACCAGGTGCCCAGGAATGGGCTGGCGGCCGGGATGGGAAGCAGGCTGCTGAACATCTCATGGAAAGCCAAGAGCATTTCTGAACACTCACCCCTGCTCCCCATCCATCAGCATCTGACTGTTATTGGAGGTTACATTTTAATTCGTTCCTCATCACCATTTTTATAATAAATTCAACACCAGTCACTGATCTCTGGTCAGTGATGAATATTCAATCTTCAAAATACGTTGTTTGGATGCTGTGCTAAGCAAGATGGGTTCAATTTCCTTCTGATTATTTTTTTTGGCACTTAAATTTATTTAATTTCCACTCTGTTTAAGTTTCCTTGTATTACAAGCCTCGTTCTAGATTGAGGCTCCGCCTTCTTGTGAATAAGGTCTGTTGTACATGTGAAAAACACAAAGAAAAATGACACAATGCAAAAGCAGAAAGTAGAGCTTAAAGATAAAGGGATAATTAGAACATTGCTGAACAAAGGAAATCTAATGAAAGGGTTATGTGTGAAATGCACTGGCACGTTACTGTATATAGAAGTATGAACTTTTGCTACTTTTGTTTTCAATATTTTCTAGATCCTTCTTGCAAATATACGCTACACGGAACAATGTAAAAACCTAAACCAATTCATATTTATAAGTTACCAACTTTACTGTCTGGTTACATCAAGATTAAGCAGTTAAATCCTTACTTCAGTCTCTGAAAGAAAAGGAACACTGAGTAACAAGGGGCAGACACCACTGGCTAAGGACCGAAGGCCTCTTCTGATCCAAGCAGGGACACTACAGTAGAGACCAAGGTGGCTGAATTTATTCCTTTGATCCTACGATGCCACTGAATGAATCAGGGATTGGCAAAGTCTGGCCTCCAGGGCAAATCTGACCTAATAATGGTGTTTGTAAGTTTTTCCATTTTGTTTTTTACACTTTTAAGTGGTTGCAAAAAAATCTAAAGAATACTTTGTGACAGATGAAAATTATATGAAAAAGTTTTACTGGAACCCAGCCATGCTCATTCATTTAGATACTATCTGTGGCTGCTTTCAGGCTACAGTGACAGAGCTGAGTAGCTGTGGCAAAGACCATGGGACCCACAAGGCCTAGAGCATTTACTACCTGGTCCTTTATGGAAACAGTCTGCTGGCCCTGGATTGGAAGGCACGCCAGGGATTCAGTAACAGCCTTGGGAGAACAGGTTTTGGTTGTTTGCTAAAATAAATAAAGCAAGTATAAGATGTTTCCTGATTTTAGAAATATTAAATGTGGGCAAAAATAGTGTATGAATCAAGTGATATGGTGGTGGCCAGATCTGGTGTTCCAAATATTATACAGATTCTTCAAGGCTTTAAGAAATGCTTTAGAGGGCTTCCGTGGTGGTGCAGTGGTTAAGAATCCACCTGCCAATGCAGGGGACATGGGTTTGAGCCCTGGTCCGGGAAGATCCCACATGCCTCGGAGCAACTAAGCCCGTGCACCACAACTACTGAGCCTGTGCTCTAGGGCCCACAAGCCACAACTACTGAGGCTGCAGGCCACAACTACTGAAGCCCGCATGCCTAGAGCCTATGCTCCACAACAAGAGAAGCCACCGCAATGAGAAGCCCACGCACCACAACGAAGACTCAATGCAGCCAAAAATAAATAAATAAAATTAAAAAAAAAAAGGCTTTAGAAAGAATCCTTGTCCATAAAGGGGTTGAACTAGGGAACCGAAAACATTGCCCAGCTTAAAGGATCCAGAATTTGTCATTTAAATGGAGAGCTCCCATCACTCATGT
This sequence comes from Balaenoptera ricei, assembly GCF_028023285.1. NCBI lineage: Eukaryota > Metazoa > Chordata > Mammalia > Artiodactyla > Balaenopteridae > Balaenoptera > Balaenoptera ricei. Next base: position 31,493,072 of record NC_082643.1, read on the forward strand.
CTTCCATTTTTGGCCTTTGAACCTATAGTCATTGCGGGTCACACACATTTACAGTTGATTTCCATTGTTCGCGGTAGTTATGTTCTATAAAGTCATTGCCGAGAGTGAGTTAGCGAATACAGAACCTTTGCTCCTAGGGATATAGAGGGTTAGGTTCCCACGAGCTACTGGTCACAACATTTTCATCAAACAAGCGATACATAACCTAGTTTTACGTGTGCTTCTGTTTAAAGACACCTTATTCCCATGTGTGTTGCTGATTCCTTCACACTGAACTCACGGCCAATAGCATTATTATAACTCATGCCTGAAGGAAGCTTATTTTCTCCGTAAGTCACATCACAGCCTCCTTGCGCTGAAAAGCACAAGACAGTGTGTGAGCAGTACATCTGGGGACAATTTTAAACAGTGAAATCACTAACAAAAATGCAAAAAAAAAAAAAAAAAAGTGACACTAAATAGTCCACCAAAAGAACACTTATTTACTGTAATGTGAAACCATATACAATTTCTAGTCCCATTAACCGTGACAGTGATAAATAAAATTGATCCACTGGCATCTTCCCAGCCTTTTCAATCTCAGTCATTTAAAATGATCTTAGTTTTAAGGTTCCTTTACAGTGCATTGGTGTCTCTTGTTCCCTTCAGTCCTCACGCCCTGCTCCAATGAAGCTTTCTGCGTTTCCTACCCCTGCTTCTTCCATAGACATATTTGCACGGTGCACCACGGGCTGCAAACTGCTTTTCACAATCAGCATCTCCTCTGATCAACATGATCTTAAAAAGATTATATTATGCCCGGGACAGGCTGCATTGTTTGTGGGGCTCAGTGCCAAATGAAAACTCGGGGTCCCTTGTTCAAAATCTGCTAAGAATTTCAAGATGGTGACAGCAGATCATTAAGCCAAGAGGGGGGCCCTTTTATGTGCGGGGCCCCCGAAGTGCCAGCTAAGCTACCAGGAGCCATAGGGCTGACCAGGTGCAGGGCTGGCTCTGCACTCCCATCCTCCACAGGGGCTTCTCTCCCCTCTGCTCCTGCCTTCTGGGCCTGCCTCGCTCATGAACCAGGGAAAATGCACTTAATCACTCCTTGCCTTAATTCTTTTCTCTATAAAAAGGGTAAAAAGAAATGAGTAAATATTACTATTATTCCCTTTTTATAGAGAAAGGAGTTAAGATGAGGTGATGAAGTGTAAATAGTAGTATTTACTCATCCTTCCCTCATGGAGATATTAGAAGGCTTTAATGCTAGGACTTAGGAAGAAAGGCACTAGGTAAATCCCAGGCATTATATAGCTATTTTAATTGTAAGAAGAGGGATTTAGGCTGCCTAACAGGGGGGGATTTATAGACACAGGTGTTAGACAATGAGATAGTTTTCCAAAAGATTTCAGATTAGGAAGATTCCTGTACATCACATGTGATTTTCTATGAGCATGGCTTCCTGGACCCTCAGTGGATCTTTCTATCTGATGCTTTTTTCCCAGAAAGCTCACCCTATGGCATCATAAATCTCACGGGGTCAGGTGGAGATGGAATGCACGATTCCCTTAACCTCCCCGAAAAAGGCAAGGTCCAAATTTCTCCCCAGCATCCTTACAGGACCTTCTTTTCTTACAGATTTTCAAAACTAGCTGTGAACCATGGCACATGTTCTGTGGGTATACTTATGAAACTTATGAAATGAATAATGAAGCCAAAGGAGTGGTTATCATAAGAAAAAAATGCTTCTTCCCCTCTCTTTAAATAAATTGGGATCAGACATAATCTTTAATTTTGCCAGTTAAGGATTAAAAGGAACAAACTACTGTCTGTTATCATTGTAAGTTCATAAGAGAAAGATTTTTGACACCAAGACAAACAAAACCCATGGAATGGGAGAAAATATTTGCAAATCATATATTGGATAAGGGGTTAAAATCCAGACTATATAAAGAATGCCTGGGCTTCCCTGGTGGCGCAGTGGTTAAGAATCTGCCTGCCAATGCAGGGGACACGGGTTCGAGCCCTGGTCTGGGAAGATCCCACATGCCGCGGAGCAACTGGGCCCGTGAGCCACAATTACTGAGCCTGCGCGTCTGGAGCCTGTGCTCCGCAACAAGAGAAGCCGCGATAGTGAGAGGCCCGTGCACCGCGATGAAGAGTGGCCCCCACTTGCCACAACTAGAGAAAGCCCTCGCACAGAAACGAAGACCCAACACAGCCATAAATAAATAAATAAAGAAAGAAAGAAAGAAAGAAAGAAAGAAAGAAAGCCTACAACTCAAACAAAAAAATACAAATTTTTAAAAATGGGCAAAGAAACTGGACAATTCTCCAAAGAAGACATAGAAATGGCCAATAGGCACATTGAAAGCTGTTCAATATCACTAATCATTAGGCAAATGCAAACCAATACCACAATGAGATACTACTTTAAAACCTGTTAGGATGGCCACTATCAAAAAAAACCCCAGCAAATAACAAGTGTTAGTGAGACTGTAACACTTGTGCCCTGTTAGTGGGAAGGTAAAAGTAACTGGAAAACAGTTTGGTGGTTCCTCAAAAAATTTAACATAGAATTATCATGTGACCCAGGAATTCTATTTCTAGGAATATACCCCCCAAATTGAAAGTAGGGTCTCAAAGAGATATCTGCACACCCATGTCCATAGCAACATTATTCACAATAGCCAAGAGGTAAAGCAAGCCAAGTGTCTGTTGGCAGATGAGTGGGTAAACAAAATGTAGTCTATACATACAGTGGATTATGATTTACCTTAAAATGGAAGGAAATTCTGACACACGCTACAACATGGATGGCAATGGAGGATATTATACTAAGTGAAATAGGCCAGTCTCAAAAGACAAATACTGTAAGAGTCCGCATAGATGAGGTAACTAGAGCAGTCAGATTCAGAGACAGGAAGCAGAATGGTGGCTGTTCTGGTGCGGGGGGGCGGGAAGCAGGAGTTAATAGGTATAGAGTTTCAGTTCTGCAAGATGAAGAGTTCTGGAAACTCTCGTCTCAGGGCGAGAGTTCTGGAAATGTGAATGTACTTAACACTACTGAACTGTACAATTAGAAATGGTTAAAGTAGTAAATTTTAAGTTTGTGTATTTTACCACAATTAAAAAAAAAAAAAAAAAGGAATGACGAGCTCCTGTATTGAAGTTTGTTTCCTCATTTCTCTAAAGTCAAATACAACTGCATCTTAGAATGTGGCCTGGTGATTGATCAGCAGTTGGTAAGCATTGTCTTAAAGAGTCTAAACATTAGCCACTGAAAATATCTAAACGTTTTAAATCAACCTTTGCCAAGGAGGTAAGGAAATAACCCAGGTTTTGCATTAAGTCAGCTGCAGAAAACCATGAGCAAACACAAAAGACCAAAGGAGATAAAGTTCTGTGGCTGCAAGTGGAAATTAACTGTTCTTGTAATTATGGTGTGATGTGAAGGTGATGGGTGAGAAAGGACTCAGGACCAACGTTACTGACAAAATCATGACCTGAAGCACAAGACCAGCTCTGAAGCATCATGGCTGCCTTTGATGCCAAAATCTCATATTTGTATCTATAGCTCTTCAATGCCACACACTCACATCCACCCATTCATTCACCTACCCGTCTATCTACCTACCTACCTATGTGTCTGTCTGCCTGCCTATCTATCTAATCTATCTATCTACCTATCATTTATCTATAAATAGTACATATACATGTATTAATATATAGTACATTATATATGTATATAATATATAATAAAGCTTTCACTAATTCAAAACTACTCATACACGGGTTTAGGTCCATAACAAAGTTTGTTTGGGGGTTATTTATAAAGATAGAGTTTGCTAAGCTACTGTGATTTCTTCACTGTATCTAAACACATAAACACAAAACTTTGCAAGTTCGCTCAACCACATTCAAAATGCTCCTTTTACATACCTGCCATCACATCACAGAAAGACTTAGAGTTCTATTTTATTAAAAGAGTTTTACTAAAGGGCTTTACCAGACAACACCTTGCCCTTTTTAAAGCTTCCTGCAGCCCCTGTTGGCTTTGTGGCTTCCGACAGAGTTACTGGAAACCTAGGTGAACCAATCAGCTATGCCTCACAAAAACCTCCTCGTTGCTATGGCTACTGAAGAGTTTTCAGACTGTCTGCGAACTGACCTGTCTGCAGCCTCCACCCCAACGTTTGCACAGGGGGGACACACGCTTTCCTGGCTTGTCCCCCCATGTCCCTCTTTTTGCCTTCTTATCTCACCTCAGCGGCAGCTCCTGCCCAGACTCTCTGCAGGCACCTTCCTGGTTTTGGTCCCTTGGTGGTTCTCTTCCTCTGGGCTCGGTTCTGTCCACCGTATGGCCACACTGATGTCCAGGCGGTTCTGTCGACCCCTGGGCTTCAGTGACCACCACGCGCTGTACCTCCTCAGGTAGTATCAGCACTTTGCTTCCTCATCCTCATCTCCACGGAGCCCTGAGCTCACCTGACATTTCCCCTGGGACTCCTCAGGGCACCTCAAGTCAGTACATCCAGAACACGCTTATCTTCTCCACTCACAAAGCTGCTCCCCTGCAACCCCTCGCCCAGTGCTGGTGCCACTCCATCCACCAACCTACGTCCGAATCCTGGGGGTCATCTTAGATCCGCTCCCTCCTCTCTCTCAACCTCTCCGTCCTATCCACCACCAAGAATCATCCATTCCACCACCTGATTATGTCCTAGGTCCCCCCGCCCCTGCTCTAACTTAGCCCCCAGCCCCCATCTCTTACCTGGACCACTGCACCAGCATCCTAACTGGCCCTCTGCCCCTCTTCTAATAGACTCTCTAGACCAGTACTGTCAATACGACCGTCTGCCCTGCCCAAGATGATGGCAACTGGCCACATGTGGCTGCTTGAGCACTCGAAATGTGGCTAGTGTGATAGGGGAACTCAAGTTTCAATTTAACTTCATTTCCATGTCAAGAGCCACACATGGCCAGTGCTTACCACATTGGAAGGAGCGGCGCTAGACTCTACAGATGTGCTCAAAATCTCTCAATAGCTCCCTCAGCATGGTTTACAGGTCCTTTCATTGTCTCCATCCTCATTTTTCTCCATTCCTTGGATACAATGAAATTCTCCATTTCTCAAAATCACCATGCACCCTTCTCCTTTGGCATAGTAACTCCTTTGGTTTCAGTGAGCTTCCCTCTGTCTGTCTGGTCAACTCCTACTCTGCCTTTGGGGCTCCCACCATCTGCTGCCCTGGCCCATCTCCACCCTGCCACTTCACCTTCCGGATACCCGCCCTCACCCCGCCGCCCCGGCCCATGGGCTTTCCGGTCCACCTCGAGCACCCAGCACGCTGCATTCTAATTCCCAGTTTACCCGTCTACTCTATTCCCCCATCAGACCGCACACTCGGAGGGCAGGGGCCGAGTCTCCTTGGCTGCTGTTATATCTTCAGCACCAGCACAGTGCCTGGCCCGGTGGTGTCTGCCTGCCCCAGGCTCTTTGACACTGTCTTTCACAGTGATTTTTTGGATGTGACACCAAAAGCACAAGTGACAAAGGCGAAGCTCAATGAGTATGACTATATCAAGCAACAGCCTCCTGGGGCACCTACAGGGGAGCCTGGAGAAACACAACTGTGACCGGCAACACAACTGAGCGGCAGTAACCTTAACCATGAACATGGTGAACAAAGGAGGTACAACAGGCGAGGACACCCTTTGTATCTACAGGCAGTTGCATCTTCCAGCTGGGCTTTGTGGCCCCAGCTACCAGCACATGAAACACACCAATCCTGGAACTGCCTAGACCTTTTCACACCACACCCAAAGTCATCCCTTCCCTATTTATCCACAATGCTGAAAAAACAGAACATTTGGACCTATTTTTTTCCCCATTTTCCCCTATTTTTATTTTTAAATATATTTGATGCATTTTTTTTCAGTTATGCAGACATAAAAAAAGTTTTTTAAATGAAAATAAGCATTCATTGGCACAATTCACCCAGGGCAATGCAGTCTGAGCTCTGCTGTACCATTGAAGTGAGAAATTTGTAGAGGCAAATGCAAAAATAGGGCTGCAGAGAGAGACGCCGTGAACCATTAATACCTGTCCCATTGGTTTCACCAACTAGACAAAGAGTAAGATCTGCCCGGTCAATTACTCGATTAATTTGAAATCTTTACCTATGAAGATTTCTTTTCCCGGAGGAGTGGGTCTTTGCCCTCTCTCGTGCTCTGGAAGATAAGGCTTTGCTCACTTTGCTGACTCTGGCGATAAGCAAGTCTGCCTTTATTTAGAATCTTTCTTAGTCACGGTCTCGTCAAAGAAGAAGGCCGTGTAATACCGCTAACAATCATATCACAGGGGCAAGGGTTTTCATTCACCAACATCCATCTTTCCTGATGGTGACCTCACAGCAATCTGCCCTTGTCTCCATCACCAAACACCTTCCATCCCATCTGTGAATCTGAAAGTGTCTCAAGCACACCCAACACGTTCTAGCAACACCAGCCTCCCCTGGTAAGTGGCAGGACACATAGAGCACCGGGACCGGAAGTGCCTCGGAAAGGCTTCTATACTGACCTCGGTCTATGTGATTCGCGCCTAGGTGACTGCCCCGCCCTGTAGAATGGCCTTTCCTGCTCATGTCCCTGGCTTGGTCTTGTCAACTTTACACTGTCACCCCCTTGAAGGCTCTGCCATGTGCCTGTCTGAGTGTCTCTGTGCTGAAGGTAAACTAAAACTGCCTGATGGATGGTGCTCTTTGGTGGTGCAGAGACAGGGTTTTGGGAAGCTCAAACACAGCCTTGGAAAAGGGGAAGCGGAGGGGCGAATATTTGTTTGGTGCCTGTTACCTTGTGGATTCCTCAGTACCTGTGTTATTTCATGCGCTTCTAAAAATTTCCTACAAGATGGGTATTGTTCCCATTTTACAGCTGAAAAAACTGAGGGCCAAAAATTTAGGCCAAGTGCCCAAGTTTACTGAGAGAAATGTTGGTGCAGCGGCAGAGGCCATGCTCTACCTGCTGTCTCCAGTGGTCACAATTCTGTGGCAGACTCCTAGGTGGGCCTTGGAACTTTTCTCGAGGAGATACTGACGGTAATGACGTGAAACAGAATCAGACGTGAAAGCAGCAGACAGCCCAAATGGTAGATCCACCCAACCCGGGGCCTGGCATGCTTCAGTGTGCGGGAAGAAACAGATCTGCATCGCTCTCAAAACCACCTCGAGCGTGGTCATGATGGAAACTGCCACTATCACTGCCCGATGCAAAAGCACCCACTCGTTAAATGAGCAATGGGGATCTCAAAATAACTTGTTAATAGATCCAGCTGCTTGCAGCGATGTCTCTTTTGTTGATGATCGTGAAACTGAAACGTAACGCCCTCTCCACAGAAAGCAGGGAGTCTCCCAGCGTGCACTCAGGGAGGTACTGTATCAGCAGATGTTCTGCTCCCATCTCGTCTGCATCCCCCTCGCAGAAGGGAAGCTCGGCTCCGAGAGCCTGGCTGGAGGAGAGCCACCTGGGCTGTGCAGCCTTCCCTCTGCAACCACAGAAAGCGATCACTCAGCAACAGGACCCTCTGGTCATGCCGAGGGACTTGCCGGTACCTGCCCAGGCAATGGGGAGGTTCTTAGCCGGGTTTAACGATCATCGGCAGAGATGAAAGCCTCCCCACCAAAGACGGCTCAGCTGATGGTAAGGCAGACCCAACATTTGGTTTTGGGAACTGCTGAACGTGCATGACATTTTAATGTAACACCAGGTTCACTGCCTTCAAGATGTAACCCCACGCCTCACAAAAACAACGCATTCCAGAAGATGCCAGGGAAGGGCCAAATGAGTCTGGAGAGCTGGAGAGCAGTGCAGCTATTTTCAATATGCTAATTTTCTGATCTCCAGAAATGCAGCCCAGCCTGAAAGCCAGTAGCTATGATCAGCCTGAAGCCCTCCTGCATCATGTGGGCGGTATGGAGAGTGCCAGTCAGTTAAGAGGGTTCCAAGCTGCCACTGGCTACCTAAGGACCTTGAGAAGTCACTCTCTGGACCTCTGTCTCTTCTTCTACGAAAGAAAGATTCTCTGAGATGCCCTTACCCCGCCCCTGGAAGCCTTCCATGACCCCTGCCCAGCACAGCTGGCTCCTAGACCTTCTCGACAAGCCTTTCCAGCAACTCAGAATAAACATCAGTGAGCCCATGACTCATGGTGCGCTCATCTCTACAGAGCTCCCGGCCCGCCACCCTGTATAGTGCTGTCTGGTGGTCCTGAGCAGGCAGAAAGCCCCCCGTGGTCAGGTTTGGGTCTCTCCCGCTAGTGCCCTGCCTGGTGCTTTTAGACACTAATGTGTTTGTTGAATGAGATGAACCTCTTCCTCTATCAGAGCAAGTGGGATTCCTAAGGACAGGAATGGGAACAGTGAGAATAATACCCAGCTTATAGGGGGTTTTTAGAACTGCATGAAATAACACAGGTACTGAGGCATCCAAACAAATGTTCACCCCTCAGCTTCCCCTTTTGAATGGGATGAACCTCTTCCTCCATCAGGGTGAGCGGGATTCCTAAGGATGGGCATTCTGTTCCCACTTGCACCTCTGGTCCTAGAACACGGTAGGGGCTCACGGTCACATGAATGAATGCACATGCAGGTGCTCTCAAAGGTCCCACTGTCCCTAGTTACCTTCTGCCTTGCATTACGCTCTAGCTGTCTCTCTAGAATCTAAGCAATCTGAGGGTTGGGTTGGTGTCCTATGTTTATTTTGTATCTTCTGCAGTCTCGTCAATTTTGCTAGGCATGAGGCACTCTGTAGGCTAGTGTATATGTGGAAATAAAGTCAATTACAACAGTATAACCTTGAAACTAGTTAACAAAGGGCAATTCTTTTTGCCTCTAAGAAACACTAGTATCATCCGTTAATGTTTACCAGCTGTTCTACACACTGATAGTAACATAAATAGTCCTTGATCTCCATGAATGAGTAGAAGTTACCAATAAATTCATTAGAAATGTGCCTCTTACACTCACAGGAAATTAACTGCCATTCATAGTAATACCTAGAAAGTGACTAGTAATTCTCAATTCTCTCTAGAAGAATAAGGAATCTATATGCTTTTCATATAACGCCCATTTACAATGCAAAAATACACCTATCCCGAGAAGCCTGGCCACAGCTGCTTTCTTTGAATCTTTTTTGGGGGGAAGATTGATGTTTGGAGGGCTTGTGATTCATTAAAGTTGCTGACCAGTTCAAATACATAACTGCCAACCTGTTCTTTCAGAGAATGTTCCTTCCACTCACCTTGGTACTGCTCTGCCAACCCATGTGTGCACCAAGTGGGAGAAAACCATGCATCACGAGAGCTGTGTACACGTGTCCCCAGATCTATGGATGTGTGTCCTGAGGGCTGGCGTACTATGCATGCTATTTAAGCAGAACTTTGATTTACATGCACAGGGTTCTTGTTTGTGTGACCCTTAGGAACACACGCTCTTTTTCCACAAGGTGACCAGAACGAGGCTCTGAGTACAGAGCCAGTCCTTCTGTAGCTCTTTGTTCCCTGGAAGAAAATTCTACAAATGTTGACTCTCTTATTTACTCTAATGAAAAAGCTGTAGGCAGTCTCAAGTCTGAGTAAGCGTGAATGTTAGAAAGGTCCCCCTAGACTTACAATGCATTTTTCAATGTTCTGTCTGGGATGGCAATATAAATAGAGCATTCAAGATGCTTCTGTTAGGCTACTTCTAAGGGCAAACATTTTTGATTGTTTAAAATAAAGGTTTTAGAATTAAAGTGATTCCAGTGATTCCCAAAAGAATGTTCTCCTTCTAGCCAAAGTGGAGTAAGGTGGATTGGATTTACCCTTCCACCAGAAATAACCAAAAATACTCAGAAAAAAAGTACATAAAGAAAAGGTTTTTGAGACACTACATATCAGTCAATGAAGGAAAATGATCTCTAGAAGAAAATGGAAGAGAAAAGCTTTGTGACATTAGCTTAGACAAGGATTTCTTAGCTACAGCCAAAAAACATGATTCATAAAAGAAAAAATAATCAATTGGACTTTATTAGAATTCAAAATCCCTGCTCTGCAAAAGACACTGTTAAGAGAATGAAAAGATAAACCACGGCCTGGGAGAAAATACTTGCAAGTCATATATCTTATAAAGGAATTGTATCTAGAATATATAAAGGAGTCTCAAAACTCAACAATCTAATTACAAATGAACAATCCAGTTTTTAAAAATGAGCAAAAGAGGTGAACAGATACTTCAGCAAAGATGGTAAATAAGCACAAGAAAAGAGCATTAATCATGAGGGAAATGCAAACTAAAACCACAGGGAGACATCGCCACACAGCTATTAGAATGGCTAAAACTAAAAAGACTAATGATACTGAGTGTTAGCAAGGATGTGGGACAATTTGAACTCACACACACTTCTTGAGGGAATTCACAATTGTCCAGTGACTTTGGAAGACAGTTTGGCAATCTCGTAAACAACGAAAACATACCTACCACATGACCCAGGTCTTCCGCTGCTAGCTATTGACTCAAGAAAAAGAAAGCAATGTCCACACAAAGACGTATACACGATATTCAGTGCAACTTTATCTGTTAGTAGCGCCCAGTCTGGAAACAACCCAAATGTCCATCAATAGGTGACAAGACCACTGAACTGTCAAATATCTTTATGATGGGACGCTAGTCAGCAATAAGTAGAAATGAAGTACTGATATATGGCAACAGCATGGATGAATCCCCAAATAATTATGCCAAGTGAAGGATGCCAGCTACCAAAGACTATCTACTGCATAATTCCACGTATATGAGACACTAGCATATATAAACTAATCTACATTGCCAGAAAACAATATGGAAGGCACCTGGGGAGTAGTAGGTAGCAGGAAAGGTTATGGATAAACAACAAGGTCCTACTGTATAGCATACGGAACTATATTCAATATCCTGTGATAAGCCATAATGGAAAAGAATATGAAAAAGAATATATATATTTGTATACCTGAATCACTTTGCTGTACAGCAGAAATTAACATAACATTGTAAATCAACTATACTTCAATTAAAAAAAAGGCACGAGGAAACTTCTGGAGTGATGGATATGTTTGCTGTCTTGATTGCGATGATAGTTTCATGGGTGTAGACACGTGTCAAACTTCTCAAATGGTATGTGCTAAGTATGTTTGGTTTATTTTGTATCAATTATACCATAATAAAAAAAAATACTAAAAAGACATTGATTTGCCTTGGGGGATTTTGCAGCAAGTCATCATTTATGATTTAGCCATTTGGCAACTGTTCATTGAGTTCCTATCTTGTGCCAAGCACTGTGCTGCACTAAAAACAAGCCAGCAGAGGACGGTTTGACACCTTGACCACTGGTGCAGCCTCCGAGGGTTTCCACTGTCCTACTGTGCTTAAGGCATGGAGATCCCGAAAGGCTGTGGATAAACAACTTTTAACTTCTATTGTCAGTCTCATTACATGTAAATTGCTTCAATGTGTATCATCTTGTTTCATATGCTGTGATAACAATTACACACTCATTTTGAAACTGCGCTTGTGCCTGCCCAATCATTTGCACAAATAACAGAATTCATCAAGAAAGAACCACACCTCCTGTTCCCCCTCCCCAACCCCAGCTCCACTAAGAAGGACTTTCAAGAAAACCAACAGGAGCGAGTAACTGTGCTCCTTGTTCTCGGGTAGATGATCCTGCGCCACGGTCTAGTTTCCTTTACTTCCTCTTGTGAGGGTTGTGGAGAGCATCGTTTGCTGTGTTCCCCAAAGTCCTGTAGACCATCATTTCTTATCCCTGAGATTTTCTATTAAACCATGATTTTAGGCCACTAATAATTAGCAAAACTATCTTTCGCTCTATTCACCTTGCGGAAATTTGACTCTTAGTGTATGAAACGTTCAGAGAAAGCAAAGGCCAACGTGATACGCACGGGGTCTTCAGTGTAAAAACCCTGGAAAGTGACTTTCTTTTATCAACCAACCCACAAGGCCATACCATTCCACCGGCATAAACAAATCTCTAAAGGATGAACCATTATTTCAGTAGTAATACCATTATACTATCGGTCATCAAGCCTGTCAACATTGTCCTTAACAATACAGAAGTACTTGAAAAGGGGTTTCTTACCCAAATTACATGGGCTGAACTTGGGCAATAAATTTTCCAAAAGAAAGTAGGAAAACCTTCAAATATAAAAAAGCTAAATTAGCATGACCGTGTATAACTTTTTTTGAGCCAGAACTAGAGAAACTGCTTGCAAAATGAAACGAGAAGCATATTTTAAGTGACATAACAAACCAAGTTATCCAAGTCAGTATTTTGTAGAAACTGCTAACCACCACTACATCTGTAATTGAATAAATTAGAAACCAGCTCAGAATTTACTTTCCATATTTACACAAGCCAAGAAAGGTGACTCCTACGAAGAATAGTGAATATAAGATTCAAAATTTGGCAACAAATGAGATGATCCCAGCTGGCCCTGGACCACTAATAATGTTTTTGAAAGATTGGGTTATTAGATTAACAGTTGTAGAAGATGGACTCTATTTATGCAATGTTAAAGCAAACATTTTTATTAACCAAACAGTTCCTAAATTGCAAGCAGAAATGGGAAACTTGATCTGACACCTGTAGCAAATCTGAGGGCCTTCCCTGGCCCAGAGCTCAGGGTTTGCCATCATGGTGCACATTTCTCTTACACTCTGCTCAGGAGGGAAAAGAGCCACACTTTTTCCTTTACATGAAGTTTGTTTCAAAGGTATTCTGAAGAAACGCTTCTTTCCTCATCAGTTTTCAACTCTTGCTGCCTCTCGTGGATAATCTACCCCTATTCTTCCCAAAGCCTCGAGAACTTTCTCAGCTCTCCAGTTGCTTTGGGTCCACAGTGTGTGGCTGTGGATCCTTCATTTAACAGGCACCAAGAGGCTCTACTTACATCATGCATGGAGTCCAGAAGCTTGGTCAGTTGGTAGAACCTCTGCCAGCTCTGCCCGGAATTGTTGGGACACTTCGTTACCATCTTCCTCAGTTCTTTGATGTAATTTGTCCTCATTTCTTCAAACGCAGCCTGGCTTTTGAGGCCATCCTTTGGAACTGTGTTGAAGGAATACCGACACGTAAGTTCCCAAGTTGGAAAACAGCTTTAACATCCTCATAGTTAAATGGCTTAGACTATTTTGAGGTCATGAGGCTCACACTTTGAGATTGATACTGAATCTCAATTATTACATTTATGAATAAACATGGCAGCTATATAACGGTTAACCTTTGTACACACACATATACAAAAGAATAATAATAACTGGTTTATTGGGTGTATGTTATAATGCACTTTGCTTATATTAGCTTGCTTAATCTTGACATCAGTCTTACGACATAATCATTATGTTATTCTCACTTTACAGATGTGGGAACTGAAGATGGGAGGTTTAATCACTTGCACAAGGACACAATAAATACATGGTAGAGGAAGGGTATAAACCTAAGTCTGTCTGTTTCCAAAGCCTGTCTCTTAACCACAGTGCTATACTGTCTTGTGGCCTGTCATCAAAGTTTTTATGAATCCAACTTGCCAATACCTCAAACGTAGGAAAATATACTTTGATTTTCCAGGACAACTGGAAGAGACACAGACAATCTAAGCTGGGGCTGGAATTAGAAAGCAACATGTTCATATTCCAGTTCCAATGTCAAAGACACTCGGGGAAACCTGCCATCTACCAGGGGGAAGACAGTGTGTGGCAAAGAAGCACTTCCCATCCTCTTTGTTCCAAGATCACATGACCACCGAGGCACTGTCATGTGACCGCCCAGACAACCTGCTGGCAGGTCTGTGCACTGGTTTGTGTGTGTGACGGGTAACACAACAGTGCTCTGCATACAAGGCAAGATCAAAAACTTTCGAAGAGAAGAAACGACATTCATCATTATCTTCGATAAGATAGAAAATTAAGGGTTATGTTTTCTTCTTTCCTTGTACGGAGCGGCTGGCTTTCCTAATGAAACAAAAAACATCTCACTAAAAATAATACTTTGAAATTCAGCACCTGGAAGGATATGAGTGTTTCTGTGACCTGAAAGGAGATGCTCTTTCCCAGGACACACGTGAACACACTTTATGGAGAAGGGGTGCACCAGGGCCTGTGTTCTGTGAGGAGATGTAGGGCAGAGTGTAAGCTACAGGTGTCCCCTTTGAAAATCGACTTACATGTTTGCTTTTGTTCACTACAGCCAATATGTACTTACGCTTATGCTTTAACTCTGAAAAATCAAATCACTTAGAACTTTCATTTTTGGGTGATGAAGATAATAAAAATTCACCTTGTGATACAGAGTCTGAAATTGCTCTTGCTTTCACTTCTTAAGTGCACATCCTATTTGCTAATTTACAATAACTGGTATAAATAATAACTTACTTGGGCCATCAGCTCTTTAGAATGGCTAAATATGTTTTTGAGTGTTACGTGTAACCCTGGGAGCAGGAATACCACTGTTTCCAAATAAACCCCGTTGTCCTATATAAAGATACAGATTATCTTGCAAATTAACTTCCCACATGATGCTACTGATCTTCTCCTTGAGTTTAATTGTTGAGGCTTTTGATTTGTCGTTTATCTAAGTCTATTTTTTGTGGAGAAAAAATAAATCCCTAATGGCCACTGCACAATTTCCTGAGGCTGCCACAATATTAGTTGTGGTTTAAAATATTTGACATTCACGTTCAGAATTAAATATCATCCATTATGTAACAGTTTATTTTTCTTTGCAATTAAACCCTTGTTTTAAAAGTATAAAAAACGTGAAGAAGGATGGTAATAACCAGGACGTTAATAGTGAAACTACAGATCCACTTTCTACCAAAACTTTAATGTTAACCCAAAACGTTTCAAAAGAAACTGAAAGTTTGCAAATAAGTGCCTACACTGCCCACCCACAGATAAACATTTATTTTTTTTAAGTTTCAAAATGTTATGGAGTAAACCTTTAGTTTTTCAGTATAGATACTTATGGATGTCATACCTTAAAAAATTACCTAAAATTAGAATGGAGTGAATACATTTACGATTATATTTCAATGCTATTTGGTATAGCTACTAAGATAAACCAAAAGCCTTCATATTTCTGATAGCTGTGTTATCAAAATTCTCAAGATTATGAATAACTTATATCAAATATTACTTGTATTTTACTGCTGTGACTGAAATATATTGTACCATTTTCCCAGCCAGATATTTTAGAAGTTGAAACAAACCCACAAAAAAAGAGAACTTAGGCAAAACCTCAAATTTTGGAGGTCTGCCCAGATTTTCTGAATTTACTTATTAAATGCAGCAGGGCTCCTGGAAATCATCCAAAACCTATGGGCTGGAGAAGAGCAAAGAGGCAACTGGGTGGGAAGACGGTCTGCTTTCCTCTGTGAGCAAAAAGAACATGATCTTCTCTTGATGTCACTGCTTAAAAACTTTCCTGATACACTGGACATCAGGTGTGTAATTTAACCTTCTAAATAAGAAGAAAATTTTTCACACATTCTATCACAGATTAGCAAAATAGGCTTGCAGCAAAATAAGCTGCAGTTTAAGCTGCAGTAGAATTCTTTACTTCTGTTCTCCTGCTTTTTGATTTTGCTTTTTCTGCATCTACAAAAATCAGCCTTGAATGTACTGAGCTACTTGGAAGCTAATAAATTAATTCAGGGAGCGTCAAAGTGATATCAGAATTGATTATAGGCTGACTGATTAAATGGATGTAAAAGGATAAGACACCAATTACAATGAGTGGTCAAAGTTTATAAAGGATTAGTATCACATGCATTTTTAGAAAAAAATTAAATTCTATCACCCATCTGATATAATTTTTTTTTTAAACATTTTTCTAAGAGTAATGATTAGTGACATAGCTTGGAAAGGGGAATAAAATCACTGTCACTGAATTTCAAGAGTACATTTCCAGGGAATTCCCTGGCAGTCCAGTGGTTAGGACTCCGTACTTTCATTGCTAAGGGCGTGGGTTCAATCCCTGGTTGGGGAACTAAGAGTACATTTCCAAAGTTATATTTCAGAAAGGATAAACTGGGAACCTCAGAAACCTTGAGGAACACTGGAGCAGGGAGCAAAGCCTGGTTCTACTGACCCTGCAGACGAGGGGCTGCAAACACAAGCTCCTGGATGTGGGCTGAGTGTACAGGGAGGAATGCAGGGACCGGCGGGGCCTGCGGTAAACTGGGGAGAGCATGGGCTGCCCTGTACAAGTGAAGTCAGTGAAAATCAAACCAGACAAAAGGCCAAAAGCAACCTGAAAAGCCTTGCCGGCCAAGTGAAACACAGCTGGGAAGCGCTGACCCCACCTCCCTCCCACGCTGCTGGTCTGTCCCTCTGCTGGAGTCCAGCCCAGCCTGCTCTCCCTCCAATCTCCCTGCTGCCGTCACCTGCCAGGGCCTGCTTTCCACTTCCTGCTTGGGGCAGAGTGGGAATCGCTGGGAGTGAAGGCCAAGGCCCTGGGTTTGAGTCCTAACTCACCAAGGAGGCTGCACAAGTCACACCTGCATGCCTCCGTCTTGGCCACTTGAGAACGGGGGCGGGGCTACCCATCCTGCAGCGTTAAATTAGATGATAGATAAAAACTCTTTGGAAACTGAGAGGTGCTAAACGTAGGTGGAGCAGGGACTCAACCACATCATCCACATCTACCACCGCCTCCCCGCTTCCTGTTCTACCCGTCTCAGGCTTCACTCTTCCCCAGACCCAATCCTTCCTTGCTGGAAACAGCATCTCTTCTTATCCATCCCATCCTCAGTGCTTGGCTGTGGACGCCACTTCCTTCCACGTGACTCTACTGAAAACCGCCCTTTCTCCCAAGCTGCTGATTCCTGGACCAAGGGGAGGGCTGGGTGCATCCTGGATGCTCTTTTCAGCTTCCAGGTAGTCGCTCAACAAACTCTCCTCCTTTGAAGTCCTCGCCACTCACCCCGGCGTCCTCGGCATTCAGGACATTTCTCCGTTTTCTCAGTGGCCCACAGCGCTTGGCTCTGGGATTTCCTCTCCATCCTGTCTCTTGCCATCATTCCTGGTCTCGCCCTCACCTGATGGGAGCTCCCTCAAATTCCTGCCCCTCTGTGTGAAAAGGCCTGTGCCGTTGTCTGGGGAAGAAGTGCCCAGCATCCTTGCCAAGGCTAATCCTGCCCTCCCTCGTCTCTTCTGGCACCGTCTGCCGTCGACTTCTCTCCTCTCATGCTTGGTTCCAGGTGCCTAAAAATGCTTCCCATCAATCTGCAAGTCCCTGGCTGTCTGGCACCTGCCTGATGCCCAATGGTCAACCCCAGCAGGCTTCTGTCAGCATTCTCAGCTTTCTCTGGAAGCGATGCCATTAGTCATGCCGCTCGGGAAACCTTGAACTCTTGGCACCTTCCCGGTTCCCCTACCTCCCTGACAGTTCTGTCCCTGTCCCTCAGCCGCTGCAATCCTCCTTTCCAGTAGCTCAGTGGCTCTTTCCTCTTCTTTCTGTGCCTCGGCACCCCACTCGCCATTGGACTTTCATTTTCTACAAGGATAATTTCAAGTTTATATCTTGATACCCAAACCTGTCTTCTGAGCTCGAGTCCCCCAGTTTCCCCCTCTTTCAGCCTCGCTATGAGAGGCTACCTCTGACAATCAGCCCATCCAAAAGAGAAGTCATTTTACATTCCACAGAATCTGCTCCAAGTCCTGACATGAACGTATTTCTCTTCATGGTATCACTGCCATCTTAGTCACTTCTCTGCACTCAAAACCTAGGTCACTTCCGACCCAGACTATTTTTATTTCCCCTTCTTGTCAGCTGCCAAGGTCAACTCTGCAGTGTGTCTTGAATGCGTCTGGTGCTGTCATCATAGCATCCACCATTATTTTCCAGGCTGTTATTTCAACAGCCTCACAGCAGGTCTCTAGGCTTCTAGTCTGGCTCAATTCTCTGTCTGGCTTGGCCTCTCTCCTTCCCCGTCCCATTCCCTCTCATCCGGTTTATTGTCAGACACATGTTCATAAAGCCATGAAGGATCCCTTTGGTCATGTCACCCTACTGCTCAGAGCCTTCGGTACCACACTCCCCTGCTCGCCTAATAGACACCAGTTGTCTTCAACAGGTGGGAATCTTCCGGCCCAATCTGCATCCCAACCTTATTCCCCACTTCTCCCCAATCCAATACCACCTGATGTGCCTTGAAAAATTTAGTGGATACAGAAATGAGATAAAAAAAATTAAAACATTAACGGGCAAAACAATTCCCGAGAACTAAGTGCTATTGCATGGCTCTGCTTCCCACCCTGCCACGCTCGCTCACGCCGTTCCCCGGCAGGAAGGCCAGCTCCTGCCTCAGATTCAACCCCTCACCCTGGCAAAGCTCTCCGAGTTGCAACATCACCATAAATCCCTCCCTGATACCCAGAACTGAGCATGCGCTTCTCTTCTCTGAGTCCCCAGAGAAGAGCCCCCTCTTCATCTCTATCACGGTAGATAATCCCTTTCCACAATGTATTAAAACTACCTTGGAATTCATCTTACGGTAAAACTCTCTGAGGGTCGAGACTATACCTCATTCATCCCAGTAGTTCCTGAATTGCCCAGTCCCACCATACACATAACAGGCACTTAACAAATCCGATGGATGAAGGAATCAAGGCAGATGCTCTACCCAAAGCTTCATACTCTGCAAGTAACTTAGTTCATCCGACACCAAAGCCCTCCGCCCACCTCCTCCTATTTTTTTTTCCATATCGACTACCTGACCCTATAAATAGGCAACTCTCCTACAGGGGAGATGATGTGACAATGTAGGAAAAGGGCCAGGTGGGTGTCAGTTTACTTGTGCTCAGCAGCAGCAACACTTTCATTACGGTGTATTCCTCAAAGGTGAGCTGCAGCCGGACAAACTGAAGGCTGATCTGGTGCATCCCCTGGCAAAGCTCATACATGGCAGACTGGTGCATCTTCTCTCTGCAAAGGAAAAGCAAAGATGTCTGAGAATGCAACGTCCATGATCAGACCCAGACTGGCGAGAGATCTGAGTCAGATCTCTCATTTGCTTTTGGCTTCAGTATGGAGTAGAAGTGTACTTGCAAGGCAATTCAGCTGCCTTGCATGGTGACTGGTAAATTGCTTATAGACCAACCCTGTCAGGCTGTTGACTCGTCCATTGGGAGAATGTGTCAGAAGCACTGAAACCAACCTTTCTCAAAGCATGCCATGATTTCATTGTACATCAAGAGTGACAACAAGTGATGGTGGGCGTGTGTGATCCTGAGATTGTCCACCAAGCAGAGAAGCTGCCGTGATGTGGGGGGAAGCCTGGAGACGCCTATTCCTCTTCGGCCAGAGATCCCAAGCGCTTACTATTCGGAAGGGCTGTGTTAGATGCTAAGGATGCAGGACAGCGATGAATAGTCTCATATCCACATGGACCCCTTTACAGAGGTCGTGAAACGTGTCCGTTAACTCTTTGCAGCGGCACATTTAAAAAGGGAAATCAGACAACATTTTAAAAGATTCCTCAAATGGAATCTCTCCAGTACACGGAGAAAGTGATATGGGAGTTTGTGTGATACATACACGTGTCCATTTAAACCAAAGCTACTTTCTCCGCCAAACCCAAGTGTTTCCATAAAAATCCTCATGATTTTACGACAGAAGTCATTATTTTCTCTTTCCGTGAGAAGGAAGTAAGGCATCATTTAGTTGTTCAGATGTTTTTTCTCAAAGTAATAAATCTTTTGGGAGGCCCTGGATAAGTACTCTGTTATGATGACTAGAATGAAATTAGTAAAAAAGAGTTTACTAGTGAGAAATGGGAAAGGACTTGACAAAGGCTATAGACACAGAAAAGGAGGTCACGATGGCTGATCTATTTCTATGAGTGACTGAACCAGGTGGGTGTCTGTAGCAAAGCAACCCTGCGATACCTCTTCCAGAGGCACTCTTGGGTTTAAATGGCAAAAATCTCTTTTATCTCAAGTCTGAAAGACATATGTAAAAAACCCATAATGGAACACATAGCATTTTGCTTGGTATTATTGCTATATGTCTCTCCCTTCCCATAACAGGCTAAGAGATATTTTTATCATTTTTTAAATTTATTTTTTTATTGAAGTATAGTTGATTTACAATGTTGTGTTAATTTCTGATGTACAGCAAAGTGATTCAGTTATACATATATATAAATTTTTTTATATTCTTTTCCATTATGGTTTATCACAGGATATTGAATATAGTTCCCTGTGCTATACAGTAGGACCTTGTTGTTTATCCATCCTATATATAATAGTTTGCATCTAGTAACCCCAAACTCCCAGTCTATCCATCTCCACCCCTCTCCCCCTTGGCAACCACAAGTCTGTTCTCTACATCTGTGAGTCTGTTTCTGTTTTGTAGATATGTTCATTTGTGTTGTATTTTAGATTCCACATATAAGTGATATCACATGGTATGTGTCTTTCCGGGAGCTATTTTTTTTTTTTTTAAACGTCTTTATTGAAGTATAATTGCTTCACAATGGTGTGTTAGTTTCTGCATTATAACAAAGTGAATCAGCTACACATATACACACGTTCCCATATCTCCTCCCTCCCGCATCTCCCTCCCTCCCACCCTCCCCATCCCACCCCCCCAGGCAGTCACATTTTTAATTAAGGAAATATTTTTAAAACACACACACATACACACACAAACACACACACACACAGCAAAATAGCAGGAGCCTATGGATCTACCATGCAGAATTAAGAATAAATGCTAATATTTTTGCCATATTTGCTTCAGATCTTTATAAAATAAACACGGCCGAGTTAAGGCCCGCTCTGTCTCCCTCCCTGTCCGCATTCATCTTCCTCACTGAAGAAGTGAACCACTCACTTTGGGAGATTATTATTTCCTCTCAGATGTGTATACTTTATACACACGTATGTATTCATAAAAACAGCACACAGTACCACTTGGTTTTATGTAAATTTGAAATTAGATATGCATATCCTTCTGCAACTTATTTTTATTCAACGTTGTGATTCTGCGACGTATCCATTTTCATACAGGTAACTCTAAGCAAAGACATTTTCCCTGAAGCGAGTTTCATTGGTTTGAACACATCACAGTTTACTAATCCATTCCACTCCGGATGGACACTTGGGTTTGTTTCCGGTTTACAAGTATTACAGATGATGCCCAAGGGACATCCTTGGGCACTTCTCTAAAATACAGGACAAAAATAGAACTGCTGAGTCATAGATGTATGCACATCTGCTGCTTTCATTCCAACCAGTAAGAGAGGCTATGTCCTTTTATTCCACATGCCATGAATACTTGTCATTAACCAATTTGAATTTTTGTTTTTTTCGCCATCTGATGGGGGTTGAAAGGGTTATCCCACTGTTGCTTTTATTTGCATTGCCATTATCACCAGCAGGCTGAAACATTTTTCAAATGTTTTCTGACCATTTGGGTTTCTTCTTTGATGATTTGTCTCTTCATATCTTTATCCATTATATTTAAAGCTTTTTTTCCCTATCACTAATACCATCTTTATTCATAATATTTTTTTGCCTTAAAAATTTTGTTTGATGATCTTTCCTTAGTCCCTCCCTCCCTCCCTTTCTTCCTTCCTGTCTCTTTCTTTTGCTGTCTCTTTAGAATTTGCCTGGAATGCCCTTTTAAAAAATCCCTTGTTTACAAAGTTCCCACATAATTATATATCACACATGTATCTTTTAAACAGCAAAAAGCTAGATTAAAAGAATCTGAGAGTCTTTATATTATAATAGCTCAGTTTAATCTGTTTTCATTTATCATGATTACTAATATATTTGGATATTTTTTCCACCATTCTAACTTTCTCCCCTCCTTTCCTTCTACTTTCCTTCCTTTTATTACATGGATCCAGCTTACAAAATAAAAAAAAAAACAACCCTCTTTGCTCATCTATTGGGACTTAGAAGATATACATTCTATTTTTACTCTTAAAATAATTATCAAGGGCTTCCCTGGTGGTGCAGTGGTTGAGAATCTGCCTGCCAATGCAGGGGACACGAGTTCGAGCCCTGGTCTGGGAAGATCCCACATGCCACGGAGCAACTAGGCCCGTGAGCCACAATTACTGAGCCTGCGCGTCTGGAGCCTGTGCTCCGCAACAAGAGAGGCCGCGATAGTGAGAGGCCCGCGCACCGCGATGAAGAGTGGCCCCCGCTTGCCACAACTGGAGAAAGCCCTCGCACAGAAACGAAAGACCCAACACAGCCATAAATAAATAAATAAATAAATAAATTAATTAATTAAAAAAATAATTATCAAGTTATGAACTTGCATACTTAAAAATCTAAAGTTAATCAATAGCTTTTCCATGAGAAACTGAAAAGATGTAGAGTACTTTATCTTTGGTCTACTGCTTCCCATCTTGCATCTTATTCCTCTTTAGTATTTAAATTTCAACTTGTTTTCAGATCACCCCTGAAGTCAGTCTGTCTCTCTCTCACATCCACACCTCATGTCTGTTTAGAGTTACAAACATATTTCTCTCATCACCATTGCTTTTTGCACTCCACTCCGTACTACTGGGTTCAACTGGGTTCTTGGTTTGTTTTAACCCAAATGATCATTGGTCTCCAAGAAGCATTTTATTCTCCCCATGATATCAGCAACAACAACAAAAGCTAACATTTGTACAGTGCTTTATAATTTAAGAACTTCCATACAGCTGGTCCCTACATCTCTGCAAAGTAGGAATTTGTGTTAATTCCCAGTTTTACATATGGTAAGTCTGGATTTAAGCTATCAGGGTACACACTCATACGTATATTTGTAATTCTTTCAGCAGCGGTCAGTTGCTGAATGTTCAAATCTTTCAGTCTTGATATGTCTGAAAATGTCTTTATTTCACCTTTATTCTTGAATGATAGTTTTAACACGTTTTAGATTTCTAGTGTGACAGGTAATTTCCCTCAGTACTTTGAAGATAATATTCCATTACACCTGGGCCTTCACTACTGCTTTTGGGAAATTTCTTGTTAGTCTAATTGTCATTCTTTTACAGGTAGGGAATTTGCATTTTCTCTTTGGTAGCTTAAAAAAATTTTCCTCTGTTTATTTTTGATGTCTGCAGTTTCAATATGAAGGACGGAGGTGCAGACTGATTTTTATTTCTCTTGCTCAGGACTCAATGTCCTTATTTGACTTGAAGATGCAGGTATTTCTTAAGTTCTGAAATGGCCTTAGATATTGTTTCTTCAAACATCATTCCCACCCCATTCCTGCTATTTTTCCTTTTTGAATGCCTGTTAGCAGTGTGTTGGACGTTCTCATTGTCTTCCACATTTACCTCCCTTTTATATTTTCTTTTTATCTGTCTGTACTGCATTCTAGATAGTTTTCTCAGATCTATTTTCTAATAATTTTTTTTTCCTTTTTTGTGGCTTATCTGTTTAATGCCTCCAGTGTTTTCATTTGGATGTTTTTAGTGCCTGGGTGCCTAGAAATGCTCTATTTGGTTCTTTCTCAAACACTTCTGTTATTTTCCATGACAGACTTCTTACGTTATGTTTACTACATACCCTTCCTCTAAATTATACCTTACCTATTCTATCTCTAAATACTTTTAACATGTTTATTTTATAGTTTCTTTCAAATGTTTTAAATTCATTTTTGGGGGGGATGCTCATATGCCCATCTAACATGCATTATTTTGGCATATATTGTTTTCTAGGTGAATCCCAGGGGCACTGTCTTGTGGAAAGGACTCTACAGGAAGTTTCAGCATTTATAACTATCAGGGTACAAGCATTTCACTTGTTCTGCCAGTTTTGATGCTAATTTCTCAGCTTAAATGCTTTTTGCGAGACTGCGTTGTTTAAATTTTAGACTCCACACTTGATGTGGTGCAGGCTTGTATTTCTTATTTCTTTCAGCTTCCTTGCTATGTCCCTGGGCTGGCTGGCTTGTTGGGTTTTACTGTCCTTGTTAGTAGACAGTGAAACCCTTGCAGAGCCTGGCTTTTTTCAGGGGGCTCCATTTCATGCCCTAGTCTCGCTGGAGTCTACATTCTTGCGTCCTGTTCCTGTTTGTATTCTAACGCACGTCCCTAAGGCATCTTTCTACATCCAACAGTCTGTGGGCCATGTGTAGCTTTAACTCCAAGTTTAACCACTCTAGCTGTGAATTCCCTGTTCTTAGACCTGTTTTTTTTTCTTTCCTTTTGAACTTGGTTATATATTTAAGATTTTTTTTAATGCAAAATTTCTATGTGTTCAGAGGGGGAAAAAGGCTCAGTTCACTACCACCATTCTGATTGCTAACTATAAGCTTCTTAAAGGCAGGATCCATGTCTGACTAACCTTTGTGAACGTCAAATAGAGTCTGATCTAGGCAAGTGCCTAGGCAAGTGCCATGTGTCAATATTTGCTCAAAAGTGTTTCATGAATGAATGAGAGAGAAGGAAAGCCAAAAGGAAAGAGGACAAGTGAAAACAACAAAATGAACTGCAGACACACAGATGTACAAATGAGGATGATGATTAGAGAAAGGGAATACTGAAAACTTACAGAAAGTAAGATCAAATGGCTAGTGAAATAGATACGGTATTTGTGAAGTTCTCGAAAAGTTTCTCATACTACCAAATGTAAAACCGATAGCTAGTGGGAAGCAGCCACATAGCACAGGGAGATCAGCTCGGTGCTTTGTGACCACCTAGAGGGGTGGGATAGGGAGGGTGGGAGGGAGGGAGACACAAGAGGGAAGAGATATGGGGGCATATGTATATGTATAACTGATTCACTTTGTTATAAAGCAGAAACTAACACACCATTGTAAAGCAATTATACTCCAATAAAGATGTTAAAAAATTTTTTTAAATAAAAATTAAAAATAAAAAGGGAGAGATTTAGATTGTAAAATTGGTGAAGTGGCTTGCAAATCTGGACACCCATGGAATATAACACAACACGCATTTGAAGCTGTGCTGTTTAGGAAGTGCAGTCCTAAGCATTTGACCCCTTCAGCTCCCTTGTGCTGGAGGCAGAACAGGCATCCTTGGCTTTGCCACAGCAGGGCGTAGAGATGCACGGCCCATTGGCCCCTCAGTGCGCTGGTTTTGGGAGCCTGGCATCGTGTCACTTCTGAGATCCAGGCTTATCATGTGTGAAACGGGGAGTTAACACGAATTCCTACTTTGCAGAGATGTAAGGACCAGCTGTACGGGAGTTCTTAAATTATAAAGCACGGTACAAATGTTAGCATTTGTTGTTGTTGCTGATATCATGGGGAGAATAAAATGCTTCTTGGAGACCAATGATCATTTTGGTTAAAACAAACCAAGAAATAATCAAATTCTTTTTTTTGTTTGTGTTTTGTTTTTTAAATAATTTCTTAGAACCTACTCATGATTGTGTTTTAATAAATTGCTGTCAGGCACACTGAAACCTTTGGAGGAAAGATAATGCATTTTAATTAATTAATTAATTAATTAATTAATTAGCTGCATTGGGTCTTCATTGCTGAGCGCTGGCTTTCTCTAGTTGCGGCGAGCGGGGGCTACTCTTAGTTGCAGTGCGCGGGCTTCTATTGTGGTGGCTTCTATTTGTTGAGGAGCACTGGCTCTAGGCACACGGGCTTCAGTAGTTGTGGCACACGGACTCAGTAGTTGTGGCTCGCGGGCTCTAGAGTGCAGGCTCAGTAGTTTTGGCACATGAGCTTAGCTGCTCTGTGGCATGTGGGATCTTCCCGGACCAGGGATCAAACCAGTGTCCCCTGTGTTGGCAGGCGGATTCTTAACCACTGCGCCACCAGGGAGGTCCCTAATCAAATTCTTAAAATGACTTTTCAGGAAAATATGACTGTGTTCTTGTTGTTATTTCTATATGCAGGATGGTAGATAAATCAGGAGAGAAACTGGAGAGGACGCAGATTTTCAGGAAGGCAGACGTGACTTGCCCAGAGTAGAACATGAGAATGAAATGCCTCTGTGTCAAAGTGTTTCTGTTATCAAATGTGTTAGCAAAACATCCACACACAGATTAAAGGTTACTTAAAGAGAGACCTCAGGTTCGACTTGAAAACAGATTATAACGTTAATGTGTAACAACACACCTAAAAAAAAAAAGCACTTTTTTTTTCACTTCAGTAGGAACAGCATCTCTTTAACTCTTTCTTGAGGTATTATTACCTGAATAACCTCTATGGTTTTCAGAGCTATTACTTATGGAGTGCCTATCATGCCCAAAGTTAAATTTCCTCTTGCTAGTCCTCATAATGCCTTGTGCAGAATCATTCTCATGTTCATGACAAGAAAATAATTTAGGTATATGATGTAGCCATGGACCTAAACCCAGGTTTTTTACTTCAAAACTCATGCCTTTTCCTCTCTCCATGCTGCTGGTGCAATCATTTATAGCTCTTTCCTCCAGAGTATCTCTTTACAGCTATAAAGAGATATTTGGAACCTCACATGTTTTGCTATTACATTCACTCATTTGTTTATTTTTTGCTCACCATTATGCAGTAAGATGTTGTTTTTCAAATTCCATTGCTGCTTCCACTGCATGAAATTGAGTTCTCTAAATGAAGAGTACTGTGTCCTCAATATAGCTTAAAATTTCAAGAAAATAGGCCATCTTAAAAACACATTTTACTTCACATCATTTTTGCACAATTAGATTAAATGCACAGGAATGTACATCCAAAGAAGTTGAAATAAGGACAATCTTTTTGGCATGGTACTGGGATTAATTCTGCAACATTACTTCACAGAAATACTCTTCTCTACATGCTTTTATCCATTTAATAATCTTACCTCATTTTGAGTAAAAAAATGTAAAAATATACAGATTACCTTGGGAAAGGGTTGAAATTTGTATAATGCTTCTAGAAAGTAAAAGTAAACACAAAATTCACTCTTAACAGTGGGCTAATATGAAGGCCGTACGAGATTTTTGAGATAGGAAATATCCCTGTATTAAAGTAAACATCAGACCTGAAAAACTGACAGTCATCAGTCTCTACTTCTGTGGACATGTCATCGATTTATAAACATCATCTCATTTGCAGGAACAGCATAAACTCCACTTTTAAATAAATAAACACAACAACCAAAATGGTCATAGAGATCCAGTTCCAATTCCAAAGACCTTGGGTTAAAATCCATGAAAACTACAATTCTAAAATATTTTCAAAGACACTCTTCAAAAAAAGCGAAAAAAGAATGAAAGAAACATTTCAATAGTTTTGTCATTTTCTTAAGATAGCAAACCAATTTTATTCACAGCTACAACTTCAGCTGGTCCTCTCTTAGGACGTGTTACACTAAACTGCAATCATACGATCATTTGGAAATAGTTTTAAAATACTAAATTAAAATAATCTAACGTCTCTAAACCTGATTCACCTGGAATAAAAGTGAATAATCAAAGAATTAGAAAATACTTTCTTTCCTAGTTTTTGCGAGAATTCAGGGTTGGAATTTATTCTAATAAGAGTGAGAATTAGAAAAAGGCCCATTAAAATCAGAGTGGGAAGGGCATTCACAATTTAAATGATTTGTATGCTAGTTGCCTGCTTTTGACTTAGTAGCGAAACGATCTGAACAACTTGTGTATCTACAGGACCCATGCGCTCTTGCCATTATTATATGTTAACAGTGTTGCCCTATTTCACACTATGAGAATAGTCCACTGAACCTATTGGCCAATGGCTGTCAGAAGGAACACTCCCATTTTGGTTTTCAAGTACTGGCTTACCAAAACACTACTAAAAATGTATTTGAAAGTCTTAGTTATTCAGTTATCTGGAGGTCCATATTGGAGGTAGCTGATTTAGGAAATTATCGTTCCAAACTAAATACATTCCTGGAATCATATTCATGTTCTACTCTGATAGAAATAGACATTTGATAAGCCCAAACCACAACACATTCCAGGTTATGGGCACCATAGGACTCAGGAGCTCTAAGCATTAGCCTGAACGCCTACAGGGACACCTCATACTGTGGTCGTCTACAAGGAAAATGCAAGCTAACTTCAACTTAAAGAATCTCTGCAAGAATTGAAAGCAGGCTCTTGAAGAGATATTCATACACTCATGTTCATCATAGCACTATTAAAAATATCCAGAAGTTGGAAGCAATCCAACGTTCATTGACAGATGAACGATAAAGTGTGGCATATACATACGATGGAATATTATTTAGCCTTAAAAAGGAAGGATACTCTAACACATGCTACAACATGGATGAACCTTGATGACGTTATGCAAAGTGAAATAAGGCAGTCACAGAAAGACAAATACTGTATGAGTCCATTTATCTGAGATACCTAGAGTCGTCAAATTCATAAAGACAGGAAGTAGAATGGTTGTTACCGGGGGTTGGGAGTAGGAGGGAATGGGCACTTGTTTACATAACAATGTGAATGTATTTAACATTATTGAACTATACAGTTAAAAATGGTTAAGATGATAAATTGTATGCTATGAGTATTTTATTGCAATTAAAATTTTTTAAATCAAAAAACAGAAAATATTTCCAAATTATATGACAAATAAAGGGTTTATGTCCAAAATATATAAACAGCTCATATAACTCAATATCAAAAAACCAAACAACCCAATTAAAAAATGGGCAGAAGACCTGAATAGACATTTTTCCAAAGGAGGCCATCAGGCCATCATGGCCATAAGGTACATGAAAAGATGCTCAACATTGTTAATCATCAGAGAAATGCAAATTAAAACCACAATGAGCTATCACCTCACAGCTGTCAGAATGGCTATCATCAAAAAGACCACAAGTAACAAATGTTGGTGAGGATGTGGAGAAATGGGAACCCTGGTACACTGTTGGTGGTAATGTAAATTGGTGCAACCACTGTGGAAAAAAGTATGGAGGTTTCTCAAAAAAAATAAAACTAGAACTACCACATGACCTGGCAATTCCACTCCAGGGTATGTATCTGAAGAAAATGAAAACACTAATCTGAAAAGATACATGAACCCCAATGCTCACAGAAACACTATTTACAATAGTCAAGATATGGAAGCAACCTAAGTGTCCATCAACAGATGAATGTATAAAGAAGATGTGATATACACACACACACACACACACACACACACACACACACACACAATGGAATACTACTCAGCCATAAAAAAGAATGACGTTTTGACATTTGCAACAACATGGATGGACATGGAGGGTATTATGCTTTGTGAAATACATCAGACAAAGACAAAATACTATATGATATCACTTATATGTGGAATCTAAAAAAATAAAACAAACTAGTGAATATAACAAAAAAGAAACAGACTCACAGATATAGAGAACAAACTAGCGGTTACCAGTGGGGAGAGGGAAGGGGGGTGGGGCAAGATAGGAGTAGGGGAGTAATAGGAACAAACTACTATGTATAAAATTGGTAAGGTACAAGAATATATTGTACAACAGGGAATATAGCCAATATTTTATAATAATTATAAATGGAGTATAACCTTTAAAAATTGTGAATCACTGTGCTGTACGCCTGAAACTTATATAACATTGTAATCAACTATACCTCAATAAAAAAGGAATCTTTGCAACCCATAATCCTACCTGCTATACTTGATAGAGATTAGAAACTAAGATTTGTGTTTAATTATGTAACTTCTCTTTGGGTTTAGGCTTTTCATTCATTCTTCTTCTTTTATAATATATAAATTATCTTCTTCCTCCTCTGTTTTTACTACTTGCCTTTTGCTTTTTTTGTGTTTTGATGCATTTTTAGTCTTACTGTGTCAGTGTTTTTATTGCAAGCTGTACTAAATGCTTTTTGAAAGCAGGAAGAGTGAAAATTCTTTAATAAACCATAGTTTTAAAAATCAGTCAGAAACAGCTCCTTAAAGGCCTGTCTTCTGTACTTTTGGTATCCAAAGGGGGAAGGGAAAATAGAACCACCTTTATCACTCCTTTCTCTTTCCAAGAACTCACATTTAATAGATGAAATCCTTTCACACTGGCTGATTTCATAAATGCCACAGCACAAGAGGTCCCAACCCTTCTACCTATGGGAGCCTATGGAAGGTAAAGTGACATTGAAAAACTTAAGCTCCTTTAGCAATATTGCACCAAACTGTACCTTTGTCACCCAAACACCTTTTGGGTGTGTAAGACATCACTTTACTTAGTAAGGAACTAGAAAAATAAACCTTTGAAATATTTCATTTTATCCCTTGAATCCAAGGGCTATCCTATTGTTTAATCAAATAACAGGCAACTCTCATCACCTGGAAAGTCTGTGTCCTTCTTCTGTATACTAAGGCACATATCTTTCTATGATTGAGTTTTGTACAGTGCATAGGTCCAAAATTACATGAGTGCTAAATAAATACCTGATAGCTACAGAGAACAGGTAAATTCAACAAATTTCACAGACTTTGCTCTTCAAATACAGATATAAACAAAGAAAATCAGTGCTCATTCAGGGCTGAACTCCTTGAAATCTCTGGAATCTCAAGAAGAAGCCTCTTAATAAAACTGTTTGCTAACATGCTATTACTTCCATCAATTGCCCCAGGTGTAGGGGTGTGTGTGTGTGTGTGTGTGTGTGTGTTATACAATGTTGTAATGCGTGCAGCGATAGTGTCAATCTTACAACAGAGAGTTAAATAATTTGAGTGGTGTGGTGCACACAGATAATCACAGCATATCTGCAGGACCAGACCTTACATATGATACTGCAAGCTACATTTTTATGTATGAATAAATCTAACATCTTGTTACATGGTCAGTGCAACAGATGGTCCCTGTCTCAAGCTTGTTATTTTCCTAAAAACAGCATGCAGAAACAGTCCTTTTTTTTCAAATCTTAATTAGAATAAAAATGACCTCAATTTGAGCATTCAAATTATGCCAGTTTATGGTTTTTATTTATTTTTTCATAGTCTTACTAGATTTTTCCTGAACGGACAAACAAGATATATCTGTAGGAGGACCATTTTGCTAGTTGCAGTTGAGATGTCTGTTCATTTTTATAGTATTTACATCATTTATTAACAGGCAGGGCAGAACTCAGCTGCTTAAGAATCACTGCAGAATGTTGTTTGTGGTTTGCTTTACTGGACAGATGAGCCAGAGGGAGTGGTACCCCAATGATCTCCATAACATTCATGTATTCTCTATTAATTTTACATCGGCAAGTCCAGTAATAGTTAAAAGCTAGTTCAGTGTTTTGTTTGTTACCTTAATTGATGTTCCAGAAGGGATATGTTTCATAGAACTGCCCTTGACTTAAGCATCACAATTTCTGCTGACTTTAATGGATATTACACAGACCAAAAGAATATGTGACAATTGAAAAATCCAGAAGCAGCCTGGTTATACAGCAACCATTATTTACCACCGATGGTCCTAGAAATCTTGAAATTTTTTATCTTTACCATACATTTTACCTATAGTTTTTGATAAAACAGTCCTTTGTACCTTACCTTTTTAAATACTCATAGAGTGAGCACAGTTTCTTTTGGGTACAGGACACATGTTTTTGGTAGAGGAAAGAAACATGCAGCCATAACCCACTGTAAAAAGTTCAGATTTTAGAGCAAGTTAAATTGGGGGTATCTGTGATAAATCACATGACAAAAATGTTTTGGCTTGACCAAAGGTTTAATCTTTGCATTCACTGCACTGTGAATTTCCACAGGCCAGTTACGATATAATTCATTTTAAAAAGTCCGACTAAATAGCACAGGGAACTACAACCAATCTCTTGGGATAAACCATAATGGAAAAGAATATAAAAAAGAATGTATATATATATATATGTATAACTGAGTCACTTTGCTGTACAGCAGAAATTAACGCAACATTGTAACTCAACTATACTTCACTAAAATATAAAAATAAATGATAAAAAGTGATTTCTAAGCAACTTTTCATGACACTACCTACTGTGTCATGGGGGACACACCTGTTTCTGAGATGTGTGACTAAATACCTCACACTAGAATAAAGTAAGGAACCCAGCCAACTGCAGAATATTTACCAGAATAATGGCTCACCGTCTATTATCTATACCAGGAGTGGGAGCCTTTTGTGCAGGCAAACAGGTGAATACTACTGGCACTTCATGCCTACTGACAGCAGCCGCTCTAGCAGGGGCACAGAGCCTGGCCTGATTATTCCCTGGACATTTTAAGACCTAGTGAACCAAATGTTTTGATTCTTGGCTTTGGTAAGGGAGCTTATATATGTCCTTGACAAAGGAACAGGCTCTAGTTCTTGACTAGATAAAGTGACTTACTTATTTCAAGTAAAAACTAGGAAGTCAAACCTCGCTGAAAATAGTATTCTAGGATTTGAATCCAAGCAGCTTGGTCTCAGAGCCTGGACTCAACTGTTATATTCAGGTTAAAACACCCAACAGCATGCTTGGAACCTTATGAGACTTAATCCGTGCTAACCATATTTACCAGGGGGAGAAACAGGGGAGGGATAAACTGGGAGATTGGGATTGACATATACACACTACTATGTATAAAACAGATAGCTAATAAGGACCTACTGTATAGCACAGGGAACTCTACTCAATACTCTGTAATGGCCTATATGGGAAAAGAATCTAAAAAAGAGTGAAGATATATGATTCACTTTGCTGTAAAGCAGAAACTAACACCACAACATTGTAAATCAACTATACTCCAACAAAAATTAAAAAAAAAGAAAAGTCATCACCAGAATCTCTCTGCACACAGAAAGGATACAAAAGAACAATATTCTCTTGTGAAATTTTTTTTTTAAATTATCAAGCCTTATTTTCATAGGCTGTAGACTTTAATAGCAAATTTCTGTAAATTTAACAGTATGCAGACCGCAGATGGTTCAACAGAAGACAGAAAACCTACAGTGAGCTACTGCTTCAAACAGAGGCATTTTGGGTATATATCAATACTTAAAGACATTGCTCAATTTCAATAAATTAATGAATTTATTAATGAATTAATGAACTAAATGACCATAGTTTCCTTGTTAAAGGGGGCCATAAAAAGGTCAAATTCCCACTTGATAACTGCTGAATTTCAAGAATGTGAACAAAGTAAATGGCTGAATTTAGAAGTGTGGCTAGACCATTGTTTGGGTAAAGGGTGATAGCAAATCACCTTTTCCTAGTATGATAAAAGCTTTGTATTAAACTGCAATTTGTGGAGTCATTGTCTTCCTGAGGCAAAAGTCACATTCTTCTAGCAACCAGAACCTGCCGTAGGTTATAAAGAAGGACACTCACTCTGATGGAGCCCGGATGTGCAGCTGTGCTTCCAAGGCAACAGCTGAGCGGCTCACTCACGCAGAGGCGGCCTCAGCAGTGTGCTAGGATGGGGATGCAGATGTGGAAGGTGGGAAGCAACTGGATCACAGATGCCTTCTTCTACCTTGAGAGAGTCTTGCTTTGGAAGAAGAAAACAGCTAAACCTCCAGTGACTGTTATCATAGACCCTCTTCAATTCATTAATCAAACGGGGACCTAGAAAACATTTTCAGGTGCCATAATTCTGGGTGAAAGGTAGTTTCTGTTGTCTGACTCATTGTAAAAGCTGATAAATCCATCTACCTAAATTTATTTATTTATAAATTAATTAACTTATTTTTAAATTGAAGTATAGTGGATTTACAATGTTATTTTCAGGTGTACAGCAAAGTGATTCAGTGATACATATACATATATCTATTCTTTTTCAGATTCTTTTCCCATATAGGTTATTACAGAATACTGAGTAGAGTTCCCTGTGCTATAT
The DNA here is from genome assembly GCF_028023285.1 of Balaenoptera ricei. Lineage (NCBI taxonomy): Eukaryota > Metazoa > Chordata > Mammalia > Artiodactyla > Balaenopteridae > Balaenoptera > Balaenoptera ricei. The sequence goes on from NC_082643.1 coordinate 31,526,867, forward strand.
ACAGTAGAGGTCCTTGTTGATTATCTTTTTTTACATATAGTAGGGTGTACTGTTGCTCCCAAATTCCTAATTTATCCCTCTTCCCTCACCTTTCCCCACCTTTCCCCTTTGGTAACCATTAATTTGTTTTCTATGTCTGTCTCTTTCTGTTTCGTAAATAAGTTCATTTGTACCATTTTTTTAGATTCCACAGACAAGCGATATCATATATTTGTCTTTCTCTGTCTGGCTGACTTCACTTAGTATGATAATCTCTAGGTCCATCCATGTTGCTGCAAATGGCATCATTTATCTGCCTAAATTAAAAAATAAAGATGATGTTCGACTCGATTAATTTATCAGAGATTAGCCACGTGCCCTTTCTAATTACTGATTCCGAACATCTGTCACAAAGCAGATGTTGTTCAGGACATTGTGAACACCTACATCATTCATGACGGGGTGGGCTCAGTATCACATCCCCAGGCCACCACACCAGTAGCATAAATGTCAACACCGGGACACACTACACACGCACACGGAATGACATGAACACAATGCTTATTCAAAGGGTAGCCTCAACAGTTCTCTTTTTTTTAATCTGCTTGTAGAAAACTGCTAGTCAAGACTGCTGAGGAGCACAGCTGACATTTTCTAACCTTCTCTTCTACTCAGAAATTCTGTGAACTTCTGAACTTCCTCTAATTGGAACGAAGTGGCCATGGAGTCTCTCTTTAAGGACAAGCAAACGATTCTTTGGGTTTCTGTGTTCATTGCCTAGAAGCAAAGAGAGTTAAGGCTCACATTTCACGAGTGTTAGTTCCCTGAGGTCTCTGGAGCAGGCAGGACCCCAGTCCCCAGCCGGGCACCAGCTCTGGCACCTTTAAGAGAGAGGTGGGTGCCACTAAAGCCCCCTCATTGTGTGCTCAACACCAAGAACTGGGGGTGCAGTTGCAGGTGTGGGCAGCCAGCTGGAGTCAATGTCCTCTGCCACAAGGACAGAGACCAGCAGTTGGGAAAAACAGAAAATACAATAAAAATTAGAAAAGCGAAGTCATCCCTTCAAGTAACATCTGGAACAGGAATTTCAATGATTTCAAGAGCAAAACTGGTGGAGCCTGTGAGAAAAAGTTTTCCATGTAGGGTGACCACCCCAAAGAGAAGAGCACCAGGGTCACAGTAAAGTAAAAAAGCAAGTTTGTGTCGTCAGTTTTCTTCCCCCTGGAAAAGTGTAGAAAAGCCTTAATGCACTTAATTTCAGTGTAAGACATTCGGAGGTAATGTTTTTATTCAATAAATGCGATATTTGGTGATAATGTCTCAGTCTACATGAGAGACAGTGATGGGAGAAAAGAGGGAGTGGGGGGGGAGAAAGAAAGCCAGAAAATGAAGAGGAAGGGGAAGGGCCAAGCAGAAGTGGAGGGATGAGATGGGATGGCATGGGATGGGATGGGATGCGATGGGATGGCATGGGATGGGATGGGATGGCATGGGATGTGATGGCATGGGATGGGATGGGATGGCATGGGATGGGATGGGATGGCATGGGATGGCATGGGATGGGAGAGAGAGGAAAAGGATGGCCGTAGGGGGAAGGAGGAGAGAGAAGGTAGAAACCGCCAGAAGGAAAGGGAGAAAGATAGAGCCCCCTCCACTCTGGAGGGTGAGCCCACAGTGCTTCAGGTCCTGTGGTTCCATCACTTCACTTCTGCACTCAGAGACTGATCACCTTTCCTGCTCTGGATGGTTTCTCATGTCTGGACTGCACACACCACCTCTGTACTCTGTTCGGCCCGATTCTAACCCTCCTTTAGAGGCTGGCACAGCCTTCAAAGCTAGATGGTTCTGCCAGCAGCTTTCCTTGAGGAGTTATTTTATCCTTACACTCCTGGAGCACCCATCTTAGGAAAAACTCCTTTGTCATTTATTATTCCCACTTCATCTCTCAAAATGCTATTCATGTGTCTCCGTCTTTTTTTCCCCAAAACAAATAACTTTTTGTTGAAGTAGAGCTGATTTACAACGTTGTATTAGCTTCAGGTGTACAGCAAAGTGATTCAGTTATACATATATATCTATTCTTTTTCAGATTCTTTTCCACTATAGGTTATTACCAGATATTGAATATAGTTCCCTGTGCTATACAGTAGGACACTGTTGTTGATCTATTTTATATATAGTAGTGTGTATCTGTTAATCCCAAACTCTTAATTTATCCCCCTCCCCTTTCTCTTTTGATAACCATGTTTGTTTTCTATGTCTGTGAGTCTATTTTTGTTTTGTAAATAAGTTCATTTGTATCATTTTTTCAGATTCCATGTATAAGTGACATCATATGATATTTGTCTTTCTCAGTCTGACTGACTTCACTTAGTATGATAATCTCTAGGTCCATCCATGTTGCTGCAAATGACATGATTTCATTCTTTTTTATGTCTGAGTTCCACATCTTCTTTATCCATTCATCTGTCAGTGGACATTTAGGTTGTTTCCACGCCTTGGCTATTGTAATAGTGCTGCTATGAACATAGAGGTGCATGTATCTTTTCAGACCATGTTTTTGTCTGGACATATGCCCAGGAGTGGGACTGCAGGATCATATGGTAGCTCTAGTTTTAGTTTTTTTTTTAAAGGTAAATTATTTTTAATTTTATTAATTGTTACAAATTGATACATTGTTTTGAAAAATAGAAATTGGCACATAGCAAATAGCTCAAACATAAGTCAAGAAAATATTAGACCAAGATAGATTTGAACTCTAACTTTTAAAAAGGTCTTCCAAAACTGCTTATCTCTTTTTACTTATTTTAAACAATCTACATTAAGTATTTCATTGAGCATCTATTAGTGTGCCTGGCATAATGCTAAATACTTTAAGAAAAAATATAAGAAGCATATCACATTGTTCTTACCCTTAGTAATTTATAATCTAGCTATTTGTGATTATAGAGACACATTTTAAAAATTCTGGGACCTAACACCTTTAAGTAAAATCATCTTTGAAAGTAATCACTCTGGAAGGTTATATGATTATTTCAAAAAATCCTAAAACATTTTTGCATCTTTTCCTTTGGGATTGCCTTTGGAGTCATTACACAAATCATTTAAGAAAGACAGACTCATTACTTTTAGTTTAGTTTAGAATGCTGCTCTATCCTCCTTCTGCACCTAGTTTAGTCACCTGAATTAATCACTGGGTTTGTTCCTCACTGACTTCTGGTTATTCTAAAACCTCAAATTCACTCTAAAAGACAAATTTCACTATTCTTGATGCTCTTCAAAAGCATGTCCTGCAGCATTACCGGACAGTAAGTACCTGGAGGACGAGAAGACTTTCTCATCAGCTTTGCATCTCCCCCCAGCATCCTGCTCGGAGCTTAAGCACAGCAGGAATGCAATATGCATCCTATGTTGAACTGACAGCGCATTAGCTGTTCAGCAGCTGGAGACATCGTGGTGGGCTGTGGATAGAGGCGAGGAAGGGTTCCAGATGGGGCTTGAGGGGGATTTCTTTCCATTCTGCTACTTCAGTGTTTCCTTTCATTACTCCTTAGGCATCTGGCTTTGACACTGAAGGACAGAAAGGTCTGCCCGACGTCGGCAGCAGGTTCTCCCAACACTCTCTTCTAGCCCTGGCCTCTAATCCAGGGTTTGGTGCGTGTGCTAAGACCACTTCCCCAGCTGCCATGTTTGTCAGAAGCCAGAGGCAAAAATCCCCCTTCTGGGGCCAGCTCTTCTGCAATCGCCCGGATGTGGTAGGGCTCAAATCGACAGCACCCACCTTATGTACCTGACCCCCAGGTTGTAGGCCTCTCTGGCGTATTTTTGAATATCCCATCTGGTTGCAACTCTGGGCTCCAGTGCGAAGGGATATTCGAGGAGATCCACAAACCCTCCTTTGCCGCAGCCGGGCATGTGGAGCCCCAGGAACTGCACCATCAAGTGTGCTTTCAGCCCTGCAGCCTGTAGGCCTTCCTTCATGAGTCTCATTGTCTTCAGGCTGGTCCAGGGCCCAAATCGGCAGTTCACGCCAACGACTGAAGCCCCTGCCTTCACCAGCTTCCAGCACATTCTCCAGGTGTTACACCATGCGTGTCTCTCTCTGGGCCTATGCACACAGTGGCTGCCACGGGTTTTCCGGATTCTTTGAAGACTTCCACAGCCCACACAGCTTCTTCAGTGTGTTCAAAGTACTCTGCAATCCAGAAGTTCACATTTTTCCTGGCAAAAACCTCTAGCTGTAGTCGAAAAAGTTTTTAAATTCTAGCTTCATCCTTGTGGTGTTTGTACAACGATGTCTGGCAGATCCCCCCCTGCGCCCAAAGCATCACCTCTGTCGGCTGCTTCTCTGGTAAGGTCACAGGCAGCAGCGTTTACAGCTTCCCACTGGCTTTCCATATTGTCCTCACTGGCAGAAAAGATGAAAGTCTGCGTGACATTCGATCTCGCTCTCAAGAATTCCACGTGAAGCTGACGAACTGCATTTGGATGTTCTACTATGGCTTCTAGAGTCCAGAGCCTGGCGTTCACGTAGCCCATCTTCTCCAGAGTTATGTGAAAGCTGCCGTCTCCAAGCATACCCTCCCCGCTATCCAGAGGCTCCAAAATGCCCTTCTTGGCTCCGGGGCCGTCGCGCTGTGGCCGTTGCGGGCGCTGGGTGGTGGGGAGCACACGGGGCCAGGAGCCCGCCCCTCCTATTTTTAGTTTTTTCAGGAACCTCTATTCTGTTCTCTATGGCGGCTGCCCCGATTTACATCCCCACCAACAGCGTAGGAGGGCTCCCTGTTCTCCACATGTGTCTACATCTCAATTCACCAACCACACGACAGAATTCTGGAGAACGGAAACTGTGACTGTCACTGTGGTTCCCTTACCATGGCCACCACAGAGCCTTGCACACTGCAGACATTCTCAGTACTTCCTCCCGACTAGCGAAATACCAGTCGTCGTTCATTTTTTTTGACTAAATGATAAGAGTAAAGAGATTTACTTTTCACTTTAGGGGAAGTGACTGGGATAGTCTTTGGAATATTGTTCTCCTTCTTTTTTTTTTTTTTTTTGGGTGCGCCTCACGGCTTGTGGGATCTTAGTTCCCCGACCAGGGATTGAACCTGCGCCCCTGCAGTGGGAGCGCGGAGTCCTAACCACTGGACCACCAGGGAAGTCCCTCCCCCTCCTTCTTAATCGACCTCGTGCTAACCACAAGTTTTTTTTTTTTTTTCAACATATAAATGTATTTATTCAAATTAAATTCAGTGCAATTTACATGTGGAACTAAGCAATTTTCTTTATACATTTAGGCATATTCCATTTATACCTACAGACAGATAAACTTTTTGCACAAGTAGGAAAACTTAAAATATATTTTGAATAGATTTGTACAAACTGTTAAATACTTTAAAATTAGTAATTGAAAGTTCCCACCCTCATTTGGAGGTAGAATGGGAACTTAACTTTCCAGTTACTGGTCTGAAAAAGAAAATAACTTGCTATAATTTTGAATGTTATATAGTATAAGCACTATAAAAATATCACTGTCATGATAGCATAGGAACACTCTAAATGTAGACCTTATGGTAGAAATTGCTAGCTGTTCACCAAAACTCATTTCTTCTTCATCCTGGAAAGCACAGCTAAACTATTCCTAGTCAGTGGAAAGTGATGTGGGCCACACCTAGGCCTAGCCCATAAAAGCCTCCCAACATGTGCTCCTCCATGCTTTTCGTCCCTTCCAGTTGACTATGATGATGAATCCAAGGTTCCATGTTTTAAAGAAAGCAGAGTCACAGTCAACCTGGGTCCCTGCTCAACGTTTCTTGAGCAAGAAATAGACTGGTATTGTGTTTGCTATCTGTTCACTGTATCATGCAAAACAATAGTAAAAGAAACAATGCCAAATAGTTATCTACCTCCCTAAAATTGAACCTCTATAGTTTTTATGTTTTCATGAACTACTTGCATTCTTTTTTTTTTTTTTTCCTTTGGATTTTTTTTTTTTTTTTAAAACATCTTTATTGAAGTATAATTGCCTTACAATGGTGTGTTAGCTTCTGCTTTATAACACAAGTTTTCACAGCTATAAATTATGTGACTGGTAAAGCAGAACTACAGAATCATAAACTGTAAGAGGTTGGAAGAGACCTCTGAGACCCTTCCTTCTCCATTACTTTGTAGACGAGAAGAGACACGTGATGTAATGAAAACAGCAGGAGCTTTCAGGGAAGACCTGGGCTCACACGTGAGGTTCACCTCTCCATTGCTATGTGATTGTGGATAATCCACTGAACTGTTGTCTGCCTGAGGCAGCTGCATCATTTATAAAACAGTGATCATCGTACCTGTTTTAAAATATGATTGTAAACGAGTGGTTCATATAAAAGCATCAAGTAGAGCTAATGGCACATGGCAGGCCCCATAAGTATCCTGCTACTAGACGGAGAGCCCTTTTAAGCACGGAGATGATGTTCTACTGAGCTTTGATTCTCCAGTGTGGGAAATGTAGATAATTAAATGAGGAAACAGAGATCTGGACCTTGAGTGAAGCTTCCTGAAAGCCAAGCAGAATCAGAGTCTGGGTTGGGTTTTAAACATCACCTAGACCAGTGGTTCTCCAAATGTGGTCTGAGGATGCGGGGGTGTCCCCAGGACTCTTTCCAGGATTCCAAGAGGTTCTTTCTCTGACTATACATCTGCATGAGGCTGAATCTTTTTCCTACACTTTGGCCAAACAACCAGTCACAACTGGCTGGATGTAAGAAGCAGATAAGAGAGTGCAACTGTCTTCAAGTCAGATTGAAGGAATTGCAAAAAAGGCAAAACAATGCCACTCTTCTAATTTTTTTTTTGTTTTGAAAAAAAGTTATTTTTCATAAAATGTTTTTGCTATTATGTTTTTGTCTTGCTATTTATGTAATATATAATAGGTTAATCTTATTTTTAAATGAATCAATATTTTAAAAAATTTCTGTTTTAATTTCTGATATGAGTAAATACCAATAGCTATAACTTACATAAACAAAAGCTCTTTGGGGTCCTTGATGATTTTAAGAGCATAAAGGGGGTCCTGAGAACAAAAAGTTTGTGAACCGCTGATCTCATCCAATTCCCTCATTCTGCAGAAGGGAGACAAGGGTCTAGTGAAGTTAACTCATTCACTTGACAACACTGAGGGACTTATCAGCAAGGTTAGGGACTGAGCCCCTGGTCTTCAACAGTGGAGCTCTTAAATATTGTTGTGATATCAGAGAGGAAGGAAACAGATTTGGAGGACTAAGTCACACTCTGAACCAAAGTTCCAGTTTTTCTAAGAATATTTTATTTTCCATTTGTGTTCTTTAGACATTGGGCATATTCTCACCCATTTTGGAGAGTAACTCTTATGAAAGATGATACATGACTGGTCAGTAAAGTTTCCAAATACATACAGTCTCTGAAACCACCCAATGAAACCAACATTAGCGCCAAAGGTCCACTATGCCTAACTGCCTGAAAAATCAAGTTCCATGGTCAAGGTACAAGCCTTGATGTAGTTGAAAAATTCTGAGTTTGGGACTGAGAGACATTGGGGATCAAAACTTTGAGCCTCTGTCACCTCATCTTTGAAAGAGGTGTAATAAATTCCCACATCACAGAGCTGTGAAGATGAAATAGGATAATGTGTGGGAGATGGCGTACAGCATGATGCCTTTCACCAGCTTTCAGCATCAGCCCATAATCCTTCAAATAACCCCTGTAAACTACTTGATTATTAATTACTTTTGCACTCTAGTATCCATGTAAATGGAGTGTTATGGACTGAATGTTCGTCTTCCCCCACCCCCATATGTTGATGCTCTAACCCCCAATGTGATAGTATCAGTAGGTGGGGCTTTGGGGAGGCATTTAGGGTCATGAGGGTGGAGCCCCCATGATAGGATTAGTGCCCTTCCAAGAAGCAGCAGAGACATTGGAGCTGACTCTCTCCACCATGTGAGGCCAGTGAGAAGGCAGCCTTCTCTCTGCAAGTCAGGAAGAAAGCCTTCAGCAGAACCTGACCATGCTGGCACCCTGATCTTGGACTTCTAGCCTCTAGCACTATGAGAAATAAGGGTCTGCTGTTTAAACCACCCCATCTATGGGGTTTTGTTACAGCAGCCTGAGGTGCCTAAGACAGAGAGGGACACCATGCCTGTAGCAGAACGGGAGTTAGGAGTTTATAAACTACTCATTTCATCGATTCTATTGAGGCAGTGTCTATTTCAAGGTGGACGGGCACAGAAGATGGGTCCAGCTAGACAAAGCTTGCAACACCCATCACTGTGTACATTGACTGGGGCGACATTCCTGCTGCAGTGCTAATGACCCAGATACACAGATGAGTTTTAAATAAGGAGGTGGAGGGTCTCCACATATGACCTCCTTTTTTTGATTTCTCTCCCTTCTCCACTTGTTTCTTTCAGAAAAGTATCAATCTCAGAACTTAAGAAAAATTAAATAACCACTTCAGAGCCTGCCCAAAACACAACCCTATTAAATTAGCTTAGGGTTTCATCGGTGGAAGTGAGGGATATAAAACCAAAATCATCTCTCGTGTGTGATACAATAAAAATGGATAATCATGTGACCCAGTTTGGGTTCTAGAAGTATCTAAAGACACAAATTCAGAAAATACTTTATATATCAAGACACAGCAGGTGTGTTCTCCTTCTTCAATCCAGAGGGGTGCTGTCAAAGCTACCATCTCTGGAGCTTCCCTGGTGGTGCGGTGTTTAAGAATCCGCCTGCCAATGCAGGGGACATGGGTTCGAGTCCTGGTCCGGGAAGATCTCACATGCCGTGGAGCAACTAAGCCCATGTGCCACAACTACTGAGCCTGCGCTCTACAGCCCACAAACTACAACTACTGAGCCTGCAAATCACAGCTACTGAAGCCCGCACGCCTAGAGCCTGTGCTCCACAACAAGAGAAGTCACTGCAATGAGAAGCCCACACACCGCAGTGAAGAGTAGCCCCTGCTCACCACAACTAGAGAAAGCCCATGCGCAGCAACGAAGACCCAACACAGACAAAAATAAAAAATAAAAAATAAATTAAAAAAAAAAGCTACCATCTTTGTGTCTTATGACCTGTGTCAAGGGGGGAAGCCTGGAGCCCTCCTTAGTGTGTTAGTTGGTTAATCCATTCCTTGCCACCTGCCCCATCTTGCAATATAATCACTGCATCAAAACTAATTTTCCTCTATCAGTTTTTCAATAAAGAAATACACTCCAGTGAGTTTATTTTGTATTGAAGAGTATTTTTACCTGAAGAGACCAAAGTCCTTGAGCACATTAACCGAACTAAAGAACAACATGCTAATATTAGCCACATTAAGCCTTTTAAACATAACATATGATCTTAAACTGGTTTTGACTTTTATTCAAAATGAAAAATAGCTCCCTCTAGTTAGCCAGAGTAAAGCTGGGACTTATTTCTTGCATCACCACTACTCTGTGATCCCAATATAGTTATAAATAGCTTAAACAGTTCATTCCATTTGCAATCTCCTATTTGTTTTGCTTTAATTTCATATTATACTGGCAATTACCCAGCTTCATTAACTACTTAGGAAATTTCTCAAGTACACTACAAGAAACGCCACACAAGAAATATTAACCTACAGCAGTGCTCTTGAAGTCAACCTTGAAAGGGAAATCCTTTTCATCAAGTTTACATGCCAAGCCCTAAAAGCACTGTGGGGTCAACCCACATCAAAAATCTTGCTTCTGACCCTTGTACTGGAAAGAAGACCCATTACCAACCCCCAAAATCATCACTGAGTGCCAATTATGTAGAAAGCATTTTGCTAGACATTAAGGAAAAATTTTAAAATACTTCCTGTATTCTAGGAGTTTACAGTATATCTGGAGTAAAAATGTATGTGTAAAAATACACACACACACACACAATAAAACATAGAAAGTACCAAAGGACTGATATAGAAAAAATTGACACAGATAAAAACAGTTTTGGGGGAACAAGTCACTATTGACTTTGGGTAAGAGAGGTGATTGGAGAGGAAGCATCCTTTGGGTTGGGCTTGAGGGAGGGGAAAGGAAAATGTTAGGAGCAAAGGCACAGCAGTGGAAAGACAGGACAAAGGGAAGAGGAAGGTTAATTTGGTTGGCATGGAGTTTATGCGGGGAAATAATGCTGAAAATAGCATTTTAAAATTAATTAGCTCTGTTTTATACACAGTAGTGTGTATATGTCAATCCCAATCTCCTAATTTATCCTTCCCCTTTCTCTCCCTGTTAAGCATAACTAATTAGAACCTACTGTATAGCACAGGGAACTCTACTCAGTACTCTGTAATGGCCTATATGGGAAAAGAATCTAAGAAAGAGTGGACATATGTATATGTAGAACTGATTCACTTTGCTGTACCCCTGAAACTAACACAACATTGTAAATCAACTATACTCCAATAAAAATTTTTAAAAAACAGAAAAAAAATAAAATTAATTAGTTCATCAAGTACTTACTAATGCCAGACAGTATCCTAGGTGCTGGCCATGCAAAGGTGTACCACACAGGCCAGCTTCCTCCCCTCCCTGAGCCTACGTTACGGGGTCAGGGGACCTGCTACAGAGAAAATAAACATGTGATATGATGGGAGGGATTGGGCGAGGTGGTGGGGGAGGGTATATACCCTAGGTCTGGTGGTCGGGCAAAATCTGTCTGAATACGAATACTCTGAGCTGAGACAAGGTGAGAATGCACCATCCTCCTTCACAGAGCGAACAGCAAGTGTGAAGGGCCTGAGTCAGGAATGACCTTAGATCCTTCAAAGCACCAAAAGGTCATCAGTGGGGCTAACCAAGGGCGCTAGCAAATCCTCTGAGAGAATTCCTTCAAACTGCCCCTTACTATTTTCAATACCACTTTTTTGTGGTCCTATATGAGGATGATGGTATATTACCTGAGTCATATTCTCTGGGGATACGGCAGGTGGGATTTCTTTGTGATGCTGCCTTCACTTTTCTCATGACACCCCCCACCTGCCACTAGAGCGGGAGTCCCATGTTTTGTTCACTGTTGAATTCCTGGTGCCTAGAACAGTGCTTGGTGTATTTAAGTTGCTCAAGAAATAGCTGTCGAATGAACACACTGAGTGAACATCACTTATCTCCTCCTCCCCAGAGTGGTCCAAAATGAGAGGCGTGGATGGGGAAAAACAAGACAGGACAAGAAGTGAGTAAGAACATCTACCTGTGATTCTAGCTTTAAATTAAGACTGCTCTCCTTGGCGTACTCATTTTTCTCAGGTAAGGGAGGTCCCTGTCCCTTGCATGCTCCTCTCAGGAACTTCTCTTTTTTTAATTGGAGTAGAGTTGATTTACAATGTTGTGTTAGTTTCTGCTGTACAGCAAAGGGATTCAGTTATACATATATTTCTAATTTTTTTCATATTCTTTTCCATTACGGTTTCATATTCTTATCCATTACGGGATATTGAATATAATTACCTGTGATGAACTTTTCTTGATGTGAGCAGGTTACCCATTCCTTCAAGAATTTCCCTCCCCTCACCTCCTCTGCTGACATATCTGGAAGTAACTTTTAACTCCCAACTCTACTTCTCATCATCATGCTAGGTTGATAAAGGGGAAGAAATACTGTTGAAAAAAGAAGAAAAAGGGGGACTTCCCTGGTGGTCCAGTGGTAAAGAATCCACCTTCCAAAGCAGGGGACGCGGGTTTGATCTCTGGTTGGGGAACTAAGATCCCACATGACGCGGGGCAACTAAGCCCGCACGCCTCAACCAGAGAGCCCGTGTGCCGCAACTAAGACCCGACGCAGCCAAAAAAAACAAAAAAAAACACACCAAAATAATCGTTAAAAGAAGAAGAAAAAAATAAGAAAAAGAAACGCCTCCTGTTTTGGGACTGTACCTACATTGTCTCTGCCCTCATATATAACTGAATAATTATTTCTTGTTTGTCACTTACAAAACCTCCTCAGACCCCACTGCACCCTCCCCTGCAGTTCCCTCTGCCTGGCCTCCTTCAGGTGGCAAGATGTCCTTTATACCTAGTTCTGTGCAAAAGAAAGATAGTTCCATTCTGCGATGCTTCTGTCCCTTGCAGACAAGGAATGACCGTTCTCTATTTTTGACATTGTTTTTCTTTATTCAGGAGTCTCAAACTCAACCATCTACAGGGGCCAGGCATGGATGACGAAGGGCACAAGGGCAGGGGGTGTGGGAAGTGTGATGAGACAGGCAGCTCATGCACCATCTAATGGGGGGGCTCTGAGTCCTGCCCAGCAAGCCAAGTGCTCAGCCCGTTCTGCTAAACACCTTGGCCCTCCAGCTGCTGGTACAGGGTCCGGGTTGTTGGAGGGTCCAGTGGAGACAGAAAGAGGACTTCTATTCTTTTATAGTTTACTCCCTTAAATTGACCCAGAAGTAAAAAAACAAAGCAAAACAATGGAAATCTCAAAAGGCTGCTGACTTTTCAGTGTCAGGAAAAGAGGTGTAGGGGTATGTGTTTATGTGTGTGTGAGAGAGAGAGACAGACAGACAGACACAGAAAAAAAGAGAGAGGAGAGGAGGAAGGAAAGAGAGGGGGTGGGAAGGGGGGGAAGGAAGTGAGACAGTAGGGAGGGGAGAGGGAAAGGGAGGCGGTCAGAGACCAGAAACACAGAAACTACACAGTTCAGTGTCCCCGTGAGCGGAGGGGAGTAAGAAATCCTATCTGAAAGCAGCAGCAAGGGAACAGTGGAGGGAAAGAGAGGCTGGGGACAGATGGGGGAAAGCAGATGGCGCCAGTTCAGGAGATGTTGAGCCAGGCTCATCCCACCCTCTGGCTCTCTCATCAGCACCTCTGCCCCTTGTCCTAACCCTGCTGGAGCCAAGGGTCCCGGCACAGAAGTCATCTCCTGTGGCTCAGGAATATCAACCAGCCCCCTCGGGAGGCGAGGGCGGGGCGTGCCAACCCCTGGGTCCCTGTGGGGACACTCTGATCCCTGCCTGAACAAAAGGGACATGGCCTGGAACACACAGCACGAGTGAGCCAAGACTACTGGAACTTTAGGACCTTAGGTGCAGAGGAACCTTAAGGAGACCGTCCTGTTGGCAGACTGGCCTTGGGGAGAGCCACTCACTAAGGACAGCTGGGCTATGGCAGCACAGTGGCCCCCAGTGGGGACACCACAGGGACGGGCATCACTCCACGGAAACATGGCCTGAAATGACTGATAACTAAGTCCTATGGTTTTCTACTGGCGCTGCCATCACACAGCCAGCACTGAGCAAAGAGGGCAGTGTGGGCTGAGCTCACCTCCGCTCACTCATGAGCTGGGCAAACACCGCCCTCCCAGGAGTCACACTCAGCACTCACCCGAGGCACTCAGAAAGTGGCACTAAGACTTAGACTCTCTCTCTCACCAACAGCCTCTGAACCGAAATAATCAAAGGTTCAGAACTACAAAGACAGTGAAAGATCATCGAAAATACATTTTTTTATTGGGCTCTGACTTGAAACAATATAAACATGCTTTTAAATATACTTTTAATTCTGTATTACTCAGCCATTAAAAAGAATGAAATAATGCCATTTGCAGCAACATGGACGGACCTAGAAATTATCACACTAAGTGAAATAAGTCGGACAGAGAAAGACAAATACCATATGATATCATTTATATGTGAAATCTAAAATACAACACAAATGAACCTTTCTACAAAGCGGAAACAGACTCACAGACATAGAGAACAGACTTGTGGTTGCCAAGGGGGAGGGTGGATGGGGGAGGGAAGGATTGGGAGTTTGGGATTAGCAGATGCAAACTATTATACACAGAATGGATTAACCACAAGGTCCTACTGTATAGCACAGGGCACTATATTCAATATCCTGTGATAAACTATAATAGAAAAGAATATGAAAAAGAATATATATATATATGTATAACTGAGTCACTGCTGTACAGCAGAAATTAACACATTGTAAATCAACTATACTTCAATAAAATTAGTAATATATATATGCCTTTAATTCTAAAATATTGGCTGACACTTAAAAGAGTGTAACACTGAACCTTCATTTCAGAAATTTAAAAAAATTTGATGAAATTTCATTTCAGGCTTAAATGGGAGTTTTAATACGTGTATTGAAATTGATAAGACATTTGAATACTTGCAGTGATCTGGAGCCATATATGATAAGCTGTTTCAAGGTGAAATTGAATAATGCATCATTTAATACATATTTGAAAAGTTTTAAGTTTATAATAAGAAAAGTTCTATTCTAATTTAAAGTATTAACTCATATCTTCACCCCAATGTTTAATAAAAACTTAGAAAGAATGTTTTCCTTAATTATTCTCTACTTCGCATCTTTCCTACACAGCTGAAGGATAAGATCTTTGGGAACTTTCAGATCCATTTCACAGTTGAAGGCAAACACACATGATCAACTATTCAAGTTTTCGTCACCATTTTAAATATAGCAACGTCTCTGTTGGTGAAAACGCTTCCCCGCATCACACTTCTTGATCATAAGCTTCACCCTCGTAACTAGCGATGATAACCTAGAAAACCCCTTCTAGATTGATTAATAGGTTGTTTGGTTCATTTGCTCAATAATTCATTTATTCACCAAATATTTATGGAGTACCTGCTATGCCCTGGACACAATGCCACGGGCTGGAAATTTAAAAATGATTAAGACAGAGTCTGTGATTTCAAGGAGGAGGTGCCAGTCAAACAAGGGAAGGATACAGATGCTTAAAAAGATCTGTCAATGCGGGTGAGAGGGGGTCCAAGACAGTTGAGGGTGGGTGGGAAAACAAGGAAGGGTCCCACCAACGCATTCTATCCTCAGCTGCCCAGCATGCATTACTCCCTTGCACAAAATGCCAGACAGTTTCTTTCCCTTTGGCAAAGGGTCTGAGGTACAGGCACTGGCTGAGGGACATAGGGGGACAGGTTCAGAAGACACGAATGTGCAGGTGTTGGCAGGCATGGGGGAGGCATGTTCGAGCTTTCCTGTTCCTGACTTAACATCAGTTGCCACAGCTTCTTTTCTGAAGCCCTCTCTTTCCCTGGGATCTGTGACCTAACACTTTCCTGTCTATCCTCCTTTAACCACTGCCCCTAAGGTGAGTTCAAAATTTGTCTCTTCAGTGGGACCTCTCTTTAGGCTTCTGATCTGTATAGGTAACTGTCCATTTGATATCTCCTCTTGGATAACAATTTCAAAGGCAATTCAATCTTAACATGTTTAAAAGTGGCCTCGTGTTCTTCCCTTCCAAACCCTGGTCTTCTACCCTGGCTCCCTAACCCAGTGTGTGGTGCCATATCTTCCCTGGCACTTATGGCTGAGGCTTGAAAGTCATCTTACACACCTACTTCCTCCTCCTCCAATTTCTATCAGAATCCAATCACCCGCAACTCCTGTTGACTCTGCCTTTCAGCATCTTTGCATTTCTCTCCCGGTCCATCATGACACTGCCTTGTATTCAGTGCTGGACCCTCAACCTAGATCAACTTTCCTCCTCCTATACTTCCCTCCCCTGGATGACACTAGCTTCATCAATCCCAGGGAAGCCTTTCCTGTCTAGACCAATACCTCCCATTAACTACTCTCAAAGCACTCTTCTTTCAATACTTATCACAACTATAATTTTAGGATTTTTTGGGATAATTTCTGTCTCTTCCATTAGACTATATGTTCCACAAGACTGGATATATATTTCACTATTCTAAAACCACTGCTTAGAAAAGTGACGACAGTTAGTAAATATCTCCTTAATAAATGTAGGCCGAAACATGCAAACTTCAGCTGCAGCCCATCCTCTGTAATTTATTAGTTTCCCTAAAACATACAGGGTCTGTGATGGCACCCTGTGATCGAGTTACCACAACAAGCTCTATTTGTTGATGGGATTTGACCAAAAGGCTTTATGTCATTTCCAAATGTTTCCTGGGAGTAGGTCCTCCCTCCCCCTTTGAAAAACACAGCTCTGCCCTGTTCTTTCTAGTTGAGAGAAAACTTAAGTCTAGGCTGGGGTTGAGGTCAAAAGTTAAGAATAGGGAACAAAATGTTCACTCTAACAATTATATAATATCATACTATTTAACTACTTGTAACATTAGAAAGCAATTTTTTGTTGTTTCCATTTTATATCTATTAACATTTTCTAGAATAGACATGCATAGAGCTTATATGACCTTTTCTTTTTTTCTTTTTTTTGGTTTCTTATTTACTTCTAAAAGCCTTCGATGACATTAATTTTCAATGACAATTTTCAAAATTAATTTTTTTCAATGACATTAATTTTGAAGGTGTACAGGCTTCAGATATAAGGTGCTTCCCCCTAAGTTTCATTTGTGAAAAAGGATTCTTACAATTTTGGACTTTGAAACCTGTACAACTGGATGTTTACACACAATTAAAAATTAATAGATGACACCAAAAGCATAGCAAACAATGACAAAAAATAGATGAACTGAACTTCATTAAAATTAAAAACTTTAGTTTTAAAAGTACATCAAAGGACACTATCAAGAGAGTGAAATGACAACCCACAGAATGGGAGAAATATACATATCATATATCTGATAAGAGTTTATCATCCAGAATACATAAAGAACTCCTACAACTCAGGAACAAAAGACAAACAACCTAATTAAAAATGGGCAAAGGACTTGAATGGACATTTCTCCAAAGAAGATATACAAATGGCCAAAAAGTCTATGAAAAGATGCACAACATCAGTAGTCATTAGGGAAGTGTACATCACAACCACACTGACAGTACTTCACACCTACTATGAGATAAGTCAGGCAGAGAAAGACAAATACTGTATGATATCACTTATATGTGGAATCTAAAAGAGCCAAGCTTGAGAAAACAGAGAATAGAATGGTGGCTGCCGGGGGATGGGGGAAGAGGAGGGATGTTGCTTCAGGGGACAAAGTTGCAACCAGTAGACAAGTAAGTCCTGGAGATCTAATGCACCGTACAGTGAATATAGACAGAAATACCATATTATAATAAACAAACTGGCCAAAAGACAAGATCTTAGTTATTCCCACCCAGAAAAAGAAATGATAATTATGTAATGCGACAGAGGTGCTAACTACTGCTGCAATGGCAATCATATTACATATAAATGTGTCAAATAACATGTTGTATACCTTAAATTTACACAATGTTATATGACAAATATATTTCAAGAAGAACAAACCAAAAAACCCCCCAATACTTCATACCCACTAGTATAGCTATTAAAAAAAGCACAAAACAAAACCAAAAAACCCAGAAAATGAGTGTTAGGAAGGATGTGGTGAAACTGGAACTCTTGCTGCTCTTTTTAATTTGTACACTGAGGGTGGGAATGTAAAATTGTGCAACTGCTGAGGAAACCAGTTCAGTGGTTCCTCAAAAGTTACATGTAGAATAATCATATGCCCCAGCAATTCCACTGCTAGGTGTATACCCAAAAGCAATGAAAGCAGGACTCAAACAGATACTCATATGCAAATGTTTATAGCAGCATTAACCGTGATAGCCAAAGGCAGAAACGACCCATGTATCCATGAATGGATAAACAAAATGTGATCAATTCTATTTATTTGGTAAAAATAAGTACGGTAGTTATATTCTATAAAGTTGTAGTAGACACTGATCATAACATTTTCATCAGTTGATCTATACATAATCTTGTTTTATGTGTATTTCTGTTTAAAGATACCTTATTAATATATATTATTGATTCATTAACATTGAACTCACAGCCAACAGCACTGTCACTCACGCCTGAAAGAAGCTTACGTAACACCTGTATTTTTCCCCTAAGGCACATCATAGCCTTCTTGCACTTAGGAACACTAGACAGCACTCTGGCACTCTGCTTGTGGGTCATTTTAAACAGTGAAATCACCAGCAAAAAGCACAACAATGCAAAAAACATGGCACTAAATAGACCATGGAAAAGACACTTGTTTACACCATGAGAGCTGAAACAAGAAGGCAGAGTCTCAGCTGAAATGTA
This sequence comes from Balaenoptera ricei, assembly GCF_028023285.1. Classification (NCBI taxonomy): domain Eukaryota; kingdom Metazoa; phylum Chordata; class Mammalia; order Artiodactyla; family Balaenopteridae; genus Balaenoptera; species Balaenoptera ricei. Next base: position 31,544,867 of record NC_082643.1, read on the forward strand.
CATGCTGTGTACCTCAAATTTATGGCCTCTCTGTGCTGCAAATACTGACTTTGGGGTTACAAATAAATGTGCCAGAAGGCCAATGCACAACTACAGAATCTGCGAACAATGAGGTCAAGTCTATACATACGTACAATGGAATATTATTCAGCCATGAAATGAAATTCTGATACATGCTACAATAAAGATGAACCTTGAAAACATTACGCTAAGTGAAATAAGTCAGACAAAAAAAGGACACATATTATATGGTTCCATTTATATGAAATATCTAGAATAGGCAAATTCATAGACCAGAGGTTATCAGGGCTTTGGGGGAAAGGAGGATGTCGAGTTACTGCTTAACTGGTCCAGAGTTTCTGTTTGGGATGATGAAAAAAGTACTGGAGATGGATAGTGATGATGGTGGTGGAACAATGTCGGTGCAATTAATGCTACTGATTGTGCACTAAAAACGGTTAAAGTGGAAAATTTTATATTATACGTATTTTACTACAAAGAATCAATAGATTCACTGAATAAGGTTAAATGAATCTTCTATTAAAACAAAATCTAAAGGAGACACTCCGGATGGCACCAATAGAGATTCGTATTTACCCACATGTCCTCTTAAAATAAAGAACCTCCTTAATATGCTTTCCTTTTTTTTTTTTTTTTTTGGCCACACTGAGCAGCTTGCGGGATCTCAGTTCCCCGACCAGGGGTCGAACCCAGGCCGCCGGCAGTGGAAGTCCGGAGTCCTAACCACTGGACCGCCAGGGAATCCAAATATGTTTTCCTTTTGGTTTATAGACCATATTTAAAAACAGGCTTACTATTTAATAATATCAGCTGATTATTCAGGAAAACAAGTAAATTAAAATGTGCCTGTCAGTTGTTTGGCCTCACTTCATGCTTCTGAAGCATGAAGAAAATTTATGCACTAGTAGAATTATTTGTTCTGACTAATTGCCCAAAGAACGGTCACCCCAAGAACCAACAACTGATGCTCCTAAGTTATCTTGGACTAAAACTGCCTCCGAGGTCCACTGTATTTGGGTGAAGTGATACTCTCAGGGCAACTACTACCGGTACAATTTAGGTATTTTGGCACTACATGTCCACTTTGAATCTTTCACGTCCCTTTTCTCTCTTTTATCACCAATCTATTTCTCATCTACTTCCTTCCCTATTGAAAAATCCCTATTTTCATATCTTGAGAGACAGCCATCTGTTAGAATATGGCTGTGGTTACTATCATCATTCAAATGTTCCTTTTTAATTTATCAATTTCTTGACCCAACAATTACAAAGAAGCGTGGCTGGATATAAACATGCACGAAATGTGCTAATGTAGAATGCAAACAATATTAAAATGTAAACTTCACATAGGGAGGAATTCACGGCCAAAGAAAAATCTAGTACTATTCTTTCAATCTTTTTAAAATGCATCATAAACCTAAAAATGTTTCACTACAGAATAACATTTTGGCTTCTCTTATGATCACAAAGAAGGGTAATTATGATTGTCATGAAAACACACTGAGCAGATGTATACTATTAACAAAAGAATCATTATATGACTGTGCTCAAAAACTGGCACTTTGTACATTCACATTTCCTAGAAATTAGACAGTCTCCCCAACTGGAATAGATACCAAAATAGGTTGTTTTCTATTAATTGTGGCTTTGTACCAATCAAGTTTTGGGAGCCAACTGGATCATCATTCTTTGGGACAATTCCCACATACTATCATGTGAGATCTACATACACTGATTTATATATACTCAGACATGTGCATTATAATTTTGTAAAAAAGTAATTTTTAAGTTCTCAAATGATAGCTTTTTAACTCTTAAAAAACGTATCAGTGGATTGTTTCACAAAGGTACATCTGTTTAGAAGTCATAAAAGAGCATAGCGAATAACTCTTCGGTTTACTTTATGAAGGCTAATTAATAGGTACTTACTCATTAAAGACTAGGTCTGGTGCAAAATAGAGAAATTGGCTGTTTGTATGTTTGTACGATCTCCAGCTCAAGGCAAATGATGACAGACACATCCAAGAATACTGGATGAGGGTAATTTGGTCCTCGAGAGGCAGGTTTTTAAATCCTGAAGAAGAGAACAATTCATCACAGAAATACACTTAGCATTTAAATACATTCCAGGAAGAAGCTTCGTAAGTCAACCCCAAACTGCCCCCTTTCTCTCATTGACTCAAATCAATTCTACAGTTATTTAAAGAGCACCTATCATGGACCTGGTCCTGTTCAACATTTCATGTTAAATTCACCTTAAATTCTCAATGAGGGTAAACTGCCAGGGCAAAAAAAACTAAGATGTTCTGGGAGTTTCATTGTGGACGGTGGTCTACAACCCTTAGTTAGACGGAAAGAATCTGTATTTACCTGTACCACTTGCTTCATCCTACTCACAATGAATAACTTCAAAATAAAAGATAATTTAATGATGTCAACTCTTGCATATCTGCAATACTGGTGGAAGATTTTACTTTTCATGAGTTTGCAGTGATTGAAAAAGTCTTATTCCTTGCTTCCCCTAGGCTGGGATAATGCCAGACTTCAACAGACTTCTGAGGCAGAATAAGCATCCTTGATGCTGTCCTGCCTTACCCACAGTCTTCCTTTCTGGGCCTCAGGCCCTTCTTTTGTTTCTTTTCTCACCCTCTGTACTCCCAGGGGCACCAGGGTATTCTGTTTGTGTACAGTTTCACCTGGCAAGCTCCCCTTCAAAGAGTCAGTCATCAGAGCTTTCCCCAGTCTTTTGTCTTATGGCTGCTGGTTGACCACAGGACATCTAAGAAACTGCTTTGGATTAATGAACTGGGACAATGTGATCACAATTCTGAGCAATGTTTCTGTAGATTAATAGGGGCCTTATTAATAAAATGCTACAGCATAAGACTGACTAAAGTAGGAATTTCAAGGACAAATTAAAGGGTTATGGAGGTAAGATATTTTCAGAGAGACTCTTTCAGAGGCCCCTACAGCTTACCTGAGAGGTCTTTTTTTTAAATTAATTTTTATTAGAGTATTGTTGATTTATAATGTTGTGTTGGTTTCTGCTGTACAGCAAAGTGAATCAGTTATACCTATACATATATCCACTCTTTTTTAGATTCTTTTCCCATACAGGCCATTACAGAGTATTAAGTAGAGTTCCCTGTGCTATACAGCAGGTCCTTATTAGTTATCTATTTTATATATAGTAGTGTATATATGTCTTGATTTACCTGGTCTAGGGCTTAGAGTAGCCCTGGCTACGAGCTGCTAATAATGGGCTCAATTCTTGTTTTGACAACTAGAATGTGTTTTACCTTATTAATATTACTGGAATGAAACTTTCCATTTCAATCCTCAACATAAGAAATGGGTATGTTCTATTAACAATAGAACCCTTAACTCTAATTTCTCAAGAGAAACGAGCACATTCACCAGATTTTTTTTCTACACACTTGATTCATTTGACATCGAGTAAAAAATTGGGTGTCGGGATCGAACAGAAAGCAAACTCAATTGCACTGCTGCATACGGTATGCCCTGTTGCCCTGACGTGCCTAGTTCAGGATGCAGACCCTGAAACGCGAGGCCATCCTACCTGGAATTACCTTCGCCCACTTCACGACTTGGATCATTTGTTTGCCTGCTAAGCGGTTGAGGGTGGAGAGCAGGTTTTCGGCTGTATCCGGTTTGGAGTTGTCATAGCCTGCATACACAATCTCGGGTTCGATGGTTTCAAGGACCATGGAAGGGGAAGGTGTGAGCGCTCGGGAAATTGTGGAGAGTTGAGGAACCAGCGCTGAGTTGACGGAGGGCTCTTGCGCGGGAGCGATGTACGTAGTTCCTTCCTCTGGGCTCTGGGGTGGGGGAGGTGGAGGCTGCTGTGACTGTTCCTCGTGAATCCCTTTTAACTTCCCCAACTTCTTGGACTTTCGAGCTGTAAAAAAAACAAAAATTATAAACAGGGCAAATTAAGATTATGTTTCGCATGATAAATACCATCTAAAGCACAACACTTTTTGTCTGTTATATACAAATGTTAAGAGTAAATCTTAAGAGTTTGCATTACAAGAAAAAAAATCCTAATTCTTTCATTTTGTATCCATATGAGATGCTGAACATTCACTAATCTGATTGGGATGATCATTTCATATCGTATGTAAGTCAAATCATTATGCTGTACACTTTAATACAGGGCTGTAGGTCGATTATTATCTCAGGAAAACTGGAGTTAAATAAATAAATCAATAAATGGCACCACACCAAAAAAGGAATTAAAAAAAGATTATGTTTGGCCTACCTTACATGAGGTAAATTGCAAGCAAATATTGACTTATATTGATTAAAGTGTACTTTTCCTCTAAGGATGTCTTGTTATACTAGTAGGAACAGCCCCTTTTCAGTATTTTTCTGATACCAGACACTGTCTTAAATGCTTTTTATAAATTAACCACTTTAACAATTTTAACAATTTTATGTCCTAAATGCTTTTTATAAATTAACCACTTTAACAATTTTATGACTAGGTACTATTACGATTCTCATTTTATAAAGAGGAAGCAGACCAGAAGGGTCAAGAAATCTGTCCAAGACTACACAGCTAGTGTATGTAAAATAGAGTTAAGAGCTCAGAGGAAGGATAAATTATTTCAGATGCTAATAAGTTACATATGCCTCAACTAAATCTTATATAAGCCAATAATTCCCACCTATTACCCACTAAAGAGTTGGCAACAAGGGCTAGACTCGCCTGATTGAGCTTATTATCTTAGTGCTGTCTCTGCTCCCTCTAATTAGCTTTCTCTGGCCCTTTACTTATTCCTCTTGGGTGCTTCTCTACCACTTACTCTTCCTGCTGTGGTCCATGTGCAACCACTTGCTTACTCAGAGTAGTTATTTTGTGCAGATGCTGTTAGACCGACCGATGTCCCCAGCTATACTGTGAACTGCTGAGGCATAAAGATTGGGTGTTCCTCTTCTTTTACAGCCCCCATGGCACCTTGGTAAATGCTATGCCTACACAAAGTGATTTACAGATTTCCACTGAATGAATGGGAGCTAATCAACCCCAAAGAAAGGCAACAGAAGGGAAGAAATGAAATATCTGGATGATTCCAAATTGGGGCACTAACTAGTAAACGTACAGGAATTAATGCTATTAAAAAATTCAGGTGTGAGTTATACCATTACACAATCCTTAAAAATCTCTCCTACTCTATATTTTTACTATAAATAAACAATTCACATGTCATATAGCCTATAACTAAAAGATATCACAATACAGTACAGGAATACCACTTTAGATTTTTAGTAGAATGTATTACAAGTGACCATATTCTGATTTACCCAGAACAGTCCTAGTTTATGCTTGTTTCCCAGCATGATTATTAGTAAGTACCCTGTTTATTCCTAAAAGTACCATATTTTGGACAATAAATAGTATGTTCATCATAAAACCAAAGAATTAGTATTAACTTTAATAGCAACTGCTTTTAAACAAATTTTATTGAAGTATAGTTGATTTACAATGTTGTATTAATTTCTGCTGTACAGCAAAGTGACTCAGTTATATATATATATTTTTTCTTTTCATATTCTTTTCCATTATGGTTTATCACAGGATATTGAATATAGTTCCCTATGCTATACAGTAGGACCTTGTTGTTCCCTTGTTGTTTATCCATCCTATATATAATAGTTTACATCTGCTAATCCCAAACTCCCAATCCTTCCCTCCCCCATCCCCCCTCCCCCTCAGCAACCACCAGTCTGTTCTCTATGTCTGTGAGTCTGTTTCTGTTTCACAGACAGGTTCATTTGTGTCGCATTTTAGATTCTACATATAAGTGATATCATATGGTATTTGTCTTTCTCTTTCTGACTTACTTTGTTTAGTATGATAATCTCTAGGTCCATCCATGTTGCTGCAAATGGCATGATTTCATTTGTTTTTATGGCTGAGTAATATTCCATTGTATATATGTACCACATCTTTATCTATTCATCTATCGATGGACATTTAGGTTGTTTCCATGTCTTGGCTACTGTAAATAATGTAATAGCAACTGCTTTTCATTCACATTTCTCTTGAGGGTTCTTACAATAGATATGGGGAAAGAAAGACTGGGGAGGTGGAAGGGAGAATTGGGAGGTAGATGGGAGGGTTGGGGGATGGATGGCAGGTGGGTGGGGTTAATGGGGAGATGGATAGATAATGGGGAAGATGGGTGAATGAATGAATAAATGGATAAAGGATAGAGAAAGCTCAGATGTGCCAAACTGAGCTTAGAGCTATGGTAATAAATTTACTTTGCAATTGTAAGGTTTTCTATTTTATTGAGGAATTTATTTTAAAATTCTTGAAGTATCAGACACCTTCAACTTAGCTCTAACATGTGTGAGAAACTTACAGGATATGAAGTTAACACAGAGTAGGGTTATACCACACCAATTAATTTGATTTTCAAAATAATCATTCATGCTCGTAAGTATGGCCATTAATATTACATTTACCACTTGCATCACAGAAACACTGATTCAGATAAAAGACAAGCCACTATCCAACAAGAGACATACCTGCCACACATGCTTAAGAGATGAACAAGATATAATTCCTATCTTTAAGAAGTTTGAAATTAGCAAAACACTTAAAAAACTTCAATTATTTCAGATCATTTCCTTTCTCATGGACTGTCTCCTTCAATGAAAGAGGCAGAAAAACCTGAGTTTTAGAACTGTCTGAATGAAAAGCAGATGTATCCTATTCATGTAGTATGCTAATGGGGAGCGGCCGACAAAAGTACTGCTCAGTAGTGCTGAGCATACAGTAGGGGACCAAGATGCTTCCGATGAATGAACAAGTGAACAAACCAAAGGAAAAAATAATCACTAAATGCCTCAAAAACTAGGCAAAACAGAGAAGGAGAAGAAAATAATCAAACATGCAGATAATCCCCAATGCTGGTCAATGGATGACTGTATCTATAAGAGCTTGAGAAGATCCTCGATAGCACAGATTAGTCATTTGGGGAATCAGATACTTGGAACTAACTGCCTCTGTGTCACATAAACTTTTCTCTAAGCCTCAACTGATTCATCCAAAAAATGAGAATGATAGTGTTTCCCTCTCCTATCTCACAGAGGGCTCAACAGGTAAGAAAACTGAAAACAATGTTGAAAATTATTATTAACATCTGAAGTAGTGCTTCAATGTCACTTCCATTCTTTCACATAATTTTGCAGATATTAAAACTATTCCAGTTCATTAAAATGTCCTTATCCTTTATAAGACTACACCTGATGATAACCATCATTTGATTGATGAGAAATAGACAAGGCTGATATTCTCAAATTTTATTAAAAATGATATTTGCTTGCAAGGTAATTATAAAATTCATACTTATTTTAGGCCTTTGATCTGTAATGCTGTGTCTATTCTCATGGCTGATTTAAGGCTAATGCTATGAAATATCATGAAGAAGAATGCTTAATATTTTCTCTAGCACTGATACACAAGGCTGTGGCCTGTAGCACAACCGACTGAGCAGATTATCAATATTATGTTTAGCATTTCAGTTACATTTAATTTTATGTTGTAATTTTATGAATATATGAGGGACACTTGGAATTGAGTATTTATTTATAGTTCCTTAAATAGTTCAAGAAAATAAATATTTTCAGTGTGCAGATTCTTCAGCCAAGTGTATTCATCCTGCATCTTTTTCTAAAAGAGTACAGTTACATAACAATCATATTACCCAAAGTAGCCCTTCTAAAATGCTTGAAAATTTTATACTCGTCTAACACATGCCGCCTTCTAAAATTAAAGCTCCTGGAAGTTGTTAACGTCTTATGTGCTCCTATAACATCACTTTCCATGACCCTTATGGGTACTCAATAAATGTTTGTTGACACTTCATTTTCGAACTGTAATACACTTTAACAAACTATTACATATGTGAATTATTAATTTACTTCTGTGTAGGAAATGTAGGCAAGTTTGACATTTTAGGATAAAATTTCTAAATTGTTATTATTCCTTTTCCAAATTCCTACTGTGTAATGATCCACCTGCAGAGTTATGACTCTGAAAAGGCCACAACTAAAAAAATAATAAGCTCAATTTATGGAGCACTTATGTGCCAAGCACAGTTCAAAACAATTTCTAGTGGTCTTAAGCCTTCCAATGCTCACCATGACCCTACGATTAGGCAATGTTATTTCCATTTTACAGGTGCACAGAGACAGGAAGTACTTCTTCAAGGTTGCAGGGCTGGTAAACACCAGGGCTAGTTTTTGAACTGGGCCATGGCTCAGAGCCCACACTCTTAACCTCTGTGCTATGCAGTCTCTCTTCTAATCCTTTTCTCTTTATCTAATTTGTTTTTTAATACTTTAAGATTAGCACCAGCTTCAAATCCAAGTGTATAATTAAGATGTGTGCTAATTACACAGGAAAATCTCTGGCCAAAGATACTTAATGAGCATGTTTCCATTATCCAAAGCATCCGTGAACATAAATTAGGGGTCTTATCACTACCTACCACCTTACTAAATTAACATGGAGTTAATGGCCTTTGGGCTTGGGAACTCATGTTCCCATGTGGCCCAGAGACACAATTCCTTTCTCACCTGCCAGCCACAGTTGCAGGGTGTGTGTGTGTGTGTATGTGTGTGTGGTGTGTATTAATATGACTGTGAATGTCTCCCAGCCCCACGTGAGCCTAGAGGAATTTCACCTGTTCTACCTGGATGTTATAGTAACAGTATATGCTTAGCAGCTGCCCCCAGGTGCCAAGTCCTTAATTACTAGCAGCATCTTAGCAGCCACTTTCTCCTGGCACTGCCGGGGGACAGAACGCTATAGATTCCCCATGAATTGTTCCCCCAGGAGCTGTGCAATCGGAAGGCCCTGCTTCCTATCCAGAATGGTAAGCTGGACAGCAAGCAGGAAGCGTCTGGTGGGACCCTATAAAAATTGTGGGGGCTTCCCTGGTGGCGCAGTGGTTGAGAATCTGCCTGCCAATGCAGGGGACACGGGTTCGAGCCCTGGTCTGGGAAGATCCCACATGCCGCGGAGCAACTAGGCCCGTGAGCCACAATTACTGAGCCTGCGCATCTGGAGCCTGTGCTCCGCAATAAGAGAGGCCGTGATAGTGAGAGGCCCGCACACCACAATGAAGAGTGGCCCCCACTTGCCACAACTAGAGAAAGCCCTCGCACAGAAACGAAGACCCAACACAGCCATAAAAAAAAAATTGTGAAAAATTCCCAATGGCATCTCAAGATTCAAAAAGGCCCTGAAACATGGCCCAACTTCCTTTTTGGTTTGCTCTGTCTCCTGAGGCCGACTTGGTCTGCTACATACCCTTTGGACAAACTGCCAGTGTGGTAGAATGACGGCCGGCTAGGAATGACATACACTGCTTCTGCATCCCACAGTAAAATGATGAGATGCATGGGATTCTCGTGGTACTTTCATCACTATCTTTCTCAAGTGTGTTCAAATTACAGATTCTTTAGACTTGGAGATGGGTCACTGGGACAATGTCTTTTTTTTTTTTTTTTTCCATCTGGAGTAGAATAAAAGACTGATGGGGAGCTTTTTCAACCATAACATTTCACTGGAAAGATGTAAAGTGATAATTCTGTCATTTTAGAAATGCTTAGTGTCATGTCTTGAAATTTTAGGTCTTGGCAGTAAATATTAGAGAGGCTATACTGAGGTTATATGAAAACATGTATTTTTCTGTTCCAGGCCAAATGTAATTACTGGTTTAAACCCACAGGACAATAACAGCATCTACCCTATCCTCTTCCTTTCATAGACCATTTCTCTTGCCACTCTCCTCCTAATCATGCTTTCCTATTTTCCTCATCCCCTTTATCTGCACGACTTCTCCCCTTCTCCTGCCAGGGGAGGAAGACACCGAGAGTTAGCGGAACCACCACATATTTCTGTGTCATGAGATCAAAGGAAGGAATGCCACCTTCTTATAGATTTAACTGGTTTTGCAGCAAAACCTCTCTCATTTTTACTAATAGGAAAAAGAACATCTACAGTTCTCAAAACCATACACACTAATAGAATTGGGGTGAGGGTCAGGGGCACATTGCTTTATGAATTAATAATTAGCTTCTCAATTGATAATAAGGAAGTGGAATTCCAATTGTTTATAAATCTCCTTAAGTGGTTATAGAACTTGAACACTGGGTGTCTTAAAAAGTATCCCTAAACATTCTCATGTTAATATACATAATTTAACAAATGAACAGGCATTATTGATTTTATTAGTATAAAAACCATGCTAAGGCAAACTCAAACCCAACCTTGGACCACTTTAAGACATTCCACACGACACACACACACACATATACCCACACACACACGCGTGTAACTGTGTGAGGTGATGGGCACATTAATTAGCGTGATTGTCATAATCATTACATAGGCATATTGATATCACAATACCACATTGTTCATGCTAAATATGTATCATTTTTTGTCAATCATAACCTCAATAAATCTGGGGGGAAAAAGACATTCCAGATTAGTGGATCTCCACAGATTACATTTTAATATGTGTATAGAGATAACCATAGATATCTCTATAGCTATAACAAACATAATTTTGTTGCTATTGTTATAGAATACATTTGAATACATTTATCTACTACTTAGCAAGTAACTAATATTCACCCATTGTGTAGAAATTGCCCTGGTTTTGTGAGCAGTGCAATGCTGAATAAGATGATCTGAGCCCAGACAAGAGCTTACAACCTCGCGGAAGTTGGATCAATACGTAAGAAAGCAATTAGGGTTAAAACAGGCTATGACAAGTTCGGGGTCAGTGTTCCTGACTATATATGCGGTGAGTGAACAATGGCAGGGAGACGTTGGTTTATCTTTCTATGAGCGCCTCCACTTTCCTGTATCCCTCTGTGTTAATTCCCACTGAGCCCTGGTTTGCTTTTGGTGTGATTCAAACGACACTGAGGGCCCACGTGGAGCGGTCACTTCCCTGTGTGGGCAACCACCCAATGTTAAGCACCACTGACCGCCCCCCCCGCCCCGCCCCGAGAGGAAAGTCCCTCAGACCAGAAGCTAAATCTGAACAGACTCAAGGGAATCTGAGGGAGATAGAAAAGGGGTCTGCTGATTTTGCAGAGACCATGACAAGGTTCTGGAAGACACCCCCCAGTGACATATTCTGATACCTTCCCTGCTGGAGACAGGGATTCAGAAAGGGGCAAAGCCAGCAGCTGCCTAGGAGATACTTCTCAGGCTAGATGGCTGATTAACATGATTGTTTTTATGGCATTTATATTTTTCTGTAATCAGATTCTTTTTTTCTCCTCTAATACTTAGCAACATTTTCTCCTCCCTTTTTTCCTTTTACTGCCAGGCAGACTCAGGAACGTCTGTACATGGGAGGATGTGTCAGGGGGAGGGTTCCATCTCTGGCCAGAGTTTTAAAGGTGAGGCAGTATGTCTTCGAGGTCTGGCCAGGCTGGGACTGCATTAAACCAAGTTAAGAAACTCAGAAGAAGAGGAAACAGAAAGTCTGAGAAATGGCCTCTTGGTGATAGCCTCTGGGTAATGGAGAAGGTTTCCAGGGCTTTCTTCTGTTGAAACCTTTGCTGGTTTAAACAAGAGAGAATGCCACTGGACTGAGTGGCAGTGGGCTGAGCCACTGCAATTCCAGAACTCCTTTGGACACCACTTCTAAAGAACCGTGGGCAGTGGTGGGGCAAGGACGGCAGCCAGCACCCCACGGCCAGGTCAGGTGGACAGTGGGTTTACTACACGGAACACCCCCTACCTGGGCCTTGCCACTGTTGGGCTGATATACACCGCCAGGGAGTTATCAGAAGGGAGCAACAAAATGACGAATGCCCCATCCCCAAAGCTTTGGACCAAAAATGTTTATGGGGAAAAAAAAAAATAAGTGGAGAAAGACAGGGATTGAGTTATGCTAGAGTAGAAAGTGAGGGATATGAGAAACCAAATAGCAATTTCAAAAACTTGACAAGCCTTTGCCAAATCACAGTGAGCATCTATTTTCTATTTCTACTGAGGTCAAGATAAGATCTAAAGGTTTAAAGGGCAGAAGCAGGGATTTAGATGAGACATTAGGAGAATTTCCTGCAAGTTTTCTGGAATGTGTTATGGAGAGAGCCTGGAATGCATGACCGCCAAGAACATGTAATATTCTTTTCTAAAAACTGTAAAGTAATAGGTAGGCAGGTTCCCTGCTTGCCTGAGTGCAATTCTGCCGTGCAGGAGAAGGATGATGAAATGAGTTATCGAGACCCAGTAGCCCTACAAGGGAAGGAAATACGACCTCCAATGTACATTCCAGGCTTCCATGTGTCTGAGTGGAACTTCTCTGGCTCATATTTGTCTCAAAAACAGGAATAAATCCCTTACACTTGGAAGTGTGGTAAGAGATAACTTTAGAAATATTTTTCCAAAATATACTCCAAGGGCAAATACTGTGATCACTGAATGCAGGCTTGGGAGAACATCCACTGCCATGGAAGAAACTCCTAAAGTTCTATATGCTCCCTTTTACCCTATCCCCAGCGTTCACATGCCCCTCCCCCCTTTTTTTTTTCAGTTTTACCATTTAAGGTACAGAACTCAGGTCTGTACTGAAAATGGGCTCTGTGGTTTCTCCTAATCCTGAGATTACCTAATTTTTTTTTAAGTGGGGAAAACAGTTCATAGTAAAGGCTATCATTAATTGAGAATCTGTATGTCCAGCATGATAGCATCTTTTAAAAATGTTATCCTACTTAGGTCCTCATAAGTGCCCTGTGGGTAGGTACTATTGTTAGCACCATTGTACACAGGGGTAAAGTGGTTTGTACAGGGTCACAAGGATGGTCTGCAGAGTTAAGAGAAGGTGAGTTTTTGTCAGGGCACAGAAAAAGAGAACAGAGAAACCCCATCACATGTGCAGAGTGCATCAAATCAGGAGGTCAAAGGGGTATGAAAAGGACCCAGAGCCCTAATGACTTTTCTAGATTATCAGCGAGGTTGCCATTGGATCACCTCTAGTAACAAGATCAGCAGCCTTTTTTTAATGGGAGACACAGAACAACCGGTACCAATACACAGGATGCTTTCTCTCCTAATTCCCTGGGCAGGACAGTCAACCCCTGTGTACTCCAGGGCTGTTGCTGTAGCAGATGAGACAGTCTTTTTGCTTTTGCTCCTTGTTTTGACACCTTAACTCTGATGGCAGGAGAAATCAAAGGAGGCAGAAATCAAACCTGTCTGTACTAAAAAACAGGACTTATTGGGAGAAGACTTACTCCTTCTGATTAAAAATCAAGTTCTTACGTTCAAGAATATTGAAATGGTTAGTAGAGATGGATTAATCAATGTACGAACCCAAATGTCATCTTTTATAAGTATTAGTTCAGCTAAACTTCATGTATGATCTTATTTTATTTCTGCATCATCAATAAAGCAGAATTCTTAGGTAAAAAAATAAGGTTCCTAAGCTCCATTGCAACTGATAGCTGAGTTCTGAGTTTGAATAAATGTATTTTTAAAATCAAATGAGCATTCTTTAGAAAATACAGGTAATATATTTGCCTTTGTAAATTCTTATTCTTCGGGAATAATGATGCTGTGCTCAAGATTGATATATGTGTGAATGTAAAACAAAACACAAGCAAATAAGCAAAAAGAAGACAGAAAAGCTCCTCCTAATTTTACAATCTACTTAAAATAAGAAAAAGAGCACTATGAGAGCTGTGGCTATCCAGAAAAAGATCCTTCTCTCAGTTAAAAAGTTAATTCTTTAATAGCTGCAAGAGCTGCCTTCTTGGCATATGTTTGAGCAGAGAACTTATTACATGAAGCACAATCTCACTGGGTATGCAAGGTAAACAGTCTCATTAAGAATATTTTATGAAGAAACATGACTGTTCTAACAAGGTCAAGGGGTGAATAAGGTATGATAAAGAGGCAAGGACTTCCCTGGTGGTGCAGTGGTTAAGAATCCGTCTGCCATTGCAGGGGACACGGGTTCAAGCCCTGATCCGGGAAGATCCCACATGCTGTGGAGCAGCTAAGGCCGTGCACAACTACTGAAGGCTGCGCTCTAGAGCCTGTGCACCGCAATGAAGAGTAGCCCCGCTCGCCGCAACTAGAGGAAGCCTGAGCGCAGCAACGAAGACCCAATGCAGCCAAAAAAATAAATAAAATTAAAAAAAAAAAAAAAGAGGCAAAAGGCAGTGACCTGGAAATAGATGACGGCACCCAGCTTAATCTACTGTGTCTTCCCCAGTCCTGGCGTGATTCTCCATAGGCTCAGGACAAAAAGAGCTGGTCAGATGCTAGAGCACACGCTGGGCAGAAAACCCAGAAGAGTGGTCCCGAGCAGACCTTCTCACACTGGTAAGTCAGCTAAGCAGGATCTACCTTAAGAAATATTATGTATAGAAAAATAAGAGTTTACCCAACAGATATATGATGAGGGTATTTACACTGGGTAATGCCATTTTCCTTTACAAAAATTTCAACCGAAGACTTCTTTCATAAGCTCTCAAAGAACATACAAAATGTAATGCATTTCTGTTTGTCTGCCCATTATTTTTTACATGTTTCAATTATCCTGTTCTTTCCTCTTAGCATTTGTTACTACTTCACTGCAATGGTTTCCTCAGCTTGGTCCCTTTAACTGTAAGGCCTTACAGTTGACCTTACAATTTGGAAGTGTCTGAGAATTCTAAAGCAACCAAGGAATTTGCCTAAATTCAATTTCAGAAATTTTTAAATGATTAGTATTTGTGTACATAAGACAGAAAAACCATGCAGTGAAATGAAAAAATATACAGATATAGAACAGTTTTATCTCCAGTACCAATTTTCTTCAAATGATTTCATCTCCCTTAGCTCAACATTCTTCCTATAAAATAATTACTTAGAGCCACATTATAATTATTCTTTCAAAAGCTTTTATTTAACAGCATTTTCTATATACAATCAGCTTAATTTTAATCAAATTTTAAGTAATGCTTTACTTTATTTAGCTGAAAAGTAAACCAACGAGGTTTTAGTTGAGACTACCAATGTTGAGATTATAACTGAATGATTAAAAATGATTAAGGGCTTCCCTGGTGGCGCAGTGGTTGAGAATGTGCCTGCCAACTCAGGGGACACGGGTTCGAGCACTGGTCTGGGAAGATCCCACATGCCGCGGAGCAACTGGGCCTGTGAGCCACAATTACTGAGCCTGCGCGTCTGGAGCCTGTGCTCCGCAACAAGAGAGGCCCACACACCGCGATGAAGAGTGGCCCCCGCTTGCCACAACTAGAGAAAGCCCTAGCACCGAAACGAAGACCCAACACAGCCATAAATAAATAAATTAATTTTAAAAAAAAAAACAATAAAAATGATTAAAATTGCTTCGGAAGAAAAAGAACTGGTGAAGCAGATAACCAGATGTAAAATAATAATCCCATGAATTGATACAAAGACATTTTTCACAACTGATATATAACACAGAAAATAGTCTGTATTTCTAAATACGATCACTCTAGTATTAAGAACATTTTACAAATGCAAGACAAAGCTGGCCAGCAGAATTTGAAAAAAATCCTCATGTTAGAAGCTAACGCTAATATAAAAAAGAATGAGTAGAATGAGGACATGTTAATGAGTTAACAGGCTCCCACTTAAGTTGGGGGCAAAAATTAAATAGGCCTGAGGAAAAAGAAAACAAACGTCAGTGCTGATAGCTTTTATGCATTTTCAATAAATATTACTCCACATTTTATTCCACTGACATCATCAGAATGAGTCGAAATTAAGAATTAAGAGTAGCCAATGGACTTGAAAAAAAATTATTTTTCTAGGCTGGGATCGCTTCAGGATACAGGCCGAGCCAAACTAAATGGCCTTTTTTGAATAAGTGATTCGCTTGCATTCGCTTCTTGTGTTTTCATTCCAGCCTCTCTTTGCACACAGGGTTCGTGCTGGAACATCTTGAGGCTCTTTGATGATGTCTGGTGTTGGCAGGTACAGGCCACTGCTGGAGAGGAGGTCGCTCAGCTGCCTGATGGCGAGCGGAGCCATGCCAGGGTAGGGCCGACGCCCAGGCCTGACCTCTCAGCTCTGTTGAGAAGACAAACTGCTCTTTTTTCCTTTGGTATTCTGCCACAGTGTAAATTCCAAAGCTTTTGGTGACTCTCTCAAACCTAGCTCAGCACAGCAGGCTGAACAAAAGCATCTTTAAAAGGAATATGCTTTCCATTTAGGTTGCAAAGGACTCTTCAAATTTAGAGCATTTAGCTGCATTAAAAAAATAAAAGTCCAAGGAAGAATTTAAGAAAGTTGTAAATACGATGCTAACTCGTTAAAAAGCAACTTTTAGAAGAAGGGAACGTAAAATGTCCTTTTATTTTCAGTGATTCCTTATCATCTGTAGTTTTCTTTCACATATGAGACCGAACCCCAGCCCTGGATGGAAACGAGTTGGCCCTTCTCCATCAAAGCTGGAAGATGAGGTGTCTTCTGGAGAGGATTTAAGTAGTTCAAGAAGGATGGATAACTGGGCCATTTCTGCAAGTTTTTCTTTGGGGTTGCAATTCACATTTAAGTCCTTTAAATCACTATTTTTAAACTAACGTCACATTTACAATAAAGAGATTAAACAAAAACAGTTATTTATTTCTTCTCACATATGGTTCTCCATTTTCCTATTAAAATTCTGCTTCTGTCCCAAAGATAGGTTTCCCTTCATTGAAAACTAAGTCTGCTAGCATGTTGTGATGTCAGCGCCCCTATACGTAGCTCTGAAGAACGGACACTGCCGTTGATGATGGATTTCACTGATGGCTTTGCTAGCGTTAGAAAAGCCTTGTCTGGGGTCACAGGGTGGCCCACGGCTGTCATCCCAGAGCAGATGCCTTGACCAGGAGTCAGTTCTTCACTGCTGACTTGGGTGAAGGCCAATCTCATGCTATGATTTTCAAATGGATGATGTGGTCCTAAGTCACATACCAGGTAAAACACAATTTTTAACCCCCATAATAATTTTTAACTTCCGTAATTGAAGGGGATGACACAAGCCTATAAGCTTCCCTTTAGAGAATTTCTACCCTTTAATGGCATTTTCTTTGGGTCCCCAGTTAGAATTAGAAATTCTCGTTTAGATTCAAATAGTCTCCCTTTACAGATATGACCACAGAGAATAAAGATCAAGAGACCATGCCCAATGAAACACTTTATATTAATTTGTTTCATTTCTGGATTCCTGTGCTTAGAACTTATTTAAGCTTTCTACTGTATGGCACACAGTAGGTGTTATGTAAGTGCTTACTGACCAAAGGGAAAGAGTACAACTAAACGAATGAATGTTTTGCTGACCTTCTATAACTGGTTCCATTTCTTAATGTGATGACTGCAGACACCATTCTCTAACAAAGCCTTTAAGGGAAGCACAGAGGATGTTAAGTTTCACCTCCAACCCCAATGAGCTAGGCTAGTTTCCTAGAGGAAATAATTCCAGCCAAGGGTCAACCCAGCCTTAGGCAGATGACAGAGGCAGGTCAGGCATCCTCCAAAAAGCAGAACCCCAAGTACAGTAGTAGAGGGCAGGTAGCCTGCCACTTCTAACCTTGAGAGAGTCTAAAGAGAGATGAACAGGGAGAAGCCAAAAAGAAGGTTTTTTCCTCTTCAGCTTCGTGGAAGAACCACACTCTGGAGATAGAATCCAGAAAAGGGTCACTCTGCATCCCTAATCTTAGGGCCCAGTTAGTATCACTGAATCAGGTATGTCAGCATGGGTTCCTTTTTGTGGCTGGAATTACGGGAAATGTACTTGCCCTTGACCCTGATCCATCCTTGGGGAACGGGTGGGGATGCAGAGAAAAGCTGTGATCTTCTCCTGCCTCAAACGACCATCATCAATTCAGCATTCTGATACCCAAATTGTGAACACCCTAACAGAACCTCCTAGAACCGGAAGGGGCATCACAAGACAGCAAGTTTGATCTCATTTTAAACAGAGGGAAATAAAGTTCCAGAGGGTGAACTGGCTTGCTCGAGATTCCAGACGGTAGAGGTGGGAGACTCTCAGCTCCAACATTTCAAGTTCAGTGGCCTGTTTAGCAGTGCCAGCACCAGAGCTTTCATAGAGGAAGACCTTAAAGAAACATGTGAAAACACACGTACTCAACGCGACAGTTATTCATGTTTATTTTATAGTAGGTTGGAAGGCATTTGATGAAAATTATGAGGGAAAGGTTAAGACCCTGTCCCCAGGCCATCTGACAGCCACTTCAATACCTGTTTACTGTGGCATAAGCACATGCTATCAAAATGGAATTCCAGTTTTCTCAAAAATAGTTTCTTCAGGATTATCATGAGAAGCAACCGAAGTTGGATAACAAAGTTATCCAGGACTCGTGATGGTAAGCTGGTTAGTATACTGACAATATATGACTGTGAGTGGTCTTATCTGTGTAGACAGACATTTACGTTTTGGTAATGACATACCAGAGAACAGTCCTTGATAAATGACCCAATCATTACCATGTATCATCCTAGTTATAAATTTCAAGAAGATATTTGAATACCTGACTATCAAAGTCCTGTGATTTGAATTCAATACATTACAACACGTAGAATATCAGGCATGACTTGAAGCCTCTGAAGGCAGGTACCTACAGGGGCATAGACATGCAGTTTTCCTAAGTACCAATCAGTATTTAGATGAATAGCTCTTACAGACCCTACAACTGCCCTCACCATTTTGTTTTCATGGAACAAGCACATAGCATAAACTAGTATCTCCTGGGAGTCAATCTTTGTAACATTTTGTATGCATCAGTGTGGTCAAGAAATCACTTACATGGATTATTTTCAACATTTTCAGCTGTAATAGTCCATGCCCTTTTTTTTGACTAGTTCATATGCTTAAAAAAACAAATTTTTAATCTTTTACTTTCAGGGAACCACTATCAACCAACGTCTTATGGGGAAGACATATGGTATACGACAAAAAATGGGGAATAGACTAGAAATTTGGGGAAAAAAACTCTAAGATATACTATACCCAGCTACTTGGGTAACTCGTAAGGACCACATACGATTATATATACCCTCAACTCTTTGTCCATAATACATTTAAATTTACTTATTTCCCAAAGTATAAATAATTACTAAAAGCTATGTCTATCTTAAGGGATTAATAAAAGCAACAGGATATAATTGAGATGTTCAGCTAATAAAGGACTGACAAAAATGAAGAAAAGCATAGGGCCAGAGATTATGAAAACGAAGATTATCTCACTACTTCTCTAACTGTGGTCCAAGGATGGTCTTCCTTAGAATCACCTGGGAGCTTTTTCAAGATGCAGAATCTTGGGCCACCCCAGATCTGCATGTCAGCATATCTACAAGTAGGGGCTGGGACTCTTCATTTTTAAAAACTCCCATGTGACTATTTTTCTGCATTTGGAAAATGAGAACTACCAACCTAAAGGTTCTGAATAAGATTATGGAATGAGGGAAAAAAAAGAGAGAATCTGGAAAAAAGGTTCTTTAAAATAAAGATAGGAAGGAAGGAAGGAAGGAAGGAAGGAAGGAAGGAAGGAAGGGAGGGAAGGAGGGAGGGAGGGAGGGAGGGAGGGAGGGATAGACTGGGATAAAAACATGGCCTATACCAGGGTTTCTCAACCTCATCACTATTGATACTTTGGGCCAGATAATTGTTGTTGGGTTCTGTCCTGTGAAAATGTCGAATATTTAGCAGCACCCCAGGCCCTCTAAATCCCTAGATGCCAATAGCATCCTCCTACAAGTTGTGACAACCAAAAATATTTTCAGACTTTGCCAAATATCTGCCCCGGGGAGTATAATTGCCCCTGATTGAAAACCACTGGTCTACACTAAGGAAACTGATAAAGACAAGAACAGTAAGCTAGGAAGATAAATAAATCCCTAGACTACATATCGATAAAAAACACTCAAACGAGAGCTGAGATGAGAAGCATGCTAATCCATTATGCTCCTCAAGTTAGTTTCCTTGTTAGCAGAAGTCATGAACTGCAAAGTGAGCTAAGGATAATTTCAAAACTTCATTTTCATCTTTCACAACTTGGCATATTTCACACAAAAATTTGTATTTCTGATATCATGAAAAGAAACCTTAAAATCTGGCCATAGCTGTCTGTTCTCCCCCATGGCAACAAATGGCTGGAGCTGAGATCTGGCCATCTCCTTTGGATGGAGCACTGAAGTTTTCCCCTTATGCTTTACAGATAGGTAAATTCCACACAAAATTTCTGATATAGGTCACTGGGGTTGTAAAAGATTAGAACCTATCCATATAGTTAAGATTACATTTAGTTTTGTAGAATTCCAAATTTTATTATCACTGACACACTCTTTAACTACAAATGTAATTTATGGGGTAGATTGGTTCAAGATGGCTGAATAGAAGGACGAGTACTCATTCCCTCTTGCGAGAGCACCAGAATCACAACTAACTGCTGAACAATCATTGACAGGAAGACACTGGAACTCATCAAAAAAGATACCCCACATCCAAAAACAAAGGAGAAGCTGCAATGAGACGGTAGGAGGGGCGCAATCACAAAATCAAATCCCATAACTGCTGGGTGGGTGACTCACAAACTGGAGAACACTTATACTACAGAAGTCCACCCACTGGAGTGAAAGTTCTGAGCCCCACATCAGGCTTCCCAATCTGGGGGTCTGGCAATGGGAGGAGGAATTCCCAGAGAATCAGACTTTTAAGGCTGGTGGGATTTGATTGCAGGACTTTGACAGCGCTGGGGGAAACAGAGACTCCACTCTTGGAGGCCACACACAAAGCAGTGTGTGCATCAGGACTCAGGGGGAAGAAGCAGTGATACCACAGGAGACTGAACCAGACCTACCTGCTAGTGTTGGAGGATCCCTGCAGAGGCAGGGGATGGCTGTGTCTCACCGCGGGGACAAGGACACTGGCAGCAGAAATTCTGGGAAGTACTCCTTGGCATCAGCCCTCCCAGAGTCCGCCATTAGCCCCACCAAAGAGCCTGTAGCCTCCAGTGCTGGGTCGCCTCAGGCAAAACAACCAACAGGGAGGGAGCCCAGCCCCACCCATCAGCAGACAAGAGGATTAAAGTTTTGCTGAGCTCTGCTCACCAGAGCAACACCCATCTCTACCCACCACCAGTCCCTCTCATCAGGAAGCCTGCACAAGCCTCTTAGATAGCCTCATCCACCAGAGAGCAGACAGCAGAAGCAAGAAGAACTACAATCCTGCAGCCTGTGGAAGGAAAACCACATTCATAGAAAGATAGAGAAAATGAAAAGGCAGATGGCTATGTACCAGATCAGGGAACAAGATAAAACCCTAGAAAAACAATTAAATGAAGTAGAGATAGGTAACCTTCTAGAAAAAGAATTCAGAATAATGATAGTGAAGATGATCCAGGACCTTGGAAAAAGAATGGAGGCAAAGATCAAGAAGATGTAAGAAATGTTTAACAAAGACCTAGAGAATTAAAGAACAAACAAACAGAGATGAACAATACAATAACTGAAATGAAAAATACACTAGAAGGAATCAATAGCAGAAGAACTGAGGCAGAAGAATGGATAAGTGACCTAGAAGACAGAATGGTGGAATTCACTGCCATGGAACAGAATAAAGAAAAAAGAATGAAAAGAAAGGAAGACAGCCCAAGAGACCTCTGGGACAACATTAAACTCACCAACATTCGCATTATATGGGTCCCAGTAGGAGAAGAGAGAAAGAAAGGACCTGAGAAAGTATCTGAAGAGATTATAGTCGAAAACTTCCCTAAAATGGGAAAGGAAATAGCCACCCAAGTCCAGGAAGCGCAGCGAGTCCCAGGCAGGATAAACCCAAGGAGAAACATGCTAAGACACACAGTAAGCAAACTGACAAAAATTAAAAACAAAGAAAAATTATTAACAGCAACAAGGGAAAAACAACAAATAACATACAAGGGAACTCCCATAAGGTTAACAGCTGATTTCTTAACAGAAACTCTACAAGCCAGAAGGGAGTGGCATGATATATTTAAAGTGATGAAAGGGAAGGACCTACAACCAGGATTACTCTACCCAGCAAGGATCGCATTCAAATTCGATGGAGAAATCAAAAGCTTTACAGACAAGCAAAAGCTAAGAGAATTCAGCACCACCAAACCAACTCTACAACAAATGCTAAAGGAACTTCTCTAAGTGGGAAACACAAGAAAAGAAAAGGACCTACAAAAACAAACTCAAAACAATTAAGTAAATGGTAATAGGACCATATATACTGATAATTACCTTAAATGTGAATGGATTAAATGCTCCAACCAAAAGACACAGGCTTGCTGAATGGATACAAAAACAAGACCCATAAATATGCTGTCTACAAGAGACCCATGTCAGACCTAGGGACACATACAGACTGAAAGTGAGAGGATGGAAAAAGATATTCCATGCAAATGGAAATCAAAAGAAAGCTGGAGTAGCTATACTCATATCAGATAAAATAGACTTTAAAATAAAGAATGTTACAAGAGACAAGGAAGGACACTACATAATGATCAAGGGATCAATCCAAGAAGAAGATATAACAATTATAAATATATATGTACCCAACATAGGAGCACCACAATATATAAGGCAAATGCTAACAGCTATAAAAGAGGAAATCGACAGTAACACAATAATAGTGGGGGACTTTAAAACCTCACTTACACCAATGGACAGCTCATCCAGACAGAAAATTAATAAGGAAACACAAGCTTTAAATAACACAATAGAGCAGATAGATTAAATTGATGTTTATAGGACACTCCATCTGAATACAACAGATTACACTTTCTTCTCAAGTGCACATGTAACATTCTCCAGGATAGATCACATCTTGGGTCACAAATCAAGCCTTAGGAAATTTAAGAATACTGAAATCATATGAAGCATCTTTTCCGACCACAACGCTATGAGATTAGAAATCAATTAAGGGAAAAAAACATAAAAATCACAAACACATGGAGGCTAAACAATATGTTACTAAATAACCAAGAGATCACTGAAGAAATCAAGAGGAAATCAAAAAATACCTAGAGACAAATGACAACGAAAACATGACGATCCAAAACCTAGGGGATGCAGTAAAAGCAGTTCTAAGAGGGAAGTTTATAGCAATACCATGCTACCTCAAGAAACAAGATAAATTGCAAATAAACAATCTAAACTTACACCTAAAAGGAACTAGAGAAGGAAGAACAAGCAAAACCCAAAGTTAGTAGAAGGAAAGAAATCATAAAGATCAAAGCAGAAATAAATGAAATAGAAACAAACAAACCAATAGCAAAGATCAATAAAACTAAAAGCTGGTTCTTTGAGAAGATAAACAGAATTGATAAACCTTTAGCCAGACTCATCAAGAAAAGGAGGGAGAGGGCTCAAATCAATAAAATTAGAAATGAAAAAGGAGAAGTAACAACTGACACTGCAGAAATACAAAGGATCATGAGAGATTACTACAAGCAACTCTATGTCAATAAAATGGACAACCTGGAAGAAATGGACAAATCCTTAGAAAGGTATAAGCTTCCAAGAATGAACCAGGAAGAAACAGAAAACATGGACAGACCAATCACAAGTAATGAAATTGAAACTGTGATTAAAAATCTTCCAACAAACAAAAGTCCAGGACAAGATAGCTTCACAGGTGAATTCTATCAAACATTTAGAGAAGAGCTAACACCCATCCTTCTCAAACTCTTCCAAAAAATTGCAGAGGAAGGAACACTCCCAAACTCATTCTATGAGGCAACCTTCACCCTGATACCAAAACCAGACGAAGATGCTACAAGAAAATTACAGACCAATATCACTGATGAATACAGATGCAAAAATCCTCAACAACATACTAGCAAAGAGAATCCAACAACACATTAAAAAGATCATGCACCATGATCAAGTGGGATTTATCCCAGGGATGCAAGGATTCTTCAATATATGCAAATCAATCAATGTGAGACACCATATTAACGAATTGAAGAATAAAAACGATATGATCATCTCAATAGATGCAGAAAAAGCTTTGGACAAAATTCAACACCCATTTATGATAAAAACTCTCCAGAAAGTGGGCACAGAGGCAACCTACCTCAACATAATAAAGGCCATATATGACAAACCCACAGCAAACATCATTCTCAATGGTGAAAAACTGAAAGCATTTCCTCTAAGATCAGGAACAAGACAAGGATGTCCACTCTCGCCGGTATTATGCACATAGTTTTGGAATTGTTAGCCACAGCAATCAGAGAAGAAAAAGAAATAAAAGGAATACAAATTGGAAAAGAAGTAAAACTGTCACTTTTTGCAGATGACATGATACTATACACAGATAATCCTAAAGATGCGACCAGAAAACTACTAGAGCTAATTGATGAATTTGGTGAAGTTGCAGGATACAAAATTAATGCACAGAAATCTCTTGCATTCCTATACAATAACAACAAAAGATCAGAAAGAGAAATTAAGGAAACAATCCCAGTCACCATTGCAACAAAAAGAATAAAATACCTAGGAATAAACCTATTTAAGGAGGTAAAAGACCTGTACTCAGAAAACTATAAGACACTGATGAAAGAAATCAAAGATGACACAAACAGATGGAGAGATATACCATGTTCTTGGATTGGAAGAATCAATATCGTGAAAATGACTAAACTACCCAACACAATCTACAGATTCAATGCAATCTCTATCAAATTACCAATGGTATTTTTTACAGAACTAGAACAAAAAATCTTAAAATTTGTATGGAGACACAAAAGACCCCAAATAGCTAAAGCAATCTTGAGGGAAAAAAGCGGAGCTGGAGGAATCAGACACCCTGACTTCAGACTATACTACAAAGCTACAGTAATCAAGACAATATGGTACTGGCACAAGAACAGAAATATAGATCAATGGAACAGGATAGAAAGCCCAGAGATAAACCCATGCACCTATGGTCAGCTAATCTATGACAAAGGAGGCAAGGATATACAATGGAGAAAAGACAGTCTCTTCAATAAGTGGTGCTGAGAAAACTAGACAGCTACATGTAAAAGAATGAAATTAGAACACTCCCTAACACCATACACCAAAAATAAACTCAACATGGATAAAAGACCTAAATGTAAGACTGTACACTATAAAACTCTTACAGGAAAACACAGGAAGAATACTTCTTGACATAAATCACAGCAAGATCTTTTTTGACCCACCTCCTAGGGTAATGGAAATAAGAACAAAAATAAACAAATGGGACCTAATGAAACTTAAAAGCTTTTGCACAGCAAAGGAAACTATAAACAAGATGAAAAGACAACCCTCAGAATGGGAGAAAATATTTGCAAATGAGTCAATGGAGAAAGGATTAATCTCCAAAATATATAAACAGTTCATGCAGCTCAATATTAAAAAAACAAACAACCCAATCCAAAAATGGGCAGAATACCTAAATAGACATTTCTCCAAAGAAGACATATAGATGGCCAAGAAGCACATGAAAAGCTGCTCAACGTCACTAATTATTAGAGAAATGCAAGTCCAAACTACAGTGAGGTATCACCTCACACCGGTTAGAATGGCCTGCACCAGGAAGGTGTAGTTTCCAAGAAACATATACTAGAAGCAGAAAATCAGAACATCATCAGAAAATCTAGAAGCAACAAATGCTGGAGAGGGTGTGGAGAAAAGGGAACCCTCTTGCACTGTTGGTGGGAATGTAAATTGATACAGCCACTATGGAGAACAGTATGGAGCTTCCTTAAAAAACTAAAAACAGAATTACCATATGACCCAGCAATCCCACTACTGGGCATATACCCAGAGAAAACCATAATTCAAAAAGACACATGCACCCCAATGTTCACTGTAGCACTATTTACAATAGCCAGGTCATGGAAGCAACCTAAATGCCCATCGACAAATGAACGGATAAAGAAGATGTGGTACATATACACAATGGAATATTACTCAGCCATAAAAAGGAATGAAATTGGGTCATTTGCGGAGACGTGGATGGACCTAGAGACTGTCATACAGAGTGAAGTAAGCCAGAAAGAGAAAAACAAATATCGTATATTAATGCATATATGTGGAATCTAAAAAAATGGTACAGATGAACCAGTTTGCAAGGCAGAAATAGAGACACAGATGCAGAGACCAAACCTATGGACGCCAAGTGGGGGAAAACAGGGGGGGTGGGGGGGGCAGGATGAATTGGGAAAGTGGGATTGACAATATATACACTAATATGTATAAAATAGATAACTAATAAGAACCTACTGTATAAAAAAATAAAATTAAATTTAAAAAAAAGTCATGATTATGGAGTCACAGAGCAACATTAAGTTCTGAAAAATGCTGATGAATAAAGAAATGTAATTTACAAGCAACGCAGGCACAGCATGCTAGAGAGGTTCCCGCAGCCTGGTGTAATCACAGCCACGGGTTTACAATGCACAAGCCATGGCCAAGTGTCCTACCACACCCAAAGGGTGTGTCCACTGACTGACAAGTATGATATTACACTCATAAAAGAACATGAGTAACAGCTGACCGATTTTGATATTCTTATATTACAATTCAAGCTGGGTTTTCTACAATAGGTTTCCGTACTAACCATCCATTAAAAAGAATATTTGTTCCTGGGATGAAACGCCCCCTCCCCCCAAATAATCTTCCTTCAGCTGTGCGGCTGGCACTGTTCCCCATGGTCAACTTCCTGCTGACACCACCTGGAGGGAAAGAGGTCCACAGCCCCAAGTTTACAGCCTGTTTCTCATCTTCGGAAGTTGCACCTTTTCCCCTATACCAGGAATGGTAGCCTTGTGTCCAGTCAACTTAAGTGCAGAATTAATCATGACTACAATCTAAAGGGATTTCCAGGTATGACCTGCAAAGAGTGACTTCAATCATGAGTGTAGTTTCACACCGTTCAGTTATATAGGCACTCAGCCTTCTCATGAATGAAGGTCTTCTAAATACTCCCTGGTAGCATTGTCTTTTTTTAGCTGATAGGCTTCTTTATTTCCCAGAAATGGGGCTACAAGACTGTCTTTGTGTTTATGGCCATGAACACAGCATTGCTTATTTCCACTTCACTCAACAGGCCACTCGAACATGGATGGAGAGTTTCTGTCAATTTTGGTGAAGACAAGTTCTTCTCCCTTCTGAAATCAGCACTTCTCCCTGACTTTGACTTTGAGTTATACGTGGATTCCACTGATTTAGTTAATAATCTTTGGAATTTACTCCACTAAAGCTCCTCAACCAAAACTTCATCTTAACCTACTCTTCTTGGGTTTGCCTCACTCCTTTGTTTTCTCTTCTTTCCATTCCCTGTTATCCTTGTCTTTTTTTTTTTACGCTTATTTTGGAGGCTGTTCCTCCAGTTTCATTCCTCCAGTCCTTTTACTCTAGGTCAACTCATCCTAGCTTCTCTTGCCTTTGAATTTAACGCATCACTACAAACTGTCTGACCAGGGCTAGAACTCCCACCTTAACAGCAAAACAGCTATCCCCAAATGTTATCCCCCCCATGCTTGCACCAAAAATTGTGGTTAAATAACCATAATCAAGAAAATACTTAAAAATTCTCATCAAGGAATGAAGAGGTATGCAAAACTTTTTCTTATCATTTAAGAAGTTGCCAAATTATGCTACATAAGTCAATATGAGATCAAGACTTGTATGTTTCTTGGAAACTACACCTTCCTGGTGCAGGGTTGAAAAATAATACTTATACTAGAACATTCTTAAAATACCATCCTTGGAATCTTTGTTACGGTTATGGGATTGGTTTTAAAATGAAGTCCATTGTGACTTTAATAACTGTATAACCAAACAGAGTTTTTTTGCTAAATTCAGCTTAGTAATGTATGAACAAGGTTTGACTTCCTATTCATTCATTCATTCATTTATTCCATAAGCATTTATTAAGCATCTATGTGCTAAGTGCTCTGGATATGAAGGCAAAAGGATAACTCTGTTCCTGACAAATTCAAAGACTATTTGGCAAGAAATACTTATAAACAAGTAAGTACAATAAAATCTGTGAAATGCTACAATAGAGGCTTTGGAAGCACAGAGGAGGTACTAATGAACTTGACCTAAGGAAGTCATAGAAAGCTTTACAGGAGAAGTCTTAATAAATTATACACATACATAACATCTCAGAACTGTGTAAAAGACTGATCTGTGAAGGGTACAATTTATGTAGAGCTGGAGGTGATGAATTTTTTGAGGTTGGTCTGAAAGGGGTAATAGGGATTTATTAGCATAGGGGAGGGATATGTAGACCATTTAAAAACTGTGTGGACAAAGGCACAACCACAAGGTTGTGAAGAAGTAATCAGAATGGATTTTCAAAAAGGAGGGGAAGTGTCAAGGAGTAAGGAGAGATGGGGATGAGGTAGGTGAGTTATGTAGAGGGCCAAAATCAGGAAGGCATCCAAAAATTCCAGAGTGGTAGGCATATATCCAGAAAAGACAAAAACTTTAATTCAAAAAGATACATGCACCCCAATGTTCGTATCACTACTATTTACAATAGCCAAGACATGGAAGCAACCTAAGTGTCTATCAACGATGAATAGATGGTGGTATATATACACAATGGAATATTACTGTCATAAAAAGAATGAAATAATGCCATTTGCAGCAACATGCGTAGACCCACAGATTATCATTCTCAGTGATAAGTATGTCAGATAGAGAAAGACAAATATTATATGATATCACTTATATGTGGAATCTAACAAATAATATAAACAAATGTATATGCAAAACAGAAACAGACTCACAGACATAGAAAACAAACTTCTAGTTACCAAAGGGAAAAGGGCAGAGGGAGGAATAAATTAGGAGTATAGGATTAACAGATACACACTACTATATATAAAATAGATAGACAGCAAGGATTTACTGTATAGCACAGGGAATTATATTCAGTATCTTATAATAACCTATAATGGGAAAGAATCTGAAAAAAACATATGTATAACTGAATCACTTTGCTGTACACCTGAAACTAACCCAATATTGTAAATCAACTATACTTCAGTAAAAATAAAAAATTCCAGGGTTTTGTTGGACACAGACTATTACATAGGTGATGGGCAAAATAATGGTCTCCTGAGGATGTTCACCTCCTAATCCCCAGAACCTGTGAATGTGTTACCTTACAGGGCAAAAGGGACTCTGCAGGCTTAACTAAATTTAGGATTTTAAGATAAAGTAATTATCCTGAACTGTTCACGTGATCCCAATATAATCACAAGGGTCCTTGTAAGTGAAAGATGGAGGCATGATTGGCAGAGAAGAGGATGTGACAACAGAAGCAAAGTTAGAATGCATTTAATCTGGCTTTGAAGATGGAAGGGGGCTAGGAGCCAAGGAATGCAGGCAGCCTCCAGAAGCTGGAAAAGGAAAGGAATTGAATTCTCTCCTTGAGCCTCCACCAAGGAATACTGCCTGCCTGCACACTGATTTTAACTCAGTGAGTTCCATGTTGGACTTCTGACATCCAGAAGTGTAAGATAATAAATGTGTGTTGTTTTAAGCTTGTGTTGCTTTGTTATAGCAGCAAGAGGAAACTCACACACATAGGTACATAGGTGCCTCCTTCTTAGCCTTCCTATGTCTGGTGCAAATGAGAGGCCTTTGCTGTGCCTGAAGAAGGGAGCCTTGTCACTCAAACCACCAAGGGGGACTTGGCAGAAACTGTCCCACAGCAGTGAACCAGAAGGAAGAGTCAGGGGTGGAGAAGTCCCTGACCATGCGGAGGGCACAGCTGGGCAGGTGGCAGGACCAATCACACAGGATGAAGCCCAGAAGTGGCTCAGAACCCTCCAAAGGGCTGGGGAGCAGGCAGAGGCAGAGAGGGGTGTGTGTGGGGTTGAGAGCAAACCAGCATTGTGTCCGCTGCTTCAGGATGAGTCACAGGATCCCGTTTATTTTGAATTTCAAATAGCCCGAGGGGAGGCTTCAGATTTTGTTTTTTAAAGAAAATAAATCAAACATTTTGAGAAAGACTGACCTACTGGCTATGAAAGCCTGTTTGGGAACAGGGCAGTTAGTGAGCCTTAGAGTAAATAAATCAAGTAAAGCTAAGCTTTTTTAACTTTTATTTTGAATCTGTTTTCGACTCCAGAGTATTTTAATAAAATCTTTTATATCATATTTAAAGCCTGATAAGAACTTTTCTTTAACCATAAAACAGCTGGAAAGCCAACAATAGTGTCACCGCTAATATTATCTGAAAATGTTTAATGATGTGGCCAAAACCGACTCTACTGAGTAAAGATGGAGAAGTGGGTCAAGAGGTTATTTACTATGAAGAACAAACATTGTGCACCGAACAGACCCCCTTGAGGGCCTGGAAGACACAAGGCCCACAGATGTTTCCTTCTAACTCACACAAGCGTGAGAGGAGACCACCATGGTGGGGCCTGGGAACTGTGAATGTGGGCACGAGATGCAACCCCAGCTCCCTTCTCTCTGCTCCTGCCTCTCCCCAGAGGGTACAAATGTCTACACACGTCCAGGGTGTGTCCAGGGGGCACATGAGCAGAAGTGAGGTGACACTGAGGGTGGCATTTCTAAATTTGTTTCTTCTCTTGTAACAAATCACAAACCTCACCAAGGTCCCCTCTTTTCCCTCTCCATTTCCTTCTTAGGATTATTCCCACCTTCTCTCTCTTATCCTCTTCTTGTCTCTCCAGTACAGACCGTCAGGGTCACTGTTTCAGGACCTGTCCTCTCTGGGGATAAGGAACCTACCTTCACCTTTGAGTTCTGAACACTCTGCCCCAGAGATGTGTAGCATTTAAATGTACAGCTTATTCAATATACTTAAAGTTTTAGTAAGGCACAAAAGTAGTACAGTCAGTGGACTAAAAGCTAACATGGCCCTTTATAAGGCTATGTTAGGGCTGGCAAGAAAAATGCAAATACATTAACTTAAAATATTTTTAGGGGACTTCACCTGGTGAAGAAATATTTACCAGATGGTGGTTACTGATTTACTTGAGAAAAATAACACTGGGGCTTCCCTGGTGGCGCAGTGGTTAAGAATCCGCCTGCCAATGCACGGGACATGGGTTCGAGCCCTGGTCTGGGAGGATCCCACATGCCGTGGAGCAACTAAGCCCGTGAGCCACAGCTACTGAGCCTGCGCGTCTGGAGCTCTTGCTCTGCAACGGGAGAGGCCGCGACAGAGAGGGGCCCGCGCACCGCGATGAAGAGTGACCTCCACTCGCTGCAACTGGAGAAAGCCCTCGCACAGAAACGAAGACCCAACACAGCCAAAAATAAATAAAAAAAAAAATTTTTTTAAAAATAACATTAAATAGAGAAAAAAAACAAAACAAAACTAAAGGGCCTTAAAAAAAACCAATGAAAGGTTTTTCTTATCCTAAGAAAAATGCTGCCAATGTTATAGCAAGCCCTGGAACAGTGGTTCTCTGCTCTGATGAAGTGATGTACAATGTCTAGGGTTTTATAAAATCAGGACACTGCCCGTGTGCTCCATCCAGATTTACGGCATGAGAGTCTCTAGGTGCAGGGCATGGGTGAGTGTGTTTAAAACAAACACTTGAAGTGCTGGAGAGAGTGTGGAGAAAAGGGAAGCCTCCTACACTGCTGGTGGGAATGTAAATTGGTGCAGCCACTATGGAGAACAGTATGGAGGTTCCTCAAAAAATTAAACATAGATTTGCCATATGATCCAGCAATCCCACTCCTGGGCATATATCTGGACAAAACTATAATTCAAAAAAATACATTTACCCCTATGTTCATAGCAGCACTATTTACAATAGCCAGGACATGGAAGCAACCTAAGTGTCTGTCAACAGATGAGTAGATAAAGATGTGGTGTGTGTGTATACACACACACACATACATATATACATATACATATATATACACATACACACGTACTTACATACAATGGAATATTACTCAGCCATAAAAAAAGAATGAAATAATGCCATTTGTAGCAACATGGATGGACCTAGAGATTATCACACTAAGTGAAATAAGTCAGAAAAAGAAAGACAAATACCATACAATATCACTTATACATGGAATCTAAAATATGGCACAATGGACATATATACACTACCAAATGTAAAATCAATAGCTAGTGGGAAGCAGCCGCATAGCACAGGGAGATCAGCTCGGTGCTTTGTGACCACCTAGAGGGGTGGGATAGGGAGGGTGGGAGGGAGGGAGACGCAAGAGGGAAGAGATATGGGGATATATGTATATGTATAGCTGATTCACTTTGTTATAAAGCAGAAACTAACACACCATTGTAAAGCAATTATACTCCAATAAAGACATTAAAAATAAAGAAAGAAAGAAAAAGAAAAAGAAAAAATAAATTTTAAAAATATGGCACAAATGAACTCATCCACGAAACATAAACTGACTCACAGACATAGAGAACAGACTTGTGGTTGCCAAGGCGGGGTGGGCTGGGGTGGGGGAGGGAAGGATTGGGAGTTTGGGATTAGCAGATGCAAACTAGTATACGCAGGATGGATAAACAACAAGGTCCTACTGTATAGCACAGGGGACTATATTCAATATCCTGTGATAAACCATAATGGAAAAGAATATGAAAAATAATGTATACATAACTGAATCACTTTGCTGTACACCAGAAACTCACACAACATTGTAAATCAACTATACTTCAATGAAAAAAATTTTTTAAATAAAAATAGAACAAAGACTTGACAGATGAGTTGGAGAGGCAGCAAGAACTGAGCACAATCGCCCCACTGGATTGCTGATTACACAGTCCTCCCCATTCCCATCATTCATCATTCTTACGTGGTGTAACCTTTAGAATTTGGCTTAAAATTTCTAATCTGACTCAACTTTACCTAAAAATATGAGTATTTACAGAATGGAAAAGTGTTTTTGCTCTATGGGATTTAAGTTTTTGCTTAAAAAAATGTAGAAACGACCTAATTAACATATGCAAATGTTTCTGAGTAATTAACATGAAATGCCTGTCATTTATATGGCAAATGAAGATGTAACTGTCTGAATTTTCACTGGTGAATTAGTCTAATTTTAGGATGAAGAACAGCTTGGTTTGAAGATTGAGAGATTAAGAAAACTGTATGTTGAAAGAAATCATCGATTATTTAAAAATTTTTTAAATTGTTCATAAAGGTGTCTCTCAGTTTCTCTGGTGATGCTGAAGTGAATTCTGAAGAGTTTCCAGGGGAGACAGCAACGTGCTGGGGCAGGTCACAAACTGAAGGGAGATGTCAGCAGGTCGGCTGCTAGCAAGTGGCCCCACGAATCCCAGCCTGTCTTCCCAGACATTTCTTAGTATCTGTTACAAGAGCTACAAGAGAGACAGACAAGGCATGCATTCTGAAGGGACCAACCAGAGCTACCTCAGTCGTCCTCAGGCTAGAAATGACTTAAAAGTCTCTAAGGTGGCCAGAAAACTTTAAAGTTGTATTCAATTTTTTGGTAAGAATAGGAAGGGCTGAATTTCATAGTCCGAGTTCAAAGGGCCAACATCAAGTGAAGAATGCTGTTGACTGATGGATGCTGACGTCAGAATGGAGGTGGTCTGCAGGTAAGGATAAGTGTGGGTCTTCTGAAGGATTTCATGATGCAGAGCTGCTCCTTTCCAGACTATGTCCCAAGCAAGTGTCAGTACGTGCCATAGGACCATTTGATGGGATCGATGCACAAAGAACACACCCGGGATGGACACCCCCAAATATGGAGGGACGGAGTTAGAGAATGGCATCCTGACGTGCCACCATCTTGTGCGATAGACACAAGTCAGGAAGTTGACACTGCTCTAAAGCAAGGAGAAAGCTCTAGGGATGTGTCCCATTGTCAACACCGAGGCTACTCTTAAGTACATCGTTGTAAATTTCGAATGCTTATCTGGCCCATAATAAATGTCTTCTTTCTTAGAGATTAGCCCTTTGAAGTGCCTGCCTTCTCCTGGCTACACTGGCAACATTGTGGGGAACACCTGGAATTTAGGAGTGCGATGGATATTTGCTGAATGAAGAATCAATGGATGGATTCATCAGAGATGCACTTTTTAAATACTGTGATCCTCCCCTCTACAAACCAGATTAATCTTAATACAGAAAATAATTATACGGTAACAGAGTAACTGCTTAGCGTCATTACTGTTTAAACATATTTTACATTATTATGCTCTCAAAACAAACACCGTACTAAACAAAACACTTGGAGGAATACAGAACAATTACATCTTGGAGTTTCTTGTTTTCATGACCTAACTCAGCAACTGGCTTTACGTTGTTGTTGACAGATCTTCTTTTCAAAATAATGAAGCAGCACATTCAGAGGAAACCATTTTTACTGGCTCTGCTAGTTCAGCTTTGAAGAGCCTCTTCGTCAAAATGTAAATCATTATTTTTTTGTCAGCAAACGTCTTGACTCTTCTTCCATCTTCATTCCCCCAATTTATTACAGAGAACTTTTACTTTCCTTTATTAATCACTGTAATGAGTATGCATTTTATAACTTGATAAATCAATAAAAATATTTTAAAAATCTGTTAGAATTGGGTTAGCTGTTAAAAGGTATGTCATCTGTCCCAGAAAAATCATCATCAATGATACTAAATATCATACTTATTTATTCCTGAAGATTGAAGGGCTGTTTTATTTTTTTTTTAATTTATTTGATTGGAATATAGATGATTTACAATGTTGTGTTAATCTCTACTGTACAGCAAAGTTATTCAGCTATACATATATATATGTTCTTTTTCATTTTCTTTTCCATTATGGTTTATCACAGGATATGAAGGGCTGTTTTCTAATAGACAGTTGAATGGCTTTCTGTACCTTTCAGAGGTGAGAACAGAGACTTTACTGTTACATAAAGAGGTCCCTCCCCCCTTTTTATAATCACACTATTTTACTATGAAGCAGGGAGAAGAGGATATTTATCAGAGAGCCAACAAGCATCAGATCACTAGTCTGTAGATTTTTCAAATGAAAGAAAAAAGACTAAGTTATATTCCTTAGTGTGCATACCTGTTAACTGAAAGTAAATGAAATCAATGATTGTAACTGAGAAATCAGAGTCTGAGGTAGATGATACCTACAGAATAGGCAGGGACTTTACGTAGAGTGATGGATCAGCTCTTTCTAAGATGACTGAGTGCAGAAAACCTATGATGCTTGGTTTTAAGTGGTTTGTCCTTCCTTCCATACTATCTCCACATACCTCACCCCTACTCTTCCATGAGCCCAGAGTGCACCCGCAATCCTAGTGTCTGGCATTTAGGGAGAAGAAACGATTCAGGTTTAGAGAGGTGTTCTATAAGAGAATGTCCACCTTACACATTAATAGATGGCTTAAAAAAAAATTATGATTTGCTTTTTTAATGCTTTTTGTGTTTTGTTCTGGTTTGTGTGTTTTCAAAGTAGCCATCTCAAAAACTCTTGAACTCCAAAATAAAGCCTTAGCAGTTCTGTTCCAAGAGGCATGGAAAGCTATCATTTTGTTTTGTCCATCAGCTTTTTAAAAATGGATACTTTTTTACTTCTAAATACATAGATAACTTAGAATGTGTGAATAAAAATCAGGCTGTTGGAAAAATTGCTATGATTTAAGAGATGCTCCACAATTAAGAGATGACTGTAATGGTTACAAGTTTGTACTGCATCTACTACACTCTGATCACTATCTACACTTACAGCTCCTTTCTGAAAAATGGGGTCACAAAAGGCTTCTTGTCACAGGTTGTCATGCTTTGTACCACGGGGACCTATAACTGGCCATGCCAGCCTGAGTAAGGTAAGGGCAGCAGAGGCAAAGGCAGCTGTTTGTCTATGTCTCAGCCCAATCAGAAGCTCTGTTCTGGAAGGTGACCAGCCAACTGGCCGGGACCTTCTTTGGGGAAGTTTGAATACAAGACACTCAGGGGACAATGAAGCTGACAGAGAGAGAGAAGGCAGTAAGTAGAAACAAGTGCAGTGAAAACAAACAAACAAACAAACAAAAACCCCAAAAGCAACAAGGTAGGGAGGAGAGAGCTTGGTAGAAAGAAGCTGACAAAAAGAGAAAAAAATCAAAAAGTCCTAGAAATTAAAAACCTACTGTGTCTTAAATGGCATCCTAGTATTTCCCAAAGACAAAATGTGAAACTAGCAATATTTTTATAATAAAACGCCATCATCTGCGGTAACCCAAAAGAGTATAACAACAATATAAAACGCCATGAACAAAACGAAAACAAAACAAAATCCCCAAGATTTTACCAGAGAGTTAGAAAAAGAATCATGTATTACAGAAAATATCGGTGAGTGTGTGGAACTGCAGGGCTGCTGTAGACCAGTCTAAAGAGACCTGTATATCTGAGACGCTTCTTAGGAAGGACAGCTGTGACTCAGGCCTATTGAGACGACAAATGCAAGATCTCAAAGGTGGAAAGGTTAAGCTCCAGGCCCACTGGCCCCTTAAGTATGACTGGGATGATGACCTACCAGGACAGACTGCAAATGCAAAAGGAAATGGAAGCAAAAATGGGCATCTGTATACCCAGCAGAAGGTTTCCAACATCCCTGGGTTTTGTATTTAAAAAGACCCAAGATAAGCAGCCTACTTGGGTAAGCTCACTGAGGCTCAAGTGCAGCCTACGAATATGTACATTCTTGGGAGGGAAGAACGTCTGCATCCAACGTCTGTATTGCTTCTGTTCTGAGACGTTATCAGTCACGAAATAAGACACCAATTTTTCCCCCCTTTTTCTTAGCTTTGATGTTTTTCTTTTTTTTTTAATTTTTATTTTATATTGGAATATAGTTGATTTACAATGTTGTATTAGTTTCAGGTGTGTGGCAAAGTGATTTAGTTATACATAAATCTATTCTTTCTCAGATTCCAATTTAATTAGAGTTTTGAAGGAAACTAATACAAATTAAACATACATATTGGTTGCAAATTATAATCACAACAGTCAAAAATCTGAAAGGAAAGAAATTCAAGAGTTGAAGAAATAGAGTAAATCTTGAAATGCTGCCTGCTTCGGGACCGACCCTAAACTCTCCTCCTGAAATTCTGCAGGGTAAAAATACCAGTTGTTTAATTCAAATTGTATTACTATGACAATGAATATGGCTTAACTTACACATGAAGATTCAAAAACCATACTTTCAGTGATTAATAGAAATGTGTTATTTTCCCCTCCACTTTCCTGCTCAAAAGTCCCATTGAAATTCTTATTGTCTACAAGCAAGAGGAATGGAAAGGGGAAAAAAAACCTAAGGAATGGTATTTCTTCATAAAACTCGGTACACTTGGGCTTTCTAAACTTCTACAGACTACTGCATATCATGCCTCAGGAGACCCTTAAAGATATAAAAATTGTTTTTCTTATTGGATTTCAGATATTAAACCTCCTCTCTCACTGGCACTGATCCTGTAATTTCTCTCCCCAGACCTGTGTTGCGTGTGAATTTTACAGGTGCCCGACCATACAGGCTAGTTGGAGCAAGTTGCTGGCAGGTAAAGCCAATTTTCCTCAAGTAAAAAGATCTCTCTCTGGCCTCTCCATGTCGGTCATGGTTCTGTCATTCTTTGGTCTCTGGGTCTTTTGTTTTTCACTTAACTTCTCCATTTCAGTTTTTAAAGCATTTCCCAGCAGGAGACTTACTGATGTCTTCTAGGTCTTTTTTTTTTTTTTTTCCTTCTCTCTCCTTTTTTCCTCCTTCCTGTTTGGCTTTCTGTATATGTCTAATTCTTTACCTCTTCTGCTCAGTAGCACGATTAATCTTGTTTCCCTTCTTTTTAGTTCAAAATTGTGAATGCTATTTTCTTTTTTTTTTTTTTTTTTTTTTTTTTTTTTTTTTTTTTAAATAACTCCGAAGGATTTTCTTTTTTTTTTTTTTTTTTTTTTATTCCTTTATTTATTTATTTATTTATTTTTGGCTGTGTTGGGTCTTCGTTTCTGTGCGAGGGCTTTCTCCAGTTGCGGCAAGCGGGGGCCACTCTTCATCATGGTGCGCTGGCCTCTTACTATCACGGCCTTTCTTGTTGCGGAGCACAGGCTCCAGACGCGCAGGATCAGTAGCTGTGGCTCACGGGCCTAGTTGCTCCGCGGCACGTGGGATCTTCCCAGACCAGGGCTCGAACCCATGTCTCCTGCATTGGCAGGCAGATTCTCAACCACTGCGCCACCAGGGAAGCCCGCTATTTTCTTTAAACTGTATTACAGAACATGTTCATTAGGATTGATAAACTAGGAAAGAGGGAAGAAAACCTTATCTGTCCCTTCACAAACACAAACGTTTTTGGTATCCTCCCATTTCCTCCTAGTCTTCTGACTCATGCAAATCTTTTCCTATAGAGCTGTAATCATGGAATAAGGAACCTAAATCGTTTTGCATACTCACGTTTCTTTATTACTCTTGTGCAGAAAGTATTCTATGCTGTTATGAATTTTCCTAGCCGTAATTTTACTGGCTGATTAATATTGCATTATGTGGATGAATTTTAATTTACATATTTTTCTTTTTTTGGTTCCATTCTTATCAGGAATAGAAGAGTATCCATTTCTTTGAATGATTCCCAGCATTAATCTCCTGTCTCCCTACCTTTTTCACCTAGCTGCCTGCCTTCCAGTCTGCAAAAAAGCAGCCGTGTGAGGTCTGCTGTTGCTACTGCTTCCTGTGTCTGAGATTCTTTTCTCTTTTCATATGACACGTTCCATTCCAGGAGGAAAAGGTGGACCCGAGATGGCCACCCTTTTTTTTTTTTTTGGCCACCCTTTAAAGGCTCCTCCTCACCAGAGTAAAAGTGATGGCTGGGATTAGGGAACACTGCAGACAGTCACGGAAGTCAACTGAAACCAGAGTTAGGGCTATCCTATGGTTTGTGAAACTTCCATGTTTAAAGCCACAGGAAGCAAGATTTGAATATTTTAGAGTCTTCATTAAAGGAACATGAAAGTAGACTTTAGCAAATCAGATGAAAAATGAAGCAGGGGGGTGGCTTGGAAAAGAGGAAAGACAACTGTATTAGAGTCTTTAGGTTGCATTTCTCAAGTCTCTGATGATATCATCTTGGCTTCCAAGTTCCTCATCTGTGAGTGGGAGGACTGGGAGAGAAAAACCTCTAAGATCCTCTCTATTTTCTATGGCCAGAGTACAGTCGAGCTAGAAACACCCCAAAGGACTCGTTCTTGATATGAGGGCCACAGAGCCTTGACGCTGTGCTTTATATTTTAGGAGCAGCTCTAAAAGACACACATAGATCATCCTCTTCAGATCCCTGGCAGTAAAAGCAAAGTGATGAATTCCTTTGGAGGAGGCTATGCAAAGCAGTAAATTCTCATGTAAACAGAACCATGCCTTTTTGAGATCTATCATTAGGGGCTATAGCAGAGCGGTGGGCCCCGCCTGGGGCCAATGAACTGTTATTTTCCTTTTAATTTCTCTGTTGACATTCTCACATCTTCTGCTCTATTTTACTTTGCATTCGCCCTAAAGCTCAGCAGGATTTTAAAGAAAAGGGAAAGCACCTGTAGGAAGAGGAAGGGAGTGGATCTAGAGAAAAGGGAAGAGGCACATTTTATGGCTTTGGTTTCTGATAAATATAAACCTACTCATTCTTCTTCCTTCCACTTTCTAAGGGAGAGGCTAGTTTGGGGACATGGTTAGGATTACATGCTAACCAGCTGAAAGGATAGGAAAAAAAATATTCTAAAGTATTCTGAATTCCTGATGTCTTTAGAAGGCAGATGACTAATTTTGCTCCCAGAGTCATGACCATTCACTAACAGAAAATGTCTTTCAAGTATGGGGTTGCATCTGCTGTATCCCCAAAGAAAGGTAGCAGGAAAGAAGGGTGAAGAAAAAGAGACTGCAGACCTACTTTGCTAAGAAAACAGGGGTGAGATTGGAACATGTATAAAAGGTTTTAATTTAATTCACATATTTCATTTAAAAAATTGCTTCACATTAAAAGGTTAAACTTCATATTATCTCTTTTAATATAATAAAATTGCTTGCATTTCTTTTTGCCCAAATTGAAAAGGAAAATGAGGCTTCAAAATAAATTATAAAAGAAAAATGGCAATGTATGTTACCACAACTGGATACTTAGTAAAAGTTAATTACTTAATCCAGGAACCAGAAGTAGTTAAAGTATAACTTGAACCTAAAGAAAACGCTACTTTTATAAATATTAATTTCTACTCTGCCCATTTTTTTTAACATCTTTATTGGAGTATAATTGCTTTACAATGGTGTGTTAGTTTCTGCTTTCTAACAAAGTGAATCAGTTATACATATACATATATCCCCATATCTCTTCCCTGTTGCGTCTCCCTCCCTCCCACCCTCCCTATCCCACCCCTCTAGGTGGTCACAAAGCACTGAGCTGATCTCCCTGTGCGAGCTGATCTCCCTGTGCTATGCGGCTGCTTCCCACTAGCTATCAGTTTTACATGTGGTAGTGTATATATGTCCATGCCACTCTCTCACTTTGTCCCAGCTTACCCTTCCCCCCCGCCCATATCCTCAAATCCATTCTCTAGTAGGTCTGTGTCTTTATTCCCGTCCTGCCCCTAGGTTCTTCATGACCATTTTTTTTTCCCCTAGGTTCCATATATATGTGTTAGCATATGGTATTTGTTTTTCTCTTTCTGACTTACTTCACTCTGTATGACAGATTCCAGGTCCATCCACCTCATTACAAATAACTCAATTTCGTTTCTTTTTATGGCTGAGTAATATTCCACCATATATATGTGCCACATCTTCTTTAACCATTCATCTGTTGATGGACACGTAGGTTGTTTCCATGTCCTGGCTATTGTAAGTAGGGCTGCAATGAACGTTTTGGTACATGACTCTTTTTGAATTATGGTTTTCTCAGGGTATATGCCCAGTAGTGGGATTGCTGGGTCGTATGGTAGTTCTATTTTTAGTTTTTTAAGGAACCTCCATACTGTTCTCCATAGTGGCTGTATCAATTTGCATTCCCACCAACAGTGCAAGAGGGTTCCCTTTTCTCCACACCCTCTCCAGCATTTATTGTTTGTAGATTTTTTGATGATGGCCATTCTGACCGGTGTGCCTACCTGCCCATTTTTGACTCACAACTTTCAATGACCTCAAGATTCAAGGTAAGCTTTTTCTCTAGTAAAATGTTTTACCAAAATCCATAAAACCTATCCTGCATACCCAGAAACCAGCAACAAAGTATGTGGATTCTGTATCATGTACTACTGTGCCAGGCCTCACTTACAGACCATCACAGACAAAAGTAAGAAACCTGGTGCCACAGCTGCCATTAATAGATAATCTGGGCTATTTTTAAAATGTCAATCTATAAACAGTGGACCCGTTTCATACAGAAGAGTGATGCTGGGTGTGTGCTTTGGTGCCAGGAACAGAGATCTCAGTTCTGGCTCTGCCACTCCCTGGCGCTGTGGCCTTGGGCCAGTTCTTTAACCTCTCTGGGCCTCCATGAACTCATGTTTAAAATGGACAGGTTAACAGTATGTATCACATGGTGTTATGTGATGTTTAAAAGACATGACACATATATAAAGGGCTTAGCCGAATTCTCAGAACACAGAACCCTTAAAAATGCCAATTAATCATGCATTCACTCAACAAACAACTATTGAACGCCAACTTTGTGCCAGGCACTGTTATAGTCACTGGAGGTAAAGCAACGAACAAGAGATACCAAAATTCCTCCCCTGATGGAACGTATATTCCAGCAGAAAACATCTCACAGTTAAATAGCGCTTACAATTATTTACTCTTATTGCTAAACCAGTGGGTCTCAATGCCACCCAGGGCATACTTAGCAAAGTTTAGAAACTTTTTTTTTTAATTTATTTAATTTTTTTATTTTTGGCTGTGTTGGGTCTTCATTGCTGCGTGGGCTTTCTCTAGTTGCGGTGAGCGGGGGCTACTCTTTGGTGTGGTGTGTGGGCGTCTCATTGTGGTGGGTTCTCTTGTTGCGGAGCGTGGGCTCTAGGTGCGTGGACTTCAGTGGTTGTGGCACGCGGGCTCAGTAGTTGTGGCTCACGGGCTCTAGAGCACAGGCTCAGTATTGTGGTGCATGGGCTTAGTTGCTCCGCGGCATGTGGGATCTTCCCGGACCAGGGCTCGAACCCGTGTCCCCTGCACTGGCAGGCGGACTCTTAACAACTGTGCCACCAGGGAAGCCTAGAAACATTTTTGGTTGTCACACTGGGGGACAAGGGACAGCTACTGGCATCTAATAGGTAGAGACAAGGGATGCTGATAAACATCCTACAACACACAGGACGGCCCCACAGCAAAGACCTATCTGGCCCCAAATGTCAACAGTGCAGAGGTTGAGAAACTCTGTTCTGAAGGTTATGTATGGACTCAGTTAATCCTTAACACAACCCTATGAGGTAGGAACTATAAGTATGGCTATTTCATTAGTATTTTATAGTAACCGATAGTAATGATATTTTATAAAGTGTGATCATACAGTATTTATAGTAATATTTACATAGTATATGTAAATATATAAGATTTGCAAAGCTATACAAAAATTGCACAGAGATACTTTAAAATATACCTCAGCAGTGTGTGTGTTTAAATTCAGATGGTAGATTTTACAAAACTGATTCAGAGCTCATTTTATGACCAACGGCTGTACCACTGTGCCATTTAGATTTTAAATTATTCATCTCGCCCGACCCTCGCTCACATGCTTCAGAAGGTGCTCTTTTGTGCCACATCTGCGCTGATTTGGACGTTAGAACAAGGAAGCAGTGTGGTACATCAGAAACTCCAGACCCGGGGTCCAGAGATCCAAGACCTAGCTTCAGCGTCTCACTGGCTGTGGCATCTTGGGGCAAGCAGCTTAACTCTTCTGGGCAACTGAGGTTCACCAGCACCAACATGTGGGGCAATCATGTCCCTCAGATCATGTGTGTAAGTGCTATGGAATCTGCAGTGAGAGTTTCCACCACCCACCACACCAGCAATGTGTACTGAGACAGGTACTGACTTTTTTGCACTGTACCCTGATGCCTTTACTCTTCTCCACAGCCTAGGAGGTAGGCACAAGTTGAAGGAAACAGGGGCATGGAAAGGTGGTAACCTGCCTCTGAGGTTACAAGGTCAGGAAGTGGCAGAACAAGGGTTCTCACGCAGGCAGTGTGGCTCCAGAGCCCGCCCTCTGGACACCAGCATGGGCTGCTCTGGCTGAGTTCAAGGCACCCAGGATGCTCTCATAGGCGCAGTTCCACGTGGCCACAGCTCACCCTCCTCTTGATTCCCAAGAGCCGCTCTGTTCTGCACGCAGCCATGTTCCTCCCTAGTCCCGACTCGTCAGCCAGTTGGTGCTTTCATCAAAGCAAAGAGTGAAATCTCTTCGTGTTTCTTTTTCGAATTACTTTCTTTTAAATAGGTAACTTGTGTACACAATACACACATTAATCCAATATGAAGTTCAAAGGCGCAGAAGAATATACAGTGACAATTAATTTTCCTTCCTATCCTTGTCTCCCAGCTACCCAGTCCTTTCTACTGAGACCACCACCATGACTAGTTTCTTGCATATTGTTCCAGAAATGCTCTATACAATATATATTCTTTTCTGAAAGCAGATATACAACTTGTAGTATACGAAACATACTATTTTGCTACCTGATTGTTTTCACTAAACAGCATTTTGGAAATCAGTCCGTATAGAGCTCCCTGTATTCTTATTAGTGTCTGAAGAGTATTCTATAATTTATTTCATCAGTTCTGAACAGATAAATATTTAATGTGTGTCTGATATTTAACAAGGCTACAATGAACATCTTATGCATATGTCATTTCTTACACTGCCAGAATATACTAAGGATAAATTCCTAAAAGTAGAATTGGTGAGTCAAAGGCCTTGTGCCTTTTAACATTTTATTGAAATAGCTGAACTGCTCTCCATAGAGTTTATATCAATTTCTACTTCCACCTAAAATGCAGGAGATCAACACTGGGTTTCACTTTTATTTCTATACTCATCAAACAATATATCATAAAAATGTTTTATCTTTGCCATTTGCAAGAAATTGTATCTCATATTTTAAATTTGCATTTCTCTTATTAGGATTAGATTCAGACTCTTTTCATGTGTTTCAAGAACCAATTGTATTTCTTTTATTATTCTTTTCCCTATGAATATTTTGTTCACATTCCTATTCTTTTCATTCTCATTTTTCTAATGAGTTGGTTTCTTTTTCTTATGGAATTAGAGAAGTACTTTATGTGAGAAATAAACCCTTTGTCTATAAGCTGCAAGTATTTTCCCCCAGTTTTTTATTATTTGCCTTTGCAGTAATATTTGATTTGTAAGTAGTATTGATTTCCTCCATTCTTTTCTCTTATAGCTTCTGGGTTTATTTAATACTCAAAAAAGTATGAAATACTCCACTTGTAGAATATTAAAAAAATCCATATT
Source organism: Balaenoptera ricei (assembly GCF_028023285.1). Taxonomy (NCBI): domain Eukaryota; kingdom Metazoa; phylum Chordata; class Mammalia; order Artiodactyla; family Balaenopteridae; genus Balaenoptera; species Balaenoptera ricei. Next base: position 31,589,406 of record NC_082643.1, read on the forward strand.
TTCCTTTAGTACTTCTGTGTTATATTTCGAAGTTTAGATCATTGAAAGAGCAGAATTTATTTTGGAGGATCATAAGAGTTTGGATTCAACTTTCTTGTTTTCCAGATGGCTTCTCAGTTGTCACAATAATTTCTATTGAATAACCTATCCCTTCCCCACTGATTTGAAATGCCAACTTTATTATATACAGAATTCTCATATTATTTGAATCTATTTCTTGACTTTCTGTTGATCTGACAATCAATAAACAAATACACAGACCATTTTAATTACTGTAGCTGTGTCATATGCTTTACTGTGTGGCAGAGCTAGTTGTCCTCATTATTTATCTTTTCCAGAATTTTGCTGGCTGTTCTTTAGGAACTTAGAATCACCAAGTGGTATTTCTGTTGGGCTTGTGTTATATTCATAAAATAACTTAGAGAAAACTGATACCTTCAAGACGTTGAATCTCCCCACCCAGGGATGTTGTATACTTTTGAGTTTGGTTCAAGTCTTTACCTGCCCCACTCTTTTGGTGAGCTCCTGTAACATTTTTAAAGTTTTGTTTTTTTGGTTTTTTTTGCTTTTTTTTCATATAGGTCTTCCTTCATTACATTTATTCCTAGAGTCAGGAATATATTCCTATCTGGTTAGTGTTATCACTTATAGGTCTTATTTCTAAACAGACACAGTAATAAAAACTGTTAGCTATAGTTTTATATAAAATATCATTCATTTTTGTTTTGGTTATGCACCCAGTTCTTGAAACCTTAGCAAACTCAAGAGTTGAAAACTTCACTAGGACCACAGCCACATAGCAGACTTGTTTTCAACTCCTTCTAAGGAATATTTTTCTCCTGAAATGTTTTAGCACAAATGTAGAACTTACTAGATTTTTAGAAATCTTTGCTTCATGTTAGCTTCATCTTCAATTTTGGGAGTATAGAGCCTAGTGGTGTTATATCCATCTTAACAACTCTTATTGAACTAAAACCACAAAACTTACCTCCTAAATTCATTCCAGCTTGAAGACACTTCTGAAGTCTGCAGGCAGGACAATTCTTCCGTCGAATCTTGTCAATTATGCAATCATTTCTTCCAGCACATAAATAGTTGTGTTGCCCTGAATAAAACAGTAAAGAACAGTTGTTACAATAAAGACTATTATATTAATATAAAGTACTAATATGTACAATCAGGTAATGAAACATCCTCTTTCCTGCCTTGAAAGCTCTTCTTCAGAAAAGTAGAAGGGAAACATGATTTGCGAATAATATAGGTACAGAAATGGTCAGTTTAACATAGCTGAGACTTTACGTTACAGATGATAAGCTTAATGTTTATTTCCAATAGGTTCGCATAGAAGTAGAGCTGCACTCCTCACTGTTTGAATTTCTTGGCATGCACCCTTTCAGGAGATGGTGCACATTTCATTCAGCCATCACCCAGCACCAATCTAAACAAAGGCCCTGCTGCAGGATTTTTTTTTTAAATTTATTTTATTGAAGTATAGTTGATTTGCAATGTTGTGTTAGTTTCAGTTGTACAGCAAAGTGATTCAGTTAAACATACATATACATTCCTTTTCGTATTCTTTTCCATTATGGTTTATCCCAGGATATTAAATATAGCTCCCTGTGCTGTACAGTAGGACCTTGTTGTTTATCCAACCTATATATAATAGTTTACATCTGCTAACCCCAAACTCCCAACTACTGTAGCTGTTTAAGCTCCTCTGCCTACCCACATTTACACATGTCATTTCAACTGGAAGACCTGCAAATTACACAACTAGAAATGTAGAATGATTTCATTTTGCAAGCCAAACTGGCACCAAAATAATTCAGATGCAGAATATGCTTGGAGAGTGGCATCTACTGGCAAAATGCAAAACTGCACCCTAGCTCTATTATTCATTTATGTATTCCAATAAATATAAAATATTTACTGAACCTCCACTAGGGATGAGGCAGTATTAGACACACTGCGGAAACAGCAATGAATAAGACAGACAAAAGTTCCTGTTCTCGTGACCCTATCATGAGGGGGAGACAGTCAACAGACAAGGTATGGAGGTAAAATGTACAAGTGCTGGACAGTAGTAGATGCTCGGGAGAAAAATGAAGGGAAGGGCACAGGATACAGTGGAGGTGAGGAGGGTATTGATATTTTAGAAAGAATGCAGGGGAAGCCTCGCTGGAAGGCGACTTTAAAATAAAGCTCTGAAGAAAAGGAAGGCGCTAACTATGTGGACATCTTGGGGAGAAAACAGAGTAGAGCAGAGGGAAAAGCAAACGAGGGAGGGCAGGGGTGGGGAGGAAACCTGGCATGTTTAAGGAACAGCCAGGGATGAAAGATGGAAAGAATGAGTGAACAGTAAGAGGAGATGAGGAAAAAGAGCCAACGTGAGTCAGATCATGTAAGGCCTCATAGATTATGTTCAAGACTTTGAGTGAGATGGGAAACCATGGGCCTAGAGGGCTTTTAGCTGAAAAGCCACTTGATGTGATTTAAGTTTCACAGGATGGCTCTGGCCGCTGTACAGAAAACTGACTGCACTGGACTGAGGACAGAAGCCGGGGGACTGGGGTAGCAGGCTGTCCCTATAATCCACGGGAAGATGATGGTGGGTTGGTGATGAAAAGTGGTCAGGTTCTAGAGGCATTCTGAAGGTAGAGCTGCTAGAATTTGCTGACAGATCTGAGAAAAAGGGGAGCTAGAGAGGCATTAAGATTCTTGGGTGGAACAATTAGAAAAATGGAACTGCCGTAAATTAAAATGAGGAAGACAGTAGGAGCACATGGCTTACGGGGAATTACCCTGGATCAGTATCGGACATGCTAACTTGGAGACACTTGAGGTGTATCTAAATGGAAGTGCCTGCGGGTTGGTTAGACACACAGGTCTGGAGTTCGGGAGAGGTCTGTGCTGGAGATGTCATCAGCTTGTGGTCATTATTTTAAGCCGTGAGACGGGATGAGATCATATGGAAACTGGACAGGGAAGACGTCTGAGGACTGAGTCGTGGGGTCATTGAAAACATGCAGAAAAGCAGAGGGTGTCTCACTGATGACTGTAAAACAGGGAACAGGCTCTCAAGCCCTCCCCTCAGCCTAGTACCATCACACTCCCTTCGTTGAGAATTACTAAGTAAATTACAGCAAATACTCAATAAAAATAATGTGTACTGCCCAATGGTATTAAAATAATTTAATGTATAGCTCATTCTCAGTAACATTATGGTAAATATTAGTAATGATGATCACAATAAAACAACAGTAATAGAATAGGGAACTCTATCAAAGTGAAGAAATGAAACTCCACCATTATAATAATCTAATGACTTCTTAAAAAATGGAAGGCTCTTAGTGAATATAAGTAGGTGTAGATAATTACACAAAGGCAATTGATAGCCATGGTAAAGACTATAACCGATTAATATAACATTTCATGTTGCTGCACAATATCTTAAGAAGTTACCACTTTAAAAATAAAACTTCAAGGCCCTATTATAGCACTATTTTATTTAAGCCTTACAACAATCCTATGACACAGGTAAGGCGATTATTGCTATTCTTCACAAGAAGAAACTCATGTTAGAACTGGTAAAGTAACTTCCCCAAAGGGTGGAATTGGAAGCAGAATTCAGTATGTCTGACAATGTTGCTGGGTCTTAAGGCCAGAGGCTTGTGTAAACACCAATTTGTAATATAATTTATTGGTGGTCCAACAGGATGCTGAAACTGCTCTTTGGAAACAACAAGCAAAGGAACATTCTTTGAATGAGGCATACTCTATCACCCAGTATTTGCATTGGCAACCAGCATTATGTGTCTTCTGTCATGGTGTGAAATTAAATACAAAACCAAAGATTTCATCTATAATTCACACTGAATTGAATAAAATTTAACGTCTAAAGAAATAACTAAACGTAACTTTAATTGGTTTCAATTCAACAATTATTTATTGGGAACCTACTATGTGTGCAAGGCCACAAAACATTTGCACCAGGGGTTGGGGTAGTCTATGGTTCTTTCCATTTCTGGTAATCTACAATAAAATGTGACAGCCTCTTAGTTGTAGGCATACAAGAATGCATAAGAAATGGTCACTGTCTAATACACACACTAGAAAACTTTCTTTTCTGGGTGTTCAAAAACAGACTTCTAAAAGCTGGGATTGTTTTATGAGGATTTCTCTTTAGTGAGCTCCTTTTAAAAAGTCAAGTTACTATAAAAGCTGCAAAAAATTTCCTTCTAGGTACACTATATGAAATAGTATACCTGGTTTCTATCAGCCAGCGTGGTTGCAGCCACCGATTCGTCTTCCACAAGCAGGATGGAGAGTTTAAGGGACAGCTCTGGGCATGTGTTACTAGTTTTCAGACAATTATCTGTCACTTATAGTTTTAATTGTGTAAACATGAAAGACTTGAATTGCACCTACACAAACAGGTAATGTGTGTCCCATCCCTTAATCTATATTGAAAAACAAACAACAACCAAAAAACCACAATGAAACCAAGAGAATGCATTTAGAAGACTTTAAAAACTTTTGATCATGTCCTTTTTTAAATACTGTGCTCTCCTAGTGTAAAAATAGCTAATTCAGAATAAGTCATACCTCAGGCTTTTGAGGGTAAGTAATTTTCTACTATAACGTTAACATAGGGCAGACAACCAGAATGATGGGGACCAGATAGTTGGAGGTGCTGAATGACAAGCTGGTGATGAGACTCTTGCTTACAGGATGTGAAGTCCAGAGCTGTATTTTAGAAACATTAATCTGAAGGTCATGTCCTAGGTAGGCAGAATGGAAGTAGGGAACACTACTAACAATCTACTTGGAAGTTCTCAGAGACGGCCTCTTTGCAAGTTAATAGTTATATATTAGTCAGAACATATAGCCACCGGAATAATCCTGTGGATAAAAAAAAAAATGTCGGTGGTAAAGGAAACAAAGATTTATTTCTCATTCCACTTATATGTCCATTTGGGGAAGAATACCAGCTCTAGTAGTGGCAGAATAGTTTGAATCAGATAAACCTCCTACAAAAAACAATTATAAACTGTCCACAAAGGGGGGGAAAAATATTTGAAGGCCCTGGGGAGCAACCAAAAGAAAGCAGAGGCTGGAGGAAAACTGACTCTTGAAAAAAGAGAACCACCCTAGACATGATTCATGTTTGAATGGCTTTTATTTCCTGAGGGCTTTAGACTCTTATGCCCTTCAGTGGAGGTTGGATGGAAACCCTGCAACATCTTCAGTCCTATTGGCCTGAGAAGACAGAGAACAGACTGTGGGACTTTTAGAACAGCTAAAAATTGAAGAAGGACAGATATTCTGGAAAGGAGGGGTGGACATATTAACTCCCCTCAAATTTTTGGCTGACCTGAGAACTGAGCATGAGACTCCAAAGAGTGAGACTCCAGGAGTGAAACAATTTAAGGCTTGAAAAAGGCTGAGCAGGTATTTCAGCTGTTACTAATCACAGGGAGACACAGTTTGAATCCCACTAAATCAGAAGGACTCAATCAACACCTCAGGCTTTCCACTGAAATTACAGAAGGTCCCTGCCTTTGGAGCAAATACTGTATCCCAGGATTAAGGCATTCACCTTAGGGTTAAAGGCACAACCAAAACAGACCTACCCTAAAAAAGCATAAAGCAAAGGCCCCATAAGTTCAAAGTGATTTGTCAGTAATTTAATTGACTATAGAACAAAACTCAATATTCTTCAGAAAAATATAACAGAATCTGGAGTCTCCAGGATGTCTAGAATACAATAATAATTACTAGAAAAATGCAAACCAGAGTCAATAGAAAAAGTCACTAGCAACAGACTCACAAATGACCCAGAGGTTGAAATTACCAGATAAAGATTTTTAAATAGATATGTTAGACTATACAAGAAAATATGAATAAAAGGGTTAAAGAAATGGAGACTCTCAGAAGAGATTTGGAAATGATAAAAAACAAACACAAATGGAAATCAAAGAACTACAAAATAATATCTAAGATATTTTTGGTTGAAATTAACAATATATTGGACACTAACAAAAAAAATCAGTGAAATTAAAGAAACAGAAATATAAAAACTAAAGCACAAAGAGAAAACATTAAAAGATAAAAGGAAAAGGCATCAGGGGCCTATGGGACAACATTAAGTAATTTAACATATGTGTAGCTGGAGTCCCAGAAGGAGAGAGATAATAGGTCAGAAAAATATATATAAAAATTTCCAAATTTGACTAAAACAACATCCTACAAATTTAGAAAGCTTAGCAAATGCCCCAAGAGATAAATACAAAGAAAATCACTATGGCACAACATAGTTAAATTGCTGGAAAAAAAAAAAAAAAATTCTTAAAAGCATCCAGAACAACAACAACAAAATTACATCACATTAAGTGGAACAAGGATAAGAGTAATAAGTGAGGCCAGAAGACAACATATAATATCTTTAAGCTCAGAATAACCCACGGAAACATTTCTCAAAATGAAGATAAAATAAAGACATTTTTGGATAAACTAAAGCTAAAAGAATCTGTTGCTAGTAGAATCACATTATAAGAAATAAAAAAGGAAGTCCTTTATGCTGAAGGGAAACGATACCAGAGAGAAATATGGATGTACATGAAAGAAGAGAACTAGAAATGATGAATAGAGAGTAAAATTTTAAAGAAATTTTCTTTCTTTTCTTAAATTCTTCAAAAGTCAAATTACTATTTAAAGCAAAATAAAAAATGTATTATGGGGTTTATAAAATGTGTATAAGTAAAATACCTAAAAACATAGCCCAAAGATAGGAAGAGATATAAATGGAATTTTACTGCTATAAATTTCTTACATTACACTTGAAATGGTATAAATTATTCAGGGTAGACTATGGTAAGTTAAGAGTACATTCTGTAATCTCTCAAGCAATGGTTCTCAAAGTATGGTCCCTTGCCAAGCAGCATCAGCATCACCTAAGAATTTAACAGAAATTTAAATCCACAGGCCTAATTCCAGACCTACTAACTCAGAAACTTTGGAGCAGGGCCTAGAAATCTGTGTTTTATATAACCCTTCAGGTGATTCTGTTGCACAATAATGTTTAAGAAATACTACCATGAAGCAACCACTAGAATAATAACAGTAAGTGTAGCTCAAGGGACAATAAAGATATAAAATGGCATACTAAAAAAATATTCAACCCAGAAAGGACAGAAAAGGAAAAATGGGGGAACAAATAAAAGAGGAAACAAAAAGAAATCAAACATCAAGATAAGAGATATAAATTCAAGTACAGCAATATTTACACTAAATATAAATGGTCTAAACACTCCAGTTAAAAGCCAAAGATGGCAGACTGGATTTAAAAAAGGCAAGACCCAAGTGTGTGTTATGATGCATTTTAAATATAAAGGCACAGACGGGGTGGAGGTTAAAAGATGGAAAAATATATGCAATAAAAAAATGTAAGCATAAGAAAGATGATGTGGCTACATTAAAGTCAGATAAAGTAGACTTCAAGAGAAAAAGTATCACAAAAGTTAAAGACTATCACTTCATAATTATTAAATTAGGATATAACAGCCCTAAATATCAATGCACCTAATAGTAGAACTTCAAAATTCATCAACTAAAAATTAGTCAGAACTAAGGGGAAAAAAATGCAAATCCAAAATCATAGTTGGAGATTTAAAAACCCCTCTCTCAGCAACTGATAGAACAATCACTACCTAGAAAATTAGTGAGGATACAGAAGATTTGTACAATATTAGCAAAAACCTTGACCTAATTAACATTGAAGTCACACAACTGCACAATACACATGTTCTTTTCAGGTGCACATGAAATATTCACTGAGACAGACCACATCCTGAGCTGTAAAACAAATCTAAAATTCTAAATAAAAGGATTGAAATAATGTACAATATGTTTTCTGACCACAAAGGAACTAAATGAGAAATTAATAACAAAACGATATCTAAAAAAGCCCCATATTTGAAAATTAAGCAACATACTTCAAAAATTTTATGGGTCAATGAAGAAATCAACAAGGGCAATTACTGAAGGTTTCAAACTGAATGATGATGAAAACTCAACATATCAAAATTTGTTGGATACATCTAAAGCAGTACTTACAGAATTTTTAGCTTTATATACTTCAATTAGAAAAGAAGGGTATAAAATTGATGATCAAATATTCTACCTTAAGAAGCTAGAAAAAACAAAAACTAAACCCAAAGCAAATGGAAGGAGTGAAATAATAGTGAATGAAATGAAGTGAAAAAGAAAAACGCAACAGAGAAAAATCAACAAAGCTAAAAGTTGGGTTTTGGTACATATTAATGAGGCAACGGCAGAGAGTCTGGGAATTCCGTTCCACGTGTTCTCACCCTGGGCCCCAGGCTGATGGGACAGCCACCATAGTGAGTATTGGGAGTCTCATGGCAGAGCAGCTATAGAATCTGACTTAGGAAATCTACTGCTCCAGCCCAGAGTGGGCAACTCATTCTTCATTGTTCAGATATAGTCCAGTGACCCGCACCCAACTGCAAGGGAGGATGGAATTGTCATCTTACCTTGTGCCCAGAAGACAAAGAGCTGGAAATATATGGGGAACCTCACTGAAGACTACCTCCATGAAGGGGAAATGAGAACACAAAATTCAGCCTCCATATTACTTCCTGTCAGAAGTATTAAAATATTTACATTATTGTTTTTTTAGGGACAAATTAATTTTAATGGATGAAGTTGAGGCCTCTTTCCATAACTAGCTAAATTTTTCAAAACATTATTGAGAAGCTACCAGTACCTAATACATTTTTCTTAAGAAAAAAAAAAAAAAATCTATGGGCTATTTTAATAAAGAATGTAATCCAGTGACCACTCCACCCCGAAGTCCCCAAACCCACAACCTACTTTCTCAATGTCAGTACACTAATATGCATACATACTCAAGAATCTGTACAAAAAATTAGAAACTAAATAATTTAAAACCTTATCGGGTAAATGGAAATGTCCCACAATTTTCAAATTGATTGTATTTCCTCATCAAAATATAGAGAAAGTTCTGTCTAGTTAGCTGGTAGCAAGCACCGTGATAGATACTCCAAAGAAAAAAATGCACAATCCCACAACATGGAGAGAAATAAAAGCTTAAAATAAATGGAATATGACTTAAAGATTCCAAAATATTCCTTTGAAATAAACCTTTTGTACAAAACGGCTGAGCATCCATCTGTAGGCACTAAGGCACTCCACTAGAAACACTATGGAGAATTAGTCTACAAGCTAATTGAGAAAGTAGAGATATGGTACAAACAGCATCCTGCTTGACACAGAGCTGCTGCTACATGTATGAAACTCAGAACTTACATGTTCATACAGAATGTTGTATATAGACACAAACCTGCAGTAATGAATGTTCACACAAGACCTACTGGCTCCTAAGTAACTGGTTCACTAAAGACCCATACACACAAATCATTTCTGCCCCATCTCCAGCACCATACCTTTTAGATCCCCGCCTCTACCCACACACCAGTTAAGAAAAAGAGCTCTGAGGATTTGCAAAGAAGCAGCAGAAAGGCAGAAACAGCTTAAACCAAGGTCAGAATCCCAGGCAGGATGTTTGTAACTTCTTGGTGTCCTAAGTACTAAATACTTCCCCTGTAAGGTCCGAATCACCCTTCACGTAAGTTGGTTAGGTTGCCTTAAATCAAAACTATTACAGTCATTCAGATGTAAAAGCATCTTGTTTAAGAATGAGAATCTGTCCAGCGGGGCTCAGGGAACTTTAGTCACTCATCCATCTGTGTATACTAGCTCAACGCATCTCCTGCCTGAGGTAGTGGTCGCTTTTTGGAGAAAAGGAAGTCTTTCTAGAAAATAGAAAGCTGCCAAGGTTACAGTAAACTTGGATGGGGCACCAGGAGGATTAGTTAGTACATGCATAAAATTAATGTACAGGGAAACCACAAGTGCTCAGATCAAAAGGGAAATGCCTATAGACTTAAAAAAACCAAAGCCAAAAACAACCAAAGTTGAGTTGAAAAATAAAAAAACAAATCAAAAGTATCATTTTTTTCTGGTTTTTTTCCAACTATGATATTGCTTTTAACTGTCAGATAATTCAGTGTTTAAAGTTAGTTTCATTCTTTAAAAAGTTACTGAACCCAATACAAATTATCTTTTAAAATTGTCAATTACTTTGAAATCAAGAACCAACTTTTTGTTATACTTGGGCTGGTCCCAAATGAGAAAATACAGACTGGGTGACATATGGATCTTGCCTCAAAGCATCAATAATGCTAGAATGGAAAAGGTGGAAACATGGAAGGCGGCAGGGAGAAGACAGTAGGAAGGGCATGATTTTGTAACCAGATACACCTGGGTTCCAATCCTACCTCAGTCAACAGGGAACTATGAGATTCTCAGCCAAGTTGCTTAATGGTTCTGAGCCTCAGCTTTCTGATCTATGAACACAGTAATGCCTACTTTGTAGGTTGCTAAATGGATTCAAACTAATATATATAAACAAGAGGCACAGAGCCTGGCCTGAGGTACTCAAAAGAAAAAGGTGATAGCTTTCATCCATCATTCATTTGGTTAGGTCAGTCTTAAAAAAAAAAAAAAAAAAAATGAGAAAATCCAAAGAACAAACACAGTCAACTCTTAAATATAAGTGAGTAAAGATTTTCCTGTGGGAGCAACTATGGTCACTGAATTAAGAAGCCTTCTAGATGAAAAGGGTCCACTTGAGACACGACAAATACTACTCAGCTCTGATCTCATCTTCAAGCCTTAACTTTTTCTAAAGGCTGGCAAGGATGTGAGAATGGTGAACTATATCCTTTAAGGTAAACACAGGACAAAAAGCCAGGACTCTCTGATCTGTTTGCAACTCAGCTAAGAATTCTAGAGCAGTGTCCAAGACTGTAAGAGTGGTGTAAGATGCTGGCAAGTTATAACTCCCCTGCATTATTGTTCCTCATCTCCCCTGTCTGTTTTCTGTTACACCTTAATATCCAAACTCTTAAAAGTCAGTAGGCACACATGTTCAGGGGCAGAAGGAAAGGTGAATCCGGGAGACTGAATTCCATTCTGCCAGATGGGGGTAGCAGATACTTAGGGGCAAGCAGATTGAGCACCAAAGACCCTTGCAAAGAAGCAAAAGAGGTTCCGGGATTAACTGACTGATTTTATTGAAGTAGAGTCGATTTACAATGTTGTGTTAGTTTCAGGTGTACAGCAAAGCAATTCACTTATACATACATATATATATATATATTTTTTTTTTCAGATTCTTTTCCTTTATAGGTTATTACAATATTGGGTATAGTTCCCTGTGCTACACAGTAGGTCCTTGTTGGTTATCTATTTTATATAGAGTAGTGTATATATGTTAATCCCAAACTCCTAATTTATTCCTCCCCCCACCCCTTTCCCCTTTGGTAACCATAAGTTTGTTTTATGCCTGTGATTTAAAATGAGTTCCCAGACCATGATTTAATTCCATTCAGCAAAGATGTCGAAAGCAAGATATAAAGAGGCAGAACATGGTCCATTCCTCCTAAGACCTTAACGTTCTAAAAGCTGGGGAAATTTAAATGATTAAGAGAAATCACATGGGACTCTTGTGAGTTTAAAGGCGTAAGTGATTATATCTGAACGGGGAGATGCACAAGGCTTGACGGAGGAAGAAAGCATCTGGCGTAAGCCTTGAAGAGTGTTTTGGATTTGAAACATGGAGAAGACAGGCATACAGGCACCCCAAGTCAAGGATGGGCACAGGGAAAGGGAGAGACACGGGTCCATGTGCAGTGAGCAACTGGTCTGGTGGGTGGAAGCCCAGGAAGACAGGGGCACAGAGAAGGAGCAAGCAGCCTCTACGCACTCTGGTGACCAGAGGATGTGCAGGGGCTGCCAGTGCCACCTGGGCTCCTGAGCCCTCTCTTCCCTTCTGGTTTCAGACCCACACAGGCATGTACCTGTGGAATGCCCCACCTGAACGCCTGACACTTCAAACCAAGCTTAACATCCCCAACACACACACGCAGCCTCCTCTATTCCTTGTCATTAAAGCTACAACCAGGAGTCACAACTAGAAGCCCCTGGTCTTCCCTGATTTACACCCCAACCCCAGACATCCTCTATAATCCATTGATCACAGGATCCCGATGACCCTTCCCCAAAGGTTCTCTTGAATCCTCTCCATGGTCACCAGTACCTTCTCCCCTTATTTCAGGCTCTCTTGGTTAAACTTCGAAATTAGGAAGTTTGAACTCTTGCTTACTATTCGTATGACCTCAGACAAGTGACTCAACCTTTCTGTCCATCAGTTTTCTCCTTTGTTAAATGGGAATCACCCAGATGCCTATCATGAGTGCCTATCATGAATTACCTCACAAGTTCCCCTGAAGATTAACACGCCACACACGGCACTGGAACAGTCGCTGGCCTCCAGTAAGGATCCAATGAATGGCAGCTATTATCACTGTAGTATTGCTACTGTCACATGTTACTGCTGTTAGCACGCATTACTGCATATTATCTTCATTATCTCAATGGACTTGTAACAAGTCTACCTGCCTCTACTATTTCCCCATTTCTAAATCAAAGGAGTCTTAAACTTCAAAAGCTTTCTAAAAAAATTAACTCTCACACAGACCTCAACTTGGTAAAACAGGAAAAGAAGAGTTACTCTGGTTGAAACGAATGTGAGGGAGCTTCCCGGGGCTGCCCTCCACTTTGTACCCGTCAGTGGTCCAGGAGGTACCCACTGGACCCCTAGGGCTCCCCTGAGCCCCCATCTTCCATACAGCCTGCACAGGGATCCTTCTGAATTGCAAATCTGATTAGCGCATGCTTCTGATGAAAGGCCTTCTAGGGCCCTTCACTACTTAAACTCTCAAGTTCAAACTCTTACCCACCTTATTCAAAGTGACACCAAGCCTCTGGAGCATGAGGAGGGGAGACGGGAAGGTGGGCAGAGCTCAAAGATGCTCTTAGCAAAACTTACTGCCATTTCGGGAAAAGTAAGCAAAGCTTGGATCAGAGGCATTTGATACGGTAGCACTGGATCGTTACTTTCACTGGTGTTTTTACTCTTGGTGTTTTATTATTATTATTGGGATGAAAGACAATATATTTTGAGGCATATCTTAACAAAATGGAAAAACTCAGAAGAAGATTGGCCGCTCTGTATATCTGTATCCCTGTTCACACGTACAGACATGTAGGTTGGTCCTGAATCACGAACACCATCCTTAGAGACATCCTAAGGCTGCAGACGGGTCGTGCAGCCCGCAGGCAGGCCCCTGCCTGGCTGACCCACGTGGGCGTTCAGCCCTACTTTGGGGTGGCACCTGTGGCACGTGTTCCCCATCAGCTCTTTTTCTGACCTCAGAAAGGAGTCCTATTCCTGCTCTTCTCTGACTCCACTGATCTCATATCCAGCGCTATCTGTGGATACGCACACTCTTTCAAGTCCCCAGCAATGTTCTGTGCCTCTAACTACATCGTCTGGAAATACTCTATCTCCTTTTCTTCCACGTGGGAGCTAAGATAAGGATGGCTCACACTCCAGATCGCCCCCTTTTATCAAGTAAAATACTAAATTTCTCAGGTCAGATTAGATATGGAAAGGACCAGGTTCTAGAAGCCCCAAAACCATCAAGAACACCTACAAATATCTTTTAGAATCTACAAAGAAAGAGGCACGGAGAAGGAGGTGGTTGAACTTGATCCTATGAGCAGGCACTTCACCAGGCAGGAAATTTAAGTGATTTTAGACTGAACAGAATGCCCCAAATTCCATGTGTTGAAAAAAAAATGACTTCTCATCACGCCGCATATTGACCTTTGGCCCTACCCAGCACCCCAGATCCCTTCCCATGCCCCCAGAGAAGCTGTGCCGGGGGCCTCAGATCGGGTATCCCGGAGGGGACCGCTTCTGTCCCCGCCCCCAGCCTGATGTCCCCTTCCAGGCGGAGGCAGCTGCACGGAGGCCCCTCTCCATCTCCTTTACTCACTCTGCCTTGACCAGTAAGCCTGAGAAGAAGATGTGACTTGCTTGCCTCAGCACCGTTCTCCTCCTCATGGGGGAGGACTGCCTCAGGCGGCAGGTGCAGCGCCCAGTGGTGGGGGCCTGCCCTGATCCAGCACTGCCCGTCCTTGTATCTAATTCTGGGGCTCAGGGAGTAGACCCCTCCCCTTGCCTTTTTTGCTCTTACCATTAAACCATATCCTTCAACTTATTTAACAACAACAACAAAGTTGATATTTTATCTTCCACCCACCACTTCTTTGTTTTATTTCTCGGTTTGCTCAGAATCCAGGTGGGGAAAGGACCCCAGAGACAGGTCCTGAGACCCAGATCTCAACAACAGGGACAGATACCCACTGGGCTTCCAAGTGCAAATCCTGCAACCGGGATCCTATGGTCCCCTCCACCCACCTCCCTGGAATCTTGCTTCAGTGATCCCTGACTCCCCAGATCTGCAGCTTCTTAAAAGGCAGGGAACCCAGAGGATATGGTCGCCGTGGAAATCCAAATCTCAGGGTGCAAATCTCTTGATGACGGTTAAGGCAGATTTTAAACCCTCCTCCGTTGCTGTTTTTGTTTCCCTTTTAAAAAACAATCTGTCAATGACATTTCACCAAAGAATCTTATTTTCCTTTAAAACCTTATTTTCATGCTTACTGTGCTACGTGAAATGTAATTTTCTTTTTCACACCTTGAAGCTACCAGAGAATTTAACTCAAAGGGACAGAAACATGAAATAGTTGAATATTCATCACTCTCTGAATGATATATTGCTCAATAATTTGTTATACGCCCAAAGCCTTTAGCAAACCCGATGGTTTTGTTGTTGCCGTTCCTTAAAACATGGGAACTCGGCACGTAAGCAGCAAACTAAACTTTTTAAGAGTCTTTTTCACTTAACTATCCCTGATGGATGCTCTACAATAACCAGATCTTACGTACAATGTAGGTTTCCTTTTTTCAAAAATCTCATTCAATTTCAGCCTCAGAAAGGCAATTTCATCAAATTCCTTTTCAAATTAACTTCTTGCTTAAATCTCTTTTTCATGTTTAGAGGTCCATTTGTTGTCCTGCTGGAGGATTTTTTTTTTTTTTTTTTTTTTTTAAAAGCAGTTGACAACTGCCCAGCAACAGCAGCCTGGGTTTGCAGTCACTATTTTGGGCTACATCACATGGCACTTACATAACCTTGTTTAACTGCTCTTGAACTGGTTTGAACAACCTGGGAAACAGATTAGGGCGGTCCCAGCAAATTCCCGCACTGCAGATTCTGATGGGGGAGTTCCCATCCCCCTTCTCTACATCTTATACTGCTGCCTGGTGAGTGAGAGGGTGTCCAAAAAGGACTGGTTACTCATTGCTCGAGCCAGCTAAAACATTTGACAATTAACTGCCTCTGTTCAGTTAAAACCAGTCCCGTCTGCCCATAATAAACCAATGAACAATGATCCCCTGCTGCTGAGCTTTATGAGTGAGCCTGGATTAACAGGCTTTAAAATGCCAGAGCGGGGGTGGGGTGGGGGGGGTGGGGGTTGGGGGGGAACTCACTTGAGAATAAGTGGTGCCTCTGCCACCACCTTTAAACACAGATCTTTTGAAGTTATGATTCTGGGATTCTAAGATTTTAATTTAGAAGGCAGATTGGACTTATTTTTTCCCTGTGGTGTTTTAAGAGTTCTTCCCATGTGGGTAAGCACAAAATTCCGGGATAAACATTCTTCTCAGTGTGAAAGGTGTTAGTTTTTTAAAAATATATAACTTCTAATTCTCATGATTTAAATTTTAGGCCTGCTGCATATTTTAGTGAAAGATAATCAAAGAAAATACTATAAGGCAAAAGCCAAGTGCTATAAGCTTTTAACCTGGAGAAACATGTATTATGATGTGTAATAAGAAAAGACAAGTTATCACCATGGAACAAGGAACATTTTTTCAGGAGGCATGACTTACATCCTACACATTCAATAGTAAGAATTTAACCTAGTTGTACTTGACTATGCAAAAACATCTGTTATCTAGATAAACTAATAAGTTATTCAGGGTAATGGGCAGGGAACTAACATTTGTTGAATTCCTATTATGTGACAGGTGCTTTCCCAATCATATAATTTAGTCCTTAATTTAAAAATCCTATGCGGGGGGGTGGGGGGATGTGAGATTGGTCATATTACCCCCATTTTGTCAATAAAGACACAGAGCGGTTAAATCATGTGACTAGCTTAGCTGGGATTCGTACTTGGAACTCTTTTATTACAGCACTTGCTCCTTCTATGGCTTCATACATATTAGAAGTATCCTTAAGATAGTTCTACCTAGAGGGTAATACGGAACAGAAACAGAATCTTTGCAGTGAAAAATATTTAGGCTGCCATATAATGGATAAGTCTCACATGGAGACATCACTAACCACTCTGGCAGGTGGAAGAGGAAACTGCATGAATATAGGCATACCCAGAAATCCAAGCCTCAACTGAAATATGCATAGGATGACAAACTTACATACTAACTAATCCACCTCTTTCTGCCTGATCCAAAGGTACCTCTAAACCCCAGACCTCGAAGCAGACATGTGCATAGCCCTGCAGAATTGAAAACTCCTGTGTGCTGAGTTCTTCATGATCAGATTTCATTCATTCTTGCCCAACCGGTGAATCTCCCAAGATCTCAAAAGTAGAAATGAGACCTGGGCAGACAGAAGGGACTCTGGTTTAGCCACTCTGGCCTCAAACTGTTTGTTAAGATTTGAAGGTCTCAACACAGCTCAGTGGGTCATTAGGTGCCATCTCAGGGATAGCCCGGTTTCTAAACACCCTTAGAGCTCGAAACCCAAATGAAACCCAGATGAGCGCCGTACTGGTGATAGAGCGCAACTGCATCATAAACTTCTATCAGCAATCTAAATTTTTGCAAGAAAAGAAGTTATGACATCATTTGATATCAGTTTGTTTTGCTCATATGCACATAGACGCACATCAAATTAGAGTAGGTTTGGGTATATAATGATATAGTGCATGCACATGGTACAGAATTCAAGAAGCGCTAGGGGTCATATGGTGAAAAGGTCCTCTGTCCCTCCCCTGTCCTCTAGGTACCCGTTCCCTTCCCCAGAGGCTAGCACTGTTATCAATGTCTCTGTATCCTTCCAGAGGTTTTCTAGGACACATGTTTTTTAACCACAGTAAATCTGTTCTGTTTGTTAAGTTAGGCATTATTAATCCAATGTCTGCTTGCTCTTTTATTAATTAATTCAATAAATAATGATTGGGTGGCTATTACATGCCTGTCATTGTGATCAGCACAGGGGTGGAGAGAGGAATGAGATCTCTGTCCACAGGGGACCCATACATGGTCCAATGTGGGAGAGGGGGTCCTAAGCACATCAAACCCTGGGGCCAGAACAGCACATGGACAGAGGTCTACAGGCACACAGGAGAGGAAGTGATGATCTTTGCTAGGCCGTGCTGCATAGCCTGGACTTGAATCTTTAGGTGATGGGGAAGCCTGTCCAGGTCTAGTTTGTGTTTGAGGAAGCTCACACTGAGCTTTCACTCAGTGGAAAATATCCTGGAGAAAGGGCAAAGGGACTGGTTAAGCCCAGGTTTCCGACGACTCTTTCAGAAGACGGTGGTTAGGAGATACAATTTTCAATTAATCATCCTCATCTCTGTTGTTCCCTAGCCCCAAATGTGTTTTTTCCACATCTCAATTGCTTCAACATCTACTCATTAGCCAAGAGAGAACAATTGAAGCCATCTTAAATGATTTCTTTCCGGACCTTCAGGTAAATATTCCACACCTTTCTGATTTTCTAACTCAAAGTCTTATTGACTTCTGCCTCCTGCGTCCTGTCATTGTCTCAAAGAAACAGATAATATGTATGCCTGAGATAAAAATGGCAGCCTTGGAGTTACTACTTAGCTTACCAAAGCAGAATAGATATTTTCTTTTTTAATATTCTAAATTGGCCAGTCCCCTTTTATCCAATTATTCCCAGTAGAAATGACTTACAACTTTAGTATGTGAACCAAAATTGTTGTGCTTATGAGGAAAAAGTGGTGCAAGACATAAATCTGCATACACTAGAACTTTGTCTAAGTTTATTTTACCACTTGGAGGTAAAGATCAGAATCAGATGAGAGAGGGTAGAGGGGAGAGAAACTGTGGGAAACTGTTCTGTGAAATAAGACAAGCTGTTGGCCGAGAAATAAGAAAGGCAGGGGTGGATGACGGACCAGATCGTAAGTGTGGGGAGCAACCATGAAAATATGACAGGCAGCATGAGATAGAATTGAAGAGGACCAACGATTGTTGAGAATCTATTATGGTCTAAGCTACTAGGCTGGGAAAGTTATACTCTTCTCATACTTAATGTTTACAGTAACCTTTTTAATAGGTAACATTATCCTCCTGCCCTGGACAAGGAAATAAGTTAAGCAGCTGTCTATGGTGCTTCATGTGGCCAGTGGTGATACCAGGATTTGACTCACCTGGCAAGTCATGCAGAGCAATCCTGAAATCTCAACATGCGCAAAAATATCTCATTTTGCTTTCTGAGAAAGCTTTGTACTTACACGTTTTAACTTTGAACATTTCCTCATTGGAATAAATTGCTTAAAATGAAAGAATTTCCCACTTAGAGAACAGCTTATCCTTAATTACAGCCAAAATTCAGGACAAGAAAAGTTCCTAATGTAGTTCCTAATGTAGTAACGGGGTTTGGCATTCAGACACATGTGGGTTACATCCAGACTCTGTCACTAATCAGCTGTGTAACCCTGAGCAAGCCATTCAGGCTTGTATTTTCTCATCCATAAAGTGAGAGTAACAAAACTTATCTCCCAGGGTATTATCAAGAATAAATGCGGTAGCATATTTTAAAAGCCTAGCCCCGTGCCTGAACAAACCTTCCGGTCTTCCTCAAGGTCATTCCCTTAGTAATGGAGATTGGGAAGTGGAGCACTGCTCCTGGAGCAAGACTGCTGGGTCTCAGCTGGTTTCCCCACACCCTGACTGTGAGAGCCCGGGTTAGCCAGCCTCCTGAAGCTTTAGTCTCCCCATCTGTAAAATGGGGGCAGTAATGGTGCCTCTCCCCTAGGGCTGTATTTAGCTCTGCCCAGGACAACCTTGACTTTGAGCAGGAAGGATCTAGTCCCTCTACTCTAAACTGGGATCTCTGAGTTAAGCCACTTTTCTACTAATTATGCTTGTATTTCATATTCGCTTTGTTACCTTGGCTTGTGCCTCATTCCCCTGCGTCCCACTGCCTGCATGGTACCCCCAATTCTTACACCCCACATTCCTACAACTTTGGCTCCCTCTGAAGTCCAGCCCAAGACTGGGGCTCTGACACTTGCCTTTCTCGACAGTCTATCTGTCTCTGTTTGCACCCAAACGGATGTCCTGCCCAGACCACAGGGGCTTCTGCGCTCTGCCTTCTGGACTCTTTTCTCATGACACCTGTGTCCACGCTCCACCACTGTCCCACCTTGGTGAGCAGGCCTGGATTCATAGCCCAGGACATTCCAGTCTGCCCCATTATTACCTTAGTTAATTTCCGAAGACATATGTACTTTCTCTAATTCCTGTCACCATTTCTCTTACACAGAAGAGATAAGACACATACTGAAATACATAATAACATTTAGTTCAACTGCAATTGTACTGTGTCGTTTTCTGTCTCTCAGAAAACAAGAGCTTGTCATGAGGAACATACTGAAATGGCTTGACTCGGTCATTAAAAGAGTGTATAGGGGCTTCCCTGGTGGCGCAGTGGTTGGGAGTCTGCCTGCTAATGCAGGGGACACGGGTTCGGGTCCCGGTCTGGGAGGATCCCATATGCCACGGAGCAACTGGGCCCGTGAGCCGCAATTGCTGAGCCTGCGCGTCTGGAGCCTGTGCTCCGCAACGGGAGAGGCCGCGATGGTGAGAGGCCAGCGCACCGCGATGAGGAGTGGCCCCCACTTGCCGCAACTGGAGAAAGCCCTCACACAGAGACAAAGACCCAACACAGCCATAAATAATAAATAAATAAATTTAAAAAAAAAAGTAGAGGAATTTAAAAAAAAAAAAAAAAGAGTGTATAGATTTACAAGCTGATGGCCTATCACTGCCGTCACTTGTAAATGAGAGGGTTGCATTCATTTTAGTGGCCCATGTCACTGGAAACTGCCAGCTGACTTTTAGCTCAGAGACTCTAAATAGGCCTGGGATGGTTGTTCCAGCCCTCATCTGTCTGGGCCTTCCCCTGCTCCTCCAGGACTCCTATATCTAGGTTTCCTCAAGCCTTAGGCCTGGGTTGATCCTGCTTAAAACCAGAAGTTCCTGAAACATTCCAGCCCTTCCCTGCTCCTCCTTCCCAATCCATGATGCTGGCCTCCTGAGTTTGCTCCAAGCTGCACTGCCGCATCATGTTCTCTCTCCGGACAGGAGTTTCCCAGGCCTAAGTTTCCCTACTGGGCCTCAGGTCCTAAGACAGCAAGGCCTCTCTGTTCCACATCCTCTTCTCCTTGGAGGAGGGTCTGGTGGCCAGCTTCTAGAGGACAGTCTCTTTTTGCTAGCAGAGAATGAAGGTGGGCACACAGAGGCCTGCTTTGGTGGGATGCCTGACTAACTCTGACTTTCTAAGATCCTCCGCAGCAGGGTCTGGACCTAAACCTAGTGCATTACAACAAGGTAATTTGCCTCCCCACTGGTCAGTGCCCCTCTGCATACTCCCAACGGGAGAAAAAAGAACTGGGGTTTGAGGCAAGGTTGGGCCTTGGCCGTGGCCCCCCATCCGAGCTGCTTTCCCCGTCACCTGTCTGCCATGGCTGCTGCGCCCTTACTGGTCCCCATCATTTACCCCTGTATCCCACAATGTGGCTTAAGCTCTACAAACCATGGGTAAAACTCCAACATGCCGACTGTCTACCTGGATTCTTCTTCTTAAGCCCTGCCCATCTGCTCCACAATCTCTGAGGCGTCATGCCAGCTGTTCGCCTGGACTGAGCCTGGGCACTGCCACATCCCCTTGACTTTCGACCTTACTCCTATCTGTCCTAAGATGTGTTATAAGCACAGCACCATGCCGTGAGGATGAAGAAACCCTGATCTATAGCAAGGACAAAGCAATCATGATGTGGTTTTTAAGCCTTTTCTATCACAAGTACCAACAAATTATTACTTTAATATGTTCAGCCTTTTCATATATAAGTTCCTGTGCAATGTTTGTAAATCACTACCATGCTGGTCATCCTGATCCAGTTGTAGCCTTTCTAAATCCCTTCTCTTAGCTGTAAAATGTGGAGATGGGATTAGATGCTCTCCACTGTCTCTGTCTCTCTATCTCTTTGCCTCTACGGTCCTGAAAAGAAGAACTGTTGAGGGAAACATATAAAGTCAGCATTAGAATGAATAGGCAGTAAATAGGGCAACGGAGTCTTACCCTGTGGCCTGTGTAAATACACAGTGTAGCTGGCAAAGCTGACTGAGAGCAAAGTGCTAAAGACAGGACAGGGAGCTATAATCAGTGTGCTTATCCCACATAAGAGTCTTAGAATTGCAAATGAGTTAAAAGAATTCAAAAGCAGTCACTATGGCCTTTGATGAAAAAGGCAGTCAATGATAAGGGAAATTACTTTGTTTTGAAAATAACTTCTAAGGAAAGTACCCCAGGAGATAAAAAACAAAGAAAAACAAGATTGTGGATATATATGTATAGATATCTATTCATACATATATTTTAGGTAACTGCAACAGGGTTGAAAGTTAAAAAGGGATCACACTACAATCTTGAAGCTCCGTTCTAAAAAAAAAATCTAAAATTTTATTAGGTATTCCATGATTAAAAGAAAATTGCAGAAATGGAAGGTTCACTCCCCTTTTCTTCCCTGCTCACTGCAGTCCTAGAAGTTTTTAAGGAGGCTATTTATGTATTTATATACACATAGATGTGTTTTAGTGTGTTTATCTTACGTTGCAATTACAAAATTGATAAAAAGTGTTGGGGGAAAGTCTAGAAGTAATATTTTAAGTCAAAGAAAAAATGAGAGATTATTATACTTGATAAGTTGTGGCTTCGCTGGAAGAATATTAAAGGAAGAGGTACTGTGGTTAACACCTTAGATCAAGTTCTGTGAGATAATGTGCCTCTATGAAGCAGGATGGCGATAAACAAAATACAGCTTGTAGGCCAAAAATGGCCTAGTTTTTCCCAGTTCTGAATTCCACCTATCAAAATAAGGTAGATAGCATTCACCAGATACCAGCAATGCAAATGTAGCTGGACTGATTCAATCTTTTGGGGGACTTGGTTTTATTATCCATAATAAGAATCAACCATTATAAAAACATGGAATTTGTATAAATGTTTATGCAAAGGAGGCTTCGGTCATTACCATCAGCCCATTCTTCTTCCTTTTCTAGAGACTAAGGTCAGAACACTTTCATGTCCTCTCTATACATGCCCGACTAACCCTCCACTTTGCCCGAAAACTTCAATGACCTTGGACAGATATACCTCCTCTTTCTGAAACACCCTCGCACTTAATTTCAACATCAAGGATCCAGCTGACATTGGCTGAGAATTATTATGAGTCGGGCCCCATAGCACCTCATTATCTTAACTAAGATTTGCAAGAATACCAAACACTATTAAACTTACTTCCACGTCACGCTGCTCTTATTGTCCTTATTGGTAATTATCGCTTCCTTCCCTACGTGAAGGTTGGCTGTTTGTACATCACTTCTTCACATCTGTAACAGAACGCCTTCAAGGAGGGAGCATGTCTTATGTGCCAATAGAGCCCCATGGTGCCTTGTACATGGTAGGTATTAAATATACATGGCTTGGGCGGTTACACCCTTACTCTCAGAAGTCACGTGCAATCCTCTTGTTTAGCAAGAGGCTAATACCTGGGGCAGGAATGCCCTGTCCTCTCAGCTGATGCACCAACGCCGTGCTGTGAACTGCCATTTCCTCCTAAACCTTGCAATGCCCAGACCGGCAGAGTAGTAGGAGTTAATGTTTAAAACCCTGTCCCAGAGGAGTCATTAGTTTTTGTATCACCAAGGCAAATACACACAGGGGGCCAAGAAAATACCTGGAAGTAAATAAGAAGTTCATCTGAATGAAATAAAAAAAAATTTTTTTTAAGTACATTTCAACTATTTTTAGTGGTCTGCAACAAAATGAAAAACAAAAAGATTCTCATTTAACCAAAGTTTAATCCTATGATACAAGATGATTTGTGATAAAATAAAAGTATTTTCTAATTGCTTGGTTTCAGCCTCTGTCCCTTTATAAGCACCTACTGTGTGACCAACACCACATGTATTGAGCACACAATGGTTGTAAGAAAAAATATCTACTCGCAAGGAGTTCACGGAACTACATACAATGATGATTAATGTATAAAAAGTGCTATGAACCCCACACCTGTTAGAATGGCTATCATCAAAAAGACAAGAGATAACCAGTGTTGGTGAGGATGTAGAGAAAAGGGGACCCCTGTGCTCTGTTGGTGGAACTGTAAATTAGTGCAGGTCCTATGGAAAACAGTGTGGAGATTCCTCAAGAAATTAAAATAGAAGTATCATACGATTAGCAATTCCACTCTCAGGTATTTATCCAAAGGAAATGAAATCATTATCTTGAAGAAATATCTGTACTCCTATGCTCATTGCAGCATTATTCACAAGCCAAGATATGGAAACAACCCAAGTGTTGACTGATGAATGAAAATGTGAGACGCACGCACACAGGAATATTATTCAGCCTTAAAAAAAGGAGGGCTTCCCTGGTGGCGCAGTGGTTAAGAATCTGCCTGCCAATGCAGGGGACACAGGTTCGAGCCCTGGTCCAGGAAGATCCCACACGCCGCAGAGCAACTAAGCCCGTGAGCCACAACTACTGAGCCCGTGTGCCACAACTACTGAAGCCCATGTGCCTAGAGCCTGTGCTCCGCAACAAGAGAAGCCACTGCAGTGAGAAGCACATGCACTGCAATGAAGACCCAATGTAGCCAAAAATAAATTTTAAAAAAAGGAAGGAAATCCCGCCATTTCCAACAACATAGATGAACCTAGCATGCTTTGCATCACTAGAAGTGAAGTAAATTAGAGAAAGACAAATACTGCATCTTATCACTTACACGTGGAATTAAAAAAAAAAAAGTCAAACTCATAGAAACAGAGAGTAGAATGATAGTTGCCAGGGGTTAGGAGGTGGGAGAAATAGGGAGGGGCTGGTAAAAGAGTACAAATTTTCAGTTATAAAATGAATACGGTCTGAGGATCTAATATAATAGATATATATATAATATATATAATATGGTGATTATAGTTGATAATACTGTATTATATAAATGAAATTTGCTGAGAGTAGAACCTTCTCATTGAAAAGAAAATAATTCTTAAAAGGGTTAGTATGCGAGGTGATATAGGTGTCAATTAACTCAATGGTGGGAATCCTTTCATAATGTATATGTCTGTCAAATCATCATGTTATACATTTTATTTTTTTAACTTTTTATTTTATATTGGAGTATAGTTGATAAACAATGTGTTAGTTTCAAGTGTACAACAAAGGGAGTCAATTATACATATACATGTGTCTATTCTTTTTCAAATTCTTTAAATATATTACAAATTCATTTGTCAGCTATACCTCAGTGAAGCTCAATGAAAAAAAAGTGTTAAAGGGTCTTAGAGGAGGAAGAACTTAATGAGAGAAGGAGGGGAGACAGCAAGTGGGGATCAGAGAGCCTTGATGAAGAGGTGATCTTTTACCTGGACCTTAAAGGAGAAATGCAGTTTCTCCAGGCTGGGAAGTGAGAGGATGACGTTTTCTTGCAGACAAAGATCATTCCTCCCTAGATGGGGTCACAGGTGCCTCAACACAGTCCCACAGCACACATAGTGTCCTCTACACAGGACTCGGAACAAATTAGTAAAATAACTGGATGGTGAAATTCAATGATGTCATGGAATTAACTTTAAAGTCAGTATAATAAAGATACCAAAAAATATTAGTATATGAAGACAATCATATTGCCGAACCCACGGGAAAACAGAAATCATCATTGACACACTTCTCAAGTCCAAGGAATGTCAAACAAAAGGTAAGAAACTGAACCCCTAAACTGATGGCATTCCTGTGTAGGTTTGCAGTTACATGATAACTGACTAAAGAATCAGTTTTCCACTTTAATATTTATAGTACTCTGAACTGAATATGTTTCTCTCATATGAAATTAAGGTTGAGTGTTATTATGCAGCAGTTCCGAAGGATATGGTCTTTCACACGTACTAAACCTTTAAGTCAATACAATCTAATAGTTTAAGAAGATATTACACTTCAGACAGCCATTCTGCCTAAAAACACTCTAAATCATTTAAATTGAATTCTGATTAAAGTTAAAATAAAATCTTCTTGAACAGGGCATGCAAGGGTCTCAGAACTTTTGCAAATGAGATCCTCGTAATCCGATTCTGTTTCACCCGGTAAGACCGTAGAATGAATATGCTATGAAGCTACAGTCATCATGACTGTGGAGTACTTTTCAACTCACATAGCCCTCTTGCTCTTGAACTCTAAGAAGGCAGGGGGCAATGGTACAAATGGTTCTCCTTGAAGCTTGAATAGTAGGTACTACCTTCAATTGTTGAATTGAAAGTTTTGTTTCTTATAGAAGAAAATAGAGGTTTTTTGGTCTATTTTAGAAAATTATATCATTTTAGAGCTGGAGGGAAACAGTTCACTCCAACCTACGGCTTACCCAAGGTCACAGAGATAACAGAGAGATGCTGGACTTTATCTTTTTTTTTTTAAACTCAGTTCCTCCATTTATTTAACTGCATTGAGTCTCAATTTCCTCACCAGTAAAATAAAGATAACAATGCTAATTTCATAGGGTTGCTATGATATAATGCATGTATATGCCTGAGATACTAGACTTTAAATCAAGAGACCTGGGTTTGAAATCAAATTCAATTAGTTACTAGCTATGTGACTTAAAACAAGTTACTTTACTCGTTATGGGTCAGTTTCTTCGTCTGTACAACTGTAAATATATAATCTACCTTGCAATTGTAAAGGACAGAAAAAAAGCATATTTAAGGTGTCAAGTCTAGTGCTAAGCAGAATAGGTTTGCAAACAGTGCAGCTATTAATATGGATTATAAAGTCGAGGCTGGAACCAACCAAGATCTCCTGGCTTCAGTCCACCATACTGTCTGGGCTGTTTTTATTCTGCTCTCCTTTTAAGAAGTTTAAACAACAACAAAAAACAAAAACAAAAAAAAACAAGGTAATATAATCTTGTACCCACTTCCTACATGGTGAGTTGTTTTTTCAGCCCTAGAAACAAAATAAAACAAGAAGGTTTCCCAGATAACAGTTTAGGTCAAAATGATGCATTTGGCTTTATGACTCTTTAGCATGTCAGGTGACAAGTGAAAATTACCTATAACTAAGGAATCAAAGACTCTACAAAGAGCTACCTGAACAGCACCTAGGAAAGGTGCGGCCCAGCAAGTTGCAATGAGGCTGCGGCCAGAAGATGACATGAGCAAGGCAGCAATGGACTGCAGGTCCCGGCCCAAGGAGACAGCAGCTGCCACAGCTGCTACTCAAGGAGTGCCAACTGCTGTCATGCGGGAACGCAGGGGCGGTGATGCCAAACTGTCCACTGCTCCGAGAGAGGCTGGTCCAGATCTTATATGAAATCTCCTGATTTTTAAATGCTGGCAACTCATTCAAAAATTCAAACAACAAAATCGTATAGGCCAAACAAAACACCTCAGCAGGCTGGATTTCAATCGGATTCGAGGCAACCCTTGAAAGGACAGGCGCACCAGGGGTGAAGGCTGGGGTTACCTGTCCCTGGATGGGAGCTCGGAGCTCAGAGCAAATTCTCCACTGAAGCACTGCTGGGCAGGAACCTGGCCTTCTGTATTTGGATTTTTACATTTTTATGCCTAAGAATTCACAGTAAACCCTGGAAACTGGTATTAGGGTAGATAATATAAACCCTGTTCAGGGTATGATAAGGGAAAACAGGGCATCTAGAACATAGGCACGTCCCTGAATTTCGTTACCCTTATGTCCTTGGGATTCGCGGCTATATGACTCTGGCGTTTCATTGAGTACTGGGAAAAGCATTCAAATTAGAGTACTGGGAAAAGCATTCAAATCGACTCTCAGTTCTCTGGAAAACCATTCCAGTTCACTAAGCTGCAAATGTTATTAAATGCCCTTGAGGCATTTCTCCCTGAACTGCTGTGTGCTGGTGGTGACTGTGCTTGGCAAGCTTCCGGAAGCTGGGCTGGGCCTTCCTTGTTAGGAAGCAAATGCTGTGGATAAACAATACGGAGAAGGTGGGGGTAATTTATTAACTCCAATCCCAGCAATGCCACACAGGACCCAAGATATGCATTTGTAACCTCAGGCTCAATATAGCTATTGAATTTGTGCTTCCTTCAATCCACCCTGGTAAGTAACACGGGGCATCAAAAACACCAGAACATCAAGGCAAAAAGCCTTCCTCGTTCTTTGTCCTGTTCGAGAAAGGGTATGATTAACCCAACTGGGCTCTGGGCACTGCAAAGATCTAGAGCGGGGGTAGACAGATTTTCTTTAAAGGGGCCAAATTGTAAATATTTCAGGCTTTGTGGGACGTACAGTTTCTGTGACAACTGCTCTACTAGGCCACTGTAGTGTGAAAGCAACCACAGAAGATATGTAAAGGAAGGAACATGACTGTGGTTCCCATCAAACTTTATTTATGGATCAAAATGTGAATTTCATGTATTTTTTATGTATCACAAAATATGATTTTTCTTTCGATTACCTCCCGCCCCAATCCATTCTTAGCTCAAAGAGCATACAAAACCCATCAGCGAGCCACATCTTCCTCTGATCTAGAGAAATAATCAAACAAGAGGAAACAGCATTCCAGGTCAATTACCAAAAACCATTTAACTATGATGACAACCTTATGAAATATTCTTTTTTATAAAATTTTTAATTTATTTTATTTATTTATCTTTGGCTGCATTAGGTCTTCGCTGCTGCGCATGGGCTTTCTCTAGTTGCGGCGAACAGGGGCTACTCCTCATTGCGGAGCACGGGCTTCTCACTGCGGTGGCTTCTCTTGTTACAGAGCACGGGCTATAGGCGCACGGGCTTCAGTAGTTGTGATGCGTAGGCTCAGTAGTTGTGGCTCGAGGGCTCTAGAGTGCAGGCTCAGTAGTTGTGGCGCATAGGCTTAGCTGTTCCATGGCATGTGGGATCTTCCCGGACCAGGGCTTGAACCCATGTCCCCTGCATTGGCAGGCGGAATCTTAACCACTGCACCACCAGGGAAGCTTGGAGCAGTCAAGTAACTTGCTTAAGTGTATGCAGACAGGATTTGAACCCAAACACACTGGCTGTGGGCTCCATGCTACATGCTGAGGACCACATATGCACACAGTGGTTCTCAACCCTGGTTGGGCAACCTTACTGGAGAATTTTCAAAAATACAGATACCTGGATTCCCCCAATTTACTAAATCAGAATCACTGGACAGGGGACCCAGACATATCAATGTTTTTTTTAAAAAAAAAGTTTTCCTGTAGTGTTTCTGGAATACAAAGAGGACTACTATATGCCTAGACCCTTGCTTTGTGAGACCAAGTATTATCAGACATGGTACTACTGATAAAGAGCTTATATATCTTGAACGTACATCGCCCTGCTATTTGGACCTGTTACTTAGTTCATGTTCACAATCACAGACAAGTTCTTTAAAGGCATCCAATTACAGATCAAGCTCACAACACGCTAAGTCCCAGATGGTGGCTGGAGTCTTATTACCAAAGCCATATTGCTGAAAACTACAGCCATGGAGCTGGGGATGAGCCAAAGTTGAACTAAAACTGGATTCTTAAGCCATATCAAGGGCAAAAAGTAGCAAGATGGCTAGAAAAGGCAACATAAATCATGTAAGAATGTTAAATAATACATTTAAACAGAATAATCATAGATAAACAGACCTGATTTGGGGCAAAGCATTTATCTGCATGACTGCCATGGGTTCCCAGTGGTCAGAATTCCCTCTTTGGGCTCTGGAAAGAATTTAAGTCTCTGGCTCAGAAAAAACTCACCATATGAAGTTCTTATGATCTCCCTTGCTAGCTTTAACCCAATGGAAACCACACAGAAAAAGCAGTCTGCCCAGGGAATATGCTTCTACCTCAGAAGAAAAATACAGATAGCTCCTAGGACATGCACAGGAAAAATCACTCATGGCCCACAGAGTCCAAGCTGGTACTTTACACCTCAGAGATTTTCATCCTGGGGTCAGGGCCAGCCATGTCTTCCTGAACTTCCCCTTGTCAGAGGCCATTCATGCAACGGATTCTTTGGAACACACGCGAATGATATGACTGTCTCTACTGAAGTCTTCCTGGGGTAGATCCACTCTCCTACTGTGATTTTACACTTCCAATGGACTTTCTGCCTCCTTCCATCTTTTCTTTTTGATGACCTGTGCTGATATGCTTGCCACTGTCTCTGCTGACATTAGCCAATTGTTCCTTCCTTCTGTCTACTTATCAGTCTCTGATACCAAATGTGGATTCAGGGTTCTGGAACTGAGAGGAGTTTAAACTTTTTCACTTTCTCACTGGAATTGAGTGCTTGCTGCTTATCAAGTGCTCAAGAAGCTAAGACCTATAAACAGACATGGAGAAGTACTATATACCTAAAGGGGCAGACAGAACCCAGGTGTAATGAACTGTGGCCCTTGTAATGAACATCTGTTGCCACCAGCAAGAAACTTCAACAATGGCACCTCTGAAAATAAAGGACAATGTAAACCTCTTAAAACCAAGGCAAATCTACTGCAGCTACATGTCTTTACTTGCTGGGAGGTTTAGTCATTCAGATAAATAGTCCTATTGTCTTGTTTTAATTTTCTAAGGGGTACCTTGTAACTTCAGCAGAATGGTACAAAAGAAAAAGTTACCAACATTCAATCTTAACTTCTTAAGACACTAGGAGCCCCATGTCTGGAGTTAAGGCTGTGAATCTGCTATAAGCTTAAGGAGCCCCATGTCTGGAGTTAAGGCTGTGAATCTGCTATAAGCTTAAGTACAAAAACAAAGTAAATATAACAGTTACAATTAATAAGTGCTACAATAATGAGAAAAAATGGAAATAAGAGATGTTAATGATAAGAATGCATGGGAACCATTGGAAATTATGCATGCATACATACATATATATATATATATATATATATATATGTATGTATATAATGGCAAAAACAAGATAATACCTTGAGAGTGTGGTTCAAAGAGCCTCTTCAGGCAAAAAACACATCATAGGTGAAGAGTCCATTATACAAAAGCAGGATTCTGGAGAATCATAGGAAATGCTTTATTTTCCTTAATTTTTGCATTTTATTTTATTTATTTTTTTATATAGCAGGTTCTTATTAGTTATCTATTTTATACACATTAGTGTATATATGTCAATCCCAATCTAAGGGATCCAAAAGGCTATAGGATATAATCACATATTCTCTCATAGGTAACAAGAGTTCATGTCAGTCTATAGTGGTTTTATTGCTCTATTTTGGTTAAAATTTTGGTTTATTTCTCTTCCCTTATTTTTCAAGAACACATTTAAAAAAATAGAAATAGTTCTTCTCTCACCCATTTTAAGTGTACTACTCAATGTTTATTCATTAATTTACAGACTTGAGCAACCACATTCTAGATTTAAAACATTCCCATCACCCCAAAAAGGTGCCTTATGCTCATTTGCAGTCAATTCTCATCTCTTCTATGCCAATCAATCACTAATGTTTCCTCTCTCTTTATAATTGTCTTTCCAGGCAAGTATAATGGAATCATATAGTAGATGGTACTTCGCTTTTTTTTCCTTAACATCTTTATTGGAGTATAATTGCTTTACAACGTTGTGTTAGTTTCTGCTGTATAACAAAGTGCATCAGCTATACGTATACATACATCCCCATATCCCCTCCCTCTTTCGTCTCCCTCCCACCCTTCCTATCCCACCCCTCTAGGTGGTCACAAAGCACGGAGCGGATCTGCCTGTGCTATGCGGCTGCTTCCCACTAGCTATCTGTTTTACATTTGGTAGTGTATATATGTCCATGCTACTCTCTCACTTCGTCCCAGCTTTCCCTTCCCCCTCCCCATGTCCTCAAGTGCAAGCTCTATGTCTGCATCTTTATTCCTGTCCTTCCCCTAGGTTCCTCAGAACCATTTTTTTTTTTTTTTAAGATTCCATATATATGTGTTAGCATACGGTATTTGTTTTTCTCTTTCTGACTTACTTCACTCTGTATGACAGACTCTAGGTCCACCAACCTCACTACAAATAACTCAATGTCGTTTCTTTTTATCGCTGAGTAATATTCCATTGTATATATGTGTCACATCTTCTTTATCCATTCATCTGTCGATGGACACTTAGGTTGCTTCCATGTCCTGACTATTGTAAATAGAGCTGCAATGAACATTGTGGTACATAACTGTTTGAATTATGATTTTTCTCAGGGTATATGCCCAGTAGTGGGATTGCTGGGTCGTATGGTAGTTCTATTTTTAGTTTTTTAAGGAACCTCCATACTGTTCTCCATAGTGCCTGTATCAATTTACATTCCCACCAACAGTGCAGGAGGGTTCCCTTTTCTCCACACCCTCTCCAGCATTTGTTGTTTGTAGATTTTCTGATGATGCCCATTCTAACTGGTGTGAGGTGATACCTCATTGTAGTTTTGATTTGCATTTCTCTAATGATTAGTGACGTTGAGCATACTTTCATGTGTTTGTTGGCAATCTGTATATCTTCTTTGGAGAAATGTCTATTTAGGTCTTCTGCACATTTTTGGATTGGGTTGTTTTTTGATATTGAGCTGCAAAAGCTGCTTGTATATTTTGGTGATTAATCCTTTGTCTGTTGCTTAATTAGCAAATATTTTCTCCCATTCTGAGGGTTGTCTTTTCGTCTTGTTTAAGGTTTCCTTTCCTATGCAAAAGTTTTAAGTTTCATTAGCTCCCATTTATTTTTGTTTTTACTTCCATTTTTCTAGGAGGTGGGTCAAAAAGGATCTTGCTGTGATGTATGTCATAGAATGTTCTGCCTCTGTTTTCCTCTAAGAGCTTTATAGTATCTGGCCTTACATTTAGGTCTTTAATGCATTTTGAGTTTATTTTTGTGTATGGTGTTAGGGAGTGTTCTAATTTCATTCTTTTACATGTAGCCGTCCAGTTTTCCCAGCACCACTTATTGAAGAGGCTGTCTTTTCTCCATTGTATATTCTTGCCTCCTTTATCAAAGATAAGGTGACCATATGTGCATGGGTTTATTTCTGGGCTTTCTATCCTGTTCCATTGGTCTATATTTCTGGTTTTGTGCCAGTACCATACTATCTTGATTACTGTAGTTTTTGGTTTTTTTTTAAAATATTGATTGATTGATTGATTGATTGCTATGTTGGGTCTTCGTTTCTGTGCTAGGGCTTTCTCTAGTTGCGGCAAACGGGGGCCACTCTTTATCGCGGTGTGCAGGCCTCTCACTATCATGGCCTCTCTTGTTGCGGAGCACAGGCTGCAGACACGCAGGCTCAGTAGTTGTGGCTCACGGGCCTAGTTGCTCTGCAGCATGTGGGATCTTCCCAGACCAGGGCTCGAACCCGTGTCCCCTGCATTGGCAGGCAGATTCTCAACCCCTGCGCCACCAGGGAAGCCTGATTACTGTAGTTTTGTAGCATAGTCTGAAGTCAGGGAGTGTGATTCCTCCAGCTCCGTTTTTCTTTCTCAAGATTGCTTTGGCTATATGGGGTCTTTTGTGTTTCCGTACTAACTGTGAAATTTGTTGTTCTAGTTCTGTGAAAAATGAAATTGGTAGTTTGATATGGATTTCACTGAATCTGTAGACTGCTTTGGGTAGTATAGTCATTTTCAAAATGTTGATTCTTCCAATCCAAGAACATGGTATATCTCTCCGTTTGTATGATCCTTAATTTCTTTCGTCAGTGTCTTACAGTTTTCTGCATACAGGTCTTTTGTCTCCTTAGGTACGTTTATTCCTAGGTATTTTATTCTTTTTGTTGCAATGGTAAACGGGAGTGTTTCCTTAATTTCTCTTTCAGATTTTGCATCATTAGTGTATAGGAATGCAAGAGAGTTCAGTGCATTAATTTTGTATCCTGCTACTTTACCAAATACATTGATTAGCTCTAGTTATTTTCTGGTAGCATCTTTAGGACTCCATATGTATAGTATCATGTCATCTGCAAACAGTGACAGTTTTACTTCTTCTTTTCCAATTTGGATTCCTTTTATTTCTTTTACTTCTCTGACTGCCATGGCTAAAGCTTCCAAAACTATGTTGAATAACAGTGGTGAGAGTGGGCAACCTTGTCTTGTTCCTGATTTTAGTGGAAATAGTTTCATTTTTTCACCATTGAGAATGATGTTGGCTGTGGATTGGCCATATATGGCCTTTATTATGTTGAGGTATGTTCCTTCTATGTTTACTTTCTGGAGGGTTTTTATCATAAATGGGTGTTGAATTTTGTGAAAAGCTTTTTCTGCATCTGTTGAGATGATCATATGGTTTTTCTCCTTCAATTTGTTAATATGGTGTATCACATTGATTAATTTGCATATATTGAAGAATCCTTGCATTCCTGGGATAAACCCCACTTGATCATGCTGTATGATCCTTTTTAATGTGCAGTTGGATTCTGTTTGCTAGTATTTTGTTGAAGATTTTTTCATCTATGTTCACGAGTGATATTGGCCTGTAGTTTTCTTTTTTTTGTGACATCTTTGTCTGGTTTTGGTATCACGGTGATGGTGACCTTGTAGAAAGAGCTTGGGAGTGTTCCTCCCTCTGCTATACTTTGGAAGAGTTTGAGAAGGATAGGTGTTAGCTCTTCCTAAATGTCTGATAGAATTCACCTGTGACACCATCTGCTCCTGGGCTTTTGTTTGTTGGAAGATTTTTAATGACAGTCTCAATTTCAGTGCTTGTGATTGGTCTGTTTATATTTTCTATATCTTCCTGGTTCAGTCTTGGAAGGTTGTGCTTTTCCAAGAATTTTCCATGTCTTCCAGGTTGTCCATTTTATTGGCATATAGTTCTTGTAGTAATCTCTCAAGCTCCTTTGTATTTCTGCAGTGTCAATTGTTACTTCTCCTTTTTCATTTCTAATTCTATTGATTTGCGTCTTCTCCCTTTTTTTCTTGATGAGTCTGGCTAATGGTTTATCAATTTTGTTTATCTTCTCAAAGAACCAGCTT
The DNA here is from genome assembly GCF_028023285.1 of Balaenoptera ricei. Classification (NCBI taxonomy): domain Eukaryota; kingdom Metazoa; phylum Chordata; class Mammalia; order Artiodactyla; family Balaenopteridae; genus Balaenoptera; species Balaenoptera ricei. The sequence continues at coordinate 31,623,736 of NC_082643.1, forward strand.
TTAGTTTTATTGATCTTTGCTATTGTTTCCTTCATTTCTTTTTCATTTATTTCTGATCTGATCTTTACGATCTTTCCTTCTGCTACTTTGGGGTTTTTTTGTTCTTTTTTTTTCTAATTGCTTTAGGTGTAAGATTAGGTTGCTTATTTGAGATTTTTATTGTTTCTTGAGGTAGGACTGTATTGCTCTAAACTTCCCTCTTAGAACTGCTTTTGCTGCATCCTGTAGGTTTTGGGTTGTCATGTTTTCATTGTCATTTGTTTCTAGGTATTTTAAAAATTTCCTCTTTGATTTCTTCAGTGATCTCTTGGTTATTTAGTAGTGTATTGTTTAGCCTCCATGTGTTTGTATTTTTTACATTTTTTTTCCTGTAATTGATATATAGTCTCATAGCATTGTGGTCGGAAAGGATACTTGATACGATTTCAATTTTCTTAACTTTACCAAGGCTTGATTTGTAACCCAAGATATGATCTATCCTTGAGAATGTTCCATGAGCACTTGAGAAGAAAGTGTATTCTGTTGGTTTTGGATGGAATATCCTATAAATATCAATTAAGCATATCTTATTTAATGTGTCATTTCAAGCTTGTGTTTCCTTATTTATTTTCATTTTGGATGATCTGTCTAGTGGTGAAAGTGGGGTGTTAAAAGTCCCCTACTATGACTGTGTTACTGTTGATTTCCTCATTTATGGCTGTTAGCATTTGCCTTATGTATTGAGGTGCTCCTATGTTGGATGCATAAATATTTACAATTGTTACAACTTCTTCTTGGATTGATCCCTTGATCATTATGTAGTGTCCTTTTTTGTCTCTTATAATAGTGTTTATTTTAAAGTCTACTTCGTCTGATATTCAAATTGCTACCTCAGCTTTCTTTTGATTTCCATTTGCATGGAATATTTTTTTCCATCCCCTCACTTTCAGTCTGTACGTGTCCCTAGGTCTGAAGTGGGTCTCCTGTAGACAGCATATAATTGGATCTTGTTTTTATATCCATTCGGCCAGTCTACATCTTTTGGTTGGAGCATTTAATCCATTTACATTTAAGGTAGTTATCGATACATACGTTGCTATTACCATTTTCTTAATTGTTTTGGGTTTGTTATTGTAGGTCTTTTCCTTCTCTTGTGCTTCCTGCCTAGAGAAGTTCCTTTAGCATTTGCTGTAAAGTTGGCTTGGTGGTGCTGAATTCTCTTAGTTTTTGCTTGTCGGTAAAGGTTTTAATTTCTCTGTTGAATCTGAATGAGATCCTTGCTGGGTAATCTTGGTTCTAGGTTTTTCCCTTTCATCATTTAAAATATGTCCTGCCACTCCCTTCTGGCTTGCAGAGTTTCTGCTGAAAGATAAGCTGTTAACCTTATGGGGATTCCCTTCTATGTTATTTGTTGTTTTTCCCTTGCTGCTTTTAATACTTTTTCTTTGTATTTAATTTTTGATAGTTTGATTAACATGTGTCTTGGCGTGTTTTTCCTTGAATCTATCCTGTATGGGACTCTCTGTGCTTCCTGGACTTGACTGACTATTTCCTTTCCCATATTCGGGAAGTTTTCAACTATAATCTCTTCAAGTATTTTCTCAGTCCCTTTCTTTTTCTCTCCTTCTTCTGGGACCCCTATAATTTGAATGTTGGTACATTTAATGTTGTCCCAGAGGTCTCTGAGACTGTTGTCTTTTCATTTTTTCTTTATTCTGCTCTGCAGTAGTTACTTCCACTATTTTATCTTCCAGGCCACTTAACTGTTCTTCTGCCTCAGTTATTCTGCTATTGATTCCTTCTAGAGAATTTTTAATTTCATTTATTGTGTTGTTCATCATCGTCTGTTTGCTCTTTAGTTCTTCTAGGTCCTCGTTAAATGTTTCTTGTATTTTCTTCATTCTATTTCCAAGATTTTGGATCATCTTTACTATCATTACTCTAAATTCTTTTACAGGTAGACTGCCTATTCCCTCTTCATTTGTTTGGTCTGGTGAGTTTTTACTTTACTCCTTCATCTGCTGCGTATTTCTCTGTCGTCTTATTTTGCTTAACTTACTGTGTTTGGGGTCTCGTTTTCACAGGCTGCAGGTTCGTAGTTCCCGTTGTTTCTGGTGTCTGCCCCAAGTGGGTAAGGTTGGTTCACTGGGTTGTGTAGTCTTCCTGGTGGAGGGAACTGGTGCCTGTGTTCTGGTGGATGAGGCTGGATGTTGTCTTTCTGGTGGGCAGGACCACATCTGGTGGTGTGTTTTGGGGTGTCTGTGAACTTATAGTATGATTTTAGGCAGCCTCTCTGCTAATGGGTGGGGTTGTGTTCCTGTCTTGGTAGTTGTTTGGCATGGGGTGTCCAGCACATTAGGTTGCTGGTCGTTGAGTGAAGCTGGGTCTTAGTGTTGAGTGAAGCTGGGTCTTAGTGTTGAGTTGGCGATCTCTGGGAGAGCTCCCACTGATCAATTGATATTACGTGGGGCTGGGAGGTCTCTGGTGGCCCAATGTCCTGAACTCGGCTCTCCCACCTCAGAGGCACAGGCCTGACAGCTAGCCAGAGCACTGAAGACCCTGTCAGCCACACAGCTGGAGGATGGGCAAGTCAGAAAGGAATCAGGTTTCCGGCCCTTGGATGGTGGCCGACTCGGGATTGTGTACTTTGCTTTTGATGTTTTTCACTTAGCACAGCGCTTTTGAGGTTCATCTGTGCAGCATGCAACAGTAGTTAATTTCTTTTTGCTGCTAAACAGTATTCAATTATGTGGATATACCACATTGTGTGTTCCTTCACCAACTGATTAACACTGGATGCTTTCCACGTTGTTGCTGTATTGAATAATGCTTATATGAACATTTGTATATAAATCTTTGTGTGGGCATAAATTTTTCATTTTTCTTGGGTAGAAACCTAGGAGTAGAATTTCTGGGTATTAAGGTAAGTTTATGTTTATTTTTTTTAAGAAACTGACAAACTGCTTTTCCAACTGGCTCCACCATTTTACATTTCCACTACTAATGTATGAGAGTTCTAGTTTTTCCACATCCTAACACTTAATGTCATCTGTTTTATTTTGTATTTTGATTATAACCATTCAGCGGGTGTGAAGTGAAATCTCACTATGACTTTAACTTGCATTTCCTTAATGATTAATGACGTTGAACATCTCTCCATGGAACTGTTAGCCATCCATGCATCTTCTTCAGTGTATGTCCATTCAAAATTTTTGTTCATTTTTAAAAGAGTTGCTTGTCATCTTATTATTTGGTTCCAGATTCTAAGTATTTTCATAATTATACTAAGACATTATTTGCCCTTTTCATTCTCATTCTTTTATGAGTATACAATTGAGTTTTTCAGAGACTAGAAGAAATACCTACAATTATCTGAAAAGGCTCTTAAATTCTCTTCCTTTTTTCAACTATATATCTGGGTGAGGCCACAGTGCCTTCATATACTGCAAAAAAATGACACAAAAATCCAACTGTCTTCTAGTAAATCAGATATTAAAATTTGCAAAAATATAAATCAATGCCATCCTTCTATTTTTTTCAGAAAAGTTATTTTTCATAAAAATATGTAATTAAAGTTAATATGTAATGGGTTTTTACTGTTATTCTGGAAGGAATTAATAAATATTTTTTAAATGTCTGTTTTATTTCTTTTTCTAAACTTTTATTTTATATTGGAGTAGAGTTGATTTACAATGTTGTATTAGTTTCAGGCGTACAGCAAAGTGATTCAGTTATATTTGTATCTATTCTTTTTCAAATTCTTTTCCCATTTAGGTTATTACAGAATACTGAGCAGACTTCCCTGTGCTATACAATAGGTCCTTGTTGGTTATCTATTTGAAATATAATAGTGTGTATATATCAATCCCAAACTTCCAATTTATCCTCCCCCCCAACCTTTTCCCTTTGGTAAGTCTGCTTTCTAAGTCTGTGTGAGTCTGGTTGTTTTGTAAATAAGTTCATTTGTACCATTTTTTTTAGATTCCACATATAAGTGATATCATACGATATCTGTCTTTCTCTGACTTACTTCACTTAGTATGATAACCTCAAGGTCCTTCCATGTTGCTGCAAATGGCATTATTTCATTCATAAAATGTCTGTTTTAATTTCTAACATGAAAACTATAGATAGCTATAACTTAGAGACACAAAAGCTCTTCAACATTTTTGAGTGTATCAAGGAATCCTGCAACCAAAAGACTTGAGAACCACTGAGGTAGAAAAACCATAAGTTAAGGAAATAGTGGAGTGACTTGTGATTCGAGAGGCTACCAGAAAGTATTTTCATATGCCAATGTAAAGCAAACAAAATCTATAATCAAAGGAAAATTTCCTCATGGAATCCAGCTGCAGGTGCAACAGACAAGAAAGTGGCACAAACCTGGAAAGGGTGAGTGTTGTCCTGGGCAGGAGCTGGTGATAAGGATCTCTGCTCCTCACCTGGACTGGGGTGGGTGGGGTGCAATGCAGGGGCGTGGGGAGAGAGCATTGTGTTGATGTAAAAAATACACGGAGCGGACTCTGGTTAATCCCAGGTTTTTAACATCTGCTTCTTTACATCAGATTCAACTAACATTTTTGAAGGCTCTGAGGGCTTTGACATCACATGCCGAGGAGAGGAATAAAGAAGCTAGCAAACAGGAAAATACATACAAAGAATATCTGGAGTGAGACCAAATTTCTGATGAGATTACTGTTGAAACCTGGTAATGTAATGTTGGTCCCATCTACCTCTTGGGACACTGTTGTCAGAAGACAGTGGCTGAGGAGTTTGAAAGGTAAATTGTAAGCCTTTATTGTTATGTGAACCTACCCGTCATATTTTTTTGGAATACATCTGCTAAATCTCAAACAAAATTTCCAAACAGTGTAGTAACACTATACAGTCATATGATGCAGACATACAACTCATAGAGTAAGTCTTTCTCAATCACTGTACTGTATTCTCAGACATCCTGGAGTTCGAAGGGGACTGTCTGTTTAATTGGTGGTCACCATATGTTGTGAAGTATTACCAATGAAAAAGAAAATGGATGATAAAAATTGGAAGAGGAAATTAGATAAGCTTCTTCAAAACAAATTGATGAAAGTTTTAAAAAAGCATTTTTCCTACTGATTGAGACTAGAACAAAACAAAACCTCCAATAACTACAGATTTAAATCAAAGGTAAAGCATATCTTTATTACACTGTAAAGCCAGTTTAGAAATAGTACTATAATCTTAATACTCTAATATGAAATAATTATAGTAACCTAACTTATAGATTTGTGTGTATGTGGATGTTTATGTATGTGGATTAAGTGAATTAATATAATATACAAAGAGCTAGAACCATGTCTGGCAACCACTAAGCTTACTTGATTACTCAGTCACTAAGTAGGCAATCAGTAAGCGTTAGCTATTATTATGGTTGTTATTGATAGAAAAGAAAACTAATGGATACCAATAGGATTTTCATTTGTTTAATCTGTGGAACACTGTCATTATATTGTCTTGAAATGAAATGAAACATCATTGGAATTAGGACATATCTTACGAAGAGCCATAAAACACCATCTAAAGTGAAAGATTTTCTATTATTTACAGTTATGAGGAATGAGGAAAGCATGAACCATTAAAATTCCCCAACAGATTCCTATTTCTTAGGAGGGTGCCAGGTGCTAAGTACACAAAAGCCTGTTGATTTATTCAATGAACCCAAAGCCCACTTTAGCCCACAATGTTTGCCTGAAAGAAATTCACTCTGGTTATCCAGTGCTACTATGAAGCTGGACAAATTCCTATTACCTTAAATAGCAACTCTACTCTCTGCCTCTAAAAGGGACAATAATTCTTAAAGTTTTTAACGATGATAGTTGAAAGAGAAGCAATATACCTAGTAGTGTATAGACACTGATTTATTAACCACTGAATGACTGAAAATTTTCAGTGTACTTCGTTTCCATGGCAAATAGTAGCATTTAGGAGATGAAGAAAACATAACAAAAGCAATGCAATTTAAAATGCTGGTTATACATTCTGTTTGAGATTCCTTATTTAATTCAGATAATTTTATAGCTTACCATTTGAAATGTTCACTAGAAAGGAGCAGAGAAGGTAGAAGTTTTGGCATTTGTTTTGCCACAATTTAATAAAATAAGTGTTTACTGATCACATACTGTGTATCTACCAGCTTCTTAGATGCTACGGGAATACAGAGACGTTTCAGACAGCATTTTATGCCCTTGAAGTTCATGGAATATATTGGATGTGTCAAGATCTATATACAGTCATCGTTCGGTACCCACAGGGGATTGGTTCCAGGACTCCCTGCAAATACCAAAATCCACAGATGCTCAAGTCTCATATAAAATGGGCTGACTGTATATAAAACGTGTGGGAGGGGAAGAAAAAGAAAGTGGGTGAGGGGAAGGAAAAAGCTATCAGGGGTAAAAATGTATGGTAAATTAATATGGGCATCTGGGTAAAAGGCAACAAAGAATGTGAACTAGAATTCTTTAGAAAGACTTTAGAAAGAATATTAAAAAGGGAGTAGAAAGCGAATAGCTAGAGAAGTCAAAGGTATTCGGGTTCCAGCCCCACTCTCCAACCTGACCATCCACTCTGCCCTACGCCAACTCTCCTCTGCGGCAGTATTACAAGGCTGTGCATTAAGCTCTTAACAGTCCTTGCATCCCCTTAGAATTTCCACTCATTCTCTCTCTGGAGTCTCAAGGCATCCCCACTTCCTGCTTCTATAGCTTCCCTGCTTCTGTAACTCTTATTATTGTCCAAGACTCAGCTTAAGCCCCATAAGGAAGCCCTCCTTTGGTCCTCATTAAACTCTCCCAGGTATTGTTAATATTGTTTTCACACATATGTTTTCATTCTCCAGCTAGACCATAAAACTGCTTGAGCACATGGCTGTGTGTTACACAAATCTGTATATGTCCCACAGTGCCTGGCAGGCCTTCAATGAGTATTTGGTATTTGATGAAGGTAGAGTCCAATTTAGGAGCAAAGTCAGACTGTTACTGAGCTATGATAAGCTCTTATTAAAGGAAGGCACAAAGGAACCAGCATTGGAGAAATACCAGCTGAGCAGTGGTACGCTTAGTTTAGGGACAGGGCAGAGTCTGCCGAGTGATAGAGAATAAATACCTGAATAAATGGAGGAGGGGGAGCAGCGGTATTTTGAAGGAAGAGTAATTAAGACTTGGAGACTGATTTTACAGAAAGAACAAAGGCAAGAGATGAATCCAAATGACTTCAAGGTTATAAACCTTAGTGACTGAAATAATAATGGTGCTATCATTAATAGTAATGTGGAAGTTGGAAAGAACTGCCACGTTAGCAGGAAGGCTCACAAGTTAAAATTTCATCTTATATAAGATGCTTAAGCATATATATATATATATATACATATATATATATATATATATATATATATATATATGCTTAAGCATCTGCAAAACATAGGCATCGGAAGATTCTACAGGCAGATGAACTTAAAGAACGTGACTGGGAACTGAAGCTGGGGAGAGGAATACGTTGATTTGGGAGATGTTTACAAACATATGCTGACTGGATTTACCAAAGGGATTAAGTGAAAAAAGGAAAAGACCAGAGAGTCAGAGCCTCAAGTTAGATGGGAAGAGTATGAACTGGAGAAAGAATGGACCAAAAAAAAAAAAAAGTGGAGGAAAAAGAGGGAACTAACACAGACAACCTGAGAGTGTCCACTCTCAAGAAGAAGCAGGTTATTTTGCAATCAACGTAGTGAGCTGTACAGTCAGGAATTTTATGATTAAGGAACACAATGAATTTTAGTTTAAAGGTTTTGTAAGAGACTATCTATATACACATATGCTTATATTAGTCCAAATGGAATGTATTATACTATTTCATGATTTGACATTCAAGGCACAATGATTTTATCTATTTCCACCCTTCAGCCCTAACACACAGGAAAGCTCAGAGCAAGCAGTGAATAAATAAATGGTTGCATAAACAGGTAAAATGTTTCTCTCCCCTTAGAAACAGTGAGAAAGCATCCCATCATGGATTACAGAGACATGGAGAATGAGGCTCTCTCTCAGCTCGAAGGTGAGCCCTGTATTTATATTCTATAGCTGGAGAGCATTTTAAGCTTTTTCACATTTTATGGATTTCAACATATTCTACACTTCAAGCCATAATGTGGCACGTGGGAAACTATTTGGGCTTTGGAGGTGAACAAAATGGGTTAGACTCCCAGCTCTGCCATTTATTTAAAAATCCTGAAGCTTCTGGAAGTAACCACTTCAATGTCCTCATTTAAAAATGGTAATAACAATATTTAACAGGATTGTCAAGAGGAGTTAAAGAGATAGTATATGTGAGAGGGCCTGACTAAAGCAAGGAAATTTGTTTATCTTCCCTCTTATTTTGGGAAAGTTACCTTCAGAAAAAAACTCCTACAGTTGAGAATCCAGAAATTTCCTCTTTCTGCTGAGTCAAGGCAAAACTGATGAACAAAGAGGAACATATTACTAGGAATTAAATATTAAGGAATTATAACTTAAGTAAGAATGTCATATGTAAAACTGGGATCTTAAATCTTCATTGGGAAGACAAGAAGCTATCATGATATATAGCATATTGTTGATAAAACATCGATTATTTTTCTCTCTCCTGAAGGGCTCCTCTTCTAACTGGAATCTAATCTTAACCCCCTACCCAAGCTGACACAAGATTCTAGAAAATCCTGTCACCAAATCTGTAGGGTTCTGGTGGACAACGGGAAACACACACTGAGGCTTGACAACTGACAGCAATGTTCTGCTGGATGATCAATGAAACAACAGTCTATAAAAATGCTGTGTGAGTTTCTAGAACAATTTATTCATCTACATATTTGAAAATATGAGTTAATGTTTGCAAATATAATTCATTATGAAACCACATCAAATCATGCCTCAAAAGATAGATATAAAAATGCAAATTCCCTCACCTTCAGAACTTTGTTTTCAAAAGTTTCTATATAATAATTTTATGAATTCTGTAGGAGTTTTAATCTTTTTCTCTGTTGAAACTGACACAAATATTCATTTAGAAAATATTCACTCCCATCAGCTCCTAATGAATTACACATAATTTGTGAATATTAAAACTTGACTAATTTGGAAATAATTAGAGCTCTTTTGAAAAGCAAATTTCAATATCACTTCTATACTACTAACAGATTCACTCAGTTCCAGAAAAATGCCACTTAAAAAACATGAAAAACATTTTTATTAACAAAAACCAACCTCCTGAGGAAATGAAGTGAATGCAAAGAATTTAACAGCAGACTCATCTGGAAGATTATAAACCTAATATTTTTATACTCTTACTTAAGCTGAACTCAGACATCTGGCATTCTACTCTGTTACTCATTGGGTCATTTTACCTCTTTCAAAAAGGATGTTTATGACTTACTAATAAATGTCTTAGCTTTATACAGAAGTTTACTGAAGTAAGAGTAGATATTTTCAGATGTTCGCTATCTATAATGTAAAACAGATTAATAAAATTTAGATAAAATGTCTTTATGCTTTCCTAAGATATGTCTAATAAAAAATAATACATAGTTAACTTTCCTACGGTGTCTACCACAGAATAGTTACCGAAAGCTTTACATACATGAATATTAACTTAAGGTTCCAGTTTTATACATGCCATTCTTGTTTAAGTTATCATTCCTTGCAAATTTCACTAAGAGCTTATTCAATATCAGGCATTCTGCTCCATTCTGGGCCTTGGGTTTAACTGAGATAAAATTTATTGTGTAATTCAATAAATTTGGATAAATATATACACTCACCAAATCAAGATACAGAATATTTTCATTATCCCAGAAAATTCCCCTGTGCCCTCTTCCAGCCAATCCCCACCTACCACTGTACAGTCACTATTCTGATTTCAATCACCATAGTTGGGTTTTTGCCTTTTTTGAACTTCATACAAATGGAACTTCACAGTAAGTATTCTTTTGTGTCTGACTTCCTTAACTCAGCATAAAATTTTAAGATTCACCCATGTTGTTGTGGGTATCACTAGTTCATTCTTTCTCACTGCTGAGTAGTATTCCACTATATGAACATATGTGGTCTACTATATTATGAATAAAAGATGCTATGAATATTTATGGAACACATTTGTGTGTTCCACTGCAGTGTTATTATTTTCCCTTTTGTTATTAATAAATATTATGTGGGGAGGTATTTTGAGACAAGGCAAATACAGTTGGCCCTCCATACCCACAGGCTCTATACCCATGGATTCAACCAGCCATTGATCAAAAATATTTGCAGAAAAAATTTTCAGAAAGTTCCAAAAAAGCAAAACTTGTATTTGCTATATGTTGGCAACTATTTACATAGCATTTACATTGAATTTACAACTCTTTATATTGTGTTAGGTATTATAAGTAATCTAGAGATGATTTAAGGCATATGGGAGAATGTACATAGGTATATGCAAATACTAAGCCATTTTACATAAGGGACTTGAACATGCACAGATTTTGGTATCTGTAGGGGGTCCTGGAACCAACCCCCTGCAGATGCTGATGGACAACTGTATCCTGCTTTTTATACTTTCACCCAGTAATTTAGCATCCATTAATCATCCTTACTTGCAATAATTATTACTGCAGTGTTGGTTAAGTGGTGGTTCCCCACTTCCCTCCTTTCTTCTACATTTATTAATGGAATTGTACTGTACGGAAGAATTATTCATTTCCCCTAATTTATATATCAATTGTGTATGGAATATGGATATTTTATTTATGCTACGGGTTATAACCCATTACTATCAGTCATCTTGTTGCGCAAGTCCCTGATTTGCCACTGAGAGCTCCTTCAAGGTGGCTCTTGTGTGCTTTTGACATGTCCCCATCATTTGTTTTTTTTTGAAGACATCCTTATTTTTTAGTGCTAGATGTTCCAGGATCATCTTGTGCGTTTCTAGACCCAGCCCTAAATTCAACCATTTCTCCAAAGATTCTGACCCTTTTGTGGGAGAATGGTATTTATTAGAATCAAGATCTGGATGTTAGGTGTGCTTATTTCTACTGGTATCACTGCTTCTGGGCCTTCTCAGGAGACAGAACAAGAAAGTGTATATATGTATGTAAAAAAAGACATATATATTTATATATCTGTAAGCAGATTAAAAATCATGAGTTCATACTATTTCCTATTCTAATCCAACAGTATAGGGTTCATTCCTTATTTGTAACCAATTTCATTAGTTTCTGGTTTATCCTTCCAGTACAAATATGCAGATACATTTATATTAAATCTTATATTTTCATCTTTCTCAAATGAACAGTAGCATTACATAGATGCACTTTTGTACTCTGCTTTTTTCCACTCAACAAAATGTCCTCCATGTCAATTATGAGATCTTTCTCATTCTTTCATAAAGTTGTATAGTACTCCATTGCATGGATGTACCATGGCTGATTTAGCCTCTCTCCTACATACGGACATTTAGGTTATTTCCAACATTTTGCAATAACAAGCAAAGTTGCAATTAATTTTTACATTTAAAAATTTTTACCTTAAAAAAATATATATATATATCTTATATAAACAAGCCCTTTGTCAGATATATAAGATATACGTTGTAAATATTTTCTTCAGTCTCTATTTCCTTTGCATTTTTTAATGGTATTTTTTGATGAACAGAGGTCAAAGTTTTGATGAGGCCCCAATTTTTTATGAAAAGATGGTGAAGCAGAAGAAGGCTTTAAAAAGCCTGAGGAGTTACAGAAATCTAAATACCTATTTTTAAAAAATGGGTCAACTATACAAACTGCAAATATACAGTTTAAGAAACCTCATATTCAAGCCTATACAATAACAGCATTCAGAGAAACAGAATCTTTCCATTGCAGTCAGACTGCTGGCAGAAGAGAAAGGCAAGGACATAGTCCAAACCTCTGCATGATACCAATAAAAGAGTTGGGAGGCAAAGAAAGAATGAACAATTACAGTGAAAGATCTGAGTACTAAGAAACATGTGGTCCAGACTCCACGAAAAAGACTACTGACAAAGAGACAAGGTCTAGGCTAAGAAGCCACCTCTTAGCGTTTTGCTGAAAGTAGACCAAAGTAAGTGAGATTAGAGACTAGTGTACACGCCAGTTCTGGGAATGGAAGGGATCCCAAGACCCTGATTCTAAAGAAACAAATGCTATCTGGGCTGTGGCTCTCCTGGCAGAATGGGATGTGGTCTGGTTAGAGAGTACTGACATTGTCAGCTCATAGGTGCACGTTATGACAAGTCACAGAAACTCCTATGGCACCCAGGTCTCCCAGCTCTATGACCCACTACAGCAAAGAGAAAGACACCAAAGTGAAACTCACCAGGGTGACCCCCTAGCCAAAGATTCCAATTTAAACAGTTAGAAGAGCAACTAGAGACGATCATACTAAGTGAAGTAAGTCAGAAAGAGAAAGACAAATACCATATGATATTACTTATATGTGGAATCTAAAATATGACACAAATGAACCTATCTCTGAAACAGAAACAGAATCAAGGACATGGAGAACAGACTGGTGGTTGCCAATGGGGAGGGGATTGGGGGAGGGATGGAGTGGGAGGTTGGGGTTAGCAGATGTACGCTTTTATATATAGAATGGATAAACAACAAGGTCCTCCTGTATAGCACAGGGAACTATATTCAATATCCTATGATAAACCATAATGGACAAGAATATATATAAAAAAGAATGTATATATGTACAACTGAATCACTTTTCCATACCGCAGAAATTAACACAACGTTGTAAATCAACTATACGTCAATTAAAAAAAAGTAAACAGAAGAAAGTTGACTTTTTCATAAGCTGCTTGAAATTAGAGACCTTGTAGTGGTCACTACTGTTATCCACTTTCCACCCATTTCCACCTTCTCCCTTCCCAAAAGGTCTCTAAACATGCCCCCTTTCCACCCCTTCCCACACAGATGATGTACTTCAAGGGAGCTAACGCCCATCTCAGCCCCAGGAAAATTCTTAATCCTACAGTTAACACCAATCCTTATGTCGACAATTGTTCACCAATGAGTGTGCAAGTCTAAGGCCAAAGGTTTGCTGAGGACTTCCGGAAGAACAAAGCACTCATTATTATTTTTTTAAAATGAGAATTCTCTCTCTTCTCCATAACAGAAATGAGAAAGCACAGAGCTCCAGCTGCTTCTGGGGGGCAAAACAGGCACTTAGAGGGAAGAACAGAGAGAGGAAAATAACCTGGATCCTGATACTGTTACTCTCCTCTATTTGCCAATTCCTGATACCTGCCTTCCCTGTGAATTTGCAAGTATGTGAGCCAGTAATATTTTGTATTACTGAAGTCTGCTTGTGTTGGATTTTTGAAAATTAATTATAGCCAAAAGCATCCTAAATGATAGAATATACTACTTAACATCCAATACCTTCATCTTAGCTAAGTAATTTCTTCCTGCATTTCATTTAAGCTTGCCTGCTCAGTCCTAACCATGCAGTAGGATGGAACAGTAGTAAGCACAAGTTCAAGCTCCAAAGTAAAAATGGCAGAATATAATTATGCTTTAAAGCTTAGCCCTAAATTCAACAGACCATGTGGTTCCTAGTATCACATTAACGTTTAGCAACAGCTAAAGAATGAGAAAGATGTGCTCAGCGAATTTTCAAAATTTAAATATCAGTTACTGAAAATAAGCTCTTGCAATATAAACTCAAAATAAATTCTAAGATGTGAAATTCATAAATGGGCATGGTAGTGGTCTTACAGCCTAACATATAAGACAGGCTTTTATTTTTAGTACCATCTAAAAGGTCTTAGAACCTATGTGTCAAGGTAATTTTCACCCCTTGGTGAGAACGCCAATTCCTAGACAAACTAATCATCTCAAGCAGTATTCAGTTAGAAGCACAGTGCTCTGAAGTTATGACCAGAAGTACCATGTTCTAAGAAACATAATTCTCTACTGCAAGTAAACACCTAGATTCTAGGCCCAGGTACACAACTAATAATCATTTTGCACAACTAATTAAAACTTCCAGAATTCAGCCTTTTTGTTCTATAAAACAAAAAGTAAACAACAACTTGCTACAACGACTGATACTCATTCACTGTGAGGAAAAAATAACCTACCAATAAATCACTTGAAATAAATGGCCCATATTTACTAAATAATTATAAGGTAGACCATCACCCACAAGAAATCCACCAAAATCAAAATCAATCTCCACATGCAAGTTTAGCTTCTGTCATATACAGTCAAGAGTGTCTTATTCTGGACTTCCCTGGTGGCACAGTGGTTAAGAATCCGCCTGCCAATGCAGGGGACATGGGTTTGAGCCCTGGTCTGGGAAGATCCCACATGCCACGGAGCAACTAAGTCCGGGCGCCACAACTACTGAGTCTGTGCTCTAGAGCCCGCCAGCCACAACTACGGAGCCCATGTGCCACAGCTACTGGAGCCCGCGTGCCTACAGCCCGTGCTCCCCAAGAGAAGCCACATCAATGAGAAGCCCATGCACCGCAATGAAGAGTAGCCCCTGCTCGCCTCAACTAGAGAAAGCCCGTGCGCAGCAATGAACGCAGCCAAAAATAAATGAATAAAATAAATACATTAAAAAAAAGTGTCTTATTCTGCCTACTATCAATATAATAATAATAATATTCAATGACTTTTAAAACAAACTGTACAGATTGGCTCTACATGAAAATATTTTCGCAGGATATTTGGGCTAAATTACATGTGCTGTTTTACGATATGATGAAAATATTTACAAGAGGACTTCCTTCCAAAGAGTACAATATGGAATGGAGAAAAGAGTAACTGTACAGGGGAGAAACCTGATAAACACTGCCTTAGCCTGGTGAACAAGGTTACCATCAACAGTGCCGTGTGGTCTTGGTGAGCTGGCCTGGTGTCACGCTTCAGGCTCCAAGGTGGGAGAGATGAGTTCAGGACAGTGGACCACAAGAGACCTCCTGGCCCCAGGTAATATCAATCTGTGAGAGCTCTCCCAGAGATCTCCATCTCAACGCTAAGACCCAGCTCCACCGAATGGCCAGCAAGCTCCAGTGCTGGACTCCCCATGCCAAACAACTAGCAAGACAGGAACACAACCCCACCCATTAGCAGAGGGGCTTCCTAAAATCATAAAAGGTTCACAGACAGCTCAAAACACACCACTGGACGTGGCCCTGCCCACCAGAAAGACAAGATCCAGCCCACCCACCAGAACATGGGCACCAGCCCCCTCCGCCAAGAAGCCTACACAACACACTGAACCAATCTTACCCTTTGGCAGACACCAAAAACAATGGGAACTACAAACCTGCAGCCTGTGAAAAGGAGACCCCAAACACAATAAGTTAAATAAAATGAGAACACAGAGAAATATGAAGCAGATGAAGGAGCAAGGTAAAAACCCACCAGACCAAACAAATGAAGAGGAAATAGGCAGTCAACCTGAAAAAGAATTTAGAGTAATGATAGTAAAGATGATCCAAAATCTTGGAAATTGAATGGAGAAAATACAAGAAATGTTTAACAAGGACCTAGAAGAACTAAACAGCAAACAGACAATGATGAACAACACAATAAGTGAAATTAAAAATTCTCTAGAAGGAATCAATAGCAGAATAACTGAGGCAGAAGAACAGTTAAGTGGCCTGGAAGATAAAATAGTGGAAATAACTACTGCAGAGCAGAATAAAGAAAAAAGAATAAAAAGAATTGAGGACATTCTCAGAGACCTCTGGGACAACATTAAATGCACCAACATTTGAAGTATAGGGGTCCGAGAAGAAGAAGAGAAAAAGAAAGGGACTGAGAAAATACTTGAAGAGGTTATAGTTGAAAATTTCCCTAACATGGGAAAGGAAATAGTCAATCAAGTCCAGGAAGCACAGAGAGTCCCATACAGGATAACTTCAAGGAAAAACATGCCAAGACACATATTAATCAAACTATCAAAAATTAAATACAAAGAAAAAATGTTAAAAGCAGCAAGGGAATAGCAACAAATAACATACAAGGGAATCCCCATAAGGTTAACAGCTGATCTTTCAGCAGAAACTCTACAAGCCAAAAGGGGGTGGCAGGACATATTTAAAGTGATGAAAGGGAAAAACCTAGAACCAAGATTACTCTACCCAGCAAGGATCTCATTCAGATTTGATGGAGAAATTAAAACATTTACAGACAAGCAAAAGCTAAGAGAATTCAGCACCACCAAGCCAGCTTTACAACAAATGCTAAAGGAACTTCTCTAGGCAGGAAGCACAAGTGAAGGGAAAGACCAACAATAACAAACCCAAAACAACTAAGAAAATGATAACAGGAACATACATATCGATAATTACCTTAAATATAAATGGATTAAATGCTCCAACCAAAAGACATAGACTGGCTGCATGGATACAAAAGCAAGACCCGTATATATGCTGTCTACAAGAGACCCACTTCAGACCTAGGGACACAAACAGACTGAAAGTGAGGGGACAGAAAAAGATACTCTATGCAAATGGAAATCAAAAGAAAGCTGGAGTAGCAATTCGAATATCAGACAAAATAGACTTTAAAATAAAGACTACTACAAGAGACAAAGACGGGCACTACATAAAGATCAAGGGATCAACCCAAGAAGAAGTTGTAACAATTGTAACTATTTATGCATCCAACATAGGAGCACCACAATACATAAGGCAAATGCTAACAGCCATAAAAGGGGAAATCGACAGTAACACAATCATAGTAGGGGACTTTAACACCCCACTTTCACCAATGGACAGATCATCCAAAATGAAAATAAATAAGGAAACACAAGCTTTAAATGGCACATTAAACAAGATGGACTTAACTGATATTTATAGGACACTCCATCCTAAAACGACAGAATACACTTTCTTCTCAAGTGCTCATGGAACATTCTCAAGGATAGATCATATCTTGGGTCACAAATCAAGCCTTAGTAAAGTTAAGAAAATTGAAATCATATCTAGTATCCTTTCTGACCACAATGCTATGAGACTAGATATCAATTACAGGAAAAAAACTGTAAGAAATACAAACACATGGAGGCTAAACAATACACTACTAAATAACCAAGAGACCACTGAAGAAATCAAAGAGGAAATTTAAAGAATACCTGGAAACAAATGACAACAAAAACACGACAACCCAAAACTTACGGGATGCAGCAAAAGCAGTTCTAAGAGGGAAGTTCAGAGCAATACAATCCTACCTCAAGAAACAAGAAATATATCAAATAAACAACCTAATCTTACACCTAAAGCAACTAGAGAAAGAAGAACAAAAGAAACCCACAGTTAGCAGAAGGAAAAAAATCATAAAGATCAGATCAGAAATAAATGAAAAAGAAATGAAGGAAACAATAGCAAAGATCAATAAAACTAAAAGCTGGTTCTTTGAGAAGATAAACAAAATTGATAAACCATTAGCCAGACTCATCAAGAAAAAAAGGGAAAAGACTCAAAGCAACAGAATTAGAAATGAAAAAGGAGAAGTAACAACTGACCCTGCAGAAATACAAAGGCACATGAGAGATTACTACAAGCAACTCTATGCCAATAAAATGGACAACCTGGAAGAAATGGACAAATTCTTAGAAAAGCAAAAACTTCCGAGAGTGAACCAGGAAGAAATAAAAAATATAAACAGACCAGTCACAAGCACTGAAATTGAAACTGTGATTAAAAATCTTCCAACAAACAAAGCCCAGGACCAGATGGCATCACAGGCGAATTCTATCAAACATGTAGAGAAGAGGTAACACCTATCCTTCTCAAACTCTTCGCAAGTTAGCAGAAGAAGGAACACTCCCAAACTAATTCTACGAGGTCACCATCACCATGATACCAAAACCAGACAAAGATGGCACAAAGAAAGAAAATTACAGGCCAATATCATTGATGAACATAGATGCAAAAATCCACAACAAAATACTAGCAAACAGAATCCAACAGCACATTAAAAAGGATCATGCAGCATGATCAAGTGGGGTTTATCCCAGGAATGCAAGGATTCTTCAATAAATGCAAATCAATCAATGTGATATACCATATTAACAAATTGAAGAATAAAAACCATATGATAATCTCAATAGATGCAAAGCTTTTGACAAAATACAACACCCATTTATGATAAAAACCCTACAGAAAGTAGGCACAGAGGGAACATACCTCAACATAATAAAGGCCATATATGACAGACCCACAGCCAACATCATTCTCAATGGTGAAAAACTGAAACCATTTCCACTAAGATCAGGAACAAGACAAGGTTGCACACGCTAACCACTGTTATTCAACATTGTTTTGGAAGATTTAGCCTTGGCAATCAGAGAAGTAAAAGAAATAAAAGGAATCCAAATCAGAAAAGGAGTAACACTGTCACTGTTTGCAGATGACATGATACTATATATAGAGAATCCTAAAGATGCTACCAGAAAACTACTAGAGCTAATCAATGAATGTGGTAAAGTAGCAGGATACAAAATTAATGCACAGAAATCTGTTGCATTCCTATACACTAGTGATGAAAAATCTGAAAGAGAAATTAAGGAAACCCCCCCATTTACCACTGCAACAAAAAGAATAAAATACCAAGGTTAAACCCACCTAAGGAGACAAAAGACCTGTATGCAGAAAACTGTAAGACACTGATGACAGAAATTAAAGACGATACAAACAGATGGAGCGATATACCATGTTCTTGGATTGGAAGAATCAACATTGTGAAAATGAGTATACTACCCAAAGCAATCTACAGATTCAATGAAATCCCTATCAAACTACCAATGGCATTTTTCACAGAACTAGAACAAAAAATCTCACAATTTGTATGGAAACACAAAAGACCCCGAATAGCCAAAGCAATCTTGAGAAAGAAAAACGGAGCTGGAGGAATCAGGCGCCTGGACTTCAGACTATACTACAAAGCTACAGTAATCAAGACAGTATGGTACTGGCACAAAACCAGAAATATAGATCAATGGAACAGGATAGAAAGCCCAGAGATAAACCCACGCACATATGGTCACCTTATCTTTGATAAAGGAGGCAAGAATATACAATGGAGAAAAGACAGCCTCTTCAATAAGTGGTGCCTGGAAAACTGGACAGCTACATGTAAAAGAATGAAATTAGAACACTCCCTAACACCATACACAAAAATAAAATAAAAATGGATTAAAGACCTAAATGTAAGACCAGACACTATAAAACTCTTAGAGGAAAACATAGGTAGAACACTCTATGACATAAGTCACAGCAAGATCCTTTTTGACCCACCTCCTAGAAAAATGGAAATAAAAACAAAAATAAACAAATGGGAGCTAATGAACCTTAAAAGCTTTTGCACAGCAAAGGAAACCATAAGACTAAAAGACAACCCTCCGAATGGGAGAAAATATTTGCAAAGGAAGCAACTGACAAAGGATTAATGTCCAAAATATACAAGCAGCTTTTGCAGCTCAATATCAAAAAGACTAACAACCCAATCTAAAACTGTGCAGAAGACCTAAATAGACATTTCTCCAAAGAAGATATGCAGATTGCCAACAAACACATGAAAGGATGCTCAACATCACTAATCGTTAGAGAAATGCAAATCAAAACTACAATGAGGTATCACCTCACACCGGTCAGAATGGCCATCATCAAAAAATCTACAAACAGTAAATGCTGGAGAAGGTGTAGAGAAAAGGGAACCCTCTTGCACTGTTGGTGGGAATGTAAGTTGATACAGCCACTATGGAGAACAGTATGGAGGTTCCTTAAAAAACTAAAAATAGAACTACCATACATCCCAGCAATCCCACTACTGGGCATATACTGTGATAAAATCATAATTCAAAAAGATACATGTACCACAGTGTTCACTGTTTTGCTATTTACAATAGCCAGGACATGGAAGCAACCTAAGTGTCCATCGACAGATGAATGGATAAAGAAAATGTGGCACATATATACAATGGAATATTACTCAGCCAAAAAAAGAAAGGAAATTAAGTTATTTATAATGAGGTGGATGGACCTAGAGTCTGTCATACAGAGTGACGTAAGTCAGAAAGAGGAAAACAAATACCGTGTGCTAAGACATATATATGGAATTTTTTTAAAAAATGGTTCTGAAGAACCTACAGGCAGGACAGGAATAAAGATGCAGATGTAGAGAATGGACTTGAGGACACGGGGAGGGGGAAGGATAAGCTGGGACGAAGTAAGAGAGTGGCATTGACATATATGCACTACCAAATGTAAAACAGATAGCTAGTGGGAAGCAGCCGCATAGCATAGGGAGATCAGCTCGGTGTTTTGTGACCACCTAGAGGGGTGGGATGGGGAGGGTGGGAGGGAGACGCAAGAGGGAGGGGACATGGGGATACATATAGCTGATTCACTTTGTTATAAAACAGAAACTAACACCACATTGTAAAGTAATTATACTCCAATAATGATGTTAAAAAAAATATTTACAAGACCTTTGGTATGGTTAATAAATCACTTTTAAAAGTATAACTCCTAGCCTTAAGATCCTAGTTACATGCTGTTTAGGACATTAAAATTTGTGGACCTTGTTTAGTTCCTGATTTCAACAGTTATAAAAAGACATTTATGATATGATACTAAAGAAATTTTCAATGATTATTCTTTTAGTGATAATTACACTTAACATTTTAGGTAACTATTAAATTTTAGTTTTACGTTAAAAAGAGTCCTGGTCTCTTAAAGATACAAATTGAAGAACATATGGATGCCAGGGCATGCTTTAAAATAATCCAGTGAGGCAGAAAAGGGGATGTACTGATAATTGTTGAACCTGACAGTTCATTATACTATTTTATCTACCTTTGTATATTTAAAAAATTCTCCATATTAAAGTTAAAAAACACTTATTTTAAAATATGAGGAATTAAAGCAGAATGGTTCAATGGATTTTTTTAAAGATACAACAAAACCATCTTGAAATCTGATTTTTTTTTTCACTCTTAACTGCTTTACTGAGGTATAATTTACATCCATACAATTCACCTACTGTAAGTGCACAGTTCATTGATTTTTAGTTAGTTTATACAGTTGTACAACCATCAGAATAATGATTGAATTTTAAACCAGGAGAGCTTTTTTTTTTTTTTTTGCTTGGGGAGTATTTTTTATTTTTTGTTGTTGGGAAACAAAGTTCTACTTAAACGATGGTTAGCATAATAGCCTATCTTCCTCTTCTTGAAATACCAGTATCCTAAAAAATCAGTATTTATCAGCAACTAGATTTTGAGACTACAGCTATCTATTCTTCTCCATCTTTATTGACATATTTCCTCCTTGCAAAGTTATGAGGAAGAAATACACATTTTTCCCTTTTCCCATATAACTTCTCTGTTGGCAGATGGCCACGGCCAGCAGCAGTGGGCAAACACGAGATCTGAATCGACCCTTCTGTGTTTCTAAGGCTAGACCAGGGCAGCTCTGGGGAGGGTTCCCACCCCCCATATCTCAGGTCCCCTTGGGAAGAGCAGAACATAATTTCTTTCCCACTTCTCAGGAAATGGGAAAAAAGTGAATACACTAAAGCAGGCCTGACTAGAACTGTACCATTACTTCTCCACCATCATTCCCACCCAGGCTGTAGAGGATGAGGTAAATTATCAACCAGCAAACAATGGCTTCTAACATTCGTCTCTACATAAACATTTCTGTGTTACTTTAGGGTCTGCTCTAGGAATTGGCATTTGTGCTCTCATTTTCAAATCTCCAGTCTCAACCAAAAAAGAATGGTTGATTTGTCTAATAAAATCCTATAGGCTTTTCATGTAGGTGAAAAGATAGCTTAGTATTAGAACAATTCACTTTGGATATATACTGTTAATATACACAACTAACAATGGATGTCCCTTAAATTAAAAATAAAACCTCAGAAAACTTTTATTTGAAGGTTTAGGGATACCATAAATAAAATATATAAGATTTTACAATCAGTAATAATGCTCATATTTCATTGTTTTGAGCTTTTAAGAAAATTAAATGATTTTGGGGAAGTGTGGTACATAGCTGGACACTTGTGGTCACGATTATAATGCATCATACATACAGTAACCATAACATTTATTATCCAAATACTTCTGATTGTGAAAGGAGATGCTATAAAAAATTACACCAGGATAACAGGCATAATCCAAAACTATTCCAGGCAAACTGGGACACATGATCACCCTAGTTATAAGCAATTCAACATAAAAACATTTAAGATTAATGAGATTTAGCTATAGTTCCCAATTCTTTGTGGGCTGTAATGAAGTCTCCGATAATTATTCTCAAGTTTCTACCTTTGGAAAGCTTTAGCCATCTGTAGGGAGACGCTAAAACGATCTCTTTTTTAATCCTATCCCTTTACTCTGATATTCTACATTTGTACCATTAACATCCTTGTCTTTATATCTGTAATATATATATCACTGAACTATGAACTTTAATGAACATTATTGAATATAGCAAATTATAATTTATCAAATGAGAATTATGGTGACCACCCAACTGTAAAATTTTGAAAATAACGTCCAATTCTAGGGAGAATACTTTCACTTCCCAATTGGATAATTTGTTTAAGAAATATTGCCAAAAACCACTAGGACTATAAAATACCAACAACAATTTTGAGATGCAGAGTGTACAGCTAAATTAG
The DNA here is from genome assembly GCF_028023285.1 of Balaenoptera ricei. Taxonomy (NCBI): domain Eukaryota; kingdom Metazoa; phylum Chordata; class Mammalia; order Artiodactyla; family Balaenopteridae; genus Balaenoptera; species Balaenoptera ricei. The sequence continues at coordinate 31,646,432 of NC_082643.1, forward strand.
AAATCCAAAATAGAAAAAGAATGAACTTGGAGGTGTTCTCCACATTTATCTCATTTGGATAGTCCTAGAATTTGAATAACATTTCAATTTCTTTTAAGGTCGCCTCACTTTAAAAATGTCATAATTAAAATTCTCAGCAGCACTCATATACATGAACGTTAAAACCCAAATCAAACTGAAAAATTAAAAACAGCTGGAATTTATATACCAAAAGGCTTTTCCACTTTGGTAAAGAGATTATAATGAAGTGTGACACAGTTTTATGAACTTATTAGTCCAAAGAAATGAATTTACATTATGCAGCACTTCAATAACTTTGTAAGTTGGAGCACTGCCCACAAACAAAATGGGAACTTTTTTTCTTGCTGCTTTTTATGCAGAAGTCAAAATGATTTACATTTAAAAATTCAATCATGGAAGAAGATACACGGCATTAAAAAATCAAGTTAAGAATACTAATGCATAAAGTTGATACATTTTACAGAGCAGATTAGTGTGCTATGTTTCTTTTGTGAAGCTAAAATTGTTTATAATGGGTGAGTCATAGCAATGTGAACTTCCCTGTCAAGAAACAAGCAATAGACATGTTAAAACTATTTCCAAATGAATGTCCAAAACTATCAGTCTCATTCATTTAAATACTCTGAGAGTAAGATGATACCAGCTTAAATACGGGTTCTGACAGTTTATTCCATCTCTACAAGATATCACAAGGAGGAAGTTAGACACAGTCTGAGGATCCCAAATGAGAAACCTCAATGTAACTTTTTGACTAATATTTAGAACAAGCCATCTGAGGACACCATCAAATATATTTCCCTTTCTCTAACGGATCACTATAATTACTGCCAGCATTATTTTATATTTTTGTTTAAAATTACAAACTCTATTTGCAAAAGAATCAACGTTCAGGCATCCTCTCTTGGTATGTTCAGTATATGGGTCTAGAGGAGAGAGAGCCCACTGTTGTTCACTTAAAAAGCCCCTCAGCAGGAAAGACTACGCAGTTACAGATGGGAATGACACTCGGATTTATCTTTGATATCTGTTTCCCAAAGCCAAAACAATGTTTCCCTTCGGCTGAATTTTACCACTGGACCGATCCTCTAAGTCAAAAACAAGTTGAGGTTCTTAATGTCATCCGTAAGAATGTGAGAAATTTGAGCAAATCCCTATGACTAACACCGGCAACAACAAAAAAATCATCCTGCCAGACAAAGGAGAGGTCAGAGAAACCAACACAGAAGTGGAACTGAAGGAAGCTATCAAAAGTGTGAGAACAATTTAAAGATAGTAATAGATATAATGCATCAAAAGATCATCATGAAATGCTGAATGACAGTGCACTGCAGAGACCCAGTTCAAAAGATAACAAGCGTCCATTTTTTTCCCCGTAGTTAATGTTTTAAATATTGCATTTTCCAAGATCTAAGACAAACATTCAAGAACTACCCACGTTTTTGAGGAGACTCTCGCGTCTCGGTTTCCAGCTCATTCATTCATTCCCCTGCAATGCACTAGGTACTGCGTAACTTGTAGGAGTAAAAGAGGAAACCAGGCGCATCCCTACTCTTCGGGATCCAGTGGGAAGATGGAAACAGGCCACTTTAAGACCTGTGATGGGGCAAGCTCAGGTGTGACAGGACACACAGGAGTCAAGGAAGCCTCCCGGGACAGCCACCTCTCATCTGAGGACAGAAGCCCTAGGAGGAACAAGCTGGCACAGATCAGAGAGAGGGAGGATGAAAGGACGACCAAACAGAAAAAATCACGTGCACAGAGGCCTCGGGGTGGGATGGGCATCTAGACACACACACGGGAGGGACGGATGCTTTCATAAGCCGAGGGCAGCTAAGGAATAGATTCTGGGGCATGAGCGGAAAGTGATGCAGCTAGAGAAGGAGGTAGGTTCCAAAGCTCGTGTATAATGCTGAGGAATTCTTTTTCTATTATTTTTTGGGGGGGCAGGTTCTCACGAAACTTTTTAATAAAAACTCTATTTGCCAAATATTTGTCATAGAGAACAACAGTACAATTAATGATCTGATTTTATGCACATTTACTATAATTTGTTTGGTCAAGGAACTTTTTACTAAGCCCCTTCACAATTTTGATATGAACTAGGAAGTTCTGCCACACTGAAAATATTCTCAGAGAACAGCAAACAAGCTATGACAATGTCAAACCAATCATGAACCAGAAAGATGCTTTGTTTCTGCTATGCAGGGATTTTATGACGCTCCTGAACATTCTCATATCCCTTGGGAGGGAGAAAAAAAAATATGTAACAATCCCAGAATATGTAGTATCCAGGAAAAAAACACAGCCCTGCGTTATCAAAGGGCCACAACTTGATCTGTTGTGCAAAGCAGTCTTCTGGTTTATATTATGCAGTGACACAAAATCCTACATACTCAATCTAAGAAAACAGGGTGAGGAATCCCTACCCTGGATACAGAATCAAATCCTGTGAGACCTGCTGGAATTCGATAATAAATGTTTACAGATCTTACTGATTCAATAATCAATTTGATGCATTTGGATAAAGCCAACATTGCCAGCTGTTTCCCAACAAGGTGGCTAGGGAAGCAAAGTAGCACTGAAGAAGCCCCAGTGAAGAGCTGACATTTCAGCAAACTTGAAGGGGCATGCTAGATGACCCAAAAAATGCCATTTCCGCAAACCCAAGAACAGATGTCTCCACGTCAGAGGGAGTATTCTGGCATCTGAAAAGCACATAGGTACAACTGGCCTCCTCTGCTCTTACAATGCTGAGGAATTCTGAGGAAACTTGCAGAGCAAAGCCACGTAGATGAGTGAATGCTAGAAAGGCTCATCTGTTCTCCCCGTCATCTCTCCTCAGTGCACCCCCTCCCTGCTCAGTGAATCAAACTAGTGCTTCTGCCACATTATTAAATGTAATGGACTTTTCAACTAAGGCCAGGCTCTCAGACTGGCAACACAGTTTATGACATTTGGGACCTGCAGGCCTTCTGCAAGGCATGGCGTCTTCAGTTCAGCCCTGGGTCCCACCTTTTCCTTTACCTGGCTGCTAACACACTCCTTACCTACACACCTCTGAGGGCATCTGAGTCCACCTCTGGGTTAGACTATTGAGAGCAGGGCCAGAAGTGAACAGAAAGTGTCAAGAGTCTGCTGCGATCTCTAAGTGTCTGATATGCGAAAAGTACCATGACAGCTGCACAGATGCAGAGGACGTGCGACTGCTTAGTTGTCAGGAAGTGCCGCTCATGTCTTGAGGAGTTATCTTTCATCATAAAAAATATATTTTTATTGAGAACATTAAGCTAGGTGAAATAAGCCAGTCACAAAAGGACAAATACTGTCCGAATCCACTTACATGAGGCACCTAGAGCAGTCAAATGCCTAGAAACAGAAAGCAGAGTGGTGGTTGCCAGGGGTTACGGGGAGGGGGATAGGGAGTTAGTAATTCATGCGCAGAGTTTCAGTTGAGAAAAACGAAAAGAGTTCAGGGGCTTCCCTGGTGGCGCAGTGGTTGAGAATCTGCCTGCCAATGCAGGGGACACAGTTTCGAGTCCTGGTCTGGGAGGATCCCACATGCCACAGAGCAACTAGGCCCGTGAGCCACAACTACTGAGCCTGCGCGTCTGGAGCTTGCGCTCCGCAACAAGACAGGCCGCGACAGTGAGAGGCCCGCGCACCGCGATGAAGAGTGGCCCCCACTTGCCGCAAATAGAGAAAGCCCTTGCCCAGAAACGAAGACCCAACACAGCCATAAATAAATAAATAAATAAATAAAATTTAAAGAAAAAAAGAAAATAAACTTGTTTAAAAAAAAAAGAGTTCAGGAGATGCAAGGTGGGGCGGCGGTGATTGTACAACAATGTGAATGGACTTAATGCTGCTAAACTGTAAGCTTAAAATGGTTAAGATGGTACATTTTATGTTATGTGTATTTTACCACAATTAAAAAAAAGTAACAGTGATATATACTTACCAAAGTAGCACAAAGTAAAAAGTGTGGTAGTACCGGTCGCTGGTGGGGATGGAGGAAGGGTCCTCAAATACATTCCAGGCGGAAATGTGAATTACTTCAACCTTTTGGAAAACAGCATGGCAACATTTCTTTCTTTCTTCCTTTTTTTATTTTATTTTTTACTTTATTTTTTGCTGCATTGCGTCTTCGTTGCTGTGCACGGGCTTCCTCTAGTTGCGGCGAGCAGGGGCTACTCTTCATTGCGGAGCACGGGCTCTAGGCGCGCGGGCTTCAGTAGTTGTGTCACGCGGGCTCAATAGTTGTGGCGCATGGGCTTAGTTGCTCCACATCATATGGGATCTTCCCGGAACAGGGCTCGAACCCATGTCCCCTGCATTGGCAGGTGGGTTCTTAACCACTGTTCTACGGGGGAAGTCCCTGGTAACATTTCTTAAAATTTAAAATCCTCATTTGATTCAGAAATCTTAGCCTGGAAGCCTATCAAATATTAAAAAAAATATAAGGACATATGTAGGGAAAATCTTCTGGGAAGCATTCTCCCTCCATGTGGGAAGAGTTCAGAGCGCATATACTTTTTGTATTCCTGGGCGTCCTGCGTTTACTGGAGAGTAAAGCAAACATCACAACATCGACTGACTCTCATCTAATTCCCTGCTATGCTCAAAGCATGTTTTCTCTTCCTCATTCTTTTTTTCTAAAATTTTACAGAAAATATTTTCTTATATAAGCAGGAGAAAAGACTACTTATTAAAAAGCTGGATAACCAATGCAATTTTGTCATCAAATCAACTTTTTTAGGATGAAAAGTTTAAAATTCTATTACAAAGTAAAGAGAAATAGTGCAAACATATAAGAAGCTGAGGAATGAGAGTGAGTGAATCACATTAAGCTTCGACCACTTAATTTTCCAAAACATTTTGCCAAGTCAAAAATTTTATGTCTACTCAATGAGACTAACTTAAGGCAAAAATGAAAAACTATTAAAATGATTCTGATAAAAGTAGGAACATTAATTAGTTGCAAGAAGGTTACCATTATAGGTAGAATGATTTCTCCGGATTTTTTTTTTTTTTTTTAATAAAATAGGTAGTTGGCTCTTTCTTTCTATATAGGCATTTCTTTTTTTTTTTAACTCTGGGAAAGATGGTCCCATGATAAATAAGAGTCTCCTCAAGTATCACTAATCAGCTGATTACTATTACAAAAAAGAACTCAGAGCAAAGTTAATTTTACTTCATTTCACTGCCTCAATGATTAGTTTTATAAAGGATTTCCAGTATCCATGAGTTCTGTATGAGACCAGACCTGTTCTCCCTGGATTTCCAAGGGCCCCATGCACCTCCTTACACACTCGGGAATAATGCATACCAACCAAAGACTCACTGATCATTTCTATCATTTCCATGTCAACAAATACAGACTTCCACAGAGCGGGCTTTCTTTAAATGGAGTACACTTGAACAGTTCAGAGTAGTAATCCTGACTAGTTCCCTATTGTCCTAAACGTGCTCCCCCTCCCGAAATCTACAATGACGTATTCATAATTGAAAACGTGAAGTCATCCTGATTTCTTACGATGGTGCAGAGCATTGGGAAGTCTTGGAAAGCAAATCATCTGTTGATTTTAACTGTGTGCCAAGTGTGACGTCGGTACCTGTTTATTGACGAAGAGTGCTGTATGCTTACTGCTGTAATTTCTGCAACAGAAAAGTCTCCTGTGGTTACATCCTTTACAACTGGCACTATGGACAAAATTATTAAAATGGGTTGGTGTGCGGGACAGTCACAGACGTACGAGAATGAGTTTGTATCACAGTAAATTCTTGCTAATATGTACAGAGGGTCAGCCACATGGACCGGTGGAGCCGGCAAAACCACCACCTTGAAAGGTGTCCCTGAGCCATTTATTGACTCCCGTGATTTAAGAGGCCGATGACACAAACAGTATCCTCAGTAAATGGCGCTCTCTTAATTTCAGTTTACATACTTGCTTCTAAATGGTCAGCTATAGGTTCTGGGATGAGAGGAATGGGCATCTCAGGTATGTTCAGGGAAAATCACTAGAAGTTTAAGTAAGTATTTTGGGACAATGTAAATCAACTCCAATTTAAATACTTTAACTAAGGGGCATTCCCTCTTTCCACTTTTCTCCAATATACCACGCTCACAGAGTTAGCTACTTTGTCAGGGAACAGTACTAGCTTTGGAGTCAGATGCAGGTTTGAGTCTCAGCTTCCTCACTGGTTAGCTGTGCCACTTGCCGAAGCCGCTCAATGGCAAGTGTTTAGCAGTGTGAAGACGCGTACAAACACACGCTGTCATTATCGCAATGGTACACAAAGAAATGGAGGTGACCTTCCCTGCACATTCCTTCTCAGGAGCAAAGCCCCCAGGATCTTAACTTTGGCTGCCAATGTATTCTGGTTTCTGGAGATCTGGTCTTGAAGGGAGAGAAACTGCCTAATGTTTTTATCAATTTATTGCATTCCCTTCTTTTTCTTCCATAAGTTTTTTAAAGGATACCTCCCTATTAGACCTATGTGGGCAGAATTTTAGTAAAATTTTGTTTCAAGTTAGGATTTAAATTACTCCTTTTAGAAACACGACAGTTTAGAACTTCTGATCTGTGCCCACACCTAATATCATGCAGAGAATCTCTTCTACAAAATAGTATTATAGTTTTTAATGTCATCCATCACCCGATTTGATAATAAAACAGAGCTATTTTAACAACTGGAAAAGCTGCTCGCCCTTGGTCTACATTCAATTTCAGTGGTAGGTATTTATTCTCACCAGGATTCAAAGCAGCCCCTTTACTGGTTTCAAATACACATTTTGTATTTAACATGTGTGTAGGGGGTTTTGGAATCAGACATATAAAATTACTGTGCCCTTGACATCTATACACTATTTCATCAAGTAACCACTTAGGGAGTTCTGCCTACTCTGTGGGATGTGTCCAGTCTGACAAGTAATAAGAGTACTGTGAATAGCTATCGTTTCTGTATGATAGCTATTCACAGTATGATACAGAAGCTATCATTCCCGTAACGTCTACAACGTGCCAGAAAATTGGCATATACCACCGTCACCAAAACATCACGATACCCAAGGTATTTCCCCATCTCCATTTTACAGCGAGGAATCAGGAAGAGGTTGGTAAATTGCCCAGGCCTCGGGGCCAGTAGGGCAACACGGTGAAATCAGACAAAGTCTGGAGTCAGGAAGACCTGCCTGCCATTCCTACCTCTGTCCTTCACTGTGTGACTGTGGAAAAATGGCTTAATTCCTCTAATTAACTTTCTCATCAAAACAGAAGGATACTACTTCACACCTACAAAAACTGTACAGAAATAAAACGAGAGACTGTCCATTGCAGCCCTAGCTCACAGTCACATTTAATAAATGTTCACCATGATGAATACTAGAGACAGTGACACTGGACTTTTGAACACAGGTCCCTACGTTTATGATTCCAGCCGTAACAAGGTACATCGACACTGAATCTGGAAAATGACATACCATCATCTAGTTTCAGTTACAATTAAAATTAAGAAAAAGCATATGTTACAAAACCAAGACATATAAAGACAAAGTATAATCGTGGTTGACAGGGGCTGGGGGAGGGGAGCATGGGGAGTGATTGTTTAATGGATACAGAATTTCAGTTTTACAAGATGAAAAGAGTTATGAGGATAAGAGGTGGTGATGGCTGCACAACCATGCCAATGTATTTGACACCACTGAACTGTACATTTAAAAATGGCAAGATGTACATTTCATGGTATGTGTGCTTTACCACAATAAAGAACAAAACCAAAAATAAACACTAAGCTTTATGAGACTGAAGCTGGAAATACGGTATTTGCTGGAAATTTTGTATAAGGAAATGGAATTACGACATTTTAAATATAACAGAATTATTTTATTATAGGGTCTTAGTAGACTCTTAAACAGTGGGAAGAGAATGTGTATCCTATGATTTACCGGTATAGTATAAATACATAAATAAACAAGTCATTGCCTGGGATTAATTTCCATCTGATTTCTTAACTAGTCATTTAATAACAATGAGTGGGTACTTGCAATGTGTTCTAGAAACCTGAAGGTAACAAAATGGTTGGCATCCCCTCATATGATGTGATGAAAGAAGGTGGAGGGCCCTCTCCGTGATTCTAGACGCAGCAATTTCTATTTTAAAGTAGCTGGTCTGTGGCAGGCAGCATGGCTGCAACACAGGTACACACCTCGCTGCATAACGACATTTCTTTTGGCAACTGTTTTTCCCAAAACAAATCACATAGAACGTATAGCAGAATGATGTCATAGTGCAATTACTAAAAGGAAAAACTATTTACATGTGAAAAATGTGTACTAATGTCAACTTAAATCTTAAACATATTTCAGTACCTGTAAAAATATTTAATAGAGTTGATTTTTAAAAAATCTTTATTGAAAGCACCATAGTCACAAGTATCTGAAATGACATTCTTCTTGTAATCCAGCTAGCAACTGATGACCTTCAAAAGATCATAGTCAGATACGTTGAGTACAGTTAATTTTAAAATGTTAAAGGGAAAGCTGATTGAAGGAATTTTAGACCTAAAAACACTTATATAATTATTTCCCCATCTATTCTCTTTTAAAAACAGTGATTTCTATTCACATCTATTGAATACTCTTTTTAGATTACTATTCTTTTTTAAGTTGTAATTTCAGGTCATATTGGAGAGTAAAAAAAAAAAAGCAGAATTAGTACTTATGTAATGGTGAGTTACAGTAAAGACAAAAGAGACAGCCTACTCTGTTTTCTTACATAAATGAAAAATACACTTTTATGTTATACTTCTAACATTCTCTCCTCACTATAGGAAAGACAATTTTGCTTGATTTTTCAAGTAATTTAAAAATCGTTTTTATTTTCAGGCTTGTTTTACAAAGGATGTGTTAATGGCTCAATAGAGGTTAATTTTCACTACTAAAATAATTTCGTTTTTTGTTCCTATCCCCTCCCTGTGGGTCATGACTATAAATTACAACTTAGTCTACTAAAGGAAATAGCTATCAGTACCTGAAAACACCAATTTTCTGCCTAGTAAATTGAGTTCAACAGTGAGAAACTTTGTAAAACGGGAAATCTTTCCTGGTTCCACTTGATTTTTGCACAATTTGCACTGCTGCAGTAAAAAAAACAAGGTTAATTCCTAAGGCTCGATATGATTATTTTTGCTTTACAGGTAATTTTTAAGATACAGTAGAGGATTTTTTAAAAAGGTGTACTACTTAGAATAAATTAAAGTAAGGTATCTGGGATTCCCATGCCTTTCTGTTAATAGGAATGGACTGTAGCACACACTTAGGGTCTAGTACATAGTAATTATCCAACAGATGCTGGCTGAATTGAAGGAATGTGCCTGGGTTCTACACTGCGGGCCCACATGCAGCATTTTCCTTTCTGTTTTCAATGACTATTTTGTCTGACATCAGCTCTGGCCCTGTTGGTTCCTTGCCTCTTCATTGCCTTCTTAGCACCTGACCCTAGCTTGATTCTCCAAGTTCTGGACCTAGTGCTTCCTGTTCGCTGACATCTGACCTTAGTCACGATCACAGCTCTGTTCTGTGAAATGCTAGTTAAATTAGGTGTAGGTCAGCTATTTCAGGATTTGGGAGGTGTCACAGAAATATTTTGAATTTTAAGTATCACCAATGATAGCAACTAAAGGTCTTCAAATACATCTTAATCTTCATCAGATGTGTCAGAAGCACATTTATTTTTAAATATTGAAAGGAAAGGTTGCTTGAAGGACCTTTTAAATCTATTATCATTTAATAATGACATTTCAATAACAGTTTCTCCACTATTCTCCTTTAAAAACAGTGATTTTTACTTAAGATTTCTAATTGATGGCTACTAATACTCTTCATTCCTATTCTTTTTCTGAATGCAACTTCAGTTCATATTGAATAGTAAAAAACAGAACAATTAGTACCTATGTAATGCTAGCAATATCAAATTGCTGAGCCTGGTTCACCTGGGAAAATGCTATGGTACGGGCCAGATGAAAAACAATCAACCTAGACTAATTCTGCACTGGTTTTCCAATTAAGTCATTCAACACAAGTGGGAGGGCAGGAGAATGCAGCATGTTTTAGAAATCCTGGTACAGTTAATTAAAAAAAGAAAAAGAAAGTGAAAAGTAGTTGTGATCTCCCAAATTGTTTAAGATGTAGAAAGAGTATGAAAACTGTCTCTGTTCTTTTTATGATTCTGTATTCAGGAAGATTAAATTTAAATCCTGATCTTAAATATATACAAAGGTTTCCCCACTGTGGCCCTTGGGTGCAATCCTCACGAACAATGTGGACCCGCCTAAACCTTCCTAAACACGGAAGTCAAACCTCTAAGTCTTGCCTAAAGTGAGATACTCTTTTCTTTAATTTTTACTGGTTTTTTTTTTCCTTCAACGCAAATATTTAACACATACAGAAAGTAGTTAGAATTTAAATATTCTACATTTTATTGAGAACCAGGAGTTATTGATTCAGTTACTTCCTAAGAAGGGGAATATTCATTTTTAAATGTAGCGTTTGTAAAGTAACCCTTTATTATTTCTAAAGCAGTTTCAACATACATGTATTAATTTTTATCCTCCTAACTCTGAGAGATGGGTAGGGCAGATACTTCTAAGATTTATTTTCTTACAGAAGAGAAAACAGAACTTCAATTATTTGCTCAAAGTCTCAGAGTGGGCAGTGTCATTCTGGACCCAAGGCCAGGTTGTCCGACCCCAAGGCCAAATCTCTCTCTACTCACGCTATACCTCAACATAAAGATGACTCTGGAATCTGTGCTGGTGATGCTTTATTATACAGCTTCTTACCGGAGCACTCTCACAGTAAGTGCTTAAACTGCTGGATAATATTCAAGGAGCCTTTCACTAAAACATTAACTGGTCAGTATGGCTTCTAAGAGGATGGTGTGAATCTCCAAACTCTAGCCTTGGTTCTTCCTTCCAAATTGAAGAAGAAAATAAAATAAAAGGAGGGATTAGGAGGGAGGAGGAGGTATTTGTGTCCCCCCACCCCCGCCAAATTACATAGTTTTGATTCTGCTGAAACAAATAGAATTGAATGAGTGTGGACTCATCTATAATGCTACGTGTTAAGTGTGAATTTCTATTAAACTTCCTGGAAACCTCATCCCATCTATTCCTCAGCTTATTTGCTAGAAGTGACTTTTCAATTCTTGTTCACAGTTATGATGCCCCTCTACATTTTGATTCTTTAATCTTTTGTTTTATTTCATTTGCTTTATTTTGTGGTTTTACCATTAGAAAAGTAAACAGAACCTTTGTGTAAAGCTGCATTAGGTTGGCAAAGACCAGTGATTTGATGGAGCCTTTAGTCTTATACCTGTAAGAAGAAAATACATTTGTCACTCCTCCTTAGGGATCATGTTTTGCTTTGTGAGGTAGAAGAGCTCACTGTTAGTTAGCAACACAGCACAGACAGGAAGATGATGCTTCTGTAAATGTAATGTTATGGTCAACAAATTCCAAGCGCTGGCATTGATGAAAGAGCTTCAAATAGGGCCAACCTGAGGGCAAATGGAAACGAGCTCCATTGCTTGAGATGGGTGAGCTTCATTCCTTGGTGTCAACCTGCTCTTATCTACAGGTGGATTTGGTCTCTGATACTGGAGGGAGGTGTGTGAATGTGAGACAGAGAATGTGAGCACGTGCACAGATGCTTTCACGATCATTTCAAGTGGTTTTGGAGTCTTCTTGCTGACGTTCAAGGTTTTCCGCGCTCCTCAGAACGCCGATCACTGGGTAACAGGGTGAAGTGGAGCAGAGCTCTAAAAGTGTGTGTGTGCTTGTGTGTGTATGTGTTACAGGTATCTGCTTATCTCTACAGAAATCATCATCAGCCTTTCTCTCTTTCTGATCTAAGAGGTCAGGATGGGCAGTGAATGAAGATACCAAGGAATAAGGGTAAAAGAAAAAAATCACTACATTGGATATGTCTGTCTTTAAAAAGCAAAAAATTACAGCAAAAATTTTGGAGACTTGAAACATGAGCTTTTTTTTTTTTTTTTTTTTTTTTGCTATACAGTTTTTCTGAAGCTTGAAGACGTTAAGCTAAAAGAAATAAGCTGGACACAAAAGGACAAATATTGTATGATTCCATTTATATGAGATACCTAGAATAGTCAAATTTATAGAGATAAAAAGTAGAATGACAGTTCCCAAAGGCTGGGAGAAGTGGTATTGGGGAGTTTTTGTATGGAGTTTGGGAAGGTGAGAAAATTCTGGAGATGGATGGTGGTGATAGGTGCAGAATAATGTACTTAATGTCACTGAACTGTACCCTTAAAAATGGTTAAAATGGTAAAAAAAAAAAAAAAAAAAAAAAAAATTAGCTTCATGTTGTGGTTTCCTACAGTGTCATGAGTTGCTAACATCATTTAGTACCTCTAATGTGGGCAGTAATGATGACACATCTCCCCAACGATCGACCATGCCCTGCGGGGCTGTTTCATTGGTGCTGTGGGCCCAGCACCTTCACCAGGTTTTCAATTTCATTTCATAACTTCCCATGTTCTGCACCAAACAGCCAAAGCAGCCACTGACATCTGTTGCCTAAAACTAAGCCGATCTGCCAAACTACCTTATACCTAGTTAGGCACTTCTTTTGTTTTAAAATGTACCAGAAAATATATCCAGGTTAAAAAAAAAATGAACTTTTCCAGAATTTAGTCTCTGCTTTTTCATAGAGACTGCTTTATCTCTTTGGGTGACCCAATCTCAAGTTTCTTTTCTTTTCTTTTTTTTTTTTTTAAATATTTATTTATTTGGCTGCATCAGGTCTTAGTTGTGGCATGTGGGATCTTTCATTGCGGTGCATGGACTTCTCTCTCGTTGTGGCGCATGGGTTCCGGAGTGCGTGGCCTCTGCAGTTGCAGCACGCAGGCTTAGTTGCCCTGTGGCATGCGGGATCTCAGTTCCCCGACCAGGGATCGAACCCGCGTAGCCTGCCTTGGAGGGCGGATTCTCAACCACTGGACCACTAGGGAAGTCCCTCTCAACAGTTTTTAAATTCCTCTCATCCTCTCCATTCTCAAAGTGTTTCCTCCCAAGTCTCCATCAGAATCTCCATCATCCCCCAGAACTAATCCACCATCAGGTCTTGCCCGTTCTTCCTTCTCACCTCTCAAATCAGGCCTTCTGTTCCGTCGCATCAATTCCATCCTAAGTCAGGCCCTTTCTACTCCCCATCATCCACAATCCCATCCCAGTCGTCTTCTCTTCCGCTAGGTGGTACCTGCCATGAGCCACTGCACAGACACCAAGGGACAACGCCGCCTATACCCCGCATTGATTTTTTTCCTCAAAAAAGACTCGTTGTGTTTAAGAAGGGCTGAGATTTCTCACTGCAAAATGAGGGCCTGTGTTTGGCCCCAGTGTCTTTGTTCAGTCTTCTCCTCCACCTCTGGGCGTGGACCAGGCCCTCACCGAACGGGGCCTGCTCAACTGAGCTGACTCACGTTCAAGCCCCCATCTTTCCATCCCTCCACCACCCGCCTCCACCTTAATGCCTAAATGCCTCCTCATCCTCCCTATCTTCCAGGGCTCTGTTTTTGGCACTGACTGCAATCAATTTAGCAATTTTCGTTTTCGGTGTCAAATCATTCTCAAGGGGACAGAATCACGTAAGCGGTACAATCCTAATGACATCAGGGGTGCAAGTTCTGGGAGGGCAGCCCTGAGTCCTCTGGCTCTCGGGTCTGTTTCTGAGCTGCCAGGCATCAGGGCTGAAGAGTTTGGGGCTTTCAGCTTTGGAGGAGGAAGGTCCTGCTCGCAATGCTTCTCTGAGCCTGATAGGCTCTGTCTAATTTTTACCACACATAGGAAATGAAACACAGGAAGATAAAACATTTCCATCAAACCTTAGATTAATATCAAGATGTTAAAGATGTACTTTAGGATGGTAATGGTAATTTTTAAAAATAGGGAGTTCATTCCTTAAGAAAAAAATAGAGACTACCCAATTTCTTTCCCATTAGGGCAACAGAAATTCAAATGAGAGCTTCAACTTGGAATGGTTAGGAGTTAATTATTTAGAGTATAGCGGGAAAACTGTTAAATTACAATGGGCTCTTCATAAGTGTCCTCAAGCCAGGGATGTTGCCCTACTTTTTGAGGGGTAAAAATAGTTGGGATCTGATAGAACTCTGTGAGAGGTAGTAGAGCTTATGTGCTGAATATACAGAGTCAGAATGCCTGGACTTCCCGGGTTCAAATCCCCGCCCTGCCACTTCCTTCCATCTGGGTGACCTTGGACTGACTAACTCAACTCTTACATGCCTCAGATGACTGATTGCTAACATGAGGACAGATAATAATTGAATAATCGGACCTATTTCATAGGATTATCATGAGGATTAAAATGATAAAACACAATAAAGCTCTTAGGATAATGTGCACAAAATAAGTACTCAAATGTTTATTGCTATTGCTATTAATTTTAAGAGTGGAAGGATCATACCATTAAGCCTTGTTAAAGAAAAATAGTCACTGTTTTCCTTGTTACAACAATTGCTTAGAGGGTTCAGGTTTAAAGACATTGCCTTGCAAAACTCACAAAACTTTCAGCTTTAAGACGGCAGTTATGAGGAAAAAATGAGATAAAACATGGAGTACTTGGCACAGTGTCTGCCTGGCATGGAGTAACTGCTCCATAAATAACAGCGATGATTATAGGAGAAGGTGGTTGACAGAGTAAAGCATGTTTCTCGCACTGCTCCTTAAGATAAGCCAAATGATCCCATTAATACCAATGGGAGAGTTACTTTTTTAAATTTCAGGTTATAATTCACATGAAAAGAATAGGCACGTTACAACCAAAGCAGCTCATGAAAATTTTCTTCTAAACAGGCAATTCCCTAATCTAGTTGTTAAGAACATCGCACATCAGGTGACTCACCACCGTCTGTGGGCTGGGGCCTAGAAAGCCAAGTAGGTGGCCGGTGTCTGCCAAGGCCAAAAGGGCATATTTCTCTATACTATCCCCTTCCCTGGCTCTATGTTCTCCTTCTTGCTCTCGTCTTGCCTTTGCCCTGTTTTTCATTTCACTTATGAGAAATTTCATTTTACCTCATGGAAAGCTGTGAGTTGCTTTGGATTCTTTTCTGGAACAAGATGGGCTGCAAACAGAGGCACAGACACGGGGAATACCTGAAAATTACTTACTGTGCTTCTAATTTATACTTTTCAAATTTGCTATGTGAAGCGCACCTTCGTTTAAAATTTTAAGCAACAAGAAGCTCTCTTTGGATAACACTAATTTACTTTTGGCCTACATGTCCCTACTCCAAATCATTTTCTAATAAATCACTGCAACATAGTTTTGACCTCAGAGAAACAGTGACAGAAACAAGGGGGAACCCCATACATATACTTAAATAGTTATCGATCAACAAATGGGACTTGAGCATCTGCTACATGTGTGACATTAGCTCTGCCCGGGTTAGCAAATCAAATTTCCTCGCTACCATGTTTGGTTGTGGGCTATGGACTGGCTAAGATTAAAAGAAAATCAAGATTAATGATTAATAAAGAGCAAAAACTGGGATTGAAAGTTCCACAGATGCAATAATGTCTGAAGTTCATCTAAACTTGGAAGAAGCAGAGACCAAGTAACTAAGACTTTTCTGTGTACAACTTGGAGGAGAGAGAGAGAAAAATTATTCACACATGTGTAACACACACACACACACACACACACATACACACACACACATATATACACACACACAATGTCCTAGATTTAGGCTCTCTAAGGTTCTAACCTTGGCTTATTCCTTGTTTCTCTAAATACCCATTTCTTGGGCAAATGCATCTACTTTCACGGATGATGATTCTAAAATAGTTATTTTCGATCTTTCCCTATTCCCCAAGCTTTAGAATCACACATCCAACTTCCTGTTAGACACATCTGAATGTTCTATGGACATTTCAAACTCATTGTCCTAAAAGGAATTTCATTCCAACCCCCTTTATCCTGGCAGTGCTTGCTTTCCAGAGCACCTATCAACTTTTCATGTTACACAAATAACTCATTTAGTATGTTTAATCTCTCCACCACCTCTCACTAGAATGTAATCTCCACCATGGCAAGGATCTTTGTATGTTTTGTTCACTTTCTTCATCCAGGAAGTCAAGAGGTATGCCAAGAGTAGTGTCTGCCATTTAGTGGATACTGAATATGTTTGGTGAATGAATGACCTTTGCCTCCCATGCCCCCAAAGCTGCTCCCACTCCAGTGTCCCCAGTCTCAGCAAAGGGCACCAGCAGCCGAGCCCGTGGAAACATCCCAGATCTTTGCTTCCTTACCTCCAATACAGACCCACCAATGTTACTTCCCAGATAGTCTTGTTAGCTGTCCCCTCCTCTTTATCCCTAACGCTGCTGGTCTAGTTCTATCTCTGGTCATCTCTCACCGAAATGACTTAAAAGAGCCACCGGAACTGTCTCTCTTTAAATAAGCATACCTCCCTACAGCCAGATATTAAATGCAAACCTGAGCTTACCATTCTGCTGTATGAAAACATTCAGAGGTTCTGTTTTGCCCAAGGATAAATTCAGGCCCCTCCTTAGAGTCCAGGACCTGGACCCAATCTGCACATCAGCCTTCACTTCTATCTCCTTGCATCTCACACGTCCATAGAGGTAACACGAAATTGCTTTTGGTGCCCTGTGCAGACAGCCTGTCCTTACTCCCCCTCAGCATGGCCAATCCTAATCCTTCAAGATTCAGTTTGGGGGTCAATTCTTTAAGAAGCTTCCTTGACCTTCCAGAGTGGCCTAAATGTCATGGCTCTGTATGTTCCCATGGCAACCAACTGAAGGGGTATAAAAAAATCTGGGCAAACATTTGCAATTAACACAAAAGCCTTGGGTTTATATAAGGAGGAAAGGAGTGTTCATAAAAATCCTAGATATGATCTACTGGGTAGGTATTTATTTAAGCGCTTATAGGAAGTAGTTGGAAAGAATCAGGTTATCTTGTTCCCAATTTTTGGTAAAGGGAAAAAAAGACTTAATCTTTAAAGTGTTTCGTGAGAAAACTAAGCCAGAAGAGTCCTTGGTTTCCTATCTCTGACTCAGCAGTTTTGTAGGAGGGACGATGCCCTCTGATGTACATTAGCTTCCTGTACGTGGCACACAGGGACAAGGAGGGCTGCATCACACACATCGTGACCTGAAGACATCTAATAAGCAGGTGTGATTTCCTTGTTTTATCATTTCCTTAATTTTATATTGTCAATTACAAGGGGGATAGTTATTCAATTTAAATGCTCTGTTTTGCGGCATAATTGCACGGTCCATCATCCAGCCCCCCACACCTCACACTTACTCACACTCTTGCCTGCTGGTCCCTCTTGCTCAAGAGCACACACAGCATTAATGGGGATAACATGAGCCCATGACATGGTGAGACACACTGTCCTCTGGACCTGTTCGGTTTACTCATTCAGTTTAGAAAAGCGAAGAAAATTAACTATTAGTCAACCATTACTTGTCCTTAAAAACATTTTCCCCCATAGGATAATCAGTCTATGAATTGAAAGATTTCTCACCTATATGCTGCGAAGTACACGTGAAAGGAATGAGGTGCATGTATCCAGGTTTGGGTACCTTAAATGTTGCATATTTGAGGACTCCTGAGATTAATCTACAGTTAGACCTTTTAAAGCCATTTCATTTCAGGAAATAGATTTATAAGTCTCTTACTTAAGGGAAATGTCTGAGTGTCGAAATAGACATCATATGATTTGGCTGGCCATACCAAGATATGGACTCTTTAGCCTAACAGGTCTGCTTACAAAAATATAAATCCAGCTGACTTGACATTATAGTGAACTCTCTTCTTCTTTCACAGCCCTGTAACTCTTCAGTGACTTGTGGTGGCTGTGTCTTCCAGATACTGCTGTATACTGAGTAGCCAGAAAGGAAATTAGGTTATAAAATAGCCTGCTGAATGTAGTCAGCTCTGTTCATTGAGGGATCACAAAGTAAAATACACACAAGATGAAACCAATGGGAATTTACAGTTGGAAAGAGACTGAGATAGTAAAAACTCAGAGTAGAATTAGAAGTTGCGGATTAGACATCAAAAGGGTTGCGTATATTCTTGGGCCAGTTTCGTTGCTAATTTACTGGTTTGAGCGGGAAGTCATTAACTTGGAATGCTCTTATGTCACATAGGTACATTGATATGTACATTCAAACGTTTATTTAGTAGCTACTAAATATCTGCGGTGTTGCTAGGTTCTAGAGATAAGACCCTGTCCTGCCCTAAAGACATCGAACAGGGGAGCTAAAAGTCCAGTTGGCATCTCTCAATATTTTCTCTACTGTGCAACTCCCAAAGGTGGGTGCCAGAGTCAGCTATGAAGGTTCGTTACGGGAATCAATCTTGGTGGTTCAGTTCACGGTGGAAAATGTGGAAAAGTCCCGCAAGGAAATGTCGACAGGCCTTCTACCCCCTCACTCCTGACCCCGACATCCTTTGAAACTTTGAGAACTGCTAGTCTAGAAGGATCTTACAACCTCAAAGGGCAGTTCTATGGGCAAAATAATGTACTACGGGAAAAATGAAGATGTAATGAAGAAAAAATGAAGACCTAACAGTACAACGTTAACGAATCATTTACATGATCTCTGTGTACAGACGTGGCCAAAGAACTTCAGCAGTTGTTCCTAAAGTCAAGGTCTAATATTTTGATGCCACTTTACGATTTATAAAATCTGCAAAGACATTTTGCTTTCATGTAATTTTTCACAGCAACAGGTAAGGCAATACTACCATTTCCATTTATATATAAAGAAACTGATGCCCAAGTAAGTTAAATAACTTGCCATAATCTTACACCTAGTGAGTGGCAGAGCTGGAAATTAAACCAAGTCTTCTGACCCTAAAGCCAGTCTACTTTCCACCACTACAGAGAACCCAACTTAAAATATATATATGTGTATGTGTGCATGTGTGTGTGCATATAGGCCTATTCTTTTTCTTAAGACAGAAAGGTCCTGACAAACCTTCAAGGCAAATAAGCAATTCAAATTTAAAAATAAAACGATAAGCTTCCACTGTAAGGTACAGTAATACGGCTCTAAACCGACACTATTGACAAAAAAGGTATTCTGGATGAGACGCCTAAGTGTTTTTATATTAAATGTTTAAGAAGAAGAAATAAGCACATCTATACATCCCATTAGACAGGACACAGAGAACATAATATACACTTAAAACAAATGATGTGCAGTCTCCCTGTGTAGTCACCACTACACTATCAGACCAAGCGTTAGAGTGGGGAGCACTAGGGCATAAAAGCCTGAAGCCAACAAGCTTGAAGCTCAGACTGCTGTGATTTTCCCCCTGTCCTCTCTGTAGTGGTCATTTCCAGTTCTGCCCTGATGTTGTTAGCTCCTTTCGACTTTAAAGGACTCCCCTACCTGCAGCTGCTTAGAAGCCTCTGTATATGTACTCCGAGGAGGAGCTTAAGGTTAAAACCAGAAAACAACCATAGTAAATATTCAAATATAAAAACACACATACGTTTGTATATGTGTGTGTATGTACACACACAGTGACACACACGCAGAGACACACACTAAGGGCACCACACTGTCTTCTCAATGTTTACATCACTGCCCTCATTATTACCGAGCAGGCATAAACAATGACATATAGAGCAGGATTTTCATGAACTTGAGAATTATGGAAAATGGAAAGAATAGATTATGAGATTTAGATTTATGAGGCCTTAGGTTGGGTCTAGGTTTGGAGTCATAAGACTTTAATATGGGTCTAAGTTTGGCCTTATGATTCCAAATAGATGAATTGGGTCTGATCCCAAATTTCTTCATCTGTAAAAGGGGAATAAAAATAACATCTATATACCATAATTTTGTGAAATTAGTGCCTCTAATTACATAAAATATTTTAAAAATAATTTCTTATTAAATCAAAAAGGTCTGATACAGAGATAGTCCTATTTCTTTCACACATACATACATGATAAAACAGGAAGCAAATACAAATTACAAAACAAAAACAAGTTATGACTCTCATGAAGTTTATATTTAAAATTTATAGCCTTGTTTCACACAGGTGGGCGCTAAAATCTAATTCCCAAATAAACAGGAAATAAGCTATATTAATAAAAGTCTTAAAAGGCACTTGTCAAGGTTCATTATCCATTACTGATCAGCTTTTCAATGAAAGAAAAAGACGTACAGACATTTTGGCTTTTCCATGTTTATATGTACCTCAGTTGCAAAAACAATTCTTTCCTTAGCTACTTCCAGAGAAACTACTTAAAACAACAAAAACATCTAGAAAACCGTTTTTTGCAGAGAAGCAAAAATAGCCATAACATGGGTTCTGATGTGAATGCTGACCCCTAGGTAGGGCCACACAGAGGCACCCTCTCTAAATGTCCTTCTCTCACTGCTTTATTTTTACTTATCACCTTTGTTCACCAATTAGTGAGCCTAGGAGGGGAGCCCTTATGTTGGAAGGTATAAGGCGGCATTAGAAGATGCCAGAGGTATATCTTACCTATTTATCTTCTACTGAGTCAATCACAGAGTTAAGGAAAGAAAGAAGAGGGTGGCGGG
This sequence comes from Balaenoptera ricei, assembly GCF_028023285.1. Classification (NCBI taxonomy): domain Eukaryota; kingdom Metazoa; phylum Chordata; class Mammalia; order Artiodactyla; family Balaenopteridae; genus Balaenoptera; species Balaenoptera ricei. The sequence continues at coordinate 31,667,099 of NC_082643.1, forward strand.
GAAGACAATCTTAAAAAATTAAATTGATTTCAGTACTATACATACTTCTTTCCCCCATTTTCTGGAAATCAGCCTTCTGGTAACAGGACTCACCTTTTTCTCCAGGAAATGCTCATTCCCACAGTTGGTCTAGGTTGTTCAGGTTGGCCGACTCCAGTCAGAACCAGCCTATCAGATCACTGCTCCCCCCAGCCACGGTGATTGGTCTGGAGGGGGCCAATGTGAGTCAAGTTCAGTCTATGGAGATTCAATTGGGGGCTTTTATAACAACCCCTGGGAACAGAAAACCTCTTTTCTTCTCACGAGAGAAACTGCATGAGAACAGAGCCAGAGTAAAGTCAAGCGATGGAGAGAATGAGATTGAATGTGAATGACCTGGCTTAAGACCATGGCTTGCCCAAAGCCATGCCCACACGAGGACTTTCCAGTTATGTGGGCCAATGAATTTCCATTGGTGCTGAAGCCAGTTTGTGTTGAATTTTCTGTCACCTGTAACCAAGAGCTCATACCCCGAGAAAGAAATATGGAACTCCTATTACCAATTCAATGCTGGGTTTGGGGACTATTAAATAATTAATAGTGTAAATAATGGAAAATCATGTACTATCAATTAAATAATGCAGAATCAATCTCAGAAACACAGAAATAACTACTTGGTCAGCCTTTTTCATCCCAGAAATAAAGACATTTCCTTGTGGTCATCAGCAAAACAAACATTCAAGTCATTTATGCTTAAGTCTCTGAAACACCAATTCATCTCTCAGAAAAATGTCCTGAGAAATACACCTGCAGGAATCTTAATGCTGAACTCCTTAGCGAGAATAAGTGTCAATTACACAACACTTCTCCTGATAGCAAAAAATTCTACACTTTGACCAGTCATAGTAATCAACATTAATAAAACCATCAGGCCTAAATTGCTTGGAAGTGAAGCTGGAGAAAGGCAGAAACAAAAATGAAAAGACCATTTCTCCTTAGGAAGTACAATTACTTGGACAGAAGCAAAAGTTAGACTACATAAACTTAAAGAATCTCAGTCCAATTTTTCATTTAATGTACTGGTTTGGAAACTTTCAGTAGGAACGAAGGTAGGACTCAAATGGGGACCTGGAATCTCAAGCAGTTGTTAAATGACATTATTCTGTAAGGAACACAACTTAAATTACACACACGATCCTGATATCAATGTTTTAACTTGCCACAAACACATATTTATACGGAAACATAGACAAGGCAGACGTGCTGTAAAAAAACGCTCTTTCAGATCATGCAAATTAAATTTATGGTGACATAGAATGATTTTGGTAAGTCTAAGTGAAAAAAAAACTGAGACAAACCAACAACCAAAACAACCGGTCTTTCTGACTGGTTGCTCTTAATCCACAATTTCGAATTTTGGCCATTAAATATTGCTCGGTGGAGAATCTCCAAGTGGTTTTTAGACAAGGCATTATTACTATTTATCACTGACAGATTACATCCAAAACTAAGGACAGATTACATCCAAAACTAAGGACATTTTTGAATTATTTCCCAATAATGCTATCAAGTTAACCGTGCAAGTAAACTACACACCAGGAAAGAAAATGTGTAAAAGGAACACCCACATGAACATTTACCTTCCACTGCTCTTTTGAAGAACACTTTGCAGCTGCCACAGGTCACTACACCATAGTGACATCCTGAAGCCTCATCCCCACACACCAAACATATTTTGGAAGGTCTTGAGGATCCAGTGGAAACACTTCGTAAAGTAGAGCTGGGGAAAGAAATCAAGATTTAAATATCTACAGTGTAGTGGCACATTTGACATGCTGTACAGCTTAGCTCAATATCTGTCAGTCATCTTGATTCCATCAATAAATTCAATATGGTCCCATCCCAAGTGACTTAGGAAATGAAGGCAAAACCCTGTGAGGGGAGTAATGTATCAAGAATTCTCTATAGCAAAGTCTCTTCTCAGTACTAAGAAATCATAAATAATCCCATGTAAACTTTTCTCTTCCTCTTCCTGTTTTTGAGAACGTTTACCAAAAAATATTATTTGCATTCTAGGTGAACAGGGAGGAGAGAAATCTTGAGCCGAGTCATCATGGAAGTATTTTTGGCATCAAAGGGCTATTACAATACTTCTCAACTCTCTTCACTCGGACTCAGATTATATCTCAATTTATGCCAGATAAAAAACTCTCCCCTCTCCAAAACAATCCACAAATTAAAATTAAAATAATTCTTGTCTCTATTGTCAGCAATTTTACTCCTCCAAGCTCCTGCATCTTCTCCCATGTTACCTTACATAGGTATGTTCAAATTGCTTCATTTTGCTTACTAATTTAAAGGGGCACAGTCAATACTAAAAACAAGCCATATACGGTAACTATCTCAGGTACCTTTCATGGTAAGAAACTGAAGGGTGCAGTTTTTAGGGACAAATTTAACCTTTTCAGCAACAATCTACATGAATACTTTTTAAGGAGACTTTTCTCAAGCTATATTACATATTCCCGTGCCGGTTTATGGTGCAATCTGAACAAAATTGTTTTAAATTCAAATAAGGTCTCATAGTTCAGTGACCGATGTGTGCCAAGCAGGCAAAGAATTCGATTTTTTTTTTTTTCATTCCTAGCCCACATGCACTTATTGAATATCTACCCACAGGTCCTATGCAAGGTACTGAGGAAATAAATATAGACTGCTCAGTCCCTGTCCTCAAAGTTGGTGGAGACATGCAGCATTATGGTATGTGCTTAGGTGCGGGGTAATATGGCGGCACATTGTAGGCTCAGCCTTCCATACTGGGAAAGCTCAGAATATACCAGTCAGCAGTCTTCCCCAAAGGTGACAGCTGAGCTGAGTTTTGAAGCACGACGAGATGGTAGCCAGACAAAGACAGGGGCAGAGCAAGCAGAATGTGCAACGCGAGCTGGAATGTGAGAGAAATTCGAGCTGAACATGTTCAGAAAACATTGGGTAGATTTTTTGTATGTCAGCACCATCACCTTGTTGTCCTAGCTTTTGTCTCCATTGTAAAACAGCAGGAACATAAAAACTCAAAGAAAACATATCAAAAGGCTAGAATGGTTATGTTACGGTGATGATTTCTCTGTTTTTCAAATTAGCTAAATGTGATACTATTGCCTTCATGATTTTTTTTTTAATTGATTTTTTATGTTTTAACTACACTCTCACCAAAAACAGATGAAGGAACAAACTATGCAGCTGCTCAAAGCACTGCATCATGACTGACTTTCTAGAAAAATGACTTCTTAAATCAAGGGCTGAAACAATGTTCTCCAGAGTTGTTTCTCCTTCTGAGAAAAGTGCTCTTTATTATTTTTATTAGCGTCCTTTGACTTCTTTATGGCATTCAAAACATTCCATTTCAGCACCAGTAACTTCTTCGGCATATTGGCCAGTAAAGCTCAATCCATACTCTGACTCTCTTACGCTTCACAGGAAAATACCATGATTGCATAAACAATTAGAATACAACTTAAAAACCATCATTAACATGTAAGTGCTTTTTTACAACTGCAAGCATACATAGGATTTGTATTTAACATTTTTGTGAGCCTTGGTCTTGGTCCTCAAACTGAAGAGTCTCTTAACTTTAGTCTTTGGAACTCTCCTCTTCTTCTGTCCAAACACACTTTCCTTGGCTCAGTCAATGGCAACTGCTATGGGCTGAATCGTGTCCTTCTCCCCACTTTCAATTCCACTGTGGAAGTCCTAGCCCCTAGGACATCAGAGGGTGACCTTTTTTTTTAAACTGAAGTACAGTTGATTTACAATGTTGTGTTAATTTCTGTTGTACAGCAAAGTGACTCAGTTTTATATATATATATAAATATCTATATATATGCACGCACACATTCTTTTTTATATTCTTTTCCATTATGGTTTATCCCAGGATATTGAATACAGCTCCCTGTGCTATTCAGTAGGACCCTGTTGTCCGACCATTCCATATATAATAGTTTGCATCTACTAACCCCAGACTCCCAGTCCATCCCTCCCCCACCCCACCTCCCCCTTGGCGACCGTGAGTTTGTTCTCTATGTCTGCGAGTCTGTTTCTGCTCCATAGATAGGTTCATTTGTGTCATATTATAGATGCCACGTATAAGTGATATCATGTGGTATTTGTCTTTCTCTTTCTGACTTACTTCACTTAGTATGATAATCTCTAGTTGCATCCATGTTGCTGCAAATGGCATTAATTTGTTCTTTTTTTTTTTTTTTAATTTTTATTTATTTATTTATTTATTTATGGCTGTGTTGGGTCTTCATTTCTGTGCGAGGGCTTTCTCCAGTTGTGGCAAGTGGGGGCCACTCTTCATCGCGGTGCACGGGCCTCTCACTGTCACGGCCTCTCCTGCTGCGGAGCACAGGCTCCAGACGCGCAGGCTCAGTAACTGGCCCACGGGCCCAGCCGCTCTGCGGCATGTGGGATCCTCCCAGACCAGGGCTCAAACCCGTGTCCCCCGCACTGGCAGGCAGATTCTCAACCACTGTGCCACCAGGGAAGCCCTCGTTCTTTTTTATGGCTGAGTAGTATTCCACTGTGGATATGTACCGCACCTTCTTCATCCATTCATCTGTCAATGGACATTTTGGTTGTTTCCATGTTTTAGCTATTGTGAATAGTACTGCTACGAACATAGGGGGTGCATGTCTCTTTTTGAATTATAGTTTTGTCCGGATATGTGTCCAGGAGTGGGATTGCTGGATCATACGGTAATTTTATTTTTAGTTTTCCATCAGAGTGTAATCTTATTTGGAAATATGGTCATAGCAGATATGATTAGTTAAGATGAGGTCATTTTGGAGAAGGGTCATCCCTAATCCAATATGATTGGGGTTCTTATTAAAAAGAGGAAATTAGGACACAGACACACACAGAGAGAATGCTGTGTGAAGATGAAGAGAGTGATACTCTTACAAGTCAAGGAACGCCAAAGACAGCCAAGAAACCGCCAGAAGCTAGGAGAGAGGGATGGAACAGATTCTCCCTCACAGCCTTCAGAAGGAACTAACTAAGCTGACACGTTAAACTCGGCCAAGCCTACAGAACCATGAAACAATATATTTCTGTTGCTGAAGCCACCCATTTGTGGTACTTTGTTATGCAGCTCTAGCAGACCAATACAGCAACTTGGACTCACCCCTGACTCTTCCTTCTCTCTCGTTTCATTCTCAATCTGTTCAACTCTATTTACTTTACCCTCAAAAAACATCCAGATTCTGATCACTTCCCATACGTCCTCTGGGACCACTCTAGTCCAAGCCATCAACACCTCTTCCCAGGATGTGTGGAAGCCTGCTCGCTCATCTTCCTGTTTCTCCTTGCCCCCTTCCTTCCCCTGTAGCTAGAACGATCCTTATTCGTTCCTTTGCTCAAAACCATCCAAGGGCTTTCCCTCACGCTCAGAGGAAAAGCCAAAGTCAACCTATGACCACAGGGCCCCAATGTGGCCCGTGAGACTTTACTAACCTTTCTCTCTTGCTTGCTGCCCTTCAGCAACACTGGCATCCTTGCCAGACCTCAAACACACCAGGCGTGCTCCCACCTCGGGGCCTTTGCACATGCTGCCCCCTGTCCACCCAGATATCTATACAACCCCACACCCCCACCTCCCTTCAGGGTGTCATCCAAATGTCACTTTCTCAGTCAGGTCTCTTCTGCCCCCTCTACTGAAAACACCCCTTCTGCCAAACCCCCTTCCCCTTCTGCTTTATTTTCCTCCCTAGCACATGTCACCAGCAAACATGCTGTGTATTTTCCTTCTTTAGTCTGTTTATTGTTTGCTTCATCCACACAAGAAGGTAAACTCAACAGGGGCCTGGATTTGCTTCTGTGTTATTTGCCACCATGTCCCCAGGGCATGGCATAGTCCCTGGTACATATTAGGCTCCCGATTAACACTTGGGATAAATGAGTGATCTCAGATGACTGGCCTTTTCATCAGTTTTGAACTCCTACTGCATTCCTTACATATAAGAATGTGATTGGTTTTTAACCGTCTTGAGAGTGAAAAGTATGTAGTGGAACCGAATGCAGAGAAGTCAAAGTGAAAGCATAGCATCAAAAAGATGCATTGTGAAATCCCAATTAAAACAGTAATTTGGCTCAATGACAAAATTAAAGCAAAGGTGGATTATTTTTCCTTCTTGTTCACTAACATCTCTCAATGACAAGGGAGCACACTTGCCTCTACGTGTCTCTCGGCAGCCCTCTGCTTCTTCAGTTTCTGTAACAGTGTACCGAGCTCATTCTCTATTTCTCAGGCTCTTTCTCATTGTCTTAATCACCAGTGTAGATTTTCTTTGGCGTTCTACCTTTGGCCATCTTTTTTTCTCATTTCTACACTTTATCCCTTAATGATCTTATCCACTCTCCCAGCTCAAACAGCTCTCCTGGTGAATGACTTCCCGAATCTTTATATCCAGCTCCAACCTCTCCCCAGTGTTCCAATTTCACGGGTTCACTTCCTTTACATAACTTCCCAGCCTCTATGGTCTACTGGCTTCTGGAAGGGTACTGCCATCTGCTAGGCACCCAGGTTCAAACCTTCACTATCACATCTAGTCAGTTACCAAGTCCCGCTTGTCCAGGCTTCACCATCTCCCATCACTTCTCTTCACCCTGTTGGGAGCCCTGGTTCAGACGCTTGTCACTTCCTCAGGGTTCTTCCCCAACACTCCAGTTCATTCTACAGTGGCTGACAAATGACGTTTCCTGTTATACAGGTCTGATTCTAGTACTGCCCAGTTCAGAAATCTTCCATCATCCCTACACAACACCACCATAAATGATAACGTTCCTGTCCCTCTTCCTTCATGCCTGCCCCCGCAGGTCCTCTCACTCTTGTGCTCGCCCCACTGCAACATCCCTGTTGAGGTGCTGTGGGTACCACCATCTGTACACCTACCCCCACCGCTCCGACTCCTGGGAAACCTGTCCATCCTTCAAGGGCCCCTGATGTTCTCCCGGCAGGATGCACCTCTCTCCCTTCTCCTGATTCGCTTTCGTGAATTCCTGATTTGCTCACCCCCCTCCCCCAGCGGTCATCACTTCTGCCCTGACATTCGTGCGTGATTTGTGCACTTATCCTAATCCCTTGAGGGCAAAGACCTTGTCCTCTGCCTCTCTGTGCTCTCTGCTGCCATTAGTGTGGTGCTGGGACTATTTATTGAATGAACGAAATCACAACCTTAATCTCATCACAGCAGAACATAAATTTCCAAAAGGCAATTTTAAAGAAGATAAATGAATGAGGCCAAGGTTATAGGTTCAATTCCTATATGGTTCATTTAGCTTTGCACAGAGGGGAAAAAACATCCGGGGAGACAGACTATCCTCAAAAGCTCAGCGAGCTATCCCACAAGCGTCTGCATTAGTAACAAAGAAGACAGGCCACAAAGTGTGGACGGGTCAGGAAAACTCCAGTCTCCACTGACACCCTTTCATGTGATTACCTCTGAAACTGAAAGATGGTACATGGTTGGAAGGGTATATGTCTGGTTTCAGGAAATACATTACTACATTTTATAAGCAAGGAGAGGGAGGAGAGGAAAATGAGGAGAAGGGAGCAGATCTTGAACTCACTTCTTAGATTCTGGGTTATATCAAAACACAAAGCTTATTGAGTGATTTTTGGATGTAAGAATTCACCTTTATAGTATGTATAACCCATTAACATCTTATAACATCTAAGCATCTTCATGGGATGTGAGTCCCAAACACGCAGGGGTAAAGGCAGGCACAGGGGCTCAGTAAGGAAGCCTGGTTCCGGTTCTAGCTCAGCCACTAACTGGTAAAACCTTAACAAAATCACCTCTCCTCTTTGGGCCGTAATTCTCACCATAAGAATGTTGAACAGATCATCTCTAAGATCCTTTTCAAGATATCCCTTTAAGATAAATATGGGCACAAAAGATAAATGGAACACCCTGTCATGATCAAGCTTTATTTGAAGTGGATTTCAAGCTCAAATTGAAGACAGCACCTTATACACAGTAAATAGCCATTGTTTGATCTAGATCAAGCATAAAAACATCTACATGTAAAAACTTATTCTTTCTAGAACAGCTAATCCTATGGCACTTAAAATCTTTCTTGCATCTATATGATTGTGTCTTTGCTGATTTTGCTTAAAAATTCTGCATCAATGTATGCATTCAAATGGTATTCTACCCACTAAAAACCATTTTAACAGCGACGAGTTGGGAAAAACTACCCAAACTGGTCATTTTTGGTCTTGGTAATCAAAGAAATATTATGCACAGAAAGAATTTTATAATCAACAAAGGTAGTTCATAGGGTTTTAGACAAATGTTAAAATATTATATAAAGCAGAAATGAGCATTGTATTTCCACTTGTAAAGACAAGTGTCTCTCTTCGGGAAACACAAGGAAGGTGCAACTATTTTCAGTACCGAATAGAATAGTTCTAATGACTCAGTGAAGAGCTAAAGAGATTTATCAAAGGTTCATGCTGATTTGGGTGACAATTGGGAGGGGATATCCTAACCAATCATCAAAAACACTTACTGGGCAATCTTTTTCCACGAGACGGTTGGATGCTTAGGGAGAAGCAATAAGAAGCTGTGTGAGAAAAAGGGATTTCTACCGACTGAACTGGAAAATTCGGCTGAGAATCTATAATGCACCATGTTGTTCCAGGAATTACTATGTTATTTCCCCATCTTTACAACAATTACATAACAACACCATAGTGATTGATCCACTATTCAGTGACCAGAAATTCTTCACATGACAAGGAGTTTGTCCCATTTCTCAAGCTCACTCAACATCAATTAAGCAAACCTGTCTTTTGTACTTTCACTTAATCAGAGATGCTTCTACCATCATCACCAGCTGCTGAAAAGTTGAATCTTTCCACATGCAATCAATTCAAGCATTCATTCAGTGATCTAGAGCAGAGTGAGAGTTTGGAGGCCTATGCAAACAATACTTCAGGAAACATCCTTCTATCTGAACATGCTGGTGTGTTTTAAATCCTTCATTAATTAAGCTATTCATTGGAAGCCTGCTATGCCCCCCCCCCTTTTCTAGGCACTCAGATGAATAAGAAAAAGTCCCTATTCTCATGGAGTTTCTACTATAGTAGGAGAGAACAACAATACAGAAGTAAGGAAATAAATTCAGACAGTGGTAAGTGATTTGAAGAAAATGACAGAGACCGAGATTGGCTGGGCAGTGTTTGGTTAGGATTCTTTAGAAAGGTAGCCTGGGAAGGCATCTCTGGCGAGACTGAAAGGACAAAGTAGCCAGCCATGTGAAGATGCCAACAAAGGGAAGAGCAAGTGCAAAGTCCCTCAGGCAGGAATGAACATGACACGTTCCAGAGATGGAAACGAGGGCAAATGAGTAGCTGAAAGGAGGCAGGAGAGATGGGAGGAGGTAGGATGTGTGGGCCAAGAGGACAGAGAGAGACTACATGGGTCTCAAGGGCTGTGGTGATGACTCAGGGTGCCAGTTTAAGTGCCATCACGAGTGATGTGAATATTGAGATGTTTTAAGCAGAAGGGTAATACGATCTGCACGACATTTAAAAATCTGACTTTGGCTGTTGCCTGGAGAATGGACTACAGGAGTGGGTGATGCTGGAAGTGGGGAGACCAGCCCCGTGGGCTCCAGCAATTATCCAGGCAGGAGATGACAGAGCTTGGATTTAGCTTAAAGTAGTGAAGACAGTGAGAAATGGCCTCTTTGTTTTTTAAGTAGATAGTACCCACCGGACTTGCAGAAAAATTGTATGGTGGTGCTATTTATATTTTCATAGTGGAATGAAGAGCAGTTTGGCAGTTCAGGGGAGTTTGTTTTGGACCCGACAGTGGTAAAACAGTATCAGCATGGTATGTTCCTATTTTTGTAAATAATACAATAGCAATAATATTAAATGATAGTCTATCCATAGGAAAAGCTGGGAGCAAACATATATCAGTCTTATTTAACCTTTCTGGGCCCACTTTGTCATCTGTTAAGGAGTGCTAACAAAAGTCCTACCTTATAGGGTTCTTATAGATTAAATTAGTCAATACATACATACACACATATATAGATATAGATATAGATACAGATATATTTTAAAGGAATCCAATTTTTATTGTAACACAGTTATCAAAATATTTTTTTCTTTTCCATTAAGGTTTATTACAGGATATTGAATATGGTTCCCTGTGCTATACAGTAGGACCTTGCTGTTTATTTTACATATAGTAGTTTGCATCTGCTAATCCCAAACTCCTAATTTATCCCTCCCCAACTCCCTTTCCCCTTTGGTAACCATATGTTTGTTCTCTATGTCTGTGAGTCTATTTCTGTTTTGTAAAAAAGTTCATTTGTGACATATTTTAGATTCCACATATACATGATATATGGTACTTGTCTTTCTCTGCCTGACTTACTTCACTTAGTATGATAATCTCTAGGTCCATCCATGTTGCTGCAAATGGCATTATTTCATTCTTTCTTATGGCTGAATTACTCAATATGTTTAAGAGCACATACAACAGTGTCTGACACATATTCAGAGCTATTTAAATTCTGGCTATTATGAATCAACATTATTGTTGGATCTACAACTCTTTTTTTTTAAAATTCATTTATTAATTTATTTATTTTTGGCTGCGTTGGGTCTTCATTGATGTGCACGGGCTACTAGTTGCGGTGAGCGGGGGCTACTCTTCGTTGCAGTGTGTGGGCTTCTCATTGCGGTGGCTTCTCTTGTTGCGGAGCACAGGCTCTAGGCGGGCGGGCTTCAGTAGTTGTGGCTCATGGGCTCTGGAGCGCAGGCTCAGTAGTTGTGGCTCGCAGGCTCAGTAGTTGTGGCACAGGGGCTTAGTTGCTCCACGGCATGTGGGATCTTCCCGGACCAGAGCTTGAACCCGTGTCCCCTGCATTGGCAGGCGGATTCTTAACCACTGCACCACCAGGGAAGTCCCTACAACACTTAATAGTGACTGGCATAGTAGTAGAACTAAAGATAATTCTACTTTTCTATAGCATATTTTTCTGTACTGCTTTAAATTTATATAAGCATGTATAACATTGGTTAGCAGCAGAAAAAAAGGTTTTTAAAAATATAGTATAAGAGAGTGGTACAGCAACAGCCATATTGTTTATTTACTGTTTAGGCAATATTCTGTGTGAATACGGATTTGAGAATCTCTTTTAAGAATTCTGGTTCCTCTGGTGACTGTAGCATGTAGGTTGGGAACAGCCACATTAGATCATTAGGATAAACAATCACTGAGATCCAAATACATACTTTTATATAAAGAACACTAAATTTAAGAAACCTAAGAATTTGGAGAACACTCAATATACAAAAAATACATTTGAAAAACAAATCACCTTTGACTACTAGTTTACTAAAATCCTTACTTTCACCCGCACATAAATGAGGCAAAAAAACCCCTTTTGCTGACTATTTCCTTTTTGAGTCACAATTTTTAACATGAGATATCCCATTTTAGTTTTCCCACTATTTAGGGGGAATATTTGGGAGTGATTCTTGTGGTATATTTTCTTTGGTGGTATTATTATTTTTGATGATAAGTGAATCATTAATGTTTTGGGGGATGACTTACCACTAAATAAAATTCCTCCTCTTAAGCCACAATTCATAATGCACCACAGACAGGAATTAAATAACTGGTACACATCTTTCAATCTCAGATGTATGAATAAAATTATAGATAAAGCTACCTGACACAGAAACTTCAAGGACATAACTAGCTTGGAAAATAAAAATTAAAGCCCCCAAATGGCTGATTAGTCTTTTCCAATTTACCTTTCTGTTTGTTTGTTTTTACAATAGTTTATATGATTAGTAATATTTATTAGAGTGGCTCTGTTTAATAAGTATTTTCTATACTTTGAATTTCATTTAAGTGAATGCAATTTTTCCATAAAAGACTTAAAATTATAATCAACAGAGCATAGCTTCAGCACAGTAGGAACATATCCTGACAGAGATCTAGAAGGAAAAAAAGATAGGAATATTTTGGATCACATGCTAAGCCTAGCCTAGGATGCGTAAAATTTCATTTTAAAAATAAAGATCTGTGCTAGAAGGACATTCAAGTAACTTTTTCTCCTTCAACTATGGCTAGACAAATTCCCACTTGATGAAAATATGCAAAATCTATTTTTCTGTAAAATAGGCAAAAATATTTAAATCTAGATGAAAATGTATTTTCTAACAAAACAAAGAGTCAAATGTAATTACTGGCCACTGTACTGTCAATGAATCATTTTGATCAAGTGACTTCCACACCAGCTGTGTGGAAGTCCTTCTGAGAACACAAAGATAACAAATGACTTCTACTCTCAATAAGTTTATAATCGAGCAGGGTAGGTAAGACACGCGGATTGGTAAATATTAAAGTCACTGTGTGATAGGAGTCATCCATGGCTAAAAATAAAGAATTCATAGAGTCCAATAACTTGCAGTTGGGTTGAAGGAAAGCTTCACGAAGAAATGGGGAAAGGTGAAAATGAGCTGGACCAAGAAAAACGTCCAGACAGGGGCAAATGCATTGGGATCCAGAACTCAATGAGTTATACACTGACAAGCATGGGAAAAGGCCCAAATCATGAGTCTCTAACACCAGATTCAGTGGTTAGAGATGATTCTAGGACAGTGAGTTGAAACATCTGGTAGACAACTGAAAAGGTGACATGAAAAATGAAGCGAGGTACAAAGATCTACCATGTTGGAGGACACGAAGTGACGGATGACAACTGTTAATATGTACAATACGGATAATGAGAACAAAAGGTCTGATGAACTGAAAGAAAACTAAGGACCACTGAATAGGGGAAGCAGGAAAAACAGGTTCAACAAGAGAAAGTTTGGAACATCACTTAAGAGGTAGGTCACTCTTAGAGAGCAAGGACTCTCGATTTTATTCTTAGAACAATGAATGAGTTCACTTCGGCAAAAGGTGAAATGAGGAGAAAAGAAGGTCACCGATGGAAATCTACAGAAAACTCACACTTCTGGTTAGGCAGGGAAAGAACTTGCTAACAAACCTGAGGAAGAAAGAGGCGGGAAGGCAAGATGATGCAGAGTCTTGGAATCAACGGGAAGAGATCAGGAATGGGGGACCAACAGTGTCATATGCCACCAAGAGAGCAAGACTAAAGGTGGACCACTGGGCTGTGGTCACTGTTGACACCGTTGACGTTAGCGATGGTTGTTTTTTCTGCATATATAAGATGCATATGTAAGCCATATTGAAGTGAAAGGCACTCCCCATCTTCTCTATTAAGAAGTTTCCATATTCAGGGAAGTTGTCTTTGTCATAAAACTACTACCTGGTAATTTGAGCACATGCAAAGTCTCTAAAAAAGATCTAACATCAAATCATCTCCAGAAACATTTACTGAGCACATATATGCCAATCAGTGGTTGCTAGTACGATGACCAAATATATGTGCTAAAAACATGCCTCCACATTTTATTTTACCTCTGTAATCACTGGCATGTGTGAGTGTTAGTTATTTAGAATCCCCTTGGAAGGAATCATAAACTTATCACACGATCTGTTGGACAGTACTTTATAAAGTATGTTGGAAGACGACTACCTCTAAATACTTGCTTGAGTGCATAAATTATGTTTTAAGAAGATTACCACAAAATGCCTAAGTGTTTTTAATTACAGTGACTTTGCTTTTGAAACATACTATAAACAGAAAGAGACTCACAGACTTTGAAAACAAACTTATAGTTACCGAAGGGGAAAGGTGTGGCGGAGGGATACATTAGGAGTTTGGGATTAAGATATACACATTCCTGTATATAAAATAGACAATCAACAAGGACCTACTGTATAATACAGGGAATTCTGCTCAATATTCTCTAACAATCTATATGGGAAAAGAATCTGGAAAAGAATGGATATATGTGTATGTACAACGGAATCACTTTTCTGTACACCTGAAATTAACACATTATAAATCAACTACACTCCAATATAAAATAAAAATTAAAGAATAAATAAAAATTGTGAAAAAAAAGAAACATACTATAAATATTAAACATGATTTAACTTTTCCCCCTGAACATTAACTATCCTTATGTTAAGATGCAGACTTAGATGCTGATACGGATGGCCTGAGACTCTGAGCAGTAATGGACACTGGACCTAGCTGTGGACCCTGAACCTGAGTTATTTAGAAAATTGCTGATTTCAGCGTGTTTTTTGTTTATCACATTTTAAAGAAGTTGATGGAAAACATGCTTCATCATGGCCTTTCTGAGCAACAGAATATGGCTTCTTTCTATAAATTTAATTAATGAGTCCAAACTCCAAACTGCTTTTTCCCTGAGTTGTTTTTCTTAAATTCTCGAAATAATGATTTTCATCGCCACTGATATGGCCCTCTGATTTGCCAACTCAACTCAATTCAGTTATGACCGCTGCTATGCAAGACTCGCGTGTAAGATCACAGAGGTTTTGCAACTGGCACCCTCCATCCTACCTGCCTTATACTAAGTTTTTTTCACATGGGATAAAGGGGTAGCCTTCATTATTTCAATAATTGACATGTGATAGGTTTAGAGAGGCTCATTCCAAAATCTATAAATTAATGACATTAATGACAATGTCCTAGCACATTTGCTGACATGGCACCATGCCATATTTACTTCAAATCTACTCAATGTCTGGTTTTGAGCAGAGTTACCACCCTTGAAATATTAAAAACAGCATCTTTTTTTAATTTAATTTTTATTTTATGTTGGAGTATAGTTGATTTACAATGTTGTGTTAGCTTCAGGTGTACAGAAAGCGATTCAGTTGTACATATACATATATCCATTCCTTTTCAGATATTTTTCCCATATAGGTTATTACAGAATATTGAGTAGAGTTCCCTGTGTTATACAGTAGGTCCTTGTTAATTATCTATTTTGCATACAGTCGTGTGTATATGTTAATCCCAATCGCTTAATTTATCCCCCTTTCCCCTTTGGTAACCTAAGTTTGAAAAACAGCCTCTCTTAACATGACAGCAAAAGTCCTAAGGAATGCTTATGTTAATTGGATCAAATAAATTCATTCTTTATCATTTCAGTTTCTGAATAATCAATGAGGTATCACCACTTTAGAGTTAGGGGAAAAAATTGAAAAAAAATCCCAAATAATCAACTTATTTTCTTAGAGTTAATTCTATAATTGTGAAATAACATCACTGCGTTCAGATCAGCTTAATACTCTGAAATGATCTTTCAGTAAAGGTATAAGGAATCTATCAGAAAAAAATCTTTTCCATTCACACTTTAGTTTATAACAGGTCAAAAGAATATTCCTTTTCCAAACACTGATGCATTTTTCTAGTTACGAGGGTTTTCTTCACGGGAGCCTACAGTCTAACCACACGTGAAAAGAGCCACCTTGTCCTCATTCTGCTTGAAGGCAGGATGACTCAAGGCTGGTTCCTGTCGGCAGGCATCACTACAAGGAGTGGTTTGGTCAGAGCTGCAAAATGCTACTCAGGGACATGACCAGCCTCACTGGTAAGCTCTGAAAAGAAGGCATATGTGTGCACAGACACCTAAAGAGGAACACAGATGCACCCTCGAACATGCAAGAATCTTCTGCAGTATTCTTCTGCTCTGCAGGTATTCTTCATAAGAACTCCCTCGGAAGAAAATGGCAGAGGCTTTAAGGAGAAGCCAGCATAGGGCACTAGTCAGTAGACTTGGATGACTGAGTCTGCAAGGAAATTCAGAGGCGCCTTTTCGACCCCACCCCCCCTACCCTTCAGGACTGAGGGATCAATGCTGTACTGTTCCATCAAGAGCTGCCTACGCTCGCCTTTAAGTTCCCTACAGAGCTCCCTTTTAAACTTCTCCTGCTTAAGCACAGTCTGTAGGATTAAGCCATATGAAATTGCTGTTCAACTGTTTTTGACCTGCAAAATCAGGCATTTCTTATGGTTCAATTTAACACATTTCTGGACACTGGCTTCAATGATAAAACCAGGGTCTATCACAGGACAGCATTTCCAAATCGATAAAATCATCATCTACTATTATGTGGGCAATAGCATTCTACTAAGTATCATGGTCTCAGGCCTTCAAGGTAACACACTGAAGTACTGAGATGAACTTAGATATTGCTGATCCCACCCCCAGACCGCTGAGTTCCTTTCCATTACCATGTTCTCCAGCAATTTTGGCTCTTATTTTAAAAACTGTTCATTTTTTCTGATTGATTTCATTACTTTTACTTTTCAGTGAAATGCTAGTTTAAAAAAATTAATAAACAAAACTGTTTGCTCATTTTCTGACTTGACATGAACAGAACAATGACAGAATCCTGTGTACTTTCTTTGGGTCTTTATTATTCTTAGGGTTTGACACTTGGAGCTGTTTCTTTGATTGCCTCCCTCCGAAAACACTTGACACCCAAGGCTTCGCAAAGGCTGGGTTTTGGCTAGCAAAGACTGTCTGCACCCATGTGCTATCTCAGTGTGGCTCCATGCGGCCAACTCAGAGGTACATAAAAATGCAGGATTTATTTCACGAGCTATCATCTTGTCCAGGTATCTTGTACCCTACTTTACTCTTAAGGAAAAAAATCAAGACAAAAAATATCTACCAAATACTCTGCTTCCTCCTTCTCCTCTTCCCACCTCTGTCCCCACCTTCCTTCTGCCCCAACCCCACTATCATACATATTTTGGCTTTGAGAAAAAAGCTACCACTATTATTAGAGGTGTGGGTATATTTGGTTCTTGTAGAGAAGACATTAAAAGTATTTAAATATTTCATTTAAATTGAAGAGACCATTTAGGTATTTGCCAGTAGTGGACCCACCTTTTTTCTAGTTAGCTCACATATACCTTCTTCCTCACCGTGTCTCTGTGACTAAGGAATAGGAATAGTTACCTCCACATCTCTCTCCAAACCTAGCGGTCGTGTGCTGTGAGCAATAAGCAGGTGTTGCAACAACTGTTTTGCCCCTCTTTTCATTTACTTGACACCATTACTGAGCACCTAGCATATGCCAGGCATTGTCCTAAGTCTTGACCAGCTAACAAAATACACTAAAATCCCTGTAATTTGGAGGTCATATTCTTGGGCTCAGATGGGGGTGGGGGGAGCAAGGGGACTGGATAAATCCCTACTGGAAAGTAAAGGAATATTGATATATGTATTAACTTCTGAAACCATTTAAAATTATTTTCCTCACTCTTATAAAACGTATCAAGCCTGCTTAAAAGAGTTCTTCCTCAAAGCAGGAAAAATCAAAATGAAAGGTCTAGATTCAGTTAACTCAATGTAACTTCTTGTAAATGAGATGACAGTCATGAGATTCAAGAAAGTACCCCCGAGAGTACTGAATCAGGATTTAAATACATACTTTCACGGTTTAGTCCTGGGGTGTGTGTGTGTGTGTGTGTGTGTGTGTGTGTATGAAAATGCCCTTGGAATTTAAGTAAATATGCTAGTCTTTTCTTGCTTTCAGTGAGATGTGGTAGTCCTTCCAATAAAAGGTACTCATGTTTTTACAACTGGCGTTAATACTCCATTTAATTATCTTCCAAGGTTGTGAAAATCTGTACTTATGAAAAGACAATTGTTAACTTGCACCAAAATAACTTTTATCATTTTCCTGACATTCTTAAAAGCAATCACAGAAGCTTTTCTCAAAAGTTTAAAAAATCAAGTTAGGTTTTTGCCTTTGGAATGGATCTGAGAAAAGATGAAAAACATTTTAAAAACAAGGCAAATGGCATAGATATCAAAGCAAACATGACATTGTTTAGTGGTCAGAAGTAGTTCCACTAGAACTTGTGAAAAAAGAAAAAGATTTCAGAATGCCTATAAATAGTGATGAAAGATGGTGAAGTTGAGGAAGGGCGTTCCTTCAGTTTTAATAGCAACAAGGCAAGAAGCAGTGGATAAGTAACTCAGATCTATCTTGCTTCAAAAATCTTTCCCTGCCACTACTGTTGCCAGAGAAGAAACAGATGAACGGCCATCTGATACCACCCTGATACCCACCACCAAAGATCTGAGGGAACCTGGCCTTTCTCTTTCTATTTTATTGTATGGAATTACCTAATATAAGACCTACTAAACCTCCTATGTTTAATCTCAGTGCCATAGAACTAGGACTGCTAGACGTCCCGACTTGATTTCAAGGACACTGCATATACCCTCTATCAAAACTGTACCATAATCACCTGTTTGCAATAAAAATTTTAAAATCTGCATCAATATTCCCTTTCTCGTGTTTGAAATCTGTATATACTATATATACTCTTTGGAAGAGATTAATATAAAATATTTTCAAACAGAGGGAACATAATACAGATGCATATACATACAAGGATGTGTATCTGGGTAAATTCTACCTGATTTAAAGAATATGGTCACCAACATTTTTTTTTTTTTAATACAGTAAAATAACGTTCAGGAATCAAGATAGCATCTTGGCCTTTTCTCCTCTTAATTTAATAAAACTTATCCAAACTGATAATACAATTTTTAAGGGCCCAGAAAAGAAGGAGTTGGCCCCAGGGGTGCTGTGATCGCAGCAGGGGGGGGGGGTCACAGGGACAGCAGGCAACTTTTTTCTTTTAAGATTTTAGCATTTTTTATTTTTTATTTTTATTTATTTATTTTTTTGGCCACGCCGCGCGGCATGTGGGATCTTCCCCCATCAGGGATCGAACCCGAGCCCCCAGCAGTGGGAGCACGGAGTCCTGACCACTGGACCTCCAGGGAAGTCCAGCAGGCAACTTTCAAGAGCCAATGTGGACACCTGAGAAGGGACACAGCTGGGAAAAGAAGGTAGTCAGGAAGCAGGAAGAGAAGGCCAAGAAGGCACACCGGGAAAAGGGGTGCCTGCTAGAGCCGGTGGGTGCAGAGATGCCCAAAGCTGGGACAAGGAAAGTTTCCAAGTCAGGGAGGCCACTGGAAACCAGCCAACAGAATCACAGCCATCTGTGCAGCAGAGTCAGATACGAGGTGGCTGGCCCGGGCCAGGTCAAGCTGGCGGGCAGATGTATACCACAGTGTTGGGGCAGATGAATCTTGTGGTGTCAAAGTCTGCCTTGTCCTGGGAGCCTCCCCAGCTTGCCCGGGGCACTTGAGCCCTGCCTGCCCTGGCCGATAACAGTGCTCAGCCCAGACCACGTCACAAGCAGCAACAGGTCAGCATGCTCAGTAGGCAGTAGGAGGCTGGTGCATGGGAAAAAAGGGAAGTTGATGCAGGTGAGAAAGAAAGGAGAGAAAAACAAACCTCTAAAAAAAAAACCCCAGGCAGTCAGAAGCAGCATAAACTTTCTGAGTATGTTAAGTGTTTTAAGGGAAATGCTGTTAAGAACAGATGGTGTTCAGAGACACAAGTGCTAAATAATTTATTGGAGTCCTAGGAGGGTGGGTATATACAAGTTTAGTCAGGAATGTTACCTAGACGTGGCCTGTATTTCCAAGGAAGGAACAGGAAAATAATGGTAGACATCAATTTGAGATCAAGGGAAACATAATTCTGAGGTATGCATCCAAGTTCACTGTTTATCTTCTGGGCAGAGAAGACTATTTGCTAATTGAAATAATTAGAGCCACACTAAATGGAAAGATCATTATAAAGTGATAAGCGTAAGAAGTTAAGGGTAGGAAAAAGGATGTGTTAGGATAGAAGAATGTTCTACCGCATGTTTGTAGAATAAGAATATAATTTGTGAGGTCTTAAATTAAGCTAAAAAGTTTTGTTCATTTTTATTTCCAAAATTTAAGTTATAGAAGCACATAGGAGTTTATGAGGAATTAAGTTTGCTGTAAAGTACATTATGCTAACCTTATGTTATAAACCATGTGAAAAATATAAAATATAATGAAAATAATTACCATATGCCATTCATACAACTAACAGAAGAAAATCTGGATGTTCCAAGAGTCAACAGATCCCAAGCAACTCTGAACAAATTTCTAATTCAATTTATAATTCCTGAAATAGGGAAAAATATTTCAACATAGGCTTATTTAAATAAACACATTATATATGAATAATATAAAATGTGATCATAATAAATAAGGGATAATTTGGTTTGTGAAATTTCATAGTGCTACTTGATTATTATTCATAAACTTCTTTTTCCTTAAAACCAGTATTAAAACCATCCTAAAATATACAGAGTGTAGTGAACCCAATGGAAAATTTTCACCTCACTCAGAACCTTAGAATCCTTACTGTGAACATCTGATGAGAGCCTTAATGTGTTTGGCCTGAGAATAGGGAGCGGGGGAAGGGGGGTACATGTAGGGTGGGGACACCACTGGAGTGAGGTGCTATTTTGTTGATGATTTCCTATTAACTACTGGAATTCTGCGTACAAATTAGAAATTGCAGGCTCTAATTAACTTGGATATATTTAACTGTGAGTTTTTGGAGTGTTTTTTAAATGCACACAACTCTGATGTAATGGGTCTTATAATGTGCATTTTATAGATCCTGAAGTTGACCCAGAATCTAGGGATGAAGGACCAAAGATAGGAGAGTTTACTCTTATTACTCACAGTTGCATAAAGTTTAAAGACCTAGTATGAGCACTAAACAAATAATGGCATCACAGTAATATAGGAATAGGGATTTCCTCTTCCTAATGATATGTACAGTCCCAGCAAACATTACCCAAAACCAGAAAAGGACTACAGTCCGGTAACAACAGTTACATATGGTATTTTTTAGCAAGTGGGACCAGATGAAACAGATGAGTACAGACACTCTCCCTTTCCCACAATTAGTAATAGGTTGTTCCCGAGAAACAAATGTCAATCATTCACAAGGGTACCACAATTTCCTATTATTTGTTCAAGAGAAACTGGGGTAATACTGCACAGAGGTACTGTATTTCTTTTACACTATGAAATGATTTACTGCTGAGTTACAACATTAATACCATAACCCAGTGATAAATTTCTCTTTTATAAACAGTTTCAAGAATAGTGACAGCTGTTTTTAACTCTAGTTAAAATAACTAATTACATGTGTTTGTACATTATTTCAAGCAAGATTAAGACAGATCATAATTTACTGTGTTGAGTGACTTGATAATACCACTTAATAGATTTGTTTCATTTGATCTTTAGAAGCAAATGTTCAATTTCTAAAAGGAATGAAAACATTCATAAATAATTTTTTTGGACTGTTCTTTCATAATCAAACATTTGGGAACTAGATCTATAGTAGCAACTTAAAAATCAGCATTCACCTCACTTTTTGATAAATATTAGCATAAAATCCTACAAAATAGAATATTTTCATTCATAAAAGCTTAAATTCCAGCTCTTAAAGAATTTTAGTCTGTTACGTTGTAATATTAAGCAATCTAATGAGTACCCAAAGAAGACATTTAAAGACTATTAAAACAATACGAATCATCGCTGTACAGAAAATAATGTGCCCTGGAATCCTCACGGCTATTGGTCATCCTCATGATTTTAAATATTATAATAAAGTATCTAAGTGCCTAAAAATTAATCTACGTCAAACTTGATGGAAAGCATAACACTAAATGAACACGACCTTTAATTCTTTTTCTTCCTATTATTGGAAGTGCCGTAACTATCGAGAATATGATTTTACGCCAGACTTACGGAAAGAGGAAACAACACAGTCTAAAGACTCATGTCTACAATGTAAAAACAAAATATGAGCAAAGTCCCGCCCTACGTCTTCCAGCTCAAAGTATCAACCAGAGAGGGTTCAGAGTATTTATAAAAAAGCAATGCATATGCTGACAACCTTACATACAAACATAAAATGAACCTATTTTCCTTGATGTAGGGTTAACTAAGAATTTAACTGAATCAAATCAAGCATTGCCTCCATTCCTTGCCACACTATGTAAAAGCAATAATTTCAGCTGGCTTCAAACTGACAAAAATATCTAGTTTCACCTTAAAATCATCCGTTTATATCAGGAAAAATGAAAACTTAGTAACAGGAGATAAGCGTATCCTTTAACAGAATTTCACTGAGTTCCTATGGGAGAATGAGTCTAGTTTTCAACAACTGTTCAAAGAAATTTTAAAGCTTAATGTATCCTCACAATTTTTCTGAAGTGCACTTTCTTCTAACTACTATAACTCGAGTTAATATGATCTTACTTCCCTGGAGAAATAAAAATGTGCTCTGCAATTTTTCAGTTTATAAATACAGTTACCTCTTCACCTAGAAGGGTTAACATGGAAAGTTATGAGCAATACCAAAAAGAATGTCAATTACAGCAAAGAAAAATTCAGTGTACTTAGATATGCCAAGAATGGGACAGGGCTTTCAGGCTATCAAGAAAGAGAATTAAGTCTGTTTCAGAGCATATATATGTACATGATATTTTTCTCTGGTAAATCCAAAATAAGGTAAGAGAAACAGATTCCTATGCATTAATTCCCTTTTTATGCTAATTTTGGATGTTATAATGTGTTTGAGAGAAGGGGTGGACGCTAGTTGGGGAAAACACTGACCAGAAAGAGAAACAATCCCAGGCCACCTGTCCTCCTTGGGCCAGAGCTGTAGGTACCTCTGGGAGCCATTTCCTTGGGAACTCCACTGAGCCTCTGACACTCCCTTTATCTCCCATTGGCACTTCATTCTTTCCTGCTCCCCGGCTCTCTAAGTTCAAGCTGTCATGGCTTTGACATTCCCTCTGTTCTTTTATCCCTTTGTATAATTACAATCCCCAAAGCAGAGGAGACAGACTATGACACCACTAGCTAGTTAATCCCATGGGGGAAAAAGTGGGTAAAAGATGAGAAAATTCATTTTTAATTTTCCTCTATAAAACTAGTGCCCCTGATTATATGAAAATGCAGGGATAACTGCTGAACTATAGTTAATTACATTTAATTGAAACAAAAGTTTCAATTCAGTCAAACACTGTTGAGCACATTCTATGATTCTATATGTTATCATAATGACTCTGTGTTCTTTCCTAATTAAAAATATGAACACTTTATGTACATGTATGTACTTTCAATCATTACCAAATATTTTTATTTACATTTTGTCCTTCATGATTAAGAAAATTCAACTGCAAAACATTCAGATACTCATGTATTTTAAAGCTTCAAAAATCAGTATTTTCTCAGCTATTTCCTATACCTTGTGCTTTCTCAATTCAAGTTCTAAACTTTGCCCTAGATTTCACTGCTTCTTTCTGCCTTATGCCTTATGAAGAGATCTGGTTAAATAGCAACATTCTCTGAATTTTCATTTTCTATGCTTTTTACACTTCTCAATTCAGTCTGACAAATATTCAGCAAGCATCTACGCTATGCAGGGCATCACGCTAAATGTTCTGGGAGATGGAAAGATTCCTGTCCTTTCAAGGAACTAATAGAGAAGCAAAATATGTGTAAAGATAGTCATATGTAATATTCATAAAGGCTATATCATTTATAGAAATTGTATCATAGAAACAAAATAGGAAGAGATTAATTCACTTTAGAGGCAGTAATACCTGAGGTGGGCCTTGAAGTACCAGTAAGATTTTAACACCTATACGTTTTCATTAACTTATCTGAATATCTTTTAGATTATTTGTTTACTACATGGTAGGCTCAGACAATAATTAAAACCAGAACCATTTTATGTAATAGGAATATTAGAAGAAAATGTGTTCAAAATGAATACTGTAGGCAAGTCTAATATATATTACAGTATAAGAGTTTGTGCAATAGGGATAAAAGTAGAAAAGTCAAATAGGCTATTCCTTCAACAAACATTCACAAAACAGGTTAACAGAATACAGAGAGGATGCTGACAAAGTCCTTGCTGGGAAGGAGCAAGGAAACAAAGAAGAAAGAAAGTCCCAAATTAAACTGTGTGTGTGTGTATGTGCACCTGCGCACGTGAGCGAATGGGTATAGATAACCAAAGGGACAGAAATACCAGGAAATTGCCTAAAACTCATTTGGCAAGAGTAATCTGAAGAATTCCAGGAGTGGTGACAAGGGAAGGAAAATAAAAGTCAAGGAAAGAGATGGGTAGATGAAAAGACAGAGTAGCAAGGAAGGAATACAAGGTGGACATAAGTGAAAGATGGCAGTAATAGAAAGAGTAGAATTTACAAGACTGAGAAGAGAAACAAAGAGGATGGTATGGAAGGATGAGAGTTGAAGGACTCTGTAGGGAATGTAAGGAAAAGAAAACAACAAAGAAGTGACAGACAACATTAGAAGGAAAAGGAAGGAAACAGGGCTGAGAAAAAAATCACACCTAGCAAAGTGCAAGAAAAAATTATTTTAAATATTCTACGTGCTACAAGTGCAAACATATAGCACGTGAAAGAAGTAAACAATCAGAATAATTGGGTCATTTTTATCATTTATCTTTAAAAGATAAGAAGGAGCATGTGAAGGAAGAAGATAACTGTAAGAAAAGTAAATAAAAATTAAAATAACCTTGCTTAAGAGTATGGTCAAGTAAGCCAATTTTAGTCATTACGTACAACTGAAAGGATTAGAAAAATATAAGCACCATAGATAGGTCAGTCTTACTTCTATACCAATAACATTACAAAATTGATAAGGCTTTTCAAAATATTAAACTTTTAAACAAGTGATACCAGGTTCATAGCACTTAGGATTAATCAGCAGTGTCTCCTTCATGTCAAGGGATATTTTTGTAAAGAACCCATCAATAAGGGAAACACATGATTGACCGTGACCCCAAGAACCCAGGGTGTTCTTCCCCCACTGTGACTGCTGCTGACAAGCGTATTAGGATTCGTCAGAGAATATCAAGAAAATTTTAAAGCATTAACAACCTTAAATTCAGATGACTGTTATTTTTCAGTTGAACTATTCAATACATACCTAGTCACAGTCAGCTCCTTATCTACCTCTTTTTGCAACGCAACTGGCAAAAGTACTTAAAATTTCTCTCCATTTTCAAAATATAGAAGAAACATGCTAAAAATTATGCCATCTATAACAATAAAAACCCAGCAACTTATAATTCAATTCTTGGTTAATTCATAATTGCTGCTAGGACAACAAATAGTTCATTAATTCATATTTGATTACATCAGTTTCTGGTAAATCATTATGCAGTTTTTAACAGTAGTCAGAACAGAAATTCAAAAGCACACACACCCCTTCAGGTCACAGACAAGACAACAAAGGGTGAGGACGGTTACCAGCCCATCTCTACCTACGTGAGTAATTACGACTTCCAAGGTGTTCCCATACCAATTCAATTCACTTTAAGCAATATTTTATTGATCTTCTACAGTATGAGAAACGATGTTGTACAAAAGAATGGGACAATGCAATAGTTCAGGGATGGGGTGCGAAAGGAGCACCAAGGAGGGCTGAGCGTGGACATACCTCTCTCTACTGATACTTATTCCTCCGGGTTCTTCTCTGCATACACATGTGTCCCCAAGAAGCCTGACGACTCCTTGAGAGTACAGGCTGACTTTCTCGTCTTTGACTGCCCAGCCAAAGGTGCGACATATCTTAATCCTCAATACATGTTTGCTGACATAAATGCATGAAGAAGTGAAGCGAAGGATCATGAACAGGTCTGAGTCTTCATAGCTAGCTCATGGCAGGATCAAGCCCAGGTCCTGCCCAGTGATCTTTACTTTTACCTAGAGGAATACTAGATTTGTTCCTTTTTGTAAGAAATCAGGTAGGTGAAAAAGTACACTGAGGTTATTTCCATAAGGATTCCTGCCGGTCCATCTTGCTGTCAAGAATCTTACTGTGACAGCCTTCTGACCAGCTAGAAAGGTGAGAGGAACCATGACTGTCTGTCTTGTGAGCCAAGCTTTATTTGATACTGACATCCAGAGCTCCAATGAGCACTTGCTGCCATCAGATGGCACACTGGCCCACGGCAGTGTGATCCCAGGCCACTGCCCACACCTTCTGACCTTCAAGGGGAAGAGGAAGGAAACTAACACATGCTGAACATAAAAGCACTGAGGGGCTAGAGTCTTTGCGTGCATTCTTTTCTTTAATTCTACAATAAGTCTTCTTGCTATAGATAACTGTTCTCACTTTACAGACGAAAAACTCAGGCCCAGAAAAAGCGAAATATAGCTACCCTTGGTTACAGAGCGAGTATCTGGAAGAGGCAGACTTGAACCCGGGTGAGTAAGACCTGGAAGCCAATTCTCTCTCGACATCTCTCTGGATTGTACAACACAGAGGTCATTTCCAAAGCCCAGATCTCTTGAGCAATAGCTGCTCTGAGAGTCCCACTCTAGGAGCGCCAAGGGTTTACTTCATAGGAAGAAAGTGAACTGAGGATGTCAGAAGAGACCAGGGCCCAGGATGTTTTCTGCTCCAAGAAGGAAGTGATTTCCCCCTTGTTGCAACCTTTTTCATGGGATGAATTCATTAAAAAATGCTCAGGGCTCTCTAATCTGTAACTTGTATCACCGAAGACAAAGAAAAACCGACTCTCCCTGAAGGATGAGGCTGAAGTTCTACAGATTCTAGGGGTGCCAATGAGAGAGGTAACATGTCCAATTTACAGAGAAGTCAAGAGAGGAAGTACAGTTCATCTTCTGAAATTAAAAACTCCCTCCGGATGGCCACAACCTGCAGCTGCTTTCTCTCCTTTACATGTGACGAAAGGACGAGGTATCACAGTCACAGTCAAATATAGAGGACCTTAAGAAGTCTGATGCTTTCTCATATAATTTCTATCAATCTATTTCACACGTGTGGCATGCTGTAAAATACATTTATCTTTCATAGAATTTATTCTAGAGGAACATATTCCCATGTTATTTCTATTCAAAGAATGATTTTACAGTGTGTGTTTAAACAAATGATTAAAATTGATGAAATTTTATACATCATTTATTGTATAATTAACATATGACTAGGAAAGTTGGGAAGCAATGGGTTAAATAACGATAATTGGAAAAAAAATTTTAAATGTATTTTATTGAAGTATAGTTGACTTACAATGAATGTTGTGTTAATTTCTGCCATACAGCAAAATGATTCAGTTATATATATATATATTCTTTTCCATTATGGTTTATCACAGGATATTGAATATAGTTCCCTGTGCTATACAACAGGACCTTGTTGTTTATCCATCCTATATATAATAGTTCGCATGGGAAGTTTTTACTTTATCTAAAGTGACACTGCAGGACAAGTCTGGGTGTGTGTGGCACAAATAATTCTGCGATTTAAATTTCTGCTAGCAGTTCAAACTCTATGAAAGATCACAATAAACAGGAATACGATTTTCTTGGGACCTGCTGAACTGTTAGGATATTATAACATTAGGAAGACGGTTGATAATAGTTCCAGAGCAAACTAGGCATCACATTAAAAAACCCAGCTACTGTGAATGGCTTTTAAGTCTGTCTGTCTTCTTGAGGACTTCCATTCAACTGCTCACGGATGTATAGGTCAGTAAAAAATCAGGTTGTACAAGGCTGAGGAAAATTATCTGATTATATGAATCAACTGTTTAGATTGTACAGCAATAGAAAATCTCTGTGATTAACTTCTACAAATAACCGCATCATCTTCACAATGACCATTTGGTCACTGAAAAAAAGATAAAGTTCAGTCAAATCTATTATTTTATGAAACAAACTAGCCTGAACAGTCATTCTTGGGCTCATTCAACAAATCTGGATGAAGGAGAGAGGTACCTCTTTCCTGAATAAATCTGAGAGATGACCACAGGTCATTCAACTAAGATACGGAAATCATGCAACAGTCAAGTACAAAGATGTTTTCTCAATAGTACATACAGCCTTTTCTAGGGATGAGATGGAATGAGGGCTAAAGAAATCTATGTCCAAGCATAAAAGCATTTTAATAAATTCAACCTCTTATTTTATAGATAGCAACATAAATCCACCAATTGAGCTCGGTTACAGCAAAAATCACCTAATATAATTTCCACCCATGATTACTTTACAATCATGTACAAAGGGAGTCATGATTCTTTTCTGAATGGGAAAGTCGTTAGAGAATCAAGTGCTCTAAACTCTCCTGCCTGCAACCACATTCTTATTCTGCATCTGTGTTTCCTGCTCGCTTAAGGCAGAATGCTAATTCCACCTAATTTAAATGAGAGCCCCACACAATGTAGCACTCTCATTTTATTTAAACAAAAACTAGAGATAAGGCCAAGTCAGGGATGGCCCACACCACTGCTCAAGCCAGCTTTCCATTATTTAACAGAATTATTAGCTATGCATGGGAACCATGGTTTTTTTTTTTCTCTAATGTTTCTGAATTCCGATCAGAGCTGTTACTACTGTTTCTAACTTTGTACCCTTTTTTGCAAGCTTTCACAAGCCCCTTATTAAAGCACTGGGAAGGCTTCCTATCTGATACTCTGCCAGGCACTGTCCTTTTGGACACAATGCATTCAGGTTATTAGCTTGATGGGCATCATTCAGCAAGCTGTCTTACAATTTCACTGATCATCATCTACTAAGACTGAATTGCTGCCTTGTCCATGGCTTTTAGATTTATATAATTAACCAAAATTAGCTTGATGTTTAAAACACAATGCCAGCCTACTCATTTATTTTTGGAAGAACACTTTAGTGAACACAATGAGTGGGCTGATTTGGAATTGCCAACTTAAACTCTCAAAGTTTTCCTATAAAATTACTATACTTAAAAAATTCAAATTCTATTAAGGCAAATATCATTAAAAGAAAACTATGTGATAAAATAATCAGGTACCATATTATTTGCATTTCAGTTTACTATTATATTCAACTAAGTTCCAGGATAAAATATTTCACACAGTTCCTTGGGTGTGTGTTGTAAATATTATTTGTACATAGTAACTCCTGGAAAAGTGTATAATGGTTTTGGTTACATAGCCTATAAAAACACAGCATGCACCTGAATGACATGTATACACTCTGTCATTCAGAAGTTCTTAATGTCAGACAAAAAATCTAAGTGCCAACCAGATGTTAAACATTCTAATACATGGTCAATAATACCTTGGGGAGGAGCACGAGTTTTTTCTAAAACACTTTTGCTTCCTGATATCAAATTTATCTTCATAACTGATCCATAAAACATATTTAATTGCCTATATTTTCCACAAAGGGAATTGAAGAGCAGAAAACCAAAATGATTTCCATAAAATGAAACTGTCTGTAAATAGCATGAAGAAAAGGCTGAAATTAAAATCCGGTTCTCCTGGCTATATCTAGTTCCACTAAAGCCAGTAGTATGTACTTTAGAAATTTGCCAAACCTTAGTTGGAATAATTTGAGACAAATTCAAATTTCTCTCTAGCTCAAGTTCTTTATATGGAAGTTGGTGACAATAATACCTACCTGATAAGCATCTAGTAATACCTGAATACCTTATTAATTATGTGACCAGCATGAAGCATAACTGATATAAAATAGATGCTCTGTAAATGGTAGTTCACGCATAATTCTTTTAGATCTAAATTTATTCAGCCAGTGTTAATTGAGCACTCTTAAGTGCCAGGCATTGTTCTAAGGCACTGCCCACATGGAGCCATCATTCTAGTAGGACGAATCAGAAAGATGCCGGCTTGTAGCATAAATGCCAACAAGCGGCCCCTCAGTCAACTTGGCCTCACCACTCCATTCAGCACAGGGTTCCTGGGTACCAGCCAACTGCTCCAGAGCATACAGGAGGTTGGAAGATTTGAATCCTGCCTGGCTGCTTTACTTTTTCTCTCTTGTTCTTCCTGTCTGCTCCTTTCTTCTCTTCCTACTCTGCCTTTCAGTCTCAACCATCTATGATTTCAACTATGGCGCTTCAAATTGTGCCAAACACAGGGGTTCAGCCAGGAAGGTGGCTGGGAGTAGGGATGGGGGTGGCTGGCGGGAACAGGTCTCTCTGCCCAGCCTAAATCAGAGCATATGTCTCTATTTCATCTGTTTCATGCTTTCTACTTAACATACTAGGCTCCCAGTGCAAGATTCTGGTATGAATAAATAACTTAACCCACTAAAGAAATGAACGTTTGGGAAAAAGAAAAAGGCACTGATTTAAAACATGTCTTATTCTTTAGCAAGTTGATGTACAGAAAAA
Organism: Balaenoptera ricei; assembly: GCF_028023285.1. Lineage (NCBI taxonomy): Eukaryota > Metazoa > Chordata > Mammalia > Artiodactyla > Balaenopteridae > Balaenoptera > Balaenoptera ricei. The sequence goes on from NC_082643.1 coordinate 31,697,181, forward strand.
AAGAAATGAGGGTGGGATAGGGTTCTAGCACACTAAAAGAAACTTATGGGCATAAAAACCAAATGGAATAATGGCTCTTGTCTGAATCCTGGTTTGAGTAAGTCAGCTGTATTAACGGTTAATTTTGTTATGTATTACTACAATAGTATGTTATGTGGCAAAACAGGCTTTTTAAGAGCTGAGTACTGAAATACTTAGACGTGAAAAGCCATAGTGTCTGTAATTTTACTTTTAATACTTACAGCCAAAAAAAGGTGTTACAAACATGACAGTCAACAACTGTTAAACCCTGGTGATGAGTATGCACTGTACGCTTCTCTTGACTTTCTGTACATTTGATATATTTCATTAAAAAGGTTTTAAAATATACGGTATATGCAATGCCTATTGGCATTTACTGGCCCTTAGCATGCCTTAAACCTCCTTCAAAAACACAAGTTAAAACTATACACGGGTTGTTAGTTTTGTACATAAAAGTTATATAATCCAGTTAAAGCCTATTTTTAAAATATCAAAATGACTCACTAACCACTATAAAGAATAGATGGTTTACAAATTACATATAATCATTACCACGTAATGGGTCTCTAACTACGCTCTGATTTTTTTTTATTATATGGATAAGCTTAATGGCAAATATATACTTATGAAGACTCTAAGACCCTCAGACAACCAGGTGTGGTAGGCAGCCCCAATGAGCACCAGCTCCTGGTGGTCAACCCTTGTATAATCCCCTCCCCTCTGAGTGTTGGGATGGACCTAGAGACATATTTCTAACAATCAGAATACAGCAAGAGTGATGAGACATCAGTTTGGAGATTGGATTATAAAAGACTGGAACTTCTGGACTCCCTCTCCTCGTTGGGTCCTTCCTTTCTTGCTTGCTGTCTCTGATAAAGTGGGCTGCCATGCTGCAAGTAAGCTGCTCTTGGGAGATTCCCACACGGCCTCAGAACAATAGCTTATGAGAACTGCGGCCCCCAGTTCAAGAGCCTGCAAAGAAGTGGATCCTGCCAACCACCATCTAAGTGTGCTTAGATGTGGATCCTTCCCCAGCCAAGCCTTGAGAAGGCTGTAGCCTGTGAGACCCTGTGTTAGTTTGTTAGGGCTGCCGTCACAAAAAACCACAGGTTGGGTGGCTTAAACAACATTGCATTTGCTCACAGTTCTGGAGGCTAGGAGAACATGATCAAGGTGAATGGATAAAAGAGATGTGGTACATATATACAATGGAATATTACTCGGCCATAAAAAAGGAATGAAATTGGGTCATTTGTAGAGATGTGGATGGACCTAGAGACTTCATACAGAGAGAAGTAAGTAAGAAAGAGAAAAACAAATATCATATATTAACGCATATATGTGGAATCAAGAAAATGGTACAGATGAACCTGTTTGCAAGGCAGAAATAGAGACACAGATGTAGAGAACAAACATATGGACAACAAGGGGGGAAAAAGGGGGTTGGATGAATCGGGAGATTGGAATTGACATATATACGTTACTATGTATAAAACAGATAACTAATGAGAACCTGCTGTATAGCACAGGAAACCCTACTCAGTGCTCTGTGGTGACCTAAATGGGAAGGAAATCCAAAAAAGAGGGGATATATGTATACATATAACTGATTCACTTCGTTGCACAGCAGAAACTAACACAACACTGTAAAGCAACTATAACCCAATTAAAAAAAAAAAAAAAAGGTGTGAGTAGGTTTGGTTTTGTCTGAGGCCTCTCCTTGGCTTGCAGATGGCGGCCTTCTCTCTGTATCTTCACATGGTCTTTTCTCTTTCTCCACACACGTTTGTGTCCAAATTTCCTCCCCTTCATCAGTCATATTGGATTAGAACCCACCCTAATTGCTTCATTTTAACTTAATTACTTCTTTAAAAACCTTATCTCCGGCTTCCCTGGTGGCGCAGTGGTTGAGGATCTGCCTGCCAATGCAGGGGACACGGGTTCGAGCCCTGGTCTGGGAAGATCCCACATGCCACGGAGCAACTAGGCCCGTGAGCCACAACGACTGAGCCTGCGCGTCTGGAGCCTGTGCTCCACAACAAGAGAGGCCGCGACAGTGAGAGGCCTGCGCACCGCGATGAAGAGTGGCCCCCACTCGCCGCAACTAGAGAAAGCCCTCGCACAGAAACGAAGACCCAACACAGCCAAAAATAAATAAATAAATTAATTAATAATAATAAAAACATAACAAAGGAAAAGTAGAAAATTCATAACTATGTGGAAATTAAATAACATAGTCTTAAAAAAAAAAAAAACCTTATCTCCAAATATAGTCGCATTCTGAGGTACTAAGGGTTTGGGCTTCTACATATGAATTTTTGGCGGGACACAATTCAGCCTATAAAAGACCCTAAAGCAAAGGACCTCACTAAGTCGCTCTTAGATTCCTGAGCTACAGAAAACGTGAGATAAATGTTTCAAGCCACATGGTTTTGGAGTAATTTGATATGCGGTAACAGATAATCAATATATTAGATAAAACAGTTATTACCATTCACCATCTGGGTCCAGTGAAAAACAACTTCATTAAGACTTTTCATATGAACTTAAACCTAATGAACTCAAATTTTTTATTCCATATTTCCTGGTTTTGAAGGTATGTACACTTGAAATGACTAATGTCCTTTGAAATGACTAATGTCCTCTGAATGCAAAAACTACTGTCATGTACAAATCTGGAGCATATCCATCTGGTAAACACCAATTCCAAATTCAAATTCCTCTCTAACACGTTCAAGTTTGTTGTTACTTCTGGTACTTCCTGCACTTAAATCATCAAAATGCAATATTCTGAAAAGTTTGAGGTTCATCAGTTTCAAGAGAGGAGGGTCATCTTCTATGCTCTGTCTTTGTAAAATATTTTCAATTTTAGACTTATAATAACCCATTAGAATAAGCAATACAATGATTTTTATCATCTCTATATTATTTATTTCCTTTCATCCCATTTTGTATAAAAAACTGCCTTCAATGCTTGTCCACTTACAAACCATACCCAGTAAATTAGCATTTTTTTTAAATGAAGTTTAATATTCCTAGCAATCAAAGTATTCTTTTTTTTTTTTTAATTAATTTATTTATTTATTTATGGCTGTGTTGGTTCTTCATTTCTGTGCGAGGGCTTTCTCCAGCTGCGGCAAGTGGGGGCCACTCCTCATCGCGGTGCGCGGGCCTCTCATTATCGCGGCCTCTCTTGTCGTGGAGCACAGGCTCCAGACGCGCAGGCTCAGTAATTGTGGCTCACGGGCTTAGTTGCTCCGCGGCATGTGGGATCCTCCCAGACCAGGGCTCGAACCCGTGTCCCCCGCATCGGCAGGCAGACTCTCAACCACTGCGCCACCAGGAAAGCCCAGTAAATTAGCATTTTTATTGCAAGATGGTACAAATAACACATCAGCTTTTTACACTGACATCTACTCTTTATTCTATTTGTTAATGAAAATGATCAACATTAATTAAAGGCCAAGAAAACACACTCTCTTCAATTTCAGTTTTATGTTCCCCCTGCTAATTGTAAACCTGTAACTAGATTATGACTTAGAATTTTTTTCCTAACAATTTCAAGATGGTCTTTACTCATTTAAACTTTTATGCCAGGAATTTCTAGTTTGCTACAAGGAAAAATTCTGGATCACATCCTGAATTTAGCCTCTTGACATAGTATTTTCCAAAAATGCCTCTCTGCTTATGTTTTAGGAGATAACATCTATCTTAGAGAACTGCTTTGTACACTACTTTTTGTATGTATTATTTTTATTGATCTTACTTTGTGGGTCTGAAAAGTATTTATCTCTTTTCCTGTGACTATCAATATTTCAGTAGGCTACTGAACATTAAACAATGAAATTCAATTCTTGTCTACAGGCATTACCTACTATTCAGTTCTCACCTGTATTTACATATAGGGAAGTGATTCTGCTTGCCTTCTTTTCTTCTTTGACCTTACAACTCTATGAACAGTGGTATTTAGTTACTTTTTCTTTAATTTCTTAAAATGTTTTCAAAACACCAAGTTTACCATTGAGGAAACACTCAGTAGCATTGCCATTCTCAGCTTTACTCTGTAGTATTTATTCCTATGTATCTCTTTTCTTTATTTGGAGTAGCCTCAATTTTCTTTAATATACCTTCCTATTACCTTCCTATTTTTCTAAGCCTTTCTTCTTTTGGTCTTTATTATGCTCTATCACCATTATTTCTGGATATCATATATAGCATAGAAAGGGTAAACTTACTTGATTCATATAAAATCAGCTGTCACCCTGATATTCTCTAAGAAACTTTACTCCGGTTCTAGATTTACCTCTCATGGTTTCTTAACTGAAATTCTGTCTGGCATGTATTAATGCCCAGTAAATATCTGTTGCTTTATATAATCATACTTTAAGAAGACAGGTATGTAGATATAAAGTGCCATGTTAATATTGCTAAAACTCTTATTATAATACACAACACATTTTAGAAAGATCTAAAGTAGAAAATTCTAGTATTTTAGACATTTTGCTATACTGATTTGAAAATTGGAAAGCAAAGACCCACATATAAAAACATACTAGTTCCCCCTTCCCTGTCCTACCATGGTTGCACTCCTAAGTAATCCACTCCAGGTTGGTGCCCAGGGTATGAGGTTTCCCTCAGACTGTGGTTTGAATGAGGGTGAGGGATCAGAATATAGGGAATTTTAATAAGGGCTTTTGAAACTCAAAACAGCTGAGTTCTTGACTATCTGCCTAACTGTGGCGGCTCACAGGTCTTTGGACTAGTCAGGGCTATTGCCAGACTCCAGGCAACATAACATAATTCTGATATGATAGGTTAAAGTCTATAAAAAATAGGATTTGACAGCTAACCTCTTAGAATGTATCTATTTTTATATACTCTGTTCAACAAGCAATTCAAAGTATACTCACTGCCTTCTAGACACCAGAGCTGTGATAGGTAAAGGGGATACAGAGATGATGTTGAGTAATAGCTGTACAGAACACTAAAATATATATTGATTTAGAGCTTTTGAAAGAATGCATGATATGAAACAAGGTTAACAGTTAACTTCACAGTTAGAAGACCCTGAAAAATCTCAAAGTAAGAACATCTGGGACTTCCCTGGTGGTGAATCCGCCTGCCAATGCAGGGTTCGAGCCCTAGTCCAGGAAGATCCCACATGCTGTGCAGCAACTAAGCCTGTGTGCCACAACTACTGAGCCTGCACTCTAGAGCCCGCAAGCCACAACTACTGAGCCCGTGTGCCACAACTACTGAAGCCCACGTGCCTAGAGCCCACGCTCTGCAACAAGAGAAGCCACCACAATAAGAAGCCCGTGCACCACAACGAAGAGTAGCCCCCGCTCGTTGCAACTAGAGAAAGCCCATGGCTAGCTAGCAACAAAGACCCAACGCAGCCATAAATAAAACAAAAACCAAAAAAGAACATCTGAACTCATGGCAAGCATTTTTCCATTGTTTGTTTAACTTCGAATTATAGTAAGTAAAAATTTACACCCTTTTCCAACAAATACAATGCATAACATATATAATAAATATATTCGTATATAATATGGATAATACCAGGACATGGGCCATAGAGAAGATCCAACTAGATATAAACATTTCTCCAAAAAAGCTGAGTCAATTTATATCAAATTCCTCACTTGGGTATGTTCAAGGAACTAATATTATTATGGTCGTCCTCAGACCAAACTCGGTATCAGAATTCACTGGAAAGAAGGGCATCTCATCAGACCATGCTGTGAACATTCTGAAAATTTAGAGACAGAGATTGCTCAGAAACTCCCAGACACTGACTCTGCTAGGGTGCTAAGGCACAGTTGGTCCCTCCTCCAAACCATTTCTGATCAGAAGTGCCTTAATAACAATATATTCACCAAACGTTGTAAGTTTTTTTCTTATAATCACAACTGGTATTGCTCTTCACACTGAGAAATCTGCCTTCCCTGTGAGTGCTTTCTGTGTCTGTCCTAAACCATACGGAGTCTGGCCTATCTGCTCTTTCAAGAACTATCCAGTGAAATTACGGGGGGTTACCAGCACCAGCTCTGTGGGCAAAGAGAGTTAGGTTCACACAGCAGCGTGCCACTAGCCATGTGTGATCATGAATCAGATACATGCTGCCTCCAAACCACAGTTTCTTCACCCAGAAAATGGGGACAGTACCTGCTTTAGTTTTTTTTTTGTTTTAATTTTATTGGAGTATAGTTGATTTACAATGTTGTGCTAGTTTCAGGTGTACAACAAAGTGATTCAGTTATACATATATTCATTCTTTTTCAGATTATTTTCTCATATAGGTTATCACAGAATACTGAGTAGAGTTCCCTGTGCCATACAGTAGGTCCTTGTTGGTTATCTATCTTATATATAGTAGTGTGTGTGTGTTCATCCCAAGCTCCTGAGAGTTTTGAGGACTGACCGTGACAAACACCCAGCACAGGACTAGGGACTAGGTCAGTACTCTATTAATCTCCAATTACATGTCCTAAATTTGGACAAGTCCTGCCTGGTAGTGCCATCCTTTATTTTAATGAATTCCAAGTGATTTCAGCTATATTATACATACAACTCCGTGTTTTCCATATACATACAACCTGTGCATAGCTATTTTTGACAGTACTGTATTTAAATTGTCTGGAAATATTTTAAGCATATTATTAGCCACTCCTTACACAAAACAGCCCTTTATCCTGTTTTCTACTGTAATTTAATGCAAGTACCTCAATTGTGGGTAATCTGAATTTTAATCTAATACTATAGCACCTGTACCTTCATCCTAGTTCAAGAATTCCTTTTAGAGTTCCTCACTGATATAAAAATATGTTGCTCTGTAATACTGTTAATCAAATGACAGTGAAATAAGCATTCTCAGACTATTTAAATACTGACAAAATATGAAATATTCAAAAATCTATGTAAATATATTCATTAGAAAACAAAAAACTATAAAAGAGAGGGAAAAGATCACTAAATTCTACCTGATTTTAGATATTCCACGAAATGAAAGTTTCTCTTTGAATTATGTTGTAAGATCATCTTTTCTGGAAACTAGTATTTTTAAAATGTTGATATAATCAGAAAAAAAGTGGAGAAAAAAGTACAGGAAAACCAAATGAATTGAGAAGTACATTTAAGTATGAAAATAAGCACTGTCCCCCCAATATCCAAAAGCCACAGCCCTAATTGAAAACTGTCACAATGAGTACCTAATTCTCTCCATCCTCATGCTAATTCCCTGTATATACCCTCTACTCCAGGGACTACATGTACAGACTTTTCTGGTATGTCTTGTCTCTGAACCATTATCCATATCATCCCCTCCATCAGAACGCCTAGTCCTGCCATCTTTGCTCATCAAAAATCCTGCCCATCTTGTAAGGCCATGCCCAGAGGCCAGCACCTTTATAGACCAAGATGGACGGGCTCTCTCTTCCTTCCACCCTCGCTGTTGGCACTACCCTGAATTCATCTGATACCCGTCTACCCTCTTCTATTTGAACCTAAGCTCAATAAGGACAAGATATAGTCCTCAATAAGGACAAGATATAGTCCTCTTGACTAATTCATCTTCACTTCACCACATCTCCTGGCAAAGGACCTGCACGAAGCATCAGTAGAGGCTTTCTGAAGGGGTTTTAACAGTGGCAGGCGATGCTGTCCTGCCTTCCCAGGCCAGCTGCTCATCTCCATACAACTCAGTACACACAGACCGGAGCCTGATAGGAGCTGGAAAAGGTGCATGTTTAACTTCAGAATCAACCCATCTCATCCAGAAATACAGCAAGTACAGAAAACATAGGACAATTTTGTTCAAGTTAACACTTCGCTTGAAACATAGAGATCCTTAATATCAGCTGGGGGGCGGAGGGGAGAATGGAGGGCTAGGCGGACCTAGGATGAGCTTAGGAAGGTCACAAAACACCTTACTGGACTCACATCCTCCTTAAATCCATTAACAAAACAAACATCTATTATTTTAAAAGATTATTTTGAAGAATGAAAAAGTAATATTGTTACTGTCAACTTACTTATCTGTGCTATAGCATCACTTAAAATGTTACCACATTTCTGGGAACTGACCCAAAAAGGCAGTATTCCTTAAGATTTATAAAAGAATCTAGATTGAAAAAAAAACAGAAACAAGTATTATTTTATTTTGTCCCATTATATTCTATAGTAAAAGAGAACACTGTCTAATTAGGATCTTTTGTTTTCTTTCTTCACACCGAGATATTATACCTATCAGAAACACATAATCATTGAAACCAAATGAATTCATTCTTAAGAAAACCAGATTGTTCTTTAATAATTCATTGTCTTTATGACTTCAATCTGCTCAGCAATGATCTGACCAATTAAAAAAGCATATAAGCCTGTAACATAAAAGGAACATATGAAAAGTTTCTAACAGCATAAACGGAAGGCGGTCTGAATCAGCTATTTCATTTTATGCATAGAAGCAGCTGACCAGTAGAATGAATGTTTTTATAGGTTGCTACTGTTCTAAATAACCTAAGCATTACATCAAGTATACATAAAAGATAACCTCACAGAACTTGGAATTTTGGGTTTGCTTGTATCTGTATTGATGTTCTGGTTGTGATATTGTACTACAGCTTTGCAAAATGTTACAACTGAGGGAAAGTGGATGAAGGTCATTCAGGATCTTTTCATTTTTTTGAAGTATACTTGATTTACAATATTATATTAGTCTCCGGTGTACACTATTGTGATTCAGTATTTTTACAAATTATACTCCATTAAAAGTTATTATAAGATAGTGGGTGTAATTCCTTGTGCGATACAATATATCCTTGGTGCTTATCTATTTCATGCATAGCAGTTTGTATCTCTTAATCCCATACCCCTGATTTGCCCCTCCTCCCTTCCTTCTCCCATTTGGTAACCATTAATTTGTTTTCTATATCTGTGAGTCTTCTTCTGTTTTGCATATAAATTTGTTTATGTTATTTTTTAGATTCCACGTACAAGTGATATCATACAGTATTTGTCTTTCTCTGTCTGACTTATTTCACTAAGCATAATATTCTCTTGGTCCATCCACACTGCTGCAAATGGCAAAATTTCATTCCTTTTTTAGGGCTAATATTCCATTGTATATATATATACACCACATTTTCTTTATCCATTCATCTGTTTATGAGCACTTGGTTTGCTTCCATATCCTGATTATTGTAAATAGTGCTGCTATGAACATTGGGGTGCATAAATCTTTTTGAATTAGTGTTTTTGCTTTTTCCAGATATATACCCAGGAGTGAATTGCTGGATCATATGGTAGTTCTATTTTTGGTTTTTTGAGGAGCCTCCATACTGTTTCCCACAGTGGCTGCACCAATTTACATTTCCACCAAATGTGTACAAGGGTTCCCTTTTCTCCACATCCTCGCCAACATTTGTCATTTGTAGACTTTTTGATGATAGCCATTCTGACAGGTATGAGGTGATACCCAGTTGTTTTATTCGTATTTCTCTAATGATTAGCAAAGTTGAACATCTTTTAATGTGCCTGTTGGTCAACTGTATGTCTTCTTTGGAAAAAAGTCTATTCAGATCTTCTTTCCTTTTTTTGATTGGGTTGTTTGTTTTCTTGATATTAACTTGTATGAGCTGTTTATATATTTCGGAAATTAATCCCTTGTTGGTCATAACATTTGCAAATATCTTCTCCCATTCTGTATGTAAGTTCCCTTTTCATTTTGTCAATGATTTACTTTGCTGTGCAAAAGCTTTTAAGTTTAATTAGGTCCCATTTGTTTATTTTTGCTTTTATTACTTCTGCCTTAGGAGACAGATCCAAAAAAAACATTGCTACGATTTATGTCAAATAAGTGTTCTGCCTATGTTCTCTTTTAGGAGTTTTAAGGTTTCAGGTCTTACATTTAGGTCTTTAATCCATTTTGAATTTATTTTTGTATATGGTATTAGAAAATGTTCTAATTTCATTCTTTTACATGTAGCTGTCCAGTTTTCCCAGCATCATTTATTGAAGAGACTGTCTTTCCTCCATTGTATATTCTTGCCTCCTCTGTCAAAGATTAATTGACCATAGGTGTGTGGGTTTATTTCTGGGCTCTCTATTCTGTTCCATTGATCTATGTGTCTGGTTCTGTGCCAGTACCATGCTGTTTTTTTGTGTTTTTTTTCTTTCTCTAGTAATTTATTACTTCATTGGCTCACTGCCCTTGACAATTAGGAGAAGATCTATAGACATGTCCCCTTAATAACTGGCAATTAATTGGAGATCAGATGCCAAAAAGTACAGTATTTTTTTTTTAACATCTTTATTGGAGCATAATTGCTTTACAATGGTGTGTTAGTTTCTGCTGTATAACAAAGTGAATCAGCTATATGTATTGATTACTATAGCTTTGTAGTATAGTCTGAAGTCTAGGAGCATGATACCTCCAGCTTTGTTCATACCTCCAGCTTTGTTCTTTTTTCCCAGGATTTCTTTGGCAATTCAGGGTCTTTTGTGGCTCCATGTGAATTTTAGGATTATTTATTCTAGTTCTATGAAAAATGTCATGGGTATTTTAACAGGGATTGCATTAAATCTCTAGACTACTTTGGGTAGTATGGCCATTTTAACAATATTCATTCTTCCAATCCAACAGCATGGGATATCTTTCCATTTCTTTGTATCATCTTCAATTTCCTTCATCAATGTTTTATAGTTTTCGGAGTACAAGTCTTTCACCTCCTTGGTTAAGTTTATTCCTAGGTATTTTATTCTTTTTGATGTGACTTTAAACAGGATTTTTTACCTTTCTCTTTCTGATATTTCATTATTAGTGTATAGAAAAGCAAAAGATTTCTGTATATTAACCTCTTATCCTGCAACTTTGCTGAATTCATTTATTAGTTCTAATAATTTTTGAGTAGAAACTTTAGGGTTTTCTATATAAAGTATCATGCCATCTGCAAATAGTGACAGTTTTATTTATTTCCTTCTAATTTGAATGCCTTTTATTTATTTTTCTTGTCTCGTTGCTGTGGTTAGGACTTGCAATATTATGTTAAATTGAAGTGGCAAGAGTGGGCACAGGAGGAAAGGCTTCTAGCTTTTCACTGTTAAGTATGATGTTAGCTGTGGGTTTGTCATAAATAAGCTTTATTACGTTGAGATATGTTCACTCTTTACCCACTTTGCTGAGAGTTTTTATCATGAATGGATGTTGAATTTTGTCAAATGCTTTTTCAGCATCTATTGAGATGATCATGTGATTTTTATCCTTCCTTTTGTTAATGTGAAGTATCACAATAATTGATTTGCAAATGTTGAATCATCCTTGTGTCCCTAGAATAAATTCAATTTGATCATGTTGTACGATCCTTTTTACATATTGTTGGATTTGGTTTGCTAATATTTTGTTGAGGATTTTTGCATCTATATTCATCAAAGACATTGGCCTGTAATTTTCTTTTTTTTGTAGTGTCTGTGTCTGGTTTTGGTATCTGGGTAATGGTGGCCTCAAAGAATGAATTTGGGAGTGTTCTGTCCTTTTCAATTTTTTGGAATAGTTTGAGAAGGATAGGTATTAGTTCTTCTTTATATGTTTGGTAGAAAAGATGTTTATTAATTCTTACAACTACATGTGAATCAATAATTATCTCCATAAAAACTTCAATTGAAAATAATTTTTAAAAATTCCAAATACAAAAAATTTAAATGATATTAAAATGATTATAACCAGGCTTGCACTTCCTAATATACAAATAAGAAAGACATTTTCTTTATTTTACAATATAAGATCAGATAATACTTAGACATATTTATTTAGACATGTGCTATTTGATACAGTAGCCACTGGCCATAATTAACACAAAATAAAATGTAAAAATCGATTGCTCAGTAGCACTAGTCACACTTCAACTGATCAATAGCCACGTTGCTATCATGGCACAGAATGACCATGTCCATCCATCAAGACAGAAAGGTCTACTGGGCAGCACTGTCAGACAATCAAATAAAATTATTAAAAATAAAAAATGACTTATGAATGAATGAATCAATTAATAAATGACTTGGCTAATGAACAAACAAACCTATTAAAACATACATTTCCACATTTCATGCGATGAAGACTTATAATTGCCAAGTTATCTTTAAATATCTTTTATCCCTAATCATTATCCATTATCTTTAATTGTTGAATATCTCAATTCAAACCAATTAACAAAAACATCTGTGCCAATTTGAAAAAGAGTCCATCTAGTTTCTAATTCAAAAAAAATAAACACCAAAATATGTAGGTAATTCATAGCATTCAAAATAACCTTAGAATTCTTGAAAATATACCTATACATATATTAAAAAGTCACACACTGGGGGCTTCCCTGGTGGCGCAGTGGTTCAGAGTCTGCCTGCCAATGCAGGGGACACGGGTTCATGCCCCGGTCCGGGAAGATCCCACATGCCGCGGAGCAACTAAGCCCGTGAGCCACAACTACTGAGCCTGCGCGTCTGGAGCCTGTGCTCCGCAACAAGAGAGGCCGCGACAGTGAGAGGCCCGCGCACCGCGATGAAGAGTGGCCCCCGCTCGCCACAACTGGAGAAAGCCCTCGCACAGAAATGAACACCCAACACAGCCATAAATAAAAATAAATAAATTAATTAAAAAAAAAAAAGTCACACACTATACATACACCAAAATGGCTGAAATTAAAAAGGTAACACAAAATGTTGGTGAGAATGTAAAGAAAAAGGAACTCTCAGATGTTGGAGGGAGTGTAAAATGCTGTAAGTACCTTAGGAAAATGTCTGGTGGTTACTTCTAAGACTAAACACACATCTGCCCTATCATCCACAATTTCCCTACTAGATATTTATCCGAAAAGATGAAAACATGTCCACAGAAAGACTTGTATTAGAACATTCACAGAAGCTTCATTCTAAATAGCCAGAAACTGGAAATAGCCTAGATGTCTATCAACAGAAGAGATAAACTGTTGGTGTATTCAGACAATGGCATACCACATAACAATAAAAAAGAACCATTTTTTACACAACATGAATACAACTCAAAAACATTAGGATAACTGGACCAAGAACATACTATTGCAATATATGACTCCATTGATATGAAGTTCTAGAAGACACAATGCTTACCTATGGTAAAACAAAACAAAGCAAAACAAAACCCAGAACAGTGATTGTCTCTGGAAGAGGATAAGGGGAAAGAATGACTGGGGTGATGCATATTGCTTGTTATTTTAGAATTTACAGGTTTTCTTTTTAGCCAAAATAAAGAACTGGAATAAAAGAAGAACAAATTAACTGCTAATTTAGTTTCCTTTTTATCAGCAAAGACACAGCTAATTTAAAAATCATTAATAGCGACTTGAGATACTGATATATGACAAGATGATCAAATGATTTATGTGGCTGTCTTAGAACAGATAGCAAACATCAAAGATCTGCGGATCTACTCCTCCGTGTGTCTCCTTGTGTGTCTCTCCTCATCGACTGTTAACTGGCACTTAGACTGATCAGAGTTCAACAAGGCACAAACACTTCAGTGATTCTGCTGCAGAGAAATTACAAATGCTATTGCAAATATGTTATGTCTCCCACAACATAAAGGCTTTCATATTTAGAATTAATCCATAATGAATAAGCAATCTGTATATAATTCTCTAGGTAATTTACAATTTCTTGTAGTTCTGGGGTGGTCAATGAAATGATAAAATCAAAATTTTCTCATTTGCAAGGGTGAAAAAAGTGCAAAATATCTGTGGTATCATGGGCATAATTTAAAATTTGGGTACATATACACTGAAAAGGGAAATATGACGTCATTAATTTTCCATTTAATTTGGATTCTTGCTTAACTTTTTCTCAAGTTTTGTTCTAGACCAAATATCCTTGGGATCTGGGATGAAATAAAGTTTTTTTCCTCCACCCCCCTCAATATAAAAAACCAACAAGGACCTACTGCATGTACAGGGAACTCTGCTCAATATTCCGTAATAACCTAAATGGGAAAAGAATTTGAAAAAGAATAGATACACGTATATGTATAACTGAATCACTTTGCTGTACACCTGAAACTAACACAACATTATTAATCAACTATGCTCCAATATAAAATAAAAATTAAAAAAAAAAAAAAAACGCAGTCTTTTTTTTAAAGCCAGCTAGGAGAGACAGTGGCCATAGTTAAAGAGGCTGGCAGAGGCAGAAGGAGCAGCTCTTCCCAGCAGAGCTGGATAGAGTCCCACTTGCTGTGCCCCACTCCCAGGCCTGGGCTCACAGGGATGGGTGGTGAGGGGCACACCACTGGATTGCAGAACTCTGCAGCGTCCACCTGATCCTTTTGTCAAGTATCAATATCTCATTCTTTCTTAAAAAAGTTACAACTTCCAAGACTCCTCTGAAAATCTCCAAAATTAAGAAAAGTCTATTTGGGGGAACTTTAGGACAATCTCCATCTATAATCGTACATGGGCACGTATGCCTCAGAGCTAGGAAAAAGCTGGGGCTTTCAGGCAGTTAACTGGATTTGGGGATGTGGAACTAAAGAAATGTTACTACTATGAAAACAGGTGAAGGTTCTTTTAGGAATATGAATATTTTATAAAAATTCATAGAAGTTATAGATTCAATATGTGTGCTGGCTATTCTAGATGCTTTTATTTTACATGCCAAGTAAGCAGCTGCTCCCAGAGTTCTCAGAAAAGACAGACTTGCAGGAGCTAAAGGGTCATGGAAGGGGTTCTGAGGATTGACTAATGAAAGGACAAAAGTTGACTCTATTTTAAAATGAAATAAGTCCATGAGAGCCATCTGGCCCACAGTGTACGCCATACCACTGCCTTGTATTTGCGCAGCACTTTACAGTTTCAGACGTGTTTCATAAACTGAGTTATTCTTCTGCCGCCCATCATGGACCGTTCTAGGCAATCTCACCTGCATTTTCCCCCAGAAGGGGACATATATTAAGTAACTGCCCAAGGAAGCAAGAGGTAGAACAGAGGCTTAGATGTAGAGGTTTTTCCTGGATTCTAATGCATTTGAATTCGAATGTTCTTCCTTCTGTTATATATTAAGTTACTCTTGGTGGCACTTTGGGGCTTCGGAAAGGAAGATGACTTCTCTCACTGATTTTTTTTTTTTTTAAAGTTTGCATTTTTTAATTAATTAATTAATTTATTTATGTCTGTGTTGGGTCTTCGTTTCTGTGCGAGGGCTTTCTCCAGTTGCGGCAAGCGGGGGCCACTCTTCATCGCGGTGCGCGGGCCTCTCACTATCGCGGCCTCTCTTGTTGCGGAGCACAGGCTCCAGACGCGCAGGCTCAGCAGTTGTGGCTCACGGGCCCAGCTGCTCCGCGGCATGTGGGATCTTCCCAGACCAGGGCTCGAACCCGTGTCCCCTGCATTGGCAGGCAGACTCTCAACCACTGCGCCACCAGGGAAGCCCTCACTGACTTTTAAGATAGACACCTGGGGCTCTTCAGCTTTTCTGTCTGCCAGAGTTGGAACTGTGGGGGCAAGATGCTGCAGGTATCAGGGAGTCTAGATCACAAAGAAAACCGGGAATCATGGATGGGCCTCATCCAATCAGCTGAAATCCTGAAGACAACAAAAGACTGACCTCCCCCGAGCAAGAATTCTGCCAGCCTTCAGACTTAAACTGCAACCTCAGCTCTGCCTGAGTTTCAGCCTGATGGCCTGTGGACTTGAATGACAACATCGCTCTTCCCTGGGTCTCCAGCCTGATGGCTCACCTTGCAGATTTTGGACTTGACAGCCTCCAAAATTATACAAGCCAATCCTTAAAATCAATCAATCCATCAATCTCTCTCTCTCTATACACACACACACACACTCTATTGGGTCTGTTTCTCTGGAAAACCCTAATACATATAGTTTTTTCCTTCTGCTGCAACATGTGAAAATACATGTAAACATCATAAAATCTTACCTCATATACATCAGTACGTATCTTCTAAGATTAAGAATATTCCCCAACATAACCATAATTCCATTATCACACCTAAGAAAACTGCCTTTAATTCAATAGTATCTAACATATAGTCAATATTACAATTGTCCCAGCTGCCCTCAAAATGTCTCTTGTACTTTGTTTCGATAAGGATCCAATCAAGGGCTATTCACTGCATTTGGAAAAATCCATCTTTTTTTAGGAAACAGACATTGTAAATGGGGTCCACATTCTGGTGACCTAGGATAAGCTGTTTTTTGCAAGAATTCTACGTAACGTGATGCTGGGTATTCTTTATTGTGTCACATCAGGAGGCATGTAATATATCAGGTTATCCCATCTCTGATGATAGTCATTAGCAATTTTAAACAAAAATTTAATACCAAGTATACACCCCTTCTAGTCCAGATTCTAATTATTCACCAAATACTTTTAAGGAGCTGGTATTTCATACAACCTACAGAAACCATGGGCCATGATCCCACGCTTAAGATATGGGTAAAGAATCTGCAAAAGAATGTGTGTGTATGTGTGTGTGTACATGCATAACTGAATTGCTTTACTGTATACCTGAAACTAACACAACATTGTAAATCAACTACACTCCAATAAATTTTTTTAAAAAAATCTGCAGACTTTAAAGTAAAAACATGCAAACAATGGAATTAGTTTTAATGAAGTAAACAGCAAGATAATTCACCTCAAAGGACTTACTTATTGAAACAACTGTTGGGGAAGAACCAGGAGTGGTGTCAGTCTGTCACCCTCCTTCTCACTCTATGAAAATCAGATTCTTGTCACTTCCCTTTCCTTACTTTTCTGTACCTTCCTTACTTTGTTTTTGTTTGTTTCTTTGTTGTTTGGAATTTTTTAAACAGCTCAAGAACAACTTTATATTCCAAATCTCTGGGAAAACAAAATTCCTAGATGAAGTCTACTGAAAAAGAGAATCTACTAAAATCTATAGTGGAAACTAAAACCCAACCGTGTCTTTTTTAGGATGTTAATGGGTTTGTTGCTTGTTTTTCACTTTTTAAAAATAACGTGACTTTCATACTCTGATGTAAGTAAAATGAATTTCTATATTTCATCTTCCTTTCCACTCATACTTGAAAGTCCAGAAGAAATACAGGAAAAATACTAATCCAAATAGAAAATGGAATGACTATTAAATGAAAAATTCTGGGACATAAATAAGCATCTCGATTTTAGTGAACTAAAGAAAATATTATTTTAATTGAAGATGTACACGAAGGCTCTGCTGACCCAGGTATATTTTGTCATCACTTTCTACACAGCTTCTCTGCACATGTGTTTCACTTATAAAAATTTAAATATGAACTTGAAATACAAGTGCCAAGATGTATTTTGAATCAGTGGTGCTCTTCGTGTCTGTCTTTCCCTCTTGCTGGAGGTTACACAGCAATGATGGAAACAGTACCTAGAGTTCTTGTACCAGGAGGCCTCTCTCCTTATTCACTCTTAACCTTTCACAGTAAGTCAATGAAATATTTGCACTTGCAATTCTTGAGGGAGTGTATTTATTTTAATAAATAAAGTCATCCATAAATGGTTCCACAATTGGGGGAAGGGAAGGATTTAATATACTTTCCAAAAAGAGATAAAATCTCCTAGATATAAAAAAGAAAAATTGAGAGAAAAGAGAACACATCTGATCATTTCCAAAGGGATAAAATCAAGGAGAGGTAAGTAGGAAAATTTCCTTAATGCCATTACCTATACATTTACTGGTTACATTGAAACAAATTGTGATCAATTTGTACAAAATTCTTAACACCTCTCTTTTGAGACTCATCATACCCCTTGGTTATAGAGTATTATGCATATTTTACAGCTCAATTAAACTTCCTTGAAATCAGGGACACTGTTGTATTCTTTTTTTTTTTTTTTCTTTTTGGCTGTGTTGGGTTTTCGTTGCTGTGCATGGGCTTTCTCTATTTGTGGCGAGCGGGGGCAACTCTGCTTCGGTGTGCGGACTTGGCATTGTGGTGGGCTCTCTTGTTGCAGAGCACGGACTCTAGGCGCACGGGCTTCAGTAGTTGTGGCTTGTGGGCTCTAGAGTGGAGGCTCAGTAGTTGTGGCTCATGGGCTTTGCTGCACTGCGGCATGTGGGATCTTCCCTGACCAGGGCTCGAACCCATGTCCCCTGCATCGCCAGGCGGATTCTTAACCACTGTGCCACCAGGGAAGTCCCATGTTGTATTCATTTTTGAATCCACCCCCTACTGTACCTTCTCCAACTGGTTAAGTGAATTTTCAAATAAATAGATTTATCATTCCTGTATCTCAGGACAAGTCTATTATGAATATTCCCTCCAACACATCCTGAACTTTAAATACTAAATTACTATTAACTGGACACATTTTTTGCTGCCTTGGGAAATCATCAGTGTTTATTTTTATAACATAATGATTCTGAAATATGACAGAATACAAAGCAGTTTGAATTCTCTTGTGGGAAAACAACAGAACTCATTTTCAACGTTTCTCATTCTTTCAGTTGCGGACTAGGAAGGATAATATTAAATGTTTAAGCCTCCCTGCCCCCCAAATAAGGAAACACATTAATATAAGAAGTTTCTATTTTCCAATAAGTTCTAACAGATGGTTTCCAAACACATACCATAGATTTAAATGCATAATTTCACCCTATAAATATGCTGTAAAACATTAAAAATAGATTATGGCACATAAGCCTTATGGGGCAAATGAAATGATAAGAGCAATTCTGTAGCGGAAAAACTCATAGTTAAGAGATAATACTTGTTTACAACTATGTGTCCCTTTCACCAGAATTTGTGGATTAAATGTGACAGCTTTTGACATAGTTATATTCCAAGCATAGTATAACAGGGAAGGTTTTCCTTTTAACAAATATTTTTGTGACAGTTTAGGGTTTTTGAATTTAAATTTTTTTATATTTATACCTTACTAATAAGAAAACACATTATATTTAAACACTAGGAGAGTTTGTTGCTGTATTACATTATATTAAGTAAAAAAATAAAACAAGCTAAAACTTGGCAAGCAGAAATGACAACTATCTGAAGGAATTTTCCTACTTAAGATGGTTTTCTCTGTTGAATTCTCACTTGCAGCAGTCATTTTTGACAATTTCAGATCTAACTTATGATTGCAGTTAAAATATATTGTCTACTACAAAGTGAAAACAAAATAACAAGTGAAGAAGTCAATCAGTTATTCTGTATTATATTTCTATCCTACTTTGTAATTTTCAACATAACTGTCTGAAGTTTTAACTTACAGACTAACATGAGGATGAAATGAGATTGGTAGGCAACATTTGACAAATGAAGAGATTCAGATTACGTGAGATCTGTGCATGACAAAGAACTACTAAAATATCTTTTACATGAAAATCACATAAATGAATAAAAGAAGGTGTGGTACATATATCCAATGAAATATTACTCAGCCATAAAAAAGAATGAAATAATGCCATTTGCAGCTACATGGATGGACCTACAGATTATCATAATTAAGTCAGAGAGAGAATGACAAATACCATATGATATCTCTCATATGTGGAATCTAAAATACGACACAAATGAACTTAGCTACGAAAAAGAAACAGGCTCACAGGCATAGAGAAAAGGCTTGTGGTTGCCAAGGAGGTTGGGCAGGGGAGGAATGGATTGGAAGTTTGGGAATAGCAGATGCGAACTACTATATATAGAATGAATAAACAATAAGGTCCTATTATATAGCACAGGGAACTATATTCAATATCTTGTGATAAACCACAATGGAAAACAATATGAGAAAGAATATACATATATATATACATAACTGAATCACTTGGTTGTATACCAGAAGCTAACAAAACATTGTAAATCTACTATACCTCAACTTAAAAAAAAGATGTAGTGTTTAAAAGATGTAGTGTCTATTGGGTATAGAGTTGCAGATTTCCAAGATGAAAAGAGTTCTGGAGATGGATGGTGGTGACAGCAGCACACTGCGAATGTATTTAATACCACTGAACTGTACACACAAAAATGGTTAAGATGATAAATTTTATGTTTGTGTACTTTACCACAATAAAAAAAATTGGGAAAAAAGGTATAGTGTTTTTATAAGCAGGAACAGAGTTCAGAAATCTTAATATTATCCCTCTTAGTCTACAAACGACCTTGGAAGATCATGGGAATTGTCCAAGTTCACATGTAGCCATGTGGTATGTGAATTTAAATCATCTGACTCCTTATTTACCTCTTATCACAGTAATTATAAAACTCATAGAATGTGTTAAGTGATCATCTAGATGACACTCCCTGACCATCAATGCAAGTTTAATGAGCGATAAATGAGCAAGCAGAGAGATACAAATTTTGCTTGGTGGGGTGACAGGCGAGGTGGAGGAGAAAATTATAAAAGAGATCACAGGGCTTATAAAAATACTGTCCTTGCCTCTAAGAACTATAAATAAATGCAATATGATTATTTAACTGCAATGGTTTTACAGGAAATCCGAGCAAACTTTTTGGCCAATCAAATATAACAAAAAAGTTTTGAGCTACCTCCTAAAATACTTGCGTAGATTTATGCTAGAATTACATTATTTCATTCCCAAATATTTTAATCTCTCCTCTTGCATAAATCTTCAATTCCTCTTGCTACCTCGTACTTGTTTCATCATACTTGCCTAGCAAAACTCTAACCCTGCTTTAATCCAAGTCTCCACCCACCAACTCCACACCTGCATCCGTGCTGCTGACCACGGCTAGATAAAACTCCACTCAGAAGATGGGTCTCATTTTAATCTCAAGATCGACAAATGCATGTGAACCTTTAGTGCTGCCTACCAATCACCTAGGCGGCAGAGAGCAGTTCCCTAGTCCATTCACCCTCATGTGCAACTAGACAGCTATTCATACCTTCCCTTTTAACTGAGAAGACATAGGCAAACTGGAAGACACCTCTTGTAGGTGTCCACCAGCACATCTGCCCGCCTGCACCCATGGACTCCGCATTCCCTTGTGTTTCTATGGATGCCCCAAGGATGCGTCTAACTAATGCAGAGTGTCCCCTGGTGTGTCAGCTCGCCACATTCTCATGCCTGCTCAGAAATGATGTTCTACGTCAGTTTGCTCCTTTTGGTTCACTGCCGTTAGCATACCAGCATGCTATCGTTTTTTTTTTTAAAAGAAAGAAAAACACTTTGACTCCATCTCCCCAGCCAGCTACCACCAATTTCTCTGCTGGCCTTCACAGCAAAACTAAGGAGAAAATCCCCATGCTCCTGGTCTCTAATTTCTCTCCTCCCACACTCTTGTGAACCCACTCTCTGAACACGGTCAGTCACAGCAGAACTGCTCTCAACATGGTCACCAATGACCCTCACATTCCAAGTCTACTGGACGATTCTCAGTTCCCGCCTTATCTGACCTATAACCTGCAGCATCAGACATGTTTGATCACCCTCTCCTTTCTGAAACACGCACTTCACTTGCTTTCCCAACACCATGCCCTTTATTTCCCTTCTAACGCCCGGGCTATATATAGCTCGGGCTCCTTCACCAGCTCCTCATCTTCCCAATCTGTTGGATTGCTCCTGACCTTTTCTCTTCTCCATCCTCTTGGTAACCTCATCCATCTCTATTCTCAGGACTCTCAGACTTCTATCTCCAAACCCAATCTCTCCCCTGATCCTTAAATCCAACTGCCCACTCAGCATACCTGCTTAAATGCCTAACAGATACCCCAAGCTTAACATCTCCAAAAAAAAATACTTCTTCCTTCTCAATCTGTAGCAGCCTTGCCCACCTCCATCAATTGTAACTTCATTCTTCCAGTGGCTGCAGCACAAGCCTTGGAGTCACCATCTTCTCTCCTGCACCCCCCGTCAGCAAATCCAATCAACTCTACCATCAAAACAAATCCAGAATTTGGTCACTTCTAACCACCTCCACCACTACCACCGTGTCCAGGCGATCATTCAATGAATTACGGCAATAGTGTCCTAACAGGTTTCCACACCTTGTCCCCTAGAATCAGCAGCAGCCAGAGTCATCCTGTGACACCTGAAACAAGTGTCATTCATTTGTTCAGAAGTTTCTAATATTTTCCTACCTTGCTTGAATTAACAGCCCAAGTCCTACTAATGGCCAACAACAGCCTTCATAATAAGGCCCCTCACTTAGTCTGTACCAGCCAAGTTGGCTTCCATGATGATTCTGGAATGTGCCAAGTCACTCCTGCCCAGGGCTTTTGCACCTGCCTGGAGTACTCTTCCCCTGAGGCTGCGTAACTGTCTCCTTTACCTCCTTTGGAAAGTTGCTCAAATGTCAACTTCTAGGTAAGGCTGCTACTGACCACACTTTCTAAAGCAGTACATCTGCACACATGTGCACACACACTCAGCAATCCCTAGATTTTTTTTTTTTGCTTTAATTTTTGATAATATTTATCACCTTTGAACATATCATGTTTTAATTTTTCATTTTGCTTGTCCCTTCGCAGTGTATTGAGACAGCTTTCATTGGGTCATGAAAGCTAATTCTTAAATCTTCAGGAATTTGGCCAATTGGTTGATATAAGACAGCTATTATTAAAAATTACTTTCTATAAACTTACAACTAATTAATTGTATTTAAAAAGGTAATAAATACTCAAAACTCATCGTTTTCTAATTATTTTACTACCGTTTGTTTCCTCTATGTTCTTTAGGTGGAAATATTACATAACCGCAGGCTACCTTAGCACCTTTTCCCAACTGACATTCAGTAACATCACATTTGCTGCTTGAAATCAGCTATGGTGGGAGTATTTACACCACAGAAATCAACAAACACTAAAAATCAGGCCTTTTTTCACCCACAGAGAGCCAGCTGTTAAATACCTAGTACAGTGCCTGGAACGCAGCAGGCACTAAAATACTGAAGGGATGAGAGAAAGAATTTCCCTGAAAGTCACTTGCAAAAGTATAAGAAGAAGAAAGAAATCTCAAAACTATAATGTACTTTCATTTGACAAGTCGTATACAGTTTTATATGTACTCTATTAAATAATGTCCCATTAATTCAAATAAATGTCTCATAAAACAATGATTCAACTTAGCTACAGCTGGCATTTTTCCAGACTTTTAAAATTAATACATTCTTGCCTCAGAGTTTTGTTTAGCTTGCATTTCAGCAAATTTATAAAGCCTTTTTTCCTAAAAAAAGAAAGCATATGTTTTTAAAGATATGTAACAATTCAGAAAAAAATTTTTTTACTGTCGGAATGATTCACCTTTGAGCTACTGGAAGCTGTAAGCATAGACAATAAATGCATCATTAACTCACAACAAATAAAATTAACACTTTTCAAAGGCAAAAAATAGTAAATGGTCCTTTTAATTGCTTATTTAAATGACCCAGGACTCTCTTTTATTACCAACTGCAAGAAATAAGCCATACCAAAATAAGATAAAATATGATGGATAATTTACCAGGGAAAGGAAACATTTCAGTCTTTAGAAAGTCCTTGGGCTACAGTCCAATAACGTTTATCTTGTCAGTAGTAAGCAGATTTATTAAGATCCATTAAAACAAACCCTATAAAACATGATCATTTTTAACGTACTTAGTCCTGAAGAACTTCAAATCTGCAACAGGTCCATTTCACTCAGGGCAAGCTTTGATATACAAAAATATTTTTAAACCATCCAACGTGTTATATTTGTGAGAAAATTGACCTGGTGGACAACAATAATACACTTGGGTATGGTTCCTACTAGATTTTGTATTGATTAAAAAAACTTTCAATTTACGTTTTGTAAACTAAAAAGAACAAAACACTGTTATTGTAAATCTAGCTAAAAGTTAAAATCCTTTTAAATCTGAGGACAAACCTTGGGGAGAATTGTTATTGGCCCCGTTTTCAAAATGAAAGAAAACTGAAATTAAATGGCTTAGCCAGGACTACACAGTTAGTAAGGTGCGAAAATGGGGCTCAGTTTTGGCCCTGAATTCTTTGCTCTTTCTATTATGCTATGCCGAGTTTTCAACTGTTCTTCATATTCCAGTTTTTAAAGTTTATATGCTTTGAGCTTACCTACTGAAGTCTGGCCTTCCCCTTCTTCTGTGTATTCTGTCTTGCAAAATGGTAAACATACCCCCAGACAAAGCAATTTTCTTGCTAAGCTCAACGGCAAAAACTCAGATCCCGAAATCCTATGGCAAGCCTTTCTTGCTAGCACACACTTGCAGGTTTTATGGAAATGGCTGATACATCTTTTCTAGGAGGAAAGCAGGTGATGAAAGGGTCTCATTTACAGAAGCTGCAAATATGGCAACTTCTGTTTGAAAGAGGTGTATTTTGTCATAAGAGCAAGTGCATGGCATTGCAGTTCCAAACCTGGCTCAGGAACCAAACTCTCCTGAGAGCAACTAAGAGTGGATTCAGTTAAAAGCAACAACTGAAGAACCATGTGGGGAAAAGATCTTCAAAAGTAATCTGATCACACAGTTTGAGGTGGAAAGGAAAGAGCAAGTGTGCCATGAGGGAGACTGAAGCACCCACCTTGCTACCACGCGTCACCAGAAATCAACAAACAACACAGTTTCAGATGCAAGTGCCCTGTTTTTAGCACGGTATTAAACTTGGCCATTTTTTAGTTCTGTGAAAAATATTATCATTCTTCCAGATAGATAACCATGCTTCAAATACGAGACCTCTTTACATTTAAGAGCTTTCTTCAGTATCAGTCACGGAAAAGGTGTTGTGAGTTTACTATGTACATAGTTATATATATTTTTTCCCATAAATGGCCTAATTGGTATAAAATAATATTTTACATCTATATTTACAATGTACACAGTAATGACACTTCAGTACTTAAAAGCCTTCATTCAATACGGTATTTTAATAAAATACTATAAGACTATCTGCCTGTCCACATATTTTAAACATGATCTTGATGTTATTAATAATCACTTGCAAACAGTTCTGTAATTTCCTAGAAAGGATAATTCATTTTAGAAGTAAATAATGTTCACATTGGTTTTGAAGTGAAAACTAAGTTTCTGACTTCCTAATAATCCAGAAGATTCTAAAAGAAAAATTAAAATCCAAAGTCTTCCATTACCACTCATTTGTAAAAACAATTACAAATTCTATACCTGTTTCTGACACCAAAATAAATTACAATATTCTCATAACTAAGGAAACATACGTCCAATAATGACATAGAATCTCCAGTGAACACAGTAAACAATTTGAGTCTTTTATACAATGAAAATGACGTGAAATCTCTATTATGTAAAATTCTAACACTGAAAACAGCATTCTCCAAATATTATAATAATAAATGACAATTATGTACTTTTAATGTGGAAAACTCTTGATTATCTATAACTTAGACAAGTGAAAGTTTTAAATAACCAATGTTTTGACAGGATCAAAGTTGCTATGAGAATTTATTTTTACAAGATGGCTTTGGCAGTATGTCATGGGACCAGAATAGTTAGGGCCAGCACTTGATTCCCTCCTACATCACGGCTCACTCTTCAGTCACTTTGATCAGCCAGTCACTCACAAAGCCCAACAGGGTCTTCCCAGGGTTGGCTGTGCCCAGTCACGGCCACATTCACTCCATGGCAAACCATGGCCGTTCTGGGTGGTTCGGAGCTGACATGGTGCCCGAGCCCACATGTCACGCAAAATGACCTGCAGTGTCACCTCCGAGCTACCACGTTTGGGTGTTAGTATTCCCGACTATCCAACACCTAAATACAACTTGAGCAAGGTAAAAATAAACTCTTCTGGAAAACTCTGAACCCCTTACTCTCTACCCAGTAAGTAATGTTTCTTCACAACAATGCTAAAAGTTTTAGGCTGCAAGATCCCACAACACCTTCTGAATATTTTCTCTTGGTGTAGCTTCTTATAGGGATCTTTTGCTTTCATATGAAAATTAATGCTGATAGTAGCGTAAGTTGTACTACATTTATAAAGACAGTTTTATGACATATACTTTCAGAAATCCTCGCTCTTTCATCTGACAAGCCCCCTTTTCGGAATTCATCTTAAAGTGTCAGAATTCAAGTAGAGATTTAAGTACAAATGTGCACTTTCCACGAGTTATATGAGGAAAAAAACCAAATGTGAACTTGAATGGCCAAAAAGAGAAAACTTAAGCACATTATGATATAGGATAAAGGCTACAATAGGCTTTTTCAAGCATTAAAAATATTTTCCATATTGAAAATGCTCATGATGTGCTAGCGGAAAAAAGCAGAAGGTGATTGTAATATAAAACACGATCACAATTATAGTCAATATATGTGACTTAGTGCACACACAACACACACACACAGAGAAAAGACTGGAAGGAATCTGAAATATTTATAGTGGTTGTTTCTGGTGTGGCTGAATAATATTGGTTTGCTTTATCTTTATTTATATATATAATGAGGGAGTTATTTACAACAATTTTTAAAAACTATATTTATAAATTTATAGTGAACGTCTGTTATTTTTATTTCCTCTTTAAATGGGGATATTATTTACCTTCTGGGAACTACAACCCATGTAAATGTAGCTTTAATTTGCTGTACACAAATTTCTGTAAGGCGCTGACTTAATAACACAGGTGCCAATTCTTATGAAATATGAGAGAAAAATATTATCTTGCACATTTTTACAAAAAGGATAGAATGGAGAAGGTGGCATAATTTAAATATAAAGTGTTAATTAGAATTTCTGAGAAATAAAAATCAATAGGTATTTGTGAAATTCTCTCTTTTCGATTTGTTTTAAGAAGGAAAATTTTATAAGTAGCCAAAATTATGCTTAGAATTACATGGGTTTTTTAATTTACTGATGTGAGTCCAATTTGACATTATATTTATACTTCACGTTATTTTAGGAAAATGTGCATTTTGGGTCCCAACACCCCACTTAAAAATCAAATGTTCTCTACTAGTATTTTTAAAAGGAAAATCAAACTCTTATGAATACTTAGGAATTTACTGACCTAAGACATTAGAAACTCAATACATATATTAGATTTTCATAGAAAATAGTTATCTGAATGGAAAAAAGAGTACTTCAAAATTTTCCAGTTATAAAAACTGAAACAGTATCGTCTTATTAGCTTTCTTCATAACTGTAGCAGCCCAACCAAATATAACTAAACCAGGTTGCTTTGTACCTATTTTGAGTAACTCATAAAAAGTTTAGAAGCTACATGAAAGAAAATATAACTGGTGCGGTTACAATAAAGTTGGAGAGAGGGAGCATGGGGATTTAAAGATGATAAACATAGAAACAAGCCAAAAAAAAAAAATGATCTCAAAGAGGAAGGTATTTAGTTTTAATATGCCTTGAAATATACATCACAAATCATTTCAGCATTATTTTAAATATATGAACAAATGAAGAAGTGTTATGGTAATAAATGGGAAATGATGGATCTATAGTAAAAGTAAAAAAACCCTGAAATTATGTCTATCTCATATTTTAAAAAAGTCTTCAATCCCAAGGTTTTTCTAAATGTGATATAATTTTAAAATGTCTGCATTTGTTTCCAATTCACAAATTACTCATTTCCAACCTCTACATAGTTCTAACAAAAACAAACATAAATCTCAGTGCAGAATGACAACCAGCTGGTGAGACCAGCATCTACGTAACAATCCCTTTATCCTCCTATATGCTCCATTACTAACCAGAGAAGACAGCATAACTCTGAGAAGGATTAGCTATCTTTAATTGAATAAAGAATGATTCTATGTGCCTTAACTACTACAGAAGTCTCTCTTTTTAAAAACTGTTACAGGCTGGTAAATTATAGAAATAAAGACACGGCAAAATATCTGTGACAAAAGCCAAATATTATTTCAGAAGTTAACATGGGCATGAGAGAGAAAACCAGTATCACACTTCAGGATCAATGATTACAATGACTTAGTGATCAATGACAATGATTACAGATTACTGGATGGTTTGTATAAGCATACATTTCCCAAAATGATTCTCTAAAACAAGCATCACAAGGTCTGCTGCTGTGACACAGCAAGGAGAATGGGGGAGGGGTGTGCATCCCTGGGGAGGGGGTACCATAATGAATACATTTCTTCACACCCAAATCTCTCAGCTCTGCTACCAGCTTTGTAACCCTGAGCAAGACATCTTGCATCTTGGTATCCTTATTTGTAAATGATGTCCTTCCTATAGTACTACATACTGTGAGTCGTCAAAATTACAGGAGGTGGGAGAAAAATAAGCAGAGTGAAGTTGCAAAGCAGCCTCTGTGTGCATGTGTATCTTAACGTCTCTCTCTTCTCTCTCTACTACATTGTCCCTATTGTTTGCCTTCTCTATAATAGCAGAGATGTTACAACACATAAGTGTGCTATAGATCCCTGAGAAAGACATGACTGGACTTACGGCTAGCAGGAAGTTGTGACATGTAAAGTGCAGTAACTCTGCATGAAATATGGGTATTCTCTCTCACGGTAGTACAGGGGGCTGTTTCACACAGGTGCTTGTCATCCACCAAGTGTGCTACAGCATAAAAGGGGTAAGATCAAAACAGATCTAAACAACCGATAATTTATTCACCAGGGAGAGAGAAACCAGAATTTCCCTGCTGCCATTAAGTAAGCAACGCGGTAGCAAATAGTTTCCCCAATGACTGCCAACAAAACTAAATACTTCCCCTACCCGTGTAATAATCAGAGCAAGCAACTGATCTCCTTGAATATATTCAAAAGTAGATCCTTAAAATATAAGATGATATCTAAGATCTTGTTTTGTCTGTTAAGTAGGAGATATAATTACACGTGTGTGCGCTACATTAGCTGCATTTGTCCAGATTCTGTAAGTTTTGGTTTTACTTTCTTTTGTCCCATGAAACATAACACTATTAACAAGTTTATGGATGAATTAAGTTTGATCCCCCAAAATACACTACTCTCTAATTTACAGTTAAGGTTAGATGTAAACTCCAACCAGCAAGATCACTGGACCCAGACTGTGATAAGAACTGTAGATGTTTCATTTCTAAAATATGTATTTTTCAAAGCATCTTTATAAGTTTTATGTAAAGCTTCAAGCTTCTCAGGTTTTTTTCTTTAGGGCTTGAAGGATTTTGACACCAACTGTTTCTGTAACACACAGGTTTAAACAATACATTTAGAACAAGGACTGATAAACAACTTCTGTGACAGTGAAGCTTTACCACCACTAACAATGTTTACCTTTCATGAAGGGAGCTTGTGCCACACTGCTAAGAAATCCCACTGTCTAATGCTTACAACTAAATGTAAATATTTAAAAATTTCTTCTAAAAGAATATCTGCTTTAGGGACTTCCCTGGTGGCACAGTGGTTAAGAATCTGCCTGCTAATGCAGGGGACATGGGTTCAAGCCCTGGTCCGGGAAGATCCAACACACCACGGAGCAACTAAGCCTGTGCGCCACAACTACTGAAGCCCATGCGCCTAGAGCCCGTGCTCCGCAACAAGAGAAGCCACCGCAATGAGAAGCCCGCGCACCGCAACAAAGAGTAGCCCCCGCTCGCCACAACTAGAGAAAGCCCGCGCGCAGCAACGAAGACCCAACGCAGCCAAAAATAAATAAATAAATAAATAAAATTAAAAAGAAAAAGAATATCTGCTTTGTAAATCAATACAAAGGCAAAAATGATTAGAAGATATAAAAGCTCAGTAATTCTAATACTACCAAGAATACATTATATTTATAAAACATAACTTGAATGGGTCTAAAATCCTATTTTAAATACTTCTTTACACATACACTATGTGAGATAAGTCTATAGTTGAGTAAGAATTATTTTTGTCTGATAATCCCAGTTCTAGACTTTCAGGCCTACATAAGGAGAGGCTACAAAATGGGAAGAAATTAAAATTAAACTGGCAAAAAATGTCAGTGGGGTTAGGGCAGTAATCTTCAACAATCAGAGTTGCTCAAAAGGAACACAAATGAAAATACCAAATTTCCTCAATTCTAAGTCATGATGAATGGTAAGATGCAACATTCATTTATCCGGAAAGAAACCTATACAACCTGTTTTTACTGACTGAAAGAAACACCTCAATTTCTGGAAGTTCAAAAGGGGATGGGAGAAAAAGGACATTTGAAAAATTAAGGATACGGAGCTAACTCAGTTGAGAATATGTGAATCTTCAAATTCAAGGTCAACCATGTAGAGCCCCAATCTAAAAAAAGAGAAAAACACTCTAATCATGGCCATTCCTATGTATTCTTCAAGCTCACCCCAGGGGTCCCTTAGAGTATCATGGGATCCTGGGGACTACTATTGTGGCAAAAACATGTCTACCATCTGGAGCACCTCTAAACATACTATAACGATGGTTTCTGGAACGCCTACTCTTCCTCATAGTCAGTGATCAGCTGATGCATCAGTCAGTGCACTAGAGCTCCCAACGTCCCTTCCGGTGACATCCTCCTGATGATTTTACCGAAGTGAGGAGAAAGAGTGATGGGGCGGGAGTGGCTACGCTTGGTCAATGGGACAAGGTGGGTGTGCTCTGTTAACAGAAGTCAAATAAAACAACACTGTTGTTTTTGCTAGTGTTGGGCATCTTAGTATTATCTCTTGGTAACTGGGATTTGGTAATGGGATGAAATTGTATGGTCTCATCCAGACTTAACTTGCTGGACTTCGCCTTGTTCTCTCCGTGTCCTCACATATACACTCTTACCTGCTTGCAGCTACACAGCTTAGCCAGACAGACGCATGGGACCCCACCCATTACTGGCAAAGTATTTTCACATCCCGAGCCCCTACAGCCTCTTCCTTCCTGTGGGGCGATTTCGGTCTCTGCGGCTGTGCTTTCTTGCCTCTATCCCAGGTCCCAGCTTATCCTTTTTCAGAGGCAACAGTGGGGTCCATCGACTACGGGTATTTACTTCAACGCCGGCTTCCTGCCAGGGCTCTGCCACTTGTAGCCAGGGCTGCATTTGCTGCAGAAAGGACTGGAGGGAGGAGGAAAGAAGTGGCAGCGGCTGCAGCAGGAACAAATTGTCCTACTTCCCTTTTTTGCCTTTAGCAACATAAGCCTGCACAGGGCAGTGGCAAGTGGCAGATGGAAGGCTCCTGCTCCCACTGTAAAAGAGGGGAGGCGAAATGAAAGGAAGAAGCATCAGTGTGGGGAGGAAGGTGCAGCTAAGGGAAACAGAAGCATCCCTGTGGCACAAAACACACCTCCCCACCTGAACCCTGTGCAGATTCTCCTTCTTGCAAGGTGGACACATATACCCAACGGGAGAAAAGATACGAAGCCAAAGCCAGGCCTTGAAAGTAGGTCCTAGCATCTTCCTCAGTCATCTTCTGCCACAGAAACAGAAACAATGGCCAATTTTGAACAATGTAAAGGGAACAAGAGTAGACCCCCCCCTCCCCCCAAAAAGAGAGTGAATAAAAGAAATAAGTCTTCTCCCCAGTAAAAGCAAACAAGCTTTTTGTTCCCAATTTTCAGGAGTTCTCCACCCAGTCAATCCAGATTCTTAAATTTGTATCCTTTAGTCTAAACAGTAAAAAGAGTGTTGTTAACACAGAACTATATTCAATTCTTAATTAACAAAGGGAAGAAACTAACAACAGGTTCACTATCACCAAAGAGCCAGGCCCTGGGCTGGCTCCAAGTATTTATCCAAGGCCTCATGATTCATAAATGGTGGAATGCAAATTCTAACCCTGGGTTTTCTGATTCCACATGAATTCTCAGTTATTTCAGAATCTAACTGTAGCGCACAATCTCAACCAGTCTCCGACCGAGCTTCTGCCAGATTTCTTGATGATATGACCCGTTTTACTGTTCTTCCCTGTCATTCTCTACACCTGTAGAAATTGTAAACCTCTAAATTTGTGAGAGACTATACAACAGGATGATGGGATAAAGGTCTAAACTGTGAACACCTTCAGGGGCCTGGTGACCAGTCACACAAATGAGGTCACTGGGCTGAAGAATGACACTCCAGGGTGTATAGAACCTTTGGTGAGTGGAGGGGCACCAGCCCCATGTCCCCTCAACATCCACGGGCACAGGTCTACAGAAACTTTCCATTGCAAGAACTCTTACGTGTCAAATATTTACCCCTTTCTCTTTTTTCACACTTCTTTCTTTTCTGTTCTGCCTCCCGACTGATGTAATATGATTCAGTCTTAGCACTGTACTACAGAAAAGGAATATATCAATATATATGTATATACACACATGTGCATACAGATGTATATACATACACGTGTGTATGTTCTATATCAGCTATTTTTCAATGCACTTAAGCCCCAACTCCTAAGTTTATAAGAATCATCTAAAATGGGACATCTTCATTTTCCAAGTTATTAAAAGAACAAGGAGGATGTCTTTCATTGACACTGCTTACAGATTCTACACTTTTTTGGTTCTTTCTTCTAAAACTTCAAGTCCTTTTCTCCCACAATACCAATTTTGATATAACAAGAGATTTCTCTGTTAGACGGCAATCCTTTTAAGTAAAAAAGAAGAAGGTAGAAAGACAGCTTCCATTTGCTGAACACCCTCCTTGTACCAGGTGGCACACTAGTAGATTTACATATACAACTGCCTCAAGCAACTCTGGGAGAAACTACAACAGTTTCTAGGACCTTCTACATTTTACAGGTAAGGAAACAGAGGTTGAGAAAGCTTAAGGAACTTGCCCAAGGTGGTGGAGACTGGGGTTGAATTCTGACAAATTCTAAACTCAACAATTCATTCAAATAAAACTATTGAGTGATTCTTCTATGAATTTGAATCTGTTAACCAGGAAAAAGTTTTATTTAACTGTTAGTAAAACTTGAAACCTAAGTCACAGATTGGTGCTGAATGGCTTTTCACTCTGTGATCACCTACTACTACCTTTACATGCCTGGCCATTGATCATCTCTTACCTATTTTTGACTATCCAAGGAGACCGTGGTTCCAACAATGTAAACATTTCTACAATACTGATTTGAGGGCAAGTTTAAAAATTGGGTGATTGCATTGAAAATTCAACTGTGAGTTTCAAAGGTTAACCTCTCAGTAGCTAGAAAAACATTTTGGTATTAATGCAAGTGGAAAAAATTAGTATGTCTCTAAGCACCTACATGTGCCTTTCGTCTTCGTAAAACTCAGCAAATATTAGCTAATTAATCCTAGTGAAAGCCCCACAATATGCATTAAGGTCGGATTCATTCTCAATAGGCATTTATAAACTAGACAAGTTGTGGTTTCGAAATTTATGAGGTCTTCAGCTCAGAAACATTATGAAATACAGCCTTATATTCACAACTGGCCCATCTAAATCCTGATAAAATAACAAGCTTCATTGACTTATAACCCAGTGTTTTACAGAGATTCCACTGGGCTATCCCTTGCCTCTGATCTCATGGCATCCCAGAAAATAACTCCCGTGTCACAAGCAGAGGTGACCCAACTTAGACGCCCAATAACTCTTCATTGCATATAATCTTTTTGTGCCTTGTTAATAGTATTTTTCTTCCTCTGATTCTGGCAATTAAAGATTGAAGAATAAGCCACACACTTTTTTCCTTTTTAAACTCTAACCTTTAGGTATACGTGCACCCTTGTGATAAATACACAGACACTCCTATTCTCCTTTTTGACTTTATTTTCAAAAGTTCACTCATAGTACATAAATGAGATACATATATTCTCCGAAACTGGTCAATAGAAGTAGATCTAACCTTTGGCATTCATAAGGTTTGTCAAAAGGTGCAAAGGAAAAAATAAAAGAAAAGGTCATTCTGCTAATAGAAAAAGTTATACCTATAAGTCTTTGGAATTTTCTTCTTACAAGAAAAAAGATGGGTTAAAAAAAACAACAAATGATTGTCAAAAAAGATTGTCCCAAACATGGAAAGAATCAGTTGAATAAGGGTTTAAAGTCTCTTCAGCCAACTACACACATCAACATAAGGGGGCAGCATCGAGGTGACAGCATCTTTCAAGTGGAAACATGACATTTAAGGTCCAAAGTTAGCACAGAAACTCTACTCAATGCTCTGTGGTGGCTTAAATGGGAAGGAAATCCAAAAACGAGGGGATATATGTATGCATGTAGCTGATTCACTTCACTGTACAGTGGAAACTAGCACAACATCGTAAAGCAGCTATACCCCAATTAAAAAAACTAAAAAAGGGTCCAAGGTAACTCTCCTCATTCAAAAAATAAATACATGACAATTAGAAAACATTTACCTATCAAAGGTATATCCAGGATGAACGTTACATAAACGACATTTCTACAAGGTTTCTAAGCAATAGTTTAAACCTAAGTTAAGCAAAAATTCTATGAATCCAATGAAAAATTGCTTTTTTCATAAATATACAGAGATACACTTTGATGTTAGAAACAAAAGAAAGTAAGTAGGTTCCTAGTAAGAGAGGAGTAGTGAGCTGCAAAGAGATATAATAATATCTCTATATTAGATACAGTAACATCTCTATATTAGATATAGTAACATCTATATTTTAGAAATAATTACACCTATATTTTAGATATAAAAATATCTATATATTTTGATCTTCCATATCCAGGTGAACAAAGGGTGTGAGAAAATGAAACATGACATTTCACAGAGGACATCTGACCTTGTCACATATAAAATACTATCTTTTATTACTAAGTAATAAGCTCAACTGTCAACTCTCTCCTTGGGGCTCAGCCATTCTTCCTCATAGCTCCATTTCATGAGGTTGGAGAGCTGGGGTAAAAATACCTGCTTTCACACATTAGTTGTTTTAAAAAAAAAAAAAAAACCTGAAAGCTTGATGATTTATAAGAGTATCAGAGAAAATTTAGGAGAATTGTTCTATGAACTTTGGGTTAGAAAGAAATTTCCAAATCTATTACTAAAACCAGGAATCATAAAGGTTGACAGCTATTAATACTTTAGGAAGAAAAAAACACTTTAAAAATATTGACAATTTACAATCTTGAAAATAGTATATATGCAACATATTGTGATAATTAAATTACAAGCTCTTTCAAATCAGGTTGAACAAGAAATCCAAAAGGTTAAAAACTATAAAAAGAAATAAATGTCATGGTGATGATTACACATTCTATGAACATACTAAAAAACATTGAAGTGTACACTTTAAATAGGTAAATTGTATGATATGGAGATTAGACCTCAATAAAACTCAGGAGGAAGGGAGGAAGGAAGGAAGGAAAGAAAGGAAGAAGGAAGGAAAGGAGGGATAGAGAGAGGGAGGGGGGAGGGGGAAAGATATTCTATAAATCTATGCAAGTGGGTAATCATGGCAAGAAAAAACTGTAAATAAAAATAATCTTTTTTTTTTTTTTGCCCAGGATTACAATATTTATAACGCCTACTGCCACTGGTAAAGTAAATCAATTCAATGTTTTAGGAGGCCATTTAAAAAATGCTTTACTATTTAAACCATTATAACCTTTGAAGCAGAATTCCACTGGAAATGTCTTTTTTCTTAACACAGGCGATAGCTATATGAATATACACACCTTCCCATTTATCAAGTTTGGAAGACTATACACAAATATTTGTTAGCAATAGTTATCGCTGAGAGGTTTGTTTGCTTTGTTGATTTTTGTCAAAATGTCCTGTATTAAAATGGTTAGCAGGCTGTCCTCAGTATGCTAATGTCTGTGGCATTCTACCTCAGTCAAAACGTCACACGTCTATAGCAAGATGAGGGTAATGTTGCCATCTGACCTTAAGCCTTGCTTCTCACATGGGGCTGCTGGTATCCCAAAATGAAACATTATAGAGATAGTCATGGCACACGGTGGTGTGTCTTCATGGGACATCAATTTTATTCTATTTTAGAGAAAGCTTTAATTCTTTTCCAAATTAAGGTTTTTTTGCATGTGGGTTTTTTTTTTTTAGGGTTTTCTTCTTGGCATTTTGTTTTTGTCTTGTTTTCTGTACGTAAGAGTACAACTGAAATCTATAGAAACTTACTTTTCTGTATTACTTAATTTTGTGTCTTTTTTCATAAAAAATAAACCTCAGGGTTAAAAAAACATTATATGCTATAGACAACCACAAAAGTTGGCATTTTGTATCATCAGTGGATATCTGATATCTGGTCTCCTGTCTTAGTAAAATAACTCTGATTTCAGGCCAGGCACACTGTTGCCTACCCAAAAGACTTTCCAGTCTCCTCTGCAGCTAGATTGTGACCATGTGACTAAGCTGTAGCCAATGAGAGATGAGCCGAACTATTCATGGAACTTCTAGAACGTCTCTTTCAAAATCTCCCTAGAGATAGAATGGAGAGTTGGGAGGATCCTGCGTCTCTGATGCCTAAGTAGGACCACCATGATCGCTCCAGACGGCCACATCTTAGATTCTTTTACATGAAAGAACCTTATTTTTTTTTCAAAGATTTTTTTGATGTGGACCATTTTTAAAGTCTTTATTGAATTTGTTACAATACTGCTTCTGTTTCATGTTTTGTTTTTTTTGGCCGCGAGGCATGTAGGATCTTAGCTCCCCGACCAGGGAGAGAACCCTCACCCCCTGCATTATTGGAAGGCGAAGTCTTAAACCACTGGACCGCCAGGGAAGGCCTGAAAGAAACCTTATTTAAACCACTGTTTTTGTGTGTGTAGCTAAACCTAACCCCAGGTGATATAAAATCAGGACAAGCAAGGCAGTATTAGTATAAAAGTTGTTTCAAAGTGAAACAGGTATATTTTTGCTACAGGAACAGACTGTGCCCGGGACCCTGCCCACAGGCGCACTCCTAGTCCAAAGGAATCAAAAAGCTAGAAGTAGTGATTTCAAAACTGGTCCTAAGATGCCCACACAGCTAACTTTCTTTGAAACTAGCTTTGAAAAACTGACTAAAAACCAGTGTTTGGCTTCTATATTTTATTGTACACTTTAAAAATCAAAATAACTTAAAATTTATTTTCAGCTGAGACTATGGCTTGATAATTAGAAAATAGAAATTGTGAAGTGGAAACAAGGAAGAATACACAGAATAGTAAGTTGTATTTGCAAAACCTGGAAGTCATGAAATACCGTAATTGGCCTGAGCACAACGATGTCATACAAGCCTTCAGGAAAATGATGAAGAATATTAGGAACATTTATGGCTAAAATGAGAGAGGTTTTTTGATTTAGAAAAAGCACAAAGCACATAAAAATGTGCTTAAAGCATCCTTCAAGGATAGTAACAGAATGGACATAAAGGGAGAATAGCACAAAATAGAAACTTTAGAAGCTTCGGCATTGATGTGACCATAATTTGTTTTAGATGACAAAGAAAAGGGGCAACCAACCTAAAAGGGGGAAGAAGGACCCTTGGTTATCAAATAGATAATTGTAAAACATTCTTGAACTGGTGTATTAGTTTGCTAGGGCTGCCATAACAAATACCATGAACTGGGCTGGCTTAAACAACAGAATTTTACTGTCTCACAGTTCTGGAGGATATAAGTCCAAGACCAAGGTTTTCTCCGGGTTGGCTCCTTCCCAGGGCCGTGGAAGGGAATGGGCCCCAGCCTCTGCCCTGGCTGCTGGTGGTTTACTGGTAATCTTTGGCGTTCTTGGCTTCTGCTGCCTCACTTCAATTTCCGCCTCCATCCTCACATGATGTTCTCCTTTGAGTGTCCATGTCCTAATTTCCCCATTTTATAAGGACACCAGTCATACTGGATTAGCGGCCCACCCTACTCCATCTTAACAAATTACATCTGTGGTGACTATATCCATGTAAAGTCACATTCTGAGGCACTGAGGGGTTAAGGCTTCAACATGTGGGTTTTGGCAGGACACAACCTGACCCATAACAACTGGTAAGACACTAAGGTCCATCTGATTTGTTCCCAGGACAGCTGGACGAAAGCAAGCGGGTGCTAACAACTGTGCCGTTTAGTATTGATTTCTATTTGTATTTATTTGTTGGGGTCTGTGAAACACGTTAATGTACAAAGTACTTGATCACAAAATAACTAAAGTAACTAACTAATAAACTGATGTTTAGCTAAATAAAAGCTCTGAGTGACTAGACTAGAGAAGCACGTGTGGAGCTGAGCACAAACGGGGCCACGTCTGAAACAGGCAGGACCACAGGAGTGATCGCCCACAGGGGAGTCACTACTCAGCCTCAACACCCTAGCAGCCACTGACTCACCCACCGAGTGCCCAGCTCCTCTCAGGTACCTCAGCGTGCTCCGCGAGTTGCCTTAAGTTGAAAAAATGTATTAAAAGTAAGCATTAGAATTGCCTGAATACTCATCATTTTAGAAAAACTTGAAAGAATGACTTTGAAAGCCTGCTCTACTCACTACATAGCTGTAACCCCCAGAATGTTCTACTCAGTTTTCAAACTCAGCGTTGGAAAGCATCTTGGCTCTACAGTATCTAAAAAGTCATAAAAAAAATTTTCATAACCAGAAATGCTCCTTCTGAGGATTTACCCTAAGGAAATCATAAATAGCAAAGAAAGCGTATGCACAAAAATGTTAGTACAAAGTATAGTACAGCCCAGATACTATACTCTGCAACTATGACTGGGTAACTAACATACAAGGGCATCATACGTCCCTCCATTGCCTCAGAGCCGGAGGCAGATGTTGCTGGCAGACAGTGGGACTTCCTTATGTCTTCTGGAAGCCTGCACTCCTCAGTGGGACTAGACCAAGTGTTCCCGTGGGTGGGAATGGAAGAGAGGAGCACGCCTTTGAGAGCTATGAGGTGACGGCCGCATAGGAGAGACCTATGCAAGCCAGGGCAGGTCTCTGGGAGTAGGTGGCCTGCTAGGAGAAATGGTAGTTTTATGGGTGTATTCAGGCAGAACTCCAAGATCCAGAGGGTGCAGACCTGACAGGATTCCCATGCCCAATGAAGATGTAGATCCATCAGTTGTTGAAGGAGCATGGTGGCTTGGACGACAGGCATATTAGTGGTGAGGGCATAAGGACTCCTAACTGGGGGACCTCCACAGTGCTACGCAAGACTCCACACACACACCACAGGGTCTCTGCCAGGACATGGGAGGAGAAAGCTACAGGTGACAAACAACGTCCGTCTCCCTAACCTGTCAGAGCAGAGTCTACAAAATTTAGAAGAAATTAAGTATAAGTCTCTTGCATACCCTAGATTTTAGATTAAGAATCCTATGTGTTACTCAACCGTTAAAATGGTGCGAAGACAATTACGCCAAAAAGTGTTTGTAATACGCTATGGGGAAAAAGGCAGAATAAAAAAAATAGGTGAAAGTCTGATGACATATACATATGATTGTTTTTTGAAAGCACATAGGAAAAAAGGCTGTGAGGAAACATATCAAAATGACAATAGCTGCTGTTTCCTCTTTTTCAGCAGCCTGGGAAGAGGGAATATTATTTATCTTTTTTCTATAATATGGTTATATTACTTTTAAAATGGAAAAACAGTTCAAGATAAACACACAGGATTAGTATATTCTTTCCTTTCAAACCTAAATGTTTGGTTCACCTGGCATTCTGCTGATTATCTTTTAAGATCGCTAACTTTCACAGTATCTCCTGATGACGTACAAGTTATAATTTAGTGGTTGGTTTGCTGGATTGGTTAAGTGTTTGGTTAAGCAATACACTGTAAAGCAGAAACATTAAGAAGAAAGATCTTTTAATTAAGGCTTTATATGAACTTTCAAATATATTTAAGAATTTAGGATTTGCTACTGATAACAAGTCTAAACATAATTTATCAGTTTTTATAAAGCATTTAATTTGGTCAGAAAGGCTTTGGTTTCAGTACTTGGTAAATGTTTATGTTTACTACCTTTTAACAACTAAAAGGAAAATCAATGTTAAAAATGCTCCTTCAGACAAGAAATATATGGTATATATCCAAAATTAAGCTAACATTTCAGGCAAAAAAATCAGTATTTTCACTAATACACTTACAGTGTAATGGTTTCAGTACACAAAGTGGGAATTCACCTTTTGCTTTTTGTTTTTGGAGGGAGTGGAGCCAAAGGAAGTGTGTCTCTCTTTTCAAATTTTGGAAAACATCATCGTGGTTCAATGCTTACAGAGACAGAAAACCTGGATTTGTATCCTGGATTTCTCATCAGCTTTGTGACCAGGTATACATTTTCTAAATTTTACACATCTCATTTTTTTTTTTTTAATTTTTATTTATTTATTTATTTATAGCTGTGTTGGGTCTTCATTTCTGTGCGAGGGCTTTCTCTAGTTGCAGCAAGCGGGGGCCACTCTTCATCACGGTGCGCGGGCCTCTCATTATCGCGGCCTCTCTTGTTGCGGAGGACAGGCTCCAGACGCGCAGGCTCAGTAATTGTGGCTCACGGGCGAAGTTACTCCGCGGCATGTGGGATCTTCCCAGACCAGGGCTCGAACCCGTGTCCCCCGCATTGGCAGGCAGATTCTCAACCACTGCGCCACCAGGGAAGCCCTACACATCTCATTTTTTTCTCATCTGTAGGATTAGGATAATATAAGAACTGGCTTCATTCAGATACTGTGAATTAATTAAATATAGTATCTCAAACAAATTAAATACAGTATCTTTATATGTAAAGTACATGGGCACAAAGTGAGCACCAATATGACTCCACTGTTATTGTTATTTTTAGGAACAGGACTTGCTCTCAAAGAGGAAACCTTCCCTTCATTATGGGGAACAGCAAAACTACTATGCAACTCACAAAAGTCACTTTCCCTTTGGAAATTCAGGTTGCTTCTTCCAGTATTAGTAACTACCTTAGAAGGAAACATGCTAAGTTATAAACTCCTTTTTACTCTACTACAATATTTAATATCCAATTAATTAAGGAAGAAATTGTAAATGACAAATTAAGCAGATCCTCTGCTCCATAAGTTAAGGCATTTGGTATACCAAAAGTCTTAAGTTCAGATAATGTGTTTATAGCCTAAAAATCAAAAACAGAATACCTGAGAGCTAAATGTAATATGATTTTTAAATTAGTTTTTTTAAAAAAAGAATATTTCAGTGTTTGTATTTTTAAGTAGTGTAGATGATGGAATCCTGTCTGTACATTTTCCTTTGCTTATGGTATGAAAGCTTTCTCATGATTTACCTAGGACTGGTTTATTCATGTCAAAATCAGGGGTCAAAACTCAAATAGTTATAGGACTTAGGTAAAATAAAGGAGGAAAGGTGTCAGATTGGGACAGGGCAAGCCCGTTGTTGAATGACACCCAACCCTTTGTCTTAGCAAGAAGGAGCAACAGAGTACAGTGGCAAATGCAGTGACCTAGCAACATGTGTCCCCTGGAAAGAAGCCAGTTGCCCTGGACAAGGTAGAATTCAAATCTAGTAGCACCAGACAGTCTGGTCTCTACCATCCCCCATCCCCACTGTGAAGGACCAGAAATAACTCGATTTTAAAGAGTTAGGGACTAATTTAATTTTTTAAATGAAGAGGCAAAACAAAACACTTTGCAGGGCCAAATATGGCAATAGTGCCAGTTTTGTGACCTCTGCCATAAGTGTTCCCAATCACCTGAAACATTTTCAGTAACATCCCTTTTGGAGTGTTTGAAATAGAAAAATATATACATTTTTTAAATTTAAAAATTGCATTATATAGGTACACATCCCTTTTAATATAAACACTTATTTTTTAAGTCTGGGAAAAGTAACTGAAAACTAGAATAACAACTCAAATATCTGCAATCTAAATACCCCCAAACATCGCCTATGTGCCAGTCAAAAGCCAACCAAGCAGCAAAAGGGCTTCTGAGCAGAAAACACTGTTGTCACCATTTCATGCAGTGGATTTACATGGAAACCTTGGGTACCCCCCTTCTAATTTTTCTTACTCTGGTTTTACATGTTTTATCATCAGCCTAGGAGGAATGGGGTTGCTGCAGACGTCCCACTGATAACAACAGACTTGATGTTAAAGACCCCAAGATGACAGGAAGAGCCTCAGAGAGTGATAGCTACCAGCAGTCAGTCAGAGCCTGAGATCTTTGGTGAAGAGTCACGTTGCCCAATATGACCCACAAAGCTCAGAGTTCTGCAAGGTATTTTACCAAAGGGCCCTGAAGGCTCTTCTACACAGCACAATAGTTCAAACTAGTGCTACAAATAATATACTGCATACACTCACACGCACACAGCCCTGGGTTCTTAGGACACAGGCGCAGGCTGGTCAGCATTACATTTCTAGAAAGGTATGTGTTTAATTCAACAAACATTTATAGGAAATCTATCATGTGCAAAGTCCTGGGCCATTATAAACACTGGATAAGAACTATTTTACAAGCTGATGTTTCATTATAGGTTAGACTACATCTCTGAAGGGCCTCGCAACTTCAACATCGGCCTGTGCTTTTCTCCTAAGGGGTTAAACACTCAAGTTTTCCAGAAAATCAGATTTGAACCTGTAAGAGTTCCTAATGTTAGAGATAAGGGGTTTTGTTTTGTTTTAAATCAGAATCATGACTACAGATAACAGGTTACTTTAAAAAAAAAAAAAAAAAAAAAAAAAAAACTCTCTGAGGTTTAAGGATTTTAGCTATCAATGAGTGGATCAAAAACAAGTTTGCTCCAATAAGCAGTCATTCAAATCAAGTTTGCCCTGTAACTATGATCAAAACTTTTCTGTACATGGGCCAGATTTTAATACCAACTCTGCCACTGCTGATGGCACATTCTGATGAGATCAGGAGGAGGTGCTAACCTTTCCCTCTTAGCTAACAGTGTCAAGGAAATAAGCAGCAGCAATTAACCTTCAGCCCAGTGCACCCAAAGTACTGCAGCAATCAGACAGGCCTGGCCTTGTCTTGCTGAACGTATATTGAGTTAGCATTTAAGAACCGATGCAGTCCATTTTGCTGTCATTAGGTTGTAGTTATTTATTTCTCTAAGATATACAATTTCCAAGCCTGCAGAAAACAAGAGCCATTGAAAATGTTGAGTAAGTAAAACATTTCTAAGTGACTTTTTAAATAAATTATTTCTAAGTCTCCACTACTCAATATTATCTATTAGTATTCTGTTCCATTTAAAAATTGTGGGTCTTTTTATTTTTTTACTCCAAAGATTTAGATTTCAAATAAATTGAATAAGGTGAGGAAAGCCTGCATGTCCTGTATCAGTTAGAATAACTCCAAGTTTGGCTTTTAGAAGCATAAGAACAAAGGTTATAGTGTATACCAAATAAAGCTTGTCCTAAAGACTCAAGCTCTGTGACATATTCAAGGAGCCATTAAGGGCAATAAAGAAGACTGCGGTTCAAATTAGGAAAAAGGAAAATTTTCTTGTTTTTAATTCAAGTATAGTTGATTTACAATAGTGTGTTAGTTTCAGGTATACAGCGAAGTGATTCAGTTTTCTATATATATATATATTTTTTCAGATTATTTTCCATTATAGGTTATTACAGGATATTGAATATCCCTGTGCTATGCAGTAAATCCTTCTTACTTATCTATATTACATAGAGTAGTTTGGATCTGTCAATCCCTTCCCCCTAATTTAACCCTACCCCCATCCCTTTTCCCTTTGGTAACCGTAAGTTTGTTTTCTACGCCCGTGAATCTGTTTCTGTTTCATATATAGGTTCATTTGTATTATTTTTCATATTATACATACAAGTGATAAAATACAA
The DNA here is from genome assembly GCF_028023285.1 of Balaenoptera ricei. Classification (NCBI taxonomy): domain Eukaryota; kingdom Metazoa; phylum Chordata; class Mammalia; order Artiodactyla; family Balaenopteridae; genus Balaenoptera; species Balaenoptera ricei. The sequence goes on from NC_082643.1 coordinate 31,740,803, forward strand.
TATTTGTCTTTCTCTGACTTACTTCACTTAGTATGATAATCTCTAGGTCCATCCATGTTGCTGCAAATTGCAATATTTCATTCTTTTTTATGGCTGAGTAATATTCCATTGTGTGTGTGTGTGTGTGTGTGTGTGTGTGTGTATATATATATATATATACCATGTCTTCTTAAACCAATCATCTGTTGAGGGACACTTGGGTTGTTTCCCTGTCTTGGCTATTGTAAATAGTGCTGCTGTGAATACTGGGGGGCATGTATCTTTTCAAATTAGAATTTTCATCTTTTCCAAATATTTGCCTAGAAGTGGGATTGCTGGGTCATATGGTAGTGCTATTTTTAGCTTTGTAAGGAACCTCCATACTGTTCTCCATAGTGGCTGTACCAATTTACATTCCCACCAACAGCGTAGGAGGGTTCTCTTTTCAAGAGAAGAAGTTTCAATGAAACAGGAATCACAGCCGAAATCACAGAGAAATCACACAGTTTCTCATGAAGAGAAACCCTATACGGAAAGCTATTATACCATTTCTTTAACGTCATGGCTACCTAAAAACACCGACTAGCAAGAGACTGAAAGATTAAAAGCACGTTAGAAATTTCTCCATTAGGGCTCCATACATGTACTGTGATGGGTATCAAGCGGCACAAAGTAAAACAACTCTGAGAATACACCTGTATTTCATACCTGATGAGGCCCTTGGGTGCTGATCCGTAATAAGCCCCTTATGAGCTAAGCTGTGCTTTCACTATAATCCTTCCCCACATATCCGAACCTGCTGCAGGATTTTTTTAAACTGCTATTAGCAGTGACTAGAACTTCTAATCCCCTGCTATACCTTTATTATTAACACATACAATTAACATGCTGTAGCATTAAAGAACTGCGAAAAACTTTATCTTACTCCAAAATCTCACCATTTAACAAAGAATAGCAGTACAATTTTCATAGAAATACTGTTTCAGTCATTTTGTCTGTATTTTTTTACTGTAAATTACTTTAGCTATAAGGTTAACGGACATCTTTTAAAGGCTCTGAGAAAACTTCAAAGAACTTGGAATGAATCCATTACTAATGCAACTACTTCAGATACAAAGTAATCTTTCTTGAGTTTACTAAAGACAAGGACAGATTTTTAGTCCATTCCTGGAACATAAAATAAAGCCCAATTAGGAGATTAATATGGTAGTCTGATACAGAATGGAGTTTATCTGACTCCATGGTAATTATTAAATCAAGTATCACAGCTCTTTCCCTAATAAGACTTAGGAAAGATTCCGAAGCAGCCCAAACTCTGGAAACTGTAAAGCAGACATACACCCACCACCCCAATACCTACAGGATCTGAGGCCAAACAAATGGCGGTCTACCCCTTACTGTCCTAGCCAAGTGCTTATCCCCTTCCCCCACCTCTCTTGGGTTCCCTCAGTCCTTATTATTTTATCTCAAGTTCAATTATTTCGCCTTCATCATTGTCTGTGTCATTGAATGAGAACTGCTAAGGAATCGAAGAGTTTAAACCCTTTACTTCAGACCAAACTCAGCCTGTCTGAATTTCCCTGATTCAACCGCCAACGCAGGAGGGAGGCATCCTGGGGCTGCTTCTCCCCACCGACACCCACCCTGTCTGGCATGCTTTTGGTCACCAGGATTTTACCAGGTTCGTTCTTTTTTTTTTTTTTTTTTTTTAATTTACTTATTTATTTATTTTTGGCTGTGTTGGGTCTTCGTTTCTGTGCGAGGGCTTTCTCTAGTTGCGGCGAGCGGGGGCCACTCTTCATCGCGGTGCGCGGGCCTCTCACTATCGCGGCCTCTCTTGTTGCGGAGCACAGGCTCCAGACGCGCAGGCTCAGTAGTCGTGGCTCACGGGCCCAGTTGCTCCGCGGCATGTGGGATCTTCCCCGACCAGGGCTCGAACCCGTGTCCGCTGCATTGGCAGGCAGACTCTCAACCACTGCACCACCAGGGAAGCCCCAGGTTCGTTCTTTTTAATTCTCAACTTTTGGGATGGAGCTGGAGGGAATGAAGCCCCCTCAATTTCTCATTGTGTTTGTAGACAATTTCAACCAAAGCGTACAGAAACTAGGACTAAAACTTCCTATAAATGAGAAAATTCCCCCAAAGAAGCACTTTTAAAGATACCTCTGAGAAAAGTTAAAGTCAGATGAGGGAGCAGAAGTCACTGAGTGATATAACCCCACGCACACACAAACACACCCTCAAAAAAATAAAAAGCAAAAGAAAATGTAATAATTAAGTGCCAGTCTTCTCCTTTGGAGATCAGGACATTCAGAATTGGGGGGTTCAATTATGACCTCTCCATAGAAAGACAGGTTGCAGAGTGGGATCTGGTTCAGCTACAAAAGTATAAGGCTGGTTGCATTCCTGTTTGCTGAGTCTCAAGAATGATAAGCAAGACTAAAGTTGTTGACAATCCCTGATATAGCTTTAAATTGGTTGCTGAATGCCAACTAAGGCATAAGCTTTATCTAGAGAAAGGACAATAGACCCATGTTTTATTTAAAACTTCACAAAGAATAGTTCTAAAGCCCTTATTCTTTTGCCTAGGATTGACTTTACTCCAACAAGGAAAAGAAACTTCCATCTAATTTCTCTCTTAAAGTAACAAAAATGGCTCCTTGCCGGTCGATATCTTCAGAAATATTAATAACGAGTTTTTAAACTTCCTGGAACAATACTCAAATACATCCCTTACATTAAGCTCAATTAAAATACTAGAACTATATGCAATACAGTGCAACTTTGGTATTGTAAGCAATGGCAACCATAATAACTCAAGAAATCTAAACAACACAGAGGTGGTGGTGCAGGAAAAAGTCTGGGCTTTAAAGCCAGACACCAGGATTGGAGGTCAAAGTCCACTGGGAGCTATGTAAACCTGGCAAGTGACTTGACCTCTGTAATTCATGAAATGGAGATACCCCTGTGTCCTCAATGAGACAACATACCTACAGCACTGAGCGCAGCACTTGGCACTGCATCAGCACTTGGTACACGTTAGAAGCTCTCAGCAGAGAGCCCGCATCTGTACACCTTCAAAGCCCGAGTTTTTCCACTTCTTCTCTGTTATTCGTCTGAGGTCAGCGTGGCTACTATTGCTCCACACACTTAACATTATTAAGAGGTTTAGAAATTCTAAAACCAGATGATGCAATTTGAATTCTCTTGAGGAAGAACTGGTATAATACGCATGATCAAGATTTGCTTCTCTGCTGGGTTTGCCTCTGACTCTAAAGAGTGGAAAGCAGGACAATTTACCCAATAAACTATCTGATTCTTTAACATTATTCCAGGCCATATAGGATTAGCAATTCTGCCATAAACTGGCAGAAAGTAAACCTTTCCACTGATTAGCAAAGGATTAAAGATGAACAAATTCGAATTGGTTTTCAGATGCACAAAACTTAAAGATTGAGAAAAGTTGGTATTTTCAAAGCATGCGCCAATGGAGGATTTCCTTTTAATTTTAATTGTTCTTTCCAAAACTTTTAAACGTTCAGTGAAATAATCTCAAATTGCTTTGCTTTGTTCTTTGCTTTCAAATACTGTAAATGGCTGGATTCCAGATAGAGTACTTATCCTCAAATGCCTTCCAATGAGGCCTGCCAGATTCTGTGGTTCAGAAGTAATTTAAAAGCAGAAATGTGTAACAAATGAGACCTAATGGAAAACACTGGATGCTTTATAGTTAGAAAGATCACTTTTTTTTCCTCCGGCGAGAAACAGACAATACATATATACACATAAGAATGCATACACACTCAGACATGTAAACAAGACAGAAAACGAGTTAACATGTGTTTCATTTCTCTTCACTGTAGACACTAATTGGCAAGAATAAAAAAAAAAATACATATATACATTGTTCTGTTTTTCAATGGAAAATGAAATTCATGATGCAACGATTAACCAAACTCAACAATAACACTTAAGTAAAAACAGAATACTTAAGATAATACAAACTTTATCTCATGGTTTTCTTTGGGTAGGAGAGGGTATAATGCTTTAAAGTTTACAAACCAGTTTCTTATATAAGACAAACTTTCTCTATACAATGAAATAACTTTTCAATAATGACTTGTTCAAAAGAAGAAATGTCCATCTAGTTAGTGAGATTCCCATTAGTAGTATTCAAGCAGAGGCTGGGATGTTCCAAAGGTAACTCATGTACTGGGTAAAGGTTAATGAAACCTGGAAGCCACTACACTGTGTTCTTCCTGGATTTGTTCATTCATTCATCCCTTCAAATATTTTCTCTTTTGAATTTATTGTAGTTGACTTACAATATGATATTAGTTTTGGGTATACAACATAGTGATGTGATATTTTTATAGATTACACAAAGTGATTATAAAATATATAGACACAAAGTTAGAAAATATTGGCCCTATTCCCTGTGCTGTACATTACATCCCCGTGAGTTATTTATTTTATAACTGGTAGTGTGTACCTCTTAATCCCCTTCACCTATTTCACCCAATCCCCCCTCCCCCGCCCATAACCACTCATTTGTTCTCTGTATCTGTGAGTTTGTTTCTGTTTTGTTATATTTGTTTGTTTGTTTCATGAAATGCTCACTAAATGCCAGGTAAATTCCTACACACTTTACATACAGCAGAGCAAAGGACAGACTAGTCTCTCCCTTCCTGGAACTCAGTCCAGTAGGAAAGATGAAATACAAGGATTTATAAACAACATAAGGGCCATGAGGATGTTAATGAGAGACCTAGGCCTGGGGCAGGGAAAGACTTCTCTACCAAAGCCATCTGAAGGGCAAATCGAAGTTAACTGCCCAAGAGGAGAGAGAAGAATTCTCCAGGCAGGGAAAACTGTGAGTGAGAAGTGAAGGACAGTCAGGATGGCTGAAATACAGGGGGCGGGGGCGAAGCCTGGAAAGGAAGGCAGGAAATGACCTTGATGGACACAATAAAAATGTTTGGATTTTATCCCAAGAGCAAGGGAAACTATGGAAAGATCTGAAACGGTGACGGGATGATTAGAATCAGGAAGGAACTGTGGGCAATATTGTGTCACGGCAAGAACCGCAGCAGGAAAACCAGATCTGAGGCTGTTACCAAAGCCCAGATGGGAAATGATGGTTCTGTGGTCCAAGCAAGCAACTGCAAGGATGATGAAGAGTGAACAGATTCAAAGACGACTGGTTGTCACATGTGACAGGACCAGATGTGTAGCTGAGGGAGAGGGCAGGGCCAAAGGAAATGCACAAGATTCCAGGGTAGACAACTGGGTAGATGAAGGTGTCTTCACGGATGTGAGCCCTGGAGGCACAGCAGGTTGGAAGGAGGAAGGGAAGATGGCAGGCTGAGTCTGAGGCGCTTTCCAGGGAACTGGATAAGGGGGTCTAGAGCCCCGTGAAACCTGTGGGATAGAGATGAGGATCTGGCATTTGTGAGCGTACAGACCTGCAGGGTCCAGCACGGTAGCCCCAATCCACAAGTGCCTGTGGAGCACCTGGGGTGTGGCCAGGCCAAATTGAGAGGTGCTGGATATAAAATACATGCCAGGTTTCCGAGAAATTCATATGAAAAAGGAATGTAGGGTCTCATTAATCATTTTTATGTTGATGATAGGGTGAAGTGAAAATATTTTTGACATACCAGTTTCAACAAAATATATTATTAATACGGATTTCTCCTGTTTCTTTTCACTTTGATAACGTGGCTACCAGAAAATGCAAAATTACGTGTGAGGTTCACATCGTGACTTACGTTCTATTTCTACGGGCAGCGCTGACAGATGGTAACAGGTTTGAAAAAGTGAAGAAGAGCATTAGTGAGAGTTTGGTCTCTCATGAAGCTGCAGGTTTCAGCACTCGCGGGATGGGGGCGATGAGGACGATTGGGCTGGGAAAACTGGATAACGTGGTGCCACAGGAGACCAGGAACGCACAGGCTCGGAATGGCAGAGAGGGGACAACAGGGTCTGCTGGGCACTCAGATAAGAAAAAAGACTGAAAAGCATATTCAAGCTAGAACACAGGTAGAAGAAAAAATTGTTTCTAAGATACCAATTTATTAAAAAAGTTATAAAAAAATAATTACTGTATTTAATTTTCCTGCATTTTAAGTCTTTTCACTAATAGTTTCTGAGCACCTCTTATGTCCCAGGTGTTCTTCTAGGTGCTGAGGATATAAATCCTTGATTTAGATAAAATCCTTGCCTTCATGGGGTGTACAGAACAGTCGGTGAATCAGACGTAAATCACGTAGTGAGTACTGCTCTGGGCGGACGGGGTGTGTTGTAACATCAGGTTTGCGGCCGATACAGTTGGCAGGGGAATGTAGCATAGATCCCCAACCAAGAGGCTAGGTCTACCCAGGCAGAGTGTGGCTTGAGGGCTGGCTGCTCTGTCTTGATTTTTTTTTCATCTGTGCAATAGGCCCAACGAGTGACCTAACTCATGAATTAATTGTGAGCAATAAACAATTAATAAGTGTAAAGGGCTTAATGGTGCAGTTTATAAGGCTTACAACTGTCAACAACTGCGCCATAACTATTAGTTAAATGAATGAAAGCAAATTTTCCAAATTCAGGAAATTTATTCACGTACAGGCCCAAACTTGTATTTTTACCATTCAAAGAAAACTCTCTTATCCTTGTCTGCCTTCTTGTATCCTGCAGAATGGATGTAACTGTATCTTCCCGGGGTCATCATTATAGACTCTAATTTTTGCACTTGATTGTAAATGCAGTGATACCATCGGGAGCTAATGAGGTCTGTAGGGTCGTTTGCCTGGATAACAGATTGCTCCCTAATTGCTGTGCTAAGTGCTTGTATGGGTTTTAACGTCCTGTCTTACCACTTCGAATATGCTTGTTCTCATCCTCTCATTTGCTGCTTCTAATATATGATAATCCAAGAAACCTGATACTTGTTTATTGGCCTTATCAAAAGGGCATGGAATAGCGTGCAGAGATTTTGGTATATCTTATTTTAACTACTAGAATGACTTTTCTCCCTCCTTCGGATTTGTCAACCATCTTTACGCCCTAAGGTTAACTTGTTACCTGATTTTTTCTGCATTCAAAGCAGTATTACCAAGCACAAGGAAAATAACTCGAAAGAAAACAGAACAGCTGAACGTGTACTAAGTTAATTTATCCACTTAATTACATAGACATGGCAATAACTCTGAAAGTCCTGGAGCGGATGTTTCCTTACTAACCTAGACCCGGACTTGGATAAAACAGTGCATCCAGAATATGTCACCTTTTGGAGTAGAAAATTCCATTACACACTATGCAAAATAAGCCATCATATTTCTGGTATTAAAAAAGAAAAGTGTTCTCTCTCACAAGAGCCTTTCCTTTTCGCCGATTATTTTGTTTGGCTGTCTCTACAGTTTTTTCTGGTTTCATTATGTCTTTCTTGTACTGTAACTTGAATCTGAGCTATAGCAACTTTCCAGGGACAGCTCACGATTTTGCCTGTTGGAAAGGTTGTTAAGGTCAGCTAGAAAACAAGCCGATAAAAACAGAAATTAAACTCAGAAAAGGAAAGGCCTATGACAAATGTCTATCACCTTCTTTAGGGTAGCCCCATAAGGGTTCCTGCAAAAAAAGGGTATCACAAATGCTTCCTGGTCTAAAAGCTGAGCAAACCTTTTTAATGAGAATTATCTCCCTTCTATGAGGGCCATGTTGGTTGCTGGGGAAAATAGTTCATTATGACCGCTTCCTTAGTGTTTATAACACATTTGATATTTATGTTAATGTACGACATGCAGTATCCCAGTTAATTTCATGACTTCCAATTCCCATTAGACAATTTATCATTATTTGCTAAATTTCTTTGAGTCCCCAGAAAAGTGTAAAGGAAAGGCTGATGGTGTATATTGTTGGTATCAAATAACACAACAGTGTACTGCTCCCAAGGCAATGTTATGAGACTGAGAAAAAACATTTGGAGGAAGAAGAAAAGATGTATAAACATAAAATTGAAGAAATATGCAAACAAGGGTCCTATTACAGAAGTGGCAAAATAAACCAAGTGGTCCCAAATTACAATATGGTTGTCTTTCGTGAAAGACAAGTACCTTATTACAAATAAAACCAAGAAACACTTACTTGTTGCTTAGAATGTGAGTGAGTATTGTGCCAGACGCTCTACATTCATTGTCTCCTTAATCCTCACTAACTCTATAAGCCATGAAATCAGGCATTATGCCCATTTTATAGAGGAGAATATTGAGGCCGAGAAAGATTAAACTGCCCAAGAAACACAACTGCAAAGTACAAAATGTCTGTTTGACTCCAAAGTTAGTGTCCTCGTATGCTGACCCTTCTGAAATCATCTGGACCCTGCCTTGCACTGCTGAATTTGGAAATTTCTAAGAAATTTCAGGTGGTGGGATTGAAACTCCATATTCATATCCATAACATATGAGTAAGACTTATAATTACTATATATTTGGATAGAAAAGACCAACTACACACCCTTTACTTAACTTTTCAAATAACTGGCACTAATACGTTAATGGAAAAACTCAGAGGTTTAGAAATATCTCTAAAAGACTATTTTTGTTTTTAATTCTTAAATTCAATTTCCAAATTATACCCTTGTTCAGGCCATGCTATTTTCTCAGATTATTGGATTAGTCTCCTAAATGATCCCCTCATTTTTATTTATGTAGCCACCATACTAAAATTCAAATTCAAAACACAAACTCAAAACTGCCTCTCCTCTGTCCTCTAGACAATGTCTGACAAGAAGAACAGCTCATTTTTTTTTTTTTTAGATTCCATATATATGTGTTAGCATACGGTATTTGTTTTTCTCTTTCTGACTTACTTCACTCTGTATGACAGACTCTAGGTCCATCCACCTCACTACAAATAACTCAGTTTCGTTCCTTTTTATGGCTGAGTAATATTCCATTGTATACACGTGCCACATCTTCTTTATCCATTCATCTGTTGATGGACACTTAGGGTGCTTCCATATCCTGGCTATTGTAAATAGAGCTGCAATGAACATTTTGGTACATGCTTCTTTTTGTATTATGATTTTCTCAGGGTATATGTCCAGTAGTGGGATTGCTGGGTCATATGGTAGTTCTATTTTTAGTTTTTTAAGGAACCTCCATACTGTTCTCCATAGTGGCTGTATCAATTTGCATTCCCACCAACAGTGCAAGAGGGTTCCCTTTTCTCCACACCCTCTCCAGCATTTATCGTTTGTAGATTTTTTGATGATGGCCATTCTGACTGGTGCGAGATGATATCTCATTAGAACAGCTCATTTTAAACTTAAAGCCACACTTAAACACACTCCTATCTCCTTGGCATGGGATATAGAGACCTCAGAGGCTGGCACTCGTCACTCACCTGTCTTAAAGTGGCTGTGAGCCCAAGGGCAAGAAAAAAAGCTTTATTAGTTCAATAAATGTTTATTGACATGAATTAAATTAGCAGCCTTAAACCTGGCACAAAATATTCTTCTATCATTCTACTGCTCTTTTTCTTGTCTTATTCCTTTGTTCCCATCCTGAGATAAAGAAACCATGTATATACATCTCTAAATGCCAGAGTAGCTGGTGTGCTACAGTAGGTGCTCAATTAAAAAAAAATTAGTTATAAATATAACAACCTTACCAGACTCATGTTTTTATGTTTTGATTTTTTTCCCTGAACGTTTAAAAAGTGCTGCATAGGATAGCCAAGTCTTTTGTTTCAACAGCAATTTCATATTCTGGGCCAACTTGCCTTTTCTAATAGGTAACATTTGCCTGTTTCTTCTCGCTGGACAGGAACATCTACCACTTCCCCTGTCAGTGGATGCCTGTCCCTCCCCTTTCTCAGCCGTGGGACAATGACAAGAACTCCATATGGGCCCTGCTGGTTAGTGACAAGCTTGCAAGGCTTTCAGCCACCTGAGGGCAGGACAGCATCTTGTTCCTGGGGCAGCTGGCAGCTGATCAAGTGTTGAGTAAATGAGTGAACAAAAGCAAATAAATTGACTCATGGTGACCAACTCTGAGTCCAGGTTTCCTCAGTCATAAAAGGGTGATAAACGCTGCCTATAAGGTGACATTAGATATTGTTGGTGATATAACTGCCTCAAGGGAGGCATTCTCAAAATTCAGCCTCTGTTCTTTATTTTTTTTTAATTGAGATATAACTGACATAACATTGTATTCACTTGTGTATAACATAATCACTTGATGTATGTATATACTGCAAAATGTATATAGTTAAAAAATATTGTTAACTATAGTCACCAAGCTGTACATTACATCCCCAGGACCTGTAATTGGATGTTTGTACCTTTTGACCACCTTTGCCCATTCTGCCCAACCCCCATCTCTGGTAACCAACAGTCTATTCTCTGCATCTATGTTGGTCTCCATTCTGATTTTAAAGCCTTAGCAGATCAAGTACCATAAGATGTATTTCCTCAGTGTCCTAAACTCAGGATACCACAAGGGTGAATAATCTGTGGTTGAAAAGAAAGGAATTCTGGAATCTTATTAAATAGCCGATGGAATGATAAGTTATTTTTTCTTCCTGCCTTGCTGGAGGGAGGAGGGCTGATGGAGAGATCAGACCTCTTCCTTAAACCTTGAGAATGGACTTTGCAATACTGGTCCTGGGACAACAGTGTCCTACCCACTTCCCACCAATAAAACACGTGAAGATATTTTTCTGGGTTTCTCTCTGGGTTTTTGGATGTTATCTTGAGAAAAGATGATGCATGGGGTGATACTTATGGGGTATTACTTTATACATTTTTTGAGATCACTCAAGAGTATTTGACTTCTCTTATCTGTGTTAATTAAAAACATAAATCTTAACTCTACATAGAACTATGATGATATATATCCTTGTTCATCTGGCCAAAATGCTGCTTAGCATCTCTGAGATTCTATTCATCCAGGGTTGCCATGACACGGTGACTCGTGTAGGCTGATGCTCAGATGGGACTGAAAGACCCCATCCCAACATCACACTGCAGACTGTCCCCTCCTGCATCCACAGGCCATCAGGAAAGGATGAGAGACTGTGGCCCTTGATCTCTATTTATCTTATTCCTAAAAGCAATCAGCAGCTAGCTTCCTCCACAATGAACCCAATAGTGAACAAACTATAGGTTCTTCCTGTTTTAAAAATCCTATCTTACCAAATGTTTTGGAAACGCCAAGCAAGTATGGATATATAAATAATGTGAATGCTAAATGCAAAGCAAACCTTTGAAAAATAAAGATTCTTGTATAAATGTGGTTTAAAAATGTAGAGCAGCTAACAAGTTACTTAACAAATTTTCTGAAATAACATAAAATATAAAGTTGAGGGCTTCCCTGGTGGCGCAGTGGTTAAGAATCCGCCTGCCAATGCGGGAGACACGGGTTCGAGCCCTGGTCCGGGAAGATCCCACATGCTGCGGAGCAACTAAGCCCGTGCGCCACAACTACTGAGCCTGCGCTCTAGAGCCCGCGAGCCACAACTACTGAGCCCACGAGCCACAACTACTGAAGCCCGCGCGCCTAGAGCCTGTGCTCCGCAACAAGAGAAACCACCGCAATGAGAAACCCGTGCACTGCAACAAAGAGTAGCCCCCGCTCAATGCAACTAGAGAAAGCCCGCGCGCAGCAATGAAGACCCAACGTAGCCAAAAATAAATAAATAAATAAATTTATTTTTAAAAAAAATATATAAAGTTGAACGATGAATGAATAAATATTAATGAGAACCCCACAGATGACAGAGCAGGTCTTAACATTGAAAAAAAAACTCCTTAAAGACGGTTTGCATAGATCACAGGTAGAAAAAAGGGAAGTACTCACTGTAGGGCAATGTATCCATTTTTACAAAACCAGAAAGATCTTTTCTGCCTAAATAAGTAGACTTAATCTCAAAATGCTCCCAAGTTATAATTAAGCCAGATAGTGTACTTTAATATATATTTATATCCTGCTTTATTCCCAAAAAAAATGTAAGGAGGCTTACAATAAAAATGCTAGTTAAATTAATTCCAAAACCTTGATAAAATATACAACTGAAGCACCAATATATTCTTATTAATACAAATTTACCTTAATTTTAAATTATAGAAATCTATTAGAGTCAAAGCTAAATTTATAGTTTGCCAAAACCACCATAAGAAACAACTAGTTTAATAATAGAGGATTGTTTAAATATACCAACATAAGATAATTATAGATACATATTCCATATACATGTATATATACACACATATATATCCATGTATTCTAGAATATATAACAACACTGGAAAATTTTTATGAGATACAGTAAATGCAAGTGGTAATGAAAAGACAGTCTGCACAAAAGTTTTCTACAAAGAATGTGTTTTATTTTTATAAAGTAGAAAACTATACTTTTAAGAGAATCTAGGAAAATGGTACAGAGATGAACTTATTTGCAAAGCAGAAACAGAGACACAGATGTAGAGAACAAACATATGGACACCAAAGGGGGAAAGGAGGGGTGGGATGAATTGGGAGATTGGGATTGACGTATATACTATGTCAATTGTGTATATATATATATATATATATATATATATATATACATACATACACACACACACACACACACACACACACACACACAATTGACTATTGATACTATGTACAAAATAGATAACTAATGAGAACCTGCACAGGGATCTCTATTCAATGCTCTGTGGTGACCTAAATGGGAAGGAAATCCAAAAAAGAGGGGATATATGTATACATATAGTTGATTCACTTTGCTGTACAGCAGAAACTTATACAACACTGTAAAGCAACTACACTCCAATAAAATTTTTTAAAAAAGAAAAAAAAAGAAAAATGTATATTGTTCCTATAATTATATTCCTATAGGAAAAGACCATTGCTGCTACTCAAAACAGCAGATTCCTATAGATGAGTAATAGTAGAGGATCTATTATCACTCTTCTTGCTGACTTAGCATGTTTTATTAAGATTTTATTGTTTTATAGGACAGAGTTTCACCCTAGGCCAACCCATGTACTGTAAATAAGGAACCATATCCTAGTAATGTTTCACCGTATATAAAAGGGGTTCAACTTAATGGCTTCTTTCACTTAGGAATCAAAACCTCTTTTACTACCCCCTAAAATTAATATTACACAGCATGAAAAATTATTACACAATTCGTAAGTTATAAGTTACACCTCTGGACATGTAAAAATTATTCTAAACCTACCCAACCTTGCAAATATCCACTCACCCAATGAAGAGAAATAACTGAAAAAAGAAAAAATGAACTACATTTTCAGAAGGATTGTATTACAAAATACAGTATTCTCAAGGATAAATGGCTATAAAGGCATATTTGTTTTTCAAGCCTGTGCTGGCTATTTTAAAATTTAAAAATCCTGATATAAAACAATGATAGAAAGCTAATAGTGATAGTAAAACACAGATTTTTTTTCCAATGCTATGGGTGTACAAAGCATCTCCAAAAGAAATATAGTTCATGAAGTTATTTTTATGAAAAATACTATAAAACTGCACCATATTCAATTACGAATGATACAGGTTCACCTCAATCAAGGATGGTTTCATTTTAGAAGTATAAAATTAAACGAATCTGTTGTAGCTAGGAGAAACATGAAACAAGAACAAAAACACTATACTCCAAATTAGCAACGGAAATGAAGAAGTGATTTGATGACTTTATACTGAGTTTATGCTATATTTAAAAAAAATACCTCAATCACATAACTAATCTCACTAATTATTTCAATGAAAGGGGGCAATCAAATAACAGTTTTTAATGCAATTGAGCAAAATTAAACTACCACCTATTTCAATAATCAAGAGTTTAAAATGAGCTGTTCTTATTGTCAGAAAATGTCTAGTTATCAATGTTCTGCATATAGTAAGGATTCTTCTCACTGTTCCTGCACCCTCCACAATTTATCAGTAAAATATCTAACACCAAAACTTCTCAAGGTGAGGTCCACTGACCTCTTGGGGTAAGTGAGGTGTGCCAGAGATTAGAAGTCCCAAGAAAACCTACAGCAAGTCACCTTAAGGTTTTTTACTTTAGGAGTAGAATGCTTTCAAACAAAAGCATCTCAGATGAAAGCCCCAACATGCTGATAGGGCTTACATTCATCACAATGCTTCTGTCTCGTGATCTTTGTTTATTCTTTCTTTTGCCCAGAATACTTTACTCAACTTCCACCCCCATTCTTTTCCAGATCAACAACTGTTGAACTTCAACCCTGATGTAATAGCCAGAAGAAAGCTTTCCTGCATTTCCCAGGCAGTGCCCCACTTGGGGCAGTCCTCCCGAGGCACCTTCGGACAAGACTGCAGCACACTTCCAAAGGCAAAAGCATCCCTCTCCAGGGGAAGGGCAGGGGCCCTTCCTGATCCTTCAGTCACCTATTGTGAGCATATCACTGGCAAACAACAAATGTGGTACACACTGCTCTAAAGCTTGGACGTCCACCACGATCACTGGGTGGAGAGACAAGCTACCTACTAATAAAACAAATGATAAGAATCACACTTTGAATAAAGAGGTTTCTTGTCAGAAATCTGAAGAGGAAAAGTAAAGTTTTGGCTTTGGAGATCAAATCCTGGTCCTGCTACCTGGCCCGGACCAAATTAGTTAACCTTTCTGAGCCTTGTTTTTAAAATGGGGACAGGGCGAATTCCCATCACATTGGGTTAGAGTGTGTATTACATGACTCACGTGCATGAGGTTCTTAGCATTGAACCCGACCTAAGCTGGTGTTTCCCGAGTGCCACTAAAATCACATAATGTTCACATGCAAACCTCAGACACAAAGAATAAAACTCTCATCATGCAAGTTAACAGCATAAAAAGGGACAAATTTTAAAGTATTTTATACATTATACTTATCAAACAATGGAAACCACTGTTGCTATAATAACGAAAATATGCTCTCTGTCTATTTGAGAAAATTTTATCCAAAGTACTTAAAATACTGATGAAAATAAAAGCTCTTGTAAATGTACAAATGGTTTTGCTAATTCCATTAAATTATGTGTCCTGTTTTTATATGTACATTATATAATTTTGAAGAAAACTATATGAACATACAAAATAGCAAATTCTCATTTAAAGATAGACATCTGTGAAACAGACATCCAGGGTTAAAAAAAAATGGAATATTTTTTCAGTAGTTTCATCCATAAAGGTTGTAGATCTAGGCTGTAGCTTATTGAGCCACAATTTCCTATGTGTAAATATATTGGGAGCGTAACATAAATCTATCTACTCTAAATTGGAATTTGCTAAAAGAGATACTTAGGATCCATAGAGTACTATGATATTATTTCACAAACAAAAAGACCACTTCTTCAAGTAGCCTTATGTATATGGCACATATCACAATAACAGACACATTTATAAAAATTCTGACACGGTACAATATGTGTGTATATGTAAAAATAAAGTCTTGTTACCTGAATAAAATTTTACTTTCCCACAACTCTCTGGTCATAACTTTATAACGCTGGTCAAATCTTTATTTGTAAATCTTTAAAATCAGCATTATATAATAAAATACAAGTCCATTTACCTATTGTAAAACTACCTATGCTTTCAAATGTCATAATCATCATCAATCTCCTCTATAGTGAGAGGACTGAATTCTAAGGTACATTTCTAAATGACTAGACTATAAGTATTTTTAATATGGTAGCTGTAACATGGAAGGCTCCCCCAAGTCAGAACTTTGTATCAAAGTTAAGCAAATATTATGCACATACTGCTCCAAATATAAAGCATTTTTGTGATATCTAAAAATTTTTATTTCTTACTAAAAGAATATTGGAAAATGCTAACATGACAAACTTATATGAGGAAACTTCCATCAAAGGCTCTTTTTTATTTAACATTAATTATCTCTGCTAAATTATAGCATATTGATTGTTCATTTTTCTCTGTTTATAAATCCTCACTATATCCTTTCCTTTTCAATTGTCATTTAAAAAGAAAATGGAATAGAGGTGCAAACCACTCCAGTTCCTGGCATGTTAAAATTCAAAGTAAGGCAAAGGCTATGAAGGTGAGGTCAAAAAAGGGATAAATACACTGAGATCAGAAATTTTTACTACTCAGTTTATAGAGCATTATTATAAGAGAAAACCACAAACAAGTATCCTTAAATTGTGAAAATGTACTGAAAGTATTCTCTTTCAAAAGGGCCATATTTATTCAACTATGTGTTTCCAATACAAGGTAAACCCCTTATTAAAATGACATGCCTCAGTTCTTTGTTTCCTAAATTTAAATTACACGAAACTGCTTAATCACTGAGGTTTCTAAAAGTAGTAGGTCCTAGAATCTCAAGAAAAAAAAAATGTTTCCATTTTCAAGACACTTATAGCTGTGCTTATCCTAATCCATTAGAGTACTTGGCCAGTAAGCTAATATTTAATTGGCAATTTCCTTTAAACAGGATAATAGCATACCAATAACAGTATTTCCATAATCCAAGTTTGGTCTATAAAAAGGGGAAAGCAACTACAAAAACACTAGGTAGATAATATAAAATAAGCTAAACCACAACTCACAAAAAAGACAGACTGCAATAAATTAAAAAAAATTCCAAAATGCTACACGTGATTCACTTGCTAGGTCACAAAACATACCTATTTTTCAAGCATCATTCCTTTGGATCATCATGCCAGAAGAGAGTTGCATAAAGGAAGAAGTCAGGCTAGAATGAAATGATAAATGAATTGCTTTTGCTAATCTGTAATTTTGGACCAACTTCCTTACACAGTTCTCTCTCTTTATTAATTTTCTTTTTTGGACCATTCAACTTGGATATCATTCAAAAAGATGATAAGCCAGTGCTCTCAGAGCAACTTCACTCAACCTCTGACTAAATGTGTTGAGTTCTCTGCCTTGTCCTCACCGTAGCTATTAAAAAAAAAAAAAAAGCTAATAATGTGAACACCTCATAGCTGGAATTTATTGCACCACATGGTTCTTACACATTCCTGACAGAAGTTAGGATTTTTATGGCCTAAAATTCTCACATCCCCTTGGGTGACATATAAGATCTGTACCTCCCTCCGCAAACAAAAGGATTCTAGTTACCTTCAGTTTCACCACTCAAAATTGGCAAATATAGCTGAAAAATTAGAGAAACAAATGAGTACCAATAAATTTTATATGTGTGAAATAAATTAATCATCACCACAGCTTTTCACAGCTCTTCAAGATCCACAGTTTAATTTTTTTCTTTTAAAGAGGAAATGGTGGTATATTGGTGGAGGTGTAGGAGATCTAAGAGTACCCATCTTTCCCACGTTTTCTGGGTCCCAACCCTTTGAGAAACAGCTGTGTACTGTTTCTCCTCTCCCATAGGTAACATATATCTAACATATACCTAACATATCCCACTCCTCTCCCAAAGGTAACATATACACAGAATGTTAGATATAATTTCAAGAATTAAAATGTTAAAAATGGCAGTAGCATGTATATGGGGAGCTAAATCTTTACACACAATTAATTGGATTATCCTGTGTAATTGGTTATGGGGGCAGGAGACAGGTGAGCGCTCAGGATGAGCAAGGCAGGTACGTATGGATGAGAAGCTGATGCCCAGTGGTATAGCAGAGCCCCTGGCTTTGCTTTCTTCACTTCTAAGCGGGACGTAAAGGTAGCCAAATAAAGTGGAAGGAAGTTAGTGATAAGAAGAAACGGAATGTTTCTCAGGCAGCCTGTTCAAGCACAAAAATGTAGAAGGGATATCACAAGTCATTCTTGGCAATACAAAGGCATTTCTCATCTCCCCCTGCTTCACGCTTCGTTCCCATTTTGCTTATTTAGCATCAATCACCGTAGAGAAGTTTATAAAAATAAAACTAATTATATAATTGACACTATTAATTTATATATACATGTAAGTATACTGTATATATGGTTTTTTTCCACAACAGTATGTGCTTTCTTCTTTAAACAAAACCGAAAATAAGCTTCAACTGAAACTGGATCATAGTAACGTAGGCCAAGATCCATATACTATGTAACTGCAGTAAGTATGCTCGTTAATTTCTTACTGTATGCTATGGGTATTAAAGGATCTTATTGTGAAGCTCATAGGAAAGGCAAACAACTCAGCCAAAAGCATCACAAAAACTCCACTGTAATTAGAAGTATATTTTCTTCAGTAACAAACGTACTTTTCCCTAGAGAATTTTATTTTTTTTAAATTTATAAGCATCTGACATATTAACTAAAGATTAATCATCCCTGTTTGGTTTTAGGATGTGTTTGGGTTATAAACAGAATCACGCTTTTGAGTCACTGCTTGTTAGAATATTCTCAGATTCTGGAATATTCTAATTCACATAGTAATTGATTGGGTTTATGAAAGAGAATTTTAAAAAACTCTAAGTGCTATGTGCCAGGTATTTCAATAGGAGATTTCATATAAGTTTTCACTTTAATATAACCATATAATGCTAACATCTTTTATAACACAGTATTAAATACAGACTGACAAGAAATTATATATTAGACCCACGAAGTCTGGGGCTCCCAGGACAATGGAGTGTATGACTTGGGCTACGGTTGTCACCCTTGTAGACAGCCTCCTAGGATGCCACTCAATCCCTGTTGTGGCATCAGCACCCCAGGACTGTAAATATCTGTATATATGTCTTTCTCTCTCACTGGCCTGTAAGCTCCTAGAAGGCAGAAACCATACATTAACTATGGTGCATTCTGGCACCTGGTAATAAACCTCTGCTCAATTTTTTAAAAATGAAGTGTTTGTTTACAGATAACCTAACAGAAGTTGGGGATTTAAAGAATGCAAAGATAATATAAATCAAGAATGAATTTTACACACCGGTTAGAATGGGCATCATCAGAAAATCTACAAACAACAGATGCTGGAGAGGGTGTGGAGAAAAGGGAACCGTCTTGCACTGCTGGTGGGAATGTAAATTGATACAGCCACTATGGAGAACAGTATGGAGATTCCTTAAAAAACTAAAAATAGAATTATCATATGACCCAGCAATCCCACTACTAGGCATATACCCAGAGAAAACCATAATTCAAACAGACACATGCACCCCAATGTTCATTGCAGCACTATTTACAATAGCCGGGTCATGGAAGCAACCTAAATGCCCATCAACAGATGAATGGATAAAGAGGATGTGGTACATATATACAATGGAATATTACCCAGCCATTAAAAGGAACTAAATTGGGTCATTTGTAGAGACGTGGATGGACCTAGAAACTGCCATACAGAGTGAAGTAAGTCAAAGAAGAAAACAAGTATCATATATTAACGCATATATGTGGAATCTAGAAAAATGGTACAGATGAACCAGTTTGCAAGGCAGAAATAGAGATACAGATGTAGAGAACAAATGTATGGACACCAAGGGGGAAAAGTGGGGTGAGGGTGGTGGTGGTGGGATAAACTGGGAGATTGGGATTGACATATATACACTCAAATGTATAAAATAGATAAGTAATAAGAACCTGCTGTATAATATAAATAAATAAATAAAATTTTAAAAAATTTAAACTAAAATAGCATGACAAAGTAAAAAAAAAAAGCATTTGTTAAAATAAATGTTTATCAACTCTTAAAAAAAAAAAGAATGAATTTTAAATGAAAAGAAAGAATCTCTAAATTGAGGATCAATTTCAACATCAGTTTCCTCCATAACAGAATTAAAGGACTAAACTATTAGTCACTTTGAAGAAAAATCCCTACACTATGATATTCTTTTCTTTCTTAAATGTAATATAATTCAACGTTCTGCCAATGACTCAGTAATTATTGTGAACATCAGTTATTATACAGAACTCTAGAGGCAGCTGTAAGTATAGACGGCATAAGCCAAGGAATGGGAGGACCACACTGAAACTTGTCCCAGAAGTAGCTCTGCAAGCTGATGCTCTTCCAGGCCTGTGACATTGTCTTTTTCCAGCCTCCTCAAATATGATTCAATTAACGGAAAATCATGGGCTCTAGTTTAATCTCAGCTTGGACACCTAACATCTGAATCTTGGATAAGTTCAATCTCTGGTCCACCATCTTTTCAACTGTTAAGTTTTTGGTAACACCATCCACCCAGGGCCACTGCAGAGCTCGAGTGAACACATACACCGCCCTCCTCCATTCTTACAAGGTGCACCTTACCTTCAAGGTTACTGAGGTACAGGTGACCATATTTTCTAAACCCAAAATTGGGGGACAAAACCAAACAACTAGACTAATGTTTATAAGAGAGATTTCCTGGAAAATTCAGGGCACAGGGCATTCCCCAAGATTGCAAGCTGTCTGCACTGCTTCTTTTCATTAAAAGTCCTTCTGAGTCTTTATCTCCACATTGGCCATTCTTTTTTTTCCACTCACTGATAATTTCTTATATATTCATCCCTGCTTTCATAAAAGTTTCAGTATATCAGGCATTATGCTCTGAGACTACAGAAGGGAAGATACGGGCACTGTTCTCATTGCTATGGAATTTACAATCTAGACTCTTGAGGGAGAAAGAGGTATTTTTTTAATTGAAGTATAGTTGATTTATAGTACTATATTATTTCAGATGTACCACACAGTGATTCAGTACTTGTATAGACTATACTCCATTTAAAGTTATTATAAAATAATGGCTATACTCCCTGTGCTGTGCAATATCCTTGTAGCTTATCTCTTTTATACATAGTAGTTCATTCCTCTTAACCCCCTACCCCTACCCTGCCCCTCTCCTTTCCCTCTCACCACTGGTAACCACTGGTTTGATCACTATATCAGTGACATTTCTGTTTTGTTATATTCATTCATTTATTTTTTAGATAAAAAAGATGTGAGATACACACACACACACACACACACACACACACAGAGGAAAGAGGTATTTAATGAAACAATTACCCAAATAAATAATTACAAATTGGGATAACTGCTGTGAAGTACAAGAGAGAGCATCACAGCCTAGGAAAACCAGATTTGGCAGAGGGGAGGGCTGAGGAGCCGGGGAGGCCGGGAAGGGTCTCTGAGGGATGTACGCTTCAGCAGAGGACTGAAGGAGACCCTCTCGGTCCCTGCAGCAAGGCTTCCACAGTGCGTCTCTTTACTACCTGTTCCTCTCTTTCTGCAGCTTTTCAATTCTCCCCAGGATCCCTCTCCCTTCCCACACCACACCAGTAGGATATGGCGGAAAGGCAGCCAGACTCTGAATCAGGAGACCCCGCTCTGCCTCTCATCTGTAAAGCTGACAGAGGTGCTTCCCCTGCCTGGGCTCCAACGGTACAATGGGGAGGACAGGTGCCCTGAGCGCCTCACACTGAGATCCTGGGAATCAGACTGTGTGTGAGCGACAGATGCCAGAGGTCCTGGGGACTCCAGGGCTACTTAACTGTGTGAACTTGTATTTATTACCACATCTTCCCTTTCTCCTCCCTTCTGATCTTTAGTGGTCTCTTCACTGCTGTTAGCTTTCTCTGAATGAACAGACATTTTAGATATTCCCAAGTCAACCTCCGCCAGGATTTTGACCCATCGCAACACAACACACCTTCCTTCCATTTTTCAGTCACTCATTCACTTAACAGACCTTTAAAAGATGTTTGCTATGTATCAAAGTCACAGGCACAAGGGGATAGGATTTAAAAAATGAAAATGTGGAACTAATCATAATAACTAGAGTCGACTCTTCATATATCTCTCTATCAAGTCTCACCTATAACTTCAAAGGGGTAAAAATACCCTCCTGCCCAAACTGTATAGTCAATCTCAGGCATCAGTGAAGAAATGAACAGTGCATTAGAGAGAGAAAAATTCTAAAAGAAAAAAAATCTCACATTTCAAAATTAATGCCTAATTAATTTTTACTCAGTAATTATATTTTAATTCAGTCATATGGCTTTACAATTAGTCTTGCACAATAAGCTAAGCTTGGTAACATCTGAGTAACATGACCATTTAATAAGTTGATACCTATTTGTTTGCTTATTTGTTAAATGCTGTAATATTTATGACCTACCTAAGGTCACCATAAAAATGAAACTTTTATAAAATATCAAATATCATTCTCCATACCTGTTCTTCCCTCTTCCTATTTCTTACATTTCTTGATTAATAATATTGAGTAAATAAAGGGACTTCACCACACTGCTACCCTTTGGTTTGCTGGAAACGAAGCATGCACTTTTCTCCTGTGATTTGCCTGACTGACACATTGCTTTGGAGAGCACTGAAGCCCATCGGTTTGGATTAGAGGATCGGAGACTACAGGAATCAATTGAAAAAGAAATATTTAGAGAAAAGTAATTCTCTTTGCTTCTGTGAATGGTAATGTTTTTAGAGCTATGTTGAAACTGGCGTGTCCCCGCAGCAGTTCACTGTAAAGTGTAATGATGCTGAGTTATACTCTGAAATGTCAAAGTGAACGCAGAAATTATATTAGATGCCTCATTTATGCTCTTAACAATTAATAATAATATACGCATGTTCTTACAAAGGCAAAACACCCAATTCCATTGAATAAATCTTCTGTATGCATAATACTAAAATTTTTCAAAACGATTTCCCTTGTTTTATCTCTACAGTAATTTCCTAAATTGATGGATGCCGTCATCATATGGCACATCTGTGAGGTACCGGTAAAGGTCACACGGTGAGATGCTGGTAAAACCGGCTCTAAAATACCCATCTGTTCAGTTGCCTTGCCCAGCGGCCTTTATTTGCGCCGTGGATCCTTTTCGCAGTCTGGTAAAGTCTATGGACTCCTTCTCAAAATAATGTGTATTTTTTGGTAGTATATAACTAGATTACATAGAAAATAAAAAGATTGACAGTTATCAAAATATTTTTAAATGTGATATAGTAATGTACTGCTTATTAATCTATGAAATAACAAGATCTAGTGTGGGTCTAATAAATACTGTAATTTTAAAGTAGTGATGAGCTTAAATATTTTGAGATATCTACAACAACTATAACGTGATATGAAAATATCTGTGATTTCTACCAGTGGCAAAGTCACAGTCCGTCAATACTATTATGGTTTATTGCCTGCGTTCATAATTAAGGGAAATGTTCAATTTCAGTTAGCTATTAGTGAAAATGAAAGTGTAATTATTTCCCTCACCAAAGCTCAGGAACTCGTGGAAATTCTAGCCACTGATGCCACTGGGACCCTTGACAACTGCCACAACAAAGTTCACCAATTTGTAAGATGGCCACAGGAGTTTCAAAGCATTTCAATACATGACCAAAAAAGTTGTCCTTAATATCAATATCAAAATCTAAAGGTCAAACCAAAAAAAAAAGCCAGAAAATCCTACTTTTCATGAATTCAAAGTTTTATTTCCCAACTTCCACCAATCTTAATTTTCCAAATCTTTATATAAATCTCTAAAAAATTTTCAAGAAATAAGGAATTTTTAAAAACCTAGTGTGCTGAAAACCTATTTGGATAAATGTAGCTTGGCTTCCAAATCAAAGAAAAAGGACACATAGCAGGTGCATCCACACACAGGATGTTAAATATGATGAAGTAGGATGCATTTGTTTCCATGCTTTTTCCCAAATCTCCTCCCCTGGACACACTTTCCCACTGTTTGCGCCTTTCCCCAAGATTTTTGTAACACATGGTTTGACTTCACTATCATCCTGTACAACTCTACCAAGGTACCTCATGTAGAGAGACCTCAAAATAGCCCCAAATCCATTCCTTGTAGATACAGAGACCACAGATTCTGAATCCAAAATAAGCAGAAATGGCTTGATGGGGGGATAACTAGACAAAATACTTGCTATCAGAAGGCTCCTGGAAAACCCATGAGGAACAATTCAATGCACTCAGAGGGAAGTTTTTCCTCCTCCTAAAGATAAGGTTGACCTTCCTGTACTATAATTGGCATATTTGCCTGCTCTACACGCTGTACAGTGAGTATGTCTTCCGCCAATTACGTGATAGTCTTTCACGAACTCGGAATTTTTGAAGTAATTTCAGCTACTTCCTTTTACATACACTTGTTTTTTAGAAGCAATAAGATATTCTAGAAGATACACTAGAAGAGAAAAAAGTTACTGGCACTAAAATTCATTTATCGATTTCAAGACACAAGTCCTAATTCAGGAAAATCTAAATTGATGAATTCAAACCAAAGGAATGTCTCTATTCTTTCTCATCAGTTCACAAGCCTCCTTACCTATGAAAGGCAAAGATAAGACCTATCAAATCTTTAAAAAATTCTGATTTCCTCCTTCTCCCATACTTAAATCCAGAGTGATTACATTCCACCCTGAATATCAAAAACTAAAACTACAACAACAACAATAAAAACCTCTCCAAGAACTATAATAGAAATGAATTATCCAGCAATCCCACTACTGGGCATATACCCAGAGAAAACCATAATTCAAAAAGACACATGTACCCCAATGTTCATTGCAGCACTATTTACAATAGCCAGAACACGGAAGCAACCTAAATGCCCATCGACAGCCAAATGGATAAAGAAGATGTGGTACATATATACAATGGAATATTAGCCATAAAAAGGAACGAAATTGGGTCATTTGTAGAGATGTGGATGGATCTAGAGACTGTCATAGTAAAGTAAGTCAGAAAGAGAAAAACAAATATCGTATATTAACGCATATATGTGGAATCTAGAAAAATGGTACAGATGAACCAGTTTGCAGGGCAGAAATTGAGACACAGATGTAGAGAACAAACGTATGGACACCAAGCGGGGAAAGTGGCGGGGGGGTGGTGGTAGTGGTGTGATGAATTGGGCGATTGGGATTGACATGTATACACTGATGGGTATAAAATGGATAACTAAGAAGAACCTGCTGTATAAAGAAAAAAAAAAAGAAATGAATTTTCTAGAACATCAAATGAGTGAAATGACCTTCTGTTAGTTATGTTCAGATTTTATTAATAAAACAATAACTAGATGTACAATTACACTGGCAATGTGATTTCAATGTCAATCTACAAAAAAACACCTTCACTCTTACGTTTTATGTATGGTGACTTAGTTTCTATAAGGCTATGGTGTAAAAAACAGCCCTTATAACATTCAGAAAGTATGTTACATTCTATGAACCCAGTGTTGAGTTTTGTTACCTCCAAGGTTATTCATTTTAAAAAGTAGTACATATCACCTGAAAAGTACAAAAAGGTTCCAGTACCTCTACATTTGAGAGTCACTGCCCAAAAACAACAACAACAACAAAATATATATATATAATAAAACAGATTTGTCATGAGACTTTGCTACATTTCAAAAGCTACCTAAAAATTAAGAGGTGGTTTTCAATGAACACAACTGTTTGAGCTGATATGGCAACCCAAATATTAGACACATAAACTTTCAATATACTGTAATTGTTCTGTTAGTCTAGATCATATTACATAAATACTACCATAATGTTAAGTCAACAATGTCATCATTTAACTGAACCTATAATATATTAAAAAGTTTAAAGGTACTCTCAAACTGAAAAAAATGTCTATTAAAATTCAGCTTGGGTTTAATATGAAAAGTGTTAAATGTTCCAAAAGAATTCTAGCTAAGCAATCATGTATACATAGATATTAGCCTGAAATTTAAGACAAGTTTCTGGATTGAATGATGAGACCATTAGCTTGAGTTCTTCAGTTCATTAGCTTAACCACAATCCCAACCTAATATCCATAAAGGCACAAAGGCAAATGTAATATACCTTCTAACTGTAAAGAATGACACAAATTTTTCATTATCCACATCACGAAGGATTTATGTTCAGCATTACTTTAGTGACAGTAAAGAGAAAACTAGAAAAGTCTTTGAGGAAGAAGCTAACTTTTTAAAAAACATTAAAAACCTGTTTTTCTTATGTTCAATGCCACATACTGAAAAACAGAAATACATTCCTCTTTAAAAAAAAAAAAACCAACAACAAACTGCAAATTACCCAGTATGCATCCATCCAGACACACACCAAAGCAACTCTCATTTTTCCCCCACAAACCTTCCCTCCTGCTGTATTTCCTCTACCATCTACCCAGATGCCCAAACCGGGTCCCAGGTATCATCCTGAACTCACCCTTCTCCCCAAACCCTCGCCATCCATCACTCACCAAGTTCTGTCGATTCCACTTAAGTGTCCCCCAGATCCGTCACTTCTCCTGACGCCCCTGCTGGGGGAGTGGCCACACCTCTCCCCAGGTGAGGCCAGTCACCTGTCCTCTCCCTCTTCTCCACCCTCCTTCAGTCACCACCACCCCTGCTCAGGCTCTGGCAGGGTCTCTCACCTCTGAGCCTCTGCACACTTCCCGTTTCCCCTTAAAGTCGCTTACTGTGGCGGGGAGGAAGAGCTCTAACTTCTCTGGCTGGGATGTGCTTTTAAAATTAACAGAGTGTTTCACTTGAATCACTACCTCCTCAAAGAAGACAACTCAGGGAAGGGAGCAGAACCCTGAGCTGTGCAGTAGTACTTTCAAGGGCAGTGGTTATTTTTAGCTCCCCCCATGCCCCCACCCCGTCTCTGCTATTGTTATTACATCGTTATTCTCACATCATCATTATTTTTGATAACAATAATAAGTAACCAACAGTGGCATGTTTTCATTATTCGTGAAATTAACATGGTACTTTAATATACACAATCACAAAGTTAATCCTTCCCTGGTCCTGCTTACACCGAGGGCAATGGGAATCCTATACATTCTATCAGTATATGATGGCTCATTAAACGTGGGTGAGGGAGGAAGCAGCAGAAAGAGATCTGAAGACTGGATGGGTATGTCAACTGGCACTGGAAAGGAGAGCATGAGTGAAAGAAAAGATAGGACAACACAAAAGGCACAATGAGCACCTAGGAGGTATATCCACAAGGAGACTCCAGAAAGCGGTCATCTCAATTCGTAAGTCTCCTTCTCCACTCTGTCCAGCGTGATTTCCCCAAAGACGCAGCCCTGTGGAGACAGCTTTTTTCCACTATACTGGGGATATTTTCCTGGTTCTAACTTTCCTTCTCTGCCTTTTCTCAGCTTGTTACACTCAGCTCCTCTCTGGGTCTACTCCTCTTCTACAGCTTGCTGTCATTAACTGCTTTCTGTAAAAATGGAGTCGGCACTTTAGAATTCTTTGCAAGTCGTGGGACTGGTCACACTTGGCAATTACCTGTTAGCCAGGGGAAAAAATTAGTTCCCTTAATGGAGCTTACGCAAAAATGATCCAGAATGGATTACAAAGGCAAGTATCGAAATTGTGATTCCATACATGGCATTGCATTTGTGAGTTTAGGTGGTTTTAAAGTGTTGGGTAAAATCTAGAGCTCTCTTGAAATTTTGTTTAAGGTGCCCGTGACATTAATTAAAAATAAGTTAGATAAACCCACGCACATATGGTCACCTTATCTTTGATAAAGGAGGCAAGCATATACAGTGGAGAAAAGACAGCCTCTTCAATAAGTGGTGCTGGGAAAACTGGACAGGTGCATGTAAAAGTATGAAATTAGAACACTCCCTGACACCATGCACAAAAATAAACTCCAAATGGATTAAAGACCTAAATGTAAGGCCAGACACTATCAAACTCTTAGAGGAAAACATAGGCAGAACACTCTATGACATACATCACAGCAAGATTCTTTTTGACCCAGCTCCCAGAGAAATGGAAATAAGAACACAAATAAACAAATGGGACCTAATGAAACTTAAAAGCTTTTGCACAGCAAAGGAAACCATAAACAAGACCAAAAGACAACCATCAGAATGGGAGAAAATATTTGCAAATGAAGCAACTGACAAAGGATTAATCTCCAAGATTTACAAGCAGCTCATGCAGCTCAATAACAAAAAAACGAACAACCCAATCCAAAAATGGGCAGAAGACCTAAATAGACATTTCTCCAAAGAAGATACACAGATGGCCTACAGACACATGAAAGAATGCTCAACATCATTAATCATTAGAGAAATGCAAATCAAAACTACAATGAGATATCATCTCACACCGGTCAGAATGGCCATCATCAAAAAATCTAGAAACAATAAATGCTGGAGAGGGTGTGGAGGAAAGGGAACTCTCTTGCACTGCTGGTGGGAATGTAAATTGATACAGCCACTATGGAGAACAGTATGGAGGTTCCTTAAAAAACTACAAATAGAACTACCATACGATCCAGTAATCCCACTACTGGGCATATACCCTGAGAAAACCATAGTTCCAAAAGAGTCATGTACCAAAATGTTCATTGCAGCTCTATTTACAATAGCCAGGACATGGAAGCAACCTAAATGTCCATCGACAGATGAATGGATAAAGAAGATGTGGCACATATATACAATGGAATATTACTCAGCCATAAAAAGAAATGAAATGGAGGTATTTGTAATGAGGTGGATGGAGTTAGAGTCTGTCATACAGAGTGAAGTAAGTCAGAAAGAGAAAAACAAATACAGTATGCTAACACATATATATGGAATCTAAGGAAAAAAGAAGCCATGAAGAACCTAGTGGCAAGACGGGAATAAAGACACAGACCTACTAGAGAATGGACTTGAGGATATGGGGAGGGGGTGGGGTGAGATGTGACAGGGTGAGAGAGTGTCATGGACATATATACACTACCAAATGTAAAATAGATAGCTAGTGGGAAGCAGCCGCATAGCACAGGGAGATCAGCTCGGTGCTTTGTGACCACCTAGTGGGGTGGGATGGGGAGGGTGGGAGGGAGGGAGATGCAAGAGGGAAGAGATATGGGAACATATTGTATATGTATAATTGATTAACTTTGTTATAAAGCAGAAGCTAACACACCATTGTAAGGCAAGTATACTTCAATAAAGATGTTTAAAAAAAAAAAAAAAGTTAGAATGCAATTTCACACTGCCATAGAGAAGCCATCTTCTAATGCTCTTCATTTGCATTCAACCCCCCACGTTTCACGACTACAGCATTTGCCTATAGAAATTTAAATGCGCCAAATGGCAGCGTTATCAGAAACATACACTTGACTTGAAGCATGAAAAATTAAAGTCGGACTGAAAAAAAAAAATCAACGGGCAGAACTTAAGGGGTAACAGATCTGAAAACTGACAAGTATTTCTTAAGCAGGAGTATAATCACCATGCTCACCATTTCTCTTAAATCCTTCAGTTTCTCTAAATGTTAAAGCATAATCTGCTATTTGTCTACCGCAAATGGATTGTGCCCACTTTAATGTCAGTATAGAAATCCTTATCCAGAGACACTTATTTCCCCCCTTGGCAGGATCTTAATGAGGAGAACACGACAAAACAAGCACAATAATGGCACAGGAGGAAAGGCGCGGTGAGCTACACTGCAAAAGGCAACAAGACTTGCTTCCGAGCTCAGGATTAGCTATGCTGGCTGTCAGTCTCTCCAGGCGCCACATAGAGTCACAGAATCATACGCGATTGATGGCACGGAAGGGTTGGAACCAAGCACAGACTCTTTAGAAGCAGTAACTTTCTAAATCAGTCACGGCCTGCTTTCCTGTAGACCGAGATGGTGCGGCCAGCCCGTCCGCAGGGAGGCATGCGCTTTGAAGTGTTTTGCCAGCAGTGGTGATGGATGGGAAGATCTGTCCCATGGGGATGGATGGCCAGGGACAGGTGCAAGACAACTGTCCAGACTCGGCCTTGCAGTCTGACCACAGAACAAAGTATAGTGCCTTCTCCTTATGCAAGGAAACCTGGACCCCACGAACTCCAGGACTGACCTGGTTAAACAGGCTACCAGAGGCACAAAAACCGACCCGAGGGTTCGGAAGACAGCGTTTCTGTATACTCAGTACTTCTGTTCCTGTGGCACAAAATGCACCTCACTGCAAACTAATAATTCAACAGTCAGAAAACAAAAAACTTTACTAAGCAATGAAAAGGCGTCTACTCAATTTACTTTGCTCGAGCTTTTCTTATGAAGGTAATCCTGAAAGTGGTATGGTTAGAAGAATAAAAGAATTAGCCTTCCTACCTAGCTTTGTTTCAACATGTATGTGTGTATGTCAGTAAGCCTATATGTGAAAGAAACAGATGTTTCTTTCACATGTGTTATTTTGAGTAAAATTACATGGCATGCTGTCAAAATCAAGAGGTTTAGGTAGGAGTTTCCCTAACTATGCAGTTTATAAGAAATAAAAATGGAGGAATGGGAGAGGGTGCTGAAATTTGGAAAAAAACAGACATGCTCACAGTCTGGTTTACCTTAAAACAGAAAAATCAATCTTACCAACAAATATTATTTAGAGAATAAGTTTTGAATGTTAAGTTCCCTTCATTACTTTTAATTCTTATAATCATGTGGGAGAAAGGAGAGCTGGTAAAAACTTCTCTGGACCTTTCTGCAGAGGAAACTAGATAAATGCCCAAGGACCCACTGGTTTGACTACTTTATAATTCTACTAACCCTCTAAATACACAGAGACAAAAGAGGCTCCCAAAGACACTATTACAGCACAGAATTAAACAGGCATATCCTGTCTAATAGAAAGTGAAAATTTTATACCAATAATCTTGTGTATAAACAGTCCCTTTAAATGTAGTCTCTAATTCACCAGAGAGGAAAAGAAATGGAGGAAAAAACATTCAAAAGCACCAAGAATTTTGGAGGGATGCCAAACAAATTTACACTGAACATTTTTCTCAAAATTTTGTTAAAATGAAAACATGATCTAACTTAATCCTCGCTCACCTGAGAGATAGGTTCTATGATGGACAAACTAAAGATTAGATACATTAAATAAGGTCATTGCTCATGGTCATAAGCTATGAGTGAGAGCACCCAAACAGGACAAGATTAAAAGGACAAGGTGGAGAAAGCCAACTTTTCAACTTTTTCCATGAAAATCATTACTTCTATGCCCTTGATTTTTCATTTATTCATTCTGCAAACATCCTACTATTGTTGGTGACCTGGACAGAAAAGAAATAAGCGGTGAATGCTGCTCATGTACCAAAAATTCATGGTCACAATTTTAATAGACGTCTAAAACTGGAAGCAAATACACCTGCATGATGCTTTAGCAAATGAAGACTAACTAGGTTTTTCAACCATAAGGCATTTAAATTAAGATCTGTTCTCTGATAAAACATAACATTTAATATCATATTCCACCTTAAAAGGTGTTCTATGGATAAAGAAACCAAAGCAGAAAAATGTGCCATTTTCTGAAAATCTCCTAAGTGAATTAACGATAATGGCAGAAATAGAATTCTAGATACTACATTATAATCTCATCTTTTAAAAATATGCATATGCTAGAGTCCCTTAATTTTTATGTCCTGTTAATATATTCTTCACACAAAAGCCCTGGCCTTGACCACTTCTTCTCAGTGATTCTATTCATATCCTTCAAAATGATGTGAGTGGTAATCTCAGCATTCCCAAAAGCCAAACATATGTAGTCAAACACTAAAGAAAATTTCTTAACATGTAAGAAAATAATTTAACTCAAGGTTTGAAAAAAATTTTCCTATTGGCAATTAGAAATACAATGTATTTATAAGCAATCTAATTCATAGTAGCTTATTTTAAATAATATATTTTATAATATTATATATTATTTTATATTATACATATTTAACAATATTATTAAAAACGGTTTGTTACCAAAGGGAAGGTATACAGAAGGAAAAAGATGATAACTTTTTAACTCTTCAAAGTCAGTAACACTTAAACTCAGATACTGACTAGATCAATTCCAAAGAAAAAGTTAAGTTATAGCATAAACTGAAGTGATAATAGCTAAGATTAAATATTCCAATCCTTCCACTGATGTCTGAGTATGCTTCAGATAGTTTAATCCCTTTAAAGAAGTTTTTCATCCTAATTATTTAAAAAAAAATCAGGAGTATAACATTCTCCTACTATTAGAGGAATTTATATACCACTTGTAATTGAAAGATTTTTCAGCAGTATCTGATTATGTCTGAAAAAAAAAAATATATATATACACACACACACACACACACACACACACACACATTTGTTATATGATTTGGAAAAAGTATCCAAAGAAGGTAGATGTCTTTCATAAGACATTAGAATAAACCAGCACGTTACATAAGTTTCCAATTTCTGAGGAAATTAAACACTATTTCTTCTTCCATAAAACAATGCTGTACTTGAGTTCCTCGTGAAGCAACTTCTATTCTGCCCAAATCCACCTTCTCATGCAGTCTTGCACAATCTTACCAGTTGACATCTACCGCCCTATCTACACTACTGTACTCTCATTCACCTTTTTTACAACCAACTTTTCCGTATCATGCTTTCCATTCTTATTATCCAGGCATATACATGCTTCCCCTGAGCATAGTACCTTAGATACCCAACAAAAGTTTGCTGACAAACTGAAAGATGACATTTTTAAAATGTTAAAATTGAAGTTAACGGTAGTCATACACACACATACACACAATCTAACTTAAACTCCGTTAGTACTCACAGTGTATCTATGGAACTGTCATTGATATCCCCATTTTGAAGACAAGGAATCCCAGAATCGGAGCATTTTAATAAATTATGCCCAGGATAAAAATTTCAGTAACACAACCAGGATTCAAATGCAGGGTCTGGGCTCAAAGTCTTATGGCATGGTGCTCTGAGGCTGCCGCTCAAGATATGAAATGGTATCCCCCTCCTAGAAGGTTTAATATGCACTGGAACTCTTCAAAATTACCAAATACCCTAATCTGTAAGCCATTTTTCTCACATTCTCTTGATGCATGATATCAAATGACAAAGGGCTATTGTAAATAAAAGAAAAAGGATTCTAAAATCAGTAGGAACTAAGGAGATAAGAAAAATGCCTTCAAATTATACAACTTTACAAAACCTATACTCTATGAATGTAAATTAAATAGTCTCTATGTTAGAATGTCATGTTCTCATTATTCACAAATTCCAGTCCATAAAAAAGGCAAAATAATCATAGAAAGTTATCAGACTCTTCATGTTAGAAGAAACATCTAAGATCATCTAATTCTACTGATTATTTCACAGATGAGGAAACTGGGCCCAGAACGATTCAACAGCCTCAAGGCTATATTGTTATTAATAAAGTCCAAGATAAGAAATGGGCACCCTAAATATAATATCAGCCTAATTGCTTTGTCCACTGGTTATACTATAATTACACTATGCTGGTATAATTATATACCGTGTTTCTAGAGGAACACTGAAATAAGAATTATTAATTACGTATGTCAATACCTATAAGAACCTATGGATCCTTACACTTTAGTGTAACAACCTAAATTTTCATATGAGAAAGCTGAGGCACAAATAAACCAATACATTTTGCCCAAATTTTAAATTTATTTTTAATCAGTTCCATGAAAATTCTCCCTCAAACAATGAAAAATATATTAGGGTATAAAGAAAATTCATCACAGTAACTGAGAGCACCTTTGTAGAAGCAGTCTCCCTATCTCTTCTTACTCATCTATACTTTCTTAGATCTTCCACATGTTCTAAAAAGACTGTCATAAAGCCTATCTGATTATCAACATAATATCCTCTACTGTGAGTTGTATCTGGAAACAAGACAAATATCCTTCAATTACAACCTAGTGAAATTTCCCTTTTTTAAGAAACGATTAATGAACGATTTTACATTTGGTAGTGTATATATGTCCATGTTACTCTCTCACTTCGTCCCAGCTTACCTTTCCCCCTCCCGTGTCCTCAAGTCCATTCTCTACGTCTGCATCTTTATTCCTGTCCTGCCCCTAGGTCCTTCAGAACCATTTTTTTTTTAGATTCCATATATATGTGTTAGCATACAGTATTTGTTTTTCCTCTTTCTGACTTACTTCACTCTGTGTGACAGACTCTAGGTTCATCCACCTCACTACAAATAGTTCAATTTCATTTCTTTTTATAGCTAATATTCCATTGTATATATGTGCCACATCTTCTTTATCCATTCATCTGTCGATGGACACTTAGGTTGCTTCCATGTCCTGGCTATTGTAAATAGAGCTGCAATGAACATTGTGGTACATGACTCTTTTTGAATTATGGTTTTCTCAGGGTATATGCCCAGTAGTGGGATTGCTGGGTCGTGTGGTAGTTCTATTTTTACCAAATGTAAAATAGATAGCTAGTGGGAAGCAGCCTCATAGCACAGGGAGATCAGCTCGGTGCTTTGTGACCACCTAGAGGGGTGGGATAGGGACGGAAGAGGGAGACGCAAGAGGGAGAGGATAGGGGGATATATGTATACATACAGCTGAATCACTTTGTTATACAGCAGAACCTAACACACCATTGTAAGGCAATTATACTCCAGTAAAGATGTTAAAAAAAGAAGAAAAAGTTATTTCTACCATGTAATAATCTAATAAATCAAGAAGTCAAGATTAAAAAAAAAAGAGTAGTGAACGAAATGAGAAAGCAAACATGTTGATGTGTCTGTCATATAAAATATTTTTAATGTCAGCGAAGTAGGCAAGGATAGTATGTTCAACCTTAGCTTGATTTTTTAAAAAAATAATCGCAACATATGTTTAATTTTTACTTGGTTCTAGAGGAAGTTTCCATGCGTAAAAATCAATAAAACTGCAAAACTAAGATTTTGACAAGATGTCATTTATATCAAAAAAGTATCTCCTTTCTGGCATCTTGATTTTAATATCATAGCAAATAATCCTTTCAAAAATACACTTCCAAGCTTTTTCTTATATTAAAAACAAAGTTTCAAAAGGAACACACCCTGTAGTTGAAAGGCAGAACTCCCCACCCTTCACTTCCCTCCACCTCTTTTCAATTCAGCTGCGGCCACACAAAATTCCAACACAAGGGAAGGCAACTTGGTAATGTCAGAAATACAGCAGGCCCATGAAAACGAGAATCAAAAACCAAATACACTCTAGGACAACAAGAAGTAAAGCCAGGGTGACAAAGAGAAGTAGGAAAACACGGGGGCAGAATCCGTTTTTAAAGCAGCATGGTATTCAGCAGTGCTCTGCCTTCAACTCAGCTCACCCTGCTCCACTCGAGTTCTTTTCATGTGTCATCAGAGGACATTATTCTTTTCAAAGTGAAGAGCAATGAAGGGATTCTACTTATTTCACGAGACATCTACCCGAGGTTAAGAGGAGGAAGGCAGAAAAAAAAAAAATGGATTGTCTGGGAATTTCTTTCCCCTCAACCACAACAACTGTTTTTCTATCTTCCGATAGATGAAACTCTTCAGTATAGAAGGGGACAGTAAATAAGAGGAAGAACTGTAATTCTTGAGCCTGTGCCAGTTTACAGTATTTAAAAAAAAGAATCTGCGCCACAGCTTGGCGGCTGGCCATATTTACAGTAAGCTATCTAGTGTTTTGCCCAACGGGAAGAACAAAGGACTCTGTGTAGTGTTGCTGGGTTTGTGTGTTTCAAATATTGTGGAGAGAAGGAATGTAACCCCACATGCAATAGACCCTCTCCTTTTTACAGCTCTCTCTCCTCAATAACTCTCAAATTATAGTCACAAGAGTCGCCAAAAGGGCAAGAGAAAGCTTACTGGGCTAAGAGTTTTAGCTTAAACTTTAAATAACCATGTATTTTACTTGCCAAGATAACATATCTATTCATTTAGATTGAACTTTAAAAATTTCCAAAGCTTACAAGCACATGATATTTAACAATATAGGTGGATTCTGTCTTCTGAGAACAGCTAAACCTGAAACAAGAAGCTTCTTGGGGAGTTTTAATATCTCTTCTTTCTATTATGTTGTGACACATTTTTAGCCAATCAAATGGACTGAATGACACCAGGAAAATTATATTAGGGACCCGACGACAATTTCCTACTTTGTTTCCAGAAGTAACTAAAAATTTAAAGTGACAGCTTTATGACCAGCATATTAAAATCAACCACAACAAAAACTCTTTTCCCCCAAAGTGACACTTCTTTTGAAACTATGCCCAAATACAATGTAAATGAAAATGAAGTATACTGCAATTTTGATTTCTTTATCTATACCTAAGGTTACATATTTGCTTCGGCCAAAAAAATAGTTTATCTTAAATATCTATGTGACGGACAACACATCTCTGATTTAACTTTTAGTTTCCTCATTGACATTCTGTTCTAAGGGGAGAAGGATGACAAAAGAAAGGTGAATAAGTATAATAGATGGACTATTAGATAGTGAAAACTGCTGAAGAGAAAACATAAAGAAGGAATGGGGGGTTATGATTTGGTGGGGCAGGAAGAAGAGGGTGCAGTTTTAGGGAAGGTGTCTGGGAAGGTGTGTCTGGAGTTGTACAAGGCAACCAGCCTCTGGGTATCACCAGCACACGACGGGGTTTCCTAAGGAATCAACAAGTCTTCTCAACGACTGTGAAGCTCTTCCCAAAGAAGGGCGGCGGACAGCACAGCGACTTCTCTTTAAACACAGATGCTGTTCCCCAAATGAGAAAAGGAGTTCATGTGGGGACAGAAGGAATGTGAAAAAAGAGAGAAAAAGAAAGCGGATGAACAAGGGAGAAGCAAAGCCATGGACAGCTGGGAATGATGTGAAGAGAAAAGGTTTTGAGGCAGTGGCCTAAACATTAATAATAATTAGCAGAACAGCTGGACATTAGACATTTGGAAAGAGAATTTGTAAACTCTTGAAGCCTGGAAGAGGCTTCTCCGCAGAGTTTGAGTAGCTACATGGGGGAATCATCAAGATACTTCTACAGCAGGGTAGTTTACTGAGATTTTATTTTTGTTCTGTTTCCAGTGTTTTGTTTTGTTTTGTTTCCTTCCTTGGGGGGACAGATGGGGGAAGGAACTTCTCTGGGATCCAGGCAGTCGGGCCTCCCGGTGCCCAGGAAAATAACAGGACCCGAGAAATAAATGGGTGTGTGGTGCAAATACAGACTGTGTCAGCATGTCATGGAAATCTTCATGCCACCTTCAAGGGGTTACATGGATTTGGACAACAGACACACCAGATACATGAGGGGAAAGTACAGACTGACAGCCAGAGGGACCTCCTCAAATGTTCTACTCTGTGTATAACCTCTGGGTCTTTCACATCAACCATGGAGGAAGTTAGAGGAATAATAATGAGTATGACTAGGAAGATTCAATTTCCTTCCAATCTGGTTGCTTAGGGGCTCTTGAGAAAGAAAAAAGTAACTGAAAGGCAACAATAAGAAGACATTCATACCCATCAGAGTAGCAAAAACTTTAAACTCATTAATAGCAGTGTTGGCAAAAATGTGAAACCAGGAGGACCCTCATACACTGCTGGTAGGACTATAAATTGTAAAAGAACTTGGCAATGACTAGAATAAAATGAAGACAGGCATACTCCATGTACCGTCAATTTCATTTACAGGAATAGACCCAGAAAAATGGTTGCATCTCTGCACAAAGAAACACATAAAAGTATTCACTGCACCATGGTTTGCAATAAAGAAAAATTACAAAGAATTTTCATCAAAAGGAAATGAAACAAATTATGTTCATATAATAGGATATTAAAGAGCAATGAAAATGAATTCATGGAATCAACCTGCACCAGCAAAACAAGGGAGGGAGGGAGGGAGGGAGGAAAAAGGAAAAAGGAAAAGATGAACAAACAATGCAAGTTACAAAAGAATACATAGTATGCTATATTATAAAGAGTAAAAGCTGGAAAACCCACTAGAGGGAGAGTAAGCAACTAATGAAAAAGGATTGGGAATTAAAATTTACCTCATAATTTAATTACGTGTCTAAATTTAACTGTACAGAAAATCCAGATACCTCTTTTGGAATATGCATATTATTATTCTTACGTAGCTTTTATTTAGAAATTTGATTTAAGAATGTAAATCAAGTATTCTTTATGCCAGAAGTTCTCAGATAGAGGTGGCCAGGAATTCATCAGGGAATTCAGACAGGGATATACAGCCTCCCCACTTCCAGGGAGGAAAGGATTCGATCTCTGGTGTGCAAATGGGCAGAGCAGAACCTTCTAGCATAAAAGCAACACGGGCAGGGAGCTCACCCTCCCCGCCAGAGCCAGGCTGTTTCTGCTTTGGGAAATGAGGTCCTGGAAAAGTACCAGTTAAGGCACCAGCAGAGTTTCTAGGTACAATTTTCAAATGGGTCTAAGAAACCATCCCTTTGTAACAACTATCCGAGCTTCTGTTCAGAAACAAGAGTTGACAAGAGATGACAGGCCAATTCTGAAGTAAAAGAAAAACAAAATTTTATAGTACTCTCCCGTATTATCTACTAAACAAGCATCTTCAACTTTCTCTGGCTGCCTGGGATAAAGAGAATGATGAGATGCAGTGAAGAGTTCAAAGAATAATTTGAAAATCTATTTCAAAAGCTTGAAGATATTGAGAAGCAGGATAACATTAAGCCTGGCCTCTGTATTTACTTTTCCTCACAGGTGCTCATTTATTAAGTCCCTATTTTAGTATGAATACACTTTAATACCAACTAATCCTCTACTTTCACCTAATTTGGAAAACTAAAATTAAGGATTATATGAAAAAGTTCATAAAAATAGATTTAGATGATTTTAATTTTAGTTATTCAAAAAGGCGCAAGGGAAATTTAGATATTTTTTTAAAACGTAGTGATGTAGGGTAAATATAGCGCCAGTGGTACTCTGCACGCACGTAAACTTTTCTCCTTTGTTTTTACTGAGATATAATTCATATAACGTGTTTTTCAAGTGTGCAATTCAGTGATTTTTAGTATATTCACAAAGTTGTACAACCACTGCCTCTATCTAATTCCAAAATATTTTTATCATCCCCCGAAAAACTCTGTACACTTGAGCAGTCACCCCCAAGCCTTCCACCCCCTCCCCACACTCCATCTCCAGCCCCTGACAACCACTCAACTATGTTCTATGTCTATGGAATTGACTACTCTGAACACTTCAAATAAATGGAATCAGACAATATGTGGTCTTTTGTGTCTAGTTTCTTTCATTTGTCATAATGATTTTAAGTTTCATATACGTTGTAGCATGTATCAGTACTTCATTCCTTTTTATGACCCTAAAAAATATTCCACTGTATCGCTATACCACATGTGTTTATTCATTTGTCAGCTGATGGACTTTTTGGCTATTATGAAATAACACTTCTATGAACATTCGTCTTCAAGTTTTTGTGTGAACATAAGCATTTTCAGTTTTCTTGGAACTGCTGGGTCATATGGTAATTCTACGTTTAAGCTTTTATGGGTTGCCAGACTTTCCCAAAGCAGTTGCACCATTTTCCATTCCTACCAGCAATGCACAAAAGTTCCAATTTCACCACATCCTCACCAACATTTGTTATTCTCTGTTTAATTACAGCCATCTTAGTGGGCATGAAGTGGTAGTTCACTGCAACCTTGATCTGCATTTCCCTAATTACTAATAATATTGAGCATCTTTCAGCACAAAGACATTTAGAAAAATAGTTTTTCCATATAGCTTATATTGATCTAACTAGTGCTACAACAATAATGAATGAGTTTAACTCTTGCATAATATTTTTCTTACATAATTAGACCTAACAGATTTACATAGTCAATGAGTATTTATTTTGTGAATAAGGAAACTGCTAGAAGATCATCAAAAAGTAAATCTTGGGACTTCCCTCATGGTCCAGTGGTTAAGAATCAGCCTTCCAATGCAGGGGACACGGGTTCGATCCCTGGTTGGGGAACTAAGATGCAACATGCCGCGGGGCAACTAAGCCCATGCGCCGCAACTACTGAGCCCATGTGCTCTAGAGCCCATGCGCCACAACTAGAGAGAAGCCTGCGCGCCGCAATGAAGAGCCCACGCGCTGCAACGAAAGATTCCACATGCCGCAACTAAGACCTGACGCAGCCAAATAAAAAAAAATTTTTTAAGTAAATCTTTAAAAAGTACATATGCTGATATAAGATTTCATACATTTATATAGTTATGAAATTTTATACATTTATATGCTTATAATATGCATATATTTTGTCCTTCTTTAGCAAAAATGGTTGATCAAAGGAACACTAGCATAAGCATAAAGTTTGGGAAAAGCAATTCAATATCTTACAGCAAAGTAGTAAATGGTGGTAAGTAGCTAGCCCAGTTGTTCAAATGCCATTTATTATTTCTCTAGAAAAATATGATCTAAGTAATCACAAGAAGTTTCATTACTTGTTACAGTTTTAAAATTGCTTTAAGCTCACTTCTGTGACCTTTCTATGTGCTAGACCAAAATAAAACATTAACTCAAACTATATTCAGAAACATTTCAGTATTAATTCAAGTACTAGAAGGTACACTTTCTCTTTTGACAAAATACATTACTGCCCACACTCATGACATTTAAGACCTCTGTACAACAAAAGTTAGGATTGAGACTGATGTTTAAAACATGGAAAATTCAGTCAAAATGTTGTGATTTTTCAAAACCTAAAATAAGTCAAAAACTCAAAGTACTGCTGATGGCAGCAGTTAACTCATTCAAGCTATGATCTTTAACTCACTCAGGATATGCTCACTTGATCATTTAGTAAATGATGCCATAATTTTTTCCGCTGCAAGTACCAAAACCATTTAGTGAGCTCTGTTAATATTTTGTGTATGTGTATATATTCAGATGTTCTGGTCTAACCACTAACTCCCCCCAATATACTCTGTATTTCCAGCCTCAATACGTTTGTTCATGTAAGTTTCCCTGTCTGGAATTTTCCTTTCTCCAGTCTTCTTTTTCTACACCACTGCCATCTAACCACATCCAATACAAGCCCATAATTTATATAAAGCTGCTGGTTTAACTATTCCCTCCACTGAACAGTTACACCAAATATCAGTGGGGGCAATTAAATTCACGGGTAGGTAAAAGGAGCTGGATTTTGAAGAACCAAGGATGACTCCTAGGTTTCTCATTTATTTGACTATGTAGGTCACATCCCCTTCTCCATAAACATGTAATGAAGGTAGGAGTCAACTCAAAGAGGACAGCCTCCAAAACAGAAGGTACAAAAATAGTTGCCTTTCTAGGATCTCTAAATGAATTCATTATTATGTATTCATTCATTTATTCAGCATTTATTCCACCTCTTCCTAAGTGGACCCTAACCTAGTGCTAAGGATAAAAACAGGAAGATGGTCCATGCATTTAATAAATATCTAATATTAATCAAGCACTTACTTTATAACAGTTGCTCCACATTTGCACTGTTACAGACATATCTTGGAGATATTGCAGGTTCAGTTCCAGACCACCTCAATAAGTGAGTC
Organism: Balaenoptera ricei; assembly: GCF_028023285.1. Taxonomy (NCBI): domain Eukaryota; kingdom Metazoa; phylum Chordata; class Mammalia; order Artiodactyla; family Balaenopteridae; genus Balaenoptera; species Balaenoptera ricei. Next base: position 31,782,024 of record NC_082643.1, read on the forward strand.
ACATGAATTTTTTTGGTGTCCCAGTGCATATAAAAGTTATGTTTACACTGTACTTAAGTATGCAATAACATTACATTTTAAAAATGTACATATCTTAATTTAAAAATATTTTATTGCTAAAAAATGCTAAACATCATCTGAGCCATCAGCGAGTCATAATCTCTTTGGTGGTGGAGAATCTTGCCTTGATGTTGGTGGCTGCTGACTGAACAGGATGATGGTTGCTGAAGGCTGGGGCTGCTGTGGCCATTTCTTAAAATAAGACAACAATGAAGTTTGCCACATCGATTAACTTTTCCTTTCACAAACGATTTCTCTGTAGCATGCAATGCTATTTGATAGCATTTTACCCACAGCAGAACTTCTTTCAAAACTGGAGTCAATCCAACATAAATTATGTCTGCTATATTTCAATTAAAAAATGGAATCAATCCTTTCAAACCTTCCCACTGTTCAATCAACTAAGTTTACGTAATATTCTAAATCCTTTGTTGTCATTTCAACAATCTTCACAGCATCTTCACAAGGAGTAGATTCCATCTCAAGAAACCACTTTCTTTACTCATCCATAAGAGGCAACTCCTCATCTATTAAAGTTTTATCATGAGATGGCAGCAATTCAGTCACACCTTCAGCTCCACTTCTAATTCTGGTTCTTCTGCTATTTCCACCACATCTGCAGTTTCTTCCTCAACTGAAGTTTTGAACCCCTCAAAGTCATCCATGAGGGCTAGAATCAACTTCTTCCAAACTCCTGTTAATGTTGATATTCTGACCTCTTCCCATGAATCACAAACATTCTTAATGGCATCTAGAATGGTGAACTGTTTCCAGAAGGTTTTCAACTGACTTTGCCCAGATCCATCAAAGGAATCATTACCTATGGCAGCTATAGCCTTATGAAATGTATTGCTTAATAAGTAAGACTTGAAAGTCAAAATTGCTCCTTGATCCATGGGCTGCAGAATAAATGTGTTAGCAGCCATGAAAACATTAATCTCGCCTTACACCTCCCCTCCATCAGAGCTCTCGGGTGACCACGTGCATTGTCAATGAGCAGTAATACTGTAAAAGGAATTTTTTTCCTGAGCATTAGGTCTGGACAGTGGACTTAAAATATTCAGTAAACCATGCTATAAATAGATGTGCTGTCATCCAGGCTTTGTTGTTCTATTTATAGAGCAAAGGCAAAACAGATTTAGCGTAATTCTTAAGGGCCCTAGGATTTTCGGAATGGTCAACGAGCATTGGCTTCAACTTAAAGTCACCAGCTGCATTAGCCCCTAACAAGAGTCAATATGTATTTTGAGGCTTTGAAGCCAGGCATTGACTTCTCCTCTCTAGCTATGGAAGTCCTAGATGGCACCTTCTTCCAACAGAAGGCTGTTTCATCTCCACTGAAAATCTGTTATTTAGTGTAGCCACCTTCATTACTTATCTCAGCTAGATCTTCTGGATAACTTGCTGCAGCTTCTACATCAGCACTTCTGCTTCACCTTGACCTTTTATATTATAGAAATGCCTTCTTTCCTTAAACTTCATGAACCAACCTCTGCTAGCTTCAAACTTTTCTTCTGCAGCTTCCTCCCTCAGCCTTCAGAAAACTGAAGAGCGTTAGGACCTTGCTCTGAATTAGGCTTTGGTTTAAGGGAATATTGTAGCTGGTCTGATCTATCCAAACCATTGAAACTTCGCCCAGATCAGTAATAAGGCTGTTTCACTTTCTTATCATTTGTGTGTTCACTGGAGTAGCATTTTTAATTTCCTTCAAGAACTTTTCCCTTACATTCACAGCTTGGCTGTATGGCCCAAGAGGTCTAGCTTTTGGCCTGTCTTGGCTTTTAACATGCCTTCCTCACTAAGCTTAATCATTTCTAGCTTTTGATTTAAAGTGAGAGACGTGACTCTTCCTTTCACTTGAACGCTAAGAGGCCACTGCAGGATTATTAATTGGCCTAATTCCAATATTGTTGTGTCTCAGGGAATAGGGAGGCCTGAGAAGGGGAGAGATGGGGGAATGGCCAGTTGGTGGAGTAGTCAGAACACACACAAGATTTATTGATTAAGTTCACCATCTTATATGGGTGTGGTTCACGGTGCCCCAAAATAATTATAATATCAATAGTAACATCGAAGATCACTGATCACAAATCACCATTAACAAATATAATAATGAAAAAGTTTGAAATATTGTGAGAATTATCAAAACGTGACCTAGAAACATGAAGTGAGGAAATGCTGTTGGAAAAATGGTGCCAAAGACTTGCTTGATGCGGGGTTGCCACAAACCTTCAATTTGTAAAAAACACAGTATCTGTGAAGTGCAGTAAAATGAGATATGCCTATATTTTTAATTGTCACAAAAGACCCTACTATTTTATTCACTGCATAGAAAAAACAGCCTCTAGAAGTGAAGTTGTCCAAACTCACAAAACTAACCAGTACTCAAGCCAAGATCAAAAGACAAATTTGGAGAAAAAAAAAAAATGACAAATTTCTCCAACTCCAACGTCACCCAACCTCAATGTCTGAGGCAGCTCAATCGGTGAGAAGTGTATTAAGGTATAAAATACATATTACATAGATGCAATCATTATGTATTTTATAGCAGATAAAACTAATGTCCATAATTTCCATGACATTATACATTAAATAGGCTACTCTAGGTTTCTTATTCTAAATTATAACATAAGTTCTTTTATAAAATATTTTATAAAATTTTTCATAAATCTTTTGTAAAATTATAAAAATAGGCTATGAATGGCAGTAATTAGTTTAGTAGAGTTTTTAAACCATAATCTATTTATAGGTTCTAACCTCTTACTGCCAATCAAGAGATCTGTTTCGGAGAAAAGAGTAAAGTAAGAGTCTGTAAGTAATAAAAGAAGGATGTAGTTAGGATCTTATAAGTAAAGTAGGACTACACATAAAGCAGGGAAACGGTATTACTCCTTCTCTCCCAACAAAAAAAGACCTGCTCCCCACCCATTCCTTAAAAAAAATGTAAATGGTTAAAGTCTCAATTTCCTCAGAGGTAATATTTTCAAATCCAGTTTGTCACCACAAGAGGAAGATCATTTACCCCAAGTGTAAATAAGAAGGCCTATAAATTAGATAATAAGCAAATACTCAGAATATTCTCAAAATTAATCTGTGACAAGAGTTAAGATATTCACAACTTGATTATTTTAATGTATGATAACGTGTAGGGTAGCATGAAATATCGTCCTGCTGCATGTTTCATTATACTGTATAAAAAGTGGCTATAATAATATGAACTAAAGTAGCAATTTTCAATGATTTTCCAGCGTTTTCCTTTCTGAGCTGAGAAAACCAAGCCTTAGGCAATCAGAGTGGAGATAAATCTACTGTATTAAGAGGCATTTTACCTTCATGTAAATCAAGACAGTGTACTTACAATTTTGTTATGCTCCAGTGTACAGTAGCCAAAAAATCTAGTAGATCTTTGTTTCTTTTAGGATAATTTCATACTCGAGCCTTTGGTTAACAATTATGGGTTTTCTATATTTTGTGTGTCTGAAATTAAACATGACAGCTTTGCCACAATTTTTTGAAGTTTTATAAATGTTAAATAACAGCTGTTTGACTAGGGATTTACCATACCAAAATGTAAACGAACATCACTGGTGCAAAGGGTCTAAGTTTACAACTTTAACACCATAATCCAAGGACACAGTTTGATTTCGCAGGCTCTATAAATAAGCACCTTTTAAAGCTGGATGACAGCAATAAGGAACTACACACTTAGTAAATGATAGGGGGTTTTGTTGTCTTTTAAGAACCACGATTCATTGGCAATTTCTGGGAAGGAAAAGCAATAAATTTTATGTAGACTACACTTGGCATCTACTGTTCTACGTATTCAAAATGGAATTCAAATGATCACGTATGATAAATAATGCATATTTTCTATCATCCAAAATATTAAGACTATAAAAACAAATAATTTCTACCTGTAATAATAGAAGCTAAAATTTTTCACATCAATATGTGATCACTTGCTAGTAATTTTCTTATTCTTATATATATATGTTTCATATACAGTATACATCTTTATATTTATTTAAAAGCACATTGGATTCTCTTTGTCAGTAAGGAAGTATCATGAGAATATTGTCTTGTTCCTAAATCAACATTTTTTTCTAAATGTTACTGACAAACAAAGACATACCGTATATGGCCCCATCAACTGAATGAGGTTTTTTTTTTATCCAAATGGTTTACATAAAACTTACTAATATTTTGCACTTCAACACCACATGGTTTTGAACTTACTCCTCAAGCCTAAAATTCAGTACACATTCTAAACAAACAAGAAACTATATTTGCTAAATGTAATTCCCCCAACTGTATACAACATGTTTTTCTTATTCTATTTGGTGAAAACTACAGATTTTCCCTACGCTTTCGTCAATTCTGCAGCCAAAATGTTCTATTATCTGTTCTTCATAAGGCGCCATGTAAATGGAGAACTGTGAATTAATTTAATAAAACACTTAATGGCATTGTACTGCTTCTCTTCAAAGTCATTTGTAAAAATACTGGGAACTAGGCAGATTGGTAACCACTCTGCAATCATAGGTCCTAGAGTAATTGCAAAGGAAGACCCAAAGGCCATCAGGGCAAAGTCTGTACACCCCTGTTCCTGGAAGAATGATCTCCCAGGACAACATGATCTTGAGGGTAGAAAGGAGAACCTAGATCTTCCCGTGTCCGTTTTATCAAAGTGGAGGATCACGCCTCTGGTTGTCCATGGGCCCGTCAGAGGTTAAAAGGCCTCTAAGCACTAATATGACTTGGATTCAGGGAGCTGCACCGGAACCACGGAGATCCTCCTACAGGACAGCAACACTCAGATGGCCAAAGACAGACCCGAGAAAGCAGCTACCACCGAAGTGAAAGAACAAATCCCCAGGAAAACAGATTTATCACATCACCGTTACATAATAGGAAGAAACCGTATGCATCAGGCGGCTTGTGCTAAAACGCTTAGTGATCTCATTCTTACCATAACAAATTATCTGCCAGCAAAGATCTTCAAGGTCGAACCCTGGCAACAATTAAAAAATAATGAAAAGCATTCATCCAAAGGCAGAGTTAGAATGTTTTAGTTTGAGGCAATGTGCTGTATATTTTATTAGCTATAACTTGTTTAATTATTCATTGCAACTCTGCTTATATTCCATACAGAAACCTCAGGTTGCTCAGATTTCTATCTGAAATCCTAGGGGTTTTTTTTTTTGTCTTATTCAAGGGCAAATGCCTTAAGAGACCAAAATGTCTCTCCCCGATTTTCAGTGGAACACAAAGATTTATTTGTTTAGAATAAAATACTAAATTAAAGCCAGAAAGAGACAGATGGAAAAAGAGAGGGGAAGGAAGGGAGAGAAAAAGAGAAAGGCAAGACAGACAGATGCACTATTTTATCTTGGCAAATCATGCAAACCTCTGTGACCAGACTTTCCACGGGGGTCCCCCCTCCTGCACCTCAGCTGCACATGCCCCTCCCGTCCCACCTGCCTTCTCCACGAACCTGTGCTGTTCTCAGGGTCCAGGACCCTCTGCAGCCTCAAAGGCTGACCGAAGCATTGCTAGGCACTCTCCAAAAGCCTCCACGTGGTTTCCCATCAGTGATACCACCTCTGTCTCCTTGAGTTGCTTCCTGGCACATTTTGCCCCTAAAGACAGAGCTACTGTCATCAGTTTAATCGTCTGCCTATTTCCGATACACAGGTGAGCCAAAGGAGCTCTCTGCTGGAGGAGCAGACAGGATACCGAGGGACCAGGGAGGGGGGGCAGTTCTGCTCTGGGATGTCAATGCGACTGGTGTCTGCACGCCTGAAACCAGCATGATGAACATCTGCAAATAAGTTCCCGTCACTCACAAGACATCGAGGCCCCCCCCAACTCCTCTCTCCACAGCTCTGAACATGAGCGTCCAAAAAAGAATATTCAACTCTAACACCAAAATTCACAGGGTCACTCCCTTGTGTGGGCACAGGTCTGAGCCACAGATGAGTCTTAAACAGGTGACATTCTGGACAAACGGCACACCTCGGCTTTCCTTTCCATACAAACGAAAGCCTTAACAAGTAACCTGATGGTAATGTTTCCTAAAAATGACCACCAGGACTATATATACTTAATCAACCTCACGTGCGGGGATGTAAAAGTGAGCTAGATTTGGAGTCAAACTGAGTAAACTGTCGGCAACAGACTTGGACAATCAAAACATCTTTTACCTTGGAGGGATCACAGTGATTCGTTTCACTCCTTCATTTTAGAGGCCAGGGGAAGAAACCCTTATGCCAAGAAGAATGAAGTAGCTTGTTGAGCATAACAGAGTCAGATAAGGGCAGACCCAGCGGCAGACCCCAGGCTCCCCTAATACCGGGTCTGTAGCATTTCTATGACACTACAAATTGCTGGAATTCAAGAACTCCCTGTGGTCAATTTCAAAAGAAAAGACTATACAATGTTAACTTCTTTTTATTCTATTGTTCTTTACAGCTTTGTCTTGTTCCTAAATCAATGATAAAAAATGTAGTTCTGTTCTACGTGCCATTTTCCGGGGTTTTGTCTTGGCCTCTCTGGCATGGCACTTCTGCACACAGGTGTGCGTATGTGGGGGGGGGGGGGTCCTTCTACCTGCCTGTCTAGTCTACCCTCCTTTTTCTTTAGCAACACAGCCCCTGTTACATGCAGAGCAGCAGTTCCCAGCTAAGAAACTACATATCCCAACCTCTGCTTCAGCTACAGATGGCAGAGACCTAGCTCTGGACAATGAAATATAAGCAGAAGCTGTCAGTGGGAGCTCCCAGGAAAGCTCTTTAAAAGGGAGATTTGACTGGTTTGTGCCTTTTGTTCCTTGCCTTTCACCTTCTTCATTCCTAGGAGGATCCTGGAGGTGTGGCAGCCACTTTGTCACCCTGAGGCAACAAGCACGAGGATGAAAGCTGGACAACCAAAAGGAGGGCTGAACAGAAAGTCAGAAAGATCCTCAGATCTGATGGCGTTGTAAGGCTCCCTACCCTGCCCTGGGCTGTCTAGATAAGAGAAAAAGAGACCTCTGTTTGATTAAGCCACTGTGGCTTGAGTTTTCAGTTACTCACAGCTGAAATTATTGCTTATTTATATATCAGGTGTCAATAGATGTCATCATGAACAAGAAAAAAAATCACAATTGTACATTTTCAATTGTATAGTTCAAAAAAATTTTTACAGTCACACATTTAGATACACCACTGACTGAATGCTAACTTACTGGAACTAACACGTGGTAACACTGCTCTGTAGAGGAGGGCAGGAGGGCACTTGGAAGAGCTATCAATGTGTCCCACTGTAAAAAAAAAAAAAAAGTCACCTGAATGCATAAAGTGCTAAAAATGGTTGCATCTTGAGAAAAGTTGAGGTAAACTGGGTCCGTAACTTGGAGTAATCTCTAAGAATTTGACAGCGACAGCAACAGCTCCTATATGAACTGGGGATGTTGTTTTCTCAAAAGGATGTTTTTATTCTAAATAGCTGATTTCTCAATGTCTAAATTCTGCAATTTAGTGCAAGCAGTATTTTACAGGTGGTGCAAAGAACATCCAGGCAACTGGTTACCCACATCCTATGAAATACTTTGTAGCCAGAAACACAATCAGAATATGAACACACCCCTAAAAACCCTGCCACCTACACTGCATTTCTGGTAAGTCATTTTCTATGTCCAGATTCCTTCCTGAGACTACCCAAGAATTCTCAGCTGCTACCACCTCTGCCTCTGCCAGACGCATTCATTTTTATTCTTGTCTCATTTGCAAATTCTAATAAGCTGAAAGGAGAAAATAGCTTCAGAAAATAACTTACATGCTACAGTAGTTTTCTTTACTTTTTCTCAGAATATTAGGCAACTAAATAAAAGTCCAATACATTAGGACAAAATGATAAAGTACTGCAGGGCTGCATCAGCCTTAGACAGACACTCTTCTAAATTTTAAATTACACCAATTTTACTCCTCAAAATGTGTATTTGTATCACATCACAACTTCACATAAAAACATATCAAGCGTCAGCCCCAATTTCAACATATAAAACCAGATAGAAAACGACAAAATGCCTAGCTATAAGTAGGAGAACATTAAACAGTCATTTATTTGGAACTAAATAAACCTATTTCTTAACAATGCATGTCAGTTAGTCCCTGTCTTGCCCAAATACTTATTATAATAAGTGGAAGGACTAGTAGGGATAGCTGACAACTGAAAGGCATTCTGTAGTCATGGGGCTTGTAGGAGACTCGGATGAGAAAGTGTTGTTTCTCTGGCTCTCCTGAAGCTCCGCCATCCTCAGGCAGGGGACTTGGGTGGCATATAACCCTGGCAAGCGAGTTGGAAAGGGACATGTGAACTCATAGGCATTGCCTTTGCAGGCACCCTACAGCATGCTGGCTTACATGAGAAAGCTTTGCTTGGCTAAGATCATAACTAAGCTATGTTACAGGTCAATACTTTAAAAACATATGTTATATCTCAACTGATTCAATGTTCAATTGCCAGGTCTAGCTTTCATCTAAGATTTCCACTTTCATCTACCACAGCATTACACTTGGTTCTTCCTAAGATTCAAGGAAAGCCTCTCCCAGCCATAGCCTCACCCCCAGGTCTTTGAAGCCATCCAACTTGCAATTAACAGCAGTGAGGGGCCTGGCCAGGTCCTGCAGAAAGGGCAGAGCCCCAGGTGAAAAAGAGCTCACTGCAGAGAGAACCTCGTCCACCTGTATATGAAAATAAAGATGGCAGGGCTGTGCCATGATTCTACAGTGCGCAGCTACAGTGGCTCACCTGCAGGATTAAAAAGATGGGCGTTTCCATTGTAAGTGCACTATTTTCAGGATATTAATTTGGTAAATATACCTGTACAGTATATTTGAAAAATATACTGTCTTGTAGTTTGAGAAGTCTTCTTGTCCTTTGCTTTTTGTTCTTTCTCCATTTATCTCTTTAGTTTTACTTTTGTGAAATTGAGGCTTTCCTCTCTTCCCAATTACAAGAAAAATCCCTCATTTTCCAGTTTAACTTATAATAAGACAATCTTTGTAGATAAGAATTAAAAAACTCCACTGTACAAAAAAGTACACTCTTTGGACTGACAGATACATATCTTGCATCCTCTATGCATCTTATAGTGATTACAATGAGATAATCAAGTCTTAGGTGTACATTATTTCATGTAAATATACATAAGACATGCTATTGGTTACCAACCATAACACAGCTTTAAGAACAAAAATACTTAGAGGATAAAGGATACTGCTGAGGCTAAAAACCTATATTCACAAACCATTTTTCATATTTAAAACGTAATAAGAAATTTAAATGCTAAGCAATGTAATCATATTATTGAAAAAATTTCACTTGCACATGATATGTCATCAGGGAAATGCAAATTAAAACAATGAGATAAACTTAACAACTATTAGAAAGGCCAAAATCCAGAACACGGACAATACCAAATGCTGGCAAGGATGTGGAGCAACAGGAACTCTGATTCATTGCTGGTGGGAAAGCAAAATGGCACAGCAACTCTGGAAGACAGTTTGGCAGTTTCTTACAAAACTAAACTCCTCTAAGCATATGATCCAGCAATCACACTTTTTAGTATTCACCCAAATGAGTTGAAAACTTATATCCACAGAAAAAGCTGCACAAGAATGTTTACAGCAGCTTTACTCATAATTGCCAAAACTTGGAAGCAACCAAGATGTCCTTCAGTAGGTGAAGAGATAAACAGTGGTATATCCAGACAAGAATATTATCCAGCACTAAAACGAAATGAGCTCTCAAGCCATGAAAAGACACGGAGGAAGCTTAGGAATGCATATTATTAAGTGAAAAGAAGCCAGTCTGAAAAGGCAACATACCGTATGATTCCAACTATGACATTCTGGGAAAGGTGAAACTATGGAAACTGGAAAAAGATCAGTGGTTGCTGGGGGTTGATGGGGGCGGGTTGATAGCGATGGGACAAAGAGGATTTTTAGGGCAGTGAAAATACTCTGTACAATACTATGATGATCCACACCCATCATTATAACTCTGTCCAAACTCACAGATTATACAACAACAAGAGGGCACCCTAATGTAAACTACCAACTTTGGGTGATAATGACGTCAGTGTAGGTTCCTCCTTGGTAACCAATGTACCACTCTGGTGGAGGATGTCGATAATAGGGAAAACTATGCATGTAAAGAAGAAGAGGGTATGTGGGAAATCTCTGCACCTTCCTTTTAGTTTTGCGGTGAACCTAAAACAGCTCTTTTAAAAAGCCTTAAAAAGTTCACCTGTAACACAATGCCCCAATTTTTAAAATCATTACCTTTTACATATGCCAAATTATGAACATGTAATACAATAGTTCCTATTGTTTGTGGCTATATAGGACTGTGATACAAGTATAAAATATGTGCTAGAAAAGGGCACACCAGTTGAGTGGTAACATCCGGGAAAGAAGAAAGGAAATGTGATAAGAAGCCCTTCAATTATACATTCCTTAAAAAAAAAAAAAAAAAAAAGGAATAGCAGTAAATATGCGAAACGTTGACAATTAAATTGGAGGGACAATTTTGTTAGTGTGTTCTCTAGTGTCTTCAGTATGGAAAAAAATCTTGGGGTGAAACTGTAACATTCTCAGGTGAAAACAAGACCCAATGGGATCTGAGGTTAGGTAAGAAGTGTCAGACTATAAGAAGAATTCAAAGGTTTGGGGAGAGAGGCAGGCAGGGTATTTAGAAGGGTCAAAGAGTAAGGCCAGAATCACCTGAAAAGAGGACAAGGTAGGATTGTCTGGGGAGACAGTACACTACAGGCACTGTGTGAATGGAAAACACAACAAGGTCCCATTCAAGCAGATGCTGTTTACTTGGTGATGTGTGACCCCGGAATTCAGTCCTTACTATGAACCAAATAGGAAGAAGCCTGATTTGCTCCATAAAACTAAACCTTAAATACAGAGGAAACCACTAAAGTAACGTTAGGAACAACAATCTTGAACTAAGATTTTGACAGCACACAAAAAAAATTGTTATAAAAGACATGCTTACCTATAAAAGTAAAAAATTATGCCTGCTCGTAATACAACTTTTAAGAGCGAAGTCAGGAATTTATTTTATCTGGTACACACAGTAATTTGCTATAAAGCTTTATGAAACAGCTAAAATAATGTTACGGCCAGAAACCAATTGTTGTTAAAATGCATTCAGTTAAAATGGAAAATATAGGGAAATAAAACACTGTAATTGTCTCTCAACCCACACTGTATATTATGTTGCTAAATTATATAGTATTATATTTTCTACATTTTAATAAGCTTTCCCATAGAGGAATTGATAAAACAAGGAAATCATTCTCTGCTTTTATTTCCAAAGACCTAAATATCCCACACGTATTTATAAACCAAACAGGGCCTCTCATTAGATCCCAAGGCTTACGAAATCTATTTCTCAAAACCACAATATGTAACAATACATGAAATAGCTAACATAAATGGTTTTCTGTTCTACTTCTTACTGTGATTCACAGTCGGGGAGTTATACATTTAAAGTGAGCTATAATAATATGTAAGAAAAAAATCAAGGTTTTCTTAATTTTAGAAAATCTTTTAATAGTGTGCTGTATAATTCGTACAAATATTGTCTTTGGCCTTGATAATATTTTATTTAAACTTGTCCATCCACTGAATTGTTGGTACAAGTAAAGCAGAGACTTCTCCCCCAAAAAGATAAGAGAATTTCATGGCCCTGATCCAAATTTAGCAGGATGTTGACAAACCATATACTAATAAGTATTATGTCCGGTACTTAAATATAAAAGGTCAAATGTCTCCTTTAGCCTATGTGAGAATTTTAAAAATAATAACTCATCATAATTAATAAAATGGTAGAAAACCTTGGGGGAAGTATAAGAAATTCACACATTAAGACAGTGAATAATTTTCTAAATACAAAGTTAATCATAATACCAGGTTCTTGGTTTAAACAGAGAGTACTAAACCTGCAATTTGGGGCAATATTTCTAAGGCCTGAAAAGCATCTGGTTAGCCAAATATACTGAATGCACACAGCTTTAAAGATCTGGACAGGACAAATAAGATGCACTTACCAAATATTAACAGAGAAAAGTTCAATCAGAAAAGACAGGCTTTGGTAGAAGTTTCAAAGAAGCCAATTTATAACTCTTTTCAGGTCATATTATCAATTCAGATTTTCTATGAACACCTGAAAGTGTGAAATAGGAAAGACAGTACCGTGCTTACCCCCTTTTAAGGTTCCGACTTCAGTGAATTCACTCTAGGGAACTAATGTGTTTCTGAAATGTTTGCCATCAGCGAGCTTTAAATTGTGTTTTTCCTGTTGACTTCTAGAGCCTTCCAGGATTTACAACACACTGTAACTTCCTGGTCCCCTCACGCTCACTGAGGGCAGGCATGCCTGGCCAGTGTCCCCAGAATCTAGCCCAGCACTTGCTTGTGACTCTATGGGTACGTATGACACACAGAAGACAGGGCTGACAAAACTGAGAAGGCAGGTCAAGGAAAACAAAAGCTGACCTGAAAACATGTTTTTTTTTTGAAAGAACCTCAAACACTGACCACATCTAAAACACTACAAAATTTTATTACGGTAAAGTAGAAGTATTTTACTAAAATAAAATACCATAAAAGAAGCTGCCTTCTGAGACACATTGAAGAGGGAAGATACATTCTGTGTGCCTCCTCACCCTTTAACATAATTTAAGGCTTTACCTCAATTTCAAGGTGAATGGTACTATCGCTATAGCATCTTCAGTGGCTATTAACGTTCACAACTCTCTCCCATCTTTTTTTTTCCATCTATATCATTCTCGTGTCCCCTCTCCATTTTTTTTTAAACAGTAGATCCTTGTTGGTTATTTATTTTAAATACAGCAGTGTGTACACATCAATCCCAAACTCCCTAGCTATCCCTCCCCATCAGGTAACCATAAGTTCGTTCTCTAAGTCTGTGTTTATAAAGGTATCTTTCAATAGGTAGAGATTCAGGTGCTAGTAAAAGGACCACCACTAATATTTATTGTTCCTATTTGAGTTTCCTGTAAGTGGAATATCCCTGAAGCTGCAATAAATGCTGAAGTTTTGACTGTTTCTTTTTTTAATATGGAGAAGTTAGACAACATTAAATTTCCCAGCAATTCACAAATTAATTTCCCTGTCTCAGTTTCATCAGAGAAGTTATGAGGAAAAATGAAATAAATGTGAAAGCACATGACATTTTTTCAGTAGAGAAATAAGTACAGTCATTTCTCAATTATTCAATATTATTCAAATATGTGGGAACCTTATCTTGAATCAGTGTTTCTTAATGATGGGGGGATATTAGGATCACCTGTGAAGCTGTGTGAATGCACATATACCCCGGCTCTCCTTCCCAGCGAATCTAATTCAAAGGGTTGTGCCCTGGAATCTGCGGTTTTAAAAGTTTCACCAGTGATTCTGATACAGCCCTGGTTGATGGTAAGCTGTCACAGGCTCAAATGCCTTGGAAGCTGGGTGGGTCATCTAAACTAGAAGAGGCAGTGGTGGGGACGGTGACAAACTGGGAAAGACACCCCCTACTTAGCACCAGCTCCCTGGGAACTTGCAGCTGCAAGCCTGGTATTACCAGGGCTTCCATTTTGCTAAAAGGAAGAAAGAATTCAAGATTCAGTTGGATGAGAAAATCTCTTGGGTTTTAAATGCTGAAACATGCCAATGATCGCACTGAGGCCCTGGCAGTCTGATCCCAGGTTTAGAAGATCAACAGTGTTGAATAAGTTTTGCTCCTCAGCCGGAGTGCTCTGGAGGTATGTCATGGAGTGGGGAGGGGCAGGGGATTGGTAAAACACGACCATAGTATTTTGCAGCTCTTTCCATTAAGTGATGGGGTCTATTTCCCCACCCCTCGAGTCTGGCCGGCCTTGTGACTTATTTTGACCATCAGAACACAGCAAAGTGACACTGTGTGTGTTCCAGAGCTGGGGCTTCAAGGGGCCTGGTAGCCTTCCCCCTCCCTCTCTTTTGAGCACTCCTGCTGCCAGATGAGGAAGCCTGGGACAGGTTACAGGATAATGAGAGACCCCCCTGGGAGAAGGGCCTGCCTCGTATCCAGTACCAAGGGCGCCCACACACAGGCGAGGTCATCGAAAGCTCTCCAGCCCCAGTCAGACAAGGCATCAGATGACCACAGCCGCCTGAGTGGGCCCAGCTAATACCAGACAAATGCCCAGCCAAGCCCACCCAAAATGCAGAATCGTGAGCAAATAGCTATTGCTTTAGCCACGAAACTTGGGGAGGTTGACTCAGCAGAAATAGAAAACTGATACGGAAGCTGTACTGAAAGCAGAGGGCTGCCATAATAAAACTGGATAATAAAAGCTCATAATCAAAACTGGAAACATGTGGAGTCAGTTTTCGGTCTGGGTGGTAGACAGAAGCCGGGGAAATAATAAAGAGGTGATTAACGATGGGAAAAGCAGCGGCCCACTGTGGCAACACAGCCGACCACGTCTTTGCCTGCCATAAAGTGGGAGATAAAAGTGTACCTAACGACCTTGTTGATTTGGCCAAGAAGATCTCTAGAAAGAATGCTGAAGATACAATGTGGTTTCCTTAAGCTGATAAAGGCACAGGGGGAAAAAAAAAGAACAGCTAAATAAGGAATTGTTCTGTTTGCAAGCAGAAAGTAGGGGAAAAAGAGAGAGCTAGGATTTGGTGGGTTGAAAATAAACCTCTCTCTCATCCTCAAAGTTTTCAGTGTGATAGATAACCAGTGTGACTGTGTGTGTGTGTGTGTGTGTGTGTGCACACGCGCGTGTGCGCACGTGCTCGCACGTGCACTGGCGGGGCATGAGGGGTCGGGGGTGTAATACTTGAAAACAAGCAAGATACTGAAATGTATACACGTGTGTGTGTGTGGATGCAATGTTTTTCTACAACTTATTGAAAATATTGCTTTACATTAAAATAAGTGTGAATATACTATGTATAGATTCTAAATTGGCATTAATTTTTTAAGATAAAATGTAAGGCTTCAAAAAATTTTATTCTTGTGGCTGGTGGTTTGGGATATACCCCTAAACCCTCTGGGATGGGCATTCCTCTTCCACCGCACGAGGGGTGCTGGGTGGAAAAGCGGGGCACAGAAGGGCGATAAGCCACCCAGGTGAGTCCTCACTTCCCAAGTTTTGGAAACTTGGCATCAGTTAAAGGTCCCACCAAGGTGAGGAGCATGGCAGCAAGGAGCCGTGGGGTGAGAACTGTGCCACAAGGGTTATCCCAACCCTCACAGATCTGTTTCTCAAAAGAAAACGACAGAAGCAAACGGCAGAAAAATTAAGAAAAGCAGACCTCCGTGATTAAGACAGATGACCCCAAATCTACGTGCCAAAAGCGCTCCTGCACAGTGAGGGTCAGGCTCTTAGAGCGTGTTTGTTCTCACGGTGCTGAATACTGAAGCATACTCAGTTAAATTTTCCAGACTCATGACAAAAGGAAAGAGGTATTTAGGATGAGCTAGACAAGATTATAGTCCCCAAACAGGAAGCAGCAACAGCAATCTGAGGTCATTTATTTTGATGGCAGAGGACACTAAATATATCAGTTGGCACTCAGGGCATCGTATTTTGGCATAACAGTTTTATCTATTCAACTAAAATGACTGACCACGTGCCCTGCTAGGTGTCCATCACAAGGTTAATCTTGCCTTCAGAGGACTTACAAGCAGGCCAAAGTGATAGTCATACAAGGATAAGTCATCTTACTACCCTTATGAAAGCAACTAAGCTCCCAAGGAGCTTAAAATAAACCATTGTTTGATCATTCATCAAGGAAAGGTTTTTGCTCAGTGCAATCTATTTAAGAAGACAGGAAAACGGGCAATTTATTTTCGACAGTCTTCTATTTCAAATGTCTAAAACAAAACAGTGTTGAATTTTAAGCAAACTCTCAGCTCTCTGGAACAATCTCAACGCCAAAGTTGTACTGAACATATCATATGCAATATTTCACGATACGTCACATAAATATAAAGCAGCACATAAAATAAATTACATATATAAACAGAAGACTAAAAATTCATATGTTAGTACTTATGAGTAATAAAACTTGAAATGGTTATGTTTTCCCTGGGGCAGAGTTTCTTCATTTTATCCGTTGAGAGTTCAAGGCAATTTGAGAAAAATTTATATCCAGCCATTCTGTATACATCTAAATTACCCTCAAGTTGTATAACTAAGCACCTCTCACTAACAAAGACTTGAGAAAAATAATTGAAGCCTTACTTGAATTTAATTGCAAAAAATAGTAAAGAGATTATTTTCCTTCCATAGTTAACTAAGTGGGTGGAAAGTTTCATTAAACTATAAAAAAACAAACAAAACTTTCATACCATGAACTTGGTATTTTTCAACCTAAATAATATAGGGACAGAAACATCTAAGTCCCTGGAAACAGGTTCCCATAAAACCACCTCCTTAGAAAACACTGTAGGTACTAAAAGATATTTTTAACTCATTTAGAAATCACACCATAGCTCATCTGAACGTACTCCATGAAGTAAAATTTATTTTTGATTAGCTGAAAACTTAATATACTCTAATAAACTTTGAATAATTTTAAAGCAATTTTTAATCTTTTCATTAACTTTCTAAACTTTTCCTTATAACATAAGTACATTAAAAAAGGGATGGGGTTCTCTCTAAGCCCTACTTCTGCATATTAAGGACAGCTCAATTTATAGAAGTTGGTGGTTATTTTCTTCCCTGTTAGACATCGAAGAACCCTTCCTTTTGAGGGATTCAAAAGTTTTAAGTATTAAATATAGACTACCATTTACAAATGTCCTCTGGAAGTTCCAGTATCAAAACTTCCCACATGAACCCTATTGAGATTTATGGTTTGAACAGCTACTTTAGTATTTTACCTCATGGATTATATACCGTGTTACAAAGTCCTGCTTTTCACTGAACATCCCTCCCAGAAGCCATGATGGGAAACACCAGAGAGGGTCAGCCTCCCCCCACACCCCTCAGTCCTTGACTGGCTATCCTGACCACCAGACTGGGCCCTACATCCCAGAGGGGCAGGGTGGCCCCATTCCTGACCCTGGAGAGCCATGGCCTTTCATCATGATCCCTTTCCAGGCAGCACTGTGCAGTGAAAATATGAACAGTCCTGGAGCCAGAGTCCTGGGTTCTCATCCTGGCTCTGCCATCTAAGAACTATGTGGCTTGGGCCCGTCAGATGACCTCTGTACCATGGTTACACAGAGCCACAATCTCAGAGAGGCTACCAAGACATATTGTCACACTTGTAGCCACATTATGTAATCTTTTACATCATGTCAGCTGAGACCAGACCCAAGGTATAAGTATATTCCAAATCCATAAAGGAGAAAGACTCACAGTGAGCAAGGAATCGTGCTGGGGAGAGAGCTCGAACTCCTGATTCATTCATTCAGAAACATTTACTGAATGCTCCATATGTAAGAGCCATCAATCTGTAAATACAGATAATCTCTGCTCCCATGAATTTACATTCTATTAGGGAAACAAGCAGTTAAGAAATTCCCAATAATTACCAACTATGATAAGCTAAGAAAGACATACCCACAGTGGTGGGATGGATAGAGAGAGAGAGAGAGAGAGAGAGAGAGAGAGGGAGAGAGAAGAGATGAAGCAGCCACAGGAGAGACAGAGGAAGAACATTCTAGGAAGAGAGAACAAATGTATGTTTAGGATGGCACAGACAAGACTCCTTACAAACCACCTCCTGCTTATCTCTGCAGGGTCATTCCTGCCACGCTGCCCAGCTCAAACTCTACGCTTGTCTTCCATTCAGAACCACTTTCAATCCCTTAAAGCAGCCCGCCTTCTCTTGCCCCGGCCTTTTGTGTAACTGTGTCCTGGTATGACTACTTATACACAGAATACACATAAGATTATTCTGTGTTATATATAGTGAACATTCGCCATACTTGTATGAGCTTCATGATTGCGGTAAAATGGCACCATCATATTCCACTGAATGCCATGCCAACATTTGCCATCATTTGCCATATTATTATTCACTGACTTTTTAATATCTAACATTGTATTTTTCAAGTGTGGAAGTATCCAAAATGGGGCATGGGTGTCAGGCTACATGCAGGCATTTAATCTTATCCCAGGGCAGTGGTCAGTGTTACATATATAGTCATAAGCTTCATGAACAGTAGACAGACACAAATACCTTTCTGGGCTTTGAATTCTTCACAATAAACTGCCAGGCTAAATTATGTTTCAGTAATGATTTTGAGCTAGGAATAACTGGAGAGGGGAGAAAGAGGAGCTAATCAAAACGAAGCTGTTAATAACAAAACCAGCTATTTAATAAGGAAAACATCATCAGTAATCTATATTATAGCAGATGATATATGAACATGAAATATCGCACCAGGATATTGTTTGTTATATTCAAATCAATAAGCTGGTATTTACTGGGCTTTAGGTTTTGTGATAGACATAAAATTCACATTAAGTATCTGGGAGTGAAGTGCCTCAGAGACTAATATAGAGGCCCTAGACTCACTGGTCATCTCTTGATTACAACTTGCTAAATTTTCAGTTAGAAAGTTTCTTCAATATTTATATTATTTTTGTGTATGGACACACATAAAATTGCTATGTAAATCTTTGAGGTTAGGAGGTATATCAACATCCCTGTACCTATTTGGCAAACGATACGTATTCAATAAATATTTATTTTATGATTTAATAAATGCTTCTAATTTATTTGTTTAAAGGTTTTTAAGATTGAAACATACAGACAATGGAAAACAAAACAGGCTTATGAGGCTTTCCTGACACGGAAATAAGTTCAAAATTTACTAGTAAATTAAAAATGGTAGTTGCAGACAAACAAGTAACTAACTGGTAAATACACTGAAAAATCTCTGAGAGGATATAATACCAGATAGTGGCTCTTTTGATTTTGAGCGTATTTTTTTTTTGGTAGTAGGGAACAATAGGAAACTTTCTACTCTATGTAATCCTGCATTATTTCATACATATATTTGTATGTATGAATATATACACATATAAACATATGTACATATTTTAAAACATGTATTCTATAATAAAGCACTTGAAATGTTTTTTTAATTACTTGAGGGATCCAAATGAAAAGATGAATATTACTCAAATAGTTTAATCACAAAATTGAAATAAAAAAATAAAAGCAAGAAAAAAAAATAAGAATCTATAGTATGAAATCCTTAAATTTCCTCTCATACTACAAAACTTCAGCTGCATATTTCAATAAATTACTACTTTAGATCCAAATAAGATACTTGGATGCTGAAAAGGAAAGAGAAAGAGGTCTCTCTATTCCACCAGCTCTTTATACTTTGTTATGGTTTGCTTTCCGTTTACTGGGTAATAATATCATTATTACAGACTAATCCCTCCTGGCTTTAAAAGGAAATCTTCCATTAGAAAGTAGTCAAGTGTTGAAAGGAAGGTGATCAGGCCCAAAGGAAAATAGAAGTTTAGGGAGATGTTCTATTTTCTAATGACTGGGAGGAAAATATCTACTGCTAGCAGATTTCAATGCCTGCCCTCTCTATATAATGTTACTCAATTTTATTTCAGAATATTCTTTACAGATTACTCTCACTACTCAAGAAACACATTTTTTATACAGAGCCAGGTGCTGGTGGAAACATGAGGCCATGAAATTAAGACAACCTTTTTACTAGACTAGATTTGATCACAGTAATTTGCAAATATAACTCTTCTAAATAATACAGAGTGAAAAATAAGTACCAGTGTAGAAGTTCAAGATTCTAAAAATGAGCACGTTGCATACTTCCTCTGATAACTAGTTTCTTTATGTTTTAGAGGAAGGTATATTTTCTGAGGTCTCTTCAAATGCCAAAAAATTTTATGTTCTCTTTTATATACTTTCTATTTTAAATGTACCAGGGGAACTGTTTATCACGAGGAGGCCAGTGATAATTTGTTAAATGTATAAAGTTTCACATTCTACAACAAACTTTACATATTTATGTGTCTACTCTTTTTGGGAACTGTTATCCTCATTTCTTGGATGGACATCCAAGAGTGAAAGTAGTTATATTTTGCTCAGGCTTAGAGAGCTGGGTCAGATTTTAAACTCAATATATCTGATTTCCAAAATCTGTGCTTCTGATGCTTTCTACTTACAATTATTTTGTAAAGTATAAACTCATGTCTAATTTGTCTTCATTTTATAGCTCAGGCTTAAAAACCTGGTACATCTGCATAAAATAACGGAAAACGCGAGTTTATTAAAATTTATATAAATCAGTGAATCAGAAATGATTCACTGGTTATTTACATTAGATATTTTTCTTTCGCATTCGATTCTAAAGATTTTTAAAATTAAATTCTTCTGAATAAACTTTAAATATGTTGTATGGAACTTAATTCTCAAAAAAGGAATGAGAACCCATTCATTAAATGAGGTACACTAGTATTTAACAGCCAACATTTTGTTATTGGCCAAAGATCATCTCAAGCCTCCCAGAGCCTTTGTTTTGTTTTTCATTTGGTGCGAGGAGGTCTGGGGGGCGAAGTATCTACGCAAAAATGCAAACAGAACATACTTCAGATCTCTTACCACAGCGTAAGTATGATGCTAGTGTAATGCTCAGTTAATTTCAGGGAATCATTTTCTAACACTTATGATCTAGCATCTCATCTAGAAATTCAGATTCAAACTAATATATGTGGATGTTGATGAATTTTTTGGAAAGAAAATGATAAAATGATTTTAAAACGTAATACCAAAGCATAAAAAAATAATTAAAAAAAGAAGGAAATGTACTTAGGGGCATATTTTCAGTAATGATGAAAGTCTATGTGATGTTTTTCATTTACATTCACAATCTATTTGTAATATTTGCTTCTCAGAATGTTACCTGAAGGAAAAAATTATAATCAAATTTAGCTGACTTAAAATAACCAGAAATAAAAGCATATATTTAGCAGACTCTTCTAAGCTTATAAAACTAAAATGCATGTGAGGAATTAAACGGTTCCAACTTCACAGATTGGATTTTTTAGCAAATTATTTCAGTATACAAAGTCAGTGGACTGTTAAGTTCCAAATATTTTATATTCTTGAAGATTAATTTCTAATAGGATACTAATGTTTTAGACATTGTCTTCTGCTCATATATAATAACATCCAAACCCAGAACAGACTTATTTTGCTTAAAGAAAATTCAGTACATGGAAATAACAAATCATATCAATGACAATTTGACATGCAGTATGCCTTTGACAGAGAGATACAATATTCTCGCCAAAAGGCTATATGAAGGGTATCATATACAGCCATCACCCTTCTCTCTCCAACTCTCGAGAGAAAATACGTTGCAAATCTTTCACCAACTACACACATGGGCGCACACAAATCCGTCTCATATTCTCCAACTGGGAGTAGGCAAGAGACAGTAGGTTCAAGATGGATCTGTCAACCACCAGAATCATCATCTCTTCCTACAGACACATTCATAACAGAGGCGCAAAGACTTCACTCACTTCTCCCTGGTGAGGGACTTATGGTTTTTATTGAAGTATAAAGACTTAAAATATTATATTAGTTTCAGATGTACAACATAGTGATTTGATACTTTTACCCATTACAAAATGATCACCACAATAAGTCTGGTTTATCATCTGTCACCATACAAAGTTATTACAATATTATTGACTCTATTCCCTATGCTGTACATTATATCTTTGTGACTTATTTTACAGCTGAGAGTTTGTACCTCTTAATCCTCTTTACCATTTCACCCATACCCCTATCCCTCTCCCCTCCGATAACCACTAGTTTGTTCTCTGTATCTACAATTCTGTTTCTGTTTTGTTATGTTTGTTCATTTGTTTTTCAGATTCCACATATAAGTTAAATCATACAGTATTTATTTTTCTCTGACTTATTTCACTTAGCATAATACCCTCTAGGTCCATCCATGTTGTCACAAATGGCAAGATTTCATTCTTTTTTATGGCTGAGAAATATGCCATTGTAAATATATAGCACATCATCTTTAGAGGGATTTCACTTTTGGAAGTTACCAAGTTTAACAAAATTGCACTGCAACAAAATATTGACTAGTTCTTGAACCAGTCATAACTGGATTTTACCTACACGAAGAGAAATCTGCCTATCTCCAGCAAAGTTTGAATGCTCTGTATTAATAAAAATTTGAGAGATCTTTGGAATTACAAAGCATTTTACAAATGCAAGGTCTCTAAATGGGAAGTTAGAGAAGGTTTTTAAAGGGAAGTTCCTGCTTCATACAAGGGCAGGCAACAAGGTACCTGCGTGCACATCTGCCCACGTAACAGCTGCCTGACAGGTGCCGAGTCCCTCAGTGGCTCTTGCCACTCTTCTCCAGTTCAGAGGTTTCCAACTTTCAAATGCAAAGCACAGTAAGATAAAAGTGAGCAAGAGAGACACAGCACTGCCCTCATGCAGGCACACATTCTAGAAGGGAAGACAGTTAAACAAGTAATACAAAATGACAAAGCAGTAGTACTAGTAGTACTAATAATCACAATACTGATAATGTATATACTTGATAGAAAAGTATGAAGATCGGTGAGAATACATAGAGGGAGAATTTAAGATCACAGAGTTTGAACGCCTTCTTGATGGAGAAATGGCAAGCTGAGCCCTGAAGTCCTAAGAGGTAGGACACACACGTGGGGCAAGACAGCTGTGGGGTTGGGAGGCATTCAGGGAAAACTACCCACAGGTGAGAGTAGGTACTGTTGGAACACTTGGAAGAAATTCAGCAGAGAGAGAGCCGTGCTATGAGAGAGAAGGTAAGAGAGGAGAAAAAGGGCTCATCAGGGTCTTACAGGCTGTATTAAAAAGTTTGGTCTTCTTATCCTAATGGCAATAAGAAGCCACCAAAAGGTTGAACTAAAGATCCTGACTGATAGGATCTTAAATACTGACATTCAGAATTTTTCAAATATTAAACTCTAAAAATGTTAAAATAAGACAATTCATTATTATACAAAATAATTGTTAACAAAAAACTTTTTTTTTCATTTCTTGACCATCAGGTTGTGTGATCTGGAAAACACAAAACATACAAATCTCAGTGTTGAAATCTGACAGTTGACAATTTTCAGGAAGATGTGAAGTTAAGTTGCAAAATTATTGGACATGTTTTAGTCTAAGAAAATGTAATACCAAGTAGTTAAAAATATGTATCTTACTAATGGCAACCATT
Source organism: Balaenoptera ricei (assembly GCF_028023285.1). Classification (NCBI taxonomy): domain Eukaryota; kingdom Metazoa; phylum Chordata; class Mammalia; order Artiodactyla; family Balaenopteridae; genus Balaenoptera; species Balaenoptera ricei. The sequence goes on from NC_082643.1 coordinate 31,805,379, forward strand.
TGCGGAGTTAACACTGACCTAAGTGCCAAGCACTGTGCTAAGGACTCTATGTGTATTATTCACTTATTCTGCACAACCCCCTCCCCAATGAATTAAGTAGATTCTCACAAATGGAGAAACTGAGGCTTATAGAAATTAATAACTTTCCCAAGGTCACGGTACTAATAGCCATCCAGAACCAGAATGCAAATGCAAGTCAGTGCAATTTCAATTCCCGCCACTACACAGTAATCAAAGTCAGAGATGTCTGTCAGGAAGATGATAATCTGTAACCTAGGGGAAATACAGCCTATTAGCAACAACAACAAAGACCCTGTTACACGCAGCGTTCCCTTGATTATATTTTATTCAACTAAAGAAAGTCTTCAAATCAGAGTCTATGGCCATAAACTGCATGGGGGGGGGGGTCATAAAAAATATCTCTTTTCATATAGCTTCCCATATTAAAATGATTTTATCATGTCTCCCAAACATATCATTAGTTTTGATTGAATGGTTTACTTTTGTGAAATTGTATTGATCCATTCATTAAACAGCTTATTCTTCAAAGAAAACAGTGTTAAAGTCTGCATAAATTACCACTGATAGACAGGATTTCACCAGACTGCCAAGCATGCCAAATATCTTCTTTCATCATTCTAGAATATGATTTGCAAGCATATGCACATAATGAATCTAAGTGAATGTAAATCACTCAAATCTAACAGAGGTCCCACTTCATTAGGAATACATCCTTCTAAAGAAATTAGTTCACCGTCCCATTTCTACATTAGTTAGCAGCTCTTTTAACCATTTTAGTATTACTGTAGTACTAAAAAACGCCACTCTTCTTCCTATGAAAGATCAATATCCTTGCCCATCACTGTTTACTACTGGAATAGTGTTCAATTTAGAATATTAACACTAATCCTAGAGTATTTTCTTCTAAACAATTTTTATTAGCAAATTGATATGAAGAAAATTCCAACAACTTGGTGAAAGGCCCTCAGTAATGCCTTCCGGAAAATTAAAAAGCAACAATTTTTAGATTAAAAAAAAAAAAACCTTAAAAGAATCCTTCCTCCCACCTCCTTCCTTCTGCTATTGTGCTGAGCAGGAGGCAAGCCAACATGTGGTCAAATTAATCTCCTTAGCAAAAAAATAAGAAGGTTCCTTTATTAGCTGTCACATATGAACTAGCAGAGACCCAACACCTGCAAGACAATTTTTTAAGTTTTAATCTAAACATGGAAAGGGGAGGGTGGCGGGGCGTAACATGTCATCACAGATGGGCCAAGTAGGCCTCAGTGAATTAGCGTAAATGATCAAAATTAATACTTCTATTAATCACTGCTGGTTATCAGGTGGTTGCAAGAATGGAAACTAGATTTCCACCCTCTATTTTAATGTAACTATAGAGGTAGGTTCTGAAAACTCAGAGAACTTGCTTGTAGGATTTTCAGCAGAGTTTTATCTTGCCTCTCCAATCATGTTTTATACTCCTGGAAGGCCAATACCATACTATATTCCTTTATACTCCATAGCATCAAACTCAGTAATTTATACTCTGTTTAAATAATCAAATCATCCATTAAAACTTTACAATGTTCAAAGAAGAATATTTTTTTAAAAATGCTAGATAGTATCTTTGCTTATAAAAGGGCAGCTGTTACTATCTACAATAGCCAAGACATGGAAGCAACCTAAATGTCCATCGACAGATGAATGGATAAAGAATATGTGGTACATGGGCTTCCCTGGTGGCGCAGTGGTTAAGAATCCGCCTGCCAATGCAGAAGACACAGGTTCAAGCCCTGGTCCGGGAAGATCCCACATGCCGCGGAGCAACTAAGCTTGTGCACCACAACTACTGAGCCTGCACTCTAGAGCCCGCAAGCCACAACTACTGAGCCCGCGTGCCACAACTACTGAAGCTCGTGTGCCTAGAGCCCATGATCTGCAACAAGAGAAGCCACCGCAATGAGAAGCCTGTGCACCGCAATGAAGACTAGCCCCAGCTCACCCCGACTAGAGAAAAGCCTGTGCACAGCAACAAAGACCCAACACAGCCAAAAATAAATAAGTAAATAAATAAATAAATTTATTTTTTAAAAAATGAATATGTGGTACATATATACAATGGAATATCACTCAGCCATAAAAAAGAATGAAATAATGCCATCTGCAGTAACATGGATGGACCTAGAGATTATCATATTAAGTGAAGTAAGTCAGAAAGAGAAAGACAAATACCATATGATATCACTTATATGTGGAATCTAAAATATGATACAAATGAACTTATTTACAAAACAGAAATGGACTCACAGACAGAGAAAGCAAATTTATGGTTACCAAAGGGGAAAGGGGGTGGGGGAGGGATAAATTATGAGTATGGGATTAGCAGATACAAACTACTACATATAAAACTGATAAACAACAAGGTCTTACTGTATAGCACAAGTAACTGTACTCAACATCCTATAAGAAACCATAAAGAAAAAGAATATACATATACACATATACGTGTGTGTATATAAAAAACCAAATCACTTTGCTGTACTCCAGAAACTAACACAACATTGTAAATCAACTCTACTTCAATAAAAAATTAAAAAAAATAAAAGGGCAGCTGTTTTAACTATTTAACTTTCTGATTATAAAAACAATAGACTAATTATAGATAACAGAGAATTTTAAAAGTGTTAAGAAAAATGAAATCCCTCATAATATCACCACCCAGAGAAATAGTGTATTTCATCTATGAATCTGTTTCATCTATGAATACATCTAAGAATGTATATTTTACATATATGGATACATGAAAAGCTCATGCTGTATAGATTGTTTTATACTTTGCTTTTTCACTCAGTAATTTTCTACTCTTGAAAGCTGTTAGAAAATATTTAAAATACTTATAGCTATAAAGTCCCAAATAATAGGAATGTACCAAACTTTGTTCACTAATTCCCCTATTAGTTGTTGTTTTCTTGGTCTTCTAATACTGCAATAAATCACTGTGAACGTTTGTCCACATTTCTCATTTTTCCCTAAGGATAGTTTCCTAGAAGTGGGGATACTGGGTCAAAGGGTAAACAAAACAAGGCTCTTAACATATTGGCAACTGCTTTCCAGAAAAGACATCCCAGTTTGTAATCTCATGAGAAGCATATGTGTATCTCTCACTTCAAAAAACATAACTTATTTTAAAATTTTTATCAGAATGGAAAGCAAGCAATAGATTCTTAGTGTCTTAATTTATATTTCCTTGATAGTGAGATAAAACATCTTTTCATATGTTTATTAGCCATTTATATTTTCTCTTCTTTCTGCACAAAAATTGTTAGTGTTTTTCCTTATTATGAGCCATGAACTGTTCAGAACTGTTCAGAACTGTGAACTATTCAGAGCCTAATTTCAATAACCCAGGGGATAGCTGTGCATTCCCTAGTATTTATCCGCTAGTCTTAGCCCTTGTTTTTATTGCCACAATGTTGTTTTTGTCAAAACTTGTAAACCTAGATTCCAGCATTCGGATGGAACATTTCTCCAGTTAAAGTAAGTATATTTTAACCATTATTTTTATCTTCCAAAGAATTACCTAAAAAATTACCCCTAATTATTAAGTCAAGAAGTCAATTTCTAGGTTAGTACTTTGTAAATTGAGATCATAAAATGTTGAAACTAAAATGTATTATCAAAATTGAAATTTTATATTTAAACTTCATATAAAGATATGTGATTATCTACGTGGTCCTTTTAACTATCATAGCTTAAATAAGTTCATGGTAAAATGTCCCAAGGAAAGTAACTTACTTAGTCCTAAATTCTGTTTTGTTTTTTTTTTAAATAGAGCTATAATTGACATATACCGTATATTAGTTTCAGGATACATTGTGAAATGGTCACCACAACAAATCTAGTTAACATCCATTACCTTACATAGTTACAAAATTTATTTTCTTGTGATGAGAACTTTTAAGATCTACTCTGTGAGCAACTTCCAAATATGCAATACAGTGTTATTAACTGTAGTCACTATACTGTCCATCCTCAGAACTTATTTATTTTATAACTGGAAGTTTGCACCTTTTGACCCCCTTCACCCATTTCTCCTACTCCCACCCTCCTAAATTCTGTTTTTACCAGTGATTTTCCTTAGGACTTTAAGGAAAACATACTTTCTCTTTAGTAACAATTCCCCTCTATATAAGACCGGGTTTAAGAATGACCCTATAATCAATCACATGAGAAGGACGTTATCAGTCTAAATGACATAATGTCAATAACGGCCTTTGAACCATCCTGTATTTTAAAAAACTTGTACATAAATTCCAAAACTAGCATTTCACATGTTTTCTATAAAAACCATAAAGTAAAAGTGACATCAAAATTCAGATACTTTTAAAGGGTTACTTCATTTTTAACATAAAGAAAACAAAAACTCTTTTGTAAAGAACAATGCATGTTTATTCATTTCTCAATCTATGGGTTGTCCAGCTCAGAAATCATGTCAGAATTTTTTTATACAACTCAATACTACTCAGCCATAAAAAAAATTAACTTTTGCCATTTGCAGCAACATGGATAGACTTGGAAGGCATTATGCTAAGCGAAGTAAGTCAGAGAAAGGAAAATACTGTATGATATCACTTATACATGGAATCTAAGAAATACAACAAACCAGTGAATATTACAAAAAAGAACCAAACTCTCATATATATGGAACAAACTAGTGGTTACCAATGGGTGGGGGGCAATACAGGAGATAGGGAGTAGGAGGTACAACCTACTGGGTATAAGCTAGACTCAAGGATGTATTGTAGAACACTGGGAAAACAGGCAATATTTTATAATAACAGTAAATGGAAAGTAACCTTTAAACACTGTATTAATATTTTTTAATTTTAAAAATAAAATGAATAAAAATTTTAAAAATCATGTCAGAAGTTTTAGAAAATATGCTAATAATCTTATATGTGTAAACTTCCTGTTATTATGAAATATAAGTAGTGACCAAATTGCTTCCGGAACTAAGCTCATCTCAAACCAGCTGGCTGTTTCTCACCCATGCTATTCCAAATCAGGTGACCTGTGCTTGCAATAAATGAAAGTGCTTCAACGATCTATTAATAAAGTTTACAATAAAAGTCCATTCTTAAAACCAGGACACAGACAGAGGAGATGCCAAGAAGCCAGACCATCCTCCACAAGATAACAAATCAGATTCTCTCACATCCTCAGTTCACAGGATCTCCCCCCTTAAAGGAGCAGTAACAGGAGTTTATGGGCTTCAAATTTAGAGAGACTCAATTCAGGGAACTCTTAACACCGCACTGTAGTTAAACTGCAGAAGCTTAAATCAAAGTTTAAAGTACAGAAATAAAATGCAAATACAAACTAGTGACTTGTGACCTTACCTACATGGCTGGGGACTTTTCACTATCTCTCAAAGAAGCAGGGTCTCTGAAAGAAATGATTTTTCTTACCTACCTGTGAGTTAATGTGACCATCTTAGACTCTGGGGGGAAAAACGTGACTCCAAGCAGTCAGTACTTACAGGCTGGTCATCCAGATTTCTTTCTCACCCATAATAATGGAGGTTGTGCTTCTATCATTTATGTGCCCAGAGAGCACAAGAGTGTCACACACCATTTGGTCAGGAGCAATGACGAGGTGTGCTTTGCAGGTCGCTGCCAGCATTCCCAGACATACAAAACACATAGCCACCCAAGCCACAAACCAACGCATGTAAGGAAGCCTCGGATAATCTTCAACATTCCAGCTCTCAATTCAACGTCACCTTAACACAACTTGGGGGCCCAAAGTGCAGTTTCTTATTACGTCCCAACTACATACTCTTCGTTTGGGCAAGAAGAGCTTAATGCCACTCCTTCTAGCTGGTCACAGCAGACTTCTCTTCAACAGCCCAAACAAGGAATCAAAGAAACTCTTTAGTTCTGGGTCCAAAATAGCTCTGTTTGGGGGCTGGGTTACCAGTAGCAAATCCTCCTGGCCTCTGATCATGTTTTGTTGTGGTGTTTATTGGGGGGGGGAAGGAAATTCAAGTACAGAAAAGTAGAAGCAAGAATATCAACATGTAACAAAACGCTCATAGACCTACCACCTAGATTTTTAAGATGTTATAGCATTCATGAAATCCATCTCAGATCCTTTTCAAATATATAATGAAAATATTACAGATAAGGGTGATGTCTCTGTGTGTCCCTCCTTCCCAAGGGGCAAGCAGTAATGAAAGGTTCGATGCTATCTTTGTCCCATATGTTTATACTTCATTATATACACACATATATGAATAAATGGACACATTTATTGCTTTAAAATTTTTATGCAAATGGCATCATCATGATATGTACTGCTCTACTATGCAAATGGCATCATCACGGTATGTACTGCTCTACAATCTGCTTCTGCATTTTCCTTTTTAAAAAAAAAACCTCAACACAATGCCACTGGGACCCATCCTCCAACCTTCTGGACAGTGTAGCCCTACTTAGGTTGTCTTCGGACAACAGCAAATCACAAGACACTTATGGATGGTACCACCTGCATCGAGATCCAGGACAAGCTCCAAGGTTAACTATTACAGTGTGGTGTTAAGAGTTCCCTGAATTGAGTCTCTCTAAATTTGAAGCCCATAAACTCCTGTTACTGCTCCTTTAAGGGGGGAGATCCTGTGAACTGAGGATGTGAGAGAATCTGATTTGTTATCTTGTGGAGGATGGTCTGGCTTCTTGGCATCTCCTCTGTCTGTGTCCTGGTTTTAAGTATGGGCTTTTATTGTAAACTTATTAATAGATCGTTTAAGCACTTTCATTTATTGGAAGCACAGGTCACCTGATTTGGAATAGCAAGGGTGAGAAGCAGCCAGCTGGTTTGAGATGAGCTTAGTTCCGGAAGCAATTTGGTCACTACTTATATTTCATAATAACAGGAAGTTTACACATATAAGGTTATTAGCATATTTTCTAAAACTTCTGACATGATTTTTAAAATTTTTATTCATTTTATTTTTTAAATTAAAAAAATTTAATACAACTTTTAAAGGTTACTTTCCATTTACTGTTATTATAAACAAGAGGCAAGGTGAGGGAAAAGAGAATATTTATTCCTGCAACACTGAAGGCTAATGTCTGCCTCTTCTGCAAGCACACAGCCAGAATCCCTGGCTCTTGATCTTTGACCCCACATCTCCCCAGGTAGGAATTTGAGAAGCCACTCATTCCAAGGCACAAAGTCATACAATTCTACTACTACTGCTCGTTTTAATTAAGCAGATAGGATCGATAAGAAAAGGGTTTCTAGAGTCTGTGAGTATGGGGTTATCAGCCCAGCTCTGCATTTACTGTGGGATCCAGATCACAAAGGCAACTCAGCCTGGTAAAAGCATCCGTCTCTCACCAGCAAAGCAGGTGTTGCACACCTGTCTCCTAGGGTCGCCACGGAGACTCATGCTGGGAAAGCACATGGGGGCGGAGACTGGTCCATGGGCAACACTGAAGGCAGGGCTGACTGATGCTACGTATCCACCAACGGGATAACTTCTTCTCTGTGGGGCCAGGTGGGTGCAGTGATGCCATTCTTACTGTTAAGAAAGAAGTGAATCCCTTATATTTAATCACTTGTTTTCTCGGGGCTGACTTCTTCCTAAAAGTGTAGTTCAAATGAGTTAAGTTTCAGGAGACTGAATTTGTGTTAGAATATATAAGTGAAGTAAAAAAAGATCAAGCTTGACTTCTAACTAGTCTCTTGGCTAAGGAGTCACAGTTTGGGGATTCAGATTCAGCCCTTCAGTGATAAGATGCAGGCAATGTCTATCGGTAATTTAAACTGGAGAGGCAGAAACAAGAGAAGTAGAGAAAGACAGTAAAAAAAAAAAAAAAAAAAGTTCCTTCCTTTCTTAGAAAAATAGGTTCATCTGAGAGCCTTACAACGGCAACACTAACTGGAGCCTTGAAAACTCAATTGCCAGTGCTTTCCAGTCTTACGAACATTCTTTTATAGTTTCTAAAAATGAGTAATTTTTGTCTTTGAATCTGCGACAGAGCTCCCCTCCCTGACCCAGGCCACCCACTGTGAATATAAGCATCTTATTTAGGCATCGTGCCCAAAGGGCTACTGACTATCCCTATCATAGGTCAGGTGACCAATTATGTTGAGAGAAGAGAGCCCAAATTTATATCATTTGTGCTTTTCCCGTCTGTGTTGCCTTATATTCATTTCCCACGAAGTTTAAGATAATAATCGAAATCTACACTGACAACTGGAATCATCAAAAGTAGAAGCTTCCTCTATTTCATCTTCCCACACTCGCATTTTATTTTCACAAATATTTGAACCTCAAAACCAAATGAGAAATAAACACAACCCTGACTTCCGTGCTTTATCTTGTGTTTACTGAAAAAACTTCTAAATAGCTATGTAGCTGTCGCTCTTGGTAAGTCAGTGAGTAACTGTTTTATGTTCTTAGCTCCTTAAATATGGTAGGAAATTATTCCTATTGCTGTGAAGATTATTTTAAAGGATGGTGGTGGCAACGGGACATTTTCTAGAGTAACCACATTTCTGAAAAATAAATTATTTTATCAACTACTACGTGAAAAGTTTTGAGACTTAAAACAGAAATACAGAAGAAAGCACATATCGGAAAATATCTTTAGGAATGTAAAGTAGGGAAAGATTTCTTGGGTAAGGCATGTAAAGCACAAACCTTAAGAAAAAAATGAAATTTTACATCAAAATGTAATGCATTTGTATGAATGCCATAACAAGGTTAAAGCACAGGCCATAGACTAGGAGATCATATTTTCAACTCATATAACCAAAGGTTTAACGTACAGATGAATTGCTTTTATAAATCAATAAACAGAAGATGAGTCAAAAGAAATCTGGGGGGTCTTCCCTGGTGTCACAGTGGTTAAGAATCCGCCTGCCAATGCAGGGGACACGGGTTGAAGCCCTGGTCTGGGAAGATCCCACATGCCGCTGAGCAACTAAGCCCGTGCACCACAACTACTGAGCCTGCGCTCTAGAGCCTGCGAGCCACAACTACTGAGCCCGTGCACCTAGAGCCCGTGCTCTGCAACAAGAGAACCCACCGCAATGAGAAGCCCTCACACAGCAACGAAGAGTAGCCCCCGCCCACGGCAACGCACGCAGCAACAAAGACCCATAGCAGCCAAAAATAAATAAATTAAATAAAATTTTTTAAAAAAGAAATCTGGGTAAACAGGATATGAATAGCCATTTAAGAGGAAACCCACTCTGATAAACCTAGGAGAATATGTCAACCTCACTAGTAATGAGGAGATTCACATTTAAACTACAAATGAGACATTGTTTCCTACTCGCAATACAAAGTGTCAACCAGGAGGTGAGGAAACCAGTACCTTACACACAATGTAAATCAGTACAAATACACTGCCCCCGCATCATGTAAAACTTGCAAAAAGATACATACATTCTCCATTACCCAGGAATTCTACTTCTGGTTATATATCCTACAGAAATCTCTGCTCGTGTGTATAAGGAGACATTTACAAAATTGGTCTTTGCAGCACTATTTTTATTAGCAATAACACTGGAAACAACCTCAGTGCCCAGTAATAAAGAACCATATAAGCCAGAGACTACATAAAGTAATGAAAGTGGAATAAACTAGATCTGAATGCATCATCACACATGGAGCTCAAAAATTGTTAGATATTTTACAAGGGTGAGATTCCATTTCTGTAAAATTGTTAAATATATGCATATATATGTATGTAGAATAAAAACATGGACAGAGAATATATATGACATTCTTGACTTCAACTGTCTCTACAGAGACAGAGAGGAAGGGGGGAAGGGATTCAAATAGGACTTGAACTTCAGCTGTGATATTTGGCCTCTAATAATTTAAAGAAAGATCTGAAACAAATGACAAATGAACATGTGTTAACTCTGAGTGGCAAAATATGGATATTAATATTGTCTTTGGTAATTTTTAAAATAAAGAAAGGAACAAATAAGGCATCATGTGTAAATTCCTAACCCCTGTTTAGATGATTTGGCCTCTGTTTGGTTCAACTGATTCCGCTTCCTGTAAGGTAACTGTAATCTACCTTGACTGTTGCCTAGCTTAAGTAATTCTACGCTGAACTTTATGTCCCTTTGGAAAACTACACCCCAAAATTACCAGTAGGTCAAACTTAAATACATTAAGGTCTTTTGGAAGATAATTTGTCATATATACTGATGTTAAGGAAACTTATGTAGAAATTAATTTTCCTGTAATTTATCTCATAAAAAAAATAGTTTTTACTACAAAGAAATACTACTTCACAGTAACAGCTGAATAACTACAAATGTAAATCTAGATAAGTCACTACCATAAAGGTCATCAGACCCTTGGTGAATATAGCATCTAGTCAGCAGAACAATTCCAAACCATGACATTATTAACAATATAAGTGGTTTTTTAAAAAAATAAGAATTTCATACTTATACATAAAAGTCAATCGTTAAAATATTTTTCAACTGATCAGCCTACCAAAAAAATCTATGAGGCTTACAAAGTTTCCAGTGATCACCCAATCCCAATTAATAAATAAAACTCTTCCTGTTCATTCACATTTAACTTTTCTTCATATCATTAAGCTAAAGGATCACTACAGGAGAACAGCACAACTTTACAAAAACAGAAATGAAAAGAAAAAAGACGGTCCATCTAACCTAAGCACCTGAAAGAACCATTCTTACACAAAGGAACTGAAGGGGTCAGATTTCAGGCCTGATAAAACTGGGACCCCATGGTGGAATAAGAGGAAAGATCATTAAGGTAGAGGAGGAATAAATGTGAGGATAATGGATTTTTTTATGCAATGTTTTTATTCTGCCCTAATAGCTCTTAAGTTCCTTTATGAGCTTAGGAAATAAACTGTTACGAAAAACTTGCATTATTCATCGTGCTTACTTATTCAGACAATTATAAACATTAACAGTTTAATTCACTCTCAAGTAGTTTTAATGGCTGTTATGACAAATGGTCCTACAACCTTAAAGAATCTGGAAGCAGGTAAAACCTGCAAGAAACAGAGCAACATTCAGATGGGCGTGTGCAGGGCCCGCCCACCTCTCTCCCTCCCAGGACCACCGGATCTTTTAGGGCTGGCGTGGAGAGCGAGAGGCAAACACACCCAGCAAGCACAGATCATAAGGAAACAAAATGCCCATCAGCCCAGAATCCTTCACTTCTCTGTGAAAATGATAGTACCGTCTGGAGGCAGAGATGATCTTGTTCTCATATGTGGGAGATTTATTATACTCTCAAGATCGTTACTGGTGCTTTTAATAATTTTTTGCTGCATAAATAATATTCTCATCGTAGAAAATTTGGTGATTACAAAAAAGAAAAATTAACGAAACAGAAATCCTACTATTCAGTGACAACCGCTTCTGATTTTGAGACTTTTCCTTCCACTGACAATGAAATACACACATTGATGTCCACCGGGAATGAAATATACACATACATAAATGTGCACAAATTCTGTAAATACAGTTGCATATATAATATTAAATGAAAAACATTAAATTTTAATGATTTTCCAAGTTATTAAATTTTCTCCATAGACATGACTGCATACATGATAGTAATAAAAATAGATTTACCATGATTTGGCTAATTCCCAATTCATTGGGGAAAAAGCTATTTAAATTTTTGTAAGTTATGCTAAAACGAACACCATTATACGCTAATCTTTGTCCACATGTATAATAATTTCCTGACGATACAGTCCAAGAAACTGGACCTTCTGAGGTATATAACGGCAATGATAATCAATAATAATAACAATAAAGCAAACATACTTATGTAGGGCTTACATGGGCCAAGTACATTTCTAAGCACTTTACATATATGAACTCAATGAACCCTTATAACAATTCCGTTTGATAAATTCTATGATTATTTCCATTTTACAGATGGGAAAACCAAGGTTAAGTAACTTGCTCAAGATTGCACAGCTAGTAAGTGGTGAAGCTGAGATTCATACAAGGCCTTCTGGCTGGAGAGTTCCTGCTGTGGAATCACATCACACTGCTTCTGATGGTACCTGCTGCCATATCACTTCTTTCTATTTATACTTACTCCCTGTGGACATCCTTCACAGTGGAATCCATCTATCCATCATTTGTCCTCCTCTCTGCAAACTTGACAGGTGAAAAATGCTATCTAACTGTTGCTTTCATTTCCATCTCTCTACTTACTAGCATGACGAAACAGTTTAGAAGTTCACGCACTCCCTCTGTATTGACTTTTCTATGAGCTGTCTCTTCATGTTCTTTGTCTGTTTTTTCCCACCCCTACTGGAAGTCTCCACGGTCTTATTGATTTCTATTAGCTCCTAATATAGAGATAATTAACCTAATCATCATTTCCCATCTTTTGTCTTAATTTTATTTGGCACGTAGGCATTTTATTTGGCACATAGAATTTTTATATAATCAAAGTGCTCAGTTTATGTGTGTGTGTGCTTTCTTCCACTGCTCCAGTCTGTTTTTAAATTACGTTACATTTACTATCAACATGTGAACCTTGGAAATGACCCTAAGTCCACAACTGAGATCTGCTCAGAATAACAAGAATCAAGGCTGAATAGGCATATAAACCGGTTTGTCTAAATTTATATTTATAAATGACAATTATGAGGAACTGAAAGTCATATAAAATATTTTTTGGTGGGTGGTGGGGCGAAATGGGTGAAGGGCTCAAAATTTACATATTTTCAGTTATAAAAGTTATGATATATATAGATATCAAAACATACACCTGAAAAATATGTCATACCAATTACACCTCAATAAAAGTATGTTTAATAACATTATTTGTTCAACATGTTTTATGAAATATGTTCTCAGCTAATAAATAAGACCCACATACAAACAGTGAAAACCAAAGCACATTTTAATAAAACCATACCCTCCTTAAAAAACATTAATTTACAGGATTAATAGGGATTACTGCACCGACATCATTGTATTTTTCAATATAATGAATGATACCCATAAATCACAGTCTATCCTTTTGAGACCTGAAACCTAAAATCAAACAAAATCAAACAAAACACACTGCTCTAGTCTTATAAAGTACTTCTCTCTCCAGGATTTAGATAGGTGTTCAAATGTTTTTTCTCGATTGACATTCTCTTTCAGAGAAACTGGAAATTATCTGGTGTATGGTGCTGGCATTAAATCTTCAGCAGAGTGAAATCGTAAAGACTTGATACTATGGATGGTTTTATATAACATGTTTTTATCCTCATGTAGTTTTTAGACTAGACAGCAACATATGCTGACTTATTACAGCCGAATTACTCAATCTGAGGAAAAGTGATAATCTAAGACACTTCTATTCTGGTTACAGCTACATCAAAAAAATCTCAAACATGAAAATTATTCTTACCTTTAAAACCTCGCAGAGTAAAAGCTGTCATGGGCCTTCTCCGAACAATAATTCTAGCCCAATGTTTAACAGTGATATAAAGTCAGCAGATTTTCATAGCTGATCTAAATCCCTAACAGGATTTCTTCTTGTTTTATTCTATTGTCCAAAGAAGACAGCAACTATATATTTGGTATCATCAACTGAACGGTTCTCCAATTTGAATAGCATTATTCTAGTTAGTGATTTCAACTGTGTGGAGGAAGAGGGGGGATTATGGCATTTTTACTGATTTCTCAGGCTCTCCTTTATATCAGAGTACCATACAGTAGGGCGTGATCAGTTGTGAGCTGTGTGCCAAGTAATTTGTTAATAATAATGAAATTGATGTTTGTGAATTATTTACTTTTCAAATAGAAACACACAACAGGTCCATGATTCTTCCTACAATAAGGCCACTCACTCGTTTGCATCCTAATATTTTCACAGATGGGAAAAGAGATGGAAGTTAAAACCATCACAGTATATCACCATGCAGCCTGTCTGATCTATGCTACAGCCCATAATAAGCAACTCTAAGAGAATAATATTTTTATGCCGAGTATTGGTTTTTATGAATACCACAAAAACAAAAAGCTCACGGTGCTATTTGCTTTGCTGCCCACACACACATACCCACACAATGCTTTTTAAATCAAATCTGCCATGGAGTATGTGATATATGTGAATATTAATCTTCGTTTGTATTGCTCTAAGAAAGCGTTGAGAATCACTAGTCTAAACTATCTTCATAATAATCTCTATTTTTGGAATTCAGAGAAGAATAGAGTTCTCAATTAAGGATCTCATGAGGGCACAGAGAATTGGAAGGATTTCCTCGCTCTAAAATAATGTTAGTTTTGTGGTTGAATTTATTAAATCTACATTGCTAATTCTTTTCACAATGGAATCTTTTAGGTCATACTTTCACATGAGCAATTATTTACGCTTGTAGTTTCTATTGTTCCTATTCCTCGATTTCATTTCTAATTGAAACTATTAATAACAATCAACAATAATGGTAAGAACTAGGATTTCCATTGAGCACTCACTGTATGCCAGCACTTTATTCAGACTGGTTCAGATAAATTTCCCATAGCCACAGGAGGTAAGGACTGTTATTGTCACTCTTTTAAAGATGTGGAAACTCACTTTTAGAGAGGGTAGGTAACTTGCCCAGGGTCATACACCAAGTAAGTGGAGGTATGACCTCAAAGTCGGCCTTCCTATCCACCACCATTCTCCTATATATTCATTTCTTACATTTTCTCCCATTTACCAAGATTACTCTGGCTTCTGATTATATTCTTCCTAAATGATGCTATCTCTACCTGTCAATACCTGCAAGCTTATTGAGCCTCATCTTTTTCAACTTGTCAGAAATCAACTAATCAGATCAACTGATATCTCTGGCCTGTTTATATGGGCCACTCCACATTCCCTATTTCATGGGATTCTTTCGCCTAGATAACCATCTTGCATAAATATTTACTGCGTAAGACGATGTGACCAAATGTATAACCTAGCACTACTGTTGAACACACAATTCAAATTGCATTTTCAACTACACATGTCCTATTGGTAGTTGATCACTGCAGTCCTCTTTCTGTAGTTATGTAATCATATTTTAACAATGACCAAGTGGAGTGGTTCTTAACCTGCAGTCCATGAGTTCATGAAATGATCCATGAATCTTCTGAAGCCATATGCAAAATTATATGCTTAAGTATGCATGTATACTGAACTGGTGAACAGGTGTAAGTTCATTTTATTAGTAATCCTCCCACACTAAGAAAATATCATTTTTACCAAGAACGGCAGAGGCTCTCGATGAATAAGCCAAAGAAAATACAATATAAGGTCCTTCTTAGGTGCTCCCAGATGGGCAATGATAACTAGTTCTGGATGGTCTGGGGCCATATTTATTAATGGGGTCAATTTAATGAACCTTTTAGAGTTGCATTAATCCCAATTTTCCCTCTGTATCAGAAAGTGGGATTGAATCTGCAGTGTACTGTTTTTGGAGCACATCCTGGTTACTGCTAAATTTTCCCATCATCAAATCATCTATAAATATACTTCACAAAAGAGACCATCAGATCTTCTCTCCCTCTAAAAAACACTGCAGTGGCCTTTCCCAATCATCATTTTTCTATCCTCCACAAGTTTTCAACATTACCAGATAGTTCACTTCAATACTAGTAAAACCTCATTAATGATAATGCTTAGAGAATCAAGCATTGTGCTTAACATTTCTATTTCAATAAGAGCTAATTAATAACTGACAATATGATCAGCTTTTGAAACTATTGCTATAGAGTACAGTCTTCTTTGTCCAGAACACTCTGGAGACCCATCCTGCTGTGTTCTTAGTCCACAGTGAGGCCAAGCACTCACCCCCCCATCTGCATACATGTACACACACACCATCACCATCTGTACTCAAGGCTGGACACGAGACCCCAGCCAGGCCAATCAGAATCTATCAAGAAAGAGGCTGTTCCTTCCACCAGGGTCAGTAACTAATGAAAATACAAGCCCAGAGTGATACTGGCCACTGCTCCCCAAAACAAAGTCGAATGAAAAGAGAAAAGCTCCAACAGATGGAGAGACAAAGAAATTCACAACATCACTATTTGAAACCTGGGATCTAGCCAAGCCTGAGGTTTACCCCTTGAACTTCTCCCATTTTGTGAGCCAAGAGATTCCGTTTTGTTTAAGTTAGTATGAGATGGCTTCCTGTGCTGTTTCCAAACCAAGAGTTCTGACCAATCACATAAAATTTGCTCGTGGCCATCATGCAATTTAATTAATGAAATGAATATTTTCGAAGTGTTCCTTCCCCCATGTTCTGGAAACATTACTTGGTACCTCCAGAAAAAGACTCACCACAACCTACTATGCAATGGGATCTTGGCTGGATCTAGACTGGGTGTTCCGAAGGATAAGGAAGTTCCCATTCTTATTGTGACCATACATACACCCAGGACTCTGCCCGGACAGAATCAAGTGCTTCATAAAGGCTTGCTGAGTGGGAATCAGTCCTGAACACAGCCTGTGTGCAACACTGTACAGGTGAGCGCATGGCTCTGGGTGATCCCCACCTCCTCTCTGCTTAGACAGGCTCCCACACTGGGCCTTCAGAGCACCCCGGAATCTTACTGTGTGCCAAATTTCATCAATGGAAGGCACCCACATTTTTGTTAGGATTAGGTGCTATGTTCATTGTGATAAAATATATACAACATTACATTTACTATTTTAGCCATTTTTAAGTGTATTAAGTACATTCATATTGTTGAGCAACCGTCACCACCATCCACGTCCAGAACTTTTGCCAATAAGTGTTTCTTTCTAATACATCTATTCTTTTTCAGATTCTTTTCCTTTATAGGTTACTACAAGATACTGAAGAGTTCCCTGTGCTAGGCAGTAGGTCCTTGTTGGTTATCTATTTTATATACAGTAGTGTGTATCTGTTAATCTCAGACTCTTAATTTATCCCTCTCTACTCCCCCTTTCCCCATTGGTAACCATAAGTTTGTTTTCTATGTCTGTGAGTCTATTTCTGTTTTGTAAATAAGTTCATTTGTATCTTTTTTAGATTCCACATGTAAGTGATAACATATGATATTTGTCTTTCTCTGTCTGACTTACTTCACTTATAGATTATCATACTAAGTCCATCCATGTTGCTGCAAATGGCATTATTTCATTCTTTTCTATGGCTGAGTAATATTCCATTCCATTATATATATATATATATATATATATATATATATATATATATATATATATATATGTATATATGTATATATACATGCGTGTGTATATATACACACACACACACACACATACACACACGCCACATCTTCTTTATCCATTCATCTGTCGATGGACATTTAGGTTGCTTCCATGTCTTGGCTATTGTAAATAGTGCTGCAGTGAACACTGGGGTGCATGTATCTTTTTGCAATAGAGTTTTCTGTAGATATATGCCCAGGAGTGGGACTGCCGGATCACATGGTAATTCTATTTTTAGTTTTCTGAGGAACCTCCATACTGCTCTCCATAGTAGCTGCACCAACTTAAATTCCCACCAACAGTGTAGGAGTGTTCCTTTTTCTCCACACACTCTCCAGGATTTATTATTTGTAGACTTCCAAGTAAGTGCCTTTAATGTGCATTGTTGTTATAGATTCCATGGTGTTCAGTAAACAGAACTGGTATTTCATTTAGTTACTTATAGGTAGCAGTGAATGCCTTTTTAAAAAACCTCCATGTTTTCTGTCTTGCATAGTCTCTCTTGGGCTAAGGACCAGGGAAGGGCACCCCCTTTTAAAGCCAAGCAGCTGAAATATCAACACTGTCTAAGAACAGTATGACAAGCAAACTTCTATCATTCTTCATCGATTAAAAGCCTTAATAACTCGGGGTTAGCGTGCTCTGCACCGGTTACATGTCTGGGTCTGGAGGGGACTGACTGTGTAGGGACTCTGACACAGTCATGGAAATGTAGTCATTTTCCATATTAAATAAAACATTGATTTCTTAACATTTGTTTTATGTCGACTTTCCTTAAAACCCTCATAATACTAAATTTGATAATTTCTGCTAGAGTAGAATTGGCAAGAATCAAAATTCTTAAAAAAGCATATTTCATCAGTGTTATGAAATCGTAGAGGCTAGACCACGTTCAACACTTAGATTTCTATTCTTTACTTCTTCCATCCTCGGGTACCGGCGACAAATTAATCTTCAAAAAAATGCACAGTTCATGCAATTATACCCTCTTATAAAAATCTTTGGCTTGTAAATGAACATTAGCTCAAAAATAGGGGATCCCTGCCGATGGACATTTAAGAACCACCCATGGAGCTAAACGTTTCAGAAGTCATGTAAATATAAGAGCGATCTGCTTTAGATTTTCACCACGGAAAGGTTGCTGTGTTTGTAACTCCTCTTTCCCCTACTCCAGGCCTCTGTCAATGTCTTCAGTTCCCTAAAAAACAGTACTTAGGAGGGGAAAGTGCTGTTTTCACCTGAATCATAGCAACCAAGTCCAAAATACAGGGTATATGTCAACAAAATTATCATATTTCTGCCACATACAGAAACTCAAATGCTTCCAGAGGTCTCAAAGGAATACTTCACATGTACACTTACCTCGACTGGGTCTGAAAATGACAGAGAGATGGAGAAAAAAATACTTTGTATTGTACGACCAGAAATTCTTCAGTCATACCTTCAAGTTTCCAAGAACAAAAGCCTCTCTGAACACAATTTCCATTTCAAAAAATACAGTGAAAATCCGAACTGAAGTAAATAAAAGAATATCTGCTCCCATCACATCCCTACACTCCCAAACTCTGCACTTGGACTCTCATCTCAAACTTATCAGAAAAGTATTTTTTTTTTAAGTAAATACAAACTCTACCATGTGATAGAGGAAAATCAGCACAATTCCACTTTTGGAAAGAGCCCTGTGAATTCAAACACCAGTTACTTGAGCACAAAATAAATGGACTTCCCAACGAGCTGAGATTCTTCTGTTCCTTTATATCTTTGTATGCGAATCAGAATTCCATATGTCACTATTTCTAATTGATTTACATAATCTTTCACCAGTCTGCTTTCCAACTTTGTTAAACCAGGAGTTGGTTCTTCCTGTTTCCATTTCCCTGGGGGCGTTTTTTCCGTAGTCTAATAAAAAGTATTCTATTTTGGTATCGAAATTATGGGGTTTTACCTTCATCCAAATAACAAAACTATTCTGCTCCTTTTCTCTTAAGAGTCATAATTATGCAGAAATTTTCTCCTTGTTACTATAAAACTCTGCATTTTCTTCCTTATGCTCTTTGGCAATCTACTTTTTGTGGGGCTGTTAACACACATGGCTTGGGAGTAGAGTGGGAAAGAAACAGGCTTTGGGTCAGATAATCTGGTCTTCAATGACTTCTTCCCACAAACTGTCTCTAATATTTATCCCTCGTTCACCATTCCAACCACTCAGCCTGAATTACCAATATGATAGCCTCTCTGTTGCTTTTTAAAATTTGTTTCTGTCACTATTTTCTATCTCCCTTACCAGATGGACCTCTCTATCCTTTTAGGTCATTCCTAGGTTTAAAGAAAATTATTTCATGGGGACAGAGTTTCAGTTTGGGAAGGTGAAATATTCAGGAGATGGATGATGGTGAGAGTTGCACAACAACGTGAATGTACTCAGTGCCACTGAACTGTACAGTTAAATATGGTTAAAATAGTATGTTTTCTATTATGTAACCTTTAGCACAATAAAAAAAAATTAAAAAAATGTTTACGAGCACTATATTAAAAGTACGAAGCATTTCTTTTTCGCATTCACAGATTTCTATAGTCTAGTTTTCCCCAACTACCACTAAACCCCTCCAAGCAGGCCTTGTTTGTCCTGTGCCCACACACATGACCTGTGCTTTTACTTCTTCCTATGACACCTCTCTACTCCTCCCCAAAGACCACCAATCTTCAAACTTCAACTGAAATCTCACCTCCTGTATGAGGCTCTCCTTCACTATTCTAGCCCACATAAGACTCTTTTTCTCCTTTTCTCATCTTTGGTAACAGAGCAAACACGTACTTAGGGAACAACCAAAAGAAGGGCTATATAAACTCACGTGAGTCCTCTCCCCCAGCTAGATGGGAATACAGGGGAGACATTTGGTTTGCTTCATATTCATTTGGTATCTTCACCCACATTCAGAACACAGTAGGTACTAAATAATTCGAGAGCTGCCTGGTATTTTTCCCACTGCCAACACAGAGTTTTTAAAAGCTACTTCTCTCTTAGTTCTAGGTCTTCTATCAAAAAGCTTATCTTAAAATACACTGATAGCAGAACTCAAAAAGAAGAAAACCACCCAATAAAAATGGGCAAAAGAGAGGACTGCCCTGGCAGTCCAGTGGTTAAGACCCCATGTTTCCACTGCGGGGGGCACGGGTTCAATCCCTGGTTGGGGAACTGGGATCCTACATGCCATGTGGCAAGACAAAAAAAAAAAAAAAGAAGAAAAGAATAAAGGTGAAACATCTTTTTAAAATGGGCAAAAGAGTTAACAGGCATGAAAAGAAGGCGTATGGATGGCAAGTAGCACCTGAAAAGATGTTCAGTATCATGTAAGCATTAGAAAAATACCAATTCAAACCACAGTAAGTTATCAGTACTGTTATCATGCCTAAAATTAAAAAGACTGACTCTCCCAAGTGTTGGCAAGGATGTAATGGAACCAGAACTCACACACTGCTGGTGGGAATGTAAAATAGTACAATCACTTTGGTGGGAAATAGTTCATACTTTCTTAAAAATTAAACCTACATCTATTGATACTATATGGCCTAGCCATTTTACTTGTAGGTATTTACTGATGAAAAAAGGCAGTAAACATCCCTACAGAGATTCGCATGTGAATACGTACAGTAGCTTATTTGTAACAGCCCAAACTGGAAACAACCTAAATGTCCATCAACAGGTGAATGGATGGACAAACAATCATGTGGCCATAGATGGAATATCGCTCAGCACTAAACAGAAACTAACTCCTGGTGCCTGCAATACCACCGATGAATCTCAAATGCACTACGCTAAATTAAAGGACCAAGAATCAAAAGACTGTATAAAGTATGATTCCATTTATATGACAATCTAGAAAAAACAAAACTACAGGGATGGGGAACACATAAATGGTCACCACGGTTTGACAGTAAGGAGAGGGGCTGAACTGGGAAGGGGCAACACAAGGGCATTTCAGTGGGTGATAGAACTGTTCTGTATCTTGAGTGGGCAGTGGTTACCTGATTCTGCATTTGACAAAACTCACAGAACTGTACACCAAAAAGAGAACATTTCACTGTTTATCAATTAAAATTAAATAAATGACCTCAAAATGAAGACTAAGAATGTCCCCATAGAGCCTGGAATATACCCTTACCAACTCCTCTATGATGCTGAGATTAGAAAAAATAAGAAGAGCATCTGTTGCTTATTTTGTGAAAGTCCTTAAAAAATATGCTGATAGAGGTCACAAGAATTTTTGCTAAACCCAGTAGAACTCTATTATTTAACAATAATTTTATCAGTCTTACCCAATCACCAACACTTATCTCATCACCCCAAGTCCCTCTGCTAACCAAGGCACTCAGTCCATCAAGATTTACTGTCCATCAAGATTTACTGAACATCCACAGCGTACCTGGCACTGTTTTAGGTATGGCGAATGTACTGGTAAAACAGGACAGCTAAGGTCCCTGCTCTCAGGAAGCTGACATTCTAATTAGGGAAGTGAAGTAAACGCAGATAATTTCTGACAGGTGTGTGCTATGAAGACAACAAAAGAGGATGATGTGTTAGAGGGGGGCGTCATCACTTTAAATAGAATGGTCAGGGAAGGCCTCTTTGAGAGGGTGACATTTGAGCTAATCCTGAATGACAAGGGACAGGAAATCAAAATCTGAAGGCAGAGCCTTCTTGCCAGAGGGACCAGCAAGCAGAGGCCCCCAGAAGGAAGGGGGCTTGGCTGTCTGCCCCAGAAAGATCAGTGTGGGAAATGAGCAAGGAGGAAACATACTAAGTAAAGTCGTCAGGGGCCTGGTAACTCAGTGCTTTACAGACCCTGAGTTACTTTATGCTGCTTGCAATGAGATGCGGCCAGAGGGCTTTAGATCAGCCACCCAATCTGATTTACGCTTGTGAAAAGACCCATCTGCCTATTCCAGGACATTCAGCTTTCATCTTCTCTAGCTCAAGTGTCTGTTTCTTCATCTACCTTAGCTCTGTGGCCTTACGTGAATCTCTTTTACAGGCTAAGTCTCAGTTTCCAGGTCTATAAAACGGTGACACGAGCTACCAGCAACTGCCTCCACCTACGGGTTCGAGCTGGCAGTTAACTATCTGACCGTAGGCTAACTACAGTCTCACTTCTGCCCTCGTCTTCCTGGGACACGGCCCCCATCAAGCAACTTCCCTCCCTGTGACGTTTCAACCTCAATCTCAGCACAGGTCCACTGCCCTCTTTAGACCTTACCTGTCCAACGAAATCTTTTCTCCACCCCTGCTGTGTCTTTCTGCCCACGTCTCTCCCTTCGACGCCTCTCCCTTTACCACCAAACAGGCACCGCCCAAGCGTAAGCACTCTCCCCACACCCACAGGTTTCTCTTCTTCATTGCTAACTTATTCCTCAGTCCATCACAGGCTGAGTCCCATTCCCACCGCTCTACAGAATTCCTTCCTGAAAAGACACCAGCTCCAACTATTCGGCCTAATTCCTGGCCTCCTCAGCCCTCCCATCGGGTTTTGAACCCCCCTCTCCCACTGGAAGGAAAGCTCTGTTACTAACTACTTTGAGACTGGAAGAGGCATACAGTCTCTCTCAGCCTCAGTTTCACTATCTGTGCCCGTAGAGGGCTGGATTTATAGACAGCCTTAGGGCCCTTCTAATTTGGAAATTCCAAGGCAACGTTATTCCTCCCTTGGCATCCAGGAGTCCGCACTATCTTGACTGTCAAAACAACTCCTGTGTCCTTTATTAGCACGTGTTGCTCATCTCCTACAGGGGTTCTTTTCCTCCAAACTCCCAGAGAAGGCGCTGTAGACGATACTTGAGTCATGTATACCTTCTCTCCTTGGCTAGCACCCACGCTGCCCCCTCCACTGCCATGTCTGTGAAGAGGCCTCCCATACTCCCACCCCAGCATTTCCACCTCTCTGGAACGTAAAACTCAGGCAACCAAGATAAATCATCACTTCTTCTCGACCTCTCCATTTCTCTTAATTGCTCACCCCCCTCCAGGATGGTCAAGCTGACAACCTGTGAGTTTTCACAGATTTTTCACATCCTTTCCACTCAGATATCAACTCCTCTCCTGCCCTTCCTTAGTGATTTAGTCCTAAAGCCATTAGGCCAGACACAGCACGGCAGAGCTCCACACTGGGGGGTGGGGTGTGGATGCTATGGTGGCCCATGGGGGGGGCAGCAAACCCCCCCATGCAGAGAGTCAGAGTCCCAGCAGAGGGGGAGGGGGGCATCCAGTGGGGGTGTGGCCCTGTGACCCAGGATGAGGAGTTAGACTCCAGTCACAGAGAGGAGGGTGTCTGCAGGCATGGGGGGGCACTCCTTGCAGAAAGGGCTGGCTCCAGGACTGGGACAGGAAAAGTACAAGATGGGCCTAAAGCAAGGAAGCGCTCAGAGAAATGATGGGCACATGGCAAAAGGTCACGGAAACCAGCTGGAATGGGCTCCCAATTGTTTGAGGAACAGGTTGAATCTCAAAAATAAGGGCAGTAACAGGCTATAACTCGCTGCAGAAAAGAAGAAACAATGATTCCATAAAGATATCGATAATTTAATGAATAAGCAAAGTGCGATGAAGACTGGGATGTTTATACAACTTCAAAGTACCACTCCCCCAAATAGCTCCTAATTGCAAAGGGAAAAGAGTAACTTGACCGTGGAGAAGCCTGGCAGACGGCACCTGGATAAAATGCTGCAGATGAACTGTAAAGGCACAAAGGGAAATGGCTTGGCATGTGGTAGGAAGCGGGAGGAAAGATGTTGCATCCCTTCTGTGATACGCCTGACAAGGGGGCGGTACCCGAATCAAATCATGAGGAAACAGAGGACAAACCCAAATCAGGGACTTTCTACTGAAGTGCTGGCCTTTACTGCTCTAAAGTATTGTAACGTCAAGAAATCTAGAAAACAGTAAGGAACTGTCCCAGACTGAAGGAGACTAAAGAGTCATGACAGCTAAAAGCCCAAAACACAATTCTGCACTGGGGTCCTTTCACTATGAAAGACATTATGGGTGCAACTGGCAAAACCAGAATCAAGATGTCAGTAACTTAATGTTATTTTCTGGATTTTGATGGCTGTATTGTGTACATGTGTCCTTGTTTATCATTCTTTGTAATGGCTCCCCCATGTTTTTCTTAAGTCTGTTATTATTTCAAAATAAAAATTTTATATAAAAATCAACGACTACAAAGTAGTAGTCATATTAGTAGTCAAAGTAGTCATATCTGCCCCTTTTTTCCATTACCCCCGACATCCTTGCTCCAGAGATTCCAGTTTCCATCCTCCTGCACTGTTGCAATAACTTCTTAACAAGGCCCTTTACGCTCCAATCCACCCTACAACCACTGCCTAATTAAGGTTTTACCCAAGTGTACTTCAGCTCAGGCTGCTTGCCTGCTCCAACATTTCAGGAACTCCTCATTACCTGCCAAATTAAGTGCAAACTTCTTAGTGTGACTTCCAAGTTCCACTGGCTTCTAGCTCCAACTAAGCTCTTCCAGGCCTTCTTTCCCCCAATTCCCCATATCACAGCCAGCCATACGGCTGGACCACACTCAGTGTTTTCTGCCTGTCAGGGGTTTGCCCACCTAACTCCTTCCACCAGGAAGTGCCCCCCGATCCCCAGCAAACTTTTCAAGACTAAGGATAAATACCAACTGTGATCACCCTACCCCCATCTCCTCATTTTCCAAGACTCGCCCAGATCCTTCCCTGTCGGAACACCCAAAGTCGATTTTGCCCATTACAAACCTTATTTCTTTGTGTTTTAGGTCACAATTTTTGGATATTTGTTTCAACAGCTCCTAATATATAAGGTGAGGATACATGCCAATGAAGTGGTCATCACTGATAACATTAAGTCATGGCCAGAGCTGCGAATTCAGACGGCCAGTTATTAGCTCACACTCTCTCCCCAGGGTATTAACTTTGTAAGTATTCAAATTACTTTTTGTTTGTCCTCTTTTCCTTCCTGGGCTAGAGTGTTCTATGTCTTGCATAAAATATAAGCAATTTCTACCTCTTTTCTACATAGAAATTTTGGCCTTGGCCATACCACTAACAATCATAAATCCAGAGGTTTTCAGAGCATCAATTAAGTAACATGTGCTTATATAAAATTACATTTTAACTTCATCATTACCTTACTATATAAAGAACAAAATAAAACTCTTAAAAATGAAAACAAAGCCTATACTTGACAAGTTTAAAACTAGAAATCCTAAAATTTAACATGACACTATCCATTTAACACACTTATATTTCCTGGATTTTCACTAATAAATTTTGGAATGCAGTCCACAAAAATATACAACTTAATGGCTACATTTAAATGGATCCAAGAAATCAATATTTTTCTCTCAATTTGAATTTGGTAAATGAAAGAAAACGATAAATTATTTAGCAGCAGAGCTGAAATTTTATCAGTAGGTGAGTTGTATGAAACTACAGCAACAGTTGAAAGCCTGGGAAAATAAGTATTACTTTGGAGAAAAAAATAAAGGACATCAGGGGAAGTGAAGTATTACTCCTAAATTACTGGTGATCAATATAACATCTTCTCTTACTCTAAACATTACAAGGATAGAAAAGGTCAGACACACCCAGAATTTCAATATTGCAAAAGGCATCAAATCCATAAATGATAAATCTCCAGGTCCTAGTTTCAGCATGTCACTGGTATGTATGAGAACTGCCTTAAGTTGAATAATCTGAGTTTATTTAACTGAAACCAGGGCTTTTATCTCCACTTTATTTTTAAAGTATGAAATAAACAGTTCTAAATATACTAACACTTCAGACAATAAAAGGTGGACATACTGACATATAAATCAAGGATACTTGTGAGGTGAAAAGCAAAATGTATAGAAGGGCAGTACATAGTGATTTGTTTATTAAAAAGGAATAGGGGTTTTTTTTCAATAAAATGATCACCACTTTTACCAGAAATACCATAAATAATGAAGGTGAATGAATCATCAAAAGAAGCAAGTCTCCTTTTAAATATTTATAAAAATACTATTTAGAACACTAACCTGGAGAAATTCTAGGCACACTAGCAATTTCAAAATCAAAATATTATGAGACAAATAAGAAAAAGAAAGTTCCATGTTTTCATTTCCAAATGACCTAAGTAATTCTGTAATGGATTTATTATGGTAAGCACCAATAATCAGTCAATCTCTCCCCTCCAAAACCCATTATTCTTTCATGCTTTGCATTACATGAAGTTACTTATATCTCAGCGGTTTATTTACAAAGCTTACTAAGAGACATGGCAAACTTTGTAACAAACTCCTTGAATTCTGAAGCTTTTGGCTTATTATGGAAGATGGGTTTCGAAAAACTCCAGGGACCATTGAAAAATTTTGAAAACAACTGTAGGTTATCACTAAATTGTTTCCTCCTATCATGGAAAAAAAGTTCAGCATATATTAAGATAAATTCCTGATTACTTGTCTTGAAAACTACCAGAATGTGCCCTTTGAAACAGTGAACTTTATATTCGGAAAGTCTAAGTCAATGGTAGCACTGTGTTACAATGCTATCAAAGTGACTATGACCATCGCCATAAACACCCAATGTTATGTCAACAGAAAAACCCTGTTTCCAGAAGGAATAGTGTAAATTCAAAAGAACAAGAAACTCATAGTGTTAAGTGTCAAGTTTTAAGAAAGGAAAGATTTGATTAAAAGAAAAAAAACCTGCCACTTCACCAAGCACAATGACAGGTCACCCCTACTCACCCTTACTTTTAAACGGTAAATGGTCATGACATTTTTCTATCCTGACTACCCTGGCAACTACAGAGCTGGACTTGTGAGTAAGATAAACTTGAAACCAGACTAGCAAATATGTTAAGGGATACTTCTATTTTTATTCTTAACATACACGACTCCAAGGAAACTACACAGCCGGTCAGTCGCACTGTTGGCAGACCTCGGAGAGCATCTAGGTCAACTCGTTTTCTTTCAAATGAAGAAACTGGGGCCGAGAGAAGTTGCCACTCACTCAAGGCCACAGCTCTGTGTCCAAGCGGACAGGGGAACTCCCATCTGCATGACCCAACTAGGTCCAGTGTCCACCACAGAGTTTTACATCCAGCTTTTGTCATCATGTACTTTCCAGTGTGGCCCTCAGATAACCCACTCGCTGGAAACTGTAACAGGCGTGCCTCTGGTCACCGCTCTTGTAGAACGCCCACAGGCTGAAACAGACACACACTCCATGGCCATCACCCACTTCTATCAGCTTGACAATTTCACCTGGATAAGAATCATTTTCCTTATCTGTCTGGGGCACCCCTTCCTCAGCATAACATTCAGTAAAGCTAACACAAATAAAGTAATATCCTCTTTCTGCATTAACCTCCGAAGGGTGTCTAGGATAGAACAGACCAGCAGTTCTCAACTTCTGGGTCTCAGGATGCCTTTCCACTCTTAAAATGTATTAAGGACAAGAGCTTTTGTTTATATGCATTTCTATCTACTGATATCTACCCTATTAGAAATTAAAACGAGTATTTCTTTTAAATCATTTAAAAGAAGTCATTATACATTAACATAAAAGTGCATATGTGAAAAAAATAACTATTTCCCAGAACGAAAAACTTTAGTGAAAAGAGCAGCACTGTTTTACATTTTTGCAAGTCTACTGTCTCGCTTAATAGAAGACAGCTGGATTCTCGTATCTACTTCTGTGGTCAATGTGTGGTGATGTGCTCTGGTTCAAGTATATGAAGAAAACCTGGCTGCACACTGATACGTTGTTGGAAAAAAGAAGAGCATTTTAATGGTCATTTCAGATCATTGCATATACGATTCTTTAACACAACACTGAAAATGGACAGTCAGTGGTTTCTTAAAGCTTAGTTGCCACATGGAATCTGAAACCCTGTCAGTGAACTTTTCACACACTATTACATTAAAACTGTTGGTCTATCTTCCATTTTGAATGGCTTTTACCAATGCACGATTTTTGAGTTTGCGGACCTCCCTGAAAAGGTCTCAGGAACCCCAAACCATACTTTGGCATCTACTAGAAAACAGTTTAGAGTTGAACCTAAAGATAAAGGATATTATGAAACTTAGAAGCAGTTACGCACTGCCTGGATCCTTTACAATCTTTAATTCATTAACCCAACATTCCCTGGAATGGGGTATCATCATTCTAAATTATGAGATAGGCAGAAAGGTTGGATTTGGTCCAAAAGACACAAAAGAAGAGGCCAATAATGAAGCTTGGATGAGATTAAATTAAATGTCATAACATGTAGACTGATATCCAGAAAAAAATCTAAGTTTACTCTGAGAATGATCAAAACAAATACATTTGGATAATATTCACCAGGAAAAGCTGTGAAGAATTAGTAATCTAAAAGAGACTTTGAATAACATTAAAGCTTTGACATTACAGTTTTTGGAAAACTTATATTAACTAGCACAATACCGGTATATATGTAAACAAAATGAATCCCCTCTGACTATATTAACAAGCTCATTAAGAATTCTGGAATGCTCAAGAAGAGACACCAGACAACACCCCAGGTTCCCACAAAGGCAGAGTAGGCTCAAGGTCACTGATTTATATGAATATGTAAGGCTATGCGTCCCCAGACCACCAGGAGGGGCTTCATGAGTTGAGTGTGAAAAAGACAATTAAAACAGTAGAAATAGGATACATAACAAACAGAAGAGAATTACTGATTTTAGCTAGTATCACTCTAGTATTTCTACCAGAAATATCATTACCCAAAGCAATGGCCTTCAAAAGTAAAAGAACATAAATAGAAATGTAGTAGCAAATGTAGGGTGCCTAACCATAAAAAAAATAATTTAATCATAAGAATTTATCAACAAATATTTCCTTACACTATGCATATTTCTTTAAAAGATTTTGTGGAATTTCACATAATGCAGAAAAGAGAACACTAAAAGAAATGGAAACTAAAGGTTATGAAAACAATTGAATTAAATGCTAAGAGCAATCAATGAGCTGTATATAATACTCTACGATGCATACTCTGTACCGGATGATAGTCAAAGTGCTTCTCATAAATTAACTCAATTGTCTTGACTACCCTTGAGATGGGTACTACTGAATTCCCTTTTTACAGACGAGAAGACTAAAGTCCAGAAAGGTGAAGGGATGTGCACAGGGTCACAAAGCAGTTAAGGGGCAGGGTTGGGGATTTCAACCAGGGCAGCCATGCTCTTAACTACCAGGCTGTCCCCCTCTGAATAACCCACTACAAACATCACTTACAAAAATATCTACATCGTGTGCAAAATGTCCTTCTCTGAAAGTAAAACAAAGCACTAGCAGTGGAACACCTGCTGAGCTTGGTTCTGACGAAAACCGTGCCGCCTCAGCATTTGTGTAAAGAGTTTAGAATTTAGGAGAGAGAGGCAGCATTAGGATAGGATTGACTAGTCATGCTACTGAGAACTGTAACAATGTGTAAGCTTCCTTTATGGAATGTGTGCTTCTGTAAAAGCAAGAGGAGCGAGGTATGAGTCAATGACAATGAAAATAATGCACAAATGAAAGTTTTTCCTTTTGCTTTGGTAAAAAACTGAAGGAGAAAGAGTAAGGAATACACGTCAACCTTACATCTTGTTAATGGGAATAGCCATTTTTCCCACCAAATAAGTTTTTAAGGAAAACAGCCACAACTTCCTAGATGCCCGTGTGAACTATATCTAGGAAATCTATTCTTTATATGTTCAACACAGGGATCGTTGACCACAACCGTGTAATAAAAGTACTGAATCAAAGTCCAATGCAAGTATTCATTGCATAACTTAGAACCACCCTTCAGAGTCATATCTAAAACCTCTTCCTTGTTTTTTCTAAATATATACAATATGCTATCTGCATGAAGGAAAGCCAAGAGATATTTTACAGTAAGTAAAGTATGTCTTCTTGCAGATCTTAAAAGTTATAAATATACCAGTTCAAAACTGCAGTGACATACTTCACTTCCAATGAGTAAGATAGCAAGACGGGCCACTTAGTAATTTTAGATGTGCTGAGTCTTTAAAAAGCCCTCCAGAGTTAAGGAAATGA
The DNA here is from genome assembly GCF_028023285.1 of Balaenoptera ricei. Taxonomy (NCBI): domain Eukaryota; kingdom Metazoa; phylum Chordata; class Mammalia; order Artiodactyla; family Balaenopteridae; genus Balaenoptera; species Balaenoptera ricei. The sequence continues at coordinate 31,835,737 of NC_082643.1, forward strand.
TTTATTTGTACTGAAAACCACAACTTGCATACGATTAACCAATCTAGAAAAAGATGAAGAGGGTGCGGAGCTTGTGGGTAACAGATTTGGGGTTTCATTTCATTTTTCACAACCAATGAAGTGGTTAATAAAGAAAACTAAAGGGGAAAAAAAAAGACTATGACCACAAAAAGACCAAGTTAAAGCAATTTTAGTGAACCCGTACACAGCTAAAGAAAAAAAAATCTAGCACTAGTCTGCTAAAGTAAATATAGTAACAGGCAATAGGAAACAAACTTTTCCTAAACACCTACAACAGGCAATGCAGAGGGGGAAAAACACCTAAATACACTCCTTCAAAATCAACACAAATATTTTCTAAGAGAGTCACAGAATTTTTGGTTTCTCTATTTCAAAAAAGTAGTAACATACCAACAAGCGAAGGGGGAAGCGCTAAAGGACCACGCTGAAAACAAAAATCAAACGTGTTTAAATTTCTTAACCGTAAAGATAGTGCTAACCTTCAGCATTTTATAAAGCCATTTTCAAAACAGGAGAAAAAGGCCCACTTACCTTGATACATTTTCTGGAATGTACTCTAGGACCGGATATCCATCACTTCTTCTAGATGACAGGTCACCGTGTGATTTCCATGACTCCACTAAAGTATTGACGGGAGGAAAGGAGCTCAAGTGTTGGAAAGATTGGTCTCTAGCTGATCGTGATAAAGATATTGTACCTTGAGCACCAATCCTGTAGTGAAAGGACTGTCCACCTGAATTCACACCAACAATGGCAGATGAGGGGATGCTGGCCTCCGGGTAATAGCTCCCATCATCCGGTTCTTGTTTTATCCCCATTGGGAAGCCACTGCCTTCACAGTTACCATCGAAGCCGGGCACAGGTGGTCCTAAAATTCCTGACAGAGAATAATAGTCCTTATCATCCATAAAGGAAAAATATGAGCCATCCATGAAGGGAAAGGGGTTGACGGCTGGATTCCCTTTAAAAGAGGTGCCCGAACACGAATGCTTGGTTGATTCTTGTTTTATTGGTACTGAGAATGGGGAATCAGAATTTATTTTGCTATTTCCTCCTAGACACGAGCTGCTAAAAGCTCCATCTGGCTCCGGCTTTATGTACTGGATGATGTTAAGCTGGCCAGCCACACCATTGGAGACTGCACTCTCTGCCTCCTCAGTCTTAGGAAAGGGAAGCTCTTGAGCACCTTTCTCGTGTGTGTCTGGACTAGGAACCGCATCCCGGGCTGCGCTGGATCCAGCCGGGGTGCCCGAAGCAGTGTAGCTGAAGGCGTTGCTTCCGGGGCTACAGATAGATCCCACGGTACTAGCAGTTGGGCTGGACAGTGTGGATCTGTTATTTGTGTTGGAAGGGCTGGAAACAGAGCACCTTGAGTTGTTGATATTTGCCGGGCTGGATACACAGGATCGCAGAATGACGTTATTAGGACTGGAGACTGGAGATTTTACACTGCAGTGACTCGGGGGGCTGGAAATCGGGGATTTCATGCTACTCAACGGACTGGAGAGAGGAGAGCCCACGTTGCTGGCGTGGGCTGGGCTGTGTGACCTGGAACCCCGATTCTCCACATTAGGGGAGCACGGCAGAGGAGTGCCCTGGGCGATGGGGCTGTGCACTGTGAAACTGCCAAAGCTAGCCGAGGTGGAGGACACACAGCTGATGCCGGCAGGGCTGCAACCCGAAGATGACATGTTCAGAGGGCTGCAGACAGAGGGGCTCTTCTCGTGACACAGGATGGGGCTCTTCACCATGGCACGCATGACCCCGCCGTTCTCGGAGCTCCCCGAGTCAGACAGGAAGGACCTCCCAGAGTCAGACATGAAGGGCCTCAAGGGCCTGCTCACACTCCCCAGCGTGGAGGGACGGTGGCCGTTTTCTTTATAAAATTTCACCATCTGTTCGACGTGTGGATAGATCTTCGCTGGACTCGCGCTTCCTTGAGGGTTCTGCTGATCATAGGTGTAGTCGGCCTCTCTGACGGAATCCATGTATAAGCCCATGGACTCGGCCACGGTTGCCGAAAGTTCCTTAGATTCCAGCTCGGTTTTAATATCAGATGGTAAAATCCCAGACCGATTATTGTCTTGCTGAAGGCAAGGGAGTAGTTCCTGTTTTTCTTTGCTGCTTCCTTGAGTACTGTTGTTTGGAATAGCACCGGAAACACAGCTTATGTTGACGACCTCCATGTAGTTATTCTCATCGGTCCGCTCTGTAGGTCCCGAGGAAGAACGCTCCGCAGCCTGAGAAGCTTGACCCCACCGTCTTTCCATATCTAGACCTTCAGGGAGACTGTGGTAGCCTTTGGTTTCCATAGCTAACAAATAAATTTGTATTAAAAAATCGAATTAGAGTTCTTGATAGCAAGATTACTCTAAAAGACATTCTGAAATTGCATGGAATGATCTATAAATACGTATTCTACTTATTATAAGCAATACTTCTAGTTATGTTAAAATTATTACCTTCTTAGGTGCTGATACAACAGTCTTGACTATAATTTGTCTGGAAGTCAGAATATAAGAAGCAAGAAAACTATTTTGCATGTAAATAAAAGTAACGTCTTTGCTATAATACAGCCTTTAGAGTTTGCAAAGAATATTTGCCAATAAATCATCTTTGCTGTAATACAGCCTTTAGAGTTTGCAAAGAGTATTTACAAATGTTAACTTATTCAATATGCAAAGTAATCCTGGGGAATCATGAGGCAGGCAAGGAGGAAACTGAGGGCTTAGTGAAGAGGGCAACTCGCCCAAGGTCAAAGGCATAATAAGTGACAAAGTCAGGTTTAAAACTAAATCTTCTAACTCCAAAGCCTTTGGAGTCTTTCCAGCATATGGAAGCTGCTTTCCGTATCTAATACGTGGCTTTATTAAAGACAACGAGGAAATGCAATTAATGTTACCATTTCCCAATATAAAGTCATCAAGTGAATGATCACAGGCAAAATAACTTAAGAATTATTTTTAAAACAATAAGATTTTCTTAAAATGGATTAGTGATGAAGATAATTTAATATCAATTCTATAAAGTGAAGAGTCACATATCCTGATTAATTAAGCTGGTCCATAACAGAGAGGCTGTATGACAACTTGAGAATATCAGGACTCTAGTCTGTATTTCAATCCTGGCAAGGACTCTGACATGCAGCCTGACCTAGCGGTACTTCTGCTAAAACGACTCCCAACAGACAGCCAGTTTCAGTCTCAACAGTTAATGGAGGAAGTTCGAGATGGGCCCTGACAATTTATGTGTTCATTCATTCAACAAATATTTACCCAGTATGTGCTACATCCTGGGCCTACAAGTAGTCACTGAATCTATAGTGATAAACAAAACAGGCCCAGTCCCCATCCTCAGGGAGCCCACAGGATTGTTTTACATATACCATCTTACCCACTGGCTCTCTCTATAAATTTATTTCATAGATAGAATAATGATAATAGGCTATATTTATATAATTCTTATGCATTATATCATTCAATGCCACATTACAAGCCTTTCACATATATTAACTTATTTACCCTTATAAACAACCCTACAAGACTGGCAAAAGTATTATCCCAAATGATACAACTGGGGAAACTGAGGCAGGGGCCACACAGCAGAGCTGGAATTTGATCCAGGTGTCTACACCAAGCTATCTCAACCTTGGCCCTATTTGGGACCTGATAATTCTTTGTTGAGATCTGTCCTACGCATCATAAGATGTCCAGCAGTCTCCCTGACCCCTACCCACTAGATGCCAGTAGTATTCCTCCTCCCCCATTGTGACAGCCCAGACTGCCTCCAGACCTGACAAATGTCTCTGGGGCTGGTGGGTGCAAAATCACCGCTGGTTTGAGAACGACCACTCTAAAGAAACATATCTCAAAGAAAATTAACTCACTCTCAATAAAACTTCATTTGTGCATTTTCATGCATAAAACTCTTAAAATCTTTTAAGTATGCATTTTTCAAATCCTTTCAGGTGTGTAAACATTCTCTGACCCAAATAAAGGTCCTGATCTAAAAGATGCAGTTTCTGCAGTTCTGAATACAAATATTACTTTAGGCCTCTCAGTCCTCTCCCCACCAACTTTTGCCACTCACAATCTCCATCTGCCCTATGTTCCCCTCATTAAAAAGAGACTAGGACGCCTTTTTGCTCCAGAAATTGTATTAATTATCGTGGAAAAATAATCTAATGACTCTACTAAATAAACTGGCATCAGATATTGCAGGGCTCGCTGACAAAATTTAATGCCCAAATTGTCCAAGTATCATAATTACCTCTTACTTTTCTGTACTCTACACTAGACTTTAAGTTCCCAGAAGGCAGAAACTTTATCAATTTTACCACTGCATCCCAAGACGACAGCATAATGCAAATTTAAAAAGTAAAACTATTATAACATAATCAATCCTCAGTAACTTGTGAACATTAAAATCTCCCAACTATGCAGTGTGCTTTTACTTAAAGAACATTTTTCTATAAATTCCTAATCACAAATCAAATCACAGAACAGTGGAAAATAAGTCAAATTACGAAGTTTGAGGAGGTAATCTGGTAATTCCAGCTGAAAAAATTAGTGTGGATGAAAGCTAAGTGAAAGTTGAAAAAAGAAAAAAAAGAAAAATATATATATAAAGTGAAATGGGACCAAAACAGCTAATACTGGCCTTTTCTACCTTACTGAAAAACCATTTAATAGTAGCCATGGGTTGAAAATACCAGTAAATATTATGTGCTGCTTCTACTTCTACCTGAGAATATTCTGTCTTCCCCATAGCAAACTTGAACAGATGTATATCTAAGGTATAGATGTTTCAGGTCCAAGTTCATTAAACACCACAAGAAACATGTCTACTCCTGTTCAAAATTGAACACCTTCTGTGTTATCATTCCCCCACCCCCAACCCTGTCCCTAAACCCACATTCTCGGTCTTGGTGAACTGTGCCACCCTCTACCCACGTGCCCAGAAGTCACCCTTGCCTTGGCACCCTTACCAAAGGTCTCCACAGGTTCACCCCTCCTCACTCCCACACCTACAGTACCGCTCCTTGCCCCCCAGGCAAGAGAACCATCTGCCTTGGGTCTGAAGGGCCATCCTCATCCAGACCCCTCTCCAAAAATTCATCCTCCAAATTGTCTTTTGGAAAGCATGATCACTCACTGCCTTTTCTGAAGTTTCACAGTGGAAATTTGCATGCTAAGACTCCAGGGAAGTTCCACGGTACAGAAATCTGTTTCCTTTTTAATCCAGAGTCCTCTAAATAATTTGGTCACTGCACTTTTTTTTTCACAGAACACCTACTAGCAGGCTGAGGGACACTTTTCATCACTCTGCCTCGAAGCAGGAGCCACGGATACGTAAGGCTATGTGAAGATTTGAAGAGAATCTCTACAGGAGCTGACGGGCAAGAACCATCTTAAAGCACTCTACAAGGAAGCACCTTGTCAGCTAACATCATGCAGGTGATCATAACTTTCCAAGTCCTGTTTGGCTAGCCTTGAACTCTCTTGACAATAACATAAACCAGCCTGCATTTCACCACATTACTGACAGGGCTATCATTAGACAATTTGCAAAAGGTTTTGCTGAAATCTATCACATTAGCTTTGTTTAAGGTATTCTCATCTACCAACCGAATGCACCTCTCAACAAAGAAAATAGAGCAAAGGCTGGCAACAAACACAAAAGAATGGAGGACATCAGCATGCTTCCACTGCAAATATTTTTAAAGACTGGGTTTTTAAAAGAATATGATTATTGAAATATTTTATGCTGAATTCTCCCGATTATCTTAACTGGTCTTCTCTGTAAAACAAATGGATCAGTTAGGTAATTATTTCCTACAGTGTCCAGGAAATCCAGGTTGTCTTTTTAAAACCGGCATAAGGACCATGGCTTGAGCAGAATTTCCTGAACTTACTAGTGAATACTCAAAATATTAGTTGATGAATATGATCCTCATAGAACTTAATATCCAGATGGTAAAGGGAATGTTTTGTTACTAAAGTATAAGATGAAACAGATACCGTTATACAAATCTAGCTTATATAAAATCAGATTTGTCTCCCTTACAAATGGAAACTATAACAGAGACTCCCTTGGGACAAAGACAAAAACCATGAAGACCCCTTAATTTTCATGCAAACGGCCTCCCTCCCCCCCCGCAAAAATAAAGGAACTTTCACATAAGGAAAGTAAGGAGAAGCACTGATAGTTCTACCTTGTCATATATATGCTCTTAAATACTATTTTGCAAAGGAAAAACCTGACTTTAAAATTTTATATTTTACAGACCGTGTTAAATTGCTGTTTTCCACAAGGAAGTAGTTTTTTTCAGGAATATTAAAAAGGAATCTTGCGAATTTATATTTTATCTGAAAACACTTTCACTTTTACTACCCCCCCAAACATAGTTCCCTTCAAATGCATCATTTTCTATAGTTATTTGACTATAATGACATCTTAAAGACAGAACCTTAAGAATTTCATAATATGCACCAGTTGCACAGTTGTAAAAGTTCAGTTTGTAACTATTTTGCTGTCTTCTCCCCCTACATAACTATTACTATGTTCCTCTTTTTTACAGATGAGGTAAATGATAGAAATCTGCCCAAGGTCACCTAAGGGAGCTGGAGAACCAGTTAGAACTGAACACATCTGATTTCTATTCACTCACCTAATTCACTGAGCCACCTGATCTTTCTAAAAGCCCCGAAGTAAACTATTTCTCCCTTAAAGGAAAAAACTCCCCTTCAGATTATTTTTAAAAACTTCTCTCCTGAAGCATTTCCATGAAAGCGTGCTATGAAGTCAAATATAAAATTAATACTTCCCAGAACTTCACAGATGGAGAACGCTGTTATCATTACTATGTAAATATGATCAATAACAGCACTTAGAGAAATGGCAATTCAAATGTTAAAGAGCAATTACTGCATTTGAAATTAAGTGGTTTCAAAAACTTGTCTGCTATCAAGTTTTCCTACTTGAAAACTTGTTATAATAAATAGTTAAAACTGTTGGTGCCATAAACCATTAAGATTTAAACCTGGTCTTTTAAAATTCATTAGGAAAAGCTGTGCACCTAAATTCAGTAGCAGGGTACTGATGCCACCAAAAGAAGCCTCATCCCTTCTTGGATGCCTTTAGAATTCCAACTGATGCCACAGAAAGCATAATCTCTTTCAGGAGTTTCGTGAATACTAAGGAACGGGAAATGCACGAATTTCCAGAGCCCCTTTCATACAGGATCTATCAGGATCTGTTATCTCCTTCAACTGCCCTTTTACCGCTACACCTCCGGCTGAGATTTGGGTGCTTCCGCAATTGATAGAGGAAAGAAATATTATTCAAACGTCCTTTAAAAACTGTACAAGGAAAACGATCCGAAATTCATCTTTGGGTAAAGGGAAGGGTGGTAGACCTCCCACTGCCAAAGCCGGTTGAAAGCTGCTCGTTAGAGGGCATTTATCCAAAGTGGCCAAACTTTCCCAAAATAGTCCTCTGGCGGTCAAAGGGGAGAAAAAGTGGAAAACCAAAACAAAACAACAAGCACACAGCACCCTACTGACTGCCTCCGGATTACGCAGCCACTTCTCCCTGCAAAGTGCACGCTCCCGCGCCGCGGCCGCACGCCGACCCGGGCAAGCGGCGCCCAGCCGCGCACCCGTACACACCTGCCTCGGCCGGGGTCCGTCTCACGGCGTCTACCTGTTGCAGCGCTTGCCAACGCCACGACACTCCTGCTGCGGAGCCCCCCTAAATCCAACCACATCCAGGCCAGCGAGTGCCGCTCTCCCTGCAGCGGGAGAGTCCGAGGCAGCAACGCTCTTGCACCCAGGTGACTGCACGCGTTTCCTCCGAGCGGCCTGAAGTTGGCTTACGTCTTCCCAGTCCAATGACACCCCGGGCGCGGAGGGGCGGAGAGGAGGGGGCAGGGGTAGGGCCAGGGCGGGCGAAGCAGGGAGGGAGAGAGCTCGAGAGGGCGGGCGAAAGCCCGGAGGGGGAGTGGGCCAGCTCCAGGGCCGGCCCTTTTAAAAGCCGGTCACATGTCCAGATAAAAAGTTCAGGTTGCTATCCCGCCTCCCTGGGCCCTTCCCATTGGCCCGGAGGGAAGCAAGTCTCCACGCTGCACGGGTCAGGCGGGCTTCTCATTGGACAATTCCGGCTGTCAGTCACCAGGAGGGCGACATGACTGATACAAAGTTGCTGCGACACAGCCTGGACTCGGCAGCTCCCTTAAAGCCGCAGAAGCGGTGGCCGCTTGGGGTGTAGGGCAGCGGCTACGCCACTAGGTACCCCCCGCCCCCGTCGCTCGACTGCCCCAAAGTTGCTCACGCCCACCTGGCTCTCCTCCTGGCTAAACCCAGGATGTCTGGAAAGACGTGAAAAGTCCGGTGACGCGGAAGAAGTCGGTTTTTCCGAAAGCCAGTTAAGGTGCCGTCCCCCTGTCGCTCTCCACCTGCAGCGCCAGGTGAGCGGCAGCCCTGGCCCAGGCACCGCCCACCGCGTCCGCGCTCAGGGGAGGACTCTCAGTGGGCTTCTTCAGACCCCCGAGGTTCCGCTCCCCGCCCCTCCCGTCTGTCTGCTGAGTTACCTCTCAGCCGAGAAGCCGCAGCGTCCGCTGCCAGCGAGCAAGAGGATCACGTTCCCACTCGATTTGAATTTCCTTGTTTTAACCGTGCCGGAAAAGCGAGTGATTTCACTGCAGCCAAAACGCTTTAAACACAGTTTCGCTCCCACCTCCCCCAACCCCCCAAAAAGTGCCAGGGTCAAGAGCTGCTGCACTCCTTCCTTATAATTTTGTTGCTGTATTTATTACTTTCGTATTGGATTTTTCCACTAGTTCAATTTGAAAGAAAGCTTACCATCGAGGAGAGTCACTTCTTTATAATATGTGTGGGGGGGTGCACATAATTAGGAGGAACAAACGGGAGTGGGGAAGGAAACAAACTGTTTTCTAAGGATCAAGTGTCTGCAAGAAGAAATTTCGGTTTCCCTCCAATCGCCTCCACCTCGATTCTCCTCCCGCCCACCCAAACGCTGAAGCTACTAAGCGAAAGGATGGGCTTCTTAACTTTGATTTCTAAGGACTTTGAGGCTCCGCGTATGAGGCTCCGTTTTAGATTCCCGGCTGGCCCAGAGTCAGCACCAGTGACGTACACACCTAAATCTGGTCCCCCGGCCCTTGGCGACCCGCAGCCCGGCGGCGGCAGCTGTGCAGCCTCCCTCCTCACCCTTGCCCCGCACCAGCCAAACTCGGAAGGGGGGAGGGAGTTAGCCGTGTGCTCAAAGGCCCCTCCTCTCCTTACAGATAATTAAGCTTCAGGATTCAGACCCCGAACCCAGGAAAACTCGAACTCTCCGCCGCTCCAGGTAGGAAACTCCCTGGCTGCAGGAGAGACGGCGGCGGCGCAAGAGAGCTGGTCCCAACCCCCGACTCTGGTGCTCAGCAGTCCCCCGCGCTGAGCGGCCCCTGCGCACCAGCAGCCGGGAGTCCCCGCAAGTGTCCCAACTTTCCCGCGGGGCCCGAGGTCATGCGCGCTCTCCTGGCCAAACGAGCAGCCGGGCATCGATCGCACCCGGGGCCGAGCGCGGGCGGCCGGCAGGAGCGAAGGGAGTCCCGGACCTAGTGCCCGCGCACGAGAGGAGACAGCGGCTCCGCCTGCGCCGCCGAATTATTCATTATTAAAGGAATGGACGTGTCTCTTTTACTAAGTTTTTACCTCCTTTACGGAGGGCCGGTCTTGCCCTGGATCTCAGCTTCTTGCAAAATCTAGGTTAGAATCTTGCAGGGACAGCCGCCGCGATTGCTCGCCCGCCGCCCAGCACCCGCGCCCGGAGGCGGCCCGGCGGGCACCTCGTCTCCTGCCCGCAGCCCACCTCGGTTCGCCAACCCGCGCCCTCTGCGCGGACCATGCCTTCCCCGGGGCCGCCCTGTGCTCCCCGGGCCCCCTCCCGCCGCTGTCAGCGCAAAGTGACTGTCGCCGCACTCACCTTTTCTAGGACATGGTGGGGAGGCTGGGGCGCGGGGGGTGGGTGGGGGCAACCAACTCCCGCCGCCGCCGCTACTGCCGCCACCAGCAAGTCCAATATTAGCAGATCGGCGGTAAGGATGGAGAGGAAGAGAATCCCGGCAGTCGCCCTACTGACGGTGGGTAGAGCAATAGAGCAGTAGTGTCGTTACCCGGCAGGAGGAGGCGAGGCGGCGGCGCCAAATCGCGCGGAGCGGGACGCGGGCGCCCGCCCGCCCCCAGCAGCTGGCGGCCGGGCCTCAGGCGGGCCCCTCTCCCGGGGCTGTTAGGTCTCCTGGGCGGTGACGGCGGCGGCCCTGGGAGCCGGGAAGTCCGGCGGGATGACCCCAAGCCGGCCGCCCCGCAACGGGCTCTCCGTGCCCCCTCCCCAGGCCTGGGGTGGCCGGTGACAGCTCGGACGGCTGAGCGTGTGTGTGTGTGTGTGTGTGTGTGTGTGTGTGTTAAGGGGGCGGCCGCAAGGGGAGCCCGCGGCGCCGCGGCCCCCTTGCCGGGTCACACCCTCACCAGCGGGAGGAGGCAGCAAAGCATCCAGCCACCAGCTGGTGGGAAAGGGGGCCGGGGGCTGCCGTGACCGCCCTCCCACCCTGGCCACTGGCTGCGAGGAGGCCAAGAGCAAACGGAACCCCAATGCACGTCACCCCACACCCCTCCCCACGGCTCCCCAAAGTCCAGCCCTGACCTCGCGCCCCGGCCTCAGGTGCAGTTCCCAGCCGCGGGGGGAGACGCGGGCTAGGGACCACGCGCGGGGGGCAGCAGGGAAAAGTTTCTTTTCCTGCTCCCCAGCTGCCCACCGGGCGAGGCTGCTCCTCTCCCCCCTCTCTCTCGGGCTCGCAGCGCCTGTGCCCCACCCCCACCGTGGGGGGGCGGCGAGGAAGGACAGGGTGTCTGCGCGCGGGGGAGAATGGCGAGGAGAGGCGGGTGCCACCGGTCCCCTCGCTCTGACAGCGACTCGGACGCCGCCACCGCCCGCTCGGCCGAGCGAGCGGAGGAAGGGGCCGAGCGCCAGGACCCCTCCCCTTTCTGCTCGCCGAGCGCCGCGCGCGCCCCCGCGCCACCTCGCGCGCCCCCGAGCCCTCCCGCCGCCCGGGCAGACACCTACGCAAACGCGAAAGTGAAAGGGGGGCGACCGAGCCGAGAGGGCGGCCGGAGGCTCAAGGGAGCGCGGCGGGGGGCGGAGGATGGAGCTATGACCCGCGGTCCCGGGATTCTCCAGCTCCGGCTGCCCTGCGGAGCCGCCTGTGCCTCCTGGCTCCGGAGTCTCCCGAAGTCCCACGTCCTCCACCCCCCACCCCGCCCCCCCGCGCCACACAGATCACCCCCATGAGAGCAAATGTGTGCGTGTGTGTGTGTGCGTGTTCACGAGCACTCACGTGTGGGAGAGATACGCTTCCGCCCCAGACTCTTCTACCTCACCGTTACACTTACCTTAGCGGAAGATTTGGGGTGGGCGGGGGCATGCATTGTGGATATCACTACCACTTACAGGCTCCCCTGCTTCTGGTCCTTTAGGACTCAATTAAACCCCAGGAACTGACCACATACGCCCCTTTCCCGGCTACACACTCTTTTTCCTACAGGCTTTATTGACCCCCCTCCCCCTGCCCTTTGCTGGGTTCTTTCCCGTTTTCTTCCTAAATAGCTCTGAAAGTTGTTAATCCCTTCCCACTGTGTTAAACACGGAGCTGCCCTGCTAATACAATCACTGCGTCTCTTCAACCACAATCCCACTGTCCGAGTCTCGAGCTGTCCATTGCGTCGTCACCCACACAGTGCTGGCACTACCCTGTTCTTGCATGGCTCAAGGTGGCATTTGACCTGTAGCAAAACAACATTTTGCCTGTTTCCTTATGGATAGGGAAGGTGAAGTTCTTAAGGTATTATGTTTTAGGTAAAACCAAGAAAACAATAGTTAAATGATACATTTTAAAAATTAACAATAAATATTCAATGAACTTTAAAAAGCACCACCATGTAGAAGTGTATTGACTGCAAAAACTGAATTTTGAACTGCATCAAAAATAGGATGGATTGACACTGATGTATTGATATAATGGACAGAAGGATGAATAGTTATGTGATTAAAGCATGTATATGGTACAATACTAGTGGTAGAATCTAGGTGGTGGTTTTTGTATGTTTGAAATTTTTCATAATGAAATGTTAGAGAAAAAGAACCCTCCTTTAAGGTAACTTTTGTAATGTAAATTCAGTTTACAAAATCGATAAATTAGGCATTTCATTATTCTTTTCCCCTTTACAAAACGATTGTCCTTAAACTTTTTTTACCTAGGTACTCCATCACTATTTTAATCAGTAATTTCTATTACAAACATCTTGTCAGGGATCAGACTCTGTTGTAAAGCGGGGTTATAACTGTAATATTTTAGAAATCTAAAAGATTTCTTCTTGCGTTTTTCTCTTGTCCAATTTCAAATTTTAATCTTCCATGCTTTAAAACAGTTTCGTATTATAAAACTAAGATTGAGTTTTTAAGCATTTATATATATTCTTTTGAAACTTTTTCACACCAAAATAGCTTGTGGGGAGGTCCATATGCCCATGTATATCAGTTTCTCTTATCCTTCGACAGAGATGTTAGGGGATCTTGCCATTACTAATAGGCAAAACTTTAGTTTTGGAAATTTGAGTATTTGGGTATTTGCCCAAACTTTTGAACAATTAAGTTTCCGTCTTCTCTTCATTTTCTTTTGCTGGCTGTAAGAGGTGGTCTTGTGCCACCCTAAAAGGAAAACAGCTCCAAGATAAGATCTGTGGCTCCCTCATCTGAAGAAAAGGTGGCACTGGTTTTGCTGGGAATCGCCCCACAAGTAATGTCTCTGAGAGACTCCATCAAAGATGGAGATGCAGGTTTTTCTGGTTGTTCAGAATATTCTTCGTTCCAATGCTCATTAATAAAGAGCCCTATCAACTTTAAAAATGTACGCCTAGAAATGTCATTACTTGCTGTTTTTTAAGCTCTTAACAAACTTTGTTCTTTTCATCCTTTTAGATGTATTTTTTCTTTGCAAAAGGGTAGAAATGTGTTTTTAAGAAAAATAAAAATTAAGAAAGGAAAAGCACAGAAAAGGACCTTAATTTCATCTCCAAATCGCTGGAGACTATTTACATCTGCCAAATAGTCTCAAAGCTTGAAGCAGCATAAGATCTGTCCCTTTTGACAATTGTTCACCCTCCTTGCACAGTCTCTGTACCTCAGGACACCTCCCTCCCTCATCCCATTAGTGTCAAACTCCCTGAGGTTTGCTACCATAAAGTGCACGACTCTGCGTTTGCAATTTACATGTGTGACGTCACATCCTCTATTATATAACTTCAGATACAAAGCTTAATATCATCTAAGTTTGTGTTGGAAAAAAATCCTCCCTTGCTCTTTATTTCAGCTTTAGCAGAACCACCCCTTAGTTCTCTGATCCAAATCCCACTTCTTCAAACAGCTGACACTGGGGGGAGAAAAAAAAGGCATGGAATTGTTTAAGCCGTGAAATTTTAAGCAACCCCCCCCAAATTGAATATATTTTGAAAGGTATTAAATACCACTCCTTTATATCTTTATTTACTGATAGGAAAGTAAAGCCCATTAAGTATCATATAATTTAATTGTATTCAATAATTCTAAGAAGTTAAAGACTAAGCATTTGGTCATAGTTAACTTCATTAATAAGCCTAGTCATGCTGGCACTTTTTTTTTTTTCTTTCTGAAAAGCTAAGCTTTTTTTTTTTTTTTTCCTGTCTGTTACCAGCTGTTGGAAAGAGTTGAGAAAGACAGAGAAAGTCAGAGAGAGAAAGGAGGGGGGTGTTGGAGAGAAAAGATGAATAGGAGAATAATATAAGATAGAACTTCTTTGTTTATTGCAAAACACACATGTTACAGTTTATAAACATTGAAAGCAAATAAGAAATTGTGGACCAGAAGAGAAATACAAAACATATCAGAGTTTTTGTTAATATCCAAAATAGACCAAATTCAATTTTCTGGACTACTTGGAATATTTTATTAGCTTTGCTTACTCATTAATTTCCATATTTGTTTACCAAACTATTTATTCATCTGTCTACCTTAATTTCATTTGTAGTCATTTTAAACAGAAAACACACAAACCTCATACATTTCTATGACCAGATTTTGAGATGACAGAGCACCAAACAGCACATGCATCACAATTAGTATGCCATATTATTAGAAGCAAATCAGATTTCACTGTGCCTACACTGATGTTCTAAATTTAGAAATAATGTACAGTAGTTGAAAAGGGGGGAGGGGTAGGAACTCAGAGCAGTGTATTTTAATAAAAATAAAGATATTTGCAATTATTCTTTCCTTCTCTCCTCTTTTTCTTGGTTTAGTGCAGGAAATTCATCACCTTTAAATAACTGTGCTAATCTTATATAAATAACTGCATGGTTTGTGGGCTCATGAGAATTATGCATCAAGGCTGTTTCTTTGATATTATGTGCAATAACAACCGCAGAAAAGTGAAACAATCCAGTGGGTCAGGTGTGGGAAATAAGAGTCTTTGTCAAACTTGATGAAAAACTCATTTAGAATTTCTCATTTAGGACTTCACAGGAGCAGTTATCTTTTCAGTAGTTGGCGCTATATTTTTAGCAGCATTTTAACAGCTGTCAGTAACAACTAAGACAACATTCTGATCAACACTTTTTTTAAAAATTCTAACAAAGATGATTGCAAAGAAACAAAATGCTTCAGGATTTAAATGTTTAGCTCTGAAAGCAAAAACAAAAAAGATATTTTCTTGTGACGTAAAATGTTAACAATGCATCAAGGGCAGGCAAAAAGGTATCCACATAAAATGAGGCCAAGTGAATTCTTAAGTTTTCATTTTCTGATGCCTAGGTACACATAATAAAGGTTAATTTATTCTTGAAAGGTGTGTTCAATGTCAGAAACAGAAACCTCAGAATAAGATAATGTGCACTGGATCTTGTCATATATTTGCAAGTAGGTCAGGAATAGCCATGTGGGCACCCGAAAGGAATAAAATCTTCTCCCTAACATTAGAGTTTATAAAGGGGGGTTATCACATGTCAGATATATGACACTGGAAATAGCAGACAGAAAAAATGTAAGAGGCTTCATGACAGATGTCATCTTTATTCCTAAAGATAGAGGTAAATTTGCTGTGGGTAATGCATTACAAAGCAAACTAAAACTAATCTCTGCAAGTGTCAAATTTCCCTTTCATCTGCAGTCTCCCCAAACTGAGTGATTTTTGTTCTAAGAGAAGTAATGGTATATTATTAAAGCAGCCTACTGAATCATCCTATCCAGAGGTCATCTGCTCATTTCGAGGACCTAATCCAAATTTTGAGTTTGTCCCAACTAAGGCAGCTGAGTATTTCCCACTTCATCTAGCTGGCATGGTGGGGAATGAATGCATTCTTAGATCAAATGATATTATTATTATATTGCACTTGTTTTTTTTTTTCCTAATCCTTGTGGGGGCACATATCTACTAGCTCTTTCAATATGAAGTCTTTTTAATTGCCTGTTAGGACTTTTTTCAAGAGACATGTGCAATTTTCATAAAAATTGAGGTAGATATCCTTTCTTCTTTCCCAGCACAAACCCCTGTCAGATGCAAATCTTTTGGGGTTGATATTTTTTCACAGAGCATTATATGGTTTTCTTAGTGCATACATTTTTGACATTAAATATCCATATGTAAAAATGAAACATGTATCAACATATGGAAGGTATAGGCCACATCAATTATTAATATTTAATTTATTAATTAATTTGGAAGTGCTTAGTGCTAACTATAGCTAGACTTTAATATTTTATCAAAACAAGTAGAAATTTAAGCTAGTTCATTACTAAAAAAAAAAAAAAAGCTTTTTAATGACCTTCACTATGAATGTCCTTTAAGTAGAAGCTAAGTAGACTTACAATGCCACTATATGACAGTACAGATTGCTTGCTTGTATAAAGGACCAAGTAAGCACCTAAGTAAAGTCTTGGGATACTTCTAATACACTTATACATGTAACTTTTATGTTGTTGTTTTGATTTAATACAAAGGCACATATTTTCACAATAATTAAATATCTCAAAAGAAAAAATTCCAGGAAAATTATTTTTATAACTACATCAATTCAATATATACTATTACCCCATTCATTTATAAATTACATTGCTTTTATTTCCAATTTGAATATGACATGAACTGAAGTTTTGTTTGAAAATATATATTTTTAAATTACCTTTATTTGTAAAAAAAAATATTATTATTGTAATTCAATAAAAATTGCCAAGGGACAAAATGCAATATCATATACACATATTTTTTATCCATTCTATGTTATTTCCATGGCACCATATGATTAAAATACTAGAATACAATTACTAGTACTTTAACAAACTATGGATACAATAGCTAAATCAAGATTATTAATCATAGCAAGTATACTCACTGAGAAATTCAAGCAAACACTAACTTCTACAGATAATTCAAAAAGCCCAAGGTAAAGAAGGAGCCCCAAGGCTCAATCTCCTTGAGTGAAAAGTCTAATCAGTAACTTTCAGCCTAGAGCTGTATTTCACTACCCCTTTTCACAGAACCAGGAAATCAAACAGTACAGTAAAATCAGCTCACATGGCTTTGAATCCTGGCTCCATCACCTACTAACCATATGACCCAGGGCAAATTACTTAATCTTTCTAAATTTAGGTTTCCTCACTTGTAACCTGAGACAATTGACACCACAACAGGATATGTACTTAACACAGTACCTGGATCTGGTAAGTGCTCTCCAAAAGTGTTAGATATCTACCTCCAGAGATGTGTCATAGAAAATCGAGACTGATTCATTTGAGGATTCAAGATCTTGCCTCCAATTCAGAGGGGTTTTGAGATCCCTCAAGAATCAGAGCTTTGCCTGAGGTCTTCAAGCACTTCAGACTTCTAAGAATCCTCTTCCCTAGAGCAGTGATTTTCAAATTTTATTGTGCATCTGAATCACTTGGAAAGCCTTTTAAAAGCTTACTTGGCTCCACTCTTAGAGTTTCCCATTCAGTAGGCATGGGGTGAGACCTAAGAATTTGTAATTCTAACAAGTTCCCAGGTGGATGTTGATACTACTGCCCTAGGGACTACTCTTTGAGAACCACTGCCCTAGAGTATAGAACAAGAAGCAGTTGCCCCCAGGCTGCTCACTTTTCAAGGTTTAAGTTATTGCTGGCAGCTGCTGATTCGGGGTAGGTAAGAGGGAGGGATGAGAAGCACAAAGTAAGAGACTGAAGAAAGGAAGTGTCAGGTAGTGATAAAGCAGGGTGGGGCTTCACAATCGCCTAATCATTGGAATCATGAGGCTGGCTAACTGCTGCTGAGTGAGGACTCTCCACAGCCCTCAGACTATATGTTGATTTTTCATGACCTCTGGATTCTTCCCCTGAATCAGTATTCAGGAAGTACTTTACCACTTTCAGGCTCTTAAAGTAACTGTTGGTTTATTATTGTATTATCTTAAGGCACTAACTTTGGTTTATTTGGGGAGTGGGGTTGGGGGGGGTGAGAACTGGTAAACCACATTCCTTCAATTACCTTTGCACATAGTTCACTGTGGCCAAATCCAGATCACTTTTCTCCCTGAGTAAGTTCTGAGTGTGTCATGAAGATGAACCCATTACTCTTGAGTTAGATTTTAACTGATGCTTTTATTTTCAGGTTTCATCAAATCAGAAGGGAATGTTAGGTCAATTGGATGTGATAAGCTTTTGACAAAGCCATAGTGGTCATTCCTGGTTTTTAACCAACTATTATGTGAGGAGATTTCCAATATTTTTCTCAGGAGTTCAGGCCTCCTGTTTACTTCTATAACAAGTTCATTGCTTTATTAAGAAATGATGTTGACATTGTAAGATTTAACTTCCTTAAGAAGTTGAAAAAATGCAATTCAATCAAGATAGATGAAACCCCTGTATTTAGACAGATGGACCTGAAGAATAATCAAGAAAAGCCAGCAGAAAGAAAATAACACTGTATTCCTAGTGTTACTTAAATCAAACGACCTGACATGAGCGAGATTAGAAAGGGAAGAGTAGAATATGGTACTTGTGAGGAAACTTGGTGTTGTACTTCACAGTAGACCCTTATTGGAGCATTATGTCATCCATAGGTTGTGGAAACTGTTCAGAAAGACAAACATCATTAACAGTTTTTGAAACTAAGAAATATGTGAAAAAATTAAAGTAATTAGATTCCCTTAACCTTGTAAACAGTGACATTATACAAAACTAATCATAACAAGTCAGGTAGCCCATTGAGTTCATTTTATTTTTTGCTAATGTGAAAATCACTTAGAGTTTTTGACTGCATCTTTTTAAATATTGTTATATATTTAATTATAATATTATAAAGCATAACAAATTTCAAAGTTTATAAATGTTTCATAAAATATTTCAAGCACACCAAAAAATAATCATAGGTTTCCACGTAGTCACCACCTTCATATTATGAGGTGGGAACATTTTGTCATATTTGCTGCAGAAGTATAAAATCTTGCATGGGAGTGATACATTCCTATTTCTTGATAGGGGTTACTGCTGGAGAGGGAGGGAGACAAAAAGTATAGGGGGTAGTTTTTATCAGCTGGGAATTTTGCTTCCATTGTTAAAAGCTCTGAGTATTGCATCCTCTGGCCCAGATCTTAAGAAGAGGGAATTAGTTCTTAATATATCCAAACAACACTCAAAGTTGGGCTGGTAGATAATCCCAGCTCATGGTTTCCATTGAGAGCAGGAATTTCAAAGTCAAACTATTCTCTCCGAGATCCTCAAGAATGAAGATGACTTCAGGGCCATGAGAACTGCCCACCTAGGAAACTACACATCCTTGGAAAGGAGCAATTCAAGTGCAGTTCATTTCAATAGTATTGCTTTTTGAGTCACTTTCCAATCATCTTTCTTCCTAGCCCAATTAATTCTAATAGTCTTTTACCCAATGAAATTCAGGGCTGATATAAATCATTGCATGCTGATCTTAAATCATTACCAGAACTATTCTGACTGGTTGGCCCATGTTGTATGAATTGTTAAGTATTTTGACTCTAATCCTAGAGGAAAGTGTTCAGTCCAATTCAGACAGGTGTCTTAGTCTGTTGGGGCTCCTATAACAAAATACCACAGACTGGGTAGTTTATAAACAGCAGAAATTTATATCTCACAATTCTGGAAGCTGGATGTTCAAGATCAGGTGCCAGTGTGGTTGAGTGAGGACTCTCTTCTGGAGAACAGACTTTTTTTTTTTTTATGTTGGAGCATAGTTGATTAACAATGTTGTGTTAGTTTCAGGTGTATAGCAAAGTGGTTAAGTTATACATATACATCAACAATGGTTTTACAGTGGTTATTCTCTCACATAAGTGTCCTGATACAATTTGAGGGAGGACGGGGTAGTAACAATTCACTTACGAAAACATGTTTTCATGAAGGTCATTTCTTTATTTTTTTTTTTATATTGGAGCACAGTTGATTAACAATGTTGTGTTAGTTTCAGGTATACAGTAAAGTGATTCAGTTATACATATACATGTATCTATTCTTTTTCAAATTCTTTCCCCATTTAGGTTATTACCGAATATTGAGCAGAGTTCCCTGTGCTATACAGTAGGTCCTTCTTGGTTATCTACTTTAAATATAGTAGTGTGTACATGTCAATCCCAAACTCCCAATCTCTCCAGCCCCTCTTCCCTTCCCCCCAGTAACCATAAGTTCATTCTCTAAGTCTGTGAGTCTGTTTCTGTTTTGTAAATAAGTTCACTTGTATCATTTTTTTTAAGATTCCACATATATAAATATCATATGATATTTGTCTTTCTCTGTCTGATTTACTTCACTTAGGATGATAATCTCCAAGTCCATCCATGTCGCTGCAAATGGCATTGTTTCATTCTTTTTAATGGCTGAGTAATACTCCATTGTATATATGTACCACATCTTCTTTATCCATTCATCTGTCAACGAACATTTAGGTTGCTTCCATGTCTTGGCTATTGTAAACAGCTCTGCAAGGAACATTGGGGTGCATGTATCCTTTTGAACTATGTTTTTCTCCAGATACGTGCCTAGGAGTGGGATCGCTGGATCATACAGTAGCTCTATTTTTAGTTTTTTAAGGAACCTCCATACGGTTCTCCATAGTAGCTGTACCAATTAGCATTCCCACCAACAGTGTAGGAAGGTTCGCTTTTCTCCACACCCTCTCCAACATTTATCGTCTGTAGATTTTTTGATGATGACCATTCTCACTGGTGTGAGGTGATATCTCATTGTAGTTTTGATTTGCATTTCTCTAATAATTAGCAATGCTGAGCATCTTTTCATGTGCCTCTTGGCCATTTGTATGTCTTCTTTGGAGAAATGTCTATTTAGGTCTTCTGCCCATTTTTTTGATTGGGTTGGGTTTTTTTTGATATTGAGCCGCGTGAGCTGTTTGTAAATTTTGGAGATTAATCCCTTGTTGGTCACATCATTTGCAAATGTTTTCTCCCTTTCTGTGTGTTGGCTTTTCATTTTGCTTATGGTTTTCTTTGCTGTTGGAGCACAGACTTCTCATTGTATCCTCACATGGTGGAAGGGACCAGGGAACTCTGTGGAGACTTTTTTAAAAGGGCATTAATCCATTCATGAGGGTTCTGCCCTCATGGCCTAATCACCTCCGAAAGCCCCCCTCCTAATGTCATCACATTGGGGATTAGGGTTTCAGCATACGAATTTGGGAGGACAGGAAGATTCAGACCATAATGACAGGGCTTAAGAATTCAGCATTTAACCACTATTTGGCTAGCGTTATTTGGCAATATAATGACCTTTAACCTAGAAATAGTCTTCAGATATTTCATATATTCTGATGTATTAGTCAGGTACAGATGAACCACCTATACAAAGGCACCCCCCAAAATATAGTGGCTCAAATAAGAAAGAAGTTTAATTCTATCTTACATGAAACTGAGAAAAATGAATGTGATCCAGGGTAGATAGGTGGTTCTGCTGTGTGGGGTCTTCAGGACCCCTTGTCTCTTGCTGCTCCCCAGTTCCATAGAGTGTTGTCCTCATCTGTATGGTGGAGGCTGTGTCACCAGCATCACATCCACAGTTTTCTATTAAAAACAAAAACTTTGACCAAGTAATTTGCACGCATCACTTTCGTTTACATCTCATTACCAGGACAATTTTCAAGAAAGGTTGACTGGCCACATGCCCCTCTCTAAAACTGGAGTTCTACTAAAAGGAAGAAGGGGTAAATAAATACATGGGACAAGTAACAGTCTTTGTCAAATGATGACCAGCTCCTCTGAGCAGAGCAGAAAATGGGACAGCCTTAAACTATGGCACAAAGACCTAAGGTTATGGTTAAGGAGGGGTACAAGAAATGATGGGTGGGGTCAGGGGCTGGGATGTAGATGCTGGGATCAGCTTTTACACTCTCAAAATCAAGGGGGTCCATCTTTTGCAATAAACCAAAATATTGGAATCTGGTAACTAAATATTCTAGTGAAGATGGGCTCATCTTTCACTGAGCCACATGGTAAGTTTGCAGAACAAGCTAGATCCAATTAATGATTTTTTTTAATGGAGAGAAATGTATCCAATACAAACCAATCACCCCCCAAATCATTGAAATATAACAGGAATTTCAGATATGTGAGATAAATAAGCAGAGTTTGAAATGCAAGTAACACTATTCCATGGAAAGCCAAAAAAAAGGCTCAGATTTTAATGCTCAGATTTTATTTTTAAAATGCCTGATACAGAGAGACAGCTAGCATGTGGCCCTCAGCACGTATGTTAGCACAGGGGGAATGCACAGGAGATCACAGTCTCCTTTAGCCTGCCTGCCAGAACCCCACAGAACAAGGTGAAGGGCAGGACTGATGTTCAGTTGGTCAATACCAGGACAGCTGGACCCTGCTCACAGCCCTAGTTCCTTCTGATTGGCTGATATCCAGGCCTGATTGATCAGGGCTACAATACAGGTCATTACATACTATCAATGTTACCCCTGTTTTCAGGGGCTATTCAAAATTTTCTTGAGAGTTGTTCAGACCACATAGGGCCAAGGAAGAAGGATTCTTAAGAAAAAAAGCAGTAGTTTCTTCTCCTTCAGTCTGCAGTAACTCTGCATATGGAATAGATAAGATGGAGAAAGAAAAAGATAACACCCAGTTTGATTTGTCGACTTCTCTTTAAGTGTGAAGGGTCTGCAGAAAACATACTTTTAGCCACTTCGGTTCATACGCTATTCCGAATTTACTGGTCTTCCTGGAATTTTGATGAAGAAATTCTGATTTCCCTTACATTCCAGATGCTATATATCTAATGTATTACAGATTACAAAATATTGAGACAGATTACAAAGGAAGTTGTGAACTTCCTACTCTGGAGGAATTTAGAAGTAGGATTTCCTCTGATCTGGAATGGCAAAGGCAGGGGTCTGTAAGCAGGGTGATGGAGTAAGGTATCTATCGGTTTGTGCAGTCTTTTAAATAATTACTTTGCGAAGAGGAAATGAGATCAGGGAAAAAGAAAGTCCCAATATAGCCTGATGAATCAGTGGGTGATAAAGTACATTGGAACTTTGACATCCAGCCTTTTACGTTTTCTTTTGAAAAGTTGCCTCTAAGTCATAAACCAGGTATCACATAAAAGAGGAAATCCAACAGTGTTTGTCTTTAAGAGTGACAATAAAGAATAAAGGTTAAAAGCATAGACTCTGGAGCCAGACTTAGCCTGGGTTTGGATCCCAGCTCTGCCTCTGAGTAGCTGTGGGACTATGGGTAAATTAAGTAAACCCTGGGCCTCTGTTTCATCACTTATAAAATAAGATAATACAACTTACCTCATATGGTTGTTATGGAGATTAATAACCTGTACTATGACTGGCTTATAGTAAATAATGAACATTAGCTATGACATTTTTACATACCCTTAATCCTAAATGATATACTCTTCCTTGTTCTTCTATCCATATTCTTTCCTGCTCTCCATGCTTGGCTTCTGACCTTATTGGATCACTTCTTTTTTGGTATTTTCCTTACTGGGCTATTTGTGTTTAGGACTGACTGCCTGACTTCCTCCCACTAACTTTCAGGAACACGTTTTTCTAATATTTCAAGCCTCCCATCGCAAAACATGCTACACTTGTGACACGTAACCTAGTGTCCATGTCATAAACTTGACTTTGACCCTTACATAAAATTCATTGGGTGTTTTTCTACTTGAAGAAATAGATTCCCTTAAATGGTGTGGAAGAGACAGTGCTATGGGTTTCCCAAATTCACTTTCATTTGTCTCTTTCTGAGCAGACAGGAAGGCTACATATCTCAGCCTCCCTTGCACTTAGGTTGGGTATGTATGACTGGGTCTACATCCTGATGTATTGGTGGAAGTGACATGCTCCACTGGTTTTAAAACCCTTTGAATGCTTGTCTCAGCTCTCACTTCCCTTACTATGAATGCCTGGGAGGCCTCAAGTTTGGGACGGCAACATCACAGAATGGAAGGAGACTAGATCCCTGAGTCACTTTGTGGAAGAAAGCTACGAAGGAGAGTTGCCTGAACAGCATTGGACTGTGATGTAAGTGATAAATAAATCTTTATTGTGTGCACTCCATGAGATTCGGGTACATTGCTCTGATTAACTCAGATGGCGCAGAATAGGAATATTTGTACAGAATATAAGTCTAGAGTGAACAGTATTATAGTGAAGTATGAATGTATTTATATCCTAATGTTTCCTATATTCAAGATTACCGAATTCATTATGGAGTTTAGGTAGCTGGGCAGAATGTTGTAGAGAAAAGAATATGGATTGGAATCCCACTGAACCAGATTCAAATTCTGTCTGAAACAGTTATTACCTTGATTTTAATGTGTTCTTTCTCTGAAATCCCAATAATACTTTCTTTCTAGTAGTGCTACAGGGTTAGTCACCTAAAACCTATTAGGTAACTGTCTTCCATCCCTATACCCTTTTCAATATTCCAATATTTCCAATCCAGTGTTTAATTTCTGTGATTCTCCATTCTAAACTGATTTTCATAAATTTGACTTTATAGGAGCAGTAAAAGGTAACAATTGGGTCCAGAGAAATTATCTATATCCTTAATGTATGCCCAAATAAAAGAAAATCACTACAAAATTTTATGTGTCGAAAATAGTGCTTAGCAGAGAACAATTTTCCCTTTATTTAGTGCATTATTTAGAAAGTTCCCAAGTTGGAGAAAGCCTATGCCATGCACCATAGCACAATTTTGAAGATATTGTGTTTAATTAAAATGGGAATTTCTGAAATGATTACTATAGAATTTATCTTTCCAAACCTCAAATAACATTTTTGACCCATGTAATATTTATGAGTTAATTTTCCTTTTCCCCATCTCACCTTAACAATCAGAAGAATAGTCTCCATTTCAAATTACTGAGGGTGGACCATTGGCAGAATTTACACCAGCAAAGACAGAGATAACTAGTAACCACCTACTTTTCAACCTGTTTACACACACACAAAGCCACTTGCACACACAATATAAACACAGACTTCAAAGGTACACCTGGAAGAGCTGCCATTGTTACTTGCTGTTTAATATTTAAACAAACTGTTTAGAATTTATGGCATTTACTTGGTGGCTTTTTAAATTAAAAAAAAAAAAAGCTAACACATAACTCATTAACTTAAAAAACAAATATGGCAAATTTTCACATTAGGCACCCTAGAAAAGAGAGTTAACAATTCAACAGGCATTACATTGGAAGTTTACAGAATTTGATCCTACATTGCACAGTAATGTCTTTAAAAGATCAATATTGCAACAAACTAAGCTCTCTGTGGTGCAGCTTGCCTTTTATAACATTAGTAAGCTTTTCCTTTCAATTATCAAATAGATGTCTCTGAAAATGGATAGACTAACCACGTGCTCTCTCGGCTTCTTTGCCTTTCTGATCTTAGCTCACAATTTTTTCTTTTCTTTTCTCTTTCTTCTCACCATCCCTCTAATTCCTCTCAAAGCTCTACCCCATGACCTTTACTTCCTCATCACCTCTCCCCTAACATGGAGTTACATTTTACATAGAATTTGGTTCTAAAGTCAATGATCAAGGCGAAAAATCATACCAAAAAAAAATCTCTTAATTCACTCTGGAAGTACCATATACATGGCCCTTTTTATGCACACTCGAAGCTGCTATAGCATCCAACTCAGCCAGTTTTTCCTCCAGAGTCAGAACAGATTGCTGTTTTCTCAGTTAGACACCTGATGAAGTAGTTGGCTTGCATTTAGGGGCCGTGTTGTACAAAAAAAAATGTATCTTTAAACACTTGAATCACACTCAGTATGGTGAGATGCTCATACTCTGAGAGCGATTCAGGAACTGAGACCAACTGAGGAACATCAGATTCACATCTCCCTTCCTGCGTTCCTCTGGGGCATATGCTCTAGTGGAACGTGGGACAGAATCACCCACACTATTTACATTCTTCTCTTTCTCTCTTTCTCTTTCTGGCAGAGTAAGTAGAGTTGAGTATGGATGAGAACTTTATTCTATATGTATTAGGGAAAAATTCTATTCAAAACTACAACTTTTTCTGAGAAGGGCTCCTCGTGTTAAAGGAAATCTCAGGGTCTCTGTTGCTCTTGCGTGTCACAGCGAGAATTGGGGCCCCCTTCAATTTAATGGAGGGAACTGTCTCGTGGGTTGTGGACATACAAAGATGGGGGAGACTTGGAGTCTGGGATATGGAGGCTGGAGAGAGCTGACTTGCTCTCTGTATCATGGTTTTTCAACCTTGGCTCTATTGACATTTTTGGATCACATGGTTCTTTGTTGTGGGGCGCGGGGCGGAGGGGGATTTCCCATGCAGTGTAGGATGTTCGGCAGCATCCCTATCTTCAACCCACTAGGTGTCTATAGTAACCCCCCTTCCACCAAGCTGTGGAAACCAAAAATGTCTCCAGACATTACCAAATCATCCAGTACGAGCAAAATCACCCTTGACTGAGAAATGTTGCTCTACATAATAGAATGGAAAGAGTTTGAAGTTTTGTGGGGAAGAAGTGAAAATGAAACATGGGGTGGGAATGGAAGCAGCTTTCTAGACTGTGCAAGACCGGGCACTATGTGAGGTGAACTGGCCTCTGAAAAGTTCTTAGTCGTGGGATGGCTGAAGGCTTTTAAAAAACAGATATGTCTGAAATCCCATTTGAAGCTATTTTCTGTTCTATGAACACCCTTCCATTTCCCCAAACATTCAATAAGATTTACTGTGAATACAAACACCATGTGAGAGCACTTAGCTTGTAGCCCTCAAGGACAAGAATGAGTTCCCTAGCTGGGCTGACAAGGTGTGGAACAGGGACAGTTCACGTGGAAAGGTTACTTAATTCAGAGGAAAAGGCATCTTAGACTCAAGGTAAGCATTGTCAGCATGGATTGTGCAAAAATCTTTGGATTTCCACAAGGAGTGGATTGTGGGTTTGAGCCACTCTCATCTGGATCTGAAGGGGCCAGGGCCTCTCAGTGGCGCCATTGGTGGTACTCTAAAGGTTTGTGACCTGTGTGTTCCACATGCCACACAGAGGCACCACCAACTCCAGCAAGGGTCAGTATGGGAGATAAAGATACTCTTCTCCTCTCCTGTGTCTCTCAGGGGATTCGGATTAGAATCCGGGGGCTCCAGAAATGGAACGTGATTGCTTCTCCTTGTGAGGATGGTCTTTACTATGTTATGTAAATCTGCCCCAGAACACTGCTAATTCCTCTTCTCCCGCACGCTTAAAATCTCACAGTCTGTTTTGCTTCTCCATCTAACTTGCTCCTCTATCACCCTTGTCACGATGCCCAATACGTTTTTTTCTAAACAATTATTTTTCACTCTTTTAAAGTTACATTTATTATTTTTTCTTAGTATATTTACAGAGTTGTGCAACCATTACCACCATCTAATTCCAGAATACTTCATCACCCCAAAAAGAAACTCCATACCTATTAGCAGTCACTCCCCATTCTCGCTTCTCCTTAGCCCCAGGCAAGCATTAATCAATCTTCTGTCTCTATGAATTTACCTATTCTGGACAGTTCATAAAAATGGAATCATACAGTATGTGGCCTTTTGTGTCTGACTTCTTTCACTTAGCATAACTTTTAAGATTCATCGATGTTGTAGCATGTATCAGTATTCTTTTTATGGCGGAATAATATTCCATATAGATATACCGTATTTTGTTTATCAACTCATCAGTTGAGAAACATTTGGCTTGTTTCCACTTTTTGGCTATTATGAATAATGCTGTTATGAACATTTGTGTACAGGTTTTCTGTATGAGCATATGTTTTCAATTTCGGGAGGCATATACGTTAAGAGTAGAAGTGCTGGATCATATGGTAACTCTGTGTAACGTTTTGGGAAATTGCCAGACTTCTAAACAATTTTTGATGTAGCTCTTTGTCACCTTCCCAAGGCTACCTGACTACTTGGGTACAGATTTGGAAGGGTTCCACTGCTCTTACCCCCTGCCCTTTTAGCGTCAGGTCCATCTTGCCAGATATAAACTGTTTCCTCCAAATATACCGCTCATTATTACTTCCATGCTATTCTAGTCTCAAGCTGCTCCTCCCTATATAGAAAAGGAGGAGCAGCTTGAGACTTCATGGCCATGTCTTTAGGTATTAATTTGATTTATTCTATCCTACTTCAACATATCGATTCAACAATACTATTTCTTTTTTTTTAAACATCTGTATTGCAGGATAATTGCTCTACAATGGTGTGTTAGTTTCTGCTTTATAACAAAGTGAATCAGCTATACATATACATATGTTCCCATATCTCTTCCCTCTTGCGTCTCCCTCTCACACTTCCTATCCTACCCCTCTAGGTGGTCACAAAGCACTGACCTGATCTCCCTGTGCTATGCGGCTGCTTCCCACTAGCTATCTATTTTACATTTGGTGGTATATATAAGTCCATGCCACACTCTTACTTCGTCCCAGCTTACCCTTCCCCCTCCCCGTGTCCTCAAGTCCATTCTCTACGTCTGCATCTTTATTCCTGTCCTGCCCCTAGGTTCTTCAGGAGCTTTTTTTTTTTTTTAGATTCCATATACATGTGTCAGCATACAGTATTTGTTTTTCTCTTTCTGACTTACTTCACTCTGTATGACAGACTCTAGGTCCATCCACCTCACTACAAATAACTCAATTTTGTTTCTTTTTATGGCTGAATAATATTCCATTGTATATATGTGCCACATCTTCTTTATCCATTCATCTGTCGATGGACACTTAGGTTGCTCCCATGTCCTGGCTATTGTAAATAGAGCTGCAATGAACATTGTGGTACATGACTCTTTTTGAATTATGGTTTTCTCAGGGTATATGCCCAGTAGTGGGATTGCTGGGTCGTATGGTAGTTCTATTTTTAGTTTTATAAGGAACCTCCATACTGTTCCCCAGAGTGGCTGTATCAATTTACATTCCCACCAACTGTGCAAGAGGGTTCCCTTTTCTCCACACCCTCTCCAGCATTTATGTTTGTAGATTTTTTGATGATGGCCATTCTGACCGGTGTGAGGTGATATCTCATTGTAGTTTTGATTTGCATTTCTCTAACGATTAGTGATGTTGAGCATCCTTTCATGTGTTTGTCGGCAATCTGTATATCTTCTTTGGCGAAACGTCTATTTAGGTCTTCTGCCCATTTTTGGATTGGGTTGTTTGTTTTTTTGATATTGAGCTGCATGGGCTGCTTGTAAATTTTGGAGATTAATCCTTTGTCAGTTGCTTAATTAGCAAATATTTTCTTCCATTCTGAGGGTTGTCTTTTCATCTTATTTATGTTTTCCTTTGCTGTGTAAAAGCTTTTAAGTTTCACTAGGTCCCATTTGTTTATTTTTGTTTTTATTTCCATTTCTCTAGGAGGTGGGTCAAAAAAGATCTTGCTGTGATTTATGTCATATAGTGTTCTGCCTATGTTTTCCTCTAAGAGTTTGATAGTGTCTGGCCTTACATTTAGGTCTTTAATCCATTTTGAGTTTATTTTTGTGTATGGTGTTAGGGAGTGTTCTAATTTCATTCTTTTACATGTAGCTGTCCAGTTTTCCCAGCACCACTTATTGAAGCCATCACCACTTATTGAAGAGGCTGTCTTTTCTCCATTGTATATTCTTGCCTCCTTTATCAAATATAAGCTGACCATATGTGCAGGGGTTTATCTCTGGGCTTTCTATGCTGTTCCATTGATCAATATTGTTGTTTTTGCGCAGTACCACACGGTCTTGATTACTGTAGCTTGTAGTATAGTCTGAAGTCCAGAAGCCTGATTCCTCCAGCTCCGTTTTTCTTTCTCAAGATTGCTTTGGCTATTCAGGGTCTTTCGTGTTTCCATACAAATTGTGAAATTTTTTGTTCTAGTTCTATGAAAAATGCCATTGGTAATTTGATAGGGATTGCACTGAATCTGTAGATTGCTTTGGGTAGTAAAATCATTTTCACAGTGTTGATTCTTCTGATCCAAGAACATGGTATATCTCTCTATCTGTTTGTATCCTCTTTAATTTCTTTCATCATTGTCTTATAGTTTTCTGCATACAGGTCTTTTGTCTCCTTAGGTAGGTTTATTCCTGGGTATTTTATTCTTTTTGTTGCAGTGGTAAATGGGAGGGTTTCCTTAATTTCTCTTTCAGATTTGTCATCATTAGTGTATAGGAATGCAAGAGATTTCTGTGCATTAATTTTGTATCCTGCTACTTTACCAAATTCATTGATTAACTCTAGTAGTTTTCTGGTAGCCTCTTTAGGATTCTCTATATATAGTATCATGTCATCTGCAAACAGTGACCGCTTTAGGTCTTCTTTTCTGATTTGGATTCCTTTCATTTCTTTTTCTTCTCTGATTGCTGTGGCAAAAACTTCCAAAACTATGTTGAATAACAGTGGTGAGAATGGACTACCTTGTCTTGTTCCTGATCTTACTAGAAATGGTTTCAGTTTTTCACCATTGAGAATGATGTTGGCTGTGGGTTTGTCATATATGGCCTTTATTATGTTGATGTAAGTTCCCTCTGTGCCTACTTTCTGGAGGGTTTTTATCACAAATGGGTGTTGAATTTTCTCGAAAGTTTTTCTGCATCTATTGCGATGATCATGTGGTTTTTCTCCTTCAATTTCTTAATATGGTTTATCACATTGATTGATTTGAGTATATTGAAGAACTTGCATTCCTGGGATACACCCCACTTGATCATGGTGTATGATCCTTGTCATGTGCTGTTAGATTCTGTTTGCCAGTATTTTATTGAGGATATTTACATCTATGTTCATCAGTGATATTGGCCTGTAGTTTTCTTTCTTTGTGACATCTTTGTCTGGTTTTGGTATCAGGGTGATGGTGGCCTCATAGAATGAGTTTGGGAATGTTCACCCCCTCTGCTATATTTTGGAAAATTTGATAAAGATAGGTGATAGCTATTCTCTAAATGTTTGATAGAATTCGCCTATGAAGCCATCTGGTCCTGGGCTTTTGTTTGTTGGAAGAATTTTATTCACAGTCTCCATTTCAATGCTTGTGATTGGTCTGTTTATATTTTCTATTTCTTCCTGCTTCAGTCTTGGAAGGTTGTGCTTTTCTAAGAATGTGTCCATTTCTTCCAAGTTGTCCATTTTATTGGCATATAGTTGCTTGTAGTAATCTCTCATGATCCTTTGTATTTCTGCAGTGTCAGTTGTTACTTCTCCTTTTTCATTTCTAATTCTATGGATTTGAGTCTTCTCCCTTTTTTTCTTGATGAGTCTGGCTAATGGTTTATCAATGTTGTTTATCTTCTCAAAGAAACAGCTTTGGGCTTCCCTGGTGGCGCAGTGGTTGAGAATCTGCCTGCCAATGCAGGGGGCACGGGTTCGGGCCCTGGTCTGGGAGGATCCCACATGCTGCAGAGCGGCTGGGCCTGTGAGCCACAATTGCTGAGCCTGCGCGTCTGGAGCCTGTGCTCCACAACGGGAGGGGCCGCGATGGTGAGGGGCCCGCGCACCATGATGAAGAGTGGCCCCCACTTGCCACAACTGGAGAGAGCCCTTGTACAGAAACGAAGACCCAACACAGCCATAAATAAATAAATAAATAAATAAAATTAAAAACAAAAAAATGAATAAAGAAACAGCTTTTAGTTTTATTTATCTTTGCTATTGTTTCCTTCATTTCACTGTCATTTATTTCTGATCTGACATTTATGATTTCTTTCCTTCTGTTTACTTTGTGGTTTTTTTGTTCTTCTTTCTCTAATTGCTTTAGATGTAAGGTTAGGTAGTTTATTTGAGATGTTTCTTGTTTGTTGAGGTAGGATTGTATTGCAATAAACTTCCCTCTTAGAACTGCTTTTGCTGCATCCCATAGGTTTTGGGTCATCGTGTTTTCATTGTCATTTGTTTCTAGGTAGTTTTTGATTTCTTCTTTGACTTCTTCAGTGATCTGTTGGTTATTAAGTAGTGTATTGTTTAGCCTCCATGTGTTTGTATTTCTTACAGATTTTTTCTTGTAATTGATATCTAGTCTCATAGCGTTGTGGTTGGAAAAGATATTTGATATGATTTCAATTTTCTTAAATTTACCAAGTCTTGATTTGTGACCCAAGGTATGATCTATCTTGGAGAATGTTCCAAGAGCATGTGAGAAGAAAGTTTATTCTGTTGTTTTTTGGAATATCCTATAAATATCAAATACATCCATCTTGTTTGATGTATCATTTAAAGCTTGTGTTTCCTTTTTTATTTTCATTTTGGATGATCTGTCCATTGGTGAAAGTGGGGTGTTAAAGTCCCCTACTATGATTGTGTTACTGTCAATTTCCCCTTTTATGACTGTTAGCATTTGCCTTATGTATTGAGGTGCTCCTATGTTAGGTGCATAAATATTTACAATTCTTATATCTTCTTCTTGGATTGATTCCTTGATCATGATGTAGTGTCCTTCTTTGTCTCTTGTAATAGTCTTTATTTTTAAGTCTATTTTGTCTGATATGAAAATTGTTACTCCAGCTTTCTTTTGATTTCCATTTGCATGGAATATCTTTTTCCATCTCCTCACTTTCAGTCTGTATGTGTCCCTAGGTCTGAAGTGGGTGTTTTGCAGACAGCATATATACGGGTCTTGTTTTTATATTCATTCAGCTAGTCTATGCCTTTTGGTTGGAGCATTTAATCCATTTACATTTAAGGTAAGTATTGATATGTATATTCCTATTATCATTTACTTGTTTTGGGTTTGTTACTGTAGATGTTTTCCTTCTCTTGTGTTTCCTGCCTAAAGAAGTTCCTTTAGCATTTGTTGTAAAGTTGGTGTGGTGATGCTGAATTCTCTTAGTTTTGTTTGTCTTTAAAGGTTTTAATTTCTCCATCAAATCTGAATCAGATCCTTGCTGGACAGAGTAATCTTGGTTGTAGGTTTTTGCCTTTCATCACTTTAAATATGTCCTGCCACTTCCATCTCGCTTGCAGAATTTCTGCTGAAAGATCAGCTGCTAAACTTATGGGGATTCCCTTGTATGTTATTTGTTTTTTTTCCCTTGCTGTTTTTAATATTTTTTCTTTGTGTTTAATTTTTGATAGTTTGATTAATACGTGTCTTGGCGTGTTTCTCCTTGGATTTATCCTGTATGGGACTCTCTGCACTTCCTGGACTTGATTAACTATTTCCCTTCCCATGTTAGGGAAGTTTTCAACTATAATCTCTTCAAATATTTTCTCAGTCCCTTTCTTTTTCTCTTCTTCTTCTGGGACCCCTATAATTTGAATGTTGGTGCGTTTAATGTTGTCCCAGAGGTCTCTGAGACTGTCCTCAATTCTTTCCATTCTTTTTTCTTTATTCTGCTCTGTGGTAGTTATTTCCACTATTTTATCTTCCAGGTCGCTTATGTGTTCTTCTGCCTCAGTTATTCTGCTATTGATCCCTTCTAGAGAATTTTTCATTTCATTTATTGTGTTTTTCATCATTGTTTGTTTGCTCTTTAGTTCTTCTAGGTCCTTGTTAAACGTTTCTTGGATTTTCTCCATTCTATTTCCAAGATTTTGGATCATCTTTACTATCATTACTTTGAATTCTTTTTCAGGTAGACTGCGTATTTCCTCTTCATTTGTTTGGTCTGGTGGGTTTTTACCTTGCTCCTTCATCTGCTGTGTGTTTCTCTGTCTTCTCATTTTGCTTAACTTACTGTGTTTGGGGTCTCCTTTTCGCAGGCTGCAAGTTCGTAGTTCCCGTTGTTTTTGGTGTCTGCCTCCAGTGGGTAAGGTTGGTTCAGTGGGTTGTTTAGGCTTCCTGGTGGAGGGGACTAGTACCTGTGTTCTGGTGAATGAGGTTGGATCTTGTTTTTCTGGTGGGCAGGACCACGTCCAGTAGTGTGTTTTGGGGTGTCTGTGACCTTATTATGATTTTAGGTAGCCTCTCTGCTAATGGATGGGGTTTTGTTTCTGTCTTGCTAGTTCTTTGGCATAGGGTGTCCAGCACTTTAGCTTTCTGGTCGTTGAGTGGAGTTGGGTCTTTGCGTTGAGATGGAGATCTCTGGGAGAGCTTTTGCCATTTGATATCATGTGGAGCTGGGAGGTCTCTGATGAACCATGTCCTGAACTAGGCTCTCCCACCTCAGAAGCACAGTCCTGACACCCGGCTGGACCACCCTGACCCTGTCAGCCACTCGGCAATACCACAGGAGCCAGTTCAAATGCTCTCTTCTCTACAAATCACTTCTTGAGAGTCAAAATACTAGAGATGACTTTTGACCAGGGTAGCGCTGGATCTGAACTGTGCTTTGGGGAAATTACTCCAACATGGGTATGGAATCACAAGCAGCAACAAGAGCAGCAGCTGTCACCGGGCCATTGAGGGCCACCATGGGCACATGTGGAGTAGGGCTGGGCACTATTTCTTATAGTAAGAAACTCTGAACTGATAGAATTTTATCTGTACCTCTTTAGTGTCATTTATCATTTTCCATTCACAGCTATTTGCATACATGATACCTTTACTCCTAGACTCCTTGAAAATAGGAACAATGTCTTAACATAATTGGCTCATCACCACTGTTACATAATTGATTTTTTTTTCTATTTTTCCCCACAAAAATTTAAGGTGGCTTAGAAGGACACAAAATATTGACTAATGACTTAAAGAAGAAGAAAATGAGAAAAAAAAAGAAAGATATAATTGATACTTAAGAATAGTAGGTTTCACAAAATGCTTGCCAAAAAAATCAATTTTCTTTTTGTTAAGACTTGCCAGTGGGTTCAACCTTAGGCACAAACTGCATTTCCTTCCTTACTGAAAACTCTCTCCCAGTGGTGCTGTCCATGCTTCATCCTCCTTCTTTACTCCCTATTCCCTGCCCCCACCCCCCAGTCCCACGAAATCCAGCCATGCTTTATTACGTGGTCCATTAGAAATTGCCATCTTTTTCCACATGCTGACCTTCCTGACCACAGTGCTCGTTCTAGGCATGGGTAATTATTTCAAGCCAAGCCAAATAGAATCCTTCTCTTGGGGTTTTGGAGTTGGAGCAAGAGGTAAGAGTCTTTTCTCTATGGCTGGGAAGCCAGGAATTTGCTGAATCACCACAATCCCTGGGTAGAGAAAGCTGATTTTCAAGAGAAGAAATTGAAACCAGCCTCCAGAAAGAAGCAGAAGTCAGAAACAGAGAGATAGTTCACATACTATCAGAATTCTGATAGTATTTGAACCCCTTGTTCTTGTTTCTGAGACCCCGCTCCTCAAAGCTTCCCTCGTCCCCTGCCTTCCAAAGCATATTCATTAGATCGTTTTTTGATTTTTATTGGAAAGAGTCCAAACACTTGAGTCTGACAATCCAGCATTTCCAGCACCCAGTCAGCCTTATCTTGCTTCTAAATTCTCAGTTGAGAGCTGCCTTCTCCCAGATGCCAGGCTCTTTCTTTCCTCTGTGGTTTTCTTACAGTTATTTCCTTACCTTGAATGACCTCTTGCTTCCTCACTCTGCAATACTAATTTAGACCTTTCTTCAAGGTCCATTTCAAGATGTATTTCCTCCATTAAAACCCTTCTTGATTGATCTTTTCCTTCTCTGAACTACTGTAGCCCTTATTTCCCCAGCCTTTGCCATGTTGTCTGAAACATATTTATTTCCCTGCCTTGGTTTGTTCTCTTTTGTGTTTTCTGTGTCAGAGGACTGTTGGGTTGGTTTATTTTTATACATTTAACTGCCATTAAGAAATGGTATCTCCCCCTTCGTTAGTTAGCCCCTTGATTTGTTTGGGTATGACAGTGTGGGGCAAAGATTGAGGAAGAATTGAACTGATCTACAATAAATGAGAGCCAAATATGAGGCTATAGCAAGCAACTTCAGAAAAGAAGAAATGAGGGGCAGAGAGGGGAGACTGGGAGAAGATGGGGTTAGCAGTGAAGAGAAGGTTGTGCATAGTCCAGCCTCAGTTGAACAACCTCAGTTGCTCAGGAAATTAAACTCATAAAATGCTTGGAGAGCATGTACATTTTATGGAAATTGGTGAAGGGATAGGGTTTTGGGTGTAGATTGTCAAGGGTGTGGGGAACAGAAGCAGCACACATGGATGCAGGTGCTATAGACAAAGTGATCATGAAAGGTAGAAGCCCGTGGGAACTTGCAGAAAGCAGGAGAAGGCTTTTGAAATTCAACCAGGTCTGGATCTGGGGGTTCAAGACAAAGGGCAGAAGGTTCCAGCCAACATCTGCGTTATGAGCATTTATTAATTTAGTGTTAGATATATTAGTCTTGCCTCCCACATTGTGACTGTAAGTTTCATGATGTAGGGACCATGCTGTCTTCTGCCTTAGAAGCTGTCACACTGTATCAGGCTCAGAGTAATTGTTTCCACATCCTTGTCTCTTCACTTTCCAATGCTTCCTCTATATCAATGTTAGGCTAATAACTCATAATTTTGCTTTTATCATGTCAGTTTCCTGGTCTAAGAAAAAAAGGAGAAGTCAGAGAAGGAGGAGGAAAAGAGGACGATAGTCTATAATTGTTCTCTGCAGCCATGTTAAACTCCTCTGCTGGTGATCAAACACCTCCACTATCTGGCCTCATCTGATTTACCCAAACTCACCTTCTCTTACCCAACATGATTCTCTTTTCCAGGAATGTTGAGTTCTCCCTGTCTACTCACATCACATGGGGATCTCATCTCAGTTGTGTTTTGTTTTGTTTTGTTTTTAATGCTACTGTTCTCACCTACAACACTTTCCACATTCCTCTCTACCTACCAAATCCTACTTGTCCTCAATATCCAGCACAAGACACAGTTCCTCTAGGAAACCTATTATGACTCTCAATCAATTTCCAATTATTGTTCTTCTCAAAACTTTAATTGCATTGATAGTTTGGACCATGCCACATAGCACTGATTATTGCTCTAGTGATCTTAAGATGGTTAATCTACTCATAAGCACCTTATGGATTGAAAGAGTGATTAT
Source organism: Balaenoptera ricei (assembly GCF_028023285.1). NCBI lineage: Eukaryota > Metazoa > Chordata > Mammalia > Artiodactyla > Balaenopteridae > Balaenoptera > Balaenoptera ricei. Next base: position 31,872,290 of record NC_082643.1, read on the forward strand.
AATTTTTATACAATGGGTGCTTAGTACTTATTAAGTTTTTAAGGAGTCCCTCCCCTGAGTGGATTAACAAAAGGCAGCAGTTTTATTTGATTTCCTATTCTTCCCCCAGTGCCAGAACATTGTCTGGAAAATAGGAGGTACTCAATGAATGTTTGTTTAATGGATGAATGAATATCAGTCTGCCAAACTTTAAGGCTCCCAGTAGGGAAGACCAGTCTTTTTACTTTGTCTTTCTCACCTAATGTTTAAAGCCTTTTTATAATTCTTTTCAATCTAATAACTGTACTTCCTTTGTTGGATTTCTCAGCCTTTTAGATAATTTCAAATGCTGCTACCTAGTTCCTTTACTATGGCATCCATCATTCTGAAAGCACCGCACTTATTTCAAATCACGTTTGTGCCAAATTTAATCTATTTATACTGAAAGAGAAAACAGGATCTGCATATGTATTGCCTACTCCTTCACTTCCATGCTCCCTTGGGTGTATCACAATATTGAAAAAGTGGAACTTGGGCATATATATGGTAAAAAAGAATCTCTCTAAAGACATATCATTCATAAAGACATATCATTTTCATAAATGGAAAAGTCAATATTGTAAAGATATCAGTTATCCCCAAATTAATATAATATATTAAAATGTTATACAATTCCAATAAAAATCCAATCAGAGAATTTTATTTGGTGGAAGTTAACAGGTTGAGTCTAAAATTCACTTGGTATAAAATGTTGAGAATAGCCAAGATAATTTTAAAGAAGAACAAAGGAAAGGGACTTGACTTTTAGTCCAGGGATAGACAAATAGACTGAACAGAACAGAGGGTCCAACACACACACACACACACACACACACACACACACACACAGACACACACACACACAGAAGCGGCATTACAAATTAGTGTGAATATCAGTTTGGAAAAAAATGATGTTGGGACAATTGATTGACCATATGAAAAAGAAATATATTCACTAAATCAAAATTGAAATAAATTCCAGGGGGATGAACAGGTCAAATATAAAAAGCAAAAGCCGCAATACTTTCAAGAAAAACACAGAATACTTTTAAGACTTGAGGTAGGGAAAATTTTTCTAAATAAAACAGATAATGCATAGGCCATGAAGGAAAGAAGATAAATAAATTTGACTGCATTAAAGTTTGAGGCTTCTTTATAAAAAAGACAAAATTAAAAGGAAAGTCACAGACTGGGAGAAAATATTTCAAACCATATATCTGACAAAAAATGGTATCAGGAATGTACATTTTTTTAAGCTCACTTAGGTAAAGATCAGGAATTCAATGGAAAAAAATAGGCAAAGAGATAAATAGGCAATTAGAGAAAAAAAATGGCCATTTAATTTCAACTCTACTAGTATTCAGGGAAATGCAACATCTAATAAAATTGAGAATGTACATACCCTATTTTATTGTAATTTTTCTGTCAGGCATATATATATATATATATATATATATATATATATGTATATATATGTATATGCTCTTGTATGTGTGAACAAGTAGGTATATACAAAGACTCAGCAAAATTATAATTATAAAAAATTGGAAAAAAACCCCAAATTCTCATTAATAGGAGGATAAATAAGTACATTGTGGTATTTTCCAAAAATCAGTTAACATAAACAAATTAGGGCTACATGAGTTTACATGAATAAACCTCAAAAACGTAATTTGAAGGGAAAAAAGCAAATTGTAGAATATGTATAACACAATACCATTTACCTAAAGTTTAAAAACACACAAAATGATATTTCATATTATTCCGAGACATATGTGGTATAGTATAGTGGACTGGCTTCCCCATACAGCAGTTTCTGAGTTAGAGATTATGCAGCAGGAGGCTCTTTAGGGAGTGCTTTTGGGAACATCTCTTTTGGAAAGGAAGTGAAGCATGCAGAAACGGGCAGAGGGAGAGTTTGGGTCATGATGGGGTCTTAACAATGGCTTCAGTCAACCCTTCTGAAAGCCTGTGAAGCTAGGATTGCCCTTCAGAATTATCCTGAGTTGGGGTGAGGGCCCTGGCATTTACACACCTGCAATGAGGAGTCACTGGATATGGGAAAGGTGTATGACCTTGAGGGAGGCAGTTGCCCTCAGCCTCTGTGTAATCATTGGGAACATTCACATGAATATTCTGATTTTCTTCTCCCAGACAGATGGTAGCCTTATACTTCCCCACGTCCTTTGAGTTAGGTATGTAATGTGCTTTGTCCAGTGGAATGTGAGCAGAAGTTGTATGTGTTGCTTCTGGGTGGAAGTGTTTAAGAGTGCATATGTGATTCTCCAAATTCCCTTCCCCTTGTGAATGTCACTGCGATCTGTGACATTCCAGATCTATGGGGGCCCTTCTACCTACATGCCTGATTGAAGACAATGTGGAGCAGTTCACTCAGCTGTCCTGTGATTGACATTAGGCATGAATGAAAAATAAACACTATGTGTTTAAAATCAATAATACATTAGGTTTTTTTTTGGTCACTGCAGCATAGTAACCTAGGTATCTTGACTGATGCTATCTCTTGATTCCAAATACCACTTTTGCCATCTTTGATCTCTCCTCTTCTTGCCACATTTATTTACTTAATAGTTTTCCTTGTCTTGTTTCCTAGATCAGGGTTTCAGAAAATGAAAATGTTCTGCAGAAAACTAGTTATGTGAGCTGCTCTCTAAAATCATGGTTTTTATGGTCAACTAGGTAAGAAACCACACACTTTATCACTCTCTCAGGGACTTATAATTGCTCATTAGCATATTACATTTCCAAAACAGTCTTTCCATAAAGAAACCTGCTTTAACTAATTTTAATCTTCCATTTCACAAACTCATTTGACTATGGAACCCTAAAAATAAAATCTATTAACATCTGAGCACATTTTTGGAAACTATGCCCTAAGCAATCTTCCCTCTTTCCATTCCAAATTAAACACATCCAGAGGGTCTACTTGGAAATGAAGAGAATGTAGCTGGGACTTATGTACAATGGGTTCAAGAGCTAAAAGCCTTTCTACAAGCATAAAATTTCAATAGGACTGACTTATAAAGCAAAAGCAAAACATTCATTTGGCTTCAAAATCAATCAACACATAGATCAGATATACAGACTAGGCAGCACAAATACGTATGGGATATGCAGTCCTTAATCACGTAAATTACGTAAGGCTGGCAATATGTTTGCAAAATAATATGCAGACACATAGAAAGCAGAACAATATAAGTACGTAATCACTGTCAAATGAGTGGGTATAGACAAAACCTTGAGGAAGTCTAAGATCGCAGAATGAGTGAGGGCCAGACTTAGTGTCTACATTCCATGTATTGGCTCCAAGAATCAAGGATTCACTGAGTCATGGAAGACTCAATCTTTGATAGTATTCTGAATCTCTTACCTGAATTGTGATATCAAAGAACTTAAATCTTAGGCACAAACAATCAGAGTGATTAGCATTTCTGTATATTTCCATCATGGTGTCAGAAAACAAAAGAATACTTGCCAGTTTTCCAATCTGGCAAAGTTCAAAAAAATGCCTGCTTGCCTGCCTACCTTATGACGTAGCAAACGATAGCACTGCTTGTTGGCTGAGAAAATGGTCCACTCAGAATGAGGAGGCAGGGCAGATGGCTGCCTGTGCCTTTATGATTTTTTTTTCTTACTGAATTTAGAGGAGTTAAGGGATTACTTCTTTTGAAGGAAAATTCCATATTTTAATAAATTAGAGTGGTTGACAACCTGGCATGGATGGAGCAGAATGTTACATAATTTCTAACCTCCTCTTCTTCCTTTTTACGTGTTCTGAATGAAAAGGAAACTATTTTAGCAGACAGGAAGAAAAAACAAAAACTTTAAAAGAACCACCGAACTACCAAAGTCTTGCTTTTGCCTACACACATAAGAGTTCGAGATAGGATTAAAATTCACAGTGTAATGTTTTAGAGACTCAGAATCCAGATATTTTGAGAGGTGATGGCTCAGCAAAAACACAAATTACTTTTAGACCCAATCTATTATTTATTATTTCAGTGTATAAAAAATGCACCCAATGCATCTTTGGGATGAGGAGTTCAAAGTCATTGTGATTGTTTAGTTGGCTTATCTCTGGCATATGGAAATCTGCATATTTTATGTTGACCTGAATTTTTGTTCTATACGAGATTGTCATGTCATAAAAACAAAAAGTTAATTTTCAAGAATAAAATTTACAGTGTTATCATAAATATATTCATTACTTTTAAGTTACATATCAAATGATATTCTATCAATAAGGGGTTTTCATTATATTATGAACGATGGCTGATGAGGTTTGGAGTGGGCATTATTTTGATCACTATAGTTGATCATTCTTATTGCCTTCAAGCCAGAATAAAAAATCCTCCACAGAATTAAAAGTGTGAACTCCATTATTTGTAAATTGAAGTAATTACTGTCTTTAGTGGGGTTATCTGTGCTTCGATTAAATTACCATTTCTAACACTTCCCTTTTTCCTCTCCAATTTTCCTCTCCACCCCGACCCACAATTTCCAAAAGTCTTTGGTCTGCTTAGTAGACGCAGCTTTCCAATTTGAAAAAAACAACAAGTGGTTATGCTAAGCTCAAAAGTTTCCCATATCACTTTCATTGGAGATTAGTAACAATTCTTAGAAAGTTCTCATTTTAATTCTGAGACTCTTCTTTCTAAAAACACTTATAATGATGAAAAATCGTGTTTCTTATGGTAAAAATTAATGTTAAGTGCTACATTTAATTGAAAAATATTACTTTGAAATCAATGTCTTGTTTTTTTTCCTGAAAATATACTATAAAAGTAGATAAGGAAAATTACACTGTCTTATAAGAGCTGAATTGTAGATGCCTCCCTACATAAATATTTAAATCTTGAGTCTGGGTTTTGTTTCCTATTTGATTTTTCGTTGTCTCTTTCTTGTATAATATTTCATATCTGACAGGATGCAACTATTTTCAAATACAGTAAAAGTAACCAAAATTTAGCTATGTAATAAATATAGTTTGTTGTTCTCTTTATTAAAGGTGAAAGAGTTTAATACATTTATAAATTCATAAATCAGCAGCCAGTTTGGCAAACTTCTTATATTAAATTAGACGGCATTTAATTATTAAGACAACCAGGCGATGAGTGAGATGCTAATTAAAACCCCAGTAACAGCTACTCTCCATTCCCAACTTATAATTCAGTGTCCATCAAAAAAGTCAAATATAGGTCATCATATCTTCTCACATCTGAATATCTAGGAAAGAAATCTGACTGTTCAACCTAGCGTCATTAGATCTAAATCTGGCTATAAAGAATAAGCATATAAAACAACCAACCAAACAAATAAACTAAAAAACTCCATAGAGTGAGATTTCAAAAATGAGAAGGATATAAGACAAGATACTTAGAAAAGTATATTTCACATTTTTTTGCAAGAAGTGAAAGCAATGCAGCATTTTCAAATTGCAAGTAAATAGACATTTGTGTTGTTGTATCACCAGTTCAACATCTCTGCATGGCATAAATAGGATGAATAAAGCTATATGGCACAGAAAAAGATTCTTTAAAATTAAGTTCCAGTTTTATCTTGCTCATCACATGAATGTGAATGAAAATAATTCAGAAGCTTAATCTGAACAAACTACTTATCGTGGAGCACTTAATGAAATACTGCTTTCAAACAGCATTTAGGATATTAACTCCAGAATGAAGAATCAGAGATCCCATTACCTGGGACAATGAAGTGTTTTTGAAGCTACTTTAATTCTTTCAATCTCTAGTTGATAAAGATGGTTGGACCACCTTCCAGGAGGAGGCTGGGTGAGTTCCCATGAGGCTGTCTACCCAGAAATTTCTCGGACCAAAATTTGCATCGTATCAGACACTGCTGCTGCTTTGTCTGTCCTGCCTTCAGGAAAGCATAAAGCAACCCCACATGTTATTGGGAAATGCCCAAGTGCCCAGAGTCTGAGGAAACGGGAATTTAAAGGATCTTGCACATTTTCTCTAAGATTTCAACTCTGTGTTGTGTTTATAAAATAGAACTTGTAGGAGTGAAGAATTTAGTCAGGTTCACCTGATTAATTAAAGTAACCCTAAGGTAGTAGGATCATTTACGTTTATTGAATTAGCTCTTCAAACACTTTTTTGGTGAAACCAAACACTATGCTGGCCACTTACAGTTGTCTCCTTGTACTGTTGTTCCTATCGCCCGTACCTCTGTGTCTATGCTTTCAGCAATGTGCTTTGCAGGTCTGGTCATCAAATGGTAGAGTCCAAATTCCCATCCCTTTAATTGGCCCTCACCTAGTCGAATGTGGCAGAAGCGATGGTGTGCTAGTGCCCAGCCTAGGACTTAAGAAAATTTGCAGGCTTGTCTCTTTTGGGACTCCTTCCTCCATCTGGTAAGCAAGCCATGACTATATAGCTAAGGAGTGAGAGACCTCAAGGACCAGACTTGTCAGCCCAGTTCTCCCTGCCGAGGCCCAGACAGGTGAGAGAGCCCAGCCAAGATCAAGACCCGACCTGAAGCTTCAGACCTGACCCGAAGCTGATCTACAGCTGATCGCAGACACGTGAAAGAAGGAGCCCAGCTGAGCTCAGCCTAAATCACCATGAGAAAAATAAATGGCCAGCTGATACAAATACGCTGTAAATTGATGATACCCCATTGTCCTCAATTAGTGGTGTGACACCTGAGAACCGAGTCAATAAATTCAAGACATAAACACATGAAGCCACATCTCTGTATGGACTGTTATCTTCAAACTATCTTTGACATTGTGTTTTGCAAGGCCATACACAAATCAGATTGATACACTGACTTTCAGTAACTTTTAAAAATTGTTTACCATATAAAACACATTTATATTTATATTTTATATTTTCTTCCATTGTGTAGAACTATTAAAGTGTTCTTGCTTGATTAATTGGCATGTTCCCTACATTAAAGTTGAAAACCAAAAAAAAAAACAAAACCATAATAGATGAACTCAACAAACCCCACATATTGAAAACCAGACAAAAAGGCCATGTATGTGTACATAACATTGTGAAAGGTCATCCATTCTCCTGTATCTGGGCATTTCAGATCAGTCAAGGATCATTCTAACAAAGCGGAGATATAAAGTCCTCTCCCCACCACCATCCCAAACCTTTCACATTACTATAATTTTATTTCAGCCATTATAGATCAATGTCCAAATTCATCAAGAGCCACAGAGCAGGCAAATGATAGAATTTTAAAGTTAGAATGAACTTCAGAGGTTCCTGAGTGTGGTGTAAAAAAGTAATAGTATATGAAAAATCCTATTCTATTCCTGGCTGTGCCACATAGACCTTCTTTAATCAATAGTTTTTGATCAGTAAAATGAGAGTTTCAGTATACATGACTTCTTTGTGTGTAGGGCAATTAAAACAATTCCTCTCTGAATTCTAAAGGATGGTGAAGAAGAGTTGAATTGCTGAGGGTTTTTGAGAGGATAAGTGGGGAGATAGAGAGAGGGCAGATGTCATTAAACGGATAAAAGAAGCCTAATGGGGGAATTTGGGGAAGTTTCTTTGATATAGCATGCGAGTTTCCCCATAAATCTTGCCAATACTTTCAGGATGGACCTAGAGATTGTCTTACTGAGTGAAGTAAGTCAGACAGAGAAAGAGAAATATTGTATGATATCGCTTATATACGGAATCTAAAAAAAAAAAAGATACAAATGAACTTATTTACAAAACAGAAACAGACTCACAGAGAACGAACTTTTTGCGGGGGTGGGGGGGAAGGTGGAGGAAGAGATAGTTAGGGAGTTTGTGATTGACATGTACACACAACTATATTTAAAATGGATAACCAACAAGGACCTACTGTATAGCATAGGGAACTCTGTTCAATATTATGTAACAACGTTAATGGGAAAAGAATTTGAAAAAGAATCGATACATGTATACGTATAACTGAATCACTTTGTTGTACACCTGAAACTAACACAGCATTGTTAATCAACTATACACCAATATAAAATAAAAAGTTAAAAAAATAAAATAAAAAAAGAGGAAAAACACAGTAAAAAAAATATTGAGGCAGGTTGGGAAGGGGTAGGGAACAGACTGAGAAGTAAAACCAAGTGTATCTAGGGGCTCTAACATGTACTAGAATTGAAGAAAGAAGCTGCCCCCCAAAGCCCAGCCATGTTTGGCTTATGTAAGATTCCCTGCACGTTTAAAAATCTCTGGCTGTAAAAGCTGTCCCTGCTTCACAGCATTTATACTAAACAACAGTTCTCTTTATTCTAAATTCTCTAACTCAGAATTTTTGATGAGCCATTTGGGACCTGGCTAATGTAGATCTCTTTGCTATATACAAAGGATTTGTCAAGGAAGTAAATGGCACAAACAAGATCATTAAAATGACACTCAAAGTGCTGGAAAGAGCAATTTCCAAATATCCTAAATACTTTAGGAACACAATCTAATCAATTGTCCTCCATAAAACACGTTAAAGTCATGACTGGTGATCTAAAAGGATGTCTCTATATGTTTTTTCTAATTTTGTAGAATAATAGGAAGACATTGCCTTTTTAGTGTGTGAGTTACTACAAGATTTAGGGAAATTGGCTAATAATTTGGCAGGCTGATTAGATGAATTAGTAAATTAACCCAAGCTGTTGTGTACATATGTAAGTCCTCTGAGATGGGAATTTTTAATTGATTCCTCAAGGGTTCTTGTTAAACGGCAAGATGGCTGCTTGACTGTTCAAGCAAATTAAAAAAAAGAAAAAAATAAAGGAGTCAGTTAACTTCCCTACCAGTGGGGACATCGCAGCCACTGAACATCAAAGTTCCAGTTGAAACTCAAGGCTGGTTAGTTTCATTTGCTCTCCTCCTGTTCACCTCCCAACTTCCTACATCCCCAATGCCATTAATCAGTAATGGCAGGTCCCTCTTGTCAGCTACTCTTGCCCATACTCGAATCTCCTCCAGTTCATTTTTCCTTATCTTCTGCCCCCGTCCTCCACTAGTTCTTTGTGCATCATTCTGTCATGTTCTCATTTCCCCTATAAAGCTCTGAACACATCAAAGTTTAATGTAATGGAGTAGAGTGGAGAGGGGATGGGATGTGATCTGCCTGAGATGGGTTCAAATCCTGTTACTCTGTTTAGTAACTGTGCAGCTTCAGGAAATTTACCCAACCACAGTCCCTGTATCCTCATTTGTAATCTGAGGGTACTGATAGCTAACTTGCATGGCTGCTGTGGGAATTCAGGATGATATAGATAAAGCTTCCAGAACTTAGTACACAATTAGTAGCTTGAAGGATTTTCTCTGAGTGTTTCCTTTTACTGAAACCCGTATTGACTCCTAGTGACACTGCTTCCCCTACAACACTCTAGGTGTTGCTCCTGTATTCTGGCTTCTTGAAAAGGACTCAGCATTATCCTGTCTCCCTGCAGCTTCATCTTGGCAATTTTGGGTAGTTTTCATTTAACTCTCCTTTGAAGGACATGCTGCCTACTTGGACCTCTTGGTTCCCAACAATAAAAATATTTATATAATTATCATTTTATTTGATCCTCACAAGAAAGCTGGGTGGCAGGGAGAGCCAACATTATCTTGATGAAATATACAGGTTCTTTTCAGTGTTACCTCTGGGGCATTTCTTCTCAGTCTTCAAGGACTTTGAAACTTGGCTCACCTTTTCTCTGTTCCCTCCAACATCTTCCCTCCAGCTGTCATCTTAAGTGACTTTATGATATATACTGATGAGTCCTCTAACAGCCTGCCCTCATACTGACAATCACCTCCATTCTACTTTACCAACCCCATTTACAGCAACACACTTTGGAACTTTTAATCACTTGGAACTGCTCCTCTGAAAATCTGAATTTTGAAATGACTCTCTCTGACCATAACCTTGTATTCTTTCTCTTCTCAAACTCTTTGACTCCCAAAGAACATGTTCTTCTGCCTCATCGCACACTCCTGCTTCTCAAATCCTTCCTAGTCTTTCAGTCTATTAATGTCCTCCCACTTCATTTCCCCCATAACCAGCCTGAATTTCAAGTATGTGCTCATTCATTCATTCATTCAATTGTTCACGTGTGCATTCATTCCACATTTATTAAGTGTCTTTTTTCTGTCAGGCACTGTGATAGGACTTGTAAGAGACCATTATCCTAGCCCTGAAATGACTCAGGGTAGACTGGTCAGCCTTCTTCATCACTCTTGGATTCCTTATCCCCTTTTCTTTCCTTTGTTTCCATCTGGCAAAATATCTGTTTTATTTATTTATTTGTTCTTGTTCTTAGACCTTCTGGCTCCAGTCATGGCTGGAGAACAATTTATCTCTTTATGACTCCTTGCCTGAGCTGGGTCTTCAGTGCAAATCTAATTCCTCATGTACCAGACAGCCTTGTTTCTCTGCAGCTACCTTTCCAGAACTTAACTCTCTTCTCAAGCCTTTACCTGGATGGTCTCTTACTGTATGTTCTAGCCTGATTTCACTGAGAAAACAAAGGCTATCACTTATGAACTACCTCAATATCCCTCACTCTTCATCTATGCTTTATTCATATTTTTTTTAAAGAAAAAGATGAAACAAGATATGATGTAATATGCACAATGTGCTTCTCCATAGGTACTTTGGTCCCATCTCCTCTGGCTTCCACCTTGATTCCTTAATTTATGTGCTCTTTCAATCTTCCATTCCTCCTCCTCCAAAAGATGGAGGAGATGTACCCTCAGCCTACAAGCATACTAAACAAGCTTTCTTTTAAGTCTGACTGTTAGTCAGGCTTCCACCACAAAATTCCATTTAATTCCATTCTATCTTCACTCATTGCCTTCACTTACCAATCTCTCCTTCACTCTGGGTAGTGTGACATCTGCTTCCCAAACTAATGAAGTTGCTTGAACATCTAATTGCCAACACCCCAGTGGCCCTTCAGGCCTCTCATTATTGGAAATGATTGACCATCTCTTGTGTTTATTCTGACCCAGTCTATCATCTGGACAGAACTTGATAAGAAGGAGCTCTGGCAAAAATCCTGGACCTTTTTTGGCTTTTTCCTGTCCTGATCCTTCACCTCCCTGGTTCTGCATTTACTTGATGTTTGACCTCTTGCTCCATCTTTGATCTCCAGTCAGCATTTATCACTTGAATCTTATGACAGATTTGCATTCTCTGGCAAATCTTCAGAACATGCCCACAAAGTCTGATACAGTTCCAGACCCTGTAGTCTCACTTGATGGCTCATTAGCGTATCTGGTTTCCCTGCTGGCTCTGGTCTGAACTCTTCTGAGTGGGCGGGAGTCTTAAAGCCTCTCTTCCCCTGTTTTTCATGATACTCTCCTCTCTTGATGCTTTTTATACTCCTGTAACCACTCTTTCAAGTATCCTGTGAAATCTCTTCTTCCTTTTCATCTCACTCTATACATATTTCTTGGCAGATTTCATCCACTCCCATGGTTAACCATCATCTCTATGTTGCCAACTCCCAAATTTATAATTCCAATTCTGAATTTTTTTCTGAGTTCTGCATATGTAATGCAAACGACACACTGGATAGCTTCTCAAATTTGGACTTCAAATTCAACATATTTAAAAGCAAATTCATAATCTTTTTCTCCTAGCCTGTATCTCCTCTCGTGTTCCCCATGTCAGCTAATATTACTTTAATGTCTACACCTAACAGCTAGTTGAACTTTATGCTTTTGAAATGCCTCCTCTGGTTGGTCTCTTGTATCTGTTTTTGGGTCAGTTTCTTCTGCTGCAGCCTAGATCAGCTCTTGCAATATCTCTTGTGTGGATTTTTCCGATAGCCTGGTAACTGGTTTCCCTCTCACATCTGCTTCCCTTTCCAAGTTATTTTCCACTCTGCATCAGAGTTTACCTTCTAATGGAGAGTTTTGTTTATGCCACTCTGCAGCTTTAAAACATTTTCTGGATTCTCCTGCCTATATGGTAAAGTCTACCCTCTAGCTTGGCACACAAGGTCGTTCATAATCTGACCCCTTCCTTCAATTTTGGTCTCAATGCTCACATGTTTGCCTGTGTTCTATTCTGTGCTTCATTTATGTTAGACAACTTTTGTTCCTGCAACTGAACCCAAGATTTCACATGTGAAGCTCTGTGTATGCTTCCTCTTCTATCCAAGGTGACTTTGCTTTCCTTCCTTCCAACTTAAACCTTAATTCAATGCCATTCTCTGATATAATGATTTCTGAATAACCTTTCCCAAAGCTTTCTGTTGTGCCCTCACAGCACTTATTTCTCTCCTCCAAATGCTGACTCAGGGACCCAGGCTCCTTCTTTTGGTGGCTCTTCCATCTCCTGGGGCTCAGAATGTTCCACTAGATTTCTGCATCTGGATAGAAGATGAGGGAGCTAAATGGAGGATCATATATACGAGGGTTTTATGGCATACATCACTGCTGTTGACAAGCCAGTGGCCAGAACTCAGGCACATGGCTGCAGTTGATTGCAATTGAGGCTGAAAATAGTCATCTTACTGTGCCCAAGAGGAAAAGGGAAATGGATTGGTGAACCACTAGTGAATGTCTTTCCACACTGGCACGTGGGAGATGATTAGTATAGACATACCTTTGTAAGGTGAATGAATCAACTTAATTATTACAGAATGGGCATTCCCTGAGATAAGTCTATATCAATGTTCCTGCCTTTCAAATTCCTTATTGGCTTCCAACATTGTAATTCAAGAAAAATAAACATTATACCATATGACCAGTTATACCACTGGTCCAGAAATTGATTTTACTGCTTAACCAAATATTTTCATTAATAATATTTATGATATATAACTCTTATTGACATTATAAAATTTCAGAGAAGACCATTATCCTAAGAACACTAACAGTGTAATGAAAAGAATCTAATGTTTATTCCACACAACAATTTACAGATCACTCAAAATTACCTTATGAAATTGCCATGCTTCAAGGTTATTAATTTCAGAATCCATCTCTTTAACAATGTGTTTGGGAATGGCAGACCCTGTGCAAAGTGTGATCCTACTGTGTGCAGTAGAAGGAACCTTGGGGGACTTGAGGTCTGACTGTACTGCTTCCTGGCTGCGTACAAATGATAAGTAAATTTGGCATAAATGTCTTCATCTTCATTTTTAAAATGATGGACTTTTTTATTTTTTAACATCTTTAATGGAGTATAATTGCTTTACAATGGTGTGTTAGTTTCTGTTTTATAACAAAGTGAACCAGCTATACATATACATCTATCCCCATATATCTTCCCTCTTGCATCTCCCTCCCTCCCTATCCCACCCCTCTAGGTGGACACAAAGCACCAAGCTGACCTCCCTGGGTTACGCAGCTGCTTCCCACTACCTATCAATTTTACATTTGGTAGTGTACATATGTCCATGCCACTCTCTCACTTTGTCACAGCTTACCCTTCCCCCTCCCTGTGTCCTCAAGTCCATTCTCTACGTCTGCGTCTTTATTCCTGTCCTGCCCCTAGGTTCTTCAGACACTTTTTTTTTTTATAGATTCCATATATATGTGTCAGCATACGGTATTTGTTTTTCTCTTTCTGACTTACTTCACTCTGTATGACAGACTCTAGGTCCACCAACCTCACTACAAATAACTCAATGTCATTTCTTTTATGGCTGAGTAATGTTCCACTGTATATATGTGCCACATCTTCTTTATCCATTCATCTGTCGATGGACACTTAGGTTGCTTCCATGTCCTGGCTATTGTAAATAGAGCTGCAACGAACATTGTGGTGCATGACTATTTTTGAGTTATGATTTTCTCAGGGTATATGCCCAGTAGTGGGATTGCTGGGTCGTATGGTAGTTCTATTTTTAGTTTTTCAAGAAACCTCCATACTGTTCTCCATAGTGGCAGTATCAATTTATATTCCCACCAACAGTGCAATAGGGTTCCCTTTTCTCCACACCCTCTCCAGCATTTATCGTTTGCAGATTTTTTGATGACGGCCATTCTGACCGGTGTGAGGTGATACCTCATTGTAGTTTTGATTTGCATTTCTCTAATGATTAGTGATGTTGAGCATCCTTTCATGTGTTTGTTGGCCATCTGTATATCTTCTTTGGAGAAATGTGTATTTACGTCTTCTGCCCATTTTTGGATTGGGTTGTTTGTTTTTTTGATATTGAGCTTCATGAGCTGCTTGTACATTTTGGAGATTAATCCTTTGTCAGTTGCTTCATTTGAAAATATTTTCTCCCATTCCGATGGTTGCCTTTTCATCTTGGTTATGGTATTCCTTGACTGTGCAAAAGATTTTAAGTTTCATTAGGTCCCATTTGTTTATTTTTGTTTTTATTTCCATTTCTCTAGGAGGTGGGTCAAAAAGGATCTTGCTGTGGTTTATGTCATGGAGTGTTCTGCCTATGTTTTCCTCTAAGAGTATGATACTGTCTGGCCTTACATTTAGGTCTTTAATCCATTTGGAGTTTATTTTTGTGTATGGTGTTAGGGAGTGTTCTAATTTCATACTTTTACATGTACCTGTCCAGTTTTCCCAGCACCACTTATTGAAGAGGCTGTCTTTTCTCCACTGTATATGTTTGCCTCCTTTATCAAAGATAAGATAAGGTGACCATATGTGCATGGGTTTATCTCTGGGCTTTCTATCCTGTTCCATTGATCTATATTTCTGTTTTTGTGCCAGTACCATACTGTCTTGATTACTGTAGCTTTGTAGTATAGTCTGTAGACCAGGAGTCTGATTCCTCCAGCTCCGTTTTTCTTTCCCAAGATTGCTTTGGCTATTCGGGGTTTTTTGTGTTTCCATACAAATTGTGAAATTTTTTGTTCTGGTTCTGTAAAAAATGCCATTGGTAGTTTGAGACGGATTGCACTGAATCTGTAGATTCCTTTGGGTAGTAGAGTCATTTTCACAATGTTGATTCTTCCAATCCAAGAACATGGTATATCTCTCCATCTGTTTGGATCATCTTTAATTTCTTTCATCAGTGTCTTACAGTTTTCTGCATACAGGTCTTTTATCTCCTTAGGTAGGTTTATTCCTAGATATTTTATTCTTTTTGTTGCAGTGGTAAATGGGGGGGTTTCCTTAATTTCTCTTCCAGATTTTTCATCATTAGTGTATAGGAATGCAAGAGATTTCTGTGCATTAATTTTGTATCCTGCTACTTTACCAAATTCACTGATTAGATCTAGTAGTTTTCTGGTAGCCTCTTTAGGATTATCTATATATAGTATCATGTCATCTGCAAACAGTGACAGATTTACTTCTTCTTTTCGGATTTGGATTCCTTTTATTTCTTTGTCTTCTCTGATTGCTGTGGCTAAAACTTCCAAAACTATGTTGAATAATAGTGGCGAGAGTGGGCGACCTTGTCTTGTTCCTGATCTTACTAGAAATGGTTTCAGTTTTTCAACATTGAGAATGTTGTTGGCTGTGGGTTTGTCATATATGACCTTTATTATGTTGCAGTAAGTTCCCTCTATGCATACTTTCTGGAGGGTTTTTTTAATCATAAATGGGTGTTGAATTTTGTCGAAAGCTTTTTCTGCATCTATTGAGATTACCATATGTGTTTTCTCCTTCAGGTTGTTAATATGGTTTATCACATTGATTGATTTGAGTATATTGAAGAATCCTTGCACACCTGGGATAAAGCCTACTTGATCATGGTGTATGATCTTTTTAATGTGCTGTTGGATTCTGTTTGCTAGTATTTTGTTGAGGATTTTTGCATCTATGTTCATCAGTGATATTGGCCTATAGTTTTCTTTCTTTGTGACATCTTTGTCTGGTTTTGGTATCAGGGTGATGGTGGCCTCGTAGAATGAATTGGGGACTGTTCCTCCCTCTGCAATATTTTGGAAGGGTTTGAGAAGGATAGGTGTTAGCTCTTCTCTAAATGTTTGATAGAATTCGCCTATGAAGCCATCTGGTCCTGGGCTTTTGTTTGTTGGAAGATTTCTCATCACAGTTTCAATTTCAGTGCTTGTGATTGGTCTGTTCATAGTTTCTATTTCTTCCTGGTTCAGTTTCGGCAGGTTGTGCATTTCTAAGAATTTGTCCATTTCTTCCAGGTTGTCCATTTTATTGGCAAAGTGTTACTTGTAGTAATCTCTCATGATCCTTTGTTTTTCTGCAGTGTCAGTTGTTATTTCTCCTTTTTCATTTCTAATTCTATGGAATTGAGTCTTTTCCCTTTTTTTCTTGATGAGTCTGCCTAATGGTTTATCAATTTTGTTTATCTTCTCAAAGAACCAGCTTTTACTTTTATTGATCTTTACTATCGTTTCCTTCATTTCTTTTTCATTTATTTCTGATCTGTTCTTTATGATTTCTTTCCTTCTGCTAACTTTGGGGTTTTTTTGTTCTTCTTTCTCTAATTGCTTTAGGTGTAAGTTTAGGTTGTTTATTTGAGATGTTTCTTGTTTCTTGAGATAGGATTATATTGCTATAGACTTCCCTCTTAGAACTGCTTTTGCTGCATCCCATAGGTTTTGGGTCGTCGTGTTTCCATTGTCATTTGTTTCTAGGTATTTTTTGATTTCCTCTTTGATTTCTTCAGTGATCTCTTGGTTATTAAGTAGTGTGTTGTTTAGCTTCCATGTGTTTCTATCTTGTACAGATTTTGTCCTGTAATTGATATCTAGGCTCACAGTATTGTGGTTGGAAAAGATACTTGATATGATTTCAATTTTCTTAAATTTACCAAGGCTTGATTTGTGACCTAAGATATGATCTATCCTGGAGAATGTTCCATGAGCACTTGAGAAGAAAATGTATTCTGTTGTTTTTTGGATGGAATGTCCTATAAATATCAATTACGTCCATGTTGTGTAATGTATCATTTAAAGCTTGTGTTTCCTTTTTTATTTTCATTTTGGATGATCTGTCCATTGATGAAAGTGGGGTGTTAAGTTCCCCTACTATGATTGTGTTACTGTCGATTTCCCCTTTTATGGCTGTTATCATTTGCCTTATGTATTGAGGTGCTCCTATGATGGATGCATAAATATTTACAATTCTTATATCTTCTTCTTGGATTGATCCCTTGATCATGATGTAGTGTCCTTCTTTGTCTCTTGTAATAGTCTTTATTTTTAAGTCTATTTTGTCTGATATGAGAATTGTTACTCCAGCTTTCTTTTGATTTCCATTTGCATGGAATATATTTTTCCATCCCCTCACTTTCAGTCTGTATGTGTCCCTAGGTCTGAAGTGGGTCTCTTGTAGACAGCATATATACGGGTCTTGTTTCTGTATCCATTCAGCCAGTCTATGTCTTTTGGTGGGAGCATTTAATCCATTTACATTTAAGGTATCGATATGTATGTTCCTATTACCATTTAATTGTTTTGGGTTTGTTATTGTAAGTCTTTTCCTTCTCTTGTGTTTCCTGCCTATAGAAGTTCCTTTAGCACTTGTTGTAAAGCTGGTTTGATGGTGCTGAATTCTCTTAGTTTTGTTTGTCTGTAAAGGTTTTAATTTCTCCGTCGAATCTGAATGAGATCCTTGTTGGGTAGAATAATCTTGGCTGTAGGTTTTTCCCTTTCATCACTTTAAATATGTCCTGCCACTGCCATCTGGCTTGTAGAGTTCGTGCTGAAATATCAGCTATTAAACTTATGGGGTTTCCCTTGTATGTTATTTGTTGTTTTTCCCTTGCTGCTTTTAATATGTTTTCTTTGTGTTTAAGTTTTGATAGTTTGATTAAATATGTGTCGTGGCATGTTTCTCCTTGGATTTTTCCTGTATGGGACTCTCTGTACTTCCTGGACTTGATTAACTATTTCCTTTCCCATATTAGGGAAGTTTTCTACTATAATCTCTTCAAATATTTTCTCAGTCCCTTTCTTTTTCTCTTCTTCTTCTGGGACCTGTATAATTCGAATGTTGGTGTGTTAAATGTTGTCCCAGAAGTCTCTGAGACTGTCCTCATTTCTTTTCATTCTTTTTTCCTTATTCTGCTCTGCAGTAATTATTTCCACTATTTTATCTTCCAGGTCACTTTTGTGTTCTTCTGCCTCAATTATTCAGCTATTGATCTCCTAGAGAATTTTTAATTTCATTTATTGTGTTGTTCATCATAGTTTGCTCTTTAGTTCTTCTAGGTCCTTGTTAATCATTTCTTATATTTTCTCCATTCTATTTCCATGATTTTGGATCATCTTTTCTACGATTACTCTGAATATTTTTTTAAGGTAGACTGCCTATTTCCTCTTCGTTTGGTCTGGTGGGTTTTTACCTTACTGCTTCATCTGCTGTGTGTTTCTCTGTCTTCTCATTTTCCTTAACTTACTGTGTTTGGGGTCTCCTTTTCGCAGGCTGCAGGTTCGTAGTTCCCGTTGTTTTTGGTGTCTTCCCCCAGTGGGTAAGGTAGGTTCAGTGGGTTGTGTAGGCTTCCTAGTGGAGGTGACTGGTGCCTGTGTTCTGGTGGATGAAGCTGGATCTTGTCTTTCTCATGGGCAGGTCTGCATCTGGTGGTGTGGTTTGGGGTGTCTGTGACCTTATTATGATTTTTGGCAGCCTCTCTGCTAATGGGTGGGGTTGTGTTCCTGTCTTGCTTGTTGTTTGGCATAGGGTGTGCAGCACTGTAGCTTGCCTGTCATTGAGTGGAGCTGGGTCTTAGTGTTGAGATGGAGATCTCTGGGAGAGCTTTTGCCAGTTGATATTATGTGGAGCCGGGAGGTCTCTGGTGGACCAATGTCCTGAACTCAGCTCTCCCATCTTAGAGGCACAGGCCTGACACCCGGCCAGAACACCAAAACCCTGTCAGCCACATGACTCAGAAGAAAAGGGAGCAAAAAAGAAAGAAAGAAAGAAAACAATAAATGAAAGTCATTAAAAAATAATAATTATTAAAAATAAAATAATTAAAAAGTAATAAAAAAAGTAAAAAAATAAGAAAGAAAGAAGAGAGCAACCAAACCAAACAACAAATCCACCAATGATAACAAGGCCTAAAAACTATACCAAAAAAACCAAAAAAACCAAAAAAAGAGAAAAATGGACAGACAGATCCCTAGGACAAATGGTAAAAACAAAGCTATACAGACAAAATCACCCAAACAAGCATACATACACACTCACAAAAATAGAAAAAAGAAAAAAATATATATATCTATGTATAAAAAAAAAAGAAGGAAGAGAGCAACCAAATCAATAAAAAAATCTACCAATGAGAATAAACCCTAAATACTAAACTAAGATAAACATAAAACCGAAACAAATTAGATGCAGAAAGCAAACCCCAAGTCTACCATTACTCCCAAAGTCCACCGCCTCAATTTTGGGCTGATTCGTTGTCTATTTAGGTATTCCACAGATGCAGGGTACATCAAGTTGATTGTGGAGATTTAATCCACTGCTTCTGAGGCTGCTGGGAGAGATTTCCCTTTCTCTTCTTTGTTCGCACAGCTCCTGGGGTTCAGCTTTGGATTTGGTCCCGCCTCTGCATGTAGGTCACCTGAGGGCATCTGTTCCCACCCAGACAGGACGGGGTTAAAGGAGCAGCTGATTCGGGGGCTCTGGCTCACTCAGGCCGGGGGGAGGGAGGGGTACAGAGTGTGGGGCGAGCCTGCGGCAGCAGAGACCAGCGTGATGTTGCACCAGCCTGAGGCGAACCGTGCATTCTCCCCGGGAAGTTGTCCCTGGATCATGGGAACCTGGCAGTGGCGGGCTGCACAGGCTCCCGGGAAGGGACGTGTGGAGAGTGACCTGTGCTCGCACACAGGCTTCTTGGTGGCTGCAGCAGCAGCCTTAGCATCTCATGCCTGTCTCTGGCGTCTGTGCTTATAGCTGCGGTTCGTGCCTGTCTCTGGAGCTCGTTTAGGTGGTGCTCTGAATCCCCTCTCCTCGCACACCCTGAAACAATGGTCTCTTGCCTCTTCGGCAGCTCCAGACTTTTTCCCAGACTCCCTCCCGGCTAGCCATGGCCCACTAACCCCCTTCAGGCTGTGTTCACGCCGCCAACCCCAGTCCTCTCCCTGGGATCTGACCTCCGAAGCCCGACCCTCAGCTCCCAGCTCCCACCTGTCCAGGCGGGTGAGCAGACAAGCCTCTCAGTCTGGTGCATGCAGGTCAGCACCGATCCTCTGTGCGGGAATCTCTCTGCTTTGCCCTCAGCACCCCTGTTGCTGTGCTCTCCTCCGTGGCCCTGATGCTACCCCCTCCGCCACCCACAGTCTCCGCCCACGAAGGGCCTTCCTAGTGTGTGGAAACCTTTCCTCCTTCACAGCTCCCTCCCAGAAGTGCAGGTCCCATCCCTATTCTTTTGTCTCTGTTTTTTCTTTTTTCTTCTGCCCTACCCAGGGACATGGGGAGTTTCTTGCCTTTTGGGAAGTCTGAGGTCTTCTTCCAGCATTCAGTATGTGTTCTGTAGGAGTTGTTCCACATGTAGATGTATTTCTGATGTATTTGTGGGGAGGAAGGTGATCTCCACGTCTTACTCCTCCACCATCTTGAAGTTCTCCCCAGAATGATGGGCTTTTAATGGATAATCTTTTAGGCCTCTTGTAATTTTAACATTCACTTGTAGAGTCTGTTTGAAAGTGCTGGTTAATAGGGTATCAGCTGGTTAATAGACTAATAGAATGGCAGTCAATGGAGAGTTTACTCTTTCTAAGTTAGTTGTTAAATAAAATTGTGTTTGGTGTTAGAAATGTATTAATCATCCTTGAAAGCAAGGGGAAAGTACTATGTAAAATTATGTAAGGTCCGCTTTATTGCTATACGTATAATCAGACTGCAGCACTGCAATTATTGGGCCATGTGCCAGGCCTGTTCCTCTTTCCAGTGTTCATGCAACATCACATACCTGCCAGGCTGCTAAATGGTCTACCACTGAGAGTAACCAATGGCTTTCGTTATCTTAATAGCATCATATCTTAAGATGCTATTATTGTAGCTGAAATAACTGTTTGCTTACTGACAAAGTGTGTTTTGGAATGGTTTGCCAAGAATTTGTTCAAGGACCATGTAAATAGGATTAGCACCCAAGAAAATGCATCCATTCTTGGTGTGGTGTAGGTTGTTCTAACCTACCCCATAGCTTAGATGTTTTCCTACTATCCTATCCAGTGTTAGGAAATGTAATGGCTTTAATTTCGTTTTTGCTTCTGATAACACTCATGAAATAATAAAAGATTTTACATTGTTCCAGAAATTTATGCCAGTGAAGTCAATAGTGTAGATCAGTTATTACAATGTCTCTGTAGTGGTCTCTAAAATGTAATGACAGAAACAGACTCACAGACATAGAGAACAGACTTGTGGTTGCCAAGGGGGAGGGGGAGCAGGGGAAAGTTGGACTAGGAGTTTGGGATTAGCAGATGCAAACTATTATACATAGGATGGATAAACCACAAAGTTCTACTATATAGCATAGGGAACTATATTCATTATCCTGTAATAAACTGTAATGGAAAAAAAAAAAAAAGAAAATGTAACGAGACTTGGCCTGAACACCTATGATCCAGAACCTAATCTGCCAGTCATTAGGTGTGCCATGGTGGTCAGATCTTTTAAGCCTCCTGTTCCTGACTTATTATTTATGACATGGGAATAGTATATTCATTTATTTATTGAGCATCTGCTATGTGCTTGGCGCTCTGTTGGGACTGGGGAAATAGTGGAAAACAAAATAAATTCCCACCTGCATTGAGCTTACATTCAAGTACAGAAAGACAGATAGAAACCAGTGCTACTGGGGAGGGAGATACTATTTTATTTGGGGAGTGAAGGAAGGGTTCTGAATAGGTGACATTTACGTGAAACTTGGAAGAAGTGAGGGAGAAAGCCATGTGTCTATCAGGGCAAAGTGTGTTTCAGGAAGAAGGGAGGGCACCTATAAGAAGCCTGAGAAGAAAATAGTTTTTTTTTTTTTCACCTTCATTATAGGGCTGCTATGAGGATCAAATGAAATAATATATGTGATCTGTATATTATTATGTATTATGGTCATCTTCACTACTGTTGTAATTAGTGTTTTTATAGCTTATTGTTGCAAAATGAACTGTTTTATGTTTCATTAAAAGAGAAATTCTCTGACAGAAAACTTAAAGGACATGTAGAAACTGCCATAATCTTGAGGTTCATAGTGAAAACACACTTTACTTTCAAAGAATTTATGAACTACTAGAAGAAATATGTGGGGAAAAAAGCAGAATATAAGAGGAAATAAGGCAAGGCAAGGGTTAGGTTGATGTCAGCAGTCTGGTGAATCATCTCTGAGATCTGAGAATTCAACGATTTTTGCAACATTGAGATTGATTTCTCTGCTAAGGGATCCTTCCCTCTACATCGTTTCCCTCTTTCCCTCTCCTTCTCTTTCCTTTCTTTCTTGTTTATCCTGCCTCTTGCACACAAATTTTGAGGTGGTTCACAAGGAGAACACAAACAATAAATAGTGGTTAAGAAAGAGGAACTTATAGCGTCACATGAGTATAGCTAAGAACACATTTCTTAATGTTCAATTAACACTATTATAGGTATTTTCATGACAAGTTAAGCAGCAGGCACATTTTATAATTTTCTCAGATAAACAGGAGTGCAGAGAAGTTGGCTCCTTGCTTCTGCTTCTCTAATGTTGGGGAACAGTTGTCTTGAGTACGGAAACACCCTCAACACCTATTTTTTTCTATATGTACATGAACAAATGTTCAAAATCCTTTGTGATGTGAGACAGGGTAAACAAATAAGTTGGGAAACAAAAAAACAGAACTGAAAGAATGTTTATCAAGACACATAATAAGAGAGAATTGCTATAGGGAGATGATTTAGCATTAGTTGAAATACCCATTCCTGGGGTAAGTCACATAGTATTTAGTCATGCCTGTTTATAGATACCACCATCATGCATTTTAAATATCATTGAAAAGTATAAATATATTCCCAAGCTTTGACACTAACCTCCGCCATGATCTGAAAAGCAGAACATCTTTTGTAATGCTTTGTAGACAATAAGTTCTATATCCTTTCATTGACTCATTTATTTAGTCATCTTAGGTTCAACATTTACTATGCTTTCCGTGTACCTGCTGTATAACTTGAGGTCATGGTTTTATTCTGCCTGGAAAAAGAAGCAGTTTCTGGAGGTATAGAACACTGGGCTTTTAATTGCTTTAGCTGGCAAAGAGAAAAGCATTTCTGCCTGAGTTCTCCCAGGTCTCTTTTCTCAAGTTCATGCCAAGTGCTACTCCCATCCCCCATCAAATCACTCCAAGGAGATTCAGGATTGTTAAACTTGAGGACACGGGGAGGGGAAAGGGTAAGCTGGGATGAAGTGAGAGAGTGGCATGGACATATATACACTACCAAATGTAAAATAGATAGCTAGTGGGAAGCAGCCACATAGCACAGGGAGATCAGCTTGGTGCTTTGTGACCACCTAGAGGGGTGGGATAGGGAGGGTGGGAAGGAGATGCAAGAGGGAGAGGATATGAGGATATATGTATACATATAGCTGATTCACTTTGTTATAAAGCAGAAACTAACACACCATTGTAAAGCAATTGTACTCCAATAAAGATGTTAACAAACAAACAAACAAACTTGAATGTGCTTAAGGCGCACCTGGAGTGCTCGATACAAGGATAGAGATCCTGATTCAGCACATCTGGGGTGCTGCCCAGAATCTGTATTTTCCATAAGGACCCAGGTGCCTCAGATGGTCTGTGGACCACACTGTGAGAAACACTGTTTAAACAAATTTACTCAAAGGTAAAGAAGTCTTTAAAGGAACTGAACGTTGTAATGAGAGACAAGTGGCTGGCAGGTGATTCTGCTTGAGCAGAAGGCAGGGAGTCCTGTGACACTGGCCAGGGCAAGAGAAAGGATTATTTTTTTAATTAATTAATTAATTAATTAATTAATTAATTAATGGCTGTGTTAGGTCTTCGTTTCTGTGCGAGGCCTTTCTCTAGTTGCGGCAAGTGGGGGCCACTCTTCATCGTGGTGCGTGGGCCTCTCATTATCATGGCCTCTCTTATTGCGGAGCACCGGCTCCAGATGCGCAGGCTCAGTAATTGTGGCTCATGGGCCTAGTTGCTCCACAGCATGTGGGATCTTCCCAGACCAGGGCTCGAATCTGTGTCCCCTGCATTGGCAGGCAGACTCTCAACCACTGAGCCACCAGGGAAGCCCCAAGAGAAAGGATTTTAACATATAATTTTTATAAAATAAAATTATGAGTAAATCTGGTTAGATGGAGCTATGGTGGGTATCAGAAAAATGCACATCAGTTGATTAGAATTAGAAAAGCCTTGAAGGAAAAGGGAGGATTTTTCCCAGGAAGATATGGGTCCCAGAGGAGGAACAATTCCTAAAGAGGCTGTTCCAGTTACTATAGCTATACAACAAACTACCCCCAAACTTTATTACCTAACCAAAAAACAAACAACCCAGTTAAAAAATGGGCAGAAGACCTAAAGAGACATTTTTTTCAAAGAAGACACACACATGGCCAACAGGCACATGAAAAGATGCTCAACATCATTAATTATTAGAGAAATGCAAATGAAAACCACAATGAGGTATCACCTCACACCGGTAAGAATGGCCGTCATTAAAAAATCTACCAATAACAAATGCTGAGAGGGTGTGGAGAAAAGGGACCCCTCATACGTTGTTGGTAGTAATGTAAATTGGTGCAGCCACTATGGAAAACAGTATGGAGGTTCCTCAAAAAATTAAAAATAGAGTTACCATAGGATCCAGCAATCCCACTCCTGGACGTATATCCAGAGAAAACTATAATTCGAAAAGATACATGCACCCCTATATTCATAGCAGTGCTATGTACAATAGCCAAGACATGGAGACAACATAGATGTCCACTGACAGATGAATGGATAAAAAAGATGTGAGATATATATATATATATATATATATATATATATATATATATATACACACAATGGAATACTACTCAGCCATAAAAAAGAATACAGTGATGCTATTTGCAGCAACATGGATGGACCTAGAGAGTAAAAAACTAAGTGAAGTCAGAGAAAGACAAATACCATATCATATCACTTATATGTGGAATCTAAAATATGACACATATGAACTTATCTACGAAACAGAGACAAACTCACAGACATAGAGAACAGACTTGTGGTTGCCAAGGGGGTGGGAGGATGGGGGAGGGATAGCTTGGGAGTTTGGGATTAGCAGATGTAAACTATTATATATAGAGTGGATAAACAACAAAGTCCTACTGTATAGCACAGGGAAGTATATTCAATATCCTGTGATAAACCATAATGAAAAGAATATGGAAAAGAACGTATATATATGTATAACTGAATCACTTGGCTGTACAGCAGAAATTAACACAATGTAAATCACTATACTTCAATTAAATAAAATTTTTAAAAAAGTCAGTGTTTAAAACAGCATCCATTTTAATATGCTCATGGATTAGGAATTTGGATAGGGCACATGGGGACCAGCTAGCCTCTGCTGTAGGGTGTCTGGGACTTCAAGTGGCAAAACTCAAAGGCTAGGGGTAACTCAATGGATGGGCCTGGAATTATCAACAGGCTCTTTCACTCTTGTGTCTGGTATCTGTACTGCACTGATTGGAAGGTCAGGGCTGACAACTGGAGTTTCCACACGTGGCCTGTCCATGTAGCTTGGCCTTCTTGCAATATGGTGACCTCAGCATATTTGGACTTCTTACATAGTGGCTCAGAGCTCCAAGCATGACTGTTCCAGTAAACAAGGTGGAAGTTGCATCATCATATGATTATGGCCCAGCCTCAGAAGTCACACAGTGTCACTTATGCCAAACCCTACTGGTTGAAGCAGTCACAATCCCACCCAGATTCAAGGAGAGAATGAAACCCCTACAAGGTAGTGGCAAAGTCATATGGTAAAAAGAGCACATGGCATGAGGAATATTGATGTACCATCTTTGGCAAATAAAATCTGTTGGGATCTAGGGAGTTGGGTGGCTGGAGGAATAGGAACAAAATGGATAAATCAATAGTAGTAAGTTTATTCAATGCAATACCACATAGTAGTGAAACGAGTGAACTACAATACACACATTAATGTGGATGAAGCTTAGAAACACTGTGTCTTTAAAAGTGCAAGTTCCAGAGAAGAGAGGAGACGATGGCAGAAGAGTAAGATGCGGAGATCACCTGCCTCCCCACAGATACATCAGAAATACATCTACACGTGGAACTGCTCCTATAGAACACCCACTGAATGCTGACAGAAGACCTCAGACATGCCAAAAGTCTGAGCCGTGTGGATGAAAGGCTCTTGGTGCTCCAGCCAGGCATCAGCGCTGTGCCTCTGAGGTGGGAGAGCCAACTTCAGGACACTGGTTCACAAGAGACCTCCTAGCTCCACATAATACCAAATGGCGAAAACCTCCCAGAGATCTCCATCTCAACACCAAGACCCAGCTTCACTCAACGACCAGCAAGCTACAGTGCTGGACACCCTATGTCAAACAACTAGCAAGACAGGAACACAGCCCCATCCATTAGCAGAGAGGCTGCCTAAAATCATAATAGGGCCACAGACACCCCAAAACACACCACCAGACGTGGACCTGCCCACCAGAAAGACAAGATCCAGCCTCATCCAGCAGAACACAGGCACTATTCCCCTCCACCAGGAAGCCTACACAACCCACTGAACCAACCTTAGCCACTGGAGGCAGACACCAAAAACAACGGGAACTACGAACCTGCAGCCTGTGAAAAGGAGACCCCAAACACAGTAAGATAAGCAAAATGAGAAGACAGAAAAACACACAGCAGATGAAGGGGCAAGGTAAAAACACACCAGACCTAACAAATGAAGAGGAAATAGGCAGTCTACCTGAAAAAGAATTCAGAATAATGATAGTAAAGATGATCCAAAATCTTGGAAATAGAATAGACAAAATGCAAGAAACATTTAACAAGGACGTAGAAGAACTAAGGAGGAAACAAGCAACGATGAACAACACAATAAATGAAATTAAAAATATTCTAGAAGGGATCAATAGCAGAATAACTGAGGCAGAAGAACGGATAAGTGACCTGGAAGACAAAATAGTGCAAATAACTACTGCAGAGCAAAATAAAGAAAAAAGAATGAAAAGAAATGAGAACAGTCTCAGGGACCTCTGGGACAACATTAAATGCACCAACATTCGAATTATAGGGGTCCCAGAAGAGGAACAGAAAAAGAAAGGGACTGAGAAAATGTTTGAAGAGATTCTAGTTGATAACGACCCTAATATGGGAAAAGAAATAGTTAATCAAGTCCTGGAAGCACAGAGAGTCCCATACAGGATAAATCCAAGGAGAAACACGCCAATACACATATTAATCAAACTATCAAAAATTAAATATAAAGAAAACATATTAAAAGCAGCAAGGGAAAAACAACAAATACCACACAAGGGAATCCCCATAAGGTTAACAGCTGATCTTTCAGCAGAAACTCTGCAAGCCAGAAGGGAGTGGCAGGACATATTTAAAGTGATGAAGGAGAAAAAGCTACAACAAAGATTACTCTACCCAGCAAGGATCTCATTCAGATTTGATGGAGAAATTAAAACCTTTACAGACAAGCAAAAGCTGAGAGAGTTCAGCACCACCAAACCAGCTTCACAACAAATGCTAAAGGAACTTCTCTAGGCAAGAAACACAAGGGAGGAAAACGTACAATAACAAACCCAAAACATTTAAGAAAATGGTAATAGGAACATACATATCAATAATTACCTTAAATGTAAATGGATTAAATGCTCCCACCAAAAGACATAGACTGGCTGAATGGATACAAAAACAAGACCCATATATATGCTGTCTACAAGAGACCCACTTCAGACCTAGGGACACATACAGACTGAAAGTGAGGGGATGGAAAAATATATTCCATGCAAATGGAAATCAAAAGAAAGCTGGAGTAGCAATTCGAATATCAGATAAAATAGACTTTAAAATAAAGACTATTACAAGAGACAAAGGACACTACATAATGATCAAGGGATCAATGCAAGAAGAAGACACAACAATTGTAAATATTTATGCACCCAACATAGGAGCACCTCAATACATAAGGCAAATACTAACAGCCATAAAAGGGGAGATCAACAGTAACACAATCATAGTAGGGGACTTTAACACCTCACTTTCACCAATGGACAGATCATTTAAAATGAAAATAAATAAGGAAACACAAGCTTTAAATGATACATTAAACAAGATGGACTTAATTGATATTTATAGGACATTCCACCCAAAAACAACAGAATACACATTTCTCTCAAGTGCTCATAGAACATTCTCTAGGATAGATCATACCTTGGGTCACAAATCAAGCCTTGATAAATTTAAGAAAATTGAAATCGTATCAAGTATCTTTTCCGACCACAACACTATGAGACTAGATATCAATTACAGGAAAAGATCTGTAAAAAATACAAACACATGAAGGCTAAACAATACACTATTTAATAACCAAGTGATCACTGAAGAAATCAAAAAATACCTAGAAACAAATGAAAATGGAGACACGATGACCCAAAACTTATAGGATGCAGCAAAAGCGGTTCTAAGAGGGAAATTTATAGCAAAACAATCCTACCTTAAGAAACAGGAAACATCTCAAATAAACAACCTAACCTTGCACCTAAAGCAATTAGAGAAAGAAGAACAAAAAAACCCCGAAGTTAGCAGAAGGAAAGAAATCATAAAGATCAAATCAGAAATAAATGAAAAAGAAATGAAGGAAACGATAGTAAAGATCAATAAAACTAAAAGCTGGTTCTTTGAGAAGACAAACAAAATTGATAAACCATTAGCCAGACTCATCAAGAAAAAAAGGGAGAAGACTCAAGTCTATAGAATTAGAAATGAAAAATGAGAAGTAACAACTGACACTGCAGAAATACAAAGGATCATGAGAGATTACTACAAGCAACTCTATGCCAATAAAATGGACAACCTGGAAGAAATGGACAAATTCTTAGAAATGCACAACCTGCCCAGTCTGAACCAAGAAGAAATAGAAAATATGAACAGACCAATCACAAGCACTGAAATTGAAACTGTGATTAAACATCTTCCAACAAACAAAAGCCCAGGACCAGATGGCTTCACAGGCGAATTCTATCAAACATTTAGAGAAGAGCTAACACCTATCGTTCTCAAACTCTTCCAAAATATGGCAGAGGGAGGAACACTCCCCAACTCATTCTACGAGGCCACCATCACCCTGATAGCAAAACCAGACAAAGATGTCACAAGGAAAGAAAACTACAGGCCAATATCACTGATGAACATAGATGCATAAATCCTCAACAAAATACTAGCAAACAGAATCCAACAGCACATTAAAAGGATCATACACCATGATCAAGTGGGGTTTATTCCAGGAATGCAAAGATTCTTCAATATATGCAAATCAATCAATGTGATACACCATATTAACAAATTGAAGGAGAAAAACCATATGATCATCTCAATAGATGCAGTAAAGCTTTTGAGAAAACTCAACACCCATTTATGATAAAAGCCCTGCCTAAAGTAGGCATAGAGGGAACTTTCCTCAACATAATAAAGGCCATATATGACAAAACCACAGCCAACATCATCCTCAATGGTGAAAAACTGAAACCATTTCCACTAAGATCAGGAACAAGACAAGGTTGCCCACTCTCTCCACTATTATTCAACATCGTTTTGGAAGTGTTAGCCACAGCAATCAGAGAAGAAAAAGAAATAAAAGGAATCCAAATTGGAAAAGAAGAAGTAAAGCTGTCACTGTTTGCAGATGACATGATACTATACACAGAGAATCCTAAAGAGGCTACCAGAAAACTGGTAGAGCTAATCAATGGATTTGGTAAAGTAGCAGGATACAAAATTAATGCACAGAAATCTCTTGCATTCTTATACACTAATGATGAAAAATCTGAAAGTGAACTCAAGAAAACACTCCCGTTTACCATTGCAACAAAAAGAATAAAATATCTAGGAATAAACCTACCTAAGGAGACAAAAGACCTGTATGCAGAAAATTATAAGACACTGATGAAAGAAATTAAAGATGATACAAATAGATGGAGAGATATACCATGTTCTTGGATTGGAAGAATCAACATTGTGAAAATGACTCTACTACCCAAAGGAATCTACAGATTCAATGCAATCCCTATCAAACTACCACTGGCATTTTTCACAGAACTAGAACAAAAAATTTCACAATTTGTATGGAAACACAAAGGACCCCGAATAGACAAAGCAATCTTGAGAATGAAAAATGGAGCTGGGGGGGGCTTCCCTGGTGGCGCAGTGGTTGAGAATCTGCCTGCTAATGCAGGGGACACGGGTTCGAGCCCTGGTCTGGGAAGATCCCACATGCCACGGAGTGGCTGGGCCCGTGAGCCACAACTGCTGAGCCTGCACGTCTGGAGCCTGTGCCCCGCAACGGGAGGGGCCGCGATAGTGAAAGGCCCGCGCACCGCGATGAAGAGCGGTCCCCGCACCGCGATGAAGAGTGGCCCCCGCTTGCCGCAACTGGAGAAAGCCCTCGCACGAACCGAAGACCCAACACAGCCAAAAATAAATAAATAAATAAATAAATAAAAAAAAAAAAAAAAAAAAAAAAAAACTGCTAACTCAATTTAAAAAAAAAAAAAAAAAAAAAAAAAAATGGAGCTGGGGGAATCAGGCTCCCTGACTTCAGACTATACTACAAAGCTTCAGTAATCAAGACAGTATGGTACTGGTACAAAAACAGAAATATAGATCAATGGAACAGGATAGAAAGCCCAGAGATAAACCCACGCATATATGGTCACCTTATTTTATCTTTGATAAAGGAGGCAAACATATACAGTGGAGAAAAGACAGCCTCTTCAATAAGTGGTGCTGGGAAAACTGGACAGGTACATGTAAAAGTATGAAATTAGAACACTCCCTAACACCATACACAAAAATAAACTCCAAATGGATTAAAGACCTAAATGTAAGGCCAGACAGTATCATACTCTTAGAGGAAAACATAGGCAGAACACTCTATGACATAAACCACAGCAAGATCCTTTTTGACCCACCTCCTAGAGAAATGGAAATAAAAACAAAAATAAACAAATGGGACCTAGTGAAACTTAAAAGCCTTTGCACAGCAAAGGAAACCATAAACAAGACCAAAAGGCAACCATTAGAATGGGAGAAAATATTTGCAAATGAAGCAACTGACAAAGGATTAATCTCCAAAATGTACAAGCAGCTCATGCAGTTCAATAACAAAAAAAACAAACAACTCAATCCAAAAATGGGCAGAAGACCTAAATACACATTTCTCCAAAGAAGATATACAGATTGCCAACAAACACATGAAAGAATGCTCAATATCACTAATCATTAGAGAAATGCAAATCAAAACTGCATTGAGATATCACCTCACACTGGTCAGAATGGCCATCATCAGAAAATCTGCAAACAATAAATGCTGGAGAGGGTGTGGAGAAAAGGGAACACTCTTGCACTGTTGGTGGGAATGTAAATTGATACAGCCACTATGGAGAATAGTTTGAAAGTTCCTTAAAAAACTAAAAATAGAACTACCATACGACCCAGCAATCCCACTACTGGGCATATACCGTGAGAAAACCATAATTCAAAAAGAGTCATGTACCACAATGTCCATTGCAGCTCTATCTACAATAGCCAGGACATGGAAGCTACCTAAGTGTCCATCATAGGATGAGTGGATAGAGAAGATATGGCACATATATACAATGGAATATTACTCAGCCATAAAAAGAAACGAAATGGAGTTATTTGTAGTGAGTTGGATGGAGTTAGAGTCTGTCATACAGAGTGAAGTAAGTCAGAAAGAGGAAAACAAACATAGTGTGCTAAAAAAAAAAAGGTCATGAAGAACCTAGTGGTAAGATGGGAATAAAGACACAGACCTACTAGAGAATGGACTTGAGGATACGGGGAGGGGGAAGGGTAAGCTGTGACAAAGTGAGAGAGTAGCATGGACATATATACACTACCAAACGTAAAATAGCTAGCTAGTGGGAAGCCACCGCATAGCACAGGGAGATCAGCTCGGTGCTTTGTGACCACCTAGAGGGGTGGGATAGGGAGGGTGGGAGGGAGGGAGATGCAAGAGGGAAGAGATATGGGAACATATGTATATGTATAACTGTTTCACTTTGTTATAAAGCAGAAACTAACACACTATTGTAAAGCAATTATACCCAATAAAGATGTTAAAAAAAAAAGTGCAGGGGTTTCCCTGGTGGCGCAGTGGTTGAGAATCTGCCTGCTAATGCAGGGGACATGGGTTCGAGCCCTGGTCTGGGAAGATCCCACATGCCGCGGAGCAACTAGGCCCGTGAGCCACAACTACTGAGCCTGCACATTTGGAGCCTGTTCTCCGCAACAAGAGAGGCCGTGATAGTGAGAGGCCCGTGCACCACGATGAAGAGTGGCCCCCGCTTTCTGCAACTAGAGAAAGCCCTCGCACAGAAACGAAGACCCAATGCAGCCAAAAATAAATTTAAAAAAAAAAAGTGCAAGTTCCAGAATATTTACAGTATGCTACCATTTTTACAAAGCTCAAAATATTTAAAAATATGTAACACATTTTTCTTGTTTAGGTTTACCTACATATGTGATATGACCCTAAAGAAAAAGCAAGCCAGTGAGAAAAAGGAAAGGAAACTTTGAAAGAGTGGTGATTTCTGGGGAGTTCTGGGTGTTGAGATGAAGGAATGGAGCTGAATATACAGGGGAATTTCTAGGTTCCAATGCTGCCCTACTTTTAAAGTGGGGGATGGGTTCATGGGTGTTTATCCCACCCTCTACTCATTTATTGCTATTTTGTCCATGCTGACTGAGTGATTAATTTACTTGTTCATTCAACAAATATATCTATATATTGAGAGCCTCGTATGTGCCCGGCATGTATGAGGCAGTGAGAATAAAAGGATGAATAAGGTAGTCGTGGGTCCCACCTTTTCAGAAAGGGTTTATTGTGAACAAGTACACAGTGGAGGAAACAAACAAACAGGGAATGACGTATAATGAGATAAGTCCTCCCACAGGAGACCAGAAGTCGTGAGTGGCACATGACCCAGACTCGAAGTCAAGAGAGATTTCTGTAAGTAGAAAACATATCCACAGAGATCTGAAAGATGAATAGAAAGCGGGAAGAGCATGTACTCTTGGAGGGTTTGTATTATTGAACGAACTTGGAAGACAAAGCAGGAAGTAGCCAGAGGTAAGCTTAGATAGTTAAATAGGGTCTAGCTCCTGAAAGGCATTGGAAACTATTTGCATTCATAGGGACTCTTGGTTGCAAGGGCCTGGAGCACACCTCAACCAACCCAAGTGAGAAGATGATTTTTATCATAAATACACTGTACCATCTACAGAGCCCAAGGACACGGGAGGGTCTCATTTACAGGGACATCCGAAACCAGGAACGCGAATGCCATGAGCAATCTCTTGCGCTGTTCATCTTGGTGTACCACCTTTCTCTCTGCTGACACCTCTGCTTCTGAAAGTCACATAACAGAAAACATGACCACTGACTCCCTCAGTCCAGGTCCTAAAATCCAGGGGAAGAAACCTATCAACTGTGGCTGGAGTAATAACGCAGCTCTCTTGGAAGCCATGTAGAAGGATGGGAGCAATTGCTTGAGAAAGGATCCTCCAATGTCCATGTCTCTCTGTTAAGGACGGTACTTTTTCCCTAAAAGTAATAGAGTTTTAATAGGATGACAATATAACCTGATCTGCATATTAGAAAGATGAATTTGTCCAGAGTTTGGAGAATGGTCTGGAGTGGTGGTGATAAGGTCTCAGAGAGAAAGATGAGTTGGAAGCTTGCTGCAGGGGAGAAAATGTGTTGTGAGACACCGAAGACTTGGTAAATTTCTGTTTATTTTCCACTAGACCTGAGTGTTTCAAACGGTGTCATTAGAGCAATTTTCCAAAAAGTCTAGCACCCAAGGAGGGGTGGGAAATATCTTTGTAACCAATAAAATAGCTTTCTCTAGGAAAGTAATAAGGCCCCTTCCTTGTCTTGATTCCTGCAGAACAAATAGAATTCTCAGAGATGTTTTGAGGCGTCTTTAATGTCTGCATTCACCCTTTTCATTTTATTTTCACTGCCACAGTCAGTGGGTAGGTCCAGGTTTGGGAACCCCCCCTTTTAGAAAAAAACATAAAAAGTTATAAACACAAAATTAGAAGTGGAAGTAATTTTTATTTAGACTGAGATAAGGAATCAGAGCTGACAAATACCACAAACATTACGAAATCCATTAAAAAACAAAACATTTTTATTAATTCCCTGCTTGATATACCTCACCACATTTTTTCCCCCTGAATCATGTATTTTTTGGCTACATACTTGTTGATTATCATTTTATAAGCTAAGGATTGTGGAACATTTTCTATAGAGAGACTAGATAGATAAGTCTTTTCTCCAACTTGGTGGATTGAAATTAAAAAAAAATTATTAATAGTTTAAAAATTTCTTTCGCCATCACAAATCATTATTGGTAATGTCACATAAATTGTTCTCAATTGTAAATTGTTCTCAAATTTATGAAAGAAACTGTCAATTTTTTTTCCACAAATGATTTGCTTTAGACTTTCTGTGAGGTGGGGCTAAAGGTATGTGTTATATAAACCTGGGAATTTTGATAAATCCTACTTTGTACAACTTCTGATTTAAAAAGAAATAAAGTATTGTGTGTTTATAATTATAATACAGTTAAACAGTTATAATGCTTATGCTGCATTGTTGAATAAATTCCCTACAGGAGAGAACATCTATTTTGATTAGTTACCAATGAGAATAAAATCATCCACTTCTAACTTTACACATCTGATGGTTAGAAGAATTTTCTACAGACCGGTTCTGGCTCCATATATTTCAAATTTGTTTCTCTTCCATCACCTACACCTTTGGGGCCTGAGGGCCTTGGGGGATGTTACACAATTTGTGGTTCTGTACCTTCCTGTAGAGTTGGCACTTGGGCATGGAGTATTTCTGAAACCGGTTCTGCACAAGGAAAGATGCTAATAACTTAAAAATACAGGGAAGTGAATGAAAACCATATAAATATACCCCACTAAACCCTAACTAAATTTTTCTCCCATTCAAATTCCCCCTAGTCTCATTCCCCAAATGCCCACAATCTCTCTAGAGTACAAGAGAAAAGTGACAAGGAAGGAAAGTATGGGTGTATCATGGACTGAATGTTTGTGTCCCTCCAAAATTCCTGTGCTGAAGCCCTAAACCGGATTGTGATGGTGTCAGGAGGTGGGGCTCATGGGAGGAAATTAGTGTTAGATTAGGGCATGAAGGTGGTGACCTCATGATCAGATTAATTTGTGTCCTTATAAGAAGAGGAAGAGCACTCTCTGTCTCTTTCTCTTTCTCTCTCTCTCTACCTGAGCACACAGGAAGGGCCCCATGAGTACATAGGGTCTCAAATAACCTTCTCCAAGCCAGGAAGAGGGCTCTCACCAGAGCTTACCATGCTGGCACCCTGATCTCAGACTTCCAGCCTCAAGAACTGTGAGAAAATAGATATCTGTTGTTGAAGCCCCTCAATCTATAGTATTTTGCTATGGACGCCCAAACTGACTAATAGGTAGAAAGAGACAGTAGTCTTCATCAATTAATACCTTATTTTTGAGAAGTTGACAACACCACATGATTATGCAAAGCTATTGCTATCTTCACATCATTTCTGAGGCCCTGGATGAGGCTCATGCAAGGAAGGGACCAAAAATGAAGCTTCATTAGCTTCATGGTAAATTCATGTCTGGCCACAACCCTAATTCTAGCCCTTAATATTTAATGCTCAAATCATTGCATTAACCTTCCAGTGAATTTCTCTGGATCAAGTCTCCCCTCTCAACCAGCTTGCATAAGCACTGCAAGAGCAATAATCTTTCCCAGATACAGCTTTCACCATGACCTTCTCTGCTGAAAACCATTGGACACCTATAAAGCCTAAATCCCTTAGTCTGAGGTTCAAGGTCTCTACAATCTGGCTGTAATTTTTGTTTACAAATTTTTATTCTATGGTTTCCTACACAATGGGAGAAACAAGTGAACAATTATTAGTGGCCTACTTAGTTATAGGCTTTTCCCCAAATGTTAATATTTTAAATTCTTGTAACAATCTTGCATAATTTACAAATGAGAGGGCAGAGTTCAGAGACAACAGCTGGGATTGGAGGTGGATCTGGCTGGCTTCAGTTCTCCTGCTCTTCCTATTGTACAATGTGCCACTAGCTTAGTCCTTCACCCTCAGTGTGAATTTAGATGTGGTTAAAGCCTCCATTTAAATCTCATTCTCTGGGGAAATCTTGTCCAGTTTACTGCCTCCTCTACGGCCCTTCCCTACTCTGAACTGCCACAGTATTCGGTATCTTTATTATTCAGCGGGCATGCATTCTACTTGACCTTGTATTTTTAACTTATTTCACTCTTATGTATCCCAACTCTAACTTGGTTGTAAGCCCTTTAGAGGAAGAGACAATGATTGATGCTTTTGTGTATAAATTGTTAACACCTGGCAAGGCTCCCTACACCATTTAATCTATCATTCTAGAATGAGTATATTTTTTTGTTAGTGGGACCCCAAGATTAAGGTAAAATAAAGGGCAAGAGCCAGCCACACTGCCTCTTGTTGTTTCTCTATCCTATTATTAGATTATTAGGGCAGGGAGAGTTGCCACTGGGGTTTGGTATTAGATTCTTCTCAGAAGTACAGCTGCTGATTGACGAGACCTCAGAGAATATTAAAACAGCATGAGTACCAGTTGGCACTAGCTGACACAAGGATGTTATTCCCCAAAGCACCAGTCTCAGGGGTGACCGACACACCCATCAGCTTTCACAATCATGACAGAACACAAAAGAGCTTGGTTTCCTGGGGATTCTGAGCACTTTGAAGAAGAAGTTGAAATTTCCTGAATCACCCTGACATGTGTCCAATGTTCTCTAGTAGAGTTATAAGTTTACCTTTCTATCATATTTACTGTTAGTCTTTATTATTCATAAGGGGTACTAAATTCAATTCTGAAGTTTTACTTTCTATTTTCAACTTTTTTTTATTACATAATATCTGAAATATATACAAAAAGTAGAGAGACTAATATAATGAAGCACCATGTAATCATCACAAAGCTTCTAAAATTAACATTCCATGGTCAATCGTGTTTCATTTTTCTGCTAGTTCTGGATTATTTTGAAGCAAATCCCAGAAATATATTATTTCAGCCTATACTTCTTTGAAAAATATGACAAAGTAAGCCTTTGACAAAAGAAGCTTAATATGGGAAAATTTAGTGATAACACTTTTAATATGACAAATTTTTAAAAAATTATGACATTTGAGTTATATTTATTTATTTAATTTTCCAAAAAATAATTATGCAAAATATCTCTTTCATCTAAAAATCTTGAATGTACAAATCCTGAGTAATATCAAAGAAGACAAAAATTCATCTTGTTTATCCTATTCATTTACTGTAAGCTAGCTAGTAGGAATAAGTAAAATATCCAATAGTAACGAATGTGGATCCGGTGTCTTAGCTGGAAAACACTTTCAACTCTGTTTACCTAATTCATGTTCTACTAGTTCAATTCCTTAACCACACATCTGTGGAATTTCACTCCAGAATGGTCACTGGGTCATTGAGATTTCCCCAAGTGCAATCTCTGAACTTTGGATCTGATTAGAACAACCGAGTCATATATAATGGGGAAGAATATGTTGATGTCAGAAGTCACATCTCTTCCCCCAGCATCTCTCTCCTGATGTCAATTTTCCTCTCACCACTTAAGAGACTGAAGGCTCCTCACAAACTTGGAATGCAGGGCAGATGAAGAAAGTAAAACAGACAGTTGAAAAGACATTTAAAGAACCTATAATGAAACTCATTCAATTTCTTTATCCTTTTAGTTTATGATGTCTCATTGTCTCTTAGAAAGGACTCATGCTTTCCTCCTGGTTGCTATGATGAGACAGATGTGGAACTTTTCATTTTTCTGGATTGTGTAGACTTCAGCTGTCATCTCTAGTGAATGTCAGCTTACAAGACAGCTCCGTTCAGGCTTTTTCTTATTTTTTATTTTTGTAATAGTAAGAAAAAAATGACTGATATGAAGAGAGCGCTGGATTTCTAAACCCCACTGAGGGGAGATCCTCTGCAGAGGGGTAAGTGATGAGGGAACTAGAAGTGCTAGGCTGGGAGAAGGTGTAGGATCTTCTCTGAATCTGAGAAGGGGGCAAGCTGGTGGTTTGGGAGTGTGAAGAGTAGTAGAAATCTCTGCATTGTTTCCTCCCTCTTGTGCCCCTAGGGAGGTAGGACCATAGGTGTTGGGCTCCCATTCTCAGCAAACCCCCACCACCACCACATCTCAGCTCTGGAGCCACCATGTGGTTTGGGCAATGAGCAGCCTACCCGACATGATGACCAGCATAGGCTAAAAGAACAGTGGACTTCTCCAAACATTCTCAGCCAAGTGAGACTTCCATGATCTACACTGAACCTGAATGAAGGGGGGTGATGGAGCCCCAGTAATAACCACAACTGATTTTCCTACAGGCTATTGGTTAGATTAAATGATATTCAGAAAAATAACAAATGTGGCATTTCTTAAACTTGAGATGTGGAGTAAAACTGATGACAGCTGCATTTTATACTTTGCCTAATTCTTTAATTTAAGAATCCTCATAACTATTAAGGAAACTTTCTTTCAATGGGATTATAATATTCATGAGTTTCAAGGTTCTTTTGGGTCATACGTTATGAACTGAATTGTGTTCCCCCCACTGTAAAAAAGAATCACATATTTAAGCCTCAACGCCCCCAATGTGATGGTATTTGGAAATAGGGCCTTTAAAGAGATAAAGTTAAATGAGGTCATAAGGGTGGGGCCCTAATCCAATATGACAGATGTCCTCATAAAAGAGAGAGAGATCCCAGCAGTGTGTACACAGAGGAAAGGCCATGTGAGGGCCACAGCATGAAGGCAGCCATCTACAATCCAAGGAGAGAGGCCTCAGGAGAAACCCACCCTGCCAAGACCTCCGTCTCAGACTTCCAGCTTCCAGAACCATGAGAAAATAAATCTCTGTTGTTTAAGCCACCCAGTCTGTGGTATTTTGTTATGGCAGCCCCAGCAAACTAATATGCCATAGTTAATACTTTGATATAGAGGTCTTTATTTTCACAGAAAATCTACACTATGGTACTCTAGTAGAAATTCTCCAACTGTGTGGAGTTGATTTATTCTCTATTGGCTAAAATGATTCACTTTCTGGAAAGAGTGTAGCAAAGAGATACTGGGATGCCATTGACCAAACACACAGAAAGAGGTTGCTGCTCAAAGAGGGACTAAAAATAATGGAGGGAGTAAGCATATATGCAGGATGGGGAGGCTGTATCACTGTAAGTTAAAATAGGAAATACTTTCCCCAGAGACTGTGGTGATGCGAGCATCACATTAACTTTTGTTAATATGGAGGTGCTGAATCCATGCTAGTTAACCAGGGAGACTATATTACATTATAAACATTACTTTCTTACTGCCATATTTGCCTGTTTGCTGCCATTACAATTCTGCTTAAAATCTTGAAGATTGAGAGTCAATCTTCTTCTGATTTTCTAGGCCTCTAAAATTGCTAGTTAAATTTCATATGTGCTGTCAAAAAAAAAAGAAGGGAGAGAAGACAGGAAAAATACAAAGACAAGGAATACATACTGCTAAACTATAAGTTCCTAGAAGTCAGGGGTGTATCATTGTCTCCTTGAGATCATCAAACACTGTAATTTGCACATGGTGGGCATTTATGAGTGGTTTATTGAATTGCTTCTCCGAGACAAAGAAAAGTACACAGCTAATACGACTGTAGAATAAAGATGAAATTTTGCATATGCCATGTGAAATCAATTTTATCACTTTATAATTATACATTATATAGGAGTAAAAATACGTAAGTAGGTTTTAGCTGGGCTAATCTACTGACAAAAATGTAGGCATTTCTGAATTTCTAGATATTTCCAAATATCTATGGTATTAAATATCGTGAAGAACTAATGAATCGATTATCCCAATTGGTCACTTTTTACTTGGTTCACTTTTTTTCAGCTTTATTGAGATATAATCGACAAATCAAACTGTAAGACAGTTAAAGTATACAGTGTGATGATTATATATATATATGCATATACATATATATGTATATATGTGTGTGTGTATATATATATATATATGCACACACACACACATTGTAAAAGGAGTTCTCCCACAGAGCTAATTAACATATCCATCACCTCACTTATTTACTTTTTTTTTTGGTTTACGTTTTTCAGAAATATTTGATATCAAAAAATTTCTCCTTGTTTAAGAACAAATAGTAGTGAAGATTAATAGTGTCTAAGTTTCCTAAATATATCATCCTGGTAATGTGAACATTTGATTTACAATTTGTCACAAATTAGTATATATCATTATAATAATAGTATATATCATATATTAAAATGAAAAGAAAACCATTACTTTTTTTTCTGGGTCTGGTAGGCTCTCCTTTAAATTAAAAAAAAAATTTTTATACAATTTTTAACGGTTACTTTCAATTTACAGTTATTACAAGATATTGGCTCTATTCCCCGTGTTGTACAGTACTTCCTTGAGCCTATCTCACCCCCAATAGTTTGTACCTCTCACTCCCCCACCTCTATATTACCCCACCCTCGACACTGGTAACCACTACCAGAAGTCAGTGAGAATTGAACAAAAGTACACAGTTCTATGTCTGTCGTAAAACCAAACACACAGTAAATTTCCTTCCATCAATCTATCACGTCACCTCTCTGCCACATACTACAAAGTATACACCCTGTTTTAAGGTACAATTGGAACTCAGGGGAGGGAGAGAAGGACCTGGTGGAATATGGGAGTGACGTTACCGATGCTGCAGTACAAGCCCAGTGTGTGTGTGTGTGTGTGTGTGTGTGTGTGTGTGTGTGTGTGTGTTGGCTGAATTTTAGCCATGCTCTCTGCAGGCTCAGCAACCCAATCATGATAACAGCAATAACATCAGAAAGCATTTACTTAGTGTAGACAAAACATAATCTTGTGCTAGGAGGTTTAATTCATTATGTTTAATCCTATCAGAATCTCAGGGCAAAAACAAAGTCTAGCCCGGTTTCTACCTAGAGGAAAAAGTCTAGTAGTGGGGACTTTCTTAACCAAATGATGTAAGAAATGCTGGAGCAGAACTGTCACCCTGCCAATGTCATGTATCAATTTAACCAGTACCTAAAACGGTGGTCAGGAAACTGGGTATTGGCTCTAAATGTTCCAGGAAAAGAAGGTACTGGGCACTCAAGACAGCAGGAACCGACTTTGAAAAGAATCTAGGCACAATACAGTACAACACATTGAGGGAATGACTTAAACAAGCCTCAGAGTTTACCAGAGCCCTGGTACTTTTCTCTTTCTCTCTGAAAAAGGAAAACAAAAACAAACATCCCACTGACATGGTGCTTAGTTTTTACTGAGCCCTTTCTATCAGCTGTTGGACTAGGTATTATCTTTGTAACAGGCCCCTCCAGACATTCTAGTTTATAGGACTGTTGGTGGGCGTAAATTTCATGTTCTATTCTAGAAAATCTCAATTAAGGTTTTTATAAATTGGGTGGCCTTATTCAAAAGGCTACTGAATTTTATATTTTAAAAAATCAATATTATATTTAAACTAAATTTGAGATATTTATTATATTTATATACAGCTAGTTTATTTTCATTTTGTAATTTGCACAAGCTCTGAAGGATAGTAAATTTTGGCTCCTAATCAACTCTCTCATTTTTAAGACAGGAAGTAAAATGAAAAATTATTTGCCTTTGGAGGAAAAAAGGAAGTCTTTGCCATGATTATATCTGCGAATTACTGGTTTTCTAAATCCCACAGAAATAGCAGGGTCCAGTTTTAAACTGTTAAATAATATAAGGACACCCTAAATTATGAATTGCTTTTAAGAGAGAATGTAATCTATGACATAATTAAAACCAATAATTTTATTATTGTCTATTAGAGAAAAGTCCACCTTCCTCTTAACGTTCAACGTGAACAAGTCTGAACATTTTTTTATGTGAAACATATTTTTATGTGAAGCCATAAAGTCCCAAACACAAGTATGGCGAAAGACTAAAGAGAGAAGTAATGGAGATTTTGGTTTCTTCTGCATGTGAGGTGAGCACATCTACTTGTCCTAGACTGAAGTAGTGTGGTGCAGTCACCCCCAGTTTGTAATATGTGTCTTTTTCTTGGAAGAGCTGGTTTTAGGGCACTTGTCCCTTTAAGGGGTTGCAGCTTCAGTTAATTGCATGGGTGTGGTTTTACCCACAGGAAGCTACGTTTTTTAATCTCTCTCCTTTGTCCCTTAGTGTCTTTCTTATTCCTGGAAGACTGCCTGGAAAGAAGGGCATTGTAGGAACCACAGCAGCCTGTACTTCCACAGTTCTGTTTCATGAAGAAGGTCAAGGTCATTTACATTTTGGCTGTAAAATGTAGAAGCTGACCTTCAAACCAAGAGGAAGCACCAGCTTTACAATTTGTCCAGGAAACTCTAATCTTAATATTTCAAAGATGTACATGCTTGATAACCTTTTAAACATCAACTAGGTCAAGGAGTGTATTCTGTGGTGACTACTTTGCATAGTTCTACAATGTAATGTACTTTGAAAATTATGGAATCAATGGAAAGAAAAGACTAGAATCATTTCAGTAGAATTGGATACTACACCTCAGAATTCAAAACTCATTTTGGTGAGCAGTGGAAGGTAAACCTGACACATATGCCCTGATTTACCTAATAAAGTCTTAAAAATGCAGCAAGACTATTAGTTAAACTTTCACATAAGTACAGTAACTTAGGAACACTCTAAAGATCAGTGTTTTTGGCTTAGCCTGTTGCCTCTGCAATTTACTTGCTACTCCAACTGTACGTGCTGGAGAACGCATAAATTATGTTATGGCTTTTTCCTGGGGAAACCAAGTCATCTTCAGAGTCATGACATGACTCCGATGAAATCGGTCCAATAGTTTCAAGCCACAGAGCACTTTCTCTGTTATACATAGTCATGGTTCATTTATTGCAGAGATTCCCAAACACCTTTGGTCGTGACATACTCCAAATCGCCTAATCTGCACAGAAGACTGGAATCAATGGAGAGGATACTCATAGCCGTAGGGCTGGGACAGCAGCTTCCCCAGCCTCCTTCCCATGCGCCTGAGAACGAAGAGCCTTCACATCCTGTACACTTACAGTCCACCTCTAGGCACATCAGTTGATCTATTTAGAGCTACTTTACTGACTCGTCTGTGCAGTCCAGATACCTATCACCTACAGTCAATCATCACATTTTGGAGTTGAACAGGACCTAAGAAAACCTTTGGAGTGACCATTCAATTCACAGATAAGACGACCTAGGGAGAAAGCATCAGCGTGACAGAGTGGGGAAGGGAGGGATTTTGGAAGCAGAACTAGGTCTTAATCTTGGGGTTTCTGTTTAGTATGTCTGTGATCTTAGCCATGCTACTAAACCACTTGGAGTCTCATCTGCAAAACAGGAATAATTATACTTACCTTGCTATAATATTTTAAGATTAGAAACAACGCATGTGTGCCACACACCACATACCTAGCATGGTGTGTGGCACATAATTAATTGCTAATTTGCTAAGTGACTTTCCCAGTTTATAGAGCAAGACAGAGAGCCTGAATTAAAATTCTACACCTAGCTCCCAGCTCAGTGCATTGTTCATACATTGTGATGTCTTGGATATTTCAAAATATTTTGACCTCTTATGTTAAGGATGAATATTTGTGTTCCCCCCTCCAAATTCATATTCTGAAAACTTAACCCCCAAAGTGATGGTTTTAGAGGTAGGGCCTTTAGGAGGTAATTAGGTTTAGGTGAAGTCATGAGGGTGGAGCCCCTGTGATGAAATTAGTGTCCTTATAAGAGGAAGAAGAGATCGGAGTTCTCTTCATCATGTGAAGGAGCAGTGAGAAGGCAGCCATTTGCAAACCAGGAAGAAGGCCCTCACCAGACACCAAATGGGCTGGTACCTTGATCTTGGACTTCTCAGCCTCCAGAACTGTGAAAAATAGATGTCTGTTGTTTAAGTCACCCAGTCAATGGTGTTTTGTTATACCAGCCTGAGTTGACTAATACACTTTACTTCTACATACTTGAGTTTCCTGATGGTGTTGTCACTCACCAATTAAGTGGTTATCAACTCCCACTTTATTGTAGAAAGTAAACCCAAGGGAAAAGAGATCTTTTGGTAAGAATCCCCAAAGCAACCAATATTTGGAGAGCACTTACAGTTTTCAGAGACTTAGAGCCTCTGAATAACCTTGAGGAATTGCAGCCATCCATGTTTTCACCACCCTTGATATACAGATGAGGCAGCCTCAGTCAAAGAAGCTAAGGATGGTCAAGGCTTACCACCTCTGCATAACAAATAGAGGCTGTCCCCAGTCTTATATTTCCACTGCTCTAAGTGCTTCACTGCTGGATTTTGCAGATGACTCTAGATGAAGATGTTGATAGTTCAGACCCCTAACTATACACAGCAGATCAGGATGTAAGTGATTCGAGAAGCAGGAATAAGACACACAGTGATGGTGAAGGCAGTTATGATGGAGGCATGACAAAAGCAGGCACAGGAGGAAACTGTAGGGCAGGGAGCTAAGAAATGCATGAGCTGAAGTCT
The DNA here is from genome assembly GCF_028023285.1 of Balaenoptera ricei. Taxonomy (NCBI): domain Eukaryota; kingdom Metazoa; phylum Chordata; class Mammalia; order Artiodactyla; family Balaenopteridae; genus Balaenoptera; species Balaenoptera ricei. The sequence goes on from NC_082643.1 coordinate 31,917,087, forward strand.
TCTCCAGATGTTTTCAAGCCATCCAGGTTAATTGTAATTTGCTAAAAAGAATTCTGTGATCTGAGGCCTCTGCAAAGTGGCAAGCTGCCACCTAACAGTATCACAGCATGCCTTAGGCACAGACTAACTTTTTCTAGTGTTTTGATAAGATGAAAGAGTATTTTACCAAGTATTACTTAGCTCTTCATTAAACTAAAAAGTTGAAGTGATGGATCAAAAAAAAGTTGAAATGATCAAGTTCAACAAATATTCGTGATATTTGTGATAATCTGAATAGATATAGGCCAAAATCATTGGGAGAACTGATTTGTCACGTAAAGTTGCTACGTTTATTTACCTTGTTTAGAAGACAGAGGAGGTATAAAAATTTAAGGGATTAAGATTAATATCAAAAACGATTACAGAAATGAATCCACATATATTTAGCCTTGTGGGGCCTAAGAAAACATAGGCTGAATTTACTGAAATAGATGTGCTGTTAAAAATAGAGGACTGATCCAGTGAAATCTGCCTTCAACTCCTTCTCCCTTTGGCAAATCACTTGTTCTTTTCAGATGAATTTTTCTCATTTATGAAAGATTGCACTAGCCTTTGGCTTAGCATTTCATTTTAAACTTACTTAATAGAATGATCTAGGTACTAAATGGTAAAAATAATTTCAATTTATTGGACATGTTATATATATATCAGATATTCTGCTGGACTCTACCTGTGCGCATGTGTATTATCTGTAATCTACACTACAGCCAGGCAAAGTGAGTAGTATAAGTCTCATTTCATATGAGGGGGAACTCAGGCTCAGTTCATTTGATGATTGGCTTAGATTAGAATCCAGCCTTGTCTGCTTGTAAGTCCTATGCGCCTTCTTCACCATATACATTCTGATATAAAGGGGTGTACAGATGCTTGATGTTCCAGCCAATTTAAATATACAGTACGACTCACTCATTTATTCTACAAATATTGATTGAAATTTTATTATGTTCCAGGTACTGTGATAAGAGCTGAGTCTACACTGAAGAACACAACAAACAAGTGACCCCTACCCTCTTGGGGTTTTACAATTCTGTAGAGGAGTTTGGTGCTAACTATTCTAGTAAGGAGAAAAACACAAATGATTGTTCGTGATAGGTGCTATTTCAAGTCTCTACATGCTTACTTTAAGAAAAGAAAAAAATTATAATTATGAAAAATAAGACTATAATGCAGCCCTTTTGATTCTTGCATTTTGTCTCTAGAGGTTGCAAAGAAATTTCTCATGGAGATATTCTTTCAACCCCTTCTTCAAAAGATAGAGAATAAGTCATTCCACCCCAGGGAAACATATACACTGACATCTCCTTCTGAATACCCACCATAGGTAGTCTCCCTAACTCTGCTCCTTGAGACAGGGTCTTTGACTACATCTAGAAAGAAAAATAATTGAGAATGTTTCCATTTTTGCAAAGAAGTCACTTAAAAAATACTAATAGCATGAGAGGCACAGGTACACAATTTCCAGGAATTGACTTTTTTTTTGCTTAACATTTTTAACATTGTTATTAGTTAGCAGAGAATTAAACAGCTCTGAGTATTTATTTACTTTGGGAAATGTGAACTAATTAAAGGTAACATCTATGTATCTAATAATAATTAAAATTTATGGTCCCCCCAATATGTTTTCTTTTATTTCAAAATGCAATTTAGCAGACTCTACTATTCATTGTCCTAGGTACAGACTAATGAGATTTGTGGTCTCTAATCTATCTTGATCTCAATCTGTCTGTCAACCTCTCTGCCCTATTTATGCTGAATTTGGCCAAATCTTGAACCTAGTAGTTACTGCAGTTTCTCCCCATTCATTACTAACCCCAACCTGGCTTTGATGCACCTGTTTCTATTTTAAATGAATCTCAAAGTGGAAGATAATCACGTCCAATTTCCACCCATCCTGAGAGTAAAAATCTTTCAGTCAAGTGGAGAACTTCACTGTGGAATTTTCAGTTTCCTTTAAATGGGGCTTAGTCTAAGTAGACTTGCCCAGATGTGCCTGAAAAAGAGTGTCAAAAGGAGAAGATCAAAATAAAGGCACTAATGAAGCCAAGAAGAGTTGCCTATTGTTCTTGACTCTTAGATCCTTTCTTTAAAATGAAATGCTTGCCTGACAAGGATTCAAGTGCTTGCCTTTCTTGACAAAGGCTAACTCAACGTGTTGACATAGGAAGCCTCACATTCAGACTGTGCTAAAGGGAAAGGTCATTTAAATAAAACTTTCAATAGCCCAAGTTCCTGACTTGTAGGTTGGAGGTTCTTATGCCAACTTTCTCCAAGCATGAGAAGTGACTTCGAGTGTAGATACCATTGTCGTTACATTAAAGTAGGGTACTCACGCTGTGTGTATTTCCAGGATGGAGAGTTAGTTCCTCCTTCTTTTCTTCCCATGTAGGCAGAGAAGAGAGTCCTCCTCCCAAACCTCCCTGACTTCAAAGGAAATGTTATATTCCTGTCTCCTCCTAGTGTCAGGACAGGTGTGGAATTAGAGAATTTAGGCAGACAGGGTCTCTCCTTTCTAGAAAAAAAATAGGCAATATATAGAAATATGTATATATATATAACATATATAGAAACTTCTCTAGATTTCTATATGTGGATTGCTATAGAAATCTTATCTACATGTCTATATATAGAAACGTATAAGAAACATACAGAGAAACTTATCCAAAAACATGTATATATTTTGAAATTTTGGAAAAATGTGGCAGCAATCCAATTTTCATTGTAGAGGAAAGAAAGCTTAACTCTGAGTTAGAAAACCTGGATATCTCCTAGTCAGGGGACCTTGAGAAGCACATGAAACCTCTAAATCCAGATTAGTTTCCTCATTGGTACACTAACGGCTGTCCTACTTACCAGATTATTGTGAGCATGAAATAAAGTAATATATATGAAAGTGATTGAAAGACTGTGATGCCCTATGCAATGGTCAGGTATTAAGTATGACACCTGCTTTTACTTGTCTGCACTGGTCACCATCTTGGCTTATGTGCCTTAAGGCCATGTGAGGAGCTCTACAAAATTTATATTGGAAACCAAAGGAGAATGTGATTTGATCTATAAAAATATTTGTTTTGTCTATAACATTTGGAGCTAAAGAGCAAAAAAAAAAAAGAATGTTTGCAAATGAAGTAGAAAAAAAAAAGTTTAGCATGATGCCCTAGTCAAGGGAGTAATTACATATTTCAAGGTGAAAAGTGCAAGTCGCAGGAGATAACTATTCACTGGTGCCAGGACAGCTGTGGGCTTAATCGCAGCAGCCCAGCCAACTGGTACCAGCTCTGCTGTCACTCATCACCTCCTCCTCCCTCTGCTGTTCTGTGAAAGCCATGGAGATTCTTGGCATGTACCTGCAGCAAACTGGAGTTTGGATCTTCTCTTATCAATATATCGGCAAACTGAAATTATCTCAATTAAATTGAACACTGAAGCAGAGTAATTGATCTGAACAGATATGGGTTCACTCCCTAAACATCAGGATCAGTACAAATTTTCATGCCTGTGTTAGCGCACACCACACTCGATTCACTAGCAAACATAAAAGTGTATCCTGGAATAACCATCATACTTTCAGTGTGTTCGGCTTTGCTCTTAACCATTCGCCTTAGCTTGCTTCTTTCCCTTTTTTGGCCAAAGACACCCACATGTGTTTGCTGGCACGTCTATGTTTCTATAATCAGTCTGCACAAGTGTGCACAGCCTGCAGGCTACACTCATCCCTGATGTTTCCCAGTTTCACCCAGACACCATGTACAAAGGCAGGTTCCATGCACTTTTTCAAGGCTCAGTTCAGAATGGCCACGCCCCACTGGCCCTCTTAGGTTCTCCTCTGCAAACATGGATGCTGGTTGGTGCTATGTTTACATGCTGATGTGTTTGCTAAAATTCTGGAGGTTGTGTTTTCTCAACCGTGGTTTCTGGGTTTTATACTATGTGTATGTTTAGGGCTTGGAGTAGAGAAGAATTACTGGTATTTTTATAGTTCTGAACTACTTCCTTCAAAATCCAATTGCCTATTAATATTACTCAGGCACTATGTATCCTAGCTTGTTGCATTCTCTGTTCTAAATATTTTGATATCTCTTGTTTGAAAAGAGATAGTTAAAACACTTCTGCAATAGGTAAGTGTACAGAGACCATGAGAATAAATTTGTGACATTTTCTTGCCAAATGAGTATCAAGATGTGGCATATTAAAAGTTTAATTGAGATTGAATGGAGTCATTTTAAAATTAGCAGAACAGCAGTAAGTTATAAAATTATGGTAGCATTTTGGCACATGTTCTGGTATTCATATATTCACAAGTCTACCTTTCACTTGCTGAAATGGCAAATGGTGACTATATCTATGATATATTAATCATTTTTATGTTTCCTGGAACCATAAATTCAGGCTCAAGTATGCTTGGTTAAGTCTTACATCTTGGGGAGAAATAATTTATATTTTCAAAAATTCCCAGGTCAGAAATTTTACAAAACATTTACAAAATGAATCTCTCTCTATTTCATCTGTGATTAAAACGCAGTGGAAATTTTCAGAAAGGTTACATTCTACCTGAATGTTCATGGGTAGAATTTCTGGAATGCTGGTGCATTCCTTAAGAAGTATTTCTTACAAACACATTTAACATGTATACGTTTAGAAGAATTTTGCTTAGCGGCAGTATCTGATATTAAGAGAAAAAATATTCATAGCTGTGAAAAAAATCTACCTTGGTACAATATTTGCATTCTTGAAAATTTGCATATTTCCAAGAAATGCAATATTTCTAGAAATGCAATATTTTTGTATTGACTTAATAGTAATTTCAGAAATATGTTTTCATACAAACTTATCTTTCAAACAACATATCAGTCACTGTTTGGAATGTGATAAACCTCTCTTCTTCGTTGCACATTTCCCTTCCAAAAGTCTGCAGTGAATATGAAGTGCTTTTGTTCTGAGAAAACGTATTTAATTGTATAAATCTGATAAAATTTCAAGAAAGCACTAGCACAAGATTAGCTAGTTAAATCAGTGCAACCTCATACAATGAATTAATATCCAGCCATTAAAACTCATAAGATAATATCGATGACATGAGAAAATACAAATAATATATGATAAAGGCCTATTGCAAAATTGTAAAAAATAAATTTTGAAAGAAAACAATGTGTGTACACATGGATAGTGAAAAATGCACAGTGAAATATTAACTGTGGTTGTGTTTGAGTGGTAGGTATGTGGATGCTTTTGTTCTTTTCGAAACGTTTCCACATTTTCCAGATTTCTCTGAGAATTGTATATTATTTCATAAGCAGGAAATACATATACTTTAAAATTACTGTGTAGTGCTTCTATAGATCTTTTAAAATTCTATGTTTAACGGGCATGACACGGAGAGTACATGAGATCTTTGTATAGGGATCAGAGCAAGCAAATGGACAGAAATGTAAAACCAGACATTGCATTTGGTGAATGGCAGGTAGATCTATTGAGCTGAAGAGATAGACAGAGCCAGAGCATAGAAGAGCTCTAAACCAAACTAAGAAATTTAGACTCTCTACAGGGTGACCATGAACACTGGTTTACCTGAGAGCCCGATTGTAGTCCTACTGTAGCAGCATAATTATTAATAACATCCCCTTTTATTATCAAAATTGTCTGGGTTTAGATGATAAATTATGCGGTCATCTTACGTAACTACTGGGAAGGCTTATATACCACTGAAGGCTTATTACTGGGAAACTGACACAGTCGGATTTACATTTTGGAAAAGATTCTTGGCTGCACTGTGAAAATGAATTTGGCTGGGGCGGCGTGCAGGAGTGTGGGCGGGGAGATCAACTAGTATACAATTGCAAAGGTAATGCGAACTAAGTCATAAGGTTAGGGTGGAGTGGACAGGAGAGAAAATTCATATGGAACAGCAGGTTTAGACATTCATATAAGAGATATTTTAAGTAGAGGTTTTTGTTTTTGTTTTTAAATGTCATTTGTAGGAAGTTCTACCGCAGCACTGTCCAATAGAACTTTGTGCAGTGATAAAAATGTTCTATATTTGTGCTGTCCACTATGGTACCCACTAGCCACATGGGGGTAGTGACAACTTGAAATTGAGTTTTAAATAATATTAAATTTTTACTAATTTAAATTTGAATTTGAATAGCTCCACATCTCAGGGCTTCTATCCTGGACAAAATACCTCTAGATTTTTTTTCTCTAAACTATGAGAGAAAGATCTGGCCTGGAGTTGTAGCTTTGTTAGAGATCAGTTAGGTACAGGTCTTGTCAATGCATTTGGCCAGCAGAGCTTGTATATTGAGAAAAGAAAAGGGTACCATCTTTAAGAGACTGGCAGTGAAGATGAGCCTGCAAAGGGTCTGTGGAGACTCAGGAGAGGGTGTTGATTTGGTAGTCAAAGAAATTGAGAGTGCCAAGAAGGGAATGATTAACCGTAATCAGAGATCTTATGCTATAGGACATTCAAGTAAAATGGAGACATTTTGGAAGGATTGAAGTTAGGAGATTCTAGATGTAGGGAGACATTTGGAGGTTAACTGAAGAGTCTAGGTCTCATAGAATTGACTGGCATCTGAATTAGGATAATGCTGTTGAAACTCCACCCTCAAAGATAGTACCTAGGGAGAGAGTTCAGAAATAAAAGCAGTGGGATTTGACACCTAATTCAATGAGCTGGGAGTCAAGGGGGTGGGATTCTGAACTGGCTAAGAGGAGATATTGTTAGTAAAAAGGCAAAGTTATGCTTTCCTCTGAGACAGAGGCTGTAGTTTCTGTAAAAGTTGAAACATGAAAACTCAGCCCCATTCCACTCCCTACCCCTATGACCCAATTCTTAAGGAATTGTACAGCAGATTTCTTGATGCAGCTACTTTCATAAGAATTGATGGCTTGGGCCAGTCAGGAAGGAAACCTGTTTCATGAGCGCAGGGAACTGCTTTTGCTTTTTTTTTCCCCTTCTTTGATAATATCAGACAAGAACCTGGAGGTTTGTTTACTGTTTCAGTAGGGCTACTGCAGCAAAGGCCCATAGATGAAAGAAAGGTGGAACCCAAGAAAGGCAGACAGAATCAAAACATCCTCTCCCCATCCCATCCCCAAATAAAAAAGAATAATTACTGAAGAAAAACTCAAAAGTTTACTTTAGGACTGGAAAGATGCATATAGCTCTGTGTTCATCTGTAAATTGCTTTTAGGGGGGCAACATGATGTGTTGGAGTAAACAATTGAACAGGTTGTCCAACCAGTAGACCTGGGTTCTAATGCTTAATTAACTCTATGACCACAGCATGTACACCATTTAACTCTTCTGGGTAACAGTTACTCATTAAACTAGATTAGTGTTCAAGTTTATGTTTTTCAACTTCAAAATTCTATCAGTGTAAAGAAAAATCAGTGTAAAAAATTATATCTAATGTGCTAAAATAAATCTGGATGCATGAAACTGTGCTAAATTTTGTTTACCTGAGTCACAAAATTTCATGCACTGCTTCAACAGATACACTTTAAATAACTTTAATGGTTGTGTTGGCTCTCCATATAGAAATCAGTGTTAAAATAGACAGTACATAGGTAAAGTGAGTTTTGCAAAGTTAACAAAATATAAAATACATAAGGAGTTATTTTCAAATTAGAAAAAAACAAATAATCTAGGCTGAGAGCCTATATGACAAGTTTCAGTTTAAAGAAACTGCTGAAGGCTTCTTAATGGTGCCTGGAGGGACAGACAGTGGTGGGTTAAAGAACACAATACTTTTCATGTTTGGTTTCAATATGTTTTAAAAGAAATGAAGAAAGGAATGAAGAAAGAAAGAAAGAAGAAAAGAAAAAAAGGAAGGAAGGAAGGGAAATGAAGGGAGGAAGAAAGTAAGAAAGGAAGGAAGGGAGAGATAGAGAAAGAAAGAAAGGAAGAGAGAAAGAAAGAAAGGAGAAAATGAAATTGGTTGTTTATTGTTGCAAGAAGAGTTTATGTGGTAGAACATAACTAGAATTTCAGCCCTTAATCTTCCAGTAACTGTGTGGCCGTGGGCAAGTAATTACATCTCTGGGCCCCCATTTCCTTGTCAGTAAAATGTGGGGTTGGGGCCAGAACCTTTTAAAAGTTCCTTCCAACTCTATACTGTTACAACATTGACACTGTAACTCACGTGGCTCAGGACTGTTGATTTGTGCAGTTCAGAAAAGAGCAAAGTGTAGCATTAGGAAAAAAGTCATCTATTTATTTATTTCCTTTTCATGCATATATTCAGTTGCAGGAAACTGTTTTTAGCTGACTGAGGTGGGGAAAAAAGCAGTCTTAGCAGTTAATAATCCCCATTATTCCAGATAAGATGGGGAGTAGCTAGAATCATTAAATCTGCCCAGGGGAGGAGTCCTGAGGACTCACTTCTACTCTCTCTGCCACCCCCTCCCCAACATCATCAATCCTAGGAAGATGTGCTCATCTCTACTGAAAAAAAGATACGGAAAAGCCTCCGTTAGAGAGAAGGAATGGAGGGAGAGCTCAAAAATATCAAGACACTGGACCTGTTGACATTCATGTATTTTCTGCAATTACTAAGTGTTTAACAAAGATTTATTATAATTAGCCTCTTTGCACTCATGTAGTTTGGTTATGCTTTTGAAGCACTGAGGTTACTCTGCAATAACATGAAAAATATCTTAAAATTATCTTTCTTTTTGGAGCAGGGTTGATCAAGGACTTCACTGTCAGAACCTTTAGGCTTATCGAAGTGCTATCTGCAATTCTGAAATTAGGACTGTCCGACATTTTTGAGATTTCCAGAAATCATTTAAGTTTGGACTGCCCTTAAAGACAGAGTGAGGGTAACAGGAGTTCACTCTGCTTCATTTCCCAGGGTGCACATTACTTCTTTGTTTCATGTAAACACAGCTAAAATGATAGAGTGTGATGACTCTGCTTAGAATTGTTGTATTTTTTTTTCTTTTTTTATAGAGATTGGTAAAACCCTTTAAGTGATACAAGGGGCCAGAAGAAAAGCAGTGCTTTCTTTTAATATTAAATCTTGTGGGACCTTAAATATCAGGTTTCAGGAAAAAGGGGTTGTTGTTTGTGTTGTAATGTTCTTGACTTTGGGTGTTAGACCCGGTTCACTCGTAACTGCTCTTTATCCTTCTTGCATCTTGATTGGTGAGGTTATAGTATAGAACTTTCCCTTTACTGGCACAGAAACATTTCAACATCTCTGACTACTTGGCACCATGGCTATTCAGTATGGGCATTTCTGTGAAATCAGTGAAACAATCCATTATCCACATTTTCTGACTACTTAATTCCTTACTGACATTTATTCCTTTACTAAAATGACTTCCGTAAATGTCACTCGAAAATGAATGATCGTACTCAGTCCTCATCCTCCAGGACCACTGTTTCAGTTGGGCTTGGCTGACCAGCTCTTCCCTCTTGAAATGTTCCTTCTCTGATATGTCCAACATCATTACTCTGGTTCTTCCTAATTAATTTTTGTTGTCAGTTTCTTTCCACTTTCCTTCCTCTTCAAACTTGGCAACTTTCTCTTGCCCTATTTTTCTGGAATGTGAGCTCTTTCGTATGGCTTCACTTACCATTTCTAGTCTGATAACTCAAAGTTGAAATCTCTTGCTCTGATTTGTTCTCAGAGTTTCACTCTTGAGTCTCCAGTTGCTTCTTCTATATTTAGTGCTAAATGAAGTTAACTGTGTTTCCAATGAGTTAACTGCATTGAAAAGTTACTAGTAGCTTTTAGCTGTGGAGGCAGAAATTCACTGTGGAGCAGCTCTTTGCTTCCTTAAGTTATACAAATATAAGCCTAATATTTAATCTTATGGTGGTTCTGAATGATAGCAAAGTTATCTATATCAGAGAAGTCAGGTGCTCTATTCAAGGAGATAAAAATATTCTCTGGTATCAATATGGATACAACAGATAAGATTTCATGACAAGAAATTTGCAAATTCAGAATAAATAAGTACCTTTAAAACCACAACTTCTTAAAACGGATGCAAGAAAACAAAGCCTGAATAGTTCCATTTAAAAATATGGAATCTCTCTTTTAAAATCTTCTCAGAAAGAAATATCCAGGCCCAGCCAATGCTCTGGATATTTAAGGAGGAAATATTACTAATGGCCAATTACCAGGCCATTACAAAAAAAGGATCAAGAAGAGGTTGATGTCTTTCATGAACATACAAGAAAAAATCCCAAACACAGTATTAGCGAAGAGAATTCCACACTATGTTGAAAGGATAATATTTCACCAGGGTTGCAGATTTGGCCCGTGAGAGGGTCAAATTCTACTTTTTCAGTATGCTCATTTCTTGCCTGAGGGCTTTTCTGGAGCTGCAGAAGACCCTCTGTCTCCATGCATGGAGGTCATAGATACCAGAGAATTAACACTTTCCAGGAACGGTCTTCAACAAATGATTGATTGGTGGGGAAGGCTAGTTTATAAATATTCCAATTCTCTCATCCCTCAGGTGGGATAACTCTAAGACATGTGCCCACACCATTTCCTAGAGTTTCTTGGTCAGCGTGAGCTCTAGTCACTGACCACAGCCACAGGCTTCATAACCCAGCCTCTGTTGGCTTCCTTTCCTTCCCTGTCTCATTTCTCCACTCTCCTTTCAGAATTTTCTTCAACTCTTTAATTATACTTGCAAAGAAATCCTTGTCTCAGACCTGCTTCTGGGGGAACCCAAGCTAAGACAATAACCAAGTTAGACTATTTCAAGAATGAAAAGTAGTTTTAACATTCAAAAATCAGTTCGTTTAATCCATTACTTTTACAGAATGAAGGAGAAAAAATATCATAGCATTAACTCAATAGATACAGTAAAAGTCTTTTCTAAAAACTAATACTTGTTTATGGCAAATATTTTTTTTTTAACAAACTAGGAATAGAAAGGAATTCCTCAGGCTGACAAATAGTATGTACAAAATCTTATAGGAAATATAATACTGAGTCATGAAATATTGAAATTTATTTCCTTAAGATAGGAGACAAAGATATTTGCTAACACTACTTCTATTCAACATTGCACTAGAGGTCCTGGACAGTGAAATAAGGCAAAAAACAAAAACAAAAAACGTAAGGCTTGAAAATAAAGAAACAACTGTCATTATTCACAGACAAAATAACTGTTGCTATAGAAAATCCAGAAGAAGGTGTACATAAATTACTAGAATTAATGAGTGAAGCTTCCAAAATCATTAATTCTAAATCGAGTTAATGTAAAAATAAATTTTATTTCTATAAACTATCAACAAATAATTTCTAGCAACAAATAATTTAAAAATAAAATTAAAAAACACAATACTATGGACAATGGCATCAAAAGCCACAAATACTTGGAAATAAATCTAACCAGTCACAAAGAAAGAAAACAACAGGCCAATATCACTGATGAATATAGATGCAAAAATCCTCAACAAAATACTAGCAAACAGAATCCAGCAGCACATTAAAAGGATCATACAGCACAATCAAGTGGGGTTTATCCCAGGAATGCAAGGATTCTTCAGTATATGCAAATCAATCAATGTGATAAACCATATTAAGAAACTGAAGGAGAAAGGCCATATGATCATCTCAATAAATGCAGAAAAAGCTTTTGACAAAATTCAACACTGATTTATGACAAAAACCCTCCAGAAAGTAGGCATGGAGGGAACTTACCTCAACATAATAAAGGACATATATGACAAACCCACAGCAAGCATCATACTCAATGGTGAAAACTGAAAGCAATTCCTCTAAGATCAGGAACAAGACAAGGTTGTCCACTCTTACCACTATTATTCAACATAGTTTTGGAAGTTTTAGCCACAGCAATCAGAGAAGAAAAAGAAATAAAAGGAATCTAAATCGGAAAAGAAGAAGTAAAGCTGTCATTGTTTGCAGATGACATGATACTATACATAGAGAATCCTAAAGATGCTACCAGAAAACTACTAATCAATGAATTTGGTAAAGTAGCAGGATACAAAATTAATGCACAGAAATCTCTTGCATTCGGATACACTCATGATGAAAAATATGAAAGGGAAATTAAGAAAACACTCCCATTTACCATTGCAACAAAAAGAATAAAATATCTAGGAATAAACCTACCTAAGGAGACAAAAGACCTGTATGCAGAAAATTATAAGACACTGATGAAAGAAATTAAAGATGATACAAAGAGATGGAGAGATATACCATGTTCTTGGATTGGAAGAATCAACATTGTGAAAATGACTATACTACCCAAAGCAATCTACAGATTCAATGCAATCCCTATCAAACTACGACTGGCATTTTTCACAGAACCAGAACAAAAAATTTCACAATTTGTATGGAAACACAAAAGTCCCCGAATAGCCAAAGCAATCTTGAGAAAGAAAAACGGAGCTGGAGGAATCAGGCGCCTGGACTTCAGACTATACTACAAAGCTACAGTAATCAAGACAGTATGGTACTGGCACAAAACCAGAAATATAGATCAATGGAACAGGATAGAAAGCCCAGAGATAAACCCACGCACATATAGTCACCTTATCTTTGATAAAGGAGGCAGAATATACAATGGAGAAAAGACAGCCTCTTCAATAAGTGGTGCTGGGAAAACTGGACTGCTACATGTAAAAGAATGAAATTAGAACACTCCCTAACACCATACACAAAAATAAACTCAAAATGGATTAAAGACCTAAATGTAAGGCCAGATACCATCAAACTCTTAGAGGAAAACATAGGCAGAACACTCTGTGACATAAATCACAGCAAGATCCTTTTTGACCCACCTCCTAGAGAAATGGAAATAAAAACAAAAATAAACAAATGGGACCTAATGAAACTTAAAAGCTTTTGCACAGCAAAGGAAAACATAAACAAGACGAAAAGGCAGCCATCAGAATGGGAGAAAATATTTGCAAGTGAAGCAATTGACAAAGGATTAATCTCCAAAATGTACAAGCAGCTCATGCAGCTCAATATCAAAAAAACAAACAACCCAATCCAAAAATGGGCAGAAGACCTAAATAGACATTTCTCCAAAGAAGATATACAGATTGCCAACAAGCACATGAAAGGATGCTCAACATCACTAATCATTAGAGAAATGCAAATGAAAACTACAATGAGGTATCACCTCACACCGGTCAGAAAGGCCATCATCAAAAAGTCTACAAACAATAAATGCTTGAGAGGATGTGGAGAAAAGGGAACCCTCTTGCACTCTTGTTGGGAATGTAAATTGATACAGCCACTATAGAGAACAATATGGGGGTTCCTTAAAAAACTAAAAATAGAACTACCATACAACCCAGCAATCCCACTACTGGGCATATACCCTGAGAGAACCATAATTCAAAAAGAGTCATGTACAATGTTCATTGCAGCTCTATTTACAATAGCCAGGACGTGGAATCCACCTAAGTATTCATCGACAGATGAATGGATAAAGAAGATGTGGCACATATATACAATGGAATATTACTCAGCCATAAAAAGAAACAAAATTGAGTTATTTGTAGTGATGTGGATGGAGCTAGAGACTGTCATACAGAGTGAAGTAAGTCAGAAAGAGAAAAACAAATACCGTATGCTAATACATATATATGGAATCTAAAAAATAATGGTTCTGAGGAACCTAGGGGCAGGACAGGAATAAAGATGCAGACATAGAGAATGGACCTGAGGTCATGGGGAAGGGGAAGGGGAAGGCGAAGCTGGGTTGAAGTGAGAGAGTGACATGGACATATACACACTACCAAATGTAAAATAGATAGCTAGTGGGAAGCAGCTGCATAGCACAGGGAGATTAGCTCGGTGCTTTGTGTCCACCTAGAGGTGTGGGATAGGGAGGATGGGAGGGAGACGTAAGAGGGAGGAGATCTGGGGATATATGTATATGTATAGCTGATTCACTTTGTTATAAAGCAGAAATTAACACACCACTGTAAAGCAATTATACTCCAATAAAGATGTTAAAAAAAAAATCAAACCAAAGATGAGGAAAATCTCCACACGAAACTATATATAAGACATTACTGAGATAAGTTAAAGAACTAAATAAATGGAGAGATTTTCCATGTTTATTAATTGGAAGACTCAATATCGTAAAGATGTCAATCCTTTCCAAATTGGTCTGTAGATATAATGCAAGTGCAATGTAATCCCAATCAAAAAGTAAAAAAACCAAAAAGCTTTTTTTTTGTCCTGAACAATGTGACAAGTTGATTTTCTATTTATGTGGAAATGTAAATGGTCAAGGATAACCAGGATAGTCTGAAAAGAAGTATGTAGGACTTATGTGATCAGGTATCAAGATTTACTACAAAGCTACAGTAATTAAAATAGGTATTGATGCAACGATAGATTAAAAGGTAAGGAACAGAATAAAATATCCAAAGCTTACCACAAATATAAGGTAATCTGATTTATATTCAAGGTGCTCCTTGTGGGCGCCGGGGGAGGGAAAGCAGAGCAGAGATGGGAAAGAAAACCGTTTTCACAAGTTGTCCAAGACTGATGGATATTCAAATGGAAAAAAAGTAAATATTTATCCTTACCTACTTACTATTGATGGAGGAAAAGAAAGCATGAATAGTTCTATTCAAGGAATGCCATCTAACTTAAGACCCCCCCCAGAAAGAAATACCCAGGCCCAGTGAATACTCCAGATATTTAAGGAAGAAATATTACCTATAGCCAATTTCTGCCACTACAAAATAAAGAATCAACAGGCTAAACTCACTTATGAACAAAAGGTAAAAATCCTAAACTCCATATTAGACATGAGAACGCCACAATACGTCAACCATAGAAAGCATAATACCACACACCCAAAAATCCCAAGTAGTTTGTAAACCTAAATGAGAAAGGTAACCTGATAAAGCTCCTAGAATATAACATAGAGAATATTTTAATGACTAAGATGTTCTTTTTTTAAAAAAAATATTTTATATATTTGGCTATGTCCAGTCTTAGTTGTAGCACATGGGATCTTAGTTGCGGCACACGGGCTTCTCTCTAGTTGTTGCACACGGGCTCAGTAGTTGCAGCGAGCAGCTCTCTAGTTGTGGTGCGCGGGCTCTAGAGTGCGTGGGCTTAGTTGCTCCACGGCATGTGGGATCTTAGTTCCCCCACCAGGAATTGAACCTGCATCCCCTGCATTGGAAGGCGGATTCTTATCCACTGAACCACCAGGGAAGTCCCCTAGATATTCTTAAGTAGGTAAAGCTTCCCCCACCCCACCGCCCCCAGCTTTATTTAGATATAATCGGCATTATAACGTTGTGTAAATTTAAGGTGTTGAACTGACACTTATGTATTGCAATATGATTACCACAGTGGCATTAGCTAAAGCCTCCATCATGTCACGTAATTACCATTTCTTTTTTGTGGTAACAATATTCAAGATTTACACTTTTAGCAACTTTCAAGTATATAATACAGTTTAATTAAACATAATCACCGCACTGTTCATTACATCCCCCGAAGTTATTCATCTTGTAATTGGAGGTTTGTACCCTCTGACCTCCGTTCCATTTCCCCCAGCCCCCAGTCCCTGGTAACCACCACTCTACTCTCTTATCTGTATGAGCTTCTGTTTCTGGATAGCTGTCTAATTGTTTTTCTTTGTAAGGGGACAGAAGGTGGTGTCTTCTCTGTTGCCATTTTGGTTGACAAAGTTTTCTTAAATAGGACCTAAAAAGCTTTAACCATAAAAGAATAGCTTGATAAATTAAACTGTATTAAAACAAAGACTTTTATTTACTAAAAGATATCCTTGGGAGAGCGAAAACTTATTGTTAAATTATAGACTTTAACATAAAAATCATGAAGAATGCTATAGAAAACATTCATGTTCCCATGACCCAGCTTAAGAATAAACCTTTATTGGATATATTACATATATATCCTCCGTGTCTCCCGTTTACCATTCTCCAATCTAATTACTCTCGCTCCCTTCCCATCCCCCGGAGTCAACCACTCTTCTGAATGTTGTGTTCATCTTTTCCTTGCAGGTCTGTATAGTTTTAGAAGACAGGGATGTCCAAATAACACGTATTCTTAATACTTTATTAGTTAGGGTCCCAGCAGGAAAGTGATGGCACACTCCGTTGGGTAAATGGAAGAGAGTTTATAAAGAGACTTTGCAGAGGTGTGATTGAGTGTGGGAAGCCTGAAAGGAGAAGTTCTACTCTGGTACTAGTGGCTTTGGAGTTCTATTACCATCTCTATGTTTCAAGAGCTAAGAAAATATGCTCAAAGAAAAAAATGTGTTGAGAATAAGCCTGCCTGGCAGGAGCCTACCCCTTTGGCAAGGCAGGCTGCTGACCAGGAGAACTTGCAGGGAGGGAGCCAAGAGAATGGACTCCTCTGATCTCCCATTTCTGCTTCGTGATGCTCCTCACTGGCAGAACCCAGCTGGACTCTATAATGCAGGGGGCCCAAGGATGCAGAAGACGGACAGAGGGAAGGCAGCCTCCCAGGGCACAAAGAAGTGCAGAGGAAGGGGAGTGCAGATGGGTGCAGGTGAGCTGCACTCCCCCGCCAAATAGTCAACATCCATGCTGTTATGCATATCATACCCTTGTGTTAAATTTATCATGCTTCCTGTATGTCCCTTAGCCACTTGCTTTCCTTTCTAGTTTTCTAGACCTTGTTATGAACTAGTGTTTTTCAAAAATATTTATTTATTTATTTTGGCTGAGCCAGGTCTTAGTTGCGGGATGCAGGATCTTCATTGCAGCATGTGGGATCTTTAGTTGCGGCATGTGGGATCTTTAGTTGCAGCATGCAGACTCTTAGTTGTGGCATGCAGACTCTCAGTAGCGGCATGCGTGCGGGATCTAGTTCCCTGAACAGGGATTGAACCCAGGTCCCCTGCATTGGGAGTGTCGAGTCTAACCCACTGGACCATCAGGGAAGTCTCTGAATTTAGTATTTTTACTAATATACATTTTTCATTTTGTTTATTTATTTGTTTATTTGAAGTATCTTTATATATATATATATATATCTTCTTTTTCAGGCTCTTTTCCATTATAGGTCACTACAAGATATTGAATATAGTTCCCTGTGCTATACAGTAAGACCTTGTTGTTTATTTTATATGCAGTAGTGTGATATCTGTTAATCCCAAATTCCTAATTTATCCTCCCTCCCACCTTTCTGCTTTGGTAAGCATAAGTTTGTTTCTATGACTGTGAGTCTGTTTCTGTTTTGTAAATAAGATCCTTTGTATAACTTTTTTTAGATTCCACATATAAGTGATATCATATGACATTTGTCTTTTCTCTGTCTGACTTACTTCACTTAGTATGGTAATCTCTAGGTCCATCCATGTTGCTGCAAATGGCATTATTTCATTCTTTTTTATGGCTGAGTAATATTCCATTGTGTATATATACCACATCTTCTTTATCCATTCATCTGTTCATGGACATTTAGGTTGCTTCCATGTCTTGGCTACTGTCATTTCCTTTTGAAAACAAATATTGATTCAAGAGGCACATTCTGCTCTCCACGGTCTAGTCTCTGTTAAAGTTTGTAGCTGCAAACAACAGAACCCACTTGCACTATTTTAAACATAATAAGAAATTTATAAAAGAATAAATTTTATGTCATAGATTTTCTGTGATGGCCAGAGAGTCAAGCTTGGTGGCCTTTCACTCAGGAACAATCTCCAAATTGCAGTGTTGCCCAGCTTCACTCAGTACAGGCTCTGAAGTTTGTAGGGGACACTAGAACTAGGACCACTGTCACTGCAGTCAATGACGGCTGTCTCTTCCTGCCCTGCCAGCATTAATTTAACACTACACTCTTTCATTCACTCCATCTTCTTCCACCTTTGTCTTGTGTGAGGTGAATTGGCGAGGCCCAGGTCCTGAGCCCATACCTTACCTTCGAGGGAAGCTGGGAAAACAATTTCTAGCTTCTGCTTTGGGGAGGGGAAAACTCTTCAACATATGACGTGTGCTCAAAAGTTCCTGGACAGCTATGGAAATATGAGAAATGTCCATCCATCCCCTACCAGCCATCCCTTTCACACTAATTCCTGTCTCAGTACTTTGTATTGTTGTATATAACCAAAGGGCATCAGGTCCCAGGTGCAACTGTATAAATATGGTCCCTCTTCTGAGAGGTCTTGCTCTGCATGAAGCACCTGGACTACTCAGTACCTTTTTGTCTCTGAGTTACTTTAGTACTAATTAGTGGTACCATTCAATGAGCCATTGATTTTGCCCTTTAAATGATATTTATGATTTTGCTAAAATAGTCTGAAATGCCATTTTGTTGTTGGCCATGTATTTTATTATTTGGTCTTCTCTCTCCATTAAAGTTTTAGGGATCCTTGGGGAGGCTGATAATCTTTTTCTTTTCATGGGATCTAGCATATTGCTAGGAACATAGGAAGTGCAAAGTAAACACTTGCTTTTTGATTGTTTTATGGTTTGAGCTTTGAGGGATAGAGATCATAGTCAAGTAGTTTTTAACATGTTCATGTGCATCCTGCTGTCCAGATCAGGATACAAAGCAGTGTACACAATCCCAATTCCTAGTTCCCCAGTAGTATACATATTATTCATTAATACATTTTTGAGTTTTCTTCCTCTCCTACTCCAACTTTGCCTTAGATCGTATAGAGGGTAGAAATGGGAAATACTGTGGTATTTATAAAAGTCCAGAAGGGAAATGAAATTTGGATAATACAGTGTTTATTTTTGAATACAAATTTGGGAATATAACCAGCAAGACCTTTTTTGGGGGAGAGAATTTATATTGAGTAAAAAATATGAAGTTGAGTAGGTAGGATATATCAAAGACCTTTTATAGTAAGAATCTATTAGTAGCTCTCTCTGGAATTCCTAAAATATAGTCTTCAGAATAAATAATCAACTGACCAACAAATTTCTGAGATGCTTGAGCCAATAGGCATAGAAATAAGGTAAAGGAATGATATGCTTGTGCTTGTGTTGACTCTTCCCCTGTGATGTGACTTACCTCCAGTTGATGTGGGTGTGCTGGTGAATATTGGCATTTGAAAACCATACATAGAAGATGAGGCAGCATGTCAAGCCCCAGACAAGCCGCCTGAAATCCATGCCATGAACCCATACTTGCACACTTAGAATACCATCGAGGCACTCAGGAAAAAAATGCTAATAAAACATATGGAAATCTTGGCAGAGTAAGTATAGGACCATAGGCTTGATATAAGTCTGGGAAGAACAAAATCATATCCCAGCTTGCAGAGAGGAAGCAAGGTAGCCAGTTAATAATTTTGATTGACAAAGGAGATCTAAAATCCATCATGCTTTTTTGTTACCTAGGCAGTGTGGAGATCCAAGAGATCCAATGAGCACGAGTAGAAAATGGAATCAATCAAAAGTTCAGGGTTCTCCAAGGTTCACTGGCAGATAAGATGTGTGTGTGTCTGTGTGTGTGTGTATAAATATACATATACATACATGCAGTCACCCTCTGTATCTGTGGGTTTTGCATCTGAATCTGCAGATTCTGAAACCACAATATGGACTATTGAGTACACTACACGATTTTATTTGAGGGACTTGAGCATCCGTGCATTTTGTTATTCGCTGAGGTCCTGGAACCAATCCCTCCCGAATACTGAGCGACGACTGCATATATTAAGCCTCCAGCGTAAAATGAGGTTTTTCAAGACTTCTGATCTGTCTTATCAGCATGTATTTAGCACTTATTAGGTGTAAAAGAGTGGTCTAAGTGATATTAAAGAAGAGGTGCTAGCTCTGCTCTGAAGTTGGAAGAGAACTGTGCATCACTGTAATAAAAGCTCCACTGTGGCAGTGACTGTTTTTTGCTGTGTTCCCAGCACCTAGAACAGTGCCTGGTGCTTCAAGAAATAAGCAGTAAGTAAATGAATAAACTATTTCTTGAATAGGTTCATCAGTTCCTTTTGCAAGTGGTATTTAACTTAAAATAGGCAAGTCAGACAGCAAGAACCTAAACTTTGCTAGTGAATGAATATTCTTACGGAAACATGAGGCTTTGAGACTAGGCAGGTGTGAAGAATGTATGGCCATAGGAGGCTCACATGGATGCTGTTTGCTAACCTGAAGGATGGCAAGCAAAAACAGAGTGAGCAGAAGAGCTGTAAAGATGCCAGAAGGTAAAACGTAGTATGAGTCAGTATAAGTCTGGAATTCCAAGTGATAATAGGAAGAATACCTTTACTTGCATGAGTTACAAGTATCGCTATTTATGAATAATGGTAATGGGCAGAGTATGGTTTTGAATGGTGGAGTTGCAAATAGCTGAGGGCTCTGCCAATAGGGCTACAGCTGCCAACCATAGAAGAGTCTTTATGTGTGTATGGTTTGGAGAGAACAGTTGGTCAGGCAAAGGTTTTTTCAGCCACACCTGTTCACTCAGATAACAATCGTCATGAGCAGTGTTATCTCTAAATATAAAGATAAATACATATTTTATATATCTATAACTATCGCACAACTTGTAAGTTAGGTGAAAAATCAGCTGAGTTTTTTCTATTAAAAGAAGAATACAATCTATTATAAATACTGGGTAGAAACTGGCAAATATAACAGGTAGAAGGATCTCGAAGTTGAGATGATTTTTTCAGAGTCATCAGCATGGTTTCATTTATGAGTACAATACTGGTAGAACCTTGTTATGAAATGACTCAAATCACATCTTCTGAAGTACAACAACCACATAAAGTCTGAAACAATGCCATTGGCCCATTAATCATTCACTCAGTCAATAATGCATTCACTCGCTCAATCAACCAATGCATATCAAGTGAGTCTTTAAACTGGAGGGATTATGGGCGATACAAAAAAGAATAATCCATAAACTTTGTCCATAATTACCCTAAGAAAACTAGTTTTATCTTGTGAGATTGCTACTCTAAAAGAATTCTTTTAGTTTTTTGGTGGCAATATTGATATCTATTATGAAATATTTTCATCCTAGATTTTTGAGAAACATCTATGGCATCCTCAAAATAGTTTTTAGAACATCTATAGGATTTTAAACAAAAATAAAATGAAAGGTCAGGAATTAGTGTCAGTGTACTATTTGGATAAAAAACATGATTATGTGCCTTCATAAAAATTATGATTTTTAAAAATGTGTAGCTACAGGGTGAAAACATTTAGAACTGCCTGTCTCTCAACCCAGACTTAATCCAGGCTATTAACTATGATTAAAATTCAAGATACTTAATTATCATGATTTAGGATATGTCTACACCCTCTAAAGAATGCTTAAGTGGAGCATGTTTTTCTGGTTAAAGTCAGAGAAGAGGTAAAGTTTCCCTGCTGTGAGATTCTCTTCCTATTTCAGAAATTATAACTTAGAAATTAATTAATTAATTAATTATTTTTATTTTTAATTGAAGTGTAGTTGATTTACAATGTTGTGTTAGTTTCAGGTGTATAGAAAAGTGATTCAGTTATACATATATATATCTTTTTTCAAAAATTTTTTTCAGACTCTTTTCCCTTATGGGTTGTTACAAAATATTGAGTACAGTTCCCTGTGCTATACAGTAGGTCCTTGTTGGTTATCTATTTTATATATAGTAGTGTGTTTATGTTAATCCCAAACTCCTAATTTATCCCTCTCCCCACTTCCCCCTTTGGTAACCATAAGTTTGTTTTCTATGTCTGTGGGTCTATTTCTGTTTTGTATATATGTGCAAATCAAAACTACACTGAGGTATCACCTCACACTGGTGAGAATGGCCATCATCAAAAAGTCTACAAATAATAAATGCTGGAAAGGGTGTGGAGAAAAGGGAACCCTCCTACACTGCTGGTGGGAATGTAAATTGGTGCAGCCACTATGGAGAACAGAATGGAGGTTCTTTAAAAAACTAAAAATAGAGCTACCATACGATCCTGCGATCCCACTCCTGGGCATATATCCAGAGAAAACCATAATTCAAAAAGATACATGCACCCCAATATTTATTACATCACTATTTACAATAGCCAAGACATGGAAGCAACCTAAATGTCCATCGACAGATGAATGGATAAAGAAGATGTGGTATATTTATACAATGGAATATTAGCCATAAAAAAGAATGAAATAATACCATTTGCAGCAACATGGATGGACCTAGAGATTATCATACTGAGTGAAGTAAGTCAGAGAAAGACAAATACCATATGATACCACTTACATGTGGAATCTAAAAAAATGATACATAGAAATTATTTAAAACAAATTATTTCTTTTCCAACTCTAGAAGGTGGGAATGTCAGTTATCCATTGCTGCATAACGGAATCATCCCAAAACTTTGTGACTGAAAATAATAATCATTTTACTTGCTTGCAGTTTTCTAGGTCAGCTGGGTGGCTTTTCTATTCTGAGCCAGCTTTGTACATCTCAGCTGGCAGCTCTCCTGGGGATGCATGCTCTAGGACAGTTTCACTTGCATATCTGTCAGCAGGAAGGTTGGTAGTCTAGAGCCTTTCAACAGGGATGGCTCATTTTTGTGTCACATGGTCTCTCCATTAGGCTAACCTGGTCTTCTTCACATGGTGGCAGAAAGTTTCCCGGAAGCAAGAGAGGGCAAGGCCCAAAGTACAAGCCTTTTTCAAGTCTCTGCTCACATCGTGTTTGCTGGTGGCCTTTTGAACAAACCAAGTAAAAACAAAAAACAAAAACCCAAACAACCCAAGATCCAAGGAATAGAGTAAAGATTTTCCCTCTTATTGTGAGGAACAGAAAAGTCACATTGTACAGGGGTGTTCTTACAGAAATGGGAGGAAATTGTATCCATTGACTTGTAATCTAACATAGAGTATTCTACAATAAAAAGCTTCACTCTCCTCTGTCAAACATAATATGTAAATGTTAAATAATCTATAGATTGATTCAGGTTCTTGAACTAAAGAAAAAGTAAGCAAATATTATCAATCTAGGAGCTGTTATCTTAAAAAAAGAATGTTTAATTATAATTCAAGATTAAGAAACATACCTCATCAAGAAAAGAAAACAATAAAAAATTTAAAAATTAGTTTGAGTGGAATCACCAGAGCAAGTTGATTAGGATTAGTTTGAGTGGAAGAACAAGGGCAAGTTGATTAGGATAAAGAAACCTAAATTCTACTAACACAAAATTGTAAATCAACTATACTTCAGTTTAAAAAAATGATAAAAAAAAAAAAGAACAGTTAAACTCTACCTTAGCCTTAAGGCTAAGCCCTTTCAGCCCCACTAACCAGGACATATCTTTTAGTTGGTGTAATGCATACAGGTCTCTATTGTTTTTTCTTTTCTCTGCTTATTCTCTTTGTTCCACTCTCTATGGGCTACGCTTTCATCCACACTCATTATATTATGATGATTCCCAATCTAAATCCCCAGATTTGACCTGTCTCTTGGGTGACAGACCTATTTAATTAATTGACTCCTTGATTATTTCTAGAAGACTATCCCTACAGGCATTGCGAACTCAGCATGTCCAAATGTGCGCATATTGCCTTCTGCCCAAATCTCTTTCTCCTACTGCAATCTCTGACTTAGTGAGTGGTAATGCCAAAATTCATTCCATGTCCAACCAAAGCATGGAGAATTAGCTTAGGCTCTTCCTCCCCTCCCATCATTGCCTCCTTCTTATCAATCAACAGGTCAGTGGTTTTTGCCCCTTTAATATTTCCGGATTTCACCTCCTCCAGTTCTACTGCATCTGTCTCATTAAGACTTCTCAGCTCATCTCTCTGCTTTTAAGTTTTTCCCAAACCCTCCAATCCATCTAGAGCAATTGCTTTAAGACATGAGCCTCATCATGTCATTCTAAAGATTCCATCAAAATAATCCTCATGACCTACAAGATATGATCCACTTCCTTACCTTGGCATACAAATCTATGCAGGATCTGACCCTTCTGCTCCACCGGAGGAAATCTCTTTCTTTCTTGTTTTTTTTTAACATCTTTATTGGAGTATAGTTGTTTTACAGTGTTGTGTTAGTTTCTGCTGTATAACAAAGTGAATCAGCTATACGTATACATACATCCTCATATCCCCTCCCTCTTGCGTCTCCCTCCCACCCTCCCTATCCCACTCCTCTAGGTGGTCACAAAGCACAGAGCTGACCACCCTGTGCTATGCGGCTGCTTCCCACTAGCTGTCTATTTTATATTTGGTAGTGCATATATGTCCATGCCACTCTCTCACTTCATCCCAGCTTACCCTTCCCCCTCCCTGTGTCCTCAAGTCCATTCTCTACATTGGCATCTTTATTCCTCTCCTGCCCCTAGGTTCATCAGAACCATTTGTTTATTTATGTTTTAGATTCCATATATATGTGTTAACATACAGTATTTGTTTTTCTCTTTCTGACTTACTTCACTCTGTATGACAGACTCTAGGTCCATCCACCTCACTACAAATAACTCAATTTCATTTCTTTTTATGGCTGAGTAATATTCCATTGTATATATGTACCACATATTCTTTATCCATTCATCTGTCGATGGAGGTTCCTTAAAAAACTAAAATAGCACTACAATATGACCCAGCAATCCCACTATTGGGCATATACCCTGAGAAAACCATAATTCAAAAAGAGTCATGTACCACAGTGTTCATGCAGCACTGTTTACAATAGAAACCTTTTTCTTGAATGAATCATCACATCTCTCACCTCTTTGTCCAAACTGATCCCCTGTCTTTATTATTCTTCCTGATCCCTTTTCTTCTGTACCTGATTAACTCTTACTCATTCTTTAAGAACTCAAAGGCCATGTTCCTTGGGAAGTATTCATAAGTGAACACCAGGCTTGGAAGGGTAGTCCATTGCTTTCCCTTAGAGTACACAACTATCATCAATCATATCTCATAATTTTTAATTGGTGATTTAATTAGGTCATCTCTGTTATTGATTTCTGTGATGTTAGCGAATTAACCCAGTCCCTGACACAAAGTACATTCTCAGAACTTGAATGATTACTAAGATAGAATGTATTGAGTTAAATGAATGGGTGAGTGGATGAAGGATGTGAGAGCAGTATAATTAGGTTAGGCTGGCTATATCTCCATCCAACGCACGCATATTGAGAAGTAATTTAGGTAAGCCTGGGTATTGGAAGGAATGCACCTGGAGTTTAAGATTCAGTTCAGGATAAGAGTGGGGTCAGGTTAAGAATGGGAACAGCTCTGCTTCTGAAAATTTATGGATCATTTATCAATTATTTTGTAATCATTAAAAATTTGCCTCAATACAATTGAGGGGATTCATTTTCTTTATTATTTGTTGCTAAATGGTAATCTCTGGATTCTCTCTAAACTCTGATCATCTTTGACCCTTGATGTCACTGCGTATTTTTCTAGAGAATTCAAACTAGTTTTAATATTTGCCTAATTGAAGCAAATTGGGAATGTAAATTTAATGTAAATAATTATGTTTTTCAGAACCCAATTTAAATCATTTTGGAATATCTGCTGTTTTGGATTATTCAGATCAATGCTTCTAGCATCTAACCATAGATAATGGAATTGAAGGTGATTAGTAAATTGAACCTGATTCTTTGCATTTATAAGCAGTTGGGTGGTAGCAATCGATTTTCCCGGACTCTCATTTTGGAATATTCTGCTTTGAAGGAGAGATTGTTCTATAAATGGAGTTCTTTTGATTTGCATCTTTACGATACATTAAAAGGGGTGTTAAGAAGATATTTCTATCATTGGTGTACATGTGTGTATGGAAGTGGTCTTATATTAATTTAAGAATACCTACTCAGTGAAAAAAAGAGCTAGATCATTAACTTTTTGTCCTACTGTCTTTCTTTCCCAGACACAATGGGCTCCTAGTCAACCTCCTCATTCTTCCCAGCAGCCTATCATTCACCTTGAACCACTAACTGCTTCATTTTCCCCTTTATGTTCAGGCAATTATTTTTCCTTCTATTTCATAAGAAAGTGAAGCTATTAGATCAAACGCTTTGAATTTCCAGCCATGAAATTGATAAGCTTGTCAGCAAATATACGCTTTCTTGTCTTTCTTTTCCCTCTCAAGAACCAGGAGGAGTTCAGCCTCTCTAAGGCCTGACCTGGCATCTTTGTCTACATCAGCATTTAAACACACTCAAGACTGCCCCATTTTCCAGCCTCACATTCCAGCACAGTCTTTGCACTCTCTGTCTCTCTTGCTCCAGAGCCAAATGTCTTGAAAGCGTTGTATATCTTCATTGTCTCCATTTCCTTCCTCTTGACCCACTTCCTACAACTCATTTCCTTCTGGATTCTGACCCATCTCTCTATGTAAACTTGTCAAGTTTACTAGTATCCTTGTCTCTAAATCCAGTGGGCATGCTGAAATTTTTATTTTATTGTCTTGAACGTTCAACACTGCTAACCATCCCCTGTCAGAATAAGTAGACTAAGTACATGCTTGAAGTTCTTTCCCAATCAAGGAAACATTGAAGAAATTTAGCCTCACTGAACTTACCTAAATTCTTCCATCAGAGAAATTTAGAAAGAAGACATTTTAAGTTCAGTATACATGTTGAATCATGCTTTATGAATGGATAAATATATTACATATAATGATTTAATTTTAACATGCATATATAAATATATATTTAAGTTTTAATTTCCTATTGGAGACAGAATACCACAATCTTCTAATGTCTCTAAAAGCCTTAATCCAGCTCCTGGAACTCTCTTCGATTACTTCTGTGATACCACCAACTCCCAGCTTCTTAGGAACATCTCTGATTGCTGTCACTTCCTCTGCAGGGACTTTATTTTTAAATTTTATTTTATTATTTTTTCTTTTTAAAACATCTTTATTGGAGCATAATTGCTTTACAATGGTGTTGTAGTTGAACAATGTAATTGCTTTACAAGTTTCTGCTGTATAACAAAGTGAATCAGCTATACGTATACATAAATCCCCATATCCCCTCCCTCTTGCATCTCCCTCCCACCCTCCCTATCCCACCCCTCTAGGTGGACACAAAGCACCAAGCTGATTTCCCCATGTGATGTGGCAGCTTCCCACTAGCTATTTTACATCTGATAGTGTATATATGTCCCTGCCACTCTCTCACTTCGTCCCGGCTTCCCCTGCTCCTCCCCATGCCTCAAGTCCGTTCCTCTGAAGGGACTTTAAATGCTGGTGTTCATTGAGGTTTTGTCCTGACCCCTCTTCTCTAACTCTGGCCACACTCTCTGGATGAACATCCACTTCTAGGCTTCAGTTTTGTTTCTGTTGGCCATGCCTCCCATATCTACAGCTGGAGGTTAGACCTCTTTCCTGAATTCTTTATTAGTATACTCAACCAGCCATTAGTATACTCAACTGGAAGCCACTGCTTGGATAGATATCCTGGAGATGATTCAAGAAAAATGTGCCCCCAAATTATCTCAATATAGCTCTCTACAACTCTCCCCTCTCTTCTCAGTTCTCATTCTTTTAGTGAATGACACAAAAGTCCAAACTGGAAACCCAGGATGCTGACCTCACTCCTCCTACTCCTTCATTGTCACAACCAATCAATCACGAAGTCCTAGGATTCTGCTTCCTTTTACGCCTTGATTATGCTCATGTCTCTTCCTAGCCACTAACACACTGTTCCAGGCCACCAGCATTTCTCCTCCAAATTACAACAGTAATCTTCTTATCAGTCCTCTCCTCCAGTCTATTTTCCAGTTAGAACCAGAGTGATTTTTTTAAAGCAATGTGATCCCATTTCTCCCTGTTTAAAATCAGTACTTTTAAGACGACTTAAAACCCTCCAGACAATGGTATCTCCAAACAATGGAACATTATTCAGCTCTTAAAAGAAATGAGCTATCAAGCTATGAAAAGACACGGGAGAACCTTACATTTTTAGCATATTACTAAGTGAAAGAAACCAGCCTGAAAGAGCTACATACTGGATGATTTCAACTACATGACATTATGGAAAAGGTGAAACTATGGAGACAAGAGAAGATCAGTGGTTGCCAGTGGTTAAGGGGGAGGGAGGAATGAACAGGCAGAGCACAGATGATTTTTAGGGCAGTGAAACTATAATGGTGGATACATGTCATTATACATCTGTTAAAATCCATAGACGTATAACACCAAAAGTGAACCTTAATGGAAACTTTGGGAGATAATGTAGGTTCATTGATTGTAACAAATCTACTCCTCTGGTTCAGGATGTTGACAGTGGGGGAGGCCTTGCATGTGTGAGGACAGGGGTATATGGGAACACTATACTTTCTGCTTAATTTTGTAGTGAAACTAAAACTGCTTTAAAAAATAAAATGTATTTAAAACAAATGAAAAACACAACCCTCCATGGTCTGGCTTTTCTATACCTCTTTAAAATAATCTTTTCTTCATTCTACCCTTGCTCTGTGTGTGTGTGTGTGTGTGTGTGTGTTTTAATATGGAACTTTGTTTCTTTGAACTAGCCATGTTCTTTTTATCTCTGAGCCTTTGCCCATCTTTCCTGATTTTCCTTCTTCACTTGTTGTCTTCTTGTCATCCTCTATCATTTATCATACTTCACTGTTATTGCGTTTTCACTTGTCTGTCTTCTTTGCCAGACTCTAAGTTCTGAATCCATCTTACTGTCGTATCTCCAACGCTGGGCGTATAAAACACTAAATAAATGAATGGGTGATATATGGCTGGAACAGTTTTCCCTCATTCTTACTTAGACTTACCCTGGTTTTGTTTTCAATTGCTCTGAGCTCTTTATAAGAAAGCACTCTAAAAAAATAATAATCACAGGCCTAGATTGCCAGATTTAATAAGGACAAAAAAAGTATAAGACTCTCAGATAAATTTGAAATTCAGGCAAATAATGGATAGTGTTTTAACGTTAAGTATGTCCCCAGATATGTAATATTTTTATAATATTTAATTTAATATCTATATAATATTTGGGGACATTTATATCAAAAGTCTATTCATTGTCTGGAATTCAAATTTAAGAGCTTTCTGTATTTTATCTGACTATCCCTCTCAGCCTCCAAGAACTGTTTCCTGGTTACTGGAATCATTTATTTAAACACAGATAATAGCATTGGATAACTGCCTCCATATTGAGTTCTCTTCAGTAAATTTCTACTGAGGACTCCCCTTTTCACTTTTCATTTTTCAGTGCTTTCAGCAGAGCATTTCTATCTCTGCCATGGAGAACATTTTAGCCATTTACTAGGAGGAAAAAGTTTTACCTATAAGCTATTGCGTTATCTTTTGAAATGTGTTATTGACATGTCATTCACATACCATAATTCACCCATTTAAAGTGTACAATTTAGTATATTCACAGAGTTGTGCAACTGTCACCATAAACTAATTTTAGAACATTTTCATCACCTCCCAAAAGAAACATTGTACCTATTAGCAGTCACTATCTATCACCCGCTCCCAGCCTTAGGCAATCACTAATCTACTTTCTGTCTCTCTGGATTTAGAAATTTTAACTAAATCAGATCATACAATACGTGGTCTTTTGTGACTGGCCTCTTTCCCTTAGCAAAATACTTTCAAGGTCCATCCATGTTGTAGCATGTATCATACTTCATTCTTTTTACCACTGAATATTATTCCATTGTGTGGGTATATCGCATTTTGCTTTTCCATTCATCAGTTGATAGACATTTGGGTTATTTCACTGTCTTTTGTAAGAATAACATTCTTAAATTGAGTTTTTGTCAATTTTTTTGTTTATTGTCTATGGTCAAGTTTTAGGGAAAAAGCAGAGAATATATTCTGCTTGTTTTAAAAGTTGTAGGATTTTACTTTGCTTTTGAAATTTCAGTGGATTCCTTGATCTATCTTGTTTTTAATCTAATCTTTTCTTTTACATGGGAATTGTTTAAGTTAACACAAGAGGTATATTGGATGATGCAATAAGCAACTGCAGATTTTGTCAAGCTGTACATGACGTCTCAGAAACTTCAAAGTTGAGAATTCATGGTGCAACAGGTCTGTCTGATGTGATATTTTCCATGACTACAGAGAATGTTATAGACTAGAGCATCTGGAATTGGTCATAGTCTTTAACTGGCACAGATGTGTGAAACTGTGGTGTGAGGTTGCAGTTTTTATGTTCTGTATTGTTTTTATGAAATGTATATTCTGATCTGATCTGTGGATGATTGCACCCAGGATGATAAATCAAAATATAAAACCAAAACATATCAAGACAATAAGAAATATTTGAGTCTTCACAGATACAGAAACGTCATTTTAAAAACAAATAATTTCTTAGAGAACGTGAGTACACGAGAGTCAACATTGATAATTGTGCTCTACAAGAATCTTAATTCTGCCATGGGGAGTCACATGGCTATGTTTACATTAACCCCAAATAATGGAAGATTTGTAAAATTAAATATAAACTTGCTGTGCTTATGTCAACAATGCGTGGCTTCCTTCCTTTTTTACTTCCTCTCTCCCTCCCTCCCTCCCTTCCTTCTTCCTTTCTTTTCTTTTTCTTTCCTTCCTTTCTTAATGATTTCCCCAAAATCACTTGGGTAGAATGAATATTTGGAAATTGCTTAAAGGAGCCATAATACTTTGGGCATTTTTACATAAATATTGATGAATACAAAGTAGTGATTTTCAAACTGCTTAATGCACAACTTCCAATAGATTAAGACACCATTCAAGCTTTATAAAGAGTTGACAGCCTAGCAGTCTTTTTTTCACATCTTGTCATTTTGAAACAATTACGGTATGTACTTTAAAAAATTAAAGTGAATATTTATTTATCTTATTTTGAGATTTGCTCACTTCCCTTGAAATAATTATATATTTCCTAGGGCATCACAAAACACTTCTTTTTACACATGTACCTTGTTCATACCTGTCTTTTTAAATATCCTTAAAGTTGGTGCTCAGAGACTAAGCGTCCAAGAAGCATAATAGATCACTATGGTCCACTAAACTGAATATTTGCTCTTTGACTTTCAATCAGGACTCATTGCATACTCATTTTCTGGAATTCTATATGTTAACGTTTTAGTGAATCAAAGATTCCATCTTTTATGTACCACTAAGAAAGAAGAAAAAGGCTAATTAATTGTAATAAATTGTAAGATGTATCCTGATTTCAGAGGTGTAACAATGAGGAAAAATATCCATTCTAAAATTAATGAAAAGTAGTAGCACTTTTGGAAGTATACAAATATACTCAAAAGGCAACTGCATACTAAAATATATAAGGCAGTGGTCAATTTCATTTAGTTAGAAATTAATTGAGCGCTTAAAATATGTTTAGCACTGGGCTCAATAACTGCGCTGGAACCATTTAATTATCTAGAAGTTTCTGTTTCGTAACTGTCTTCTGTATGCGCCACCTTATACCAGTTGAAATAGGTGGAGTAGGTAGCTGCCCACAAAGTGTGGGTTAAAGTTTTCTGGGAAAGTCTTTATCCTTATTTACTTATCCTTATTCTCTTCCTGATGCCAGGAAACCTCCTGTAAGCCTTTTCTTACTTTGGCCTTATGTCCTTTGAACATGTGGCTATTTCTGGAAGGATGCATTGAGCATTTTAATCATTAACTCTCCAGTATGGAATCCTTTGATCATTGATTACATTTTCCCAATGGGATGGCACTCTATCATAACTGATGAGGAGTCAGAGCTTCAGAGAGCTCATGTAACTTGCCAGGACTGCACAGCACATAGCTAGTTTAACCGGGCTTTCGTCTCTGTGCTATTTATTGGGTCTGACAGCCTTTCATGAACACCTCAAATATACAAAAATGAAGTCTCCGATCCAGCTGAGATTTTGAAAGGTAAGAGGATAAAGAGACAAGTGGAGAAGTGAGGTATTGCCTGAGAGGATCAGCCTTGAGTGAGGATGGTGGGCGGGGGGTGGGAAGGGTGGCTTGGGCAATGAGAATGCAAAGGTTTCTGAAAGGGAAAGTGGAAAGATGCCAGAAATAAACCTGTCATTTCACAATTTTCCCCTGTGCTTGTACCAGAATTGCTGATTCCTAGAACTGAGATTGTCTACCTCATACATTTGTTAGGTTTACTTCAATACAATATTTTACTGTGGTTCCTTAGGAAGACTTTAGGACTCACTTAGGAACCCTGGCAAAATTCTTGTCTTGAACCTATAGCTGAAATTATTGTATTTTTAATCCAATATTGATTGCATTTTTTTTCTGACCAGTATTTAAGACTTTGGGGGTTCCTTTTATTCACTCTTTCTATGATTGGGATAGGAAAACAACTGGGAAACTCTAGGTTGCAAGCATTTGAACCTGTATCTGCATGGCTGAATCTTAATGGCAGTTCATAAAGCTCATGGAAAGATAAGAGATACTAATATCATTTTTTCTTAACATGGATAATATTTGTTGTCTCTTTGTCTCTCAATAACATTGAAGAGTAAGCTGTAGTTTTTTATAGGAACACAAGGATGACATACTACATTTGTGCAGTAGATCCTTGATAGGCATAAATGATACTGTTGTAAACCCTCAGGCTTAATCATCAGAGTAAACTAACCAGAGTTCCTCGTTGGAAGATGTAAGTGGAAAATAACAGAGCTGTGTTGAAATGCATTCATTCATTCCACAAATATTTATAGAGCTCCTAGTGTATAGCACTGTATATGCACTTTTCAAGGATATGGATATATAGCAGTGCACTAACCAGACAAGTCTTCTGTCTTTATTCTACTAGAAGAACAGACAAGTGTAGTAAGAACAATTAAGTCCTTGTAGTCTATCACAGATACAGTAGTCTTCACATATGCTCTTCCCTTTGCTCCGAAAACTTCTCACCCAGACTTTTACTAACTCCCACTTACCATTTATGTCTCCATTTAGACAGCTGTTCCTCTGGAAGATTTCCCTGACCCTCCAAGTTCAACATACCTGCCCTTCCCATGTACTCTCATGGAACCTTGCATTACTCATTTTTTTTTTTTAGCTCTTAAACTACATTGTTTCCTTTGTATGTCTTTTTCTCCACCAGATTATAAACTCGGAGACAATAAGAACTATGAATTTTTTTTGTTTATCTTTGCACCCTCAGAAACTTGCATGGTGTTTGGCACAGGATGGGAACTATTATTTTCTCAGTGAATAAACGGTCTAATAAAATGTCTCATTCTTGAACATTAGTCACTTACAGAATATAATTCAAAATCATATATCCTCAGATTATTAGATGGTTGGTGTGGAAGAATCCACCAAGGATGTGAGATCCCAGTCTACCAAGAGTTGAATGCTCTGAGTTCCTAGTCAATGTTTCGACGTGGTGGGATGACTGATAAGATTTTAAAATGTTCTCACAGTGTGTGTGTGTGCGTGTGTGTGTTTGAAGATGTTAACTCTGATTTGCCATGTCTTCCTATGTGAAACTCCAAAGTATATTTCGTATCTCAACACCTGTAAATACATAGTATAACAGCATCAAGGAATAACATGACATAAAATAAGATAATAATCATGGTGATAGTAACATACACTTATGTAATCTTATTATGTGCCACACAATGTTATAAGCACTTCATACATACTTACTTATTTTATATACCCACATCCCTATGAGGAAACTGAGGCCCAGGGAGGTTAAATAACTTGATTACATAGTGACTAAATAGTGGAAGGGGGTGTAAACTCCAAAGCTTGGCTCTAGAGTTCACATTCTACATTTGACTCCTTCAATTTGAAGAAAAAAATCTATTGATCTGAAAAAAAAACCCAAAACAAAATAAAAAGAATAAAACAGCTAAAGGAGTACCATTTGAATTGGACCAAGCCATTCTCTTGATGTATGAAAAACTGATATATTAAAAATCTACCACTGATGTCTATTTTTTTTTTTTTTGTCAAGGGAATTAATCACTTATTAGACAGATGGAAGAGTTCAGCTGAGGGGGAAAGCGCTAAAGTATGTAGCCTGTGTGAGAGAAAGGGCAAGCTTGGTGCACAGTGATATGCCAAAAATACTTGCAAAAATATGTCAGAAAGATAGCAGGCCGGTGACTAGCATCCCAAAGTCCACATGACTGGGGCCAACATGGGGAATGAAGAGAAGACAATGCATAGAAATATGACAGGTGAACAAAAACCTTTTATCTTTTAAAAGATGTCTTGTGCAATGAAATAGAAGAGATGACTCACAGTGCTGTAATTAGATAGGTAGAACGTTGTAAATCACAGATTATTGGTAGAGTAAAACATTTAAATGACTTAACCAATTAATATCCAATAATATTTTTGAGAAAAATATATATTTTTTGATGACCGCCCATTTGATGAACACTCTATAGCACCAAAGTTGATTTATGAATAACTTGTAAATGTTGAAGGTTTTTCTATATTCCAGGGCTAGATCAGGTAGTGGGAAAAAGGAACGGATATTTGTAAATGCCTTTGGAGGATCTCAGAAACAAATATGGATGATGAATTAAAACTTGACATAGGCAATATGGTTTTTAACATAAGGATGAAATATTTTATTGAGAAATTCTAGAACAGAATACAGACTTTTCTTTTGCTATAGTATGATATATGCTTTTCTGAAAAACCTCATGTTTGGCAAAATCATCTCTAAAAAATAACAAAGGTTAATGGAAAGATAAAATTGGGGCAGGTCATTCCAAACCTGTACATCTTTATAATTAGTATGTTACAAAAAATAATAGTCCTAATTACTAACAATAATTCAGTTAAAAGGACATGCAATAGTCTTTAAAAATAATACTACAGTAAATTTTAGATTTCACCTCTGGGGGGGAAAAGGTAAAGGTAGCTGGATAGAAGTGAATGTAAGAGAGGGTTGAAGCATCTGAATTATGGAAATAAGGGAAGAGAGATAGGTTGCAAGCAGAGGAATAGTTTCAGACTCGGTACAAAATGCATAAAAGGAGGAAAATCTCCCACCAAGCACTTCCAAGACAGTGCTCATTTCATTGGGTATAGTACTGGCTCCGTTTGCACTCTGCTACAGTGAGCTGTGTTACTGTATTGTGTTCAGCTGCTTTTACATGATGACACAAAACATTAAGGGGCTGGGAAAATTTGTATATAAGCTAAGGTGACTTTTGTGTAGAAGCTGCAACATTGTAGAGAATCTATTATTTGTAACTTAGTTTCTATTTATCTATCATCTATCTATCTACCTATCTATCTATCATCTATCTATCTATCATCATCCATCCATCCATCCATCCATCCACCAGTCCACACATCCAACTATCCAGCTATCCATCTATCCAACTATTCATCTATCCATCCATTCATCTATCTACCTACCTACTTACTTACTTAGCATGAGGGATTGAGGAAGTTCTTAGAATGAATATTTCTCTCTCAGTGCCCACAAAACTGGGAGCTCCCCCCCACCTCCACTGCATCTTAGAAAACTCCCATCTGGATGTTTTACTGCTTGAATCTATTCCTAATGTCTGTGACTCTTTGCCTCTATTGTTGAATTTGAAGGTCAGAAATCAGAAATATATTTTGATTCTAATATATTCAAAACAGATATTTTTTGATTCAAAAACTAAAACATCTCCAAATACTCCTGCTTACAATAAAATTAGTCTCTAAAATTAAAAAAACCTTAAGAATATGGAAAATCTGAAAAATATATTTATCCTATGAAATTAAAGTAAACACAGGCAATTTTCTCCTTTGTATTGAACTAAATTGCTGTTAATGCTTTTTCAGTTCTATTTTTGTACCGAATGACTGGGTTATATGAATTTTTATTGCATGCTGCTTCCTTTGCATTGGGAAAAATCATTTTGAGTGAAGAATTACTTCTCTCAATATAGGTTATATTTCTGACGACTTGGCAGGTGAAAGAAAATGACAGGAATATTATTGCTTGTGTTTAGCTTTGAGCTTATTTAACATGTGTAGCTGAAATAATTAAAATGAAAAGAATGTTCTTTTTATTTAATGAATTAATGGAATGGGCATCCAGAAGTTGCACTGCAAAAGTTCAACTGAAGCTGCTTAAACCTTCTTCCATAAATCAACTGAGTTGGTTCAATAATTTCACAGCCAATAAGGTAATAATGTCTTCCTTTGCCTTGCTTTTATCTTCTGCATTCAAGTTACATGCACAACCTCGTTTGATATACAACTTTAGTTTTAAGTTTATATGAAAGATGCAACATAATTTTATTCTAAATATGAACTTGACAATATGGATTCAAATTTGATTCACTGATGTGCAACCTTGCGTGTGATATCTGAAACCAGAAATTGTCAAATGGTATATCAAAAAGGTAAATTAGCATTTGCTCAGCGCAACCTGACATGACAGATGGGTAGGAGGAGTGCTGTTATCCCTGAGAAGAGACTAAATATATTATAATTTGGATGTATATACAAACTGGATAAAGCTTTTCAGAAAAGAATTTTCTAGGCGAAATCTACTTTCCATACTCAAAATAATTAGTTAAGCCCCCTCCAGCACTTGCTTCTTTCTCTGCTTCTATGAATTGCTTTGCAAAGCATCCATGCATGAAAATTACTTTATTGAATTTGTGTTTGTTAAGCACGTACTAATTTCAAGACACTACGCTGGGCTCTGTAGAATACATTGGTAGAACATTTCCATGATAATAATATTAGCAGTAGTAATACTAAAAATTAATCATGCTGATAATTGCTAATACTTGTTGAGCACTTATGTGCCAGGAACCTTTCTAAGTGCTTTACATATATCCTAATTTTCACACACAGATACACATGCAAACACAGAGATATACACGGAAACATACAGATACACATACCACCCAGTCAAGTCACAATACATGACAACTGAGTGATGTGGGCAATATTTGTTTTTGCAGATCAGAAGAGGCTTAACACTAAAAGGGTCACATGAAGAAGGGGGCTGAGCTTGGACCTGAAATGAGCCAGAGTTGAATAGACTGCATGGGGAGGAGAAGGCATTTGGGGGCAGGGGGTTGGGAAGAAGCTCTGTGAGCAAAATCTTAGAAGTGGGAAACTGAAGTCTGGATGCAGGAACAAAATTCGCCTTAGGAAGGAAGTAATGGTAGAGAAGGTGGGGTTAATGTTAAGAGTAAGACTCTTGAGTGCAAAGCTGAGGGATTTAGATCTGATGCTATGTAAGTCATGGAGATCCATTAAAGTTTTCAGATAAGGGGAGTGATTTGAAAGGAACAATTTCAAAAGATTAATATGGTGAGAGTGCAAGTTGTGTTGAATGGAGGAAAAATAGAGACTAATGAGGAGACGGCATTTGTCTAGGAACTGACATAAAGTAGTGATGATAGGAAAGGAATTTCATTTGCTATCAGAGGTGAGGAAAGAGGAGGGAATGATGACTGATCTTCGTGGTCTGGATGACAGTCAGGATGAAGACCTGGTTATGGAGGCAGGTGATGATCCAGGCTCTACAGATGTTAGAACGGAGGGAGCAGTGAGATGTCTATGCACGGAGTGTTGTAGAACATGATCAGAAACTTATGGGAGAAGCTCCGTTTGAGGAGTCATTGGTCTAGGGCTGAGAGATACATGGGAGAGATGCACAAATTCTGTTTTCAAGAGATGGAGAGTGAGAAGTGTGGAAGGCTAAGGAGAAAACCTGACTAACGGTGCAGGCAGAAGAAAAACCAAAGAGAGAATAGAATAAGGAATGGTCAGAGAGGCAGGATTGAAACAAGGACGGCACAGGCTATGGGAAGGCAGGGAGGAGAGGAGCTCAACAAGGAAGACGTCTTCAATAATACTGGATGCTTCTTCCAATGCATAGAGAAAAGGGCCTGAGTAAAGATGGGTGAATTATAATTATGAAGTCACTTGACATCTGAGAATACAACTTTAGTGAACTGAGGCATTAATACCTTATTTTAGACTGTATATAAATTATATATATATATATATATATTTAATCTTTATTTATATTGGAGCAGAGTATATTAACAATGTTGTGTTAGTTTCAGATGTACAGCTAAGTGATTCAGTTATACATACACATGTATCTATTCTTTTTCAAATTGTTTTTACTGATCACAACAAGTTACTTTTTTTGTTGGTCACCTGCATTCTGATAACTTCTAAGTATGCTAGGTTGCCTAGAAAAAAACACCATGTATGTCTTCAGGCTTTCAACAGCGACAGTATAGGCAACAAATAGAGGAGCAGGGCAGGGCACTCTTGTGGTTTCTTTATATTATCAAATTAGAGAAACAAAATAATGTGAGAGGCTGAGATTATTTAATAATCTGCTTGAATCTGCTTCCTATGGGAGCCAGAGAGTATATGGAGTCTGGTGTCAAACCACATATTCAGTTTTTGAGGAGAGTCTTCCTGTTCAAGAGGCTTTTAGCTTTTGTTTGTTTATGTTCTTGAAACTTTTTAAAAGGAAATATGGCTTGCTTATGACTCTTGGGGTGATGACAGATTTAAAAGCATAAAGGTTTTTCTATATACTAATAATTACATTCAAAGGGATTAAAATTAATTAAAATTTACTTTTAATTAAAATTAAAAGTACCAGCATTGCCCAGAAAACAAAAATAGAATGCCCTTAGGAGATAGAGGTTTAATCTCTCTGTGATATGGTGATGAATTTATAGGCCTAATACGGTATTAGAGAGTGGCCAAATGTGGTTATTTACATTTAAATTAATATTTGATTTATATTAAAACTAATTACAGTTACAAGTTCAGTTCCTCAATCACACTAGCCAAATTTCAAGCATTTAGTGGCCAGTGCAGATAAAGATCATTTCCATCACCACAGTAAGTTCTACTAGACAACACTGGTATAAGATACAAAACCATCTAAAGCACAGCCTGGTATCATAATCAGATGTGGAGAGCGATATATAGACAATAATTTCATTTTAAAGGATACAAAGTATACAACAATATTTCAAGACTACTTTTGTGTTTGTTAAATCCGGTTACAATGGGACTTATTTGCTTCATGGTCTTGGGTTAAATTTTCTTCTGTAGTATAAGTAGGTTTTGTGAATAGCTACAAGCTGTTTTCCAAATAACTGTGAATGGGAGTGAGGGGTAGAAGAAACAATGAAAGGAGATGTTAGCAGAAGCTTAGAGCATGAATTTCTTGGGATGGGGCAGGGTATTGCCATGTCTGTGTCTGTTCCTCCAGCAGACTTCTGCCTGTCCCATACCTATCAATAGTTCCTCTCCATTTCTAATACCATCACACCGCTGAGCTACTCTGTCAAATGGACTGAAACTGAATCTGTGTCTGTAGGAGACCCTGGCTAGGCCTAGCCCATCCTGGGGGTAGGAAGGGACTAGGCATGGGACAGGAAGAAGTGGGGATTGGAGATAGAAGAAGAGGGATACCACCCATTTCCAAGCACAGATTTTCTGTTGGGTAGCAAAGGGTGAAGGAGCCCAGACTGGAAGGAGATTGTGACACAAAGCCACAGGCAGCATATGTAAATTCTGCACTCCATGGCGGCATAACATCGCAGAGGATGATCATAGAGACACAGGCACTTAGCGAGTTACAAAATCACAACATAAATAGACTTTACTGAGGAGGAGGCTATATGGTTGGGGACATGAGGCATGGATGTTACATTAAGTCATCACATCAGATTTTAAAATGCAGCTTCCTGGCAACAGCTCTCTTGAAAGCTGAGCCTGAAATGGGACATTGGGCCTAGGCGGTTTATTTGAGAGGTGATCTCAGGAAACTGGAGAGAGGGAGGAAAGAGTATCATATGGGGAAGTGGAAGACATGAGGGGACATTATTACGGTCACTGCTGTGATCAAGGGGACTCTATTCAGGGCAACCTCCCCAGTTCTCCTTCTGGAGGACAAGAAGCTGTTTGCTGTGCACCACTGCTTGAGGGTTGGTTCAGGGGTCCTTACTCCCTGACATTCCTGGGCTGCACTTTCAGCTGGCCCAGCAGTGTTCCCAGAACCTGGGACAGAGTTCAGAACGATCAGAGCTACACTCTGGAGATAAGATGTTGTCAGTGCATTGTGAGTCTGAGACACACCCCACCTGTGTCTGAAATCAGAGGGGGGGCCCAGAGCACGTGATGCAGGGCACAAAGGCATCGGATACAGCTGCCCTTTACTTAGAATAACCGTTACCTGTCAAACCTTGTGCTAAGACAAAGCATTTACATTTTCTCATTTAACAACACAGCCCGCCATGAAGTGGATGTTATGTGTCTGCATTTTGTAGAAGAAGAGAGGTTAAGTAACTTGCTCAAGAAATCAAATATATCACATGCCTAAGATCAACAGCACACAAAGAATTCTTCCCCTGGCCTCATTGCCCTAATCCCTAGCTCCACTATATTTCACCCTTCCTTGATGGCTCTAAGTTTTGCCTTCTCTGTCTTCTTACTATTTTTTTTTTTGTAATTACCACCCCCCGCCCCCAACTTCTCCCCCCATTTGCTCTTTGTAGTGCAGCATTCTTCAAGTTTTGGCAAACATATACGTGTAACCATCATCACCATCACAATCAATATACAGAACAATTCTATCACCTTCAAAATCCCCCCATGACCCTTTGTAGTAAGGCCCTCTCCCCATTTCCAGCTTCTTGCAACCACTGATTTATTTTGTTTCCCTATACTGTTGCCTTGGCAAGAACGTTATATAAATGGAATCATCTCATTTATAGCCTTCTGAGTCTGGCTTCTTTTGCTTAAAATAATGTCATCTGAGAATCTCCCAAGTTGTGAGTATCAATAGTTTACTCCTTTCAATTACTGAGTAGTATTCCATCGTGTGGCTGGACCATAGTTTGTTTATCCATTCCCTGGTCGAGGGACATTTGGATTGTTTCCAGTTTTTGATGATTACAAAGAAAGCTGCTATAAGCATTTGCATAGAGGTATTTGTGTAAACAAAGTTTTTTATTTCACTTAGGTAAAAACCTAGGAGTCAGATTATTGAATCTTATTGTAAATGCATGTTCAACTTTTTAAGAAATCGCCAAACTGTTTGAGAAACTGACTTTACAATTTTACATTCTCACTATTAATTGCTCCACATTCTCACCGGAGCTTATTAAAAAAATTTTTTTTAGCTGTCCTAATAGGTATTTAGTTGAATATCACTGTGGCTTTAATGCATTTTCCTGGTGACATATGATGTTAAACATCTTTTCATGTATTTACTTGCAATCTGTATATCTTCCTCAGTGAAGTATCTGTTCAAGTCTTTTGCTCATTTATTTTCATTGAGTTGCTTACTTTCTTACTATTGAATTTTTAGAGATGTTTTAATATTATGTATACACAGGTTTTTAAAATCAGATGTGTGTCCTGCAAATATCTTCTCCTAATATATGGCTAGCCTTTTCATTATCTTAATAATGCCTTTTGGAGAGTAGTTCTTAATTTTCATGGAATCCAATTTTTTTTTCTTTTCTTCTTGCATGGTTTTGCTTTTGGTGTCATGCCTAAGAAATCTTTGGCTAACTCCAAGTCACAAAGATTTTCTCCTGTTTTCTTCTAAAACTTTTATGATTTTAGGTTTTACATGTAGGTACATGGCTAATTTTGAGTTAATTTTTCTATAGGGTACAAGGTATAGATCAAGATACTTCAAAAATGAATAGCTAACTAATTGTTCCAGCCCACTTGTTGAAAAGATGATTCTTTCACCATTGAATGTCTTTTACACCTTTATCAAAAATCAATTGACCATATATATATGTGGGTCTGTTTCAGGACTTTCTATTGTGTTCCATTGATCTAAGTTTCCTTGTTTCTCCAATACCACAGTGTCTTGATTACTGTAGCTTTATAGAAAGTCTGGAAATAAGTTAATGTTATTCATCTTTCTTCTTTTTTAAGATTTATCTTTGCTATTTTATAGCTATTTTATTCTGCCGTTTCAAAAAAAAATTAGAATCAGCTTGATGATTTCCTAAAAACAATTCTGCTGGATTTTGACTGGAATTCTGCTGAATCTATAGATCATTTTGAGGGAAAACTGACATCTTAACAATACTCCCCTTATTTTAGTACTAATTAGTCATCACATAGAGGGACTGAATGTAAGCAGTATATTGAAAGGAAGACATGTTTATTAAAGTGTGACTGCTAAATAGTTAGGAAGTTGTGAACACTTCTGTTTCCCAAGTTTATGTATGATATAAATATCAACAAAGTAATACAACCTGGTATCGTTGGCTAGGAGAAGGAAATGGTGTGTGTTGATTGGGAGAGAACAGTGATATTTGCATCTTGCTATAGCCCCTCTAACTTCCTTTGTATCCCCTCCTTGGTGACCGAAATATCTGCATCTGCCAAGTATAAATTATATATCATACATATTTAGGGAATCCAGTAAGTTGTTAAAAAAAATCATTACTTCTTAAAATATATTTTAAAAGTGAAATACTCCCTACTTGTAAAACCAAGAATTGGGGCTCTTATAGGAAGTAAATATAGTTATTATTTTTTAAAATGCAAAATAGGTAAATAGAGAGATGATCTTTAATGCAGGTCTCTGGCATTGAATATTTCAGTATTTCTTGAGTATGCATGTTTTTCAGCGGCAATTCTATCTAACTGCTGGAATATTCTGAAGGTCTATGCATAGTTTTTAACTGATAATTGCAAAAAGCATGAATTTTTCAGACACAGAAGGAGTGGATTTCTTCCACATTGGTAACTTAGAATTTTGTCACCTTTACCTCTGGCCATCAGGCTCCTTCCTGTTTTTCATGCCCAAAATTCAACTTTCAAACCTCTGCTACTTGCCAGCTCAGTGTTTTAACCTTCCCCAGCCTATTGCTGGCTTCTTGGCAGAATGTCAAACCTGTCCAGGCAGGACGTCAGACCAGTCCAGATTAAACTAGCTCGACTGAAGAAACAAGCCAGTGCAAAACAGCAAGATCCTCGTTAATTTTAATTAACAGTTCCAAACAGAGTTGCATAACAAGGTCATTTTCCCTAAATGAATTATTAGAGATAATAGAAGAAGTCAACTTCCCCAAGCAGTATTTTTAAACC
Source organism: Balaenoptera ricei (assembly GCF_028023285.1). NCBI lineage: Eukaryota > Metazoa > Chordata > Mammalia > Artiodactyla > Balaenopteridae > Balaenoptera > Balaenoptera ricei. Next base: position 31,960,053 of record NC_082643.1, read on the forward strand.
CCAGGAGTTGGCAAAAACTGTCCCAGAGAATATCTGTCTTTCCAAGGCAGTCCACTCTCATAAGTTTGAATTAGACATTCCCTGAAGTCATGGTCTGTACCTGTTTTTTTCCCCCCCTTTCCCTAAGATTCAAATGACTTAGTTCCAATGACAAAGTTCAAAGCTTTTCAGGGAATGCTATGCAGTGATATTTCCTCACCTGGAAAAAAACAATGATTAGAAAAATCTAAACAGTTTGGAACCATGAGGAAAATAATTTTTCCGTATAAATTGAGAATATCTGATATCTTCCAGAGAGCACAAAACAATGTCCTCTCTAGATGTTCACTTGCTTATCTGCTTTATTGACTCTTTCGCTTATTAAAAATTAATTGGGTACATTTTTTGTAAATTAGGGCCTTTGTTTTTTTCACTTATTTTGTCGTTTGCTTACTTATGTGTGACATTTTAATCTTCCCCCAAAGCAAACAATACTGTTTCTATGAAAAAGCTTTAATTTATGATGGAATGTACGGAGAATAAGTATTTTCCTAAGCACTTGGGATCCCACTTTTGTTGAAATACTGTCTAAACATCCAAATAAAATTATCAATTAAAAAATGCTAAAAATTTAACTTGGACTTGTAAATATAAATATCATAGTAGATTGACAGCTTCTCAAACTTCTCTATAAACTGTCACAAAGTACTTATAAATCTCAATCATTTATCCGAATAACTATAAATATGCATGAACACTGTTGGCTTCTTTGTAATCTGATACCCTAGTGAAGAGATAAAAGTATTTAGCTTAAAAGTTTATCTAAGAAACTCAGATTTGGAGTTACTGTAACAATTCTTGTGAAAAATCAAAACACTGCCAAAAGCAGCTGAAACTGCTGACCTAGCAGCCTGAATCTGGAAGAGGCATGCACTAAAAGCCGTAGGGGTTGAACTACACATATGGTATTGGATTACCATCAATCTGGAGAAACAGGCCATCAGCAAATTGAGAAAAGAATCTCTTAATGCAGTGATTCGTCAAGGCTTTGAGTTTTCATCCTCACTCTTCCTTTCTGATTTGTCTTCTTGTGTTTGCCTTATTGTCATGTAGGGGTAAATGGTTTTCATAATGAATGGATTCCCCATGCACATGCTTATACACATGTTCCCACCAATAACCTCTCAAATTTCAAACTGACACTGACACATATGTGTATTTCTCTATATCTGTAGCTACAGATATAGCTATATATCTATAATATTAAATATATAAAAATATATGTATATTTCTATATATTACATATTGAATATATATATATTTTATATATATATATATATATATTTTTTTTTTTTTTTTTGGTTGGCCAAAAAGTTCATTTGGGGTTACTATATATACATATATATATCAGGCAAACTTTTTCCTTTTTAAATTCATTTTTAACTTATTAAATTCTTTGCTCAAGGTGAATTATAATAGTGTGTAAACTGTGAGGAGATGATGTATAGGCTTAAGCTACAGTTTGGTGATCATGGTTGTTTCAGCGTGTCAGTTGCTTGACAAGCACATGAGTAGACAAGTTGATTGTTTTGCCTCTGGCCTTCTGACTTCACTGGAAGCAACTTTCAGGGTGAGCTTTTGAGACATATGCATATATCAATACGTGAGGAGAAAAGAACAGTTTGTTACTCTGATTTTGGCATAAGATGACTTAGAGAGGAGAAAAGAAGCTACATTCTATTAAGAACAAAATAACCCAATGGTTGATTAACGATTTAAAAAAATAAAACTAAACCAAACTAACAAATAAATCTGTCTCAACACATTCAAAAATCAATTCAGTCAAAGTGAGTTCAGTTTGTAGGTCTACGGAAAGGTTCACTTACATGTGGTATATATGATAATATGTATCCATTCCCTAAACTATCAAAGTATCCAATATTTACATATTATATCCCTTATCATATTATGTTGAAACACACCATTTTTATGCTTATTTCCCCCATCAGACCCTTGAGAACAGGATGTTCCTTCTGGCATTTCTGCTGATTAGCTCAGTCCTCAGGGCATTGCAGGAAGATCTTGCAGGACCGGCTGGCTGGCTGGTGAGCAAGGCGGCAAGTAGCATGAGCAGAGGGTTGTGGGAAGTGGCTGAGAAAGGACACGTTTCTATCACAAGCCGCAACCTTCTAGAGGTCCGGGAAATGCCAATGGCTGCTCTTCCAGGAGGGCTTTCATACAAATACTGGAAATGAAGTCCTTTGCTGTAATTGTCTATGACTCTAATTCCCCTCCCAATTCTTCTAGACCTATGAATCTCTGAACATGTTATGCAAATTTACTGTGAATGTAATTCCCCCTTATTTTTCATTTATTTCTTCTGTCTTTAAAAATGTGAAAGCTTTGGGGGGGGGCCCATATAAATTCTACCAGTCTTCTACTTGATAATATGTGACTACTGAGTGAGTATAAGTTCTTCTCTGCAGGCTGAGTAAACAGAAAAACCACCCAAACTTATGAAAACTCATTGAAATCCAGAGAGAAAATGAGAAAGAGAAGAAGAGAAAGAGAGGGCAAAGGAGGGGAGAGAGGGGAGAGAGAGGAGGAGAGAGAGGGAGAATACAAATATGGATGTGAGCATCATCATGGAAAAGGAAAACAGTCTAACAACCTATAATATGGAAGTATCGCATGCATACAGAAAACTTAACTATTTAATTAACAGATAAAATGGAATCAGTAGAAGCAAAATGATGAAAATGGAACTGATGTAGTAAAAGATAAATATATTCAGCCTTAATTCAGAAATTAAGACCAGGAAATTATGGGGGACATAGATGACCAAGAGATTAACCTATATAAAATGGAATTTCTATAAATAGAAAACTAGAAAGGATGGATCAAAAGCAATGGTCAAAGGAAAAAAGGAAAACTCCATTATGGCAAAAGGATGATCTCAGCCTCAAAGCTAGAATGTGCTTTGAAGTACATTACAGGTCAATTTTGTGAAAACAGACCACACCTAGACATATTCTTATGCAATCTTTAAAAACTCAGGATCACATAAAAATCAGGAAAAAACACACAGAGAAGAAAAATGTTAACATAGATTTCACCAAGTTCTCTGCAAAGGACATTGATTCTCTTAATTCCTTTGCTATTAAATGTTAGAATATAAAAGAATAGAGAGGTTAAATGTCAAGATTATGGAAAGGCTGGGGCCAGACTGCCTGGTTTCAAATCCTAGCTTTGCTGAATATTAGTTATTTGAGCTTGGTCAAAACCCTTACCCTCTCTGTGCTTCATTTTCATCAATAATACAAAAAGTAAGAAATACACGTTCTTATGGCCATCATTAGGATTAAGTGAATTAGTATATTTAAAGTATTTAGAAGAGTACCTGAGACATAGTAAGCAAAATGTATGTTCTTTTTCTTCCACTTCCCTCCCCCACCTTCTCCTCTCTCTACCCTCCCCCTTCTCTCCTCATGGTTGCTGTTTTTATTACACAGCTTTGAAAGAATTTTATACCCAGTCAAGTTACCAATGTGTGAAGGCAACAGAAAGTCATTCTTTGATACATATGGATTAAAAATATGCTATGCAGGCAACATCAAAAAATAATTTGAAAACCTGAGTCACAACAATACAAACTGTGTCAAAGATCAGATGGGAAATAGTGGCTGCAAAGGGCCATTAGTCCAAATTATTAGTAAAAATTACTAGACTAAGTTATTAGCCTAATAATTTTTAAAGTACCACATGAGTTACAAAATTTGGCTTCCCTTTAAATACACAGCTTCTGTTGTATAAGACATTAAAGAAGGAAAAATACAGGATTCATATCTTAAATTAAATTACAATCTAGAAATTGCAGAGTATTTGAAAGCAAAGGCACAAAGCATTTTAGTTTTCATCAGTGGTAGTTAACAAATGATTACTTTGCCCTTAACTCTTATGGTTACTGTAATATAATTTTATGACTGTCTTTGGAAACCTTAAGGTAGTTACTTAAGGAATAAGTATAGATTTTGTTCTTTCCAAATTAAAGATTATAAACAATAGCAAAAAAACCAAACTTCTATTCAGGAAAAGTAAATAGGGGAAAATCAGCAAGCAAATATTTTAAAAGAACAAAAAGAAAATATATATTGATAGAAACATGACCAAGAATTAGTAAGATTACTAAACATATATTAGTTAAATATCTCAATGAAAGAGCAAATCCATGGGTATGCTATTTATAATTTCCTCACCCAAAACAAATATATGGAAATATTGGCAAATAAATGCAAGGCAAATACAAGCCAAAAGAAAGTGATATTAATATGACATAAAGTAATTTAAAGCAAAACCATGAAATGCTATATGGAGGGTCATTTTAACCAAAAGATAGTAAAACTAGTAACAACGATAAAACATTCAAAAATCCTCATGCTTGGAATAATATTGCATCAGTAGCAGAGAAGGTGAAAGCTTTTGAAATTCAAAGTAGTTTTAGCAAAATTTAGTTATCGTGAGAGATCTTAATTACCATGATAGATCAATTAGACAAATAAATTATTAAGAACATAAGTACTTTATCTCAGTATCGTTAGAAATAAAATAAAATAAAGATACCTTTTTCTAGCTATCAAGTGATCAAATATGTTTTGAAAATATCCATATAATGGCCAATGTTAACCAGTGTTTGTTGAGATAGACCCTCTTGTGGTTGATGGATGTGTATTTTGATACAATTTATGAGGAAAAACAACTTGGTCATATCCTTCTAGAGCCTTGGAAAAACTCATATTCTTTGTCAGAATATTTTCAACCCTTGGAGACAGATTGGACAAAGATTTATATCTGTGCACATTAAATGTGGAATTTTTTGAATAGAAAAACAATGTAAATAAAGTATTTATTAGCAGAGGAATGGTTAGATAAATTATTTTTGCCATACATTATAATACTATACTTGAAAATATCTGTAATAATATCTTTGAAGAATATTGATTGACATTAGGGAAAGGAAAAATAACAATAATATTTATTGCTATTATAAAAGGAAAATTATTTAAAACTTCAATAAACAGCATGGTTCTATTTTTGGTTAAAAAATAGAAGTGTATAGAACAATGTCTAAAAATAAATGGCTAAATGTTAACAGTGGTTATATATGGGTGGTGTGACAGGTAATTTTTCATGTTCCTTTTTGTTGATTTTCAAAAAAAAATTTAGATAAGAAAGAACAAGGAGAGAGTTGCTAAACAAATGTGTAGAATAGAATGCTTTGAAAAATACCTTTTCTGAATTATTCTCTTGTTTTTTTAATATTAAATAAATATTATTTATTATATTACTTATTGAATATAATAGCTACAGACAAATACATTTCTCTATTGTCTTCCTTCCCCAAGACCTACAAAACACTGAGTGCGACTGAAAAATAGGAATATCAGCCAATTAATCATGTTTCTCTAGCATACTAATAAATTTTAGTATTTATATAGAATTCTATATATTAGGAAACATTTTCCCAATCATTACCTTATTTAACTTTCACAACATTTCTCTGAAAAAGGTGATACTATGATCCCCAATCTACAGGTGAGGAGACTGAGGCTTAGAAAGATGCAAGTTACTTACCTAAGGACACATAAAATCCTGAGCTCTTTCCCGCACTCCATCTGCACTGCTGATGCAGATATTTCAAGTCCTCTTGAGTTTTTATGAGGATCCTGGTATCACATGTTATTACTATTGCGTAGATATATCTAAGGAAGATGGAGAAACATTTTACTCCCAGGAGTAACAGATTATAAAAAGCTAAATTAATGACTCAAAATTGTGATTCCCAAGAAAAATTCATATGCATTTTGTTTTACTTTTCATTGGGCTACCAGTTTTGAGACACATGGAACCAACCTATGACTGTAAATTTACACCTATGATCTTGCTCTTTTTAAGACAATTTACTTTTTACAATAGTTTCAGATTCACAGCAAAAATGAGAAGTAGGTACGGCACCTATTATCTTAATGTCTCTCTACAAGCCACAAGTCACTCTGGTTGTTTTGCCCTTTTGTGACTGAATTTAACATTCACTTTATTCAGGACTTTGGGCTACGTGTAAAACTCAGCCGGGCATTAAAGGAAGAGCCACTGGGTATTGAAAGTGAGTATATTCAGCATTTTGTCTGGGCTAGAAGTCAATCAGAATGCAATCATTCATTAAGACTCCTGCAAGCAATAGCCACTGTGCTCTGCCAACATTCATCAAGTTAAGGGCCAGGAAATGTGAGCGCCAGGGCAGATCTCTGAAAGAGACAGCACAAAAGTCAGCTCCTCTCAATTACAACGCGGCAGTGGCCTTCTTCCTCCGACCTACACTCTCAGAAGGGAATCTGAGAGGCAATTCAGACCTTTTTCATTGGGTTCATTCCCAACAGGAATATCCTATAAGAAACAAACTAGGATACTTATTTTCTTGTTCTTGATTTTCACAAGAATGGTTGGAACACGGTGCCAGTGCCTTGCTGACTCAAGAAATCAAACAAGCAAGAATGAAGATGAGGGACTTCCCTGGCGGTCCAGTGGTTAAGACTCTGCTCTCCTAATGCAGGGGGCACGGGCTCAGTCCCTGGTCAGGGATCCCACAGGGCGTGGACATAAAAACAAACAAACAAAAAAACGAGCTAAAAGAATGAAGATGAGCCGTGAATACTGGAGTCACGTTGAGAGAGGATATTGAAGTGGGAACGCTCAACAGCTTTTTGGGAAGACAATTGAAATCTTAGTTCTACCTTGTGCTAACTATGCATTCCTAGGCAAGTTCTTTATTTTTTCTGAATTTAAGTATACTTATCTGTAAGCTGTCTACTCCATAGGGTTATTACAAGAAATAAACAAAAAATGTAAAGTACCTGAAAAAAAGTGCACAGTAAGTGGTAGCTATTATGACAAGGGCAAAAGATCATTGAGGTTTAGAATATTCTCTTTCATCTGAAATTTGGATGTGGCTAGCTATGTGGTTTTTTAAAAAAAATTATTTATTTATTTATTTTATTTATGGCTGTGTTGGGTCTTCGTTTCTGTGCAAGGGCTTTCTCTAGTTGCGGCAAGCGGGGGCCACTCTTCATCGCGGTGCGCAGGCCTCTCTTGTTGCGGAGCACAGGCTCCAGACGCGCAGGCTCAGCAATTGTGGCTCACGGGCCTAGTTGCTCCGTGGCCATGTGGGATCTTCCCAGACCAGGGCTCGAACCCGTGTCCCCTGCATTAGCAGGCAGACTCTCAACCACTGCGCCACCAGGGAAGCCCCCTAGCTATGTTTTTAAGAGTCAGATAAAGAGTTAAAGCTTTGAAAGCAAATGGTAGTGATCAAGAACTGAAATAAGTCTGAGGAACTCCTTAGAGAATCCTCAATTCCCGTGGGTCTCATTAGGAAACAAGAGTGATGTATGCTTCTCACATAAGCCTAAAAAGATGTTTGAAGCTCACCTGTCAGCATGGAGACATCCAGAACAATTACTGAAAACAAAGGGAGCTTTTACAAGTCCAAGATGTTTTGACAGCAGAGGAAATGACTAGAAGCAGACTTGACTTTTTGGAATGCTCACTCATCTCCATAGTTTCTGTGGGGTGCACACGAATGCCTATGTTCTGAGGTGGATGAATTATATAAACTCAACTGTTTAATTTTCCCTACAAGTACATGTAAACTTGATGTAGTTACCTGTAGATTAAAATGATATAATGATGACGTGAAATCTATTGTCCACATGGTAACATGCTTTGTATCTGTTCTCAATGTAATTTACCACGTGTCATTTCATGGCCCTGTATCATTCCTGGAACAGTCACGTAGCCGTGAGAATTCTAGCTGAGCTCATGGTCTGTTTCTACCTCTGCGTGTGAGGAAAGCCCACAGTACAAGTCATAATCGGAGTTTCCTCTTTCGCTCAGAAGCCTATGGCATGCAAGCCTGTAATTCTGGAATGCATGACTCCATGGATGTGGAATTGGAGTCTTGCTTCAAGGGTTGGGCTCAGTGTTACTGTACGGCACATGGCCACAGCGTTGCTGGGCAACAGGGTTTGTTTTCCCGCTGCTGGGATTCCCACTTCTGCTTCCCTAGACGCTTGTTACATGCTTGATCTGTGTGGTGTGTTCTAATTCTGTTTAGGAGGGCGGCTGCCAGCAACCCAAGCATGCAAGGGGGACTTTGGTTATATAATATGTCTCTTCTGTTATAAGGTTAAAGAATTATATAAATCGTTCATTATAAAGATGAGCTGTATGGATGCGACTGTAACAGTCTTGCTTGCTGCCACCTGTTCAAAAATCTCCAACCAGTGGCCCCTGTCCCACTCTTCTGAGGGTGTCCTAAGTTTTCATCTCTGAGGAGTCCATGTAAAAGTAGCTGAGAGAGGATAAAGAAATGACGTATGTGTCAGCAAGGATGGTTTACTGGAAACGTATTTCACACTAGTCTGACAGAAGAAGTTGATTACTAATTCATCATGGATGGGACAACTTTCTTTAGGACATTGGTCATCTCAGCCCCAAATACACAAATCTAGACCTATGTTCCCGCCCTGTCCTGTGGGGAATTGAAGCTATTTCCACATGATGAGATTAACAGTGGCTGTGGTTGGAGACAAAAATACTTAGAACCTTATTCTACCTAAGAAAAATGCTATCACATAAACAGAAAATTTAAAATTGCTGTTGTTTTGAAAGTACTATAAGTGTTTTGTTCTACCCTCAGATTGCTATGCTTGTATAGCAACACTGCAGGAGGTGCCTTTCCACTTCTTTACTCCCTTCTACACTTTCCCAACCTTCTTTTCAGTGCTTTAAAATATTTTTATTAACAAATTTTAGTATGTCAGGAGTAATGAAATTTTTACTTGCTTATGGATTATAAATGAAGAATATAACAAATTTAAAATTGTTAAGGACAACCAGATTCCAATTAAAGGGAGAAATGTAAAGGGAGAAATGTAAAGCAGAATTTCCCTGTCTTATGAAATGTAATCTGCTAGATGGGTGTGCTGAAAAATATTTGACAACTGGCTCTGGGAGTAGATGGAATCTTTAAAAAAATTTGTTTTTAATTGAACTATAGTTGATTTACAATATTGTGTTAGTTTCAGGTGTACAGCTTCAGATTCTTTTCCATTGTAGTTACTACAAGATTCTTTTCCATTGTAGTTATTACAAGATATTGAATATAGTTCTCTGTGCTATACAGTACATTCTTGTTGTTTTTCTATGTTATATGTAGTGGTGTGTATCTGTTAATCCCATACTCCTAATTTATCCCTCCCTCCCTTGCCCCTTTGGTAACCATAAGTTTGTTTTCTATGACTGTGAGTCTGTTTCTCTTTTGTAAATAAGTTGATTTGTATTATTTTTTTAGATTCCACATATAGACAATATCATATAATATTTGTCTTTCTCTGTCTGACTTAACTTCACTTAGTATGATAATCTCTAAGTCCATCCATGTTGCTGAAAGTGGCATTATTTCATTAATTTTTATGGCTGAGTAGTATTCCATTGTATATATATTCCACATCTTCTTTATCCATTCATCTGTTGATGGACACTTAGGTTGTGTCCATGTCTTGGCTATTGTGAATAGTACTGCTATGAACATTGGGGTCCATGTATCTTTTTGAATTAGGGTTTTCGTCTTTTCTGGATATATGCCCAGGAGTGGGATTGCTAGATCATATGGTAACACTATTTTTAGTTTTTTGAGGAACCGCCATACTGTTTTCCATAGTGACTGCACAATTTTACATTCCTACCAACAGTATAGGAGGGCTCCCTTTTCTCTGCACCTTCTCCAGCATTTATTATTTGTAGACTTTTTGATGATGGCCATTCTGACTGGTATGAGGTGATACCTCATTTTAGTTTGATTTGCATTTCTCTAATAATTAGCATCTTTTCATGTGCCTCTTGGCCATCTGTATGTCTTCTTTGGAGAAATGTCTATTTAGGTCTTCTGCCCATTTTTTGATTGGGTTGTTTGTTTGATAGAGTTGTATGAGCTGTTTGTATATTTTGGAAATTAAGCCCTTGTCCACTGCATCATTTGCAAATATTTTCTCCCAGTCTATAGGTTGTCTTTTCGTTTTGTTTGTGGTTTCCTTTGCTGTGCAAAAGCTTATGAGTTTGATTAGGTCCCATTTGTTTATTTTTGCTTTTATTTATTTTGCCTTGGGAGACTGATCTAAAAAAATATTACTATAATTTATGTCTGAGAATGTTTTGCCTATGTTGTCTTCTAGGAGTTTTATGTTGTCATGTCTTATATCTAAGTCTTAAAGCCATTTCGAATTTATTTTTGTGTATGGTGTGAGGGTGTGTTCTAACTTCATTGATTTACATGAGATTGTCCAGCTTTCCCAACACCACTTGCCTTTTCTCCATTATATATTCTCTCCTCCTCTGTCAAAGATTAATTGATCATAGGTGTGTGGGTTTATTTCCGAGCTCTGCATTCTGTTCCATTGATCTGTATGGCTGTTTTTGTGCCAATACTATGCTGTTTTGATTATTGTAGTTTTGTAGTATTGTCTGAAGTCTGGGAGGGTTATGCCTCCAACTTTGTTCTTTTCCCTCAGGATTGCTTTGGCAATTCTGGGTCTTTTGTGGTTCCATACAAATTTTAGGACTATTTGATCTAGTTCTGTGAAAAATGTCATGGGTAATTTGATGGGAATTGCATTAAATCTGTAGATTGCTTTGGTAGTATGACCATTTTAACAATATTAATTCTTCCAATCCAAGAGCATGGGCTATCTTTCCATTTCTTTGAATTATCTTCAATTTCCTTTATCAGTGTTTTATAGTTTCCAACGTATAGGTCTTTCACCTCCTAGGTTAGGTTCATTCCTGGATATTTTAATTTTTTGATGCAATTTTGAATGGTTTTTTTTTTTTTTACTTTTTCTGATATTTCACTGTTAGTGTAAATAACTGTAACAGATTTCTGTATATTGATCTTGTATCCTGATACCTTGCTGAATTCATTTATTAGTTCTAATAGTTTTTGTGTGGAGTATTTCAGGTTTTCTATACAGAGTATCATGTCATCTGCATACAATGACAATTTTACCTCTTCCCTTCCAATTTGGATAGAGTAGGTGGAGTCTTGACTTGTAGTGTTTGGTGATTTCCATGGTGTAAATACTCCTTCCATGGCTGATTTCAAGTTACCATCTCACTGTCACTGAACACAGAGTTGGGAAGAAATGCGTACAGCTGGATCTCTGTACAAGCTGGCTTCAACACACCATGGCTGCTAGATGTTAATAGGATTTCAGGAAGAAAGTATTCATAGTTTAAAAAAATTGGGGAACACTGAGTGAAGTTAAACATATGTGGGAAATTTTACAACATTTAAAATATTATTTTTGCATTTTGAAATTCTAAGACATTCTTTCTAATTTATTTGACACCTATCCACATCTAGTGGGACACTAGTGCTCCAGGAAACACAATTTAGAAAATGTATAAATTAAAGCTTTAATTTTTGTGTTGTTAATCTCTTAAACTTTGTAATTCTTGTAAGTTACAAAAGCAATATCAACTCAAATTTATAAAGCACCAATAGAAATATAAAGTTAAATTCTCTCTTTTAATTCCACTTCCCTGAATTAATCAATAAGGGCTTGAGGTATGTCATTTCATACCTTTAACATATAAACATATACAAAATAGATCTACATATGTAATAGAAGTTCTCCATTACCTTTGTTTAAATTGAGCTATAACTGACACATAACATTATATTAGTTTCAGGTGTACAACGTAACAATTCCATACTTGTATATATTGCAAAACGATCACCACAATAAACCTAGTTAACATCCGTCAATACACATGGTTACAATTTTTTTTCTCGTAATGAGAACTTTTAAGATCTACTCTCTTAGCAACTTTCAAATATGCATCATCTTTTCAAAAAAACACATTATTCTGCCACTTAAAAATATTTTAACCTTCTTATTGTAAACAAAACAGAATTAGCAAACCACACAGAACAAGTATGGGGCTTAGTACAGTGGTTCTCAAACTTTAACATGCATCCTTAAACCTGGAGGGACTGCCAAAGCACAGATTGCTCAGTCCCATCTTGAGAGTTTCTGATTCAGTCTTCAATTTTAATCTCTGAGGAGTCTGTGTAAAAGTAGCTGACAGAAGATAAAGGAATGCATATGTGCCAGCAAGGATGCTGTTTATTGGAAACATATTTCAAACTAGTCTGACAGAAGAAGGTGAGCTAGGGTCTGAAAATTTGCATTTCTAACAAGTTCCCAGGTTATGCTGATGCTATCTGGGATCACATTTGGAGAACCTTAAGCTTAGTGAATTGTTTATAAGATGAACACCTTATAACTACAATGCAGATGAAAAATAGAACTTTGCTGCCATAGCCCATTCTAACAAGAGTTCCTGTCTCCCTTCCATGGTAACCACTATTCTGACTCTTAGGGTAATCACTTCCTTGTGTTGCTCTGTGTTTTTTTTTTCCTTATGAAATACATTTTATTGAACAAATTGGGATCATCCTGTACACACTGTACATGCCACAACGTGGTATATTCCCATGTCAGTCAAATACTAATCTATATATATATTTATATTAGTGTACTTTATTTTTAGAGAAGTTTTAGGCTCACATCAAAATTGAGTGGAAAGTACAAGAGTTGCCTTATAAATCCTGCCCCTGCCTCCCTCCCCAAACCCCTAACTCAGTCACTATCGACACTCCTCACCAGAATGGTACGTTTGTTACCGAGGATGAACCTACACTGACACATCATTATCACTCAAAGTCCATAGTTTATATTAGGGTTCACTCTTTTGTGTTGTACCTTCTATGGGTTTGGACAAGTTTATAATGACATGTACACACCATTATAGTATAAAGAATAGTTTCACTGCCCTAAAAGTCTCTCCTTCCCCCTTAACCACCTGGCAATGACCAATCTTTTTACTGTCTCCATAGTTTGCCTTTTCCAGAATATCATATAGCTGGAATCATGCAGTATGTAGACTCTTCAGATTGACTTCTTCCACTTAGTAATATGTTTAAAGTGTAAGATTCCTCCATGTCTTTTCATGGCTTGAGAGCTCATTTCTTTTTAGTGCTGAATAATATTCTATTGCATGGATGGACCACAGTTTACTTACCTATTTACCTACTTAAGGACATTTAGTTGCTTCTAAATTGTGGCAGTTATGAATAAAGCTGCCATAAACATGTGTGTGAAAGTTTTTTTGTGGACATAAGTTTTCAGTTCATTTGGATAGCTACCAAGGAGTACAATTGCTGGAACCTATGGTAAGAATATGTTTAGTCTTGTATGAAACTGCCAAAATAACTTTCAAAGTGGCTGCACCATTTTGCGTTCCCACCAATAATAAATGAAAGTTCCTGTTGCTCCACATCCTCACCAGCATTTGGCATTCACTGTCAGTGTTTTGGGTTTTGGCCATTCTAACAGGTGTATAATGGAAACTCACTGTTTTAATTTGCATTTTCCTAAATGACATAGAATGTTGAACATCTTTTATGTGGTTATTTGACATCTGTATATCTTCTTTGGTCAGGTGTCTGTCCAGGTATTTTGCTAATTTTTGGTCGGGTTGTTTATCCTCTTATTGTTGAATTTTAAGAGTTCTTTGTATATTCTGGATAACAGTCCTTTATCAGATGTGTCTTTTGAAAACATTTTTTTCCAGTTTGTGGCTTGTCTTTTCATTCTCATTGACAGTCTTCTACTGAGTAGAAGTTTTTTAGTTTGTCTGAAGTCCAGCTTATCAACTATTTATTTCATAGATCATGTTTTTGGTGTTGTATCTAAAAAGGCATTGCCCTACCCAAGGTCATCTAGGTTTTTTTCTGGGAGTTTTACAGTTTTGCCTTTTACATTTAGGTCTATGATCTATTTTGAGTTCATTTTTGTGAGGGGTGCAAGGTCTGTGTTTATATTCTTTTTTTAAAATTTTTTATGTGGATGTCCACTTAGTCCAGCATTATTTGTTGAAAAGACATTATCTTTGCTCCATTTTATTGTGTTTGCTCCTTTGTCAAAGAGCAGTTGACTATATTTATGTGGGTCTATTTCTGGGCTCGCTATTCTATTTCATTGATCTGTTCTTTTCCCAATACCACACTGTCTTGATTACTGTAGCCTGAAGTCAGTTAGTGTCAGTCTTCTGCCTTTGCTTTTTCCTTTCAATAATGAGTTGTCTATTATGGGTATTTTTCCTCTCAATATAAACTTTAGAATTAGTTTGTTGATATCCATTAAACAACTTTCTGCGATTTTAATTGGAATTGCATTAAATCTAGAGGTCAAATTGAGAATAACTGATATCTCGAACAATATTAAGTCTTCCTATCCATGAACATGGAATATCTCCTCATTTATTTAGTTCCTCTTTAATATCTTCATCAGAATTTTGCAGTTTTCCTCAAATGGATCTGATACATGTTTTTTTGGAATTATACCTAAGTACTTCATTTTGTGGGATGCTAATTTAAGTGGCACTGTGTTTTTAATTCCAAATTCCACTTGTTCATTGCTGGTATATAGAAAAGTGATTGAATGTTGTGTATGAACTTTGTATCCTCCAAACTTACTATACTCATCTGATTGGTTCCAGGAGTTTTCTGTAAATATATATATATATATATATAATATATATATATATATATAATATATATATATATTATATATATATATATATATTATATATATATATATATAATATATGTATATAATTTCCTTTTCTTTTCTTGTTGCATAAGCCAGGAATTGTAGTATGATATTGAAAAGCAGTAGTTAAAGGGGAAAAACTTGCCTTTTTCCTAATCTTAGTGAGAAAGCTTCAAGTTTCTCACCATTAGCTGTAATTTTTTAAAATAGATATTCTTTATCAAGTTGAGGAATTCTCCTCCATCCCTGGTTTTCTGAGAAATTTTATCATGAATGAGTGTTGGATTTAATCAAATGCTTTTCCTCCATCTATTGATATGATCATGTGATTTTTCTTCTTTACTCTGTTGATGTGGTGATTTAAATTAATTTATTTTCAAATGTTGAACCAGCCTTTCATCCCTGGGATAAGTCTCACTTTATCCCATATGTATAATTTTATTCCACTTTGTCATGGTGTATAATTCTTTTAATACATTGTTGGATTTGATTTGCTAATATTTTGTTAAGGATTTTTGCATGTGTGTACAAAAAAGATATCCCATGAGACTTTTCTTTTCTTGGAATGTCTTTATCTGTTTTGGTATCAAGGTAATTTCGGCCCCATAGAGTGAGTTAGGAAGTATTCCCTCTGCTTCAATCAGCCAATTAAGTTTCTGGTGAGAGCTCTCTCCCTAACTTGTAAATGGCCAACTTCTCAGTGTGTGCTTACATGGTCTTTCCTCAATGCATGCATGCAGATTGAGAGAGAGAGAGGGAGAGAGGTAGCTATCTTCCTCTTCTAAGTGCATTAATGCTATCAGATTAGGACCCCTACCCTTATGGTCTCATTTAATCTTAATTAACTCCTCAAACCTCTGTCTCCAAATACAGTCACATTGGACATTAGGGCTGCAACATATGAATTTTACAGAGATACAATTCAGTCCAAGTTACCCTCACTGCTTCCTTCTCCAATGCCCTTACTTTCTTTATATAGATCCAAGTCTCTGAATTACATCATTTTTCTTCTCTCTGAAGAGCTTCTTTTAACTTCTTTTTTTCTTTTTTTTTTTGCAAGGCAGATCTACTGGCAACAAATTTTCTAAATACTTGTTTGAGAAGTCTTTATTTCTCTTTCACTTTAAAAAATAATTTCACAGGAAAGATCATTTCACAGAAGGAAAATTTCTAGGTTGGTGTTTTTTCCTCTCAAAACTTTAAATATTTCATTTCACTCTCATTTTGCTTGCATGGTTTCTGAGGAGGGTCAGATGTAATTCTTTTCTCCTTTATAAGTCAGTTGTGCTTTCTTCTGACTTTTTTCAAGATTTTTCTTTATCATTGATTTTCTGTAGGTTGAATATGATATGCCTAGATGAAGTTTTCTTTGCATTTATCCTGCCTGTTCTCTGAGTTTCTTGAATCTGTGGGTTGGTGTCTGACATCATCAATTGGAGGAAATTCTCTGTCATTATTTTTTCAAGTTTTGCTTCTGTTCCTTTCTCCCTTTCTTCTCTAGTCATCCAAATATACATGTGTTACACATGTTGCAGCTGTCCCACAGTTCTTGCATATCCTGTTCTGTTTTGTTTTTCAGTCTTTTTTCTCTTTGCTTTTCAGTTTTAAAAGTTTATATTATCATATCCTCAAGCTTGGAGATTTTTTCCTTAGCCTTGCTCAGTCTACTCATTAAAGACATTCTCCATTTATGTTACTGTGTTTTTAAATTCTAGTATTTCTTTTTGGAGTCTTTTGTAGAATTTCCACCTCTCTGCTTACATTATCTATTTGTTATTGCATGTTGTGTACTCTCCTAATTAAAACCCTTAGCATATTCATCATAGTTTAAAAAAATTACTGGTCTGAAGATTCCAACATTCCTGCCATAGCTGACTCTGGCTCTGGTGCTTGTCCAATCTCATAAACTGTGCTTTTCACTTTTTAGTATGTTTTGTAATTTTTTCTTGAAATTTGGTCAGGATGTACAGAGTAAAAAGAGCTATGATAAATAGCCTGTACTGATGTAGTTCTAAGGTGTGGGGGGGAGAAACCTTCTGTAGTCTTATGATTAGGTCTCAATCTTTTGGTGAGTCTATGCCCTTGGAATGTAAATTTCACTGGGGCTTCTCAATCGTTTTTCCTCTTTTAGGTGGGACAAGATGGCTAGATGGGGCTGGAGTTGGGTATTTAGGTTCTGATAAAATTCCAGCAGGTTATGTTTGGGTAAAATAGTTTCTCCTGAGGGCAGGTCTTGTTAAGAAGAAAAGAATGCTCTGGCATATTTCAAGATTGTTACTTTTACCCTCCTCATGCTGGAAGCACAGGGGGGATTTTTCTCTGATATTTACTGAGGACCTTGTAGAGCTCCTGAAAATGACATTCGTCAAAGTGTGGGAGACACCTATGACTGGGTTCTCCTGCAGTTTTTAACTCTCAGAGTTGCCCACACTGAGTCTCCAGCAATATGTCATTTACACTTCAGGTTTTCCTACCCCAGCACTGGTTTCTCTGGACTTTTCTGCTCATGGGTTTCTGCTCCAGTAAGTTGTGATTCTCTGTATCTGCCCATCTGTCTATTCAGTTTTGGGGACAGCAGTTTGCCCTATGACCTCACTTATCCAGCGGATCTGAGAAGAGTTGTTGATTTTTCAGTTTGCTCAGCGTTTTACTTGTTTTTAGGATGGAGTGGTTACTTCTAAGCTCCTTATGTGCTGAACTGGAAACTGGGATTCTGCTTTGTGTTTTTAATCACCCAAGTATGAATCCACAGACACTAATTGACCAAGCTTGCTTTTTTTTCCCAATATGATTTGTCTTTTAAACCTGTAGAATGTGTTTTGTTGAAGAACCCTGGCCATTTCACCTGCAGAGTTTTCATAATCTGGATCTTGTTGATTTCATAATGCTGGTACAGTTCAACACAGTCATTTGCCATCTAATTGAGAAATTACACAGTCATTTTCCTTCAAATTGGCAGCTGGCTCCAGAGGCTTGATCAGACCCATATCCAATAACTTTGGCAAGAATATTAGTGGTTTTGAGTTTCTTCAGCAGGAGGCACATGAAGTCTGGCTTTTGTTTTATTTTTAAATCAGTTTTATTGTGGTATAAGTTATATACAATAAAATTGGTGAATTACTTTTAAAATGTAATATTTGATGGGTTTTGATAAATATGTACAGTCAAGAAACTGTCACAATACTGGTATTGAACATTTCCATCACTCCAAAATTTCCCTATACTTCTTTGTAGTCAAACTCCTCTGCCCATCCACTATCTCCTGAAAACCATTAATCTTTCCATCACTATAGCTTTACCTTGTCTATAATTTCAATAAATGGACTCATACACTATGTAGTCTTTTGTGTCTGTATTCTTTCACATTACATGAAGCTTTGAGATTCATCTCTGCTTCTGTGTGGATCAGCAATTTAATCTTTTATTATTACAAAACAGTTTTCCATTGTATGGGTTTATCACAATTTGTTAATCCATTTACCAGTTGATGGATATTTGAGTTATTTCCAGTTTGGGGCTATTATGAATGAAACTGTGCTGAATATATCTGGCCCTCAAATAAGTTCATGCAAACAGCAACCCAGCTCCTCTCCTCTGAGCATGCAGTCCCCACCTGAATCTGCCAGTTTTGATTCACTTAGCAGTGCTTTCAAGCAGCTGCTCTTTGTATTATATCCAGAGTTTGTGGTTGTTTTCTGGTCTGTTATGAATTTAGTTTGCTACTTCCTAAAGTATTTATTCTCAAAATGGTGATATTCTTATTTTATTATTTAATTTTCATTTAAAATTGTATTTGTTTAACTATATATTATTTCATAAAAAGACAACTCCCACATTTACTATTTAATTACCCATGGGTATAGTTTATATTGGAAAAGCAGGATAAATGCTTAATTCTGTCTTTTTATTTATCCAGTTTTCAAGATAATGAAGTAGCTTCCAGTCATCCTCAGAAGATGACTAATAAGTTTTTAAAAATATATAATTATGATCAATAACTAATAATCTTGCAAAACAGAAAGCACAAGGCTGGTGAATTCTACCAAACACTTAAGAAAGAAACCTTACCAATTCTCTAAAATCTCTTTTGGATGATTGAAGCAGAGAATATTCTTACTAACATTGTAAGAGGACAGCATTTCCCTAATACCCAAACCAGGCAAAGACATTACAAGAAAACTACAGACAAAAGTCTCTCATGAACACACACACAAAAATCAACAAAATATTAGCAAATCAAATCAAACAATATATAAAGAGAATTATACACCACAACCAAGTGAGATTTATCTCAGGGTTCCAAGGCTGGTTCAAAATTTGAAAATCAATTTGTGTAATACATCACATCAACAGGGTAAAGAAGAAAAAAACTCACATGATTATAGCAACATATATAGAAAATGCATTTGACAAAATCCAACACTTATTCATGATAAAAACTCAGCAAACTAGGAATAGAGGAGAATTTCCTTAACTTGATAAAGAATATCTACAAAATCCCTACAGCTAATGGTGAGAAACTTGAAGCTTTCTCACTAAGATCAGGAACAAGGCAAGGATGTCCTCTCTTACTATTCCTTTTCAACATTGTACTGTGACTACTAGCTAATGCAATAAGACAAGAAAAGAAAACTGTCATTATGAAATTATGTATTTAAACATGGTACATGGTTTTACCTTGTTACCAATTTTTATTGTAAATATTGTGTTTTGGCTCTCTATTTACTTTGACTGTTTTTATGTGAGAATTTAGAAAGACCTAAAAGCTGTACCTTGGCCATCATCTTGCCAAAATTCACATTTTTTTTCCTTCTCAAAGGATAATGGCTATTTTCCAGGTCAATGAATATAGATCTAGTACATTCTTTTTATAAGCTGAATAATGTTACGTTTAAAAAAAGATTTATTCAGCAATTTACTTTTATAATAAGCTCTGTCATATATATTGAAAATATTGTCTCCCAATCTATTTTTTAATTTCAACAAAAAGTTTTAATTTTTATGTACTCAAATCTGTTGATAATTCTTTTATGGTTTCTGGGCTTCACAATGTTCTTAAATTATCTGATGTTCTCAAAGTTACACAAATATCTCTTAAATATTCTACTACAATACTTATTTTTTTGACACTTAGTTTTAAAATTGTATGATTTATTTTTTTGTGTGGTATCAAATATGGTATACTTTTATTTTTCTGGATGGATAGTAATTGAATAAAGTACACTTTATCCAATATATTGTAAAATCATATTTATTATATTTAAAATTCATATGTACTTGGATAAGTTTCTAGACTCAATATTCTCCTATTTGTCTATTCCTGTGCCAACATATTCTATTAAGATTATAGTAACTTTATAGTAATGCATTTTATCTAGTAGGACAAGCATCCCTTAAGTTTAATTTTCAATTTAAAGTTATTGTCAATTTTTCATAATTGCCTTTGTGAATGAAATAGAAAATATAATTTTTACTTTAGTAAAAATCCTTTATTGTAATTTAATAGGAAATGCATTACATATATATATTAATTTGGGGAACACTGACATTTGAATGAAATTATCTTTTTCTCTAAGATAGCTAGTCTTCCAAAGTTATTCAGGTCTCAATTTTGTGATTGTTATATATATATATAAAGAGACATAGATTTTACAATTTTTTGTTGATGTCTATGGAATTTTAAAAATAGTTTTTTATGAGCTTGGTCACACAAAAAATTTACTTTCCAAAAAGTACAAGTTTTTCAGGGCATGTTCTTTGAATATGATCAAATAAGGATAGAAAGCAACAATAAAAAGTTGTCCAGGAGAGTTTTCATATACTGCTGGTGAAGGTATAAGGTGGTGTATCAATTTTGAAAACTGTTTGACTAATTAAAGCTGAACATTGAATGTATATATACCCAGAAATTTCACAGCTAAGTAGAGGCCCTGTGTACAGATGTATACCAAAACACAAGAGTGTACATAGTAGTACTGTTTATACTAGCCCCAAACTGGAAACAGCCCAAATACTCTTCAGTTGTAGATTACATAAATAAATTCTGGTATCTTCAGTCAATGGAGTACTATATAGCAATGAGAAAGAACAAGCCACTGGTACATGGGAAAAGATAGATGAGTCTCATAAAGACAATATTAAATAAAAGAAACCAGAGAAGAAAAAGTATATACTATATAATGTCATTTATGTAAAGTTAAAAAATGGGCAAAACTCATTTATGGAAGTTGGGATAGTGGTGCCCTTGGGGACATAGCAACTGAGGGGGAATATGAGGATCACTGCAGAAATGATGATGTTCTCTGTTGATCCCTTTGTGAAAAGTTATTAAGTTGTACATTTATGATTTATGCACCCTTTTGTTATGTTATACTCTAGTAACAAATACACTTAAGGATGTGTCCAAGATATATTGTTAACTGTACTTTATTTCCTGAACAAACAAGCAAAAAGCCACTCCCCAATCCACACAACCAAACACATATATCTATGTCAGTACACAAATAAACATTTTTCTTCAGATGGAACAGACGGTTTTTGTTGTTGTTCATCCATTTTTTTTTTTATGGCAGTTTTAATCAAAAGAAGTTTTGACAAATGGCTCCGGTAGAATTACAATGTTGAGAAAAGATGAATCTTAATGCAGAGGAAGGAAGTGTCTGGTCCTGCCTGCTTCATTTAAAGCTATCCGGCTGCCCCAATGCCATGGCAGCAGCATCTCCAAGAGCAGAATATCCACTGACCTTGCACGGTTTAAGGTTTTAAACCTGAGGTGCTTACTCTAAATCCATCTCACTGTGCTTCCCAATTTCCTGCAAATCCCAGTGCTTCTGACCCCGTGGTTCTTCTCACAGTCAGGGCTCTACACACCTCTTGTACCTCTTACTTTTTTTTTGACCCAAATTATACCCTCCTAATCATGCTGCCCATGGTCCCCTGAATACAGGGACGCCTGACTCTCAGCATCTGCATCTTGGTGTAGCCTCTCTCACCATTTTTCCAGTGCCTCTAGTTTGTTCTTGGTCCTGAAAAAGGGTTCTGGACTGAGGGTATAGATTTTTTTAAAAGACCTCATTTTAAAATTCAGACTTACAGAAAAGCTACCAAAACAGTAGAAAGAATTCCTGTATTTTCTTCTTCCAGATTCCCCATTTAACATTTGACCACATTTGCTTTTTCATTCTCTCTTTCTGTATTCTCATTATTTGTGGTAGATTGTTCCATAAAGTCAGCACAAACGCTGAATTAGCAAGTACTGACCTCCCAGTGGAAAAACAGGCTCCCCTGAGCCTCTGCTCACAACATTCCGTCAACTGATCAATACCAAACCTTGTTTAATGCACGTGTCTATCTACGAATACTTTAAAAAACATATATCATTGATTCATTAACATTGAATTCACAGCCAATAGCACTGTAACTCATGCCTGAATGGAGCTTATCTAACATATGGCTTCTCTCCATAAAGTATATCACAGCTGTCTTGCACTTAGGAACAGCAAACAGCACTTCAGCTCTATCTTGGGGGCCTTTTAAGCAGCAAAATCACCAAAAAAATGCACAAGAATGCAAACACTGTGGCACTAAATTGACTGTGAAAAGGACACTTATTTGCAGCCTGAGAGCTGAAACAAGAAGGCAAAGCATCACTTGGTCATTCTCCCCTGGGAAGTGTGTGTTGGGTGACACAAATTTTTCACTGCTCTGCACATGTCTGTGAATGACTGCAAAAGCGCGACAAGTATTGATTTTGTGGTTACAGATAATTTTAATGAGTAAAAAATTTGCAAGTGTGAAGCCCATGAATAATGAGGATCAACTATATGTATATATACATGGATATATGTAGAGATACACGCACACACACATATTTCTGAACTGTTTGAAAGTTGCACATACGATACTCCTTTAGTCCTAGATATTTTGGTGTGTATTTACTAAAAACAAGGACGTTATCTTATACAACCACATTACAGTGATCGCAACCAAGAAATTAACCTTGATAAAGTATTGCTATTGCAGCTATAAATTTTATTTGTATTTCACCAATTATTTCACTAATGTCCATTATATTTCGGGATGCAATCCAGAATTACATGTTGCATTTAGCTGTCATATCTCTTTAGTGTCCTTTAATCTGTAAGAGTTCCTTAGTCTTCATTTGCCTTTCATCAATGCTGCGTTTTTGGTGGTATCAGGGTAAGGAAGTAACCAGGAGAAAATTGTGAAAGATGTAAATGAAGGGGGATGAGAGAATATTCTTTATTAAACACTGCTGGATTCTCATGAAGATAACTCAGAGGAAATGTATCAATGGGAAGCAAGAACTAATGTTTTGCTGCCTACTATACTAGTACAATTTCATTCTTTCTGAATTAATTCCATCTTTATGCAAATGAGAGCAGGAACTGAGGGTCAGAGAAGAGTTAAGCATTTATGGAAGGTCACATAACTAGCAGTGGTGGGATTAGAATTCAAACCAGTTTAATAAGGCACTAAAAAGCAATGCTCTTTTAAATATACATCCTAGCATTACTAAGACGGCATCCAATGAAACATCAAATAATCTCAAGTATTACATAATTGCTATACTGCCTTTATTTTTCTCATCCTCTATCTTCAAAAAAACCAAAAAAAAAAAAGCCCAAAAAACAAAACCTGTAGAAACAATATAAGAAAAACAGAGTGGGCTTTAACAAAACAATTGTAAATCCAAATAGAATCACTAAAAACTTTCCATCAGGAGGTGGCTCAGAGGCAATCTCATTATCATTTTTCCCAGCAGCATCTCCCATGAGGATACATTTAATTTTATTGTTAAACTTGACTTTTAAGATTTGTAAAAAGCAGTATTTACAAAGTTTTTAGCCGAGTGTCCCTTAAGGTAGGAGATACATAGATTTGATTAGTCTGTGTTCTCAGGCGTGTTGGAAAGGGATATATCTTGGGAGTTAAGTTTGAATTTAGGGACTGTAATTCCAACCCAGGAAAAGTCTGTCTGCTTAACTAGAATACTTGTTCCTGTCCCAGTGGTCAGGTGAATACCTTGCATGGTCAAATTGCTTTGTAAAAGCTGAAACCAACAGCATGTGAGAGCACCAGGCAGTACGTGGGATGTTGGTGACATCTGAACATCTACATGAGAGACAAGCATGAATCGTTTCCCTGATTTTTCTGCTTTTGTTTGGAATCATATAATCAGATACAGAACTGGAGGGAATATAAGAAATCATCTTGTCTAACCTCTAATTTGGGGAATTTTTTCCTATTAAAATGATTTTTTTAAAAAGCTAACATTCAGTGAATGCTGATGTGTTCGATATTACGCTAGGTGTGTTTCATTGCTTAGGTTTCACAATGCTCTGAGGTGGGTGTTATTCTTCACAGTTTATAGATGGTGAAACTGAGGCTCAGTAACTTGTCCTAGGTAACACAACTAATAAGCAATAGATTGAAGTCTGAAGTCAGGGCTAACCAAAAAGTTTGTGCTCCTTTCATCCCATCACTGATTTCCTGGGTATAATATTTCCATCTTCTTTGAGGGACTTGCTGCTATGCTAATAGTTATTGATGACTGCTACTGGTCTAAGAAAAATTGTGAATTAGATGAAATCTGCTCTTGGTATCTCCTGAGTCATCATTTTAAATAACCCTTTTACAAGGCTGGCTCATATGCCTTCTTCGCCCAGTGTCTTTGAAGATTCTTTTTTCCCTTTTCTACCACTCTGATTTTCTCAGATCCAAAGGTGTCACCTAGATAGTCAGATAAATTAATACTTGTGAATGTGAAAATGGGAAATTACTCGATGAGTATCTTACAGAACATACACACTTTTCTTTCTAAGACAGACTTAATATGGTGTCAAATTCATTGAGGTGAGATTTTTCAGGCCAATCTATAGAAAGTTGTATGGGATCAAGTCTGTTAGTGAAGTAGAGAGAAGCACGTCTGTGAAAATGGATTATTAATGCTCAGCTCTTGTATATTATCTGTTTCATAACTCCTGATAGGTTAACAACATAGGTACAGGAAATAAAAATGGTACATCAGGGGATGTAAAGGAAGCTTGAGTTCTGAGTTCATACAAACAGGTTATTATTATGACATTACACACAGAGAAGTTTAAGAATGCTTTCTTAAAAGGTTTTCATTATCTTTTTGCACTGAGATTTATAAATAATATAAAATGTAGTAGCAGAAATAACAGAATCTGAATAAAGTAGTCATGATAGCATCAAATGTATGTTGAAATCAATTAGCGATCTCTAAATCCACAGCATTTCACTTATTTCATTGTGCAGAAGAGCTTCAGATGGCTGGAGAGTTTTAGAATGCCCTCAGTCTACAAAATGGAAACATGGAGAAGTTTTTGTTCCAATCATAATGTCTGCAGATTATTTTACGTCAAAGGAAAATTCACATCTGAAATCCATGTGTTTAACATCTGCAGAAGGAGGAAAAAAAGGAAGGTCTGACCAATTTATTACAAAGTTCTAGATATGTTTAATCTATCCATGTATAGAAATATGGAAACTTAAGAAATGAAATGGGAAATCATTGTTATCAAATAGATTTTATGGTCATTAATTTCAAAGAAAAAACCATATACATAGAAATATACGTGTGCATAAATGTATCTATTTTCTAATCCAGATTAGGTGACAAAATAATGCTAGAAAGCAGGGGAGTTAACTAGTTCTAAGGCAGGACAGTGAAGATAAACTGCCGTCCTTGCAAAGGAAAGGTAAACAGCTTCTGATCCTCCATATTTAGGGAAATCTTGTTAAATATCACCTTACTAAATTCCAGAAGCTGTGATGATCTGTGTCAGTAAAGAAACTGTGATTGGGGCTACCATCTTGTTAAGGTTGCAGTGGTTCACCCTCATCTGCCAGGATCCATCTGGTGTTTGCGAGGGTCTAGATGAGGTGATAGAGAGATGACGCACTGCCAATGCCTCCTTCAGTTCTTTGATGGTGATGGATATCTCTGAAATTCTTCATGAGAGGTGGCCTTTTGTCTGATTTACTGACTTTGATTATTTCTGTTTATTTACCTTAGTCGGGGGATGCAAATTTCAGGGACTGCTGCCATAATATCTCTCACTCCACCAATGTGAGCAGCTATGTATGTATTATATATTTAGAACCTGTGGAAATTACCAAAGGGTAGGCTCAAGGACCTATTGGACCCACTATCAGATGATCCTGGCCTATAACTGCTTTGATTACCTGGCTTCCATAAGCTCTCATTCAAATTGGAGGAGTGAAATGCTATTCTGATTCTTCTGGGAAAGTCTGGGTATTATTTATTCCCCAGTGGTCTTCATCCTGGGAAATGACTTCAGGTTTCTTTGGAGCAAGAAAGAAGGAATATTTACTATATATACCTGAGTGGCATTGGTGCATCATTCTTCAAAGGGATATAGCATCTCCTTCAAACAATATTATAGATGTAAAGTGGGAAACTAGGTGGAAGGTGGTGATTTTCCACTATAGTACTGATATCAGACTTCTGCTCACCAGATTTCAATTTCTGTATATACACAAACCAAACAAAACCTTAGTCAGCTGTTCTTATATCTCAACTCTGCAGACATCATGATCTATTCACCATCACCAGAGATCTCTGTGTACTCAGCACACTAGATATCTCTTTGGTCTTGATGCCATGATGTTAATTCCATACACCTTGACTCTGATGGTTAGGAGTTTCCCACAGGCTTCTGCCATTCTGGAGCTCAGTGCTATGGTAGAGAGCAGTCACCACCAAGCTTCTCAAAAATTCCAGTGTTCCCTTAACTACAAAACATCTCTGAGGTCAACTCAAGGATGAACAAACAGACAAGAGCACAGAAATAGATACATGTGGTGGAATTTGGTATAAACCAGTAGGCAATCCGTGAGGAAAGGATTTAATAAAAGGAGCTGTAAACATTGGTTCCGCTTAAGGAGAAAATAATTATATACCTGGATTATATCCTTATCTCACACCATACAAAAATAAATTCCAGATAGAGATATCTTCAATATGAAGAGCAAGACAAAAACAAAAAAACCAAACAATAACTTCATGATCTTAGGGTAGGAAAAGACTTCTTAAATAGGAACACAATAAAACAAAAACAAAAGGTACTAACTATAATGGAAATATTGATAAATATGACAACTTAACATTAAAAACTCTAATCCAAAAGACAACCCACAAATTTGGAGAAGATATTTGCAATATTTTAGCACAGGATTATATCCAGAATATTCCAAGGTCATCTGCCAATAGGTAAGAAAAAAAATCTAGTGATATAAATAATATGAATAATAAATTCATAGAAGAGGTAATCCACATGGCAAATTATAATGAAAATTAAAGCTGTAATGAATTACTATTTTGTACCATCAGACTTCCACAACTAAATATCTCAAGAGTTGGAGAGAGTGTAGGGTAGTAACAGTTATATACGGCTAGGGGTAAAGCATTTAGTGAAGCTGAATGTGTTCATATCCTACAATGCAGCAGTTTCATTTCCAGGATGATTATAATTGGAACCAAACAGAAAACGTCTTCCTCCCTAGCTTGTCATGATATTCAAAAGTCCTGCAAACAGGTACTTGACTTCAGATTAAGTTACTGTTTATGAAAGGTCACAGTTGAAAGGCAAATATCTTTCATTGGAGGAATAAACTAACCAGCAACATGGATTATTTTATCACCCTAACTTTTCTCTTTGACAAGAGTACTAAGGGAGGAGCCGTGGGAAGGACAAAAACAATGCCTTAAAAGTGAAAAATACTATTGAGAGGGGATTCAAGGAAATGGAAATAGGCACATTGTCACCTTTTCCTCCTTGTCCAATTTTGATTCAGCTTCATCTTTTCAGTTAAACCTCTACTGGGTTTAATGAAGCTTTTGGTCTTGTGGGAACATTAGCAGAGAACACTCGTGAGGGGTTTCTTTCCCAGTGAGGTCAGTGAGCCCTTGGAGATCTACATGGGGGCAATGGAATAAGGATTGTAACATGAGAGACACTGGGATATTGCTGGATTGATAAGCATTGTGGATCAAGGTTATAGGAGGAAGGTAATCTTGGCTATATTTCATGAATGTGACTGGTTTCCCTGGCCTCCAGTGGAGAATTGGCAGAGTCTCCAGCCCTGAACTTGTGGGAATAAGAGAAAGGGAGGCTCCCACTGGTTTCCTAGTAGGGGTCTATAGCCCATGATAAAGGACACTTGTACTCTCAACTCTTTAGGGGACATGTTGTCTCTTAGAGTAATCCAACAACCATGAGCCCCAGTGAGCAGTCAACAACAAGAACCCAAATATGCAAAATAATAATAATAACAATAATAATATTATAGTAGATCCAAAAACCTAAGAAGAGATACGTGAAAAACAGATCATGTCCCCAGTGAATTAGACCTCCTGAAACAAGCAGATGGGTGCTGCAATCAAGATGGCAGAATAGAAGGATGTGGAGCTCACCTCCTCCCACAAACACATAGAAAATGCATCTATATGTGGAACAACTCTCACAGAATACCTACTGAACGCTGGCAGATGATCAAAATTTCAAGAAAGACCTCCACATAACCAGGTAGAACAAATGAAATAGGCAGATGACAACATGAACAAAAAATAATAAACATCCTTGAAGAAATTAAAGTTGAGCTTTAATTGTATATTTGTACAAAAAGATATCTAAATGCAGTACATAAATCAAAAACATAAATTTCAAACTAAGTAAATCAGCAGATAGGATATCTGTTACAGTGATAATATAGCAACTAGGATTAATTTACCCTCTCATAGGGGCTTCCCTGGTGGCTCAATGGTTAAGAATCTGCCTGCCAATGCAGTGGACATGAGTTTGAGCACTGGTCTGGGAAGATCCCACATGCCGTGGAGCAACTAAGCCCATGCGCCACAACTACTGAGCCTGCACTCTAGAGCCCGTAAGCCACAACTACTGAGCCCATGTGCCACAACTACTGTGTGCCTACAGCCCATGCTCCATAACAAGAGAAGCCACTGTGATGAGAAGCCTGGGCACCACAATGAAGACCCAACGCAGCCAAAAATAAAATGAATAAAATAAATAAATAAATAAATATATATATATATATATATATATATATATATATATATAAAATGTACCCTCTCATAGTAAAGAACCAGAAAACAGAATAAAATAGATGAACAAAGTTTTCTGATTGTGGGCAACAGGCTGTGGCAAATAATGATCCCAGGGAGAAAGCAAACAAAATTGGTGAGCCCTACAATCATATTGATTTGCTGCCTGCAGGCATTTTTCAGCTCCACCATACAAGCAAGTCCTTCAAAGAAGAACACAGTAATTTCACTGAGTTGAGGAGACAGAGATCAGAATTTGAAGAGGTCAAGGCAGCTAAAATTTTGGGGCTGAGTACCAGAGAAGAGAGAACCATGCAGAGAAGAGCTCCAGAAATTTGCTTAAGAGTCCCCTTGACTCTGTTGAGAACTCACACAGATTTGGAAGACATGTGAGTTCTGACTAGCCAGACTGGAGTGTCCTTGTTGAAGTCTCAAGGCATTCAGTGAAATCCTAGAAGAGTCATGCCTTAGTATTAGAACAAATGTATCTCCAGCATAAAATCTACTCTAGATTCACCCTAAGAATGTTTAAAAATAATCTTTTGGAAGACTAAGTATGCCAATAAATTAGTAATTTAACTGCAAATCCAGAACGAAGTCTAGCACTCTTTAAAGGAAGAAAACATAATCCAGTATTTAATAATGTATATTTCACAACATTCAGTATCCAACAAAATTTCTAGATGTGATGAGGCAAAAACACAGAGAAAAGTTAATCAATGGAAAAAGCTTTGAAAATGACAGGGATGGTGGAACTATAAGACACAAACTTTAAAACAACTGTAGAATTTAAAGGAAAGCATGAATATAATGAGAAGAGAAATAGAAGATATAAAAATGACAAATGGTACTTCTAAAAGTGGAAAATACAATATCTGAAATGGAAAATTTACTGCTTGGGATTAATAGCAGTGTAAAATCTGTAGAAGAAAATATATGTGATAGAAACAATTCAAACTAGAGCAGAAAGAGAAAAGAGATTTAAACAAATGAACAAAGCAGAAACTAGTGAAATATAAAATGAACAAACAACTAAAATGTAAAGCCAACAGCTAGGTCTTTGAGAAGATCAGCAAAATTGATAAACTCTAACTAGATGAATCAAGTAGAAAAGAGACAAAACACAAATTACCAACATCTGGAATGAAAGACAGGAAATTACCGCAGATTCTACAAACATTAAAAGGGTAATAAGAGATTATGATTATGAACTTTAGTCTAAGCAAAATAGATAACCTGAATTCCCTATACTTATTAAAGAAATTGAAGTCACTCTAATTGAATTATGCCCACTCCTTGTACTCCCCAAAATCCAGGTATAGGTGGTTTCACTGCTTAACTTGATCAAATCCTTAAAGAAGAAATAATACCAATGCTATACAAACTCTTTCAGAAGATAGAGAGGCAGGAACAATTCCCAACTTGTTTTATGAGTCCAGCATTATTACGATACCAAAAGTTGATGAGATATTACAAGGAAAAAAAAAAAGCTACAGACCAATATCCCTCATGAACATAAGTATAAAAATCCTTAAAAATACACAAGCAAATAACTCAAAAAATATAGAAAAAGGATAATATATCATTATCAAATACATTTATTCCCAGGAATGCAAAGTTGCTTTAATACTTAAAAATCAACAACTATATTTTCCAATATTAATATACTAAACACAATAAGTCACATGATTATATTAATAGAGGAAAAAAGTTGGCAAAGTTTAATCTCCATTCATGATAACTCTCTCAACAAATAGTATGTAATTTCCTCACTCAGATAAAGGGCATCTACAAATGAGTAGATAATATGAAGGAGAGGATGGTCACTGTTCAGATGCAAATTAATGGCTTTGAAGGCCAGTTGGAAGGAATATTTCAAAACATACAGTGAAAATATAAAGAGTTGGAAATCAAAAGGAAAAGGAAAGAAGTCTTGTATAATGGATTCAGAACACCTATCATAAAAAGCAGAGAAAAGAGAACCCTCCTACACTGTTGGTGGGAATGTAAATGGTACAGCCACTATGGAGAACAGTATGGAGGTTCCTTAAAAAACTAAAAATAGAACTATCATATGACCCAGCAATCCCATTCCTGGGCATATACTCAGAGAAAACCATAATTCAAAAAGATACATGCACCCCAATGTTCACTGCAGCACTATTTACAACAGCCAGGACGTGGAAGCAACCCAAATGTCCATCAACAGAGGAATGGATAAAGAAGATGTGGTACACATATACAATGGAATATTACTCAGCCATAAAAAAGAACAAAATAATGCCATTTATAGCAACACAGATGGACCTAGAGATTGTCATACTGAGTGAAGTAAGTCAGACACAGAAAGACAAATATCATATGATATCGCTTATATGTGCAATCTAAAAAAAAAGGTACAAATGAACTTATTTACAAAACAGAGTATAGTTACAGATGTAGAAAACAAACTTATGGCTACCATGGGATAAGGGGAGGGGGAGGGATAATTTGGGAGATTGGGATTGACATATACACAATACTATATATAAAATAAATAACTAATAAGACCTGCTGTATAGCACAGGAACTCTACACGATACTCTGTAATGGCCTATATGGGAAAAGAATCTAAAAAAAAAGAAAAAAACAAGTGTGGTTATATGTATAACTGATTCACTTTGCTGTACACATGAAAGTAACAAAACATTGTAAATCAACTACATGCTGATAAAATATTTTTTTCAAAAAAAATAGGTATTTTAGAAGGAAATGCAACAGATAGAAGCAATAATTGAACAAATAATACAAGAACTGCTGGGAATTCCCTGGCAGTCCAGTGGTTAGGACTCTGTGCTTTCTGCTGAGGGCCTGGGTTCAATCACTGCTCAGGGAACTAAGATCCCATAAGCTGTGCAGCATGGCAAAAAAAAAAAAAAAAAAAAAAATTCCCCTAAGTTGAAGATTTGAATGCCATATTGAGGAAAAAAGAGACACATATAGGCAAATCTTTATAAAATTATTGAAACCTAAGCATTAAGATAATATGTTACAGATTTTCAAATGAAAGAAAAATTTTTTTACAAACGAAAATGAATTAGAGTATCATTAATCATCTATCTGCAACACCAGAAGGCAGAAAATGATAATATCTACAGACTGAAGTAAGGAAAGAGTTGTAACTCAAGAGTCCTTCGTCCAACCCAAATATCATTCACGGCTAGGGAGGAAGAAAAATTTTGAAGATGTCCAGTAAACCATAAAACTTTACACATATACATCACATATAAGGATTCTGAACAAAAGTAAAAAATTGAAGAGAGACATTGAAGTAGGGGAAGATGATGAGGAAATTAAACAGTGGTGAGCATAAAATACTGTTATGTATACATTATGGATATCTAAGTGGATCCACTAGCTGGAATTCTGCAAAGTAAATCTAAGTAATAATCTAGAACTAAAAATACTCAATTCTCTCAGCAAAACTGGAAGTTAAAAAAAGAATCTCAGCTTAACAATGTGGAGAAGAAGTACAGGGGAAATTAAATTTGATAAGAAATGGTGGTTATCTTATTTTTGAATAATATTAGAGAAATATAGATCTGATAATGAACACAGGGAAAATTCATCATTAATATGATAGAATAATCTGGCAGAATTTTGAAGTTAACAAGAGGGAAAATGGAAAGAACAAGTAGTAGATATACAAAAAATAATAAAGAACAATGTAAAATAAATAGTAAAATGAATGAAATGTGTAACAGTGTTATACCTAGATGTGAATAAGTTTAATTAATTTATTATATTTTTTCAATAAATACACTATAAAACAGGTCATTAATCATTAATAATGATTCGGAATTAGATAAGAAGATCTTAAAATGTTTCTAGAAAAATAAATATCTAGGATTTGTCAACAAAAATACAAATAAGAAAAATAGCGATAGTGGATTTGCCTTATCAGACAGAAGAACATACTATAAAGACATTGTAATCAAAGCAATATTGTGTTGGTATATGCATAGACATATAGATCTGAAAGTAGAATCCAGGTATGTTATATTATATATGAAGATTTATTATATAACAAAAGTGATAACTTACATTGATGAGAAATAAATGGATTACTTAATGAAGGACAATGGCTATAGTCTGGGGAAGGTGAATTGGATCAACTTATACATAATTATATCTCAAATGAATTAAAGGTTAAAAAGTAACCAATAAAGTAATAACTACCCTAAAAAAAATCTAGACATGCAAAGGGGCAGGAAAATGAGACATAATTAAGAGAGGAAACAGTAAATAGAGGCCAACCTACAGATGATTCAGATGCTGGAGTTAGCAGATAAGGACTTAAAACTGTTTTGAGTATTTTACAAAATATAGAGAAAAGATAAAAAGGTAGAAATTTAACAGAGAATTAAAGATTACAAAAAGAATTAAGTGGACATTCTAGAACTAAGAAATACAATACTTGAAATTAAGAACTCGTTGGATTAGATTAGTCATAGCCTGGACACAGTTAAACTCAAGAGATAGGCCAAAAGAATTATAGGAAAATAACATGGAAAGAAAGAGACTAGAGTGTAACAGACATGTGGAATCCATTCAAATGACCTAGTATTCATGTAATTATAGTCTCAGAGGGAAAGAGGGAAGAGCATTAGACAGAACAATATTTGACAGCTAATGGTGAAGAATTTTTTAAAAAATTGATGAAAGACAAAAACGTACAGGTTAAAGGAGCTTAGTGAACCCTAAGCAGAATAAATACAAAGAAAGTCACAACTAGGAACATCATATTCAAACCACTAAAAAACCAAAAGGAATGGGAAAACAATCATAAAGTCAGCTGGGCAGGTATAAATTGCTTTTAAAAGAGGAAAAACAAAACTGAAGGCCGAGTTTTCAACAGTATTATAGAAATCACAAAACAATAAAATGACATTTTTTTTAAGTGCTAAAAGAAAAAATTGCCCATTGGGAATTCCATATTCTGTTAAAACACCCTTCAAAAATGAAGTACATACTCAGTGGTGAAAAGCTGAAAGCTTTTCCTCTAAGATCAGCAACAAGACAAGGATGCCCCCTCTCATCACCTTTATTCAACATAGTATTGAAAATCCTAGCCAGAGAAATTTAGCAAGAAAAGAAATAAAATTCATCCAAATCAGAAAGGAAGAAGCAAAACTGTCACTATTTGCTGATGACATATGATGTACAGAAAATTCTAAAGACTCCACGAAAAATCTGTTAGAACCAATAAATAACTTCAGCAAAATTTCAGGATACAAATCAATAAATCTAAATCTATTCTATATATTAATAACAAACAGAAGTTAACATTGTTAAAACGTCCATATTACCCAATCTACAGATTCAATGCAATCCCTATCAAAATTCCAATGGCATCTTTCACAGAAATAGAGCAAACAATCCTAAAATTCATATGAAACCACAAAAGACCAGGAATAGCCAAAGCAATCTTGATAAAGGAGAAAGATGGAGGCAAACTATATTACAAAACTATAGTAATCAAAACAGAATGATATTGGCATAAAAGCAGACATAGATCAGTGGAACAGTATAGAGAGTCCAGAAATAGACCCACACATATATGGTCAATTAATTTACAACAAAAGAGCCAAGAATATACCACAGTCACCCCTTATTTGCAGTTTTGCTTTCCCAGGTTTCATTTATCCACCATCAACCATGGTGTGAAAATATTAAACAGAAAATTCCAGAAACCAACAATTCATAAGTTTTAAATTGCACGTCGTTCTGAGTAGCATAATGAAATCTTGCACCATCCCACCTAGGATGTGAGTCATCCCTTTGTCTAGCGTATCAACAGTGTATATGCTACCTGCCTGTTAGTCACTTAGTAGCCGTATTGTTTGTAAGATCTACTGTGGTGGTAATGCAGTGCTGGTGCTCAAGTAGTCCTTATTTTACTTAATAGTAACCCCAAAGTGCAAGAGTAGTGATGCTTGCAATTTGAATATTCTCTTACTGTGCCTAATTTATAAATTAAACTTTATTATAGATATGCATATATAGGAAAAAACATGGTATATACAGACATACCTCATTTTATTGTGCTTTGTGGATACTGCGTTTTTCACAAATTGAAGGTTTGTGGCAACCCTGTGTAGTCAGATGATGGTTAGCATTTTTTAGCAATAAAGTATTTTTAAATTAAGGTACATATATAGTGTTTTTTTAGACTTAATACTATTGTATACCTAAGAGACTACAGTACAGTGTAAACATAACTTCTGTATGCACTGGGGAACAGAAAAACGTGTGTGACTCTCTTTATTGTGATATTCACTTTATTGTAGTGGTGTGGAAATGAACCTGTAATATCTCTGTGGTATGCTGGTACAGGGTTTGGTACTATCCATGATTTCAGGTATCCACTGGGGGTCTTCAACTGTATTCCCTGCAGATAAGGGAGGAATTACTGTACAGTGAGGAAAGGACAGTGTCTTCAATAAATTGTGCTGGGTAAACTGGACAGTCACATGCAAAGGAATAAAATTGGAATACTATCCTACACTATAAACAAAAATTAGCTCAAAATGTATTAAAGACTTGAGCTTAAGACCTGAAACAATACAACTAGAAGAAAACATAGGCTGTAAGCTCCTTGATTTTGGTCTTAGTGGTGATTTTTTTGGACTTGCCAACAAAGGCAAAGGCATCAAAAGTAAAAACAAACAAGTGGGACTATATCAAACTAAAAAGCTTGGGCACAGCAAAGGAAACCATCAACAATATGAAAAGGCAACCTATGGAATGGGAGAAAATGTTTGCAAATCATATATCTGATAAAATATATCCAAAGTATATAAAGAACTCAAACAATTTAATAGCAAAAAACCAAACAATTAAATTTAAAAATGGGCAGAGGATCTAAATAGACATCTTTCTAAAGAAGACATACAGAGGTCAACAGGTACATGAAAGGGTGCTCAATATCACTAATCACCAGGGGAATGCAAATCAAAACCAGAATGAGATTCTATCTCACACCTGTTACAATGAATATTTTTAAAAAGAGAAGAAATAACAAGTGTTGGGGAGGGTGTGGAGAAAAGGGAACACTTGTACATTGTTGGTGGGAATGTAAATTGATATAGCCACTATGGAGAACAGTATGGAGGTGCCTCACAAAATTAAAAATAGAATTATCATATGATCCAGAAATTCCACTTCTGGGAATATATCCAAAAGAAACAAAAATACTAAATCAAAAAGATATCTTCACCCCCATTACAGTATTATTTATAATAGCCAAGACATAGAAGCAAAGTAAGTATCTATTGATAGATGAATGAATAAAGAAGTTGTGGTATTTATGTTACACTGGAATATTATTCAGCCATAAAATGAAGGAAATCTTGCCATTTGTGATGACATAAATGGACCTTGAGGGCATTACGCTAAGAGAAATAAATCAAAGTCAGACAGAGAAGGACAAATACTGTATGATCTCACTTACATGTGGAATCTAAAAACAAACAGACAAACAAACCAAACTCATAGATACAAAGGACAGATTGGTGGCTCAAAATGGGTGTGATCAAAATGGGTTAAGGTGGTTAAAAGGTACAAACTTTCAGGTACAAAATAATAAGTCATGGTGACTTAATGTACAACATGAAAACTAGAGTTAAAAATCCCATTTCGTATGTATGAAAGTTGCTAAGAGAGTAAATTTTAAATGTTGTCATCACAAGAAAAAACTCGTAAGTATGGGTGATTATGGGTGGTAACTAGACTTACTGTAGTAATTATTTTGCAATATATACAAATATTGAATAATTACATTGAACACCTGAAACATATAATATATATGTCACTTATACCTCAATTTAAAAAAAAGAAGTAAAATAAAAATGTTCTCAAACAAAAAAAGCTGAGGAAAATTTTTGCTGGTATACATTAAAAAAAAGTAAATGAAGTCATTTAAGTTGAGTAAAAGCAATCTCATAGAAGAAAATGGAATACATCTTAAGGCAATCCCAGATGGCAGCAAAAAAGTGAAAGATAGATGAAGAGCACTAGAAAGGTAAATGTGTTGATGAATATAAAAGAATATTAACTGTTTAAGACCAAAGTAATAATGTTTTGTGGTGTTAATAGCTCATCTATAAATATCACAATAATAGCATAAAAGATGGGAGGGTTAAATATTGCTACATTTCTTCAGTGTTCTTGTACAATTTGGGAAATGCTAAAAGTATCAATTTAAGTAAGACTATAATAAGTTAAGCATCCATATTTTAAATCTAGGGTAACCATTAAAAGAAAAAATATAAAATGTTCTAACTACAATACTGAAGTTAGGTAAAGTAGATAAAATAGAATTTTAAAGTAGAATTTTAAAGTAGATAAAGTAGAATTTCTTAAAGTACTTGATTAATACAAAACAAGGCAGGAAAAGAAAAATAAAGGAAAGAAAAACAGGTGGGATAAATAGAATAAATAGAAAACAAATAAGAAAATAACAGACTTAAATTAACAATAAGAAAAATTACATGAAATGTAAATAGTCAAAAAACTCCAGTGAGAAGACAAAGATTATTAGAATGTATTTAAGAAAACAAGACTCAACTGTATCCTATTTACAAGAGACAAACTTAAAATATAAGAACATAGGTAGGCAAAAGTTGAAAGAATAGAGAAATATATAACATGACATACTAACTCACAGAACCTAGGGTGACTATATCCATATCAGAAAATTTAGACTTTAAGGCAAAAGCATATTTCACAATAAAAAAAGAAAATATAATTCTAAAATTGTGTGCAGAGAGTAACATAGTTTTAAGTTGTATTAATCAAAAATTGGAAGGAAATGGAAGAAGAAACAGACAAATTCACAATCAGAGTTTAAGATAAGACAAGCAGAAAAAATTAATAGAGATATATAAAATTTGAACAACCAAGCTGCCATAACCAACCTGACATAACCAACCTGACATAACTGACATAAGAAAGAATACACGAACTTTTCAAGTGGTCATGGAACATTGAACAAAAGATAGTGTATGCTGAGCTATAAAAAAATTCTTAAGAAATATCAAAGGATTGAAAACATAACAGAGTATGTTCTCTTGTCATATTGGAAGTAAGCTATAAAGCAATAGAAGAAATATAGCTAGAAAATCTCCCAAAATTGGAAATTTCAAATCAGTACATTCAATATTACTCACTGAGCCAAATGGGAAAACCCAGTTGAAATGATAAAATATTTTGAACTGAATAATAATGAAAATATAACATATTGAAACATATACAGCACAGATAAAGCAGTATTTAAAGGGAAAATTTTAGATTTAAATGTATATACTAGAAGAAGAAAGGGTGACAATCTATGATCAAAACTTTTATTTCAAGGGGCTAGAAAAAGAACTGCAAATTAAACACAAAGGAAATGAGAAGAAGCATATGTGAATAGAAAAAGAAAAAGAAATGAAGTGGAAAGCAAAGGTACAGTCAAGAATATTGACAAAGCCAAAAGTTGTATGATGATTAATGTATCAACTGGACTGGACCACAGGGTGCACAGATATTTGGGTAAACATTATTCTGTGTGTGTCTGTGAGGGATGTTTTTGGATGAGATTAACATTTGAATCAGTAGACTAAATAAAGCAGATTGTCTTCCCGAAGTGGGTGAGCCTTTAATTTTGTAAAGGCCTTAATAGAACGCAAAGGCTGAATAATACAGTATTCCATCTCTCTCTGACAGTCTTCAAGCTGGGACATCCTGCCTTCACACTTGGACTCAGACTGGAAAGAGATCACCAGTTCTCCTTGGTCTCCAGATTGCTGACTGCAGATATTGGCACTTATCTGCTTCCATAATCATGTGAGCCATTTCCTATTGGCTCTGTTTCTCTGGAGAACCCTGACTAGATTTTGGTACCAGGAGTGGTTCCACTTGGGATGCCTCAGTTTCTGTAATCCTGTAAGCCAATTCCTTATAATAAATCTCTTTATTTACATCCCTTATTGGTTCTGCATTTATGGAAAACCCTGGTGAAGACAAGTTGCATATTTGAATATTTCAATAAAATTTTACTAACACCTAGAAAGATTGATCAAGAAGTAAAAGAGAAATAAAACAATTATTACTAAAAATAAAAGTTTTTGTCATCACATATTTATGATATATGAAATTAAATTAAAAATATAATAAAGCTTATTTTGCACAACACTAAGTTTAAAACTTGAAATAGAAAAATATCTTGAAAAACGTAATTCATCAAAACTGACATAAGAAGTAATTGAACCATATCAAAGTTTTTTATCTGTTAAAAGAAATTGAATCCTTCCCACAAAGAAAACTCCAGGAAGAGATGTCCTCACTGGCAACTTCTCCCAAACATTTAAAGGAAAAAAAAATCAACCTAACAAACTTTTTCAGAGACTCCAGAAAGAGAACATACGTCTTGTTTTAAGAGACCAACATAATCCCAACACCAAAACCTGAAAATAACATTAAAAGGAGGTAAAATTAGATGCTTATATCTCATATGAAAATAGATGTGAATTCTTAAACATAAGATTAGCAAACTGAATCCAGTAAATATGAAAAGGATAATAAATCATGACTGAGTAAGGTTAATCCAAGGAATGCAAGGTCAGTTGAACATTAAAAAAATCAAACAATAAAAAAATCAATTTAATTTATAACATTAACAGAATGAGGAAAAAAATGTCATCTCAATACATATAGGAAAAGCATTTGATAAAATTCAACCCGTATTCATAAGAAGAACTCACAGGAAACTGTACTCACAGGAAACTGAGAGTACAAAGGAGCATCCTTGACCTGATAAAGAGCATACACAAAAAATGTACAGCTAAGCCCATAATTAGTATTAAATATTGAATGTTTCCCCCCCTCCTTGAGTTTGGGAAGAAGAAAGGATTTCCACTATCACCATTTCTACTCAACATTATTCTGGAGGTCATATCCAGGACAAAAGAGCAAGAGAAAGAAATTGAAGTGCAAATACTAGAAAAAAAGAAGTAAAATTGTTTTTTTTTTTAAGATGACATGAATATATATGTAGAAAATCCAAAAGAATCTACAAATTGTCTTATTTATTTATTTAACATGTTTATTGGAGTATAATTGCTTTACAATGGTGTGTTACTTTCTGCTTTATAACAAAGTGAATCAGCTATACATATATCACCATATGTCCTCCCTCTTGTGTCTCCCTCCCATCCTCCCTATCCCACCCCTCTAGGTGGTCGCAAAGCACTGAGCTGATCTCCCTGTGCTATGCAGCTGCTTCCCACTAGCTATCTATTTTACATTTGGTAGTGTATATATGTCCATGCCACTCTCTCACTTCATCCCAACTTACCGTTCCCCCCTCCCCGTGTCCTCAAGCCCATTCTCTACATCTGAATCTTTATTCCTTTATCTGGATTTCATACATATGTGTTAGCATATGGTATTTGTTTTTCTCTTTCTGACTTACTTCACTCTGTATGACAGACTCTAGGTCCACCCACCTCACTACAAATCACTCAGTTTCGTTTCTTTTTATGGCTGAGTAATATTCCATTGTATATACGTGCCACATCTTCTTTATCCATTCATCCGATGATGGACACTTAGGTTGCTTCCATGTCCTGGCTATTGTAAATAGAGCTGCAGTGAACATTGTGGTACATGACTCTTTTTGAATTATGGCTTTCTCAGGGTATATGCCCAGTATTGGGATTGCTGGGTTGTATGGTAGTTCTATTTTTAGTTTTTTAAGGAACCTCCATACTGTTCTCCATAGTGGCTGTATCAATTTACATTCCCACCGACAGTGCAAGAGGGTTCCCTTTTCACCACAGCCTCTCCAGCATTTATTGTTTGTAGAGATTTTGATGATGGCCATTCTTACTGGTGTGAGGTGATACCTCATTGTAGTTTTGATTTGAATTTCTCTAACGATTAGTGATGTTGAGCATCCT
Organism: Balaenoptera ricei; assembly: GCF_028023285.1. Classification (NCBI taxonomy): domain Eukaryota; kingdom Metazoa; phylum Chordata; class Mammalia; order Artiodactyla; family Balaenopteridae; genus Balaenoptera; species Balaenoptera ricei. The sequence continues at coordinate 32,000,873 of NC_082643.1, forward strand.
TTCATATGTCTGTTGGCAATCTGTATATCTTCTTTGGAGAAATGTCTGTTTAGGTCTTCTGCCCATTTTTGGATTGGGTTGTTTGTTTTTTTGATACTGAGCTGCATGAGCTGCTTGTAAATTTTGGAGATTAATCCTTTGTCAGTTCCTTCATTTGCAAATACAAACTGCCATACTTAATATTTGAATTTAGCAAAGTCTTTGGATACAATATAAAATTATTTATTATAAAATAAATATAAACATATTTTTATTTCTTATATATTCTAGAAATAAATAATAAACATTTAGTATCAAAAATCATACAAATTTCTAGGAATAAGTTAGCAATGTGAAATATGTACAAGAGTTCTACATTGGAAACTAAAAATATTTTTAAAGAAATTAAGGATGATCTAAATAACTGGAATAATATAGCATTTTCATGGAATGGAAGACTTAATGTCTTTAATGTCAATTGTTGGAGGAGATCAATTGTTGGAGGAGATCAAGATGGCAGAGGTGGAGGATGCAGAACTCACCTACCCCCACAAACATGTCAAAAATATATCCACATGTGGAACAATTCTCACTGAAAACTGGACTGGCAGAAAGATTCCTGTATAACCAAGGTTGTAAGAAAGATCCACATGGAATTGGGTAGGAAGTGAAGAGAATTGATCAGGTTGGGACCTGTGCCTCAGGGATAGAACTCAGAGATAAAGGGAGATTACATGGGCAGAGATCTTTGCTGGGGAGTCAGCAGTTCGAGAGACATATTTGGCACCCCAATCCTAGGGCCCAATATAGGAAAGATGAGCCCCCTTTGCTGGCTGGAAGGCTGTTGAGACTAACAGAGGGGCTGTTGGAAGACTGGGTTCCATTCAGGAGGAGTGCATGTGCCCTTGATTGCTCCTGAGGCAGGATGGAGAGGGCATATTGAAATTTTGAGGGCAGTTGACTGGTTTTCCACAAGTGCCCTGGTGTGTGTCCCAGCCCAAGACGAGTGAACACTCCAGCCCCTTTTTCTTCACATTGCAGCTCCACACTGGAGCAAGGGCTGCCATGACTGAGGAAAGATCTCAGCTTTGAGACACAGAGGCATCTGAGCAGGGTGGGGGCAACCACTACCAGCACTTGCACAGGCAGTGCATCAGAAAACATCCCAAAGTCTGTCTCTAGCCAGACTGCTGCAGCCTGCATCCCATCACATGCCAAGAGCCCATACAGGTGCCTTTTACTCCAGCACTGCTCCCCTCTGGGGCAAAGCTGGTGCTTGGATGGAGAGAACTCACACTTAAAGCAAAAAAAGACAGCATAGTTCTGACCCTCAGGGCTTCTGGTCTAGCTACTTGAGACCTACACCCATCCCCATAGGGGGGTGACAGCCACTGAGCAGAGGGGAAGCCCTGCCTCACATCTGGCTCCTGCCCTAGCTCCTCCTTCTTCAGCCCCACTTCTTACCAAGGTGATAGCTGCCAACACACATTGAGGTAAGATATGACTTGTGTTCATGCCAAATTCAGCTCTCCCACTAAAGCCAGTGGGCACATGCAAACTGTATAGGGATGCTCCCACATAACGAGACTACTTCAAGACTGCAATAAATCATTACTTCACCTAATTTTATAGAGACAGTGATAGTTAAGCAAAATAAGAAGATGAAAGAATTGGTCTCGATTGAAAGACAAGAGAAAACCCATGAAAAAACAACCAATGAAACAGAAACAGTTTACCAGGTAAAGAATTAGTAATAAGAACGCTAACTGAATTAGGGAAAAGAATAAATGAACACAGTGTGAATTTTAACAAGACTAGAAAATATAAAAAATCAACTAGTCTATTCCAGAACTGAAGAATACAATAACTGAAATGAAAAACACACTAGAAAGAATTAACAGCAGATTAGGTGATACAGCAGAATGCATAAGTGATCTGGAAGACAGAATAATGAAAATCACCCAATCAGAACCACAGAAGAAAACAAATTAAAAAAAAAAAGAGAACAGTTTAAGAGATCTGTGGGGAAACATTAAACGTACCAACATTTACATTATAGCTGTCCCAGAAGGAGAAGAGAGAGAAAGGTTTGAAAAATCTACCTGATGAAATTATGGCTGAAAACTTCCCAAAGCTGAAGAAGGACACAAAAACCCAGGTACAGGAAGCACAGAGGGTCTCCAGCAAGATGAACACAAACAGACCCACACCAAAACATATAATTAAAATGGCTAAAGTTAAACATAAGGAGGGGATTCTAAAGGCAACAAAAGAAAAACAGAGTCAGTTACAAGGAAACCCCCATAAGGCTATCAGTTGATTTTTTTTTCAGAGCTAAGACACATACTGACTGAAAGTGAGGGGATGGAAAAAGACATTTCATGCAAACAGAAACAACAAGAAAGCAAGAGTAGCAATACTGATATGAGACAAAATAGACTTTAAGATAAATCACTAACAAAAGACAAAGAAGGGCATTATATAATGATAAAGGGATAAATACCAGAAGAAGATATTATACTTATTAACATATATGAACTCAATACAGGAGTACCTAAATACATAAATCAAATATTAACAGCAATAAAGGGAGAATTGATAATAATACAATAATAGTAGGGGAATTTAACACCCAACTTCCATCAATGGACAGATCATCCAGACAGAAAATCAACAAGAAAGCAGTGGTCTTAAATGACACAATAGGCCAGTTGGACTTAACAGACATCTACAGGATATTCCACCCCCAAACAGCAAAATACACATTCTTTTCAAGTAAGCATGGAACTCCAGGATAGATCACATTCTAAGCCACAAAACAAGTCTTGACAAGTTTAAGAGGATAGAAATTATATCAATTATTTTTTCCAAACACAATGGTATGAAACTAGAAATTAATTACAGAAAAATGGGAAAAGTGCAAACACGTGGAGACTAAACAACATGCTCCTAAAATACCCAATATCTAAACAATGAAATCAAAGAAGAAATCAGAAAATACCTCGAGGCAAATGAAAATGGAAACACAACTTTCTAAAATCTATGGGATACAGCAAAACCAATTCTAAGAGGGAAGTTTATAGCAATACAGGCCAACCTAAAGAAACAAGAGCTATCTCAAATAAACAACCTAACCTACCATCTATAGGAACTAGAAAAAGAAGAACAAACAAAGCTCAAAGCCAGCAGAAGAAAGGAAATAATAAAGATCAGTGAGGAAATAAAATAGAGGGCAAAAAAAAAGAAAAATAGAAAAGTTCAATGAAACCAAGGGCTGTTTTTTGAAAAGATAAAATTAATAAACTTTTAGCCAGGTTAATCAAGAAGAAAAGAGAGATGAGCAAAATAAATAAAATAAATGAAAGAGTAGAAATAGCAACCAATGTCACAGAAATACAAAAACTCAGAAGAGAATACTACAAACAGGTAAATGGCAAAAAACTGGACAACCTGGATTAAATGGACAAATTTCTAGAAACATGCAAACTTCCAAGACTGAATGAGGAAGAAATAGGCAATCTTAACAGACTGATCACTAGTAGTGAAACTGAATTTGTAATTAAAAAACTTGCAGTAAACAAAAGTCCAGGACTGGTCACCTTCACAGGGGAATTCTACCAAATATATAAAAAAGAGTTAATACTTAAACTCAAATTATTCCAGAAAGTTTAAGAGGATTGGAAACCCCCAAATTTATTCTTCAAGGCCCCTATTACCCTGATACCTGAACCAGACTAAGAAAGTACAAAAAATGAATACTACAACACCATTGTAAAGCAATTATACTCCAGTAAATATGTTAAAATTAAAAAAAATGAATATTACAGGTCAATGATGAATATAGATGCAAAAATCCTCAAAAAATATTACCAAACCAAATTCAACAATATATAAAAAGAACCATACACCATGATCAAGTGTGATTTATTCCAGGGATGCAAGGACGGTTCAACATTCACAAATCAATCAATGTGATACACCACATTAATAAAAGGAAGAATAAAAATCACATGATCATCTCAATAAATGCCGAAAAAGCAATTAACAAAATTCAACATCCATTCACAAAAAAACTCTCAGCAAAGTGGGTACAGAGGGAGCATATCTCAACATAATAAAGGGCTTTTATGACAAACACAGCTATCATGATGCTCAATGGTGAAAAACTGAAAGCTTTTCCTCTAACATCAGGAATAAGACAAGGATGCCCACTCTCCCCACTTCCCTTTAACATAGTATTAGAAGTCCTAGCCTTAGCAATCAGACTAGAAAAAGACATAAAAAGCATCCAAACTGGACTGAAAGAAGTAAAATTGTCACTATTTGCAGATCACATGATACTATATGTAGAAAACTGTGAAGTCTCCATCAAAAAGCTATTAGAACAAATGACTTCAGCAAAGTTGAAGGATAAAAGGTTAGTATACAGAAATATGTTGCTTTTATATACACTAATAATGAACTATTGGTAAGAGAAAGCAAGAAAACAATGCCACTTAAAATTGTTTCAAAAATAGTAAAATACCTAGGAGGTATTTTAATAACTAAGGAGGTGAAAGACAGATCCTATGAAAACTAAAACAATGATGATGGAACTTGAAAATGATACAAAGAAATGGACAGATGTTTCGTTTTCTTGGATTGGAAGAATTAATATTGTTAAAATGTCCATACTACCTAAAGCAATCTGCAGATTTAATCCAATCCCAGTGAAAATACCCACGACATTTTTTTTTAGAACAAATAATCCTAAAATTTGTATGGACCTATTAAATACCCCAAAACGCCAAAGAAATCTTGAGAAAAAAGAATAAAGATGGAGGTATCACATTCCCTGACTTCAGACTACTATATACTACAAAGCTATAGTCATCAAAACAATATGGTGTTGGCAAAAAAAGTGACACACAGATTAAAGGAACAAAATAGAGAGCCCAGAAATAAGCTCACACAGCTATGGTCAACTAATCTATGACAAACAAGGCAAAAATATACGATGGAGAAAAGACGGTCTCTTCAACAATTGGTGCTGGGAAAATTTTAGAGCTACATGTAAAACAATGAGATTAGAACATTTCCTCACATCATATGCAAAAATAAATTTAAAATAGATTAAAGACCTAAATTTAAGAATTGAAACTATAAAACTCTGCGAAGAAAATATAGGCAGAAGACTCTTTGACATACATCATAACAAGATATATATTTTTTGACCTGTCTTCCAAGGTAAAAGAAATAAATAAAAACAAAAATAAACAAATGGGATCTAATTAAACTTAAAAGGTTTTGCACAACAACTGAAACAATCAACAAAGCAAAAAGACAACCTACTGAATGGGAGAAAATATCTGCAAATGATATGGACGATAAAGGGTTAATATCCAAACTATATAAATAGCTCATATAATTCATTATCAAAAAAAAGAAACAACCTGATTAAAAATTGGGCGGTAGACCTGAATAGCAACTTTTCCAAAGAAGATGTACAGATGGCTAACAGGCAAATGAAAAGATGTCCAACATCATTAGAGAAATGCAAATCAAAACCACAATGAGATACCACCTCATATCTGTGAGAATGGCTATCATAAAATTCTACAAATAACAAATGTTGCCCAGGATGTGGAGAAAAGGGAACCCTTGTACACCACTGGTGCAAATGTAGATTAGTGCAGCCACTATGGAAAACAGTATGGAGGTTCCTCAAAAAACTAAAAATATCAATAGAACTACCATATAATCTAGCAATGCCACTCCTGGGCACTGACGAAAATGAAAACTCTAATTACAAAAGATACATGCACCCCAATCTTCATTGTGATATTATTTATCAGAAGATACAGAAGAAACCTAAGTGTCCATCAAAAGATGAATGGATAAAGAAGATGTGAGATTTTATACACACACACACACACACACACACACACACAGAAAATGGAATATTACTCAGCCATAAACATTAAACGAAATTCTGCCATTTGCAACAACATGGAGGAACCTAGAGAGTATTATGCTTGGTGAAATAAGTCAGACAGAGAAAGACAAACACTCTATTTTATCACTTATACATGTAACTTAAAAAATAAAAGAAACAAATGTATGTAACAAACAGCAACAGACTCACAGATATAGTGAACAAACTAGTGGTTATCCATGGGGAGAGGGAAGTTGGGAGGGGTAAGATAGGTGTATGAGACTATGGGATACCAGCTACTCTGTATAAAGAAATAAGCAACAAGGATATACTGTGCAGCACAGGGAAATTTAGCCATTGTTTTATAATAACATTATATGGAGTATAATCTATAAAACATTGAATCACTTTGTTGTACACCTCAAAGTAACATAAAATTGTAAATCAACTATACTTCAATTTTTAAAAATGTCAATTGTCCCCAGCTAGTCAAGGCAACTTTTAAGAAATAAAACAAAGTTTAAGAACTTATGCACTACTAGATATCAAGGCTTACTAAAAAGCTACAGTAACTAAGGGTGTGGTATTTCTCCAAGGATAGAAAGTTTAAAACTACAGAATGAAGAAAAATTCTACCCCTATATGATCACCTGATTTACTACAAGGGTTCCACCGCATTTCAGGGGGAAAAGGATGATCTTTTCAATAAATGATGGTGGAATAATTAGATATCTCTATGGAAAAAATAAACTTTGACCCCTAACAAAAAATTCTGTTCAGGGTGGATCAAAGCTCTAAATATAAATGGCAAAATACAAACAAAAACAAAGCTTCTAGAAGAAAGCAGGAGAATTTCCTCATTATCTTGGGGCATGCAGTTTTCTTAAACAGGATACAAAAAAAAGCACTAACTATAAAATAAAAGATTGGTAAATTGAACTTCATTAAAATTAAGAACTTCTGTTTTTCAAAATACACCATTGAAAGAGTGAAAAGGGAAGCCACACATTGGGAGAATATATTCATAATACATACATCCAGCAAAGGCATGAATCCAGAATATACAAAGAGGCTTACTAGTCATTAATTAAAAGACAAATAATCTCTTTCCAAAATGGACAAAGGATTTGAATAGGCACTTCATAAAACTAGCTTCGTAAAAACGAACAAGGGCATGGAATAAAGCTCAACATGATTACTCATCAAGGAAACACAAATTAAAACCAAATGAGATCCCATTTTACATACACCCGAATGGCCAAATTAAAAAGATTGCCAATCAGTGCCACATACGGACTAGAATATGGGACAAGTGGAACTCACATGTTTTCTTTATGAGAGTGTAAATTAGTATAACCTCTTTGGAAAACTATTTTGCAGTATCTAAACCTGCATACCCATAGGCCCAGTAGTTCTTATCAGAGTATATAACCAGGAGAAATGATTGTGTATATATACCAAAAGACACATAAAATAATGTGTCTTTTAACAGCTTTATTCATAATAGCCTCAAAGTGAAAAGATGTAAATTTTTAAATAAATTGTAGAACATTCATATATAAAAAGCATTGAAAAGATGGAACTACTTTCACCCCCTACAATATAATTGAATCTCATACACGTAACATTGAGTAAAAAAGTAGAAAATAATGAGCTTGCTCTATATAAACTATTTACATGAAATTCAAGATCAAAATTAATCTGAGGTGATAGAAGTCAGAGCAGTGATTTTGGGAATGGAGTGAGGTAGCAGTGTGTATTGTTGGCAAAGGGGTACATGGAATCATTCTGGGATGCTGTTAATATTTTGTATCTTGATCTGGAAGGTATATGCTTATGCAAAAATTCGTCCAGCTGCACACATAAGATTTGTGCACTTTACTATATGTATGTTATATCTCAATCTATGTGTTAAAAAAAGTAAACAGGAATTCTCAGAAAAACTAATCCAAATGGCCAACAAAGGGAAACATGCTCAAATTTACAAATAAGGAAATGCATGTTGAAGTAACAATGAATAACACTTTCGACATCACTTTAGACTGCCAAAAAATTAAAAAGCAGGTAGCACATTGCTGGTAGAAATGTGAATTATTACAATAGCTTGGAATGCAATCTGGCAAGATCTATTAAAACTAAAAACATATACTTTTGACCAAAGATATCACATCTGAGAATCTCTCTCAGAGGAATAAAAACTCTGGTTCTTAATTGATATTTATAAAAGTTGCAACATTGTTTATAAAGGGTAAAGATGGAAACAAAGTTAATGTGCAAATAGTTACTGATTTCAAAAATTTTGATACATACACATCATGCCATAGTAAACAATAAATAAATGGGGTTAATTAGAGCTATATAAGTTGGCTTGGAGGGATATGAGTGAGAAACAGAAGATATAGAGACATGGATATATTTTTATTACGTATTGGTGGAAAATGAGAACAATTCATATACACATATATTTATATGAAATTGTATGTCTATGCATAATTGCACATGTCTGTGTGTTATAAGAATATGGGAAAAAAATGAAACAATATAGTAGCTTTTTAAACATGGTGAGATAAGTTGGTGAGATGGTGATGGGGGTTTGGAGATGTTGACTAGGAAGGTAAGTAAAACAAAAAAATGAGAGTGAACAAAAAATTTCCATTGTATGTTGATAGGACTATATTTACGCATTTATGTCAAAATATGCATACATGTATATATGTAAAAAGAAATTTAAAACTGGCATTTATTTATAAAAGTTACAATAATTAAACCCATAATTATTTCACCTGATACATCATAAGTATTTTTACTTATTTAGTAAAACTATTGCTGTCATTGTCAGGTTATACAATTACATATGTTTTCTTTTATTTGTAGACATTTTTTTGGTATCTCTATAGTCTTTATGTTCTTACCTTTAAATTGCTTCATATTTCCTTCCAGATAATATATCATAATTTACTCATTTTCTGAATGCTGAATCATTCATATTTTAAAAATCAGGATTATATTAACATTCTTGCTGTAACCATTTTTGTCCATATAATATTTTTGTCTTAAAAAAATTATTTCATTAGTTTAAATTCCTGGGAATGTGGTTATTGGGTCAAAGGTTATGAGCATTTTTATGATTCTTGGAACATGCTGCCAGATTTTATCCTCAAAGAAGGAAAAAATGGATACTAATACCAGAAATTCATGTCCTCGATTTTTCAAATTTTCCTTTAAAATTTTTTTAACTCAATAGATGTGGAAGTCCTACTTTGTTGCTTTAGAGATAAAGATTGATGTTTTTCAATGTTGAGATAATCTTATAATTCTATTTTTGTTGATGCCTTTGAACTACATTTCCCACTGGGCTTTGGTATTGCTCTTTATAAATTGACATTTAAAATGTATTTTACATATTTACTATTTTGAGAGCATATGGGAATTTTATGAGTAATAAAAGAATTTGATTTGTATGAATGGAGTCTTGCCTGGACACTCAGAGTTAGGGACATAATGAGGACACTGGACATTGAAAGGGAGAAGGGAAATATGCAAGAGAGGTAGTGTATGCAATAGTTGAGTAGCTGTGTTTGAAGACGATTATTTTGCAATGCATTGCCTTTTGCTTATCTAGTGCTCAACAATCCTGTAGGACTCAGTTTAAATGTTGCTTCTCCAAGGAGGCTGCCTAGATATTTCTACACTTAAACTTCCATGCTTACGTAGCACCTAGGAATACCCCTGTTATCTTCATTCAACATCCTGTTTTATAACATTTGGGTTACTTGTTTGTCTCCTCATAGAACTTTAGAGCTGTGAAGACTGAAACCATCACCTAGGGTAGCTAGCATGTAGTAGGCAGTCAAAAAATAATGAATCAAGCAATTTATCTCAGATAGGAGTATTTAGTATTGTTGATAATTAAGTTCATTCCAGTTAGCAGGAATGAACATGCTTGTTCCTTTATCACCTAAGAAAATTATAAATCTGGGAGGAATCTCAAGTGAAACACCCATGTAGACAGATAATTATATATATATATATGTTTTCAATGAGGGGTTTTTTATACCTTGCTATAATAGTCCATTCCAATGTGTAACCAGTGAAATAGTATGAGTGATTTGTAATAAGATCTGTTACAATTGACCACATGATTCTACAGGAAAATTATATAAAGTAATTTATCATTTCATAAAGTGATATATGTTTTTAAGTAGTTTGTTTTCCATATTTTAATGGCTTTCAGGCTTATATCTACTATGACTCTATATCTGATATCCTGGGCCCTAACCAAAAAAATTATGAATAGAATATTGTCACTAAGAGATAGCACCTAAACACATTGACTCTATCATCACAGAATGGATACTTACTGTTTACACGTAGGACCTGTAACAAAAACAATAGTAAGAGCTAACATTTATATTGTATATACATATATTATATGCCAGGCATTGTTCTAAATGCTTTACTTTTAAATGCATTTAGTTTTCACAAAACCCTAAGAGGTATTATAATTACATGTTGGCACTCCAAGATACTCTGTTGTGAACCTAGTTCAGCAAGGATAGCCAGCCACATGGAGCTTAAGTGATTACAGTCACATAGTCAGTGTACCGGGAGGGCCAATGCTTGGTCTCAGACTTCTTGAGTAGTATGATTTAGGTCTACTTCCCTTCTACTAGTCATTTCCAGAAGTTTGGATTTTACTTTAAGTTTTAAACAAAAAAGGAAGAGCTAACATAATGTTGCAAACTTTTTTCTTATTCCAAGTAAGGGGATTAAAAAGCAGTATTTTTCTTAGAAAACAGCAACATCCAAAAAAAAAACAAAAAAAAAGGAGAAAAACCAACAAAAAGCAATGAATAATAACAACAATAATGATCTTACGTAACGTCTATTAATCATTTGCTATTAGCCAGATACTGTGCCAACTTTTCCATGGATTATCCTGTTTAATCCTCACACAATCTCACAAAGTAAGTACCATTATTTTCATTTTTGTCTTTATCCTTTCACAGGAGAAAGTATATTTTATTGAAAAAATAAGTACAGAGACCATGACTTTGGAATAAAGCTTAGTCTTTTAAATTGAATAAAATTTAGCTTTTTGAAAATGAATATTGTGTGTATGTATATGTATATTTTTGGCTTGCTTGTTTGATTTTTGGTAAAATGTGAAACTAATCCATGGTATGATGATATAATAGTGCATACCTGTCATTACACATGTGACAGAACCCATAGAGTATATAAGACCAAGAGTAAACCCTAAAGTAAACTATGGATTCTGGGTGATTATGATGAGTCAATGTATGTTCATCAATGGTAACAAGTGTACCACTCTGTAGGGGATGTTGATAATGGGAGAGGCTATGCATGTGTGGGGACAGAGAATATATGGGAAATATCTATACCTTCCATGCAATTTTGCTGTGAACCTAAAGCTGCTCTAAAAAAATTACAGTCTTAAAATACAAAACAAAACCAAAAATCCTTAACCATGGACCAGTATTTGCTAGTCTTGCCTGATGCTATATTGCTCCCCTACCAAAAAACAGAAAACTTTAGCAGCTATTTGGAAAACTGAAGCAAAAGATGACTGCAGGTTCCAGAAGAAGAAATGTTCACTTGACATCCTGAAATACAATTTAAAGCCTTGCTGTATAGTTAAGATATTCTGGGTATAGCAGCAGCCAAAAGACCCACTTGGCAGTGAGTAAATCCATGTAGCTCTTTTAGAGCAAAGACATCAGTAACCCATTGAGCAAAGAGACAGAGTCATGAGAAATGATTTGTTCTAAAATGGTCTCTAGAGCTACAAAAATAGGACAGTCCTCCCATGCATCTGCCCATGTGGCAAGACTGTTAGTCTCCCTCTGAGATTTTTAACCTTATCCATATATATGGCAAACAACTCCATTAGTAGAGTTATCTGTGAATGCAAACTACAACAATACATTATATATGTGCACTAACATATTTGCTGAATTTTAAAGTACGCAGCAATATGAGAGTTGGAGTGAGGCTGTTGTTTATAACGTATATCATGAAATGAAGAACAGATGATCTAAGAATGAACATTTGTTGGAATGATCTCTCTGGGCTTAAATATTTATTTTACTTCCTCCACCCCCTCCCTTTTTGACAAAGTACTATGTTTTCTAAAATCTACAATATGAAACCATGGAAGGTTTATGATAAAATCACCTCAAATTGCTACCATAAATTATTACCTCCTACATAGTCTCTTTTTCTGCAATGTGCAGTTAATCAAGGAAGCAACTTATTCGTTCTAATTAAAAAGCTGGTTCTCAGAGTTTTATTTTAGGTGTGAGAAGGGGTTCTTGATTTCTGGGGAAAAAAATACATGGTTGACCTATAATATGTACTGTACTTTCACTTCCATCTTCAGGGTTTTGTATATGATCCCAAGGAAGGGACGCTCCTTGTCCTATTCTTCAGGGCAAGCGGGAATCCATCACTGTAAAAGTTCAGGGTTTGGAAGACAGTCTTGAAGGAAACGGTGTCTTGATAGGTAGTTTACACAGTAGATATTTGGGAGACACACAAGAGTTGATGAAGATCAAAATGTAGAGCTCATTAGAGAGGATGAAGATTTATTTTCTCTGTTAACTCCTGCAGGGCGTGGTGAGAATCTCATTGCTTATTTCCTAGGTTTTTTACTTGTTCTGATAAATTATTTCACCCAAAGCTCATTTATCCTTGTGGTGCAATGACTCATCTGTTTATTCATCCATCGACCATTCATCCTTCTATCCAGCCATCCATCCATCCAACCATCTCCTAACCAACTAATACATCAATACATATGTATTGAGCACCTGCCATATACAGTGTAAGCCTTGAAAATTCAAAAATGAATGAAACGATGATCTCTGCCTTTGAAAAACTCCCAGGTCAATAGAGTCACTCAGTAACATTTGCTTCACTCCTTGAATTATTTTTCTAAAACTGGATAACGCCAAGACTCTTCGAGGGGTCTACCTTGCTATCAGAATAAAACTAGTCAGTGTGCAATTTGAGATCTTTTCTGAATTCATCCTTAATTACTCTTGTAGCCTCACTGTGTACCACGTTCCTTCTCAAGGCCCACACTTTGGCCCAGGCACCTACTTTCTGCTCCTTATACTTCTGGTCTTCGTACTTTCCTGTCTCCTTAACTTTATTCACGTTGTTCCATTAGTCTTGAATGGGATTTTTCCAGTTCCTGGGTGCAGCTCAAATTCTTCCTCCTTCAGGAAATTATTCTACTTTTTACAATCCAACATTATATGTTCTTCTACTGAGGGTACTGTTCCTTGAGCACAGCATGTTCTCCTGTGTGTGCAATCCTTTGCACAAATTATTTTCTTTTCCTGAATGGCATCCATTTCCCTTTTCTACCTGTTAACCTCCTGATCTTCTTTCAGGTTCCAATTTTGATGTTACCTCCTTCAAAAAATCTTCTTGGTCCCTAAAGATTGGGTCAGGTGTCTCCTATGTGTTCCCATAGTGTCTTGTATTTCCCCTAGCAAAGCACTATGCTTTAGGTACCTTGTCATGTTGACATGCAATAGGTACCAGCAATAGGTATTCAGTGAATGTTTAGTTGAGAATATTGAGTTGAGCCACCATAATTTCCCTCAGGAAATGTACAAGCTGGAAATTGACAGTAATGTTTTACCACATGGCCAAACAGCATGTGAGAACTGGAGGGAAGCAGGTGAGCATCGAGACTAAATATTCCCACCCCAGTATGAATACACTGAAGTTTCTTATACAACTTGATTTGAAGCATAGTTTTCATAGGGTAAGAATAACAATTCTCTGTCTAAAATACTGCAGGTATGGATTCAAAGAGCCAAATCACTAAGAGCTGTAAAACCGATTACGTGCAGGCAGTTCTTTTTTGATTTCATTTGTCCTTGAGGAGTGGGTGCTTTTCCTTGCATCTCAAGAAATCATTAAAGTCTAGGTTAATCAACAGAATTCGTCCTTAGTAGCTGTGCAAACAGTGAGCATGGCCCTGGGGACAGGGTCATTTCTGCAGTGTATTCAGTTTCTAGAAGTTATTGTTAAAGGAACCCAAGGGAGCCAACATCAGCAGGTCAGGCTCTCTGGAAGTCACCTGTTGTGGAGATCTGTACAGAGTATATCTGATTCACAAACCAGAATAAACAAACCTGGGGATTCTTCATAATTTGTGTATGTGTGGGGGAGGGGAGATCATAACTACTCTCAGGATGTGGTAATTAGGGTCACATTGGATTTGGTTCATTGGATTTTAAAGGTAATGCAACCAAATTTTATAATCACAGTTTGGGGAAGATTGGGGGCTTCTCAGTTGTATATCATTAATTAAGCCATACCAATTTCCCCCCTTCTTTTCCAAATAATCCATACTTTTCACAGTTAAAAAGTGAGCTAATATAAACCTATGGAGCATAGGACATTAACAAATTACAGGTTGATTTCTCTGTCTCCAATCAGGTCTTCACTGTAGGGATTGTTTGTTTGACTCTTAAAAATCTTCAAAGGGAAAGATTCCATAACTTCTTTTTGTAACTAGTTCTTTTGTCTTCCTTGAAGTAATTTTGTTTACTTCTGTAATCATTTCTCCTGCAGCAATTTAAAATCCTGTTTTCCTTTTGTGGTCTTGACTTAAAATGACAGCATTCCTTAGTGTGCTAGGATAAATGAAGCAAACTTTCAATTATCTGTGCTAATGGGGTGGACAAGTGAGGAAGAGCACAAATAAATGAAATTTAGCATAGTCTCCAAACCTCATTTTGGCTATTAGTTTTGACATTTTCTCCAACTAAACTTTCGAAAGGTCTACTAAAAAGCAACACACTTATTTGAATTTCATGCCTTTTCTTTTTCATTTGCTTATTCTCTGGTGGAGGTGATAATGATCACTGAGATCCCCAAAGGAGAGGGAGGCAGTGGGAGATAGAGGAGTCAGGGATGTGGATAAATTGGAGGCTACATTCATGCATTTGTATAAGCTTCAGGTTTCTGGCTTACCAATCTGCTTTCTCCAATTGCTCTATAACTTCATTTAGCATTGTAAGTCATGAAATCATTGTGCATGCATGTCATTTTGGATGGGAAAAATGTGCACTTGAACAATATTCTGCATTGAGCATTGGTAATGTATCCAGTCTGAGCTCAAAATCCATGAACTACATAACAATTAGGTGCTACTAAGGAAACTGAACTTGGCATTTTGTGAAAATGGGACAATAAAATAATAATTGCTCCTTAGTAATTAAAAATGCAGCCAATTAAAGGCATGTACATTTCCATAAATGGAAGAACCTTACATTTTGCATTTCCTGACTGATAGGATTAAACTTCCAAAGAAAGTGTGAATTAATGCAAATGTTAACATGGCATCTCCTAAATCCTTTTCTACTTTTACCACCATGAACAGAATATAGAAAAGCAAAAATACATAATGAGAGGCCAGTCTCTGCTTGTTTTGTCATTTATCCAAGAAATACCAAGCATGCTTAGAAACTGTGGAGGGAAAGGGGGGGAGGGATAAATTGGGAGATTGGGATTGACATATACACATTATTATATATAAAATAGATAACTAATAGGGCCTACTGTATAGCACAGGGAACCCTACTCAATACTCTGTAATGACCTGTATGGGAAAGAATCTAAAAAAGAGTGGGTATATGTATATGTATAACTGAATCACTTTGCTGTACACCTGAAACTAACACAACATTGTAAATCAACTACACTCCAATTAAAAAAGAAAAAGAAACTGTGGAAAATTTAGCAAGATTTCAGGTAGCAAACATCTACAGAGATTATATCTATATCATCTATACGTATATATCTATATCATCGATATCTAGATCTATATAGTGAGACGTAATTTCATATGGCATATCCATGTAGTTCAGAATCCCTGATAGGAAACTCCTGACTGGCTTTCTCTTTTCGGAGGCTGTCATACTTAGTGGTCCCATTCCTTAAGTGAGAGCTTCCTCTTTATTATGTACAGCAGCCTTTCTAGGATGGCTGCCTGGTTGTCCTATGTCCCCAGCAAAGGGTTTGTTTCCTTCTTTGTTCCTCCGCTTATTCCCTTCTTTGTTCCTCTGCTTGTTCCCTTTCTAGTGGGATCTGGGTTCTACGGTGGCAGTCCATTTTCTTTAGACATCTCTTCTTTCCAACTGGACCCCTCACTCATCGTCCTGGGCTGGGGAAGTGCAGGTCTCTACAGGGCTGCCTTTGCATGCCTATGACCCTGTAACGTCAGGCATGTTGCAAAAAATATCATCCCAATTGAACTTTGAACCCCACGATGCTAGGTTTATGGCTACAACTATGGCTGTGTCGACTGTAAACTACTTAGGACATTAGAATATTGGAGTCTGGATTGATGCTTATTTGCCAGATTTTCTATGGAGATGGGTATAAGAAATAGCACGCTAGAAGATTTCTACTTTTCTCTGCTTTATATGTTTGACACTGCTTAATAAACATTCCTGTGTATTTCTTCTCATCTTTACCTGCTCATTTATTGAATATCTCACTGACATTAAATATCTTCTAACCAACAATTACAAAAGCTTATGCTTATTTTTATGAAGATTCATTTAAGATACAATTTCCAGAAGTGTTTTGCATTGTAAAATCTGGAGTCATCTGTCAAAAATAAATGCTTACCTGCTCAACCAAAGATACAGAAAAACACAGTGTTTGAAAAATGAGTTTCCATAAAACACGAGTTACAATGACCCATAAAACACAGTTCTTTGCATGCTGTCATGTGCAAAGTCTTCATTCAGTTTCAAATGACTTTTAAATAGTTTCTGCAGCTCATCCTCTCCTGACAATAAATGTATTTAAATTTTTATTTCTCACTGTTGAAAAATCACTTGTGAAATTCAAGGTTTTATGGTTCAGCCATGTTGGGAGGACTCACTGCTAAAAGTAATCATGGTTCAGGCCTGGTGGTTCCTGGTTTCACTCCTTTGTAAGGTGCTGAGGGGCGTGTCCCCACCAGAGTTCCCAAGCTTACAGCCAATCAGAGCAGGACCTCTGGTTGTACTCTCCTCTTAAGATGTCAACTTGTGGTCAGAGATGACTCAGTCTAGATGATGAGTGGTGGGGAAGGGCAGCCTGGAACCTCAGGGTTCAACTCCCATCTTCTTTTTCACTGACACAACACTGCATTTTATGGTTTGTTTTTAAAGCTCCCGATTGACTTCAGAGGAATTCTTTTGTCAGTGTCCAGAAGGTTTTTTGAGTTTTGAAAATTATATTGTTTTAATTTAAAAAAATCTGAACAAGCCATTTTCAACATCTCAGGAGCATTTCTAACTTGCTACCATAGCATAGTCCTCTATGCTTTAAGATAGAGCCCACGTTCCCTGACTTCCTCTCTCAGACTCTTCCCAAGGGGGTTCTGTGAGCTCCACAAACCCCTTCTGGTTATTTCCTATGTGGACTGTTAGGGGAACCTATTTGGTTTCACCAAATTCTTTTTCTCAGGGCTTCCCATCCAAAGGAGGCTTGTCCCAGGTTGGGTTCTCCAGAAGCGGATGTTGAGTCAGAGATTGGAGTGAAGGATGTATATGAGGGGTCGACACCTGTGGAAGGAAATAGGTTTGGCAGAGGGCGAAGTTGAATTGAAATGCTGGCCAGACATCCCATGGGAGCTCTGGAGTTTCTATATTCCATCAGAGTTGTCCCTCAGGGAGCTGAAATGGCCAAGCCTTTATATCATTGCTGCAATCAGTCCTTGGGTGTGGTCCACCCCTGGAAGGGCATGGCCTTGGTTGAGGAGGGTCTCTGCCACTGCGGCAAACCTTGAAGAAGCTGGCAACTAGGGGTCCTTTGCTGACATCATTCCCAGCAGCTGGGACAACAGTTTCTCTCTTGAAGGGGATTTGGGCATCACATCTCCATGTCCACTGCAAGTCTTTTTTTGCTACTCTGGGTCTCAGGACATGCCACAGGTATCTCACACTTCCTCTAGGTAGATATGTGAACAGGAATAATGGGCCCAATAATCCTTTTTTTTTTGGTGGGGGGGAGCAGGAGGGGGCTCTCTTGTGCCTTGCAGGATATTTAGTAGCATCCTTGGTTTCCATCCACTAGATGCTAGTAGCAGTCACCCCCTTCCTCAAGTTGTGACAATCTAAAATGTCTCCAGACATTGCCAGATGTCCCTTGGGGACAAAATTGTTCCTGGTTGCGAACCACTGTGTTACGTGGGCAAAAGGAAAAAGTATACTTTTGATTTCATAATTTAAATCAGCTGATACACTTAAGCAGAAAGAAGAAAAAACATCTTTTGATAATATGAAGAAACGTTCATTCATAATTATTGTGCCAAAAGAATGATTGCTAAAGTAGTGAGGGAAAAAAGAAATCTGTGCTTCAGGGTGGAGATTACTAGGCG
This sequence comes from Balaenoptera ricei, assembly GCF_028023285.1. Lineage (NCBI taxonomy): Eukaryota > Metazoa > Chordata > Mammalia > Artiodactyla > Balaenopteridae > Balaenoptera > Balaenoptera ricei. Next base: position 32,019,187 of record NC_082643.1, read on the forward strand.
TTAAATAACTTTGCATGTGAATAGAATGCTAAGGTTTTCTTTTTTCCCAAGGGTTCTGTAAATTTGCTAGGGTACTTTTTTCTCCTTTTTTTTTTTCTCTTTTACTTAAAGATGTGAGATTGCAGATTTCACCTTTTCCCTTGCTTCTCCAATCTGGTTTTGGTACATCATGTCACCTGGGGAAGTTGTATTCTGGGTGAGGTTATTGGGTGGAGGTGGTTTCTAACTAAATAGTTTGCTTTGTTGTAACTGAAGGTATAAGAGAAAAAGAAAACTCAAGAAGTTGAAATAAGACATTTTTATTTCTTGCTTTTTCCTCATCTCCAGATGTGGATGACTTCAGTTTATGTAATTTTAACATCATTTTAACAATTGATCTAAAACTGATGTTGATTTCTTATAGATTTTTCAAGGTTGCTCCAGGAGAGCCGTTGATATTTTCTCCTTGTCAAGTGTAGAAGAATGAAGTATGAGAAAACAGGGACTTCGATACAACATAATGCTGGACATAAAGTTTCTGTGAAAGTTTTCTTCATGACTGCTGAGGAACAGATGATTAACAGGACAGAATATTTTAGGTATGTTTCAAATAATGGCATGAACTTGATCCTGAGATATTCTCCCAAAAGGGAAGGCACAAGATTTCCTCTGAATGGAAAATTCATATTTGAAATGTCTGTGTGAAATATATAAGCTACAATATTTCCATTTCGAAGCAAGAGAAAGATTGAGGAGAAAGAAAAATGAATTAAGTAAAATAACTACAAAGAATTTTGATTTGGTAGAGAAAAAAATAGATTGTAATTTTAGAAAACATATAAACAGATTAGTGGTGAATTCTGAAACCTTATGTATTTATAAATATTTAAAATTGCTTTTCAATGTGTCCCTTTACAATTGTTGGCAGGTACTTCTCTCCATTAGTGATTTGTGATTCTTTCTCAGAATTATCAAATCCCATTAAATCGACAGGTTTTATGAATTGTGTTCAGTGCCATGGATGTAAGACTAATACAAAACACCTGCTCAAATTCTTGAGCCTAAAGTATTGCCAGAGAAGTGATTGTTCAAGAGATTCGAAGCTTATAACAAATCTCTTTGAAGTGTTCTCTGAGAATGCACTGTAAGATCGCTCTGTACCTTTATGACTCATTTCATTCATTTTGCCCACCCCCCAACTCTCCTCACCTCTGGCAACCACCAATATGTTCTCTGTGTAGATGAGCTTGTTTTCTTTTCTTTCTTTTTTTTTAGATTCCACATACAAGTGAGATCATATGGAATTTGTCTTTCTCTGACTTATTTCACTTAGCGTCATACCCTAGAGGTCCATCCATGGCGTCACAAATAGCCAGATTTCATTATTTTTATGGCTGAATAATATTCCATCGTGTGTGTGTGTGTACTATATATATCTCACAATTTATCTATTGCTCTGTCCATGGGCACTTAGGTTGTTTCCGTATCTTGGCTTTTATAAACAATGCTGCAATGAACATGGGTATGCCCGAATCTTTTCAAGTTAGTGTTTTCACTTTCTTCAGATAAGTACTCAGAATTGGAATTGTTGGATGGTATAGTGGTTCTACTTTTAATTTTTTGAGGAACCTCCATACTGTTTTCCACAGGAGCTGCACCAGCTTGCATTCCCACCAACATTGCACAGGGTTCTCTTTTCTCCACATCCTCACCCACATTTGTTACTTCTTGTCTTTTTGATGATCGCCATTCTAACAAGTGTGAGGTGATATGCACAGCATGGTGACTGTAGTAAATAATGCTGTATTGCATATTTGAAAGTTGCTAAGAGATTAAACCTTGAGAGTTCTCATCACAAGAAAAAAAATTCTATAACTGTGAATGATGACATGTTAACTAGACTTATTGTGGTGACCATTTTGCAATATATACAGATATCAAGTCATTATTTTGTACACCTGAAGTGAACATAATGTTGTATGTCGATTATAACTTAATTTAAAAATAATTAAAAAATCACTCTGAATATCAAAACGTTTTCATCGCTTCAATGTGACCCTGTTTGTTATAGCTGAAACAGTACGAGTCACATACATTCTTATTCATGGAGAAAGCAGGCAGCTGCCCATAGAGTCTGATTGGATTGGCCCAGAGAAAGGAATCCAGCCTACACATCTCCCCAGGCAGGGAACAACATGTCCCAGTGCTTCACAATGCTTTGCTGGACATGCTTTTAGGGGGGGATTAGTTTGTGTCCCAGCTTGGTGACCATACCCCTTGCAAAGTTACTACAAACACTGCTTGCTTAGTTCCTGTTATGTAAGAGTTTGATCATCTTTTTTAGATTAGAAAGCATCCATGGTCTGATACAAAGGTTGGTACTCCACAGAGATTTATGTAAAATTAGAACATTATTGACTTAGAGCAATAAACATAAGTTCTGCCCTCTCCGTGGATGGCTTGGTAAGGATAGGAATCTGAGCAAGAAGAATTGGTTCGATGATCCAATCAACTAGTAACCTCCAACCACGGTGGCCTGATTCTGCCGTGCTGGTCCCCTTCTCAGGACAGCGTTGGTGACATTCCTCAGCTCTTTTTCAGCAGAAGCCTTGTAGACCGAGACACTGAAAGCGCATTCGGGCCTGGTGAAAACTTTTTAAAAATGTGCTTCCCAGCGAGGAAAATATGTTTTGTAAAATATTTGTAAAAATATTTACAAATATTTACAAATCTTGTATTAATAACATTGTCAGATGTCATTCCACTCTTTCTTTGGAATATGCTTTCTTAAAATATCCGGGTTATGTTGATTATATTTTGATTATATTTTGAGTTCTTCTGAACCTCTTCAATCTCCTGCGTTGTGTCATTCCTAAGGCTGTTCTATTTTAACATTTTCTTTAACATTTATTTTAATGTATAAAAAAGCACACATATTCTAAATGTTTTTCTCAGTGAGTTTTCACAAACTGAAAACACCCCATGGAAACAGCACTGGATCAAGAAACATAATTTTTTCAATACCTAGGAAACCCCTTTACCCTCCCTCTTGCCCCCTTCCAATCTCTAACTATTCACCTAAGGGTAAACACTATTCTGAATTCTGTAGCATAGAATAGGTATGTTGAGGCCAGGATAGTTTGCTTCATCAGAATTTTGTTTCTAGGTTGTGGTGCTGATTTCAACCCTGCTGTTGCCCCACATCCTGCATGTAGGTAGGACACTACCTGAGGAAAGTCCACGCAAAGTGAACTGCTCCAACAGCGTGATGTGCTCTGGGCCATGATACAGGTAGAGGGAGGGAGCATGGGAGGAAATGGGCATCATGGGAGAAGGACGTAGAAAAAGTGAGATGGGCAGAGGTCAAAGAAAAGGTCCACGTCCTCACATCTGTGCTTAGGAAAAGTTCTAGGGAACAGAGTTCACATTTCTCTTTGCAACTTTCCTCTTGAGACCTCTGTATGGTTCTCATTGTTGACTTTACCATTTGTGCTTGTAGAAAAAGATCAAGTGTTGCTTTTAGTACAAAATCACTTGGTAAGTATTAAAGACAAAAATACTGAGATTTATAAGAACATTGTGCTTACACGAGTATTTTACTTTAGTGCATTTCCAGGGAATGTCTTTCTCAGGGCTGAGTAGGACCCATATTTTCAATTCACCAGCAGAATATTAGTTACTAACAAGAGGTACAAAGATCAGTCAAAGTATAGGATTGCATCATTAGTGAGAGCGTGGAGGGTGAGTAGAAATTGATTGCTTCAGGTGTGGATTCTTGGTGAACAGTAAGAACTACTGAGGGGAAAAAAAGAAAAAAACACTGAATAACTTCCAGAAACACTCATTAGCTCTCACCTGCTAAGGGCTGAGGCAGTTCTTTTCTTTCTTTCTTTCCCTCTTTAAGGAACATCAGGTATGAGTGCCCTTTACTAAATATGGGAGTAGGAAGTAGCAGTGTGACTCATCCCACTTCAGCATAGGCTGAGAGCTGCACCTTTTCTTAACCCCAGCATGATTCTTGGAAGGGCCACATCCTAGAAGAGCACGGCTCAAGGAATCTCCTTAATAGCTCCGGAGGCTTCCCCTCTCTTCTATTTGAAACAGACCTTACCCTTCCAAATGCAACAATGTTTCAGCTGTTAGAACATGTGACTTATTAACGCAATTTAAGGGAGTTATTTTCTCTTCTGTCTGATCTACTTTTATATGGTTCCCTGCGTTCTTCCCAGCAAAGCTAGGGCTTGGACTGGAGCCAGGAGAGATTCAGAGCTAGGCAAGGCTGGAGGCTCACTACTCCCGTTCCTCCACACATGCAAGAGAACAGCCATACCTGCCAGTTGGAAAGGGGTTTGTATATCCTGTGAAGTCTTGGTAGTCAGTAGGCTGGGAATAAAAAACCCCCTGTTAGGTCTGGGACTTTCCCTTCAGGTTCATTCTGAGCCCTGGGAATCTCACTGAGACCCACATGAAAAGAATATTCTGAAGTCCATCCACATTTACAGCTTGCTTTCGGTCATGCTTTCTTCTCTAGTCTCAGTTCTCTTTGCCTTCTCAATTTTGATCTCTATGTCATTTTTTCCACATTTGTGTCCCTACTCAAATTCCTCTCTTATGCCCAGTAGGTTTCTTTTGACTTCTGCTCTGACTCTCTTCACCTGGTATTCAATTTAGCTCCCACTTTGTGAAGCTGGGTCTATCAAGGTGAAACCCTGATGAATCCTGGTTTCTATGTCCTAGTTATTCCCAAGAGGGACAGCTCAAGCTGTGGTTTAGTGCAGGACTCTCCCTCCGCCTTTTCCACCCCTCCTCGCCTCTTTCTTTTTCCATCTGTGCCAATTTATTCATTTATAATGAGAAATACAAATGCCAAGTTTATTGCAGTGCTTGTTTTGTTAGATTGGCTTAATTTTTTCCCTGTAGGTGAAAGAAAACTTGCTTAGCAAACATGGAATCAGACATAGCATAGTCGATTATTATTTGACTGTTTAAGCTATGCATCTCCGAAACAGGAAGGTGCTTTCCACTTGGGTCATGTGCTTGTGCTTGGGAATGCTTCCGCCATGTTGGATGGTACTGCTGTTATGTGTGGTGGAGCTTGGGGGGGTCCTCCTTTTCCAGGCCCCAAGGCAGGCAGTTTATGTGGCTAAAACTTTGGCTTTGAAAGTGCTTCCACCTTCTCAGCATCTCCTTCTTTTCTGCTTTCTTTTTCTGCTTTTTTAATGATACATTTCTACACTTCTCTCTTTTTTCTTCTTCTTCCTATCTTTTGTTTCTTTCCCTGGAAAGAACTCTCTCTTGTTGCACATCCTCTGCCTTACTGTACACTCCTGGCAGCGCACATCCATCTCTGTCCTCCTGGTCTCTGCTTCTATTCATTTGCCACAGAAAACCAGATTATCATTGGTGACTAAAGACAGATAGCCACAGAATCTATATTTCTTTACATTTCCTGGAAATAGGAAAGTGCAATCGCCATTCATTCTTAATTTCTCTAGCTTCAGCAATGTGGCAGGGACCAAGGTACATCAAAGGCTTTTGCTCAACCTCAACTAATTGTCAGCCATGGTAGTGACCCATAAAAATACCACTTTGGGGCTTTTGATGCATTATTTTTAGTGAGTGTTATATAATAATGTTTACCTTAAAAATTTTATTGTTTATTTATCTTACCAAGGTTGGGGTATGGTGGGAGAGGCACATCTTAGGATCTGTTCTTAATTAGTTTCTTTAGGACTTGCTCTTAGCAGCATTTTTCTGTGTTTTGTTTTTTCCTGAGTAAATGAGTAAGTAAGTGGGGGAGATCTCAAACTTGATGGGAAAATGAACCCAAGAAGAATTAAAGATGGGTAATGATAGCATTCTTTTTTGCTTTTAGTGGTCCAATCCCACATGTTCATTAACTAAAATGAAGGTGCTATAAATGAATGAAAGGTAGACTATTTCTAAAGAAAACCTTTGTCTTCATTTCTTAATAATGTGAATGAACTCCAATTAGCTGTTTACAACATGTTGCCAAGTAGGACTCCTACCAAAACTGTTTTAATGAACAACAAAGACTCATTCGTAAGTAGTCATTTTTTTCCCCCAATGACATTATGATGGTATGTTTTTGGTTGGTTGAGCATTCCCTCTGCAACCTGGCTTATATGGATTTACTCAGATCTTTGCTACTCAAAGTATGTTTATGTGTTGATAGCATAAGTATCAGCAGGGAGTTGATAGAAATGCAGACTCTCAGGGCCCCATCCCAGAGCAACTAGGATGCTTTTAACAAGATACCCAGGTGATCAGCTATCTCCCGCATGGTATAACGTTGATTGTTCTCAATTAATGTCTCGATTTGATCGCTATCAACTTCAACTGTATCGTCCAGTGAGAAATCTCCAGCACAAAACTTTGGAAACCACTTTTGACATGTTCGATCAGTCACAACACCTTCTCCATACACTGCACAAATCTCTTTTTACATTTCAGTTGTGTTTTTACCTTGCTGGAAATAATAAAGCATAATATGTCAAAAATGTTGTTTTTCTTCCATCTTCAATATTAAAATGGCTACACAAAAATTCACCAACTTTGATGTTTTTTTAAAATGCAGGCTGATATGACAGCCGTCACATACAGTCTAATGCAATTGTTTCAAATGACAACTAAATGCTACTAGAGCCATCTTACAGAAGAAACTGAATGAACCTTTTGGCCAACCCAATATTAAATTTCACTTATATTTATAGACTAAATTTTACTGTTTTGATTTTAATTAAAATTTTATTATCTAATAACTTATTTCATGGGCTTGCATTATCTACTTTAGAGAAAAATATCTATTAAAAGCTGGAGTCATACCCAGATCCTCTTTCAGTCTATTTAGCATAGATGGGCTTTGTCTACAGGATTCTATTTGAGGCAGGTTTTGACATCTTGGCATTTCCTTTTCTCTGGAGTATTGTAGTCTTTTCTCTAATTGTGTATTGGACAATTTCCTCCAGCCCTCAGTAGCAATCTATATATCATGTTTATTCCCTGAATTAAGAACCTAGAGAGATGGGATAGAGAGGGTGGGAGGGAGACGCAAGAGGGAGGAGATATGGGGATATGTGTATATGTATAGCTGATTCACTTTGTTATAAAGCAGAAACTAACACACAATTGTAAAGCAATTATACTCCAATAAAGATGTTAAAAAAAAAAAAGAACTCCCAACAAACTTAGAGAAGTCTCCTGATATATGTTCAATGGACAATATTTGGAACCTACTTGATAAGGTAGAAATATCTTAAATACTCTAAAACACATTCAAAGGTAAGTTTCAGCTTTTGGTTCAAATAGGAGTGAATGTGCAGAGTATCAGGGCAAAACTCTACTTATCATGATATACACTTTGCATTTCTTACATCTACTTTGTCTTTTATCTTTGTGCTTTAAGCAACAGCTCTAAGTGGTCCAAACATGTTCAAGCCAAAAACTATAAGGCAAAAGAAAAATAGTATAAGTCACATTTGCTTGATATCACTTTAAAAGGAAAATTTATTGATCAATCTGGGAATCCATATTTTCTCTTTAAACATGGATAATACTATAGCTATCTGGATGGCATCCTTTATCCTACTTATTTATAAATACTCCCTGAGGTAAAAAAAAAAAAAAAGTTAAGGATTGCCACTTTATTAAAAAAAATACTTTTTAGACATTAATTTATTTGCAGATGAATCTCAGATTATTGTAAAACTAGAATATAAACTCTCTGAAGGCAGTATTTTTGTCTGTTTTTTCCACTGTTGTATCTTCTAGCACCTAGGACAGTGCCCCCACAGATGGTGTATGATAAATATACTTGCTGACAGAATGAATAAATGAATTAAAAGATTAAAAAGATGAAGAATGTGAAGTCTCTTCAGAATTAAACAGTTTAGATTCATTTCTTATTGGTAGCATTTTGCCAAAAGTGTCTTTGAGTAATAAGAGTCTCCCTGGAGACAAGATCTTATCTAAAACAACTAAATAATGGAAGCCAAAGATAATTGTGATTCTTAAAAGAACTATGTAGGAATAGTCCCAACAATATGCCCAGTTTACCTACAGCTCATCTATTTCATGGCTTTTATCTATGATGGTATCACAGCTGAAGTGCTTTTCTCTTAAAGTGCCTCCTTTTCCCATTCCTTGATCTGACCCCATCACTTGACTTCTGGTAACAAAACTGTTCAGAGGGATTTTCTTTCCACTTCACTCCCATCACCTTCCTGGCCTTGATATGGAGCCAATTTTTTCTTTTAACCTTGACTTTGAAGACCTTCTCTCTACATGGTTGGCTGGAGGCATGGCTCTCTGCTAAATTTATCTGATAGGCTCATAACCCCCAATGTATCTCCCTTTTCCTTATGGAAGAACATACTCTATGTTGATGGTAGGGTGAGTAGACAGGTGGATAGGGAATGACTGAGTGATATTTTCCCTTTTGGGCAAGTTTTGTGGTCAGAATTCACTTCTGTTCTCTCCCATTTCACCTCTATGTCCTATAAAAAGGCCCCCCAAGAAAGTTGGCCTTCCCACACACCTGGTGAGTTCTAAAGCTTTTCAAAAGGGCTCATTATTTTTAAAATGTACTTTATAATTCTAAAAGGAAAAGGAAACTCTGTTGTTTTCTACTTAGTTTTACTTCTAAAAATGTGATGAGCAATTCCACACGTTTTGTGGACTGGCCTAGGAAACTTAATTTTTACTGGGAAATACATTATATTAAAAAAACATGATTTGTTGATGAACTTTCACAAACTGGGAACTGTAATATACAGTAAAGTATGTTTATAATCTAAAATCATAAAAGTTTTTGAAAGAATTGGAACAAAGGATAACAATTCCTTAAGCCATTGTAAAAGCAACCAGTTATTTATCCAACTGTTAGTAAAAACAATTTGTAGGCTTTATCATAAGAGGTACATTCACAAGCAAAGTGAGTACGTGGAACCAACACAGTAAGGTGGTCAAGAGGTGTGGACTCTCTAGTCAGAATCCCAGTTCTGCTACTTACATATTCTTTGAGATCAGCAGGTTACCTTTCCTGTTGATGTCCCAGTTTTCTCATCTGTAATGAGACATAATAATATAACTTATTTATAGAATTATTGTAAGGATTAAATAAAATACTACATGTAAAATGTAAGTGCAGTGATTATCATGCTTAAGTGCTGAATAAATAGCAGTTCTAATTGTCTTATACATGTCAATACTTTATATGTTTATCCGTTTGAAAATTCGACTGCCTTTGAATGAATCTAAAAATTAACGTCATTTAAGACATGCTGAGAGTTTTACATCATGTGCTCTGTGAAAACATGGTATGAGAGTGGGCTGATTAGCTAGAAGGGGAGCTTAGCCCACCCTAACATCCACATCTCATGCAATTTGTCCTCTTCCATTTGATGTCAGGTGCAAATGATGGCCCTGGAAAGGAAGCCAGGTGCTTGTATTGGCAATAGTATTGGCAAATTTGAAGATGCACTGACACGTTCCTTATGAGAGCTAAAGGTCTACTTGTTATACTTGTTACTCCTTAAAAATGTAGGTTGCTAATATCACTCTTATTTTGCAAATAAATAAAATTCAGATTAAATACTCCATAACGTATGACTATACTACATCAGTGGTGGATCAAATATGACAACTCAAGCATTTTTGTTCATGTTACAGAGGCAGATTCCAGTGAGGACAGATAAGAGCTTCAAGGCACAGAAATGGGTGAGACATAATTCTGGCAAATATTGCTATTTGAGCCAGGCATATAATAAGAGGGTGTAACCAAAAGAAGGAATCACACTGGTTTTTTTTAACAGTGAGAATTTAACATAAAGAATTGTTAATTAATGACTGAAGAATTGACAAGGCTAAAAAGACAACCTGAAGGTATCTCCAAGGTAACAAGGTTGATAGCAGGGAGCAGCTATCAACTGCAGGGCTGAGAGAGGCTGAGAATATAAAGGGAGGGGTTGGAGTTATTACAATTTAAAAGCTTGGAGGAGGGGGCTGGTGTTTGGATGGTCAGAGGAGGGGCCCTGTGGACCTGGGATCTGAATTCCTAAAGAGAGCACACTGGCTACTGCTGGTGTCTCTGAGTGGGCATGATGAAATTGGAGAAAACTGCAAACTGGATTTGACAGCTGTTCCTGGGATTAACTCCCAGGGTGAAGAAGAGGCATTGCTGATTGGTGCTGTCAGGAACAGAAAGCTCTCAGAGAGTGAACAGGAAGCAGCAGCCCCTTTTCCCTCCTCCAACCATGCAGTCTCCCTCTAACATCCCTATTGGAAGTGTCTAACAGAGCCAGCCATCAAAACAGAAATGCAACTCACAGAGTCCTAGTCTCAGCATCACAAAGTAGAGAATAGAAGGATGGGTTTCAAGCTGAGACACCATAACATAATATCTAGCACAAAGAGGGTCTATAGGGTAGTGATTGAAGTTGGAGGAAAAAGGCAGAATCAGAAGTTCCATGAGATCTGTCTGTCCTCCCTAGGGCAAATGGGGTACCACCAGATAGGACAGCCAGGATGACTACCTTGTGGGGGAAGCATGAAACAGTCTTGGGGGCATGTCCCTGGAACTTAATGTTTTGGCTGCTGGTCTTATGGCAGGAATGCCACAGCCTGCTAAGTGTTAAGCTGAAGCTGTTGCAATTATTGTTGTCCTTGTCAAAATGACTCAGAAGCTGAGGAGGGTCTGAGGCTGTAAGTGAGGGTCATCAGTGACTACTGTGGTGGTGAAGGAGCCAAGGTGGGGAAAGGGGGCTGAGAACCCAAGTTGGTGTTTATAATATTCCATAGAGACAGAAGCCAATACTCCCAGAGGCAGACAGGGAATTCTTGTCTTAGTTTGCAGCAAGTGAGTTGTGAGAGAGAGACAGAATGGGAAAGAGAGCTTTTTAGTACTGTGTATATTGACTAAGAGAGAGTAAGCAGTCCTCAGGACACTGTAGAATTTGACGATGGAAAACTCCCACTCATTCAAATCTCCCAAGACCGCTGGTCAATCAGAGAGTCCATGGTGAGGGATGATGTGGCCCCAGAGCAAGTTAGTTCTTCATTGCCTAGAGCTGGCATTCCTGGAGCTCTACAATCTGACCCTCACTCACTTCTCTAGGGCTGCCCACTCCCATTCTCTGCCAACATTGTAAATCACCTTGGAACATTGCAGATAATACTGGTGCTGGATCCCTCCCAGCCCAATTAAATGAGATTATCTGGAGATGGGGCAGGGGCACTGGTATTTTTTCAAAGCTCCCCCTGATATTCCAATGTCAGCCAAAGTTGTGAACCATGTGTTATGAGAATCCAATGCCCCACCTAATCTGGTCTATTTTTCAATTCAATTTAATTCAATTCAAAATTTTAGATATATACTGGGTACTTAGCAATATGTTTGGTACTGGAGATACAAATGAGACAAGATAAATATTTTATGATCCAATAGGAGAGACCAAGACATACACATATATGATTTAATCTGGTAAATATTATTATATTATGGATAATTAGCTATTGAGAAGGATGGTAATTAATTCTACCTGGGGATGTCTGAAGAGAAAAGATGGGAAAAACCTCCCAGCACAAATGAAAATATGCATCCAGAGTGTAGAAGATTAGTCTACATTGAGTTGATTCTTGGAGGATGAATAGGCTTTTAACAAAGAGCCTGAAGCATGAGGGAGCATGCTATGTTCAGTCATGATGAATAGTTTATACAACTAGAAAATTGATTGAATTGGGTGAAGCTAGAGATGAGACAGAAAAGGAACCACACAGTAAAGGGTTTTGAATTCCACGTCACTTGAACATCCATGAGAATCCAAGCACTAGGCTAGATTCTCAAGGTACAAAAATGAATAAAAGTCAGTACCTATTTTTAAGATGCTCTCAGTTATATGCATGAGTCAGATACAAAGTTGTGTAGGGAAGCAGTGTAGGTAGAGAGAACTACATGGCCAAAAACACAGCGGCTTGACAATGCCTGTGATTTCAGGACTGCTAAATGTGTGATAGGGATGGATGGAGATACATCTTAAAAGGCAAATTGAAATGAGATCGGAAGAGCATGTGTACTGTATGAGTTTGGATTTTACGCTATAATTAACAAGGGACTCTGAGGATTTTAAACCATATCTGATTTATAACTAATAATTTTGGTGGTATTATACAAATTTTGACTTGATAGAAAGGTGGAAAGAGAGACTGGAGAACAAAAGACCAGATAAGGACTATTAAAGTGGTCTAGACCAGAGGTTTTCTGATCTAAGGCAGCTAGATTTTGTCATTAATGGGTATTGTATTTTATGGGGCTTGGGAAGACAGGGAAGGAGAATTTTTTCCTTTGCATACTTTTTGGTGTGAGGAAAGAGGATACCTTGAGTCTGAGGTATCTGGGTTATCCAGGTGGAGCAGTGGACAAAAATATGCCTCTAGAGCTAGATTAATCTAGATTGGAAATGGCTACGTGGTGCCAGCCACTTGTAAGGGATAGATGATGCCAAGTAAACAGCCAGACATGAACGGACTCTTGGCGAAAATCAACATTTAGAGACGAACAAAAGAAGGGAGCAGAAGGAGACTAGGAAAATTAGGAGGAAATCAGGAGGGATGAATATTTCAGAGATCTAGAGTCTCTCTAGATATTAGGGGGAAGATCATTTCAAGAGGAATGGATTAGGCAACAGTGTCAAATACTGAAAAGAAGTCAAAGAGGATTAAAAAAAACTGAGAAAAAACCCCTCTAGACCAAATTCCATGGACACAGGGACCATATATGTCTTTGACACATATTAGGTGCTTAACAACGTTTGTGGAAAAAATGAACGGATTTACATTCTGGATTTACCTTAAGGGCCATTACTGTTACTGTTCTCCAATTTTCTCTTGCTTGTATATAAGATTACGTATATTTCAAAATATAACCCATATTAAATATGAATATTTCTCTGGTTTTCAAAGAAAGGAGACAGAAATAATCTAAAAGGAACATAACTGTATTTTTCTAGTTAAAAATGGGCATTATTTTGCATGAAAAATATTTTTCCCCTCATTTTCAAATAAATGATATATTATGCATTAAACAATAGAAGATGAAATAGCACATATTTAATTTCCTATGTCATTAGAAGTATGTTCCTTTTGACCTTTACAAGTTAAATTCAAAAGTTAATTCAATTTTCTGACTAAAGACTATTAAGGTTCTGAAGCAAGGATTTAGGTTGGATTCAGGAAGATTTTAATGAGTTGGAAGGGAGTCAAAAAACATTCACTACTCATTTTCAAAACTGCTCCTACTTTATCATGACTTTCTCCCTAACGTTTTCATAGTTTGTCCTTTATCAAAATTAAATCCCATTAGCTAATCAACTACTATATTAATTTGAAGGTAGCCAAATGTCTTTCAAGGAGCCTAAAAAAATAATTTATAGATTATTTAAAAAATATATCACTTGAAAGGAATTTGACTTAATTTTTTTTCAGTAAAGAATCTTCAAAACTGCTGTAAACCTAAATATGATTTTTAAATCATATTTGTACTCTTCTAATTTTCCATTTGATATTCACATTCAATAGGATGATGTTTAGTTTTATATTCTCTTCGAAGGAGAGGCTTATGAAGGTATTTAATAGATTATGTGAAATTTTAGTTGGTTACTGTAAACTAATTCAGAAAAGATTCTGTTTTTGAACATTACATATACACGTATACTACCCATTATAGATTAGTAGGGAATGTAGATGGCATCATTTTATTAGTGGTTTGAGCTACTGTCTTAGGTTAGTTTCTCCAGAAACAGGCTCAGAGAAGAGGATTTGTGGCCAAGTGATTTATTAAGGAGGTACTTCTAGGAGAAGCTAGCAAGAGAGTGGGAAGCCGGGCAGGGAAGGGGACAGGCCAAGCAAGGGTGGGGTTTCAGACAATGTCTTTCTTGGCCTCAGCTTGAGCCCAAAGGAGAGCTCTGGAGCATTTGGTACACCTCTGAGTGCCTTACCCTGGGCAAAAAACTTAGACTGTCTAGTTTGGTATCAGTTAGACATTCGCTAAGGTCTGTGGTGAGGGTGGGAGAAGACACAAAGGCAAGGGGAATACATTCCCAGAACTTTCTTCTACTTTATTTGGGCAAAGCAGTGCTTCCAGTAGCCTGAGGACAGGCCTTTGAGGAGAGTCTGGGACACTGGCCGTTGGAATCAAAAGGAGTAGGTGTAGGGGATGAGGGTGAGAGAGGGGGTAAGAAATTGTAGAAGGGATATGAAGTAATCTCAGTGGAGCAAAAACAATATGTTTTATATAGTCAAAACCTAATTTGCTTGAAGATATTACCATTTCCAAATTCCTCTAATTTCACTTTAGTTCCTGATTTGAAAGTCCACACCAATGAGGTTTTGTGTAACTACTTATAGGGCATTTGTTGCTTGGTTGCTGATTTAAAAATGTCCTCTTTTCTTTATAGACAAAACCAGGTAGAAATGCATTTAGAGACATACTAGCTGGCTAGAAGGAACTGTTCTTTATTGCTCCATTTTTATTTTGAGAGGCTCTTTTCCTGTCCTAACACAAACTTTTCTATGTGACATGCTTCCATAGTAGAAATAGGTACGTGATTCACCAAGATAACTTCCATATCACATTTGACAAGTGACCATTTTTTCTCATTCAACAGAATTTTTCCAGGTCCACATGAAGTTTGTTTTGCTTTTGTTATGGGCAGTCACTTTTCTTATCTTAGTTTGGTTAAGATATTTTTTGGTCCAAGGATAAAAAAGCCATATAAAAGTATATGGTGATGTTTTAACTCAAAAGCACTTTGCAAAAATCTCTAAGTCATTAGTTTCTCTTTATTAAGAGTGTGAGAAGTTAGTTGGTACAAAAGTTCTTTCTCGGTTTGCAGTAACTGCTGAGAAGATTAAGAAAAGTATTGATAGTTTAAAAGATGTGTTAGCTTTGCTTTTGCAAAAAGAATGATATTCTGAGCTCCAGTGTCCTCTGAAAAAATTTAAATTTTGATGGGAGAAAATATGACAGAGATCTTAAGACTGTAACTAGTATTTGTTGTGGATTCAAACATTTCATTATTGCATTGACAAACCACAGACAATAGGCAATCCAGGTCAGAGGTCAGAGTTTACCCCCTGCTTTCCCTTTTGTTGAGGACTGAGAGAGGAAGATGTTTTCAAACTGGGGGTGAGAGGATAATCCAGTCCCTGTTACTTCATCTTGGCTGCAAGTGGAAATTGAAACTTTGTTTTCTGAAAGTGGATTTGATGTTTAAAAACAGCCCAAAGAGGGACTCCAACCAAGATGGCAGAGTAGTAGGATGTGCAACTCACCTCCTCCCACGAATACATCAAAGATACATCTACAAATGGAACAGTTCTCGCAGAACACATACTGAACACCAGCAGAAGACCTCAAACACCTGAAAGGGCAAGAAAGGTCTCCAGGTAACCGGGTAGGACAACAGGAAAAAAAAATAAAGAGGAAGCGGTATGGGACCTGTGCCCCTGGGAGGGAGCTGATAAAGAGGAAAGGTTTACACACCCTGGGAAGCCCCCTCACTGGTGGGAAGATCAGCCAGGACAGAAAAGGAACTTCAGATCATCAGAGGAGAGTTCAACAACTGGTTTGTGACAGACAGAACAGAGAAAGAACTGCACAGACTGTCGGTGCCACCGCCCTGAGTCCCCCAGCCTGAGATGTGCATCCGCTGGTATGGGTGGGGGCTGGGGGCTGGAACTTGGGGTTCAGAGGACAGACCCAGGGAGAGAACTGCTGTTGGCTGCTTGGAGACAGCCTGAAGGGGCTGGAGTGCAGTACTGCTGCTTTGGGAGAACGACCCCAGCTGCCACCTTGGCCGGTTCCTGCGTGGGCAGGCTTTGTAAATTCAGCGCCTGTGGGACATCTGAATGGACAATGGGTGCTCCTGCATCTGGGACAGGTCTGGCCTTAGCAGCTGTGGGCTTTGTGGGCTTGTGCATATGGGGGCTGGGCCGGGCCAGGGTCTGAGCTGCCTCCCAGCTCCCACAGTAGGTCCAGGTGCATGACTACTGCAGTCCTGGGACCTGACTTCAGTGGATCTGCCCTGGTGGCCTTGTGAAAACAACACCTGAGGGATGCCAGGTCTTACTGCTGCGATTCCCAACGTTGAGACAGAACCAAGGGCAGTGCCAACAACAGTGTACTTTGTGAGCCTGCACAAAAGGTGACAGGTGACAAAACAGAGTACACTCAACAGTGAACAGCTCTGACAGAGGAGTACTCAGTGGCTCCTCTCCCAGTGTGATGCATCCACCTCACACCAAAGATCAGAAACACGCTCAGAAATGGACCTGGGGGCTTCTACTCCAACAACTAGGGAGCAGACCCTGCCCCTGACAGGGCTGTGACAACCAAAGAGCACCACAACACCAGTCACACCTTCTATCAAGGGGAAAATGGCCAGCATACACTAAGGAAAGAGGTGGCAGGCATCCATACTAAAAACAGCCCTTGCACCAAAAATATTAAACCCAAGCAGGCTACATGGGGATGATCCCACATATAGCCCTCCAAGACCATAGTAGAGAATTGTTTCTCCTAAACTCATAGAGCAAGAGAACTATAAGTAAAATGAAGAAACAGAGGAACCACTCACAATTAAAAGATCAAGAGAATTCCACTGAAAGAGCAAACAATGAAACAGACCTCTTCAGTCTAATAGACACTGAGTTCAAAGAGGAGATAACGAAAATACTGAAGAAATTAAGAAAGGTGATCGACAGAAACACAGATTACTGTAAAAAAGAACTAGAAACTATAAAGAGGAACCAAGAAAAATTAGAAAATGTATTTGCAGAGATGAAAACTGAACTACAGGCAATGAATAGCAGAATGAATAATGCAGAAGAAAGAATAAGTGATCTGGAAGATATGATAATGGAAATCACCCAATCCGAACAGCAGATAGAAAGCCAAATGAAAAAAAAAGAAAGCAATATAAGAGACCTATGGGGTAATATAAAGTGTGCTAATCTATGCATCATAGGGATTCCAGAAGGAGAAGAAAGAGAAAGGGGGATTGAAAATGTATTTGAAGAAATTAAGGCTGAAAACTTCCCAAACTGAAAGAAGGAAACAGATTTCCAGGTACAGGCAGAACAGAGGGTCCCAAATAAGATAAACCCAAACAGACTTACACCAAGACATATTATAATAAAAATGGCAATAAAAGCAGCAAGAGAAAAACAAAGAGTTAATTACAAGGGAACCCCCATAAGGTTATCAGCTGATTTCTCTACAAAAATGTTGCAGGTCATAAGGGAGTGGCAAGATATGTTCAAAGCCCTGAAAGGGAAAAACCTGCAATCTAGGATACTCTACCCAGCAAGATTTAGAATAGAAGGAGAGATAATGAATTTCTCAGACAAGCAAAAACTAAAAAAATACAGCACTACTAATATTGTAAATATTGAAAGGTCTTCTCTAACTAGAAAAAAAAAAAAGTAAGACTCTATAGGAAATAGGAAATAACAATTGGAAAGTAAATCACTTAAATATGCCAGTACATGGATTAAAAAAAATCAAAAATTTCTGTGAAAGTGATGATTAGCCACAATGAACAGCAAAAGGATGAACATGAAGATGTAAAATAGGACATCAAAATAATAAAATGTGGGGGAGGAGAAAGAAAATATAGATTCTTTTTCTAGAATGTGTTTGAGCCTATATGACTACCAGTCTAAAACAAGTAGATATAGGAAGGGGTTTATATACTTGAAAAATAGGGTAACCACAAATCAAAAACACACAATAGATTCACAAAAACCAAAAAGAAGAGAACATAAGCATAATACAAAAGAAAATCTTTAAACCACAAAAGGAAAAAGAAAAAGAAAGGGACAAAGGATGAGCACTCTCATGACTTCTATTCAACATAGTATTGGAAGTCTTGGCCACAACAATCTGACAAGGAAAAGAAATAAAGGTATTCAAATTGGTAAGAAAGAGGTTGCATACAGAGATCAGTTGCATTTCTTTACACTAATAATGAAATATTAGAAAAATGAATGCAAACAAAAAAGTCCTTTTTAAAAATCACATCAGGGCTTCCCTGGTGGCGCAGTGGTTGAGAATCTGCCTGCTAATGCAGGGGACACGGGTTCGAGCCCTGGTCTGGGAAGATCCCACATGCCACGGAGCAGCTGGGCCCGTGAGCCACAACTACTGAGCCTGCGCATCTGGAGCCTGTGCCCCGCAACGGGAGGGGCCGCGATAGTGAAAGGCCCGCACACCGCGATGAAGAGCGGTCCCCGCACCGCGATGAAGAGTGGCCCCTGCTTGCCGCAACTAGAGAAAGCCCTCGCACGAACTGAAGACCCAACACAGCCAAAAATAAATAAATAAATAAAGTAGCTATAAAATTAAAAAAAAAAAAAAAAGTACTAACCATGTGCCACAAACTCAGGAATGACAACAGAACCACAGTGGTAGGGAGTTGATTTTCATTCTTAAAAAAAAAAAAAATCACATCAAAAAAGATAAAATACTTGGGAATAAACCTCATCAAGGAGGTGAAAGACATATGCTGAGAACTATAAAGTATTCATAACAGAAATTGAATATGATTCAAAAAAATGGAAAGATATCCCATGCTCTTGGACTGGACGAGTTAATATTGTTAAAATGGCCATACTACCCAGAGCAATCTACAGATTTAATGCAATACCTATCAAAATACCCATGACATTTTTCACAGAACTAGAATAAATAATCCTAAAATTTATATGAAAGCATAAAAGACCCAGAATTGCCAAAGCAATTCTGAGAAAAAAGAACAAAACAGGAGGCATAAATCTCCCAGACCTCAGACAATACTACAAAGCTACAGTAATCAAAACAGCGTGGTATTGGCACAAAACAGAAATACGGATGAATGGAACAGAATAGAGAACCCAGAAATAAACCCACACTCCTATGGAAAAATAATCTTTGACAAAGAGGCAAAAATATACAATGAGGAAAAGACAATCTATTTAGCAATTTGTGTTGGGAAAGTTGGATAGCTGCATGTAAATCAATGAAACTAGAATAACACACCCACATACCATACACAAAAATAAACTCAAAATGGCTTAAAGACTTATAAATATAAGACAAAACACCATAAAACTCCTAGAAGAGAACATAGGAAAAACATTCTCTGACATAAATCATACCAATGTTTTCTTAGGTCAATCTCCCAAGGCAATAAAAATAAAATAAAAAATAAACAAATGAGACCTAACCAAACTTATAAGCTTTTGCACAGTGAAAGGAACCATAAACAAGACAAAAAGACAACCTATAGACTGGGGGAGAAAAATTTGCAAATGATGCAACTGACAAGGGATTAATTCCGAAAATATTAATCATTATCTACCTATCTCAGAGAGCTCATAAAATTCAATATCAAAAATAAAAATAAAAAAAATTTAAAAATGGTCAGAAGGCCTAAATAGACATTTCTCCAAAGAAGACATATAGATGGCCAACAGGCACATGAAAAGATACTTATCATCACTAATTATTAGAAAAATGCAAATCAAAACAACAATGAGCTACCACCTCACACCAGTCATAATGACCATCATTAAAAAGCTTACAAATAATAAATGCTGGAGAGGGTATGGAGAAAAGAAAACCCTCTTACACTGTTGGTGGGAATGTAAATTGGTGCAGCCACTATGGAAAACAGCATGGAGTTTCCTCAAAAAACTATAGAGTTGCCATATGTTTCAGTAATCCCACTCCTGGACATATACCCAAACAAAACTATAATTTGAAAAGATACATGCACCCCTATGTTCATTGCAGCACTATTTACAATAGCCAAGACATGGAAACAAATGTCCATCGACAGATGAATGGATAAAGAAGATATGGTATATATATATATATATATATATATTTATATATATATATATATATTATACATACATACACGATGGAATATTAGTCATAAAAAAGAATGAAATAATGCCATTTGCAGTAACATGGATGGACCTAGAGAGTAATATTATTATTATTACTTAAGTGAAGTCAGTCAGAAAGAGAAAGACAAATAACATATGATATCACTTATGTGTGGAATCTAAAATATAACACATATGAACATATCTATAAAACGAAAACAGACTCACAGATATAGAGAATGGAATTGTGGTTGTCAAGGGGGAGGGTAAGTGGGGTAGGGAAGGATTGGGAGTTTAGGATTAGCAGATGCAAACTATTATATATAGGATGGATAAACAACAAGTTTCTACTGTATAGCACAAGGAACTATATAATACCCTGTGATAAACCATAATGGAAAAGAATATGAAAAACAATATATATATGTAATAACTGAGTCACTTTGCTGTACAGCAGAAATTAAACACAACATTGTACATCAAGTATACTTCAATAAAATTTAAAAACAAACAAACAAACAAAAAACAAAGGAAAAAGAAAAACCCAGGCAATCCATTTTGGAGACACGAAGCCATTTCCATCACCGAAAGGACTGGTCATTTCTCCTGCCTTTTATTACATAAAACAAACCTAAAATCAGGCCTGATTTACCTCTTAGGGTAATTGTACAATCTGTCTGTCATTCTTCCCTTCCCCCACCCTCACTCCTTCTCATAGTTTTCCAGGGTGAGAAGGAGGGAAGCGAAGGAGGTAAAATGGATTCATTTCTCCTCCCAAAAACATGACCTTGTCTTAGCTTCTAAGAGGGCTTTTCTGGTTTGTTTTGTGCAGGTAGTTTAAGCACTTACTTGAAGAAATAAGGTTTTCTTCTTGCTGGTTTATTATTTTTTCCTCATCCTCAAATGTTGGCAAAAATGACTCTAAAAAACACTCAAACTCATACCCTTCCTATTGACAAAAATGTAGGTGCAGAGTAAGGTATATAGGGATAGGGCAGAATGGAGACGATTGCAAAGAAGCAGAGAGAAAAAGTCCCAGATATTTGAAATGAGTGGTTTACCTACACTGGGACAAATCACTTAACTTCAAATTTGTTATCAGTTAAGGTGAAAGAAAGCATATTTGATTCCTCTCTTCCTTTGCCATCAATCTCAGATCACTTTGACCCAGAAGAATGGGACACAAGCTGAAAGGAACTTGGCTTAGTTTATCCCTACCAATTCGGATCTTTTCTTTCCAAATTCCAATCAGAAATCACAAATTTCAGAGAACGACATTCCATGTGAAACTAAACACTGGAAAAATGAGATCCCAAAGTGATGTAACAACTGAAGAATGTGTGGAGTAATGGAAATGGACTTAGACACCGTGCCCTGCCCTGCCCCTGGACCACTATATTTATTAATATTGTGCTTTCAATGTGGAGTGAAAATGGTGTTAGAAGTGACAGCAGCTAGTCTGTCCTCTGAAACCATGGTGGGTAGGAAGCCAGGCTGAGGTAACCATCCCTTTCCTCCCCTCTTTGTCTCACTCTTCATTCCTTTTGATCTCAGCATCTTCTCATTTCTTTGCGGTGTTTAGATGGGACATGCTTTGGGTTCTGCAATAGCTACATCTGTGGCCAAATTGCAGTTTGAGGGCAAATCACTGTCTCTTTTGAGCATCCATTTTCATCACTGGAAAGCAAGGAGGCTGGTGCTTGTCTTCCTTGCCTCATAAGAATTTAAGGAGGAGGAAGAAGAAAGTGTGCACAGAATGTTCTAGACATCCAGGGAAAAGGTACTGCATACCACAGGTTATCTACCTATCTCATGGGGATGTTATAAAACTAAGTGAGATCATATGTGAAATATTTTGAGTTCCATGAACACAAGCAGCATATGCATTTGAACTGCTATGATTTATGTTCTATATAGCTATGGCAGTATTTTACTTAATATGTTTATTCACTTCTTTATTAATTCTGTAGTAGACTCCACACGGGCAGTGATTCAACAGTGGAAAAAAGAGGCTGTGTTTAAAAAAATTCCCAAGGAAATATACAGTCATCCAATAAATATTGCAGGTCCTGTCTACATACCACCACCAGGTTGTCTATTGTGATTTATATTTTCCTTCCAGTGAGGAGTGAGGTGGGAGGGATGGTAATGAAGGGAGAGAGCAAAGAGAGGATAAGGTCAGAGAGGTTTGTATTCAAGTGATTCCAGGTCTCCTAATGCTCAGCATGCTGAAAGAGCCTCCAAGAATTAAGACACTGAAATCTTTCTTTGAGAATGACCGACCAGTGGAATGGACTTGAATTTCTCTGTTTGCTACAGGATAAAAAGCTTTTTTTAAAAATCATATTTTCATGGACATCTATTTTAAGAAACATTGGTCATCCAGAACAACGCCCTCCATGGCTCATTTGCATTCCAAAGCATCATGGAAAAATGTTTGTTTATTGCATGTTTAAAGTTTACTGTAATTAGCATATTACTTTTGGACAGGCTAACAGAAAACAACATAGACTAATTTGATCAATAAAATATTTGTGGGGGGTGGTAGGCCGGGTGGCCCGCACAATCTAAGAAAGAGCTAAACCAGCAGACTTTGAGAAAGGTAGGAATATCTGCTTCTGCCATTTGAAGAGCAGGAATTCAGTGCTCTCTCCTTTGGTTGGGACCATCTCCCAAATCAGTGTTTGTTCTGCTCAAGATTCAACTCCTTGTGAGAGGGTAAAATTGAATTAGTTTGGATCCGGTGCCCATCTTGGTGGTGGTGGTTGTGAAGGGGTTCAGGGCACTGGCAGCCCCACCAAAAAACATGGACCTTTCCCCAAAGGAAAAGAGGTTGGTGGACCAAAACCAAAGACATCTACTACTTCAAAACTCTACTATATACTAAGTTGATTTCTGAAAATAGGCGGTCGGTATATTTTATTTTATTTTTATTTTTTTGTGTGGTTTGACGTTTTCTTTTTTAAAATTTTTATTGAAATATAGTTGATTTACAATGTGTTAGCTGAAGGTGTACAGCAAAGTGATGCAGTTATACATATGTATATGAATATACACACTATTATATATAAAATAGATAACTAATAAGGACCTACTGTATAGCATAGGGAACTCTACTCAATACTCTATAATGGCCTATATGGGAAAAGAATCTAAAAAAGAGTGGGTATATGTATATGTATAACAGATTCATGTTGGTGGTAGGTACATTTTATAGTGTATTGGACTCCTGACGACTTTTATGCTATGGTTGTATACAATGCTTAAACTTACGTAAAGATATAATGGGGTGAAGTGGTCTGCATATCTGGGTTTGCTTTGGTATGGCCACTAGTTAGCAGTATAAACTGGGCAGCAACCTTAACCTCTCAGGGTCTCAGTTTCCAGAGTTAAAAATGAGGCCACTTATAGATCTATCATTTTATCCATTTATTTTTGCTTTTGTGGTCAAACAGAATTATTGATTATATGCCTCAGTATATAGTACCCCATCACATTCTTCTAAGCAAGGTGCTTTTCTGGTTTTACTTTATTTTCTACTTTATCCTTAGTCACCATTCTTTTCACTCCATACACAACCAATTTAATACTTTCAATACATGTTCTTATATATGTAAAATATACAGTATTTCTGGTATGTATTTGTGTATGTTACGTATACAAATTCATTATATATATATTTAAGCTATTTGTAAATAGTATTAGCTGTTTGTACTAGTATTACTAACTAGCTACTAATCTCATTCTGTTTTTTAAAATTTTTTTCATACAACATCATGTTTTTAAGGGCTATCCACATTGGCCCATGTATATCTAATACATTGTTTCCAACTGCTTTGTAGCATTTCATTATACTCACCACTATTAATGTATTTATCTAGTGATAAATACATAAAGCAGTGTCAAATCCCACCAACACTACCAAATTGCTTGCTTGTACATGTATTTTGTAAGACTTTCAAGAGTTTCTTTGAGATATTCCTGTTATAGTGAGGTTAAGATATGAAATTTACAATTTCACTAAGTACAGTAAAACTACTTTCCAGAAAGATCTTACACTTACTGCTCCTATCTGTTTGGCACAAAAGTTCTTATTTGTCTATATTCTCTTCAAAACTTCTAAATACACAGACATATAGAAATATCAACGTACATTTATATACATGTTTATATTCATGTATTTTTTGTCCCTGATCACAAAGATATTCACCTATACTTTCTTCTATTTGCTTTATGTTTTAAACTTTCATATTCAAGTCTTCAGTCCATTTGAAATAAATCTTTTTTTTCACTTTGTCTTTCTCCATGTAAACTAATTTTTTCAAAAGCATCTTCTAAATAAGCCATCTTTCATTTTTTTTCACTTATTTTTGGTGTCAACGTTATAGTATAGCAAATCACATGTAAATATTAGCCTACTTCAAGCACTCTGTTTTGTTCCATTGATCAGCCTGTTTGTTTTTGTGCCTACATCACACTGCTTCAAATTATTGTAGCTTGTGGCATGCCTTAATATCTGAGAGGTTAAGTCCCTGGTCTTTGTTTTCCTTTTTTCCAAAACTGATCTAATGGCCAACTAGCTATTCATATGGAAAGAAAGAAAAATATGACCTATTATACAAAAATAAACACCAGACAAATAAGGGCTTAGAAATAATAATTTTTAAAAACTTGGCTAGATATCTATGAGAATAAATGCAGAAAAGATGGATTACTGAGATCTTCCTAGCAAAACTGGAAATCCAGAGGCTACAAAACAGGAGACAGAAATAATTGACTATGTAGAAATTTAAAACTTTTAGAAATAATTGACTATGTAGAAATTTAAAACTTTTATATGGCAAAACATTCCATAAAATATCAATAGGCAATGATGGAACAAGAAAAACACATTCGTAACTCAGATGAAAAAGTATCAATTTCTATGTTATTCAAAGATAAACAACTCAATTGAAAATGGATATAAAATATGAATAGATAATTCAGAAAATGACAATTTACATAGCCAACGAATGTGAATAGAAGTACACATTCAAAAGAAGACAGAGAAATCCACATTAAAGAAACAATGAAATATACTTCATACTCATTGGACAAGGATATAGAGGAAAGGGTAGTATGACACATATTGGTGGTGGGAATGTTAAGATGTATAGAATTTGGGGAAAGAAATATGGCAATATCTATGGAAGCTAAAAGAATATCTTCTCTTGGTCAACTAATACTTGACAAAGGAGCCAAGAATATCCAGTGGAGACAAGGCAGTCTTCAATAAATGGTTCTGGGAAAATTGCATATTTGCATGTAAAAAAATGAAACTTGACCCCTATCATACATCACTCACAGAAATTAAATGAGTCAATTAAAGACTTAAACATAAGATCTGAAACCATGGAACTATTAGAAGAAAACACAGGAAAAAAATCTCCTTGACACAGTCTTGGTAGTGAATTTTTGGAAAACACAATAAAAAATATACAAGTAGGACTACATCAAACTAAAAGGTTTTTTGCACAGAAAAATAAATCAATAAAGTGAAAATACAACCTGCAGAATGGGAAAAGGTATTTGCAAACCATATATCTGATAAGGGGTTAATATCCAGAATATATAAAGAACTCATACAACTTAATAGCAAAAAATTCCCCAAGTAATCCAATTAAAAAATGAACAAAGACTCTGAATAGACATTTTTCCAAAGAAGATATATGAATGGCCAATAAGTACATGAAAAGATTTTCAGCATCACTAGTCATTAGGGAATTGCAAATTAATACAGCGAGTGTCACTTCATATCTGTTAGAATGGCTATTATCAAAATGACAAGAGATAGCAAATGTTGGGTGGAAGTAGAGAAAAGGGAACCCTGTGCATTGTTGGTGGGATTGTAAATTGGCACAGCCTCCTTGGAGAATAATATAGAGGATTCTAAAAAATTAAAAATAGTATCATGTGATACAGCAATTTTACTTCTGAGGAAATATAAAACAAGAAAGACTCCAAGTCAGAAAAATATCTGTACCTCTGTGTTCATAGAAGCATTACAAGTATTTACAACAGCCAAGACATGACAACAACCTATCTGTTGATGGATGATTGGATAAAGAACTTGTGGTATATACATACAATGGAATATTATTCAGCCATTAAAAAAGAGAAAATTCTATCATTTGTGACAACGTGGATGGACCTCGAAGACATTATGCTAAAAGGCAGAGAGACAAATACTGTATGATCTCACTTTTATGTGGGATCTAACAAATAAACAAACCTGAAACTCAAGAACACCAAACTCATAAAAAAGAGATCAGATCCGTGTTTACCAGAGCAGGGGGTGGGGTTAGGGGGAATTGAAGGTGGTCAAAAGGTATAAACTTCCAGGTATAAGATAAACAAGTACTAGGGCTATAGTACTCAACATGATGACTATAGCTAACACTGCTGTTATGATGTATAGGAAAGTTGTTAAGAGAGTAGAACTCTCAGAGTTCTCATCACAAGGAGAATCTTTTTCTTTTCTTTTATTATATCTATATGAGATGATGGATGCTCACTAAACCTATTGTGGTAATCATTTTACAATATATGTCAATCAAACCATCATGCTGTACATTTTAAACTTAAATAGTGATGTGTCAGTTATTTCTCAGTAAAACTGGAAAAAAATAGATATTTTCTTCTACTCAGTGCTTCTATTCCCAGAATCTCTATTATAGAAATAAAAGTATAAACATTGCCCACAAAAATAAAAGTACAAATTTGTATGAACCTACAACTTACAAGGACATTTACTGCAGCACTGTTTATACTGACTAAAAACTAGAAGTAAAGAATATGACTAATGAGATGAATATAACTGAATTATGGTTCAAACACTATATAATATTCTACAGCCATGAGACTTAGAACAATATATGTATTTATATGTGTAGGATATGTGGTTATGGAGAAAACTAGAATGTTAGCATGGAATTGAGGATGACAGAGGAGAAAGGATATCCATGATATGATGTCACCTATATAAAATTATATATATATATCTATGCATAAGTAATACAACAATGAATGATTACAAAATGTTAAAGGTGGTTATCTTATGGTAGTGAAATTCCAAATATCTTTACATTTTTATGTATTGTTCTAATTGTTTTTATATTGAATATGTTTATTTATATAATCAGAAAAAATAAAAAAGGTATTTTCATTGTGGGAAGAAATTTATAAAAATGCCAAATATAAAATAAAATTGACAACTATTTATGAAGTTTTATTTTTCCATGTAATATTAGAAAAAGTTTGTCAAGTTTACAAAAAAATTCCTACTGACATCTTTATTAGCATTGAATTGAATTAAGGAAAAATTCCTTGCAGATTTGATATCTTTATTATGTTACATTGTATTTTATAGTTATTTAATTCTGCTCATTTTTTGATCCTTAAAGGAGTTTAGACTTTTCCTCTGTAAAGGTCTTTTTCATCTTGTATTAGGATAATTCCTAAATGCATTATTGTTTTTATTGCTATTGCAAACGTTTTCTTGTTTTCTATTTTATTTTGAGGTATAGAAGAATCTTTTTCACTTTTATAATTGATCTTCATCTTGTAATTGTGCTGAATTATTTATTAGTTCCTGTGGTGTTTTTATTAGTTCATGTTTATTTTTTAAAATTAAAACTACTTTATTATGGTAAAATACAGCATAAAATTTACTATCCTCTGTGACTGACAAGGGGTTAATATCTATGATATACAAATAGCTCATACAACTCAATATCAAAAAAATAAAACAACCCAATCAAAAAATGGGCAGAAGACCTAAATAGACATTTTTTCCAAAGAAGACATACAGACGACCAATAGGCACATGAAAAGATGCTCAACATCGCTAATTATTAGAGAAATACAAGTCAAAAACCACAGTGAGGTATAAGCTCACACTAATCAGAATGGCTATCGTTAAAAAATCTACAAATAATAAAGGCTGGAGATGGTGTGGAGAAAAGGGAAGCCTCCCACACTGCTGGTGGGAATGTAAACTGATACAGCCACTCTTGAGAATAGTATGGAAGTTCCTTAAAAAACTAAAAATAGAAATACCATATGATCCAGCAAGCCCACTCCTGGGCATATATCCGGAAATGATGAAAACTATAATTTGGAAAGACACACGCACCCCTATGCTCATAGCAGCGCTATTTACAATAGCCAAGACATAGAAACAACCCAAGTGCCCATCAACAGATGGTTAAGAAGATGTGAGATCGATCGATCTGTCTATCTATCTATCATCTATCTATCTATCTATCTATCTATCTAATCTATCTATCTATCTATCTACCTGTCTATCTATCTATATCTATATATAATGGAATATTTCTCAGCCATAAAAAAGAATGAAATATTGCCATTTGCAGCAACAGGATGGACCTAGAGAATATTATACTAAGTGAAGTAAGTCAGACAAAGAAAAGATATTATATAATATCATTTATATATGGAATCTAAAAAATAGTACAAATGAATCTATATACAAAACAGAAACAGACTCACAGATATATTTAGAAAAAAAACTTATGGTTACCAAAAGGGAAAGGGATAAATTAGGAGTATGGGACTAACAGATAGAAACTACTATACATAAAATAGACATGTGATAAGAATTTACTGTATAGCACACAGATCTATATTGAATATTTTGTACTAACCTATAAGGAAAAATAATCTGAAAAAAAATAGATAACTGAATCACTTTGCTGTATACCTGAAACTAACACAATGTTGTAAGTCAACTATACTTCGATAAAAAATATATATATATAAATTTACTATCTTAACCATTTTTAAGTGCACAGTTCAGTGATATTAAATACATCTATATTGCTCTTGCAACCATCACCATCATCTATCTCCAGAACTCTGTTCATTTTGTAAAACTGGAACTTTGTACCCATTAAACAGTAACTCCCCATTCCTTCTCATTTCTCACCCTAGCAACCACCATTCTACTTTCTGTCTCTCTGAATTTGCTGCTATAGGTACCTCATATAGGTGGAATCATACAGTAGCTGTCTCTCTGTGGCTGGCTTATTTCACTTATCATAATGTACTCAAGAGTTTTCCATGTTGTGGCGTGTGTCAGAATTTACTTCCTTTTTTCTGAGGCTGAATAATATTCCATCATATGTATATACCACATTTTGTTTATCCATTCATCCATTGATGAACATTTGGGTTGCTTCAACCTCTTGGCTACTGAGAACAATGTTGCTATGAGCATGGGTATACAAATCTCTTTGAGACCCTGCTTTCAATTCTTTTGGGCACTTACCCTGAAGTCAAATTGCTGGATCCACATGCTAATTCTGTTTTTAAATTTTTTGAGAAACTGCTATACTGTTTACCATAGCAGCTGTACCATTTTGTATTCCTGTCAACAGTGTATGAGGGTTCTAATTTCTCCACATCTTTGCCAACAACTTTTCTTTCCTTTTTTTTTTAAATAGTAGCCCCCCTAATAGGTGTGAGGTAGCATCTCACTGTGGTTTTGATCTGCATTTTGCTAATGATTAGTAATGTTAGGCATGTTTTCATGTGCTTATTGACCATTTGTATATCTTCTTTTGAGAAATGTCTATTCAAGCTCTTTGCACATTTGAATTGGGTTGTTTGCTTTTATGTTGTTGAGTTTTAGAAATTCTCTATATATTCTGGATAATAATCCATTGTCAGATATATGATTTGCATATATTTTCTCCCAGTCTGTAGGTTGCCTTTTTACTCTGTTGATAGTATCTTTTGATGCACAAAAGTTTTAATATTCATGATGCTCAGTTTGTCAATTGCTCTTTTGTTGCCTGTGCCTTTGGTGTCATATCTGAGAAATCTTTGACAAATGTCATTAAGCTTTTGTCCTATGTGTTCTTCTAAAAGTGCTACAGTTTTAGTTCTTATGTTTAGGGCTTTGATCCATTTTGAATTAATTTCTGTATGTGGTATTAGGTAAGGAACAAACTCCATTCTTTTGCGTGTGGATACCCAGTTTTCCCAGCATAATTTGTTGAAATCAAGAGTTTATTTTAACGTAGCTTATCATATCATTTGAAAATAATGACAGTTTTCTTTTTTCCTTTCTAATTCCTACAACCCTTTTTTCCTTTTCTTACTGTATTCACCAGGTTTACCAGATACCATATTAAGGAGAGGCAAAGTGAGCATCTTTATCTTGTTCTAAAACTTAAGTGGATGTATCTAAAATTACTCTGTTAAGAATGAGATTTACTGTAGGTTTTAGGTGTATTGTCTTTTTCAAGTTAAGGAAGTTTTCTTCTATTATTTGTTTATGAGATTAAAATATGGTGTGTCAAATTCCACCAAACGCTTTTTTGGCATCTATTGAGCTATCACAATTTTTTTTCTTTTAGTCCATCATTTAACTTAAACCAAAATCATTATTTATAATTATTAATTATATTATTCATTAATTATTATACTCCCTGCCTCTGCTTACTTTTTTCTTATTGCCTATAAGAGTTTCTGAGACCGTTGTGGTAAAATATTCAGCTGTAGTTATTGACTGATCTAGATGTTGGTGCTAGGTGTTCTTGTTGCTAATGGGTGTCATTGATTCTAGGCCCTCTCAGTGGACAGAGCAAGGAAATATCTGTGTGTATACTAACCATTTATATACACATAACTATAAATATTTCTATGCTACCACCTGCATCTAGATTAAGCTAAACATGAGTTCACATTGATGTCTCCCTAGATTTCTCCCCTTGCTTATCTAACATCTCACCCTAGCAGTGAAAAACGTGGCTCCCACCATTTGCCATTCTTTGTCTTGCCTTATAAACTGTAGAATCAATTTGTCTATTCTCTATGAAACAGCTTAGTGAGATTTGAATTAGGATTGCACTAACTCTATAGATCAAGTTGTGAAGAACTGACATCTTAATAATATTTAGTCTTCGAATCCATGAACACAGAATATCTGCCCCTCCCATTTTTTAGGTCTTCTTTGATTTTATTTATCAGTAGTTTTGTATGTTATAGCTTTCCATATATGTCTTATACACACTTTGTTAGGTTTATACCTTAGTATTTCAGTTTGCTAGGTGCTATGGTAATTTTTTTAAAATTCCAAATTCCAATTGTTCATTGCGAGTATATAAGAAGGCACTGTATTAACCATGTATCCTGCAACTTTGCCATACTCTCATTAGTTTTAGGAGATTTTTCTTGTTGTTGATTTTTGGGATTTTATGTATACACAATCATGTCATCTGTGAATAAAGACCATTTTATTTCTTCAGTTTCAATCTATATGACTTTTTTTTTCTTATTTTATTACTCTAGCTAGGAGCTCCAGGACAATGTTGAATAGGAGTGGGAAAGAGGACATCCTTGCTTTGTTTCGTATCTCAGGAGGAAAGCATCCAATTTCCC
Organism: Balaenoptera ricei; assembly: GCF_028023285.1. Taxonomy (NCBI): domain Eukaryota; kingdom Metazoa; phylum Chordata; class Mammalia; order Artiodactyla; family Balaenopteridae; genus Balaenoptera; species Balaenoptera ricei. The sequence goes on from NC_082643.1 coordinate 32,050,558, forward strand.
ACCATTAAGTGTGATGTTAGCTGTAGGTTTTTAATAGATATTCTTTATCAAATTGAGGAATTTCCCACTATTATCACTTTGCTGAAAGTTTTTCATCATGTATCAAATTTTTATCAAATTCGATTTTGTCAAATGATTTTTCTGTATCAATTGGTATGATCATATGACTGCTCTTCTTTAATCTATTGATGTGATAGATTACACTGATTTATTTTTAAATGTGTATGCCTGGAATAAATACCATTTGGTTGTGGTGTGTAATTTTTGTATACATTGTTGGATTCAATTTGGTAATATTTTGTTAAGGATTTTTGAATCTCTGTTTCTGAAAGATACTGGTCTGTTGTCCCTTCCTTCCTTCCTTCCTTCCTTCCTTCCTCCCTTCCTTCCTTCCTTCCTTGTCTGTATCTGATTTTGGTAGTAGTGTAATGCTGGCTTCAAAAAATGAGTTAGGAAGTATTCCCTCTGCTTTTATCTTCTGGAAGAGACTGTGGATAATTGATATCCTTTTTTAATTAAATGTTTGGTAAAATTCACCAGTGAAACCATCTGGACCACGTATTTTATGTTTGGAGAGGTTATTAAATATCAAATATATTTAATATATATAGGACTATTCAGGCTATCTATTTCTCCTCGTGTGGCTTTTGGTCATTTGTGCCTGTGAAAGAATTGGTCCATTTCATCTAAATCATCAAGTTTGTGGGCACAGAGTTACCCCTAATTTTTTTATTATCCTTTCAATGGCTACGGGATCAGTAATGATAATCCCTCTTTCATTTCTGTTATTGGTAATTTGTGCCTTCTCCCTTTTTCCTGGTTAGTCTGGCTAGAGGTTTATTAATTTCATTGAACTTTTTGAAGAACCAGCTTTTGGTTTCATTGATTTTTCTCTACTGTTTTCTTGTTTTCAATGTCACAGAGTTCTGCTCCACTTTGATAATTTCTTTTCTTCTGCTTGCTTTAGGCTTAAATGTTCTTTCCCCATTTTTCTATGGTGGAAACTTAGGTTATTGATTTAAAATTTTTCTTCATTTATAAAAATATATGCATTTAATGCTATCAGTTTCCCTCTAAACACTGCTTGCTTTACTGCATTCCACAAATCTTTATAAAAGTTTTCATTTTCATTTAGTACAAAACATTTAAAAAATTCACTGAGAATTTTTAAAACCAATGTGCTATTTTAAAGTGTGTTGTTTAATTTTCATATTTTTGGAGATATTTCAGATATCTTTCTTTGATTGATTTTTAGTTTGTGGTCTGAGAACATCCTGTATATGATTTCTAATTTTTAAAATTTCTGAAGGTGTATTTTATAGCCAGAATGTGGTTTGGCATAGTGAGTGTTTCATGTGAGCTTGAGAGGAATATGTTAACTGGTGTTGTGGGACAGAGTGAATAGAAACATCAGTTAGATCAAGTTGATTGATAGTGCTGTTCAAGTCAACTATATCTTTATTGATTTTCTGCCTGTGTGATCTATCATTTATTGAGAGGGAGGTGCTGAGCTCTCCAAATATAATTGTGCATTGTCTATTTCTCCTTTCAGTTCTATCAGTTTTTAATCTCACATACTTTATTTTGTATTTAGGTACATATGTGTTTAGGAGTGTTATGTCTTTTGGAGTATTAATCCTTTTCTATTATGTAATTCTGCTCTTTATCTCTGATAAGTTTCCCTGTTTTGATGTCTAGTTTGTCTGAAATTAATACAGCTACTCCAGCTTTCTATTAGTTTTTTTCTCTGTTTGCTTTTAATTTAATTGTATTTTTATATTTAAATTGTGCTTCTTGTAGACAACATGCAGTTAGGTTTTTTTTTTGTTTTTTAATCTATGCTGATGGTCTGTGTCATTTAATTAGTATATTTAGACCATGCATATTTAAAGTGATTTTTAATACATTTGGGTTAATATAAACTATGCTTTTGTAACTGTTTTACATTTGTTGCCAGAACCTTCTTTTTTTTCCTTTTCATGTTTTAATTGAGCACCTTATATGATTCCTTTTTATCTCTTCTCCATGTATACATTATATTTCTTAAAAAATTTTAGTGGTTGCCTAGAATTTTTAATATACATTTTAAACTATTCTAAATCTATCTTCAAATAACACTATTTTGCTTCATGTGTAATGCAGGTATCTTAGAGTATTTCTATTCCTCTTTGTTGTCTTTCTGTGACTTTTTTTGGTGCTCATTCATTTCACTTATATATATATATATGCTGTAATCACCCAACACATTGTTACTATTATTACTTTAAATAGTTTTCAGATTAATAATAATAAAAATAAAAATCTTATTTTACCTTTATTTCTTCCCTGATGATCTTTATTTATATAAATCCAGGTTTCTTTCTGCTTGAAGAAAATCTTTTAACATTTCTTACAGGGAAGTTTTGCTGGCAATAAATTCCTTCAATCTTTATTTGAGCAACTCTTGATGAATATAGAATCTTAGGTTGATGGGGTTTTTTAAAAACACTTTAGATACTCTTTTCCAAACTCTTCTTGCTTATATGGTTTCTGATAAGAAATCTGCTGTAGTTCTTATCCTTACTGCTCCATAGACAACATGTTTTTTTTTTAACCTGGCTTCAAGATTTTTTCTCTATTTTTATTTTTCTGTACTTGAATGTGATATATGTAGATGTATTTTAAATTTTTTTGGTACTTTTTCTGCTTTTCATTCTCTGAGCATCATAGATCTGTGGTTTGGTGTCTGTCATTAATTTTGGAACATCTTCAGCCATTATTACTTCAAATAGTCCTTTTACTTTGTTTTCTCTTTGTTCTCTCTCTGGATCTTCAATTCTGTTAAAAATCTTAAGTTCTTGGATATTTTCTTTTTTTTAAATATTCATCTTTCTCTTTGCATTTCAGTTTGTGAAGTTTCTATTGGCATATATTCAAGCTCACTGATTGTTGGCTGTGTCCAGTCTGCTTATGGGTAGACTTCAGTGGACCCATCAGAGGCATTCTTCATTTCTGTTACAGTGTTTTTGATGTCTACCATTTACTTTTGATTTTTTTCTGAGCGTTTCCATCTCTCTGCTTGTGTTATCCACCTGTTATTGTATGTTGCCTACTTTTTCCATAGGAGCCCTTCACATATTAATCATGGATATTTTAAATTCCCTTTCAGATAATTCCAAAATCTGTGTCATATCTGTCTTGTTCTAATGATTGCTTCTCTCTTTGGACTGTATTTTTTCTTGCTTTTTGGTATGCTTTGTAATTTTTTTGTTGAACGCTGGACATGTTGTAATCATTTACAGAAACTGAGGTAAAAAGTTTAAGAATATATGTTCATCTGGCTAGGAGTTGGGCTTTATTTAATGTCTTCTGTAACTACAGGTGCCAGAGACTACAAATCCCTCTATATATCATTTTTTGTCTCTTTTCTTTAAAAAAAATTTTTTTTAAACACATTTATCTATATATTTATCTATTTATTTTGACTGCACCGTGAGGCATGCAGGATCTTAGTTCCCTGACCAGGGATTGAACCCGTGCCCCCTGCAGGGGAAGCATGGAGTCCTAACCACTGGACTGCCAGGGAATTCCCTTTTGTCTCTTTTCTTGACTTCTGGTTTCCCTGAGTATTCCTCCTCAGAAAGAGTCTGTTTTTTTCAGCTGTTATTTACTGTTATGATAGTGGAACCCTATTGGTATGGTTGTAAGGTACAGGGAGGAGAGAGTGTTCTATAATAATCCAAGTAAGTCTCAGTCTTTCAGTGAGCCAGTGTCGTTGGTTTGTGACCTTCACAAGCATTTCTTCTTGTATAGCTCTCCCACTCCCCTTAGGGGAGACAGGAAGACTGGAGGGGACTGGAGTGAGAGGAACATCCTTTCCCCTACAACTATTGCACAGGCTCTGGTAAAATTTCTCCCTGGAAAGTAGGCCTTTATTTTAAATAGAGAAGTCTCCGGACATATTTACCAAGGATTACTCTTCCACTCCCCTTAGAGCCACAAGCGGATCTTTCTTGGACCTTTACCTTGAGAACCTGGTGGGGTTCCTGGAAATAAAGACCATGTGGCCCTAGGACTTCTTCATTCTTAAACTAGTACATACTCAAGTTCCAGAAATTAATCAAAGTTGCCACTTAAGTGTTCCTACCAGTTTGTGGCTTGAGTGGCTTCTGTTCCAGGTGAGCAGATCTTGGCTGTGACCCTCTGGGTTTGCCCAGCTTTGTAGATTTTGAGATGGCAGTTTGCCCTGAAAATTCAGTTCTCTGATTTGTTCAAGAAAGGTTATTGATTTTCTGTTTGTTCAGCTTTCTTTTGTCGTTAGGACAGGACTTTGTGTATTGGAGCTGAAACAAAGTTCAGCTTACATCTTATTTGATGGATTCCTCCCCACCCATTTTATTGTTTTCAGCTTTTCTATATTCTCCTACTCATAGCATGCCTCCTATGTTGGACGCCTTGCTGGATCTTGTCCTTTTTACTGCAATCTAAATGTCTTATTTCATTCTGTGAATTTTAAATTTACATTTATTGTAGTTACTGCTAAAATATACGTTCTTTCATGTTATTTTGTATTTTTTGTTTGCTTCGTTTTTGCTTCCTTTCCTGTCTTCTATCTGTTGCATTTTATTGACTTTAAACTTATACTTTTATTTTTTGAGAGACTCCTCCTAACCTGTTAGGGCTCATGCCTAAATTTATTTTCCTTATTCATTTTAAAGTTTCTGTATTCTATCTTCCTCCTGAACTAAATGAGTACTTCTGCCCACCTACAACTACTCTGGTTTATTATTACCAACATACTATGCTCCCTCTCTTCATATTGTAGGTTGGTATTTCTCCAGGTTTAAATTCAGGTGAGAGAGGCACCAACCATAATACTGGCCATTTTATCAAGTACTGAAAAATTTTGCTCTAACATTAGGTGGGTCAAAGCTCCAATTGCTACTCCAAGTACCACTTGGTAGGGGCAGCAATGATGCACTTTGCCTATTTTGAATGAGAATCGTAAAATTTGTGTGCAGAAATTGACCTTAGAGAACATTTAGTATAGTAGTCCCTATTTAATAGATAAAGAGTCATTTTCTTATGGATCCCTAAGCAGGTTGCTCCCACCATGCCCATGTTGTAGAAAGGGAATATAGTTAATTATAAGGCTTAGCTACTCTACACAGTATATTTCGTGTCACTCCCACCTCTAATAAGCTTCCAGAAAATTTCAGATAAAAGGCAAGTATTACTTCAATGTAATAAGGGATACCTGATTTAGTCTAATTCCATACTTTTCAGAGAAATAAACATAGAACTATGTGAATTAGGTGACTATGGTCCAGCTCATGTATCATGTTAGAAGAAGAGCCAAGGCTGGATCCTGGGTTCTGACACTTGTTCCAGTGTCCAGTCCCTGGAACCGTAATGGCTCCTATTTAGATTCTATTTTGTGTAGGAGAGTAGGAGGAAATAGCTACATTTGAGTACATGAGAATTCCATATCACAATACAATGCTGTGTTAGAAGGAGAAAGTAATTTTCATTATAAGCCATTCCTTTCCATTGTTCAAAGCCTTCTGAAATAATCTCTTTTAGATTTAAATTATCCATATTTGAAAAATGCATGGTCAATGCCCAGAGGTAATTTTACTTGAAAAATTTGGGCAGACTCTTTTGAGATACATCAGATTAGTGGAAAGTTAAAGAAGAAAAGAATTAGTAAAAACTCACTTCTTCTTAGCTTTTATTTAACACTCAACTGCTGAATTGTTAACTTTCTTTAAATTCTTCAATTGGAAGAAAATCATAAAATAGTTGAATAATTAAAAATTTTAGGGCACTTAATTTTTAATTAATTGAAAATACCAACAAACATCATGACCCTTATTTTTCTTGTTTTTAAAAGAAAAAATGACACTAGCTAAAACAAATATTAATACATACAATAACAGAACCACATACAGAAACTTGTATTTAGGTAGATTGTTTGAAAACTTTAAAGTCAGGAGTTTTCAAATATAAGGTCCTTTATGAAATAAAACACAAATTCAATATTTCTTACTACTGATATTTCCTTTTTCTTGCTGAATATTTAGTTAGGCATTTTTGCTTTGATTGAAAGGAATAGAGAACTGTTCTAACAACCCAAGCAATGGAGGCTTTTTGGGAGAATGCATGAGGTCTGAAACTAGGAGAGGAAACCCACTGAAAACTGAACTGCTTTTTCTTGATCTCACTCATGGAGTTTTAGCTTCTCTCTGGGTGTCCTTTTTGGCTCTTTTCTTCCTTCTAGCAGATTCTTTTGTTTATTTAAATCTTTTGTTCCCTCCTGACTTCATTGTGTCATTGCAGTCTCTCTGGCCTCCCTATATGTCATGAATATTCATCTCCACCTTATCCTTGGGGAACAGAAAACATCCACCCACAGGTCACAGTGATGTCCACTTGATGCACCTGGTTTCATGTAGGTGCAGTGAGGTCATGTAGTACCAGCTATGACTGCAGAGTTCCTAGCACAAATATGTACTTATGTACATATTTAACCAGGAATGACAAATGGATACATATACATTACCAAGTTCATCTTGTCATCATAAATAATAGTTACTGGGGACCTCACTGGATAACCCCAAGATGTCAAAAGTGGTAGTGTATATAGGGTACAACTGTCTAAGATAGTTTCCCAAGGTATTTATTATGAATCTCTTAGCTGGATATTATACAGTATTTTTCTGTAATCCAGACACATTGCATGAATCTCACATATACAGTTGCTACACATCACCATATCTAAGCCATTTCTATATACAGTTTCACTGGGGTGAGTGAGGGGGTGGGATAGAGAATACATGGATTTTTTTTTAAAAAAAGAGGAAAAAAGAACTCAAATTGTCAAATGTTTGATCTGATCAATATATATATACAAAGGTAGAAATATTTGGTGGGTATTATCAGATTACCATTGAAGCCAGGGGTACCACCACTGACTAATTTTAGCAGATTTTTCCTTGGAATATGCTCCTCTTTCCTAACTATTTTCAGTTGCCTAGATTTGAATCCTTAGGAAGAGGCAGCCTGAACACTAAACTTATCCCTGGTACAATTACGACCTTTCACTGCAGTTCATGTATCACGCTGTTCCAAACAGGCTGTAGAAAATGAAAAAAATGCTATCTAAAAGCTGGTTCTTTGAAAACATAAAAAAATTGATAAACCTTTAGCCAGACTCATCAAGAAAAAACGGGAGAGGGCCCAAATCAATAAAATTACGAATGAAAAAGAAGTTACAAAAGAAATACAAAGGATCATAAGAGACTACTACAAGCAACTATGCCAACAAAACGTACAACCTAGAAGAAATGGAAAAATTCTTAGAAAGGTACAATCTCCCAAGAATGAACCAGGAAGAAATAGAAAATATGAATGGACCAATTATAGATAATGAAATTGAACCTGTGATTTATAAGCTCCCAACAAACAAAAGTCCAGGAGCAGATGGCTTCACAAGTGAATTCAATCAAACATTTAGAGAAGAGTTAACACCTATCTTTCTGAAACTATTCCAAAAAATTGCAGACGAAGGAACGCTTCCAAACTCATTCTATGAGGCTACCATCACCCTGATACTAAAACCAAAGTTACCACAAAAAAATAAAATTACAGGCCAATATCACTGATGAACACAGACGCAAAAATCCCCAACAAAATACTAACAAACTGAATGCAACATGTTACACACAATACAATACATTAAAAGGATCGTACACTATGATCAAGTGGGATTTATCCATGGATACAAGGATTTTTTCAATAGCCACAAATCAATCAGTGTGATACACCACATTAACAAATTGAAGAATAAAAACCATATGATCATCTCAACAGATACAGAAAAAGTTTTTGATAAAACTCGACATTCATTTATGATAAAAACTCTCCAGAAAGTGAGAATAGAGGGAACCTACATCACCATAATAAAGGCCATATATGACAAAGCCACAGCTAACATCATACTCAACGGTGAAAAGCAGAAATCATTTCCTCTAAGATCAGGAACAAGACCAGGATGTCCATCTCTCGTCACTTTTATTCAACATAGTTTTGGAAGTCCTAGCCACAGGAATCAGAGAAGAAAAAGAAATAAAAGAGATCCAAATTGGAAAAGAAGAAGTAAAGCTGTCACTGTTTGCAGATGACATGATACTATTCATAGAAAATCCTAAAGAAGTTACCAGAAAACTACTAGAGTTCATCAATGAATTTGGTAAAGTTGCAAGATACAAAATTAATACACAGAAATCTGTTGCATTTCTATACACTAACGATGGAAGATTAGAAAGAGAAATTAAGGAAGCAATCCCATCTACCATCACATCAAAAAGAATGAAATACCTAAGGAGGCAAACCTACCAAAGGAAGCAAAAGATCTGTACTCTGAAAACTATAAGACACTGATGAAAGAAACTGAAGATGACACAGATGGAAAGATATTTTGTGTTCTTGGATTGAAAGAATCAATATTGTCAATATGACTATATTACCCAAGGCAATCTGCATATTCAATGCAATCCCTATCAAATTACCCATGGCATTTTTCACAAAACATGAGGAAAAATTTTTAAAATTTGCATGAAAACATGAAAGGCTCTGAATAGACAAAACAAACTTGAAAAAGAAATACAGAGCTGGAGGAATCAGGCTCCCTGACTTCAGACTATACTACAAAGCTACAGCAATCAAAATAGTATGGTACTGGCACAAAAATAGAAATATAGATCAATGGAACAGGATAGAAAGCCTAGAAGTAAACCCATGCACCTATGGTCAATTAATCTATGACAAAGGAGGCAAGAATATACAATGGAGAAAAGACAGTCTCTTCAATAAGTGGTTATGGGAAAACTGTACAGTTATATATAAAAGAATGAAATTAGAACATTCTCTAACACCATGTACAAAAATAAACTCAAAGTGGATTAAAGACCTAAATGTAAGACCAGATACGATAAAACTCCTAGAGGAAAACATAGGCAGGACACTCTTTGACATAAATGGTAACAATATCTTTTAGGATCTATCTCCTAAAGTAATGGAAATAAGAACAACAACAACAAAAAACAAATGGGAACTAATTAAACTTAAAAGGTTTTGCAAGGCAAAGGAAACCATAAACAAAACAAAAAGACAACCTACAGAATGGGAGAAAGTATTTGCAAACAATGCAACAGACAAGAGGTTAATCTCCAAAATATACAAGCAGCTCTCACAGCTCAGTATCAAAAAAACAAACAACCCAGTCAAAAAATGGGCAGAAGACAAATGGACATTTCTCCAAAGAAGACCTACAAATGGCCAACAAACACATGAAAAGATGCTCAACATCACTAATTATTAGAGAAATGCAAATCAAAACTACAATGAGGTATCACCTCACACCAGTCAAAATGGCCATCATCAAAAAGCCTACAAAGAATAAATGGGAGATGGTGTGGAGAAAAGGGAACCCTCCTACACTGTTGGTGGGAATGTAAATTGGTATGGCCACTATGGAGAACAGCATGGAGGTTCCTTAAAAACTAAAAATAGAGCTACCATATGATCCCACAATCCTACTCCTGGGCATATATCTGGAAAAAACCATAATTCAAAAAGGTACATGCACCCCAATGTTCACTGCAACACTGTTTACAATAGCCAAGACATGGAAGCAACCTAAATGTCCATGGAAAGATGAATGGAAAAAGAAGATGTGATATATATTTAGACACACATACATATATATACAATGGAATATTACTCAGCCATAAAAAAAGAATGAAATAATGCCATTTACAGGAACATGGATGGACCTAGAGATTATCATACTAAGTGAAGTAAGCCAGACAGAAAAAGACAAATATCATATGGTATCGCTTATATGTGGTATCTAAAAAAAAAAGTTATCAGTACAAATTAACTTATTTACAAAACAGAAAGAGACTCACAGATATAAAAATCATACTTATGGTTAACAAAGGGGAAAGGGGGGTGGGGGTAGGGATAAGTTAGAAGGTTGGGATTAAAAAATACACACTACTATAAAAACCATATGATCATCTCAATAGATGCAGAAAAAGCTTTCAACAAAATTCAACACCAATTTATGATAAAAACTCTCCAGAAAGTGGGCATAGAGAGAAACTACTGCAACATAATAAAGGTCATATATGACAAACCCACAGAAAACATTATACTCAATCATGAAAAACTGAAAGCATTTCCTCTAAGATCAGGAACAAAATTGTGTCCACTCTCACCACTATTATTCAACATAGTTTTGGAAGTCCTAGCCACCACAATAAGAGAAAAAAAAGAAATAAAAGGAATCCAAATTGGAAAAGAAGAAGTAAAACTGTCACTGTTTGCAGATGACATGATACTATTCATACAAAATCCTAAAGATGCCACCAGAAAACTACTAGAACTAATCAATGAATTTAGTAAAGTTGCTGGATACAAAATTAATACACAGAAATCTCTCTTTTATTTTTTTTTTAATAAATTTATTTATTTATTTATATTTATTTTTTGGCTGTGTTGGGTCTTCATTTCTGTGCGAGGGCTTTCTCTAGTTGCGGCGAGCAGGGGCCACTCTTCATCGCGGTGCGCGGGCCTCTCAGTGTCGTGGCCTCTCTTGTTGCGGAGCACAGGCTCCAGACGTGCAGGCTCAGTGGTTGTGGCTCATGGGCTTAGTCGCTCCACGGCATGTGGGATCTTCCCAGACCAGGGCTCGAACCCGTGTCCCCTGCATTGGCAGGCAGATTCTTAACCACTGTGCCACCAGGGAAGCCAGAAATCTCTCTTTTTAAAAAAATAAATGTATTTATTTATTTTTGGCTGTGTTGGGTCTTCATTGCTGTGCAGGGGGTTTCCCTGGTCATGGCAAGTGGGGGCTACTCTTCCTTGCAGTGCATGGGCTTCTCACTGTGGTGGATTCTCTTTGTTGTGGAGCATGGGCTCTAGGTGTGGGGGTTTCAGTAGTTGTGGCACACAGGCTCAGTAGTTGTGGCTTGTGGGCTTTAGAGCACAGGCTCAGTAGTTGTGGTACACAGGCTTATTTGCTCCACAGCATGTGAGATCTTCCTGGACCAGGGCTTGAACCCATGTCCCCTGCATTGACAGGCGGATTCTTAACCTTTGTGCCACTCGAGAAGTCTCCACAGAAATCTCTTGCATTCCTATATTCTAACAATGAAAGGGCAGAAAGAGAAATTAAGGAAACAATCCCATTTACCATTTCAACAAAAAGAATAAAATACCTAAGAATAAACCTACGTAAGGAGGCAAAAGACCTGTAATCAGAAAACTGTAGAAGAACCTTGAGAATATGGTGGAAGAGTAAGACGCAGACATCACCTTCCTCCCCACAGATACATGAGAAATACATCTACATGTGGAACTGCTCTTATAGAACACCTACTGAATGCTGGCAGAAGACCTCAGACCTCCCAAAAGGCAAGAAACTCCCCACGTACCTGAGTAGGGCAAAAGAAAAAAGAAAAAACAGAGACAAAAGAATAGGGACAGGACCTTCACCAGCGGGAGGGAGCTGTGCAGGAGGAAAGGTTTCCACACACTAGGACCCCCTTCGCGGGCAGAGACTGCGGGTGGCAGGGGGGGGAGCTTCGTAGCCACGGAGGAGAGCGCAGCCACAGGGGTGTGGAGGGCAAAGCGGAGAGATTCCCGCACAGAGCATCGGTGCTGAGCTGCTGCACTCACCAGCCCGAGAGGCTTGTCTGCTCACGCGCCAGGGCGGGCGGGGGCTGGGAGTTGTGGCTCGGGCTTCGGTCGGATCCCAGGGAGAGGACTGGGGTTGGCAGCGTGAACACAGCCTGAAGGGGCTAGTGCACCACAGCTAGCCAGGAGGGAGTCCGGGAAAAAGTCTGCCGCTGCCGAAGAGGCAAGAGACTTTTTCTTGCCTCTTTGTTTTGTGGTGTGCGAGGAGAGGGGATTCAGAGCGCCGCCTAAATGAGCTCCAGAGACGGGCGCGAGCTGCGGCTATCAGCGCAGACCCCAGAGACGGGCATGAGACGCTAAGGCTGCTGCTGCCACCACCAAGAAGCCTGTGTGCGAGCACAGGTCACTATCCACACCTCCCCTCCCGGGAGCCTGTGCAGCCCACCAATGCCAGGGTCCCATGATCCAGGGACAACTTCCCTGGGAGAACGCACGGCGTGCCTCAGGCTGGTGCAAGGTCACTCTGGCCTCTGCCACTGCAGGCTCGCCCCGCATCCCTACCCCTCCCTCCCCCTGGCTGAGTGAGCCAGAGCCCCCGAATCAGCTGCTCCTTTAACCCCGTCCTGTCTGAGCGAAGAACAGACGCCCTCAGGCGACCTACATGCAGAGATGGGTCCAAATCCAAAGCTGAACCATGGCAGCTGTGCTGACAAAGAAGAGAAAGGGAAATCTCTCCCAGCAGCCTCAGGAGAAGCAGATTAAATCTCCACAATCAACTTGATGTACCCTGCATCTGTGGAATACCTGAATAGACATCGAATCATCCCAAATTGAGGAGGTGGACTTTGGGAGCAAAGAGATATATATATATATTTTCCCCTTTTTCTCTTTTTGTGTGTATGTGTATGCTTCTTTGTGTGATTTTGTCTGTATAGCTTTGCTTTTACCACTTGTCCCAGGGTTCTGTCCGTCCGTTTTTTTTTTTTTTTAATTAAAAAAATTTTTTTCTTAATAATTATTTTTTATTTTAATAACTTTTCTTATTTTATTTTACTTTATTTTATTTCATCCTTTTTCTTTCTATTTTTTCTCCCTTTTATTCTGAGCCATGTGGATGAAAGGCTCTTGGTGCTCCAGCCAGGCATCAGGGCTGTGCCTCTGAGGTGGGAGAGCCAACTTCAGGACACTGGTCCACAAGAGACCTCCCAGCTCCACGTAATATCAAACAGCGAAAATCACCCAGAGATCTCCATCTCAACGCAAAGACCCAGCTTCAATCAAAGACTAGCAAGCTACAGTGCTGGACACCTTATGCCAAACAACTAGCAAGGCAGGAACACAACCCCATCCATTAGCAGAGAGGCTGCCTAAAATCATAATAAGGCCACAGACACCCCAAAACACACCACCAGACGTGGACCTGCCCACCAGAAAGACAAGATCCAGCCTCATCCACCAGAACACAGGCACTAGTCCCCTCCACCAGGAAGCCTACACAAGCCACTGAACCAACATTAGCCACTGGGGACAGACACCAAAAACAACTGGAACTACGAACCTGCAGGCTGCGAAAAGGAGACACCAAACACAGTAAGTTAAGCAAAATGAGAAGACAGAGAAACACACAGCAGATGAAGGAGCAAGGCAAAAACCCACCAGACCAAACAAATGAAGAGGAAATACGCAGTCTACCTGAAAAAGAATTCAGAATAATGATAGTAAAGATGATCCAAAATCTTGGAAATAGAGTAGAGAAAATACAAGAAACATTTAACAAGGACCTAGAAGAACTAAAGAACAAACAAACAATGATAAACAACACAATAAATGAAATTGAAAATTCTCTAGAAGGGATCAAAAGCAGAATAACTGAGGCAGAAGAACGGATAAGTGACCTGGAAGATAAAATAGTGGAAATAACTACTGCAGAGCAGAATAAAGAAAAAAGAATGAAAAGAACTGAGGACAGCCTCAGAGACCTCTGGGACAACATTAAACGCACCAACATTCGAATTATAGGGGTCCCAGAAGAAGAAGAGAAAAAGAAAGGGACTGAGAAAATATTTGAAGAGATTCTAGTTGAAAACTTCCCTAATATGGGAAAGGAAATAGTTAATCAACTCCAGGAAGCACAGAGAGTCCCACACAGGATAAATCCGAGGAGAAACATGCCAAGACTCATATTAATCAAACTATCAAAAATTAAATACAAAGAAAACATATTAAAAGCAGCAAGGGGAAAACAACAAATAACACACAAGGGAATCTCCATAAGGTTAACAGCTGATCTTTCAGCAGAAACTCTGCAAGCCAGAAGGGAGTGGCAGGAAATATTTAAAGTGATGAAGGAGAAAAACCTACAACCAAGATTACTGTACCCAGCAAGGACCTCATTCAGATTTGATGGAGAAATTAAAACCTTTACAGACAAGCAAAACTAAGAGAATTCAGCACCACCAAACCAGCTTTACAACAAAAGCTAAAGAAACTACTCTAGGCAGGAAACACAAGAGAAGGAAAAGACCTACAATAACAAACCCAAAACAATTATTAAAATGGTAATAGGAACATACATATCGATAATTACCTTAAATGTAAATGGATTAAATGCTCCCACCAAAAGACATAGACTGGCTGAATGGATACAAAAACAAGACCCATATATATGCTATCTACAAGAGACCCACTTCAGACCTAGGGACACATACAGACTGAAAGTGAGGGGATGGAAAATGATATTCCATGCAAATGGAAATCAAAAGAAAGCTGCAGTAGCAATTCTCATATCAGACAAAATAGACTTTAAAAAGAAGACTACTACAAGAGACAAAGAAGGACACTACATAATAATCAAGGGATCTATCCAAGAAGAAGATATAACAATTGTAAATATTTATGCACCCAACATAGGAAAACCTAAATACATAAGGCGAATACTAACAGCCATAAAAGGGGAAACCGACCATAACACAATCATAGTAGGGGACTTTAACACCCCACTTTCACCAATGGACAGATCATCCAAATTGAAAATAAATAAGGAAACACAAGCTTTAAATGATACGTTAAAGAAGATGGACTTAAATAATACTTATGGGACATTCCATCCAAAAACAACAGAATACACATTCTTCTCAAGTGCTCATGGAACATTCTCCAGAATAAATCATATCTTGGGTCACAGATCAAGCCTTGGCAAATTTAAGAAAACTGAAATCATATCAAGTATCGTTTCTGACCACAATGCTATGAGACTAGATATCAATTACAGGAAAAAAATCTGGAAAAAATACAAACACATGGAGGCTAAACAATACACTACTTAATAACCAAGAGATCACTGAAGATATCAAAGAGGAAATCGAAAAATACCTAGAAACAAACGGCAATGAAAACATGACAACCCAAAACCTATGGGATGCAGCAAAAGCAGTTCTAAGAGGGAAGTTTATAGCAATACAGTCCTACCTCAAGAAACAGAAAACATCTAAAATAAACAACCTAACCTCACACCTAAAGCAATTAGAGAAAGAAGAACAAAAAAACCCCAAAATTAGCAGAAGGAAAGAAATCATAAAGATCAGATGAGAAATAAATGAAAAAAAATGAAGGAAACAATAGCAAAGATCAATAAAAGTAAAAGCTGGTTCTTTGAGAAGATAAACAAAATTGATAAACCTTTAGCCAGACTCATCAAGAAAAAAAGGGAGAAGACTCAAATCAATAGAATTAGAAATGAAAAAGGAGAAGGAACCACTGACACTGCAGAAATGCAAAGGATCATGAGAGATTACTACAAGCAACTCTATGGCAATAAAATGGACAACCTGGAAGAAATGGACAAATACTTAGAAATGCACAACATTCCAAGACTGAACCAGGAAGAAATAGAAAATATGAACAGACCAATCACAAGCACTGAAATTGAAACTGTGATTAAAAATCTTCCAACAAACAAAAGCCAAGGCCCAGATGGCGTCAAAGGCAAATTCTATCAAACATTTAGAGAAGAGCTAACACCAATCCTTCTCAAACTTTCCAAAATATAGCAGAGGG
Source organism: Balaenoptera ricei (assembly GCF_028023285.1). Lineage (NCBI taxonomy): Eukaryota > Metazoa > Chordata > Mammalia > Artiodactyla > Balaenopteridae > Balaenoptera > Balaenoptera ricei. The sequence goes on from NC_082643.1 coordinate 32,066,296, forward strand.
AGGAACACTCCCAAACTCATTCTACGAGGCCACCATCACCCTGATACCAAAACCAGACAAAGATGTCACAAAGAAAGAAAACTACAGGCCAATATCACTGGTGAACATAGATGCAAAAATCCTCAACAAATACTAACAAACAGAATCCAACAGCACATTAAAAGGATCATACACCATGATCAGGTGTGGTTTATCCCAGGAATGCAAGGATTCTTCAATATATGCAAATCAATCAATGTGATATACCATATTAACAAATTGAAGAAGAAAAACCATATGATCATCTCAATCGATGCAGAGAAAGCTTTTGACAAAATTCAACACCCATTTATGATAAAAACCCTGCAGAAAGTAGGCATAGAGGGAACTTTCCTCAACATAATAAAAGCCATATATGACAAACCCACAGCCAACATTGTCCTCAATGGTGAAAAACTGAAACCATTTCCACTAAGATCAGGAGAAAGACAAGGTTGCCCACTCTCACCACTATTATTCAACATAGTTTTGGAAGTTTTAGCCACAGCAATCAGAGAAGAAAAAGAAATAAAAGGAATCCAAATCGGAAAAGATGTAAAACTGTCACTGTTTGCAGATGACATGATACTATACATAGAGAATCCTAAAGATGCTACCAGAAAACTGCTAGAGCTAATCAATGAATCTGGTAAAGTAGCAGGATACAAAATTAATACACAACAATCTCTGGGATTCCTATACACTAATGATGAAAAATCTGAAAGTGAAATTAAGAAAACACTCCCATTTACCATTGCAACAAAAAGAATAAAATATCTAGGAATAAACCTACCTAAGGAAACAAAAGACCTGTATGCAGAAAATTATAAGACACTGATAAAAGAAATTAAAAATGATACAAATAGTTGGAGAGATATACCATGTTTTTGAATTGGAAGAATCAACATTGTGAAAATGACTATATTGCCCAAAGCAATCTACAGATTCAATGCAATCCCTATCAAACTGCCACTGGCATTTTTCACAGAACTAGAACAAAAAATTTCACAATTTGTATGGAAACACAAAAGACCCCGAATAGCCAAAGCAATCTTGAGAACGAAAAACGGACCAGGAGGAATCAGGCTCCTGGTCTACAGACTATACTACAAAGCTACAGTAATCAAGACAGTATGGTACTGGCACAAAAACAGAAATATGGATCAATGGAACAGGATAGAAAGCCAAGAGATAAACGCACACACATGTGGTCACCTTATCTTTGATAAAGTAGGCAGGAATATACAGTGGAGAAAAGACAGCCTATTCAATAAGTGGTGCTGTGATAACTGGACAGGTATATGCAAAAGTATGAAATTAGACCACTCCCTAACACCATACACAAAAATAAACTCAAAATGGATTAAAGACCTAAATGTAAGGCCAGACAGTATCATACTCTTAGAGGAAAACATAGGCAGAACACTCTATGACATAAATCACAGCAAGATCCTTTTTGACCTACCTCCTAGAGAAATGGAAATAAAAACAAAAAGAAACAAATGGGACCTAATGAAAGTTAAAAGATTTTGCACAGCAAAGCAAACCATAAACAAGATGAAAAGACAACCCTCAGAATGGGAGAAAATATTTGCAAATGAAGCAACTGACAAAGGATTAATCTCCAAAATGTACAAGCAGCTCATGCAGCTCAATTTCAAAAAAAAACAACCCAATCAAAAAATGGGCAGAAGACCTAAATAGACTTTTCTCCAAAGAGATACACAGACTGCCAATAAACACATGAAAGAATGCTCAACATCATTAATCATTAGAGAAATGCAAATCAAAACTACAATGAGATATCATCTCACACCAGTCAGAATGGCCATCATCAAAAAATCTACAAATAATAAATGCTGGAGAGGGTGTGGAGAAAAGGGAACCCTCTTACACTGTTGGTGGGAATGCAAATTGATACAGCCACTATGGAGAACAGTATGGAGATTCCTTAAAAAACTAAAAATAGAACTACCATACAACCCACCAATCCCACTATTGGACATATACCCTGAGAAAACCATAATTCAAAAAAAGTCATGTACCAAAATGTTCATTGCAGCTCTATTTACAATAGTCAGGACATGGAAGCAATCTAAGTGTCCATCAACAGATGAATGGGTAAAGAAGAGGTGGCACATATATACAATGGAATATTACTCAGCCATAAAAAGAAATGAAATTGAGTTATTTGTAGTGAGGTGGATGGACCTAGAGTCTGTCATACAGAGTGAAGTAAGTCAGAAAGAGAAAAACAAATATCGTATGGTATTACATATATATGGAATCTAAGAAAAAAAAAAAGTCATGAAGAACCTAGGGTCAAGATGGGAATAAAGACACAGACCTACTAGAGCATGGACTTGAGGATATGGGGAGGGGGAAGGGTAAGCTGTGACAAAGTGAGAGAGTGGCATGGACATATATACACTACCAAACATAAAATATATAGCTAGTGGGAAGCAGCCGCATAGCACAGGGAGATCAGCTCGGTGCTTTGTGACCACCTAGAGGGGTGGGATAGGGAGAGTGAGAGGGAGGGAAATGCAAGAGCGAAGAGATATGGTAACATATGTATATGTATAATTGATTCACTTTGTTATAAAGCAGAAACTAACACACCACTGTAAAGCAATTATACTCCAATAAAGATGTTAAAAAATAAATAAATAAAAAACAAAAAAACCCTGTAAAAACACTGATGAAAGAAATCAAAGATGACATAAACTGATGGAGAGATATACCATGTTCTTGGATTGGAAGAATCAATATTGTCAAAATGTCTATACTACCGAAAGCAATCTACAGATTCAATGCAATCAGCATCTAATTACCAATGGCATTTTTCACAGAACTAGAACAAAAATTTTTACAATTTGTATGGAAACACAAAAGACTGCGAATAGCCAAAACAATCTTGAGAAGGAAAAATGGAGCTGGAGGAATCAGGCTACCTGACTTCAGACTATACTACAAAGCTACAGTAATCAAGACCATATGGTACTGGCACAAAACCAGAAATATAGATCAATGGAACAGGATAGAAAGTCCAGAGGTAAACCCCTATGGTCACCTAATCTATGACAAAGGAGGCAAAAATATACAATGGAGAAAAGACAGCCTCTTCAATAAGTGATACCTGGAAAACTGGACAGCTCCATGTAAAAGAATGAAATTAGAACACTCCCTAACACCACACACAAAAATAAATTCAAAGTGGATTAAAGACCTAAATGTAAGGCCAGACACTATAAAACTCTTAGAGGAAAACATAGGCAGAACACTCTCTGACATAAACCACAGCAACATCTTTTTTGACCCACCTCCTAGAGTAATGAAAATTAAAACAAAGATAAACAAATGGGACCTAATGAAACTTACACGCTTTTGCACAGCAAACAAGACCATAAACAAGACGAAAAGACAACCCTAAGAATGGGAGAAAATATTTGCAAACCAAGCAAGTGACAAAGGATTAATCTCCAAAATATACAAGCAGCTCATACAGCTCAGTATCAAAAAAACAAACAACCCAATCAAAAAATGGGCAGAAGACAAATGGACATTTCTTTAAAGAAGACATACAGATGGCCAACAAACACATGAAAAGATGTTCAACATCACTAATTATTAGAGAAATGCAAATTAAAACTATAATGAGGTATCACCTCACACTGGTCAGAGTGGCCATCATCAAAAAATCTATAAAGAATAAATGCTGGAGAGGGTGTGGAGAAAAGGGAACACTCATACACTGTTGGTGGGAATGTAAATTGATACAGCCGCTATGGACAACAGTATGGTAGTTCCTTAAAAAACTTAAAAGAGAATTACCATATGATACAGAAATTCCACTACTGGGCACATACCCAGAGAAAACCATAATTCGAAAAAACACATGCATCCCAATGTTCATAGCAGCAGTATTTACAATAGCCAGGAGATGGAAGCAACCTAAATGTCCACTGACAGAGGAATGGATAAAGAAGATGTGGTACATATATTCAATATAATATTACTCAGCCATAAAAAGGAATGAAATTGGGTCATTTGTAGAGACATGGATGTACTTAGAGAGTGTCATACAGAGTGAAGTAAGTCAGAAAGAGAAAAGCAAATACTGTATAATAACACATATATGTGGAATCTAGAAAAATGGTATAGGTGATCTTAGTTGCAAAGCAGGAATAGAGACACAGTCGTAGAGAACAAGTGTATGGATACCAAGGGGGAATAAGGGGTGGTGGGAGGGATTGGGAGACTGGGATTGACACATATATACTATTGATACTATGTATAAAATGGACAACGGATGGGAACATGCTGTATAGCACAGGGAACTCATCTAGTGCACTGTGGTACCCTAAATGGGAGGGAAGTCCAAAAGGGAGGGGATATCTGTATGTGTATGGCTGATGCATTTTTTTGTGCAGTGGAGGCTAACACAACATTGTAAAGCAACCATACTCCAATAAAAATTAATTGAAAAAACAAAAACCCCCCCAAAAACCCCAAATACACACTACTATATATAAAATAGACAAACAACAAGACCTACTGTATAGCACAGGGAACTATACTCAATATTTGAATAATCTGTAAGGGAAAAGAATCTGAAAAGAAATATATATAATTGAACCACTGTGCTGTATACCTGAAACTAACACAATATTGTAAATCAACTATACTTCAATATAATTTTTTTTTTTAAAAAAGGAGGTCTGCCTCCATCACTCTGTGCCTTCAAAGGCCCAAAATTGCAGGAGAAGTAGGACAAGTAGAAAGATACAGCAAGAGGCCAAGCTCCCTCTGGAGCAGGGGCATCTATGGATGGAGGGCTGGATGGAGGTCAGGGATCCAGACCATCAAGTCCCACTCTACCTGCTTTCAAGTTCCTGCAGCTTGCCTGATTAACCAAGTGGTTCATGTGAAAACCATAATCGTCTGGTTTGAAAAAGTTCCATTAAAGTGTTGATTTTGTATTTATGTGAATGCATCTGGTATTTGTAAATCTGCGACAGCACAGGCTCTGGCTGGAGCACATTTCTACAGCAGGAAGATTCACTGTGGTGTAATGGAAAAAAAACCCTGGAACAAGCATCAAAGCATCAGAACCTGGATTTGTCCTCATGAGCTGTTTGACCTTGGGCCCTTACGGGACTGAATTCTTCATCTGAAAAATGCAGGTGCTTTTCTTTTAAACAGTGGAACACCAACCCCACTTTTGCTTCAAATGAAATTGTAAATAGAAACCTAATGTATACAAGATTTAAAGCTGAGTGGGGATGCTCACTAAGCTTTCTCTTCACTCCTATAACAGTCCCTGAACTGCCTCTGCAGAGCCCTAGAACTCAGAAAACAGTCTGATATGGTCAGATTATCTCAGTGGTTCCTGGGCTCAGCTCCCAAAGATTCTGGTTCAGAACCATTGGGGGCAGTGCCTAGGAATCTGAATGTTTTATGTCTCTCCCTCACCAAGTGATCCTGATGTGGGTCGGGATTTCCTAGGGTCTCTTGGTCTGTTACTTCAGGTTTGTGAAATTTCACTTGGCTCATCTGCAACTATAAATATTAAAATAGTATCCTACCCCAAAGGGTTTTTTTTTTTTTTTTTTTTTTGGTGAGAATCTGATGAGATAATGTGTACAAAATTATGATTTTTAAAATGATATCTGTTGAAAGATGATTTAAATACCTGACAGACTATAGACTACTATACTCTACTAAAAATAGCTTCATGTAAAAATGTAATCCAGATAGTGTAAGAAGGAGGCTTTAATTCCAAAACTTCTATATGAAGATCTTCCAGAAAGAACAACTCTATTTGGGTGGTGTTTTTTTCTGTTAACAACAACAACAAAAAAGTGACAAATACGCAAACTGATTGATTAAAGCAATATAGTTCTTAAAAGAATAGTACTTATTTTTACAAGTGTTCTTTTAGGAGTTTCTATGTAACAGGGGGATATAAAGGAGATTTTCTCTATTAAATTGATGCTCATTTCAAACAGATCTTCAGTTTGACAAGAGGTCGAGGGTCTATGGCTAATTTTCACTTCATATAAAGAACATTCTTTTCTTTGGATGAAAACAGACTTGTGCATATTTGAAGAATTTCAGCTCTGGGATATATTATGTTCAGTTTGATACTCAAAACACTTGTTCATTTCAAAGTCTTTGGAACTGTATTCCCTCATTCATAAAACAAGCAACCAGGGAATTCCCTGGTGGTCCAGTGGTTAAGACTCCCCGCTTCCATTGCAGGGGGCTCAGGTTCATCCCTGGTGGGGGAACTAAGATCCCACATGCCTCACAGCCAAAAACTTAAAAACTAGCAACCAGAACATCTCTAGGTCCCTCAGCCTAAGCATAAGCCTTTGCAGTTTGTAAACAGCACTCTGGAGGGGATAAGTTACCTCAAAACATCTGGATAAGAAGGTGAGGTTATGTTTGTCTTACAGTGTTCAACTTTATTTTTGCAGCAGCTGATATTTCTGATGATTCTGTAGAATTTCCTCATTTAACAGTCACTGTTAATTAGCCTACAACCGGAAGATACACTACGCCTTAGTTCGACCCAGGCTCTTCTCAGACCTACTGAACAGTAGCATTGGGATGATTGACATTTTAACTGTGGGTGATTCTGAAGCAAAATACAGCATACCTTGCTGCAATATATATAGAGTACCACTTGCTGCGAGAGAAATCTGAACTTTCATCACATCATCGTGCCAAGTTTCTCTTTCCAACGATTTTGATTGAATCTTTACAAAATATAGGCTTTCTTATGGTTTTATAGCCATGGAGAATTTAATATTTTAAAAAGTATACAAAGAAGTCAGGTCATATTATTCTATATCCTCAAATAGAATCAAATGAAAATCCTTTCATGAATTTAGTCAATATGCCTGGCGTTCCTGAGCGCACACTGCTTTACACACATGCAAGTGTGTATTTCTGTACAGCTCCCCACCGACACCACGTGATAGGCGCCAAGGGCTCAGTTATTCCTCCTCAACTCCAGAATTTCTTTGTAGACAAAGGAGAAAAACATTTCAAGGGAGTAAAATAGAAAAATGTGGAGTATAAAAAGCTGCTGTTGAAAGAATTTATTATAAATCGATAGCCCTCTTTAAGACCTGGTGTATGGGAAAAAAGACTGATGGAGGACTTTCAGTCAATATGTTTTAAAAGTTGCCTTTGAATGTCTTCTACGTTTCCTCCTGCAGCCTGGACATCTTCCTTGCACCTGTGTTTTCTCTTACAACTGGCTTAGAAAATGTTTTCCTTTGGTTGTGTGACAGCTGGTAAGCTTAACTTTTACCGCATTATGTTCTTCTGAGCTCATTGTTTTGATTACGCCACTAATCTGAATCTGGTACAGATATGTACCATGGGCCCTCTGCTGAGTTTTGGGGCCTAATCAATACTAAATCATGATAAAATGTCCCATTCATGTATCTCATATACGTTATCACAGGAATCATAAAGAAAAGCTTCAATCTGAAATTTTGAAATATTACTTTTTATAGCTGACTATCTTAGGGATGACATTAGCGAAAACAAGCTCACTCAAGCCAGCATGAATAAAGGGGTTGTCTCATGACCTTTCACTGGGAGCTAGAAAGTCAGATTTTTCCCTCTTTTCCCCTCCTCTTGTCACTATGGATGTAATGTCTTCAGCTAGTGTCTCTGGCTGTCATTTCCCAGAAGAGAGAATCTGAATGGCTCAGGTATCACGTAATCGAGTCACCCTTCCTAGATCTGGGCGTTGACGAGGAGCACAGTATAAGAAGAGACATGGGAACTGGGCAGAAGTGACAATATTTCTGGTAAATGACTACTGCTACTTTTTTTGCTAATGTACTTCCAAGGTCAAAGCATTTTAAAAACTAGATTAATTCACTTCAGGTATCATTTTTGTTGGTGTCAGTGCCTCCTCTGTGGCCCCAGCTCCCATGGGCCATCATGGTCCCAGCTTCCTCTGTGCTCCAGCCCCTGGCTGTCATAAGGTCTCCCTCCCTTTGTCTTTTCAGTTTAGGGGTAGAAGTTGTTTCCTGCTATTACAAATCAAGTTGACCTCACTGTGTGCACCTCCTCTGATTCTCATCTCCCACCTCACCTGTGTAACCAGTCCTTGTTATTAAATCCCTTTCCGTTTAAATACCTAACAGTGGTTTCTGTTTTCCTGTTTGGACCAAGATTGATACAGATGGATAGATTGCTATCATTTAAGACAGTGTTTGGACAAAGTGTGTTATGATAGTATAGAGCTAATTCCATACTATGTAGTTTTCTATACAATGTATAGAAATACATAAACTATATATAGAAATTCTATACTATGTATTTTCTACATTAATAATTGACTTTATTTTTTAGAGCAGTTTTAGGTTTATAGAAAAATTAGGCAGACAGTACAGAATTCCTTACATATTCCCTCCCACTCCCAGGTACCAGGTCTCTGTTATTAACAGTTTGCATTAATGTGGTACATTTGATGAGACTGTGAACAAATAGTGAATCATTATTATTAACTAAAATCCACAGTTAACATTAGGGTTCACTCTTTGTATTATACAGTCTATGTGTTTTGATAAATACATAATGATATGTATCCACAAATATAGTATCATAGAGAACAGTTTTGCTGCTTTAAAAATCCTCTCTGTTCCACCTATTTATCTTTCACTCCTTCCTCCATTCTCCCTCCTCCTGGCAGCTCCTGGTCTTTTACTATCTTTATAATTTGCCTTTTCAGAGTGTCATATAGTTGGAATTGTACAGCCTTTTCAGATTGGCTTCTTTTACTTAGTGATATGCATTTAAGTTTCCTCCATATATTTTCGTAGCTTGATAGCTAAATTTTTTTATTGCTGAATAACGTTCCCTTATATGGATATACCACAGTTTATCTGTTTGCATATTGAAGGACATCTTGGTTGCTTTCAAGTCTGGGCACTTATAAAATAAAGCTGTTATAAACATTTGTGTGCAGGCTTTTGTGTGGATGTAAATTTTCGACTTACTTGGGTATCCAATTGCTGGATCATGTGGTAAGACTGTGTTTAGTTTCGTAAGAAACTGTCGGACTATCTTCCAAAGTTGCTGTCCATTTTGCACTCTCACCAGTGATGAATGAGAGCTCCTCTGGCTCTACATCCTTGCCAGCATTTCAGTGTTCTGGATTTTAGCCATTTTAACAGCATTTTTTTCCTGCTATTGATGATAACCCAATCTTTTTCTTTTCTGGTAAACAAAGGTTAGATCAGTGGCTGAATCACGACTATTGGTAAGATGTGTTGTTAATCATAACTATTTCTTAAGGACTTACCTGTTTTTAAAAAGTTGTTATGTATTTGCTTCTTTTGGTTCCTATTGCTTTTTTTGGTCACTGTTATTCTTGTATTTTATTTCTTAATTGGTAATAAAACCAGAAATCAAGGATGGTATGTGTGTGTGTGTGCATTTGCTTGTGTGTTGCAGTGTGCACCTACACATCCACACACAAGACAGGAGAACAAAAGATATTTCCTATATTTTCTATGAACACTATCCCAATCCATGCTTTCTTTGTTGGATATGTAGACCAATCAGCCTAAATCATTATTTACTACAGTGGTCTGTAACTCACAAAAGAGGAACAAGATTGTGCTTTTTGGTTATTTTGGAAAATGTTCCAGGACTTAACCTGTTTTTGCAACCTCTTTCATGTCCATTCCCAATGCTGCAACCTCAATTCAAACCTCAGTGTCACTTGGTTCACTCTAATAATCAGCTGAATGGCATTCCTGCCTGCACAATCTCATTCATTCACTCCACGAATACAGTACAAGGTTATGACAAACCTACTATGTGTCAACATTATGCTGATCAGCAGTGACACACAGATCAGTGAGATATGGTCTCTGTCATCAACAATATCATATTGTAATATTATGTCACCATATAATAGGAGAGAAGATTAGGTAATGACCTGATCAAAACAGAATTTGGTAGCTCAGAATAGAGATATCACACAATAACCATATAATTGCTCGTGAATACTCCCAGGTAGTTAGTTTTGGATGGAAGACTTGTTACTATGCCAATAACTCCAGCAAAAAAATGGTAAGGACCTTGACCAACCCATAGGCAAAGCCTTTAAGGTCATCTGGGAATTTAGCCTCAGAAAGCACAGCACAGATCATGGCTGTTCAAAAATCCTTCAGTGGATTGGCATTTGCTTTTAAACTAAAACCAAATGCCTTAACTTGGAAATTAAGGGCATTCATGTCCAGACCTTTGCCTCTCTTTTCAACCCTGTCATATTTTACTTCTGCAAACATATTGTACATACTAGTCAGACTAGGCTATTCACTGTCTCCCACACAGACCCCCATGTCCTTCTCTACTCATGCCATTCTGACTGTAAAACTCCCTCCTCATCTCTACCTGTCAAAAATCTTACCTACTCTTCCAGTTCAAATAACAGTATATTCGCAAAGATATTGGGATCTCTCCAAACACATTCAATCTCCTGATTTCTTCAGTCCTTATAGCACATACACTTTTCTCTTTAAATTTTACCAGAATGTGATTCTTTGCATAATTTGCATACTTGTCTAGTGTTCTTTAATAGATTAGAGGTTTCTTGAATGTTTTTCCCCATAAAGGATATAGCACACGGCTGTGACCATACCATGCTCTCAAGAAATATTTGTTGAATGAATGAAAGCATGAATTCGCCCTCTCTGTGAATGTCAGTTGAGTCTTCAGATGTGCAGTTTGAGAAGCTGTAACTCTTACGGAAGGATAAATCTCACTGTCTTTCCAACCAAAAGGTCCAGATTTAACTGAGTAGTAAAAAACACACTCTCTCTGTTCTACAGAAAGAAGCAAGTTGCTGTTTAGAACATTGCTTGTTCTTCTCACAAGTTTCCATTGAGGCAGTATATAACACTCTATAAATATCCTGTATTCAGACCCACAATACAGCTACAGCTGTTTTCCCCTCTGGCTCTGACAGTTCTACCCTGTGTCTAGAAATTTTGGGGACTGTGCAGAGGCAAGTTAGAAGTCTTCCCTGTAAAGGGGAAAGCAAAGAGGGCTCCATCTCTGGGGGCCTCCGTGGCAAGGAAACATCAAACATGTGGAGTCACCACATGGAAATGGCAAAACCAGACCCACACGCATGTCCATGATCACAGAACTGTTCCCTGTGGTATCTGAAAACAAGAGTTGCTATTGAACAGTCTATGTGCCTGGCCAAAGCACTAGGCACTTTTACATCTATGATTACTTTGAAATAAACAGGCTACCAAATTTGTCAGCAAGGAGATGGTTTGATGAGAGTAGCTTTGGGGAGAGGTGGTCAGTGTACAGCTGAGTACAGAGAAGGCGTCCTTGCCGAGAAGCTTATATTTGAAGCAGAAGGTAATAGGAGACCTTGAAGTGGGAAAGAAAACTAATAAAAGCAGTGCTTTAGGAAATTTGCACAGCAGTGTTTCCCCCAGTCCAGGGAGGTTGACATGAGAGGTGGACCTTAGCAAAGAGGTCTTGTGTTTGAGATGAGCTCAGAAGTTCCCCTTTGATCCCCAGCACTGTGTCCTCTGGAGCATGTTACAGCCCTGCTGTGTCTGACTTTTTCTGGTGTGTGCTCTGCCCTTTCAGTTTGGAGGTCCACTCAGCTCTGAAGGTGGGGATGAAGGTGTCAGAAGCACAGATGTGGCAGTTGACCCATGAGAGGGAATATGTTCAAATGGGAGAGTCAGGACTCAAGGACCAGAACTTGGGGAGGGAAAGAGAGAAAGGAGTCAGTGAAGGACCAGAGAGCTTTGTAACAAGATCTTGAGATGAACACTGAATCAGGCTACTAATACCAACAAAACCAAGTAAGTTTTTTAAGAACAAAGGAATGTTCTTTGGTACAGACGGCAGTGAGCCTGTTAAGCATTCAGGAAACCTGGTTAAAATTAATTGCTCCCTCATCTCTTCTCATCCTGTACAGCTACTATTTTTGGGGGCTCAGATATATAATTGACACCATGACCTTCTTTACACATATTACCTATTTAAGTGATTAGAACAGGTTTATGAAGTAAATATCATCAACATCACTATTTATTGATTGATTGCAAATGAGGAAACTAAACTCAGAAAGGTGAAATAAACTGAGTTTACACAGCCAGTAGAGCTGGGATTAAAACTCAGGTCTGTTTGCATCCAAAGTCTGAGTTTTTAGAACCAGTATTAATTTATGGCACATGAGTTTTTGTTTGTGGGTCTCCCTCCATTTTTCTATGGCTTCTTTGATCTTCACCACCTCATGCATATGGTAAGAATACAATGCAGATTAAACGAACAAGTGAGAGAGAAGTGGAATGAAAAAGAACAAGCTGTTGGAACAGATGATAGAGAAGTAACTGGTGCCTTGTGAAGTCAGATTGCAAAGGAATTACATCTGACCTAAGGTAGGTTTTCTATTCCCTCTGCTGGGTGATCTGTAGGCATTTCCAGATTCCCATTTCTATTTATCTGACTGGGCTAAGAATTATTGTGCAGCTACCCCATGATCATAATTGTTAAGTGTAAGATTCTAAACCTAGAATAATTTTTGACTCACTGGCCCTCCCCAATTCTTGAATATGCTGTCTGTTTAACAAAACTTTTATTTGCATAGAGTTTTCTATAGTTTCTAAATGCTTTGTGGGCTGATCTTGGTAAGAGAAAACTCAAGGACTGTTGAGTGAAATGGAAGTATTTTTGCTCATTCTGAATATAATATTAGATTTTCCCCTCCTTGTCATCTGAAAAAGAGACTACCTACAGACTAAAGATAGAGTGGAGAAGGACTGCAAATTCTTGGATAAATATGATCTGCAAAAGAGCCAATTGTCCCCTATTTACAGATACTCCTGTGCAAATTAGACAGTTGGATTTTCCCCTAGGTGAGTGAATGTTGGGTGATATTTAAAATTGGGGTGGTGGATTGACTTTTTATTTAAAAAAGTGTGTACAATAGAAGTTTGCATTTGAATGAAACACAGAGATCATTGGATTCACATTGGCTCTCACAGATGAGAAAATTGAGATTAGCTAACCGGCCTTAAAATCACAAAAGTAAGAAGGTGGGGAGTACACCAAGACTCTTGCCCTATCCTATTTTCTGGTTACCATGGCAAACTGCCACCCAACAACTTTGTAGTCCCTCCTTGTAACTCCCTGGAAACAAAATTCTGAGCTTTTCAAATATTTCTAAACTTGGGTCCTAACATTTATTTTGGGATATTAATCCCAGCACCCACTTTTTGATGCATATATAATACAATAATTAGGAGTGTAAAGAACATGGTTTTAAGAGCCATGTTAATTCAGGGACTTAAGAAATGTTTACTGGGCTTCCCTGGTGGTGCAGTGGTTGACAATCTGCCTGCTAATGCAGGGGACACGGGTTCGAGCCCTGGTCTGGGAAGATCCCACATGCCGTGGAGCAACTAGGCCTGTGAGCCACAACTACTGAGCCTGCGTGTCTGGAGCCTGTGCTCCGCAACAAGAGAGGCTGCGATAATGAGAGGCCCGCACACCGCGATGAAGAGTGGCCCCCGCTTGCCACAACTAGAGAAAGCCCTCACACAGAAACGGAGACCCAACACAGCCAAAAATAAATAAATTAATTAATTAATTAAAAAAAAAAAAGAAGAACCTCTGCTTTAAAAAAAAAAAAAAAAAGAAATGTTTACTGAACTCCCATTATGTGCCAAGCACTGTGCTAGAACCACATGACTCAATGGTGAGCACGACATGGGCCCTCAACTCCAGGAACTTCAAGGATAGTAAAATTGGTTTCTTGTTCTGCCATTTAGAAGATTGACCTTGGGTTAGTTATCTAACCTCTTGGAGTTTCAATTTCCTTATTGTACAATGGGATAATGTTTCATACAGTTATTGTATAAAGGTATGCATGAAAATCCTAATACACAGGAGCTCAGTAAACAGAGCTATTATCAGCAGCTTCATTTTATAAGCAAGAAAACTATGGTCCAGGAAGGCTGAGCTACGTGCTGAAGGTCACACAGTTGTGGGCAATCTGATTCATCCACAGGCCCTGATTTGGATGGCTGGGGCTTTCTGAGCATGCTCAAGGACGCACCCTTCGCTTACATTTTGTTGAATAATATCTCGTGCAACAATTGCTTTCTGTGGTATTTTGTACCTTGCAATCTCTTTGAATGTGGAAGCAGATGACAATAACAAAGATGATCTAGCAGGTGTTTAGGGGGATAAAAACTGATACTCTCAACCTGAATTTTTCATCTCTTATAATGAAAGAAACCTCAGAGGCCATTTAATTCATCTTCCCCATTTGGTCATTCAACTAAAGTCTTTCTATGCACTGGCTTTCTTAAAAGCTGTATGGTGTTAATTTTAAAGGATGCTTATTAATTACCAGATAATAGAGCCAATTTAAATAGTGTGTCCTCTTCAGACTAGCATGGTAGGTTTGCTTCTGTGTAAAGTAAAGGAAGGTGAAGAGGTAACTGGTGCCCATTCAGTAATATTCAAGTACTTTCAGAAATATTTAAATTTAAGGGCAAACAAAATTTTAATAAGTAGTCATACTTTCTGTTATCCTATACCAAATTTCATTTTAAGAAAAAAAATTTGTTACTTCTTTCAGGACTGAGTTTTAGTGCACTCACTCTGGACCAAGGCTAGGAAGAGTTATCCTCATGGTCATGATTCCACCTCTCCAGCTCTTCATCCACCATCTCTTCCCCAGGGTTTCTACTGCTTCTGGATCACTGGGAGCTTGTTACAAATGTAGATTCTTAGGGCTCATCCAGACCAACTGAATCTGATCTTCTGGGGGAGATGCAGGGTGGGTTTGAGAGAATCCACAATTTAAACAAGCTCTCCAGGTGAATTTCCCCCATAATAAAGTTTGAGAACAACTTCAGGTGTGTCTGTTTATTGTCTCACTCTGGTCCCTGTTTTAAAACAGTGGTTCTCAAAACTGGTTGCCTGTAAGATTCACCTGGGAAGCCTTGAAAAAATACTGATGCCAAAGCCGCACCCCTAGTGATCCTGAAATAGTTGGCTTGGGATGGAGCCCAGCCATCAGTATTTTCTCCAAGGAATTTTCACTTGTAGTCAGAGTTGAGAACCATGGCACTACTTCTGGGCTCCCCACCTGAGGCTCTCACGCACCCCACCTCTCTCCCAGCACTGTGCCCTCTTCCATCACTTTCCAATTTGCTGCTTCCTTTACTTGCCTTGTACACCCCTCATTCCTGACAGATCACAGAACATTTGGCCTATGAAAAAGGAAACTGTAAACACGAAAAAGAGGAAGTCACCCAGTATTTAACATCTGTATTGCCTGCTTGTAACCTCCAGGAAGGTTGTGTTCTAGACACTGTCTTATAATTCAAATGATGTCCTTTGCACCTGTCTCTGTGATTCTGATTACGGAGGTGACACACCTTAAAAACAAAACCACAGAAAAGGAATGATTGATCCTATTGCTGCTGATGTTTCCATCTGCTATTATGACATGGGGAAGGGTGCTGGGACACATATCAATGGACAATATGTTATATTCCCTGTAACCTTTGGAGACTCAGGTTGAAGACAAAGGTTGGTCCATTTCCTTCATTCCATGACATGTGGAGATTTACTTCCTCTTCTGGATGTTAGTGATCATTGTTTCACTCATTATTTTCATTTACAAATGCTTATTGGATGCAGGCACTACCGTGATGAGAATGATCTATAACCATATGCAATGATATGGATGATTCTTCCTAACATAATGTTGAACAGAAGAATCTGACACAAGAGCAAAGGTACTCTATGATTTATGTAAAGTAAAAGCAAACACAAAATTAATCCATGCTGTTATAAGCCAGGATTAAAATCACCCACCAGGATGTATTCACCGGAAGGGGCACAATGGGGACCTTCTGGGGGGTAAGTCATGTTCTATTTCTTAATCTGGGTGCTACAGTGTGTTTGATTTGTGATAATTTATTGAGCTTTTAAGCTATGATTTGGACATGTTTTTGTAACTATTTTATATTCCAATAAATGCTTAAAAACAATGTAAAGAAAAAATATTTAATTCCATGGGCACTGCAAGACACTGGGGATTCAGTGGTAATTAAGTCAGACAGGTGCCCTGCCCTCCTAGCATTTGCCGTCATGTAGGGAATGCAGGAAAGTGAGAGCAAACACAATTTACAAGATTTCTGGGAGAAAAATGACAGCTAAGGGATTTGAAGTGTGAATAGGAGTTGGCTAATATAAGTGGTGAGAGAAGGGAGGGTGTTCATGGTAGCAGGAACGGCATGAACATGGCTCGGAGGATGAACGAGCATGGCGGGATGGAGGAATGGAATGATTTGGTGGGATGGGAGTATGGTGAGTGAGGGGCAAGTGATGCAGGATGAGACTATACAGATAAGCCGGGGGGCCAGGTCAGAAAGATCTTTATAAACCATGTCAGGAGTTGGACTATATTTTATGCTGAGGTCACTGAAAATCAATGAAGGGGACATGGCAGAGTGCAGTCCTGATCGGACTTAGTTTTAAAAAAATTACTGTCACTGAAGGACAAGGAACAGATTAAAGCAGGCAAGTCTGTGGGCTGGGATACCTGTAATCAAGGCAAGAGATATTGGAGGTCTAGCTATGATGGTGGTTGGGGGCGGCATGGAAATGAGGATTGAGAGGCATTTAGGAGGCAGACTTGCCAAGATTCGGTGCTAGATTGGAAGTGGGGGAGAAGGAGATGTCAAGACTGAGTAGCCAGATAGATGGCAAACGCTGGCGGGAAGAGAGTAAAACTATTCTTAATTCTTTAAGAACTCTCTCTTAAAACTCTCTTGTGTTTTCCTTCTCTGCCTCCAGTCCTCCCTAAGAGCAAGGGCTATTTCAAAACAACCGCATTAACGGTGAAATGAAAAGAAGCTGTTAGATCTACTCATGGGGCAGCTTGAGGCAAGTCTCTTAACCATGAGCTTTCTTAGCTTCTTTCCCTGTAAAATGATGACAACTAACAAGCCCCACCTACGCACAGGGAAGTCGAGAAGGAATTTAAAGTGGAATCCTAATTGTCATCACACTACCTAGAAGCAAGGAGTTACTATTTCATCCGATTAGGTCTTGAGAGCCTTTCCCAGTAGTTTCTTCCACAGTTCTTGGTAGATGATATCAAATGTCTGTGTTCTAACTTCACATTCATATGATATCTGTGGATAAAGGTCTGGAATCATACCCTCCTTCATTTTTAACTTTGAGATGGATCTTTCTGTCCCTGTGTTGGCCATGTTGGCGATTTGGTTCATCCTGTGTTCCCGACAAGTTGCTTCTGAAATGGGTGCTCCTCCTGGATCTGCTGTCAGCTTCTTTTAGTCCTATAAGTGGCACCCCCACCCCACAGGCTGTATGTGCAGCCTGGGGCTGCAACCGGAAAATTGCTGGAGAACCTCTACCTCCTAGACTGAAAGACAAAATCACTGCTCTCAGGTTGCCTACCTTCTGCCCACCAGTGAAGAAAATCATAGGTGTCACTTTATGATTACTCCCACATTTTATTGGTTGTATGTCTAAGAAGATACACGAAAATCCTTCCTTTAACATGTAGGTTTGAAAACTGCTCTAGAATGAAGAGTTGGGTTTATGTCTAGTCATGTTTTATTCACAGTTTAAACCATAAATTACAAAGTTAGAGATTACTTGTATGGCTGACTAAAGTTTCCAAGTGTTGTTCAGTGTAGAGTATTTATTTTTTAAAATTTTATTTATTTATTTATTTATTTTTGGCTGCGTTGGGTCTCCGTTTCTGTGCGAGAGCTTTCTCTAGTTGCGGCAAGTGGGGGCCACTCTTCATCGCGGTGCGCGGGCCTCTCACTATCGCGGCCTCTCTAGTTGCGGAGCACAGGCTCCAGACGGGCAGGCTCAGTAGTTGTGGCTCACGGGCCTAGTTGCTCCACGGCATGTGGGATCTTCTCAGACCAGGGCTCGAACCTGTGTCCCCTGAATTGGCAGGCAGATTCTCAACCACTGCGCCACCAGGGAAGCCCCAGTGTATAGTATTTTTGAGGGGAGAATCTGACTTAACTACATATCCTCCCTAGATTCTGAAGTAATTCTGGAATCATTATTTACCACTATGAAAGTTCATTATTTTTAATATTAGGCAAAACATGGACAACTATTTCATATAAGTGTTAGTCACAAGCATCAATTCATATAGTTCTGTCCAAGATACAATAAATAACTTGATAGCTGTTGAATACATAGTATTACATGGTATTAGAAAACAGTTAATCTGACTGAAGAATTTACTACACATTTAATTTACTTTCATTCTCTGTGTATCCAGCTGCCTTCCTAAGTATTGAACTTACACAATGATTTTTAAGCCCAGGGATTCCAGATATAGTTTAGGCTATCTTCTTTCTCACATCTCTCTTCCAGTGCACTTATTCTTTCCCTACTTGTTCTTTAATCCATCCATTTAAGGTTTACATTGCACGGATTAGTTAGTATTTTTGTTTAATTGTTTTTCAAATCTACCTTTCTTGTCTTTGTTACTTTTAACATTGAAAACCATTCAGGTTGCTTTTTACCTGTAACTCTTAGGTTGCAAATTATGCTGTTTGTTGAGATTCTTTTCTGTGATGGTTTGTTCCCTTCTGTTTGTAATTTTTGACTGTGACTGCCTCTTCCATGCAAACTCCACCACATGCCCTGGCCAAGGGACTCAACATTCAGTGGGACCCAGTTTCCCCAAGACAGACTCTCTCGTACTGTCCTATCTTCAGATCTGCCTTCTCCTCTACTTCCAGAAATGCCTGCTACCACCGATTTCTGATAGACTGTACTATTGAGCTGTATTCTTCTATTTGCATTTCATCCATAGAGCTGTGGATAAGAAAAAGCCGTATTTGAAAGCTTTCATTAAGAACCCTTTAAAACACTATCATAAAGAACATTGATGATGGATATTAATTAAGCACACATGTATTTATTATATATTAGGTGCCAGGTCCCTTCTGGTTATTGGAGGCACAGAGCTGAGCAGAGCTTTTTTAGTTAGGAGATTGACAAGCAAACAATTATTATATGATCTGATAAACAGCGTTATAGAATCATGACAAAGTGTTCTGGCAGAACAGGTGACAGTAATTACAGCAACCATTGATGGATACTTTGTGCCAGGCACTGTGCTAAAGATTTAATTTTGATAATAACCCTGAGAGGCAGCTGACAGTGATAGACACATGTTTTTGTTTTTAAAGATTTTTTTTTGATTTGCACCAATTTTAAAGTGTTTATTGAATTTGTTACAATATTGCTTCTGTTTTATGTTTTGGTTTTTTGGCCACTAGGCGTGTGGGATCTCAGCTCCCCGATCAAGGACTGAACCTGCACCCCCTGCATTGGAAGGCGAAGTCTTAACCACTGGACTGCCAGGGAAGACACCTGTTAATATGCTTGTTTCACAAATGAGAAAACAGGATTCATCACATGAGCAGGAGTTATACCCCTAGTAAGTGGCAGAACTGGGTTTTTCAAGCATATCTCTGACTCTGAACCCCTCCTTGTTAGGAGAAATTGGGAGGACTTCACAGAGGAGTTCGCGACTGAGCTGGGTCTAGGGTGGGTGGATGGTAGCCAGTCACGGATGTTCTTGGGAGAGAGAAGATGTCATAAAAGCATGCAGAGGATCCAGGAGTGGGGAGCTGCTTGCTGCGATGGGGACATAGAGACTGTGGCAGCACAGTGGGTAAGGGGTAGAAGATGAATCTGGAAAGGTAGAATGGGGAGCGGTCCTGAGAATGTCACAGCCACCACTGTCTCTGCTACTGGTCAGCTCCAGCACATCCTCAGGATTGGAGAGAAGTAAAGGGGTTGAGGATGGGATGGAGGTGAGGAGTAAAGTATAAAACTGATGTGTATTTCAATAAGGAAAATATAAAGTTAAGATACTGGCATTGTGTATGAATTCCCTGCTCCTGTTTGCCACGTGTATAATAGTACCATAGAGCTACTGTCAAAGAAGCCGGCTGCACCTACCATCCTGATGCCATGTTTGCCCTGTAAAAGTGCATTGCCTCACCACACCGTCCTTCCCTCACTGCAAAGCATCTGTTTCATTTTATTGCTGGACTCCACCTCAAAGGTTTCAACCAGTAATTTTGTTTTTTTTAACAATTTGCTGCGGTTGAACTTTGCAAGGTAGAAAAAAAATCCCCCTCCCTCAGCTGTGTTCTGGAGAGTATATGCCCTGTTCAAGGACTTCAGACAATCAAGCTAAGAACACAATAATAATAATTGGTGATGTTTAGAGGAGCACCAGTGATCTAGGGTTTTTTGTCCTTTGGGTGGCATATGCCACCCAGGTGGAAACATCTCCCTATAACGCACATCACTCAGGGAATGTGCTGTGTTTAGGGGCTTTTTCAATGCCATAGAGACAGTTTTTCCAATTTGTATGACAAGTAATGTTTTGAGGCATTTTTCTGCATTCACAAAGAGATTCCTCTGCTTTACTAGTGTATATTGTAGAGAAAGTGTAGACATGAAGAGCTGTTACTTACTGTGGCCCTTTGTTGGTATAGACATTTCCCTCTCAGGTACATGAACAGTGATCGAATAGAGGTGCTCTGAGTGATCTGAGCACACTATTTCATTCGAAATCCCAGTTAAGGTGTCTTGCAACTATCACGGGTTTAGTTGAACTTGTGTTCTTGGCTTGTGCTCACCGTCAGTCGTTCTTTTTATTTCAGTGCCAGATAATCACTAAATTCTTGTATTTATTTCCATTTTGCCAATTAGCTTCAGTTGTTAGCGCAAATTTATATGTCCTGCTTCTTCTAAGCCCTTGCCAATTACTTTGGAACTTTGAACACTTAGCTGTGCTTGCTCTGGGGTACTAGCAATGAAACAGTAATTAACTGAGATATTTGCCTCTTTTCCTTAAAAGCTAGAGAATAGGATTATACTCCAATAAACAGGCTTAAAGCAACGTGATGGTTCCTCTTTTGATAACAAGTTTTTAATCATCATTTACATGTAATTTGTTTTATTGCATTAGTTAAACACTACAGAAATGAAAACAAACCAAATTCGGGTTTGTCAGATTTAATAAAGTGCTCACAGATCAAATCTGGCTTGGCTCAGCAATGCTCTACAATTCACATGACGCTTTAAATGAATCATAAAATGCTAATCAAGCAGAAATCTTGACCAAATCCAAGTAATCTGATTCAGTTCTGCAATAGATATGAAGTAAATGGAATTTTCTTTTCTAATTACATTTTTTAATCTTTTAAAAATACACTTATGGTTATTGAGGAACAGACAGAAATAGTTTTTAAAATACTTTAAAATTAATCTCTTCCATCACCTTCAACATTTTGGTAATTGTCCTGTGGAGAAAAGTGAAACGGGGATGAAATGATCTCAAATGTTGTCTCAATAGTTAAGCTGAATTTCAGACACACTGGGGGACAATCAATAGATAGGCAACTTTTGCTGAATCTCTACTAATTCATCTAGATAAGGATGCTAAGGATCTGAAATATGTGTGTATCCAAAAATATATATACACACACACCCATTGTGATTTTATAACCTGCTTAATATGGATCTAGGACTTTAGAAGCATAAAATCCAGAGATGATGTAGGAGGATTATTTTGTGTTGTGTGACCTTCAGATACTTGGTTTGGGACAAAGACTGAGATGGAGATGAGTGAGATACAAGTTGGGAAGTTCTGAAAGTGACACAAAGGAAGAGATGTTCTAGCTAAACAAAGGTGTAGTGGATTCAGTGGGAGCTGCAACCCCTTACTCCTTCACTACTTGAAAGTCTCCAACTCAGCTTACTGGGAGATCATTTTTTTAAGTGTCAATATATAGTCAGTTAGGAAAATTAAAAACATTTAGTTAAAATATTACATAACCATTTTTTCTAGATATTATGTGGGTTTCATAAAATCAGAGATTCTTATGAAGCATTTAACAACTTTCTCCAACTAAGCTCAATGCCATCTGTTCTGTAGCAGGAGATGTCACTGTCCACTGCCAACATGCTTTAGTTATAGCTTCTTTCTTTCAGAATCTGGGTCTCAGGGCAATGGGAATTTGGGCAACCAGAGAAGGAAAAGTAGCTTGTTTTAGATTTCCCTATCCCCAAGGAAGTTCATTTCTTCCCTTTGTGAAACCTCTCCATGTGGCTTATAGTTTATGTCATTCTCTTTTAAGATCCAAGTGTCTACTTCCTATGAAGTTTATTACATCTCTGAAAGTAAAATACAACCATTCTTATATGGACATGTCATGACAAGACAGAAAGATTTTAACTTCGTTTATATCAAAACCTAAGCTCTTCCTTAGAAGGCTAATGGTTCAGTAAGAGATCTGTATCTTTGTTTTTCTTTAGACGTTTCCAATTTCCCCCTCGACCTCTAAATGAGTATGACAAAAATCAGTCTCCCACTCCATCTTAATATAATGTAGAATCAAGTGTATCATCAGATGCTCATTTCTAATAGAGATCTCATTCTTGGCATATCCCAAACTAAGCCCCAAATCTCCAAACTCCAGCCCACATGCCCCATGACCCTCCCCTCTGCAACCTGCTCTTCCTTCCATCTTCCTAGTATCATTTGATGGCCACAACATCCTTCTAGGTACTTAATACTCAATACAAAAATCTTGGTGCAATCCCAACCCCACTTTGAACCATCCCATCCCGGTCTACTTTATCCCTCTTACCATGTTCTACTTTTTGTTTTTCTCACAGCACTTACCATTCTAATACACTATGTGATTTACTCATTTGTAGTGTGTATCATCTATTGTCTGTCTCTGCAGATTAGAATATAAGATTCTCAAAGGCACGAGGACAAGGATCTTTGACTTAAGAGCCTAAAATAGTGCCTCCATAGATGACACTCAAGGAATATTTGTGAATAAGTGATAAAATAAACTATGAACAAATTCCATAAGAGATTCTTGAGTTAACTATTTTTATTTCCTAGATGTAGCTAAAAGTACCCAATATCAAGGAATCTCTTGCTGATTATCCAATTTAGAAGAGTCCCAGAATTGCTGGGATCTGGCTTTCAAAGTAAGAGTGAGCTGGGTTAGGTTGGTTTCTAGAGATATCCTGAAAGTGAAATGAATTTTAAAGACTGGAAGAATGATCTCTAATCTTATTGATACCTAATCTTTGATAGATCTTTTGTATGTAACATTTTTAGAACTGAAGGGTGTAGGCAAAGACATTCACTATGGTCTTGAGAAAAATCCAGTTTTTATTTTGCTGTTCTTGTAATTCAGCATGATTGCTTTATTCAAAGAGCCTAGCTTTAATCCTGACAACACTTGGTAAATTTAGATGATTAAATTTTTTCTGCTTAAACTTACTCAACCTAGCTATAGGAACTAGGATGAGATAGTTTTGTACTTATTTCTGTCCTCAAGCAAGAAAATACATTTATTTAGTTTTCTTTCAAAAATTTCTCAGAATATGGGTAAAAAGCAATAAGAAGAAAAAATTCATAAGATATTTCATTTTCTTCTCAGATAATTAAGATAAAAGGCTACTGTTTAGAAGATAAATTATATAGGTAATTTGTAAGATATAAAAGTTGAATTTTATAGTTGAGTTATTACTATTTTATTTTTTCCAGAAGGACTGGCTTTTATTTAATGTACTTGATTAAAATATCTGAATCCTAGATACTTAGCTTTGAGAAATATCAATTTGATGGAACTTTGACTAGGAGACATCAAGTGATTTATCCAAAGATTCCCCATCACATGGCTAGTTAATGGCAGAGCCAGCAGTAGAACTCAGGAGTGAGGATGGCCAGGGAAGAACTTTATCCCAATATATATATAGTTTGCCTGGCATATTTCTTTCCTTCTTAATTTCAGTTTAATTTTATTATTGCTGTTATCATTGAAATATAAATTCTCTTGTATTTAAGACCAAAAGGTAACCGAGAAACTAGGCTAGTGTGGAATGGCATACATTCTGCCCTGGGGCATAAACTTGTATTTTTGGCACCTAAGCAACGTTTTTATATATGTAATATGTGATATATGATTTTCTGCATCTTCCAAATTTTTAATAATTTTTACATATACTATTTTACAATAAAAACTTAATTTTAGAAAACATTAGTAAAGAAAAATATTCATCATACATAATAATAAATAAAATAAATATAACATACAATAAATATACTAATATAGACAAAAGTAGATTCTATATTTATTTTTCTCTTTAAGGAATAAATTATGTCATGTTTAGAATATCATTTGTTACTTTTGATGTTTGGAAAAAAAAGTATACTAAAATAAGCTTTACGAATACTCGTCCTTTCTTTTTCTGATTCCTTTTGTAAAAAGAGTCCTTACCTAAATATATCCTCTTGCTCTTCATATATTGAAAACCAAACCTTTCAAGAATTACATACATGTAACAGTTTATTGTATTTCTTTTTCCATATGTGGTTAAATTTCTCTTTTCATCTCTGGTAGTTATACTTGACTTACCCAGTCAGGCTCCACTTTTCTTGATAGTGTCTGTACAATCAAAGGACAGTAGGGGTTTAAACTATATTTAGGTTCTCCGGTGGTTTTCATTTTAATTTTCCAGAAGCTGAATTTTGAGCTTAAATTAGCTGGCTACCTTGGAACCTGACCTTCTACTTTCACTTGGCTGAGGAGAGAATTCTTATTATGGAGAGATAATTCCTACCAGGCAGCAATTTGTATCCAAGAACTATCATGTTTCAAATGCCCCTAGTAGAAGCATTTAGCAGTGCTGATCTATTTGGATACATCAGGAAGAGAAAACAGAAATTTGTAAATTATTATGAGATATAGAGTCTACAGATTGGTCGGAGGAAAGAAAAAAGACCAAAAGAGGAAGGAATTGATATTCTGGATAAGACAGTGTGGGATACCCTGGAGGTACAGTAGGAAGAGAGAAAAATACACTAAACTGCCAAGGTGTCCTGCTCCCTCTTGAAAGGAGTGTGATTTGGGGTAAAATAGCCTTGGATGGAAAGTAAGTGGAATTCAAGCCCATCAGCCCAGGAGCACCTCATTGATGAGTCCAGCAGACATGGAGAGGAGAGATGGCAATATATCCGGAATCAAGTTCACCTTGGCTCCAGAACTTGGTGGGTGCTAACTACAAGGACATTCCTTAAAAAGGGAATTTCTTGCATCCAGAATTTGTCTTGAGGAGGAGTCAGGATATGATACATATGGAGTATGAGGAAACCTGGGAATCTATTCAGCCTGAACAGAGGAGCAAACCTAAATTAAGATCTCATAGGTTAGTCCCTGGAGGGACGTAACCCCAGAGGTTGTAGGGGATGTAAATTGAATTGGATATGTTAGGTAATCCCTGGACTTTTCCTGTCTAGACATAGTCTATGTAGTGAGTATTAAAACATGTTCATGATGGCGTGATATTTGTTAATACTCTGTCTATCGTCAGTCCTTCCTGCTCTGTTCCTCTTCTCTTCACAAGGTTCTGCTAGATTCTTTGGAGGAGGGACTATGTACTGTCCATTGTTTTATACCCTGATCATACAACTGACAATTGCAGCCCTGCTCCCACCCATGATCCAGCATTCCCAAACTCTCCACCCTGCCCTATTTTGATCCCCTTGATTTATCATGATCTCGTATGCTATATAATTCACCTGTATATTATGTTTGTTATTGTCTGTCTCCTCTTCCTAGAATGTAAGTCCAATGAGGATGGATTGTTGTCTCTTCTCTTCCCCCCAAAGGCCTAGAAAAGTGCCTGGGGGTTAGGAAGTATTGAGTAACTGAGTGTTGTCTAAATTGTTGGGTCCCTTGTTAAATATCTTGGTTGATGGCATATATCTTATGCTATTTATGCTATTCTCCTTCCCTTGTAAGTAGAGCTGTAAAGCCAGATATTTAAATCAGCACAGTCTCTCTTGTTTTTCTATGAGTTGGGAGCAATTACAATAGGCATTGGCCTGGGACTTCCCTGGTGGCGCAGTGGTTAAGAATCCACCTGCCAATTCAGGGGACACAGGTTCAAGCTCTGGTCTGGGAAGATCCCACATGCCACGGAGCCACTAAGCCCATGTGCCACAACTACTGAGACCATGTGTCACAACTACTGAAGCCCACACAGCTAGAGCCCGTGCTCCACAACAAGAGAAGCCACAGCAATAAGAAGCCCACACACCACAATGAAGAGTAGCCCCCGCTCGCCACAACTAGAGAAAGCCCACGTGCAGCAACAAAGACCCAATGCAGCCATAAATAAATAAATTTATTTATTTAAAAAAGAAAAATAGGCATTGGCCTGAAAGGAGAGAAAGAACATCAGTTAAGGTGGGACTGACCTTGGGACCTGGAAAGATAGAAGCACAATGAAGAGACTTTTCTGCTCTAGTCTGTTCTGACTCAAAGAGGCCCAGGATTTCCCTCAGTGTCTTAAACTCATACTTAGGAGACCTTGGTTCTAGATCTGTTCTGTTACTAATTTACTATATGACATTGAGCAAGTCACTGTCTTAGTTTCATTGTCTATAACATGGGGATAAGAGTTTGCCTTTTTTGTTTCACTGTTTTTCAAGATAACCCTGTATAAAAAAATGTTAAAATAGTTTGAAAAGTTTAAGATGCTACATATTTATAAACACATTATTATTATCATTATCATTATTATTGAAGGTTTTTTTAAAAAAATACTTTCCCTAAGATATCATATATCTCTGTGTAGAATAAGATTTAAAAGCATAATATATAATTTTTTTAGGTGATACTATTTGCTTAATATCTGTATCAGGTACTTCTGGGTTTAGAATATCAATCATTTTTGTAAAGCATGATTTTTTTTTTGGTATCTTCTTCACTTGGATAAGAACATACGTTACTCTGTTGGCAATGAGAAAATGAAGTTTGGCTATCTGTGATCACTGCTTTTGGCTGGGAAAATAGTGGATCTGAAGTGGAGTTTGTACAGAAGGTCAGTGAGGAAAACTGAGGCAGGTCGTGAGGACTGACAAGGACTGAGTGTGTCAGGAACCAGCCCATCAGGTGCATAGGCCATAAAATGAGGCCAGGAGGGACACAGTGTCCTGATGACAGTAGTAAATCTGTTTCAAATAAAGTGAACTATTTGGTTAAACTTTCCTATGTTCTGTCAGATCTTTGGCACTGAGAACCAACTCAATATAGAAATTAGCTCACCCAGAGGCCGTAGGACAGAAAGACTCAAAGTACAGACTGTTGTATCAAAATTGTGTTTAGAAACACAAAGCTCTCATGAAATATTTGGTGTGTTGCTTTTTAGAACTTTCTAGTTTGAACAGAATTGCCACTTCTTATATTACTGCTCTTTTAGTATACGTTTGGGACAAAGTACTTACCTGATGAAATATATATATTCAGGTCTCTGACAAATCTATGCTCTTTTAATTTTTTATTAAAATTATACAAGGAAAATTGCTTAGCATCCCAAGGGAGCATTGACTGTACTGATTCTCATGGATATTTCATTTAAAAAAAAAAATTTACGTGGACTCTTTTCTACTCCCGTTTCTCCAGTGAAGATTGTTTCAAATAAAGCTGTCTGATATAGAAAGACATGGTTGCTAGGGAGACAGAGTCACGATGGCTGATGTTACTAGGGAGGATACAGAGGTGAGTCCCTGATTATAGAAGAGAACTATTTTTCATTCTCCTTGAAAGTGAGTCTTCTTTATATACAGATGACAAGCTCACCAACTCAGTAGGAATAAGACTTCAGAAAGAAATAAGAAATTTTAATATGTTTCCTCAGAGTGACGTAAATCTAAAGCTATTTCTTCAGGATGAATAGGGTTTATGCCCACCTAGATCTCATTCTATGGTGGAAATGCTTTTGGCAAATCCCACGTGGTGCAAATCTTTTGGCAAGCTCTCTAAGGCCTTGCCACCCGGGTGGAATGAAGACTCTCTTCCATCTTCACATTTGGTTAAGTACAGGCCAATAAACATTTATTGAGATCTGCTATGTGCTAGGCATTTTACTAGGGACTTTTAACACATTTTGTCATTTAATCCTATAATCCTGATGCAAGGTACTGTCATTTCAATAAATACTAGGAAATATTCTTTGTCTGTGGAAAAGGTGGGATTTGAATACTGTTCAGTGTCACTAAGTTCTTTCTTTTAAAATGTTTCCTGCTAGGGAAGAATAAATACATAAATATATCAATTCCATGTAAACCACATCACCTGTACTTTTTCTGTTAGTTTTACCAATACTTTTTAAAAATCCATATGTTGGAAAGTTTAATGAAAGACTTTCAGGAGATTATCCTGGCTTTTGAAAACAAAACATGGTAAACACTGCTTCATTTTACCATTAGATAGTTTAACTGGTGCCTTGTTGTTTGGGCTCCCTGTAGGATGTTAATGCCCACACAATTGAACTCAATTGGAAAAAAAAAAAAACTTACTGAGTAGATTCCTTGTATACAGTATTGTGCGAGGATGGGTAAGACTGTCACTATGAAGCTTTTGCTGTAATGCTGTGAGGATATTACCAGATGGTAAAAGGAAAGCATTTTGAGCAGAAGTCTTAAATGCTCCTTCAATAGTTGAGATTGGCAAACAGTCAATCCTATAACAATATGTTGCTCTCCAACTTTAGATACCTTCAATCTTCAACACTCTAGAACACTTTTGTGGCGTTACAAGGCCAAAGCCAAAGAGTGTCTGCAACTTCTGAGATGATGGAATTTTCATCATCACTAGTATCCACTTACAGAGACTGAATAAGGGCATATGCGGTCGACAGACACCCTTTAAAAAAGGTTGTGTTTGGGTTTGCACGTGAACAAGGCATGAGCCAAGCTGAAGAATGGAATGGGCACCCTATTAGCCTGAGAAGCCACATCTGGTAGCCCAGAATATCTTTTAGAAAGCAAAAGTGGATTTAAAAAAGACAGCAAGGTGCTGAGAGAGCAAGCTGTGTGACCTGAGTGAGATTTATGGAGGCAATTATTATGTCTGGGTCTTCAAAAATGGTGGAAAATTTTATGATCACCACCAGGCACTTGTAGCCTGGTCAGTGGAGATAGAAGAGAAAGGTTATTTAATGCTTCTCAATATGAATTTATTGCCCATGGGAATTAGGATTGAGAGTCTTTTCCATGTAGTGCTTTTTCTTATGCTATATTATTTTTTTAAGAAGTTAAAAGAAAAAAAAGAAAGGTCTCTTCCTCTGAAATGCTTGTTTGTTGATTCCTATTAGGGGCAGGACATTTGATTAGATGGACTAGAGCACATACAGAAAATGCCACCCTACTTGAATAGAGGTTGCTAAGAAACATAGTGTTTTGGGATTACTACCTTAATGGTTATCTACAAATTTAACACTGCCAATCTCTCATTTCACAGAGGGCATGGGCAAACCTTTAAATGACTCCAATTTTAGAGATTGTGATGCTGTGCATTAGACATCAGCCTTTGCAGCAGACCTGAGCCTTGAACATTGACCGAGATAAGAGATTTATGTGAAAGACAAGACTTGTTTCTAAAACTGCTGTCTCCTCATAAAACATGACAATCAAGTAGAGCTGTATGAGTTTGAAACATTGGAAGAGGAGGATGTATTCTTCCGCACACTTTGTGATTTTATCTATAAGCCAGCTTTCCAGGAAAAACCTTATGAACAGTTGTAGTAAAGATGACATATATCTATGCAAGTTGTTAAGGGAAATAGCAGTGTTAAAATAATCTGTAAGACTGCATTGTTCATAAATGAGCCAGTTGGTTTTGAAGGATTTGATTGAGCCCATAAGTCAAAATGGCCAAAGTATTTGTGTAAATTACCTATGTTGACATATCTAGGGATTATAAGTACATGTACAATTCACAGAGCATTCAGAAATTACTAGGAAGCCTTGGATGTGGTCTAATGTTGGCCTCCCTATAATACAGAAAAAGATACATTCAATTTACTCCTAAGGTATCTACTGAGTTACCTCAGGCATTGCAGATGTGACTATGGATTAGATATGGGGAAAACAATCTTACTAATAAATGAAGAATATTTACTAAATCCAACATTGCTATTGTGACAGATTGTGTCACACAAAATGGGTATTATTTGACCTTGGTTGTCGTGTCAGCCATCATTGCCTATTCTAGAAGATATTGGTCCATCATAGCAAAGACCCAAGAGACCTGCATATTTTTATGTTATAATCATAAGAAATTAAAAAAACTGTTTCATAAACACTTAAAATCTTTGTTCTTCAGACATACACAAATGACTGCTGCTACATTTCTTCTTTTTTTCCTCTTTTAACAGGCAGTGGCTACAATTGATTCAGCACTACTTTACCAGAATAAGCAAAGGTCTATTTGCCTTGCATGATATTAAATTAAATCAGTCTGAGAGATAAACAACTTACATTTTAATGCTTCACATTCAAGAGTTCATCTGTGCTAATATTTAAATAACACAATACATTTATCTTTCAGACTCAGATTCCATGTCTTGGTCTTCTTTGGTTTTAGGCTTTTGTTGAAAGCTCTAAATTTATTTTATCTTCCTCTTTTCCAGAAAGGTGAGAGTATTGCTGTAAACCTTGTTCAGCTAAAAAAACTGTGCAAATCTTACTTCAGATTTATCCACTGAGTTATTTATTTTACCAGGTTAGATCAAGACTTAGTCACAAAGGCAAATAATATAAAGCGATATTACCTGTAACATTCTTTTAGTATATTTGATAGAAGTATAGAATGACCACATCATCAAATAAGTGCCAATAAAGAAATTTGTTCATGTCATTCCACACTGATTTGAATTACTTCATTCCCTAAATCACTGAATATGAAGCAATCCTTCTAGGATTTCTATATAAATGTAGGTAGTTCTTTTTCAGTTTTCATATATCAGATGAACCAGTGGAGGGTAAATACATTTTCCTTTCAGTTTTTTCCCTCCTTTATATTGGAATATATTGTTACTGAACTGCCTCCATCTTTATGAAGGTATATATACATAAATGCTCTCTTTACACACACACACACACACACACACACACACGTATACTCATTTTGCCTCATGAGAAGAGATAATGTGAGAAAAAAAATTCAAGACGACACTATTTTTTCCATTAACTTGGGTAAGTTTCTAAACCTCAAAGAACTTCAGTTTCTTTATTTGCAAAGTGGAATTAATCATACTCACCTTTTTGGGGTTTTATGAAGATTAAATGAATATACAAAACAAATAGATCCTGACAAATTACGGGCAATAAAAAAGTATCTCTTTTCTTCTCATTGCTAATTGTTGAATACGTTAGCAGGGCAAAGCAAGCCATTCTTTACTTTTTTTCCACTAAGATCCAGGAGACATGGTAAGACTATATTTTACTTTTCACAATGTATAAAGTTGCCAATCAGAAGACATAGGATTTAATACTAGGAGATAATTTAGTACTAGGAGATAAACAATAATGGTATTGTTTCATGTATTTTCTTAGAAGGAACTGAAATATACTCATTTGAAATTTTATTAACCATGGAAACTATGCTATAGTTTGCCAAATTATTTCAACGAATGAAGTTGTTTTGAAATTTTGTGTTTTTTTGGAAAAGCTTGTATACAGCCCAAACCCGTTTTTGCACCATGAAATTCAGTTCACAGTTATGCCAGAAGGACTTCCTGATGAGTTTTAACACACCACAACTCTCAGATGTAGTAATTTACATCTAACCTTTTAAAAATTCTGTAAGTTTTAGGCATTTGTGTAGATAGTATCCAGTGATGGCCACTACCAGTTTCTTCCTTGTCTGCTCATGTATGTTGCCCCTCATGTCAAGAGATGGAGTCTAATTTCCATCCCCTTGAGTCTGGGCTGGTCTTAGTGACTAGTGTGACCAATAAAATGGGTCAGGAGTGATGCTTTGCAGCCTCTGAGCCTAGGCTATAAGAAGTTTCATATCTTCTTGGTTGATCCTTTGGGATGTTTCCTCTCAGAATCAATCTGACTTGCTGTGAGAAGTCCAAGACACATGGAGAAGACCTGTAGGAGCTCCAGCTTAGCCCCAGTTGTTAGCCATTATCAGTGACCAGCCATGAGAATGAGCCATCTTGGACGTCTAGCCCAGTGAAGGATTCATATGACTCTAGTCCAAGTAGCCATTGGAGTGCAACCACATAAAAAAGCCGAAGTTAGAACCAATCAACCTATAGAACCATAAGAGAAAAAAATAAATTGTTGTTTTAAGCCACCAAGTTCTGGGTGGTTTGTTATGTAACAAAAATACAGATAACCAGAGCAGCATTATAAGCAAAAACATGGTACTCAAACAAACATGTTCATATAAAGATGGGGTATCTGTTATGTTAAACCTAAAAATATTAAGCAATTTGTGCCCTTAATAAGACCTAAATCCTGTTTTTGATTTCAGTGTAATGAGGCTTCAAGAAATATAGTGAGTGTACAGTGTTAGATTTGAGGGGGAGAATTGAAATACAGCATTTTGGAGCTTGGAGTTTCATATGCATCCATCCATTCATTTAATATTGATTATGCAAAGCAATATGCTAGGTGCTGTGGGGGATAAAGGCATGAGTCAGAAAGCTGTACCAATATTAGCATTTTGGAAGGCCCTCCCTTTTCCCTCCGAAGACAATAAACCACAGTGTTCAAGTTTCCTGCTGGGTTTTCATTTGGTGTTCTCTCCAGTTTTCTTTCTTCCATTCTTTTGGCCATTTTTTTTTTTTTCAGGTTGTTTGTTTTTTTCAGTGTTTGGAAAGTGTAAAAAGAAAAAATAAACCCTTAATTTGAAGGAAAAATAGTTACTTACATAAGGACATGGTAATCTTCAAGAAAAAACAAACTAGTAATACTAGTAAGCAATGTAGAATTTTGGTGAAGATTTTTATTTTTATTTTTGGCTCCAATTTCTATTGACCCCATAAGATTACTGTTCTTTCAGTGTGATTTAAGCTCATGATCTGGTATAAATGACAGGATGGATAATAGAATTCTTATGTAGCCCAGATGCTTGAAATGTGATAAACCAACTATTAATTGTTTTCAAGTATTGTGACTTTGTGAAGAACATGGGCTTTGAAGAGAGAAAACCTGGACTCTTTCTAAATCTGACAGTTACTATTTTTTTACTTCAGGTAATTTTGAAAACACTCTAAGCCTAAGTTTCATTATCTATAAAGTGAGTATAAAAGTGGTCTTGATATTCAAAGGCTATTGTGAGTATTAGCTTCAGTTATGCACATAAAGTACTTGAAAGTGCTCTAGTACATAGTAAGAGAACCAACATTTTTCTGAGATCATGATCACGGGAATTACATTTTCTAGGGTGTAAAAGATAGTGATGCTGAGAGTTCAATGTGATTTTATTTAGGTTCCACAGTCAGTGGGGCAATTAAAAATTCTAGATCTATTTACTTTTTAGAAGTGGTTTTAAATTTTTAAAGAGTCATTTAAAAAGCAGTGCAAGCTTTCTTTAAATGAAATCCCACCTAGGTGGAACATTTGTTTGGTTGAAATGGGGGTGGGGACCAGTTTCACTTTCTGCAGTGGTTCTCTTATGACAAAAACCTAATGGTTTAGCAAAGTCCACTTTAAAAACTACTACACTAGGCTATTTTTCCTATGTTTGCAGCTCTATTTCTTTCTAGTCCTGCTTTGCCATGTGTTGTAAGCCCTCAAAACTCTATATTATCCTAAATGTCCTATGTCATTTCTTGCCTCCCTACAGGGGCTACAGCTTCTCACTCTGCCTGGCTAGTCCTAATCTGTACTTTTGGTATTCAAGATCAGCCTCTTTGCACCAGCTTGGAGGTGAAAGGATGTAAGGGGAATATGTATTAAGGAAAAAAAAACCCTTAAAATGCATTAATTTGCTATTGCAAATGTTTTATCCCAATTACAAAATGAAATCAAATACATTTCACCCTAATTGCTCAAGCCGACTGAGCTACATTTTCATCCCATAGTTTAAGTTGTATAATTTGGGATTTCTCCAAATACATTCTAGGGAAGTTGGTGAAGGCAGCTGGTGAACACAGATGTTATTTCATTAACATATTTAGTCAAATCTTGATAAATTCTAATATACATTTCCTTAAACCAGGAAGTTCCTTTCCTTGAGTTCCTTTTCTGACTTCCAGAAATTTTCAGGGATGTTGACCTGTATTCATGAAATTTTCCTGGTTTTAGTTCTTTTTATAGTGCCCACAGTAAGTCCAGTCCAAACTCCACCGACCTTAGAGTTGCTACCGGCTTCTTGTGCCCCTCAAGACTTTGCCTCTGCTGTCACTGATGAGGCTGGGTGTCCCTTATATTTGGCATAGGGGGTCTTAGAGCCTGCTCTTGAACCTGTAAAGTGTGAAGAAGAGCATCTCTTATGTGTTCCAACATAGGGAGGAACTAAATGTTTGCTTGAACAAATAAGTGCTTGAGTAGCTGGTAAGAGCTCTTTTAATTAAACAAAAATCAAATTATAAGAATAAAATATGCTTATTTTAAAATGTGAAACAATATTGGTGCATGTAGGTAAAAAGGGGGAATCCCCCATTTTTTGTCCATTTTGTTCAAGTCTTCTGTATATTTCTACTTTTTTGTTTGTTTCTATATCATATATTCATTTTTTTTTATCAGTGCTCTTAGGAGGAAAGAAGAGAGAATGAGGTAGTACTTGGGAAGATAATGGATGAAAATATACCAACTTTGTTTTGATTAGCATTGTATGATATATGTTTATCCATGCTTTCGTTTTCAACCTTTCTGTTTTTTCTGTTATGTTGTATCTCTTATAATTAATAAACAGCTGAATTAAAAAAAAAGTAGTCTAAAATTTTTTGTCCTTTAACTAGAACATGTAGTGCATTTAGTGTAATTACTAACATTTCAAATTGTCCTGTGTTTTCTCTCCTTTCTTGCTTTTGTAGAATTGATTATTTTTTATCATTCCCTTCTCCTACTTTGGAAGTTGTATACTGTATTATGCTTCCTTTCTTTTAGTGGTTTCCCTAGAAATTATACTGTGAATAATTAACACATCAAATTCTAATGTCAAACAAAACCTTTACCTTTCTCCTACACAATACAAATCTTAAAAACCTTTAATTCCATTTACTCTCCTTTTGATTTGTATTACTTTGCTAGGAAATTTAATTACATCATTTTTTATACTCCACAATACATTGTTACTATTATTAATTTTATATAATCAAAGCTCACTTGGAGTTACACAAACACCTACTAGTTTCTTTGCTATTTATTCTTTCTTGTATCTTGATCCCAAGGGTATCCATTTGGGATCACTTTCCTTATATATGAGGAATATCCTCTAGAATTTTATGAGTGAAGGTCTGCTAGTGACAAATTTTTTCAGTTTTTGTTTATAAGAAAAACACAATTGTTTTTAAATGCATATTTTAAAAATGATATTTTCCCTGGATATAGAATTCTAGATTGACAGTCACTTGTTTTCAGACCATTGAATGTATCATTCCACGGCTTTGGTCTCAATGAAGCTGTTGAGAAATGAGATGTCAGTCTGTTGCTTTAATGAAAGATTCCTCCCACCGTCCCAGCTTCTTTTAACACCATCTCTTTGTCTTTGGTGTTGTGCCGCTTTACTATAATGTGAAATTTCTTCTGATCGGGATGTATTAGGCTTCTTAAATCTGTGGATTGATGTCTCATCATTTCTGGAATATTTTCGGCCATTATCTTCCCAAATATTTTACCCGCCTCATTCTCGCTTTCCTTCCTTCTGAAGCTTTGATAGAAAATATGTTAACACACTAACTCTATCCTCAATCTCTCTTAAATTTCCTTTCATTTCCCCCCCACTTCTTTATTTCTTAATATTGCATTGTAGATAGGTTTTTTCTGACCTATCTTCCAGTTCTTAATTTTTTTCTTCAGCTGTGTTTAATTTGCTCAGAAGCATATCAATTGAGTTCTTAAATTTAAGTAAATGATTTTTTAGCTCTAAAGTATCTCTTTTATTCTTTTTTAGGTCTGTGGGTCACTTTTTATAGTGCCCACTGGTAAGTTAATTCTTCTCTTTATTAGGCATTTTATAATTTAGGATACTTAATCAAATATCTGAACTCTCATTCTGTTTTGGCTTTTTTGTTGTTGTTCTTCTCATAATGCTTGATTTGATGTGTACATAGTAAGTTTTAATCCTGAGTTGCTTATTTTCTTTGGGAAATTATTTATGAGAATTTTTGAGTCCCTGGGTGAATATGAATTTCTCTAAATATCTGGAGAGTATTTTTGTTTGTTTCTGCCATATGCTTGAAAGAATTATGTCTGGGACAACTTCAAACTAAACTTATGGTCTGAAGTCTTTTGGACCACACAAATGATATGGATTTGAGCTACAAGTCTATACAAAACTTGTTTAAGATTATGACTTCTCAGGGAAAATGTATCCTTTTTGCTCTCTTTAATACCAAGGCAAATTTTCTTGTAGCCTCCTGGAGGTGGGGAGGGAGGGATGAGATTACTTCTGATTCACTCTCACTGAGCATGTGGCCACCTGAAGTCCTGGATAATTGGTTGGCAAAAGTCACTTATACACTTTCTAACTTGGGGTAACCGTGTGCTTTGTTTTCAATCCCAAGACTCTCTGAGGCTGCAAAAAATGAAATTCAAGTTTCTGGGTTTAGAAAATGCCCCCATGGCAAAAGCAGCTTTGTCCTCTGCTTACTCTTTGGATTCTCTTTTCCACTTAGCTTTTGATTGGCAATAATTTACTACTTTGTTATATCATAAATATTAACATGACATTTTTATATTTAATCCAGTATTTTTAGTTGTTTTTGGAAAGATAATCAATCCATCCAAATTCCTAGCCACCATAATATCTGAAGCAGAAATCCCCATTTTTGTCTATACAAATCACGGTTGTCACTCAATCATACGGAGACTTGTCACATTTCTTCCTTTGTTATTAATAATTATTGGGTTGTATAACATTTTATTTGCATATGCCATCATTCCAACTATATTATAAACTCCCTAAAACAACTTTGCTGTGATCTGCATGGCACCTGAACAGGGTTAACATAACTGGGGGCCAGAATATATTGGCTGGTTGAAAAACTAGGGTACAATTTCTTCATTCAAGGAATATTCTGTTTTTTACTTATCAGTATGGCACCACTGATCCACTGGCAGTAAGTCATGCTCTTTAAGTTCTTTTCTCCATCAGTACTGATTAATTTGTACTGATCTTTCTCTATTCTCTGGGCAGGAACATTTGTCCCCAGGGGCTTGCATTCATGAGACAGAGGAGATTAGGGAATAGCAAGCAGACTTCTTGCAAGTGTGTGTGAAATGGTAGTGAGAGAGATGGTTAGTTTTCTTTCAATGTCTACTTCTACTTTTCTCCTGTTACAATAGGGTGTTTAGCTAGATACATGGCTTCCTAGAATAATAGAATATATTAGCCAGCTTCCTTTGTAGAGAAGCGTGAAATATAGCTATGTTCTGGTCAAAGGGACATAAGGAGAAATACCCTGTGGCAGCTTCTAGGACCCTTCCATGTGAGACAACTGGCATGGACACATTGAATTTTCTTATCTCTTCCCCTTAAAATGCTGCTTAGGATATATGTGATGGCTGTAATTCTGTCTCAGTCCATGAGGGAAGACCATGCCCAGAGGATGGCAGAGTGGAAAGTTAGAAAGAACTTGGGTCCCTGTGGACTTTGTGAAACAGGGCTGCCCTACTGCCTCTCTGGATTGTTCGCCTCTTTTTACCTGAGAGACAAATAAACTTCTTACTTATTTAAGTCACTTTTATTTTAGGTTTCTGTTGTTCACATCTGAACATTATCTTCACTAATCTAGTGAGTAAACACTTAATTCCAAAAACTATGTAGTCAGGGATTTGTTTATAAATATCTGGGATCCATGACATAACATCTAGTCACACTAATTAATGGTTTTTGTCAATCCTTAGAGGTGGGATTGGATGATAAATAGCATAACCTAAATATATAATATCTGTTTTATGTGTTTAAATTAAATGCATAGTGAACTCTACAGCTTTCAGTATGTTTTGAGTTTTATTATTCTATAATATCTATTCCAGGGCTTAGAATTGGTTAGCTTTCCAACTCATTACAATGTAGACAGGATAGCAAAATCCTACTATTGATGCCAGAAAAAAGAAAACCCAAAAATGATAACTAAAGGCAAATTCACTTACGGATAAAAATGCAGAAGTCCTAAGTAAAATAATAGCAAATTGAAGCAGTAACCATACATCATAACCAAGAAGGTTTATTTCCAGGTTTGCAACTATTGTTCAACATTAGGAGAGTTACCAGTGTGATTCATTCTGTCAATAAATTAAAAGTGTGTGTATGAAGGAGATCACTCAATAGATACGGAAAAATTCCTACTCCTGATAAAATCTCTTAGCAATATAGAAATAAAGAGAAAATCCTTTAACCAAACATACTGTATTTATAAAAGACCTTAAGCACAAACTTTACTTAATACTAAAATACTGGAAGTATTCACATTAGAGCCAAGCACAAAGCAAGAACGTTCACTACAACTGGTAGTACTCCACATTAGACGAGAAATCCTGTTGAATTCAATAAATTAAAAAAAATTATATTATGTAGAAATCATATAAGGTTGGCCTTTTATCATACTGTTTATATTATACTCTATATCAGGGGTCCCCAAACCCTGGGTCATGGACTGGTACCGGTCTGTGGCCTGTTTGGAACCAGGCCACACAGCAGGAGGTGAGCGGTGGGCGAGTGAGAGAAGCTTCATCTGTATTTACAGTCGCTCTCCATTGCTCGCATTACTGCCTGAGCTCTGCCTCCTGTCAGATCAGTGGTGGCATTAGATTCTCATAGGAGCGCAAACCCTACTGTGAACTGTGCATGAGGAGGATCTAGGTTGCGTGCTCCTCATGAGACTCTAATGCCTGATGATCTGAGGTGGAGCTGAGGCGGTGATGCTAGCGCTGGGGAGCGGCTGCAAATACAGATTATCATTAGCAGAGAGGTTTGACTGCACAGAGACCATAATAAATCAGTTGCTTGCAGACTCATATCAAAACCCTATCAGTGAGTGGCAAGTGACAGTTAAGTTGCATCTGGTGGCAGGCTTTATACTGGCAAGTGAGTTGATGTACTTCAATTGTACAACTGCATCTGGTGGCAGGTTTTAAGTCAGAATCCAACACTTATTTTAGTCTGCACATGGCCCGCCCATTATTTTATTTACCAGTTCCATCCGTGCCTCTTTCCTGCACAGTGCACTTGTCTCAGTCACAGTTTTGGTAAGCCTACAAGCTAACCCTAGCCAAAATGAGTAAAAAACAAACGTCACTGGAGAGCTTCTTGGAAAAGTGGGAAAGACACAATGATGAGAAAGCAGAAGACTCTAAGACTGCTAACAGAAAGAAAGCTGCATTTAAAGGAAAATACCAAGAGTGCTACTTAAATTATGGGTTCATTGCAACAGGTAATTCACATTCTCCAAGACGCTTTGTATAATACGTAGCAACCGGCTATCCAATGAAGCCATGAAACCTTCAAAACTGCTTCACCACATGGAGACCAAGCACCCTGCATTAAAACACAGACCTTTGGAGTTTTTCAAAAGGAAAAAACGTGAACATGAAGAGCAGAGGCAATTACTGAAGGCCACCACTTCATCAAATATGTCTGTACTGAGAGCATCATTCTTAGTGGCTAACCACATTGCTAAAGCTAAGAAGCCCTTTACTATTGGTGAAGAGTTGATCCTTCCTGCTGCTAAGGACATTTGTCATGAACTTTTAGGAGAGGCTGCAGTTCAAAAGGTGGCATGTGTTCCTCTTTCATCTAGCACCATAACTAGACAAATTGATGAAATAGCAGAGGATATTGAGGCACAATTGTTATAGAGGATTAATGAGTCCCCGTGGTATGCAATCCAGGTTGATGAGTCCACCAATGTTGACAACAAGGCAACAATGCTTGTTTTTGTGCGATATATTTTTCAGGAGGATGTGCATGAGGATATGTTATGTGCACTTTTGTTGCCAGCCAACACCACAGCTGCAGAACTATTCAAGTCTTTGAATGATTACACATCAGGAAAACTGAATTGGTTATTTTGTGTTGGTATATTACAGTCAGAGAGGCTGCCATGACTGGACGGCTTTCTGGTCTCACTACTCGGGTCAAAGAGGTTGCATCTGAATGTGTCTATGCACTATGTCATCCATAGAGAAATGCTGGCTAGCCAAAAAATGTCACCTGAACTCAACAACATTTTGCAGGATGTAATTAAAATTATCAACGCCATTAAAGTACATGCCCTTAACTCATGCCTGTTTGCGCAGCTCTGTGAGGAGATGGACGCAGAGCACACACGTCTTCTCTTATACACAGAGTGAGATGGCTTTCTAAAGGTAGATCACTGGCCAGAGTTTTTGAGTCATGAGAGACGCTCCAGAGATTTCTTTTAGAAAAACAGTCACCACTGGCAGCACATTTCAGTGACACAGAATGGGTTGCAAGACTTGCTTACTTGTGTGACATACTCAACCTGCTCAATGAATTCAATCTGTCACTTCAGGGGAGAATAACAACTGTGTTCAAGTCAGTAGATAAAGTGGCTGCATTCAAAGCCAAACTGGAATTATAGGGGTGACGAGTGAACATTGGGATTTTTGACATGTTTCAAACATTAGCAGAGATTTTGAAAGAGACTGAGCCAGGGCCTTCTTTCTCCCAGCTGGTGCATGATCACCTATATCAGCTTTCAAGAGAGTTTGAGCATTGCTTCCCAACCACAAAAGACCCCCGAACTGGGAAGGAATGGATCCACAACCCATTTGTAAATAACCCAGCGGAATAGACTTTGTCTGCGCTAGAAGAGGATCAACCATTTGAGATCGCAAATGACGGTGGCCTTAAAAGTGTTTGAGACAGCTTCAAATCTTCAAACATTCTGGATTAAAGTCGAGGCAGAATATCCTGAGATTGCCACAAAAGCACTGAAAAGCCTGCTTCCATTTCCAACATCCTATCTTTGTGAAGCAGGGTTTTCTGCAGTGACAGCAACCAAAATACTATTATGGAGTAGACTGGACATAAGCAACATGCTTTGTGTATCACTGTCTCCCATCACCCCCAGATGGGACCAGCTAGTTGCAGGAAAACAAGCTAAGGTCTCCCACTGATTCTGCACTATGGTGAGTTGTATAATTATTGCATTATATATTACAATATAATAATAATAGAAATAAAGTGCACAATAAATGTAATGCGCTTGAATCATCCTGAAACCAACCCCCCAGGTCTGTGGAAAAATTGTCTTCCACGAAACCAGTCCCTGATGCCAAAAACGTTGGGGACCGCTGCTATATATGATGTGATAATTTTCATATTACTTATATAACACATGATAATATAAATAATATATAAATCGTTATATATAATATAAATATCATATATATAATAAATATAAATATAATGCCATTGATGCAAAAAAAATCAAATAGACTGATGGGACTCAAACAGAATCTCCAAATAAATTCATGTATATATAAGAATTTAATATATATAATAAAGGTGGCCTTCGAGTTCATTTGAGAAATGCCTTCCTAAATAAGGCAGAAAATCTAGAATCTAAAAAGGAAAGAAACCAGAGAGATTTGATTTTTATAAACTAATGAAACAAACAAAAACACTGAGTATGTTAAAAGGTAAACAAATTTAAAAGGCAAGTACTAGACTAGTATAAAAATATGTATATATGTGTATATAATAAAAATTATTGCTTTAGCAAAAAATATGTACATATATGTGTATAACAAAGAATATATAAAAACCAATAAGAATTTAAATCACCCAATAAAAAGAAGGGCAAAGCATATGAAATATTACAATAAATGCATGAACTTTTGAAATAATACTAGCTCTGCCATGAAAATCAGGGAAATGAAATTAGAACAATTATGATATATATATATATATATATATATCATATATGTGATATACATATATCTCCCTAAAATGAGAAAAAAGTGAAAAAGAGTGATAATATTCAGGTTTGGTGAATTTGACGGGAAATGGTGACTGAATACACTATTTGTGGGAATACAAATTGGTTAAGCCTCTTTGAAGACCCTCTGAACATCTTTATCAAAATTAAAAAAAAAAATTAACACTTGAGCTAAATTTTAACCTTTATACATATAGGTAAAGACTTATGTACTTAGATATTCACCTAAGCAGAGTTTGTAATTAAGAATAATTGAGGGATTTCCCTTGCGGTCCAGCAGTTAAGACTCTGTGCTTCCACTGCAGGGGGCACGGGTTCCAACCCTGGTCGGGGAACTAAGATCCCACATGTCGCACCGTGGCCAAAAAATAAAAAATAAAATAAATTTA
This sequence comes from Balaenoptera ricei, assembly GCF_028023285.1. Lineage (NCBI taxonomy): Eukaryota > Metazoa > Chordata > Mammalia > Artiodactyla > Balaenopteridae > Balaenoptera > Balaenoptera ricei. Next base: position 32,108,784 of record NC_082643.1, read on the forward strand.
AAAATAAAATAAAATAAAATGTATTGTTGAGTGTTTAAAAAAATAATTGAGATTAGCCTAAATGTAAACCAATAATGGAATGGTTAAACATCAGCTTTATGAAACAGATATTCTGCCACAGTTAAAAAGACTTAGAAAATATCTATAAGACATACTTTTGAGTGAGAAAAAATGATGTTTTCAGAACAATGTGTATGGTATAATTTTCCTTACGAAAAAGTTTGTTGTATACATACAAATTCTATACTTAAATGCATATGCTAAAGCATGGATAAAAGTTATTGATGTCCTTTGGGAAGGATCTATGAGAGGCAGGGAGAGAAGCGCCTCAGGCGAAGTGAAAGATGGTAATTACTTTGTAACCTACATACTTTTGTATTATTTGAATTTATTTAAAAAATTACAGCCTAAGGAATTTTTAAAACAATTACAAAGATCCAAGATTCTTTCTTTCTCATTTGGGGTTATTCCCGCATGAAATGCTCTATCTGTTTGTAAGTCCTATAGAATTCCATGCAGCCATTTTAAGGAAACCCTGACTGATCATTAGGAATTAAGTATACATATGAAATAATTTTGCAGGAATAAAAGCAATATAAAATGTTAGTTATTGTTACAGTAAATGTGTAGGTATACTATGCTGACAGTGGTTTCACTCATAGTAGGTATACAGGTTCTAACAATGCCATTTGTTTAGGTGTAAACACAATTCTTAGATAGTGAAGACTTGGGCTAAGAGAGTGCATTTCTATTTCTTTTGAGATAACCTTAAAGAGCTTGAAAATCGGGGAGGAAAAAATTAAGTGAAAATTGGTAGAGGATCTGTTTCTAGAATGTTTCATGTTCTGCTAGCTCTAAAAATTCTCCTGAAGGGACAAATGCCCTTCACATATTACCTGTTATATGTGTTTTCCTTGGGTTAGGAAGAAGCAACTTCAACAAGTCCTTTTCAAGGAATCCTGTATCTTACTTGTAGCCACTGGAATGCCTATCACGTTTTCACTACTTGGTGGAAGCACATGTTTGTCAGATGAATACAAATGATGGTACTTGTTTTTTTGACACCATTAATATTCCAGAAAGTCAAGGTTTTCACTTGAGAAATAATGCAAACTTAAATTGGGAATTTATAATACCCAGTGTGAAACTGTTGAGACCTTTCTAATTTATGGTGAAAGAGAGGTGAAGAACTTGAAAAAGGGGGAAATGTTCTAGGTTATTTGATGTTAGAGGAAGGCAAAACGTTTCTTCTTTTATGGTTGGAGAAAACAAACTGATGAAAAGTGTACCAATTGTATTTTCACCAGTTACTGCTGATAGATTCAACTTCATATTGATTCTATTTATGAAACCTGATACCTCCTTTTGTGACTCAATTAAGAGCTCTGCCAGTGGACAGTGGGTCTAGCAACGCATTGGGAGACAGATTAGTGTGTCGAGTGCAGACTGAGACTAAAGGGACAAGCCTGTTGACTCCAGAAGACCTACATTTTCAACCTGCTGTTGAAATGTCAGCATCTATGGAAATTGCAGCCAGAGAGGCAGCACTGAAGTTTACTGTAAAATTCTGAGGTGGGAGGAGGTCCACTGAGGAAAGGCCTCAATAAAATGGAGGAAATTGAAAGCTTAGCAAGCAAAAATGCATGTCTGGGTAATATTACTAATGTGGGATTTCAGGGGATGAGTGTGTGAAAGAATGAAATGGAGACTCAGATGAAGAAACCGAGAACAAGGGACGTCATGAAGCAAGAGCTCAGCTCTTGCTTCATGTCTTGTTTCATTTCTTGATACATCAAGAGCAACATCCTGGGTCTGTCTACAGCCCTTTCTACTATATCTGGTTCGTAGTTTTCCCTTGGGAAGAGCAAGCCTTTTCTCAGAAACAGCACTGAAACAGGTCAACAAGGCAATCTCTATGGATAGAAACACAAGGGGTGGTAAGGCATATGGTGATTAAATATGTTGATCAGCTCAATAGTGGTAAAAGTACATTTTGGGATAGAATGTGGTTAGAAAGCTTCTCTTCTGGAACTGGGTAAAATGCAATATTAAAAGCCATATCAGTCGATACCAAAATAAAATTGGAATCAAACAAATTGAGATGCAAATATTTATAATGCAGATTCTAAGTTTACAGAAATGATTTTTCTTATTGAGAATAATGGCAGTTTAAATAATTATCCGTGCTTCTGTACAGAAAGTTTGATTGTTAGGAAACCATTAAAAATATCCCTGGGCTGTGTTAAATGCACGGCTTGGGTTCAAAGTATATTTAGCATTCTCTTTTGACAGTCTTTGTCAAAGGCATTTCTTCCACTTTAATTTTAATGGTAGGTGTTTGAACCTAACTACTTAGTTAATTCATTAATGGGTTCATTGTACATTTTCTGAGTGCACGTTCTGTACCAGATACTGTACTGGAGATAGAGTGGTGAATAAGACAATAGTGGTCCCTGTCATTATGGAGTTTTCAGTGTAGTGGACTTTGGTAGAACAGTACAATGTCCCCTTATCAGAATTTTTTAGATAAGTTTTTATACTATGTATAAAATTAATGCATAGTGTTAATGCACAATACAGGAAAAGATAAGGATGGACAAGATAGATGAAAAAGTGGTATCTCTTATTCCCATCTCTTGCAGACAACAATTGTTAAAGTTGTGACATATTGCTTTCAAATTATTTTTTGAAGATGTAGAGATCTATGTGCCTTTTCTACCTTTACCTGTCTATTTGTCATCTATTTATCCGTCTATTCCTCAACATGAATATACAGGTGCATGAGCACATGCACAAACACATATACAACCATTTTGTTAAATGAATAAAATTAAAAGAATACAAAGCATATTCTTGGCTAGTCCGTATCTTTATGCACATTTAAATTAAAATAATATATTCCTTTTTGAGAAATAATTCACATTCAGGTCCTAAAAGTTGAGTAATATCTAAATCAAAACCCCAATTTCCCATTCAAATCAAAGATTCTTCTCTCCATTCAACCTATTTCTTTTTTTTTCTTTATCTTTTTTTATTGAACTATAATTGACATACATTAGTTTCAGGTGTACAACATAATGGTTTGACATTTGTATAGGGATATTCTTATTTAGTAATTCTCAACCTGTTTAAACATTACTCTCCCAGAGAGCTTCCTAAAAATAACCCATGCATGGGCCTCACTTTCAGACATTCTGATTTACCTGGTCTAGAGAGGGGCCTTGGCAACTGTGTTTTTAAAAACTCCTTACGTGATGCTAAGGGGCAGGCAGAGCTTTAAAAAGTCCCAATACCCAGGCTATACCCCTTACCAGGTAAATCAGAATCTTTGGGTGAAGCCCAGACACACAGTATTTTTTTTTTAAAGATGCTCAGGTGATTCCAATGTTACACAAAGTTGAAAACCAATGGTTGAGACCCACTGAGTTGGTTGGCTTAAGGCTTAAGCATGTCAGCTGTTTAAAAAAAAAAACTTCCTGAACCAAGTCAGGTCTAGATAATCACTATAGTAGGGTCACCAGTAAAGAATTATAAGCTTTATCTACTCTGATAGAGGCTAATTTATGGAATCTCTCCTCAATTTCTCTATGAATGCAAAAGGGGCAGGGCAAGAAAGGTATGGAAATCACATGAGAAATATTTCAAAATACTTTTAGCACAGTAATTCATACCATATCAAACTCCATGGTAAATCATAGTGATGAACAAAATTGAGCAGAATTCACTTGGTTGTGGCTATAATGTTAAGAGGAGCACAACTTAGAAGGTATGTAATAGGAAATCATAGCATCTTCTTGTGAATTCTAGGACAGCAAATAAAATAACAATTACAATAATTTTCCTGTGACTCTTTAACTGTTAAAGATGCCAATGTAAACCAGATTCCTATATAAATTTCAAAGAATGCTAGAAAATACATTAAAAATATTAAATTCGAGAGAATTTCTGTTCAGAGACCAACTGAAGTATATAGTTAAGGTGTGCATATTTTATATTTATTTATTTTCTTTCTCTCTCTCTCTCTTTTCTTTCTTTTTTTTTTTTTTTGGCTGCATCGGGTCTTTGTTGTGGTGCCTGGGCTTCTCTCTAGTTGTGGCTTGTGGGTTTTCTCTCTCTTAGTTGTGGCACGTGAGCTCCAGAGAGTGTGGACTCTGTAGTTCGCTGCACACGGGCTCTCTCGTTGAGGCGTGTGAGCTCAGTAGTTGTGACATGCAGGCTTAGTTGCCCCATGGTGTGTGTGATCTTAGTTCCCGGACCAGGGATTGAACCCGTGTCCCCTGCATTGGAAGGCGGATTCTTTACCATGGGACCACCAAGGAAGTCCCAGGGTGTGCATTTTTAAGATAGAAGATATATCTCTTTTGCTTTTACTTAAAAATAATTTTTTTTCAAGCATTCTAATGGTCACGTGAAAGAGACACTTACTTGTTTTTTCATTACTTACCCTGAGGAAGAACAAACGTGGAGTAGACCTCCTGGATCACCAGGAATCAAACTCCACGCTCTTCATAATTATAAATGTCAAGTAATGGGGTAAGTCCAGGACACGACACTTATTCAGGCTTCCACACACATCTGTTTAAAATACTTAAAACAGACACAACATTTGCATTAGTGGCACAGTGGCATTTCTCTGTCACAACTGAGAACCATTTTAAAATTGTATCACTTTTAGTCTCTATACTGATTTAAACAAATAAAACAAGATTTATATCTACCATGTAGGAGCTTTCAGTTCAATATATAGGGACACTGCAGCTTCATTGCTCAAGAAGTTCCATTCAGCAGAAGAAAAATAATGGATGAATTCTGTGGCTCTTGTCTTTCACCAGAAAGACGTTAAGTGTTACAAGGGAGTCACTTCACACCTGAACTCTGCTGCCTGGAAGGTGAAAGGGAAGTGGAGGCAGCCAATCAGCGGCCCGGGATGGCGATTTCCGCCCCCATAGCCCGCCCATGCGCTGACGTCAGGGAACTTCGGCTTTCCCGGCGACGAGTCCGCCGGTCGGAGCACTGTCACATCCAGACAGCCGCCCGGACCCGACGCCCGGCCCAACCCGGTCCAAAGGGTCAAGACCAAGGGCCCTGGAGCTCAGCCCGCGCCTCGCCGCCTGTCTGCCTCCTGCGGTTCGCCTCCTGCGGTTCGCCTCCTGCGGTTCGCCTCCTGCGGTTCGCCTCCTGCGCGCGTGTGCCAAGGCCACCCGTCCATTCAACCTATTTCTGACCCACGTGGCGCAAGGGCCCACAGTGAGGAAGGTGAGCACGATTTTTTATCAAACTTCCCTCCTCAGCCTGCTCTTGGACTCTCCACTATTTGAACAAGGGAGGGGAAATTAGAGAAAAAGAGACAAAGTCTTAGTACTAGTTTAGTTCTCCCTTGCCTAATATTGCTGGTTAGCCATGTCCGTCGTTTTAAAAAGTGTCCAAATATTTGCAGTGATTGGAATGGATTTCTAGTTCTTTAGAGGCAGTTTGCACTTGCATGTACACACGTACATGTGCGCACGCACACACACACAAAGTTGTGCTCCACACTGTTTCCACAGACATCTCTAACTTCTTGACATGTCCTTCCTCACTGCACCAAAAGCTCCCACTGTCCCTCTCGGATGGGTCACATCCCTCATACCGCTTAGCCCTCAGGAATCTTGTGCGTCCTTGCCTTGCTAAATGGTTGACATACCAGCTGCCCCATACAACTGTCCTATGTCCTTACCTTGCTAACTCAGATGACTCCAGCGCATTGTCTTCTTTCAGATTGAGAAGCAGTTTGCAGTCTCCCCAAATTCCAAGAGATACCCATCAAGCTCTGTAAAAACTCTCACTTTATTTCAGTTCTGTGCGACAATAGGACCTACCGTTCCACGGGGTTGGGGCTCGTGAGTGATGCCAATCTCTCTATTTTGTCCTATTCCTCTATGATTGTTTCCTTTTGGAGCATTTGAGAGACAGTTTGAAGGGAAGGGAAAATGCCATTATACCCTATGTGAGTTTGACTAATCGTCTCAAAGTTGCTCTTTTTTTTTTTTTTTTTTCCAAAGTTGCTCTTTAATCCACTTTTGACTTCACTTAAGTAGGTTAGAGGTGGTGGTGGAGGGCGTTAATAGTTAGTTGCTGGACCTGTTCTACTCTTTTCACTGAACCTCCATGGATGGGTCTAGCATCTCTCTTTAGAATGTGCAGTTATTTATAACCCATTGTTCTCAGTTTTGGGGCTTCAGCCAAAATTCTAAGACAACAGGAAGAGTCCTATTCAAATTCCTGTCATATATATATATATATATATATATATATATACAGAGAGGGGGGGGAGAGACACACAAAGTTGATTTTATATTGCTTATGCAGTGCTTTCTAACTTTTCAAAACTTATAATTATATCCTGTGCATTTAATCATGTCATTATATTTTGGAAGTGTTTCATATTATTTCATCTAATAAAAGTGTCATAATTTATTTCCCTTTTTAATCACAAAGTGTTGTTTTTTGCTATTTGATTATAACAGTAATATCTACTCATTAAAGATATTTAGAAAATACAAAAAAGTACCAAGAAGACAACAAGACCATTTGTAATCCCATGAAAAAGAATTACCTACAGTTTTGTATGTTCCCTTCTAGGTTTTCTTTCCCTGAATAGATATAGATAGATATATGGATATATAGAGGTGGTTGTGTCTATGTGTATATATATATATGCATATATCTACATATATGCATTTTTAATCTCATTAATACTTTGTATTATCATACATCTGCATTTAAAAATGAATGAGGCTTCTACTGTATACAGTTTTATATCCTGTTTTCACTTTCAATTATATTTTAATCTTTCTTCATATTCGAGGTATTTTAAAAACCTACTTTTTATTATCATAAAATCACATGCATTAGTTACAGAGAATTTAGAGGATATAGATTAGCAAAAAAGAAAGTAGTCACAACATTAACTTTTTGGTATTTATCCATTGTGAATCTATCAAACAGCTTTTAGGTAGAAATGAGGTCACGATAATATGAATAGTGAAATCTCACTAGCTCTTCTGCAGAGCTCTCTCTCCTGTTCCCACCCTCTCCAGTTATTTATGGGCGTTCCTCACCTTAGAATGCTAGTCATTCTGCTTCTGCTGCTCGTTCATCTGTTGGTAGCAGCTGTATTGAGATGAGAGAACCTCTTGGGTGGCTGTGGTGTCAGCTGCATGCTCTAGTCCCCAGAACCACGACTTTTTGCCCACCTGGGAGCTCAGTCCAGTTTGTTTTACTGAGCTCCTTCTCTCCCTCCGATTCTCTCCAGGGACCTCATAGTTCTGCCCTGAAATCTGTCCTTTGTACCATCATCCGTCCACCTCCCATGGTCTGAGAGTTATGTCTGTGTGTATGTGCAATTTAATTGTAGATACAATTCAAAAAAACATACCCTTCCCCAGGGGGTGCTTCAGCCCTGCTGTAATTCATTAGAGTTGTTAAGAGGGAAGCTGACACTGGTAGTACATGGTTACACACACACGCTTTTATAATTATGAGATAATTTTTATAAAATACATGATATTCTATACCATGTGCTTTTCTGAGTGTGTTTATCATGAAATATTTTATGTACTTAAATATTTTTATCTGCATATGTATGTGTACATAGTGGTTTTAAAGATGGGTCAATGGATTCTTTGACACTCCTCTACTCAAGAGGTACAGCTTAATTACCCTACCCTTGAACGTGGGCTGAACTCAGTGACTTGCTCCTAGTGGAAGGACATCACTTATAATATTAGATTATAACAGACTGTGCATCCATCTCAAATGCCCCCCCCCCCTCTCAAATCTGACTCAGAGAAACTGGAGAGAGTAAAAATGATTATTGTTTTAAGCTGCTTAGGTTTGGGGTAATTTGTTATACAGTAATAGATAACACAGGATAGATACATGATAGATAGATAGATAGGTAGATAGATAGATAGATAGATGATAGATATAAAGAACATATAAAATACAAACTTGTGACCTAGCACTTAGCTTGCAGCATGCTTTGCCACTTGGTATATCCTGAATACTTTTGTAAGTCTTAAATTTTATCCTATAATATCATTTAAAAATGATTGCTAGCGTTCTGTGGTATAAATATAATTCCCTTCACCCTAATACCAAAGTTTGGTTATTTAATTAATTTCTAGTTATTCATAATTAACAATCCTGTGATGAACTATACAACTGTATCGTCAGGATTCTTAATTGCAAGCAACAGAAACTTTTTCTTGCTGATTTAAACAGAAAAAGGAGTTATTAAAGAGGTATTAGACCTAAAATGACTTTAAAATAAAAAGTAAAATAAACCCCTGAAAAACAAAAGAAAACAAAAGATATTAGGAAATGAACAAACAATGTACTATATAGCTCTATGGAGTATAAACAGCTGCAGAACGCATCCAAATAAAACCATAGAAACTGTTCAGTGAGGAAAATGAAGTCATCTCAAAACCTTAAATGCTGATCCAATACCAGCAACACTCACTGGTCTTGCTGGCACCACTGCCATACTTGCCCTGGGAATTCTCCTTGTTTCAGCTGCCACAGCTACCTGGGAGGATTCTCTTGGCATCTGCTTCTTTTTGATACTGACTCCTGAGTCTGGGGTTGATGAGTGTGACTGGTGGAGCCTTTGTCACAGGCCCATGTCCTCCAACGGAGAAGGGAAAAATGAGAACTTGGCAATTTTAGTTTCTATACTGGGAGATAGGTTGGATCTCTCAATGAGAAGGGCGGTTAGATACTGAGAAGTGAAAAAAGAGGGCCAAACATGCCCTGAAATCCACGTTGGCGCATGCAACATTGACTTGAACTCTTCCTCCAATAGTTAAAAACATTTTCCCTCCAACTTAATGCAGCTAACCTTCGTGTTTCCAAAACGCATTCTCTTTCTCCCCCAAAGGGGAACACTACAAGTCTCATTCCTTACTGCATCCTGACAAATCCATTTTTCTTCTACTTGATTTATAATCCATTGTAATCCTATGGGGCACATTGAAAAGTTGTTCAACACCAACACATCCTCTACAAAATAGAGGGAGGAAAGGGTAGGAAAGAAGAGAGAAGTTAATTAAATATACAAACACAGGGGAGGAAGAAAACACAGGACATTGTTTCAGTCCTCTTTTTGTAACTGGTCATGAGGCTGAAAGTTGGCAGTTAAGACTTTTCTCTTCCATTGCTCATTTCACATATCTTTTAAAAAATTTAGCCAATACCTCAAATGTTCAAGGTTCTTTACCTGATGTGGTGTCCCAAACCTTCATTCTTGAGAAATCTAAGCCTTTGGTTGTCTTTCCTACATAGATGGCCATGGTCTCCCAATTAATTTCATCACTTAACAGATAAGACCAGGAAGCACCCCAGGGCATTCTTTGAGTTCTTTCAGTATTTCTTACTTTCCTAATTATTGTGCAGCAGCAATTCTAATCCCTCTTGACAGTCAGGATCAATCTCAAAAGTCAACACCAGAATTCCCTTTATTGTGTATTTACTTAGTGCATGAAGAGCCTGAATTGGCCTGGTGGTATTGTCAATTTACCAGTTAATGACTCCATTGTTGTATCTTCTGAAGCATTCCTACCTTGGTTACTAGGACAACCAAACCAACAGCACCCAGAGTTTCATGGATGGAAAGCTAAATTTTGAGAATGCCTGTATTTTGCGCAGGGCCTTTTGAAATCTAGGATTTCTTTTCCCTTTTTGGTCAATTGATCATAAACACCTCTCCATGATAGCTGAGGCAAAAATAAAAGTAGGGATTAGTAATGTGGCTCCAAAAACTTGTGCCTTCAGAACCTAATCAAGTCCAGATCTATATATCCATTTCCATTTGATGATGGAGCACTTTGGGGTATACCTGACTTCATAGACAAGTGGATTAATACACAAATTCATAACGTAACATTGCACGTCCCATGGTCACATGTTTAGTTGTAGCCTGGTACCAGAGACAAACCAGGATCTATTATTCAAAATAAGCACAGACACTTGAGAAAAGGGTAATGACTTTGCCCACAGATTTCTGCTGTGATTCTCCTATAGGGGCTGGCCGCCAACTTAACCATTAGATTTCCTGGGTATAAGAACAAAGTAGTGAAGCTACTTCCAGAAGTGTCTGGTCAGCTGAAGAGCCTTCTTTTCCTATGGGATCTTACTTGAAACTGGCACCCTTTAATATGTCTTGTAAATGCTCAGATGGCATACTCAAAAGTGGTTATGTTTTCTCTCCTAAAACAAAAATGGCCCAAGTGTCATGCCCTTTTGTAGTGGATATAAAATATTGTACCTTATTATCTACTTTGTTTGGGAGAGCCCATGTTGCCCTGGAAACATCTTTTAGATAAGTTAATATTAGGCTTCTGTATTTTTGTGCCTTTATCTCCTATTTTCTGGCAAATGTGTATTTTAGCCAGGTATATTTTACCTAGGCGTCTAACTATTTCCCAGGAACCAGAATAATGTCTGTCAGATGGTGAGTCAATCCACTTCTCTAAAGGGAGTCCAGCTTATCTCTTATCAAGACTCATAAATATGGGATTTCCCATATATAGGAGTCTCAGGAAAGTGACAAATGTCTACTACAATAATGAATGATTCCCATTAGGTCCGAATTTGCAGTCAAGTACGAGTAACAACTCAAAGTACTTACTGATTTGAATGAGCCTGAGCAATACAAGTACACTTGATAACCAGGCTCTTAAAAAGGAAGACCATTAATTAAGTGCATCTTTCAAACATAAAACCCCATGGACTTCTAATTACTTTTTATCATACCTTGATTCTATGGCAAGACATCCTTCAGAATTTTTGATTTGTGTTGTTTTGATGTGGAAAAATGTGAATGTTTCTTCAAGGACAGATTCAAATTTTCTGAACAACACTAGGCTCCCGTGGTCATTTGTCCTGGGGACAAAATGGATAGATGAGTTTAGACCAGGTTGGGCAAGAGTCACCCACTACACTGAATCTATCATGCTTTTCTTCCCTTTTTAATAACAGAAAAGGGGATAATTCCTATGTGGTTAATTTCTTGTCTGTGCAGAGGTGGGGAAATATTACCAAATTGTTAGTTTGCCCATACTTTATAAGAAATTCCCTGCTTACTTTTTCCTGTTTATTCAACAGGTCCTCCATCTTGTTCTTGTTTGCCCAACCCAGTCATTTGGAATTTCTTTATCTCTTTTCATACACATTTCCCACAAGACATTCCAAGGGTAATTACATAAGCATAGCTTTTAATTATTAAGAGAGAACACTTAGGGAATGCCATATTTAAAACATTTTTAATTCCAATTAAGTGAAAATTTTACTACAGGACACAGGTATTTCAAGTTATGAGGAATATCTGATGGGTGAGTATTAGATCACTTTATATTATGCTTATAAGATACATACTGCACATGTCTATGATTATTTTTATAAGTGAAATTTCTGGGTCAAAAGGGGTACATGTTCATAAGGGGTTGGAATAAACTTGGCCCCAAGAAAAAGACGAATTAATTTATAACTCTACCAATAAGTGTAAAAAGAGCTTATTTCTTCATACCTTGGCTAACCTTAGATACTACAAATAAAGACAGTCTTTGACAATTTGTTAGATAAAAGGTGTTAGGTGTTATCTCCTTTTAAAAAATGCACAAATCACATATTTTTATAGGTTTATGTCATTTTTTAAATTGAAATTTTTGTCTTATTGATTTCAAAGAACTTTTTATATATTAAGGATATTAAGCATGTACTTGTCATTTATAGCTAAAACATTTTCTCCAGTTTTTAATGTGGTTCTAGTTAGAAGAAGTACAAGTATTAAGTATATATGTGGTAAATATATTTATATTTTCCTTATTTTTTTGCCTAGATAAATTTATAGCATGCCTAGAAAGTATTTATGCTAAATTTATATAAATGTTCTCCTATAATTTCTAATAAAACATTTTGTTTATTGCTTCAATATAAATCTTTATCCAATCTGTAATGTGTTCTGGGGTATATCTCAGGGGTACTGATCCAATCTTTTTCCTCAACAATAAGATACTCAATTTATTAAATAAACTGTCCTTTCTTCCCTGATTTAATGCACTATCTTATCCCACACTGAATTCTTAAGTGTGCTGGTACTTAGCCTGTTTGTGGACACACTTTCTTGTTCCCATTGTTTGGTTTGATTCTGTGCCTCTACAATGTTTTGATTATTGCAGATTTTTAAACATTTTATACATTATATTCAGTTTTTAGTTTGACTTTATTTGGTGAGAACATATTGTTTTCGAATGAAGTTATTTTCTAAATTATTCAATTTGTCAAAACTATTTAATCAGGAGTTTTATTCCTAAGACATTCCTATAAAGTTGTTTTGAATTCACATTATATTCCTAATTTAAGTTGTTATTTATGACATTTGTATTCATCTCCAAAACTATATTAGTCACAGTTTTTTAGTTTCAACAATGTTTAACTGGTTTCAAGACACTATGTTGCCTTAGTAGATAACATATTCTATATTTTACAGGTCTTTGTTTTGATTCCCTTTTTAGTGAGTTCAAATTAGACTTGGAATATTTTGTTTTCCATGGATCCATCAGTGATATCCTTTATTAGCTCATATAGATACATACACATGAACATAAACACACATAAGTATATATCTAAAGCTCTATTCCTGTTGCTGGTATATAAGTTGATATTTTAGCTGGGTATAGATTTGGGGGGAGATATAAAATTTTTTTCCTTAAAAATATCTGTAGATGTTACTTTTTAGCATAATTATTTATTTATTTATTTATTTATTTATTTATTTATTTATGGCTATGTTGGGTCTTGGTTTCTGTGCGGGGGCTTCCTCTAGTTGTGGCAAGCGGGGGCCACTCTTCATCGTGGTGCGTGGGCCTCTCACCATCGCGGCCTCTCTTGTTGCGGAGCACAGGCTCCAGACGTGCAGGCTCAGTAATTGTGGCTCACGGGCCCAGTTGCTTCGCGGCATGTGGAATCCTCCCAGACCAGGGCTCGAACCTGTGTCCCCTGCGTTCGCAAGCAGATTCTCAACCACTGCGCCACCAGGGAAGCCCCTAGCATAATTCTTAATTTTGATTTATTATTCAGATGGCTCTAGAATACTGCTTATTTTGTCCCAGAGGACTGTGTTTTGGTATTTGACCTGTTGCATATCTTAGATATCACTTTGTTATTAGATTATCACTTTGTTATTCTCATGTAAAATGACTATTTTGATATGTTTATACTTATTAATTACTTCATTGTCTTTCACATTCTGTGTTCCTGAGTATATATCTGGGACTTTCTTAATTTCTTTTTATGAAGCATACTATTTTTCTGCCTATATACTTATTCTTTGTTTTTATAATTAAAAATTTTCTTCAACAGGGTTTAGGTAGTTGGCATCTTTTCAGTGAAACTCCCTGCAGCATGTAGATATAAACAGCAGTCCAAAGTACTCATTGTGCTTGCACTGCAGTTTCAAAAGGTTTTCTACAGTTACAGCCTTGATTTTGTCTTCTGTTTTAATGTTTTGTTTTTTTCTTGGGATTTTTGTTTTGGAGTCACTACATGGTGGGTTATTTTTCAGTTTTGTACGTCTCATCACTGATTTGATTTTTCTGTGCTCTTCATTATACTCTATACTGATTTTAATACAGATTTTAATTATTCTGTTGAAATGCTATTTTTATCCCATCATTCCCTTATTTCATCCAACTGAAGGCTTATACCTGGACCTTCTCTCTATTCCACATTTCAATCATGTTCAGTTTTATTTCAATTTGATGTATATCATTTCATTTGTTTCTCTAATTTTTTTTTTTAACATCTTTATTGAAGTATAATTGCTTCACAATGGTGTGTTAGTTTCTGCTTTATAACAAAGTGAATCAGCTACACATATACACACGTTCCCATATCTCCTCCCTCCTGCATCTCCCTCCCTCCCACCCTCCACATCCCACCCCCCCAGGCGGTCACAAAGCACTGAGCTGATCTCCCTGTTCTATGCAGCTGCTTGTTTCTCTAATTTAATAAGAGTGCGTGCTTTCAGGAGATTTCTGATAACATCAAATGATGCTTTCTTATAACTGTAAGTCTTCTGCCCCTTGAGTGTATCTTTTCCTTTTTTCCTTGTGTAGAATCTCTTCAAATTTTCTATTATTTAAAATTTATAATTACCCATTCTTGAATAAAAGAGATTAACTCAAGCCCAATGTTTGTCATTAAGCCACTTACCTAGTTGTGTCTAGATGTTTCTTGTTAGATCTTAAGCTAGTATTTGGATGATGTGCACAATTATAAGCTGAATTTTGGAGAGTTGTGGTAACTTGGGTAGTGTCAGCTCTATTAGACTGTAGAGGAATCTCTTATTGCTGTGGCAAGCTTATGGAAGGTAATTTTTCCTGAATAACTTGAGGCATTATATGTTTCTTCCTCTGTTAGGGGAAGTGCATTTAAAACTCCAGTCCCCTGACCTGCTCTGAGAGTTGTTATTGTCCCTGTCACTCTTGGTTCTGGCCTCATATCCCAATGTGCCATTACCCCTTCACTTTATTTGCTTATTTATTTATTTTAAAAATTTGTATTGGAGTATAGTTGGTTTACAGTGTTGTGTTTCAGGTGTACAGCAAAGTGAGTCAGTTATACATATATCCAATCTTTTTTAGATTCTTTTCCCATATAGGTCATTACAGAGTATTGAGTAGAGTTCCCTGTGTTATGCAGTAGATCCTTATTAGCATCTATTTTATATATAGTAGTGTGTATATGGGATTGACATATACCCCTTCACTTTAAATCTGACAATTGTTACACATTACTGAAATTGTTGTTCATTAATCGGAGAAAAGTAGGAACGATAAGTGTGAGAGAAGGATGAGCAGAAGGGGAGAATTCTCTTGAGTGCTAGTAAGGAAATTTGACATGAACATTGATTAATATTCAAAATATTACTGCTGCAACTTTGCAGCTCTGTCTGTGGTGTGAGGGTAGGTACAGTGTTCTCAGAAGAGAGAACATGTATATAGGCCAATAGGTGGGAGAGCCCAGGACTGTAAGCAGATTGTATGAATGGACTGCATATAGAAAAGGATGAGAAAGGATGAGGCCGAGGAGGAGGCCAAAGTATTCATCACTGTATATACCTGCCTGTGGAGTTTAACTTTATCTTGAAGGATGTATTGGAATGTTTAAAGCAGGTGTGTGACATGTTGGGACAGAAAGATCTCTTTGGCAATAATTTGATTGGAGCAGGAGGAGACTCCTGATTCAGAGAGCACATAGAAGTCATTGCAATGGTCCAGGCAAGAAAAAGGTAACATTCTGGAGGGAAGATGAAAGACTTTGTGATTGGAGTAGAAGGCAAGGAACAGGGAGGAATCTAGAATGATTCTTATGCATTTGGTTCATGTTACAGGATCAATGAGTGTGACATTCACTAAAATAAACTGATTTGTTAGAGCTGCAGTATGGTGTGATAATGAATTCAACTTTGGAATTTCATTAGTGATTTCAGGTAGACAATTTTCTACATAGGCAATGATCATTTCAACTTTAGTGGAACAAACAAACCGAAAATGTTTCCAAGGATAAAATGAACTAAGTTTTTAGCATGTATGTACTGCCTATTTAAACCATTTGGATTGTAGTATGTCGCTGTTAAGGCCAATAAAAGGGAGAAAATAACCGGCCAGATCAGTATTCAAATCAGGGTTGAGTTGGCAGCATGCGGGAGTGAGAAGGAGCTTAGCTTTGGAAGACAGGAAATTAATATCCTTGCGAAGTTCACTCATTAACAGTGGTATTTGGGGCAAGGCAGTTAGTCATTTGGTTCCGCAGTTCCCTATCTGTAAAAGATAATATCATCTTTCAGATTATTTCAGAGTCTTAAGATTTGAACTAGATAACTGATATGAAATTGCTGCCATATGCTAGTTTCATATCTGGAATGTTGAGAAACAAAATATTAGATATTTATTGGAAATTTGCATCAGGGCAGACATTTTCTGGCAGATTACCCTATGATGTAAATAAGACTAGGCTTCTGTGCATTTTAATGCTACCTTTGACAAAAGAATATATTTAATTCATTTTTTTAACATAATAGTTTGGAGACTAGGACACTGCAAATGTAAATGATGACACATTAAAAATAAAATAAAGTTAAATAGCAGTACTTAGCACCAGAGAGGATATTTTTTGCAATTTTTTTAATTAGCATTTTCCTTTATTAAAAATACAAGGAAAGAGAAAAGAAAATAGTTTTGCATTCAATATTAATATAATTTTCAACTCCTGAGTATGATTACATCATAAATATCACAGCCAAACTTCTTATAGAACTAAATACAGAGCATTTCATATTCTTTCAAACAAGTTCACATAATTAAGAAAGTGTTTTTCAAATGAAATAGAATTATCTCGGTTACTCTGCTGTATTTACATATGTCTTTCATGAAGAGCTATTTGGCAGTAAATCTAGCTGTTCTTTAAATAAGCATACCAAAATACTTCTTCAGAGTCTAAAGTTCTGCTAAGAGGAAAAAAATCCACACCAATTTTGCCTCTGAAAAGATATTATCACTGCTCTTTTTGTTGGTCTAGAGACAAAATGTTGGAGAAAATGGAATTTTACCAAAAACAAGTTAGGAATTCTCTTCTACAGAATCTTATCCTACAGTTTTTTATAAACCAATAAAAATTAATAGATTATAAAAAAAAATCCCTACTTATTTACTCAAAGTATTTTGGAATAAAGAAACTGATAATTATTTACCTAGTTTCAATCCTGGGTAAGCTCTCCTTGGGCAGAAGTTCAAATGAAAGGTTTAACCATTGCAAATTGTTTTTGTCATATGAAGCCTTACACATTCAAAACTCAAAACATACAGGCCCCACATCTGATTGGTAGATGTAATTAGCTAGTGTCCATTCAGCACTGTGGGTTTCATTACCAAGTTTAAATTTTGGGGTGTGTTATCCTTCAGAGATTCTATTTCAATTCTTTTGTAAAAAAAAAAAAAGAAGATATTTTAACTGTTGAATGGTTCTGAGAGTCACCAGCTTATATCTGAGTGTCATGGACATTCCTTTTGATTCCAGGGAATTAGCGTTGTGATTGGTTTAGAGCTGGTCTTTGCAGTTAGGCTGCTTGGGTTTGAATCCTGGCTTGGCCTCATATTAACTATGTGACTTGAAACGCATTGCCTTCCTTTGCTGTGCCTTAGTTTCCCTAATTATAAAATAGGCAAAATAATAGTACCTATCTCATAGCTGTTGAGAGCGTTATATTAGTAAATATATAAAGTGTTCCTGACACCTAGTTAGTGCTCAGTAATTAAAAACTATTGTTGTTATTATCAACTCAGAAAGAATTATCATAATATGAAGATGATAAACAATGAAAAGGAAAAGATTAGGCTCTTTAACTGGTGCCCTTGACAGGGATTTGGGGAGGGAGGAATACATCATTGATGGGCTCTGCCAAACGATGCCTCCTCTTCCTAGTGCTTGGGATCAATCTTGGAAAACCAAGAGGAGGGGGAGTGTATCACTATATCCCTAAAATGCTGGCGACCTAACTGGAACCTTCAGTTCTTTTCTTATTGGTAAAATTCATTCCCAAATAAATCCCTCCTCTCCCTTTCCCTGCCCCCGCAAACTAGCAAAACCCACATGCCTCATTTGAGAAATACATGTGCCAAGTTTGAAATTTTAAAATTCAAACTCCTTTAATTTTTTTGCATACACATAAATTCTGGCAAATTTCAATGCTGGTTAAAAAAACACGTTTTTGCTTGTTGGAATGCTATTATTGCTCCAAACGATTGAACAGATTTCTTCAGCCTTTCTAAATGAAATTCATTTCTGAGAAGACAATAAGGATGAAGAATTTCTTCCTCAAGGGTCATGCTGGGGGAAGCTTAGAAAGTACTGTGCTGGTGCACATAGCACACAGAAAAAATTTCCTCTCATCCATAACTGGTTATTTTATATGTTTCTCTTTTTTCAAACTCCCTTTTCAAACTCCCAGTGAGAACAACATAGCCTTGACAAAATGAAGGATGAGTTGCAGTTTCAACCTGTAATCCTCACATAACCCATTATGATGGATAGTTTTGTTGTCAAGTTGGGTAGGCTATATTACCCACTTTTCAATCACGCACTCATCTAGGTGTTGCTATGAAGTTATTTTGTAGAAGTGGTTAATATCTGCAATCAGTTGACTTTAAGTAGAGTATCCTTGATAATGTGGGTGGGGCTTATCTAATTGGTTGAAAGGCCTAAGAGCAAAACCGAGGTGTCCCTGAAGAAGAAATTCCGTGTGAGATCTGCTGTGTCAGCTCCTGCCCCAGAGTTTCCAGCCTATAGGCCTGCCCTGCTAATTTTGATCTTTACCCAACAGACCCCCTCATATCATAAGACAATTCCTTGAAATAAATAAATCTCTTTATCTATCTATCTATCTATCTCTGGTTCTGTCTCTCTGGTGGAACCCTGACTGATAAACTCTTCATCTCAACTGTGATATAAAATGTAAAGTACCGGGGCTTCCCTGGTGGCGCAGTGGTTGAGAATCTGCCTGCTAATGCAGGGGACACGGGTTCGAGCCCTGGTCTGGGAGGATCCCACATGCCGCGGAGCAACTGGGCCCGTGAGCCACAATTGCTGAGCCTGCGCGTCTGGAGCCTGTGCTCCGCAACTAAGAGAGGCCACGATAGTGAGAGGCCCGCGCATCGCGATGAAGGGTGGCCCCCTCTTGCTGCAACTAGAGAAAGCCCTCGCACAGAAACGAAGACCCAACACACCCAAAAATAAATAATAAATAAATAATAAAATAAAAAAAAAAATTAAAAAAAAAAATGTAAAGTACCAATTTCACTGGCCCAAAACTTTTTACTTCAATTGCTTAAACAACACTTTATTTTCAAAAGTATTTAAGCATCTGACTGTTTTTTAACTTTTTCTTGAAATATTTCACACACACACACACATACACACAGACGGAGAGCACAAATCAAATTGAACACATTTGTGTACCCAAAATGCAGATCAAGAAACAACATAATCTGCACACAAGAGGATGCCTTGGTGCTCCTTATCATCATGCCACACACACACACACCCAACATTTGTTGAAAGATGGATCCTTATGAAATGAAGCCAGGACTCTATAAAGTTCCTGTGTACACTCTCGTAAGTACTGTTTCCTCTAGCCAGAAATCTCCAGGTGCCTGTAATAACATCCCCTCTCTTAGTCAATCTGAGCACACTCAATCCCGTTCCTCACTTGGAGGGCATTACTCAGATCTAAATATATATATTCCCTAAATCCCTTAGGTTATAAAAAAATTTCATGGCATTTGGTTTAGTGGCATGAAAAAAGAAGTGGATCAGGGGAATGGAAAACCCTTTTTAAATTAACTTGGCCATTCTAGCTCTCAGTGTGGTAATGAGAACAAAATGAAATTAAGCTGGCTTTTGAGGATTTCCACATTGATAAAATGTATGTATTTACATCACACTTATATAGGTTCCTGTCTTACCTCTGCTAATATACCACAGACTCCTTAAAGGAAAAATGTCTTCACAATAGACGTTAGTGATGCCCCCATACTGCCTAGGGCAGGTGCTCAATCAGTACCTGTTACATGGATTAAAAATGATAACTTTTCATTCACTTTTTAGTATAGACCCATTAAAATTATAGCAAATTATGAGGTTTTGAGGATGACCATTGTTTATCCTCCAAAAGAGATTTAGATTTCCTGACCATTGACTAATCTTCTAAAGCAGGAATGAGCTGAACAAATCTAAATAAAGCCTTGATAGGTCAACCCCTGGGATGCTGCAGAGTATTCTGTTTTTTTCATCTTGAGAAACAGAAGAGCAACAGAAATAATCAAGGGGACTGACTGGTTTCCTCATAGAAAATGATCAAGGAGGTCATGAAAGAACTATGGCAAAGGATGTGAACAAATCCTATAAAATTCTTGATCTCATTTCTTCCTTTAATTATCAACCTTTCCAGCAAAACTCCTTGAAAGGCTTATCCATTCTGCTTGGATCTAAATTCTCCTCCCCTTGCTCCCTCAAACCCTCCCCGTCCTACCTTTTGCCTGCACCAAACCTACCAAAACTCACCTCCAGGGGCCACACATCTCAGGCCTCCTGTGACTTAACCATTTGACAAAACTGGCCACTCCCTCTTTTGTGAAGTTCTTGGCTTGGCTTCTAGGACACACTCTTCAGAACGCTCCTCTGCCTGCTCCTTCTTGGCCTTTGTGCTGATCCTCCCCCACGGCTCTCAGACACCTGGTTCCCAGAACCAGGGCTTGCCTCTTTTCCTGTCTGTCTACATCATCTCTTCAATCTCATTGCCTGCGACACCTTCTGTATGTTGACGATTCTCAAACTTAGAGTCTCAGGCTCTCCTCTGCCAAGACTCCCAGTTCCAGCTACCAGGTCAATGTGTTTAATGGATCTCTAGTACGCGTATCAACACTAACGAGTCCAAACCGACCTCTGTCTTCTCCCAAACTTCCCCTGATCTTTCACCGCAAACTTGTTTCTCCTGTTTTTCTTCTGATCTCAGACTCAGGCTAGAATCTCCTCTTTAATTTCTCTCTTTCACATGCTGCATCCAATCTATCAGCAAATCCTATGGCTGGATCTTAAAAATGTTTTCAGAACTTAACTGCATCTCTCACCTGTTCCACTGCTAAGGTCACCTCTCACTTAGATGATTGCAATTGTCTCCTGACAATATAGCCTCTCTGCTTCTTGCCTGCCTCTGGTCTTTTCTCAATAGAGCAGCCAGAGTGATCCTGCTCAAAAGTAAATCAGATCATGTTATGCCTCCGTGAAAAACCCTCCCTTGGCTTTCCAACACTCTCAGAGCAAAAATCTAAAGTCCTTGTCTAGGCCTGTAAGAGCCAACATGATCTGGTGACCTCATTTCTTACTACTCTTTTTTCTCCTTCTGGTCGTACTGGCCTTCTTGCCATGTGATCAAGGTTTCTGCATTTGCTGTTTCCTCTGCCTGAAACACCCTTCCTCAGATAGCACTCCCTCACTTCCATCAAATGAGCATCTCGGGGAGACTTTCCATCTCTATCATATTTGAAATTGCAGCCACCTCCACATTCTTTGTCTCACTTTTCTGCTTAGTTTTTGTCCAAAGTACTTATGAACATGTGACATATTACATATTTTGCTTATTTAAGATGCAGAATGAACGTTTCAGGAAGGCAGGGATTTTTAAAAATTTTTTGGTTGTTCTCCAATAAGTCCTATCACCTAGAATTTTAAGTACTGAAATTATTTGTTGAATGATTATGCCTATTCCTTTCTTCCCTCCTCTCCCCCCTCTCCCCTCTCCTCTTTTCCTCTTTTATCTTGTCTCCTCTTTTCTGTCTAGATTTATTCTTTTGACGATCTCACCAGTTACACAGCTTTAGTTACCACAAGAAGTATAATCCCAAACTTAAAAAACATATATTGCAATATAAAATATATTTAGAGCCATCTGCTTCTATTGAGAAAAAGAACTAGACAACATAGAAATAAAATGTTGTTGCAAATAGTTGGTAATTACCGTATGGGACTTATTTCTACTACCAATGACTTTCCTCAGTATCTCATCATTTTTGCTTGGATTATTAGAATAGCCTCTTAGTTGTTATCTGTAACTCATGTGTGGATATCTCCACCATTTTTTTCACATAGTCATCAGTGTAGTCATATCATACACATTTAAATATATTTCACTGGTCTCCTGGGGGGGAGGAGGCTACAAGTGATAATGATGACAAAGGTGTAGAATCAAGTATTTTGAAACTGGATGAGCTCGATCTTTCCCTCAAAGTCAAATACATGTTTTCTATATGAGTTAACTAACCATAAGGAGACATTCCGAAGAATGCCTGTGTTATGTGTGTACATAATTTTTCCACTGCTTGAAAGACACTTCTTATTTGAATCAGAAGGCCTATATTGCAACTAGAACTTTTAAACATTTCATTCTTTTAAAGAAAGTGGAAATAAAACTGAAACCCATCCTGAGGATCATGTCGTGTTCCTATAACTCTGTGGATTTTTGGTAATCATTGGGCCCCTGTTTGGGTTTGGGCAGCATCTTCTTTGCTAAGAAATTCATCAACGAAACCCATTTTAGACAGATCCATGTCTTTGTTAAGTTACACAGCATTTTAATGGATCACTTTTCTTGAAGGAAACACAAAAGTAGAAGTGTTTTCCAAATCTTTCTATACTTGAGTGACATTCTTCACTGGCCCAAACTTCTTTGGCTAATTGATTCTCCAAACAAGACCTCAGCCAACCTTCAGAGCAGCTGTTTCTGGAATAATGGAGACTGGCAAGGGAGGGAATAACTGTGGCTTTAACAGGCATGCATTCACTCTCTACCACATTCTAAATTGCCTTCTCTGAAAGGGTTGCTTTTGATGACCAAATGCATCTTGTTTTCTCTTGGTTAAAAAAAAAAAAGAAAGAAAAAACAGCCCTATTTTTCAGACCATGATAACACAAAGCAGTCACTGGAAAACTTGGCAAGTGTGAGTCGAGTTCCTAATAGGCTGGCCACTGTGACTTGGGATATTTTTCTGAGAAACCCAGTAAAGCCCTTTTCATTTTGGAATAGATTCCTTTCCCCCAGTGGCACTCCAGAAGCCTTGCTGTCTGTTTCAATTATAAATCCCCAGTCTTCTCATCACAGACTCCGGGCTATAACCAACTTCTGGCAATTTATGATCAAACCTAAAGGCATTTAGGGAGTGAATTGTACCATTTGTTGAACAAGTAAAAGTCTCTGACACTTGGGGCTGAGATTAAAATGTCATATAGTAAATGAGTATGTTAATCTCATAAGAGGAAACAACAGGAATCTCATAACAGGAAATCTCATAAGAGGGATAACCAGTGTCTTACTTAAAACTCAGGAATTTTAGAGCTGGAAAGTAACTTCATGATCATTTAGTTTAACTCTTGATTTTACCGATAAGGAAGCCGAGGCCAAGGGAAATTAGGTAGCTGGCTTAAGGTCGCACCGGGCTTAAATAGAAGGTCAGTCACCTAATTCCCTCCAAGTGCCTATTTCATGACCCACGATTCTCTTCTCACTCTAGTTGGCTTTTGTGAAAGAGCAAGATCAGAAGCCAGACCAAAGGTCTTAGGTGATTATTATCCTTTGTTGACAGTTTTCTTTTCACTAGCAGGGTAGGGAAAGGGGGGCTTGGGGTAGGGGACAATTGAGAAAGTTGAGAGACATCTGAGACAATATTATTTAGAGGTGTTACTGTTGCAGGCTGAGTGAAAAAAGATGGTAATGAAATTATCTTTCCTGGAAATGATTACAAATAAGTAAGAACCTTTTGGGGTCTAATAGTAGAAGGCATGAGGGTGTTTTTGACTGCTGTTTTTAGGCAGTGTGTTTGGACACACTGGGTAACCATCAAGAGGTCCTGGGTGTGTCATAATATTCTGGATTTTCAGTTATTTTTGGTTATAGGACAGCCACTATCAGGAAAGCACGAACCTGAAAAACAAAGTTAGAAGACCCTTTAGAAAGCCTGTATAGACTGAATTTATCATTTATGTCTGAGACACTGAAGTTTTGTAGAAAACTTGCTAGGAAGTGAGGAGAATATTTTTGTAGTCTTATACTTTCAGAGTTGTTTGCTGCAGTCAGTCTATTAAAATGGGCCTGGTGGATAATGGATGCTCCCAGAACTACTGCAGTATGCTATCGAAGGTCCTGGGGACCACAGAAATGTATTAGGATTTGAGTTTCCCTATGGTTGGCAATGAGACTGGCTCTGTACCAGGACTGTATGTTGCTTCTAGAATAAACAGTTTTTTCCCTAACTAATCCTGAACATTCACATTTGATTATGTTATATTCATGTCTTAATTATCAGGATATCAAGAGTGTCTGCCACATGGTAGATTTTTCAAATGAATGTAAAAGGATTATGAATTTGGATTTAATTCATAGAGGGACAGGGAACCAATGAAAGGTTTTAACTTGGACATGGTCATGTTCAGGCTGGACAACCTCTGCCTGCTCTCTGGATCCTATCACCCAGAGGTTCATGGGAGTCACTTGTTCCTATATTTCTTTCCATAGAGTTTTTGGGAAAAGAAAAACAGATCACCCATCAGGTGATCAAATAATGATCAACAATCTTCTGTGGTAGCCTAAGACTAATGTTTTGATGTATGTAAATTAAGGACAAGCATTTGTCTGTACCCGGCTATTTGTGAAATATTTGGCCTCCATAGGTATGGAAGACCCCAGATGTTCCATGTAAGAAATTCAAATTAGAGTTTCTATTAAATTTTATTTTAAACTGAAGATTTATTTGAAAAGAGACAAGAGAACCTGACTTCTAATACTTTCATAAGCTGTATATAAAGTATAAATTGATTCGTTGTTTACTACTTTGAGCAATTCTTCCTTACTGACTGATTATACTAATATGATTATTTGGAAATACCTTGGCTCCAGTATGTTAGTTTGGGTGACTGTGAAGGATTTCATATATCATATAAATGTAGGAGACAACGTATATAATTTATATCACATAATGTAAGTGAATTCAGCATTTAAAGAGTTGATTTGTTGGAACATCTGATCTCACTGGAAGGAAGTGCTGATAAAGGTAGAAGGGTTTTCAAAGCAGAGAGGTATCAAGTTCAGTAACACCTCATTACCTGCAAGTGCTTTGTCTGCAGGGAAGAGAAATTAATGATATCTCCACATCTTGCAACATTTGTCTTCATAGTTCAGCAGCACAAAGATCCTGTTTCTATACTAAAATTTTCTGTAAAATTATTTTTTCCTGGGCCCCAATTTTTAACCTTCTGTTAGTGGGACTCATTTTAAAAATTCAAAATTAGTGAGGAGTCATGTTGAAACATTGCCAGTTCTACATGGTACAAAAGGTTGGCTATGGAGGAATATAGATGGAGGGGATTGAGCAAGCAGAGTCTACTGGGCTGAGTCTAAGGAGGCAGGTGGATGGGAGTGGTTGCTAGGAATACAAATGTTTTTTGAAAAAAACCAAAATATTCTGTCTAGTAAATCTAATGATTTATGTACCGCAGCAACTAAACAAATGTGGTGCTGAGCTTTTCTATCCTTGGAAAATTTCTGAAATACCTATGGGTGTCAAAAAATTTGTAGGTGAGGAGTGTCCTTTTTATTTTTTTTTAATTAACTAGAACTTTAAAAAAACTAAACAAGTATTATATGGTTAGACAAGAGAGTAAACCAGCACGGCTTCTTGGATTCTTCCCCCAGATGAACCCCCAAATTCCAGAGAAGATGCAGGGAGATTTATGGAACTTGTAGCTAGCGTCAGACACTAAAATAAAATCTTCAAGAAACCTGTGGGGAGGCAGAAGATAGTTGGGTCTTGGTGTGAAGGTGAAAAATGTAGGCCTGGTGGGACAGGCAATCGGGGGATTGGCTGAGAAAGAGCTCTCTGGTTGCGCCCTTTCCAGGTCTTCATGTTGCCTTGGGCAAGTCACTGTCCTGCCTTGTTCTGTCTGTGGGACAGGAGAGCCGCCATGCCAGCCAGGCACAGGGAGACATCAAGGTCATGGCAGTGCTTGGGCTGGCCAGCTGAGGAGCACTTCCTCTTTGCCCCACCAGCCTATCTACCCAGTGAGTGTGGCAACCAAAGAAGAGCTACAACAGTTATGCAGTTAATTTCAAAAATTTGACTCAGGAGGGGAATCATACAAATTGATGGGTGTACCTCAAATGCACTTATTAATTAAAAATATACACAGGTACATTTATTAACCAATCTAATAATACAAGGTGAAGGCTTTTCCTTTGAGTATAGGTTTCCAGGTTAAAGTTCTGTCATCTTTCTTGCATAAACCACACTCCTGTGAATATCTATCATTTCAATATTTGATTCTTTAAATTGAAATTAAAATTGTAAAACACTTGACAAGCAATCTGAAAGAGACTCCTAGATTTTAGGATAATTCCGCATTATTAAAATTAGTTATATTACCTATATTTACTTTGTGTGGATTATTTTTGAAAAAACAGAATTATTGATTTCCCCCAATCTTTTAATAGGAATAAGTTTTTTTTTCCTTTTGTCATTTGTATTTCATTAACTTACATCATATTTAACTCAGTTATGTTCAATAATAACAGCAACTGACATATATAGGTTTGGGGACAAATCAAACTAATCTGAGTCATTGTACTCAATTGGTGAGAGTACCACTTCATGGGCATCAGAGTAGCCTACTAGTTTTGAGCATTAAGCATGTTGTTACCTTTTCAGAGGAAATAGATGGAGTCAGTTTGTTTCAGGTGTTTGTTTAAATAGATGTTGCCTTTTATATTAGCCAAGGTAATATCTGCTTGTCCCAAGGTAATAAAAGATGAATGCATAGGAAAAGATAACAAAGCTAATGTGGAGAGCAAGCATTATTTTTAAAAAAGGCAACACACAGAACAACCTATAACAGAAGAAATGAAAATAATAAGAGTATATAAAATAAAAATATAGAAAATAAACTTAATAAATATCCTGAGAGGGATGGGGAAGAATAGTAAATACAGGAAAAAGGGTTGTGTAAAATAAACAAATGGGGATCTTTGATATAAAATATTTAATTGTCAATGTAAAATAAAAGATGATTTGAATAATTGAATGTATACAGGCAAATGATAAATTAATACGATGTAGAGACTTAAAGCATTGACAAAGAATGAAGAGATGGTAGAATGAGAAAAGTTAACAAATGTGGAAGATAAAATTTCCACATATATCAGAAGGAAAGAAGAATAAATAAAGGGGAGAATAATTGAAAAATAATGACCATTTTTTCCCTAGAAATAAAGCAAGTTATAAAACTTCAGATAGAAAAGGCACTGAGAGTGCTAAGCAGAAAAGATGTGAAAAAACTCCCTACATATTACCATAAAACACAAAGACAAACTTAACGTTTCCAGAGAAACACAGCAGATCACCTACAAAGTAATAAGAATCACATTGATATCAGACTTCTCAACAGGATTATTGGAAACAGGAGCAGTATCTTGAAGGAAAGGAATTTTGAATATTAGACTTCTACAGGCAAATAAACTATTATTTAAATATTAAGGTGAAATAAGCATATCCTCAGACATGTACAGATTTAGGTGGTTCACCTCGTGGGGACACTTTAAAAAACCCTTAGAATGCATTCTTTGATAAGAAGAGAGGTGAATCTGGAAGTGATGATACATGGAAAATAAGGACAAGTTTATTATCATAAAAATAAGCAACACAAAAAAATGTATAGCCACAACAATCTAAAAATAAAATTCTAGTTAACAGTAGGATAATGAGTATGTTATTGGGAATAGGTCAGAGGTAGGTGTGAGGTTGTAGAAGTTTTTCTCTTATTTGTGGCTAAGACATCGTTACTTATAAACATCAGCAGAACTGAGGGGAAAAAAAACTTCATGAGTTTTA
Organism: Balaenoptera ricei; assembly: GCF_028023285.1. Taxonomy (NCBI): domain Eukaryota; kingdom Metazoa; phylum Chordata; class Mammalia; order Artiodactyla; family Balaenopteridae; genus Balaenoptera; species Balaenoptera ricei. Next base: position 32,136,314 of record NC_082643.1, read on the forward strand.
TATAATGAGGGCCCACCAGAAGAATAAAAATAGGATGTGTAACTATTAAAATAGCAGAAGAAAATGTAATTAGCCAATGGAAAGTAATAAAATAGAAAAAATAAATGAAGTAAAATTATTGTAAAATAAATATAAAATAAAATGACACAAATAAGACCTAATATATCAGTAATTATGATAAATATACATGGGTTAAAATCACCATTCACCATTCAAAAACAAAGATTCAGGTTAATTTATCAAAATACACCAATATCTAGTAATACATTGCCTAAAAAAAAAAGTTAATAGGATATATAAAGTTTGAATATAAAGAAATATAAAGGTGAATATGAATGAAAAGAAAGTTGGGTAGCAGTTTTAGAAATGGCAAATATAATTTAAGGGCTAAAATGTAAAAGGAAATAAGAGGGATGTTATATGCAGAAGGTAAAATAATCATAAAGATGTATGCATCTATTAACATAGCCTCAAAATACAAAAAGCAACAAAATGAAAAATAAAAATATGGTTACATCAATAATTGTAGCTGGATAATTTAACTGATAGATCCAGAAGGGGAAAAAAGTAGCATAGAAGATTGAAATAATAGTATCGTATGTGAATTTACATATATACGTATAATTTTTTGCCCCCCAAAAGAGAATGCATTGTTTTTTAGCATACATGACACATTCACAAAAATCGACTGAATACTAATTCAAAAATTAAGCTCAATGCATTCCAGAGAGTTAATACTGTATATATTATATAGTTAGAGAAGAATAAAATTTAAAATTTATAACAAAAAGATAGCTAAAATATTTTGTGTGTTTGAAACTGTAAACATAGTTTATACATTACATAGCTCTTGACGCAAGAAGAAAATCATTTGGATAATTATTAATTACATAGCTATGAAAAAGAGCACATATCAAGATTTGTGGGATGCAGTTAAATCATTACCAAAAGTAACTTCTGACATTAGATATATTTATCAAAAAGCAAACAACAATGGCAACAAAGAAATAAAAGCAAAGGAGCTAAATATTCAACTAAAGCAGTTTGAAAATGAGCATTAAAATGAATCCAAAGAAACAAGAAAGGAGCAGACAAGGGAAGAAATCAATAAAATGGAAAATAGCAAAAACAATACCACCATAAAAGGTATAAAAAGAAAACACAATTTTTTTTAAAAAGCTTGATAAAATATGTTGTGAAAACCAGTCAGGAGAAATGGAGATAAGTTACAAATTTAGAAGGTGGAAAATAAGTAGTAGAAACAAAAATTTAAAAGATTGGGAAACAGTGTTCAGAACACTGAACTATGAATTATGAACACTGACTTATGTCAATAATTCAGAAAGCCTAGATAAAATATATATAAAATATATGAATTTATGATTTTCATGTGTAATTTAAGCATTTTATGCTTTTTTTTTTTTAACTTAAAGGGATGTTTGCATTGGTTGGACAAGCCAAAGAATTTGTTCACTTTGACCCAAGACCATGGTAATTTGCCAAGCCTGCTTTTGGGAGAAAAGTAGTTCAGCCTTAGGGTCATATCCCTAATCTCTCAGGGTTTACAAGAGAAGACAGATGGCCTTACTATGTTAAAACAGCTCCTAGTTAAATACTGTATCCAGAGGATACTCACCAATGCTGGTAAATAAATAGGAAAATGAATTATATAATTATGGAACAAATCACAAACAAAAGCCCCACTGTCCTTGATGACCAAGGACTCATCATCAGGGAGGCAATGTTAACTCAGAATAACCCAATCATATATGGTCATTTCATGCTTAGGGGACTCTAGGTGTTTTATTAATTACTAACTAGACTCAGTAGAGTGTGTCTGGGTACTTCGAGCTTGAAAGTGGTTTTCTGATATTCTGTGGGACCGTGCTTCCCTGGATCCATCTCAGCCTTTGGTCACATGGTTTATTCCATTGTTTCAAGCCCTCTAGCTTTGATACTCAGAGTTCCAAGTGACTTTCTGCTAGTATCAGTAACTTGGATTGACTACTAAGGGATTCCTTCTTTCTGTGGAGGTGGCAGGATTTATAATTTTCGCAGTGAGTACTTTTTTATAGTCCAGAGAGCTGAAGGGAATGTCTTATACCAGAGTAAAATGGTAACATTTCTGAAAAAGATTGGTGTATAGTACTTCTTTTTTTCATTGTTCAGAAGCAAAGGAAAGCTTTATTCTTGGATCAGAGAATGGAGAGGTTCGAGCTGGTGCTCTAGAGTACATGCTCTCTCCCCAAAGGCCCTCGCTGGGGCTGCTTTATAGGGATCTAGTTAGCAGGGAGGGGAGAGGGTGGGGCTCTCACAGGTCAGGTGGGGCTGCGCTGCTCATGTGCCAGCTCGCGGTGCCAGTGTGGGCGCAGCGTCTCTGCTTATGGCCCGCCACCGCCATCTTGGATCGCAGTGCTTCTGCACACGCCCCGCCAAGCGGAGGTGTTAGCACAGCAGTGTCGCACCAGGAACTCTGGCCAAGGGCCAGACCTCTGCACGCAGTCTCCTCAGACGGGAGGTGCACTCAGTCGCACCTCAGATGGGACTCGAGTGGAGTCAGAGCAGAGTGGCCAGATGGAGGAAGATTTCTTAAAATGTACCATTCCTTTCCCTTCCCCCCAAAGCTCAATGTCATAGGTTCATGAGCACTTCTCACCTTTAGAGAGTACAGCTGAAGTACCATTTCCACTTTCCTAAGACGGGGCCAAGAAAAGCTCTAAAATGATGTAGCTATTTGTGTTCTCCCCTTTGCTGTTCAGTTAGACCAGTGCAATTGCAAGGGCAAGAAATGATGCATACTATGGCTAAATGCAATATGCTTCCACAGAAATGCCTCAAATCTGATATTAATCACAAACTTTTTATTGATGCTCCGGTTGAGTTTGCAGATTGGTAATATAAAGAGTGGGTCAGTTGTGAGTCTTGTCAACACTGTGCTGGTGACAGACTTTGTTACGTGTAAAAAGAAAAATCAGCTTTAGAACATTTCAAATGTGTTGGCTGAACAGACATAAACAAAAAGATTGGCGTCCTTGTAGCTGTATCTTATGTATTCAAAAGCCCCTTTCCATCCATGGGGGAAAAAAAAACAGAGTTCATTATGTATTTATGAAAAACAAAATTACCTATTCATAAAAATCAAAAGCAATATGTTTTGCTTATATCAACGGGTAAAATTAATACAATTTTTCCTATAATACTTCATTTGCTCTGACATGATTTTGAATATTGGAACAAAATGTCAAGAAGAGTTATAAATTGAAATAAGAGATAAAATTCTTCAAGTAAATTATTTTCTCTATAGAGTCATAGGAGTCAATTATTTCTTATTCATGGAAATGTTAGCACTTCTGATTTTTACAGAACAGGTAGTGATGGAAAAGGCAGCTTCCTACTAATGAGACAGCACTTGGTAGGATTATTCAATTTCCAAACTTGCTGCTGCTACCAAAGCTGTTAATTGGTATCAGCTATGACAGCTTGTGGTGTGACTGGACTCTTGTTCAACACGAATAATCATTAGCTGCTAATGACTTTAAATCACTGTGAACAAGGCAGAGATTGACCCTGTGACCTAAATGTTCCAGGGGATACTCAGAAGTTATGTGGTCTCCTGTAATGGATAAAGCTGGGTGTCTGGATTGAGAGCTAAAATTTTTTTTCTTAGTCACAGAAATAATTTCTTTGAACAAGTAATGTATGATATTGGGGTCTCAATTTACTTAATTAAAAAAATGAATGTTTAATCTGATGTGGTATATTTTGTGTATAAAATTAGTGCCATACAAAAAATCCACACAGGAAATAAATGAAGTACGTTTTGCAGATTTTGCGTGCACCTTTGTAAACTTTAGGAAATGTCACTTTTATTTTTCTTTCCATAGTGATTACGATGGTTAGTTCTTTCCCATAATCTCTAGATAATGGGTCACTTAAGATTCGCTTGGCTGAAAGTGGAATGAATCAAAGGGAAATGAAAAATGACTCCCTTAAGGCATTTTGAAAGATTAAAAAAATGATGAGTTGGTGATGTAGGTTTTTCTATATTTTAGATATATTTAATATCTTGTATAACAGTTATCTGAATTTATATGTATAACTAAATCTAGAGACAGACCTGTAAGAATGACCTTAAACCATACCAGAATTAAATAGAACAGAGATTTGGTTTAACAAGATGAAAGTTTCTACTATAGCGTAAGGAATATAAGAAATAAGAATGTAAGAAGTATAGAAGTGTAGTAATAACTAAAATATTTGAGACCTCCCAATGGTATTGCTAAATAACTTATTATAGCACTACTCCATGCTTTAACTTCTAAACAGACTATCAGAGCATATGAATTGGCATAGGGCTAGGAGCAAGAGTCTTGGGTTCCATTTTTATTTTATTTGCTACTCACTTGTTGCACAACAGCATCCAAAACAGTCAGTGCACAGAACCCCTCAGAGATGGGCAATTATTGCCCCTCTACCAATGGTGACACTGAAGACACAGGGTTGTCACCATACTTGTCAATAGCCAGTGAATGGTGACAACATTCACCATTCACCAAATGGTGACAACAAAATTCCAAAATGGAATTTTGCTTTTAGACAAGCACAATTGCTACTTTCCTTTGCCAAGATTCCCTATAAATTTGTATGCATTTCTTAAGAGATTATCATATATGGGATTGGTTTAACAATTATTAGTCTCAAGTGGAAGATAATGTGGAACAAATAAAAACTGGAATGACTTGGAAATTTGCCTGGTTTCTTTTGGAATGACAGCTTAAGGACAGATAGAGATGGAGAATAGGAATTCTTAGGTTTTCAGTGATTTTGGTTTCCTTGGATGAAGGTGAGGTTTAGAATTTTCATGGTAACATTAAGTATGTGTTCTCAGTGTGTGTTTTATTCTAACTGGCTCAACCAAGTTGTAACTTTTCTATACCACCTGGGTAAATTCTACTTATGAGAAGAAAATGCTTAATATAGTAGTAAAAACTTATATTTATTGGTTGTCTGCCATGTCCCAAAAATTCAGCTAGGTACTTTCACATATATTATCTCATTTTCACAAAACACAGTCCAAATTGATGGAGAAATTAAAAGCCAAATGTAAATGTATCTCAACTCTCATGAAGCATGGGGCTGTTTCTTGGCAAAGTTGTCACTGTTTATCTTTGGTCTTTCCAGTCTCCCTTTTACTGCATCCTTTCCTAAATCCTTGCCCCATGAATACCTGCTCTAAAGAAAGAATATGATATTGGCCATTTGCATCTTATGAATATTTAAGCAACATCAAAGACAAAAGCCCAAGAAGTTTTAACTCTAATATATAAATAAGAACGATAGCTTATTTTAGGATAAAGTCCCTGGTGCTTCTGAATTTACAAGAATCTGGAATTCTCTGAGATACTGAGAATAACAGAACTTAAGATTGCTACTGGGCCTGGGAAAAGAAATCATAGTTTCCTTGGTTGGGGGTAAAATGACAGAATCATGATCCCAGAAAAGTTCTGCAGAGGTACTTTATTATTATTACAAGCCCCAGGACCCAAAGTGTAAATGTCTAAGTTAGTGGGAAATCAAAGAGCAAAAACACTCTCAGAATTTTTCCGTTTTCATGAAGAAATTCTAAATATATGTGTTCTTGAGTGTGTGTGCATGTGCTTGTGTGTGTGTGTGTTCTCATGTCTGTATGCCCATGTCTGTGAGCTTGTGCCTGTACACTGGTGTGCATGTATATGATTTATCGGAAGGAAACATCACACACGATGCAGAAGACCATGCTAGTTGTCACTGAGTGATAATACCCCAACAAAACAGAGATAAATTTTATTAAGCTTTAGCCCTTCTGTGGATAAATCCACGTCAGGTTAGATTCATACATTCAAATGAAGTTATGGGTGTGAAAGACAGGGGAGGAAAAACAAAGGAAAGAATCATTCTAAAATTGTCAGTTTTAAACCCAGGAAATGTAATCAGAGCTATAAAAATGTCTAAGGCGTGACAAAGCCGGGGTCTAACTGGATAACCAGACGCTTGATAAATCTAGCTGGACCCTCTTTCTATCTGTAAATTAAGGATAAACTTTGAAGAGAAACGTGGGTCTCTGGCTGCTTGGATTCTTCTTCTAGGATCAGCACTCTAATCCAGGTCAATTAAAGGAAATTGGCGGAGGTTCTGTGGTGAAAACAAAAGCAGGTTTTTATGCAACATGTGCTGTAGGTTAAGTAATGGACCGCTGGCTTCTTGGGACAGGATGTACCACTGGATGTGTGCTGGGTTCATTACAGAGAGAGCTTGAAGCATCCACCAGGGTTACAATCAACAGTTATTAAATCCATTTCTGACTTAAGCCCGCTAAGGTTCATCACAGGCCTCCTTCCTGAAGTGACCTGATTCTCCTGCCATGAAGGTATGGTGCGACTTGCAAAGCTTCTCTCGGTATAATAACAGTACCCTCTTTTCATTATTGTCTTCTTTTCTAGGGCTGGGCATTTTTCCCATCTGGTTCTTATTTGGCTCTTGAGAAATCAAATCCTGTCCTAGCTCTGTGTATGTCACCCTAATGTTTTTGTGTTTTATTATTATTATTTAATATTTATGGATGTGACATCATAATCATTGTGTGCCCTTTGCCAATTTCCTTAACCTCATTTTGACAGTCTGTACCCACAGGGCTGCAGGTGCTCTGTGAAACAAACAAAAAAAAGGTGCAGCTTTCAGAGAGCACTTCAGTGAGATATCTTAGTGAGTTGCTAATTAGCGTGTTTTCTCTGTATCCTGTTGGACTGTCTCAATCTTGCTTTCAACCCTTCTGCAGTATGTGTTATTTTTTTGTCTCTTAAGACCACACCATCAAATTTCACTTAATGTAACTACTTCTGGAGAGAAAATTAGTCATTTCCCAGTAATTAAATGGGGCTATTTCATTGCTGATTTACTATCTGGTAAAACCTCAGAATTTTCTTAAGAATTATTCTAGAATCTAGCCCATAAGAAGTGTTATCACAGATACTTAAAGTTTTGTGGTGAACCTAATGAGATCTCACGATAATTTTGGTGATACCATATTAAAAGTCCCTGCAGTATAATTAAGCCCCATCATCCTGCTTTTAATTGAGGGGAGGAAATTCTGAACTGTAACATCAACATCTGCAACCACTTTATGAAAGTGTTAAGACAGCAAAGCCCAAACAGATACAGATTACTATTATGTAAATTTTAAATTTACACACACATCCACATATGCAGACATACACAGTAATATACACATCTGCAGCAGATGAGACTTTGCCTTGAAATGGAGATGTAAGTTAGTGAAATTTACATCTACCTTACCATCAAGTCTTATATATAAATCAGCATCTTCTCCACTACCCCCTCTCCTTTACTCCCATTTCCTCAGCTACACAGGTCCATGGGAACCCACCTATCATCAGTATTCTCGCCTCTGATTGGTTTGTTCCTCCAGCTACTATTTCCTTTGACATTGGAAGTCCTGCCCTGTCCCTGCCATAATTCCTGGAACTTCTTTTCCCTGTGTTTGAAGTCACAAGGCTATAAAACCTGCTATAGGGAGTGCTAGGGCAGCAGTAACTCCACCTACCCTTAAGTCCAAACCATTAGACATGGAACCAGCTTCTGAAAGCTGGTTCCCTCTATACTCTTGCACAAGAAATATATGCTCCATAAAAGCTAGAGATGTGTTCTGCCTTGGATCCACTAGGTCTCCAGAGGTTTTCGTCTGTTGGTGAAAAAAGTAAAATAATAAAAATCTCTGGATATCATTTTTAACTGAAAATTTTGAAATAAATGTAGATTCACAGGCAGTTATAAGAAATAATACAGAGATATCCCTTGTACACTTTGCCCAGTTTCCCCCAATGGTAACATTTGTAAAACTACAGTATGATATTACAATTAGGGTATTGATATTGATGTAAGCCACCAATCTTTGTCAGATTTCCTTAGTTTTATTTATACTCATGCATGTGCATTAAGTTCTATACAATTGATCACCTGCACAGGTTTGCATATCCATCCATGGTCAAGATATTGACTCTTGTTGTCCTTTTATAATCATACCCACCTCCCTCCTTCCTCCTGCTACCCTATCCCTAACTCCTGGCAACCACTAAACTATCCTCCACTTCTAAAATTTTGTCCTTTCAAAATGTTATATAAATAGAATGATACAATATGAAACCTTTGAGGACTGAGAATTTTTTTTTCCACTCAGAATATTCCCTGGAGATTCATCTAAATGGTGGTGTATCAAGAATTTGTTCCTTTACATTTCTGTGTAGTATACCATAGTATGTATGTACTATAGTTTGTTTAACTGTTTATTTATCGAAGAACATCTGGGCTGACTTTAGTTTTGGCTGTTACAAATAAAGCTGCTTTGAACATTTGTGTAAAGGTTTTTGTGTTAACATATGTTTACATTTCTCTGGAATAAAAGCCCAGTGATGCAGTTACTGGGTTGTATGGTAGATGCATCTTGAGTTTTTAAAGAAGCTGTCAAGTTGTGTTCTAGAGGGGCCAGGCCATCTTACCAGCCATGTATGAGTGATCCCATTTCTCCAGTTTCATCATATCCCTGCCAGCATGTGGTTTTGTCAACTAATTTTTATTTTAGCCTTTCTTATAGGTGTATAATGATATTTCATTGTGGCATTAATTTACATTTCTCTAGTGGCTATTGATATTGAATATCTTTTCTTGTGCTTATTTGCCATCTGTATTCCCTCTTCAGTGAAATGTCTGTTAATGTATTTTGCCCATTTTCTAATTGGACTGTTTGTTTTTTTACAGTTGAGTTTTGGAACTTCTTTACATATTCTAGATACTAGTTCTTTGTCGGATACGTCATTTGCAGATATTTTCTCCCAGTCCGTAGCTTGTCTTTTCAACCTCTTCATATGTACTTTCACAGAGCAAAAGTTTTAAATTTCTGGACATCATTTTAACAATGCCATGAACAAGGCCATAGGGAAAACATTGGTGTCTATTATTTAAAGACCATCATTAAGATGTAAATTAAACTGCGAGTCTGTAGAAACCATAGTCCCATATCTAGTTCAGTATACAGATGATAATAGCCAGGGGCAAAATACAATATTTGAGAGCATGTGATAAGTAACTCTCAATGAATTCATTTATTCATTCAATAAATAATTATTAAGGGAGTCTTATGTGTTAGGCCCTATGCTGGTGATGCACTGGCAATTTAAATCGTGAGAATGTATAACCAAAGCTGAGGTGAGAACTCCAAAGTAATGGGGTATTGCATGATGAGAATATTTAACAGAGGAACTGAAATTCCTTTTAGGAAATAATGCCTGGGTTGAGAGCTGAAGCATGAGTAAGAGTTAACTGTGTAAGGAGTGGAGGAGAAGGATAGGCAGTGGGGCTGAGAGATGGGGAGATGGATTCAAAGGGGGCACCAGGAGCTCAGAGACCCTATGATGGGAGGGAGCACGGAGAGCTGAGGAATGAAAAAGAAGGGCAGCTGTAGGGTGTGGAGAGTGAGGGGAAAGTGAGACAAGATGGGGCTGGACTTTGGTCTCTATTCCGAGGACTATTCAAAGGCTTGATAAGATTGACGAGGGAGAAGTGAGCAATGAGATCAAACCTGCGTTCAGAACATAATACCCTGAATGTTGTATAGAATGGAGAATGGGGGGAGCAAGCATGGACTATGGGCTCAAAGTTAAGAGGCTTCTGTGGTTGGCCGGGTGAATGTTAGTGGTGGTTTGAGCTGAGATGTGTACAGTGTGCTCTTGGTAAAGTTTTCTAAGGTTTTACAGTCAACCTCAGACAGAGAAATGCAGACAAGATTTGGACTGCATTTGTCCTTAGAATTGGGTGGACCGCTTTTGAACACACAGTGAAAGGACCACTGCTGGAACAGTTTCTTTAAGAAAAGACAAAGACTATTTACCTGCCCTTGGGGGCTGAATCTAGAAGCCCCAGTGCTTTGGCCACTAACAGCTGAGGTGACACATATTCCAATCAATTTTGTGACGCTCCCCTTCAACCATCCCTAAACCATTTTGTAGATCTAGGGCCCCAAACACAAATGTCCTGAGTAGCTCTCCTAAGACCTTGTCATAAGAAAAGCAGTATGCTAAAAAAAGAAAAAGAGAAATGGTAAGAAAACCTAAGACAATAAGAGAAAAGGAAGGGAGCCAGGGAAAATATAAAAAATATGTGACAAATAAGAATGAGGAAAAAAAGATATACATGCAGGGAGTGCCGCCCATGATCGGTTGGCATTTCCTCACCAACAGAGGTTCCCACGTGTGTTGTTCCCTTTCTCCAGCCATGATTGATGGCAGGGTTGCTATTTTGTCGAAGAGTGTGGCAGCCCATAGAGCCAAATTGGAGCCATCTATGGGGGAGTCTTAGTTGCTGGACAAGGTCCATGATAAAAAGCAACAGTTATGTTACAGAAGCCACTGGAGGGATGGGGCAGGAGTGGGTGTAGGTACATCTTTAACATAAACCAAGGACAGAATTTTACTCTAAATTCAGAGTCAGGTTTCCAAGTCTACTTGAAACATTTGGTGTCTGTGCTTGTTTATACTTGGCAAATCATAGTTTCCTCTGCGTGTGTGTTTTAATAAAGAGCTTGAAGAAAAAAGAAATACCTCTGAAGCTTTTGGATGACGAATAGACCTTACAAAACATTTTTTAATAATCTAAGTGTACTGATTCAAAAGCATATAGATGGAAGTTCTCAAAATATTAAGCAAAAGAAAAAGAAATATGTAACAAGCACAAATACATTGTTCGTATCAAACATTTCAGAATTTTTCTGATTAGTATGCAGAAGGTCCCAGTTGTGTTTACCTGTCTCAAGGTTAAAAGAAAAGGAAAGGACCTCTCTATGATCTAAGAGACAAATGAAATCTAATTTACTTTGGATATACGTTAATAAATATGTATCCAGGAGGTCAATTTAGTTCTGGTGGTTTAGTCAGTGCTAAGCGTAGTTGCGCACAGAGAAACTGTCTGGTTTACTCAGTAAGTTCAGGTAAACTACTTTTGATACTGTTGGCCTTTAGGAAAACTACTTTTTCTTTTCCCCATTATTCTTTCAGCAACCATATTCACATTCTAATTCTAGTATATGAGAAAGATAGACCATGCTGGTGGTCTGTGCTTTGGGGCAGTAGGGGCAGCTGGAATCAAGAGAAAAGAAGTGCAGAAATGCTCAGGACAGCATTTAAAAAGTAATTGCAGTCATGAATGGCTGTCTCAGGCAGTGTCAGTGCAGATTTGCCTCCATGAAAATGACCCCTCCTTTTTTATGCTTGGAAAATTAAGGAAGATGGTTACTTTCCACCTAAGATAACCACATTTTGCCCATTTGCTTTTTATATTCTACTGAGGCAGATTCAGTTGGAAACTGTGCCCTGAAAGGCATCCACAGACTAGTATTGGCCAAGTGGTTACACACATTAGCTATTCCATCTGCAAACTGTTGCCAGACCAGATTCTCTCTTTTGTCCCTTTGAATGAAAGAAAGAGAAAAAACATCTGAAAGATAGGAAAATCTCAGGAAAAAAAGTATGAACCAGTTAGATTTTTCTACTTCATCTCACCCATCTCCTTGAGACAATATTAGATTAGAAATGATTTTATTGTTTGAACTCAGAGCGCTTTTCTCACAATACTATTTCACATTAGGAATTCTAGTCTATTTTGTGAAAAGTCATCTCATTTGGGGGAATTTTCTGATAGCACAGGATCCTCTGTTTCTTGGTTGCTCCCGAATTTTCAAAAATGTGTTGCCCAAAGAGAGAGGTGAATAAAGTTGCCTGAGGGAGAATTTATCAATATTGAAGAACTCCGTGGATAAAGGATCCTGAGAGTAGATGCTGTATGCAGTTGGAAATCACTCTTAAGAACTTGAAGAAAATGATGGCCACATTCACTGACATAGAATGCCAACTCTGTGGGACAATGAGGAAGGGATAGAAAGGCTCGGGGGAGTAACTATACTAGGTAAGGCTGGAAAAATCTGCCTGATGTCTGTGTTTTAAAGGAAGTCCCAAAGGACTCTGTATTTATCAAAGCAGTAAAGAATGCTTTGTTGCTAGGCACCAACATCATGGAGAAGCTCCGTGGTGGCTGTCATGGTAGGAGTTGCCTTAACAGAACTAGACTCTCTGACAGCAAGGAAGAATGACTGTATCCTAAAATAATAGACTATAATTATTAAATGTCAAAAGTCAGTTGGGCACACTTCCTGTAATGAGCAGCAAGGCTGGAGTGGTAGCTCAGAGAATTGAGATGCAGAGAGCTCTGGAGATGGTTAATCGAATATGGCATCTCTATAGTCAAGATAGAAGGGAAGCCTGCAAAAGAATCGCTCAATCTACACAACGCAAATCAACCAAGAGTAGATCATCCATGGGCTAGACGACTTCCCCAATAAATGTCAAAATCCCTTACCATTTTTCTGGATCTGAGCCAGATTACCAATCCATAACCCACTTACCATGGGAGAGACAAGATCCCTGGAAGGAAGGACTCAGCAAGAAGATGACAAGTATATATGATAATAAATTCCCTAGTTTTTCCACAAAGGAACCTATGGGCATTTACTTAGTAACCATATACTGAGGAAAGGGGAATACTCACACATTGTTTAAGAGTGGAGGAAAAGATAATAAATAAAGTCCTGGCCCAGGTTTAGCTCAAGGGGTCCAGAGACCCACCCAAAGATTATTTCCCCAGTCCCCAAAATATAATCGAATGTAGCAGGAAGATCCCACATTTGTGCCTAAGCCTGTGGGTAAGAGCAATCATATGAGCAAAGTAAAAGCCTTGGAAACAGTCTCTCAACCTCATCTTTTCTTCCTGGGACTGAATTTCTCATTCTCCCAGCTTCTGGGGTTGTTGAGGCCAACAGTGCAAAGCTGAGTTTCCTTCTCTTCATTAATTGGGTCACATCTCCTTCCCAGGAGAGCCTGAATCTAATGGTTCATGAGGAGAATAGAAAGGCTAGCTCCTTTGCTCAATTTCTGACAACTGTGCTGTCAACACGCCCAGCTCCAGAGCTCCCCATGAGATAGGCTGAGGTCCTTGTGGTACCCACTTTCTCTCTCTGCCCAGTCCTACTTCTTTTATCCTCTCACAGGTGGTAATGCCAAGGTATTCCCCTATAAACTTCGTGCTTGCAAACCTCAGTCCTCTCAGAGTCTGCTTTCCAGGGACCTGACCAGCAACATCATCCTTTCCCTTTTCAAACTAAAAGAATTATGGGACTTGCCCAGAAAAATAAACTCATCAGTTTATACCTAACACCAAGGTGTTAAGTATACTAACGGATCATTTGTCGGTGACCTTCTTAATGTGAAAATTACCTTAATTTGGTGAAATAAATGAATGAGATGATTATTTTGTTTGGGTTTAGCCTAGTGTTCCTATCAGAATTTAACATCAAAAGTTTCAAAGTATAGAGGTAGTTCTTCCTTTGGAGAGAGATGTTTACCTTCCATTGCTGGGGAGTTCAGATCTGCCTTGAGCTACCATGAAGTAGAAAGGAATCTCCTTACTCTCTTGGATTATTACATGCAAAATGGTGAGAACCTTTGTTGAAATCCTCCAAACCTGAAATGAATGCTTCTTTTCTCCCTTCTCTACAGTAATTAAAGTAAATTATTGTTTTTATAATAGTAAATCAGGGACAATTTTACCTCTCATTTGGATTTTTGAAATTAGCTTCTATTTTAAACCTTAGGGTCTAGATTGGCTTATATTTATTGCTTTTAGAAGGCTTTACAACAACTATAACCTAAAGTGTATAACTATATCCTAAAGGTTGTAAAACCTCAGATAAATGGGGAAAGGTATTAATATTTACTGAATATCTACAATGTGTCTGCCATGATGCTTGGCTTGTCCATATGCATTATTTCATTTAATCTTCACAACCATCATGTACTTTAATTATTATTCCCATTATATAAAAAAGTGAGAGGTAAGATGACTTGACAAAAAAGTCAACTCATGAACTGAATAATCGAGGTTAGAACCCAGGTTCTAAATCCAAGTTTAAAGCTCTTTCCACAGCTAATTTGACTGTGCTTTATGACTAAAGCCCATTTCCTCTTCCTGGAATTTTTTAAGGTCTTAAAAATTGTATCATGCTACCTGTACTATTGTGACTTTACAGAAAATTAGACTATGTTAAAATTTTATTTCATTTTTCAAAAATCACAGAGAAATCTGTGAGATAATTCAGAAAAGATATCCCATTTTTTTTTTTTTTTTTGCTCTGAAAGCAGTAGACTATATCATCATTCTTTTTAATTCTTTGGTCTGAATTTGGAAAATGTTTCACTTGTACATAATGAGAATTTTATATTTAAGATATAATTAATTATGGCTCATGTATGTAAGCATGTGTAAGTTTGTGCTTGTGTGTGTATTTAATTTGTGTGACATATATTATTGCCTCCTGGAGGTGAATTAATGACTATTAGCGTGGTTTAGAAATATTTAATGTATTCTGGGAATGATTCTCTACCTAATTCCCCAGTGGATTTAAAGGATACCAGGGTGATGGGATAAAGCAATGGTTTCCCTAAATGGATATGAAACCAATGACACTGACTCTCCCAGATACTGATAATACAGGGGGATGTGTTCTCTGTACATTAGATATAGTTGACCCTACTAATAATTGTGTCAAAGGAAAACCTTTAGGAAGTAAATCCTTCTGCTTTATCATTTTAGTTACAAGAAACCCTTCTGAGAGAGCTAGCAGAGTATAATAGCCTAGCATAGCATAGATAAGAGATAAATAAGTTATGCTAGAAACTATTGAGAAGTACTTGAATGTGTCTCCTTAAGTCAAGAGCAGAATTTGTGAGCAACACACATCTCAGTCTTCTTTCTACTCTGGAGAAGAAAACCAGGGAGTGCAATGTATCATTCATGTCAGTACAGTCAGAGCAGTTCTTATTGGTTCAAGGTCTGGAGCAGTGACTCAAGGGTTTATCAGACTGTTGTTCATCTCAGAGCATATTCTGCTTGTTGTTACTAATGCTTCATTTTGGTATCTTGGGGTCAGTGTGTTTCCCTGTGGGAAAACGCTAGGCTACCCAATAGAGTCTATTTTGACACTGACTCCAGAGGGTTAAAAAAGAATCCAATTCTGTGCTCATACAAATTGTTAATCTTACTTAACACTGCAGTAGTTCTGTAAGTGCAGAACCTTTGGTTTAGTTACTAAAACAAACACTGCATATTATATCCAATGAAAGCCCTGATGTCCTGCAGTTAAACTATTGGAGTGATAAGAATTCATCCTTTTGTGTTTACTTTATAATTTCTAAGGTGTGTTTCATTCGATGTCTTGAATGTTTAATATAACTAATTGCTTCTTGCTCTGGAAATGAGCTTGTTCTTTGATAAATTGTTCAAGGGTTCAGGCATGTAAATTGAAAAGATTTAGATTCTTTACACTGTATAGAGCATACAAGTTGATGAACTCACTATTACATGCCAAACAGGTTCTTCAACATTATGTATTTCCAGAAAGGTTGCTGAAAATTAACATAGACTTTGGGAAGTTAACCTCCTGTCATTGCAAGGGTTTTGTTTGTTTGTTTGTTTTAAGCTGGAAACAGTTGAGTCATTGTTGAACAAGTGAAAAAAGTCATAAAGGTTTACTTTACATATAACGCACACACACACACACACACATACAACAAGCTATTAAATATTATGTATTTTCTGAAGCATGTGTGAAGGCTAAGGGTAGACAATGAAATAACTGTAGATGGTGGTGGGAAGGGGGATAAAGCAACAGTGCCACCAATTACCTCTACCAGCTCTGTCATCCTATTATGTAATTCATAGAGATATGTGGATATAACTTTATAGATTGGCTTTGGTTTATCTGTAGAGACAGATGTTATCATCTGAATTGAATACAGTACATCATACATTCATAAAAGCCAGATGGATGACACTGCCTGTAGGGGGCTTTGTGCCTGTCTATAAAGGCCAGATGGGTGCCGCTTCACAGAAAGGTTTATATTGGTCAGCTGTGGCTACCCTCCAGAGAGTAATGAAATGCTCTCATTCTCCAAAGAGTTTTTCCACTCTTTGCCCTCCATTATTATTGTCTTCAGAACCTTTCAGGACTGAGACTTAGCATTGATAGAATCATATGCATCCTATATTGAAAGACAGTTGTGCTTTTGGTAGTACATAAAAAAGAAAAGGCACTCAGTAACCACTTGAGCCAAAGAAAATAAACCAGTCAGATTGTAAGATGATTTTATGCTGGCATTTTCTTTCACTTATAAATGGCTTTGAGTCCTATAGATGTAGCTAAAAATATATCCAAATGTATAAGAGACTTCTTTGATGGAAAACACCCAAAATCTTGTCTCTTCACTTGTATTAATACACCGGATTCCAAAACCTTGTGATTCCAAAATCAAGCCAGTGCTGAATGGAGACTGAACTGACATTCCATCTCTATGTGGTTTCCTTATAAAACATTTATTTTTGTGACTTGTTCTCTTTGCTAACTTGGTGACTGAATTGGTCATGCTTTGTTTCTTCAATTTTCAGTCTTATAGTTTGCTTGTGATATAATATTATGATTTTTTAAAATCCTAGATTTACAACAGACTCTTTAAATTCAAGAGAGAGACATCTCAAGGCTTCATAAATATTCAAATTTATAAATATCACAATAACAAATTATTTTCCCCATGAAACTTTTTATATTCTAAGACCTGTGACTTTCTTAGATCATTTCGCATTCTCTTTCATTTCTGCCACTAGCACTTCCCTCTCATTTGAGGATGATTTTTTCACAGGGAAACAAAATTTGTATCACCTTCTGATTTTCATTGTGTACATGGCGACAAGTAGAGAATAACAGATCTTCCAGCTTGCAACATGTTCAACCCAAATTCTTCAAGGTTACTCACTGTTGGTGAAACTATGGATGTTATATCTGTGAATGCTATGCTAACCATGTTATGTAACCCAATATACCTGTACATGATAAAGGTCTTAAGGCTTTGGAGATACAAGGTTGTTTAATGGGGGCGAGCAGAGGAAAGAAGCATTTCAATAAAGGAGAAGGAAAGCGTGAATCTTTCTCCATCCTTGGGGTCTTTACTGCCTTCAATTTTCTCCAGGTATTTCAACATAGCTTCTTTCCACACAAACCTTGAGAAACATTGAGCTAAACAATGAATAGAAGTTTCCCTCAACTTTCAGGTGTCTGGGGCCAAGGGTTCAGAGGGGATACCACTTGGATTGTTCAGTGAGGAGGCTCAGAGAAAAGAGAGCCATAATGCATAATCAGTTCACACTGCTCATGGGCCAGCAAGCCAAAGAGGTGGTTGGTCATATATGCCACCACATTTGGCTCTTCCAGTTTTCAAAGCAGTAGGGTTTCTTTGCACGTATCATGGGGTTGTTGAAGAGTGAACGTGGCTCTATTGCTACCCCCCATCAGGAAGCAGAACCGATGACCCGAGCAGTAATTCCTCAGGAGTACTGAGTCTACTGTGGTCTAAAGCATGAAGAACTTGAGCCCCGGCACTGCCATGTTGGCAGGACACAGTTTATCTTAGTGCACAAGGTAAACAGTAGAATGGGATGAGATCTCCGAGAGTCTGGGAATATGATCTCCTTAAATATCTTCTACAGTTAGAAAAACATTGTGAAATATTAGAAATTGCCATATACACTATTAAAGACATTATTTTCCAAACAAAAGGAGTCAGCTTTATAGATAAAACAGTATGTCTTTTAAGATCTTTTGTAAAGTGTTGTTACTAATCACATAAATATCTATGGCTATTACAATCCAGTTGCTCTGGGAAACTTTATAATTAATAGTAAGTTCTTAGTTGGAGTGATAAAATTTTCCGTTACATTTAATATTACTTTTAATGAGACTACTATTTCTAAACCTTATAACAGACTGGGATACTCTGGAAAGGGCTCAGAGTTATGTAATAAGAGGATTTAAAATGAAGTTCAGGAGGAATTGAAACTAGGCTTTTGTGATTGTTTTTTGTTTTGTTTTAGTTTGAGGAAGAGAAACTGTGATTATATTAATACTCATTCAAATATCTGGATAAAAATGATACTATTTGGAAACCATAATGATATTTTGTTTGTAATAATCTGGATATTTAGGTCCCCAAGTAGACATATAAAACATGGTTCTAAATTCCAAGACCTATAGAGGTAATTATTATAATAGCAATAGGCACTTGATTTTTCTTGCTTGATTTGCCTGGGTTTTTACTTCTCTAGACTGTACATAAACATGAGGAAAGCCAGTACTCACTTTTTTCACCAATTCTTATTTGATCTTTACTGGATTTTAATCACACAGTCAGAACAAAATTAAACAAATTTTAAGGGCTTACATTTGGTTTACACATTTCTAGACTTTTCCTAATGTTCTAAATAATTATTGCTAGTTTACTTTTGTAACTGAAGCAGATGTATGGCATTGATAGTAATACAAAAGGAATGTTTTAATTTATTCATTAGAATGTTTATGGCTTCTTCAAGGCTGATACCTAAATGTAAGCTAAGGCAGTGGTCTGTGAATTAGTTTCTATTTTCAAAGGTAGAGCTGCTATGGATATTTAAATCAGATTTAACTGAAAGAGAAATTTTTCTGACTAAATCAAAGCATTATAACATTTTAGTGAAGTTTAGATTTTGTTTCAGTTTCCAAACTTGCAAATGAGTTTCCCCAAGCATGAAAAGCAGAAGATGAGAAGGTTGGGAAGAATGCAGTCACTGTAAAGTGAAGCCTAATCCCTGACTTCTGTATAACCACCCCATTCCATTTCAATCTTTATTTCCAAAGTCTGATCAGGATTTCTTTTGTTGTTGTCTACAACTAAAAACGCTGAACTGATAACAAACAACAGTTAAGTTTTTCTTCCGGTAGTTGGACGGCAGATAACCCATTTTGACTTAAGAGAATGGAGGGGAACTTGAGGATGGAACCAAGGCAATTCCTTTTCCACAATTTTGTTCCAAGTATATCAGTCAAGACTGAACTTGAATGAGAAGTCCCCGACAACATTGGCACTTTCCAAGGTGGACGCAGCAAATGGTCCCTAATAGGGTCAGTCACTCACTCTCTGACCAGATCTGGCCTAGATCGCCTTAACCAGTGATGCAGAGAGGGGATGAAAGAAAATCTAGGTTAAATCTCTCCAGTATACCTATAGCAGTTTTTTCTTTTGTCTTTGGTAGACTGATAGCTATAATTAAATTCAAGTTGGTGTTACCTTTTGTACTACTCCTTTCTCAAGGAAAGCTCCTTAGTAAGCAGGGTGTGGTGAAAGACAATGCAAGATACTGTATGCACTTCTGAAGATTCCCTGGCCATACAACAGTTTTCTATAATGTGTGCTCCATTTCTTGTCAAGCTTAGTAATTAACACTTTTCTTTAGACTGAAAATGAATGCTTTGTTGGTGGTTTAATAGAACTTGTAATTTAAATCTTTTAAATTGATAGGAAAAACAAAGCAGATAAGACCTTAGTTATTGGAGAATCAAAATATAACAGAGGAGAGATGACATTGAGCCATAACAGATGCAAGTGTCCATCAATAATACTCATTAAATACGACCTTAGAAAACACTAGTGACTTCTAATTGTATGCTACCAAGTGGAATGATACGAGAGTCAAGAGGAATCCTGCATTGCAAAACCACCCCCAAAGATTTTACAATATGAGTAAAATGGGTCTAAATTTTCAATACATCCTCATTAGAGATCTTACAGGTATGATGACTTTATAAAACTAGTTCAAAATAACATGGAAGAATTAGAAAATGATTATATTCTTTTTGAAGGATTAATGCAACTTATGAGAAAGCCAATACATCTAGGAAGAACAAAATTCACGAATCTGGATCTTAGATCTATAGCTCTCTTTATCTCAGGTTCTCTAGAAAATGAAGTCTGTGATAAAACTGGGGTGCTCAGGCCTTATTGACAGGTGCAACCCCAGAGCAACAGGTTCAAGGTAAATAGGCAAGTGAGCCAACAGAGGAAGGAATGCAAACATGAAAAGATACATAACCAGGCTGGCCACAGCTTCATAAGAAACCTAACTGATGACTTGGGTCACAGCGTTTTCCAAGCAGGTCCTGCTTCAGAGCAAACCTTTAGGGCAGGGGTCTGCACACTTTTTCTGTAAAGGACCAAATAGTAAATACTATTTCAGATTAGGGCACATGGCCTCTGTCACAATTATTCAACTCTGTTATGCTGTGAAGGTTGTCATAGACAATAAGTAGATGAATGGGCATGGCTGTGTTCCAATGAAACTTTATTTACAAAAATAAGAGGCAGGACAGATTGGCCCTTTGACTATAGTTTGACAACCCCTGTCTTGGAAAAGGGAGAGGAATTAACTTAACCTTTTTTTCTTGTCTCTCTTCCTCATTGGTCAAAGTTCATGGGGCATTAATACTTCGGGACTTTGTCACCTGCCCAACCAGGTGATCACTGAGGAAACAGATTCCACACACCACAGTGTGATGCATCATTTGACCTTGGAAATGTCGGAGGAGTTACAGCCTTTGTAGCTGCATTCAGGTTGTACCTGCTTCCAAAAATCACTGTGGCTACCACCCCTGTAGCAGAGGCTGAGATGCTGATGCTGAGGGGTTAAGGATCAATGGTGGAAGCTGGGGCTGTCCACTTGAACAAGCAGCCACAGACTGGGGACTGGGACCCTGGTGGGGCTGATCCAACCTGGGGAACCACCTAAACCGAGCCTGGCAATGCATCATATTCAAATAAGAATTAAAACTCCCCTTAAAGAAAATATAAGTGAGGAGCGCTGATTGAAGCATATCTGACCCATGCATTTTGCTTTAAAGTTTGTTAAATTACCACCACTATAAAACTGAAGGCGTTTTCCTCATTTCTTAATGACTGAGCCTTCAACGGCTACTGAGAAAATTGGGATATAGCCAACATTTGAAGCTAATATCCAAGAAGACATAGTTGTCCTCCCAGGTGCCCTCTGGGGCCACTGTAATCAGCAGAATAGTTAGCTGAGGTGATGGCTGCAGGAAGTCTGGCCCTATGTGCCATAACAGTGGGTCAGACTCAGGCATTGGTGTCAGAGAGCCTGGGTTCAAATCCTGGTTTTGCCTCAAGGAGGAGGGTGACTCAGGGAAAGTTACCTAGTCGCTCTCTGACCCTGTTTCCTTGTTTATAAAATAGGAAAATAATATCTATTGTTGCGAGGATTAATAGCATAGTAAGTAAACTGACAACCATAATGCTTGGCACACATAGGCATTCAGTAAATGGAAATAATTAGCTACTTTGTGTGTATGCTTAATAAAGCTACTGTTTGTTATATTCAATGTGAGACTCTTGAGAGGAAGCTTCCTGTGGATGACATAGTTGGTTTCCATTTCTTTATTTACCATATATTATTCTTGTAAACATGCATCGTGGGTGACTTCAACTCTATGAGCTTCAGTTTTTCCATCTGTCAAATGAGCATATTTTATACCTACCTATACGCTTTTATTGGGAGCATAAATAATTTAATATGTATGTGTATGAAGTACCTAGTACATTGTTTGACATATAGTAGGAGTCAACTCAATGATAGTTACTACCGTTACAATTATTATAATTCAGAATTCATCTCATATAATAAATAAATCATTCACTGTTTAGGGTCGGTCTTTTCTCCGTAGCCTCTTCCTATAAAGAAGAATAGTGGGTCATGATATCAGACCTTCAAGATGGCAGAGGAGTAAGACGTGGAGATCACCTTCCTCCCCACAAATACATCAAAAATACATCTACATGTGGAACAACTCCTGCAGAACACCTACTGAACGCTGGCAGAAGACCTCAGACTTCCCAAAGGCAAGAAACTCCTCATGTAACTGGGTAGAGCAAAACAAAAAAGAAAAAACAGAGACAAAAGAATAGGGACAGGACCTGCGCCTCTGGAAGGGACCTGTGAAGGAGGAAAAGTTGCCACATACTAGGAAGCTCCTTCACTGGTGGTGGGAGGAGAAGTTTTGGAGCCATGGAAGAGAGCGCAGCAACAGGGGTGCAGAGGGCAAAGTGGAAAGATTCCCACACAGAGGATTGGTGCCAACCAGCACTCACCAGGCCGAGATGCTTGTCTGCTCACCCGCTGGGGTGGGTGGGGAATGGGAGCTGAGGCTCGAGCTTCAGAAGTCAGACCCCAGGGAGAGGACTTGGGTTGGCTGTGTGAACAGCCTGAAGGGGGCTAGTGCTCCACAGCTAGCCGGGAGGGAGTCTGGGAAAAAGTCTGGAACTGCCTAAGAGGCAAGAGACCATTGTTTCGGGGTGTGCAAGGAGAGGGGATTCAGAGCGCCACCTAAATGAGCTCCAGAGATGGGGGCGAGCCAAGGCTATCAGCATGGACACTAGAGACCGGCATGAGATGCAAAGGCTGCTGCTGCAGCCACCAAGAAGCTTTTGTGCAAGCACAGGTTACTATCCACACCTCCCCTCCTGGGAGTCTGTGCAGCCCACCACTGCCAGGGTCCCGTGATCCAAGGGCAACTTCCCTGGGAGAACACACAGTGCACCTCAGGCTGTTGCAACGTCATGCCAGCCTCTGCTGCTGCAGGTTCGCCCTGCATTCCGTACCCCTCCCTCCCCCTGGCCTGAGTGAGCCAGAGCCCCCTAATCAGCTGCTCCTTTAACCCTGTCCTGTCTGGGCAGGAACAGACGCCCTCAGCAACCAACACGCAGAGGTCAAAAGCAAAGCTGAACCCCAGGAGCTGTGCTAACAAAGGAGAGAAAGGGAAATTTCTCCCAACAGCTTCAGGAACAGCGGATTAAATCTCCACAGTCAACCTGATGTACCCTGCATCTCTGGAATACCTGAATAGAAAACGAATCATCCCAAAATTGAGGCGGTGGACTTTGGGAGCAACTGTAGACTTGGGGTTTGATTTCTGCATCTAATTTGTTTCTGGTTTTATGTTTATCTTAGTTTAGTATTTAGAGCTTATTTACATTGGTAGATTTGTTTATTGATTTTGTTGCTCTCTTCCTTTTTTTCCCTATATATTTTTTTCTTTCTCCTTTTTATCTTTTTCTGAGTGTGTATGTGTATGCTTGTTTGTGTGATATTGTCTGTATAGCTTTGCTTTTACCATTTGTCCTAGGGTTCTGTCTGTCCTTTTATTTTTTTAATTATTATTTTTTATTTTAATAACTTTCCTTCCTTCCTTCCTTCCTTCCTTTCTTTCTTTCTTTCTTCCTCCCTTTTCTTTTGAGCCATGTGGCTGACAGGGTCTAGGTGCTTGGGCCGTGTGTCAGGCCTGTGCCTCTGAGGGGGGAGAGCCAAGTTCAGGACACTGGTCCACCAGAGACCTCCTGGTTCCATGTAATATTAAATGGCAAAAGCTCTCCCAGAGATCTCCATCTCAACAATAAGACCCAACTCCACTCAACAACCAGCAAGGTAAAATGCTGGACACCCTATGCCAAACAACTAGCAAGACAGGAACACAAACCCACCCATTAGCAGAGAGGCTGCCTAAAATCATACTAAGTTCACAGACACCCCAAAACACACCACCAGACGCAGACCTGCCCACCAGAAAGACAAGATCCAGCCTCATCCACCAGAAAACAGGCACTAGTCACCTCTACCAGGAAGCCTACAAAACCCACTGAACCAACCTTAGCCACTGGGGGCAGACACCAAAAACAACAGGATCTATGAACCTGCAGCCGTGAAAAGGAGACCCCAAACACAATAAGTTAAGCAAAATGAGAAGACAGAGAAACACACAGCAGATGAAGGAGCAAGGTAAAAACCCACCAAACCTAACAACTGAAGAAGAAATAGGTAGTCTACCTGAAAAAGAATTCAGAATAATGATAGTAAAGATGATCCAAAATCTTGGAAATAGAATAGAGAAAATAAAAGAAACGTTTAACAAGGACCAAGAAGAACTAAAGAGCAAACAAACAATGATGAACAACACAATAAATGAAATTTATAATTCTCTAGAAGTAATCAATAGCAGAATCACTGAGGCAGAAGAACAGATAAGTGACCTGGAAGATAAAATAGTGGAAATAACTACTGCAGAGCAGAATAAAGAAAAAAGAATGAAAAGATTGAGGACAGTCTCAGAGACCTCTGGGACAACATTAAACACACCAACATTTGAATGATAGGGGTCCCAGAAGAAGAAGAGAAAAAGAAAGGGACTGAGAAAATATTTGAAGAGATTATAATTGAAAACTTCCATAACATGGGAAAGGAAATAGTCAATCAAGTTCAGGAAGTGCAGAGTCCCATACAGGATAAATCCAAGGAGAAACATGCCAAGACACATACTAATCAAACTATCAGAAATTCAATACAAAGAACAAATATTAAAAGCAGCAAGGGAAAAACAACAAATAACATACAAGGGAATCCCCATAAGGTTAACAGCTGATCTTTCAGCAGAAACTCTGCAAGCCAGAAGGGAGTGGCAGGACATATTTAAAGTGATGAAAGGGAAAAAACTACAACCAAGATTATTCTACCCAGCAAGGATCTCACTGAGATTCAACAGAGAAATTAAAAGCTTTACTGACAAGCAAAAGCTAAGAGAATTCAGCACCACCAAACCAGCTTTAAAACAAATGCTAAAGGAACTACTCTAGGCAGGAAACACAACAGAATGAAAAGACCTACAATAACAAACCCAAAACAATTAAGAAAGTGGTAACGGGAAGATATATATTGATAACTACCTTAAATGGAAATGGATGAAATGCTCCAACCAAAAGACACAGACTGTCTGAATGGATACGAAAACAGGACCCATATATATGCTGTCTACCAGAGACCCAGTTCTGACCTGGGGACACATACAGACTGAAAGTGAGGAGATGGAAAAAGGTATTCCATGCAAATGGAAATCGAAAGAAAGCTGGAGTAGCAATTCTCATATCAGGCAAAATAGACTTTAAAATAAAGACTATTACAAGAGACAAAGAAGGACACTATGTAATGATCAAGGGATCAATCCTAGAAGAAAATATAACAATTGTAAATATTTATTCACCCAACATAGGAGCACCTCAATACATAACCCAAATGCTAACAGCCATAAAAGGGGAAATCGACAGTAACACAAGCATAGTAGGAGACTTGAACACCCCACTTGCACCAATGGACAGATCATCCAAAATGAAAATAAATAAAGAAACACAAGGTTTAAATCATACATGAAACAAGATGGACTTAATTGATATTTATAGGACATTCCATCCAAAAACAACAGAATACACTTTCTTCTCAAATGATCATGGAACATTCTCCAGGATAGATTATATCTTGGGTCACAAATCAAGCCTCAGCAAATTTAAGAAAATTGAACTTGTATCAACTATTTTTTCCAACCACAATGCTATGAGACTAGATAGCAATTACAGGAAAAATATTGTAAAAAATACAAATACATGGAGGCTGAACAATACACCACTCAATAACCAAGAGATCACTGAAGAAATCAAACAGGAAATCAAAAAATACCTAGAAACAAATGACAATGAAAACATGAAAACCTGAAACCTATGGGATGCAGCAAAAGGAGTTCTAAGTGTGAAGTTTATAGCAATACAATCCTACCTTATGAAACAAGAAACATCTCAAATAAACAACCTAACCTTACACCTAAAGCAATTAGAGAAAGAAGAACAAAAAAACCCCAAAATTAGCAGAAGGAAAGAAATCATAAAGATCAGATCAGAAATAAATGAAAAAGAAATGAAGGAAACGAGAGCAAAGATCAATAAAACTAAAAGCTGGTTCTTTGAGAAGATAAACAAAATTGATAAACCATTAACCAGACTCATCAAGAAACAAAGGGAGAAGACTCAAATCAACAGAATTAGAAACGAAAAAGGAGAAGTAAAAACTGACACTGCAGAAATACAAGGGATCATGAGAGATTACTACAAGCAACTCTATGCCAATAAAATGGACAACCTGGAAGAAATGGGCACATTCTTAGAAAAGCACAACCTTCTGAGACTGAACCAGGAAGAAATACAAAATACGAAAAGACCAATCACAAGCACTGAAATTGAAAATGTGATTAAAAATCTTCCATCTTTTGTTTAAAGCCCAGGACCAGATGGCTTCACAGGTGAATTCTATCAAACATTCAGAGAAGAGCTAACACCTATCCTTCTCAAACTCTTCCAAAATAGAGCAGAGGGAGGAACACTCCCAAACTCCTTCTACAAGGCAACTATCACCCTGATACCAAAACCAGACAAAGACGTCACAAAAAAAGAAAACTACATGCCAATATCACTGATGAACATAGATGCAAAAATCGTCAACAAAATACTAGCTAACAGAATCCAACAGCACATTAAAAGGATCATACACGATGATCAAGTGGGGTTTATCACAGTAATGCAAGGATTCTTCAGAATACTCAATCAATGTGATACACCATATTAACAAACTGAAGGGAAAAAAAAACACATGATCATCTCAATAGATGCAGAAAAAGCTTTTGACAAAATTTAACACCGATTTATGATAAAAACTCTCCAGAAAGTGGGCATAGAGGGAACTTACCTCAACATAATAATGGCCATATATGACAAATCCACAGCCAACATCGTTGTTAATGGTGAAAAACTGAAACCATTTCCACTAAGATCAGGAACAAGACAAGTGTGCCCACTGTCACCACTATTATTCAACATCGTTTTGGAAGTTTTAGCCACAGCAATTAGAGACGAAAAAGAAATAAAAGGAATCCAAATCAGAAAAGAAGAAGTAAAACTGTCACTGTTTGCAGATGACATGATACTATACATAGAGAATCCTAAAGATGCTACCAGAAAACTACTAGAGATAATAAATGAATTTGGTAAAGTAGCAGGACACAAAATTAATGCAGAGAAATCTCTTGCATTCCCTACAGTAATGATGAAAAATCTGAAAGAGAAATTAAGGAAACACTCCCATTTACAATTGCAACAAAAAGAATAAAATACCTAGGAATAAAATACCTTCTCTCCTACCTCAGGAGACAACAGACCTGTATGTAGAAAACTATAAGACACTGATGAAAGAAATTAAAGATGATACAAACAGATGGAGAGATATACCATGTTCTTGGATTGGAAGAATGAACATTGTGAAAATGACTATACTACCCAAAGCAATCTACAGGTTCAATGCAATCCCTATCAAACTACCAATGGCATTTTTCACGGAACTAGAACAAAAAATTTCACAATTTGTATGGAAACACAAAAGACCCCAAATAGCCAAAGCAATCTTGAGAAAGAAAAACGGAGCTGGAGGAATCAGGCTCCCTGACTTCAGACTATAGAACAAAGCTACCGTAATCAAGACAGTATGGTACTAGCACAAAAACAGAAATATAGATAAATGGAACAGTATAGAAAGCCTGAGATAGACCCATGCACGTATGGTCACCTTATCTTTGAGAAAGGAGGCAAGAATATACAGTGGAGAAAAGGCAGCCTCTATAGTAAGTGGTGCTGGGAAAACTGGACAGCTACATGTAAGAGAATGAAATTAGAACACTCCCTAACACCATACAGAAAAATAAAATCAAAATGGATTAAAGACCTAAATTTAAGGCCAGACACTATAAAACTCTTAGAGCAAAACATAGACAGAACACTCTATGACATAAATCACAGCAAGATCCTTTTTGACCCACCTCCTAGAGAAATGGAAATAAAAGCAAAAATAAACAAATGGGATATAATTAAACTTAACAGCTTTTGCACAGTAAAGGAAATCAAAAACAAGACAAAAACACAACCCTCTGAATGGGAGAAAATATTTGCAAATGAAGCACCTGACAAAGGATTAATCTACAGAATATACAAGTAGCTCATGTAGCTCAATATCAAAAAAACCAAACAACCCAATCCAAAAATGGGCAGAAGACCTAAACAGACATTTCTCCAAAGAAAATATACAGATTGCCAACAGACACATGAAAGAATGCTCGACATCACTAATCATTAGAGAAGTGCAAATCAAGACTATAATGAGGTATCACCTCATGCTGGTCAGAATGGCCATTATCAAAAAATCTAGAAAAAATAAATGCTGGAAAAGGGTGCGGTGAAAAGGGAACCCTCCTGCACATTGGTGCGAATGTAAATTGATTCAGCCACTATGGAGAACAGTACGGAGGTTCCTTAAAAATCTAAAAATAGAACTACCCTACGACCCAGCAATCCCACTACTGGGCATATACTCTGAGAAAACCATAATTCAAAAAGAGTCATGTACCACAATATTCATTGCTGCTCTATTTATAATAGCCAGGACATGGAATCATCCTAAATGTCCATTAACAGATGAATGGGTAAAGAAGATGTGGCACATATATACAATGGAATATTACTCAGCCATAAAAAGAAACGAAATTGAGTTATCTGTAGTGAGGTGGATGCACATAGAGAGTGTCATACAGAGTGAAGTAAGTCAGAAAGAGAAAAACAAATACCGTATGCTAACACATATATATGGATCTAAAAAAAAAAAAAGGTTCTGGAGAACCTAGGGGCAGGACAGGAATAAAGACACAGACGTAGAGAATGGACATGAGGACATGGGGAGGGGGAAGTGTAATCTGGGACAAAGTGAGAGAGTGGCATGGACATATATACACTACCAAATGTAAAATAGATAGCTTGTAGGAAGCAGCCGCATAGCACAGGGAGATCAGCTGGGTGCTTTGTGTCCACCTAGAGGGGTGGGATTGGGAGGGTGGGAGAGAGAAGCAAGAGGGAGGAGATATGGGGATATGTGTATATGTATAGCTGATTCACTTTGTTATACAGCAGAAACTAAGACAACACTGTAAAGCAATTATACTCCAATAAAGTTGTTAAAAAAAAAGAATAGTGGGTCATGAACAAATTAGCTATATCTGTGCATTTATTATTTCTCTATTTCAATCATTATTAGAGTTGTCTGATAACATCAGTACTGCCATGAGCATTGTACTCTGTGGTGGGCTAAACACCAGTTTGAAAAGATGCCACTCTGACTCAGATGCTGTGATAGTCGGAAAGGAGAGTGGAAGCTCCCATATTTTGGAGCACCAGCTATCTCCCAAACACTCTACTGCTTTGCTTTACACATAGTTAATCACCAACACAATCCTATGGGTAGGCACTCTTATTATCATTCCCAGTTTACTGATGCTTGGGGAGTTTATGTAACCTCCTCAGGGCTATAGAGCTAGTCCTAGTCTGTGACCAAGCCGAGATCCCAGGCTGTCTGGCGCCAAAGCCCTTGTCTTTCAGCTATTCCCCACTAAGTCCCTGCGTGAGAATAGAAGTCACATCTCTAGTTCTGCCTGGGCCATAAACTCAGTTTGTGACCTTGAACACATCATATACATTTCCAGGCCTCAGTTTCCTAATCTCTGAAATGAGGTAGTTGTCTTTTCTGAACTTTAAAGTCACTTCAGATCTACAGTTCTGTTCATACTGATTAGAAAAAAAGTACATAATAATGATGAGAAATGTGTCTGTGGCCAGAAGGGGTGGTGGTCAGATATTGTTGGAGAGAAGGGAGGTACGCATCCCTGCCTTTCATCCTTGCCCCTGTAGTGGAAGGTACATGTGCCCTCAGACAGCTGACAAGTGATGCTTTTCAAACATAAGCTGGATCATATCACTGCAGAATGTTTCCATCTCACTCCAAGCAAAAGGTCCTTGCAATGGCCTATCAGCTCTGCCTGCTCTTCCTGTCGCCCCTTTGTCTCTCTGAACTCACCACCGACTCTGGCCCTTGCTCACTCCGCTCCATCAGGTTGGCCTTCTTGCTGCTCCCGGAACACACCATGCACACTCCTGGCTCAGGCCATCTTACCTGCTGCTTCACCTCACTGGGTAGCCTCAAGACTGGGCCCCTCATCCCCTCGGGGTCTTTGATGCGATGGCACTTGCCCCATAGGGGCTTCCTGGACCACTTGTTTAAAATCACAAACCCCTTCTCCTCCATCACTCCCAATACCGCCCCGTGTTTCATTGTCTTTATAGCACTTATACCATCTAATACAAGACACTTTGATTTCTTTATTGGTATCAGTTGCCTATCTCCCCTCCTGTAGAGTGGGGAAAGATTTTGTCTCTGTTGGTCATTGCAAGGCATAGCACATATTTGAATGAGTGAAAATCAACATTAGAAAAACATAGAATAAAGCCATATAGCATTATATATATTATATTTTATTTATATATAAATTATATATAATATAAATTATATATGTATATATAAAATTATACATATGGCTTATAGAAATAATTTAAAAATTCGTATTCATTAATTTTTCAATATGATATAATATCTACCTTAATTTTCTAACAATCTGTAATGTATATCCAAATTTGGGGGGGAAAGATGAAAGGCTTTTTAGAAGCATGCCAAATTAAGAATTCTCTGCAGATTTCAGTTTTTCTAGCAATGATGCTCAAAACTAATTATAATTTATGTGCAAATAACTGCTTAAAATTCTGAGTTTACATATTCTGTGGAAGTTGTATATTGTGGCCATCAAAATCGTTAAAACATCTTCAAACTAATTAACATATATTATAGATTAACTTCATATTACAAAAAGAAAAAGTCATCAAAATTTTTTTGGGTTAAATTGCATTGAAATTATCTTGATTTGTTCCAAAACCAGTACTGGGAAGCTGCCTTGTTATGATTTCTAGTAGAATTTCTGACTGTTTAAAAAACCACTGCATCTCAAACTTTAGTATGTAGATTAATCACCCCAGGACCTATTAAAATGCAGATTCTGTTGTAATTCAAAAGGTCTGGGGCAGAACCTGAGATTTTGCAACCTAGAAGGCATAAAGGTGATACTGATGCTGGTCCACAGACCATCTGAAGCGAGGCAAATTTCTAGTAAATCTGCCTTCTTTTAGTATTACCATTACGGGGTCAAATGAACTTGAAATAGGAGAGACATTCTCTACAGAAGCAGCTTCATTGAGACATTGACCAACTGTTGTCATTTAGTGCTGGAATGAAAGAGACACTTGCTGTTACAGACATCACATCAGCTGGGAGAGGACTGATTCACAGGCTTTAGGTGTATCTGACACCTAAAGAGATGTAGTGAGGCATCCTCACTCTTCTCCATGAGTAGAACTGATTTCATTGCCATATCCTAGCCTCAAACAGGGTTTTCAAAACTCTAATATTTAAAAACCGATTCTCTTATTTTCTAATGACACAGCAGAGAGGGGAAGAGAACTGAATACTTTAATCCCTAAAATATGCAGTGAAATTGAATAAGGGGCTGGGGAGGGGAAGAACAACCGCAGATTTAATTTTTAACACAACAGGCTTAGAAATTGCACAGAAAATAACACAGGCTTGCCTCTTTTTGCCATTGCTTTCATTCAGCACGGCTCAGAGAACCTTGAGGAAGAGGGTGTATTCAAGTGACTTTGCAGGTGGAGTGTAGCACAAGGGTGGAGTGACCCATATTGCTGCAGTAATTCTGTTGGATAAACATCGGCCCTTGGGCTCCTCCCTGGAAGGAGTTCTGTTTGTTTGAAGTGGTCATACCAAAACTTCTTTGGTAGTGGTTATTGTCAGCACCCAGAAACCTATTCTCAACTTGACTCTGGATTGACAGGAAAATTTGAGAGGATAGCAGGGTAAGATTTGTCTTTCTGTATCCAGGAAGCAACATTACTGGCCTTCTGAAGGGTGCATTAATTCAAATGTACCTCCAAACTATTCTGAAACTTTGTGAAAAGAAGAGGTTTTGTTTTTTGTTTTAATTCAGCTGGAAACGCTTTAATCAAATTACTCTATGTCTTGACTTCCTCGTAATTTCTAGAACATGCTTTTGAGCTAATGAAAAGCAAGGTCCAGACCAAGCCATTATGATAAAGAGAGGTAAGATATAATTTCCCTACCTGCTTCGAGGTTGGGTGGCACAAAAATCATCCTGAATTCCTCTCTTCACTGAACTGTGCAGTCTCAAATTCCTCCCTTCTCTCTGCCCGGAGAAGAGAGGGTGATGGTTTCCATTTTCTAATGTAGCCGAGATGACATTCAACACCTTGGGAACTTCCTCTGAGAACACAATAACCTCAGCCTTTCTCACCTCCCCAGTCATGAAACCAGTCCTCAGTTTAGAGGATACCTAAGATCTTACTTTTCTTTGGTCTCTTAAGCAACATCAGAGGTTGAGACAAATTAGTTCCTCTGTATTTTCACATGCGACACTCACCAAGTGACAAACTTTTTCCCCAGTAAAGCCAATCATGGGTCAGTGTTAAACATTGCACAGTTTGTATGTTTCTTCAAACAGTTTTATTTTACTAGGGTCATAAGAAGTAAGCCAATATTGCCTTTGTTCTTATCCATTTTCTCCTGAGTACATAGGTTTTCTATTTGTTAAATTTTCTTAAATGTAAAGAACCAGGATTGGAGGATGATTTATTATTTTGATACACTAAACAATGTTACTACTGTGTTACAGAATTTTTCTTCCGAGTTTGGTCAAATAGTAATAGTAATAATATTATTATTAATAATAGTTAATACTTATGTAGCACTTATGATGTACCAAGAATTGTATGGATTTTCAGTTTATTAATGCATTTAAACTTTAAAACCTCTCTACAATGCAGATGCTATTTTAAATCCACTTTCTAGATGAGGAAGCTGAGTCACAGAGAGGTTGAGTAACTAGTCCAAAGTCATGCAGCTAGTCCTAGTATTAGAGCTAGGATTTGAATTAGGCAACCTAGCACTTTAGTCCATGCTCTTAACCTCTGAGTTATAACATTTTTTCACCAACTAAATAAGACTCATACACTACAACTATTGCTAGTTTCTATTAAATTACTTTTTCTTTCTTGAGTCCTATTTGGGTATATCAGTTCTATGATTAGGTGATTATAGAGTGATTTTTCAGATATACCAACTGCCTTATCTTTTTTTTTTTTTAAGGTTTAATTTTATTTATTTTTGGCTGCATTAGGTCTTCACTGCTGCACACAGGCTTTCTCTAGTTGTGGCTAGTGGGAGCTACTCTTCGTTGTGTTGCACAGGCTTCTTGTGGTGGCTTCTCTTGTTGCGGAGCATGGGCTCTAGGCACGTGGGCTCAGTAGTTGTGGCATGCGGGCTCAGTAGTTGTGGCTGGCGGGCTCTAGAGTGCAGGCTTGGTAGTTGTGGCGCACGGACTTAGTTGCTCCACGGCATGTGGGATCTTCCCCGACCAGGGATCGAACCCATATCCCCTGCATTGGAAGGTGGATTCTTATCCACTGCGCCACCAGGGAAGTCCTGCCTTATCTTTTTGATAAGATTAGCCTTTGGTGTTGATGTTGTCTCAGATTTTCCCCCTAATTCTTAATTTAATAAAAAAGTCTCAGTGAAAATACTTCTGTTTCTTACTTGCTAACAGATTTCAAGACAGTGCAATGAAAAAATATAGTAATCTTAAAGACAACCATGAAAAATTTATCCAGGTATATTTTAGCATTTGAAAATAGTCAAATCATGCAAAAATGGGCAAGATATCAATTAAAGACAACCACTTTACAAGTCTTAAAAGTAATTTGTGTATCAGAAATCCTATTTTCTGTTTACAGGAGGGCAGTGGGCACGCAAGCCTTGTGTGACTTAGGAATATATTTGCTTAATAACTTACAAGATCCAACACCAGTCCTGTCTGTTGCTATGTAGATGTTGAATTGTAATAAATGTGTTCAAGGTCATCAGATCACATCTGCAAAGAGATTCAGAGAATATCTTCTATAGAGTGTGGAAGAAAGTTGCAAACATTTCTGGTTAAGAAAAAGCTAATTTTTTGTGGAGGTTTTACTTCATCTTTCTGCCCTTTAATCTTTAACTATTTACAATTATATAATCAATTCTTTTGTCATTAAATTATCTTTCAAACCTACTACATATATCTTAGGATATAAGTGGCTACCATTGGATGACAGCTATGTTTGATTTCACTTCTTAGCCTTGACTTTCTTTCAATTCATTTTCATCAAGGCAACATATTGAATGAATGTATTTTTCAAAACAGTAGTTGTTGAATTGTGTGTGTGTGTGTGTGTGTGTGTGTGTATGTGTATGTGTGTGTACTACATCTAGGAACAAACTTCCATTTCAGGGTGGACGCTTGGCATTGCAAGTTTCAGTCAGAATTATTTTTTACAACCTAGTTATCAACCCACAAAAACATGGCCTTATAATGTAAGTGGTTACATAACCTTTACACATACCCAGATATAAATCAAGGCGCTATAAAACACCATATTTGAAAAGTCAAGCTAGGTAAAATACTGAGTTAATGTTCGTTGGGAGGAAGAGAACACTCAACTAGTTAAATGCTTCCAGTTTCAGTTTTGGATGAAATATAGGCCCTTTTGTATCTTCAGTAACAAAATCAAATGTAAAATGGTTCTCATATACAAGTGAAATGAATGTCAAAAAAGACTCTTTATGAGAAAAAAAAGGTACTTCAATTAGGGCTTTACTGTTTTCCAATCCAAAATCAAATCTATGAATGCCATTGAGTTACTTCCCTAAGGAATTAAATTTCAGTCTTACAAGTTTTGCTGGGGGTTGAAAAGGGACTCAGTCCTCCCTGAGTGCTGAGGAAGGCCAAAGAGCACGAGCTGTCAAATGGGATATTATGCCAGCAAAATTCTCATTGAGCACTTGATGTCATATGTCATCCGACACTGGCTTTTCTATCAGGTCATTTCAGGACAAGGTAGTACCGCAAAAGCAGAACCAACTTAGTGGGTGAATTGCTAACAAGTTTCAGGGGTTTGGCTGGCACTCCAAAGTTTATTTGAGTTAATCTTCATTCTCCCTGGCCTAAAGAGCTCGGTGAAAACTGGTTTTTCATTGAACGCTTTCATTGCTTCCTGATGGTACTGGTATCAGAAACAGCACAAGAAAGTACTTCAGAGATTTTTATAGGAATAGTTGCTTCAGGTAAGGAAGAACTTTCCGTCAGAAGGTACAAAGAGTATCTGTTTATTATTTGTTTGCGACACATGGCAACTGGACTCCTGTTTACTAAAGCCAGTCTTATTGGTGTGCTGATGATTTATTTCTGGGAATTATTTGGAATTTACACTTTCTACAGTAGGTTCCAAAGAATTCTCATTGATTGATTCAACAGATAGAAGTTACCAACAGATAAAATCAATTCTATCTGTGAATCTGTAGAAATTCTAGTTGTAGTTTTGAATCTAATAGATGATGATTGAACTGAGAAAGTGTTCGGCTAAATAGAAAACACCATATTTTTCTGAATTTTAAGGCCTTAGGGTTAAAAGACATTATGAATTGTATGATGATCCTCACATTACTATATATTCTATCTCACAATTTGCAGTGAAAACACTTGGATTCTTTCCTGAAGATAATCTGTATATACTTACAAAATTCTGTTTATGCTTTAGTGATGTTATGGAAAACCTCTATTCTGTTTAGACCACTCTGAGTAAGTGTGCCACTTTTGACTGTGTTTTGTTTGGGGTTTTGATTGTACATATAAAAATAATAGATGAGTGGGAAAGGAAGAACCAACTTGGTTAATGTCAGGACAAATAGAATCACCCCTATTGCTGCGCTTTCTTCAAAGATAGATTTGAGAACACAGTTTAATCCTGAAGACTAGATGAGGCCTCTAGCTTCCTCTGAAGGAAGTTTCAAATCCCACGGCTTTCAACCCTGCGATGTGACAAAGGCCGATCTGCTGTACCTACCTGTGCCAGGGGAGAAGTGGGAAAGGCAGCAAGGGCAGTGCCCTTTCTACTCTCGTCTCCTTTCATGCTGGCCTAGGCTGCTTATCCCACTGCCAGGCTTGACTTCCTTGTGTGTCAGGAAGGGGAGCAAGGACTTCTGAAGCAAAACTTTAAAGAGAAAGTGGGAGAATGACCTGCTCTAAGTGGATACAGGAAGTGAAAGAAGGAAGCAGTACATGCCAGGTCTTTCTCAAGATACAGTAACACTACCCTCTGTTAAAATGGACACCAGAGATGCCAGCCTCTGTCCAATCAGATTGGAATGTTCTCCTACCATGGGGCGGTGGGAGGGGCTAAAGCATGGGCCACTGTCTCCTCTTCTTGAAGCAGAGATGAGGGGAGGGGGAAATGTTCCTCTAACCCAACAACACACATCCCTCCTGACAGTGGAATCCTTTGCATAATTTCCAAACCAAGTCACTCTCAGAACTTGCTTGAGTACCGTCAGAAGCTGGACATTGCCCCTAGCAGCCCGTTGTGATTCATGATCCTGGTAGGAAGCTCTCATATGGAGCCCAACCTACCCCATGTCTTCCACCATGTGACAATACTTTACTGAGTTCTTGGAGTAGCAAGGAGCAGGTGTAATCATGCAACTAATTTTCCGTTACTGGAGTCCGTTATCTCTCTGCACAGCCCTGCTCCCCAGACACCACATCTATTCATGAAATCCAAATGCACTCTTAAGAAAGAACCAGGAAGTATTTTCTGAAAATGCAAGGATACTTAAAATCAGTTTCCTCTTAGGAGCACTCCCCGCCCCCCCCCCCCCCCCCATCACTGTGGAGGGGAAGTTCAGGTGGGAAAGGTGACCTCAATTGGCAGGACACCTGGAGCACGGTGGGGAATGGGTGGTGGCTCTCCTCTCCCTAAACAACAGTGAGGGTTCCTGCCACCCCCCACCCCCAACCGCCTGTCTCCTTTTGCCTCTGCTCTCAAAAGTGAAATGCTGCACAGTCGGGAGGGCTGGTGCAGAGTTAAGACACGTAGAGCCAAGAAAATAAAGAGTCAGATGTCCCAGCAGCTTTCAGTGCGTCCTGATTCTCACCACCCCCAGAGCAACCATGAAAGTAGGAGGGACCAGATGAAGACATTTAAAAATTGGTTCTGCTCCACAGTGATCCGGAGCAGGCTGGGGCTCGGCTGCTTTGAGGTGGCTTGAGAGGCTCCTCTCTGGTGTCAGAACATTCACGTGGCAGCTCCACTCCCTTTGCAACCTCTCTGACTCACCCTAACCTTGAGGTAGGAAGACTGAAACTTATTTTTTCTTTTTTTTTTAAAATACATTGAACATACAATTGAATGAAACCAAATTCCATGGAAATCCAACAGGCATATATATTCAGCATAGCCATGGCCGACTTCTGGTCCTGAGCACGGATCCGTGACGGAGGGAAGTGTGTGGGTGTTTGTGTCGGATTCATGCCATTCATTGGGTTTACAGCGAGATCTGCATGAGTGAGCTAAGAATTCCATTTCTCTTATACGTTACAAGGGGAGAAAGGAAGTGCACTTATGGTGCAGTGTTCAAAAACAAACAAAAGGAAACAAAACAAAACCCCCTACAATGTAAAGGCCCACACTTTAAAAAAAAAACAAAAAAAACCCCCAGACATTTATTTTTCACGGTTCGAGAGGCCAGAAGTCCAAGATTAGGATGCCAGCATGGTCTGGTTCTTTTTTTTTTTTAAACATCTTTACTGGAGTATAATTGCTTTACAATGGTGTGTTAGCTTCTGCTTTATAACAAAGTGAATCAGCTATACGTATACACATATCCCCATATCCCCTCCCTTTTGCATCTCCCTCCCTCCCCATTCCACCCCTCTAGGTGGTCACAAAGCACCGAGCTGATTTCCCTGTGCTATGCGGCTGCTTCCCACTAGTTATTTTACATTTGGTAAAAATAGAACTACCGTACGACCCAGCAATCCCACTACTGGGCATATACCCTGAGAAAACCATAATTCAAAAAGAGTCATGTACCACAATGTCCATTGCAGCTCTATTTACAATAGCTAGGGCCCACACTTTTAAAACTGTGTACCAGCTGCTGGAGAGTGGATTATATGAACTCGGCCTTTTCTCCGAGGTGGGTCTGAGATGACATGAACTTATATTGCTACAGGGTTGCCTATGTAACAACCATTTTGATGGGGAGTGACCCCCTGAGTGCTTGCACGACTACTAAAAAACATTCATAGAAAAGAACAAGTGTGACATGAAACGTATAGGAAGCAAACTTACTCTTTAGCGTCCTGCCTGTGACTTGGCAAAATGTGAGCCCCTGGAATCACCTTGTAGAAATCGAAGATCTTCCAAGTTCTTTAGTAACCTTGGGAATTTATTAAGAGCGTCAGGGTCTGTCACAAGGTTAAGTGTTGAGTGGCTAAGGTTGAAGGAGCAGTAGATTAAACTTCCTTTATTTGTTTCTCATTACACCATACAAACGTCTGTGTCCCTGACCAAATATATTAAGGCAAAAAAATAAAAGAGGAAACTCGAAATAATGATTGATAACATGCCAAGCAACTTCAGAACTTTGTTGACATTTGCTCTCTTGAATTGTATCCTAATGACTATATAACGTGTACCTCTAAAGTAATGTAACTTAAAACACACAAACAAACAAAAGACCCTCACAACATACAAGAAAAAGTAAATATGTGTTATTTCCTTTGGGGCAGTCATTTTGGAAGGCTAGTACTTAACCCGATAATTCTGAAATTATTCAAAATTAGTTTTCTACAGTCTCTCTGCAAGATCTGCAGTTCCATGTACATTACTTTGAATGTCTTATCATGGGCCTTACAGTCTGGCATATACATTGTGTCTAGCATCCTCCTTTTATGGAGAAACTTGATCTGGAAAGTTCAAGTGATTTGTCCAGAGTCACATAAAGCTGGGATCAGAACCAAGATCTGTTTTCCAGGTTAGCATTTTTGCCACAACTTCCTCTGCCTTTTTCCTTTGTGGGTGGACTTAATTTCTTGAAAAAAAAAAAAAAGAAAAATAAGCGTAACTTATTCAAAGCCAAGTCTAGTGCATAAGATGGATGATCACCTCAGTGCAATGCAGCAAATATTCATTGGGCACCGACTATATACAAGGCCCCCTGACAAGTGCTGCAAAGGATACAAGAGATTTTAAGGCATAGGGCGTGACCTTAAATTAACTGTAATAGGAGGATCAAAAAAATGAGCTGTGATTACAGTAGAATTGAGAGTAGTTTCCTTGAGTTCCTGATTGTGAATCATATGCCTTCAATCAATAGGTTTAGATTTATGAAGCCTACAGAGAAAGCCCCTACTTTGGTTAAGTACCTATTTGTTGTGACCTTCTTTCAAATTCACAGTGACAGGGTTGGAATGAACAAAATTGTTAGCTTATGAAAATCATTTTGAGTCTTTAAAATGAAAATGGGACCTAACATTTTAGGTAAGGGTGCAATTATTATTTTCTGTAAAAAACTGTTAGAATTTTCAGAATATTTGTGTACTGCCAAGTTGCTATGTGGATACTTTTGGGGAAATGAAATCAACACATCCAATCTGTGGTGACAGACCTTTAATCAATACTGTGCTATTCTAGAGTCTTTCAAATATGGTCAGCACTTAATTCTGCTGCTTTTTAAAATGCTGAAATAAAGATAATAAATACCTTGTTAATCTACTGTGTCTCAATGAATTTGTATTATGGTGACATAACTAGCCTAGAAACATAAGCTCATCATCTACATCTTTTCCTATTGTTTATGTAATAAAACAAATACCTGTTTATAAGAATATCTTACTATTGACTTATCATCAATAGAATTTTGAGTTAGTTTTCTAGTAATAATTTTCACTTGGGAGATTTACACTTGTTGAACATACATTAGATGTCTGGCACATTTTATACATTATTAATTGCTTTATTTATATGTTTAATCCTCATAATAACTTCCTGAGATAAGTATTGCTAACTCAGTAAGGAAATCAAGGCTCAGAGAAACTAAATAAGTTACCTAAATTCATGGAATGAGAGAGCAACTGTGCTAAGATTCAAACCCAGATCTGTGGGTTGCTAAGCTGTGTTCTTTTTATTGCATTATCTGTACATGCTTCTTTAAATCAGAGTGCTATGTGACCTTCCCCTATTATAATCAAGGATATACACTGCAAGATGAAGATGTCTGGCCTTGGGGGAGGAGAGAGTTGGGAATAAATTTTTGAGAAAGAAATAGTAATTGGTTAGGTGATGTATGAACACCCAAATCTAGCCCTTGCCCTACCACACTTGCCTGAAAGAACTCTGATGGATATATACACACAGAAGATCAGGTCTGGCACTTTACTAACATCTGTGCTTTTTGCACATGTCAGCTTTGTGCATTTCCTTGGGGATCTAAGCTGGACTTTGTGGAGAACCTCTAAACTCTTGCTTAGACCAGGTGCTGCCCAAATTGCCTCCTTTTCCCTCTGCCTCTCTCTGGTTCCTAATTGGCTTCTAAGGGGAAAAGGAGTAGAGAGGAAGACACTTATTTTTCAGTGAGGACAAGGCCTGATTCTATTTTACCATGCAGGGAAGATGCAAACCCAAAGAGACAGGTGTTTGTGTTCTTTCTGAAAAGTAAGTCCTAGAGCCCTGTGTGCCCCTTCTGGCACACTCAAATTTTAACTCCTATCCAACCTTGTGGTAATTATTAGCCCAGGGACCAATGTTCTTATCTCTTGAAACTTCCGTAGTGGATGGATTAAGGATAGTGGAAATGGAGATAGGCTAGTACAGAGGCGGGTAGGGAAGCTGTTAGTTTCCCTTAGCTATCAGGGAGCATTGTGCATTGATTTCATGGACACACCCAACTCACGATGCTGTCCTTACTCATCCAGTGCACTCATCCGAGTTAAGTAGCCTTGATCTATTTAACATTAGGTGAAATCATTTCAATAAAGACAAGGATAAAAGAAATGTTCAGGAGTCACATCTGACCATATCCTTTATGCATTGTAGTGGAAATG
Organism: Balaenoptera ricei; assembly: GCF_028023285.1. Classification (NCBI taxonomy): domain Eukaryota; kingdom Metazoa; phylum Chordata; class Mammalia; order Artiodactyla; family Balaenopteridae; genus Balaenoptera; species Balaenoptera ricei. The sequence goes on from NC_082643.1 coordinate 32,177,196, forward strand.
ACATGCAATTTGAGATTGAGTATCTTCAGAGAAGTCACTCACAAAATACCTGAAACAAATATTTTCTAAATATGTGGCTAATGGATACAATAATTATGACAATTCTGACTCTTTTTTTCCCAAACCTATCACTAAGGTTATGCCAAACTCCTAAACACACATATCAAAACTAACTGATTAACCCATAAGGATAGTTTCCAATCTATATTGTATAAACAGGGCTTTAAATGCATGTGGTTCTATGAAGCTAGGCCCATCTTTACCATGTATTGTCCTAGTCAGAATACATGGATAAGTATAGGTAAACAGTATTAAACAAGTCTTGATAATCTGAGATAATTCTGGAATAAAACACCCATCTGAGCCCCAAGAAATAAATATCACACTTTATCACCACATATATAGTTTTTCTTGCTCCTTATATTTGACTTCCTGTTGGTATAATATTCAAGAGTGTGTTTGATATTTTTATTTTGTAAAATCTAAGTGTGGCATATACTATTACTTGGCTGTCCAAAAGCTATAGCCTCTCTCTGGCTAACAAAATCCCAAGTTTTTTTTTAAGTAGGCCATGTACCATCTCCAGGAAATGAATCATGATTGGACCAGTTTTGACAATCCTTTCTGCTTCATCAGATTCTTGCTTTCCCAGGCTTCCTTGCACTGAGACATGCCATAGGACAAGTTCTGGCCAACGAGGCACAAAGGGAATTCCGAGGGGCTATTTTTCCCTTTTTCTAATTAAAAAAATAGTAGCCTTCTTCCACCTGCTGCCTTCTTCCTCCTTGTTTGAGACACTGAAATGAGGATGTGATTCCTCAAACTATACTCATTGTCTTGCATTCATAGGGTAACAAGCCTGAGGATGAAAGTCTGCACACTGTGGATGGCAGAGCAGGAGGGCTGAGCTGCTGCATTCAACATGGAACTACAACCCTCCAGCAAAAGAGATGGTCCCTGTTAGTGAGATTGGAGGTACAGACAATGGTGATACACTTACATATGCCATATAGAGGATGCCTTAGGGACTAAGAGAGAATGAATGTGGGATACCCATCTCAGAATTCCAAAAGGTGGAGTAGGCAGATCAGGAGTTATTCAGACCAAGGTAGGTAGAAAAATCCTGTAAGGAAAGGAATTCAAGGGAGAGATCAGCATGTGCAAAGGCAGAGCAGTGGCAGAGAACATGACCTGATTGCTGAATACTGGTAGGTAGTTTAGGAAAGATGGAGCAACAAATGCCAAAGGGTCAATGGTGAGGTTCGAGAGGGGGATAGCATCCTGATCCTAAAATGACTTTTATGCTAGACTGAGGATTTTGCACTTTATTCTGATGATAGAGTGCTACTGCAGGATATTATATATTACTATATATTTTACATTATATATTATATTCTAGAAGTTCCAGAATTTGGAGACAAAGAGATATGTTGGGATGAAGGAGAACATGAAGAATGTAATGACTTTTTAATCGTCTAATAAAGTGTGCAGACTTCATTGACTACGTCTTATTTAGAGCTAGTGATGTCCTAGGAGAAGGTCCTGCTGGAATCAATGGGAAATTTTCATAGAAAAAGATTAGAGGATCATGCCTCTGGATATGAAACCCATGAAGTGGATTCTTACGCTAAAGTGTCCAATACAAGCCAAGAGCAGGGCTTTTCTGAGAAACAGCAGCTTCCCTCTAGATCCAGGCAAGTTTCACAGTGCGTGACAGGCATCTAACAAGAAGGCTCTTCTGGCTCCCCTTGGGTGCTGACTCTGTTCTCAAGGGCCATATATAAGCAGGAGTAGCGAAACCGCAGGAATGCCTTCTGATAACAGTAGAGTAGGCTGCTGCATTCATGAGCCATGGCTGAAGTCTTCCCCATCCACTGCCAAGCTGTAGAAAAAGAGTCCAATAGGTCAAATCTGAAGTTGTAAGCTATGTGGGTTGGCTGCTCTTAGGGAGTGAGCAGTGGTGCATGCCCATGAGTGTGTATATGAGAGGTGCAGAGAGGGAGAGATCAGGAGCCAGCTAGAGCAGAGGCACAGATCCTTCCCACAGGTAGGTTTGTGGCACTACAGTGCCTGGCCTCCCACCCTGCAGGAAATACCTCCCCTGCGTCAGAGGTGGAGCCTGCCAGAAGCCTGCCTTTACCTTCTAGTACTTTGCCTCCAGCATCTGAAAGAGTTGTGGCCAAGCTGCTCACGATGCACCTGGGCTCTCCAAGCTCTTTGCCCTCCACTCCATCCTCCTCCCACCACTTCTCTAAAACCAAAGTACCTACAGTTCCATGAACACAGGCCTACTTTGCACAGCTGCCCACTTTCCCTGCGGTCTCCTTCCTTTCTTGTCTGCTTGTCAGAATCCTATTTATCTTTCAAACCAGCTCACGAGTCACTTTGTCCAGGAAGGAGAATCCCTCTTCTCCCAGAACCACATTTACATGATCGCCATGCCACCTTAAATTCCTCTTATCCCGTAAACTGCTTCCCTTAACCCACTGGATTCATATATATATATATATATACACACATATGTGTATAAACATATAATGAATTTTTAATTGTGGTCAAGAACAAATATAAAATTTAACATCTTAACAATTTTTAAGTGTACAGTTTGGTAGTGTTAAGTACATTCACATTGCTGGACAACAAGTCTCCAGGAATTTTCATCTTGCAAACTGAAGCTGCACCCATTAAACAACTCTTCACTTTCCCCTCCCCCCAGTCCCTGGCAACCACCGTTCTACTTGTTTCTATGAATTTGTCTACTTTTGATGCATCATATAAGTGGAGTCATACAGTATTTGTCTTTGTGTGACTGGCTAGGGTTTTTTACTTAGCATAATGTCCTCAGGGTTCATATACGACGTAGCAAGGATGAAAAGGAAGGAAATATCCCACTGTATATATTTACCACATTTTGCTTATCCATTCATTCATCAATAGCAATTTGGGTTACTTGGTTAGCCATCTCTTGGCTATTATTAATAATGCTATTATGAACATGAGTGAACAAATATCTCTTTGAGATTCTATTTCAATTCTTTCAGACATATACCCAGAAGTGGATTGCTTGATCATATGGTAATACTATATTTAGTTTCTTGAGTAAACATCATACTGGTTTTCATAAAGGCAGCACAATTTTTCATTCCTGCCAACAGTACGCAATGGCTTCAATTTCTTCACATTCTCAACAACACTTATTTTCTGTTTGTTTGATAAAGTATAGCTATCCTAATGAGTGTGAGTGATATTATCTTTGCGGTTTTGATTTGTCTTTCTCGGATCGTTATGTTAAACATTTTTTCATAGCTTGTTGATAATTTTTATATCATCTTTGGAGCAACGTCTATTCAAGTCCTTTGCCCATTTTTGATTTGGGTTGAATTGGGTTGTTTGCTTTTTTGTTGTTCTTGAGTTGTAGAAGTTCTTTGTATATTCTGGATATGAACACATCATCAAATATACAACGTGCAAAGAGTTTTCTCCGATTCCACAGATTGCCTGTTCTCTCTGTTAACTGTGTCCTTTGATGCACAGAAGGTTTAATTTTGATATAGTCCCATTTGTCATTTTCAATTTTGTTGTCTGTGCTTTTAGTGACACATCCAAGAAAACATTGCCAAATCCCATGTCATGAAACACTTCCCCTGTGTTTTCTTCTAGGAGTTTTATGGTTTTAGGTCTTACATTTAGGTCTTTAATTCACTTTGAGTTAATTTTTGTATAAGGAATAAGGTAAGGATCGAGATTCATTCTTTGGCATGTGGATATCTGGTTTTCCTAACATTTGTTGAAGATACTGTTCTTTCCCATTGAGTGGTCTTGTCACTCTTGTCATATATCATTTGACCATATACATGAGTGTTTATTTCTGGGCTCCCTATTCTATTCCATTGGTCTATATGTCTGCCTTTATGCCAGTACCATACTGTTTTGATTACTGTAGTTTTGTAATATGTTTTGAAATCAGGAAATATGAGACCTCAAACTTTGTTCTTTTTCAATATTGTTTTGGCTATTTGGAGCCCCTCTGAGATTCCATATGGCTTTTAAGACAGGTTTTTCTATTTCTGCCAAAAATGTCATTTAGATAGGTATTGCATTGATGTGTAGATCACTTTGCTTAGTGTAATGGACTAAATTCTGTCTTCCCAAAATTCATATGTTGAAGTCCTAACTTCCATTGTGACTGAATTTGAAGATAAATTCTTTAAAGAGGTAATTAAGGTTAAATGAGATGATAATGGTGAAGCCCTAATCAAATATGACTAATTCCTTATAAGAAGAAAAAGAAGAAGAGACCCCAGGGAAGCATGCTTTAGAAAAAAGACCATTTGAGGACACAGCAAGAAGGTGGCCATCTGCAAGCCAAGGAGAGAGGCCTCAGGAGAAACCAAACCTGCTGACACCTTGATCTTGGACTTCCAGTCTCCAAAACTGTGGAAAAATAAATTTTGTTGTTAAAGTTATGGCAGCCTCACCAAACTGATACAAGTAGTATTGACATCTTAACAATATTAAGTCTTCTAATCTATAAACAAGGGCTATCTTTCCATTTATTTGTTTCTTTAATTCTTTCAGCAATGCTTTATAGTTTTTAATATATAAGTCTTTTGCCTCCTTGGTTAAGTTTATTCCAAAGTATTTTATTCTTTTTGATGCTGTTGTAAAAGGACTAATTTTATTAGTTTCCTTTTGGGATTGTTCATTGTCAGTATAAAGAAACACAATTGATTTTTGAGTGTTGATTTTGTATTCTGCAACTTTGCTGAATTTGTTTATTATTTCTAACAGGTTTTAAAAATATAATCTTTAAGGTTTTCTACATCTAAGAACATGCCATCTGTGAACAGAGATAATTTCACTGCTTTCTTTCCAATATGGATACCTTTTATTTCTCTTTTTTTTTTGCTGAATTGCTCTGGCAAGAGCTTCCTGTACTGTATTGAGTAGAAGTGGTGAGAGCAGGCCTTATTTGTGTTTTTACAAGTCTCTCTCACACTAGACTGGAACAAAAGCTCTTAAGAGTAGGGATGAGTCTTATTTATGCCTATATCTTCAGTGCCTGGCATTGACTAGTATATAGTCAGTGTATTTTCCTAGTGAAAATTAAAGAATAAATGAAGTTTGGAGAAAATATAAGCTATTTTGAGATTGCCTCATAAATATCTTTGGAGTGATTTTAGGAATACAAATACAATAATTGCTAAAAATTTCTATAAAATAAAAAAGGTTCCTAGTACTTCACCAAAGTGATCTAGTTTAACATCAACGATGATGTCATACTGACAGTACATACCCTTCATATAATGTGATGAGAATGACACCTCACCTCTGTGGTCTTTCTCCTCCAAACTCCAGCCTAATCATGAGACAAACCTCAGACAAATTCCAGTTGAGGGACATTCTACAGAAGACGTGACCATTGCTCCTCTAAAATGTCAAGATCATCAAAATCAAGGAAAGTCCAAGAAACTGTCACAGCCAAGATGTAAGGAGACATGACAACAAAATATCATGACAACAACAACAACAACAAAAGGGATCCTGGAACAGAAAAAGGACATTTGGGAAAAACTGAGGAAATCTGAACAAGGTATAGACTTTATATTTATAAATGTTGGTTCATTAATTGTAAAAATTATGCCATACAAATGTAAGGTGTTGGTAAGAGGGGAAACTGGGTGTGGGATCTATGGGGACTCTACAATCTTCACAACTTTTCTGTAAATCCTAAACGATTCTTAAAAAATCTGTTAAGAGGGTACATCATCTCATGTTAAGAGTTCTTACCTCAATAAAATAAAAAAAAAAGGGGGAGTTCAAGTATTGACATGGGCTATTGGAGCGCAAGAAGATCAGAAAGCTTGAATAGAAAAGATTCTGAATGTAAAGCTTTTGCTTATGTTATGGTTATGTTAAATATAACATCAGGTTATGTTTCTTCAAAGGAGCATGTATTTCTACCATCATTCTCACAGGCTCCCTCCTATTCTCTCTCTCTCTCTCTCTATCTCTCTCTCTCTCTCACACATACACACACACACACAAACACAAACACACACACACACACCATAATTTGTCTACACAAAAGTGTGTGGAAGGAGCAAACACCATCGACATGCAAGGACAGAAACAACCAATTGAGGGAGAGAGCAGAGAGCAGAACGAGGGGTAAGGTGAGATAAATAGATTGTTAAGGTGCTGATTCATCTTTCTTCCAACTGGAATGAATGGTGATTTAGGTTAGGATACTGGCCTGATTAATCTATTTTTTTGTAAATTAAAAAGATATACATTGATATTTGTATGTGGTGGAACAGGGCAGGAGATCTTTCCTTTGGCCTGGTTGATTCCACTGTAATATAAGCTTGATGAAATCACAGATCTTCTTTCTAGTGTACTGATGTAACCTTAATACTTGGGACAATGCCTGGTATATAGCAGGTACTCAATAAAGGCTTACTCACAAATGAATATATAACAAACATCTGTGTGACACTGTGCTGATGGCAGGAAACTCCATGTACATCATCATACTTGTGCCTCTCAAGAACTCTTAACCCAGCTCTGTCTGAGTGCAAATGTCATGTTCTTTCAAGGCTGTCCTGTTGATTTAATCCCCTTTGAGTTCTTAGTGCCTTATAAGCAGTAGATATTCTATAAGTTTTGTTCAAGTGAATACCTGCTTTGCATAAATATTATTTCTGACCATTTAGTAGGTAATTTGCTCTAACCTTTGTTCATTAACCCAATAACAAGTGTTTGTAGCTATAATATTCTTAAGTGTTTCCTCATAATGATAGATGCTGGCCTTACTCTTAGGTTTTGGTTAAAGGCAACAATGAGCCTAATTAACAATTTTGGCCATATGAGTATACTTTCATCTACAGCTGTTCATTTTTTTGAATTATCATACTCAGTCCCTGCTTTATTATATATATGGGTCTTAGCATACATAATATGAGCCTGCATATAATATATATGCCTAAAATATACATACGTGTGTGTTTATACACATATATGCATGCATATATATGTATATATACATATATAGATGTATGTATCTATGTGTATATTGTATGTGTGTACATATATATGTATATACACACAATACATAAATAAACCGGCCTTTCATGTCTGACTTTGCAGGACCAGTGGGCTGGCATTCCTTCATGAGAGTATAAGATTATGAGTTGATTTTGTTTTTTTGTGCTAAAGCACGAAGAATGAGCTTTACACATATAGAGACAATAGACAGAGGTGGCATAAAGTCTACATTCTTGGTCTGAAAGATGAACCTGGGGCCGCTTTGAGAAAGGAAAAGAACTAGCTGCAAGCAGAACAGTTTTTAGGAAGGACTGTGAGAGCACAGCCCTGCTTCAGTCCCCACAGACAGAACACTTGCCAGTGGCTCTGGTTCTCCAAAGACTGCAGCTCTGGAGACAATGCATGCCCTTGGCTTGGACCTTGCTGTTTCCATAGAGGGCATTAGGAACAGGCTGTGTCAAGGTTCCTGGAGGAGAGGGTGGGAACACAGGACCATGAGCAGACATATTCCTAAGCGCTCAGGAGAAACCATCATGAGATGCTTAGATGCCTACTGGAAAGTAGGTTGAGGGAGCGCTAAGGTCCTACAGTTATGAAGATGGGGGCAAAGAGCTGCTGTAGTTTGGATGGTAATGTTACTAAGACTTCATATAGAAAGGATGCCCGGAAGTATTCAGTTTTTATCCATTTACCTATTAGTGGATATTTGGGTTGTTTCCAATTTTGGGCTGTTACAGATAAAGCTGCTATGAAGATTTGCGTACAAAAAAAAGGGATAGGGCTTCCCTGGTGGAACAGAGGTTGCGAATCCACCTGCCAATGCAGGGGATACAGGTTCGAGCCCTGGTCCGGGAAGATCCCACATGACACAGAGCAACTGAGCCTGTGTGCCACAACTACTGAGCCTGTGCTCTAGACCCCACAAGCCACAACTACTGAGCCCATGTGCCACAACTACTGAAGCCCACGTGCCTGGAGTTCATGCTCCGCAACAAGAGAAGCCACTGCTATGAGAAACCTGTGCACCGCAACGAAGAGTAGCCCCCACTCACCGCAACTAGAGAAACCCTGCGCACAGCAACAAAGACCCAATGCAGCCAAAAATAAATAAGTAAATAAAAATAAATTTATTAAAAAAAAAGTGGTTAGTATATACAAACTTGGATACTAACCACCAAACAGTGGTTAGTATATACAAACTTGGATATTAAAATACTTACCACCAGGAAATGCCTAAGTAGGAAAACAAAAAATAAAAAGCACACAAAAAACCATCAGGCTCCTTTGACATAAGGAGAAAATCTTGTGGAAACAGCAGCCACCATTATTTAAAAATAGTGATGAACAGAGCTTCAAGATGGTGGAACAGTAAGATGCGGAGATCACCTTCCTCCCCACAAATACATGAGAAATACATCTACACGTGGAACAACTCCTACAGAACACCTACTGAATACTGTCAGAAGACCTCAGACCTCCCAAAAGGCAAGAAACTCCCCACATACCTGGGTAGGGCAAAAGAAAAAAGAAAAAACAGAGACAAAAGAATAGGGACAGGACCTGCACCAGTGGGAGGGAGCTGTGAAGGAGGAAAGGTTTCCACACACTAGGAAGCCCCTTCGCGGGCAGAGACTGCAGGTGGCGGAGGGGGGGAGCTTCAGAGCCACAGAGGAGAGTGCAGCCACAGGGGTGTGGAGGGCAAAGTGGAGAGATTCCCACACAGGATCGGTGCCGACCAGCATTCACCAGCCCGAGAGGCTTGTCTGCTCCCCCGCTGGGGCAGGCGGGGGCTGGGAGCTGAGGCTCGGGCTTCGGTCGGATCCCAGGGAGAGGACTGGGGTTGGCGGCGTGAACACAGCCTGAAGGGGCTAGTGCGCCACAGCTAGCTGAGAGGGAGTCCGGGAAAAGGTCTGGAGCTGCCGAACTGGCAAGAGACTTTTTCTTGCCTCTTTGTTTCCTGGTGCGTGAGGAGAGGGGATTAACAATGCCACTTAAAGGAGCTCCAGAGACAGGCGCAACCTGCGGCTATCGACGTGGACCCCAGAGACGGGCATGAGACGCTAAGGCTGCTGCCGCCGCCATCAAGAAACCTGTGTGCAAGCATAGGTCACTATCCACACCTCCCCTTCCGGGCGCCTGTGCAGCCCACCGATGCCAGGGTCCCGAGATCCAGGGACAACTTCCCCAGGAGAACACACAGCGTGCCTCAGGCTGGTGCAACATCACTCCAGCCTCTGCCACTGCAGTCTCACCCAGCACTCCGTACCCCTCCCTCCCCCCGGCTGAGTAAGCCAGAGCCCCCAAATCAACTGATTCCTTAACCCCGTCCTGTCTGAATGAAGAACAGACGCCCTCAGGTGACCTACACACAGAGGCGGGTCCAAATCCAAAGCTGAACCCCGGAAGCTGTGTGAATGAAGAAGAGAAAGGGAAATTTCTCCCAGCAGCCTCAGGAGCACCGGATTAAAGCTCCACAATCAACTTAATGTACCCTGCATCTGTGGAATACTTGAATAGACAACGAATCATCCCAAATTGAGGAGGTGGACTTTGACAGAAATGATATATATATATTTTTTCCCTTTTTCTCTTTTTCTGAGTGTGTATGTGTATGCTTCTTTGTGTGATATTGTCTGTATAGCTTTGCTTTTACCATTTGTCCTTGGGTTCTGTCTGTCCGTCTTTTTTTTTTTTAATTAAAAAATTTTTTCTTAGTAATTATTTTTTATTTTAATAACTTTATTTTATTTTATTTTATTTTATCTTCCTCTTTCTTTCTTTTTTTCCTCCCTTTTATTCTGAGCCATGTGGAGGACAGGCTCTTGGTGCTCCAGCCAGGCGTCAGGGCTGTGCCACTGAGGTGGGAAAGCCAAGTTCTGGACACTGGTCCACAAGAGACCTCCCAGCTACATATAATATCAAACGGCGAAAATCGCCCAGAGATATCCATCTCAACGCCAAGACCAAGCTCCACTCAATGACCAGCAAGCTACAGTGCAGGACACCCTATGCCAAACAACTAGCAAGACAGGAACACAGTGCCGTCCAGTAGCACAGAGGCTACCTAAAATCATAATAAGGCCACAGACACCCCAAAACACACCACCAGACATGGACCTGCCCACCAGAAAGACAAGTTCCAGCCTCATCCACCAGAACACAGGCACTAGTCCCCTCCACCAGGAAGCCTACACAACCCACTGAACCAACCTTAGCCACTGGGGACAGACACCAAAAACAACAGGAACTACGAACCTGCAGCCTGCGAAAAGGAGACCCCAAACACAGTAAGTTAAACAAAATGAGAAGACAGAGAAACACACAGCAGATGAAGAAGTAAGGCAAAAACCCACCAGACCTAACAAACGAAGGGGAAATAGGCAGTCTACCTGAAAAAGAATTCAGAATAATGATAGTAAAGATGATCCAAAATCTTGGAAATAGAATGGAGAAAATACAAGAAACGTTTAACAAGACTTAGAAGAACAAAAGAACAAACAAATAGAGATGAACAACACAATAAATGAAAATAAAAATTCTCTAGAAGGGATCAATAGCAGAATAACTGAGGCATAATAACGGATAAGTGACCTGGAAGATAAAATAGTGGAAATAACTACTGCAGAGCAGAATAAAGAAAAAAGAATGAAAAGAATTGACGACAGTCTCAGAGACCTCTGGGACAATACTAAACGCACCAACATTTGAATGATAGGGGTCGCAGAAGAAGAAGACAAAAAGAAAGGTACTGAGAAAATATTTGAAGAGATTATAGTTGAAAAGTTCCCTAATATGGGAAAGGAAATAGTTAATCAACTCCAGGAAACACAGAGAGTCCCATACAGGATAAATCCAAGGGGAAACACGCCAAGACACATATTAATCAAACTATCAAAAATTAAATACAAAGAGCAAACATTAAAAGCAGCAAGGGAAAAACAACAAATAACATACAAGGGAATTCCCATAAGATTAACAGCTGATCTTGCAGCAGAAACTCTGCAAGTAAGAAGGGAGTGGCAGGACATATTTAAAGTGATGAAGGAGAAAAACCTACAACCAAGATTACTCTACCCAGGAAGGATCTCATTCAGATTTGATGGAGAAATTAAAAGCTTTACAGACAAGCAAAAGCTAAGAGAATTCAGCACCACCAAACCAGCTTTACAACAAATGCTAAAGGAACTCCTCTAGGCAGGAAACACAAGAGAAGGAAAAGACCTACAATAATAAACCTAAAACAATGAAGAAAATGGTAATAGGAACATACATATCGATAATTACCTTAAATGTAAATGGATTAAATGCTCCAACCAAAAGACATAGACTGGCTGAATGGATACAAAAACAATACCCGTATATATGCTGTCTACAAGAGACCCAGTTCAGACCTAGGGACACAAACAGACTGAAAGTGAGGGGATGGAAAAAGATATTCCATGCAAATGGAAATCAAAAGAAAGCTTGAGTAGCAATTCTCATATCAGACAAAATAGACTTTAAAACAAAGACTATTACAAGAGACAAAGAAGGACACTATATAATGATTAAGGGATCAATCCAAGAAGAAGATATAACAATTGTAAATATTTATGCACCCAACATAGGAGCACCTCAATACATAAAGCAAATACTAACAGCCATAAAAGGAGAAATCAACAGTAACACAATCATAGTAGGGGACGTGAAGACTCCACTTGCACCAATGGGCAGATCATCCAAAATGAAAATAAATAAGGAAACACAAGCTTAAATGATACATTAAACAAGATGGACTCAATTTATATTTATAGGACATTCCATCCAAAAACAACAGAATACACTTTCTTCTCAAGTGCTTATGGAACATTCTCCAGGATAGATCATACCTTGGGTCACAAATCAAGCCTTGGTAAATTTAAGAAAATTGATATCTAGTATCTTTTCCGACCACAATGCTATGAGATTAGATATCAATTACAGGAAAAAATCTGTAAGAAATACAAACACATGGAAGCTAAACAGTACATTACTTAATAACCAAGATATCACTGAAGAAATCAATGAGGAAATCAAAAAATACCTAGAAACAAATGACAATGAAAACACAACGACCCAAAACCTATTTGATGCAGCAAAGCAGTTCTAAGAGGGACGTTCATAACTATACAAGCCTACCTTAAGATACAAGAAACATCTCAAATAAACAACCTAACCTTACACCTAAAGCAATTAGAGAAAGAAGAAGAAAAAACCCCCAAAGTTAGCAGAAGGAAAGAAATCATAAAGATCAGATCAGAAATAAATGAAAAAAAAAAAGAAGGAAATGATAGCAAAGATCAATAAAACTAAAAGCTGGTTCTTTGAGAAGATAAACAAAACTGATAAACCATTAGCCAGACTTATCAAGAAAAAAAGGGAGAAGATTCAAATCAATAGAATTAGAAATGAAAAAGGAGAAGTAACAACTGACTGCAGAAATACAAAGGATCATGAGAGATTACTACAAGCAACTCTATGCCAATAAAATGGACAACCTGGAAGAAATGGACAAATTCTTAGAAATGCACAACCTTCCAAGACTGAACCAGGAAGATATAGAAAATATGAACAGACCAATCACAAGCACTGAAATTGAAACTGGGATTAAAAATCTTCCAACAAACAAAAACCCAGGACCAGATGGCTTCACAGGCAAATTCTGTCAAACATTTAGAGAAAAGCTAACACCTCTCCTTCTCAAACTCTTCCAAAATAGAGCAGAGGGAGGAACACTCCCAAACTCATTCTACGAGGCCACCATTACCCTGATACCAAAACCAGACAAAGATGTCACAAAGAAAGAAAACTACAGACCAATATCACTGATGAACATAGATGCAAAAATCCTCAACAAAATACTAGCAAACAGAATCCAACAGCACATTAAAAGGATCATACACCATGATCAAGTGGGGTTTATCCCAGGAATGCAAGGATTCTTCCATATACGCAAATCAATCATTGTGATACACCATATTAACAAATTGAAGGAGAAAAACCATATGATAATCTCAACCGATGCAGAGAAAGCTTTTGACAAAATTCAACACCCATTTATGATAAATACCCTGCAGAAAGTAGGCAGAGAGGGAACTTTCCTCAACATAATAAAGGCCATATATGACAAACCCATAGCCAACATCATCCTCAATGGTGAAAAACTGATAGCATTTCCTCTAAGATCAGGAACAAGACAAGGTTGCCCACTCTCACCACTATTATTCAACATAGTTTTGGAAGTTTTAGCCACAGCAATCAGAGAAGAAAAAGAAATAAAAAATCCAAATCAGAAAAGAAGAAGTAAAGCTGTCACTGTTTGCAGATGACATGATACTGTACATAGAGAATCCTAAAGATGCTACCAGAAAACTACTAGAGCTAATCAATGAATTTGGTAAAGTAGCAGGATACAAAATTTATGCACAGAAATCTCTCACATTCCTATACACTAATGATGAAAAATTTGAGAGTGAAATTAAGAAAGCACTCCCATTTACCACTGCAACAAAAAGAATGAAATATCTAGGAATAAACCTACCTAAGGAGACAAAAGACCTGTATGCAGAAAATTATGACACTGATGAAAGAAATTAAAGATAATACAAATAGATGGAGAGATATACCATGTTCTTGAATTGGAAGAATTAACATTGTGAAAATGAGTATACTACCCAAAACAATCTACAGATTCAATGAAATCCCTATCAAACTACCAATGGCATTTTCCACAGAAATAGAACAAAAAATTTCACAATTTGTATGGAAACACAAACGACCCCAAATAGCCAAAGCAATCTTGAGAAAGAAATACGGAGCTATTAAACTGTTATGAGAACAAAAAAAAAAAAAAAAAAAAGAAATACGGAGCTGGAGGAATCAGGCTCCCTGACTTCAGACTATACTACAAAGCTACAGTAATCAAGACAGTATGGTACTGGCACAAAAACAGAAATATAGATCAATGGAACAGGATAGAAAGCCCAGAGATAAACCCACACACATATGGTCACCTTATCTTTGATAAAGGAGGCAAGCATATACAGTGGAGAAAAGACAACCTCTTCAATAAGTGATGCTGTGGAAACTGGACAGCTATATGTAAAAGAATGAAATTAGAACACTCCCTAACACTATACACAAAAAGAAACTCAAAATGGATTAAAGACCTAAATGTAAGGCCAGATACCATCAAACTCTTAGAGGAAAACATAGGCAGATCACTCTATGACATAAACCACAGCAAGATCCTTTTTGATCCACCTCCTATAGAAATGGAAATAAAACCAAAAATAAAAAAATGGGACGTAATGAAACTTAAAAGCTTTTGCACAACAAAGGAAACCATAAACAAGACGAAAAGACAACCCTCAGAATGGGAGAAAATATTTGCAAATGAAGCAACTGATAAAGGATTAATCTCCAAAACATACAAGCAGCTCATGCAGCTCAATATCAAAGAAACAAACAACCCAATCCAAAAATGGGCAGAAGACCTAAACAGACATTTCTCCAAAGAAGATATACAGATTGCCAACAAACACATTAAAGAATGCTCAACATCATTAATCATTAGAGAAATGCAAATCAGAACTACAATGAGATACAATCTCACACCAGTCAGAATGGCCATCATCAAAAAATCTACAAACAATAAATGCTGGAGAGGCTGTGGAGAAAAGGGAACCCTCTTGCACTGTTGGTGGGAATGTAAATTGATACAGCCACTATGGAGAACAGTATGGAGGTTCCTTAAAAAACTAAAAATAGAACTATCATATGACTCAGCAATCCCACTACTGGGCAGATACCCTGAGAAAACCATAATTCAAAAAGAGTCATGTACCAAAATGTTCATTGCAACTCTATTTACAATAGCCAGGACATGGAAGCAACCTAAGTGTCCATCGACAGATGAATGGATAAAGAAGATGTGGCATATATATACAATGGAATATTACTCAGCAATAAAAAGGAACAAAACTGAGTTATTTGTAGAGAGGTGGATGGATCTAGAGACTGTCATACAGAGTGAAGTAAGTCAGAAAGAGAAAAACAAATACAGTATGCTAACACATACATATGGAATCTAAAAAGAAAGAAAAAAAAATCGTCAGAAGAACCTAGGGGCAAGATGGGAATAAAGTTGCAGACCTCTTAAGAGAATGGACTTGAGGATACGGAGAGGGGGAATGGTAAGCTGGGACAAAGTGAGAGAGTGGCATGGACATATATACACTACCAAATGTAAAATAGGTAGCTAGTGGGAAGCAGCCGCATAGCACAGGGAGATTAGCTCGGTGCTTTGTGGCTACCTAGAGAGGTGGGATAGAGAGGGTGGGAGGGTGGGAGATGCAAGAGGGAAGAGATATGGGGACATATGTATATGTATAAGTGACTCACTTTATTAGAAAGCAGAAACTGACACACCATTGTAAAGCAATTATACTTTAAGAAAGATGTTAAAAAAAAAAAATAGTGATGGTTTCTCGTGGTTAGGAGTATAAGCAAATCTTGGATGGCTCTAACTCTTACCCTAAAATGTATTTCTCTCTTTCAAGTGGTCATGGGGCAAAGTTATCTTGAACTTGTTTTCTTCCAACACCTTACAAGCCAGGTGCTGGTATTGGCTGGTGGTCACTTACAGCCCAGACCAAGGAGTTTGAGAAAGGAAGCTTTCGCGAGAGGCACAGGACCACAAGGAAAAAAGAAAAACAATCAAACCAGACATTCAGTACGTTTAAGAAATTATTTCTCATTATTTTAAAATCCTCTTTGATTTGAAAGTATGATAGATGGGATGAGCTTTAGGGAAGTGAAATAGTCTTCAAATCATAGCTTTATGAAGCTTCAAATTTTGCAATGAAAATTTTAGACACTTTAATCAAACCGATTCAATTATCACTAAGCTAAAAGTAACAACTTTAATAATTTTCTGATTAAACGGATTATTTCCAGAGTTCTTTGTTTTGATAAAATATTTCCTTTGTGGCTTCCAATGACTTTTTCCTTTCTAGGCAGAAGTGTTTGGAAATAAAGATCTTTGTCACATCTTTATATAGTTTCCATTGCTTTACACATGGTAGGAACTTGGGGTACGCATCTGCCCCATCTTTGTAAGTCTCACATTGTTTGCGCATGGTAGGAACTCCATAACTAACTGAGAAAGTGGCAATGATTGCCTCATAGACAGCAAAATTCTATTGTAGTTTTCTCTCTTCCTCCCAAATGTTTGATACCTATGTACCTTTGAAATAATATTAATTGAGTTTTGTCAGTGGAAATACCAGGATACAGTTAAAAAACTTTAGAATCGCTGAAGTTTAGCTAATTAATGAATTGTAAGTAATTGCTTTGAAAATCAAGACTACTTCTTCTGTCACTGAATGTCTAGAATAGGGTAAAGCAGCTTCCATAAGATTTTTTTTAATTCCAGAAATGTAAGGAGACTAAAGTAGAGAGAAGCAGCAGTAATCATGGAGCACAACATTTATTACTTAACCAAGGGAAGTTGGATACTAACCCGAAAAAAACTGCATCAAAAGTGTGAAAAAAAAGGGTACATTGACATTGTTTTATGGTCCTTGGCTGGTTATCTCTGCTCTCCTGCACACAGCGCATTGCCAAGAATATGTTTTACCAAATTTTTTATTTCACTCTCAGGATAGTCCTGGAAGCAAGTTAATCATTATTTCTGGAAGAAACTGAAATTAATATTACTCTTGAGGACCAGAAGAGAGCAGATGAAACCCAGAAAGTGTAATGTACTTCTTATGGCTGGGAGTCCAATACCGAAGCAATCATGTTTTGGCATCTGAAATTAAACTGTATTGTTCCTATTTGTAATAGTATTTTCTCTCCTATACTGCCTCTGTGCCTTGAACAAATGAGGGCTCTCACAGCTGAACTGATTGCTATGGTTATAGGGAATCTGCGTTACATCTCCTGGAAGTAAGATAGTCTTCGTACCCTTCTTTAACGAAGAACAGTTCTCTCATGACTATACCCCTGACTCAGGCTCCTGTTGAAAACAAAGGAGGGCTGCTTTAAGGTCCAGGCTCTAGTCCACCCATTGCCCCACTCACAAGTGCACACCCCTGACACCCACTGCTATTTTCACCGGACGACCTGCTAGCTGGGTTTCTGGAGTTTGGGGGTTGGAAGCAGGTTTAGAGTTGCTGATACAAAGAAATCTGTGAGACCTGTAAAGTTATATTTATTATTATAACTTATTTGGTAAGCACTGGTATTGTCATTGGCACCAGACAACTGAGCCCTAAGACTTCCGATGTTGCGATAGCTAGCACTAACAGCGCTGGTACTGACAGAGGGCATGCCTTTCCTGGGCCGTGCCTCTCTCCCTGGGGCTGGATGGGGAGCTGGGTCTTCAGGCTCTGTTGGGTGAAGGGCTGGTCTACAGTCAGGCTTATTTAGTTGAGTTCATCTCCGTAGCATGGATTGAGAGCCTACTGTATGCCAAGTGCTCTCCTAGGTTCTGGAAATACAAAGATGAATTGGTCTCTTCCCTCTTGGGGAGTTGAGTCAGATGATCAGTATCTTTCCAAGGATGAAAGAGTAAGCTATAAAAGACTTCTTTAGATATTTTATTTAGGTTTTCCAAAGAACTTGACTGTGGCTGAGAGCAGATTTTTTTGTTGTTGTTGTTAAGAGAAAGTTTGAAGGTGTGAGAGGTGATGATTGGCTCTAGATGTTTCAGTGATCTTAGAGGCTAGAACTAGAATCCTATTGCTTACTCTATACATTTTTCTATATATTTTAAACTGTATCTCATGTGTCCTTCTGTCTTCTTTAAGTTCATTTTTTCACGATGTTCTCTTTTTATCCTCAGGACAATCTATTTATAGATGATTTTTTAACCCCCTTTTTCTCTCTCCCTCGTTTTAAGATAATTCCCTTGGTAATTGCAGCTGTGTTGAAACTGGAACTGAAATAGGGAAGTTCATGTTATAATTCATTACTAATGAGTTCATACTTTGCAGGAGAAAGATATTCATGGCATGAACTAAGCTGACTGGTTCACTCTCTGGAAGGAAGAGGTTTTATTTCTTGGTTGCAAATCCAGCTTTTGGACAAGGGTTGCTGTTTTGTACAAAGCACATTTTAAACCTGATTTTGTTGTTGTGCAGGAAGCGATCCAAGGAAAGCTCAGGGTTTTAGATAAGCTGGTCAGTACCAGATCTTCATGGAGATGTATTCATTCTCTTTCTGTTGTTTTAGAGTGGTTTGGTCAGGCGTTCAGCAAAGTGTCAATCTCCAGGCTTGAATATGGGCAGAAAATCTTGCTGTCCTGACAGTAAAAGAAGAGAAGCCATTGAGAACTGGACACATATTTCAACAATGAATTTCAGAAGTCAGAGATTTTTAAAGAGCTATCTAGGAGAATTTTAATAGAGATACAAGAATTTTCAGCATGTTTAACAGTCATGCCAGTTGCTTTCCTTTGCAAAGTGGGGTAGTTTTTATTTTGTCCCAAATAACACATTGTTCAGTATTTAGGCTGCTCAGGTAGGCTTGCCTCTTTGATTTCAGTAGGGTCCTTCTGCCTTTTCAGTTCATCCTGATATTATTTAGGTTACTTTTCTTTCTGGAAGGATGTGAAAAGGGAAAGTGCAGTGTAAAATTGGTCTGCTCTTTTATTTTTTGTCATTTTAGGCTGCAGTGACTGTGCTCCTGTGTTTGGTTGTGACAGTAATACACCTACTAACTTAGAATTGGATGGGAGCCAGAGTATGAAGGAGGTGCACCCATTCATGGAATGGAGAAAATCTCAATTGCGAGAGATTTGGCTGAATTATTAGAAGTACATTTTTTTGCAAAACCATTTTGGACTGCAATTTTTACAGCCCTAACATTTTACTATGTCAGTCTCCTTGTTTACTGAGGATAATTACTATGAAAGGTGTTAATCAGCTCAGAAAGGGGAATATTGGGAAGCCTAGTAGGCCTCTTAGGGTTTTACACAGCAGGTAGTTGTGCCTTAGAGACCCCACCTTCACACAAACACACACACACACACACACACACACACACACACTACTATCAAGCCTCTTTGAAGGAACCCCATATGAAATTTATTCCTGGCCACATGAACAGGAAGTTACTTGTGGGGATTCACCTCCAAGGAAGCTTTGTAGAGGTTTTCAGCCTCCTTGGAAAATGTTCAGCCTCCTTGGAAATCATTCTCAGGGAGGTTTATGGAAATGATTGAAGATTAGGCATGATGACTTGGTGGGTATTGAAGCAACTATGAGGAGACATTTAATATAAAATGAATAATAATGTAGCATTTAACTGGTACCAAACATCAACACAAGAGTAATCCATATTAAGAGCTTTGAGTTACTTATTACAGCTTCTCAAAATGGGTTCTTGAGCTGTGTCCTACTTGTATTTTAAAATTAAAACAGAAATAGTGAGTCTCTTCTTCCTTATTTCATTGCTCAGGCTGAGAGGACTTAGATGCCTTCCCCAGATATGGAATTCTTTTCAACATTCTGACAAACAAATTGAGGGAGACTTTGGGTTTGTTGTACTGGCTGGTCAACCAGCTGTATCCTCAACAGGTTCTGTTAAATATTTTGTTTTTCTCCAGAGATTTTATTTCTGACTCTCGATTTGTAATGTGGATATTGGCTAGGTATCCCAAGATTCAGAGTAGGTAGCTGAAATACTCCCAAACAGGAAAAAATGAAAAGAAGTCTGAGCTGTTTTTTTTGTTGGTTGGAAAGGGGATTGTTTTATGTTTTCCACCAAACATTTCTCTGCCCTTGTTCCCCCCTTTTCCGCATCCTCAGAGTAACTATGAAGAGTGACTTTCTCTTCATACATTGAAATTTCTGTCTTAAAACTTGATAAAATGTCCATGCAAACTAGGCTTTTTTCTTCCTCATTCTATGTATTTACTATTTCTTTATTCTTTGCTTTTTGGGGTCCCTTACCTCTGTAATCATTTATAAAACCAAATTCCCAATTAATTATTAATGGTGTCATTTTGACAAAAGGACAGAGCCTTACATTTCAGGTAGCTATTCACAAGTTATTCTTGAGAGCTAAGTCTTCAAGGGATTACATTCATAGAAGAAACATTGTGCTATTAAATGATACTTAGACTCCAGTCAGTAGGTATAAATTCTAGAATTGGAACTTCCATTCATTAGATGTCTGACAAGGTGGTAAACTTTTCCAGGCCCCCATTTTCTCATTCTGACAAATAAGAATGTTGTACTAGATGTTTTAGCCATTTTTAAAAACCCTAATATTTCTATGGTTTGGGAATTTATAATCCACAGATGTTGATTATAGTAATTAAAATTCTCCATCCCTGACCAAAGTGTTAACTTTAAATTAACTAAGATGTTAGAAGTTAAACCTCTATGAAAGTATTTTTAATTTAGCTAAACTAGAGCCTTCAAGAATTCCACGTTTAATCATTCAAATTGTAAAAAGCCATTCACTCCCAACTAACAGGAAGACATTTCTAGAAGGGCCGTGGTGGGTAGCATTGAGAATGTGTGGACATCTGGAATGAAACCTTTCCACCTTTTCACTGCTTTTCTTCCCTCCCCGGGAATTCCAAAGCCAGCATGCTCTTGAACTTCTTATTTCTGGATTGTAGGTATATAGGGAATGGAGTTTAGAGTATGTACTCTTAAATCCCCCATCATCACAAGACCCTTGAAGTAGTGTTCATAACAAAAAAAAAAAACCCTCTATATTAAAAAATAGTATTTTAATAGAGTACTATAGACTTTTTAAAAAAAGAGATTGTAAATAAGGGAATAGTACTAAAATAACTATCAAGGGATGAATGTAAGAGAAATTTTCTATATTTTCTAGAATAAAATCCCTTGAGTGATTACAGTATTGAGGAAAAAGCCTGATTTAGTTAAAAGTTCACAGCCCTATTCAAAAAGTGTTGATTTAGAACCTACCATGTTCCAGGCACTCCAGCAATTGCTTTATTTTTCATCCAGTTTAATCCCCACAGTGATACTATAAAAAAATATTATTATTTTCTTTTCAGATGATGAAAATGAACATCAGTAAGCTAGAGCTTCCTTGCCCAAGGGTTTAAATTGAGTCTCCTGGCTCCAAGTTTCAAGGAAAAAACATCATCTGAATCCTTTTTTTCCCCTAGAAATTAAATTATTCAAGTTCTCACAGTCACTAATAGTATACTAAACAAGTGTTGTCTACGGCAGCGGTCCCCAACATTTTTAGGACTGGTTTGGTGGAAGACAATTTTTTCTGCAGATGGTGGGGTGGGGGGAAGGTGGGGGGATGTTTCGGGCCGTAATGCGAACCATGGGAGCAGCAGATGAAGCTTCACTTCCTCACCCACCGCTCACCTCCTGCTGTGCAGCCCAGTTCCTAACAGGCTGCAGACGGGACCAGTAGCAGTCCCGGGGGTCGGGGACCCCTGGTCTATGGGAAGCTTTACACTAAAAAGACAAATGATTTGGAAGTAATGTATCAAAACAGCCAGCTCATGCATTGCAATTACATAATTTGTATATAAATGGATTCACTTAGGTAAGCATTCTACGTATAGTTTTGTCCATGCCATAGTAATTTGCTTAGCTAGCCCTTTTTTCAAGAGATAGTGCAAAGGTGAACATCAACCCGTGTCTCAGCAGTTATCTGATTAATGAAATCCATATCAATCTGGATTTATCTTCATGCCATTATGGGAATATACTATAATTATTATAGTTATACTGGAAGAGATCAATTTGTCTTGGATGTTGAAGGTTGTGTAATATTAAATCTATGTCTTGGAAAGTGGTAAACATTATAGAAAACACATTTGCCTACTTTTCACAGTTCAAAATAAGGAAGCACTTTTGATGTGAAAAGTGGTTTACATCAAAAAGTTAATAAAGGTTTACAATTTTTTAATACCTTTTAACACTCAGAGAAAAGAACTAAGTGATCAATGTTAAAGTTCCTATTTTAACATGCAAAAACATCCAAAAGAATGGGCCTCAGATTGGTTGAAAAGCAAGCCACACTTTTTGCTTCTCCTTAAGCCTGTTTGATTGATTAATGAAATCTTTTCAAAGAGAGGGATGTCTTGCTGTATGGTTTCTCTGGGCCCTGCCTGGAGGAAGTAAAGCTTGGAGGGAGTGGTTTCTTAGGAAGATGGATGAGGCTTTCACCAGGACTGTGTCTACTATTCAGCATCTTTTTGACTGCTGGAACCCACATGCTGGGAAAGCCCAGATTCTCTGATGGGAACATGCAATGTCATATGCTCAGTGTCTAGTCAGAGGGGAATGGTCCTTTTCCTTTTATCCTCATGCAGGGAGGCATGGACCAAAACAGTGGTGGGAAAGACCAAGTTGCAATTTAAAAAGCAAAACAGGTACCTAATTAAGCATGAATTAATGGAATCAAATTCATTCATCTGCACATTATAATTGGAGCTTATTTCCCTGCCCTTGAGAACACTGATTTCAAGCAAATTCTAGCCACTGAACAACACCAGGTCTGCTCTTATCCTTGACTGACTACAACCTGGATTGAAATGAAGCATATCCATCAAAATTCCCCAGCTAAGGGGCTTACCTTTCCATGTTCTCAAATATCTGTCTGATGCTTCATGGAGTGTCTTCTTCATAAAAGTTTGATCCTCCACACACACATTTCTCTGTCCCCAAAGACTGTGGAAAACAAAAATGAACTAAGACATCTCTTACTTTCATTGAAACCTGGACAGGAAAAATTAGAAGGAACACCATACTTTCAGGTTCTTTTCAAGGGAATAAATGAAAGAAACAAAACAAAACACATACCTCTAGGCAAAGTCGTCCTCCTGTTTAAACCTCTGATTATGCCCTTGCTGATCTATCCTATTCCCCAGGAAACACCTGCCTCTCCATTTGGCCCTCTGTTGGCTAATGACAGTGTGTCAAGGGGAAATAGCATTTCCTCTGTGTTAGAGGTTTCTTTGTTAGAGCTGTATCATATTCAGGCATTTTTCTTTCCTTTCTTTGATGGAGGAAAGATGCAGGATGGTGAGAAAGCCCTGACTGACATCACCAGATTACCTTTGAATTATAAAGCCATTCCAGTTGGATCACTAAGGCTTGAATATGCCTTAGGCTCAGAGACATAATTGGAGTTTTCTTTTGCAGTTCCATTTTCCTCTGAAGGGTTACAGAATTAGAGCTAATAGATGGAGAAGGGGTATTCCAGAACATTATATTTAATTTGGTGGGATTGTCCATTTTGTAATATTCATGTTTCTCAGTCCCTTCACATGCACTTCTTCTTTTGATGCTTCAATAGCTTTTTTTTTTTTTTTTTAAAAAAGACACATAATTCTATTATCAAATATACTTTCTTTCCTTGCAATGTCTTTTCCATTTTGGAGTTGTAGGGAATTGTGCTCAGTTTTGTTTTAAACTACATTATCATTGGCTTTTTGGTACTAATACTTACACCTACCTTTTGCAATACAGTAAAATTTTGAATGTGGTTCCCCCTAAATTCTCGAGGACTGTGAGAGTAAAGATTTATAACCAATAGTCTCCCTTTCATGCCTTTGTTTCCCCGACTTTCAGTTAACATTTGAAGCTTCCCTGCTTATATTTGGTAATCAGATGGCTTGGCCTTTCCACTGTTCTCCCTCTAGTATAGATTCTGTGGTTATCGTGATTCCACACCCAGGAATCAGGAATTTTTGTGATGTGAAGCAGTAACTTGAAGAAATTCCAAGGGGATGAAAACCCTCAGGGAGAATTAGTGTATCTAGGTTAACACAATGTAACAAATACTTTTTTTAAATGAGGCAAAAATGAGTTATTTTCCTCTAAAACAAATTGAGGCAAAATGGCAAAAGGGTCAAAATACAGAATTCATGACTTGGCCTGGAAAACAAAAAGAAGGCCTAAAGACTGAATCTTGGACCTAAACTGCTTGGACCAAGATTCAAGCAGTCAGAAGAGTTAAACTGCTTGAATCCTGGTTCGTTGATTAATTGATTAAACAATTATGTATTGAATGCCAGGCACTATCCTATCAGGTACTGGTGAAAGCAATAAAAATGACAGATATGATCCCTGTCCTCATGGAACTTATAGTCTAATGGGGGAACATAGCATTATTCAAGTAAATACAAAAACCGGTTACTTACATATGAGTGTGAACAATGTTACAAAGGAAAATAGTGAACTAAGAATGGCTTTCGCATTTTTAAATGATTGAACAACTCAAAAGAAGAAGAATGGGGCTTCCCTGGTGGCGCAGTGGTTGAGAGTCTGCCTGCCAGTGCAGGGGACACGGGTTCGAGCCCTGGTCTGGGAAGATCCCACATGCCACGGAGCGGCTGGGCCCGTGAGCCACAATTACTGAGCCTGCGCATCTGGAGCCTGTGCTCCGCAACGAGAGAGGCCGCGATAGTGAGAGGCCCGCGCACCGCGATGAAGAGTGGTCCCCACTTGCCGCAACTAGAGAAAGCCCTTGCACAGAAACGAAGACCCAGCATAGCCAAAATTAATTAATTAATTAATATTTAAAAAAAAAAAAAAGAAGAAGAATGTTCTGTGAAATGTAAAAACATATAAAATTTCAAATTTCAGTGCCCATAATTATAGTTTTATTGGAACACAGTCATGCTTACTTGCTTGTGTATTGTCTAGGGCTAATTTTGCACTACAATGGCAGAGTTGACTAGTTGTGATAGAGACCATATGGTATACAGAGCCTAAGATATTTACTACCTGGCCTTTTACAGAAAAAGTTTATAGACCCTTGCTCCAAGGGAATGAGTTTAAAAGTTGATTTGGTTCCCTTGGTAAAGAAAAACATTGGTTGCAGTACTTATAAAAATAGAGTACCTAGAGGTTGTAGGCCTTATTTCTGTAGAAATTGCAATTACTATTGGAACTGAATGAGTGGAAATACAAGAAAATTAAGGGAGCTTTACAGGGAAACCTGGTTTGTTCAGAAGAGAAGCCAAGGCTGTATGTTTGTACTACTTTAATGAATTTTCTGTTTTTCCCTTAAACTATACATTTCTAGCTCATAATATATTTGTATCTGTTTGATTGAGAAAAAGTTTTGACTTTTTCTCACTTATCTGGTTCAACTTATAGGAAATGAAATTGGTTGGCAGCTGCTGGATATTACCAGTTTCACTGAATCATTCTTTTATTTAAATATGAAACTGTTTATGCTGTGTGTTGATTTTAATTTAATGAAGGGAAACTATGAGAAGTTGGAGAAAACGATGCATAAGTGGAGAATAAAATGATGAAGACATCGATTTTGGTCATGGGATTAAGTAATCTCGAGCAAGTTATTTAACCTCTTTTAGCTTTGGTTCCATTACTCTAAAGCCAGTATATCAGTACCTCTTTCATATCGTTATGAGGATTAGATTAGACAATACATCTAAAATGTCTGGCACAGTGCCTAGTACACAGACATGCACCAAGCAAAGTTTAAACACATGACTAAAATCTCATCTAGGTTGATTTATAAATTTGAGTTAAATTTGAATTAAATTTGAATTAAAACACTAGATAAAGCATTGATTTATTAAACATGAATAGTAGTGATAAAAGTTTGTGTCCCATACAGGAATCTAAAATATTAGCCATGGAGGTGATTAGTTGTTTAGGTTTAATAACATATGTAAGTTTAATAATGTATATGTTTAACAACCTTCTTCCTGGCTTGGGACAGAGTAGGCTATAAATGTGAATAACATAAAATTCTTGTTATCAAAGTAACTGATAACCTGGTTGAGGGGAAAAGGTGTGTTCAGGAAAAATAAAGAAACGAACAAAGAAAGGATCATTAAAAAGTATAAAACATGGTTTGAATACGGAATTGAGAAGCTTCAAAATTTCATATTAGACCATTGGTTATACAAACTGGGCAATTTCAAAAGCATGTGTCGGATTATGATTGATTTGAAAAAATTCTTCAGGTTCTGGACCCTGGAAATCACTTAGATAGAGCTGTTTTAAACATTTTCACAGTGGCACAAGTTGTTTTTGGATCATTCTAGCTCTCTTGAATGGAACCATTTGATCTGTTTCTCCTCTCACATTCTACCTCTTCCTCCTCATCATAATAATAGCTGTCATTTATTAGACTTTTTAAAAGTAGCAGTTAATATTTGCATATTATGTATTCTTTGTGGGACACTGTCTCAAGTGTATTACTTAATAATCCATATGCATTATTCAACAATCTTCATAACAACTTTATGAGGTAGATACTATCTTTATTCTCATTTTACAGATAGGGAGCCTGAAGCAAAGAGAATTCAAGTATCTTGCCCAAGGTTACAGCTTATAAATGGCAGGGCTGGGATGTGAACCCAGGTTGTCTGGCTCTAGACTTTGTGTGCTCTTAATTGCTATGCTACACTGCCTATGACAAAGCCCTATAATTGGTGTTATAATTATCTTCTTCTAAGCAAGACTTTCAATCTGAACAAAAGAAATCTATATACTATGAATATGTAATATATTTTAGATAGATGATTTTACTTTTAGGAAGTCTGTTTTTAAACAGATTTCAAAAGTAGATTTTTTTTTTGGATAGGAATACATCTAATGCTTGGTAACAAAGACTTTCATTTATAAATACAGGATTAGAAAAGGTACATATTTCTTAGTTTACTCCCAAAGAGAAATACTGAGAACAACAAAAATAAAAGTCATCTCAATGTGTTAAACCACGCTCAACTTAATCTAGAGCAATTTTAGAGCAAATGAACTGTTAGGTTTGTTATGATTATACTCTGTTATCTGGTATTAGAATAACACATACAAATAAAGGAAATTAACATTTACATCACCATATCAAGTCTAACAAATTTATTTATTGCTATGAGTGTTTTCCATGAAGAACATGGTGTTGGATCAAAAAGATAATTGGGCCAGTGTTCTTGAATGTTGTATAGATGATATTGAAAAGAAACCTTCGTGTAGACTTGAAGCTAATGACCTAGTAAGGTGTGTGCTTTGAGTTTTTTCCAGAGACATTAAGGGTTTTTTAAGCTGTCTCCATTCTCACTTGGAGGCTCCTGGTGTCACAGACTACCAATTTGTATGACGGCTGCCTGCCACAAAGTTATCTGTGGCAAACTGGGTGAAACCAACTGGTCTGCCATATATAATCATCTTCTAGCTTTGAGTTTCTTGTCATCATTTTTCTGACGGATCTATGCAATCTACTCTATCATCCGATTTGGTTTACCCCCCTTGGCTATTTGTGTGATTCTGGATAAATTTTTCGGTCTCAGCCCTTCCTATGCATAAAGTTAAGAAAGCAACATACTGCCTTCACTTATTTCGTGTCTTTGAATAGTAATTTGAATTAACACTCTTTTTTGGTGAATTGTCAGGTAAAAGTGTTACAAAAAGATTTTTTTTCTTTTTAAGAAGCCACTGTTCACCTTGTTCAAGTTTGAGCCAACTCAAGTTCTCTCTGGGTAAAAGCCAACTCAAAATATATCTCAAGTTCCTGACATGAAAGAAGCATAAAAAGGCAGGAAATTTAAGACCACTTAGTGATTTTTAATATCACAGGGAAAAGTTTCATTGATTTTTGGTATCTTTTTCCCTTTAGAAAAATAGATTTTATATGTTAATAAAGCCCAGGCCAATCTTCCTTTGAAAATGAAAAAGGAACTGGGGATGCGGTGTTCATTTAATGATGGGTATATGAAAATGACAGCATCCTAGGGAGTGAGAGCAATGATGTAAATATTTTTAAATGAGGATATTAAAGGCTTTTTCCTGAAATGCTAAAGGCAACACATACAGAGAATAGTTAAAATGCCTGCAAGTGGGTAAAAAGCTGAACTGGTTTGTTGGAATAAGTATTTTTTTTCCTGATAGGGCTCAAAGAAATGATTGATTAAATATATGTCATATCTTGGTTTTTGGGAAAAGCTAAACACATTTTTATTTATCAGATGGTTATTTTTCAAGGGCTTTTTATGTGCTTACTCTTCTCTGAAAAATTTTACTTTATCTTCTTTTTTTTCTTCCTAGTTTCACAACTCTGCCATTGGTCTTATTCTCTCAGTTTTCAGCCATCTCAGCTGTTCCTGGTGGACAGAATACCGTGTGTCCCCCCTTACAACACAACACGCAAGTGTCCAGATTGGAACTTCAGTTATTCCTAGTTCTTTTCCTAGAGCTTTACAGAGATTGCTGAATGGCCATTTGGGTAGAGTCTCTGAGATCTGTGCTTGTCTGAGCTTATGGGCAATCTCTTATAATGTTAAAGAGGTTAAAACAAGTCAAGAAAAAAATGTAATTAAATGTCATCTCTCTATTAAGGAGTAAATGCCTTCCGTATTCTCAACTTCTATCTGAAAATTTTTCTTTTTGAATTTGACCTTAATTTCACAGTACCTAAAAATTCCCTTAAGACCAACTGGTAGTTGTAAAGTTTAATTAAAAAAAAAAGAAAAAAAAAGACATAATCACTCTTTAAAAAAAAAAATCAGGGGATATTAAAAACAAAGTATTTGGTGTACTCTCTGTGCAAAATTGTAGTCTCACTTTGTCCTGTAATATGTGCCACATCTATCCTTGAGTTGGTATATTCAGTTTTAGGTGGTGTCTAAAACTGATATATGAGGTACTAACATTGATGAATGAGCTTAAAATTACACTCCAGCCTTGGATGCGGGACTCATATAAACCCACTTATGTGGAAGGAAACAGGAAATGGAGAAGAAACTCCACCAGCAGGGGCAGTGCCCTGCATACTCTTGTGCACATTCACAGTTTGTGACTGGAGGAGTGGCCAGATCCAGAGAGGGCTGTCACCTGTTCTCCCATCCCCTCCCTTACATCAGATTATTTTAAAGGCTTAAACTTGCATTATATATCAAAGCTGCATTAATTGTTAATTCTAGCTGAATAGTTTTCTGCTTGACCCAGGGGTAAGCACATTAGAAGGGAAACGTGGCAGGGTATAAAAAGAAGAGCATCACCATTCTTTTCATTTGCATGGGTGTAATAATTATACACTTTGAGGGGCGAATTAGGCAGAATATTAATATATTCCTCTGTGAGTTCTTTTCAGTTTTCTAATCTCTATACTAGGTATACTCTTTCACCTTTGCAAAATTCAGTGTGTCATCGCCTTTCATCCTTAGCTTTCCTTTGGGATGTAATCATTAGCAGTTGAGGAAACTTTCACACTGTTTTCAAGGTGAAGGGAGTCATTTAAGTAAGCTTAAGCCAAGTAAGTACTCATTTTCACTAAATATTAAAATAAAAGTCATCTCAGTACAAAGGCCTGTGTTTAAAATATTATCAATGAATGTTCATCTGTTAGCTAGAGAGATTCTTCCTGGCATGAATCCAGGCTTGTCTTCATGAGTGAAAAGAGAACATTTTGTATTCTACCTGCCAGGTGAGAATCTGAGTCATACTTTCCAAACTGCTGTTTTTGGAGGTGGGGAGCCAATGAGAAATTTAAAGTGTAGCAGTTTTCCTTCTTCATAAAATGCATAAAATATTGACAGAGTGTGTAATATGGATGGTTTTTAATTTCCAGATCTGGTTATAAAGTTCTAATGAACGATCTAGGAGAACATGAGTTAATTTAGAACATAATTCTTGAAGGAGTGTGTTATGCCCCAGGGCTTTGGTTTTGGAGAGACCTTGGATAATATTTAGCATTTTTCCATTGGGACTCTTAAGTAGCACAATCGGGGTAGCTTTAAGTTAGGATGTTTCATTTCCTTAAAACAGTTTTTCTCTTACTAGCATTCCCAAGCTTTTTGAATGGTTATAGAATATGATTGTATTAATAAAAGGTTTTCTAGGAGACAGCTCAATTCATTAATAGGATTTTTATTATCAAAATTAGCATTTATAATATTATATTTTGAAACAATTGATAAATGAGTTAAATAGAGTGTGCATTTTTAGACTAACATATTGATTACAGTTTTGAAATTGAAAACTCCACATTTTTTGGAGTAATGATGGGTTTGGTGATTCTGTTGCTTAAATGATTTCCTACTCTTATCCATGCTATAATCAAATTTAACAGTTAAAAATATTCATATTGTTATTCACCATTATTATAGGGGTCTTAGATTCAGTGAACTGTTTAAATATTCACCTTATCCTTCTTGTTTTCCAATGAGGGGGTTTTCCAGTACCACCAAGCAATTAACTGTATTCTGACACCATCTACCCAGAGATAGTGTCAGATCCCACAGGTTAAGGGCTCAGTCCTATAGCACTGACCCCTCCCCCACTCCCCTGCCCCAACTTCAGACACTGTCATAAGTCCAGGTTGTCACCTATGCTTCTGACTGACCAGCTGGATTGGAGGTTCCAAGGACTCTGCCTCCTCGAGGTTGATTAATTTGTTAG
The DNA here is from genome assembly GCF_028023285.1 of Balaenoptera ricei. NCBI lineage: Eukaryota > Metazoa > Chordata > Mammalia > Artiodactyla > Balaenopteridae > Balaenoptera > Balaenoptera ricei. The sequence goes on from NC_082643.1 coordinate 32,207,651, forward strand.
CGTGGCTCACAGAACTTAGAGACCACATTTTACTACTAGATTACTGGTTTATTATAAAAGGGTAAAACTCAGGAACAGCCAGATGGAAAAGATGAGTAAGGCAAGGTACAGGGAAAGGACGCAGAGCTTCCCTGCCCTCTCCCGGTGCCTTACCCTCTCAGCCCCTCCACATGTTCACCAACCTGGAAGCTCTCTGACTCCTGTCCTTTTGGGTTTTTATGGAGGCTTCATTACATAAGCATGGTTGATTAAATCATTGGCCATTGGTGGTGACTGAACTCAATCTGTACTCCCTCTCTCCTACCCAGAGGTGGGGATGGGGGCATGGGGGAGGATTCTAAGCCCCTAATGGCAGGGTTGGCTCCATTGACAACCAGCCTCTATCCTTGGGTGCTTTTCAAAAGTCACCTCATTAACATAACAGAAGACACTTTTGTCCTCATCACAGGAACCAGGATGAAGACCCAATACATATTTCTTAATTTAAATCACAGTGTCCCTGGTACTCTGGCCCACAATTGTTTTCTCCTTTTTAGAAATCTTACTTCAACTCAAACATCACAGTCCAGTAATGATACAAGAATTGTTTTCCATTGCCTACATCAACGATAGACAATTTGCTTCAGCTCTGTTCTGTGTTTCTTGCCTTGCGTAAATAAGCTTCTCATTGCCAGTAGCTTTAGACCAAGTATTAGCCTGTCCTTCAAAGACTTCTCTTACATGACCTCATGCTACCCTTTGGAACTTCACTGTCCTGACTCTTCACAGGAAACGTGTACTTTTCACAAAGCAATCTAGTCACTGCCCCTACAATACCCGACATACATCTGTACATGAGTACTTCTTTTTTACATTTTCTCTAGCTTTCATTGTCTTTCCTTTCCCTTTATATATACTCATTACCTTATTAAATCCAATTTAAGAATCACTTTTTGATTGAAGTATCTCCACAGGAATTCTGCTCATAGCTCTCTCTCTCTCCTGACTTTGGATTTCAGTAGCATTCACTGTTTATTAGATAACATTCACCAGGCAAATACATGAAAACTTTAAATGTATCTTTTTCTTTTCTTGGAGTATATTAAGCTTAAGGGCAAAAACTGTCTTATCTGTCTTATTCATATACTGCACATAATACCTGCTCCATAGAAGGCACACACTGTTTGCTGAAAAAGAGTGGAAGGAAAGAAGGAAAGAAAATAGAGAGGAAATGAGGGAGGGATGGATGGAGGGAGGGAGGGAGAGAGAGAGAGAAAGATTTGTCTCCTGTCCCAATAAGAATGTAAGGTTTTGAAAGATAAGGGCTATGTCTTTGGGTGAAAAGAAACCATGAATATGCATTGCAGAATTTGAGATGCTTAAATACTCATTCATTCAATAAGTATCTATTAAGTTACTCCTTTTCTGTATCCATGAGGGATTTTTGCTCTCTGCGATCACAGGAAGAATTGCACAGCTCTTAGCCTCATCATCGCAACATTCGGGAGAATAACAGTTTCTTCTCACCAAGTTTTTGGGAATATCTGTTAGCTACATCTTCCATTTCTATATCTGCATAAAAAGAATATTTTTCTTTCATCTACTAAACAGATACTGATTATGGATGGGTCTTTGTTACATTAAGAACACAGATAAGTAAAGCCTCAAAATAACCTTAATCTTTCTGTGATGATAAATACCTACTATTTCAGTGCCAGAAAACAGCAATCTAAATCTATTCTGAAGTATACTTATAAAGGATGTATACTCTTATATTAGTGGGCTAGTTGTCTGTGCACCTTCATTCTATGTATTTTTTCTTCCTCCACGCCAATGCACAAGAAAGCGGGGCATATATTCATTCACTTTCTTGTTTAACGTCCTTTATTACCAAGGTGGTGATGGATGTCCTAATCAACTCTGCCTGTAAAAAAAAGGATCAGAGGGTCAGAGAAGGGGTAGCTTGCTCTGGAGTCTTTTCTGCCAACCCTGTATACCATATCATATCAGTTACGATACACTCAACAGAATGTAATAAAACCCTTAAGCATTATAGTGACCAGGTTGATTAGCTTAGCAGCTCAGTGGTCGTTCTTTCCATCTTTCTGCACTGCTGTCCTGGCCAGGTGGGCTAGCTCCACTCCACATTGCTGAAGCTCCAAACATCATGTTCTATACATCAGTGTCAGAGAAAGATTAAGAACAATTTCTTCCTTTGGCATTAAAAAATATTAAAAATGAAGAGTCTTTTCCCAAAAGTCCTTTATTATTCTTCATGTTTTCTATTAATTTTTTTCCTTCTCCAAATAGAATCTAGGGCCCATGTGGCCAGAGATATTTCTGTTTTGTCTACTCCTCTTTCCCCTTGTGTCTGCCATGTAGTAGGTGCTCAGTAAATGTTTGTGAAATTAATGAATAAATATATGTATACATGTCTTATTGGCCAAAGTGGATTGCACGCACTTTCACCAAACCAGTCATAGACAAGGACGATGAGACCCTGTGACTGACTGTGACCCTTCAGAGTTTATCTGAGTTGAATGGGGATGGGTAAACTCCAGAACCAATCGGGACCCTCACAGCATGAAAAGGAGGCAAGTGGGTTGGTAATACACATGGTCTGCCCTAAATGTCAGAGCTGGGGATTTTGTGTGGGGGCAGAAGTCAGCATTTGCAGTAGGTTTTCAGTAAAGTAGGGTTAATAGAGAAAGAAGCAAATGTGAGCTAAAAAGTAACAAAAACTTTTTCCAACATAGGAAAGAAATGAAATAACATTGGATGCGGTAAGGTGGCTGAGTCATGCAGCTTGAGATTACCCAACTGTTTTTATATCTTTATGTACTCTAAGGCTTTATAATGCCCAATGTAGTGCTAGCTATTTAATTAAACTTTGTGGTAGAACTTTGTTTTGCTTGTCCCATTTTTCAGATATTATCAGGAATGCTCAATCATATCATTAGGAAGTAGTATCCAAAGTTATTGGAGAAATAAACTGTCTCAGATATTTTAGTTTTATTTCTCCACATTAAATTTTATCTTTCTAGATTTAGGCCTGAACATCCAGTAGAAAACTTTAAATTCTGATTCTGCTACCTACTGGATTTGCTGCAACTTGCTAACAGAGACTCTTATTTTGAACATATTTGGACAGTTAACCAACAGTCTTAGGTCTGATGATTGAAATAATCAGCTCATGTCATTGACCTTGTATTTTTCTGTCATGTGTACCTCCATCATGAAAGCTTTTGCTAAATACTTTCCTGAAAAATGGTAATCAGAGACTTTAGCAAAGTCCAGATACATCAGTCCATCAAAAAAAAAAAAAAAAAAGAAGAAGAAGAAAAAGAAGAAACAGATTTTCTCCCTTTGAAATCTGTAGTTCTGTCTAGAGATTTTTGTTTTGTTTTCAAATAAAAAATGCTTTTAATAATCAGTCCTGGAATCTTCCTCGTGTGTGATAAATACTCCTAGATATAAATTTTCAAAATTTACTTTCTCCTCTTTGAATTTCAAATCTATATTTGTCTATTACCTATTATCATGCATTTATTTCATTCTCCATGATTTATCAAAGGTTTCAAATTTGATTCAACAGTCTTCTTTGGTATTCTTTTAGAATTTTTGGAAAGATCTCAAACACATTTCAAAGGGCTAATTTTTCTTCCTTACTTTGGGCTTTAGGGCCTTTTCACCAATATTCTGCTTCCAAAAACTTAAAAATTATGTTCCCTGGCAACTAAGATAGAACTTGATAGAAACTGAACAGTTCCAGTCTCATTACCATGCATTAATAGGGTTCTATCACTTCCATCTGAAGATTTCTTCCTTGAATATTCAGAATAAAATAGATGATATCCTGTAGTGATTAGACACATGGGCTTCAGAGTGTGCCTACCTGGATTTGAGCCCTGGTTCTGCCACTTACTGGCACTGTGATCTCTTTGTGTCTGCATATGGGAGTAATAATAACATTCTTTTCATAGCACTGTTGTGAAGGTTACATGAAATACCACCCAAAAGGTACTTAGCATAGTGCTGGACACATTATAATTGCTCAAAAATTGTACCTAAACTATCATGTTGAAAAAGAGATATGGTATAGAAGCAAGGAGAAATAAAGTTTGGGAGGAGGTTTCCAACATGATAGAAATGCAGTGGTGCTAGGAGATTGAATATTCTGCCAAGAATCAAGGTGTTACTTGCATATGACATTGCATATTTGCTACTTTTGTATATGGCACTTGCTATTAGATTCTACTGCAGTAGTTTAACACTCATGACAAGGGATGAATATAGCCATTTAGAGGGTGTGTAACCCCTAAAGAGCCAGTAAACTTATCTGAGCTTTGACCTCTGTTTCCTGTAAGCACTTGGAAAATGTCAGGTTTTTTTTTTTTTTTTTTCTCCTCTGAATCTTACCTCAGATGCCCTTTGGTATGTCTAATATTTCAGGCACTACCCTTTGAGACATGCATTTTTCTCCTCCCAATCATCCCCTCCCTTTATAAACATGGACTTGGATCCTAGCCTGTATCTAAATGGGCTCTCTCCTTGTTGAGAGTGTATTAAGATCCATTGATCTTCAGAATCTTGAAGTCATCTGTAGCCCCCTGTGTTAAGGTCCATGCTCTGTGTTGTTTTGCTCCCCTGTAGGACTTGCCCAACTGTGAACTCTGCCTCTTAACCTTGGAGATAGACAGTGAAATCTTTGTCTAGTTCTAGATTGTGTGTTTGTCAGGCTTTTTAGGGTAAATGGTAAAAATAAACATGTCAGAATAATTTATGTACAAGGATGTTTATTGCAGCTTTATGTGTGTTGGTGAAAAATTGAAAACAGACTAAATGTTTATCAACCAGAGAATGGTTAAATAAGTTATGTCACATCCATAAGACAGAATACTAGGTAGACATTAAAATAAATGAGGCATATTTGTATATAGTTGTATAAGGATTTTCTATAATGTTGGGTCTATAAGAGCAAGTTGAAGAACATTATGTATAGTATGAGCAGTTCTTTTGTGTATGAACACACACACACACACACACACACACACACATATATATATATGTGCAAAATCAAAAAGGTCTACAAGTCTGGCAATTAAACTCTTAATAGTGGTTATCCTGGAGCAGTGGAGGCTGGGGGCATGTGAGGAATAAAACTTTCACTTTTATTTAATACACTTCTATGATGTTTGAATGATTTACAGTGAGCATGAAATCTTATGATAATTAAAATATATAAAACTTATCAAGTAGAAACTGAGTTTTAACTTTATCTGCTTTAATTATGTCACTTATTGATTTTTTTAAAAATTTAAAAATGAGAAATATTTCATATCTATCCCACCTCCCATCCATAATCCTGGAATCTGATGATAAAAATTAATGTAATGACTCTGGAATCATAGACTCAATTTGATGCCAATTTACACTTTAATAGCCAAGATTAAAATAGTAACTAAACAATTTAATAACTGATGTTATCAATTTGCATTAAATAAAACTTTTTTAAAGAAAAATAAGGGGAAAATCTTTTCTTGCACTATAGTTAAGGTTTTTTTTAAATTTTTGAGTTTTATTTTATTTAATTTTTTATACAGCAGGTTCTTATTAGTTATCCATTTTATACATATAAGGGTATATATGTCAATCCCAATCTCCCAATTCATCATACACTATAGTTAAGGTTTAAAGGGATATTTGTTCAAAGGGAAATAGCTCAGAAACCAAATGTATAACAAAGGACTCTGTGTACAAGATGTAAATTAAATATTGGGATAGGATATGGGGAAAACTAGTGCCTGGCATACCATTGTCAGGCTTACAAATGTTTTTTGCTATTTTAATAAAGGTGATCATGGATTGCCTAAAGACAAAGACACAGAATATATTAACTCTGTGTGTGTGTGTGTGTGTGTGTGTGTTAGGGGAAAGAAAGAAGGAGGAGAGGGAGGGAAGGAAAGAGAGAGAGGAAGAAGGAGGGAGGGAAGAAGGGAGAGAGAGAGAGAAAAGAGAACTAGAGAGAGAGATATTGAGAGAGAATTGTCCTTACCTCTCAAAGTTCACTTCTCCTCGCTTATGTCCTGTATTCTGGTGTAAGGTCAGAGAAGGTAAACTCTTAGAAAACCTAGAACATGGAAAATGATAAAAGTTATCAAAAAGTAAAAACCTGAGACTTCCAGCTTCTGGTCTACCATGTAAGAAGGTTGGAAGTTGCCACTCTGTCCTAACAACAAGTAAAAGGCTGAACAAACTGAAAAATTGACAACTCTCCTTAGATCCATAAGAATAGTGAGATCACAGGGCAAACTGCTGCCCCCGCAAACTGGAGAGACTGACAGGTGAATACAGGGAATCAGGGCTTACCAAAATAGAAACACATGAACTGAAAGCCCCTTGGGAACCAGTGATGGGATAGAGAAACCTAAACTGTAATTGATGTCTCAGTGTGGACAACTCTGAGAGTTAAATACCCAATGGGGCCCAGCCATGCGGAGAGGGCACCCACGCTCTTGTGTGTTCTACTTCCTGGAGCTCTACCAGGTTCTCAAAATACATACTGCAGAAAAATCCCCTGTGATTCTGGCAGAGGACAGGGAAAAGGAACCATTTTGAAATATGCCAGAGAATTCTGTTCTTCTTAATAAGGTCTACCAACAGGAGAAACTAGTTAATGAGAGCCTAACCTGCTGGGGTTTAATGAGCACCTAACTGATGTGGGGGAAAGAAAATACCACCTCCAGCCCCCTCTAGTCTTCCATGTGGGAGAAGGGAAATATGCAATGGTCCCCAAGTCTAGCCATCCTTTCCCACCTAAGGGGGATGGGATGGGGAGAACTGAAAAGTACTTGTGAACTTCACAGTCTAGAGGCACAAGCTCACTGAAATATTGGGACTTAATCATGTGAGTACAAAACACTTCCCTTCCCCCTAAACCTTACCGCCGCATTATATTTGTCCCTCAGTAACTGAGGGGGATTGATTTCAGGACCCTTCACAAATTCCAAAATTCTCAGATGCTCAAGTCCCTTATATAAAATGGTGTGTATTTGCATGTAACATATGCACACCTGCACATCCTCCCGTATGCTTTAAATCATCTCTAGAATACTTATAACATTTAATACAATGTAAATGTGTAAATAGTTGCCAGTGCACAGCAAATCCAAGTTTTGCTTTTTACAATGTTCTGGAATTTAAAAAAAAATTCAATCCAAGTTGATTGCATCGTGGATATGAAACCCATAGATACAGAGGGCTGACTCTATGGAAGACCTATTTATAGCTATTATTTTTACCCAACACATCATACCCAGATATCAAGAAAAAAGTACAAGATATACTAAAAGGCAAAAAAGACACAGTTGAAAGAGAAAGAGCAAACATCAGAACCAGACACAGATATGGCAGTGATGTTGGTATTATCAGACCATGAATTTAAAATATTTATGATAAATATGCTAAAGGTCCTAATGGATAAACTAAACAGCATTCAAGAACAGATGGTAAGTGTAAGCAGAAAGATGGAAATTCTAAGAAAAAACAAAACTGCTAGAGATCAAAACCAACATAACAAAAATGAAGAATGTCTTTGATGGGCTTATTAATAGAATGGACACAGCTGAGGAAAGACTCTCTGATCTGAGTGTCTCAATAGAAACATTTAAAAATGAAAACGTTAAATAAAAGAGAATAAACACTGGGAAAAAACCCTGGAATATCCAAAGACTGCAAGATATTTCCAAAAGGTGTGACATATTTGTAAGGGAATACCAGAAGGAGAAGAAAGAGAGGAAGAAACAGAAAAAATATTTGAAACAATAATGAATGAGAATTTCTCCAAAATTAGTGTCAGACATCAACCCACAGACTCAGGAAGCTCAGAGAACAACAAGTAGGATAAACACAAAGAAAACTGTAGCTACGCATATCATTTGCAAACTATGGAAAAGACAAAGATAAAGAAAATATTCCTGAAAGAATACAGAGGAGAAAAATACACCTTACCTATAGAGGAAAAAAGCTAAGAATTACATATCTGACTTTTCTTAAAAATCTCATAAGCAAGAATAGAGTGGAATCAAATATCTGGTGTAGGAGAAAAAAACAAAACAAAACAAAAAACCAGCAACCTAGAATTCTATACCCCATGAAATTATCCTTTAAAAAAGGAGAAATACTTTGTCAAACAAAAATTGAAATACGTTTTTGCCTGTAGACCTAACCTGTAAGAAATGTTAAAAGAGGTTCTTTAAAGAGAAGAAAAATGATATTAGTCAGAAACTCAGATAAAAAAAGAAAGATCATTGGAGAAGGGCTAAGTGAGGGTAAAATAAAACTTTTACTTTTCTTATTCTTAATTTATCTAACAGATAACAGTTTGTTCAAAATAACCATAGCATTTAACTATGTATGCTTGTGTGTATATGTATGCTTATGTGTAAGTGAAATGAATGAATGACAATGATACAAGAGACAGGAGGAATTGTTTTGTTATTATAAGGCACTTGCATTGCCTGTGAAGTGATAGAGTGTTATTTGATAGTGGACCTGTATTAATTGTTAATGTATATTGCAAACTCCAGGGCAACCATTAAAAAAAGAAGCATAATTAATATGCTAAAAAGGAGAGAAAATGGAATCATATAAAGTGCTTAATCAAAACCACAAAGAAGAGGAGACCTTCAAGATGGCAGAGGAGTGAGACGTGGAGATCACCTTCCTCGCCACAAATACATCAGAAATACATTTACATGTGGAACAACTCCTACAGAACACCTACTGAATGCTGGCAGAAGACCTCAGACTTCCCAAAAGGCAAGAAACTCCCCATGCACCTGGGTAGGGCAAAAGAAAAAAGAAAAAAAACAGAGACAAAAGAATAGGGATGGGACCTGCACCACTGGGAGGGAGCTGTGAAGGAGGAAAAGTTTCCACACACTAGGAAGCCCCTTCACTGGCAGAGACAGGGGTGGGGGTGGGGGAATCTTCGGAGACACGGATGGTGCAGAGGGCAAAGCTGGGAGATTCTTGCACAGAGGATGGGTGCCGACCAGCATTTACCAGCCCGAGAGGCTTGTCTGCTCACCCGCTGGGGCGGGTGGGGGCAGGGAGCTGAGGCTCGGGCTTTGGAGGCCAGACCCCAGGGAGAGGACTGGGGTTGACTGCGTAAACACAGCCTGAAGGGGGCTAGTGCACCACAACTAGCCGGGAGGGAGTCCAGGAAAAAGTCTGGACCTGCCTAAGAGGCAAGAGACCATTGTTTCAGGGTACACAGGGAGAGGGGATTCAGAGCACCGTCTAAACAAGCTCCAGAGATAAGCACGAGCCACGGCTATCAGCACAGACCCCAGAGACGGGCATGAAACGCTAAGGCTGCTGCTGCAGCCATGAAGAAGCCTATGTGCAAGCACAGGTCACTATCCACACCTCCCATCCCAGGAGGTTGTGCAGCCCACCACAGCCAGGGTCACGTGATCCAGGGACAACTTCCCTGGGAGGACACACGGCACGCTTCAGGCTGCTGCAACGTCATGCCAGCCTCTGCCACCACTGGCTTGCCCCGCATTCTGTACCCCTCCCTCCCCCCGCCTGAGTGAGCCAGAGCCCCCTAATCTGCTGCTCCTTGAACCCTGTCCTGTCTGAGCGAAGAACAGATGGCCTCAGGCGACCTATACACAGAGGGGGAGCCAAATCCAAAGCTGAACCCCAGGAGCTGTGTGAACAAGGAAGAGAAAGGGAAATCTCTCCCAGCAGCCTCAGGAGCAGTGGATTAAATCTCCACAATCAATTTGATGTACCCTGCATCTGTGGAATACTTGAATAGACAACGAATCATCCCAAAATTGAGACTGTGGACTTTGGGAGCAAAGATATATATATTTTTTTCCTTTTTCTCTTATTGTGAGTATGTATGTATATGCTTCTTTGTGTGATTTTTGTCTGTATAGCTTTGCTTTTACTATTTGTCCTATGGTTCTGTCTGTCTGTTTTTTTCTTTTTAATAATTATTTTTTATTTTAATAACTTTCTTTTCTTTTCTTTTCTTTCTTTCTTTTCTTTCTTTCTTTTTCTTTCTTTCTTTCTTTCTTCCTTCCTTCCTTCCTTCCTTTCTTTCTTTCTTTTCTTTCTTTCTTTCTTTCTTTCTTTCTTTCTTTCTTTCTTTCTTTCTTCCTTTCTTCTTTTTTCCTCCCTTTTCTTCTGAGTGGTGTGGCTGACAGGGTCTTGGTGCTCCAGCTGGGTGTCAGGCCTGTGCCTCTGAGGTGGGAGAGCTGAGTTCAGGACATTGGTCCACTAGAGACCTCCCAGCTCCATGTAAAATTAAATGGTGAAAGCTCTCCCAGAGATCTCCACCTCAACTCCAAGACCCAGCTCCGCTCAATGACCAACAAGCTACATTGCTGGACACCCTTTGCCAAACAACTAGCAAGACAGGAACACAACCCTACCCATTACCAGAGAGGCTGCCTAAAATCATACTAAGGTCACAGACACCACAAAACACACAGTCATGCCCACGAGAAAGTAAAGATCCAGCCTCATCCTCCATAAAACAGGCACTAGACACCTCCAACAGGAAGCCTACACAACACACTGAACCAAACGTAGCCACTGGAGGCAGACACCAAAAACAATGGGAACTATGAACCTGCAGCCTGCAAAAAGGAGACCCCAAACACAGTAAGTTAAGCAAAATGAGAAGACAGAGAAACACACAGCAGATGAAGGAGCAAGGTAAAAACCCACCAGACCAAAAAAATGTAGAAGAAATAGGCAGTCTACCTGAAAAAGAATTCAGAGTAATGATAGTAAAGATCATCCAAAATCTTGGAAAAAATGGGAAAAATAAAAGAAACATTTAACAAAGACCTAGAAGAACTAAAGAGCAAAATAACAGTGATGAACAACACAATAAATGAAATTTAAAATTCTCTAACACTCTATGACATACATCACAGCAAGATTCTTTCTGACCCAGCTCCCAGAGAAATGGAAATAAGAACACAAATAAACAAATGGGACCTAATGAAACTTAAAAGCTTTTGCACAGCAAAGGAAACCATAAACAAGACCAAAAGACAACCATCAGAATGGGAGAAAATATTTGCAAATGAAGCAACTGACAAAGGATTAATCTCCAAGATTTACAAGCAGCTCATGCAGCTCAATAACAAAAAAACGAACAACCCAATCCAAAAATGGGCAGAAGACCTAAATAGACATTTCTCCAAAGAAGATATACAGATGGCCTACAGACACATGAAAGAATGCTCAACATCATTAATCATTAGAGAAATGCAAATCAAAACTACAATGAGATATCATCTCACACTGGTCAGAATGGCCATCATCAAAAAATCTAGAAACAATAAATGCTGGAGAGGGTGTGGAGGAAAGGGAACACTCTTGCACTGTTGGTGGGAATGTAAATTGATACAGCCACTATGGAGAACAGTATGGAGGTTCCTTAAAAAACTACAAATAGAACTACCATACGACCCAGCAATCCCACTACTGGGCATGTACCCTGAGAAAACCAGAGTTCAAAAAGAGTCATGTACCAAAATGTTCATTGCAGCTCTATTTACAATAGCCAGGACATGGAAGCAACCTAAATGTCCATCGACAGATGAATGGATAAAGAAGATATGGCACATATATACAATGGAATATTACTCAGCCATAAAAAGAAATGAAATGGAGGTATTTGTACTGAGGTGGATGGAGTTAGAGTCTGTCATACAGAGTGAAGTAAGTCAGAAAGAGAAAAACAAATACAGTATGCTAACACATATATACGGAATCTAAGGAAAAAAAAATAAGGCCATGAAGAACCTAGTGGCAAGACGGGAATAAAGACACAGACCTACTAGAGAATGGACTTGAGGATATGGGGAGGGGGTGGGGTGAGATGTGACAGGGTGAGAGAGTGTCATGGACATATATACACTACCAAATGTAAAATAGATAGCTAGTGGGAAGCAGCCGCATAGCACAGGGAGATCAGCTCGGTGCTTTGTGACCACCTAGAGGGGTGGGATGGGGAGGGTGGGAGGGAGGGAGATGCAAGAGGGAAGAGATATGGGAACATATTGTGTATGTATAACTGATTCACTTGGTTATAAAGCAGAAGCTAACACACCATTGTAAGGCAATTATACTTCAATAAAGATGTTTAAAAAAAAAAAATTCTCTAGAAGGAATCAATAGCAGAATAACTGAGACAGAAGAACGGACAAGTGACCTGGAAGATAAAATAGTGGAAATAACTACCGCAGAGCAGAATAAAGAAAAAAGAATGAAAAGAAATGAGGACAGTCTCAGAGACCTCTGGGACAACATTAAATGCACGAACATTCAAATTACAGGGGTCCCAGAAGAAGAAGAGAAAAAGAAAGGGACTGAGAAAATATTTGAAGAGATTATAGTTGAAAACTTCCCTAACATGGGAAAGGAAAGAATCAATCAAGTCCAGGAAGTGCAGAGACTCCCATACAGGATAAATCCAAGGAGAAACACACCAAGACACATATTAATCAAACGCTCAAAAACTTAAATACAAAGAAAAAATATTAAAAGCAGCAAGGGAAAAACAACAAATAATATACAAAGGAATCTCTATGAGATTAACAGCTTATCTTCCAGCAGAAACTCTGCAAGCCAGAAGGGAGTGGCAGGACATATTTAAAGTGATGAAAGGGAAGAAACTACAACCAAGATTACTCTACCCAGCAAGGATCTCATTGAGATTTGACAGAGAAATTTAAACCTTTACAGAGAAGCAAAAGCTAAGAGAATTCAGCACCACCAAACCAGCTTTACAACAAATGCTAAAGGAACTTCTCTAGGCAGGAAACACAAGAGAACAAAAAGACCTACAATAACAAACCCAAAACAATTAAGAAAATGGTAACAGGAACATACATATCGATAATTACCTTAAATGTAAATGGATTAATACTCCCACCAAAAGACATAGACTGGCTGAATGGATACAAAAACAAAACCCATATAGATGCTGTCTACAAGGAACCCACTTCAGACCTAGGGACACATTCAGACTGAAAGTGAGGGGATGGAAAAATATATTCCATGCAAATGGAAATCAAAAGAAAGCTGGAGTAGCAATTCTCATATCAGAGAAAATATACTTTAAAATAAAGACTATTACAAGAGACAAAGAAGGACACTACATAATGATCAAGGGATCAATCCAAGAAGAAGATATAACAATTGTAAAAATTTATGCACCCAATATAGGAGCACCTCAATACATAAGGCAAAAGCTAAGAGCCATAAAAGGGGAAATCTACATTAACACAATCATAGTAGGGGACTTGAACACCCCACTTGCACCAATGGACAGATCATCCAAAGTGAAAATAAATAAGGAAACACAAGCTTTAAATGACACTTTAAACAGGATAAACTAAATTGATATTTATAGGATACTTCATACAAATCAACAGAATACACTTTCTTCTCAAGTGCTCATGGAACATTCTCCAGGATAGATCATATCATGGGTCCCAAATCAAGCCTCGGTAAATTTAAGAAAACTGAAATCATATCAAGCATTTTTTCTGACCACAACGCTATGAGACTAGACATAAATCACAGGAAAAAATCTGTAAAAAATACAAATACGTGGAGGCTAAACAATACACCACCTGATAACCAAGAGATAACAGAAGAAATCAAAGAGGAAATAAAAAAATACCTAGAAATGAATGACAATGAAAACACGATGACCCAAAACCCATGGGATGCAGCAAAAGCAGTTCTAAGAGGGAAGTTTATAGCAATACAATCCTTACTCAAGAAACAAGAAACATCTCAAATAAACAACCTAATCTTACACCTAAAGCAATTAGAGAAAGAAGAAAAAAAAAAACCCAAAGTTAGCAGAAAGAAAGAAATCATAAAGATCAGATGAGAAATAAATGAAAAAGAAATGAAGGAAACAATAGCAAAGATCAATAAAACTAAAAGCTGGTTCTTTGAGAAGATAAACAAAATTGATAAGCCATTAGCCAGAGTCATCAAGAAAAAAAAGGAGAAGACTCAAATCAACAGAATAAGAAATGAAAAAGGAGAATTAACAACTGACATTACAGAAATGCAAAGGATCATGAGAAATTACTACAAGCAACTCTATACCAATAAAATGAATAATCTGGAAGAAATGGACAAATTCTTAGAAATGCACAACCTTCCAAGACTGAACCAGGAAGAAATAGAAAATATGAAAAGACCAATCACAAGCACTGAAATTGAAACTGTGATTTAAAATCTTCCATCTTTTGTTTAAAGCCCAGGACAAGATGGCTTCACAGGTGAATTCTATCAAACATTCAGAGAAGAGCTAACACCTATCCTTCTCAAACTCTTCCAAAATAGAGCAGAGGGAGGAACACTCCCAAACTCATTCTACAAGGCCCCCATCACCCTGATACCAAAACCAGACAAAGATGTCACAAAGAAAGAAAACTACAGGTCAATTTCACTGATGAACAAAGATGCAAAAATCCTCAACAAAATACTAGCAAACAGAATCCAACAGCACATTAAAAGGATCATACACCACAATCAAGTGGGGTTTATCCCAGGGATGCAAGGATTCTTCAATATATGCAAATCATTCAATGTGATACACCATATTAACAAATTGAAGGAGAAGAACCATATGATCACCTCAATAGATGCAGAAAAAGCTTTTGACAAAATGCAACACATTTATGATAAAAACTCTCTAGAAAGTGGGCATAGAGGGAACTTACCTCAACATAATAAAGGCCATATATGACAAACCCACAGCCAACATCATTTTCAATGGTGAAAAACTGAAACCATTTCCACTAAGATCAGGACTAAATCAAGGTTGCCCATTCTCACCACTATTATTCAACATAGTTTTGGAAGTTTTAGCCAAAGCAATCAGAGAAGAAATAAAAGGAATCCAAATCAGAAAAGAAGAAGTAAAGCTGTCACTGTTTGCAGATGACATGATACTATACATAGAGAATCCTAAAGACACTACCAGAAAACTACGAGAGCTAATCAATGAATTTGGTAAAGTAGCAGAATACAAAATTAATGCACAGAAATCTCTTGCATTGCTATACACCCGTGATGAAAACTCTGAAAGAGAAATTAAGGAAACGCTCTCATTTACCATTGCAAAAAAAGAATAAAATACCTAGGAATAAACCTACCTAAGGAAACAAAAGATCTCTATGTAGAAAACTATAAGACACTGATGAAAGAAATTAAAGATGATCCAAACAGATGGAGAGATATACCATGTTCTTGGATTGGAAGAATCAACATTCTGAAAATGACTATACTACTCAAAGCAATCTACAGATTCAATGCAATCCCTATAAAACTACCAATGGCATTTTTCACGGAACTAGAACAAAAAATTTCACAATTTGTATGGTAACACAAAAGACCCCAAATAGCCAAAACAATCTTGAGAAAGATAAATGGAGCTGCAGGAATCAGGCTTCCTAACTTCAGACTATACTACAAAGCTACAGTAATCAAGACAGTATGGTAGTGGCACAAAAACAGAAATATAGATCAATGGAACAGGATAGAAAGTCCAGAGATGAACCCAAGCACATGTGGTCACCTTGCTTTTGATAAAGGAGGCAAGAATATACAATAGAGAAAAGACAGCCTCCTCAATAAGTGGTGCTGGGAAAACTGGACAGCTACATGTAAAAGAATGAAATTAGAACACTCCCTAATACCATACACAAAAATAAACTCAAAATGAATTAAAGACCTAAACTTAAGGTGGCCAGACACTATAAAACTCTTAGAGGAAACCATAGGCAGAACACTCTATGACATAAGTCACAGCAAGATCCTTTTGGACCCACCTCCTAGAGAAATGGAAATAAAAACAAAAATAAACAAATGGGATCTAATGAAACTAAAAGCTTTTGCACGGCAAAGGAAACCATAAACAAGTCGAAAAGACAACCCTCAGAATGGGAGAAAATATTTGCAAATGAAGCAACTGACAAAGGATTAATCTCCAAAAGTTACAAGCAGCACATGCAGCTCAATATCAAAAAAACAAACAACCCAATCCAAAAATGGGCAGAAGACCTAAACAGACATTTCTCCAAAGAAGATATACAGACAGCCAACAAACACATGAAAGAATGCTCAACATCACTAATCATTAGAGAAATGAAAATCAAAACTACAATGAGATACCATCTCACACTGGTCAGAATGGCCATCATCAAAAATTCTACAAACAATAAATGCTGGAGAGGGTGTTGAGAAAAGGGAACCCTCTTGCACTGTTGGTGGGAATGTAAATTGATACAGCCACTATGGAGAACAGTATGGAGGTTCCTTAAAAACTACTACTAGAACTACCATACGACCCAGCAATCCCACTACTGGGCATATACCCTGAGAAAAGCATAATTCAAAAAGAGTCATGTACCACAATATTCATTGCAGCTCTATTTACAATAGTCAGGACATGGAAGCAACCTAAGTGTCCATCGACAGATGCATGGATAAAGAAGATGTGGCACATATATACAATGGAATATTACTCAGCCACAAAAAGAAATGAAACTGAGTCATTTGTAGTGAGGTGGATGGACCTAGAGTCTGTCATACAGAGTGAAGTAAGTGAGAAGGAGAAAAACAAATACCATATGCTAACACATATATATGGAATCTAAAATAAAATTTAAAAATGGTTATGAAGAACCTAGGGGCTGGACAGGAATAATGATGCAGATGTAGAGAATGGACTTGAGGACATGGGGAAGGAGAAGAGTAAGCTGGGACAAAGTGAGAGAGTTGCAGGACTAATATATACTACCAAATGTAAAATAGGTAGCTAGTGGGAAGCAGCCACATAGCACAGGGAGTTCAGCTTGGTGCTTTGTGACCATCTAGAGGGGTGGGATAGGGAGGGTGGGAGGGAGATGCAAGAAGGAGGAGATTTGGAGATATATGTATATGTATAGCTTATTCACTTTGTTATAAAGCAGAAACTAACACAGCATTTGAAAGCAATTATACTCCAATAAAGGTGTTTAAAAAAAAAAACACCACAAAGAGGAAATAAAATGGAAGGTAAAAATAGAAAAAAAAAACAAAGGCAACAAGTACAAAACAGTAACAAATATGGTATTCTTTCAGCCCTATCAATAATCACTTTGAACATCAATGGTCTCATTGCACCAAATAAAAGATAGAGATTATCAGAAGGGATCAAAGAACAAGACCCAACTAGGGACTTCCCTGGTTGTCCAGTGGTTAAGACTTCACCTTCCAATGCAGGTGGTGTGGGCTTGATCCCTCGTTGGAGAGCTAAGATAACACAGGCCTCATGGCCAAAAAACCAAAACATAAAACAGAAGCAATATTGTAACAAATTCAATAAAGACTTGAAAAAAAAAAAAAGACCTGACAATATGCTGTCTACAAGAAATGCACTTTAAATATAAAGACATATACATTAAAATTAAATGGGTAGAGAAAGGCACTTCACGATACCACTAACCAAAAAAAGCAGTAGCTATATTAATTTTAGACTGAGCAGACTCCAGAGTAAGGAAATTATCAGGAATAAAAAGGGGCATTACATAATGCTAAATGGGTCAATTCTCTGAGAAGACATAATTATCCTTAATGTGTATGTTTCTAACAACAGAGCATCAAACCATAGGGGGCAAAAACTGATAGAACTACAAGTTGAAATAGATGAGTCCACTGCTACAGTTGGAGTCTTCAATACCCTTCTATTAGAAATGGTCCAATTCAGCAAGCAGAACATCAGTAAACACATAGTTGAACTCAAAACACTGTCAATCAACCAGCCATAATTGACCTCTGTAGACTACTTTATCCAACAACAGCAGAATATTCATTTTTTTTCCTCAAGCTCACATGGAACATTCACCAAGATAGACCACATCTGGGGCCATAAACACATCTTAACAAATGTAAGAGAATAACAATCATAGAATGCCTCCTCTCAAACCACAGTGGAATTAAACTAGAAATCAATAGCAGAAAGATAACTGGAAAACCCAAAAATATATGGAGATTAAACAACACACTTCTATATAGCATAAGAAGAAATCTTGAGATAAAATAAATGTTTTAAACTAAATGAAAGTACAACACCAAATTTGTGGTGTACAGCAAAAGCAGTGCGTAGAGGGGGAATTTATAACAGTGAATGCATGTATTAGAAAAGAAGAAAAATCGAAAATCAATAATTAAAGTTCCCACCTTAAGAAACTAGAAAAAGAAGAGAAAATTAAATCCAAAATAAGCAGAAGAAAATATATTAGAGCAGAAATTAATGAAACCTAAAACAGGAAATCAATATAGAAAAGCAACAAAATCAAAGGCTTTGAAAAGACCAACAAAATGGATAAGCCTCCTTAGCTGGGCTAAGAAAAAAGGAGAGGACACAAATTGTGTCAGAAATGAAAGAGGGACATCACTACAGATCCCATGGACATTAAAAGAATCATGAAGGAATAGTATGAACAACTCTATGCACACAAATTTGGTAACTTAGGTGAAATAGGCTAATGCCTACAAAGACACAAACTGCCAAAACACAAAGGAGAAGTAGACGATCTGAATAGACATAACTATTAAAGAATCTAATCAATAATTAATAACCTCTACAACAGAAAGTACCAGGCCCAGCTGGGTTCACTGGTGAATTCTACCAACATTTAAGGAAAAAATTGTACCATTTTCCTACATTTTCTTTCAGAAGATTGAAGTAGAGGGAATACTTCCTAACCCATTCTATGAGGACAGTATCACCTTAATACCAAAAAACAGACAAAAACATAAGAAAACCACAAACTAACATCTTTCTTAAACATAGATGCAAAAATCCTTGACTAAATATTAGCAAATTGAAATCAGAAATGTACAAAAAGAATTATACACCATGATCAAGTGGCACATAATCAAGGTATGCAAGGCTCTTTCAACATTTGAAAATCAACTTATGTAACTCATCACATCAATAGATTAAAAAAGAAAACTTACATGGATTATATAAAAAATTGCAGAAAAAACACGTGACAAAATCCAACACTGATTCATGATAAAACCGCTTAATAAACTAGAAATAGAGGGGAACTTCCTTAACTTGATAAAGATATCTACAAAAAAAAATAATAGCCAACATGATATTTAATGGGAGAAGCTTGAAGATTTTCTACTAAGATCAGGAACAAGGTAAGGATGTCCTCTCTCACCACTGCTTTTCAATGTCATATTGGTAGTCCTAGATATAGCAACAAGTACATAAAAAGAATAAAATGTATACAGATTGGGAAGGAATAAATGATACTTTGTTCACAGATGACATGATCATCTACAAAGAAAATCTGAACGAATCAATAAAAAAATTTCTGGAACTAAAGAGTGATTTTAGCAAGATTGCAGGATACAAAGTTAATACATACAAGTCAATCACTTTCCTATACAACAGCAATGAACAAGTAAAATTTGAAATTAAAAACTTAACGCTATTTAAATTAGCACCCCCCCAAAATGTAATACTTAGTTATAAATCTAACAAAATATGTACATGATCTGTATAAGGAAAACCAAAAACTCTGAAGAAAAATTTCAAAGAGGAACTATAAAATGGAGAGCTATCTCATGTTCATGGATAGGAAGACAATATTGTTAAGATATTAGTTCTTAACAATTTGATCTATAGATTCCATGTAATCCCAATCAAAATCCCAGCCAGTTATTTTGTGAATATCTACAAACGAATTCTAAAGTTTATATGGAGAGGCAAAAGTCCCAGAATAGGCAACACAATATTGAAGGAGAAGAACGAAATTGGAGGACTGACACTACCAGACTTCAGACTTACTATAAAGCTAATCAAGACAATATGTTATTGGCAAGAGAGACCAGAAATAGCACGATTTAATATAGTTCTCTGGTATTTGACAAAGGAGCAAAGACAATACAAAGGAGCAAAAACAATACAATGGAGCAAAAACAGTACTTTCAACAAATGGTGTTGGAACATCTGGACATTCACATGCAAATAAATGAATTTTAACTTGGACTGTACACTTTTCACAAAAATTAAAGTAGTCTAAATGTAAAACAGAAAAGTATAAAACTTCTAGAAGATAACCTAGGAAGAAACCTAGATGACCTTGGGTATGGTGATGACATTTTAGATCCAACACCAAAGGCATGATCCATGAAAGAAATCATTGATAAGCTGGATTTCATTAAAATTAAAAACATCTGCTCTACAAAAGACAATGTCAAGAGAATAAGACAAACCACAAACTAGGATCAAATATTTGCAAAAGACATATCTGATAAAGGACTGCTATCCAAAATATATGAAAGAATATTAGAACTCAACAATAAGAAAACAACACAATTTATAACTGGGCCAAAGACCTTAACAGATATCTCACCAAAGAAGATATGTAGATGGCAAATAAGCACATGAAAAGATGCTCCACATTGTATGTTATCAGGGAAATGCAAATTAAACCAGTGAGATACCATTACATACCTATTAAAACAGCCAAAATCCAGAACACTGACAGCAAGTGCTGGCAAGGATGTGGAGCAACAAGATCTCTCATTCATTGCTGGTGGGAATGCAAAATGGTCTAGCCACTTTAGAAGACAATTTGGCAATTTCTTACAAATCTGAACATACTCTTACCATGTTATCCATCAATCACACTCCTTGGTATTTACCCAAAGGATCTGAAAACTTACCTCTGCACAAAAACCTGCCCACAGATGTTTACAGCAGCTTTATTTATAATTGTAAAATCTTGGAAGCAACCAAGATGTCCTTTAGTAGGTGAATGGATTAATAAACTGTGGTCCATCCAGACAATAGAATATTATTCAGCACTGAAAAGAAATGAGCTATAAGGCCATGAAAATACATGGAGAACCATAAATGAATGTTACTGAGTGAAAGAAGCCAGTCTGAAAAGGCTGTATATACTGCAGGATTCCAAAGGTATGACATTCTGGAAAAGGAGAAACTATGGAGACAGTAAGAAGATCAGTGTTTGCCAGAGGTTGGGAGTGGAGGGGGAGAGATGAATAGGTGGAGCACAGAGGATTTTTAGGGCAGTGAAACTCATCAGTATGATACCATACTGGTGGATACAGGTCATATACACTAGTCAAAAACCCATATACACTAGTCAAAACCCAAATCACCACGTTTCTGTTTAAGCATTTCTTGAAGCAGGCAGTTCATTCTTTCATTTTCAAACAGAATGTTCCCGAGCATGGATTTGTCCTAGAAAAAAAATAATGCCCACTCCAATCTCTGACATCAACTAGCAGGATGAATTCTGGCAAGTCATTTAAACGCTCCAGGCCTCATATTCTTCATCTGTATGGTGAGGCAGTTAGTTCAGAGGCCACCAGTGTCCTACAATATCTTTAAAGGACTGTTCGTACTCTCATTCTCTGGGTTTCCTTTGGGGTAGGGATGTGGTGTAGCAGAGCAAACATGGGTTTTGGAGTGAATGAACCTGGGTGTGAATATTGACTAATATTTTCTTGTTGGGTGACCTTGGACAGATCACCTGATCTCTCAGTCTAACTTCTCATATTCTTAAATTAGAAATAACAATTTCTACCTTGGAGAATTATTCTGAGTACTTATTGAAATAATGCTCTTAAAACACTTAGCATCATAGTGGGCATGTGATAGGTGTTCAACAAATGTTAATTCCCTCTTCCCTTCTCTATATTTAAAACAGGTAATATGTGAATTAAAATGAAGCAGAAGTCAATACTTATTAGATATAGGACAATTTTTAAAAATATAAATTTGATGATTGGTATTAACTGGGTAAAATTTGTTCAGAGTTGTTTGGATAATTGTGCTTGAATCTAGAAAGACTAGATTATGTTGGAGATTTATTTCTCTTCTTTAATTTACAATTATTGCAATATAGAATGTTAAAAATCATGTCATGGTACACAAACATATTTAACACTAACTGGTAATATGGTGTAATTGTAATGTAAAGCCTTTCTTATGGTCTATTCAAACTATCCTTCTACATGAAACTGTTTCTCAAAACAGTCCTGGAGGAAAGGGATCCCAATTCATCTTTGTACACCCAGTACACAGCACAGTGCTAGGCATATATTTGGATCATTAAATATTCTAAGCTAGTAAGCATTAAATATAATTTACATCTTCAGAAACTTTAGAAGGAATGACTAATTACCATAGTGAACCCATTGACAGAACATATAAATTATTATTTCAGCTCAGAAATTGGGGTCCAAAATGATTAGTAGACTTGTCAAAGTTCAAAAACTGCATTCTTAACAAAATGAAGCTGGTGACTCAGCAACCAACTGGACTACTCAACTTTTTCTCTCCCTTCAAAGTCCTTGTAATTCAACATAGAACACTAAAACCAACACAAGGAGAATAAATGAACTCAAATGTAGGCTATATGGGGAAATAACACAGCTCTAGGTATACTATTAACAAGGAGACAAAACAAACAAAAATCAAAAATGCTCAGACATAGCAATAGAAGAAAGAAAATTACTTGAGGTTAATTAACATTTTACCAACTAAACTATTAAAAAAAATAGAGTGAGTTGAGTAAAAGAATAAAGAACCAACACTCAAGAACACATAAGAAAAGAAAGGAATATAGGGAAAAAGTGAGAGGAAAGAACTCACACTGCTTTCTGAGAAGCAAAAAAGTATTATGGAGCAAAATGTCAAGGCTAGTTTCATATCCCATGTAACTTACTGGAAATTCTCCTCCAGAGTTATGCAGCACTATACAGAGCATGGCATTCACCCAGAGATTCCAGACCTCTGAGATATGCTTTTGTACCCATGTCACATTTGTACATTGCTTGTCAAAATTCTTCCATAGGCTGGTGATGAATGAGAATCAAAGCTAAATATAAATAGCCATGTAATACTGCTCATTACATTAAAAAGGCATTTCAGCACAACATTCAAAACCAAAGGAAACTATGTTGGCAAAATTTTTAAAAAATGAACATCTGTAAAATAAGGAAATTTGGCTGCCTTGAAGAAAAATGGTAAAAATTAACTTTCTGTGAATTTCCATGGGACCAGGCTAAAAGAACTGTGTTCTTTGCGGATGCATTGCAAAATTAATTCCTTCATAAGCAGTCTTTAAATCCTCATTGAGAAAGAAATAAATTCCTAATTGTTGAAAAAGAGGAAATAAATGTGGGAAGTAGTAAGTTTGGGGGTAATTACTACTCTTTTATATTAAAAGATTTCAATATTATCCAGATGTTTGCACAGTTCCCCAGAGAAAACTGAAGGCAATTTCCTGCCAGGATGGAATAAATTATATGTTGTATATTTAACATTCATTCTGTCATTAAAAAAAAAAAAAATCCCATAAGTTTTCAATAACAATGAAACATTGTTAATTCTTGGAAGATAGGAAAAGCCACCTGGGGCCTTTTGTAGTTAATTTATTTCACACAGAAGACTCCATTCATGGCTTACCTGACTTCCCTGTAATGCCCTTTTGTGCCCCTTAGGGCAACTTTATCTTGATGGGACTTCCCCTCACCTAATCCAACCAGTCTACATGGACTGGGTAAAGTGTTGGATTCAGATGCTAACTGGAGCCCAACAGCAGAACACTTGGGTAAAATCAGAGGGAAAATGTAGGGACATACAAAGAGTGAAACTCATATTTCATCCCATGAAGCCCTATTCTTTAAAGAATTTTAGGAAGTAACTTTATTTTGCAAGCTCGTCTTCATTCTGGTATTAAAACACTGCTTCCAACAATGTATATGGAATAGATCTAAAGGCCAACACATGACCCTTTTTCCCTCCACACTTCATTAGACTTTCATAAGGTGATAATAAGAGGGGAGAGTGTCCCACATTTTGAGGCAGGGTCAGTTCTTCAAAAGCCCTATATGAGTAAGAATTAGAATTTGGATAAAAAGATGAAATTAAAGAAGCACGAGGGCTTCCCTGGTGGCACAGTGGTTGAGAATCTGCCTGCCAATGCAGGGGACATGGGTTCGAGCCCTGATCTGGGAAGATCCCACATGCCGCGGAGCAACTGGGCCCGTGAGCCACAACTACTGAGCCTGCGCGTCTGGAGCCTGTGCTCCGCAACAAGAGAGGCCGTGACGGTGAGAGGCCCGTGCACCGCGATGAAGAGTGGTACCCACTTGCCGCAACTAGAGAAAGCCCTCGCACAGAAATGAAGACACAACACAGTCAAAAATAAATAAATTAATTAAAAACAAAACAAAACAAAACTGCCTTGAGATATTAAGGCAGATTATTAAAAAAAAAAAAAAAAAAAAGAAGCACGAGCTACATATCCCTATAGAGAGGGCAAAATTCTCCCAGACTAATCACAGTTGTGATATATACGTTACATTTACACCAAACATTTCATGGCTTACTTGTTATAGTTTTAAACAATCTAGTCTCATAATTTATGTTATCTGATGTATATAATAATGTAATGAAATAGAAAAGATAATATTAAAACAAAGATAGTGTTAAGATCAATGTAAATATGTGGAGTCAGTCTCAGGAAAGTGAAGGGACTTGCCTAAGCTCAGCTACCACCTGGTCTGGGACCTGGCATAGAGGTGTGTTGACTATTTAAAGGTTCCATACACAGTGGTGTTTTCTGCAATTCTCTACACGGTGCCTTGAACATAGTAATATTTGACAAATATTTGTTGAAAGAGTGATGCAACTGGAGAGGCCTGGCTGATGTATGGAGAGTGGCCTTCTGTGAAGGGAGAACAGGTGGGTCAGGGTGGGTAGGGGCTTGTGGAGATGGGGGTGAAGGTAACAGTTATGAGCCATTTAACAACTGCATTTGTTAAGTTCTTACTATGAGTGAGGATTGGGTGTTTTTTGCTGCCTAACTAGTTATGATATTTAGTGCTTGTAAGAAATAAGTATGTTACCTTCATTTTAAAGATGAGGAAGTGGGTGGCTCTGAGACTCTAGGACAGATCTCTCCAACGTGAAGACCTAGGCTCTCTTTCCTGAGTCCTAGGGTTTCCCTCAAAGAGATTTGCTTAAGCAGAGTGATAGGAAGTAAATGGGAGAATAGAGTGAGAAAATTACTAGAAATGCCAACATGCTCAAGAGATCCACTCTCCATTGAGTGCAATTTCTGCACCCCTCCAACCCCCGCAGTTACTAGCATACTTCCCTCCTGTCTCCTGCTTTGAAATTTGATGGGGATGCAGAAAGTGCAAGAAAGACAAGAATAGAAGTGCACCCCATTCACAAATGGGGGAAAAGGAAGAAAGCTGAAAATGACTGAGTCTTTCCTTATGTTAATAACAAAGTGAGAGGGATTAAAGGAAAGATTTCTGGGGTTTTAGCTGCTATTTGTTCACTTGACAGCTGTAAATGCTTAACCTCAGTTTCTGTCACCTTTAAGACAAATGGAAATAATATCCTTCACATTCATAAATAATATAAATATGGTGTGACATTAGAAAAATTATTTATATTAATTACATTTTATTTTATTTTTTTATTTTTTAAATTTATTCATTTATTTATTTTTGGCTGTGTTGGGTCTTTGTTTCTGTGCGAGGGCTTTCTCTAGTTGTGGCAAGCGAGGGCCACTCTTCATCGCGGTGCGCGGGCCTCTCACTATCATGGCCTCTCTTGTTGTGGAGCACAGGCTCCAGACGCGCAGGCTCAGTAGTTGTGGCTCACGGGCCTAGCTGCTCCGTGGCATGTGGGATCCTCCCAGACCAGGGCTCGAACCCGTGTCCCCTGCATTGGCAGGCAGATTCTCAACCACTGTGCCACCAGGGAAGCCCAATGACATTTTAAGAAATAATATTTCATGATTACACAAAATAAGCTCAGTGCCTTCAGATATGTAAACAACTGTACATGAAGTTGAAAAAAATGGAGTAAATGATGTGTAGAGCCAACTGAAGTCATAAAAGTATGAAATGTTTTAATCTATATTTGTGCTATCCTGTAAATTCTGGAAGGAGGGTTGCTCCTAGAAAACAAAAAAAAAGCAAAACCAAAATATTCAGGGAGTTGCCTGATCTTGACCCACTTCACAAAATAGTACCTTCTAAATATAGTGCGTTGAAGTTATACATTTTACAGATTGAATAAAATTGTAGAATGGCTCCACCAGCATTTGACCCAACAAACCTAATTTCTCATGGAGTTTGCATTTAATCCCTTCCAATCCCTCCCATTCTGCCTCTGGATGCTCACCTGCCTCTTCCTGTGATTCAGGGGGTATAGTGTTGCCATGCAGCACAGGCAAATGGGGACCAAAATTCAGGGAATCTGACATGAGTAAAATGTGATGCCATATCAGAACAAACCCAATTGCAATATTGTTGAAATGTGAAGATACTTTTTACATCTTTATGGAATCAAGCAATACACAGCATGGTACTAGTTTTTATTACTTCTTATTTCTGAATCCCAAGATCTGAAACCATCAGTGCAATGTTAATTTATATGCTAACTTTAAAACAGACCAATATTGATATTTATAGATTTAAAAAATTATTTTCTAAGAAACAATTCAATCAGAGGAGGAGGTATTAACATTTTATTCATTATTTCAGTGCTTTTTGCAGAAATATATGGTAGACTTGGTACTCTACGTTTGCTGTGTAGATTACAAAGCTAATTAACATTTTTACATAATCATATATTGTATCAATGAATTTTAGTTACTCATTTATTCTATGGCTTCACTAAAATCAAAAGATATATATGAATGATTAAAGATATATAAAAATTATATCTTTAATTTAATTTTAATGTATTGAAAAAGGAAGTACATTGTAGGACCTAAATTTATACTGTCACTTAAGCATCTATTTGTTATGTAAAACTACCTACTCACTGTCCATGATGCCATAAAATCCCTGGGATGTTACTCATGTTAGGCATTGGATGTTGGTTTCATGTGACCAAATACTTTACAGAATGGAAACTCATATGTAGTTTCCTTGGTAGCCATTCTAATAGATTTCATTATTACTCATTCTGGCACTGTGTGGCTATAATAAGTAATTCCATGGGAATCTTAATGTAATGCAGTAGCGATTAAAGTCCACTAAGCAAAAAAACATTCTGGCTGTGTCAGGATACAGAGGTTAGTTGTCCACCACGGGCTTAAAAAAAAAGTGTGACGTAAAAATGCAGAGAAAGCACGTGTGTAGAAGGACTTAATAAGACAAAAGGGACAGGTTTATCTTAAATCTCTTTTCAGAGTTTTGATTACTTGATTTCCACATAGAAAATACTAGTGATAACAGCTACCATTTATTGACCACTTATGTGTCTAAGTGTTGTACATAATTATCTTATTGGATTTTAGGAAAAACCCTGAGACAAAGGTATTATAGCGATTATTTTACAGACAGGGAAATGATGCCCAGAGAAGTTAATCAGTTTGTCCACAATCCCATCCTTAGTGAGAGGCAGAGCTGACATTCAAAAACCAGGCTTTCTGAATCCGAAGTCTTCCTCTGTCCCAAGCAGCTATACTTCTATGAAGACCATGATTTCCTTGTACATGTATAGTCCTCATTCAGAAAACCTTATGCTTCTAAATATGTTGGGGACATTTCTTCATGACTTTTGAACACTGGGTGGTAGAAAAATATGATTGCTCTGATTCAAAGATAGTTAGAAGCACACAGGCCATTAGCCTTGAAAATAAGATCTTTTCCAATCAGGCAGAGAAAGAGCCCATCTCAGGAGTGTGATTTCCGAAGAACAAAAAGACCCTATGTCAAAAGAAATAGACATGTCTATCAAAGCTGAACAATCACCCTACTGCATTTCTTCACTTTCTACAGAAAATTTGGCAGGGTTTTGGGGGAGAAGGGGCGAGGAGAGTAAGCTGGAGATTGAGGATTGAGGAGGTGGAGAGTTGGAGAGATGGGACGAAATTCAAGACTTTAAGCTTCATGTATTACTTCTGAATCATTTGAGAAAATGAACCATGTTTTATTCTACTTCTCTAGCCTCTAACCCAGTGCCTAGCATGTTGCTCTTATCCCATTATTTTTTGCTGAGTTGAATAAGAGAGATTTTCAGATCTTTTTATCAGAAAAGATTTAGGAAGAGAAAAAAAAGACAATCTGAAAATCCTAGTGCTTGTGTTAGGGGTAAGAGTCAGCCAGTAGGACTTTCAGGTTAGGGGGAGAATAAAAAGAGAGTGGAAGTATAGGATACAAAAAGCAGAATAATAAAGTAATAGTATAATACAGAGCAAGAATTTGGAGTCAGGTAGAATCTATCTCTTCCTCTGATGACCAGATAACCATGGAACCTTGTATAAATTATTTAATCTAGGTCTCATTTTCTCATCTCTAAAGTGGGAACTGAGGACTTCCCTGGTGGTCCAGAGGTTAAGACTCTGTGCTTCTACTGCAGGGGGCACAGGTTCGATCCCTGTTCGGGGAACTAAGATCCTGCATGTCTTGTAGCGTGGCTGAAAAGTAAAAAAAAAAAAAAAAAAAAAGAAGTGGGAACTGATAATTCGTTCCATCCACGCATCCATGCATGCATTCATGCTTTCATGCAGTTATTTAGAGGGCAGTTATAGGAATAAGATAATGCATGTAAAATATATAGTACACTACCTGAAACATAGAAAGCACTTAAAAATAATACCTAGTTTTTAACCATAATCCTCACTACATCTCTATGATATAGGTATTATATCCATTTTAACAAATTAAATAATGCTTATAGAGAATGATTACCTTTCACAGACTGGCCTTGTAGTCTGCTGAGCTGTGGGTTATCATACCCATTCATTCATGTAGGTTTAGTTAGCCCTGGGGTAGAAGTTACTGACAAAAAATTTCAAACTTAGAAATAAACATATTCAAACTTCTATTTTCTGATTCTTGTATGTTTTATTGCATGGCTATAAATTCTTTCCTTGCATTTCCCTAGCCAGGTAGAAAGAGGCTTAGACATTGGCAAGAAACTGGCTCATTACCAGCCCCACGGTATATGAATTTCTCTTCTTGCTTGCCAAGGCATTGGTTGATCATTTGCTTTATTTGAGGTAGTTTAATTTTTCATTATGACAGGTTTTCATCTCCAATTTTTTATTTAGAGCATGGTTCTCAAAACTTTTTCATTCCATAATCCCTTTGAGGGTTTCCACAACCCTGAAACATACCTTGAACCACTTTGCTATCGAAATAAAAGTGTGTAAGAATAATTCAGCTGTTGGGAGGAGAAGCAGGTGACGTTTTTACTTTTCTGGACACTGAAGAAGGGAGGGAAGCACTCAGGGGAAGGTGGGAAGGGATTGGAATGTAGGATGGGCAGGAAATCAGGCCTTATGATTCCAAGTAAGAGAAGGAAGGGGTGATGCAGAGGAAGAGGTTTTGCTGCAAATCTAAAGCTGCCCTTGCTGAACAGATGTTAGGAATGCTGCAGCTCTGGTCCTGTGACTCCCTCGGAATATCCCTGGGGAAAGACGACATCCGCTCTGAAAAATACTGATTTTAAACAAGCAGCTCTTTCTGCCTTTGTCCGCATTCCCTGCCTTCCATTCAAAACCTCCGCCTCCCCGCAACTCTCCCTTCTCTCCTCCCCTCTCTGGCCTTCCCCGGCCCTGGTCCTCACTCACCCACTCCTACTTGGAGAAATCCAGTGATTCAATCTATTCCGTCTATTTTTCTTCGGTTTTTCAAGTGGTCTCACTGAGAGCCGCATAGCCTCCTACAGCTAACTTTGCCCTCCGACACAGAAAAGCCTCCATTACCAACTCAGCTTCCGTCTTTCATACTGAGTATAGATGAATACTGCTGGGGTTTTTGTCTTTTATTGGTGTGCAAAATTTAGCTCGCAGCAAATCTGAGCTGGCCTTCTCAAAAGAGAAAGTAAAAACTTGCTCTCTTTATTGGTACCTGGCTTTCCCGAATTGATCTAGTTGCAGCCGTTTTTCTAACTTCCTCCTTCAGTTTCAGTGAAAATAAACTACTTCCTGACCTCAGTGCCTGGCCGTAGAGTAATGCTATCCTGAGTGAGTAGCTTTAAGAGGAAGTGAACTTTCAGCACTGTTTGCGTATTGGGTAACGTGTGTTTTTTTTCTTTGGGCTGAAGAACTTAATTGACTTTTAAGGGCATCAGGCTCATGTTTTGCCCCCATATAAAGATTGTGAGTCGTCACTGAAGGTTCAACTGCCACCAAGACTAAGCACGTTTATGGCTGGCCCCCTGCCACTTGTTCATTCCAGTATGCTCCCTGATGTCTGGTTCTCATCTGGTCCTTCCTAAGGCCATTTGCTTTGCGATCTATCACTGAGATTTCTGTCATTGCTTACTCGATGGTTTCCTCCTCTAGCTGCTGCTACAAGCTCATGCTCAGTGATGTACCTTATGCTACATCATGACGAATCAACATTACTTCCACTTTACTGTCTTTTTATGTCTTTATACAATTTGAAATTGTTTTTCCTGCTCATTTCAAAACTCTCTGTGGATTTGCCACACACTCCATTTCTATCTACTTATATTGACTGCTTAAATTTTGTCATTTTCTATACCATCTTTTTCCTCTCTCCTTGAGAGTAAAGCTTACTCTGTCTCTGGGTCTTCCATCTAGGTTGTCTATCCACCTTTTCCCTACTGGAAACAAGATCAAAGCTATTTTTTCTTCTTCAAACTTAACTTTTATCTTTCTTGGACAAAAGGAAGGTACGATGTGAGAAACTTATTTTTTGCTCAACAGGTACTCTTTTTTTATTCCTCTTCCTTTCTCTTTTCTGTCTCTTTTTCTCTTCCTTCTTCCTTCAAAATAATTCCTTCTAGCAATTTCCATCCTTATATGTGCACATTAATCTTACAATGTAATCTAACACCTAAACATAGTTCATCTTATGTTATTTTAAAATCTAAGTTTTTAGCAACGAACACTAAGAAATTCAGTATCAGGTGCCTAAATACAAAATTCTAAATCATCATTAAAAAATAAGAACACAATTTGCCATCTAACAAATTATTTCCACTCATTTTCCAGTCACTGAGTTATCCTTAAAAATATCAATATGCCAAGATTCTAGATGACTTGTTTGGCATAAACTATTCACCTGGGTGAATGGATGATATGTTCTCTAAAATATCAAACCAATACATTATTAAGTGTACCCAGAGGTTCTTTAACGGATTGGCATAGGTATATAGAATATACAAATCACTCACTTCCCTCTTTACTCCTGAGATGATGCAGATTCTTGCTTCTACCCTTACAAGATCGCACTAAATGTGACGCTTACAATTTCGCCACAAAGGCTTTTCCTGCCAAGGGCAACTTGTGGGTACTTACTGATGTCCCCATGACATCTGAAGTGACAGCAGAAACAGTAGAGGTTGAATACGCTAGTAAATATTTTTTGGATTGAACTTGTTTGCATTTCCCCATGATAACAGGCTTTAAATTACAGAAAACAAAAAAAGAAAAAGCTCTAAATTTCTTCTACAGGGGTTACCAACCTCTCTAACAGGTTTTCTTTTTTTGTTGTTCTGAACTCCCTTTATTGTGGCCTTAATCATTTCTAAAGCAATGATCACCTTTGGAGAAGAAACTTGGGAAGAGCTGGGGCGTGAAGTCAGATTGAGGTGACAACCCTTTATCTGTATCTGCAGGAATGACTTCACCTCTCTGGCCTCATTTCTCATAAGTAAAATGAGAATAACAGTTCCTAACTTTCCATCAGAGTTATGGGATTGATGATAACATGAAAACACGCAACAGTGTTTGGGAAATGAAAGGTATGAATCACATATTATGTTAGTTCATTAAGTTGGACTATTTGTTTCGTCCATGAACTGATACCTACGTCAACTTTTTAGAGTTAGGCCCAGGCAAATGGAGTACCACATCCTTGATGTGATTTCTGGAATCCTGGAAAGGTCCAGAAATGCTCAGAAATCACTTTCTGACATACTGGCCTGATGTCTCTATTTTCACCTTCCATGTGTTCTTTCTTTACCTTTAAGTTCAATTCATTGTTAAAATGTAAACACCATTAGGAGGATGAATACTTTGTTTTATCAACGATTACCCTTTGATGTGAATGGATTTATCAGAGACTTTACTATTCATGGGATTTGATTAGAACAAAGTAAAGAGAAAGAGAAGTTTAAGGTGCTGGGATTCTGGGGCCTGAGGGGTTAAGAAAGAGTTGATGGAGGTGGATTAAAGGAGCAATGCCTTCCGGGATACAGGGATAAAATGTTCCTCCAAGGTGTCTTCTTCTCACTTGTGGCCACTGAATCAAGACATCAGCCTCCCCTTGCCCATCAGAATCACCTCAGTAGTTTTCACAAAATACCAACACAGGCCCCACAGCTCAGAGATTAGGATTTAATTGGTTTAATTTAATTGGTTAGGGAGGGGATCTTCAGTGTTTAAAAGCCTTTAGGCAGGACAGGATTCAGATGTAGAGAATGGACTTGAGGACATGGGGAGGGGAAGGGTAAGCTGGGATGAAGTGAGAGAGCGGCATGGACATATATACACTACCAAATGTAAAATAGATAGCTAGTGAGAAGCAGCTGCATAGCACAGGGAGATCAGCTCAGTGCTTTGTGACCACCTAGAGGGGTGGGATAGGGAGGATGGGAGGGAGACACAAGAGGGAGGGGATATGGAGATATATGTATAGTATAGCTGATTCACTTTGTTATACAGCAGAAACTAACACAACATTGTAAAGCAATTATACTCCAATGAAGATGTTAACAAAATAAATAAATAAATAAATAAATAAATAATAATAAAAGCCCCTTAGGCAATTCAAATATTTTGTAGAATTGAAAACCATGGAATTAGAAGAAATAGAGGCACAGGAAACATTTCTACCTAGTTCCCCCTAATCTACCCACAGGTTCTGTTTGAATTAAACCACTGAAAACCTAGTCTCTTAAAAAAAGATTTATTTCTTATTGGTTTAATTATTTTTAAGACATGCTTTAAGAAAAAGTGAATCCACGATATTTATTGCGTCAGTTGCCACATTTTGTTGAAGGACATAAAGTTTTAATAATAACTAAACGATTCTAGGATCAGCTCAGCAATCACCATTGTAAGGTAGAGACTTCTGTATTGCTATTATTCTTAGAGTTCTTGCATTTCATAAACAAGCTTCTTGCTTTTCTCTTCATATCCCAAAGGAAGAGAATCATGTTAGGATTTTCAAGAAATACCCCAAAATAACTCATTCAGGTAATAACTGTTGTTTATTGCTTTATAATATATAATGCAGCTTTTTATATATCCTAATGACTGGGTAGATTTATTATTATCACCGCCATCATTCCTATCCACAGGTGATAGACAAGGGGTCAGAGATTCTGACTTCCTCAAGTAGCATGGCGATTTAAATGCAAAACTAGAACTTGACCCACAGTTTTGATGTTAAAATTTGCATCCTTTCTACAAATTCATTATTTTGAATTTCATTCTGTGTTTCTAGATGTTTAACTGTACCTTGGTAATTTGGGGGGGGCTTTGACTATTTTCTCTCTACTACCAAGGGATACAAGGATTATAACACACAGAAAATCTCAGAGCTGAATGTTGTTTTTCCTTTCTCTTTCATTTTAGAATACCAGAAATCAGAGTGTGCTAACAAAAGGGTGACCCTAACTCCTGGTTCAACCATTGATGGTTTTTGTTTATGCTTTTGTCCTGGAGTAATTACTAATAACATTCCCTTCAGTCTCCAAAGGGTCCCAATTAGGATAATAAATTATATAGTCAACCTACCTAATGAGTATGTATCAAGCTTCTGATCTTTATTTTGTGGAAATAAGTTATTTATTTGGTTGGGTTTTCTTTCCATCAACAGTTTTCATAGTTCCTTTATTCCACCATGTTTTGCTTAGAGCTTCACTGAGATTTGAATATATAGAGCATATGGAATAAAGGTGGTGACAATAATAATAGTAATTTACATTTACTAATCATTGATTTATCTAAGCACCAAGTTATATACTTTACATCCATTACCTCATTTAATACTTATAAAACCTTGTGAAATGGGTACTAGTGTTGTCCTTATTTAACAGATAAGGAAACAAAAGTATAGAGATTCTAAAGAACTTGCCCTGGGCTCAGGGCGAGAGCCAGGACTTTAGGTCTCATCAAACTTCAAAGTCTAAGCTCCAAATCAATACAATAAAATCCATGGCCCTCTCCTCTTACCCATTCTACAAGAACCAGCTTCTTACACAACCACAGAACAATAGTTCTTGTCCCCAATTATTTGCCAGATGAAGTAGGACATAAAGGAACGTGAGAAAAGGAAAACATTATATTCAATGTGCTGCTGGAAACTTCAAATCTCTTTATACATTTGAGTCTATAGCAGCAGGGATATCTGTAGAGAATATTAAAAAATTTAGCTTAAAATCTTAACCACTGCTCTCTCGTAGACTAAGTATCCAGAAGATTGATGTCTTACTCTTCATCCATATGATTTAAAATAGCCTGAACCATTTAAAGTCAGGAACTTGGCCAGCAATTTTATAGCTTATAACTTTCGAGTTAATTGAAGCTAGACCTACCTTTGATTATTCACATGGATCTACTATAAGGTAGGGACCAAATTTAGCCAAATATTTGTCACAAGGTTGAAACATTGTAGGTATACAAATATATAGCAGAGAGATGGGATTTTCATTAAACTATTTGCTCTTCGGCAGAAGTGCTGGAAAATGGTGGAAGTTTGAACATTGGAAGTGGAGTGTGGGAACCTCTGAAATTCTATCTCAGAAGTACTCCCACCTGAAAAAGAAAATCAAAATAGTATGACCAAAATGACATAGTAAATCCAAGAGTAATTTACTGCTCTGATGGACTGATGGACTGATGGACTCTTATCTTGTATTAGGAATTTAGGAATTGCTGAATGTGAACTCCTGCCCTCCGGGAGGCCGGAGTAGTAGTGGTTATGAAAGAAACGTGCTGTTGACCATTTTGCAAAGTTTGAGGCAATATTTTTGGGGAGGAAGTTGGGAAAACTTTCTGAATGTTTAGAGTTGAACAGCGGTTGCAAAGATGAAGGGCGTTCGCTTTGTGGTATAAAAGAATGTGGCTGTATTTGGGAATAATGGGCCATTAGTGTGTCAGTGGTCAAAGGAAGGTGGCTTTTGGGGCTGTGCAGGGGGCCAGGCTAATGGTGGCAGTGTAGAGGATGGTGAGCATGAAGGGAGCAGTCTCAATAGTAAAAGTATTTGAGGCCAGCAATGAACACTAAGTACTAAAGTGGGGAATGGTTGTGACAAGATCCGTATGGTGAACATGAAACGTTCCTGTTGTAGGTGCTAAAGATTCTGAAGAGTTTGGAAAACAAACCAAAGGCATTACTTGAGCAGACCTAGATCAAGAGACTTTTTCTAGAGGATGCTGTAGAGGGAGAATATAGAAGAAAGATGAATATGGAAGTGCCTGATACTGGGGACAAAGCAGAGCTATAAACTTTATATAATTTAGCACAAATCTAATTCTTCTTTTTACAGAGGTGAAATAGAAAGCAGATTTTCTTCCATTCAGCCAAACCAAACACTAATAAAATTGGCCAGCATGAATGCAGAAATAAATCATCCCAAACATGATTAATGTGAACATGGAACAGAGTTTCTGAAAGCAGGTACAAAGTATATTTTTCCCCACCATCATATAAACTCTATAACATTTCCATAATTTGAGATTTCAAGAGTAAGGAAACAAACAGCTGTAAATGTTGACTTCTCAGAAGAGCAGTTATTATAGATATATTTGGCCAGAAAACATTTTTTTAAAGATTAGTTAAAAGTGAAAAAGAGCAATTTTTGAATTTTGGGTTGTTTTTAAAATTTTTTAATTGAGATTAATTTTTAGAGCATTTTAAGGCTCACAGTAAAATTGAGGAGAATGTACAGAGATTTCTCACATAACCCCTATTCTCCACCATTGTCACATCACCCACCAGAGTGGTACATTTATTACAATTGATGAACCTACACTGATACATCATTATCACACAAAGTCCATAGATTGTGTTAAAGTTCACTCTTGGTATTGTACATTCCATGTGTTTGGACAAATGTATAATGACAGGTATCCACCATTATAGCATCAAACAGACTAGTTTCACTACCCTAAAAATCCCCTGTTCTCCACCTATTCATTCTTCTCCCCCACTCTCAACCCTTGGTGACACTGATCCTTTTATTATCTCCATAATTTTTCCTTTTCCAGAATGTCATGTAATTGGAAACATACAGTGTATAGTCTCTTTGGATTGACTTCTTTCACTTAGCAATATGCATTTATATTTCTGCCTTGTCTATTCATGGCTTGATAGCTCATTTCTTTTTTTTTTTTTAAAGGAATTCCTTTATTTTTATTATTTATTTATTTATTTATTTATTTATTTATTTATGGCTGTGTTGGGTCTTCGTTTCTGTGCGAGGGCTTTCTCTAGTTGCGGCAAGCGGGGGCCACTCCTCATCACGGTGCGCGGGCCTCTCACTATCGCGGCCTCTCCTGTTGCGGAGCACAAGCTCCAGAAGCGCAGGCTCAGTAGTTGTGGCTCACGGGCCCAGTTGCTCCGCGGCATGTGGGATCCTCCCAGACCAGGGCTCGAACCCGCGTCCCCGGCACCGGCAGGCAGACTCTCAACCACTGCACCACCAGGGAAGCCCTAGCCCATTTCTTTTGAGCACTGAATAATATTCCATTTTCTGCATGTACACAGTTTATCTACGATGAAGGACATTGTGGTTGCCTCCAAATTTTAACAATTATGAATAAAGCTGCTATAAATATCTGTGTGCAAGTGTTTGTGTGAACATGTTTCCAACTTCTTTCAGTAAATAACCAGGAGCATGATTGCTGGATCACATGGGAAGAGTATGTTTAGTTTATAAGAAACTGCTAAACTATCTTCCAAAGTGGCTGTATCATTTTGCATTCCCACCAGCAATTAATAAGTGTTCCTGTTACCCCACACTCTCACCAGCACTTGATGTTGTCAGTGTTCTGGATTTTGGCAATTCTAATAGGTGTATAGTAGTATCTTGTTGTTTTAATTTGCATTTCCCTGATGACATACGATGTGGAGCATTTTTTCATGTGCTTATTTGCCATTTGTACATCTTATTTGGTAAGGGGTCTGTTAAAGTCTTTGGCTCTTTTTTTTTTTTTTTTTTTAATTTCAGGGAATTCTGCAGTGGGGAGACCTTGCAGGGATTTACACTCTTCTGGAGTAGGCTTTAAAGAACAGCTGAGGAATATAGGATTATGAAAGGCCAGCTTTCTCAGCTTGGGTCAGACAACACTGAGACAAAGCTTACCCTTCAGGGTTCCCCTGTCGATCAGGCATGCAGAATGCTTGGCCTCCTCCCTGTGCCTCTCCTGTCCCCCCATCCTTTCTGATATCCCCTGGAAGTATATACATCTCTTCCACATAAATTCTTGTTGGGCTCTGCTTCTGGTGTGCCTGACTTAAGATAGTGTGTTACCTGCTTTATTATCCTTTATATTTTAGCTGTGAATACAGAAGACATGATGCTTTAGCTCAAAGGACTTACTCTCTAGTGATGGAATAGCATGCCCATGTAAGTCAGGGGTGCGTGGAAGCATGTGCTTGTAAATAATGCCCTTAAACTCTGTAGGTGATCCGCTAATTGCCTACATATAGGCCAAGTTTTAGTTATAGGTATGAACTACATTGTATCTTTAACTCCAGGTTACTGATTTTCTCATCTATAAAATGGGGGGGGGGGTATT
This sequence comes from Balaenoptera ricei, assembly GCF_028023285.1. Taxonomy (NCBI): domain Eukaryota; kingdom Metazoa; phylum Chordata; class Mammalia; order Artiodactyla; family Balaenopteridae; genus Balaenoptera; species Balaenoptera ricei. The sequence continues at coordinate 32,245,489 of NC_082643.1, forward strand.
TATGAAGTCTAAATAAGTTAATAAAATTACTTAGAGCTTAGTCTGTGCTTAACACATAGTAATCATTCATTAGCACTTGCTAATTTCTTGGGAATTAATTGTATGCGAGCTAAAATGAACAACTTTAAATTAAATCAAACTAAAATGGATTCAAATTATGGCAGCTTACCATTTTATTAAAGTCTGACTTTGAGTAAGTACTTACATTTTCTAAATGCCTTAGTTACCACTGTCTGTAGCGTGAAAATCCTCAAATCAGAGAAACTCAGTTTGAAACAGACCAATGAGTAGAATTATAAGTAGCAGATTTGTAACAAAATATAAATTAATTTTGTTTAAAGATTGAGGTCTTGAAATGAATGATCCACAAAATTTAGTAATTATTAGTGGTAAATCTCAATGTATAGTTTATAGTACCACTTGATAAATTTGAGAGCTACTAGTTAGATATTAGATGCATTGAATTTACCTTTTGTTGTGTTTCTGTCTTAGGGCAATTGGTTAGCTTTATTAACAAAGACAGTAATGAGACTAAGTTTACCCATTTGATCTCAGTGTGGGCCAGTAAGCTTTTCTTTGTTTCTTGATCACAGACTGAACTTCTAATCCTTGCCAGTCATTATGTGGATTTATAATGCTCAAAATGAGAGTGCTGATGAAATTGGTCAGTATGAACACAGCAGTGCAAATTCCACAAGGCCATTTATATGTGTGTGTGTGCACATGTATTGATATACATGTGTATGTATAATATAGTACATCAAAGTATATCCAAAGTATCCAAGAAGGATTAGGTAAGAATGAGAGTGTTAGCATAGTTATGAAATTCACTATAAATTCATGACAATGACTGAGGAAGATACTAAACGTGCAAGTATAGCTTTATGTGAGAAGATTCATTTTCTGAAAAAAAGAATGGTATGATTTTTGCTTCATTTCCCTGGGCCTTGGTTCTACATTTATAAAAGAAGAATAATGGTACCTTTTCCTCATATATTAAATCACGTTATTTGTTTAAGGAGAAATGAGGAGAAAATCTTTTGGTTTCTTTAGAGGAAAGGCACAATATTCAGTTAAGTGGGTCTATTAGTTTTATGATTTTCTTCTGAAAACCCTTAAATATACATTAACCAAAGAATAAGGAAAGTACATTTTGCCCTGAGATAGCAAATCACAAAGATAATCAAAGTTGATTTGAGAGTTCCCAAACATAGCTAAAAAAACAACCCATGTTAACTCCTTGGTGCCTAAATAGGTTGGGACTAGAATAACTCAAAGGAGCATTCTAGCTGCAAATTTTCTTCTATGATTCTGTGAAGAAATACATTTTACACATACATGGAGTGTGTGTGATTTCACACATACATGGAGTGTGTGTGATTTCACACATACATGGAGTGCATGTCTCAAGTAGCACTGATTAAGCCTGTCTTCTATAAATGATTCCATTTCTCCTACCTTTTTCCTTCTAATTCAATTAGGTCTTTTTTTTTTCATTTTTAATGATGTATTGTTTTTTTACTTTTATAAGCAATACATGTTCATTGCAGACAACTAGAAATACATAAAGCATAAAATAAAAAATAACAATCACCCATAATCACCACCCCCAGAGATAACCACCGTTAGCATGTTGATGCATTTCTTCCCAGTGTCTACATATTTTTTTTGTAATTGAAGTATAATTGACCTACAATACTATGTTAGTTCCAGGTGCACGACATAGTGATTCAATATTTCTATACATTACAAAATGATCATCATGATAAGTCTAGTTACCATCTGTCACCATACAAAGATATTACAATATAATTGACTATATTCCCCATGCTGTATATTTCATCCCTGTGACTCATTTATTTTGTAACTGGAGGTTTGTATCTCTTAATTAAATTAGTTCTTGATCTTCGTTGTTGGCCTCCTCTATGTGTTCTTTCATATAGGATTTATAACTTTTCCTATGTTCTGAAACCATATCAAACCAAACTGGTCCATTTGCTAGTAACTTGGAGATTATTTTTAGAAATATTCTACACAGCTTTTTCTAGTATATTTCTTGAGTGCTTAACATTACTTGTCAGGGAGTACCAATACTATGGGAAACATAAAGTTTTATTGTCCTAAATGCAATCAGTAAGGACAAGATCATAAACAATTAGAGAACAGGTTTATTGGTCTTTTGAACTTTCAAAAGTTATGGGACACAAGACAGACTGGGAAAAATGATCAGAGAATTTGGAAAAATCAAACACTGGTTGATGTTGCTCTTGGTCAGGTCAAGAAGCCCCAAATGGAGCAAATATGTCAGGTGAAGTAAAAGGATTTACAGGTCACATGCTGCAGAATTCCTCTTGCACTTTTCCTCACCATATAAGTAAATAACACTGTCATTAATGATGAAATCTCATACGAGAATATTCAGCTGAATCTCACTTCAAAACAGCTGCCATTTTCAGACAGGCAGTTGCTCTCATGTTGGATGTGACTGCACCTCTGAGAGAGACCATTTTGAAAGACAAAACTAGTGGCTTCCTCCATTGCTCACTTATTTTCTAAAATCAAGTGTAGAGCTAGAGCAGAAACAAGTTGACCCATGTAGCATTGCCAGTGCTCTTGACAGTATTGTGAAGGATGGGAAACTCTTCAGCAGAATGCAGAAAGAAAAAATTGGGGCGGGGGGTGTTCTTATTTCTATTATCTTTATTTTTTTCTAGATTGAAGGGTTTTTTTTGAATTTTAATTTAGAGATAGAAACATACTTTCTTAGTTTAGTGGTATTTCACTGGACACAGCAGCAACCACAATTGTCAAGTAGCTGGAAGAAATGGTTTCTCAAATAGAAGGGAATGTTATTAATTCCCAACATAGAAGTGTGGTAAATTCAATGGAATTAGTTTGTAAATTTGACTTGGTAATGAACCACTAAGGCAAAAAAAAAAGTGCCAGAAATTTCCCTTAAATCAATAGCTAATATTGGATACTTGAAACGCCATGACACTTTCACAGAACACTTTAAGTAGATAATGGAAATAATATTAGTCAATTATATCATAGGACTTGACAAAGAGAGCCACAGCTATTGTCTTGAAAATATGGACGTAGAATATAAATCCAGGGGAAAAAATCCTTAAAGAACTTGGAAATAATGACCTTTTGTGTTTTGTCTGAAGAACTTAAATTTCAAGGGGGAAAAATCCATGAATCCCCATTTATAGCCCATATTTTCCCAATCCAAATTCTATTTCTTATCTGGAGTACCCAGTAACTAGGAAAGGTGAATCTCACTTTCATAATGAGAAAAAAAAATAGAGGTAAGTTTAGACTGGAAAAGAGCCAATAGAAAAAGAAATAGTCAAGAGAGGCATTTGTAACTTTAAGCCAATTGGACTTCATAGAGAAGAGAGCTACAAGAGTGGGGGAAAAGTCTACCAATGGCTATTTTAGGATACTTAGTATTTGACCCTACACAATATAATGATGATCAAGATCATTTTTAGTGAAACAAAAATGGTATACTATAAACTTACACATAAAATTACACCTAGAAATATAATTGAAGTTTGTGGTATGAAAATTAAATAACTTATAGACTGTAATCTATTATAGCTAGAAAACTAAGATTTTATATATATATATATATATATATATATATATATGTCTTATGATATATGTCATGTATATATTACTTCTACACTTTTAATCAATTAATGGTCCAATTCCCCCACCCTCCACCTATTTTCCTTCTTTATTACCCATTACCAGAGGAAATTTAACATCATCATCTGGCATCGAGGGCCTTTGATACTGTAATACCTTCTTTGTAGAGTTGAAAGAAAAACATAGCATCTGTCCTCATGGTACATAAACAAATATACAATAGTAATTTATCCTGTGGGTCATCTTACTGGTGATGACAGCTAAAAGTTCTTGCTTATGTTAGCTTGTTAGAAATATATATTGGGTTGGCCAAAAAGTTCATTCGGTTTTTTCCGTAAGATGGCTGTAGTCACTAACTTGTCTTTAACTTCATTCGAAACAGTTTTGTTAGATTGCATGTGACATCTGTCATATCAGCATACATTTAAAAAAAGACATCAAAATTGGTGAATTTTTGTGTGGTCATTTTAATATTGAAGATGGAAGAAAAAAAGCAATATTTTCGGCATGTTATGCTTTATTACTTCAAGAAAGGTAAAAATGCAACTGAAACGCAAAAAAAGATTTGTGCAGTGTATGGAGAGGTGCTGTGACTGATCAAACGTGTCAAAAGTGGTTTGTGAAGTTTTGTGCTGGAGATTTCTCTCTGGATGATGCTCCACGGTCAGGTAGACCAGTTGAAGTTGATAGCGATCAAATTGAGACATTAACTGAGAACAATCAATGTTATACCACGTGGGAAATAGCTGACATACTCAAAATATCCAAATCAAGCATTGAAAATCATTTGCACCAGCTTGGTTATGTGAATAGCTTTGATGTTTTGGGTTCCACATAAGTTAAGCAAAAAAAACCTTCTTGACCGCATTTACACATGTGATTCTCTACTTAAACGTAACGAAACGTTCTGTTTTTAAAACAAATTGTGACAGGAGTTAAAAAGTGGATACTGTACAATAATGTGGAATGGAAGAGATTGTGGGGCAAGTGAAATGAACCACCACCAACCACACCAAAGGCCGGTCTTTATCCAAAGAAGGTGATGTTGTGTGTATGGTGGGATTGGAAGGGAGTCCTCTATTACTAGCTCCTTCCAGAAAACCAAACGATTAATTCCAACAAGTACTGCTCCCAATTAGACCAGCTGAAAGCAGCACTCGATGAAAAGCATCCAGAATTAGTCAACAGAAAACTCATAATCTTCCATCAGGATAATACATGACCACACGTTTCTTTGATGACCAGGCAAAAACTGTTACAGCTTGGCTGGGAAGTTCTGATTCAACCATCATATTCACCAGACATTGCACCTTCAGATTTCCATTGATTTCGGTCTTTACAAAATTCTCTTAATGGAAAAAATTTCAACTCTCTGGAAGTCTGTAAAATGCAACTGGAACAGTTCTTTGCTCAAAAAGATAAAAAGTTTTGGGAAGATGGAAATATGAAGTTGCCTGAAAAATGGCAGAACGTAGTGGAACAAAATGGTGAATAAGTTGTTTAATAAAGTTCTTGGTCAAAATGAACAATTTGTCTTTTATTTTTACTTAAAAACCAATGGCACTTTTTGGCCAACCCAATATATCATTGCCATTCAATTAAATGAAGGGAATCCTTGTAGAGGAGAGGGGATTGAAGCTGCACGTTGCAGCAAGAAGGGAAGCCATGTGGAAAGCACTGTGACCTAGGAGAGCATGGCTTTGGTAGGAGCATAAACCTGGAGAGGAAGCTGTGCTCAAAGGTGATCTACATAGATTTGGAGTGAAGGTGGAGTGCTCTCAGGCAATGTGTAGATCGCTGCCAATTTATACTCTTAAAGCATTTTTAGACAAGGGGACGTTGGATTTCAAAGTCTCAGGGAGCACTTCTCTTTTGGTCCCTTGCCCATTTAGCAGTTTGGAGCTGCCATTTGTGCACTAGATAAATTGTGAAATTGAGAGTTCCTTTTATATTTGACTGTTTTATATGTGGTCACTAAGGTAAATGTTTAATAAGCAATCATAGGTCAGTTACCGGGGCTGTTTCTTTTTTACATGGATGTAATTGTGAGCTGCTCGGTGAGAAAAACAAAGCATATACAGAAGGTTTCAAAGTGAGTTTTATTGCTTCATTAAAGTTTTTACAGTGTTTTCTCCCAACACTACTAACTCAATGAAATAAAAGGAGAAGCTTCCTTCAAAGAAGGATATAGTCACTTCCTCTCCCCAGGAGTCTTTTTTAAGTGTCTAGTTCTTGTTATCTATTCATGTTTTCTTCAAAAGCTGTAGCCTCTCGCTTTTTATATGTATTGTTTGATATCTGTTAGTTGAACTACATTAAACTAAGGGGTTATTTTGCCCTGGATTAAAACAACAAAAATAGACAAGTGAACTTTCTGGATTTTCAATTCCCATGCCCAACCCCTTCTTCTAATAACAAAGGATGGCATTTTCTCTTGAACAAGTTTGTATGTTTTTCTTTATGCTTTTGCCCCTTATTTCCCAGAATTATCCACATTGGCTGGAGCTTATTTACTGTGGTTAGTTACTGAGTGATTTGTGTTTTCTCTTTACATTTTTTCTGCTATTGGAGTCTATTTTTTCTTATTAAAATATGTTCTAGGCCATTTTACTTCCAGCAATACGAGTCATAAGCCATTTTGTTCTTTATTCCACTTCACAAGTGGGCAATGATAAATGAACTATCAAAATGCTGTGGTAGGATGCCTGTGACCTTGATTTTGCAGTTAACACTTCACGTTTCCTGTCTGAATGTGGACTCCATCACTTTCTCTTGGCTTTTGCATTGCCTGCTTGTGTTTTATTTTCTTTGTTTTCCTATTCTTCCTCATTAAGGTCAGGTCCTCTCTGAAACACCCTGTTGTTGAATACTAAAGGCCTCGTAGACCAAGGATCAACCAAACCCTAGATAACTGTGTAGTTCTCCCATTCTGAAATACATACATAGCTATAAATAACATTAACATATACATAATATACATAGATGTATACATACATGCATACATGCACACTAAAGAGTATGTAAGTATAGACTTTGTATATCTAGTATCTATCTCCCTACCAACCTGTCTACCTATCTATCTGTCTGCCTATCATCTATCTATCTATCTATCTAATGTATCTATTATCTATCTTTATCTCTTCAAAAAAGAATTCAAATATGAGTATAGTTATCATTTACCTCTAAAGGAAGGAACATTTTTCTTTTTGTAGGGAGGACATTTAAAATCCAAAATCAACTTTCAAAAAACTTGACCTCCCCCTCAAACACCCTTCTAGAGGAGGACTGCCAGGATCTGACTTGTCACTCTGTGAGACATTTCTGAGTAGCAACTCTCCTGAGTATAAAGGGACAGTCCCCATCTAATACTCATGAATGTGTGCAGGATAGTGTCATGATGTTGAGAAGAAGGGAAAGACAGCAATTTTCTATCACATTTGCCAGAAGAGACTCATGGTGGTCAAGACCTTCCCACCATCTACTGAACACCAACAACCAACTTCCTTGGGCATGGCCTTCCCTCAGGCCACAAATCTCTATTCTAAACCTAAATACAAAACTTTTGGAAAAAAAAAAGAAAAAAAGAAAAATTAGGTCAGCCCTAGAGACCCCTGTTTGCACCTATAGTATTTGTATTTCTCTGTCCTTTGTGCGAATGAATTAACTTGCATAGGTATTTGGTGCCACTAATATCCATGACACACCCTCTGGTCCCTGTGCTCCAGAAATATATTAACAAAAGGTGAGAAGATTAGGCAGGCACAGCAATGCTTCCTGGTATGGATACAGGTACTTATTAACACCCACAGACTTATTAATACCCTCATTTCTTGAGCTAAGAAATGACCAGCCTGTGCTGTGAGTCAATAGTGGGCCAGGATTTTAAGTCTCTTCAGGTAGAGCCTGGTCTTTCTCAGGACATTCACCAAGTCTACCAAACCTTACAATGAGCATTTCCAGTGTGCCAGGTGTGGACTATGTGCTTTAAATATATTGGTTCATGTAATCCTTACAATACACCTTGAGGTAGGTTCTACAAATATCCCCATTTTGCAGATAAGAAAACTATGCCACAGAGAGACTAAATAATTTTCCCCAAAGTCATAGACGAAGTAATGAGCAGAGCCAGGATTTGAATTCAGGCATCTGGCTCCAGACACTTTGCCCTTAACTACTCTGAGGGATGGAACATATTGGTAGCAGGGTGAGTCAGGAAAGTTGCTTTCTCTCACCATCTCTTTATGGTTCTCTGGAATAGGAATGAGCCCCCAAAGTGGCTCTGTGAAGCCCTGAGGGCATCCCATGGATAAAGGTGGATGCTGTCTCCAGCACAGTAAATGCAGGATATTAGCCATTGGTGGTAATTTGTTCCTGGGTCACTGGGATATACACCATGTGATCTAAGGAAGATGAGTGCAAGACTGTGAAAACCTTGAGTAGAATATTTTTCCCATGTGTGTGCACCTTCTCTGAGTACAGGCAGCCATGGTTGAAAATTGGGGTGAGATTATTTGAGGATAGTGGCACAATCTTACTCATGAGAACTGTATCCATGTGGCCATGTGCTTAATGGAAAACTAACTTCTGGAAAGTTTTCAACATGTTTTATATGTGGCCAATATAAAATCATACTAACATTTTGAGGGAATAATTTATATAAACATAAATAAAATACTGAAAGAAGTAGAATAATATCTAACTTTTGTAAGTGAATTTTACATTATCTCATCTAATCGTGCTTATAGACAAGAAAACTAGACCTTACAGAGATTAAGTGACTTTCTCAAGGTCACAAATGTAATAAGGAGAGAACTGGATTAGAAATCAAGTTTGTCTGATCTCAAAGTCCTAGATCTTTATATATTACCGTGTGTGTGTGTGTGGGGGGGGGTGTGAAAAGTGTGCTGAATAAAATTTTAAAAAACCAACATAGCGACTTCCCTGGTGGTATAGTGGTTAAGAATCCGCCTGCCAATGCAGGGGACATGGGTTCGAACCCTGGTCTGGGAAGATCCCACATGCTGCGGAGCAACTAAGCCCATGCGCCACAACTACTGAGCCTGCACTCTAGAGTCCATGAGCCACAACTACTGAAGCCTGCGTGCCTAGAGCCCATGCTCTGCAACAAGAGAACCCACTGCAATGAGAAGCCTGCACACTGCAACGAAGAGTAGGCCCCACTCACCGCAACTAGAGAAAGCCTGCGCAGCAACGAAGACCCAACACAGCCAAAAATAAATCAATAAATAATAAAGTAAAAAAAAAAAAAACAACATAAAGTGGTTTCCTCTTTTAGTTTCAGTAAAAGCTGTGTGCTGTCACTTCTGTACATACATAGTAGAGGTCATTCAGTTAACAAATATTATTGAGAATATGTCTCATAGAGATTTGTGAAAAATAGTGCTAAAAACATTATAGGATATAAAAAGCCAATGGTCAGCTCTACTTTGTGCCAGCTGGTGGCTGGAAATGTCCAGCTCAGTATCTCTATATCACCTAATTATTTCTTGTTCATTGCTTCCTTCCTGTTTTTTTTTTTTTTTTTTTTTTTTAATATCAGCTCATTTAATTCCGTCAAGGTACTCTTTCTTTCAAGTTCAAGTAATAGCAGGCCTACACCAGAGAGCCCTCAGTAGGAGCTAAATGGTAGTGGAAGATGGGGGAAACTTTAAAAAGTAGCAAAAGGGCGTGGTTACTGACGGTATGGAGATGGAGGAAGTGGAGGGTCACGATGATTTCAGACAGAGGAAACCCCCTTATTCCCAGCCCATCGTGTCTGGGTGACTGCAAAGATATTGCTATCAATGAATCATTTTTCAGGAGACAGATATTAATACCTATTATATATGATGTACTAAGAAAACACTGCAGCTTCTGGGACTTATGGCCAAAATAATTATTACAGCTGTGGCCAAACTGGGCTTCACCTAGGAAAAAGAGATTATCAGGCCTCCAGTGGGATCATTGCTGTAAAATATTTCTCCAGGGAAGGAGGAAATTCTGTTGATTCTCATTATGATATGGCTGTGAGGTTTGGGACTTTCCCTGTGGCCACAGAGACTAATCAGGCTAGCCCTAGATCAGCATGAGTTTGGAATCCAAAATTTCTCCTTATTAGCTTGGTGTGCCAATCAGAAGTCACATAGTTACATACTACTGAATGCCTTTCTTGAGAAAGGAAGGGCCAACTTTTCCTACTCCTCCCCACATATACACCACACCCTTATTTAATTCAAGAGTGCTTAATCGGGGAATGACTAAATGGACAGTAACAAGTCATATTATCAATGTGATAGGGGAGTGGTAAGTACACATCGATCGTTCAATAAATCTCTACAGCCGGTCAATAAAAATAGAAGGGACAGTAATTAAGATGAATCTGTACTCAGAGGAGGTAACCTGAAAGGGGGAAATGTGGTAAAGAGTTTTGCTGCTCCCAGGAGGAACAAAGCCCTCATGTTCCTTGGAACTCCAATACCTTCCTCTATAAGGAATGCCATGACATGATGCAGACACACACTTCCACCATGGCAAATTATGGCAATTGCCTCCTGACTTTTGTGGTTCAAGAGATCTTTTTCTGCTCTCCTGCCTTGCTCTTGCATCTTTGGAGTGCTGGGAAGTATAATCAGTGAATGCTCAGAATGTCTGTAGGGATTTAGCATGGCTTAACTATGACAGGGAGGGCAAAAGAGCTGAAAGACACTCTCAGGCCCTGGGCACCTGCTTCTCAAAGGGGTCTCTCCTGGTTCTCCTATTCTTCCTCCAGCTGTGGGCAACCTCCGAGAAGGATGGAATAAGAACCTGCAGTGCCTTGAACAGTCTCTCTCATTTCTCCTGTCTTCCTCTAGCATTTAACAAGAGCCTGTGTTTTACGGGTTCTGTCTCAGCTCTCTTGCTCTGCTCATAATCTTTTGCATGAGCACTTAGTGAGGGCCTATGAGAAAGATCTGATGAGTGGGTGTAGACAGAACTCCTCAGGATTCAAACATCACACCAACTGTCCCTTAGTCTTTAAAGTTCTTACAGAGTTCAGTTAGTTTTTCCTTAAACCCATTAATGGTGGCATCTTCCTAGTCCCACTGCCCTACAAAAGACGATAGAAGCTGTAGGGCATTTCCTACAAAGGGCTTGCCACTTTCTAGGTTTTAGTTCATTTTGGCTTTTTTTATCCTCAACTATCTGATGAGTTTACAAAAAACTATGACTGTAGGTTATTAAGCTTGTTTTTGATATTAAGGTCGAAGTGGAAGCAGAAATTAGGATTTTGTATCCTTTTGATATAGTCCCATCATTCTTTGACCACTTTCTGAATTTCTGTATAATGAGATGTTCCAGGATTAATTTGTACTTTCTCTGTTCCATCTCTATAATCAACCTTTCCCATGGATCTCTGGCTTATTTTTAAAGGAGAAACCACTATTAATTAGAAGCCAAGGGCTTCCCTTGTGGCACAGTGGTTAAGAATCTGCCTGCCAATACAGGGGACATGGGTTTGTGCCCTGGTCCCAGAAGATCCCACATGCCACGGAGCAACAAAGCCTGTGTGCCACAACTACTGAGCCTGCACTCTAGAATCCGTGAGCCACAACTACTGAGCCTACGTGCCACAACTAAAGCCGGCATGCCTAGAGCCTTTGCTCTGCAACAAGAGAAGCCACCACAGTGAGAAGACCGCACACCACAATGAAGAGTAGTCCCCACTCACCACAACTAGAGAAAGCCTGCACACAACAACGAAGACCCAACGCAGCCAAAAATAAAAAAATAAAATATATTAATTAATTAAAAAAAATTAGAAGCCAAATATTATAAGTACTACATATGCTCATTGTTAATGGATGTCATTGCTTCTAGGTCCTCTCACATGTATAGAGCTGGGAAACTATCTATCTATCTATTTATCTATCTCTGTTTATATTCATTCATCTATTAAAACTATGACCTTATGCTTATGGTCATATGCATAAGCACCTTATGACCTTGGTGCTTTCAATTCCAATCTAACACTACAGGGTACATTCTGATTCTCTCTTTTCCGTATTTGTAACTCTTCTACAACTACATGAAACTTGAATCTCATTACCCTTAATACATTTACTCATTTGCTCAAGATTATAATACACAGAAATTAGCATAGGAATTGGTAACCCATACCACTGTGGAGGGGTAAAAAAGAAACCTTCTAACTAGGCTTCAACATTTGTTTACTGTTTTTTTAAGGTAAAGTTTACATACAGTAAAATAAATATTAAGCACACAATTCAGTGAATTTTGATAAATGCATACCTAGTAAAATCCACACCCCAATAGCGATATTGAACATTTCCATCATCCCAACAATTTCCCCCTCCCAGGCAATTCTTTCTCTCTCCCCTGAGCAACTACAGTTCTAATGTTTTTTCATTATATATGAGTTTTGCCTGTTCTACAGCTTTATATAATGGAATAACACAATGTGTATTCTTTAGTGTTGGGATTCTTTAGCTCAGCATAATGTCTTCTGTAACATGCATATGTGTTGTGCGTGTCAATAGTTTTGTTTTGCTTTTTCATTTTTTTTTTGCTGAGAATTGTCTCATTTTATGTATATACTCCACAATTTGTTTATCCATTCTCCTGTTGATGGACATTTGGGATGTTACCAGTTTTTTGCTATTATGAATAAAGCTGCTTTGAACATTCTTGTACCAGTCTTTGTGTGGACATATGTTTTCATTTTTCTTGGATGTATAAGAATGGAGTTGCTGTGGCATGGGTAGATATGTATGTAACTATAAGGAATTGCTCAACCTTTTACCAAAGTGCACCGCCAATCTGTTTTTTACTTCATTTTAACACCTTTCTTTTGCACCTAGTGTGGGGATTTGACCTCTCCCACTGTATGAGCACCCTCCATAGGAAGGGCTCTAGTGTTGGACTGGTTTGAAGGCACACAGGGAGCTCTGAACTGCTTGGAATAGGCCAGTCAGGCTTCTAGCTGAGCTTCAGGGAAGTGGTAACAAACCTACATTCTCAACTCTGAGTCTCTGGTATGCCTCCAATTTCCCTTCCCCTTCTCAACTGTGCAACTAGTCAATTCTTAACACTTAGTGGAGTTGTCACACTTCAACTGCAGCTGGATCTGACATGTGAAAGGGGCATTATTTCCCCTCCCAGGACTCCCTGAGACTTTGTACTTTCAGAGCTCACCTTATCCTCTACAAGCCCTGAGATGCTGTGATGCTGAGGAGTGGGTGGGAGGGCAGGGCCTCTCTGTTGGCTGATTTGACCCCTTTGTTCTTTTAGTCACCTTCTGGCTGAGCAATTGGAGGCAACTTCATGGCTGAACTTGGCTTTAGGCTTAGTGATATCTGGACTTCACGAGCTCTGTGTTTAGCTAAGAATTGTCAGAAACAAAATGACTTATGGTGCTTGAAACTCCACAGTGTCCCAAAATACAGTAAAACATCTATACCCCAAAATAGCACTTACACAACACGGGGAGTGTGCATTGCCTTGCTCTTTCTCCATCTCTGTGGATGCTGTTGGATTTTCTCTCCCCACATCAGTTCATCCTCTTACCTCATCCCTTGCTTTGAATGCAGCATGTGCTACAGTTTTCTTATCAGATTCAGACACTTCTTTTCCCCAGCAACCTCCTTGCCTTCAGACTCATTCCTACTCTTCCTTTTCAGGTTTATTGGTGTCATAGGGCATTATCATCTATTATTGCCTAGCATGTCTCCTTAAATGCAGGCGATACTAAAACTTTGGTAATTACAGTGCTCGCCTTGTGAAGGACTTATGTGATTAAAATGTTTTATCATTGGTGGTTGTCTTGCATGATATTTTTAATGTGGCTACCTTGATGAACGTTTATACTGTAAACAGAGCTGTGATACTCATCTAAAAAAGAGCAGTAAAAATGCATGTCCTGGTGAGTCAGTTCATTTTAGGTAACAAACCAGAGCCTGGGTTATAGTGCCTGTAGCACGTTCACAGAATACGTGTCAGAAGAAAACTAGTGCTGATGATGAGAGCAGCCTGGAGAATGTGTCAGGAGCCCTGGTTCTCTTCAAAGAGGAAAACCATTGCCACTACTAATTTTGACTCTGCCTTCTTTCTACTTCCTGAAACATGACATTCTTCTCAGGGAAATCTGGGGTCTTATGTTGGTTCTTGTAGCTCCACCTAAGATGCTCTTTAACCCCTCTTGCTTGGGGAGGGCTATCAGAAGTGTTCTTTCTTGGTCATCCAACCAGGGACAATTTAAATAGCACTTTAAACCACAATATATTCATCCTCCTGTTACAGCAGGCAGGCAGCTAGATATGAGCAGAGAAATGGGGGCAGGGGCCAGGTGGCAGGAAATCAAGCATCTGGTAAACAGCAGGGGTCCATGGGCAGACAAAGAAAAGCAGGAACCTCCAGACTGACAGGAAACCACACATTTTGGGTGACAAGTGTCCAGGAGGCAGACAAAGAAAGGTGAGGAAAGGCAGGAATCTCCCGCATCCGAATGTAACCTATTGCTTATTGTGCTGTCATTACAATAAAATTAGCCTTGCAGATAAGAAGTACCCATCATACACTAACGCCATGACACTTCTGATCTAAGCTAAATAAGGACAAAAATCTTCCCCTCGGGAAGGTGGAGCTGGGATGAAAATCAGGGAATATGACCCCCAAACTCCTCCTGCCTCAGTGAATACTCCACCCCTTCATTTGTATGCCCCTCATAACCAGCTTGCCAGAGAAACCCAGGGCAGCAGCTCCTCACCTGTCTGCCCGCTCTCCCTCTGAGAGCGTATACTTGCTTAAATAAATTCCCACTTTCCTTTCTTAACCTCCCTGCCTCTTCTCCGAATTCTTTCCGTGACGAGGCAAGAACCTTAATTTCATGGGAACACTCCCATTTACTCATCCAGCCTTCCATTTATCCTCCTACCAAACATTTATCGAATGATCAGTCACTAATGTGCTCAATAAATGTGTTTAACACAGTGGACAATTAAATGTGAATAAGATATCCCTTTCCTCCAAGAGACTGTAGTTTAGAAGACATGGGGGGGCCAAAAGTGCCTCTTTGTAAGTGACTAGAATACAAGTAAGAAAGAAATGAATTCCACTTAAGAGGTATGAACAGTGCTATGTCAGTTCGGAAGACTGGTCCCCACACTTTTGGTTTGTGCAGCCCATTAACAAATTATTTTGCATGCCTGCTGGAGATATATGATATTTATATATGTTACATGTATGCACTCCATACTAATATATTATATACATTATAATCATAAACAATATTAGAAATTAAAAAGATAATTTTAAGAGGAAACAGTATTTTTTGAAATGATTTTAATTTTGTTGAACAATTGAAAACTCTTCTTACTTTCTTAAGTATACAATTAATAATTTTTTGGCAGTAAGAATGCGATTTATATGTCAGATCTGATTTTTGCATCTAGTGTGGTTGATGTAAATCTCATATTGGGAGAGGGGAATGTTATATCTGTCATTTAATTCTTGTTTGCTGGTGCTTATATTATTTTTAATTTGTAGGGTCTTGTAGAAAAAATATTAAGCATGTTGTGAGGCTTAGTTTAGCTAAAAACTAGATAAGACTATCCAAAAACCTGTATAAACTGCAATATGTCATAATATACTGAAAATGGATGATGGATATGTGTCACAGCAAATGTTTTGTCATTGTGGAACTCCAGACTTTTGAAGGCTAATTTTCCATGGAATCCACGTCTGATGCATGGATCTAGTGAGGGTCCTAGTGTCAGTATGTATATTAAATAATAGTAGCCTTTAACTTCTTTCTTATTTTTAAAAGGAACTATCATAGACGTTCAAATATTTTCTTTCCGCACTCCAATAGATTGTTTGCTCTTCTCTTGGAGTGTGTGTATACTAATTTGGAGACTTCTAGGTTGGAGGATGGTTTGGGAATGAGTCCCTCATATCTGAACACATTAGAGAAAGCTTTACACAGGAACTTAAATTTGAATGATGAGTAGAAACTGGAGGAGAGTAAGTACTGCTGTGGAAGCACAGGGTATATGGAAGGAATAATGAAATTCCATTATTTTAGAGTATCAAAGGAGAATTGTGGGGAAATTAGCACCAGAATATGGAAGGCATTGAATACCTTACCTAGGGTAAGAATTTGAATTTTGCTCAGTAGGCCTTGGAAGGCATTATATATATATATATATATATATATATATATATATATATATATATTTGAATTGGGAGTTGTTTAATTAAGGGAGGCAACTTTTCCTTTATTTTAATATCTCTCTTCTTTATCTCTAAGAAAGTGGCTCTTTCCTTATTTCCATTCCTTTCTCTACACAGCTTGTTATTGTATTGTTATATCTACCAGTCTAGCAGTAGATAGGGTCTGGAATTGAATGGGTGGTGGGGGTGGTGGAAGAGAAATTCAATAAATTAAGATGCTTTTTACATGATCAGTGGATGGTTTAAGTCAGAGGTAATGAAGGCAAAGTGGAAGACAGTTTAGTGAAGGAAGAGAAAAACCACATGTCTGTTTATAAAGTTTCCAGCCTGGGTAACTAGGAGAGTAGGGGTCAAGAGAAATGGAGAAGGAGCAGATTTGAAGGGGTCATTAATGACGTGGAGTGCTATTTAGGTAGATGTTCCCAAGGTAAAGCTGAGAACGTTGGTATGTTAATTGGACTGAAAATAATCTACACAGAGGCAGCATTAAAGGAATTAATGATTCATGTGGGGACCTGATCAAAAGGAGAAGAGGATCTAAGGCAATGTTGGTGAAATACATCCCAACATTTTAACCAAGCAGTTCCACTTGGATCTGAGACCGGGGAATCTTGACTCTTCATCTCTTAATCCAATTATTCATGTCTTTGGTGATTGTAGCTACCTCATAGATTCTTTTCTATTAGTTAAGTAAAGTTAACATGTTTCAGAAATCAGGTTTCAATAATCTTAGGTAGCTAGTTTAAAAAAAAATACTAAGAGAACTTAGAAGTTCTCTTCTATACTAAGAGAGCTTAAGGAGCCAAGCTGTCCAAAAGAGTTAAGCATACTCTTGGAAAATATCATAAAACATAATGAAAGGTGAAAAAAAGAGAAGTTTCTGTACACAGAGCTACATTTGAAATGGAAATAAGGCAGAAAACTACCAAGGCTAGATATAAGGCTACTGGCTTAAGTGATCTTGGCAATATAGACCAAACAACTGCACTAAACATGTAGTTTAATTTTTCTTTTCCTCAGAGAATTGTCCAGTTTGACTGAATTGATGAGCTGCTTTGTTGTCAACAAAAAAGCAAAATCAAAGAGATTTTTTAAAAAGAAATAGAATTAGTGAAGTTTTTAGGACAACAAAACATCCTAGATTGGGTTTAGGAAATAGTTTGGGAAAAAAATAAAACAAGATATAGATGCATTACTGGCAATTTATTAACAATATTACACTTAGTGGAGGAAGAAAGACAGTAATGAATATTTTGTTATGGGCTGAATTGTGTCCCCCCGCAAATTCATACATTGAAATCCTGACCCTCGATACCTCAGAATGTAACTGTATTTGAAGATAGGGTTGTATAGAGGTAACTAAATTGAATGAGGTCAGTGAGGTGGGTCCTAATTCAATATGACTGGTGTCCTTATGAAAAGAGATTAGGACACAAACATGCACAGATGGGTAACCATGTGAAGACACAAGGAGAAGACGGCCACCTATAAACCAAGGAGAGAGGCCTCAGAAGATACCAACTGTGCCAACACCTTGATCTTGGATATCTAGCCTCCAGAACTATGAGAAAAAAAATTTGTTTAAGCCATCCAGTCTGTGGTACTTTGTTAGGACAGTCCTAGCAGACTAATACAATTTTTAAAGTAAAAAATGTGGGGCTTCCCTGGTGGTGCAGTGGTTGAGAGTCTGCCTGCCAATGCAGGAGACACGGGTTCGAGCCCTGGTCTGGGAGGATCCCACATGCCGCGGAGCAACTAGGCCCGTGAGCCACAACTACTGAGCCTGCGCGTCTGGAGCCTGTGCTCCACAACAGGAGAGGCCGCGATGGTGAGAGGCCTGCGCACCGCGATGAGGAGTGGCCCCCGCTTGCCGCAGCTGGAGAAAGCCCTCGCATAGAGACGAAGACCCAACACAGCCAAAATTAAAAAACAAACAAAAAAAAAATGTGAGACCTAAATAAAAGCTTATATATATATTTTTAAACTTGGACACATAACTGAGTACTCATGAAAAAAAGAACCTGTCAAACACATTCATTATGACCTTAGGGTTTGGAAGACTTGATGCAGTCTTTTTTTTTTTTAATTAAAGACCCATTTATTCTCTACTTCTGCCCACATGGAGACACCCTCCTTGAAAAGGGATTGAATCCTTCCCTTCACTTTAACACCCTGTTATCCCCATATCTCTTCCCTCTTGCGTCTCCCTCCCTCCCACCCCTCTAGGTGGTCACAAAGCACCCACCTGATCTCCCTGTGCTATGCGGCTGCTTCCCACTAGCTATTTTACATTTGGTAGTGTATATATGTCCATGCCACTCTCTCACTTTGTCCCAGCTTACCCTTCCCCCTCCCCGTGTCCTCAAGTCCATACTCTAGTAGGTCTGCATCTTTATTCCCATCTTGCCGCTAGGTTCTTCATGACCATTTCTTTCTTTCTTTCTTTTAGATTCCATATATATGTGTTAGCATATGGTGTTTGTTTTTCTCTTTCTGACTTACTTCACCCTGTATGACAGACTCTAGGTCTATCCACCTCACTACAAATAACTCAATTTCAATTATTTTTATGGCTGAGTAATATTCCATTTATATATGTGCCACATCTTCTTTATCCATTCATCTGTCGATGGACACTTAGGTTGCTTGCATGTCCTGGCTTTTGTAAATAGAGCTGCAATGAACATTGTGGTACATGACTCTTTTTGAATTATGGTTTTCTCAGGGTATATGCCCAGTAGTGGGATTGCTGGGTCATATGGTAGTACTATTTTTAGTTTTTTAAGGAACCTCCATACTGTTCTCCATAATGGCTGTATCAATTTACATTCCCACCAACAGTGCAAGAGGGTTCCCTTTTCTCCACACCCTCTCCAGCATTTATTGTTCATAGATTTTTTGATGATGGCCATTCTAACTGGTGTGAGATGATATTTCATTGTAGTTTTGATTTGCATTTCTATAATGATTAATGATGTTGAGCATTCTTTCATGTGTTTGTTGGCAATCTGTATATCTTCTTTGGAGAAATGTCTATTTACATCTTCTGCCCATTTTTGGACTGGATTGTTTGTTTTTTTGTTATTGAGCTGCATGAGCTGCTTGTAAATTTTGGAGATTAATCCTTTGTCAGTTGCTTCATTTGCAAATATTTTCTCCCGTTCTGAGGGTTGTCTTTTCATCTTGTTTATGGTTTCCTTTGCTGTGCAAAAGCTTTTAAGTTTCATTAGGTCCCATTTGTTTATTTTTGTTTTTACTTCCATTTCTCTACGAGGTGGGTCAAAAAGGATCTTGCTGTGATTTATGTCATAGAGTGTTCTGCCTATGTTTTCCTCTAAGAGTTTGATAGTGTCTGGCGTTACATTTAGGTCTTTAATCCATTTTGAGTTTATTTTTGTGTATGGTGTTAGGGAGTGTTCTAATTTCATTCTTTTACATGTAGCTGTCCAATTTTCCCAGCACCACTTATTGAAGAGGCTAGTCTTTTCTCCATTGTATATTCTTGCCTCCTTTATGAAAAATAAGGTGACCGGGGCTTCCCTGGTGACGCAGTGGTTGAGAATCTGCCTGCTAATGCAGGGGACATGGGTTCAAGCCCTGGTCTGGGAAGATCCCACATGCCACGGAGTAACTAGGCCTGTGAGCCACAACTACTGAGCCTGCACGTCTGGAGCCTGTGCTCCGCAAAAAAAGAGGCCACGATAGTGAGAGGCCCATGCACCGTGATGAAGAGTGGTCCCCGCTTGCCGCAGCTAGAGAAAGCCCATGCACAGAAAGGAAGACCCAACACAGCCAAAAATAAATAAATAAATTAATTAATTAATTTAAAAAAATCTAAATGTTGAAAACATCAAGATTTGAAAAAAAAAAATAAGATGACCATATGTGTGTGGGTTTATCTCTGGGATTTCTATCCTGTTCCATTGATCTATATTTCTTTTTTTGTGCCAGTACCATACTGACTAGATTACTGTAGCTTTGTAGTATAGTCTGAAGTCAGGGAGCCTGATTCCTCCAGCTCCATTTATCTTTCTCAAGATTGCTTTGGCTATTTGGGGTCTTTTGTTTTTCCATACAAATTGTGAAATTTTTGTTCTAGTTCTGTGAAAAATGCCATTGGTTGTTTGATAGAGATTGCATTGAATCTGTAGATTGCTTTGGGTAGTAGAGTCATTTTCACAATGTTGATTCTTCCAATCCAAAAACATGGTATATGTCTCCATCTGTTTGGATCATCTTTAATTTCTTTCATCAGTGTCTTACAGTTTTCTGCATACAGGTCTTCTGTCTCCTTAGGTAGGTTTATTCCTAGGTATTTTACTCTTTGTTGCAGTGGTAAATGGGAGTGTTTTCTTAATTTCACTTTCAGATTTTTCATCATTAGTGTATAGGAATGCAAGAGATTTCTGTGCATTAATTTCGTATCTTGCTACTTTACCAAATTCATTGATTAGCTCTAGTAGTCTTCTGGTAGCATCTGTAGGATTCTCTATGTACAGTATCATGTCATCTGCAAACAGTGACAGTTACTTCTTCTTTTCCAATTTGGATTCCTTTTATTTCTTTTTCTTCTCTGATTTCTGTAGCTAAAACTTCCAAAAGTATGTTGAAAAATAGTGGTGAGAGTGGGCAACCTTGTCTTGTTCCTGATCTTACTGGAAATGGTTTCAGTTTTTCACCATTGAGGACGATGTTGGCTGTGGGTTTGTCATATATGGCCTTTATTATGTTGAGTTAAGTCCCCTCTATGCCTAGTTTCTGGAGGGCTTTTATTATAAATTGGTGTTGAATTCTGTCTAAAGCTTTGTCTGCATCTATTGAGATGATCATATGGTTTTTGTCCTTCAATTTGTTAATATGGTGTATCACATTGATTGATTTGCATATATTGGAGAATCCTTGCATCACTGGGATAAACCCCAATTGATCATGGTGTATGATCCTTTTAATGTGCTGTTGGATTCTGTTTGCTAGTATTTTGTTGAGGATTTTTGCATCTATGTTCATCGGTGATATTGGCCTGTAGTTTTCTTTCTTTGTGACATCTTTGTCTGGTTTTGGTATCACGGTGATGCTGGCCTTGTAGAATGAGTTTGGGAGTCTTCCTCCCTCTATTATATTTTGGAAGAGTTTGAGAAGGATAGGTGTTAGGTCTTCTCTAAACGTTTGATAGAATTCACCTGTGAAGCCATCTGGTCCTGGGCTTTTGTTTGTTGGAAGGTTTTTAATCACAGTTTCAATTTCAGTGCTTGTGATTGGTCTGTTCATATTTTCTATTTCTTCCTGGTTCAGTGTCAGAAGGTTGTGCATTTCTACGAATTTGTCCATTTCTTCCAGGTTGTCTGTTTTATTGGCATAGAGTTGCTTGTAGTAATCTCTCTTGATGCTTTGTATTTCTCCAATGTCAGTTGTTACTTCTTCTTTTTCGTTTCTAATTCTATTGATTTGAGTCTTCTTTCCTTTTTTTTTGATGAGTCTGGCTAATGGCTTATCAATTTTGTTTATCTTCTCAAAGAACCAGCTTTTAGTTTTATTGATCTTTGCTATTGTTTCCTTCATTTCTTTTTCATTTATTTCTGATCTGATCTTTATGATTTCTTTCCTTCTGCTAACATTGATGTTTTTTTGTTCTTCTTTCTCTAATTGCTTTAGGTGTAAGGTTAGGTTGTTTATTTGAGATGTTTCTTGTTTCTTAAGGTAGGATTGTATTGCTATAAACTTCCCTCTTAGAAGTTCTTTTGGTGCCTCCCATAGGTTTTGGGTCATCGTGTTTTCATTGTCATTTTTTTCTAGGTATTTTTTGATTTCCTCTTTGATTTCTTCAGTCATCTCTTGATTATTAAGTAATATACTGTTTAGCCTCCATGTATTTGTATTTTTTACAGACTTTTTCCTGTAATTGATATCTAGTCTCATAGCATTGTAGTCAGAAAAGATAATTGATATGATTTCAATTTTCTTAAATTTACCAAGACTTGGTTTGTGGCCCAAGATATGATCTATCCTGGAGAATGTTCCATGAGTACTTGAGAAGAATGTGTATTCTGTTGTTTTTGGGTGGAATGTCCTATAAATATCAATTAAGTCCATCTTGTTTAATATGTTATTTAAAGTTTGTGTTTCCTTATTTATTTTCATTTTGGATGATCTGTCCATTGGTGAAAGTGGGGTGTTCAAGTCCCCTACTATGATTGTGTTACTGTGTATTTCCCCTTTTATAGCTGTTAGTTTTTGCCTTATGTATTGAGGTGCTCCTATGTTGGGTGCATAAATATTTACAATTGTTATATCTTCTTCTTGGTTTGATCCCTTGATCATTATGTAGTGTCCTTCTTTGTCTCTTGTAATAGTCTTTGTTTTAAAGTCTGTTTTGTCTGATATGAGAATTGCAACTCCAGCTTTCTTTTGATTTCTATTTTCATGGGATATCTTTTTCCATCCCCTCACTTTCAGTCTGTATGTGTCCCTAGGTCTGAAGTAGGCCTCTTGTAAACAGCATATATATGGGTCTTGTGTTTGTATCCATTCAGCCAGTCTATGTCTTTTGGTGGGAGCATTTAATCCATTTACATTTAAGGTAATTATCGATATATATGTTCCGATTACCATTTTCTTAATTGTTTTGGGTTTGTTATTGTAGGTCTTTTCCTTCTCTTGTGTTTCCTGCCTAGAGAAGTTCCTTTAGTAGTTGTTGTAAAGCTGGTTTGGTGGTGCTGAATTCTGTTAGCTTTACTTGTCTGTAAAGATTTTAATTTCTCTGTCAAATCTGAATGAGATCCTTGCTGGGTAGAGTAATCTCCATTGTAGGTTTTCCCTTTCATCACTTTAAATATGTCTTACCACTCCCTTCTGGCTTGCAGAGTTTCTGCTGAAAGATCAGCTGTTAACCTTATGGAGAGTCCCTTGTATGTTATTTGTTGTTTTTCCCTTGCTGCTTTTAATATTTGTTCTTTGTATTTAATCTTTGATAGTTTGATTAATATGTGTCTTGGCGTGTTTCTCCTTGGGTTTATCTGTATGGGACTCTTTGTGCTTCCTGGATTTGATTAACTATTTCCTTTCCCATATTAGGGAAATTTTCAGCTATAATCTCTTCAAATATTTTCTCAGTACCTTTCTTTTTTTCTTCTTCTTCTGGGACCCATATAATTCGAATGTTAGTGCATTTAATGTTGTCCCAGAGGTCTCTGAGACTGTCCTCATTTCTTTTCATTCTTTTTTCTTTATTTTGCTCTGCAGTAGTTATTTCCAATATTTTATCTTCCAGGTCACTTATCTGTTCTTTGATGCAGTCTATTTTGACTTTAACCTGTTTAAAATTATATTCAATAAGAAAGCTTCATCATTCTATTAAGGAATGAGATTACAACCATCCTATGGAGACTCACTGGATTGGGGACAAAACTCAGAGCATGTTTATGAGAATACATGCCAACTTGGGAGAGAGGTGTTGGTCAGGGCAAAATGGTCAGTAATCTAGAAAAAAAAAAAAAAAGAAACATACTCATTAAACTTGCTGCTAATAATAGGGTAGATTTAGAGCCTAGGATCAGCACTATTTATGTAGATTTCTTACTAATGTGAATAAATGATAAGAGATTCACAAAGAATTTCAATTAATAATGTCAAGTAGCTGTGGCAGAGCAATAATTACTAATCTTTAGTCTGGTTGATGGATATTTTAGGAATGATTATCAGGCAATGAAGCTAGAAAGTATCCCTGCAAGGAGTGGAGACATCACAATGAGAGTCAGTAATAGAAGAGCAGAAATCAGGAACCATGAGGTCATCTTCCAGTTATGCCTGCCCCTAGCCAGACAGTCCCTGGGTCCCATTTTTAAGCTCTAGATTCTGCACTAAGAATGTAGAGCACTTAGAAAGTATTTAGTAGTGAAGATAAAAATAATTAGGGAATAAGATCTATGAGTATAGGTTAAAATAACTATGATGATTCAACTAAACCAGAGAGGCCTGGGTTATTTAATGGTATTTTTAAAAAAAAGAGAAAAGAATGGTTTAGTCATAATTGCACAAAATCAACTATTCTTCATTTACACAGCAGGGGTCAAAACAAGAGGAAATGAGCCCCAACTGCAATGTGTAGGATTTAGATTAAACCTAGGGAAGAACTGGCTGAGTGGGATGAATTACTATGGAAGTATATGGAATTTCCTACTTGATAGATCTTTAAAAATAGTCTCTCATGTGTCAAGGCTAATTTAAAAATTAAATCCTGTCTGAACAGTAAGGCTGGAGACTGGTGAATTGGGAGGTGTAGGAGAACATCATAAACACTGAAGAGACCTTCTAATCTTAAAATAGATTGACTGCCTTGAAAATAGTACTAGTTATGAAGTAAGATATTAGAAAATCAGTTAGAGCTAATATATGTGTTGTGCTGTATTCTTATTATTTTACCTTTCTTCCCCCATTAATCTGGGCAGAAATTTGGGCATTTGCCAAGCAAGTTATAATTTTCTATTGCTGAGATTTAAATCTCTTGATTATACAACAAGCAGCCAGAAAGACCGGATGGACAGGTGCGGAAATTTCTGTTTTGAGGAACAGTAATAACAACAGATTCCACTGTCCCTACAAGTTTTATTCTATAAGTAACTCCTAGATGCTCACTAGCTGGACTAGATGCTGTGGGAGTACAGAAAGGGAATAGGTCATGGCTTCTAAGCCTTTAAGAGTGTGTGTGACATCTATGGGGTGATTGGATAAATACATGTGGAAAATTATTGCACAGTATCAGCCAGAATTACTGAATAATGTGATATGGGCAATTTGTGCTGGAAGAGTTGGATGGTGCTTTTATGGGCTGGAAGAGTCACAGAGGAGAGAGGTTTTAAAGGATAGGGAAGAATTAAGGGAGAGCAGGGATAGAGGAAGGACATTTCTTGTAGCTATGTGAGCAAAGGGATGGAAGTGAGAATACGTGTACTTGTCTTTGACACGCTGAAGAGCCTTGCATAATTATAGCCTTTAGGACAAATTCACAGTTGTTCATACATCACACAAAGCTGTTATGATTTGCCGTTGCTGACTTCTGTGATCTTATCCTATCATTTTGTTCGCTCTCACTCCCTTTTCTTTGTCGCAACCTAGAGTCTGTTTGAGTTCAAATTCCACTTCTGCCACTTTCTAATTCTGTGACCTTGAATCTTGGTTGTTTCATGGGAAAATGGAGATAATAATAAGACCTATCTCAAGGAGTTGTTGTGAGGATTAAGTAAGCTAATAGACGCAAAGGGCTTAGAATAGCACCTGGCATCAATAAAATATTATCTATTGTAATATTATCTATTATAAATATTATCAACAATATACATGTAAATAAATTATTGTAAACATTAAAGGGGTAAAATATTATCTATTGTAAGCATCAATAAAATATTATCTATTATTATAATTATAAATATTTAATCCTCTAAGCCATCTCCTCCTGGTAGCCTGTCCTTTGTCAAGCAGATTGCATCTGCATCATCCTCTGTCCTTGCTGTCCCTTGTTCTTACCTGGCTCACAGCACATCCTGTTCTGCACTGTAATCCTAGGCTGACATGTCCATCTTGTCCTGGATCATAGGGTCTGGAACCAGCCATGTCTTTTCATTTCTGTATCCTGGAGTCTACAGGCAGGAAATCAATATGTGTTGAATAATTAGGTGACTGAATGAATAATTGATAGAAGCATATAAAGCTATGGATTCACAAATTATACTCTCCACCCACCACCACTACACTGACTCAACCCATCTTGTTATTAATGCTAAAAAGTAATATCAGCGCCCCCCCCAAAAAAAAGTCAGTGGAATATGTAATGAAGGTATATGGGTCAAAATTCAATGATTTGAAAAAAACAAAATAAAATAAGTATATATACATTTAAATTTAGAAAATCCATCTATTGTTTCTTATTGTTTTTAGAATAAAAATCCATACATTTTACCATGGTCTAGAAAAAAAATTCAATGAAGTGTTATAATTGGTCTCACTCAAGAAATCTTTACAAAATAGATTTGCAATCATATTTCAAAATTTAAAGGCTAACACTAACTATATAACCTTATCATACTGTACTTTGAAGATTGATTCAGTAAAATCAAGACATGAGATATTTCCATAATCTAATTAGTTGTGAACTCTACTTTCTAACATTTTTCTTCGAAAATTCTTAGACTGTAGAGGTGGAGGTGATACACGGCTAGGTATCAGGAGATCTGAGATGAACTCCTCTGGTCTTCAGACCCTCTCCTTTGAGGCTTTGAACTAAATGGCCTGACTCTGGATTCTCTTAGCTCAGTGAATCTCTGATGTAGCTGGGATTATAATCTAGATTCCCTGAATGTAGACTAAGGGTCTTATTCACACAACCAGTCACTTTCTAATTATTTATTAATAATTTTTTTATTTGTACAGAAGCTGTAACAGATAAAATTTTGGCAGTGGAGATTTTTTATGTCTTAAGGAAAAATAAAACAGTAAAACTAGAATGTTTTGTCTAAAATAACGGGTAAAACCTTCTAAACTATTACTTAATAATAACCAGCACTACTTGTTAGTTATCAGTATGACAATTTAAAGAACTCTAGTGCACAAACTAATCACTTTTAAAGGCAATTTTTTAATTGTTACATATTTTTATATTTACATATAAAAGATAAAGTATATATTTATCTCAGAGAGTCCATTATTAGAAAATGTATCTATTAAAAAATCAGATAGGCCTGTTGTATGTGCCTTCAATCTAGATCTGGTTCTTTTTGAGGATGTGGCATTTGAAGGCTATAAATGTACTATTGAAATAGCTGGAACACCACACACAGTATTCTAGGCATTTTAAGAAGCACGTGGATTAGCTGTGTGGTGGATCAGATCAATTACTGAAGAATCAACAGGTGTGGATGAAATTAGCCATGGCATATTCAGTCTGTTACTTACTCTCATCTATTAATTGAATTGTTTAGTGACTGATCTGATCCACCATTTAACAACTGAAGTTAATTAACATATCCAGCCTGACTCTACTATGCTCTGCTTTACTGAGACATAGATGTGGTCACTGCTGTCCTAGTTCAGACAGACAGTAAAAACAGGATGATGGAGACACTAATCTGGGAAGGTGATCAGACTCTCAAATATCCATTTCAGTTTTGCCATCAACACTCCAACACTCCAAGGAAAATCTTTCCATTCCCGCTTTTTGCTACTGTCATTTGTACAGTTAACATTAGTTATTTTAGAAATATGTAAAACATACTCTTCCCCTTTCTTTACAACTTCCTCCCTCTCTCTCTCTCTCTCTCTCTCTCGTGCACACATGTGCTTGTCTACACAGTAAAGAATATTGCAAGTATTCTGGTGATATAACACAGTAGCCAAACGCTTTAGAGTTAAATGGGCCTGGACTGATGTTCCTCTTTCCTGCAATGGAAGTTACAATATCTACTTTCTAAGGTTGCAGGTATTAAAGGCTACCATGAACACAAAATCCTTAACACATGGTGAGTGATACATACTAAATTATCAACTAATGTTCCCTCTTGTTTCCAAGTGGTGATAGATGATAGTCACTAGAAGTAGATAGCCATTTTTTCCCTTTCCCATCATCATTTGATGGAAAGTTTTGCTTACCTTTTACTAGATGCATTGTTGCCTGAAATGGAAAATGACACCCCAAGATGAGTGGAAACTGGGAAAAGAATAGTATTGTTTAGAATCAACATAATTTATTTTCCTCTTTCATTGTTAATTATCAGCTGGTATTAGTAAATAGAGAAACAGCCTAAACATTAACAGCTAATTAAAACACTGGCTCTAAGGCATAAGTCTCATTACTTGAAATGTAGTTTAAAAACTGACCTGCAGGGAGGAGACAAGATGGTGGTGTGAGAAGACACTGAGCTAGCATCTCCCCACAACTAGGGCAGCTGCTGGCCACTGGTGGGGGACCCTGATACACAAGGAGACGGGAGGAACCCCCAGGTGAACAGGTAAGATGTGGGGGGACTGAGGGGGGAGGAGAAATGGAGGTCAGACAGGACTGACACCCCTGAGGCCAGGGGGATCAGGAGAGGCAGGTGTGAGGGGCCCTGTGGGAGGAGTGGGAGAGGAGCAGAGGGCAACTACATCGCCCACTCAGGCCAGGGAACCTGCTGAGTTCCCAGGCTGGTACCCATCCCCCTCCAAAGCCCCCTCCAGGCCACGTGGGTCCTCGGAGCATAAGAGGGAGGCTGGGGAGAGCAGGAGAGGCAGGCAGGAGGGGCCATCAGGGACCAGAGGAGCAGGAGAGGAGAGGAGGGCGTTTGGCCCACCCACTCGAGCACAGGAAACCTGCTGGGCTCCCAGGTGAGGTCCCCTTCCCTCTGAGACCAGGGGTGGGGGGCACGCCTGGGCTTCTTCTGTTCCATTGAGCCTAAGCCCCACTCCCCACAGCCCCCAGGGCCTTTTCCAGCTCTGTGGGTCCTAAGCACAGGCCCCGGCCACCACCCAAAACTCACCCTTGCTTAGGCCCCACCCTCCACAGCAAAGGCCTTTTCCCCTCATTTTTTTTTCTTTTCCCTCCTCCTTTTTTTTTTACTATTCTGATACTATTGTACCTTCTACTTGTTGATTCATCTATATTTTTATTTTTATATTCTTTCTAACATATCTGTTAGTTTCCTAGTCTAATTTTATATTTTACTCTGTTATTGTTCTTTTTTTTCTTTTTTCTTTTTGCCACCCCATGCAGCTTGTGGGATCTTGGTTCATGAGCCGGGGGTCAGGCCAAAGCTCCTGCAGTAGGAACTCCGAGTCCGAACCACTGGACTAACAGAGAACCTCAGACCCAGGGAATATTCATTGGAGTGAGGTCTCACAGAGTTCCTCATTTCAGCACCAAGACCCAGCTCTACCAACAGCCTACAAACTCCAGTGCTGGAAGCCTCAGGCCAAATGACCAGTAAGACAGGAACACAATCCCACTCATCAAAAAAAAAAAAAAAAAAAGAGACAGCAAAAAAATATGTCACAGATGAAGGAGCAAGGTAAAAACCTACAAGACCAAATAAATGAAGAGGAAATAGGCAATCTACCTGAAAAAGAATTCAGAGTAATGATAGTAAAGATGATCCAGAATCTTGGAAATAGAATGGAAGCACAGATTGTAAAAATACAAGAAATGTTTAACAAAGAGCTAGAAGAGCTAAAGAACAAACAGAGATGAACAACACAGTAACTGAAATGAAAAATATACTAGAAGGAAACAATAACAGAATAACTAAGGCAGAAGAACGAATAAGTGAGCTGGAAGACAAAACGGTGGAAATAACTTCTAGGGAGCAGAATAAAGACAAAAGAAAGATTGTCTGAACACAATCTCAGAGACCTCTGGGACAACAATAAATGCACCAACATTCAGATTATAGGGGTCCCAGAAGAAGAAGACAAAAAGAAAGGTACTGAGAAAATATTTGAAGAGATTATAGTTGAAAACTGCCCTAACATGGGAAAGGAAATATTCACTCAAGTCCAGGAAGCACAGAGATTCCCATACAGAATAAACCCTAGGAAAAACACACCAAGACACATATTAATCAAACTAACAAAAATTAAATTGAAAGAAAATATGCTAAAAGCATCAAGGGGAAAAAAATTTAACATAAAAAGGAATGTCCATAAGTTCATCAGCTGATTTTTCAGTAGAAACTCTGCAAGCCAGAAGGGAGTGGCAGGATATACTTAAAGCGATGAAAGAGAAAAACCTACAACCAAGATTACTCTACCCAACAAAGACCTTATTCAGATTTGACGGAGAAGTCAAAAGCTTTTCAGACAAGCCAAAGCTAAGAGAATTCGTCATCACCAAACCAGCTTTACAACAAATGCAAAAGAAACTTCTCTAAGCGGGAAACACAAGAGAAGAAAAAGACCCACAAAAATAAACCCAAAACAATTAAGAAAATGGTAATAGGAACATACATATTGATAATAACCTTGAATGTAAATGGATTAAATGCCCCAACCAAAAGACACAGACTGGCTGAATGGATACAAAAACAAAACCCATATATATGCTGTCTACAAGAGACCCACTTCAGACCTAGGGACACATACAGACTGAAAGTGAAGGTATGGATAAAGATATTCCATGCAAATCATGGAAATCAAAAGAAAGCTGGAGTAGCAATTCTCATATCAGATAAAATAGACTTTAAAATAAAGACTGTTACAAGAGATAAGGAGGGACACTACATAATGATCAAAGGATCAATCCAAGAAGAAAATATAAGTATTTATGCACCCAACATAGGAACACCTCAATACCTAAGGCAAATGCTAACAGCCATCAAAGGGAAAATCGACAGTAACACAATAATAGTAGGGAACTATAACACCCCACTTTCACCAATGGACAGGTCATCCAAACAGAAAATAAATAAGGAAACACAAGCTGTAAATGACACAATAGTCCA
This sequence comes from Balaenoptera ricei, assembly GCF_028023285.1. Classification (NCBI taxonomy): domain Eukaryota; kingdom Metazoa; phylum Chordata; class Mammalia; order Artiodactyla; family Balaenopteridae; genus Balaenoptera; species Balaenoptera ricei. Next base: position 32,275,833 of record NC_082643.1, read on the forward strand.
GATAGATCTAATTGATATTTATAGAACATTCCACCCAAAAGTGGCAGAATACACTTTCTTCTCAAGTGCACATGGAACATTCTCCAGGATAGATCACATCTTGGGTCACAAATCAAGCCTTGGAAAATTTAAGAAAATTGAAATCGTATCAAGCATCTTTTCTGACCACAACGCTATGAGATTGGAAATCAATTACAGGAAAAAAAAAACCTGTAAAAAACACAAATACATGGAGGCTAAACAGTGTGCTACTAAATAACTAAGAGATCACTGAAGAAATCAAAGAAGAAAGAAAAAAATACATAGAAACAAATAACAACGAAAACATGATGACCCAAAATCTATGGGATGCAGCAAAACAGCTCTAAGAGGGAAGTCTATAGCAATATAATCTCACCTCAGGAAGCAAGAAAAATCTCAAATAAACAATCTAACCCTCCACTTAAAACAACTAGAGAAAGAAGAACAAAGAAAACCCAAAGTCAGTAGAAGGAAAGAAATCATAAATGTCAGAGCAGAAATAAATGAAATAGAAATGAAGAAAATAATAGCAAAGATCAATAAAACTAAAAGCTGCTTCTTTGAGAGGATAAACAAAATTGATAAACCCTTAGCCAGACTCAGAAAAAAAGGGAGAGGATGCAAATCAATAATATTAGAAATGAAAAAGGAAAAATCACAACTGACACTGTAGAAATACAAAGGATTATAAGAGACTACTACAAAAAACTATATGCCAATAAAATGGACAACCACGAAGAAATGGACAAATTCTTGGAAATATACAATTTTCCAAGACTGAACCAGGAAGAATTAGAAAATATAAACAGACCTATCACAAGTAATGAAATCAAAACCATAATTAAAAATCTTCCAACAAAAGTCCAGGAACAGATGGCTTTACAGACGAATTCTATCAAATATTTAAAGAGCTAACACCGATCCTTCTCAAACTCTTCCAAAAAATTGCAGAGAGAAACACACCCAAATTGATTCTATGAAGCCACCATCACCCTGATACCAAAACCAGAAAAAGATATCACAAAAAAAGAAAATTATAGACCAATAACAATGATGAATATAGATGCAAAAATCCTGAACAAAATAGTAGCAAACAGAATCCAACAACACATGAAAGGATCATACACCATGATCAAGTGAAATTTACCCCAGGCATGCAAGGATTCTTCAATATACGCAAATCAATCAATGTGATACACCACCTTAACAAATTAAGGAATAAAAACCTTATGACCATCTCAATAGATGCAGAAAAAGCTTTTGACAAAATTCAACACTGATTAATGATTTAAACTCTCCAGAAAATGGGCATAGAGGGAGCCTACCTCAATATAATAAAGGCCATATATGACAAACCCACAGCAAGCATTATACTCAATGGTGAAAAACTGAAAGCATTTCCACTAAGATCAGTAACAAGACAAGGATGTCCACTCTCACCACTCTTATTCAACATAGTTTTGGAAGTCCTAGCCATGGCAATCAGAGAAGAAAAAGAAATAAAAAGAATACAAATTGGAAAAGAAGAAGTAAAACTGTCACTGTTTGCCAATGACATGATAGTATACGTAGAAAATCCTAAAGTTGACATGAGAAAACTGCTAGAACTAATCAATGAATTTGTTAAGGTTGCAGGACACAAAATTAATGCACAGAAATATCTGGCATTCCTATACACCAGCAATAAAATCAGAAAGAGAAATTAAGGAAACACTCCCCATTACCATTGCAACAAAAAGAATTTAAATACCTAGGAATAAACCTGCCTAAGGAGGCAAAAGACTTATACTCAGAAAACTATAAAACACTGATGAAAGAAATCATAGATGACATAAACAGATCGAGAAATATACCATGTTCTTGGATTGGAAGAATCAATATTGTGAAAATGACTATACTGCCCAAAGCAATCTACAGATTCAGTGCAATCCCTGTCAAACTACCAGTGGCATTCTTCACAGAATTAGAACAAAAAATTTTACAATTCGTATGGAAACACAAAGGATCCTGAATAGGAAAGCAATCTTGAGAAAGAAAAATGGAGCTGGAGGAATCAGGCTCCCCAACTTCAAACTATACCACAAAGTTACAGTAATCAAGACAGTGTGGTACTGGCACAAAAACAGAAATATAGATCAGTGGTACAGGATAGAATGTCCAGAGATAAACCCACACACATATGGTCACCTAATTTACAACAAAGGAGGCAAGAACATACAATGGAGAAAAGACAGCCTCTTCAATAAGTGGTGCTGGGAAAACTGGCCAGCCACATGTAAAAGAATGAAATTAGAACACTACCTAACACCATACATAAAAATAAACCCAAAATGGATTAAACACCTAAATGTAAGACCAGACACTATAAAACTCTTAGAGGAAAACAAAGGAAAAACACTCTTTGACATAAGCCACAGGAAGATCCTTTTTTGGCCCACCTCCTAGAGTAACAGAAATAAAAACAAAAATAAACAAATGGGACTTAATTAAGCTTAAAAGCTTTTGCACAGCAAAGGAAACCATAAACAAGACAAAAAGACAACTCTCAGAATGGGAGAAAATATTTGCAAATGAAACAACAGACAAAGGATTAATCTCCAAAATATACAAACAGCTCATGGAGCTCAATATCAAAAGAACAAACAATCCAATTAATAAATGGGCAGAAGACCTAAATAGACATTTCACCAAGGAAAACATACAGATGGCCAAGAGGCACATGAAAAGATGCTCAACATCACTAATTATTAGAGAAATGCATATCAAAACTACAACGAGGTATCACCTCACGCTGGTGAGAATGGCCATTATCAAAAAGCCTAGAAACAATAAATGCTGGAAAGGGTGTGGTGAAAAGGGAACCCTCCTTCACTGTTGGTGGGAATATAAATTGATACAACCACTATGGAAAACAGTATGGAGGTTCCTTAAGAAGCTACAAATAAAATTACCATATGACCCAGAAATCCCACTACTGGGCATATACCCTGAGAAAACCATAATTCAAAAAGAGTCATGTACCACAATATTCATTGCAGCTCTATTTACAATATCCAGTACATGGAAGCAACCTAAGTGTCCATCAACAGATGAATGGATAAAGAAGATGTGACACATATATACAATGGAATATTACTCAGCCATGAAAAGGAATGAAATTGGGTCATTTGTAGAGACGTGGATAGACCTAGAGACTGTCATACAGAGTGAAGTAAGTCAGAAAGAGAAAAACAAATACTGTATGCTAACGCATATATATGGAATCAAAAAACAAAAACAAAAAAAACAAAAAACCTGGTACTGATGAACCTAGTTGCAGGGCAAGAATAAAGATGTAGACATAGAGAATGGACTTGAGGACACGGGTTTGGAGGGGGAAGCTGGGGCGAAGTGAGAGTAGCATCGACATATATACACTACCAGATGTAAATTAGATAGCTAGTGGGAAGCAGCAGCATAGCACAGGGAGATCAGCTCAGTGTTTTGTGATGACTTAAAGGGGTGGGATAGGGAGGACGGGAGGGAGGCTGAAGAAGGAGAGGATATGGGGACCTATGTATGCATATGGCTGATTCACTTTGGTGTACAACAGAAACTAATAGAGTATTGTGAAGCAATTATACTCCAGTAAAGATATATTTAAAAAAAAAAGCTGACGTGCAGTGCATGAAATCATGTTTTAATCTTTTAACGGATGCCTTCATTGTGAAGTAGAGAGTGGTAGATAGAAGGTAAAAACTGAATTGTGAGACTTCATCCAGCACTGGCTTCTACAACTGAGGGGAAATACAGACAATATGTGGAAGGTTCGGTGAAAAGACCCAGAGATGCCAAGAGGCTGCAAGGTGAAGCCTGAGAGGAAATGCTAGCAGGGTAGTGATTATAAAGCCTGGAGTGAAGCTTGGACAAAAATGACACTAAATTCATAAAAAGAGTTGAAACTCAGCTGTGCAGCATGGCGGCCTTTTGTTCAGACAAGGCCAGGTCGGACTCAGACAAGGCGAGAAAAAACCCTCTTCATCCTTTGGGGTCTTTAATCCTACTTCCCTGAAGAGGAAGTCCCTTCCCATATGTCCATCTTTCCTGCTCTTTCTTACACCCCCTCCCCCTCTGCTTTTGCTTTTCTCCAGCGTATCTGTGGAAATAATAGAAGATTTGTCACTAGAAATTCTGAATATGAGATTTCAGCAGGTAATGACTAGGTGTATGAACTTGAGCCAGTTCTCAGTTTTACTTTTGGAAAAAAAAAAAAGAATCAATGTCTCCTACAGTGTAAAAGAAAGAGAATAATTTCAGTCTCATAGGGCTGCTGAGAGAATAAAATAAAATAACTAGTCCAAAAATCATTTTATATCATGTAAATATGAACGTGGGGTTTTAGTATTATCGATGTTTTTCCTCACTCTTTATGTCTTTCCTCTCTCCCTTGCAATTCCAAGTAGCAGATAGCAGAGAAGACAGAAAAATTGCCTTCTCACCTTTCTTTATAAAGTAGCTTCTTATCTTTAAGCAAAGGCTTAGTGATAGAGGAATGGGTCTTGGGCTCTCTGAGGCTTTATTCCAGTCTTATGATTTCATGACAAATAAACCTTCACATATTTCCTCTGTGGGGTTGTTTATTGCTTTTCTTCAGGGCCCACAGCAGTCACTATCCTCTTCTCAATCTATACTTTGATGCCCTGGAAATGCTCTAAGGAGAAAACTAAGGAAACAGCCCATTTCCGAGGCATGATTATATTGGTGTGGATGATGTAGCCAGCCCATTCCAGGTTTACCACCACCAAACCTTGCTCAATGTTTCCTGCAGCCAATGTGGATTTAATCCTGCTGTGTTTGTGTCTTGGAAAAGGAGATCAGAGAGCCCCAAGCCCTCTGCATTGGCCATGGCTATGGTTTCCATGGTGATCCTAACAGAGGTCAGACCTCTGCTTCCTGCTGTTTGAACTGTGTTACCTGAATGACACAGGGCTGAGTCCTAGAGCTCTCTCATTACTCTGGCTTTTCTAAAATCACAATGAACACTGACTTAGCTCTAATGTGCTGGCCTGCCAGGACCACATTCCTTCACAGCAAAACCTGGGTTCTGCTGAGTGGAAGCTGCAAGTCTGTGCAGGAAGGTGGAGAATCACATTTGTTTTGTCCCTCATCTGTTTCTGTCATTAAGGACTGTATTAGTTTGTTAGGGTTGTCATAACAAAGTATCACAACTGAGCGGCTTAAACAACAGAAATTTATTGTTTCACAATTCTGCAGGCTGGAAGTCTGAGATCAAGGTGTCGGCAAGGTTGATTCCTTCTGGGTGCAATGGGGAGAATCTGTCTCAGGACCCTCTCCTAGCTTCTGGTGGTTTGCTGGACATCTTCGGGATTTCTTGGCTTCTGCTGCATCACCCCTGATACCTACCTTCATTTTCACATTGCATTCTTTCTCCCTGTGTGCATATCTGTGCCTAAATTTCCCCTTTTCATAAAGACATGAGTTCTATTGGATTAGAGCTCACCTTAGTTCAGTATGACCTCAACTAATTACCTCTGCAACAACGCTTTTCCAAATAAGGTTACATTCTGAGGTACTGAGAGTTAGAACTTAAACATATGAATATTATGGAGCCACAGTTCTATCCACAACAGGGACAAACTCTCAAATATATCTTTATTAAAGTATATTTAGTACTCAAAATATATAAAACATGGTTCTGAGTACTCTGTACATTGCTTAAAGATGTAAGTTATGAATGATACCTGCCTACTAAGAATTTACTTTTTAGTTAGAAGTCAAACTTGTAGCTGAGAAGAGTTAAACAAATATATGGAAAGAATCCGACCAAAATTAATAGTAGATTTCCAACTTTTTTTTAAGCTACAGAAAAATATTTGAGATTTGGGACCCAATATAGAAAATAGAGAAAACATATTTGCTGTGATTCAAACAAGGTAGAGCATTTAGAGTGCCTTCTGCCCACTTCTTTTCATAGTAGCCATTGAGTCTTTTCATGGAAGAAATATAATTCAGTTAGAACTCCAAAGAATAGTTTGATCTGGAAAGGCAGAACAGAGGAAAGGGAATGTTTAAGAATGGAGCTTATAGTATGTGAGGAAAAGTTTGGAGGTAGGGATATGGAAGGAGTCTTCAGAAACTAGAGATCCAAGCTTTTTGGAAGACAGTGGCAGCAAATATAGAAAAGATTGGCATCCTAGGATGGAGGATTTCATCACGCTTGACTGAGTTTAGATCTTTGAAAGAAATTCCAGGGGATTGGCAGTTGTGCTGGTCTCCCAGTGACCTCCATATATCTAAGTCATCTTATTTCCCTGCCTGTATCTTATCTTCATTTTTTTTTAAACATCTTTATTGGAGTATAATTGCTTTACAATGGTATGTTAGTTTCTGTTTTATAACAAAGTGAATCAGTTATACATATGCATATATCCCCATATCTCTTCTCTCTTGCGTCTCCCTCCCTCCCACCCTCCCTATCCCACCCCTGTAGGTGGCCACAAAGCACTGAGCTGATCTCCCTGTGCTATGCAGCTGCTTCCCAATAGTTATCTATTTTACATTTGGTAGTGTATATATGTCCACGTCATTCTCTCACTTTGTCCCAGCTTACCCTTCCCCCTCCCCATACCCTCAAGTCCATTCTCTAGTAGGTCTGCGTCTTTATTCCCATCTTGCCCCTAGTTTTTTCATGACCATTTTTTATATATATGGAATCTTATCCTCATTTTGATGGTTCCCAATCCCTAGATTACTTTTTTCTTAGAAGAGAAGCATTGAAACAATAGTCTACACACAGTTTGCTTTTTCTAGTAGAACTCATATAGGGTCTTCAGGAAAGTGGAATTATTTCAGTTTTATTAATGTCAAGCTGATGGCTCCAAGTCCCTAGGCTTTTTCCCAGACATTAAAATGGGCAGCTGTGTGTCATCCACACAGATATTTTCTTAGACGTTTGCTGAAGCACCATTCCCCACTTTTTCTCACCATCAGTAGCTCTTTTTATACGCATTTTAGAACTAAAAAGCAAAATAAAAAGAGAACACATAATAGGCAGGTATGAAATGAAAATGGGAGTGGCTCATTATGTCACAGAGGCAAAGAGCTGTAAATAGAGGGAGATTAGGAAAAGCCCTGATAGTAAGACAAGCTGCAAATTAGATTATTCCATAGATTCCAATTACTCTAAGTGATACAGAATTAAGGAGTGGAAGATCAGCACATCCACACTCCATAATGGCTAGGAAGATAGAAGAATGGAGCTAAAAGTTGTACACATAATCTTGTTCTTCAGATAGGTATATGAGCCTGGGTGTCTACTCACACAAAAATAAATAGGAAATGGAGCTGAGAAATTTTGGATAATAGATGACTTCTTAGGGAAAAAAAAAAAGAATGTTAAGTATTACAGTATATGGAAGTGGAATAACATCTCAATGACTTATAATTAAAAGAATAGAACACAAAAAGTGAATTTGTGAAAGGAAAAGATGAAAATTTAATACAAATTTAATGAAAACACCCAGTCTTAATACTTTTACTTTACTGGGTAAACACCCAGTTTAAAAGAAGTTAAAATTCTTATGAAACAGAAGCAAAAGCCATCCAGAAGAGCAGTGCTATAAAAATAAACACTGGGCGGTGGGATTAATTTTTTTGAAAGCATCCAATAACTAATCATGTAATGACAGAATGAAAGTCTGCTGGTAAAGGTAAGAATTAATGTTGCAGAAAACCAAATGGGTAATGTCAAGGGTGGGTGTGTAAGTGCTCCAAGCAGGCAGAGGCATAGGATAAAGAAATGACAGTAATGAGAGAGAAGATAGCAGATAATGAAGACAGAGAACAAAGATCCAACATAGAAATTACACGTGAACTTAAAGAAAATGCCAAACAATGGGAGCAATGCAATAAGCAAAGGCAAATTGAACAGTAATTTCTGGACTGAAAAAAAACAAAAAAACAAAACAAAAAAACTGGTGAACATGGATTGAAAAAGCTCATCATGTTCCAAAAAAATTATGAAAAGAGACCCTATGCCAGCTATATCTTAGCCAAATTTATGAATAATCAGTGACATCCGTGTCCCTACACAAAATAGATGGAGACTCAAATTAGGCTAACATGAGAATTTATTTACAGAGAGACTAATTACAAAGGAGTGGGTGAGATGTAAGAGAACTGAAAGGAATTAGGTAAGAGCTCAGAGCTTGCCACAGCCAGTTGTCACTACCCATAGGCCCAAGGGGAAAAGAGGGTGGAGAGAGAGGTTATAGAATCCAAACTGTGAGTATGTTGCATAGAGCAGGCCACCTTGAGATGATCAGTGACTTTCTGTTAAAAAATATACTTGCTTGAGACAACCTCATGAGGGCAAAAAATACGCTAATCTCACTCTCCTTTCTCTTACAAACTGTTGGCCCCATAAGCTAAATCCAACAGAAAACACAGAGCAGGGATCTCAATGGTGAAAGTTATTCAGGCCAACCCCTCAGGACAGAGAATAACATGGAGAAGGGATGTGATGAATAGATGAAAGATACTTGGCACAGCAATCCACCCCCCTACACACAAAAAATCATGCAACATTTGATAATGGGAGGAATTGAAAAGAAAGAATGAATGGAGTGAATAAATAAGAGTGAAATAGCAGGCTTAATAAATATTTGTTTATATAGTTATGATTATTTTTAATATATTTTAAAACAGAATGCATGATTTTTAATAGAAAGCATATATAAAATAATTTAAATTATGATTATAGCCTGTGTCTCAAGACCACAGATTAGAGTAAGATAGGATGGATAAATTGATTAATTTCTGATCTCACAAGGTATATGGGAAAGATAAAATGCATTATTTTATTTTTCACTCTGATATTTAGAAAAAGCTATATTTATGTTTGAAAAACTTAAAGGTTAATTCAAGTAGGCACAAAGTATACTGTCTAACTGACTGGAGAAAATTTAAATTGCATGTAGCAAAATGTGAAGTTTTTAAAAAGATAAAATAAGAAGACTAGAGTAAGGCAAAAAATATTTTTAACAGTAATTACATGTTATATTCTTAATAAAAGCTGAAGATATTCAGATTAGATTTTAAAAATCCAATAGTATGCTGCTTTAACAAAATACAATAAACTAAATGAAAAAAGAAATAAAAATTAGATTACTCATCATGACCTATAATAATGGTCCTCATGCTTTTTGATCTCAAGATCTCTTTACACTCTAAAACATTATTGAGAATTCAAAGAGTGTGTGTGTGTGTGTGTGTGTGTGTGTGTGTGTGTGTGTGGATAATACTTATCTATATAGATTGCATTACAAATTAAAACTGAACTATTTTTTTAGTAAGGTTAATTTATCTATTTACAGTGCAAGTCTATGAATTTTGACAAATCTATAGTGTTGTATATCTACCACTACAATTAAGATACAGAATGCTTCCACCCCCTTTTGAGGTCAAATCCTTCCCTCCTCTCCCAGCCCTATTTTCTGGCCCTATTTACTTTTGGCAAATACCATATAAATGGAGTTATACATTATATAGCCTATGGAGTCTGGGTTCTTTCACTTAGCATAATGCTTTTGTGATTCATCTATGTTGTTATATGTATCAGCAGTTAGGTCCTTTTTATTGCTAAGTAGTACTCCATTGTATAGCCACACCATGATTTATTTATTGATTCACCAGTCAGTGGATATTTGGGGTTTTCCAGATTTGGGTTATTAGAAATAAAGATGCTATGAACATTTTTGTATAGGTTTTTGTGTGGACATATGTCTCCATTTCTCTGGGACCCAGAGAGTAGGATTGTTATGTCAGACAATAAGTGTAAGAAACAACTTTATAAAAAACAATTCCAAAGTGGTTGAATGCTTTTGCATTTTCACTGATGACATATAAGAGTTCCACTTACCCAGTATTCTTGCTGAGACTTGATTTTGTCAATTTTTAAAAATTTTACTTTAGCTATTCTAATAGATTATAGTATTAACCTATTGTGGTTTTAATTTGCATTTTCTTAGTGACTAATGATGTTGAGCATGTTTTCAGTACTTATTTGCTCTCTGTGTCTCTTTAGTAACGTGTTTCTTCAAATCTTTTACTCATTGAATTGTTTGTTTTCTTATTATTGAATCTTAAGAGTTCTCAATATCTTCTAGATACTAGTCCTTAGTTAGATATGTGTTTTTCAAAATATTTTCTTCTATTCTGTGGCTTGTCTTTTCTTTTTCTTTTTTTTAACAATCCTTTTCAAAGAGCTGAAGTTTTAAATTTTGATGAAGTCCAATTTATCAATTTTTTACTTTATGGTTCACTCTTTTGTATCCTGTCTAAGAAAACTTTGCCTAACTCAAGGTCAGTGGACTTTCTCCTATGTTTTCCTCTAGATGTTTTATAAAAACTGAGAAAATTTTAAAACACAAAATATACAAGTACACATACTATTAGCAATCAGATTGTGATGTATGTATGTATCAGAGCCATACATCACATAGACTGGAAAATTTCACTGTACATTCCTGAGAGAATGGGAATGAAGAAAGAAAATAACATCTTAGAATTATTCTGAAAATATTGAACTCATGAGCTTTCTGAAAGGGTCTCAAGGACTGGCAGGTTTCCCTAGACCACATTTGAGAAACACTGATCTAGAATGTGAAGACACTCAAACACAAACTATGAGTGGCAATATTAAATTTCAAATGAAGTAAAATTCAAGGCAATACATTAAAAAGGACAAAAGAGTATTTTCATATTGACAAATTTTCCTTCACCCAATGAAATTATGATAGCTCTAAGTTTTATATACCAAATAACACAGCTTTCAAATATATTTTAGAAGTCTGGAAATATACGTATACATTAAAGTCATTGCATTGTTATTTGAAGAAGTTATTGATATTATACCTCTTTATTTCTTTAGCAGAAAAAGCTCACAGTAATACAGATACACAGATTTTAAGGAGAAGGAATTATTTTGACTATACGAAACTTTATATCTTGTACACAGAAAATACAACTTATTTTTAAGCATTTGTTGAACATTTAGAAATATCATGCTAGATCTCAGAGTGGAATGCAGTTTGCATTCTTTGAATAAATACAACAAAATTAGAAAGTAACTACATAAGTTAAATGAAGAAATAGAATAAAATTTACAGGACATTCTTCTAAGTAATTCTTGAATCATAAAAGAAACCAGGGGCTTCCCTGGTGGTGCAGTGGTTGAGAATCTGCCTGCCAATGCAGGGGACACGGGTTCGAGCCCTGGTCTGGGAAGATCCCACATGCCACGGAGCAACTGGGCCCGTGAGCCACAACTACTGAGCCTGCACGTCTGGAGCCTGTGCTCCGCAACAAGAGAGGCCGCGATAGTGAGAGGCCTGCGCACCGCGATGAAGAGTGGCCCCCGCTTGCCACAACTAGAGAAAGCCCTTGCACAGAAACGAATACCCAACACAGCCAAAAATAAATAAATTAATTAATTAATTAAAAAATAAATAAATTAAAAGAAACCAATACTACATTAATAAAAACTTAGAAAATAACAAATAAGAGAACATTATATGCCAAAAGCAGATTGACAAAGTCTTACTCAAAAGCAAATCCAGACCCTTAGCTTTTTTATTAATTAACCAATAAAGAGGGAATGTGAAGGAACTTTGTAGCATTCAGAAAAGAAAAAATAACAATAGGTAAGCTTAAGTAAAGTATTGAAAATTAAATGATAAAATTATAGAAAAGGAAATATTTTAAAAGTGCTTTCAAAGGAAAGGAAAACACTAACTCAAAAAGATATCTTCACCCCTATGTTCACAGTAGCATTATTTACAGTAGCCAAGACTTGGAAATATCCTAATTGTCCACTGATGAATGAATAGATAAAGAAGTTGTGGTATATAAACACAATGGAATATGATTAAGCCATAACAAGGAGAAAATCATGCCATTTGTGACAACATAGATGGACCTTGAAGGCATTATGCTAAGTGAAATAAATCACACAGGGAAAGCCAAATACTATATGATCTCACTTACATGTAGTACTTATACGTAGTATCAGCAAAAAGAAACAAAAAACCTACAAGTCAAAGAAAAAAGGATCAGATTTACGGTTACCAGAGGAGGGAAGTGGGGGAGAGAAGAAATTGGAGGAATGTGGTCAAAAGGTACAAAGTTCTGGCTATAAGATATATAAGTACTGGGGATGTAATGTACAACATGATGACTATAGCTAACACTATTGTAAGATATACAGGAAAGTTATTAGGAGAGGTCTCCTCACAAGGAGAATTTTTTTTTTCTTTTTTTGCTTTCTGTTTTTATTGCATCTAAATGAGATAATGGGTAGCGTATCAAGATGGCAAAGTAGGAAGATGCAGAACTCGTCTCCCCCCATGAACACATCAAAAATACATTGACATGTGGGACAACTCTCACTGAAAAATGAACTGGAGACTGGCAAAAAAGACTACTATACAACTAAGGTTGTAAGAAATATCCACATGGAATTGGGTAGGAAGGGAAGAGAAGTGATCAGTTCAGGACCTGTGCTCCTGGGAGGGAACTCAGAGGAAAAGGGAGATTACATGGGCAGAGATCCTCCCGGGGTAGTGAGTGGTTTGAACCACGTATTGGGCATTCCAGCCCTGGGGTCTAACACAGGGAAGATGAACTTCCTTGGCTGGTTAAAGGGCCGGTGGGACCAACAGGAGGGCTGTGGGAAGCCTAAACTCTGCTTATGATAGGCATGTGCAAGCTTGCTTGCTCCCAAAGTGGATTGAAAACTGCACACGTGGCTGATTAGTTTCCCACAACTGCTCCAGGGAATTCTCCAGCCTGAGCTGAGGGAATGCTCCATCCCTGCTTGGGAGCTCAGCTGTGAGACACAGATGTGATTCAGCCCCAAAGTGGTATTCTGAGCAGGGTAAGGGCAGCTATTATTGATGCTTACACAGGCAACACATCAGAAGCATTCTGGATCTCTGACCCTGGCTGGACTGCCACAGCCCACATCCTGACACATGCCGAGTGCCCATGCCAACCCCTCTTGCTCCAGCACTGCTCCCATCTGGGACGAGGGTGTCAGTGCTGAGAAGGGAGAGAGAACTCTGTTCCTCTGTTAAAGGGAACAGACGAAGCTCAGACCCGACCCACAGGGCTTCTGCTCTAGCAACTTGAGGCCCACCATTGCCCCTGATAGGGTGGTGACAGCCAACTAGCAGAGGAGAGACCCCAGCTTACACCTGGCTATGGCCCTAGGCCCTTCATCTCCAGCCCCATCTCCTACCAAGGTAATAGCTGCCAGCACACTGTGAGGAAAAATGTGACTAGTCTTCACATCAAATCCAGCTCTCCCACCAAAACCACTGGGCACATACAGACTGTATTGAGATGCTCTCACATAAGTCCACTCCTTCAAGACTGCAATAGGTAAATGTTTCACTTAATTAGAGAAAGAGAAAGTTAAGTAAAGTGATAAGACAGAGGAATTTGTTTCAATTGGAAGAGCAAGAGAAACCCCCTGGAAAAACAACTAAACAATTTACCAGACAAAGAATTCAAAGCATTAATAATAAGAATGCTAACTAAACTAAGGAAAATAATATATGAACACAGTGAGAATGTTAATAAGGAACTAGAAAATATAAAAAAGAACCAGTCAGAACTAAAAAAAATTACAATAATTGTAATGAAAAATACACCAGAAGGAATTAATAGCAGACTAGATGATACTAGACTATTGCATAAGTGATGTGGAAGATAGAATAATGGAATCACCTAATCATGACAGCAAAAGGGAAGACAAACCAAAAAATGAGAACAGTTTAAGGAACCAGTGGGAAAATATTAAACATACTGATACCCACATTTTAGGAGTCCCAGAAGGAGAAGAGAGAGAGAAGGGGTTAAAAAAATATATTTGATGAAATTATGGCTGAAAACTTCCCAAACTTGAAGAAGGAAACAGATATCCAAGCACTGGAAGCAAAGAGGTTCCCTAACAAGATGTACTTAACTAGACCCACACCAAGACATATATTATATTTAAAGTGGAAAAAGTTAAAGGGAGAATTCTAAAGGCAGCAAGAGAAAAACAAAGAGTCATATACAAGGGTTGCTCATAAGGATATCAACTAATTTTTCTGCAGAAAGTTTGCAGGACAGAAGGCAGTGGCATGATACATACAAAGTGCTGAATAGGAAGAACCTGCAACCTGGGATACTCTACCCAGCAAGATTGTCATTTAGAATTGAAGGAAATGTAAAGAACTTAGACCAGCAAACACTAAAAGAGTTCATCAATACTAAACCTCCTCTGAAAGAAATGTTAAAGGATCTTCTCTATGTGGAAAAGGAAAGACTATAACAAGAAGTAAGAATTTATAGGAAAGGAAAAATCTCACTTCTAAAGGCAAATATATAGTAAAGGCTGAGGATCAACCACTTAAATAAGTTAGTACAAGGATCAAAAGACAAAAAATTGTAAAATCAATTATAACTACAATAATCAGTAAAGGGATAAACATGAAAATGTAAAATATGACATCAAAAATACAGTATGTGGGGGAGGGGAGTAAAAAATGTAGCTCTTTTACAATGTCTTTGAACTTAAAGGACTATTTGTTTAAAGCAAGTATAGTTATAGTTCAACCAAAAATCAAATTGATTTGGTAATCACAAATCAAAACCTACAATAGATACACAAAAACAAGAGAGAAAGGAACACAAGCGTACCACCAAAGAACATTATCAAACCACAAGGGAAGGAACAAAAAGAAGAAGAAAAGAACAGAGTAGAACTACAAAAACAACTGGAAAATAAGTATTAAAATGGCAAAATGACATACCTATGAATAATTGGAATAAATGCTCCAAAATTTATTTAGCACACTAAATCAAAAGACATAGGGTGGCTGATTGGATATAAAAAACAAGACCCATCTATATGCTGCTTACAAGAGACTTACTTCAGAGCTAAAGACACACACAGACTGAAACTGAGGGGGTGGAAAATGATTCATCATGCAAAAACAAGAAAGTGGATGTAACAATAATTATATCAGACAAAATACACTTTAAAGCAAAGTTTATAACAATAGACAAAGAAGGGCATTTTATAATGATAAAGGGATCAATACAAGAAGAAGATATTACGTTCACTAACATATATGCACCCAATAGAGGAGCATCTAACTATATAAAGCAAATATTAACAGACATAAAAGAAGAATTGAACAATTATACAATAATATTAGGAACTTTTGCACCCCACTTACATCAATGAAGAGATCATCCAGACAGAAAATCAATAAAGCAACAGTAGTCTTAAATGACACAAAAAAGACTAGTTGGACTTAGATAGCTACAGGACATTCCATCCAAAAACAGCATAATGCACATTCTTTTCAAGTACATGTGGAATGTTCTCCAGGACAGATCACATGCTAGACCATAAAACAAATCTCAATAAATTTAAGAAGATAAAAATTATATTAAGCATTTTTTCTGACCACAATGGTATGAAACTAGAAATCAATTACAGAAAAAAAATGGGAAAAACATAAACACCTGGAGAGTAAATAACATCTTACAAAAACCAATGGGTCAATGAAGAAATCAAAGAGGAAATCAGAAAATACCTCAAGACTAATGAAAATGGAAACACAACTTCCAAAATCTATGGGATGCAGCAAAAGCAGTTCTAAGAGGGAAGTTTATAGTGATACAAGCCTACCTCAAGAAACAAGAAAAATCTCAAGTAAACAACCTAAACTACCATCTGAAGTAATTAGAAAAAGAATAAACAAAGCTCAAAGGCAACAGAAGGAAGGAAATAATAAAGATGAGAGAGGAAATAAATAAAATAGAGACCAAAAAAGCAATAGAAAAGATCAATGACACCATCAGCTGTTTTCTTTAAAAAGATAAACAAAATCGATAAACGTTTAGCCAAGCCCATCAACAAGAAAAGAGAGGTGACTCAAATAAACAAAATAAGAAATGAAGGAGGAGAAATAACAACCAATATCACAGAAATACAAAACTCAGAAGAGAATACTACAAACGGCTATATGCCAAAAAATTGGACAACCTAGAGGAAATGGATAAATTTCCAGAAATATCTAAACTTCAAAGACTGAATCAGGAAAAAGTAGACAATCTGAATAGATCAATCACTAGTAATGAAATTGAGTTTATAGTAAAAAACTCCCAGCAAACAAAAGTCCAGCACTAGACACCTTCACAGGGAAATTCTACCAAACATATAAAAAAGAGTTAATACTTATCCTCAAACTATTCCAAAAAGTTTAAGAGGATTGGAAACCCCCAAATTTATTCTTCAAGGCCACCATTACCCAGACACTTGAACCAGACAAAAAACTGCAAAAAATGAATATTACAGGTCAATGATGAATATAGATGCAAAAATCCTCAAAAAATATTACCAAACCAAATTCAACCATATATAAAAAGGACCATACACCATGATCAAGTGTGATTTATTCCAGTGACGCAAGGATTGTTCAACATTCAGAAATCAATCAATGTGATACATCACATTAACAAAAGGAAGGATAAAAATCACATGATCATCTCAATAAATGTAGAAAAAGCAATGAACAAAATTCAACATCCATTCATGAAAAAACTCTCAGCAAAGTGGGTATAGAGTGAACATATCTCAACATAATAAAGGCCATTTATGACAAACACAGCTTACATCACACTTATCAGTGAAAAGCTGAGAGCCTTTCCTCTAAATTCAGGAACAAGACAAGGATGCCCACTCTTACCATTTCTCCATAGCACAGCAATAGGACAAGAAAAAGAAATAAAAGGCATCCAAATTGGAAGGGAAGAAGTAAAACTGTCACTATTTGTAGATGACATGATACTATATACAGAAAACCCTAAAATCTCCACCAAAAAAATTATCAGAGCTAATAAATGAATTCAGCAATGTTGCAGGATAAAAGATTAATATACAGAAATCTGTTACTTTTCTATACATTATTAATGAAATATCAGAAAGAGAATGTAAGAAAACAATCCAATTTAATTGTATCAAAAAGTATAAAATACCTAGGAATAAACTTTACCAAGGAGGTGAAAGAACTATACTCTGAAAAGTATAAACCATTGATGATGGAATTTGAAAATGATACATACAAATGGAAAGATATCCCATGTTCTTGCATTGAAAGAATTAATATTGTTAAAATGTCCATACTACCCAACTACAAATTTAATGCAATCCTTATGAAAATACGCATGACACTTTTCACAGAAGTAGAATAAATAATCCTAAAATTTATATGGAACCCCGATAAACTCCAAATTGCCAAAGCAATCTTGAGAAAAAATATGGAGGTATCAGCTCCCTGACTTCAGACTATACTACAAAGCTACAGTAATCAAACAACATGGTACTGACACAGATACAGACACATAGATCAATAGAACAGAATAGAGAGCCCAGAAATAAACTCATGAAATTATGGTCAATTAATCTATGACAAAAGAGGCAAGAATATACAGTGGAGAAAAGACCATCTCTTCAATAAGTGGTGCTGGGAAAACTGGACAGCTATATGTAAAACATGATTAGAACATTTTCTCACACCATATAAAAAAATGAACTCAAAATGGATTAGAGACTGAAATGTAAGACCTAAAACCCTAAAAGTAGAAGAAAACATAGGCAGACTCTTTGCCATAAATCTTAGCAATATTTTTTTTGGATCTGTCTCCTAAGGCAAAAGAAATAAAAGTAAAAATAAACAATGGGACCTAATTAAACTTAAAAGCTTTTGCACAGCAAAGGAAATCACTGACAAAATGAAAAGACAACTTACTGAATAAAAGAAAATACTGGCAAATGAAATGACCAATAAGGAGCTAATATCCAAAATATATAAACAGCTCAGATAACTCAATATCAAAAATACATACAACCTGATTAAAAAATTGGCAGAAGACTTGAATAGATATTTTCCCAAAGAAGACATATAGATGACCAACAGGCACATGAAAAGATGCTCAACATCAGAAAAATGTAAATCAAAACCACACTGAGATACCACCTCACACCTCTCAGAATGGCTATCATCAAAAAACCCACAAATAATAAATGTTGGTGAGCATGCAGAGAAAAAGGAACCCTTGTACACTGTTGATGGGAATGTAAATTGGTGCAGCCACTATGGAAAGCAGTATGGTGTTTCTTCACAAAACTAAAAATACAGTTACCATATGATCCAGCAATCCCACTCCTGGGCATATATCTGGAAAAGAGGAAAACTTTAATTCAAAAAGATACATGCACCCCAGTGTTCACAGCAGGACTATTTACAATGGCCAAGACATGGAAGCAACCTAAATGTCCATTGACAGATGACTGCATAAAGAAGATGTGGTGTATACACATGGGATATTACTCAGCCGTAAACAAGAATGCAATTCTGCCATTTGCTACAACATGGATGCACCTAGAGTGTATTATGCTTAGTGAAATAAGTAAGACAGATAAAGACAAATACTGTATAATATCACTTATATGTGGAACCTAAAAAATAAAACAAACTGGTAAATATAAAAAAAAAAGAAATAGACTCACAGATATAGAGAACAAATTAGTGGTTATCAGTGGGGAGAGGGGAGAGGGAGGGGCAAGATGGGGTAAGGGATTAAGAGATACAAACTACTATGTGTAAAATAAATTAGCAACAAGGATATGTAGTACAGCACAGAGAAATATAGCCATTATTTTATAATCACTTTAAATGGAGTATAATCTATAAAAATATTGAATCATTATGTTGTACACCTGAAACTAATATAATATTGTAAATCAGCTATACTTCAATCAAAAACATAAATGAGATGATAGATGCTATTGAAACTTATTGTGGTAATCATTTCACAATACAGTAAGTCAACCATTATTTTGTACACATAAATGTATACAGTGATATATGTCAATTATGTCTCAATAAAATGGGAAAAATATTAAAAATATACACTTTGGAAAGTTTAATGAAAAAAGGGAGACAAAATGCTAATAAAATATTGTAAATAAAAGTGAATATACCAAGAAGTGACAAAATTTTGTAAACTAAATGTGTATATACAATTTTCCTATTAATTTAAAAATCTTAGTGACACAGATACTCTTTTGAAAAAAGAATTTCCAAAAGAATAGAATAGAAAACCAAAATATATAAATAACCATAAGAGAAATCAAAAAATCAATATAATAATCATCAACAAATATCACTGAGACTCGTTGATTTCACAGGACTCTTCTTTCAAACTTTCAAGGAAAAATTACATGCTTTCCATTTAAACAATTTCTGAGAACAGGAAAAGATGGTTTAATTTTGTTAAACTAACATAAAACTTAATGCCAAATATAGAACAAAAGAAAACTATGCCCTCTTCAAAATGTTAAACACACGAATGTCCTGTCAGAAGTTAATAGTTATTCTATACAGAAAGTTTTCTATATATTTAGCCAAATAAATTTAATAAACAATGGATAAAACCAATCTTAACAGAGTACTTTAGCGCAGTATTATATACTAAAATGCATTATAAGCTTCTGTAATTTACTTGAAAATAAGAAACGCCCTCCCTTATTTCCTCTTTACCACACTGTACACCTAATAACTATTTGCAATGTTTGGCCCCCTAGTGATCCAAGCACTGGTGTATGCTCAAGTTCTCAGCTACCAGAGAGATGTCAGAGACCAAAGTCCATGATTAACATACATATTGAAATCTTACATAACAGAGATCAAACTGACGCTGGCAAGATATTCACAGAATCATTCATCATTATCTTTAGATTTTATCCTAAGAATACAAGGTTGATTTACTACTATGAAGCACATTAATAAACACTTTAAAATGTTAGATTTACAAATATGATAATTTAAACTAATGGCAAAATGGGTTCTCATAAAACAAAAGAGAGGAATATATTCCTTTATGAAATTGGCAAAGACGGGGAAAGCCTGGTTACAAAGCTGGTGAGATTGCTGTCAGGTGGGCTAGCTCAGGTCCTGCTGGTGAGAGTGTCACTTGGCACAGTCTTTCTGGGGGACAATTTGGTGTATTTAATCTGTAATAAATTCTTAAAAAATTAAAAATTCTTAGAAGCCTTAGATTCTGAGAGAATTGATGAAAGAGGGAGAGAAGGAGACAGAGAGAAAGAAAGAGAAATTGACAGAGACAGATGCATGGTTAATAGTGTCTTTAATTTATAAACTTGCTCCAGACCTTTAGAACAAGTTATCCTCCAGCCTCCTTTCCTGACTTTCACCCCCATAGCCAAGAGGCTTCAGCATTAAGGAAAATGAAATTAATTTTCCAAGTAAAAATCATTACCGACCCCCAAGTAAGTGATATGTAAATGGTTATCTGCAATTTGTGGGTTAAAATAATACTGAGGTTCTCAGGCCATATCAGGAAGACCATATCTGGCTCGGTCATCTGGGCTGCAGTAGCCAGGGTTTCCCTGAACAGCAATAACTTGAATTGTTCTATCGCCCAGGTTCCTGAGAACTGAAAGTGTGAGGACAGGCCAGTTTACCAGCTGCTTCCTTGAAAGTCCAGAGGGACAACTGAAAGGGACAGCTGTGGTTCGTTCTTCAATCAGAACTTTCTTCCTTTGGGATTCTTAATGCAGTTTGGGAAATTGTATAATGTATTTTGTTATCCATTGGCTCTCTGCCTTGGAGTGTCAGCCACAGCTGTAATGCAATAATCAAGGGGTGGGATTTGGTTCCCCTGCAGTCCCGTAGCTACAACGTCAGGCTAATGCATCTCCTGCACAATCACAAAGAACTCATAATGCCGGCAGTGGAGGGGCCTGGATGTCTTTGACACCTATTTGTTACCTTCAAGTTCAGCAAGGATGAAGCTGGAAAACACAAAGGCTGTAACCTAAATCCCACCTACTCACAAAGACTTGTCTCTGATTAGGTTATCTGAATAAAACATGATTTGGAATCTCACATTCTTATTTTAAAAATCTGGGTTTTGTGGGTTATGCTAGATTGGAAAAGTTTCTCTATTGTTTACCAGTTGCATGTTTTACTTCACTTTTTATAGACTTCTGAGAGCAACAGCAATGAGACTGCTGAGAATATTTCATTTGTATTGAACATAATGAGAATGTGGATAAATGTGTAAGTACAAAAATTCCTGTGAGATTGTGTGTGTGTGTATGTGTATATGTACGTCTATGTGTTGTAACTATGTACGTATTTTTCCATGGCAACAACTGGAGAAAAATAGAGCAATTAGCAAAATTTTTCAAATTATTTTAACCAACCCTTTGCCATTCTGAAATTTACCAGGATATGTATTGATATTTACTTAGCTTCTTCCTCTTTTGACCACACTTTTAGGACTTGATGCTTATAACAAAGAACAGTCTATTAAATATTTAAAAGCATTCCAAAGCAACTTTGTCACTGCTATAACAATTTTGTGATTAATTTTTCAACTGGCCCTCATTTAAAGGCCTAAAGCAAATTTTGTTTTGTGAAGAAGAGTGAGTGATGGAAGAATTCTATTGCAAAGGCTTTATTAAAATAAAATATTCTGAAGTGCACAATTTAAAGAATGTGATTTTATGCTGCTAGTACAATTTAATAATGTCATTTACACTAAGTTTGATGGAATGGCAGCACCATAATAATGGCACACACTAGAAAGTCATTAAGCTAAATATTAAAAATGTTGTTTTATACTTTTAGAGATATAAATAATTTATAGTGTGGAACTGACAATCAGGATGAGAAGCAGGGAGTGGCTGCAAAATATCTCTGGCCAGTGTAAATGTAAGATCTCACCGATTTTAATGTATAGTCCTGTGATTCATTCATGGTACATTGAGGTACATTATGCTAAAGGAATAAAACAATGTAAGGTCTAGTTGAAGGGTCACCAAAGATTCACTTGGGCCAGTCACTTAACTTCTCAGTTCCTCAATTTTATAATCTATAAAATGGGCTCATTTGCACAATGGAATGAGCAGAGGCACTTTGAGAATATGGCTGTAATAGTAGTAGGAAAAACAAAGGTAATGCAGTGGACCATGGCCAGGTTAACCACATTGCTTTGTTCTTAATGCTTATGAGGGTAAAATTGTGGGACAGATTCCAGGAAACAAAATTCTACTTTAAAAAAGCTCTTAGAAGAGCATGCTTTGCTGCTTTCTGCATATCTGTTACATTTTTCTCACCTTAACTGACTTTTTTCCTCACCAAAAACTTCCATTCCTTCATGATTTTACTGTGTATATGTCTCATCATATATTTTAATTCTCACTCATATCTTGTTCATTTCCTTAGTGGTTCTTAGTTCAAATGTCAGAGAGGGGAAACTTATTAGTCCAGTTTATTTTCCAGTGCCAAGCCATGGATCATATGTCACTAGCCAGCAGGAAGACTGGCTGTTATTGAGATAGTGCCAACCCTGGTCAATGGAGGTCAAAGGTTTATGATAGAAAACATTGTTGTGGCAGCAAGAGACCCGAGGCATGGAAATTTCACTACCAGGGGCTCGTGGTCAAGTAGGTGCTGATGGAAATCATATGTTCATCTTGACATTCTGAACTACTTCCAGCTTCTTGAAAGTGATATGATCTTTCTTTTCTCTGGGTCTTTGTAGATACTGATTTTTCCTGTTTCATTTCTCTAATGGATCTTGAACTTTGCTCAATAAATAAGCTTACTCCCTTGATTTGAACCTCCAAAACCCCTTTCAATATGGAACTCTGCCTTGGCATTTGCCCATACACGCTTTCAATGAGCTGTGCTCATTGTGAGTTGGGGAAATAGAATCTTGACAAGTGAGTTGGAGAAAACTAACATGAATAAAGTGTAAATACTTTCTTTGATTGGGTAAAAGCTGTCTAAGCAACATCATGCTACCCTGCAGATATTTCTTCCACTTTTTGATTTTGTGATGCATAGAAACAAGCAAGCAAATAAATAAAAAGATCAAACTCTGGGAGAAAGGAAGATGAAAAGGTAAACAGAGAGTATCTCTTTCATTAGTATGCAAAGAGCTGGAAAAGTGAATAGGCTGAGAAAAAGAGGAGACCAAATCTTCTAAAAAACAAGCTGCTCAGGGAAACTTTGTTGGAACAAGCTTGACATTGGAGAACAAATTGCTGAGAAGTGATTTTGACTGTCTGAAGAGGTAGAACTAGTGAGGAAGCTCTTGCATTTGACCTTAGATTTTTTTCCTTTCAAAAGTGTATCTAAAATATTTTCTGCTATAATAGTTAATATGGTTTAAGTTAATTTTTTAATAACATGATTTTTGGAGCTAAAAGGAGATAAAGTCTACTTGTCTCTATGATAAGCTAACTAACCAGTAGTTGAAAGCCTTCCAGCTTGGGTCATGTGACTGACACTCTACTACCACCTTTTGGAAGCTCACCTGTCTGGTCCCTCCGTTTGAGTCATTATTAAACTCAACTCATTAACTGCAAAATTAAAGATAGTAATCACAATGTGAAAACGGGTAGATGCAGTAATGAATGTGATAATGGAAAGCGCTAGGACTTCTTTCACTTCTGAAAAAAAGAAAAAGAAATAAAAACATTAGCTTTCATGTATTAGAGGGCTGAATTAAACCCCAGTTTTAGGATCTACCCTTTATGTAACCTCAAAAAACTTTCTTCAATCATTTATTCATTCATCCATCAGATATAGAATGAGTATATAAAATGAGTGTTCATTATGTGCCCACAACTGTGCTAGATACTAAACACAATGATAGCAAAGCAGGGGAACCCATGTCCTCCAGAACTCTAATCCAGAGACTACTGTCAACTTGTATTTTAAATATTAATAAAGTTTTATTTCTCTTTTTTTTAAGTTGGGAGATATATGATGAAGTAGTTTAATTCTTTCCCCCAAATTTGAAGGGTTATTATGAAAATGAGATACTTCATAGTACATGGTATAAGTACTTCACACATTGCAAATATTTATAATAAGTGGTATTTATTATTTCCAGTGTCTTCCAAAATGTTTAGTATGGGATTATAGTAGTACTAGTAATAAATATTAAGAATAAAGTGAAATTTTTAAATTACTCAAGTCAGAGAGATAAGTGCAGTGGGTGAGATACAATTTGTGTCATATATAAGAAGAATAATGTTTTCCCAGTGATCATATATGCCATAAATTCTTTTTTGGAAGCTATTGGGAAATAAACTATAAAATATATAATATTAATTGTTCTAGAAAGACTTTATGAAAAACAGGCTTTTATGAGCTATTTAAGTAAGGGGAGGGAGAAAAGTAGATGAGTTTAGATAGGGAGGCTGTTCTGAGTTTAGAGTGCAGCTTGGGAGAAGGCTTGGCTGTGGGTGGAAGTGAAATGCAAATAGGAAGAAGGCTGTTTGCACATGTGCTCATAGAAGCAGAGTGAAGCTCCACAGAGGGATAAAGGAATTTAAGGGGAATGAAGGATAAAGGAGCAGTGATTAAATAGATTCATCCAAATCCAAAGTATAATAGATGACTCCAAAGTGAAATAGTGTACTCCATGGTTAAAATGATGGGCACAGTGGAGGGAAGGGGACTACTGAAGTCAGAGAGTACCCTGGTGGACTGTGAGAGAGGCTTACTTTCTAGAGATCAAAAGAAAGACAAAAATGATAGGAAAGTGTCAGTTCTTGGGAATACTGCTTGGAATTACAGCAGTTTGCTGCCTGTTTTGTTCTGTTTTAATTGTGATAAAATGTATATAACATAAACATTTTAAGTGTACATTTCAGTACAGTTACGTATATTCACATTGTTTGTGAAGCAGATCTCCAGAACCTTTTCATCTCAGGGAATGGGGAAACTATATACCCATTAAACAACAACTGCTCCTTTCTCCCTTGCCCTCTAGCCCTGGGCACATACTTTGTTTCCATGAGTTTGACTACTATTGGTCCCTCATATAAGCAAAACCATACAGTAGTTATCTTTTTTTGTGACTAGCTTATTTCATTCAGCATAGTGTCTTCAAGGTTTACTTGCCTGTTCTAAACCCTTGGGAGAAGTGTAACTAATCAGAGAAGCTACCTTGGTGATGGTAATGACTATAAACTTTCTTCCTGGAAACTTGAGGGAATCAGATCTCAACCAGGGCTGTAGGAATTGGGGGGCAGAGGGAAGGATAAAGAGATGGAGGGGAAACAGCTTAGACAGAGAAGAGTAACAGTAATATGGATGACGCTTGGGAAGCAAATAGAGCCTGAAAATATAACCAGAGGTCACCAGAAAAAGAAAATGGGAATTGGGAACATTTTATACTGTGACCTAGATTGAGCACTGGTTCTATGGAGTGAATAGGAACTCCCCATGGGGACAGTCTAGTTTGGACTTTGACGTTGGACAAGGACTCTGGAGAGCACGTCTTTAAAACAGGCCATGTAAAAAACAATCCAAGCTTTTACCCAGGCAAAGACTAATTTCTAATTAAGTCCTAAAGAGGAGACTGAAAGAAGAGTGGACCAGATGATGTGGGAAATGAATCAACTGTCTGGTATTGTGTGCTTCTTGGAGCCTTTATATGTCACTGTCTATGTCATCTTTCATTCAAATGTAGACTGTGAAGAATTGTAAAAATATGGCCATATTTTCCAGGATGATCTCAATTAGTGTGTGTTGATGGGAAAATTTAAGATTATTGTGCATTATGGGAAAGTGTAGTTGGGTAGACACTGGGAAGATTTTATAAGTATAGCACAGAGCACTAGTTGTTATTACTTGGATTATGTAAATAAGTTGTTTCTGAAGCAGACATAGTTCTTCAGGTTATTCCTGGAATTCCTAATACCTTAAACTATGAGTAGATTAGGCCAACACTGGTAGTATTCTTTAATTCATTTATTCTTCAATCTATTCTATAATTTTTTATTAAGTACCTACTGTGTGCCAGGTCATATTCTAGGTGTTGGGAAAATAGAGAAAGATAAAGCTTCTGCTCCCATGGAGTTGACATTCCCTTGGTAGTGGACAAGGAGTAGAAAATAAGAAGAAATAAGTTATTGAACACACAAGATAATTTTAAGTCATGATATGTGTGATACAGAAAATAAAATAAGATGATGTGATAAAAAGTCATGAGGTGGTGTGAGGCTTGGGTAATAATGAAAGACTCCTCTGGGGTGGTGACATTAGAGCTGAGACCCTAAAGACAAGAAAGAAGTCAGCTGGCAGTGGGGGGATGGAGGGTGGCTGATGGAGGAACAAATGCAAAGGCCTAAAGCAGAAATGAGTTTAAAGAGGTCTCTGAGGTAGGAAGAGAGTATGGTGGGGGAGGGAGGAGTGGAAAGAGTTGCAGTTGGAGAGAAAGACCTGGTCTGATCATGTTAACCATGGCATGGCACAGAATGGGAATTTTATTCTTAGTGTAGTGGGATGCCATTTGCTGAAGAGCAACATTTTTTTTTTTAAGACCAAAATACCGACTTTATTACTGTTAAATTGATATTGGAGAATGTAACCGAAGGAACATTATTCCTGATGAAGTTGATATTTGCTGGAATGTGACTAAACTATCAACTTTATTATTAATAAAACAAATATTGGAGAATGTGGGTTATATCTGTGGACAAGTGGGGGTCTACCCCTATAGACACATGGGGGAAGAAAGCAGAGAGGGCATGCTGGAAGGTCATCTATTGCAAAGGGTTCACTGGAGGAGTTTTAAGTAGGAAGTCACACTCTACAATTTCAGAAGTACAGGAAAAGTTCCTATGATTTGAATTCCACCATTAGAGATGTATTTCTCTGCTTCCTTCCTTGGTTTTTCAAACATTTACTGAGAATCTATCACCCATCCATCGCTGTGCTGGGTGCTGGTGATCCAAATAAGAGTTCCAACCCTCAGGGGTCTTCCAGTTTCATGATGGAGATGACAAATTAACTAGTGCTGCTGGAGGTTTGAACCAACAGAGGTTCTTTGAGGGAAAAAAAATCCATGTTTAGGAAAATTCTAGAATGGGCTGTTATAAATGATAAAACATAAGGTCTCTAAGGGAGTAGTATGATGGTAGAGATTTGGACAGAAAAGCAAAACTGATCTGGATAATAAAATGTCAGGAATTTGGGGTTTTCATATTGGCCTCCAGGACTTGGAATAAAGCAGGGGGAGGAGTGGGAAGCATTTCGGAAGCAGAGGGGCCCAATATGGCAGGCGGACTGGGTTCTCGGGAGAGAGGAGCCATTTTCAAGAAACTGGGATGTAAAGTTATTTCCTGCCCTGGGCTGGAAATTATCTCCTATTATTTATGACATTATTTTGAAAAAATCTTTTATGTACAACAGTCTTGTATTCCTGGTAAATTAGAGGCACACAGAAGAAAGGGAAATGTCTGTTCTGGGGGTGAAATGCTAGAGAGAGACCTGTAGCTCGTAGAGGTAGGACAGTGAAAGGGAACAGGAAATCAGAGTGAGCAGTGGCAGGGATATAAGCCCCTTGGAAATGCAAGCAAATAGAGGAGACTGCGGGGGGCTTTCCCCCTGAGCCATCTTATGTAGGTATTAAAGGAAAAAAGTGATACTCCAGAGGGACTGAGGCCTTGGGAACTCTTGGGTGGTGAATATTTGGGTTACACAGAAAATTATTGCATAGAATGGTAAATCTGCATAGAATCGATAAACTTGGCACAGAAGCCTGGGGGTTAGGGAAAGTTCCCAAGGAGGGCAGTAGAAGTTAGCTGTGAAGCTGAGGACGGGGTGGGGCGCCGGGGTTGGGGGGCAGGCTTCCCAGGCCAAGGAAGGTGCAGAAGCACACAGCTGTTCAGGCAATTGCAAGTTAGTTCCTAGTACCTGAAAAATCAGACTGAAGGTGGTGAGACTGAAGGGTTAGTGAGCATCAGATCCCAAAGAAGTTTCTAAGCTGTGCTCTGGGCCCTATCCTGAAGGCAGTGGGGTGGCAGGGGGAGGAGGTTTTCTGGAGGATTTTACAAGGAAGTGACCCATAAGACATTTTTGTTGAAGTGTAGTTGATTTAAAATATTATATTAGCTTCAGGGGTACAACATAGTGATTCAATATTTTTATAGATTATGCTCCATTTAAAGTTATTACAAAATAATGGCTGTATTTTCCTCTGCTGTACAATATATCCTTGTAGCTTATTTATTTTATACATAATAGTTTGTATCTCCTAATCCCATACCTCTATGTTGTCCCTTCCGCTTTCCCTTCCCCACTGGTAATCACCAGTTTGTTCTCTGTATCTGTGAATCTGTTTCTGCTTTGTTATATTTCTCCTTTGTGATATATTTTTAGATTTTGCATATAAGTGATAACATCTTTTAAACTGTGTTTATGCAAAGGACGGCTTCAGGAAGATTGAGAGTTGATTAGGAAATGAGTGCAGGCTTCTTTGGAGGCTCTTCCCACCTCTCTGCCCTCCTGTTGTAACTTCCAATCATCCCAGACTCTCAGGCCATATCCTGGGGCCAGGATGCCCTCCTGCACCTTGGGGCATCACATGACATGGTCTGGTCTTACTGTCCTCCCTTCTTTTCCTCATCACAGATCCCTGGTCACCCGTCCAGAGGCCTTGTTCTCTGCTAAAGAAGAGCTGGTGAAGAACTTGCTCCTTCTGAGGAACATCTTCTCACCAGGGCCCAGGGGGGTGAACTTGCAGTGACTCTGTACCTTCCCCAGACCACAGTCTGTGCTTCATGTCCAGCACCTGGCACCTTGCCTGGGGTGCAGTATTAGGCCAACACAAAAATCTAATTAATCATTGCAACCACTTTATCTTGTTCCAGTTTAGAGATGAAGAAAGATTATTAAGCTTATCCAGGGTCATATACTTGCTGAGTGGCCCAGCAAGGATTTAAAGGGAGGTGGTTGGCCTCCAAAGCTCAGGCTTGTCATTCTATCATGATGCACTGCTTGCAGAGGCATAATTAACATGAACTTCAAAAAAGAAGCCAGCAGTGTGTGTCATTTCCGTATTCTGGTAGAGTGATGGAGAAATTCGACGTGGACCTAGGATAATTAAATGGATACATAACTTGTTGAACAACCATATATAAAGGCATTGATGGATGAGCCAATGTGGGCTTGGAGCAAGATGCCTCATGGCTAACCCAGTGTTAAGTCCTCAATTACGTCCTCCTCAGCAATTTTGTTTATGACTGGAATGAAGATATATGGGTAATATTTATTTAGCTTATAGTCACACAAATGCCAGAGGTATAACAAAAATGACAGACTCATAGTTCAAAATGATCTTAACAAGCTAAAATATTGGGCTCTATTTTCTCCAACTTTTTGATAAGAAAAATTCCATACATGAAAAATGTTGAAAGAATGCTATAATGAATACTCAGGTACTGAGTACTTAGGTTAAACCATTGTTAATATTTTATCGGTTTTATTTACCTATCTTTCTAAATATTTTTTCTTTTAACAATTTGAAAGCAAGTTGCAGACCTCATAAAATCTGACTGCTAACTACTTCCCTATCTTCTAAAAATACATCCTTCTCTATCACTCTAACAATCATACCTAAGAAAATTAATAGCAATTCCCTAAGTTCATAATATCCAGTCCATATTCAAATTAAAAAAATTTTTTATTGTGGTAAAATATGTGTAATATAAATAACATTGCTCTTTTCATCATTTTTAAGTGTGCAGCTCAGTGGCATTAAGTACATTCACATTGTTGTGCAACCATCAACCACCATCCACCTCTAGAACTTTTTCATCATCATCCTCAATTTTTGATTCACTGAATTTGATATGAAATTTTGTAGGAACAATACATATAATCTAACACTTGGATCTAAAAGCCAACTTCATAAGCACAAGGCTGAGAAGGTAGGAACATATGTGTAGCATGAATAAAAAACAATTAGAAATTTTAGTTGACAATAAGTTCAATAAGTTTGTGAGTGTCAAAAAGTGAGTGCAAAGTTAGCCTGAAGTATAGTCCTGGACTCAGGGAAGAGAGAAGTCTGTTTTCTTTTGCTGCTCAGACCCTACTGGGAATGCTGTGTCCAGTTCTGGGCTCCATACCATTAGGTAGTCAGAAAACTGTTGTCAGGAAGGTGAAGGGATTTTAAAAAGGCATCATCTGAGAAAGAGAGGAAGAAATTGGATATTTGGGGCTTGCGAAAAAAGCAAACATTAACACCTTAAGTAAGAGATGTCATTTTAACTGCCTTGGAATATTTAAAGGACTCCCATTTGGAAAGTAAATTTGTTTTGTCTAAGAGGTGGTTCGAGGGCTAATAAGAGGAAAGTGCCATGGGAAAGGCTTCAATTTGGTCTAATAATTTAATCATAATTGCTGGAGTTGATTGAAAGTGTTGCCTTAGGAAGTAGCTTGTTCCCTGTCACAAATGGCATTCACTGTAATACTTGGTAGAGGAAATCCAAGCACTGAGTGACTTTTTAGACAAGATGACTTTAGGGTCTCTTCCGGATTATGTTTTGTTTAAGATTCTTTTAGTTGCAAGAAACAGATCCAAATAGTTCCTTCTTAGGTAGAAGAGGAATTTATTGAAAGAATGCTTGAACTGTTGCATATGAGCAGTGGCAGGGATGAACACTGAAACTCAAGTAGGGCAGAGCACACTCTCTCTCTCTCTTCCCCTTCCTCCCTCCTCTCTTCCCTCCGACTTGCTCTGTTCTCTTTCTCACTCTTGTCCCACTCTCTCTCTAGCTCTGGCCTCAATCTTTCTCACTGATTTGGCAGCAGCCTGGTCAGAAAAAAAGGCTGCTGACTGTTTCTGAATCTTAAGTTGATTGGTTGAAAAATTGTGGAGAAATACTCTGTGTTATCAGTCAACTCTGGCTAGGAAAAAAAATGAGGATGAACAAATTGGCTGGAGGTGTCAAATTGTGAACTCTCTCAGGTAATGAGGGACCCTATGATGGGAGTTCAAATGCTACGAAGGACAAGGGTGAGTGTTAAGACCCTGTACTGCCTTCAGTGACATGAATGGCCAGTCCTGAAGGAAAATCACACCATCTGCAGAGTCCTTCATGGCAACCTCAAGCCACCCTGAAGGAGAAACTGCTGGAAGGTCACCTGGATGACCACATGAAATGTTGTAACATAGTTGGGGGCTACTGGGAAATCCCTGCTACCCACAGACTGGCCAGGAATGCAGCAAGTAAAGTAAGGCTTTCTTTTCTGAGAAAGTAGGAGGAACTGTGAGACAAGGGCAGTGGTGCATACCAGCTTAGGCTCTGCAAACATTTGCATTGTGGCTGAAAGCCAAGGGCGAGCCCTGAGACCATGGGACAGTAGCTGAGACTCCAGCGTTTTAGTAGAAAAGTCCATTCTTCCTTTATACATAGGGGAACTGAAGGTCCTCAATGTGAAACAACAATGCAGTGGCAGAAATAATCTCAAACATGAGAGTTCCCTGGCTCCTGATATTTCTTCTCTTCTCTACACCATCCTGCCTCTGAGAAATTGAAATGGTCCTATGGTCTTTCACCCCATGTCCTCTGCCTGCCTTTTGTCTGTGGAAAAACTTTAACCAAAGAATAGATTTAATCAAAGAAGTGAGAAAATGCAGAAACAAAGGAAAACAATCCAACAAGACTAAATAATAATAGTTTAGTCATTAAGCAAAGTCAAGGACCTTTAGTGCCTCCTCAAGGGCTATAGATAATATTCTGAGCCATATCCTGTGAGCTGTCTTACAGATACTGAAACCCTCACCAGGTGAAAGAAGTTAACTACATGATGACCAGACTGTAGCCACGACATAAGTTGCCACAATTCCGAGAACTGGCCTCAAAGAAATGGGGACAAACCAACCATTGAACTGAAGATTAATTATACTTAAAACAATCAAGATGACCCTGGTCAGACCACAGCTGACCAATTTCAAGATGATTGTAGGAGCTGACTGTGCTGTTTCCGCATGTGACCCCCTCCCTCTGTCTAGAAAAGCTCTTGCCCACTGATTGTCAGGGCGGAGTTGGCCTTTGGACAGGAGTCCACCCTCCCCACCTGTCACCAACATCCAAAATAAAGCAAACTTTCCTTTCCACCAAACTTGCCTCTTTATTGGCTTTTGAGCGGCGAGCAGCCGGACCCCACTTTCGGTTACAAAATGACCTTATCTCTAGAGAGGACCCGTATGACTTCCTAGGCATTTATGGTTTGAGAAGGACCCAGGCTTGGCTCTCAGAGGGAGGACAAATGTCCCCAAGAACCAGGTCATGAGGTCATTGCCAGGACACCAACTGAGGAACTTTCCATTTTAATTTTTGTACTAGTTGTTTTTAAATTTACTGAATATCACGTGCATGCACACTAATTTTACTATGAAATTATTCATCCCTGGGCAAATTCTACAAGTCATAGCAGGGAATTCAGAGAGAGCACATAAACACGTTACATGTCCCTGGGAGCTAAGTCCCCTCCGTCTGCTACTGCCCACCTCCTGGCTTTCCACATACTTTCTCTGTCTCTCCTTCTCCCTCTAAGGCTGACCTGGAACAGGACAGTTCCAGAAGGGGAGGCAGGCTTCAGAATGAATGGTTGTTAGTGCAGCTAATCTGGCTGTTGTATAATCCACCGTGAAAGTGGAAGTAGAATGATGCTGCTGATGCTGACGACAACAAAGATGAAAATGGGTTTCAGGTGTATCTGCTTTGCTGTTCTGAGAACGTTGTCTGAGTGCCGGGGTAACTGATGAAATGAGAGCTAAAGGGAGTGCATGCTGCTGCTTCTCTGAAAACCCATAAGGCGGATGTCAATGGTTTGAATGTTTCATTATATTTCGTATTTCATAAGATGCTGCAGGGTACAGAAAGAATCAAATGTAATGGTTAAAAAAGGAGGAGCAGGAGTGATGAGTCCTGGAATTGAAAATAATCATCACCCTTGGTTACCGTGGGTAAATAATAAAAACCTTGGGAGGAAAAAGGCGATGCCTGAAAATAGCAACCCTGACATGGACCTAAATAGGTCTACAAAAAACAATTAGGACAAAAGAGAGACAACCTTACTTTCTCTTCCCAAACATTGATGCCAGAAAATAGAAAAGGGGTACCATTTGGGAGAATTTGTTACAGAATATAACAGTGGCAACAGTGACAACAAACACGTTCTGGTCTCACAATGAGTTATGGATGAAACCTATGTCAGTGAAAAATGTGCCTCGTGTGAAAGCTACAGCACTTGCAAATATATGGCTTTTTTCCTCCTTGCATCTCTTGATATGGAACACATAATCTATGGGAGACATATGCATGTTCATGCACAGAATAAATCAAGAGTGAGCCCAGCAGGCTTGGGATGTGAAACAAGGCCAGGAAAGAGAGCCCACTGCTTTTCTGTTACAGCAATCTGATAGCCCCAAAAAGTTCCCGGCCATCTGTGGGAATATCTGCTTTTGAGGGTAGGCTTCTAGAGGGTAGCAATGTGTCTTTTTAATCTCGTCAGCAATACAACTTTTAAATGACTACTTGGATGCCAGAACTTAGGCAATATATGGGATGGTGTTACAACTTTCCCCCATTAAATTGTTTTAAGCACAAAAGGCTACCTGTTAGACAAATTGAGCACCATTCATGTGAAGAGCGTTGCCACAGGTAGCTCAGGTAGCATAATGTAGATGGTGTGCAGCTTGTTAAGGCAGAGACTTTCACCTTTTTTGATGGTGACCAACACTTAATACATGTTACATTGAGATACATTATACACACACACACACACACACACACACCCATACACACACACGAAAGATTTTTATGAAACAATAATTACCCTGGCTATGTGCAATGTTCCCTAATTTTCCCATTCCATTCCATTTTATTTCCTCCCTCCCTCCCTCCATTCCTTCCTTCCTTCCTTCCTTCCTTCCTTCCTTCCTGCCTGCCTGCCTGCCTGCCTGCCTGCCTTCCTGCCTTCCTTCCTCTGTCTCTTTTTTTCTTCTACATATTAAGTTGATTGTGCCTTCTGTTTGAACCACTCTGCATTAAGGGGCCTAAAGAGACACAGCAGAGCATCTGTGCTCTACCAAACAGGCTGACTGTAACCCCTAGGAGGGACGAGCCAGCACCAACACCTAGCACAGGGCATAGTGTATTAGTATCTGTAAAAAGATACTAATGATGCTTACTTCTTGGTGTTGCTGTGAGAATGAAATGATCTAGAACAGTACTTGACACATAGTTGGCCATCATTTTTATTGGTAATATTATGATTAAAGACTCAGTGGCAATTTCTGTCAAGCACAGCCAATTTACTTGGCCGTTCTCTTATTCGTTCATTTCGGCAATGCCTCCTACATTTCCTCAACAATGCAAAGCATTTTACATTCATTACAGTTGTTATCTTCTCAACAACTCTATGAGGCAGGGACTATTGGTCTCAGTTTATAGATGAGGTTTAGAGTGGTGGGCTACTTGCCTAACATACCATATCTAGTCCTTGACTCCAAAGTCTGAGCCATTATAGGGGGGAAGTGGAGTCGAATAGAAGGTATTTTAGACAGATAGATTGGCAATTGCAGAAGTTTGGGGGAGGATCCTAGCACTTTATTTCATACATGTCATTTCCCTTCTCACTTTTGGGAATACTGTGAATTGGATAAAGGTAAGGAAGGCAGACAAGATACATATCATTTGCAACATAAGAAAGGAATAAGAGAAGTATGGGTTTACCTTTTTTTCAAGTTTCCATACAGCTACTTTCTTTCAGAAGCTGCTTCTCCTCAGTCCTGTGGGTATGATACTGCTGCGGTGGGCAGACTGGAGTCATCAGAAGGGATTAGAACTCCAAATTTGATAGAGGTCAAGGAAATGTGGCAAGAGATGGGTTATCTGCAAAGCTGGAACAAGTGACAGCCAAGGTCAAATGGGCAAATCTGAGACAATGGAGTACCAAGTAAATAAGAACGTTTAAATGGATAAGGCTCTGGATCTGGTATTGTCAGGGAGTGCAGGTTGGATGGGCAGTGACTAATTTCCTAGGGTGAATTTTATCTGCCCAGTTGCAACTTTTGAATGGCTGGGGCTACCTACCATCTTTGGCCTAAGCTTTCATTTTTGAAACCCAGCTCTGATAAGGGTGGCCATTATAGCCACCAAGTTCAAGAGCTGGTGGCTCTTTCTTCATGCAAAATTCCACTCCTTATTAATTATAACTTAACCTGCTTATTGAAAATATCTTTTCCAATTTATATCCTCAGTGTAGTGAAGCCACATTTTCATATGTTATATGAAAATATTTCATGTTTATTGCACTTCCTGTCTGGTTCTCCAAGATGAGATTTGAAAATTAATTCACTCTTGCTTGTCTTGAAGGAAATCAAGGGCTGTCTACCTGTTGATCGTCTAGTTTGGTATCATGGGAAAAGAAGCTGCACTTAATGCCAATGGCCTGTTTCTGAAGGAGATGTTTAAGGTGTTCTTAATGCAAAGTGAGAAACCCTCTCTTGTGGAAACATGAAGGGAATTTCCTTTCTAAGAATGTTCTTGTTGCAAGTTTTCCACCCTATTCTGATTTTCCTGTAAAGTTTGCTGGACTTTTTACTGATGTATCCTGATCCATCTTGAGTTATATCTTCCCTACCTGGAACCCTAAGATTAAATGCCCTTTGACATGAATGACTTTCATGATCTGGTGCCTTCTATATGCCAGAGAGCTCCACTATTATCAATCTCCTTCTCCATTTCCAGGCAGCCTCTCACCATTCTTACCAAACTACCAAATATCCACACATATGTTTTTGCACATTTTCAAAATATTTAGCCTGGTACACCGTGAACCATGGGCACTGGTCTTAACAAACCACTTGGTATTGACTGACTAATAGCTTAGTTCATTAGTATTTCACATTAGCATTCCAAATCATACATTTCTGGGAAAAAGGAGATATTTCTTAGTACTCCCTATTGGTACGAATGGGAGGTTTAGAATCAGAATTCCTGGACTGTCCTTTGAATAACATGCTCAGCTCTAACACTTCCCTTCTGCTGGGGTCCACTTCTCACTTCACTGGGAACTCATGGACTCCTGTCTGCTTTGTAAAGCTCTTCTTTCTCCACTGCTCATTGTTACTACCGGCAGTTTTATTCTGTTGGTTTCTCTGAGCTGATGTTTTTACCTGTGAAATGTCCTTGCCTCCTTTATTGTCTCTTTTTCTGCTGATCTCTAGTATATCACCAAACAAAGTTGCATGGGAATATATGTTTACTGAAAAGCTAGGGAAGTTAAAGAACATGGCAGTGACTTAGGAAGAGTATGTTAAATTCTCCTTTAAATATGACATTTACCACAACTCTATCCATCTTCTAGGGGAAAAGCACTCAAAAGTTAAACCCTTCAGAGAAAGTTCTCTCTAGTAGTGTTTCTCAATGTCAGCACCATTGAAATTTTGGGCCAGACAGTCCTTTGTTGTGGGGCTGCCCTGTGCATTGTAGGGTGTTTAGCAGCATCTTTGGTTCTATCCACTGGATGCCGATAGCACTTTCCCAGTTATGATGACCAAAAATATCTCCAGACATTACCAAATGCCCCTGGGGAGGCAATATCACCTGTGGATGAGAACCAATCCTCTCAAGAGAATTACTCTTCAAAATGTGGTCTACAAAGTAGCAGCAGCAGAACCACCTGGGACCCTGTTAGAAAAGCAGACTCTGTCTGTGCCCCAGGGGTACTTCATCAGAGTACATTTTGACATGATCCCCTTATATGGACCTTAAAGGTTTTGCAGCCCTTCCCTAGAGGATGTCTCCCATTCGGTACCTTTTCTACTCTATGATCAGATCCACTGT
The DNA here is from genome assembly GCF_028023285.1 of Balaenoptera ricei. Classification (NCBI taxonomy): domain Eukaryota; kingdom Metazoa; phylum Chordata; class Mammalia; order Artiodactyla; family Balaenopteridae; genus Balaenoptera; species Balaenoptera ricei. The sequence continues at coordinate 32,312,665 of NC_082643.1, forward strand.
TTTCTCAGATCTCCTAATCTTTTCTGGATAAATTCCTACCTTTTGAGGGAAGTTCCTCAAGTTGCTCACAGGTATTTGTGTTGACTCAAGAGCCATAGCCTTCCCCCTTCCTTCTAACAGATCTTTCCCTCAATTTTGATTTATTAAAGCTATAACAATGCTCCAGAGGCTCTAGAATACTATCCCAGAAGACGAGCCTGGGTGGGAGAGGGGAGGGGGAATTTGGGTCAACAGGCCTGTGGGGAAAGCTCAGATGGGTACTGACACTCCATGTCTGTCCACTTTGATGTTTCCTTGCTTGTAGGATTTGAAATTAAGCCTAGGCTGGTTCTGTAGATAGTGCTGTTATCCATCATGAACTTATAATACACTTTGTAACCCATGAAATTCAGCATCTATGAACTGGCACTAGGAAACATTGAAAGTCTATCAATCTTTTACCAATGACTCTCTTCATTTCCAGCAGTCTTTTAAGTTTTAGAGTACACTATCATTGGTTAACACTCCTTCCCAATGAATTAATTTACACACTTGAATACTGTACCAGCAGGGCTAATATACCTGTCTTATTTTGACACCTAATATCCATTTTCTTTTAAAACTGTTGTTTGGTCATCTATTTTAATATTCTTGAAATTTAGAACTGGGGCATACACACACTTTCAAATACTTATACCCTTTACATCTCAATTCATAGGTCATTGTTTAACAGTTAAGGCAACTAGTAGAATACACACCCACACATGTTCACATACACACAGTTGTCAGTTGCTGGGAGACAGTGTGAAAATTGGGAGCCATATAATTATAGACTTAATAGGGCTGGGTATAGTGTGAGACAAGAAACTTACCTAGGGCACAAATACTCTCTCCCAGGTTCCTGAAAGTGCTAACTCTGGTTCTCACCCTGAGACCTAGTGTCTCCATTCTGTGAGTGTCTTGTCTTCTTCCAGAGTCATTTCTGTGTCATCAAAGTCATGGATAACAACCAATGTCCCTATTGTTTCAACATTTTTGCTCATTGTTTTTGTTGTTCCCTACACTGTTTTCCTAGTCTCAACCCTTAGTCTTTTAATTTCATGAAGTTTGGCCATCCTGATTTCTTATCTTCAATGAAGATAACCCCAGTAACTTGAAGATTAGGAAAGATAGGATTCAGAAGACCAGACTTAGAATTTTGTTTCCCGGATTCATTATCCCCATATGCCAATTATCAATTTATTGCCATCTCACTCCAAACCCACTCTCCTTTGCACTGTTTTTTGATACTGAATCTGGATCCTATACAGATTTCTCATTTGCCAATTAGCTTCATGTTAAGCTTTATCAGTAGAGGATGCTAGAAGAACTCAGCGTGCACCCCTGGTTCTGTTGCCTTTCTTCTTGCTTCTACAGTGCAGTGGCTGGCAGGTACTTTCATGTGTACCTTCATGTGACAGACCAAATGATACACATTCTCCAGCAAGTTTTTCTGGCACTTTAACCAACATCTTCTCCGTGAGTTTTGCAGGCATCTCAGCAAGTGGCTTTTCAATGAACACCAGCACTCCAGTGGGCAGCTTCCTTGACAGTGCAGCCAGGGAGACTCATGAGTGTTCACCCACATCAGTGCCCACCCCCAGCAAGTTTCTCTGGCACTCCAGAGGACTGTCTTCTGCTTGACAGTCCCACCCTGTGGTACCTCCGTGAACTTCAGTGTCTTCCAGGGCTCTGCAGCCACACCCTCTCCAGCAAGGTCTACATCTCAGTCTTGAGGAGAGACGAATCGGGACTTCCAAGTTTGCTTCTTTCTTGAGAATTCTCTCTCATTCCTACAAGTAGCAGCTAGTCCCTTCTTCTGCTCTTTCAGTAATCCTTAGGATTCTCTTTACCCCTTTTAGTATTATTCCTCTTTTGCATATTTAATAATTCTGTATGTAAAATTTTTCTGTTCAGATTGGTTGGTGTAGTTTCTGTCTCCTGACTGACTCACCCCCAGTCCAAAAGAGAGGATTTACTAAAACCTGAATCTACTCTGCTTTTAGAAGGTGTCTGCAGGAGAGACAGGGCTCTTATAAGGATCCTCACCCATTTCCTTGTAGATAGATTAGAAATGGCAGTCCTGAGTGGAACTACTTGGAAGTAATGAAGGGTTCATTAAAAGGCGGTGTTCACCAGTAAGTCTTTGCTACTTCAGCTTGTCTTTCTGGTTCCTTCCTTGTCACCTTCTCCCCTTCTCTAGTTGATTAGAGTATCGGTTTGGATCCTATCTGCAGACCTTTGATTAAGCCTTAGGCTTTCCCTGAGATTGATTATCTATCTATCTATCTATCTATCTATCTATCTATCTATCTATCTATCATCTATCTATCTATCATCTGTCTATCTATCATCTCAAGGAAATATATAAATCTATATGTATAGATTAATATGTATTACATATACATTTATATGTATATGTATATATTGTATATATAGATAGATATTTCTGGGAAAGCCTAGATTATATATATATAATATATATAAGACTAAATGTTATATATATATATATATATATATATATATATATATATATATATATATATATATATACATACATACACACACGCACACACACAAAATCAGGGTCTCCCTGGAGGAAATCACAGACTCTAACTTTTGTTTATTTTATTTTGTTTTTGACAATTCAGAGTCACTGGAATTGGTTTTGTCCATGGTTTTCTGCTCTCAATGAAGAGTCTTTCTGAGTAAGTGCTTGTGTGTATCCAGTATTAATGTTTTCATGAGTAACCATTCTGAGAATAATTGACTAGCCATTCTCATATTGCTTGTGAGGTTTAGTGGGAAAATATAAGATTTTTCCATTCTTCAGTTATGATTTTCTTGCCGGTTGGATCAAGGGGCCATCTGCTTTATAGAAAGAGTTTTTGAATACTAACTTTCACGGGACTCTGATTAAAGTGATTGGGTTTAAAATATACACCAGCTTTACCATGTCCTTAATTCTGAGTTTGGATCTAGCTAAAAAAGGAGACATTTTAGTTTTTAGAAATAGGTCTCATATTTAATATACATACTTATGAAAAATAAACTATACATCAGCATTTGAGCCAATGGCCTTAGCCCTAATTTATAGCAGTAAAATATTGCAACACTGATTTCTGACTGATAACCTTCATAAATGGACTGCATGCCTTCCAATATGTTCTTGGCAAGTATACCTCATTTTATTTTCCTGTTAATAAAATTGGCATAGAATTACATTGGGGGGGGGGCCATATATCGGCTGCATGTATATTAAATGCAAAATATTGTTGCTAATAATAAATACACTGAAGTTGGAAGGTTGACAGCTATCTAAACTCACACACTAACCTTAACACAGCTGCTCAAGTAAATGTTTGGTTTAACAAAGTGGCTTTCACAATCTACCATATTTCTTTTCTAAACTTTCCATGAGCATTTTCATTTGTACTTTGAGGACTCTATCTCAGGATCTTAGAGTAGCCTATGTTATCTGTCACCATTACACTGTCACGCCAGGAAAAGACAACTGTTCCATACATTTATTTGATACATATATCTTATTGGAATTTTTTTTTTAAAGATAGTGTGTCATTTCTAGATTTTGAAGATGTAAAATAGAGGTAGAACTCAATTTTTTTCCATCTTTATGGTCAGCAGCTTCATTCACTGATTTTGCATCTTAGTTATACTTTAGTGTGGAACAACCATAAAAAGTTCCATGCCAAATAAAAACAGCCTGAAAAATGATGTTTTCTGCTTATGGCATTAGTGCTATTATGGAACAGAATTCCTCTGTTTTGAAAAACAATAAAATTTGTTATGAAAATGAGTTTCCCCAGAGAATGCCCCATGACTGTAGGCTATTAATTATACAGTTTTATTATTATCTTTTGTTCCGAACAATAGTGCTCCTGAGGTCCTGTGGAACTTTTCTCCCATGCGATCATGTCGAGTTTTGATTAAGCATCATTATACACAGTTCATTAACAATGTATCTTAAAATTAGTTTTTGATTGAACATTTTTATTGGTCGTTTACTATAATTGATGGATTCTGTTGAAATTTCACATAAAAAATTTGCCAGGATAGTTACAGTATTTTTCATTATGCATCATTATGCCCCTTTTCCCTAAAAGAACACAAGTTTCTTTTAAAAAAATTAACTTCCAAAAATTAGATATTGATCTGTTGCCAAGGCAGTTGCTCCTTCCATAGTTCAATTAGGAGAGAAACAGAAACTGGTAATGTTGAATAGGAATAAGAAAAAATTGGGAAATTAAATAATCCTGTTAACTTAGCCCTCTTTTCCCTAGGGCTCAAGTCATACTTTAGGAGAGAAAATGAACTCTTTCAAGTTGATAAGGGTCCTTATAATGTATTACTGAACTTGATCAGTTTCACTGGATTCTCCAATATTATAATATTAATCTTAATGTTGACAACTTCCGTTCTTAGCTTAATCAAATGGTTAAAAGTAATTTGGCAATTGGTCAACTAATTACTTTTTCTAACACCTTTATATTTAAAGAAAACTAGAAATCTCTTAGTAATTATTTAATGTATTAGCAAAAACTGCCTTATAATTTTTTTATACTGAATTTATTGTCACTGGAGGTATTCAAGCAAATGCTTGATAGCTACACACTGGGAAGGAGAAAATGGTAAAATAGACCATCTTTAATATTTCTTCCAACTCTAACCTTTCATGTGATAATAGTAGAAAAAGTAGGACAGAGGTAGAAAAAGAACAGGAGATGGAGTCTGAAGACTGCTATTGTTTGGTTTCAGGCAAGTTACTTAATTTCTCTGGGTTTCAGTTACCTTACCTCTGAAGATAAGGACATTGAATTAGATGATGTTAAATGTTCCTTCCTACTGAAGCATTCCATGATTCTCTATTTTCCTAGTGGCTGAGGAATAAATGAAAGTCTTGCAAGAACCTATTTTTCATTGAGGAAACACAAACACGTGGGGTAGTGGAGCCCACTAACAAATGTTGGCAAATTTAAATTATAAAATTTAAATTATAAAATTCCAATGATTTTATAGTTTTGGTATCTATTACATTAACTTAAATATTTCTACCTAATCTAACTTTTTGCATAGATTTTCTCCTACTGAAAATACGAATAAGAAAAAAAGGAAAAAAGTTTTCTCGTTATAATTCTCTAGTTTCTTCTTTGAAATAGGAATTACTGCTGCCACTGAAAGCTTCTATGAGCTGGATCATGCTTTGTCGATGTCATCATAGAGAAAAGGTCCAATTAAAGTTTTCGGTGCTGAGCATGGGATATTTTTCAGAAAGGGAAGAACTACTCATTGCTTACTTTCTTAAATCTCATCTACTGATTGTCATTATCCTTCCCCTCATATCTGTTCTCCTCTTTTTCCCTTGGACAGAATATAAGGACTATTAGCTCACAAATACATTTCTAACCCTGGTGAAATCACATAGATTGAACAGTTAGAATTTCATCAACCACCCAGACATTTTGGGGGGCCAAAAGTGCTCAGTCTTCTAAAACTTGAAAGAAAAGGAACCCTAAATGTCAAGTCCATATTTTATGTGCTCTAGAACTCTCTCTTCCTCCTCTTTCTATTTCTCTGTCCCAACATTCTACTCCTTTAAACTGCAAGGCACCACTGCAAGGAAGGAAAATGTGCCAGGAATTCACTCTGTAACAATGAGTGGACCACACTTCCTCATTAACTTGTATCTCAGAATTTATTGATGATTACCTTAAGTGGTGGTTAACTAGGACAGGTTCTCTACCACATCTTCTTGCCCCCTATCTTGCAATTTAGGTGGGGAAAAATTATGGAAAAATATAATGTGAAGAAATTTAATGCATTGTAACATCAAGTTCACAGGTCAAGTTTAAAACTATATTGAAGTTCATTCACATGGTATTTTGATTTATTTCCCATATGTGAGGTGAATGAGCAAAGTAGATTTGTGAGCATTTAATGTTTTAACCGAATGGAGGATAATCACTATTTCTGCTCAAATGTAAAACAAAGTGATAAGATACATTTTATTGCCCATTTTATTGTGGGTTGAGGTCTACTGAAATGATAAGAATTTCCTATTTCCCTAGTATATCTTAACATATTTGGGTAAAAGAAAAATGTTCCAGAGTCAAGATGGCAGCTTGAACACCAACTAATTATTTGTTGGTGTTCTTAGCCAGAAGGGGAAAAAATAGACAAGTGTGACTCTAAGCAACATCTATTGAACAGCTTAATATATATATATGTATAGGGTTGTTGCTTAATATTATATTCTTCATGTAGAAAGAACAGAGTATGAAAACAGAGTTCAATGATCCAACCTGGGAGTAAAATGGAAAGACCAAAGTGTCTTATCTTTGGCCAACAATAAGGTCTTCTGGGGAAAGCATAGAACTTGATAGTTAATAATCCTGGATTCTAACCTTCAGTCTGTCTTGACCAAGTAGTCAATCTGTCTTGACCAAGTAGTCAAGGCAGACCTAGGCAAGTTAACTCATCTCTATCAGATTTACTTTCTTAGTCAGTGTATGGACAAAGAATTGAGACATCATTGGAAATCTCTGGCAGGGTGCCTAGCAGCCAGCAGGCACACACAAGGTAGTCATGGGTTCTTTCTCAGTTTTCTCATCCATGAAGTGAGCGGTTTCATCTATAACACAATCATTTTCAAGTTGTTTTTTTCTTTTTTTTGAAGCAGTAGAAAAGCTTTTGAATAACACCAACTAACTTTACGTGGAATCTTAAACTTCCACACAATCAGCACACAATCACCAATCTATTCAGCACCTTAAATCATTAACTATTTCTTGGGCCAATACACAATCTGTGTGGGTTACACATGACAATGGTCTCTAGTGTTTCACCTTCTGTTTCCTCAAGGTAATTCCCCTGACATTTTATGATTAAAGGGGGTTAATACTGATGTGGTGAATGATAACGATCCTTTGAAATTGTGTTGGAGGTCATGATTCTATAAATAAAGAGTGGCACACCTAACTGCAGACAAGCCTGATTCAGGCAGAATCCTATAACGGATGTCATTTATCTGTGTCACTGACTATGGGTGCTGGAATTTTTACTAAAATTACCATTTGGGGCCCACCCTGTTCAGATATCTATTTTTAACAATACACTAAAAGTTTCTTTTAATTCAAGACTATATAAAGACAAAAGAAGCATTTGGTTTCGCATAAATCAGACAATCGTAATAACTATATATTTTACTAAATATTTAACTTACTTAGACAATATCTATACTTAGCAGCACGGTATGGTTGGGAGAGCCTTCAGACTCAGACTAAACTAATTTTAAATCCCGGCTCTTTCATTTATTAGCTTTGTGACCTTGAGCAATTATTTTATCCTTGCTAAGCTACATTTTCCTCATTAGTGAAATGGAAATAAGAATTCATTCCTCATTTGGGTTACTGTGAGATTGAAAAGACAAAACCTGTTCTGGAGCCCAGCATTGGACCCAGCTCATAGCAGATGCCCTTTACCTATTAATTCATTTTTGCTTAAAATGTGGTGTGGTGCTGATGCTCACTTAGAGACCCTCCTCAACCAAAAATTGGAGAAACTTGACAACCAAGTTTGGCTAAGGAGCTGCACCGGTACAGCTTGGTTCCTTATCTTATTTCACTTTTCTTTTGTGTCAGTTATTGATCATCTCCAGAGTCTTGAACTGACTTTTACACTAATTTACAGAGACACTCAGGTTCTGTGTTATTAGTTGTTAAATGTTTACACACCACAAAGAAATAAATGTCTGCATTAACTGTATGCCTATCATCCTCTCAGCTACTAATGCTGCTGCACAAATTCATGCAGTTAGAACAAGAAATCAGCTTTCTTTCAAAATGTGCTCTGCAAAGTACCTGCTATTGTCATAAGTTTACCTAGGAATGTGCCATCTCTCCCTCATTAGATATCTTTTAGGTAGTAATGACTCAAATTTATACACCACATGAAAATTTTGGCTCTTCTGTGCCGACAGCACTAACTCTAGAGTTAAACTCTCACAAATTTAATGTGCAGACAAGACACTTGGGGATCTTGTTAAAATGCAGAGTCCAATTCAGTAGGTCTGGTATAGGGCCTGAGCTTCTGCATTTCTCACAAGCTCCCTAATGATGTTCATGAAGCTGATCTACAAACCTCAGTTTGAGTAGCAAGGCTCCAGGTCCATCCTAGGTCACCTTGTCAATCATCCACTATGGCCCATCCACCATCTCTTCTGCCCACCCACTTAGAATAAGCAGATTTGGTTTTGTGTTTATTTCTGTATTACAACCCAGCCATGTTTGAAATACCAACAGAACCAAGAAAACCCTACTGCAAACTTGGAAAGTTTCAGCTGTTTATCTCCAAAAAGTTATCTTCTAAAAGAAAAAAAGCAAACAAAAACCAACTCACAACCTTGTGTCAATTTTAAATGCTGACCTCCTTTTATACCTTCTTTGTGAATTTAATCTTTTTTCTGACGATCTTGTAAGTTGATTTTCTAACCACAAAGAAAGTAAAAATCCATCATGGAAAAAACCCATTCTTATGACTTTGAAAACTATTAAAATAACATTGGCTTGTGACTACAGCTAGCCCCCCGCAGGCCGAGCATTTATAATAACACACACTCTTTCTTCCCAACTTGCCTTCAACAGTGAGCCGTCTGTAAGCCCTGTTTAATCTATGAGAATGATGCAGATGTGAAATGGATCTTCATGGATTTATTAATCCATCAGTAGCCACATTAAAGGCATATCAGGTAACCTGTTGGTCTTTCTCCGAATCTCCCCCTCCCACCCCTAATCCTAAAACATGAGGATATTCAGAAATGTCATAAACTTCATTATTTTAAGAGCTGTTTCTTAAGAAAACTCTGGGCCAAGAGTTCTAGAATATATTATCGCTTAAACACAGATTTTCATTGACAACATTCTGTGGGCATTCATTTAATATTAATATCAAGCCAAGGAAATAATGGTCCTTGTTTCTTTCCTTTAAAATGACAGGAATAGTGGGTACTTGTTCCTTCTGAAAAACAGGAAATATCTAAGCCAGCAGTATTCACACTGGTGTCATTACTTGCATTACTTCAGTTATCAATTGAACCTTGCCAAATTCTCCACGATGCATCTGTCTACCAGGGAGGGAGAAGCTTGCGTGAGAGATTGACTTGTAAAGGTTATCTCAGGATCAGATGATATGCAGCTCCCTTCCTTTTAAAAAGTCTTGAAAGGCTGGGAAACCAGATAGTCACTGAGGCACAGAAAATGGGGGGCCTGGCTGTAATTTTCTGAAATTAGTAATGTAATATTTTAACATAGTTGGTGCAGAATTTGGACTTAGTTCTTCAGAAGGGATGCCTAAACCAAATAAGCACTCATCAGTACTCTTTTCTGTCACCTTGAAGCAACTGAACTCTGAGTATTTTCCAGGGGTAGAACTCAGGAGTCCATAGGAGTTTCCCAGATCCTTGAAGTTCTGCCTAACTAGTCATTTACAGGGTGGGAGTGAAGGGAGACAGAGCAGCCAGAACCAGAGATCTTGGATGAGTTCATCCGCAAATCTCAGGGAGACTTCTTATGGGCCCTTTTGCCAACATTTGAGTGGGTTGTATTTTATTTTGTCCCTTGAATCTAGACTGACAGTACCCCCCAAAATCTTGCCCTGGGGTCTGCACATTTATAAACACAAGAAAAAGAATTGTGGAGGCCTCAGTTTGTTCTATCGATTTGGAGAATGCTGCTGGGAATCCCGAGATCAATAAAGTACTGGCTTCCTCCCTTTCACCTCTTCCTTGCCAGTTTTTATTGCCCCAAATTTGCCTTTGTCCTTTTCTTCCCTTGCTCTTGGGGATCGGTGCCATAGGCATCTGATCTCTCTCTTCATCTCTTGGGGAAGAAAATAATCCTAAATGCTGAATGATTACATTTTAGGATTTTGCCAGCAATACATTTCAAGCTGGAGGAAAGAATGTGACTGCCTCTAGGTCCACCTTTCTTGTCTCTACCTTTACCTGCAACATGGCGTAAAGTGCAGGGCTTTAGGCTTTGTTTGGACAGGTTTGGCTATTGTTTTTCTGGTCTTGGCAGAAGCTTCAGTATATATTAGTCCACATGGCTGTGTGCCCACCCAGTATATTTCTTTCTGTGTGCCTGTTCCCCTCTCTGTTTGCATGTGTGTGCAGGTAAGGGGTTGCCTACCCATGCGTAAGCAAAATATATGCACCGTGGGTGGCTTCTGTATGAGAGAGAAGGATATTTATTTAAAAGGTCAAAATAAGGATGATAAAACTCAAATGAGGGTAAAATAGAAGCCCAGCCAGGAAAAACACTGCGATACTTTGATAATTGGCTTCTCCTCAAGATCCTCCTCTCTCTCTCTCTCTCTGGAAAACCACCTTATGCTGGACAGGCCTTCTTTTAGACCAACAACTAGACAACCAGTAGGCGACAGAGAACAAAGAGGTATTCTGAAGAAACTTCCTTTCATCTCCCATGGACTGAAGATGTGTTTCATTTATTCATTCTGCTGCAAGAAGACCCAGAAGCATGACATTTCTCAGATGCAGTTCTATACTCCCACTTAAGATGTCCTTATACTTCCTCGAATCTTTCTCTTCTCCTCACCCCCAGAACTAATACAGAAAAGCAAGAAAGTAAAAAAACATGCTCAGAATAAAAGGAAATTTGGATAAAGCCCTTTTCCTAAGTAAAAGGAATAAAAGTTCTTGCTTCTTCTACCACTACAAACTACTCTTGCCTCTCAAGAATAAATTACTACTGCTGGGGCATATATATCTTCCAGAATTTTCTCTGAGAACTGTTGTGGTTAGCCTCCAAGGGCACCCTCTCCTCTGCAACTCTGTGACTCCTTTCTGGATTCTGGCCTCACCTCAGGGGAGTGGCTGTGCCCTTCTGCTTGAGAAGAAATGCAGGTGATGTTGGTACCCACCCAGAGTGTACTTTTACATAAGAAACAACATTTCTTCAATGATCAATCAATGGCTTATCCAAACTGGATAATGGCTAAAGAGAGGCACAATGAACAGGGTAGTTCCCATCTGGTTGTTCATTTCCCTCTAATTTTCTAAAAAGAAAATTCAGCAGTCTTTCAGATGGGTTGAGGAACTCCCTGAGGGTGAATAGACGTGGAGTTGATCCATTTTAGCTTCTGATATTGGACCCACGTGAGGCATGCTCTTGATCCACACTCCAGCCTCACGTTTAGCCCTCTTCTCCATGGCTGACAGTCCTTACCCTGTTCTGAGGCACCATCTGTCTCCACAGCTTGCCTACACAAGGATGGAGTCGTCCTTCATGAGGCAGCCAGGACTGAAGCAACAGGCACTGATTCCAGACGACACAAGTGGTTGGGAGCATTGAGAGTCACCAAGGAGACTCGGAGAAGACCAGCACATTCATTATTGGAGTGGGATGCAACTCAAGGCAACCCAATACCGGTCTGATCTAAAAAAATTGGAGCCAAGTGATGGACACTGACTCCAAAAATGTGTCCATCACATTCAGGGATGTGAACAAATGTAATATCAGTTACCATTCACAAAAATTTTACTATAAGTTTTCACTGTAAACCACCAGACTTCAGTGCTTCTTTTGACTTGTGGAGCTAAGATAGGATGAAGAATGTGTTTTCTGGTGGCCAATGTCTCTAACTCTAGGATTCACGGTAAAATCAGAAAAAGGTACAGACATTTTCCAACTGTTTTCTCCCAGAATGACCCACTGGTTGACTATTCAGATACTAAGAAACCATTTCCCAGGTGCTATGATATTGCTGGCTATACTGAACTATCTCAGGCAATTTAATCTATTTAGTACTTCTTGTTTCAAAGAATGAAGAGAGGTAACATCTTCTATTGGTCTAAGAGTGGTTAAGAGACATATGACTGTAATGAAATTATCCAACAACTTGATTCTTTATCTTTTCTTCCTAATACTGACTCAAACTCTGATGAGAATACTCAGCATAATCCTTATCCTTCATTTTCTTCTTCAGTCTAATACACAATTCATCCCCAATGGAGTCCTCTTGATTTTTTGAATCTATCTCTTTCTCTTCATTTCCTCTATAATCTCAGTTCCCAGCCTCATCATACCTGCCATGAATGCTTTAATGGAACCTTAGCTTGTATCCTTGTCTGCAATCTCTAATCTCTTCAAATAATCCAGAAGAATTGGTTTAAAACACAAATCTAATCGCTCGCTTCACTCTTTCCTATTTTATTTTTCTCCCTGGCACTTATCACCTTTAAATTTACTAGATACTTTTCTTATTCATTTTGCTTATAATCTGCCCTTCCCCATTTGACTACCAGCCCTTGAAATCAGGAATTCTTGTCTGTTTCTTCATGGCTATAAATATTGAGTTTAGAAGAGACCTGGCATATACTAGGTGCTCAATAAGTACATTTGAATGTTTGATATCCTCTGCTTAAAAATCTACCTTGCCTTTCTGTTTCTTCCAGAATGTAGTACAAACACCTTAACACTGGATTTGAGAAACTTTGCATGCTGTCCTCAACCTAGCTTTCTACCTCCTTTCCTTGCATCTTCCTCTGCACACACCTTTTGTTCAGGTAACCTGAGTATCTTGTCATTCCTTAAGCTTGCCATGTTTTGTCCTACATCTCTGCATTTGCAAATGCTACTCCTCTCGTCTGGAAAACCCTTCCCAAGGCTGCCTAGAACACAGCAGATGCTGATAATTTTCTCTTCAGTCATCCTGTCGAACACTTTATTCACCCATTTATTCTTTCATTACCTGACCAACATCTGTACATTCTTTAAGACCCAGGTGAAATTTCTTCATTCCTATGAAGTCTTCCTAAACTCCCTGAGTTGGGATTGGTCACGTTGTTTCAGTGCTTTCATAGTACTTTATATATAACTCTATTTTTGTTCCTATCACATTGAGTTGTAATTTATCTTGTATGCTTCCTTTGTCCTCCTCTGGACTATGAGATACTCCAGAGTAAGGAGTGAGTCATTTACCAACTTGCCCCCAGTACATTTTACAGTGCCTGGAACATAGTAAGTACTCAATAAATGCTTAATGAATAAATGAAGAACTAAGCTATTTGGAATAGATACATGTTTGGAGAAGAAGGGGTCATTGTTTTAGATTGAGGATTCAGCAGATGAACTCCATACCATTCTATCCAGATACCTGAAAAATCTCAAGGAGTTCCTTTACCATTTTTATATGAAATGTATATTTAAGTATTACTAAAATAATAATATACCTTATGTGAAATTCTTAGAATAGCAGCAAAATAACAGAGAGACCTTGGAGCTATGGACCAAGTAATATAATAGTGAATTATGTATACTGAGTAAAGGACAATGAAGTCAGTGGAAAAATGTTTAGAGCTCTTTGGGTCTCAAGGATCTGCACATAATTCTCTAGGAAGTCAATGAGAATGATGAATGACTAAGTAGGACAACATATTGTTTCTAGAGCAGAGAAGTTAACCATTTCAAGACAAAAAAATACTATACAAACGTGATGATTATCCTCATGTTTATTTTTTAAAGTGATGAATGTGCCCAAAAGTGACTTACTTAAATTTAAATGTAATTTTGTTTTTAAAGTAGGTACTCGTGTTTCCTGAATGACAAAAAAGAACTACTCAGCCATTTTGTTTTCCAATCTGTCATTCATGCCTCAAATCCATGTTTTTTTTTTTAAATTTTAATTATTTATTTATTTATTTATTTATTTTTGGTTGTGTTGGGTCTTCGTTTCTGTGCGAGGGCTTTCTCCAGTCGCGGCAAGCGGGGACCACTCTTCATCGCGGTGCGCGGGCCTCTCACTATCGCGGCTTCTCCTGTTGCGGAGCACAGGCTCCAGACGCGCAGGCTCAGTAGTTGTGGCTTGCGGGCCTAGTTGCTCCGCGGCATGTGGGATCTTCCCAGACCAGGGCTCGAACCCGTGTCCCTTGCATCGGCAGGCAGACTCTCAACCACTGTGCCACCAGGGAAGCCCCATGTTTTTTGTTTTTGTTTTTATTTTTTTTCCAACCTGAAGCTGCCCACAGAGAAAACAAAATAGAACTTTTGAAGGACATTGTGAATGCGCAGATAATAGAGCTTTTCCCAAGAAACAGTACTTCTTAAATGAACTGACAATTTTCTTGGGTGGCACAAATGAAAAAACTAGCATAAAAATCTCTAAGCTTCACTTTTAGTGTTTTATAAGAATGGAGACTGGCTTTGACATATTTCTGTGTGCTTATCTTAATCCTCCAGGACTGAGAATTCCAAGCAAATTGCTGAACCTGCCATGTTTGCCTATTTATCTGTCTTCCATCTGCACAGACTATAGCCCTCACATTGTTCATTTGGGAGTCCCTGTGATTGTCCAAATGTCTATTACAAAATAGGGTGTCTTAGTCCTCTGGGGTGACTGGCCATGGTACCGACAGACACAGATGGTGAATGAATGCACTAATACTCTCTGTTCATGGTGGCAATTGCACAGAAATAATATATTAACTTGGAAGGCTTGCTTCCCATCTTTGTTACAGAGTTTTTGAGGTTATGTTTGCATGCACAAAATGAAGTAGAAATTTAAGGCAATTATCTGGGTAATATTTTGTGGGAAAAATTACTGTCACTTGTTAAATAATTTGTGATTAATTTTAATCTGAACTTGCTCAACCAGCAGACTTTCCTGATGGATTTCACCCCATTTATTCTTTAATTTACCCTGCCACATTTCCTGTGTAGTCAAAATCATAGTATACTTGGGTGCTTGAAATGCAAAGCTGTGTTTCCTGGCCCCTAAGGAGAAAAAAGAAAAAAAATGGCAGTGTTTCACTATAACTCAATTATTATATATAGGATGTTAAATAAGAGCTTAAGTTTTATTTATAAAGTAGGAAGCACAGTGTCTATCCCCACATAGGAACAGGACTGTGATGAAAGCAGTTTGTAACCTTACAGATGTGATGTAATTCCCTGGCAGTCCAGTGGTTAGGACTCTGCACTTCCACTGCAGATGTAATGCTGTTGGATATATTTGCAGATGGAGCAAGGATGATGATAAGGGATAACTAAAGAGATCTGGATGTATGTGAAATTTTCAGCAGGAAATGAATTCTCTCTTTCATTAATCAGATGCTGACAGTCTGGAGGTCATTTTGACATGTTATAAAAGTGCTATATACATATATAGTAAGGCAAGGATCTCTGCTCAGTATTCATTCATGTTCAGTATGTGAGTGTTGGCTGATCTTGCATGAGGAGGCAACACACATGAGAGCCATTTCTGCTTCCCTTTTGTCTTTGGACTCTTTTAACCCCACCTCCTTCCATTTTTCTACTTTGCTGTCCCTTCTGCTGACTTCTGGTGTAATTTTTTGTCTTTTTTTTAATCAAATTTCCCTTGAAAATTGTAAGAGTAACTCATGTTTCCTGTAATGAATAAAGCAATGTAAATATACAAAGAGAAAAATAATTAAGAATCTTCCCTCCCTGCTCACTCTGTACCCCTGTTCTTGATGGCCATATCCCATCAACTTCTACTAAGTGGTGATGTTAACAGCCTGTGTGAATCTTTGCATTCTTCTTTTCATGCTACACATCTATATGTACCGAAAAATGTATATGCACATGTATATTTTTGGCTGTTTTTACTTCTATGAAACTTGGATTATACTAAACACATCATGCTTCAATTTTCTTTTGTTACTTAAAAAATCATTTTGGATTCAGAGGACAGCCAAGATGAAGACATTGAAAGTTCCTGAATTCACCTCCTCCAAGGAACACACCAAAGCTACAGCTACATATGGAACAATTACCACTGGAAAAGAACTGATAACTGATTGGACAGGTCCTCCACAGCAAGGAATAAAAGGGCCACATGGAGACAGTTAGGAGAGGCAGAGACATGATCTCACCAAAAACTCCAACCCTGATGTTACAGGGTTGATCCACAATAGGGAGGGATCTCACAGGTATAGAGCTATTCCCTGAGGAATGAGGGATTTGTGCCCCACATTGGGCACCCTAACCTTTGGGACCTATAATGGAGAAATAAGGCCCCCAAAATTTCTAACTTTGGAAACCAACAGGGCTTATGTCCAGGGGTCCCAAGGGTCACATACAGACACAGCCTTGTCAAAGCCATGGGCATGCCCCTGCCCCACCCCCAATGCTCTTCCTCTGTGTCACTAAAACAACAGGCATGCCCCAAACTCAGCATGCTCTCACAACAAGTTGATGAGAATAGTTCACACAGGGGATGCCCCTTGATCACTGGTGTTGGTGGCCAGAAATGCTTGCATTCCAGGACCCCACAGGACTCAGGAGAAGACTGGATGAACACATTGACAACTTCATCAAAGGGATAGAAAATATGAGAAAGTAACAGATAGAAATCACAGAACTGATGAATATGATAACAATTAAAACATACGCTAGAAGGATACAACAGCAGATTAGATGAAGCAGAAGAATGAATCAGCAACCTGGGAGACAGAGAAGCATCCAAACAGAGCAGCAAAAAAGAAAAAAGAAAAAGTAGAGATGGCCTAAGGGACTTATGGTACAACATCAAGCAGAATAACATTTGCATTATAGGGGTCCCAGAAAGAGAAGAGAAACAGAGAAATGGGTAAAAGAATTATTTGAAGAAATAATGGCTGAAAACTTCCCTAACTGGGGAAGGAAATAGACATCCAGGTTCAGGAAGGCCAGAAAGTTCCAAATAAGAAACCAAAAAGATCCATACCATAACACATTATAATTAAAATATCAAAAGTTAAGGATAGGTCAAAGAGAGAATCTTAAAAACCTCAAAAGAAAAATAATTTGTTATGTAAAAGTGAACCCCATAAGATGGTCAGCTGATTTTTCATCAGAAAGTTTGAAGGCCAGAAGGATGTGGCATGATATATTCAAAGTACTGAAAGAAAAACTTCCAACCAAGAATACTCTACCCAGCAAGGTTATCATTCAGAATTGAAGGAGAGAAAAGCTAAAGGAGTTCATCACCACTAAACAGCTTTGTAAGAAATGTTAAAGGGACTTCTTGAGCTGAAAAGAAAAGACATTGACCAGCAACAAGAACACATATGAAAATAAAAATCTCAATGGTAAAGGCAAATATACAGTAAAGGTAGTGGATTAACCACTTATAAAGCTAGTATGAAGGTTAAAAGATGAAAGTACAATTAACTATAACTACAATAATTAGTTAAGGGATACACAAAATTTAAAAATGTAAAATATAACATCAAAAACACAAAAAAAGGGGAAAATGTGAAAATATAGAGTTTTTAGAATGCATTCAAATTTAAGTTGCTATCAACTTAAAATAGACTGTTGTATATATAGGCCATTATATGCAAATCTCATTGTAACCACAAAGCAAAAACCTATAATTGATAGTTGATACAGAAAAGATAATGAAAAAGGAATCTAAACAAAACAGTAAGAAAATCATCAAACCACAAAAGAAGAAAGTAAGAGAAAAAAGAAAGGAACAGAGAGGAACTACAAAAACAAACAGAACAATTAACAAAATGGCAAGCAAGAAATACATACCTATCAATAATTACTTTAAGTATAAAGGGACTAAATTCTCCAATCAAAAGACATAGAGTGGCCAAATGGTTAAAAAAACAAGACTCATCTATATGTTACCTACAAGAGAACTTCTTCACATGTAAGGACACACACACACACACACACAGACTGAAAGTGAATGGTTGGATAAAGATATTCCATGCAAATTGAAACACAAAAAAATATGGTATAGCTATACTTATATCAGGCAAAATAGCCTTTAAAACAAAGATTGTAATAAAAGACAAAGGAGAATTACATAATGATAAAGGAATCAATCGAAAAGGATATAGCATTTGTAAATATCTATGTGCCCAACACAGGAGCACTTAAATATAAAAAGCAAATATTAACAGATTAAAAGGGAGAAATTGACAGCAATAATAGTAGGGGACTTTAATACCCCACTTACATTAATGGATAGATCACCCAGAAAGAAAATCAGTAGAGAAAAATTCGCCTTAAATGACACATTAGACCAGGTAGACTTTATATATATGTATAGAACATGCCAACGGAAAGCAGTAGAATATACATTTTTCTCAAGTGCACATGGAACATTATCTGGGATAGATCACGTTAGGCCACAAACAAGTTTCAATAAATTTAAGAAGATTAAAATCCTATCAAACATCTTTTTTAACCACAATGGTAGGAAACTAGAAATAAATTACAGGAAGAAAGCTGTAAAAGTCACAAATATGTGGAGATTAAACAATATGCTACTGAACAACCAATGGGTCAAGGAAGAAATCAAAGGGAGAATTAAAGAAAAACCTTGAGACAAATGAAAGTGGAACTACAACATTCCAGAATCTATTGGATGCAGCAAAAGTAGTTCTAAGAGGGAAGTTCTTAGTGATAGAGTTCTACCTCAAGAAACAGGAAAAATCTCAAATAAATGATCTAACTTCACACCTAAAGGAACTAGAACAAAGCCCAAAGGTAGAAGGAAGGAACTAATAAAGATGAGAGAGGAAATAAATGAGAGAGTAAAAACACAACAGAAAACATCAATGAAATTAAGAGCTGATTCTTTGAAAAGATAAACAAAATTGACAAACCTTTGCTAGACTCACCAAAAGAAAAAAGATAGAGGGCTCAAGTATATAAAATCAGAATTGAAAGAGGAGAAATTACAATTGATACCACATAAGTGCAAAGTATCAAAGAGATTGCTATGAAAAACTATATACTGACAAATTGGACAACCTAGAAGAAATGGATAAATTCCTAGAAACATACACTCTTCCAGCACTGAATTGTGAAGATATAGAAAATCTGAATAGACCAATTAATAGTAAAAAGAACAAGTCAGTTATTAAAAAACCTACCGGGGCTTCCTTGTTGGTGCAGTGGTTAAGAATCTGCCTACCAATGCAGGGGACAGGGGTTTGAGCCCTGGTCCAGGAAGATCCCACATGCTGCAGAGCAACTAAGCCCATGCACCACAACTACTGAAGCCTGTGTGCCTAGAGCCCGTGCTCCACAACAAGAGAAGCCACCGCAATGAGAAGCCTGCGCACTGCAACAAAGAGTAGCCCCCACTCTCCACAACTAGAGAAAGCCTGCACGCAGCAACCAAGACGCAATGCAGCCAAAAATAAATAAATAAAATAAATTAAAAAAAAAAAAAAAAAACTACCAACAAAAACCCAAGACCAGACAGTTTCACTAGTGAATTTTTCTAAGGATTCAAAGAAAATTTAATACAATCATCCCTCAGTATCTGCAGGGGATTGGTTCCAGAACCCCCTTTGGATACCAAAATCCACCCCAATCATATCCCTTACATAAAATGGTGTAGTACATATAGCCCTCCATATTCATGAGTTTCATATTTGCAGATGAAACCCACTGTGTATTGAAATTGATCCATGGTTGGTTGAATCTGTGAATGTGACACCTGGGAATAAGGAAGGTCAACTGTATCTATCCTTCTCAAACTTTTGCAAAAAATTGAAGAGGAGGGAACACTTCCAAACTCATTTCATGAGGTCAGCATTATCTTGCTACTAAAATCAGACAAAGATACCACAAAAAAGGGAAAATTACAGGACAATATGCCTGATGAACACAGGTGCAAAATCCTCAACAAAATATTTGCAAACTGAATTCAATAATACATTAAAAGAATCATACACCATGGTCAAGTGTGATTTATTCCAGGGATGCAAGGACAGTTTAACATTGCAAATGAATCAGCATGACACACTACAATTAAAAAATGAAGAATAACTATCATATGATCATCTCAATAGATACAGAAAAAGTATTTGACAAAATTCAACCTCTGTTTATGATAAAAGCTCTCAACAACGTGTGTATAGAGGGAACGCACCTCAACACAATAAAGGCCATATATTATAAAACCATAGCTAACATCATACTTAGTAGACACCATACAAAAAAAATTAACTCAAAATTGATTAAAGACTTGAATTTAAGACTTGAAACCATAAAACTCCTAGAAGAAAACATAGAAAGTAAACTCCTTCACATTGGTCTTGGCACTGAATTTTTGGATCTGACTCTAAAAGCAAAGGCAGCAAAAGCAAAAATAAACAAGTGAGACTGTATCAGACTAAAAGGCTTCTGAACAGTAAAGGAAACCATCAGAATGAAAACACAACTTACTGAATGGGAGAAAATATTTGCAAATCATATATCAAAATATATAAAGAACTCAATAGTAAAAAAACAAAGTTCTATTAAAAAATGACTAGAAGATCTAAATAGACATTTTTTCAAAGAAGACACGCAGATGGCCATTAGTAACTTGTAAAGGTGTTCAATATCACTATCAGGGAAATGCAAGTCAAAACCACCTGTCAGAATGACTATTAACACAAAGATAAAAATAATAAGTGTTGGAGAGAATGTGGATAAAAGGAAACCCTCATTCATTATTGGTGGGAATGTAAAGTGGTACAGCCACTATGGAAAATGGTATGGAGGTTCCTTAAAAAAATTAAAAATAGAACTACCATATGATCCAGCTATCTCACTTTTGGATATTTATCTCAAGGATATGAAAACACTAATTCGAATAGATATATGCACCCCCAGCATTATTTACGATAGCCCAAGATATGAAAACAACCTAAATGCCCATTGATGGTTGAATGGATAAGGAAGATATGGTGCGTGTGCGTGTGCACACACACCCACCCACCAATGGCATACTACTTAGCCATATAAAAGAAGGGAATCTTGTCATTTGTGACAACAAGGATAGACCTTGAAGGTATTATACTAAGTGAATAAGTCAGACAGAGAAAGACAAATACTGTTTAATTTCACTTATATGAGGAATAAAACAGATGAAGAAACAAAACAAGACAAAACTAAACTCATAGATACAGATGCAGAGAACAGATTGATGGTTACTAGAAAAAAAAAAGGGTCTTGGGGGCTTCCCTGGTGGCGCAGTGGTTGAGAATCTGCCTGCCAATGCAGGGGACACGGGTTCAAGCCCTGGTCTGGGAAGATCCCACATGCTGCGGAGCGACTAGGCCCATGAGCCACAACTACTGAGCCTGCGCACCTGGAGCCTGTGCTCCACAACAAGAGAGGTCGCGATGGTGAGAGGCCCGCGCACTGCGATGAAGAGTGGCCCCCACTTGCCGCAACTAGAGAAAGCCCTAGCACAGAAATGAAGACCCAACACAGCCATAAATAAATAAATTAATTAATTAATTAAAATAAAAAAAGGGTCTTGGGGGGGTGGGTAAAATGTGTGAACGAGGTCAGCTGTATGGTGATGGATGGTAACTAGACATTGTGGTGATCATTTGTAGTGTATACAGATATCAAATTATTATGTTGTACAACTGAAACTAATATAATGTAATAGATCAATTTTACCTCAACTTAAGCAATGGGAAAGAAACTGGCATTGCATAATATAGAGATAAATGGTAAAATTCATGTTAATTACCATTTAAAAATTTAATTTTCTTTGCTTAGAATGACAATAGCAAATAATAGCAAAGAGCAAACAAATAGACAAGTCAAGAGACTGTGGAAATAAAGCAATAGCTTTACATTGGTAGTATCTTTAATAGCACATTTTCCCCCCACTTTTTGAACAAGGGCCCCCACATTTTTGTTTTCCACTAGGCTCTGAAAATTATATAACCAACGCTACCTAGCAACATATCTTATGAGTACATTGAGTTGGAGATTGAGGAAAGCTCAAAAGCTGAATCTTAAGGGTCTATCAGAAGTAGCTGGGAAAAGTGAGTTGAGGGAAATGGAGGAAGACATTCCAGGCAGAGGGAATAGGATGTACTAAGTCCTACAATCTAAAGAGAACATGACTCCTACAGAAAACTAGAAACCATTTAGTTTATCTGAATCTTGAGTTGAGCAGTAGGGTTGAGGGATCTGGCAAAAGATGAATCTGAACAATACAAGACAGGCCCGATCATGAAGGTGCTGGTACATATTTTTCAGGTGATGGGAAGCCAACAGAGGGTTTTAAACCAGAGTGTTACAAGAGAAGATGCATTGTAGAAACATCTTTAGTACCAGGTTTGATTTTATGGGTCTTATGCACAGAGCTCTGCTGTTGCCCTATGAGTCCTACACTGTCTAAGCTCCTGATCACTGACTTTTCCTTTCACCCAAATGTTGCGGTCCTAGTTGTCAAGCAGAGTACCATGCACTTGTTATTAGCTGTGCACTGGTTAGCAATTCCAGAAGAGGACTCTAAACAATTCTACCCATTGTATTTTGGTATCAGATTCATCAAGGAAAACAAAATTCAGTCAAGCATTGGGTGGAAAAGCAGTTTCCTTACATAGAAAAGAGACAGAGCAAGATCTACCTCAATCATGGGCATTGGTCCCCCTTGGCCAATGGGTCTCTCCCAGCAGCCAATGCAGGGAAATTTGCCTACATGCACCCCTCCTGTGCCACAGTGGAAGGAAACCTACTCCTCCTCATGGAGGACAGATATAACAGTGGGGCTGGCCAGGTGTCATATGACATACACACTTTAAGTAGAGACAAGACTACTCATTGTGCCTGAAACTGGGAAAGATATTCCCACATAAGGTAATAAACACAACACAGGCTGTGTGGGTTCTTTAACGATTGGTAAGGCCCAAGGCGCATTCTTAGGTGGTTGAGTGGGAGTTGAAAAGCTACTGGTATGAAACTGCCTTAACCAAAACTATTTATCCAAAACTATTTAAGTGCAGTTCAAATGCCATCTCCTCCTTGACTCTTCCCGGATCATTCTAAAAAGTATAAAGGATATTCATTGGAGAAAGGATAGTCTGTCCAACAAATGGTAACAGAATTATTGGATATGCAAAGAAAATAAGCTGTGATCCATATCTTGCACCATATATAAAATTAAATAAAATGGACCTGAAATATGAAAACTAAAACTAAAAATTCTAAAAGAAGACATAGGAGAAAGTCATCATGATCTTGAGTTAGGCAAAGATGTCGTAGATATGACACTGAAAGCATGATCCAAGAAACAATTGGTAAATTAGAATTTACTAAAATTAAAAATTTTTATTCCTCAAAATCCATTGTTAAGAGAATGAAAAGACAAGCCATAGACTGGGAGAAATGTTTGCAAGGTATATATCTGATAAAGGACTTGAATTCAAATATATAAAAACCTATAAAAAATAAATAGCAAGAAAACAAACAACCCAATTTTTAAAAAAATGAGCAAAAGACTTGAATATACAGTTCAACAAGGAAGATAGATTGATATCAAATAAACACATGGGAAGATGCTCAACATAATTATAATTGTAATTTCAGTTATATTTATTAATATTTTTATTGAAGTATAGTTGATTTACAATGTGTTAGAGTGATTCATAGAGTGTTAGAGTGATATATATACATTCTTTTTTTATATTCTTGTCCATTATGGTTTATCATAGAATATTGAATATAGTTCTCGGTGTATAATTGCAACTACAAAATTGAAAATAAAATCTCAGTTAGATACCACTGCCTATCTATTAGAGTGGCTAAAACTTTAAAAACATATGAAGGGTTGGGAAGGATTTGGAAGAACTAGAACTCTCATATACTGCTGGTGGGAATGTAAAATTCTACTACTACCTTGGAAGACAATTTGGCAGTTTCTTAACATGTTAAACATACAGTTAAACAGTTAAAATATGATCCAGTTAATCCACTGCAGGATTTACTCAAGAGAAAAGACTGCATATGACCCCACAAAGACTGGTACATATCTTTTCATGTTTATTTGTAATAGCCAAAAGCTATAAACAATGCAAATGTTCATCACCAGGTGAATGGATAAACAACTTTGGTATATCCATACAGTGGAATACTACTCATCAACAAAAAGGGAATGAACCACTGATACATGAAACAACATGGATGAATCTCAAAATAATTATGCTGAGTGAAAGAAATTAGAAACTAAAAAGAGTACATAATGATTCCATTTATATAAACCTGTAGAAAATGTAAGCAAAGTTACAGCGACAGAAAGCAGATGGTGGTTGACCACAGACAGGGAGAAGGGAGGTGGAGAAGAGATTATGGGGAGTTACCCCAGGGAGAGATTACAAAGAAGCATGAGAAAACTTGGGGCGTGTAAAAAATACATTCATTATCTCGATTGTGTTGATAGATTCACAATTGTGTATGTATATGTCAAACTTTTCAAGTTGTACACTTTAAACATATGCAAGTTATTCTACATCAATTACATATCAATAAAGATTTAAAAAATCATTCTGGACAGTTTTCCTGTCCAATAACATATTATTTTATTGACTCCATATTATCCCATCATAATACACCACTTTTTGTTCTACCTATTATTCCCTTTCAACCTATTTATAGTTTATTTTAAACCATTAGAAAACTATGCTGTAATTAACACACTTGTTCATATACATTTATTATTTAAATAGATATATTTACATTATTATTTATTATATATTCTTATTTTGTATAAATATTACATATTTATATATGTTACATTAGAAAAAATGACATAGGTCAGAGAATGTGTATTTTTACTTTTTATATATTTTATGTGTGTTTTTTTACTTTTAATACCTATTAGCAGAAAAGTTTCCAAAATGTTTTATAGCAATTCACATTCCCACCAAAATGAGAGTGCCACAAATAAACTTATTTACAAAAAGGAAATAGAGTCACAGATGTAGAAAACAAACTTATGCTTACCAAGGGGGAAAGCGGGTGGGGAGGGACAAATTGGGAGATTGGGATTGACATATACATACTACTATATATAAAATAAATAACTAATAAGAACCTACTGTACAGCACAGGGAACTCTACTCAGTACTCTGTAATGACCTATATGGGAAAAGAATCTAAAAAAGAGTGGATATATGTATATGTATAACTGATTCACTTTGCTGTACACCTGAAACTAACACAAGATTGTGAATGAGCTATACTCCAATAAAAATTAACTTTAAAGAAGCACTGAATTTAATCACTCTTAATTATTTTGCCAATTGGTAACATTAAAAATGTTATCTCACTTTATGTTAAGATGATATTTCTCTGTAATTTAGAGAGGTTGAGCATCTTTTCACACATTTATTGGCCTTTTACCCCCCTACTTTGCTGATTGTTCATATCCTTTTCGTAAAGCAACAGTGCTCTGTACATGGGGTCTTAATAAATACTGGTTGAATGGATAAAAATGTCTCAAAACTTAGAACTTTCTTTATCAATTGATAGGAGCTGTTTGTATACTGGGGGTGTTGCACATTTTTCCACAAACTGTATTGTTTTCAGTTTCTTATTTGTCTCTTGACATTGTTTATGCCATACATTTAAGGCCACAAAAGATCTCTTGGTACATGATGAGTACAAAGCTGACAAAACTGTAAAACGCTCTGTAACTCGACATGTCTAATAACCATGTTGCTGCCCCATCTCCTCTCACACACAGCATGTCTAGTATATGTCCCCAGGTTAGATGAATGACTCTAGAACAAAGCCTTTCATGTCACCTGTGGGCCTTATTTTACTAAATCAGAAAGCAAGGCACAGGTAGAAGAACAGCCTTTTCAGCCTTACAGACTGGAAATAAGAGTGAGGGTGACTGTTAGCCAAAATGAGGGGAGAGCACATTTTTCAGGATATTTAAAATGAGTAGTTAAGAAACATAAATGTAATAATAATAATAAATATATCCTAAAAATAAGTTTGGTTTATCTGTATAATGGAGTAGTTGATTTTTTTTTTACTAATTTAATCTCATTTATATGATGTTCCGTTCTCAAAAGAACTTAAAAAAAGATGGTAAACTCGAATACTGATGTTTAAGATTGCTACTAACTGAATTGTCTTCAGAATCCTGAATCACTTTGAGTTGAGATTTATAAAGCAGCAGTGCTGTGCACATAGGCCCTCACTAAATACTGGCTGAAGGAATAAATAAAAGTATCCCAAAAAATTAGAAGTTTAGAAATGGTTGGAAACTTTATGAAGTCTGATCCTCTCACTTTTCAAATGAAGAACTTGAGGTCAAGAAGAGTAGGTGACTTGCTGATGTCAGCCAATGGGTCTGGGGCAGGGTCAGGACAGAGAGAGACTCTGCTTTAGGAGTCCCTGCCCAGCACCCTTAGTTAATTCAAGACTTAATAAAACTTACCCACTCCTGGGCATATATCCAGAGAAAATCATAATTCGAAAAGACACACACACCCAGATGTTCATTGCAGCACTATTTACAATAGCCAGCACATGGAAGCAACGTAAGTGTCCATCGACAGATGAATGGATAAAGAAGATGTGATACATGTATAAAATGGAATATTACTCAGCCATAAAAAAGAACAAAATAATGCCATTTGCAGCAACATGAGATTATCATACTAGGTGAAGTAAGTCAGAAAGAGACAAATATCATATGATATCGCTTTTATGTTGAATCTAAAACAAATGAACTTATTTACAAAGTAGAAATAGAGTCACATGTAGAAAACAAACTTATGGTTACCGGGGAGAAAGCGGAGGGATAAATTGGGAGATTGGGATTGAAATATACACACTACTATATATAAAATAGATAACTAATAAGGACCTACTGTATAGCACAGGGAACACTACTCAATACTCTGTAATGGCCTATATGGGAAAAGAATCTTAAAAAGAGTGGATATATATCTATGTATAAATAATTTACTTTGCTGTACACCTGAAACTAACACAACATTGTAAATCAACTATACTCCAATAAAAAAAAAAAGTTAAAAAAAACCCCAAAACTTACCCACTTGACTCTAACCGAGCATTGGACAAATGGTGGAGAGAAGCTTGGTTTTGCTGTGTGTTTAATGGGAAGAACATACTACTGCTTCCGTGATTGATTCTTTGATAATAAGAGTGTGCTCTTACTTGTTCCCAGCATCTCAACTCAGCAAAAGAGGAAAGCTGAGCTGAGGGAGGCTAAGAGACTGGTCCAGTCACTTGCCAAAAAAGTTTTTAACCATCTTATAAAATATACGTGTTCTCCCTTTGCTGGCCCCACTTCCGGCACATCTCGGATGCCTCATCCAGCTTTCCAGCTTCATGAGCAAAGCAATCATGGGTTTCCTTGGCCCCATGGCCCTACTCAGAACTCCCCAGAAACTTAGAATCTCATGTGAGAAGAGGCAGCTGTAAGCACGTTCTACTTTAATTCTTTAAAAATAAACAATTTAAGTCGCTTCCATTTTATTTTATTTTATTTTATTTTATTTTATTTTATTTTAGTAATACATTTGCATGATTCAAAGACATTCAAAAGTAAATAAGAGAAAGTGTACAGGGAAAATTTTTCCTTCTGTCTTTATCTCTTTGCCAGCCAGTTCTCCTTGTAGGCAGATTAGGTTCCTTATACTTTCTTCCAGAGTTATTTTGTACATATACAAGTGCATGTGTGTGTGTGTGTGTGTGTACATATATGTATACTTATGTTTATTCATATTTTCTTCAAAAATGATTGCATTCTTCTTTTTATAAATTTATTTATTTATTTTTGGCTGCATTGGGTCTTCGTTGCTGCGTGAAGACTTTCTTTAACTGCCGTGAGCAGGGGCTACTCTTTGTTGCGGTGGGCAGGCTTCTCATTGCGGTGGCTTCTCTCGTTGTGGAGCACGGGCTCTAGGATTGCGGGCTTCAGTAGTTGTAGCATGCTGGCTCAGTAGTTGTGGCTCACACGCTCTAGAGCACAGGCTCAGTAGTTGTGGCGCACGGGCTTAGTTGTTTTGTGGCATGTGGGATCGTCCTGGACCAGGGCTTGAACCTATGGCCCCTGCATTGGCAGGCGGATTCTTAACCACTGTGCCAACAAGGAAGTCCCCAAAATGATTGCACTCTATACATGCTGTTCTGTACTTTGAGTGTTTCACTTTATAGTGTAGCTTGGAACTCTTGTAAGTCTGTAAAGTAGTTCCTTATCTTTTCATGGCTGCAGAGTATTCCATTTTGTGGATATATTATAATTTGTTTAACCAGTCTCCTACTAATGAACACTTAGATATTCTTTCCAACACGTTATTACAAAAAGGTTGAAATAAATAACT
The DNA here is from genome assembly GCF_028023285.1 of Balaenoptera ricei. Classification (NCBI taxonomy): domain Eukaryota; kingdom Metazoa; phylum Chordata; class Mammalia; order Artiodactyla; family Balaenopteridae; genus Balaenoptera; species Balaenoptera ricei. The sequence continues at coordinate 32,340,845 of NC_082643.1, forward strand.
CTCTACATTGGTTGCTTCATTCATATGTGAAAACAATTTCAATTGGATAAATTCCTAAAAGTAGAATTGCTAGGTGATGGCATAAAGTACACTTATTTTGATAGATATCGCCAAATTCCCCTACATATAAGTGTTAGTTAACTGATCACTATACAGAACTTGCTTATTTTCTTATGATCCTGTGAATCTAAATATATGTGCTTCATTGTTTTGGTTTAGGAAGAGAATTTTTATCAACTAAAGGAAGAGTAAACTAAGAGTAATACCAATAACAAATATTTCCATGACATCAGTATGTGCCAGGCATTGTTCTAAGAGCTTTACATTGATCAATGGGTGAATATTTCATCTACTTCCTCCTTCAGTCCCCCAAACAAGAATTCTCCACATTCAGCTCAAAATATTTTCTAGTAATTATATAATAAAATTTAAAAATTGAGGAGGGCTTTTCTTTCAACTTTTTAATCTTCAAATCTTTTCTCATGGAATTGTTTGAAAGAATATAGCTTTCTTCCTTATTTACAGCCTGCTTTCTACTTCCTTTTGGCCATCTTGCCACTTTTCTTCCTCCTAACCTTCCTCTGAGATGCAGACTTCTCCAAATACCACTGCAGCACATCACTGTGTGGTGGAGAAGCTACTAATAGAATTTCATGAGTAGCTTCTTTTTATTTCCATGTAAAGCATGTAATTGACTTGCTCCTATCGTAGAGCTGGGCAGCTACTGATTTCTATGTCCTCTTTAGTTTATCCAGAATTTCTTTTTTACTCACCAAGAATGAGTCATTTTCCTAGATCTTAATTTTTATTTTCTTTTATTACCAGCACACTCAGTTGACTGTCTTTTTTGAGCTTGTTTTCTCAATGAAACACAGCTCTAATCTCTCAGTGGTTTACTCCTGGGAACAAGCAGCAGTGAACAAGAATAGGCAGTACTTCACAGAGCTGTTCATGTGTCAGGCTCTGTTCTAAGTACTCTGCACACTCTTCTTGGGGTACAAAGCATATGTGCCTTCTCACATCCTTCAACCACATCTTTCTCATTCGACATGAAGCTTGCACCAGGCATCTCTCCATTCTGAGACCTGACTGAGGCATGGGGTGTGGCTTCCAGGGTGTCTGCCAAGGGACCAGACAAGCTATTAGTAGAATAAGAGAGTTGGCTCTCTGCAGAGTGAACCAGTGTCATTCAGGTGGCAGAAAGGAGCCAGAAAGGTGAACCCCCTCCATGATCTCATTTGTGAACTGCTGTGAGGTCCACATAGCCCAGCTCTTTTTTTTGCAGCCCTTCCACAGAAATCCCTTTAAAGTCCCCTGTGTTCAGTGAACACCTGCTGAGCCGTGTGCTGTGTCTCCTTAGCTGTTTGTAGAGGATCAAATATGGTAGGAGTCATGCTGCATTGCATCTAATCTTCTCTTGTTTCATTTTCCTTTTACCCTCATTGTGGCCACCCTAGACTTGCAACACCCACATGAACTATCCTCACCATAATGTTTGCCTCTGGATTTCCTTTCCAGAGGACCCCAGCTCAGATTTATACATCAACTAATTTAGTCCTCACAAGAACTCTACTAGTTAGCTACTATTCTTCCCCATTTCAAAGATGATGAAACTGAGACACAGGAGCTTCAATGACTTACCCAAAGTCATGAAGTTACTTTGTGCCAGCACTGGATTTCAATACAGTCTGCCTCCAGAATCTATGCTCTTAACCACTGCTCTCAGCTGCCTTCCAGTATAAAGCCTCTTGGAGCTGAGATGTGGAGCAAACACTAGGCTCGCTCAGTAGCCAAGTGACTTGTCCCCGAGCAAATTCTTTTCATCGTAAGATTCAAATTTCAACCTCAGCAAAATGATAATTTGTTATACATCATTGACTTTTGGAGGTTGTTTGGGAAATGTAGGAACTGACTGTCGAAACTGAATTCTAAGGGATTGTTCTAAGTGTGGAAAGCTTTTACTTTTCTGAAAAATGTATGTTGGCACATACACACACAACCCATATGATAATCATGTTTTCTGGTCTAAGCATTAGGATGTATGGCCTGACATATGTGGCACCTCAATTCCTCTTCATGCTGGATAAAAAGTGACCCAGGAAATCTGAGACACATGGTTATAGCACATATACATTATATTGTTAAAGGTAGCAGACATGGGGGAAAAGGTCTGGAAGAATTATTTTATAGAACTTCTGTTAGGATAAGGTTACCCTCCCTTCCACATTTGACCTTCAACTCCCAGGAAACCTGGCCTTAACTCCTTTGATTTACTCTCATAATAAGGTGATCGATTAATGTGAAAGGCTTACTTTATGAGGCCTGTCCTCAAATGCTGATGGAGATTGCTGTAGTAAGAGAGTTATAAGGCCACTACTCTAAAAAAGGTCATTGGAAGAGAATCAGAGACAGCATAAATGATGGTTTACACGTCGGAAGCCTCTCTGTAGAACCGACAGAGAATGTTGAACATCATACCTTTTGGGGTTTGGTGCAGATATTTTGTAGTAAATATAGTTTGAATTGTTGCTGTATAGATTCTTTCACTGTCAAAAATTATGCTCTTTGAGGCCAAACTCTGAGGGCCTGTCCTGTGATTAAATGAGAAGACGCTAGAGAAGCCTCAAATGTTACTGAGTGAAATGCACTGGACTGTAATTAGGGCCTGTCAGAGCTGTGTCATGACCCTAAATGACCAGTTCCTGGTGTTAAAGTTCAAATTGACAGTTCTTGTTCCAGAACCAGATATTTTAAACAAAAGAGAGCAACATTAAAGTGGATCCCAGTTAGAGATGATCTTGACTCCATAGTTTGGCATTCACCAACCACTGAGAAGGGCAGAAAGGCTCCGATGTGATTCTGGGTTTTTTGGGCATGAGAGCAGCTTATTTGCTGTTGGGTTCCCAAGCATAACATTATGTGGGTATGTGTGTGACTCGCTGGCCATCTGAGAACAGGTGTTGGCTTTCTAAAGCTGGTGGTTCTCCCCAACATCCAAATTCCTCCCATACTCTGTGGGCTTGCCAGGGCTATTATTTGTCATTTGTTCAGTTTTCATCTTTTTGAGATAATATGGCAATGCATAAGACCACAGCTGTGCCTCTTCTCAAATCCTTTCCTATTTGGACTTGGTTTTTGTCTGATGAGGAGAAATTTACCATAAAACATGATGTCTTCTGGGTATGGCTGGCAGAGCCAGATAGGATGGCAATGTCACCTGGCTTTTAAAGAGGCTTAAATACTGAAAGGCCAGTTTGCAAGCCTCACATATTTTGTCACTGACACAAAGCTGGGAAAGAAGCTAAAATATTTTGATCACTGGGTATGGGCCTTTGTGGCAGATGGTCTCTTCAGCAGTATTCCATTTGGGGGGTCAGTTGGGGAGAGAGGAGGATATCCAAATAGAATATATAAAGTCAAAGAGATACAAACTTGGCCTCATTTTACAAGGTTTTATGCCAAACCTTGGAACACCCGTGTGTCTCCAGTCCAGCCAGTAGAGGTTCCCTGTCTGAGCAGTGTGACAGTGATGATGGTTCATTTAAACAGTCTGCTGGGAGGATTTGCTGTGCTGGAAACCCAGGAGCCAGGGAGCTTGAACAAGATGAGAAAATGTGTATGCCCATACCATCAGGCCTGAAGGGGTGGGCTTGCAGTTATGCCAGCATAAACCATTAGTAGGAAGAATGTTGTCAGAGGCATGTGTCTATGGGAAAGGCTTTGAGAAATGCAGCCAAGAAAAGAGCTGAATCATCTGACTTCACCTTAGGTGACTTTGCATAGGACTGAAATCCCCAGCGCAGCTTCCTGCCCTAGGACCTGTCCACTGCTGGCTGACCAGCTGGCTGGCAGGGGTCCAGAGACTGAGCTGCCCAGAAGGTTCGGCCCCACCCCACTCTCACCAAACAACCATTATGATAATGCAAATGCACTCAGAAAAAGCATGGGGCACTACAATCTACCAAGCAGAACTGGGGCTCTTTGAGGTCATAGGACTCTGCCAATTCCAGCTCACTCAGTTTTCTGTCTTGATATTATTTATTTATTTGCCTGGAAACTGCAGCTTTTTTGTGAAAACTCTTAGGCAGAGGCAAGAAAATCATTTTGGGGAAAATCATTTTTCCCAAGGGCCCAGTGGGTACAGAAGTTGACAGAGGGAGGGCCAGAGAATGATATCAGTGTCAATTATAATGGCGCATCATTGCCCCCTGGGCCTTCAGGTTGAAGATATCTTTCCTGGTCGGCTTTAGTCTTTGGCGGACTTGAACTTGGACTAACCTTTGTTGTCTCCGACAGCAGAAGCCATTTTGAGGACCCTCACAAGGTGAGCCGGTGAGCCATAACACGCCAGTGCCCACCTGATGACAAACTCAGACAATTGTTAGCTCCAGGGATAACATTTCTGGGCAATAGCTGTGTGCTAGGACATGTTCCACTCTTAGGGGAAGAGAGGAGAGGAAGCTAGTCCCCAGGGAGCACATTGCTTGTAGCTTACGTAAATCATGATTTGCTTCTTTTATTCTTGACATAAAAAGACTGACTGAAGCCCCAAGGTAATTATTCAGAGCCAGTATTATAGGACACCTGGTTTGCAGTACCATCCCCCTTAACTATACATAAGAAGTGACAGCAAGAGAAGACGAGTCAGAAGATGAGTTTTCTTTCTTTGGTACACTCACATAAATAAATGATAACATAGAGTACATGACAGTTTAGTGTGCTTACACTAATAAGTAAACTAATGTTTATTAAACATTACACTAAAGTGCTTCACTTTCACTTGTAGATTTTATCTTGGCAACAGCAAGCATGGATGCCTCTATTTTACAGATATGGAAAATGAGTTTAAAAAGTTTAAGTGATTTACTCAAGGCAAGACAGCTCATTAATAGAGAGCTGGGACAAAAAAGGCATACACTTAGGATTTCTGAAACACAGCTTGGCATTCTTATTCCTTTTACACAGCTGCTTTTATTTTTGGAGAGAATGTGCAAAGTGAGTACACCACTGTGAAACCTGTAGATTTTTAACTGGGGAACTTTAAAAATGGAAATAGCCTAGTACAAAATGAGGCTAATTTTCCCTCTTTGCAGAGAGAGAGGTTAGCACAGGAAAAGCTGTAGCAACAGCCAGGATGAGTCCTATCTGAACAAGAGGCAACCTTTCTCTCCCTCCCTCCCTGCCTACCCCCCAGCCTTCTGGAGCAGAGAGGCGACTGGAGGAAAGGGTATTTTTGCATTATCTCTGGCACGTGTTGCCAATCAACTTTCAATCCTTGCTGCAGTTGTACAGTTTAGGTCCTGGGTAGGAGGTAAGACAGGAACTTTGAGTTTCTCTGTCTTTCCTGAAGCTTCCAACAGAAGCTGCTAGAAAACTGAACAGGGGGATGTAACATGTTCAATTCTCTTCTATTTTTACTTTCAACTTTTTATATAACTTCAGACCTACAGAGAAGTTACCCAAATAATATACAGAATTCCAATATATATTTCACCCAGTTGTTAACATTTTATTTTCCTTCTCTTTCTTTTTTTCTATACACATACAGATGGATGTATCTATCTATATCTATATCTGTATCTATCTATTACAATGCATAATTTTTCTGAACTTTATGTGAGTTGCTGATATAGTACTTTTTATCTCTGAATACTTTACTGTGTGCTTCCTAAAAGTCAGGACATTTTCTTACATAACCATAATGTAAATATCAAACTTAGGAATTTAACCTGGACACAATAATATTACCTATAGACCTTATTAGCTGTTGCTAGTTGTCCCAATATTGTCATTTGTAACATAAGAAACTACTAGATCATGCTTCGCCTTCAAGAGCCATGTCTTTTTAGTTGTCTTTGATCTGGACATTTCTCAGTCTTTCTTTTAGCCTTGACATTTTTGAAGAGGACAAGTCAGTTATTCTGTAGACTGTCTCTCAGTTTGGGTTTGTCTGATGATTCATTCTGGTTGCATTCTAGAAGTGAAGAAAAATGTCAATAATAAAAGTGTAAATAAATAAATATCCCAGATTGAAAGGTTGTTTCTTTTCTCTTTTTTCCCTATTTTACTGTTTTCCATCACTTAGTGTCAATTTTCTTTAGACCAAGAACTTTATATATAAATGCTCATTTTTTAACTAATATATCTTGCTTTGTTGCTCTTTTAAAATTTTCTCACCACTCTCTCCTTTTTTGAAGTGTAACGTGTTTGCTCCTTTGTCTTCTTTCTTATTAGTTTCTTGCGTATTTCCCAGAGTTTTTTTGCGTGTCCAATATCCCTAGATGTGTGAACTATCCTCCTTTCCTTACGGACTTCCCTAAGTCCCTTTTGTACCACTCTTAAAACACTCTTCTGTTTCCAGTGACTGTTTCTCATTTGGTTAGTGAAGTGACACTAAGGGCATGAATCCATGTGGTATTTAGCGAAGTGTGTAAGCCTTATGACATCTCTTGGAAATGAGCTCTGAAAGTCTAGAGTCATTAGCAGGGTCGGGGCGGGGTGGGCTGGCCAGAAAGTGCAGTGTGGAACAAGTAGGCTGCACTCATTTGGAAGTGAAGCACTTTCTGCTTCTTTTTAATGCTGGTCTTTTTACTGCTGCCAGTGAAGGTGGCTGGCAGAGGAATTGAGAGCAGCTTCCTGGGAGCTTTCCATGTCCCCTTCCTCTACCAACTCATCATACACACCCCATCACACACAGCAGAGTAAATACAAAGGAAGAAGAGGAATTATCAAGAGTATGTTCTGAAATTACTGCAGAAAGAGAAGCTCCAGTCTGGAGGGTAGGAGAAAATAGAATGCAAATACATCCATTCTGATCTTCCTGTTTTATCATGGGATGCCCGTTAGGGACAGTGACAAAAGAGAATGAGGTTGTGGAAGTTACAATTTGCTGTAGAGAGAAAAGGGTGGGAACTGTAGAAAAAGTACAGTAGTTTAAAATGAAGTGTATATTTCCTATGCCCCCACAGACTTGGAAATGCTTACAAGTGGTGTCATGCAGAGTGATTGTGTGGGTTGTCTCTGACTCATGCCCATCCTCCTGCATACTTACTCCTGGAGATGATGTATCAGAAGGCAGGTCAACATGACATAGGTTGATTAATGGACTGTTATCTAAAGGTTATTAGAACTATTGCTGTAGAGCCAAGTTTTACTCCTTCCTTTCTATAGTTAATTCAAAATTTAGGATCTATGATTTGGATGGAAACAGGAAGTGAGTGATGGAGGCCCTGTGAAAATACAGATTCCCTTATTTTATGTTCCTGAGTTCTTCATACTAGATGTGTTTGTCTGCACATAAGACAGAGAGCAATGATGTAACTCAATGATGTTGAAGGATTCAACTTCTCAAGGTCACAGACATAGAACCAAATTTTGGTTATAAAAAGAAGAAACTAAAAACATTTTTACATGAATAAAAATGTTATTTGCACCCTTACTCTGTAATAACCTCTTTCTCTTTTTATTCTTGACCTTCCATATGTTTATACTGGTCTTTATCTGTTTTAGTGCAGGGTCATATGAACTTTCAAAGTTTTAATGTTTTCACATACTTCAGAATTCAATTCAATGCACACTGACTTAGCCTCTAGTATGCCTAAGACACTGGGCCAGGTGTGGTGAAGCACACAATAAAAACCAAAACATGGCCTCAGCTCTAACAACATCCTCTTTCAGTATAGGGAGAACAAGCTAGAGATCTTGGAAATGAGCAAACATAACAAAGTAAGAAAACTCAGGGGAAGTCAGCTTGGCTTCCTCACGTTCAGAGGCAAAGTCCCAGTAGAAAATGCTCCCAGCTCCTTCCAAGTCCCTCTTAGCCTGGAACACTCTACACTCACAGCTTGTCTTTCTGTCTGCAAAAAAGAAGGAGAAGAGAGGTGAGGAGGTTTTATTGATGAAACAGGAAATGAGGGTCAAATCACCCAAGTCTGGTGTTTCTAGAACTAGGAAATCTAAGGCAAATCAGATAAAGTTTTACAAACACAAAACATCTTTATACATAAAGATATTGAGAAGCAGTAATGATATGGCCTAGCACTCATCATTTTAAGTTATTAAACATCTGCCCAGTTTAAGACTCAAACTTGAGTCCAGAGAGTTTTTCAGAGGGCCCTATAGGGACCACTCCAGGATGGTGTTCCCTGCTGTGGAAGAGCAGGAGATTGAATCTGGTCCAGCAGCTTCCAAGCCCTCAGTTCCTACCTCCTAGAGTCTTTGCTCCCGGGCAGCACTCTGGAGTGGGGCACTCAGGCATATGGGCCCCTCAGAATGTAGGGTATGCAGGTTGCCTTGTTGGCTTCCTCTTCCTCCTTCTACTCTGCTACTTCCAATTTCTTCTTTCTTGGGTCAGGTAGTCACAAATGGATCAAAAGTTAGCTTTCCAAATGCCAACCTCCCCTTCTTATAGAAATCCCTAGTCTTTTCAAGTGATTCATTTGATGCTGTTTTAGCCTGTTTGAGCTGCTGTAACAAAATACCACAGACTGGGTAGCTTACAAACAACAGAATTTTATTTCTCACAGTTCTGGAGGCTGAGAAGACCAAGATTAAGGCCTCTGCAAATTCAGTGTCTGGTGAGGACCTACTTTCTTTCTTATAGACCACGTCTTTTCACTGTGTCCTCACATGCTGGAAGGGGTGAAGTGTCTCTCTGGGTCTTTTTTATAAGGGCAGTAATCCCATTCATGAGGGCTCTGCCTGTATGCCCTAATCACCTCCCAAGGGCTCCACCTCCAAATAACATTGCATTCAGGATTAGGTTTCAACATATGACCTTTCGGGGAACACAAACTTTCAGTGCATAGCAGTGTCCCACCTACCTAACCCCTTCCCAACTTAGTTAAAGCCCCTTGGTGGGAGGAAAAATAACTATAGTCATGTCATCTCCCTTCCCCCCAGTAAGCTGACAACTCACTACTCCGAAGATTTTCTTCTCTTTTTCCTTACCTCTCTTTTGCTTGTATAGACTACAGTTTATAGATGTTCTGGGCAAGTGTTTCTCAAACCTTAATATGCATGTGAGATGAGTCACCCAGGGAACTTATTAAAATGAAGATTTTAACTCCACCGTTCTAGGGTGGGGCCTGAGATTCTGCATTTCTAACAGGTTTCCAGGTGAGGTTGATGTCATTGATTTATGAACCACGTGTTGATTAACAAAGGTCTAGTTATTATAGTTGATTTTGGTCAGACAGTTTTTGTTCCTTTTTGGGAGGCCCTGGAGGATTTTGTGGACCTGATTGCTGACTGCACTCCTGCGAATATGTGGTTCTAAGTTTTGGTCCTTGGACTGGGGGCCCATTGTCAACTTCAGTTGACCCAAAAGTCTCCCTGTGTGCCTTCTTTCACATGTACTAATTTAGTTCATCTTCACATAAACATTAGTGTTATTATCTTTGTTTTGCAAATGAAGAAACAGAAGCTTTGAGAAGTTAAATAACTCATTCAAGCTTACATAGCTATATATATAAAACCAAGGAAAAAACTTAGTTCTGTCTAATCTCTCTTCAATCTTTTTCCCCAAGGGTTATTCTTAAACCAACAGTATCTCACACCTTGGTCCAATTTTCCCAAAAACTGTTATAGAGTTTCTTTGCTGTAATAATAATAATAATAATAATAATAATAATAATAATAATAATAATAATAATAATAATAACTGAAGTTTATTAAGCTTACTAAGTGCCAGGCCTAGTGCTGAGGACTTTGCCTGCAATATCTTATTAATTTTCACATCTATCCAAAGAAGTAGGTACTTAGACTTGAAGAAGTTAAGAAAGTAAAGAAGCTGAGATTAGAACTATAATCTGCTGCAGTCCAAAGCTCAAGCTGTTAACCATAACCCTATGTCATGGTATATATTGCTACAGAAATATCTTTTTTGTTTTAACCCCAGAAAAATAGAGATAATTCCAGTGGGCTGCAGAAAGAAGTAAGGCTAGAGAGGTGGATATTAGTAAGATAATTCTGCAAGTTGTAATGAAAAGATCTGCCCCCAATTAACTGGAGTTTTCTATAAACTTCCCATACACATTCATGGAGATGCGATGATAATTTTTTAGATCTGAACTGAACTATTGCATGGACTTAAGTGTTTGGCATTTCATGAGCTGGTGTTCCTGGAAGCACACATTTCTGCTAATTTGTGGTATGAATTGGGGTTTGTCACTTATAAAATTGTGAAGTTTTTTTTTTTCCACTTGTAGATTGTAGAAAATCATCATCAAATTGAAGATCTGATAGCCCAGTGGCCTGGGAATGTGAGGTGCAGAGAGTTTAAGTGACTTTTCCATGCTGACCAGGAGATAATTGTGGGGCTTGACTCAGAATCCAGGTCTCCTGGTGTGCACTTCAGGTTTTCTTCAACCAGCTTGTGCTGTATCTCCCTTTGCACCTGCCTTTGGGAAAATGTGCTGGTTCTGAACCCGGTCTCTATAACCTGTTAAACATCCCTCAAGGGAATGGGTATATTAAGTCTCTACTCTGCAATTCGTACAACTTCTGCTCTCTGAGGCCAACTCTTTGCCAATATGTGACTTCTTGGAAGGCACCAGGGGGCGCCAGCACAGGGCATAGCCACTCCTGGAAATGTGAGCCTGCTCTTACTGTGTACCTATATACTTGTGTTCGGGCATCCTTTCGCCTTTAATGAGAGTTTGCAATGACAGGATTGGAACAGATTGCTGACATTATGGCAGCCAGGATATTGTCAGGAGGAACTTGGCAGTGCTCGTAGGTGTTATGATGCTGGCTTTTTGCTCAAGGGCAAGAATAACAAAGGGAAAATTAGAGATGAAATGGAGAATAAGAGGTAATGTCAGAAAAGTTCAGAAGATGAAACCGGTAGCAGTAAATACATTGGAAATTTTCTGAGGCTTATATACTTTGAGTCCTTGGTGACTGAAGACATAGCCAAGAATTGCTTCAGTGATATTCCTTCATAAATCTGCATAATAATCTCTTAGCGGGGATTTGGTGAAATTACAAGTATTCATTTACTAAATTGGGTTCAGTGTCTGTATCATGCACACCATATGAATATTCAGTACAGTGAATGCTTCCCAAGCTATGTTGAAGTTAACACATAAGCTGAATATAACTCAAGTAGAACTCAAAATTGCATGCTTATTTTAACCTAACAGAGGTCCTGGTGCCTTAAAGAATTGGACCCATCCTCACCCCCAATATGTCGATTAATACTTATTCTATTAAAACAAAATGTAAAGACTTTTCCGTATTTGTATCTGATTTTTGGCACAGTTTTCTTTATAATAGGGGATTATCCCCAGGGCTATGAATGTTTCCTTAGAACACAGTGGCAGCCGCCAAGCAGATTCAGGAAGAATGTTTAATTGCAATGCTCAGTAATAACAACAAAGGAAAAGTTCAATGAGAAGAAATGGTTATTACGAGACGGAGGTCTGTGCTGAGTGGAGGGGGTACAGTGCGACTTTTCCAGACCATTGATGTTGGTTGTAGCTGAAGGTGCCTTGGCAGCTGATGGGCATGTTCCCTTCAAACTTGTTTTCTTCTTAAGCAGCTCAGTTGGCTTTCCAAGTTAAGCATACAGAATTACTTCTATTTCCCAAATTTTCATTTTCTTCCTGAAATGAAAACTATTACAAATTTTCAGAGAAGATTTGATCACCTCCAGTTCTGTCTAAGAAAAGAGCACTTAACTAGGAGTCAGACACTTTTGAGTTCTTGTCCAAGACTCTGTAACAAACCAACTGTGAAGCCTCAAACAGCTAATTAGTCTCTTTGAGCCTCTTTCACCTATGAAATTTTCCATGATATTCTTTATTATGTTTATTTTTGGCTGTGTTGGGTCTTCGTTTCTGTGTGAGGGCTTTCTCCAGTTGCGGCGAGTGGGGGCCACTCTTCATCGCGGTGCGCGGGCCTGTCACTATCGCGGCCTCTCTTGTTGCGGAGCAGAGGCTCCAGACGCTCAGGCTCAGTAGTTGTGGCTCACGGGCCCAGTTGCTCCGCGGCATGTGGGATCTTCCCAGACCAGGGCTCGAACCCGTGTCCCCTGCATTGGCAGGCAGATTCTCAACCACTGCGCCACCAGGGAAGCCCCTCCATGATATTCTGATTATTAACATAGATATATTTAAAATATTCCTTTGGGAATACTCTTGGTCATAATATTTGATTATACTCTAAAATATAACCTGATTTTAGATCTACAGTATGTGGTCAAATGTAGTATGTGAGATTCTATTGGTAGTTTTTATACTTATTTTATGGAAGGTATTGTACTAAATGTGCTTCATATGCAAAATGTCAGCATATAAGATAGTTTTATTTATTTATTTATTTAATAAGGTTTTTTTCCCCCCAATCTGTTCTCCGTATCTATGAGCTTGTTTTTTTAAGATTCCACTTCTAAGAGAGATCAGACAATATTGTTTGTCTTTCTCTGTCTGACTTATTTCACTTAGCATAATGCCCTTGAGGTTTATCCATCTTGTTGTAAATGGCAATAGGGTAGCTTTATTATTATCTTCACTTTTGAGATGGAGAAATTGAAGCTCAGAAAGTTTAAGTCACTTGCACAATATCATACAGTCAGTAAGTAGCAAAACAGATGCAAACTCAAATTTTTCTGACACCAACAAGTGCTCACCATCCTGCACCTCTTTCTTTTAAGACAGCTTCTGGATGCAAGGTGAGCTTCCCATGTCCATCATTAATGTGTGTTGAGGGAGTTGGCTTGGGTTCTTAACTGAATGTGTTACTCATCTAAAGGGGTCTAGAATGAGACATGGAAGGAGAATCTTGTTTAAAGGACAAAGCCTTGAATTTCAGAGGAGCTAAAAGAAGGAGATGCCCTAGTTCAATATCACTATGCTTAGCAATAGTAAACAATTAGTGAGGTCAGTTTTCCTGTCTTTAGGATGTTACTTTCATATCTCTATGGCTCTGGGGCAAATATGACAGATACAGAAACATATAAGTACACAAATGGCACTTGGGAAGATAGTACATGACAGTAGGTTGCAGATATAAAGCAGAATGTAGTCTCACTTGTACCGGTCTTGCTTCTTGGGGAAGGCTTTGGAAAGATAATGCAAGGATTTGGGGAAGGAAATAAATGTTAAATCTGAAAGATTTCTTTTAGCAGAGATAGTATGTGCTGATTAGAAGACTTAGAGGTTGCAGCCAGAGAATTGGGTGTGGAGTTGTCTTGATGATGTAAGACAAGCCAAGTCTGAGGAAAAGAATTTCGTGGTAGTTCTCAAGAGACATGAATAAAATGTCTGGAAAGAGATTCATCAGTCTCAGGTGGTGAGGTGTCAAGATGCCGTCCCATCATAAGGAATGCCTTTCAATGGGAATGTTTGTACTAGGAGAGGTGCCAGCAGGGAAACTGTGTGCTGAAGTTACCTTAAGGTTATAGCAACTTATGTAGAAAATTAAAATTCCCCAAGCATGAAATTAGAGAAAATATATTTTTGGTAAAGAAGTTCAAATTTAGATCCTATCAAACATGATAATCAGATATGATGGAAATAGCTATGACTTGCCAAAGAAAATTATAGAAGAAAAAGAATAAAAAGGTCTCTGGGGTTCTTATAACTCTTGAGAAGACTCAAGAGTATTTTGAAGAGGTAGAAGGTGAGATTTATTATGTCAAAGTAGAAAGACCTGTAGAATATTATTACGTTGGAAAGCAAGCTTTGGCAATTGCCTGAAGGGGTTAGGAGAGACCAAAGTGGTCGGGGCATATTGAGTTGACATATGTTTCTCCTTGGATATTTTTTACTAACATACTCCATTGGGAAAAGTGTCATTGTTAAGCTATGACAAAGATTAAAGCAAGAATTTTTGACTCTTAAATTTATAAAATTCAAGTCCAGCATTAGAAGGAAGGTCTTTCTGCCTTCACAGGGCAAATAGAGAAACAATCATGTGCAAATGAAGCTGTCCATCTCATACTATTTAGAGGCAAAATATACTTCTGGATGAAAACAATCTAATTCTAATATCTTTATTTTTGTTAAAATTGTGAATGTTATTATGGTAAAGTAAGAAAATGTCAATGTAAATCAGGGAGGAAAACATAAAGGGGGTCATTAGAAAAGGTTCTAAGCATAGTATTGTACTGTTGACGATGCCATTTGTAAAGTCAGAGGACACAAAACAGGATACTCCTTCCGTATCTTGGTGAGTCTTGCAAGCATGAATGCAGGCAGCAATCTTTGGAAATACATATCTGGGGTTAGATGGGCCTTCACTATGCTCTGCTTAGCCAGCTAACAGAGCATGGAGCTCAGCCCCAATGAGGTCAGGAAACTATTTATGGTCCTTGGTGACTTTACTTAGATTACAAATGAAGCATCCTGATTTCAGGAAACAACATTCAATAGGAGGCCTGACCTTTTGCAGACAAGGAATGAAGCTGGAAAAATGCCCCCTTAGGCCAAAACATCTTCAAACAAGTTGACTTATGTTCTTTAATTTAAATGGTTTTGTTTCAGCAAACGTTTTTGGTTCATCTATAAAACAAATGATTAAAAAAAATACTTTGAAAAATAACAACAAACAAGCAAAACAAGGGAATTTTTAAGTTTCTTCTCTGGAACCTCCTCCTTTGTTTAGGTCACTTCTTCTGTGGGTATAATTATCAAGTCAGTAAGCTGCAGCCATGAAAGACTGCAAAAGCAAATGGAATTGTCTGATTTAAAAGGCAAAGTTGGTTCATCTTGATTTCATACATTTCATGTATAATACATTGAATTTAGTGTTTATAAACAATTTGGGGTAACATGTCTAGACAAAATAATTTTCCATGTTGCAGTCTTTCAAATGGAAGTGGCTAGGTGGCATGCCCTTGCCAGCATTCAATACTCCTTTTAATTGTTCTAAAGGGGCTACAAATTTTTGAGCCAGAGACCTATAGAGGCTTCAAACTTTTCATCAAATGCCTGTCTTGGGTTCCTGTTGACTTCAGCAGAACTTATTTTAGCACTGATTTAACAGCAACTAGCCATATCCAATGACCTTGAAAATTATTTGGTGGGGAGCAGGTGGAACAATTCATATGAACATTTTCATTTAAAGTTTAGTAAGCAGAAGTTAAATGCTTTATGAAGGAGACTAAGTTATAATAGAAAATTAAATTTTTAAGAAACAAAATGATGGATATGTTGTGATTTGTTGGAAAAAGAATAATGGATTTGATCCTGAGTCTCAAATTTCCCATGACTGAGTGATTTACTGAAGGCCATATATTTACAAGTATTTGTCTATAAAGTGGGAACAATAATTCCATCCTGCCCTATGTTAGAAAAAAATAACATGTAAATGGACATTGAGATCATGAGATTAAAAATGCTGTATAAATGTGAATAATAAAGAGTCATTTAAATTGAACCCAACTGAAATTATACCTTTTAAAAGGGTTTTTACATATGAATTCAATCAATTGAAATTTTAAAAACCGTATAGCAACATACTCTGAAGGAAGTACTTTTAGGAAGCTGAGCTTTAGTCTAATGGCTGTGAAAAAAAAAAAAATAGAGAAAAGTCAACAGATTAACTTTCATCTAGGACATGGTTCTGTCTTTTTTTTTTTTTTTTTTCCAAATAAGAATTATTTTATTTTTAAAATTTTATTATTTTGAATTTTTGAATTTTATTTTATTTTTTATACAGCAGGTTCTTATTAGTTATCCATTTTATACATATTAGTGTATATATGTCAATCCCAATCTCCCAATTCATCACACCATCACCCCCCCCATCACTTTCCCCCCTTGCTGTCCATACGTTTGTTCTCTACATCTGTGTCTTAATTTCTGCCCTGCAAACCGGTTCATCTGTGCCATTTTTCTAGGTTCCACATATATGCGTTAATATATGATATTTGTTTTTCTCTTTCTGGCTTACTTCACTCTGTATGACAGTCTCTAGATCCATCCATGTCTCTACAAATGACCCAACTTCATTCTTTTTATGGCTGAGTAATATTCCACTGTATATATGTACCATATCTTTCTGTTATGTCTTGACCTCAAGTTAGAACCAGTATTTCTAGGAGTTTTAAATGACTGTTGATATGTGGGAAGAATTCTGCAATACAAGTGCATAATATTGTTATTAGTTCCTCCATTTAAAAAAAAAAGCACTTATGGGACTTCCCTGGTGGTGCAGTGGTTAAGAATCCACCTGCCAATGCAGGGGACACAGGTTCAATCCCTGGTCCAGGAAGATCCCACATGTCGTGGAGCAACTAAACCCATATGCCACAACTACTGAGCCTGCACTATAGTGCCTGCAAGCCACAACTACTGAGCCCACACACTGCAACTACTGAGCCCACATGCCACAACTATTGAAGCCCATGCACTGCAACTACTAAAGCCCGCATGCCTAGAGCCCATGCTCCACAACAAGAGAAGCCACTGCAATAAGAACCCCATGCACCACAATGAAGAGTCACCCCCGCTTGCCACAACTAGAGAAAGCCCGTGTGAAGCAATGGAGACCCAACGCAGACAAAAATTTAAAAAAAATTTTTTTTAAATCACTTATTATGTGCCTCCTGTGTTCCAATCAACCTGCTAGGCACTGGGAATGCCATGGGGAGGAAGAAAGGGATAGTCTTGGGCCTAGACCCAGGCCGTCATGGAGCTCTGACTTGAGTCTCCATTTTCCATGGCAGCTAGAAGAATTATCAAAATTCCACTGATGAACAGGTTATGAGAAGACAGAGCATCATCATATAAAAAGTTTCCAGGACTCTAATGGTGAGTTCTAGACTATGGACTCAAGATAAGAAGATGTAGAGCATGGCCAATGGACAAATTAAGGGGCATGTTGTGATGTGTATTCTGCTGCTGCCTTTCTGTTTGTTGGTTGGTTGGTTTTTTCCAGCTTGTCTACAACCCTTAAAACTACAATGCTGAGGATAATATAGAAATGCAAACTCTGAGTTGCTCTGTAACCAGGTAATATAAGGAGCTGATCACCTTGGAGGATTTGGAAACCTTAAAGATAATTTTTCAGGTCCTCCATCTGAAACATGAAATTCATTAGAGGGGTTTGAAGATCACAGAGAGGATTTTCCACCCCCATATGAGGAAGGCAAATATATCACGTCTACCTGACTTCAAGTAAAATGAGGAGACTCATTTGTACAGTTATAACGATCTTCTCTATGCAGAGATTAGAAAGGGGAGGTGATGAATGCATAGCCTGGATCACAGACAACTTGTCTCTGCCCCTTATCTTACTTCACACAAAGTTGGCAATTTTTAGCTTGTTTTTCTATTTGAAAATTGGGGTAGGTGAGTATGGGGGGTTATTTCCTCTAATGTCTTCTGGTTGTTAGGAGGTCTGTTGAGATAACACATCAAATTTGTTCTCATCTCTGAAGTAATCCTGAGTCCTTTCTGAGGAGACAGAGATTTGCAGAGAGTAAGGAAGACCTCTCACTTTCATGTCATGTGCTCACGGTGTGTCACGTCGGGCCGTTTAGAATTAGTGAAGTTGTATAATCTTACTTGGGTTTTCTTGCGGTTAATCCTAGTCCAATTTACCTCATTAATTTGATCTTAATGAGTTCACCAGCAATGATTTAATACAACTTTGAGGAACAGCTTTCTTTAGTCTTTAATTCGCGACAGTTCCCCTTCTATTTGGCAGTACATTAATGGAAATGGAAAATTGCCTCATTCTAAATGTCAGAATAATACTGCACCAAAAACAATTCAGTCATGTCTTTCAAACCACGCACATATGGTTCATCACCAAATGTCACTGTTCTTCCCCCCTCCCCCCCATGCCCCCTCCTGCCTGTACCTTCCCTCTGTATTTTCTTTCTGTTCGCCTGTCTCTGGTGATCATTGTTTGGATTAAGTTTCTAACATCTTTGCATAAGCTTCATTTCTCCTGTTGTCCAGGAACCAGTTCTCATTACACTGGTTTTACCCAGATCCTTGGAATTGGCAGAGTTCACAGATGAGGTGAAAGCTATTGCTTTTAGTATAGCAAATGTCTTTCATCTGCCCTCAAAATTGAACAAAAAAGTCTATGTGAAGTGTCTTCAAAATAATTTTTGTCCATAAATTTTGGACTGTTTCGTGAAGTTCTCTAAGTAAAGCTATATTCCTCACTCTGTCTACACCAGGGCATTCTTTTCTTTTTTCTTTTTTTTTCCCTAGCACCATGTTCAAGCAAGTTTCTCTCTAGAACAAACGCTTTTCTTGAGTATTTTAGTTGTGATTTATTGGGTAAGTTTATAATAAGAACACAGCACAATTTCTCTTGCACTTTAGGTTACAAACTTTAAATTGCAAATCTTAATTCACCAATACTTAAAAGACATTTCAATGAATTTTTAAAATTAGTCTATAAGCTAAACTACCTAAAGACTCTCCATTTTTTTGTAAAGAGAAAGTTGAAAGGTAAAGCAGTTTCCAAAGTCATTGATCAAGCATCAATTTTCATGGTTTAACCTCTAAAGAGTATTTTAAATGATAAATTTTTCTTTCTGTAAAGGGCCCCTTCTTCAGATAATATTTGAAGGAAAATGAAATGTTAAGAAAAAAGAATCTCCACTTTCAATTGTGTATTTTTTTACATCTGTAGATTTATAGTACTTGTCTGAAATTAGATTTTTGAATTTTAATTAATTTATTGGTTTTGCTTTTTCTTTCTACCAGCAAGCTGACTCATCTGTGAAGTATGAATATTTTAATTCAAGTAAATCTTTTCTACAGATGGAGGTTCACTTGCTGAGGCAGTCAAAAGGTCATCAGAGGGTGACCTGTAGTTTTGCATTACAGAGATAGGATCAGAAAGCACTAAGGATATTACTTGATTTCTCTGTGTTTCTTTTCTTCTATCTAGTGGCAAATATTTAAGAAATTTGCCAGTTTTACTCGGTAGAGACTATATCCAACTATCATAAGAATTATATATTTTTCCATGATTTATTTTGCATCCACTTTGTGACAGGTGCCTTACACAGGTTATTCAATCTAACTTTCCTGAAAACAGTAAAGTAGGTTTGAAAACAGTTTTCACAGAGGTTTAAAGAGCTGTCCGACATTATAGAGATGGTGTGTATGTGGATACGTGCTTTTCTGACTCCACACTTTTTCTATTATCTGTGCTATTTACCCTAGAGAAGAAAAGGGCATAAAGAATCTATTATCCACTCCCCTTCATTATCAATAGTCATCCAGCCTTTACTAGAGGCTGGCAGACCTCACATCTCGAGGCCAGCTGACCATTGCTGAACAGCTCTATTGACAGACTATGATTCATTATATTACAACTGAAGCATGTCCTATACTTTTGCCCATTGCCTTTCTTCTACATTTTATAATAACACAATTAGTCAAATCTTCCTCCACGTTATACTTTCAGCTGATTGAGGACACTACTGACACCCTAAATTGATTACTCCTCTGGGTGAAACCTTTCCAATTCCTTGCTTCAGGGTCTTTCATAATGAAATTACTACGGGGCACAATAGCCCGTAAAAAATCTGAACCAGTATAGAATAAAAGAGTACTTAATTTGGGCATTATGTTTTTTTACATGTAAACTCAGATGATAGTGAGTGTGTGTGTGTGTATGTATGTGCGAGCCTGAATTATATAGGTTTAGGATCAAATAAAAAATAAATGACAACATAAATTTCTAGGAACTGGATCACTATCCTGACTTTTTGAACCCAACATAAGACTTTACACTCTTTGTATCAGTTTATACACACCAACTTGGCCAATCAGCATAATTTTTAATATGTTTCCATCATTTGATGCTTGAATCCTCTCTTTTCCCCCACATCTTTCTGACATCACTACATTTCATAGAATTTTTTTTTCTATATTGTCAGTGAAGTAATTGATGTAAATGTCAAACTAGGCCATACTTAAAACAAATTTCTAGAACATGACCCCATGGGCTTTCCCCTCAAAGTCAGCCTATCAGATTGGCTGTCATCTAGGGTTCACTGAGTCATCCTGAACCCTCCAAAAAAATGGGGGCTTCCCCCAAAGCCTCTGCCTCTGTCTTCAGATACCACTTAAGCCATCTTTTTCTTGTGATCTTTAGTGTTTTTGTTTTGTTTTGTTTTTAAAGTCATATCTGGATGTTCAACTTCATGCCACTATTCTGACTTATTCTTTGTTCTAGGTTCTCTGTGTGTGGTATTCATCTTTGGTTTTATAGCCCATTTGTTCACATATTAATTCACACGTTAAGTAAAACACACAAAAACATGCTCATTTACTGGGGACTTTCTATGTGTATTCAAAAGTACAGGACAGGTACTCTGCACACTTATAAATACACCAAAGTCTTGTTCCCCAGGATTTCTTTTTAAAGCTGAGTTCAGTCAGTTGCACCATGCATAGACACAAAGGATCTTCAGATTCCTCCCTCTTTTCTTTCTCAAAGAGATTCTAAGAGTTTTCTAGACTATGGCTCAGGACTCTTTCACCCATTGTTTTGCTCATAAGAGGTGCTCAATACAGGTTTGTGGATCTCAGCATAACTGAATTCTGATCACTTGTGACTGTCTTCATCAGAATTTCACTTCTAAACCCTTCTATCCTTATTTCTTCCTTTTAAGAATTAGTACCCTTGGGAAGACACCTGCTATTTTTCTTCATCTCTTTTAAAATCTTATGTTTTATAGATTGGAGTCCATTTCGCTTGGCTTGAAACTCCCTTTCATTTTGATCGTCACATCCAGTGTGACCCCATCATGTCCGCAGAACCCTGACACTTCCATATCACCAATAATGTTCTTTCTGGATGCTCAAAATCAAGGACAGTTGTGAATAAGCTCAAGATCTTCAAGGAATGATAGTTTCAGCCACATCCATAGTAACTAATACCAACAAGCGAATGAATGATTAAATTCAAAGGAGCTGTTCTGCATGTTAATTTTCTTTTTAAATCCAGAAAAAAACAGCTCTAACACTTCCTGAGTGCCTCTTCTGTGCCAAGCACCATCCTAATATGTTCATATAAGTTATCTTTTTTTTTTTTTTTTTTTTTTGGTGAAGCTATTCAATGTCTCTTAGCCTCAGTTCTCTCATCTGGAAAATGGGGAAGATGTAGAGGTTGGAATGGCAGGACATCATATCAAATGGTTAACGGGGTGGGGGCTTTGCACACTCTCATTTCTTTCTTTTTTTTTTTTTTAATTTATTTATTATTTATTTATTATTTATTTATTTTGGCTGTGTTGGGTCTTCGTTTCTGTGCGAGGGCTTTCTCTAGTTGCAGCGAGCAGGGGCCGCTCTTCATCGCGATGTGCGGGCCTCTCACTATCGCGGCCTCTCTTGTTGTGGAGCACAAGCTCCAGACGCGCAGGCTCAGTAGTTGTGGCTCACAGGCCTAGCTGCTCCGCGGCATGTGGGATCTTCCCAGACCAGGGCTCGAACCCGTGTCCCATGCATTGGCAGGCAGATTCTCAACCACTGCGCCACCAGGGAAGCCCCATATAAGTTATCTTTAGAGTATATGAAAGACATTCTGGTCATCTATTGTTTTAAGCAAAATTGTTCTGTTTGTACAGGCTAATTAGAGATGAAAGGTAGATCATAAATATTTTCCACAAGTAGAATGAAATTGAATTCTCCTTTTGAATGTTTCAAGCAATTTGATTGCTTTAAAATTTAAGTAAATGTTATTTATGTAAATACATGCACATGATGCGTGCTCACTAATATTAACTGATGACAAAGGTGAGTTAAAACAAAGAACAAACTTTTCATTCCCTGGTTTTTGCCATGACCAGAAGATCAAGTGCCAAATAAAACTATAACATGTCTCGTGATTGTTAACTGGCTGGAACCAGTATATATCAGAGGTCAGAGGCTTATCCTCATGAGCAATTTTAAGAGCAAAGAGTTTCAGGTTACATGATAAATTCTTAGGTACTTACCCACAATGTGTACCTTAGACCTTCTGAGAACTTTTTCTTGTCAGGTAAGTTCTCTGGTTATAAATAGTAAGGTGGAGTGGAGACAAGCTACCCTGCGAGTCAGGGGAACTAGATTCTAGTATTGCCTTTCATATCATGAATGGCTTCCCCTGGAGGGTGTGTTGGATTCATTACAATAGACCAGTGGAGAAGGGCATGGGAGTCAGGTCCAACAGGACTAAACTTGCTGGGACAAAGGCCTGATAGCTGAAATATAGTATCTGCATTAGTTTCTTAGGGCTGTGGTGACTAATGACCACAAACTTGGTGTTAGTGTAGCAGAAATGTACTCTTACATACTTCTGGAGGTTAGAAGTCCAAAATCAATGTGTCAGCAGGGCCATGATCCTATAGAAGGTCCTAGGAAAGGCCTTTCCTGCAATTCCAGTTTCTGGTGACCCCAGGTGTTCCCTGGCTTATAGCTGAGCTACATTACTCCAATCTCCCACTACCAATCCCTACCTCTGCCTTCATAGGACCTTTTTCTCTGTCTCTGTGTGTCCTTTTCTATCTCTTATAAAGGCATTCTCATTGGATTTAGGGCCCACCTTAATCTAGTATGATGTCATCTCAGTTCTTAAGTATGTCTGCAAAGACCCTATTTCCAAATAATGTTTCTAAATTCTATTTATTACCAAATTCTAGGTTCCAGGTATATATGAATTTGGGGGGACACTATTCCACTGACCACAATATTTAAAGATACATGATAACTCTTGATTTAAGCCAATTTCAAGTCATTTATTAATCCATGATTCATTCATTCAACAAAGATGATCTATGGCAGCTCAGTGCTAGGTATGAGGAAGCTGGCCACAAACAAACATGAACCATACCATTATGGAGCTTACAGTCTAGAAACATCCAAAGGGGTCCACTCAGGTGGATGGGACTCTGCTGTACATGTTTGTAAAGTGTTGTTCTCCAGATTTACTTGATCATGCATAGTTTTTTCAGCATGCACTTCTAATATAAATTTCTGTATTTATTTATTAAATTATTATATGAATTACTCTACTAGTGCATATGTATATTATACAACACACCCAAAATATGACTTTAAAAAGAATCAATATAATAAAAGTAAACAGGAATTAAAGTGTTAATATTGTCTTTCAGATCTTATCAGTCACTTTATGCAAGTCATCCTCTTTTGCGAGAATGCTGTCTAGATAACTGTTACATTCAAAGTCTTGGGAGCAATGTCATAGTTCTAGATGTGTCTTTTGTTTAGAGCAACACCCCAACCAGAACTGAGGATCCAAGAGGCAAGCAGTAGCCCCTGGGATATTGGGATGACAAGTGATGTCCAAGTGTCAGGACTGCCCCTCAACCCCAAAGGCAGACTGAGACTCAGGGCAGGCTTCAATCACACAGAAAGAACTGGATACATATAAAGGCAGGGACCCAGCTGTAATGATTTAACAATTATGACAAAGATTGGGAGAAATCTGAAGTTTATGGATCTGCTGGTACTTGGGTCTATGCTAGGCAACTGGTACTTGGATTCTGGACAGAGCTCCCAATGTGCTGTCAACATCAGTTAGGGATGGCTTGGGATTTGGATGAGGCTGAATCTGAGTGAATTCCTCTGTGTTTGAAACTGGGAAGACAGGGAAATGCAAGGGCTGACACCGTTCCTGCTTCTGACTAACTGGACAACTTTATAAGAGAAATTTAATCTCGTAAGCCTTACTTATCCCAGTAAAATGAAGTTAATAACACTTAAACTATTTGAAATCAGGGTCTTGGATCAGGAAATCTTTTGACATCTCTTCCAGAAATAAGACACACCATTGCAAGATCCCAGTGTTGTTCAGTAAGTTAAATGTTTGCAAAGGAAGGGACTGTTGACTCTTCAAATGAAGACAGTTAAAATCTCCTGCTCCAAGTTGAAGGAGGAGCATTTTTTGGGTAAATTTATTTATTCATGGACTCAGGAGTGTCAAGGAGAATATTAAGCTGTGGAATGTTTTCCTAAAGAGGTGTGGTTGATTCAAAAGTGAATATCTTTGAAGGAACTTGACAGAACAAACAGATGTAAATGCTGCCTTCACGAGCTTTGTGTTGTCTGGGAGCAATGCTGGGACTGTCCCATGTGTTCAGAGGGAGACGGAGATTTGTTGAGAATAGAGATAACCAATAAGTGCTTTTTAAAAATAGGCAATAGGAGAATGAATACTTACTTAGTGGTTAGAAGAATTTGATTCTCATCTATTATCATTGAGGCTACCCATCTCAATATACCTTTGAAAGTATTTTCTACTCATTTTTAACTATTGCATTAATCCTTTAAAACCTATCAACAGAAATACAACTGTAACATACTGACATTCGTGGTGATTATTTTAGATAAGAAGTGAAATGCCTAGATCCTTCTTCTGAGTAAATTGTTTTGTTTTTTTTTTTTTGGCCACACCTCGTGGCTTGCTGGGATCTTAGTTCCATGACCAGGAATTGAACCCAGGCCCCTGTAGTGGAAGCACGGAGTCCTAACCATTGGACTGCCAGGGAATTCCCTGAGTAATTTTGTTTAATAAAAAGTACAGGATCACTAAAGTTGAATGAGCAATGGATTGGACATCAGAAGGTCTGGTTCTGCCCTCAGCTCTGCTGTTCTCTGGACTTACACATTCTGTTTGTCAGGTAAAGTCCCTTTCCCTCTTTGAGAGTCTTTTTCTTTATTTTTAAGTAAAGGGGTTAGAGTAGATCTTCTCTACGTTTCCTGATACAAACATTCTGTGATTCTATGAGTCACTACAATGCTCTCAGGATTACACTAAGTTCTTCCACCCCTCATCTGCCTGGCTCAGTTGGACAATTACCTTTCCATTAATACTTTCCTAACTACTCTTTACCTCTGGGAGAGGCACCTGCTCTCTTTTTAGTGTCTTTACTCGATTCTCTATGTATTTGCACCATAACCTGTGGATCAACCAGGGTTCAGTGCAAGATAGAAAATACCAGTGCTTTTGAGCAGTGCTTCAATCAGGTAGTTGGATGCTCATAGGGTAGGAAGAACAGAAGTTAGAAAGCTCTACTGGACATTGATTTGAAGGTCACACCACCATAAATGCTACCCAGAGGTCAGAAAGTGGTGCTGCTGCCACATCCTCTCCCATGGCCATAAAGCTGGTGACTGGACTCTGGGACATGGAGTCCACTCACCACAAATGTATCTCTATAATCTTGCTTGCCAGTATCAAGAGAGGCAGCAAGATGGTTGTCACCTCATGTTCATTTTTAAACTATCATTCAAGTGCACCTGGTGAGTCCTTGTTCAAACGTAGAGACAGCTTCAGTTACATATGAGAAACATAGGGATCACCTTTTCAATCTTTTCTCATAGAAGGAGGGTGGGATTGCAGTTTGGAGGGCTAACCCAAATGTCTACCATAGTATGTACAATGCTTAACATGTTGAACTTATTTACTCTACATGTATGTTCCTACCAGACTGTAAGCCCCCACGAAGGCAGGGGCCATGTCTTATTAACACAAATATCAATAAATTAGGGAGAAGACAGATCTTGAAAGGATTATAGTCCATTCAGAAAATGTGTATCAACAGTAAACAATGCAAAAACTAAACAAAGCTATGTGATGGGCTAGTAAAGTCTAGTTGAGAGACCAATGAAGGCTGGAGTGGTCGGAAATCTTAAGAAAAGATACAGATCACAACAGGAATTTGAAGAATGGTAGAATTTGGATGGACCCAAAGGTAAAGATAAGATGTTCCTATTAAGAGACTCTAATAGCTGCCACCATGGGTGCCTGGAGCTACCTCTTGTTAGTCAGGAAGTTTCTCATATACAAAAATCATTTTCATTTATTCATTAATTCATTTAGCAAATGTTTATTAAGTGACTACTATATATGCCATCTATTTTTTCAGGAGCTGGGGGTATAGTGATGAATAAAACAGAAAAAAACATAGA
The DNA here is from genome assembly GCF_028023285.1 of Balaenoptera ricei. NCBI lineage: Eukaryota > Metazoa > Chordata > Mammalia > Artiodactyla > Balaenopteridae > Balaenoptera > Balaenoptera ricei. Next base: position 32,366,740 of record NC_082643.1, read on the forward strand.
AAAGTATTGAACTTTAGTAGATAAAGCAAATATTTTCTGATGTTGTTTGATACTCGCTTTTGTATTTTGGAATATAAAATTGGTTTGTGTGATTGAATAATTCTCCCCTCCTTTTTTTCTTACATGTGTCATTCAAATGGTTCCTAGTATGTTTGGCAACATAGAAATTCTCATATAGCTCTTCCAGATGGCCTCATTGTCTAAATGTTTAATAGTTGCATTACACTATAATAGATGTTAACACAGTTGTGGAGAGGAGAGTAATGAAAATACATTAAGTAAGGGATGTAGAGAGTAGTAGGTCTATTTATTCCCTACCCCATCCCCTACCTTTTGGAAAACATGAGTTAAAGAATATAGTAAGTAAGTACAAAGGGTGCTTAATTGGCAGCTTATGTAAAGATACTGTTCAAAGTGAAAATGAAATCTTTCTAGAGAATACTAAGTTTATTCAGACTCATATCTGTCATCTGTAAATATAACTTTGCCTAATCTGTTAATGTATTTGTATAGTAAGATTGAAGGCATCACCCTGACTTAATTAGCATCCCAGGCCTTATCTTCTTTAGATTGTAATTTCTTTAATGGCAGCGACTATATGAGCTCTGTGAATGCCACCTCAACTTTCCTTTACTTTGCCTACCCTAAAAGTCATTGGTCACTTTTCTGCCAATGTCATATTATTGTGTGATCATTCTGCAAATTCTTCCCATCACTTTGCCATTTTATTTCTATTGTGCAAACTATTCTGAGGCATCTACACTCTTGAAAAATGTTCCCCTACATTCCTAAGCATTTATAAAAGTGCTAAACAAAATTTGTTTCCTAGGGAAAATTCCTGGGTGAAAGACTGTTTATTTATACAATCAAAGGAATGATATTTATTTATTTATTTATTTATTTATTTATTTATTTATTTATTTTTTTCCACACACACACACTGTATTTTATTTTTACAAGAGATAAGTAGACTGACACCAAACATTGTACATGGATGACCACAACAAAAGCAACAATGATTGCAATTACCATACATGAAACACACTCATACTATGTCATAATATTGACATTCAATCCAGTAATCCTCCACTGTAACAGCTCCTTTACTTTGCAGTGAAAATTGATTTGTATATTCTTTGCCTCTGAGTCCTTGGGGGATTTTTTTTTAAATTCAGACAGAAAGTCACAAAAATTATACTCATCCTCATCAGTTCACTCAGTCCCATGTAATTAATTTTTTTTTTTCATCTTGATCTTTTGTTAGCACTTTTATGAGTTCATCAGTTTTTCATTAGAGTTCTGAAAATGCTTATTCATTCAGTTCAGCAGTACAGTCAGTTACCAGAAACCTGTACTTGTCAGAGTCTTTTCCATGAATTTCTTGAAGATGAAAGCCTTTTATAGGAACATATTTGCAAAAGCATCAGAGTACACCCAGAACTGTCTGTAAACCTTAGAAAGGATAATCCCAGAATGATGCATATATGTGTGTTTTATATTCTGTTTTTGTTTCAAAGTATTTGAAGCAAATTAATTATGACAATATTAAATCAGTTCATATTTTATTATCATCATTTCTAATGTGTAATATGCTTTTATTTTATAAAGAAATGTTTATAATATAAAACATACAAAATAAAGAAAAATCGAATTACCATAAAGCCCAAACAACAAAGATAAACCATGTTATTCCTTTAATGTATTCCTTTCTAGTCTTCTCATATAGCTATGATATAAAAAAAATAGCTACATGTAGTCTTATAGTAATTTTTTCTTAGACTGGTTACAAATGGTGCCCTTCCTCCAGTAGGTTATTTTTAGACATTCTAGCTTTTTATTGTGGCTCTCACTCAGAACTGTTTCTGGTTTATAGTAATTGGGGTCATCACTCCAGACTTTGTGCTCTGGGAAGATCCATAATTCAATGGAGACCAAATTCTTGAAACTTTTGGGAAATAACTGGAAGAGAAGAGGAGTATGTAATCCCAAATGGGGGTTAAAATTACCTGAGACACTCCTATGGTGACATTCAGCAGATGTACTTTGGATGTGTGAGGGGTGTCAGAGGAGTCAGGAGTTTGACTTCCTTTAATTAACTTATTTTTCCCCACATCTCAGTCCCTAAGTTTCAAGTGGTCATTTTGGGAAATGTTGTCTTTTCCCTTCAAGATACTCTTGATATTGCTTCTGATCTATTTCAGTTGAATACATTTAAGGGGATGTGTGTACAGTGGAGGCACGTAAAATACTGCTTTCCATGGATCCTATGGGCTGCTAAGTGTGGGCTTAATTCTATCAGTTTATGAATCCATCAGTTGATACTCATCTTTGGCACTCCCCAGAACTTTCTCTGGTGATGTTCACACACAGTGGAGGTATGATCACTGGTTATCCACCCGACCTCAGGCCCTGTGGCCATCTCTGCCAAATTATATATTATGGTCACTGACTCTATCCCTGAAGTTGTCCAAAAGACCTGAAACTTATCTCTATCTAATTGATCACTCAGTCTACTACACGTGTGCATTTTCTAATGTTAGAACTATAATTACTAGCTTCTGTGGTAGGTTGTTTGCAAAGAGGGCCACAATTATTCTTCTCATTCCTATAAGTACACCCCTTTGCAATGTGGCTTGGCAGCTTCTCCCATTAAGATATGGAGTTTACTTCTCCCCACCCTTGCATAAGGGCTTGGCATGTACTTGCTTTGGCCAATAGGATATTAGCAAAGTTGTACAAACCGAGGTTAGAAAAATATTTGCACATTGTGGCATGCCTTCTTTTCCTGTGCTGGGAGAGCTACTGCCATGTGAACAAGCTGTATTTTCCTCCTTGAGGGTGAGAGACAAGGTGGAGAGAGGCCCAGCTGTCAGGCCAGCTCAGCCTCAGGCATCCAAGGGAGGCCATCCTAGACTCTCCAGTGCCCAGTGAGCCAATTCCAACCAAAACTGTCTAGTCAACCTACAGAATCATGTTCAGCACATAAATGTTTGTTTTCTTTTTGCCAGTTTCCTATGGGAGTGGTTTACTATGCAGTAAAATAGACATGGGTACCTGAAGTGACAGGCTGCTGTAACAAAACTCAAAACATGTAGTAATTGCTTTGGGATGAGATAGCACATGGAGACTGAAAAAGCAGTGAGGAAACTGCTGGCAAAGCCTGAAGAAAAGGCAGATGAGCTGTTACTAGAGGCTAGGAGAATGGTGAGGAAGCAGCAGTAGCTGGAGGAAAAGATGGTAATCCATGTTTTGTAGCTGCAAAACCATTGACAGAACTGTCACAGGATAAAAAAATGTACCCGAAAAACTGGTCATTATGCCTAAGACAATTTTATGGCCAGTGGTTAAAGCAGTCATTGGCTTCTCCTGCTATGATACTGTGAGAGAAAGATGAGCTAAAGAAAGAACGATTTGGCAAGCAGAATTTAGAGATGTACAGGGAAGCCAAATTCCCTAAGTTGGAAGGTAAACTTGTTTTTCATCTCTAGTCTCTCCACACAGCAAAAGATTCTCAAAATAAGAAATGGCTTCTTGGTAAAGGGTAATCGAGGGTATGGCTATCAGATCCTCTTGAAAGTTCTCTGGAAGATTGAAGGTGCTGTCTAGTAGACTATTTCAGCTAGACAAAAGGGCTGTTAGTAATTTTAAGGGTACCTTCCCATGTCATCCTGACAGAGAGATGGTGCCTAAACAGAGAGATGTCTGTTTCCAAAGAAATTGTAGGTATGGCTTTGGGGGCATGGAATGGACTTGACTCAGCTTCATAAAGCTTGGAGAAAGCACTGCAAGATCTTGCTAAAAAGAACAGAAATAGTCAATATCCAAGGAGGCCTCTGGGCCCCAACTTCCTATGGATAGGACTCGGGATTTAAGAAGGAAGAGTCAAGAACAACACAGAACAATGGACTTGGGAACCATTCCTGGGGATTAGAATTGGGTCCCAATTAGGGAACATACCCTGCTCCAGGAGTTGGACCTTTGTTAATATTTGTTTGTTAGGATTTCACAATAGCTCTGAACCAGTGTGACTGCTCTGTACTTCTGTTCTCATTTTGAGTGGGACTGTTTATTGCTGTTACCTATCCCCTCTCACTATTATATGGTGTGTGTGTGTGTGTGTGTGTGTGTGTGTGTGTGTGTGTGAAGTGGATGGATAACTTTAGTGTATAAGTCTTTGGATAAGAAGGAGCTACACCTGAGGAGCAGCACCTGAAGATCTTCATCTAGATCTGGACCTGATTTAGATGAATATCTTGTACTTCAAGGCTGATACCATAATGAAATATGACTTTTGGGGAAGAGAGACAATGTATTTTGCATGTGAGCAGAAAGTTTATTTTGTGGTCAGAGGGCAAATTGTGTTGGATTATTTGCAGAGATGGCAATAATAACTCCTGCTATCTTTATCTACACATTTCTTAGTATGGTGACTGTGTCATTCTTCCCAAGTGGTGGAGTCTGGTTCTTGCTCTTTTGAATATGGGCATAGCCAAGTGACCTGCTTTGGCCAATGGGACATGAAGGAATAAGGCAAAAGCCCAGGTTTGTAAATAGTTGCACATTATGATGTGCTGTCTGTGCCTGCACACATCATCCTCAAGCAAGGATGCAAGGACCTGTGCTAGCTGCTGGAGAGACCAAATGGAGGAGAACCAGGGAGAAGAAGCCCAGGATTGCCAGGCTGGTGAGTGAGGCTGTCTTGACCATCCAGCTCTAGCTGAGCCACCTGCTGACTGCAGACATTTGAGTGAGACCCAGAGAAGACCAGCTTTACAGATCAGTTGATCCCAGCCCAAATTGCCCATGGGCTGAATCATAATCTATTAAGTAATTGTTGTTCTAAGCAGTTAAGTTTTGGAGTGGTTTGTTAGGTAGAAAAAGATAGTTGATCCAGATTCTTCACTTAAAATACAATTTAAAGTGGGAGATCTCCATAAAATATAAAATTACTTTTTAAAGTTAAATACTGTGACAAATGATTGTTTTCTGTTTTTCTTTCTTTTTTTTTTCTGCTTTTGCCTTCATATCTTGACGACACTTGAATATACTTAAATCTCAAGTAGTTCCGTTATTACTCTATCTGCTTTCCTTTCTTTGTCAAACACTTTACTGTTTGATTTTGGATTCCCTTACAAGGTGCCCTGGTAATTAAGCAGTTTTGACCTATTTAATTTTGTTTAAATTTGACCTGTCACATTTATAGGATTCCCACTCTTCTTCCTGGAAAATTCTTTCCCTCCCTAAAAAGATTCTTTGTCCTCACCTCCTCCTTTTTAAAAACAACCTTCTTTCTTTTGCCATTTAGGCATTTAGTGTTTATTTTCAAATACCTTTTCTTTTTGGGTTGAGTCAAACATTTTTCCTGAGTTTCCAATAAGTTGTTCTTAAGCTGTCTCCAGGCTTCTTCATGGTTATTTACTTTCAAAACTATTTCTATCAGGTTTTTTGCCCTAAGAAAAGCCCGTATTTTGTCACAGTTCCCTTTTCTAAAACTAACTTCATGAGGAATATTTTTAGTTTCCTTTCTTGCCAGGATGTTGGACTTAATCACATAGTGATTGCTTTTAACCAGGCACTCCTTGGGGGACAGTATCTCTCTTATGAACTTCCCTATGGATGAGCAGGGCCATCACCACCCCTCTTCTGAGGTGGTTGAAAACCAATGCTTGTCTGTCTACCTAAAGTGTATCCTTGAGGGAAGATTCAGATGGGAATAAGGTAGAGGAGAAAATGCTACTTTGTTATTTCCTTTGGCCCTGTTCAGATTCATTAGCACCCTTCCCTGAAGACATGCCTTTATAGCATTTCTGTTACAGTCATTTGTAGAATCATTTTAGTTTCCATCCTAGACTCAAGATATTTGAGAATAGGGTCCAGGTTTCAGCCATCTTTGTACCTCTTGGATTGAACCTAGCACATGGGCAGTACATTATAATATTATAAATATTACATTATAAATACCTGAGTAAATGAACAATTAGCAAATTAATTGATGAATGAAGACAAGCTATAAGCTGGGTCACGAACTCCTTTGGTGGGAAAAGGGGAAGGTTGAGTCAGATAAGTAGTCCTTCTGAATGAACTTTTTGTCTCTCCATGGTTGTCTAGTCTTACCCTCCTCCCTTAGTATGCCTCACTTAAAGGAAAGAGACAAGGTTGAAGACATACAAGCTCCATAGCAACAAATGTTCTTTCCTCACCTTAACCTGTATCTACTACAGAGCTATTATGTATTGCTCAAAAGGAGTTGGACCTGCCATACCTAGTTCTGCTGCTGATATCCTTAAAAGGTAGAGGAAATCTGGAAGATGGCAGTGGCATAGATTTTGCATCTTTCTGGTTACCTATTGAAATAAACAAAGCAATGACTATAGCAAAACCAAAGATCCATATACAGGCATACCTTTGAAATATTGCTGTTTCAGTTCCAGACCACACCAATAAAGCAAGTCACACAAATATTTTGGTTTCCCAGTACATATAAAAGTTATCTTTACACTATACTGTAGTCTATTAGGTGTGCAATAAAATTATATCTAAAAACAATGTACAAACCTTAATTAAAAATACATTATTGGAAGAGGCAGAGTCAAGATGGCGGTGTGGGAAGACGTGGAGTTAGCGGCTCCACACAACCAGGGCTCCTGCTGGCCACTGGTGGGGGACTCTGATGCCCAAGGAGATGGGAGGAGCCTTAAAGTGAACTGGTAGGACGTAGGGGGACTGAGGGGGGAGGAGAAGTGGAGGCTAGACAGGATTGGTGCCCCTGAGGGTGGGGAGATCTGGAGAGGCAGGTGGGAGGGACTCTGCGCGAAGAATGAGAGAGGAGTAGAGGGCAATTGCCCTGCCAACTCGGGCCCTGGGAGCCTGCTGAGCACCCAGGTCAGTACCCCCCCTCCAAAGCTCCATCCAGACCACATGAGTCCTGGGGGCATAGGAGGGAGCCTGGGGAGATCAGGAGAGGCAGGTGGGAGGAGCCATCCAGGAGGAGCAGGAGAGGAGCAGAGGGCGATTGCCCTGCCCACTCAGGGCCTGGGAGCCTGCTGAGCTCCCAGGCAAATCCTCTGCCCTCCAAACCCCCCTTCAGGATGCGTGGGTCCTTGGGGGCATAGGAGGGAGGCATGGGAGATCAGGAGAGACAGCCGGGAGAGGGCCTCCCAGTCTGGAGGAGGAGAGGAGGTGAGGGCATTTGCCCCACCTACTCGAGCCAGGAAGGCTGCTGGGCTCCCAGGTGAGGTACCCTGCCTTCTGAGACCAGGGGTAGGGGGCACGCCTGGGCCCCTTCTGTTCCTTGAGTCAAAGCCCCACCCCCCACAGCCTTTTCCAGCCCTGTGGGTCCTGAGCATTGGCCCCGCCCACCACCCAAACCTCACCCTTGCTTAGGCCCCGCCATCCACAGCCAAGGCCTTCCCCCTCCCTTTTTTTCCCTCCTCCTCTTTTTTACTATTGTGGTAAAGTTGGACCTTCCAGTTGTTCATTCTTCTATATTTCTATTTTTATATTCTTCCTAACATATCTGTTAGTTTCCTAGTCTAATTTTATTTTTATTTTTTACTTTGTTATTGTTTTTTTTTTTTCTTTTTTGCCGCCCCAGATGGCTTGCAGGATCTTGGTTCATGAGCCAGGGGTTGGGCCAAAGCTCCTGCGGTGGGAGCACCAAGTCTGAACTGCTAGACTAACAGAGAACCTCAGACCCCAAGGAATATTCATTGGAGTGAGGTCTCACAGGGTTCCTCATCTCAGCACCAAGACCAAGCTCTACCCAATAGCCTACAAACCCCAGTGTTGGAAGCCTCAGGCCAAACACCCAATAAGACAGGAACAAAATCCCACTCATTTAAAAAAAAAAAGAGATTGCAAAAAAATATGCCACAGATGAGGGAGCAAGGTAAAAACCTACAAGACCAAATAAATGAAGAGGAAATAGGTAATTTACCTGAAAAAGAATTCAGAGTAGTGATTGTAAAGTTGATCCAGAATCTCAGAAATAGAACGGAGGCACAGATTGAGAAAATACAAGAAATGTTTAACAAAGATCTAGAAGAACTAAATAACAAACAGAAATGAACAACATAATAACTGAAATGAAAAATGCAATAGAAGGAATCAATAACAGAATAACTGAGACAGAAGAATGAATAAGTAAGCTGGAAGACAAAATGGTGAAAATAACTGCTGAGAAGCAGAATAAAGAAAAAAGAATGGAAAGAATTGAAGACGATCTCAGAGACCTCTGGGACAACACTAAATGCACCAACATTCGAATTATAGGGTCCCAGAAGAAGAAGAGAAAAAAAGAAGGTCTGAGAAAATATTTGAAGAGATTATAGTTGAAAATTTCCCTAACATGGGAAGGGAAATACAGAGAGTCCAGGAAACACAGAGAGTCCCATACAGGATAAACCCTAGGAAAAACACACCAAGACACATGTTAATCAAACTATAAAAAATTAAATACAAAGAAAAAATATTAAAAGCAGCAAGGGAAAAACAAAAAATAACATACAAAGGAATCCCCATAAGGTTATCAGCTGATTTTTCAGTAGAAACTCTGCAGGCCAGAAGGAAGTGGCAGGATATGCTTAAAGTGATGAAAGAGAAAAACCTACAACCAAGATTACTCTACCCAGCAAGGATCTCATTCAGATTTGATGGAGAAGTCAAAAGCTTTTCAGACAAGCCAAAGCTAAGAGAATTCAGCACCACCAAACCAGCTTTACAACAAATACTAAAGAAACTTCTCTAAGTGGGAAACTCAAGAGAAGAAAAAGACCCACAAAAATAAACCTAAAACAATTAAGAAAATGGTAATAGGAACATACATATCGATAATAACCTTGAATGTAAATGGATTAAATGCCCCACCAAAAGACACAGACTGGCTGAATGGATACAAAAACAAAACCCATATATATGCTGTCCTCAAGAGACCCACTTCAGACCTAGGGGAACATACAGACTAAAAGTGAAGGTATGGAAAAAGATATTCCATGCAAATGGAAATCAAAAGAAAGCTGGAGTAGCAATACTCATATCAGATAAAATAGACTTTAAAATCAAGACTGTTACAAGAGATAAGGAGGGATGCTACATAATGATCAAGGGATCAATCCAAGAGGAAGATATAACAATTATAAATGTTTATGCACCCAACATAGGAGCACCTCAATACATAAGAGAAATGCTAATAACCATGAAAGGAGAAATCAACAGTAACACAATCATAGTAGGGGACTTTAACACCCCACTTACACCAGTGGACAGATCATACAAACAGAAAATAAATAAGGAAACACAAGTTTTAAATGACACAATAGACCAGATAGATCTAATTGATATTTATAGAACATTCCACCCAAAAGTGGCAGAATACACTTTCTTCTCAAGTGCACATGGAACATTCTCCAGGATAGATCACATCTTGGGTCACAAATCAAGCCTTGGAAATTTTAAGAAAATTGGAATCGTATCAAGCATCTTTTCTGACAACAATGCTATGAGATTGGAAATCAATTACAGGAAAAATAACTGTAAAAACATAAATACATGGAGGCTAAACAGTGTGCTACTAAATAACCAAAAGATCACTGAAGAAATCAAAGAAAAAAGAAAAAAATACATAAAAACAATAACAATGAAAACACAATGACCCAAAACCTATGGGATGCAGCAAAAGGAGTTCTAAGAGGGAAGTTTATAGCAATACAATCTCACCTCAAGAAACAAGAAAAATCTCAAATAAACAATCTAACCCTACACTTAAGACAATTAGAGAAAGAAGAACAGAGAATATCCAGTCAGTAAAAGGAAAGAAATCATAAAGATCAGAGCAGAAATAAATGAAAGAGAAATGAAGAAAACTGTAGCAAAGACCAATAAAATGAAAAGCTGCTTCTTTGAGAAGATAAACAAAATTGATTAACCCTTAGCCAGACTCATCAAGAAAAAAAGGGAGAGGACACAAATCAATAAAATTAGAAATGAAAAAGGAGAAATCACAAATGACACCGCAGACATACAAAGGATTATAAGAGACTACTACAAACAACTATATGCCAATAAAATGGACAACCACGAAGAAATAGACAAATTCTTGGAAAGATACAATTTTCTAAGACTGAACCAGGAAGAATTAGAAAATATAAACAGACCTATCACAAATAATGAAATCGAATCCATAATTAAAAATCTTCCAACAAACAAAAATGCAGGACCAGATGGCTTCACAGGCGAATTCTATCAAACATTTAGAGAGGAGCTAACACTGATTCTTCTCAAACTCTTCCAAAACATTGCATAGGGAGAAACAGTCCCAAATTCATTCTACGAAGCCACCATCACCCTGATACCAAAACCAGAAAAAGATATCACAGAAAAAGAAAATTATAGAACAATATCACTGATGAATATAGATGCAAAAATCCTCAAAAAAATACTAGCAAACAGAATCCAATAGCACATTAAAAGGATCATACACCATGATCAAGTGGGATTTATCCCAGGGCTGCAAGGATTCTTCAATATATGCCAATCAATCAATGTGATACACCACATTAACAAATTAAGGAATAAAAACCATATGATCATGTCAATAGATGCAGAAAAAGCTTTCAACAAAATTCAACATCAACTTATGATAAAAACTCTCCAGAAAATGGGCATAGAGGGAGCCTACCTCAACATAATAAAGGCCATATATGACAAACCCACAGCAAGCATCATACTCAGTGATGAAAAACTGAAAGCATTTCCACTAAGATCAGGAACAAAACTAGGATGTCCACTCTCACCACTCTTATTCAATATAGTTTTGGAAGTCCTAGCCACAGCAATCAGAGAAGAAAAACAAATAAAAGGAATACAAATTGGAAAAGAAGAAGTAAAACTGTCACTGTTTACCAATGACATGATACTATACATAGAAAATCCTAAAGATGCCATCAGAAAACTGCTAGAACTAATCAATGAATTTGGTAACATTGCAGGATGCAAAATTAATGCACAGAGGTCTCTGGCATTCCTATACACCAACAATGAAAAATCAGAAAGAGAAATTAAGGAAACACTCTCCTTTACCATTGCAACAAAAAGAATAAAATACCTAGGAATAAACCTGCCTAAGGAGGCAAAAGACTTATATTCAGAAAACTATAAAACACTGATGAAAGAAATCATAGATGACATAAACAGATGGAGAAGTATGCCATGTTCTTGGATTGGAATAATCAATACTGTGAAAATGACTATACCACCCAATACAATGTACAGATTCAAAGTAATCTCTGTCAAACTACCAATGGCATTCTTCACAGAATTAGAACAAAAGATTTTATAATTCGTATGGAAATACAAAAGACCCCAAATAGCCAAAGCAATCTTGAGAAAGAAAAACAGAGTTGGAGGAATCAGGTTCCCTGACTTCACCCTATCACACTACCACAAAGCTACAGTAATCAAGACACTGTGGTACTGGCACAAAAACAGAAATATAGATCAATGGTACAGGATAGAATGCCCAGACCTAAACCCACGCACATATGGTCACCTAATTTACAAAAAGGATGCAAGAACATACAATGGAGAAAAGACAGCCTCTTCAATAAGTGGTGCTGGGAAAACTGGGCAGCTACATGTAAAAGATTGAAATTAGAATACTACCTAACACCATATACAAAAATAAGCTCCAAATGGATTAAAGATCTCAATGTAAGGTGAGACACTATAAAATTCTTAGAGGAAAACGTAGGAAGAACACTCTTCGACATAAACCACAGCAAGAGCTTTTATGACCCATCTCCTAGAGCAATGGAAATAAAAACAAAAATAAAAAGATGAGACTTAATTAAACTTAAAAACTTTTGAACAGCAAAGGAAACCATAAACAAGACAAAAAGGCAACCCTCAAAATGGGAGAAAATATTTGCAAATGAAACAATATAGACAAAGGATTAATCTCCAAAATATATAAACAGCTCATGGAGCTCAATATCAAAAAAACAATCAATCCAGTTAAAAAATGGGCAGAAATCCTAAATAGACATTTCACCAAGGAAGACATACAGATGGCCCAGAGGCACATGAAAAGATGCTCAACATCACTAATTATTAGAGAAATGCAAATCAAAACTACAACGAGGTATCACCTCACGCTGGTGAGAATGGCCATTATCAAAAAATCTAGAAACAATAAATGCTGGAAAGGGAGTGGTGTAAAGGGAACCATCCTGCACTGTTGGTGGGAATGTAAATTGATACAACCACTATGGAAAACAGTATGAATGTTCCTTAAAAAACTAAAAATAAAACTACCATATGACCCAGAAATCCCACTACTGGGCATATACCCTGAGAATACCATAATTCAAAGAGAGACATGTACCACAATGTTCATTGCAGCACTATTTACAATAGCCAGGACATGGAACCAACCTAAATGTCCATCAACAGATGAATGGATAAAGAAGATGTGGCACATATATACAATGGAATATTACTCAGGCATAAAAAGAAACGAAATTGAGTTATTTGTAGTGAGGTGGATGGACCTAGAGTCTGTCATACGGAGTGAAGTAAGTCAGAAAGAGAAAAACAAATACAGTATGCTAACACATATAGGTGGAATCTAAACAAAAAAAATTGTAATAATGAACCTAATTACAGGGCAGGAATAAAGAGATAGACATAGAGAATGGACTTGAGGACATGGGGTGGGAAGGTGAAGTTGGGGCAAAGTGAGAGTAGCATCAACATACATACAGTACTGAATTTACAATAGTTGGCTGGTGGGAAGCAGCAGCATAGTGCAGGGAGATTGGCTTGGTGCTTTGTGATGACCTAGAGGGGTGAGATAAGGAGGATGGGAGAGAGGCTCAAAAGGGAGGGGATATGGGGACATGTGTATGCATAGTGCTGATTTGCTTTGTTGTGCAACAGAAGCTAACACAGTATTGTGAAGTAATTATACTCCAATAAAGATCTATTTAAAAAAAAAAACCTATCTCATAAACCAGAAAATAACAAACAAACATTATTGCTAAAAATGTTAACCATCATCTGAGCCTTCTGCTGTTGGTAATTATTTTGCTGGTGGAGGATCTTGCCTGGATGTTGATGGCTGCTGACTGATCACAGTGGTGGTTGCTGAAGGTTGGGGCTGCTGTGGTAATTTCTCAGAATAAGACAACAATGAGGTTTGCCACATCAATTGACTCTTCCTTTCACAAACAATTTCTCTGCAACATGCAGTGCTGTTTGATAACATTTTACCCATAGTAGAATTTCTTTCAAAATTGGAGTCAATCCTCTCAAACCCTGTCATTGCTTTCTCAACTAAGTTTATGTAATATTATAACAATATTTGTTGTCGTTTCAACAATCTTTACAACATCTTCACCAGGAATAGATTCCATCTTAAGAAACCACTTTCTTTGTTCATTTATAAGAAGCAGCTCCTTATTCATTCAAGTTTTACCATGAGAATGCAGCAAGCCAGTCAAACCTTCAGGCTCCACTTCTAATTCTAGTCCTTTTGCTATTTCCACCACATCTGCAGTTACTTCCTCCACTGAAGGCTTGAATCCCTCAAAGTCATCCATGAGGGCTAGAATCAGCTTCTTCCAAACTCCTTTTAATGCTGATATTTTGACTTCCCCATGAATCTTGAATGTTCTTAATGACATCTAGAATGGTGAATCCTTTTCAGAGGTTTTCAATTGACTTTGCTCAGATCCATCAGAGGAATCAGTATCTATGGCAGCTATAGGTTTACAAAATGTATTTCTTACAAAGTAAGACTTGAACATTGAAATTACTCCTTAATCCATGGGCTGCAGGATAAACTTTACATTAGTAGGCATGAAAACTACATTAATCTCATTGTCCATCTCCATCAGAGCTCTTGGGTGACCAGATATGTTGTCAACGAGCAGTAATGTTTTGAAAGGAATCTTTTTTTCAGAGCAGTAGGTCTCAACAATATTAAGTAAACCGTTTGTAAACAGGTGTGCTGTCATCCAGGCTTTGTTGTTCTATTTAAAGAGAATAGGCAAAGTAAACTGAGCATAATTCTTCAGGGCCCTAGGATTTTCAGAATGGTAAATGAGCGTTGGTTTCAACTTAAGTCACCAGCTGCATTAGTCCCTAACAAGAGAGTTGGCCTGTCCTTTGAATCTTTGAAGCCAGGCATTGACTTCTCTCTAGCTATGAAAGTCCTAGATGGCATCTTCTTCTGACAAAGGCTGTTTTGCTTACAGTGAGAATCTGTTCTTTAGTGCATCTACCTATATTAATTAGCTTAACTAGATCTTCTAGATAACTTGCTGCAGCTTCTACATCAGCACTTGCTGCTTCACCTTGCACTTTTATCTTATGGACTTGGTGTCTTCCCTTAACCCTCATGAACCAACCTCTGCTAGTTTCAAACTTCTTCTGCAGCTTCCTCATCTCTCTCAACCTTCACAGAATTAAAGAAAGTTAGAGTCTTGCTCTGGATGAACCTTTAACTTAAGAGAATGTTGTGGCTGGTTTGTTCCTCTTATCCAGATCATTAAGTTTTCTCCATATCAGAAATAAGGCTGTTTTGCTTTCTTATCATTCATGTGTCCACTGGAGTAGTAAAATAGAGGTTCATAGAGAAGGTTCAACATATTTATCATAGGAGTCCTTATATGAAAACCAAGTCAAGGAAACAAAATATACTCTAACAACTAAAAAAATTTTAAGTTCTTGAAATAAAAGTTTATTTGAAACTTAGTAAAGTGTATGTCACATACCTGGGAAAATCTAAACAGAAAGGCAAACATCAAGGCATAGTCTAGTAAAAATATTGGGTTAAAAAATCCCTTGGACATTGAGATTAAAAAACAAAAACATTCATAATAAAGGAAAATAGGATTGTCATTGGCACAGCAACACTTTATTCTGTAGATCAATAGAATAACATTTAAGATACTCAAAAGAAAGAAAATGTGAGCCACATTTCCTACGTAGACAAACTGCCAACATAAAGACTGCTAACAAATGGTTATGAACCTGTAGTAATTCAGAAAATATTTTTCCTATGAGCTCTATCTGAGTAATTTGTTAAAGAATGAGCTTCAGCCAACCAAAAGATTGGAGAGACATTGAAGTTAGCAAGGTAATGCTTGTACTTTCTGACAATGTAGATATGGGACAATGATCAAAAATGGGGAGAGAATAGGGAGTATTTATGAAAAGAAGAATAAACTTGCTGATTGCTTTAAAGGTATTAACTGGGAGTAAAAGAAATGTTACTCCATGTAGGGTATTATGTAAAAGGGGAAGGGGGAAGGAAAGGTTTCTAGTTAATTTCAACATACCTCATAGTAGGGAATCAATAAAAAATAGCCAAAAATAAAACTAAGGGTACTATAAAAAGATATTAATACATATTTTAAGGCATTAGTTTAATGTGTTTGTGTATACATATATATGTATATATACATATTTATTTATGTATGAAATGGAACTAAGGCAAAACACATTGACATATTGATCATGTCAATAAATGTAAATACATTTAACTCGTCTATTGAAATAAAAACAATTTCAGACTAATTAACAAATTATAAATTGAACACTATGATAAATACTAGGTATCAGAGGAAGTAGAAATAAGACCAAATGCATTAAGAGATACAAAATGAGACTTTACAGTGCTAAAAGCTGCAATTCATCCAATAATATAGTACCAACATCCATAAAGCAGAAACTACACAAGTAGGGAAGTCTTTAACACCCTTCTCTAAACTCAAGTCCCACTGACTGGACAAGATATTGGTAAAGCTATAAAAAAGCACAGTGTATTCAGTAAAGTAGATGTTAGCGATTCATACAAAAATCAATCCCAATAATGAAAGAGACACTTTCTATGAAGTACACATGGAACATTTATGAAAATTTACTATGTCAATGTACAGAAAAAGAACTCAATAAACTCCAAAGACTAGAAATAATATAAACAAAATTTTAGACCATAATAAAAAACCTAAAAATTAATAACAAAACAAAAAACCCAAAAGATGCTTCTATTTAGAATTTAAAAAAAAATCATATTAAGCAACTAATGGGAAGTGAAAAATTAAATTACAAAATTTCTTTAAAATTATGATTTAAAACATGACATATCTGAATCTGTGGGAAACAAAGAAGTTATTAGAGGAAATTTATAGAATTAATTATTATCTAAATAGCAAAGTAAACATCCCACCTCAAAATCTTAGAAAAAGAAAAACAAACACACAAAGAGAAAACAAAACAAAAAAAAGTGGGGAAGAATTAATGAAGATAAAAACATAATTGGTGAATTAAAAAACTGAAAGAAGTGAAATTATTAAATAAAATTATATGGTAGTTCTCAGGGAAAAAAAAGTCAACAAAATGGGCAAACCATTATATAAGGTAACAGCAAAAGGGAGAAAGTACAAATATGCAAAATGATAGCCATAACAAAAGAAATTTAAAATAAGAATTATGAGAAACTACTTTTATTACTTTATCAAATAAGCTTTAAAACTTTGAGCAAGGAACAGTCAGCTCTACCACCACCAGAGCCTCCCATCAAGCCTCTTAGATAGTCTCAAAAACCAGAGGACAGCCAGAAGAAGCATGAAAAACTACAATCCTGCAGCCTGTGGAATAAAAACCACATTCACAGAAAGATAGGCAAGATGAAAAGGCAGAGGGCTGTATACCAGATGAAGGAACAAGATAAAACCCCAGAAAAACAACTAAATGAAGTGGAGATAGGCAACCTTCCAGAAAAAGAATTCAAAATAATGATAGTGAAGATGATCCAGGACCTTGGAATAAGAATGGAGGCAAAGATCGAGAAGATACAAGAAATGTTTAACAAAGACCTAGAAGAATTAAAGAACAAACAAACAGAGATGAACAATACAATAACTGAAATGAAAACTACACTAGAAGGAATCAATAGCAGAATAACTGAGGCAGAAGAACGGATAAGTGACCTGGAAGACAGAATGGTGGAATTCACTGTTGCAGAACAGAATAAAGAAAAAAGAATGAAAAGAAATGAAGACAGCCTAGGAGACCTCTGGGACAACAATAAACGCAATAACATTCGCATTATCGGGGTCCCAGAAGGAGAAGAGAGAGAGAAAGGACCAGAGAAAATATTTGAAGAGATTATAGTCGAAAACTTCCCTAACATGGGAAAGGAAATAGCCACCCAAGTCCAGGAAGTGCAGAGAGTCCCATACAGGATAAACCCAAGGGGAAACACGTCGAGACACATAGTAATCAAAGTGGCAAAAATTAAAGACAAAGAAAAATTATTGAAAGCAGCAAGGGAAAAATGACAAATAACATACAAAGGGACTCCCATAAGGTTAACAGCTGATTTCTCAGCAGAAACTCTACAATCCAGAAGGGAGTGGCATGATATACTTAAAGTGATGAGAGGGAAGACTCTACAACCAAGATTACTCTACCTGGCAAGGATCTCATTTAGATTTGATGGAGAAATCAAAAGCTTTACAGACAAGCAAAAGCTAAGAGACTTCAGCACCACCAAACCAGCTCTACAACAAATTCTAAAGGACCTTCTCTAAGTGGGAAACACAAGAGATGAAAAGGACCTACAAAAACAAACCCAAAACAATTAAGAAAATGGTCATAGGAACTTACATATCGATAATTACCTTAAACGTGAATGGATTAAATGCTCCGACCAAAAGACACAGGCTTGCTGAATGTTTACAAAAACAAGACCCATATATATGCTGTCTACAAGAGACCCACTTCAGTCCTAGGGACACATACAGAATGAAAGTGAGGGGATGGAAAAAGATATTCCATGCAAATGGAAATCAAAAGAAAGCTGCAGTAGCTATACTCATATCAGATAAAATAGACTTTAAAATAAAGAATGTTACAAGAGACAAGGAAGGACACTACATAATGATCAAGGGATCAATCCAAGAAGAAGATATAACAATTATAAATATATATGCACCCAACATAGGAGCACCTCAATTCATAAGGCAACTGCTAACAGCTATAAAAGAGGAAATCGACAGTAACACAATAATAGTGGGGGATTTTAACACCTCACTTACACCAATGGACAGATCATCCAAAATGAAAATAAATAAGGAAACAGAAGCTTTAAATGACACAATAGACAAGATAGATTTAATTGATATTTATAGGACATTCCATCCAAAAACAGCAGATTACATTTTCTTCTCAAGTGCACATGTAACATTCTCCAGGATAGATCACATCTTGGGTCACAAATCAAGCCTCAGTAAATTTAAGAAAATTGAAATCATATCAAGCATCTTTTCTGACCACAACGCTATGAGACTAGAAATGAATTACAGGGAAAAAAACGTGAAAAGCACAAACACATGGAGGTTAAACAATACGTTACTAAATAACCAAGAGATCACTGAAGAAATCAAAGAGGAAATCAAAAAATACCTAGAGACAAATGACAATGAAAACATGATGATCCAAAACCTATGGGATGCAGCAAAAGCAGTTCTAAGAGGGAAGTTTATAGCTATACAAGCCTACCTAAAGAAACAAGAAAAATCTCAAGTAAACAATCTAACCTTACACCTAAAGGAACTAGAGAAAGAAGAACAAACAAAACCCAAAGTTAGCAGAAGGAAAGAAATCATAAAGATCAGAGGGGAAATAAATGAAATAGAAACAAAGAAAACAATAGCAAAGATCAATAAAACTAAAAGGTGGTTCTTTGAGAAGATAAAATTGATAAGCCATAAGCCAGACTCATCAAGAAAAAGAGGAAGAGGACTCAAATCAATAAAATCAGAAATGAAAAAGGAGAAGTTACAACAGACACCGCAGAAATACAAAGCATCCTAAGAGACTACTACAAACAACTTTATGCCAATAAAATGGACAATGTGGAAGAAATGGACAAATTCTTAGAAAGGTATAACCTTCCAAGACTGAACCAGGAAGAAACAGAAAATATGAACAGACCAATCACAAGGAATGAAATTGAAACTGTAATTAAAAATCTTCCAACAAACAAAAGTCCAGGACCAGATGGTTTCACAGATGAAGTCTATCAAACATTTAGAGAAGAGGTAACACCTATCCTTCTCAAACTCTTCCAAAAAATTGCAGAGGAAGGAACACTCTCAAACTCATTCTATGAGGACACCATCACTCTGATACCAAAACCAGACAAAGATACTACAAAAAAAGAAAATTACAGACCAATAACACTGATGAATATAGATGCAAAAATCCTCAACAAAATACTATCAAACAGAATCCAACAACACATTAAAAGGATTATACACCACGATCAAGTGGGATTTATCCCAGGGATGCAAGGATTCTTCAATATATGCAAATCAATCAATGTGATACACCATATTAACAAATTGAAGAATAAAAACCATATGATCATCTCAATAGATGCAGAAAAAGCTTTTGACAAAATTCAACACCCATGTATGATAAAAACTCTCCAGAAAGTGGGCATAGAGGGAACCTACCTCAACATAATAAAGGCCATATATGACAAACCCACAGCAAACATCATTCTCAACGGTGAAAAACTGAAAGCATTTCCTCTAAGATCAGGAACAAGACAAGGATGTCCACTCACACCACTATTATTCAACATAGTTTTGGAAGTCCTAGCCACAGTAATCAGAGAGGAAAAAGAAATAAAAGGAATACAAATTGGAAAGGAAGAAGTAAAACTGTCACTGTTTGCAGATGACATGATACTATGCATAGAGAATCCTAAAAATGTCACCAGAAAACTACTAGAGCTAATCAATTAATTTGGTAAAGTTGCAGGATACAAAATTAACACACAGAAATCTCTTGCATTCCTATACACTAACGATGAAAAATCTGAAAGAGAAATTATGGAAACACTCCCATTTACCATTGCAACAAAAAGAATAAAATACCTAGGAATAAACCTACCTAGGGAGACAAAAGACCTGTATGCAGAAAACTATAAGACACTGATAAAAGAAATTAAAGATGATACCAACAGATGGAGAGATATACCATGTTCTTGGATTGGAAGAATCAATATTGTGAAAATGACTATACTACCCAAAGCCATCTACAGATTGAGTGCAATCCCTATCAAATTACCAATGGCATTTTTTACAGAACTAGAACAAATTATCTTAAAATTTGTATGGAGACACAAAAGACCCCGAATAGCTAAAGCAGTCTTGAGGGAAAAAAACGGAGCTGGAGGAATCAGACTCCCTGACTTCAGACTATACTACAAAGCCACAGTAATCAAGACAATATGATACTGGCACAAAAAGAGAAACATAGATCAATGGAACAAGATAGAAAGTCCAGAGATAAACCCACGCACCTATGGTCAACTAATCTATGACAAAGGAGGCAAAGATATACAATGGAGAAAAGACAGTCTCTTCAATAAGTGGTGCTGGGAAAACTTGGCAGCTACATGTAAAAGAATGAAATTAGAACACTCCCTAACACCATACAGAAAAATAAACTCAAAATGGATTCGAGACCTAAATGTAAGACCGGACACTATAAAACTCTTAGAGGAAAACATAGGAAGAACATTCTTTGACATAAATCACAGCAAGATCTTTTTTGATCCACCTCCTAGAGTAATGGAAATAAAATCAAAAATAAACAAATGGGACCTAATGAAACTTCAAAGCTTTTGCACAGCAAAGGGAACCATAAACAAGACGAAAAGGCAACCCTCAGATTGGGAGAGAATATCAATGGACAAAGGATTAATCTCCAAAATATATAAACAGCTCATTCAGCTCAATATTAAAGAAACAAACACCCCAATCCAAAAATGGGCAGAAGACCTAAATAGACATTTCTAGACTGACCCCAACCACAACTTTATTATATTACAGCTCCATCTTCCTTGCATTCTGTATTTCAGGAACACCAACCTGTTAAAGATTTAAATACTCCCTGTTTCCCAGCACAACTTCTGGGGTTTTTAAATATGGTTCCCCCTTGTCTTGGAATGGCTTTCCCTCCAATTTACATATTTGTATCCTACTCTTCCTTTAAATCTCTGCTCAATCTTAAATTTTATAGTATAGAATTCCCTGACCCCAAATTGGGTCAATTCTTTCTGTTATATAATACTGTAGATGTCACATGTATAGTACTTTTACATATGTACATTTATGTACAACAATTTATAATATATCCTTTGTAATGTGTCTTTGATCAAAATCTATCTCCTTCCCTAATGAGTAGACTCTGTCAAGTCAGAGAGTATGTCTGGCTCACTAAGCTCAGTTCCTTGCTTAGTATGTGACTTGTACAAGAGACTCAATAAATATTTGTCACATCATTGAATGAATACTTACTTTCTTCCAGGCACAATACTTGGCACTTTACATGTTTTATCCCATTTAATCCTCTAACAAACATATGGGTCAGATTCTATTATTATCTCAGTTTTATGGAGTTTGAGATTTACAAGCTTAAATTATTTGTATAAGGTCATATAGACTGTAAGTAGCAGAATCAGAATTTGAACTCAAGTAGTGTACTCTGTCTTGAATTGTAGTGAAGGAGACAATTTAAAACTAGATTTAAAAGGGGTTAGGAAAACAAGAAATTGAAATCTGAGTCAGCATTATGGAATGAACCATATATGGTTTATCAAAAAAATCTATTACAACTTCAAATAATAAAGAAATGAATATATGATTCCAGTGTTAATGGCCAACCCTTTCTACCAAGATATTGTGACTCACTTAGGCAGGACTGTCAGAGGAAGAAGATGTGTCTGCAAGGCTCTGGAACAGCCTTTTTCTCTGTCTTGCCATTCACTCCTTTGATAAAGTGTGTCCCAACCAGATCTCCCTCCCCCTTTTCATGTTTCCTGCTTGATAGATCCACTACTCAGAGGTCTAACTATCCGTCAACAGTTGCTCAAGAACCAGGCTTTAAAGTACAAAGTTTTCATCAACTAAAGTCCTCCAGCTGTAACTATTTCTCCTACTGAACAAATGCTGAGCCTGGAAGAGTACAGCTCTCCCCCAGAGCCTGCCCTGCCAAATATGTCTGGCAAAGCTGCCTGGGAATATCCTTTTGGTCTGCACACTGAAGTGATGGGAGTGATTTCAAGTATCTTCTTAACTTTTTGCAAGGAGAATGTAACTTCTATGCCGAGTGCCACCTCAGCATAGAGGTGGTTTCCTAGACCACATAAAATATGTAAAATGCCATTATTTTCCAGGCACCTCCCAGGCTCCGCTCTTCAACAGCTTCTTTGTCAGTAGCAGGGCATTTAAAGCTGTCACTAACAGCCTGACTTGGGGTTTGTGCTTTAACCATTTCATGACTAATTTTGGTGTGTGTTTGGGAGGGGGTCTATGAATTTAGCAATTGTCTAAAAATATTTTTCTTTGGCTCTTTAAAACACTGATCATTGGTGTAGCCCCCCTTCCTCATTCCCTAAATAATTATGATTATCCATATTGCCTGATTTGCCCAGTCATTACAAAGATCTTACAGTCTGGAAAGTTAATGACAAAACTCATAATAATGTATGGAAGCTTTCTTTTGAGAATGGTGTAGAAAAGAAAGATGGAAAAGAAGAAGTTTAGAAATAATTGAGGGAATAAGATTGGCCTCAATGGATATACACACACAGATAGTTACTCATGAAATATAGTTTTACCCTCAGAGGCAGTAGAATCCTCATGGGTGGACTTGGAGAGGGTGGTGATGCAGCAGTTAAATATTTTGTTAGCAGATTGAACTGGCTGAAAGAGGACTTAGAGGTTGGAAAACCAGAAGAAAAAAAAAACACAATAAACAGGTGGCAGGAGCTAATATGAGGCAAAGATGAGTACAATATTCTTTTAAATAAAAGCCCAGTAAATATTTCTTTTTTGAAATGTGAGATGTAGCAAGGCACGTATTGCTTTGACACTGACACCTTCCAGCGTTGGTAATGCCATTTGTAGTCTATGAAACAAATAAGTGGTTTCTGATCCATGCTGGCATTAACATATAGGGAAATAGTCAAGGCAAAACACAAACACAAAGGAACTACTGTAAAAATATTGTATTATTTGGATTCAATCACCACCAATCTTGCCAAATCCCTGTAAATTCACATTGTCCTGCATAGCAAGAATAAAGGAAAATACAGAGGTAGGTGCCAAATTGTTTTAAGTTGAATGTTTTCCAATTTTTTTTCTTGAGCTGTCAGTCATTATTTAAAACCCAGTTAAGCGTTTTGTAACATTATTTTCCCCATATGTACTTAACAAATATATAAATTTTAGACTCTGCCTTAATTTTTTTAGCTATCATTCTCAAGGAACTGATTTCATTTGTGAATATGATGAAACTCAAAAGAATGGAAAAGAACAAATATTGGTGTGAAAATGATGCTTTAAAAGCATGGTTGCCAGACAGGAAAAGCTCTTGGTTTTTTCCTATATTTAATCAATTAGCTTGTCTAATCCATTTGACTGTGGAAGGTTGGCCTGACATGACTTCCCATCAGTTTAATAAGGATTAAGGTAGCATGAAGTGTATAACACTGTGCATTTGCAAGTACAAACATGCTTAGAAATTCATTTGTCTTTGGGGGGAGGCTGGTTCAAACTCCAGCTATATTTACAAACAAGATTCCAGCCACAGCCGAACAGCTTGGAGCTGAGGAAAGTAACTATGCCTGCTTTTCCTTAAACCCACAGGGCCTTTGATTCCTACCCAAATAAAGCTGGCCTTTGGCATTCAGCTCTCTTAGCTGGCAAGATATCTGCATAATGTCTGCAGAATTTAGAATGGCCAGGAGGGACAGGTCAAAGACAGCCAAATTATGATATCACACCCATAAAATCTCATCAGTAGTGACATACAGAAAACACTCAGTGAATTGTTTTCATTAACTTGTCCTTATTAAGATGTTCTAAGCAGTGTCTTTATTCTTTGGCAGGTTTCAGATTCTGCCCTTTCTCTTTCCTTCATTCATTGCTTTTCCTTAAAAAGAATGGGCTACCATGGGCACTGATTGACAGTAGCTGAAGAAATGTACCTCAGGAGAGTCAAGGATACTGAGACAGCCCAGGAAGAATGTTTTATACATGCTTTGTTTTCCTTTGGGAAAGCCAAAAACTTTCCAGAATCTTCTGGGATAGGCTAGGATGAGAGCTGTTCATGCAGTGAAGTAAAGGGAAGCCTGACTATAGAGAAAATCCTGTATCTCTTCTCTGGGAATTAGGATGGGAGCTCTGTCATACCACCCAACCACATCCTAGCCTGGTCCTGGGTTGTAGTGAGCAGACTCTTCCAGAAAGAGAAAGTGGGGATGGTTGTCAAGCTGTCAGGATAGACAGAATCAGGGAGCGGGGAGGGGGGGACATGCTATTGAACTCAGGCCCAGTTTTTCTTCAGGTCACACATGTTTTTAAAGCTGAAAATCTGGCTAGTCTACAAAAACGACATCAGGAGGAACTGAGGGATGTGAGGACAACCGATGGGAAACATTTCCTAATAACCGGCTGACCCTGTCGGGAGTTTAGAGGATCATCATGTGGGGGCAGATATTCAGAAGACTCAGATGCCTGTCTGCCTGTCTCAGTGGGGCCTGGGAATCTTGACCTGAAAGCCTTACTTATGGAGCAGAATTTATAAGCCATCACAGTGCCAGGTGGTGGAGAACTTTTGCATAAAGATAGGTAGTAAAAGAAGGAGAGTGTAAGAAAGTCAAAACCAAGAGAAACAGAAATGAGGAAAGAAGACTTATCAAGGGATGTTTAAGATTGGAATGAATGGAGAAGATGTTCTGAATATAAGAGAGGAGCAAAGATATTACATTGTTTCACAGGCAAATTTTAAAATTGGGAAGACATAATTTATGTACTACAAATGAATCCTTGTTCTTTTGTGCTTTTTCCTTATTGTGCTAAATTTCATTTCTAAGATATGTATACTTTGAAAATTTAAGTTCTTAAATATATTTTAATTCCTTTAGATATAATAGGAACTAAGTGAACTATGGGGCATTTTTGGATAGTTGAAAGTATTCTTTTACTATAACCTTGCTAGTCACTGGCATTCTTGAGGATTTCCATGTTGAATAAGCATGTCAGATGGACCCTTGTCAATGATGGCCATTGATGTATGATGAGGAACTCCATGCCCTGAGAGTCATTCAGGCAGTGAGCCTCAATGAGGGAAGTGCCCAAGTGTGTACCTTATCCACTTCAAGAAGAGATGAGAAAAACAAAGACCCCAAAGTGTGACTCAAAGAAGGAAATCAACTGTGAAGATAACAGCTCTTCCTCACCCTCAGCATCTGAATCTTATTGATTTGACCAAAATGTTGCCTGGAGAAAGCAGTCCTGTACCAAGCTAATGAAGAGACAATCATGACTCTCATCCTGATTCAATGTGAATGAACCAAATTAGAACTATGCTGTGCTTTCCTAAGGATGTCAGAGTCTTAACTGTTTTTGACATTACCATATGAAGACTTAAATACATCCATGCTAATTCCATCCAGGTAAAGAGTCATGATATTCAGTAATGGGAGGTAAAACCAAAAGATGAAGAATGGACACAGCTATTTAAAACAAAACAATGCAAACAAACAAATGTAAGTAATTGAGAGAAAGGCACCCTGATGACCGGAAGTCTGGGGACTTGAAGTCTAGTGCAAACTCCACTGCTGACCAGCTGAAAAGGAAGGGAATAGCTGACCCCCAGGTTCCCTTTTAACTCTGCATTTTTATGATTCTGATTCATCTTCCTAAGAAATACAGTTAAGTCTCAAGAGCATTGAGCAACAGTGAATAGTGAGTGAATCCAATTTCTTTTAGTGACGGAAAAGTTCTGCAATTCTGTACAAAGAATTATTTGGGTTTTCTTTTGTGCCTACAACTTTTATTTTATTATCTCAAAGACCAAAATTGTTGGTTTGTTATATTTGGAAAGTTCAAATGTAAAATGATTATACTGCTTAGGTTTTTTTTTTTTTAAATACAAGTGATGAATCTACTTCCTGGTGCCAGCCCTTATTATTTCTTCACTCTGGCCAGTTAGATCTGGTGTCAGGTCATTTGAAGAGATATGATCTAATTTTGTTAGTATGTAGAGATTTTCTGCTTATGCTCTCTCCCTTCAACAAACAAATGAAAACCCTTGCAAGCTTGTGAGAGCCAGTATAACAATATTTTTGGTTTTAGTATTTCTATTTTTCTTCCTGGTGATAGGGAAAAATAAATTAGAGAACTCTGGGTCAAAGTCCTCAGATTTTTACAACTAGCAGTTTATTATATTCAACTGTTTAAGCACATTTAAGTAAAATGAAAGGAAATGAAAATGAGTCACAGGCTAAAAGCAAGCTCTCGGCTTTCAGGAGTCTCTGGGCTGCTGATTCCAGGCAGCACTGTAATAGAAACACTGGAAGAGATAATAACCATGAACCAGTGCCTATGGCAATTCCTGCCTCTCCAGAAGAATGTACAATGGTCTTGCTCTTGTTGATATCAATATGTGTAAAATAGCAACCAAAAAACACCTCACCTTTCAATCTCTTTGAACACTTCTGTATATTGATTGAAAAGAGAATTTGATTAAAAAAATGACAGTTTCTCACTACTCGAGATAGAGAAGTGTAAAAATAAAAACAATGTGCTTGTATACTTGTGTGTGTGTGAGCTTGTGTGTATTCACACACGTGGGCGAGAGGTGAGGAGATATCCACACGTAGGTTCTCTTGGTGTGAATCAGGAGACTAACATCTGACCCTTCTGAAGTTTAGAAGGGCTTCCATCTCCAGAAGAAATAGAAGCAATATCCACCATTATTTTGGCCCTGTTTATCTCTGTACAGGTTCTCCAGTCAGTGTGATCTGTCTAATAAGGCTTCTCTCATCCCCAGTTGAATTGTTCTTGGAGATCTTTCTCTATGTACTGCCAAAAATCTCCAAGTTAATTTAGATAACACTCCGGGGATTCTGATTAGTTGTACTGTCTGAAGGTGGCACAACCTGTCATTTTGTCCTTCTCTGCATTTGTCTTTCAAATCTAGGATTTCTCCCATTCTTTCAGTTTGGATCCAGAACATGAGAAAGGGAGATGGTTGTGCTTGTAAACCACCGTGTCAAGTCCCAGACTCCCAGATGGTTACACCCACGCCTGGAAGATAACTCATTAAAGACCTAATCAAACAGGCTTCACTGTGCTATACTGTTGCTGGTGTTGGGGTTTTGTTTTTTTTGTATTTTTTTTTTCCTCTAGCTCTTTTATTATTTCTTTGGCACTTCTAGCATGGTGTTGAAGATCATCTGAGACTGAGACTGGATGATGCATGATATGAGGAAATTGGAACCAAATGTATTTACTGTACTGGCATATGTATCATGCATTTCTAAAGTTGACAGTCTTATCTGAATAGCCTATCTTTCTAGGTCAGAGCATATTCCTTTAACCCCTGGATGCCTACACTTCCCTCCTCCCAAAGCAAGAATGTCAGAGGAACTTAAAGAACTTACCTTACTAGTTGTATACATTCTGGTCAGATTGAATATCAACGGTGGCTTTCAACAAGAGCAAGCACACCAGAGGTAAAACATTGAATTATTTAGAACAGATTATGTAAATGAAAGAATAAGATATTTTCTGTTTGAGGTAGTCTGAAAAAACAAAACAACACAAAACAAAGCTAAACATGTACCCAAAATGTTATAATTCTACTCTCTTTTGCACAAATTTCCTGGTTTTGGAAATGTGGGTATCATTCTCATCTTTTCCAGGAATATATCATAAAGCTGGATTTAGACAAGTTGATGCGAGGTTGGACGTGGCAGCATAAGAAAGTCTGAACAGTCAACTCTACTGGGCTGGAGAGTTAAATTACATGAGAGTGTCAACCACTCTACTGAGTTTTGTACAAAACAGGTAATAAGAAGCTAGAAGCAGAAAACATTTCTATGCAGACAGACTTTGGGTATGGGTTCCGATTCACACTGCAAAAGCAAAGAGAACACAGTAGCTTGTAAGACTCAGTAACCTGGCGCTCCTTCTAGTTCCTGACTTTAAATAGATTAATAAGAACATTTGTTTTTAAATGAGAAAGGCAGGCTTTGCTGGTGTAAATGACGTTTGAGGGGTCTGAATAGCAAAGAAACTAAGAAGTTGAAGGATGGCTGGAAGTGGTGAGTGGGAGGAGGATATATATTAAGAAAGAAAAGTCCAGATATATACAAAATTATTTGGGTCTCTAGTTGCCAAATCACACCCCAAAAGGGAGTCGGAGAGTAAGACAAGGTGACCCCTCTTCCATGGGGTAACCTCAATTTCTGTATATGCAGAGGTGGGTCAGCTGGCATCCTGGGAAACTTCATCACTGGATTGGCTGGATTGGCATCATGGGAATTTGCCCATCCTGTGCCAGACAATTTGTTAAATCCCATTCATGTGTCCAAATACGTGATTAGGGACTTGTAGTAACCACCCATGTTCACACATCTATCATTCAGACACAAAACAAAATACAAAACACCAAATGTCTCTAGAGTTGAGCCAGATCTTTCTTATCTTTGAACAATCAAAACTTATAAAAGCCTTAGGGAACTGAAATGATTTATGAATGTTCAAAGTTGCTAAACTTTTGACAATTGTTCTTGCAAAAACAAAACTGTCTACATTATCTTGTATTACCATACTGATTTTGAACAAAAAAAAAATTGTTTCAAAAAAAGAATGTTGTTTTCTTGTTATTTTTTCCCCTTCTATTTAGACTTTGTGTTAAAAAAAAAAAACTTTCTTTGGTCCTTTTCTTCTGAAAGCTGTTCTAAGTAAGAGCATCTGGGGGAAACATAAACTTCTCAATACTGTGTTAGTTAAAATCTCTGTCCTGGTCTGAGGTACAAACTGCATCTTGTCACCAGGCTGACCAAATAGACATTTATAACTTCCTCAACTACCAAGGAAAACTGTAGATTCTAGAATATGTGGATTCAAGCCTGGCAAAAAGAACAGGTTGGTTAAAAAGCCTAGACAAATCTTACTCTATCATGAATCGCAATGAGAAAGAATCAAGATTTATATTCTCTTTACTCATGTCTAAGGTAAATTCAAAAGGTGTGAAAAGTGGTAAGCTAAAAACAGAACTGATCCACTGTGGCTAAAGACAGACTTTTTTCCCTTCTCAGCATTAATTGTTTGGTATGGTTTCACTCTTTGTGAGATATTCAGGATTAAGAAATAATTGTGTTTCATTAATGTCTGATGAGTATCTTGTCAACCTCAGATGACAGAAGGTAAATACCTTCAAGATCTCTAGACCATCGTTGATATCATTGCTGACAGCTCCATTCTGTCAGACTTCAGTTACAATAGTCAGTGTCTTTAGACACCCTTGTCCAGTGATGGTGGGATTAAAATTGGTGCAAGCATTTTGAAAATAGCTTGGCAATATACTGTAAGAATCTTAAAACCATATCCCTTGAGCTAACCATTCCTCTTCTTAGAATATAACATAAGAAAAAAGTACCAGGTATAGAATAAATAGATAAATTTGTTGATTTTTATGTAACCTGAGGATCCCCAGGTCCTGCAACTATCTGGGTTGATTTTTTGCTTTTAATATCCAAGTAAATAAGTCACCCACATTAACTTCAGAAGGTCCAATGACTTTCTAAAATGTCTAAGAATAGGGGGTAGCGGGTAGGGACAAGGTATACTACCTTGGTTTTCTCTCATGCCTTCTCCAAAGTCCTGCACCAGGCCTTTACTGAATCCCCGGAGTATCTCGTCTCTGCCTTTCCATGTCACTCAAGTCTTACTGGTCCATTTCATGCCATTTCCATCATTCTTCCCAGCACCCCTAAGATAACTGAATGTTTGGGAATGGTGGAAAGGACTTACAGCACAGGATAGGAAGTAACTTAAAACTGGATCTTGGTCACATTGTGTTGTTAAAGGTAGTTGGCCATCCCGGAGAGTCCCTTCCTGGCTGGCTCTCAGGCTCTAGACTGTCACTCTTTGATGGCACTGGTCTCTCCTTTCAAAGCAGCCTCCTTCCCATTTCCTGGTTTCTCTGAGTCCTGCCACCCCAGCCTCCTGTCACCCCCCACCCTCACTCCCTCAGCCGCAACTCCTTTCTCCGAGAATAAAACAGAGGTGCTTCAAACTATTTTTAAATCTCAAAACCATTTTCCCTCGGAGGACATACACTTTTACTTTATTTTGCAGAGAAGTTTAGATTCCTTAATTTTGACATCCTCATTCGAAACTTTGCCTGGGGCCTATCTTAACTTTTAAACCAAAGGGTCTGTTAAATGTTTCTGTCAAATACAAGAGCAATCTTTTTCTAAAGTTGGGGTCTGTTCTCATTTTCCCCTGCAAATTCATGAAAAAGAACTAATTTTTCTGATGAAGTGGTAAATTGATAATACAGAAATTAATATCCCTCAAAAGGAAAATGAATGATCAAATTATAGTAAATCCATAGAGTAAAATAATATCTTATAATTACAAATTGTATTCATAAAGAATTTTTTGGTTTATATGTCACTATTTTAAATGACACGAATGATATAAAATTAAACTATATGATTTTAACCATGTAAAAATACTTAAATAGGCAGAAGGAAATATACTAAAATATAAAGAGCATCTATTCTAAGTGGTGGAGTTATGGGTGATTTTTATTTTCCTTTAAACATTTTTTAATAGTTTCCAGTTTGTCTACAATAAGCATATACTAGCTTTATGACTTAAAATATACATTTATGTAAAATTCTCAAGAATTTGGACTTTTAAATCTGTGTCTTCTTTTTTCCTTTCTCCTGATACTGTTCATTGTCTATTCACAGTGATGGTGTTGGTCTGGGCAGCATGAATTCAATTACAGTTCATCTAGGGTGAATGAGGGAAGGCAATAATCAAAGACCTCAGATTAATAACTGTTTAGCTTATTATGAAAAAAGAATGGAAAACCGTATGTTCTCTAGGGACATCCATTTTGAAAAGTCTCCAGAAAGAATATTAGCCAATTAACTACTAAGAAGTCACCATCTATATATAATTTTCTAAATTGTTAACCTGGCCCAAAGTTAGAAACCAATTACAATAATCTCACAGACTGGTCACATTCTATTCATGAGGATACAGGCAATCACTCAACTCTTCCACTGCTTACTCATATATAGACTAGGACCCCTGAATTTTATATGATGCAAGCCATCTACTGTGATTAAATTGTCCCTGATCTGGCATTTCAGGCTGCTGTGCAACCACACGCTACATATTCCACTAGATTTGTGGTGAAAAGTCCCACTGAGATCTGAGGACGAATCTATTGAGTCTTGTGTAGCCTGTTCAGTCTTGGGAAATGCTTTTAAACTGTTCTCATAGCCTCCATTAGATGCAGCTGCAAACACATTATTCTCACAGTTCAACATCTTTCTTCCTAAGATCAGGCATTGCATCTGATGATATTCTCAACAAGCCGAGTAATATAAAAATCAATGATATAGGCAACCTATTTATTGCACAAGGGTAAGTGTGCACTTGGACATAATACAGTACCAGAACACTTCACAAGAGTAGGCACCCCTCACAGGCAACTACATTCTCCTTAGATGGGTCTTTCTTTGTGATATATTCAAACTGACCTCTTATTAGATAATAGATATGTACTATTTACCTAATTATTCAAACGTCCTTAGCAATAAATAATGTAAGACATGAACTCCTTTTTTGTTTTGTTTTGTTTTTTTATTAAGAAGAAAAGCCTTCCATCAAACACAAGATATCTGATTTGAAGTGATGTATCTCTTATCCCTCTCCCTTGGATCCACAGGTCTGAGGAACAAGACAGTAAAGACTTTTTCTAATAACAGATATTTGATGGCTCACTTTAACTTGCAGTTTGAGACAGCAAACTCCTCGCCTTCTGCACTCTGAGTTATACCTTACATCTGACAGTCACAAGAAAAAAATAGTGTGTAGTTATGTGGAGGCCATGATAAGGTTAACTTTAAGGAAATTTATGTCATGAAGGTGGCAAGATTGTTTTAGGGAGGGAGTAAAGTTAAGAATTGAACACAAGAAAAAGTATATTAAAGGATTAATTTTGTAAAAATTTTTTTTTTCAGTAGAGAAGGTAGCATAACTGAAGCATACCTCTATAATTTAATTTTCATTAAGAAGAAGAAACTATCCCTACAAGGTCAAATACATGTACCAAATCTTTAAAAGCCTATTTGACAAAACTAAAAATAATGGAAATGATTGTGCAGCAGGCTTAATTTTAGCATGTGTGATTGCTGGGTAGCTACATGACAATGATATGAGGTCTTCATGGATAATGGTTAAGAACACAGACTTTGGAGTTAGATGGCCACCAACTAGCTGTGTGACTTTAGGTTTATTATTTAATTTCTTTAAGCATCAATTTCCTCAGGAATAAAATCAGAGCTATGATACTGTTTATTTCATGGTATTTTTGTGAGAATTGAAGAAAAGATAATATGCATAGAATACTTAGAACAGTGCTTGGATGATAGTAAATGTTCATTAACTGGTGGCTCTTGACTACCATGATTTCCAAGGGTACGTGTGTGAGTGGGGAACTAAAAGCTACATATGCTATAAAAGCCAACTCCTATTTCTGAAGGCCATATGACCATTTTCTTTTCATTTCTAAATATTCCCTATGAGCATCTTGCTCTAAACACTTAGATGTTATCTCTGTGGTTAATACAGTAAATTCTTTTCTTATTTAAAAATATAACTAAGAGAAGTTAAATGGTGAAGTACAGAATGACATGCAGATTTGTTTTCCTTCCAGAAGATACCAGCCATTGTCACCCACAGAATATCAATTGCCGCTATATCCATGCATCAAAGCAAAAATTGACAAAATATATCCTCTGCCAGGGCTTCAGAGGTACAAAATAAATAATACAAGAGTCTGTCCTCAAGAAGTTTTCTTCTGTAGGGGAAATAGAACAAATATTAAATCACTCCACTGTAAGTTATAAAGGAATAAATGCCTGAAGCATAGGGATAAAGTGTTTTGGGGGTTCAGACGATGGTATCATCCCTTGAACCTGTTGATAAAAGAAAAATTCATAGCAGAGGTAGATTTTGAACTAAGCTTTGAGAGCTATCAAGATTTGTGTACTATTATGAAGAAAATGCAGCAGTAACAACAATTGTATTCGTATATTTTTTGTTTTGATTTTTCTAGACATAGGTTTGTATAGCAAATTATTTTCTGCATGTGTTTTGCCTAGGAGATAACTCACATTTAAGGTAATTAGATTCTCCATGCTACAAATTGTGGAGAGATTGGTGGAGGAATGGTTTCTTATTGTATCTGCTTCCCCTCAAAATTCACACAGAATGGGTCAGGGATAGACATACAAAAGTTAAAACTATAAAATTTCTAGAGGCTGAACCAAGATGGTGGAGTAGAAGGACGTGCTCTCACTCCCTCTTGTAAGAACACCAGAATCACAACTAACTGCTGCACAATCATTGACAGGAAGACGCTGGAACTCACCAAAAAAGATACCCCACATCCAAAGACAAAGGAGAAGCCACAATGAGATGGTAGGAGTGGTGCAATCACAAAAAAATCAAATCCCATAACTGCTAGGTGGGTGACTCACAAACTGAAGAACACTTATACCACAGAAGTCCACCCACTGGAGTGAAGGTTCTGAGCCCCACGTCAGGCTTCCCAACCTGGGGGTTTGGCAACAGGAGGAGGAATTCCTAGAGAATCAGACTTTGAAGACTAGCAGGATTTGATGGCAGGACACTGACAGGACAAGGGGAAACAGAGACTCCACTCTTGGAGGGCACACACAAAGTAGTGTGCACATTGGGACCCAGGGGAAGGAGTAGTGACCCCAGGGGAGACTGAACCAGACCTACCTGCTAGTGCTGGAGGCTCTCCTGCAGAGGCGGGGGGTGGCTGTGTTTCACCATGAGGACAAGGACACTGGCAGTAGAAGTTCTGGTAGGTGGTCCTTGGTGTGAGCCCTCCCAGAGTCCACCATTAGCCACACCAAAGAGCCTGGGTAGGCTCCAGTGTTGGGTCACCTCAGGCCAACAACCAACAGGGAGGGAACCCAGCCACACCCATCAGCAGACAAGTATATTAAAGTTTTTCTGAGCTCTGCCCACCAGAGTAACAGCCAGCTCTACCCACCACCAGTCCCTCCCATAAGGAAACTTGCACAAGCCTCTTAGACAGCCTCATCCATCAGAGGGCAAACAGCAGAAGCAAGAAAAACTACAATCCTGCAGCCTGTGGAACAAAAACCACATTCACAGAAAGATAGACAACATGAAAAGGCAGAAGGCCACGTACCAGATGAAGGAACAAGGTAAAACCCCAGAAAAACAATGAAATGAAGTGGAGATAAGCAACCTTCCAGGAAAAGAATTCAGAATAATGAGAGTGAAGAAGATCCAGAACCTCAGGAAAAAAGAATGGAGGCAAGATCGAGAGGATGCAAGAAATGTTTAACAAAGACCTAGAAGAATTAAAGAACAAACAAACAGAGATGAACAATACAATAACTGAAATGAAAACTGCACTAGAAGGAATCAATAGCAGAATAACTGAAGCAGGAAAATGGGTAAGTGACCTGGAAGACAAAATGGTGGAATTCACTGCTGCAGAACATAAAAAAGAATGAAAAGAAATGAAGACAACCTAAGAGACCTCTGGGACAACATTAAATGCAACAACATTCACATTATAGGGGTACCAGAAGGAGAAGAGAGAGAGAAAGGACCCAAGAAAATATTTGAACAGATTATAGTTGAAAACTTCCCTAATATGGGAAAGGAAATAGCTACACAAGTGCAGGAAGTGCAGAGAGTCCCATACAGGATAAACCCAAGGAGAAACATACCGAGACACATAGTAATCAAAGTGGCAAAAATTAAAGACAAAGAAAAATCACTGAAAGCATCAAGGGAAAAATGACAAATAATATACAAGGGAACTCCCATAAGGTTAACAGGTGACTTCTCAGCAGAAACTCTACAAGCCAGAATGGAGTGGCGTGATATACTTAAAGTGATGAGAGGGAACACTCTACAACCAAGATTACTCTACCCAGCAAGGATCTCATTCAGATTGGATGGAGAAATCAAAAGCTTTACAGACAAGCAAAAGCTAAGAGAATTCAGCAACACCAAACCAGCTCTACAACAAATGCTAAAGGAACTTCTCTAAATGGGAAACACAAGAGAAGAAAAAGGCCTACATAAACAAACCCAAAACAATTAAGAAAATGGTCATAGGAACATACATATCGATACTTACCTTAAACATCTTTATTGAAGTATAATTGCCTTACAATGGTGTGTTAGCTTCTGCTTTATAACAAAGTGAATCAGTTATACATATACAATATGTTCCCATTTCTCTTCCCTCTTGCATCTCCCTCCCTCCCACCCTCCCCATCCCACCCCTCTAGGTGGTCACAAAGCACCGAGCTGTTCTCCCTGTGCTATGCGGCTGCTTCCCACTAGTTATCTATTTTACATTTTGTAGTGTATATATGTCCATGACACTCTCTTACCCTGTCACATCTCACCCCACCCCCTCCCCATATCCTCAAGTCCATTCTCTAGTAGATCTGTGTCTTTATTCCATCTTGCCACTAGGTTCTTCATGGCCTTTTTTTTTTTTTTTCCCTTAGATTCCGTATATATGTGTTAGCATACTGTATTTGTTTTTCTCTTTCTGACTTACTTCACTCTGTAT
Organism: Balaenoptera ricei; assembly: GCF_028023285.1. NCBI lineage: Eukaryota > Metazoa > Chordata > Mammalia > Artiodactyla > Balaenopteridae > Balaenoptera > Balaenoptera ricei. Next base: position 32,402,521 of record NC_082643.1, read on the forward strand.
GACAGACTCTAACTCCATCCACCTCATTACAAATACCTCCATTTCATTTCTTTTTATGGCTGAGTAATATTCCATTGTATATATGTGCCACATCTTCTTTATCCATTCATCTGTTGATGGACATTTAGGTCGCTTCCATGTCCTGGCTATTGTAAATAGAGCTGCAATGAACATTTTGGTACATGACTCTTTTTGGCCTATGGTTTTCTCAGGGTATATGCCCAGTAGTGGGATTGCTGGGTCGTATGGTAGTTCTATTTGTAGTTTTTTAAGGAACCTCCATACTGTTCTCCATAGTGGCTGTATCAATTTACATTCCCACCGACAGTGCAAGAGTGTTCCCTTTCCTCCACATCCTCTCCAGCATTTATTGTTTCTAGATTTTTTGATGATGGCCATTCTGACCGGTGTGAGATGATATCTCATTGTAGTTTTGATTTGCATTTCTCTAATTATTAATGATGTTGAGCATTCTTTCATGTGTCTGTAGGCCATCTGTATATCTTCTTTGGAGAAATGTCTATTTAGGTCTTCTGCCCATTTTTCGATTGGGTTGTTCGTTTTTTTGTTATTGAGCTGCATGAGCTGCTTGTAAATTTTGGAGATTAATCCTTTGTCAGTTGTTTCATTTGCAAATATTTTCTCCCATTCTGATGGTTGTCTTTTGGTCTTGTTTATGGTTTCCTTTGCTGTGCAAAAGCTTTTAAGTTTCATTAGGTCCCATTTGTTTATTTGTGTTCTTATTTCCATTTCTCTGGGAGCTGGGTCAAAAAGAATCTTGCTGTGATGTATGTCATAGAGTGTTCTGCCTATGTTTTCCTCTAAGAGTTTGATAGTGTCTGCCCTTACACTTAGGTCTTTAATCCATTTTGAGTTTATTTTTGTGCATGGTGTCAGGGAGTGTTCTAATTTCATACTTTTACATGTACCTGCCCAATTTTCCCAGCACCACTTATTGAAGAGGCTGTCTTTTCTCCACTGTATATGCTTGCCTCCTTTATCAAAGATAAGGTGACCATATGTGTGTGGGTTTATCTCTGGGCTTTCTATCCTGTTCCATTGATCTATATTTCTGTTTTTGTGCCAGTACCAAACTGTCTTGATTACTGAAGCTTTGTAATATAGTCTGAAGTCAGGGAGCCTGATTCCCCCAGCTCCATTTTTCGTTCTCAAGATTGCTTTGGCTATTCGGGGTCTTTTGTGTTTCCATACAAATTGTGACATTTTTTGTTCTAGTTCTGTGAAAAATGCCAGTGGTAGTTTGATAGGGATTGCATTGAATCTGTAGATTGCTTTGGGTAGTAGAGTCATTTTCACAATGTTGATTCTTCCAATCCAGGAACATGGTATATCTCTCCATCTATTTGTATCATCTTTAATTCCTTTCATCAGTGTCTTATAATTTTCTGCATACAGGTCTTTTGTCTCCTTAGGTAGGTTTATTCCTAGATATTTTATTATTTTTGTTGCAATGGTAAATGGGAGTGTTTTCTTAATTTCACTTTCAGATTTTTCGTCATTAGTGTATAGAAATGCAAGAGATTTCTGTGCATTAATTTTGTATCCTGCTACTTTACCAAATTCATTGATTAGCTCTAGGAGTTTTCTGGTAGCATCTTTAGGATTCTCTATGTATAGTATCATGTCATCTGCAAACAATGACAGCTTTACTTCTTCTTTTCCGATTTGGATTCCTTTTATTTCTTTGTCTTCTCTGATTGCTGTGGCTAACACTTCCAAAACTATGTTGAATAATAGTGGTGAGAGTGGGCAACCTTGTCTTGTTCCTGATCTTAGTGGAAATGGTTTCAGTTTTTCACCATTGAGGACAATGTTGGCTGTGGGTTTGTCATATATGGCCTTTATTATGTTGAGGAAAGTTCCCTCTATGCCTACTTTCTGCACGGCTTTTATCATAAATGGGTGTTGAATTTTGTCAAAAGCTTTCTCTGCATCTATTGAGATGATCATATGGTTTTTCTCCTTCAATTTGTTAATATGGTGTATCACATTGATTGATTTGTGTATATTGAAGAATCCTTGCATTCCTGGGATGAACCCCACTTGATCATGGTGTATGATCCTTTTAATGTGCTGTTGGATTCTGTTTGCTAGTATTTTGTTGAGGATTTTTGCATCTATGTTCATCAGTGATATTGGCCTGTAGTTTTCTTTCTTTGTGACATCTTTGTCTGGTTTTGGTATCAGGGTGATGGTGGCCTCGTAGAATGAGTTTGGGAGTGTTCCTTCCTCTGCAATTTTTTGGAAGAGTTTGAGAAGGATGGGTGTTAGCTCTTCTCTAAATGTTTGATAGAATTCACCTGTGAAGCCATCTGGTCCTGGACTTTTGTTTGTTGGAAGATTTTTAATCACAGTTTCAATTTCATTACTTGTGATTGGTCTGTTCATATGTTCTGTTTCTTCCTGATTCAGTCTTGGAAGGTTATACCTTTCTAAGAATTTGTCCATTTCTTCCAGGTTGTCCATTTTATTGGCATAAAGTTGCTTGTAGTAGTCTCTTAGGATGCTTTGTATTTCTGCGGTGTCTGTTGTAACTTCTCCTTTTTCATTTCTGATTTTATTGATTTGAGTCCTCTCCCTCTTTTTCTTGATGAGTCTGGCTAATGGCTTATCAATTTTGTTTATCTTCTCAAAGAACCAACTTTTAGTTTTATTGATCTTTGCTATTGTTTTCTTTGTTTCTATTTCATTTATTTCTGCTCTGATCTTTATGATTTCTTTCCTTCTGCTAACTTTGGGTTCTGTTTGTTCTTCTTTCTCTAGTTTCTTTAGGTGTAAGGTTAGATTGTTTACTTGAGATTTTTCTTGATTCTTTAGGTAGGCTTGTATAGCTATAAACTTCCCTCTTAGAACCGCTTTTGCTGCATCCCATAGGTTTTGGGTCGTTGTGTTTTCATTGTCATTTGTCTCTAGGTATTTTTTTATTTCCTCTTTGATTTCTTCAGTGATCTCTTGGTTATTTAGTAACGTATTGTTTAGCCTCCATGTGTTTGTCCTTTTTATGTTTTTTCCCTGTAATTCATTTCTAATCTCAGAGCGTTGTGGTCAGAAAAGATGCTTGATATGATTTCAATTTTCTTAAATTTACTGAGGCTTGATTTGTGACCCAAGATGTGATCTATCCTGGAGAATGTTCCGTGCGCACTTGAGAAGAAAGTGTAATCTGCTCTTTTTGGATGGAATGTCCTATAAATATCAATTAAATCTATCTGGTCTATTGTGTCATTTAAAACTTCTGTTTCCTTATTTATTTTCATTTTGTGAGGTGTTAAAGTCCCCCACTATTATTGTGTTACTGTCGATTTCCTCTTTTATAGCTGTTAGCAGTTGCCTTATGTATTGAGATGCTCCTATGTTGGGTGCATATATATTTATAATTGTTATATCTTCTTCATGGATTGATCCCTGGATCATTATGTAGTGTCTTTCCTTGTCTCTTGTAACATTCTTTATTTTAAAGTCTATTTTATCTGATATGAGTATAGCTACTGCAGCTTTCTTTTGATTTCCATTTGCATGGAATATCTTTTTCCATCCCCTCACTTTCAGTCTGTATGTGTCCCTAGGTCTAAAGTGGGTCTCTTGTAGACAGCATATATATGGGTCTTGTTTTTGTATCCATTCAGCCAGTCTATGTCTTTTGGTTGGGGCATTTAATCCATTCACGTTTAAGGTAATTATCGATATGTATGTTCCTATGACCATTTTCTTAATTGTTTTGGGTTTGTTTTTGTAGGTCCTTTTCTTCTCTTTTGTTTCCCACTTAGAGAAGTTCCTTTAGCATTTGTTGTAGAGCTGGTTTGGTGGTGCTGAATTCTCTTAGCTTTTGCTTGTCTGTAAAGCTTTTGATTTCTCCATCAAATCTGAATGAGATCCTTGCCGGGTAGAGTAATCTTGGTTGTAGGTTCTTCCCTTTCATCACTTTAAGTATATCATGCCACTCCCTTCTGGCTTGCAGAGTTTCTGCTGAGAAATCAGCTGTTAACCTTATGGGAGTTCCCTTGTATGTTATTTGTCATTTTTCCCTTGCTGCTTTCAATAATTTTTCTTTGTCTTTAATTTTTGCCACTTTGATTACTATGTGTCTCGGCGTGTTTCTCCTTGGGTTTATTCTGTATGGGACTCTCTGCGCTTCCTGGACTTGGGTGGCTATTTCCTTTCCCATGTTAGGGAAGTTTTCGACTATAATCTCTTCAAATATTTTCTCTGGCCCTTTCTCTCTCTCTTCTCCTTCTGGGACCCCTATAATGCGAATGTTGTTGTGTTTAATGTTGTCCCAGAGGTCTCTTAGGCTGTCTTCATTTCTTTTCATTCTTTTTTCTTTAGTCTGTTCGCAGCAGTGAATTCCACCATTCTGTCTTCCAGGTCACTTATCCGTTCTTCTGCCTCAGTTATTCTGCTATTGATTCCTTCTAGTGTAGTTTTCATTTCAGTTATTGTATTGGTCATCTCTGTTTGTTTGTTCTTTAATTCTTCTAGGTCTTTGTTAATCATTTCTTGCATCTTCTCAATCTTTGCCTCCATTCTTATTCCGAGGTCCTGGATCATCTTCACTATCATTATTCTGAATTCTTTTTCTGGAAGGTTGCCTATCTCCACTTCATTTAGTTGTTTTTCTGGGGTTTTTTCTTGTTCCTTCATCTGGTACATAGCCCTCTGCCTTTTCATCTTCTCTATCTTTCTGTAACTGTGGTTTTTGGTCCACAGGCTGCAGGATTGTAGTTTTTCTTGCTACTGTAGTCTGTCCTCTGGTGGTTGAGGCTATCTAAGAGGCTTGATGGGAGACTCTGGTGGTGGGCAGAGCTGACTGTTGCTCTGTAAAGGTTTTAATTTCTCCATCGAATCTGAATGAGATCCTTGCTGGGTAGAGTAATCTTGGTTGTAGGTTTTTCTCCTTCATCACTTTAAGTATATCCTGCCACTCCCTTTTGGCTTGCAGAGTTTCTGCTGAAAGATCAGTTGTTAACCTTATGGGGATTCCCTTGTGTGTTATTTGTTGTTTTTCCCTTGCTGCCTTTAATATGTTTTCCTTATATTTAATTTTTGACAGTTTGATTAATATGTGTCTTGGCGTGTTTCTCCTTGGGTTTATCCTGTATGGGACTCTCTGTGCTTCCAGGACTTGATTAACTATTTCCTTTCCCATATTAGGGAAGTTTTCAACTATAATCTCTTCAAATATTTTCTCAGTCCCTTTCTTTTTCTCTTCTTCTTCTGGGACCCCTATAATTCGAATGTTGGTGCGTTTAATGTTGTCCCAGAGGTCTCTGAGGCTGTCCTCAGTTCTTTTCATTCTTTTTTCTTTATCCTGCTCTGTAGTAGTTATTTCCACCATTTTATCTTCCAGGTCACTTATCCTTTCTTCTGCCTCAGTTATTCTGCTATTGATCCCATCTAGAGTATTTTTAATTTCATTTATTGTGTTTTTCATCATTGCTTGGTTCCTCTTTAGTTCTTCTATGTCCTTGTTAAATGTTTCTTGCATTTTGTCTATTCTATTTCCAAGATTTTGGATCATCCTTACTATCATTATTCTGAATTCTTTTTCAGGTAGACTACCTATTTCCTCTTCATTTGTTAAGTCTGGTGTATTTTGACCCTGCTCCTTCATCTGCTGTGTGTTTTTCTGTCGTCTCATTTTGCTTATCTTACTGTGTTTGGGGTCTCCTTTTCACAGGCTGCAGGTTTGTAGTTCCCGTTGTTTTTGGTATCTCTCCCCAGTGGGTAAGGTTGGTTCAGTGGGTTGTGTAGGCTTCCTGGTGGAGGGAACTAGTGCCTGAGCTCTGGTGGATGAGGCTGGATCTTGTCTTTCTGGTGGGCACGTCCACGTCTGGTGGTGTATTTTGGGGTGTCTGTGGCCTTATTATGATTTTAGGCAGCCTCTCTGCTAATGGATGGGGCTGTGTTCCTGTCTTGCTAGTTGTTTGGCATAGGGTGTCCAGCACTGTAGCTTGCTGGTCGTTGAGTGAAGCTGGGTCTTGATGTTGAGATGGAGATCTCTGAGAGATTTTTGCCGTTTGGTATTACGTGGAGCTGGGAGGTCTCTTGTGGACCAGTGTCCTGAAGTTGGCTCTCCCACCTCAGAGGCACGGCCCTGATGCCTGGCTGGAGCACCAAGAGCCTTTCGTCCACACGGCTCAGAGTAAAAGGGAGAAAAAATAGAAAGAAAGAAAGAAAGAGGCTATAATATAGTGAAGTAAAATAAAGCTATTGTAAAGCAAAGCTATACAGACAAAATCTCACCCAGAAGCATATACATATACACTCACAAAAAAAAGGAAAAGGGGAAAAATTAATATATCCTGCTCCCAAAGTCCACCTCCTGAATTTGGGATGATTTGTTGTCTATTCAGGTATTCAACAGATGCAGGCACATCAAGTTGTTTGTGGAGTTTTAATCCGCTGCTTCTGAGGCTGCTGGGAGATATTTCCCCTTCTCTTCCCTGTTCGCACAGCTCCTGGGGTTCAGCTTTGGATTTGGACCCGCCTCTGCGTGTAGGTCGCCTGAGGGTGTCTATTCCCTGCCCAGCCAGGACGGGGTTAAAGGAGCAGCTGCTTTGGGGGCTCTGGCTCACTCAGGCCGGGGGGAGGGAGCGGTACGGAGGAGGCGGGGCGAGCCTGCAGCGGCAGAGGCCAGCGTGACGTTGCACCAGCCTGAGGTGCGCAGTGCGTTCTCCAGGGGAAGTTGTCCCCGGATCACGGGACCCTGGCAGTGGCGGGCTGCACAGGCTCCTGGGAGGGGCGGTGTGGAGAGTGACCTGTGCTCGCACACAGGGTTTTTGGAGGCGGCAGCAGCAGCCCCAGCGTCTCACGCTCGTCTCTGGGGTCCGCGCTGATCGCCGCGGCTCGCGCCTTTCTCTGGAGTTCGTTTAGGCGGTGCTCTGAATCCCCTCTCCTTGCGCGCCACGAAACAAAGAGGCAAGAAAAAGTCTCTTGCCTCTTCGGCAGCTGCAGACTTTTTCCCGGTCTCCCTCCCAGCCAGCTGTGGTGCGCTAACCCCTTCAGGCTGTGTTCACGCCGTCAGCCCCAGTCCTCTCCCTGCGATCCGACCAAAGCCGAGCCTCAGCCCCCAGCCCCGCCCGCCCCGGCGGGTGAGCAGACAAGCCTCTCGGGCTGGTGAGCGCTGCTCGGCGCCGAGCCTCTGTGCGGGAACCTCTCCGTGTTTTCCTCTGCGCCCCTGTTGCTGTGGGGTCCGCGCTGATAGCTGCGGCTCGTGCCCTTCTCTGAAGTTCGTTTAGGCGGCGCTCTGAATCCCCTCTCCTCGCGCACCAGGAAACAAAGAGGGAAGAAAAAGTCTCTTGCCTCTTCAGCAGCTGCAGACTTTTTCCCCGGACTCCCTCCCGGCTAGCTGTGGTGCACTAACCCCTTCAGGCTGTGTTCATGCCACCAACCCCATTCCTCTCCCTGCGATCCGACCGAAGCCCGAGCCTCAGCTCCCAGCTCCCGCCCGCCCCGGCGGGTGAGCAGACGAGCCTCTCGGGCTGGTGAGTGCTGGTCAGCACTGCTCCTCCATGCGGGAACCTCTCCGCTTTGCCCTCCGCACCCCTGTGGCTGCGCTCTCCTCCGTGGCTCCGAAGCTTCCCCCCTCTGCCATCCGCAGTCTCTGCCCGCGAAGGGGCTTCCTAGTGTGTGGAAATCTTTCCTCCTTCACAGCTCCCTCCCACTAGTGCAGGTGCCATCCCTATTCTTTTGTCTCTGTTATTTCTTTTTTCTTTTGCCCTACCCAAGTATGGGGGGAGTTTCTTGCCTTTTTGGAGGTCGGACGTTTTCTGCCAGCGTTCAGTGGGTGTTCTGTAGGAGCAGTTCCACGTGTAGATGTATTTCTACTGTATCTGTGGGAAGGAAGGTGATCTCCGCGTCTTACTCTTCCGCCATCTTCTCTCCTCCCCCCCGATACTTACCTTAAACGTGAATGGATTAAATGCTCCAACCAAAAGACACAGGCTTGCTGAATGGATACAGAAACAAGACCCATAAATATGCTGTCTACAAGAGACCTACTTCAGACATAGGGACACATACAGACTGAAAGTGAGGGGATGGAAAAAGGTATTCCATGCAAATGGAAATCAAAAGAAAGCTGGAGTAACAATACTCATATCAGATGAAATAGACTTTAAAATAAAGGTTGTTACAAGAGAAAAGGAAGAACACTACATAAGGATCAAGGGATCAATCCAAGAAGAAGATATAACAGTTATAAATATATACGCACTCAACATAGGAGCACCTCAGTACATAAGGCAACTGTTAACAGCTATAAAAGAGGAAATCAAAAGTAACACAACAATAGTGGGAGACTTTAACACCTCCCTTACACCAATGGACAGATGATACAAAGTGAAAATAAATAAGGAAACAGAAGCTTTAAATGACACAATAGACAAGATAGATTTAATTGATATTTATAGGACATTCCATCTAAAAACAGCAGATTACACTTGCTTCTCAAGTGCGAATGGAACATTCTCCAGGATAAATCACATCTTGGGTCACAAATCAAGCCTCAGTAAATTTAAGAAAATTGAAGTCATATCAAACATCTTTTCTGACCACAATGCTATGAGATTAGAAATCAATTACAGGGAAAAAAAGTAAAAAACACAAACACGTGGAGGCTAAACAAAACGTTACTATATAACCAAGAGATCACTGAAGAAATCAAAGAGGAAATCAAAAAATACCTAGAGACAAATGACAATGAAAACACGATGATCCAAAACCTATGGGATGCAGCAAAAGCAGTTCTAAGACGGAAGTTTATAGCAATACAAGCCTACTTCAAGAAAGAAGAAAAATCTCAAATAAACAATCTAATGTTACACCTAAAGGAATGAGAGAAAGAAGAACAAACAAAACCCAAAGTTAGCAGAAGGAAAGAAATCATAAAGATCAGAGCAGAAGTTAATGAAATAGAAACAAAGAAAACAATAACAAAGATCAATAAAACTAAAGGCTGGTTCTTTGAGAAGATAAAAAATATTGATAAACCATTAGCCAGACTCATCAAGAAAAAGAGGGAGAGGACTGTAATCAATAAAGTTAGAAATGAAAAAGGAGAAGTTACAACAGACACCACAGAAATACAAAGCACCCTAAGAGACTACTACAAGAAACACTACAACAATAAAATGAATAACCTGGAAGAAATGGACAAATTCTTAGAAAAGAATGAACCAGGAAGAAACAGAAAAAGATGGACAGACAAATCACAAGTAATGAAATTAAAACTGTGTTTAAAAATCTTCCAACAAACAAAAGTCCAGGACTAGATGGCTTCACAGGTGAATTCTATCAAACATTTAGAGAAGAGCTAACACCCATCCTTCTCAAACTCTTCCAAAAAATTGCAGAGGAAAGAACACTCCCAAACTCATTCTATGAGGCCACCATCACCCTGATATCAAAACCAGACAAGGATACTACAAAAAAAGAAAATTACAGACCAATATCACTTATGAATACAGATGCAACAATTCTCAGTGAAATGCTAGCAAACAGAATCCAACAACACATTAAAAGGATCATACACCGAGATCAAGTGGGATTTATCCCAGGGATGCAAGGATTCTTCAATATATGCAAATCAATCAATGTGATACACCATATTAACAAATTGAAGAATAAAAACCATGTGATCATCTCAATAGATGCAGAAAAAGCTTTTGACAAAATTCAACACCCATTTATGATAAAAACTCTCCAGAAAGTGGGCATAGAGGGAACCTACCTCAACATAATAAAGGCCATTTACGACAAACCCACAGCAAACATCATTCTCAACAGTGAAAAACTGAAAGCATTTCCTCTAAGATCAGGAACAAGACAAGGATGTCCACTCTCACCACTATTATTCAACATACTTTTGGAAGTCCTAGCCACGGCAATCAGAGAAGAAAAAGAAATAAAATGAATACAAATTGGAAATGAAGAAGTAAAACTGTCACTGTTTGCAGATGACATGATACTATACATAGAGAATCCTAAAAATGCCACCAGAAAACTACAAGAGCTAATCAATGAATTTGGTAAAGTTGCAGGATACAAAATTAACACACAAAAATCTCTTGCATCCCTATATACTAATGGTGAAAAATCTGAAAGAGAAATTAAGGAAACAATCCCATTTACCATTGCAACAAAAAGAATAAAATACCTGGGAATAAACCCACCTATGGAGACAAAAGACCTGTATGCAGAAAACTATAAGACACTGATGAAAGAAATTAAAGATGATACCAACAGATGGAGAGATATACCATGTTCTTGGATTGGAAGAATCAATATTGTGAAAATGACTATACTACCCAAAGCAATCTACAGATTCAATGCAATCCCTAACAAATTACCAATGGCATTTTTTACAGAACTAGAACAAAAAATCTTATAATTTGTATGGAGACACAAAAGACCCCGAATAGCCAAAGCATTCTTGAGGGAAAAAAGCAGAGCTGGAGGAATCAGACTCCCTGACTTCAGACTATACTACAAAGCTACAGTAATCAAGACAATATGGTACTGGCACAAAAACAGAAATATAGATCAATGGAACAAGATAGAAAGCCCAGAGATAAACCCACACACCTGTGGTCAACTGATCTATGACAAAGGAGGCAAGGATATAGAATGGAGAAAAGACAGTCTCTTCAATAAGTGGTGCTGGGAAAACTGGGCAGCTACATGTAAAAGAATGAAATTAGAACGCTCCCTAACACCATACATAAAAATAAACTCAAAATGGATTCAAGACCTAAATGTAAGACCGGATACTATAAAACTCTTAGAGGAAAACATAGGAAGAACACTCTTTGACATAAATCACAGCAAGATCTTTATTGATCCACCTCCTAGAGTAATGGAAATAAAAACAAAAATAAACAAATGGGACCAAATGAAACTTCAAAGCTTTTGCACAGCAAAGGAAACCATAAACAAGACGAAAAGACAACCCTCAGAATAGGAGAAAATACTTGCAAATGAATCAACGGACAAAGGAATAATCTCCAAACTATATAAACAGCCCATGCAGCTCAATATTAAAAAAACAAACAACCCAATCCAAAAATGGGCAGAAGACCTAAATAGACATTTCTCCAAAGAAGGCATACAGATGGCCAAGAAGCACATGAACAGCTGCTCAACATCACTAATTATTAGAGAAATGCAAATCAAAACTACAATGAGGTATCACCTCATACCAGTTAGAATGGGCATCATCAGAAAATCTACAAACAACAAATGCTGGAGAGGGTGTGGAGAAAAGGGAACCCTCTTGCACTGTTGGTGGGAATGTAAATTGATACAGCCACTATGGAGAACAATATGGAGGTTCCGTAGAAAACTAAAAATAGAATTACCATATGATCCAGCAATGCCACTACTGGGCATATACCCAGAGAAAACCATAATTCAAAAGGAGTCATGTACCACAATGTTCATTGCAGCACTATTTACAATAGCCAGGATGTGGAAGCAACCTAGATGCCCATCGACAGATGAGTGGATAAAGAAGTTGTGGTGCATATATACAATGGAATATTACTCAGCCATAAAAATGAATGAAATTGGGTCATTTGTTGAGATGTGGTTGGATGTAGAGCCTGTCATACAGAGTGAAGTAAGTCAGAGGAGAAAAATAAATATCATATATTAACATATATATGTGGAACCTAGAAAAATGATACAGATGAACTGGTCTGCAGGGCAGAAATTGAGACACAGATGTAGAGAACAAACGTATGGACACCAAGGGGAGATAGCTGCGGGGGAGTGGGTTGGTGGTGTGATGAACTGGCGATTGGGATTTACATGTATACACTGATGTGTATAAAATTGATGACTAATAAGAACCTGCTGTATAAAAAAATAAATAAAATAAAATTTTAAAAAAAATTTCTAAGACAAAATCTCAGAGAATACTTGGCAACCTAGGGGTAGATTTATCAATATTTATACATTATACTTTATACAAATTAAAAATCTTTGTTATCAGAAGAAACCATTAAGAAAATCAGGCTAGGAGAAAAGTACACCTATTCTGAATATATGAAGAACACTTCCAATGTGATATAGACAACCCAATTTATAAAAGGGCAAAAGACTTCAACATATACTATGCCAAACAAGATATGAAAGTGGCCAATAAGCCTATGAATAGATGTTCAACATCATTAGTAAAGATAAGGAATATAAAACCTCAGTGAACGACAACTGACTAAAATTATAAAGGAGGATTATATGAAGTGTTGATGAGGATGTGGAACTGAAAATCTCATACATTGCTGCTAGGAATGAAAAATAGTATGGACACATTGGAAAAACAGCGCGACAGTTCCTTATAAAGCTAAACACAACTTATATATGACCCAGCAATTCCACTCTTAGGTGTTTACCCAAGGGAAATGAAGACACGTGTCTACAAAAAAACTTGAACAGGAATAGGTTTGATATAACAGGTATATTAAAAATGACCTACAAAAACAGAGCATGTATATTTTTTTCAAGTACACATGGAGCATTTTAAAAATTGACTATGTATTTGGTAAAAATGGCAATCACAACACAATTCCAAAAATGGATATTACATAGATTATATTCTCTGATCACTAGAAAACAACAGTGAAATGTATTTCCCTCAACCCACCTACCTTTAGTAATTTAAATACCCTCTGATGGGTTAAAGAGGTAAATATGGTGAAAATTAGGAAATGTTTTGACTATAAAACTACTACATATTAAAACTCTAGGGATGCAGTTAAACAATACTTAGAGGTTAATGTACAACTTTAAATTTATTCATTAAAAAAGAAAAAGAAATAAGAAAAGTTAAACTTTCAATTTAAGAATCTACAAGGGAACATCAGAATAAACCAAAAGAATTTGAAGGAAGGAAATAATAAAGAGCAGATTTTAATAAAGTGGAAAACAAAGAAATAACAACAGGTATCAGCAAAACCAAAACCTGGTTGCTTGAAAAGATGACTAAATTGACAAACTTGAAGCAAGTCTAATTTAAAATAAATAAGCAAAAATAAGATTAGAATGGAAAGGAGGCTACAAGTGCAAATGCACTGGACCTTAAAAATCTTAAAACTATATCATGGACAACTTATTTCAAATTTATTGAAAACTTAGAAGAAATGAGAAATTTTCTGGAAAAAAAGGTTTTTTTTGTTTGTTTGCTTGTTTGTTTTTTGTTTTTTTAAGAAGTAGCACAGCATAATGATTAAGAGTGTAGCATCTGAGTCATACTGCCTGAGTCTGAATCCCAGCTTACCACTTACTCTGGCTATGATCTTGAGCAAATTAATTAAACTCTCAATTTTTCCATTTGGAAAATGTGAATAATCATAGTACTTTGTAACATTGATATAAAGGTTGAAATAATGTTTGCAATATGCATGAAATACTACCAGGCAAACCTTAAGAGCTTATTAATAGTAATGTTTATTATTTTTATTAATATTAATTATCAACTCTAACTCAAGATTAAAAATAATGAATAAACCAATAGTAACTAAAAATTGAACAGTAAAAGTATACTGCTTCTATAGTCACCATTTCCACTGTCATATATGAGTTTTATCAGACTTTTATATAACAGTAGTTCTCAATTTTAATAAACTGCTTCAGATAATTGCAATACAGGGTAAGCTATTCCATACATTTTACAAGGCAAATATAACCTTGCTAAGGACAATAACCTGGATAAAAAACAACACAAGAAAAAAATAAACCATTGTCGTTTAACAACGTAGTTGTTGAATATAATTGCAAAATACTAAAAATCGGAAAGTCAGATTCAAGAGTATGTTAAAAATACATTCTGACAAAGTATTCTGTGAAAGAAAAGGAAGATAGAATATCAGAAGAATCTATTAATGTAACACATATGAGCTCAAAGAAGTCAGAAAAAAATAAGTTGATAAAATTTAACAAATTCATGATAAAAATGTTTCTCTCAGTAAGAATGCAAAGAAACTTCATAAGTTTCTTAACTTTAATTTCTGACAAAATAGATTTTGATGTTAAAATACATATTTCAGAAATTTGCAGCAAACATCATACTTAATGTTAAGATTCTAGCAGCATTTCCACTGAAGTAAGGAGTAAATGTTAATTCCTGCACTCAACATTTCTACTTAATATTGTTCTGAGGCCCTACTTATTACAAAAGGAAAAGACAGAGAAAAACTATAAGAATTGGAAAAGAAGAGATAAAATATCCTTTATTAGGTGATATAAACACCATTTAATTGGACAATTTACAAACTATCAGAACTAATATGAATGATAATGTCGCTAGATATGAACCCAACATACCTAAATCAATGGTTTTCTCATACACAATAACTCTTTAGATAGCATAATAGAAAAAAAATGTCATTTTTTAAATATAAAATATAAAGAGCATGTCAAGTATAACAAAGTATAACAAAATCTGTAAGAATTTATGAAGAAATTACAAAAAATATTTAATGACATGAAAGAAGACAGTGAGTAATGGAGCAATATATATGGCACTAATTTAAGTGTAGACTCAATATTGTAATGATAGAAATTCTATGCAAAGGAATCAGTATATTTCAATAAAAATCTCACCAAAGTGTTTCATGGAACTAGACAAGCTGTTTTTAAAGTTAATATAGAAGAGCAAAAGGCAAAAGCAAGAATTAGGCAAATTTGAAAAAGAATAAGTTGGAGAGGGGCAGGTCCTACTAGAAAGAAAAATTTAGAAAGCTGTGGAAATGACAGTGTGTATGAATGCAGAGATGAACAGACCAAGGGAACAGAATAGAGACATAGAAATAGAATCAGTGTATATGGAAACTTGATATATGACAGAGGTAACATTGTAAACCAGTGAACTAATCAATCAATGATGATGGGAAAATTGGTAATCCACATGGAATGTAAAATACTAGTAATAATAATGGATTCCTCAATCAAACCATGTCCAAGAGGAAAAATTATTCCTAGGGAGAGGTTCTGATCAAAACATTCAAGGCAAAATTTTAAAACTTTTTAAGAAAATAAAGGATAATACCATTATAATGCTGAGGTAGTGACAGATTTTTTTAAAAAAAAACAAGCAAGATGTTAATAGATTTGACTATGTTAAGATTTTTTTTTTTTTTAAAAAGAGAACAAAGTCTGCATTCAAACAGATAATATAAGCAAAGTGGAAAGGGAAGCCAGAAACTGGGTGAAGAATTTTTTAAAAATAGATCAAATCAAAACAGGATTGAGAAACAGTAAGGAACAGTCTCTGGAACTTAACACGCAGATTTCACCACTTATTAGCTGGATGACCTTTGGCAAGTTACTTCACATCTATGTACCTTAGTTCCCTATGTACAAAACAGGGATAATAAGTTTCTCCAACTCTCAGGGTTGTTGTAAAGATCAAATGAGTTAGTTATTGAATATAAGATTACCCAAACAGGACCAAGCATATCATAAGCATTCAATAAATTTTAGCAATTATTTTAAAGGATTAGTATTAAAATATGGAGAGAAATACTAAAAGTAAGAAAAAGACAATTTAATAGAAAAAATGGGCAAATACTAGTGTTTCAGGAGGACATCCAAATGTCCAAAAAACATTAGAAAAGGTGATCAACTCAGTAGTAATCAGAGAAACACAAATTAAAACTACAGTGAGATGCCATTTCATGCTCATCGGATTGGCATAATTCAAAGTGTAGGGCTATGGAGCAGTAGAAACCCCACAAACTGTTGTTAAGAATGTAAACTGCTACAACCAATATTGAGAATAATTGACATTATCAAGGAACATTGATGATGATTATACTAGGTAATCCAGCAATTGTACTTCTGATATATAAACCCTAGGAAATTTTTAATAAAGGTGCCCCCCAAAAAATGTACAAAACTATTTTTAACAATATTGTTTGTAATAGTAAATTAGTGGAAGCAACCTAAATATCTTTCGGTAGAGGAATGGATAAATGATAATGTGTTATTGCCATATAAAGAACTACTACACATGGTTATAATGAATGAACAAGAGCTACGTTCATCAACATGGACGAACATCAAAATGTAATGTTAATCACAACTTGCTGCATTAGATCCCATCTCTTCTCGCCTACTCAGACCACTCAAAGAATTTTTCTTTCCTGCATGAGCAAATTTTCCATTTCTACTGGATTATTCCCATGAGCATGCAACTTGCTATCCTTACCCTTTCTTATGGTCCCTTCTAGCTACCATCCAATTTCCTGCTACTTTACAGCAGAATTCTTTGAAAGGGTTGATTATACTTGACACCTACAATTCCCCTGCCCTCTTCTCTTTTTTGGGGGGGTGGGGAGGGGGCAGTGGCCACACACGTGTCATGCGGGGATCTTAGTTCCCAGGCCAGGGATCGAACCCATGCCCCCTGCCTTGGGAGCAGAGAGTCTTAAGCACTGGACCACTAGGGAAGTTCCCCCTCTTCTCTTTCTTAATCTTTCTAAATTCTCTTTCACATTTCAACAGCAGATGCCTCAAAGTATTATTCCCAAATTTTGTGTCTGCTTCTTTGATCAATTTTATATTTTCAATAGATAATAGAGTCAAATGTTTCCAAAATTTTAAAAAAACAAATATTTTATATGTTGTGGAAACACTTTTCTATCCTACTCTTTTTTCTCCACTCTTTTCACTCCTCTCTCCAAACTATTATTTATTTCTTGTGTATTATTCAGCTTATTTGTGCACACACAAGCAAATGCAAATTTATTTATACTGGCTGATTGCTGCAGAATTCTTTTTTCACTTGATGTATCTTGGAGGCCATTTCACATCAGCACATAAGAGCTTTTCAATTATTTTTTATGTGTCTAGTATTTGATTGAATGGAGATATCATATAATTTATTTTACCACATTATTATTGATGAACATTTTGAGTTTCCACACTTTTACATTTACAAACAATGCTGTGATTAATGACCTTGTATATGTGCATTTTGCATGTGTGTAGATGAAACATATGTAGATGAATTTTTAGAAGCTAAACTCCTAGTTCAAAGCAAAAAATGTGTTTATTTTTGAAAGGTATTACTAAATTTCTTTTCTAGTAATATGTGGGAGTACCTGCTCTCCCTACACTCTCAAAGAAATTCTATTGTCAAATTATTGTAATTTTTCCCGCATTATTTCAAGTAGAAAATAGTAAGTAGTTTTAACTTATGTTTCTTTAAGTAAACCAAGTTGAATATTTTTTCATAGGTTGAAAATTTTGTATTTATTTTTCTGTGAATTGTCCGTTTTTATCCTTTGTCATTTTTTCAGTTGGGTTATTGTTCTTATCAGTTTCTAGGAGCTCTTTAAATATTGGAGATATTAGTCATTTTCTCTCACATATTTTTCCTTTTTTGTCACTGGCATTTAACTTTGTGATTTTTTTATACCATGCAGAAGTTTATCTTTTATTTTTAATTTTAACTGAAGTATAATTGACTTACAATATTATATTAATTTCAGGTGTACAACATAGTAATTCAATATTTTTATATAATATACTCCAGTTATTATAAAATATAAACTATATTCCCTGTGCTGTATATTAAATCCTTGTAACTTTTATTTATTTATTTATTTTATTTTTTGGCTGCATCGGGTCTTAGTTGCAGCACAAGGGATCTTGGCTGAGGCATGTGGGATCTTTTTCGATACGGCGCTCGGGCTGCTCGGGTTTCTCTCCAGTTGCGGCACTCAGGCTTCTCTCTAGTTGTGGCGTGTGGGTTTTCTCTCTCTAGTTGTGTCATGTGGGCTCTATTTCTATATTTCTTTATACTTATATAGTGGCCTGTTTGTCTATATATGTACCAGTATCACGTTGTTTTAATTGCAGGATTGAGGCTTTAAATGCAAGGTTTTAATATCTGATCAGGCTAACCTCTCCATCATTGCCTTTCTTCATCAGAATTTCTTTGCTATTATTGTCTATTTTTCCACATGAACATGGCATCCATTTTTCTAGTGCTTCAAATCCCATTGGTATTTTTATTGGGAACCCATTACATTTATAAATTAACTTTAGAAATTAACTTTCAGAGAATCAACATCATTGTAACATTGAGGTTCTAACCCAAGATCTTGGTATGTTATTCATTTGAGAAGCATTTCTTTCATATGGTTTTGCATGTTTGTTCTGGCAAGTTTCTTTCATATAATCTTGTATATTTCCTTTGATTTCTAGGTATTTTATTTTATTTTTTTATTGCTCATGAAAAATGAGTCTTTTTTTTTATCATAGCTGCAAACAGTTTATTGTTAGTTTATATGAAATCTATACTTCTAATATTAATTTATATGGTATCATCTGATAGAATGATCTTGTTTGTATTAGTTTTAAGTTAATTTTCTTGGCTTTTACAGGTATACAAATAATAACATCTGCAAAAAGTCATAATTTTACCCCTTACTTTCCAAATTTTATGCCTCTAAATATTTCCTCTTTTCTCATTATGTTGATGATTATGGTGGGCTTTTTTTTTCTTTGAGTGATTTCTGTGGCAATGTCTCTAGTGTTTACCCATCAAGTATGATGTTGGCTTATTGGCTGATATAGTTAATACATATAGTATTAAGGAAATCTACATTCATTTTCATTACCTCATGTTTGACTCATCTTTGAAAAGTTTCCACAAGATAGCTTCATGGGAACAGTATTTGTTGATTTCTTGAAAGTCAGAACTGTTTCTCTGTAGCCTTTAAAATTGGATATAATTCTGGCTTAATATAAATTTGTAAGTAATCCTTTACTTACTCACTACTGTAGAGAGACATGATTCAAATTTGATGTTTCCCTTGCTTATAAATATGGTGGTTGTAAAACGTATTGTTCAGACAGTGGCAATTCTAAGAGTAAAGGAGTATTCTATTAGTAATTATACTGGAAAAAAAGCCATAAACCGGGACTGCCCTCTCAACACCTGCCCCCCACCAAAAAAAGCCTGAGATATATGGTACACTAACAATAAGTGATTTCTTCTCTATTCTTGGTTACCCAAGATTTCTTTCTTTACAATTAAAGTTTAACAATTTTATTTAAAATATATCTCAGTGCTGAATGTTCTGTGTTAAGTGTTCTAGTTTCTAAGGCACGTGGGAAATTTCAAAGTGTAGATTCAAGTGTTCTTGGGTCTCAAGAAAGTTTTCTTGAGTTATACTCTTTCAGTGTTTCAGTGTTATATTTTTTTCCATTACTTTGCTTTTATCTCTAATCCTCTTTAACCCTTAATTTCAATTTGATTACTTTTCCCATTTCTGGTGTGTGTCCCTTACTGTGCTCCCCCATGTATGATCTATTTTGTGTTATTTTTAATTGCACTTTATTTCTGTAATTAAGATATATTTATATATTTCATTTCTGAGTTCTGCCAGATCACATTTTGTTTTCTATTTTTCATCATTTGTTTCTTTAGATTTTTGCACTTCTCTTTTATAATATTCCTTCAGAGATGTAATTACCTCATCGAGTTTGAAAATTTCCATGGGAAAATCCTTAGAGATAATTTGTATCAGTCCACGGAACCACGTTTTTATGAGTGTTCTTCACCTGCTGATAACATTTGCAGCTTTAATCAAATTTTTTTCTTAGCCTTTTATTGATACTGTGTCATTACTTTTCTTTGAATGAATTGTAGTTTCCCGGACTAATAACTATTGGTAGAAATTTTCTGTGAGGAGTTCAATAAGGTGAGGGTAGTCTTCTAGGAAAGAGTACCCAAAGGTCTCTTTTTTGGTTTTGTTTCTACATAGGCAGGCTGTTTCTGATAAATAACACTCATCTTTATCTAGCTGTGTCTCCACTGATCTTATGAACTAACTACATCCAAGAGGGTACTGCCCCAAGTCTTGTTCATTTCAGTTATCATACTTGAAAGCAAATGACATGGGTTTTATAATTCAGGATGAGCTCGTTATTTTCAGAAAATGTATTTTATCCAAGACAAGTAGGGAAATGCTGAGTTACACAGTTGTGTTTCTACCAGAAATTCTCCTTTATCTTTTGAACCCATTCCAATCAACATTTCTCCCTACCATCCCACTGAAAGATTTCTTGTCAAAAATTATCAATAACCTTTATATTGCTCATTCCAATGGCCAAATTTTAGATGTTACTTTATGTGACTTACTGAGAGGTACATAGAAACCCTCAATTATATACATGATGTTTAACTTCTTAAAAATTATGAGAAATAAATGTAACATAACGTTAAGACTTGATAAAACTGGGTGGTTTGTACACTAGTGTTTTACTTATTCTCTATTTTTGTCAATGCATTTGAAATATTTCATTTTATTTTTTAAGAAGGGGAAAACAGATTAATCTCTTAAGGGAATATACAGCAAATATATAGAAGAAGAAGGACTCATGGAATTGTAATAGGGAAGAACAAATCTGACTCTCTATTGGATCTGCTTCTTTTACTTTAACCTTTGTATTCTATTGCTGTTGCTACAAGTTAAGAATGTTGCCTATAGCCTGAAATATACGGGATAGCTTATCCTCAAGACTCTTACATTTAAAGGTATAACACTTCCATTCATATAGAGATTAAAAGTTGCAGAACAGACAATAATATTTGTCTTGTTGAAGTTTTTTTTTTTTTTATTGGAGTACTGTATTTACAATGTTGTGTTACTTTCTGCTCTACAGCAAAGTGAATCAGTTATATATATACATATATCCACTCTTTTTTAGATTCTTTTCCCATATAGGTCATTATGTTGAGAGTTTATAGGAAACTTGTGACCAGACACATGTGGACAGCTGCAAGAACAAAGGATTCTGGTACCAAGAAGTTTGCAGCAACCAACCACACCCTCTCCCTTTTTAGTATAAAAGAAGCCTGAATTCTAACTTGGGCAAGATGATTCTTGGGACACTAGTCTACCATCTTCTAGGTCTGCTGGCTTTCCAAATAAGGTTGCTATTTTTTGCCCCAACAGCTCATTCCTCGATTTATTGGTCAGTAGTGTGGCGAGCAGTACTGTACTGGACTTGGTAACAAAATGAATACAGAGCTTATTGTGCCTGAGGAACTGATTGAAATAATTGACAAGGATTAAAATCCACTGAAGTTTAAACAAATCTGAGGGCAAAAGAATTTTACCTGGATCCTTATTTCATCAGATGCCTAGTAATGACTCAAGATGTTACTGAGGTCACCTAGAAAAGACAGTTTAATCTATCATTTTAGAGACAATTGTACCTGATTATTTAAAAAAACACACACACACAATAAATATATAACAATTTTTCTATGGATCAGACTTATATGTTTTTTAGGACTACAGTGGTGAATAAGATGAAAATGGGGAAAAAATATCTAGCTTCAAAGAGTTCACAGTCTAGTGGGGAAGATAGACAAATAAACAGTTATATTAAAAAAAAGTGCTATAATAGTGCCATAATAACAATGTGTGGGGTGCCACGGGGGCAGAGAGCTGTGAGAATGAGCCTCCCATATGTCAATAGAGATCTGTGCTCACAGAGAAACTTTACCCAGAGCCATGCTGTCAGCAACTATGTTCCCAAATCTACCATAATTATTAGTCCTAACTGCCAAATCCAGGGCCTCCCACTAGAATTTATTATACTCCAGGTTTTGTGATTTTATTTAAGTAATAAGGCATTTGTTAAACTCAACACATTCTTAGGAAGTTTTTATACTCCAGTTTAAGTGCCACGTGGCTAACTTAATCAGGTTTTCCCCTCTGCTTCTAAAATATCCTCATCAAAACAGCAACCAGCAAGTAAGGACTTTGTTAATCAGAATGTGGGGCATTCAGAAAAAAATTTATCCTCTCAATAATCTAGTTGATAAGAGATACAAATAAAAACCTCTCTCAGGAGAAAGTACTGAAATGATTTTCTCAAGCAAAAACCAATTTGTTAGGTATTAACTGGCTCCATCTGATGATGCTATGAGTTTAGTTTTGGGTCAAAGCAAGTACAGCGGCGGCTATAATGAGGATCAAGAGGAAGACAAATCTAAAAATGTCCATCCAAATGGTGGCATTAAACAGAAATGGTCTAAATATTAACAGATCAAAAACAGGGTTTTTTTCCTGGACTGCTATTCACAAGTGTAATATCATACCTGTATTTAAGTAGCTATTTTCCTCTTGGATTTATATCTGTCCTCAAAAAAAAAAAAAAAAAAAAAAGCACCATGGGGCAAATTCTCCTGGTTGAGAAGATTTATACCTTTGGCATTGCCATTATTGCTCCAAGCCTTCAGGTCTCCTGCCATCAGGTAAATAGATTTTATAAAGGTGAGATGGCTTTTATATTGGAAACTGCAATAGAGAAAACTTGTGCCCCTTTTGGGGAGGAATGCCATCTGCATTTCTTGAGGTAGCTTAATAAAAATGGGAATACCAAATTGCTATTCTGTACACTAGGAAACTCACAGAAGAATGGTTTCTGTATTTAGAGATCATTTCCCTTAAATTAATTAATTAATTAATTAATTAATTAATATAACGGTCAGCATCACCCTTATTTTAACCACAATGTTTTTCCCCCTAGTTAGGTCCTAAAACCTTAAAGTTGAGAGAAGTAATTTCCTAGAATCAATGTTTCATTTAGGCAAATCATGCTATTACTAATCATGTTATTGCTAAGAGGAAAGATGATATTTACCTGTAGAACCCAATTGTACGTACGTTATGGAAGAGGAATTTTAGTAATTAGGTGTAAATTCCAAGAAAATAAGGTTCTACCTGGGAATATCTCTGGTCTCTCTGCTTGTAAGAAGTAGAAATGGCATCATAATTCTAGTTTATAGGGTAGAATAATTGCCTCAGTTTTCTGAATTGGATTTTAGCTAAAAGTTCTATAGGATCATTTAGGCCTTTGACAGATAACATATCTAAGGAAAAAATGTACATAACATTTAATCAATTTCATTCCTCTACAGTATATGCTCTTGCCAGGACAGTCTTTTTGATACAATTCACTTCATGTCTCAATCTCTGCTGAAAACCATTAAATAGGGCCTTATTGATTGTAGAAAAATGTCAAAATCCCTAAATACAACACTGAAGGGCATTCATCATCTTGCCCACACTACTCTTCCACTCCTTTCCTCTACTAACTTCTTAAGCATCCTATTTTCTGTCTAACTTGCCGCTTGGAATTTCCCTCAATACTCTCTGCTTTACCTGTCTGAGTGACTCTCTCCTTCTCTATCATCTTTTTTCTCCTCTCACACACATACTTCAAAACACAACGCACATCTTCCTTCATGAAACCTTCCTTGATAATTCTGGTTAAATGCAACCCATAGCACTTTGAACTTGATACTTTTCTTTAGAGCTTTCACATGATAGATTCTTCTACAATTTTTGTAAAATATATTTATGGATTTTTTTCAAAGATATTTCTTGGACACCTACTATAGGCCAGGCACAATCCTGGTATTAGAACAGGACAGAGAACAACTTCATGGACTTCATATTCTAGTGGGAGGAATAGGTCAAAAAATAGAAAGAAGGAGAGATGGAGAAGGAGAAGAAGAGAGAGAAGAAAAGAAACAAATAAGCACAAATAAATAATATGTTTTAAGAAATGTTATGAGTAGAAGAAACAAACAAGGGGCTGATTTAAAACTATCACAGAGGCTGAGGAATTTTACATCGGGGCTATATTAGTCAAGGTTCTCCAGAGAAACAGAACAGAGAGGGAAATTAAGAGGAATTCAGTCATATATTATGGCGAAGACCCACAGTCTGCCTTCTGGAAGCTGGAGACACAGGAAAGCCAATGGGGTAGTTTATTCTGAGTCTGAAGGCCTGAGAAACAGGGAGTGATGGAGGAAGTCTTGGTCTAAGGGATGGAGAAAACCCATGTCCCAGCTTAACTGATTATTCAGAAACGGGGTGAATTCTCCCCTTCACCTTTTGTTGTATTCAGGCTCTCAGTGGATTGGATAAAGCCCACCCACATTGAGGAGGGCAATCTTCTTTACAGAGTCCACCTATTCAAATGCTCTTCTCATCTGAAACACCATCTCAGACACATTCAGAAATAATGTTTAGTCAAATATCTGGGCATCTCATGACCCAGTCAAGTTGACACAAAATTAACCATCATGGGTGGTCAGGGAAGGCCTTGCTGAGAAGGTGAAACTTAAGCTGAGAGGTAAGGTTATGAAGAATACAGCTATGGAAAGAGTGGAGGAAGAACACTTCAGGCAGAGGCAAAGGCATATCAAAATCCTAAGGAGGAGAAAAGAGCTTGCATTCTTGAGGAAATAGAAGACTATGAATAAAGCAAGAGGGGAGCATGCAGACTTGTGTGGGCCAAGGAAAGACATTTAGATTTTATTCTGAGTGCAATGGAAAGCCATTGGAGGGCTCTATGTGAGGAGATGACAGTTTCTGTTTTAAATGTTGTCATGTAAAATGAACGATTACTCAGTCCTTGGCAGGGAAAATGGACTGAGGCAAATATAGGATAATAGGGAAGATGGTTAGAATGTTACAGTAATCCAGATTTAGGATATCTTGTATCCCACATGCTTTGACCTATGCTTCCATGGAAGAGTGAGGTCAATGCTCCCTCCAGTGGAACTGAGTAGAGGCTTGTGACTGCTCTAAACCATAGAGTGTGGCAGCAGTGGCATCATGGCTTGGATGCTAGACAATAAAAGGATACAGCTTCCTCCTTGCTCTTTCTCTTTGGGACACTCACGACGTGGGAAGCCAGCCACCATGCTGTGAGGAAGCCCAAATTACCTTCTGTGGAGAGACCCCATGGAGAGACCTAGATGGAGAGGAACTGAGACGGCCAGCACCCGGCCAGCATCAACCACCCAACGTGTGAGTGGATCAGATGGCTTTAGCTTCCAGCGTGTCCCTGTCATGCCCTGTCTGAATTCCTGATCCACAGAATCTGTGGGCATTAAAAAAAAAAAGTCATTTGATGCAACTAAAGTTTGGGAGTAATTTGTTTTCAGCAATAGATAAGAAATGGTTGGTGACACAAAAGGTGACAAAAAGGCAAATTCATGATACATTTTGGAAATACAATGTATAAGATTTGCTCATGAAATGGATGTATGGATTAAGAAGAGGGAATAAAGGATGACTCCTAAATATTTGGCTTTAGTAACAAAGTAGATAGTCGTTCCATTTACTGAGGTCAAGAAGACAGGAGGATTCGGATGACAGATCTGGAAAGGGCAAAGCTGATCTTTTCTACGAGATTTTAAGCTCTATGAGAGCAGAAAAGAGTTTTACCTATTTCCTCCATGGCACAAAGCACAACATCTTTTGAGTAATAAGTGCAATAAATATCACCTAAATTGAACTGTGAAGAAGCAACTGCCTACGACTGCCCCAATGAGATCATCCTGCTGAAAGCATTTATCTAAAATATATATGGATATAAATGAAGATGCACTTTTACCATTTATATAAAGCAAATTGACATATTACATCAATTAATCACACTTGGCAAGAGAAGGGTACATAAATTAACTTGCTGTCTTTCAGACTTTGGCTGCACACAGTCAAATGATATAAGGAACTGGAAAATGTACAGTTAATTTGGCTCATGGAGACGTGCATATATTAAAATGGGTCATATCAGTCCCCAAAATGAGGAATTGTTGTTCCACATTGTGTTCTGTAACAAAACCTTCATGCTGGGCGTCCCTGGTGGTGCAGTGGTTGGGAGTCCACCTGCCAATGCAGGGGACACGAGTTCGAGCCCTGGTCGGGGAAGATCCCACATGCCTCAGAGCAACTAAGCCCGTGCGCCACAACTACTGAGACTGCGCTCTAGAGCCCACGAGCCACAACTACTGAGCCCTCATGCCACAACTACTGAAGCCCACGCGCCTAGAGCCTGTGCTCTGCACGCAACAAGAGAAGCCACTGCAATGAGAAGCCCGCGCAACGCAACAGAGAGTAGCCCCCACTCACCGCAACTAAAGAAAGCCCCGCGCACAGCAACGAAAACCCAATGGAGCCAAAATAAATAAATAAATTAAAAAAAAAAGAAAAACCTTCATGCTTCTTGCTTATGGCTAATTCTACCTCGTGCTTGCATGACCTTGGCCTTTTCTTTACAGCCTGTTTGCTTAGATGTGTATGAGCCAAGGCTTCTTTATAAAGTGCCTAATTGAATATATTCACTCCAGAATTTCTGGGAACTTTCCTGATGGGTCCAGGACTTCAAATAGATGCAATATCAAAGGTAACAGAGCTCCAGTGACAGAAGGTCTACTCTACAGGGAATTCTCCAGAATTATACCTAAGTGGTAGCTACGTCTTTCTGGGCTCCCTCTGTTTCTGTAGTGTCCAAGGGGAAAGCCATTCCACCTGCATTCTTGGCGTTTGACACTGTGCTTTACTCAAACTTGCTCACTTTGTAAATACCTTCACAGGATCTGGCTTTCCTTTTCTTTCTGGCACCTAAGTTAAGAATTTATCCCTCTTAAAATATTTGCCGATCTCATTTATATTCAAAAGGCAAATATGAACTCTGGAGACATGTCCTCTGGCCACATTGTTTACCTATGAGTTTCTGGGGAGGGTGAGGAGTGTTATGTGTGGGAAGAGGCAAAAGTCTTGAAAATATGACTCACAGGCCCGGCCACTGGACACACAGACACTTTTTCTAAAGCGCCCTTAACTATCTCAGGGAAAAGCTTTAGCTCTTCAATGGTAAAGATGCTTAATGACAAAGATGTCCCTCTTTCGATTATTTTCCTTTGGAAAGGGAGTTCATATAATGAACTCAGTTGGCTTGGCTTTTAAAAAATGATAGTCCTGTGTAAGTTGTGAAAGTTTATCCCTTATTAAGTGCTCATTCTAATTAAACAAGCTCTCCACCTTGAACAAGAAAATTGATTTTCTGTTTAAGATTTTTGTCGATAAATTCTTGGTGATTATGGAGGTTAGTTAGTTATTAAGTCTTAATATATAGTTGTAACTTAAAGGCCATTGTTTTCCAAATAATGTTCAATGACCTATCAGGTTTCCTGAGTTTTCACTGTTCATAATCCTCTATTGCATTCAGGGGATTATGAGGTACTCCAGGGAGCAAGTGCCAGTGGCCAAACCAGTTTCTATTTCCAACAATGGGAAGAGTTTTCATAAAGGATTGAAAAATCCTACCTCTATTGGCCTTCAGGACATTCCATGCCCAGTGAGTATAACACCCCCAGCATCTTTCTTTTTTTTCTTTTTTCTTTTCTTTTCTTTTTGTTTTTTTTTAATATAGAAGATGGATCCAAATTTTTAAAAAATCTTCTCAATATAAGATGGAGAAGGCTTGGTATCAGGTAGAGTGGAGGAAAGAGGCAGCTACTAGAGGTAATACCCTCTTTTACTCATTGCTGCCACTCTTCTGCCTCTCTGACTTAGCAGCTGGAGGCTTCAGAAATTAAGGAAACATTTTTAAAGTTTCTTTTAAATTTACAAAACCACTTTTGTTCACTGCAGACATTTGAAACAACATCAAGGTGTATACATAGTGTCCTCAACACAATGGAACCTCTGTTCTTCCTGCCCTACTTAGGGCTAGTCACTGGTATTGGGTTAATGTGTACCTTTTAAGCCCTTTTTTCCTATGCACACCTACAGGCACACATATACATGCATGTGAGTACATGTACCACAAAGAAGCATGTGTGGCTGTGGCATTAGTGTTGTTATTATTGTGGTCATAATGGAATCATGCAATTCAGTATCCCAGCTAACCTTTTAACCAATATATCATGGACAGTAACATGTTAATACTATTCCATATTAGACACGACCAAAAATATTTAGAGGAAACTGATTTATTATTTAAACAAACTAATCAGCATCCAAAATTTTTGTTCTCTTTACACTAATTCCATTGGAAGTCTAGCTATATTCTTTCTACAATGCTACCATTTTCTGAAATCATTTTCTCTTTTTGATCTGCTTTAGATAATCTATCTCTTTGCTTTGGGACCTCAGAGCAAATGTGGTATACATTTTTTGTTTTACATATATTATGTTTTTTGAAAAATAGGCCCATTTCAATAGGCAGAATTCAGCTTTTCAGAGGACGTGTGTGTGCCACCCATGGCATGTCAGTTTGTTGACAAAGGAAGCAGGAAATAAAATACTTGTGAGGTCTGTTAGGAGGGTGCCTAAGGTAACCCGGCTCTTGCCTCAAGACCCAGGCAAAATCCATCAGTGTTTGCTGTGTCATCTGGAAGAGTTAAATGTTATTTCCTTTCTTTTTTTTCCACTTATTTAAAATATTTTATTCATTCTGCTAAATCACTAGATAAAGGGAGATGTCAAATATTCAGTTTGGATAATCTTAGAAGAACATTCTAAATTTTTCAATTAAAAAATTTACAGGTTTGGTTATGGACTAAGGACAGGTTTAAACACTTTCTTGTTACAAACCCACTGCACTTTCATATTTTCTGCATTATCTTTTGAGTCTTATTTATTCATTACTCAAAAGTAAAAACAAACTTGTGCAGTGAATAAGGGACCATTTTCTTTTGTGGGTGTTTCATTTTTGGCTTCTTAGAACACTGCCAGGGCCAACACTAATTAGTTGCCATTGTTTGTTTTAGTTGTCTACCGAGGTGGGTGGATAGAAGACCAGCTTTTCTATTGATGTTTTTATTTACTATTTTTTTACTTTTCCTTAGGTTGAAAACCCTGCCTCTGCTGTTTTACTCATTGTGACAAAAAAGGGCCTACTTAAACATAAGATTTTATAAATGCTTCAACAAGTGTCTTTTAGTACAGACGCACCTATCTGGCTAAAAGAAGGCAA
This sequence comes from Balaenoptera ricei, assembly GCF_028023285.1. NCBI lineage: Eukaryota > Metazoa > Chordata > Mammalia > Artiodactyla > Balaenopteridae > Balaenoptera > Balaenoptera ricei. Next base: position 32,431,348 of record NC_082643.1, read on the forward strand.
GCCTTCCCTTCCAACTCCTCCTGCATTAAAGAAAACAAAAACTGGTGATATTGCTTGGGTCCAAATATATATGTATCTGGAGGCATGAATGTAGGCTACAACCAAAAATTAAATTCTCCTGTCTATTTTGAAATCTCATGAATGCTTAAAGAAATATAACCCAAAAGGATATTATACAAAGGTATTACTCTATTATATATGTATATAGCTATTGATGCCAAGAATAATGATACTGAGGACAGTGGAGACATACTTTATATTCTTTAGAAAGTAGTGTATAATGGCAAGTGCTATCTGACAGCATTAAACGTTAGTGAAAGAAAATGTTGAAAATTTATTTAGTGGAAATATAGGTTTTATGTTTTGCTTGTAGCATTTTCTTTCAACATTAGAATTTTAAATGCAAAGTTGAGCATGTCATTGCAATGAGTAACTTATCCCCATGGTTTTCAGGTCCCTGCTCCTTGCCTCCCTCTCCAGCCCAGTCTCCCTTCAGGACACCACATATATCCATAACTCCATGCTACAAGATGCAGATGGCCATCCATTCTCTCCACTCTCTTTTTCTCTTTATTTCCCCTTTTTTTCTTCCTTTTTTTTTTTTTTTTGCATTGTCTGACAAATTTTCTATATTTGTCACATTCATTCCTGCTTTAAGACCCTTCTCTTTGAATATAACCTTATAATTTTATGATTGACAAATAAGATAATTAACTTTTTCATTCATTTATATTGCATATAAATTGCCGTTGTAACTGCAACTGAAAAACTGGAGTTTGTGACCAGCTCATGATTAGAACACTGTTCATTTGAATTGGAAAAATTCCTATGTGGAGAGATTGGCCCAATATTCTATCAGTGAAGCCCACTCCAAAATGTACAGTTAATTGCTCTGGCAGTAGAATTAGTTTATGTAGGTTTATTTGCTCTAAGTCAATCCCTGACAATGACCATTTCAACAGATGATATGGATAAAATGCCTCAGACATAAAATGTCATCTCAAAAACAAAAAATGAAAAACCACATGTTTTTTCCTTTATTGTTGACACAAATGATACTCAAAATGAACGGACTAAAGCAGGAATGTATCTTGAGGGGTCCCTACCTTGGCTCTGTACGATGATTACTGAAGACTGGTAAAGTCCGTACACACCAGAAGCATGAGGTTATCTCCTTGCTTCATTCTAGCTGACCTTTCTTCAATCATAAAGAACAGTATTTAAATTGCAGGATGATTGGGAGTTTGGGATTGACAAGTACACACAGCTATATTTAAAATAAAATGCCTTTCCATGAAAAAAAAGCAAAAAATATAATTAATAAAGAAGCATGAGGCATGAAAAAATAATTGCATGATGATGTCTCAAGTCACTCCACCTTCAGCATGCAGTCCCTTCTGCCTAAAGTGTCCTTCTCTGTTTCTTCATCTTGTCAAATTTTACTCATCTTTCAAGAAATAGGTCTAACATCATCTCCTCAAGATAGCATTCTCTGCCTGCCCCCAATCATTAGTGTACACCCCTCTTAGCTCAGGTAGCACTCTGCATGAGTATTTAGCATAGGAAATGTGTGCTGTTATAAATTTGATTTATTGTCTCTCTTTTGGACCACAAGCTGATCACAGGAGAAGACCATATCTTTTTCAGCTTTGTATGTCTAATACTTAGCAAAGAGCTTTTCATAGCAGGGGTGCTAATACTAATTTGTTGAATGAATGAACCTGCTAATGCATTTGACTTATACCATTTCAGATGCTAGTTGGCCAAAGAAGCCAATTAATGTAATGAGATGAAGTTCATGGCTTTTTATCTAAAAATAAATGATCATAGAAGTACACTTAAATTACACTTTTCAAATGAAAATCATGAAATTCATTTCTCTGCTTTTTAAGTACAAACTCTACGTTTAATAACCATGTCATACCGTCTAGTTATGGGAAACTTTAGTTCCTAGGTTTATGCTTTAATAAAATTATTTCTATAGTTAGTTTCATATTTTAACTCCATATTCTGGCCAATTATTTAACAAATATTTATTGATAGCTTATTGTGGGCCAAACTCTCTGTGTTTTGGGCTCTGAAGATAGAGCAGAAAACAAAGTCCCTGATCTCATGGAACTTACATTCTAAAGGGGGGTAGACAGGTATTAAACCAAACAAATATATATACAGAGAGAAAGAGAGAGACTCTCTCTTTAAATAAATGCACTTTGTGAACTTTGGATTTAGCTTGAAACTAGCTATTAAGAAGAGGATATCATTTAACAGAAGAAGCTGCTAAAATACTGAAACACCTAATTCAGACCACAGACTCCTATTTGCTTCTCTTGGGGATGCTTAACTGAAAAATTTGGGAGAGGTATCATGACCAGAAAGACTGAGACTTCTTTTTCTGTGAGAAAACAAACATGGATGTTTTGAATTCTTTACCATAAAATAGACTGAGTGTGGTTTGAATATGGTCTCAAAATTTTTGGCTGTGTGAATCCACAGCACTATAAAATTAAGCTTTCTGGTAAAAGGACTATTTTTTTAACCTTACAAAATTGAAAGGGTATTTTCCTTTTTTTTCCACCATCAGAGTCCCTCTTCTCTCCACCCCTTTCTTTGGTGCTCTTGGCAACGAGCCCAATTACTACACAGGTTTTCCGGCAGATAGTATCTATTATTTTTAGCATAGTTAATGGCTTACTTACAAACCAGCGAGTCCAAATCATAAAAAATAAGGAATGACTCACATTCTTTAAAGTGTATTCTGATACATTTGGCTACTCGTATAAAGCAGAGGTACATAATGAGGTGATTGGAGGACACAGAATTCATTAATCCATGAGGTGGCCGTGATTCCAAGCAGAGACAGACAGAAATTTCTCTTAGGTCTCTTATGGGCAAAGTAATTATGTCTTTAAAAGATCCACAGTTTGTGAACATTTGTTACCCTTGGGGGAGTTCCCCTTCAGAATTCAGAGAAAGAAATTCTCTGAGGAGCTAATCCAGACACATGAGTTATCATAGTTTGTAGCATCCATTTTATTCCCCAATCCCTATTAGATGTCACTCTGCTCCTGTGGATCCAGCAGTTCTTTCTCTTCATTTGGATTTAAGCAGGAGAGTTGCTGGGGCATGAGGAGAAAAGTCTAAGACAACCCTCACTGGCTCCAGTAATGGCTTAGAGACATCTTGGGTCTCAACTCTCTGCACAGATTTGGATTGTTGGATAGTTTTGCTCATTTACTTCAGAGAATGGAAACAATAATAATCAAGGCAAAACTCTCTGTTTAGCAAAAGGATGTTTGTTATATGGAAGAGCTCTTGACAGAACCCATGTTATTACTCATCAGGCCATTTTTCCAAAATATATTCTCTGTACAATTCAATCTTGGAGCAAAGCATAATAAAATAAGTCAGTTAAGTCAGACTATTGGTTTAACTAAATTTTTTCAGTCTGAACTAGTTTATCTTCTAAAGGAATTTAAGGACTGTAAGAGTTGATCTGGTCACATGGGTAAAGAAAGTCATACATAGGGACCCAGATATCAGTTTTCCCCCAAAACAACCTCTTTTTGGAAGAATGTAGATTTACTCAGGTGACTGAGCCACAAAGAGATAAGGAAGCTATCTTCTTACTGTGTCTAGAATTTCAGCTATATTTTGACTTTCAGTAAGCATCTAAATAATTCAAACAACCCTTGATTCAAGATAAACTTTACTCATCCTCTGAAGCAGAAAGATGCTGAAATTCAAAATATAAAGAGCAATATACGTGAGGAAATGAATCAGGGATGACCTTATAAGGAATTCCTGCAAATAATTTCTATCTGCTATTTTTCTGGACCATCCAAATTCCTACATATGTGATAACTGACATTGAATACTAACTGATTTGGATAATTCATTTTAAAAAAAACCCTTAGACAATATAACCCTTAATATACATTTTTATTTATGTGTAAAATTTGAGTCATAACGCTTATGAAAACTTTCACTGAAGTGGTCATTTAGACTACATGCAGACATAAGAGTATATAATAATTCACATTTACCTTTATTTAGAAAGTATTTAAGTGCAAGAAACTTAGTACTTGCTCTACTGAAAAAACACAATTGACAAGAATTAATAACTTGTCTTCACCAATAACTGTCTAGAGAAATTCCATGTGAGCAGACTGGCTGGCAAGTGAGAAGAAAGCTAGTTAGTTCCCAGTCTCAGCAAACCACTTCGTATCCCCTTCCTTCTTAACTCCCTTCCATCTAACTTGTGGAAATAGGGTTAACACGGTCATGGGTGTCTTCTCCTCTATCAAATGTATTAGAAATTCAAACCTGAAACTGTGCAAGAATGTGAAATCCTAAAAATAAATCATCCCCTTTCAGACATTTGCAAATCACCCCCATGTTTTCTTTTAATGTTTTTTTAATTGTGGTAAAAGTCACATAATATAAAACATACTATTTTAACCATATTTAACTGTAGAGTTCAGTGGCACTGAGTACATACACATTACTGTGCAACTCTCACCATCATCCATCTCCCAAGTTTTTCACTTTCCTAAACTGAAACTCTGTCCCCACCCCTCCGCCCCCCCAACTCCTGGCATATACCAATGTTCTTTCTGACTATGAATTTGACTACTCTAGGCACCTCATATAAGTGGAATCAAACAGTATTTGTCTGCACCTAAGGTAGATTGGAATGCATTTTTAAGGTTAACTTAATATAAGTCCTGCAAACAGATTGTACCTTCTTTTTATTCTTTCTTTTTTCCCCTGTGCTATACAGTAAGCCCTCACATACCACCTACTTCATACATAGTAGTGTACCTAGGTCAATCCCCATCTCTCAGTCCATCCCACCCGCACCCCCTTGGTGTCCATATGTTTGTTCTCTATGTCTGTTTCTCTATTTCTGCTTTGAAAGTAGGTTCTTTTACTGGCTTGTTGGAAAGCCTTGTAAGAAGCATAGAACCAAAAATATTGGAGAGTCACAGGTCTGATAAAGCATTACAACCATGGACCATCTCCTTCCTGATACCTTCTTTTTCTTCCTTCCCTCCTGCCAACTTTGCTGAGAAAATATAAGTGAAGAGATTTAGATGTGGATTGTCTTGCTTCTTATTGCTAGCCCATTTGGGGGCAAGTCAGTGTTCTTTACTAAATGGGATATTTAAAAGGCTATTGGCTTAGACAACAGCAAACCAAGAATAAAGGTAGTGGCAGCACCCAGGGTGGTTCAATGGCAAATTTAGGGTCACACATCACCTTTATAATTTCCTTACCCTTGATCTTTTTTTCTCCCAATATTATGTAAAATGCCATTTCAAGAAGCTCCAGACTCCCTCTTCCAATCAGCTTTCTCATGCACAGAAATATTGGACCTGACATCGGACCTAGAAATTTCCTATCTTCTGAGATATTGAAAGAAAATACTAGGGACCAACTGGAGTTTTGTTTGAATTGAAAAAATAAAACATTCAGTAATTTATCAGCCGTTGCCTGAGGATGCAGCAAGGGATCTCACTGATGGTGTTAAAATATGCATCGTATATTTGAGAAATTTTTCTCCTCAGCAGGCTATGTCCACACATAAATGTGCTTTTGAAATCCACATGCAAAAATGATAATGATGTAGATTGATGAGAATCCTGAAGAAGACTGAGGCCACGTATTCATCTGGGAAACCTTGGCCACAGTCAAAGATTTTCATTGGCAACTCAAATCTGAAACTTTGTATTATTTCTTCTGAAACCATACAAATGCTGGATCCAATAATCAAGCAAGAAAATAAAAGAATTCAATCAGAATTCAGTGTGACACTGAGAAAGGAGTCGCCAGAACTTGATACTTCATGTGAATTCAGTTCAAACCAAACAGAAAAAAAAAAAGGTTCTAATATTACTGTGTATGTGGGTATAAGCCCACATTAATATGGATATGAAATTGTGATGATATTTTTTTCCTTACTGTATCAACCTAGTTAAGTTGGAGCTATGTTTTCCTGAATTCTCTTCCTTGTGTGGTTCAGTTTAGGAGAAATGTACATGAGATTGGAAAGGCAGAAACAGCCATTATACCCTAAATATTCGTGTGGGCCTCGGGTACACCAGCAGAGGATGATGACACAAGTTCTCACTATCTGCTGGCTCACTGGGTGGGTCTGGGGGAAGCATCAGGGCTTGCAGCTGCTCCAGCTCTTGCCTGATCTCCTCCTGTAGCTCTTCCAGGTCTGGAATAGGAGTCATGTATGGTTCATGGCAAAGGATATTGGCTTCCTCAGTGACTAACCCACATTTACCAAGTTCTCTGACTGAGGAAACCTGTCAGCCTCCCTCCCCTGAAAACTTGTATTGGCCTCCCCTGTGGAACTTGCTTGTCTGGGAACACCTGATCCTCTTCAGAAACTGGCTCAACCATCTCTCTTTACTTTCAGACTCATCACCAGAATCCAGGCTTGGCAGGCTTCGGGGCCATCCACAAACAAAATAATTACCCATAACAACAAACTAGCAAAATTATTGCCACTAAAACAAACAAAAAAAAGAATACAAAGTTTTTCCAACTTATATTGCAACACCTGGGAATGTGTATGTTAGGGAATCCTAAAGTGTATGGGATAAAGGTAGAAAAATATATTAGGCTGAATTTTTTATGTAAGTGTACTTGGGAGTTTGGGATTGACATGTACATACAACTATATTTAAAAGAGTAAACTAAAAATGAACATTTCCCTGTGTAGAGAGCCCTATCAGCGGGTCTATTACCTGTCCTTTTCCTCCAGAAGTCTTCAAAGCACATTTTGCTGTATAGAGTGCTCTTTCAGCTGGTCTAGTCCCTTTCCTATTCCCACAGAAGAATTCAATGCACATTTACCTGTATAGAGCGCCCTATCAGCAGTTCTACTCAATGTCCTATTCCTCCAGAAGTCTTCAAAGCAAATTTCCCTGTATAGAGCGCCCTATCAGCAGGTCTATCCCTTTCCTATTCATCCAGAAGTCTTCAGTGCACATTCTCCTGTATAGAGCACCCAATCAGCGGGTGTAGTCCCTGTCCTATTCTTCCAGAGGTTTTCTATACACATTTCCGGGTATAGAGCACCCTATCAGCAGGCCTAATCTCGGTTATATTCCCCAAGAAGTCTTCAATGCACATTTCCCATTATAGAGAGCCTTATCAGATGGTCTAGTCCCTGTCTTATTCCTCAAGAAGTCTTCAATGCACATTTCCCATTATAGAGAGCCCTATCAGATGGTCTAGTCCCTGTCTTATTGCTCAAGAAGTCTTCAATGCACATTTCCTTGTACAGAGCACCATATAAGCAGGTACAGTTATGGTCCTTTTCCTCCACAAGTCTTCAATGCACATTTCCCTGTATAGAGCGCCCTACCAACAGCTCAAATCCTTGGCTTATTCCTTCAGAAGATTTCAATGAATGTTTCTCTGTATAGAGCACCCTATAGGTGGGTCTAGTACCTGCCCTATAACTCCAAAAATTCAGTGCACATTTCGCTATATAGTGAGCCCAATCAGGGGGTCTAGCCTCTGTCCTATTCTTCCAGAAGTCTTCAGTGCACATTCTCCAGTATAGAGTGCCCTATCAGAAGGTCTAGTCTCTGTTCTAAACCTCAGGAAGTTTTCAGTGCACATTTCCCTTAAACGCCACCCTTTCAGCAGGTCTAGTCTCTGTCCTATTCCTCCAGAATATTTCAATGCACATTCCCCTGTATAGAACACCCTATGAGAGGGTCTCTTTCCTGTCCTATTACTCCAGAAGTCTTCAATGATCATTCCCCTGTATACAGTGCCCTGTTAGGAGGTCTATCCGTGTCCTGTTTCTCTAGAAGCCTTCAATGCACATTTCCCTGTACAGAGGGCCCTATCAGCTCGTCTATCCCTGTCCTGTTTTTCCAGAATTCTTCAATGCACATGCACCTGTAGAGAGACCCTATCAGCAGGTCTAGTCCGTATCCTATTCCTCCAGAAGTCTTCAATGCACATTTCCCTGTATAGAGCGACCTATCAGCAGGTTTAATCCCTGTCCTATTACTCCGGATGTCTTTAATGCAAATTTCCCTGTATAGAGCGCCCTTTCTGCAGGTTTATACCTGTCCTATCCCTCCGGAATTCTTCAATGCACATTTCCCTGAAGAGAACGCACTAACAGCAGGTGTAATCTCGGTCTTATTCCTCAAGAAGGCTTCAGTGTGCATTTCCCTTTATAGGGCTCCCTATAAGCGGGTCTATTCCCTGTCCGTTTCCGCCAGATGTCTTCAATGCACATTCCCTGTATAGAGTGCCCTAACAGCAAGGCTAGTCGCTGTCCCATTCCTCCAGTAGTCTTCAATGCACATTTCCCTGTAGAGTGCGCCCTATCACCATGTCTAGTCATTGTCTTATTACTCCAGAAATCTTCAATGCACATTTCCCTGTATAGACCGGCCTATCAGCAGGTGTACTCAGTGTCCTATTCCTCCAGAGGTCTTCAAAGCACATTTCCCTGTATAGAGCGCCCTAACAGCAGGTCCAGTCCCTCTCCTATTCCTCCAGAAGTTTTCAATGGATATTTCCCTGTATAGAGGGTCCTATCAGCATGTCTAGTCCCTGTCTTATTCCTCCTGAAGATTTCAGTGCACATTTCTCTGTATAGAGTGCCCTATAAGCAGGTCTATTACTTGTCCTACTCCACCAGCAGTTTTCAATGCACATTTACCTATATAGAGCACCCTACCAGGGGGTCTAATGCCTGTCCTATTCCTCCAGAAGTCTTCAATGCACATTTACCTGCATAGAGTGCCCTTTCATTGGGTCTAGTCCCTTTCCTATTCCCCCAGACGTCTTCAAAGCAAAAAGCCCTGTATAGAGCGCCCTATCAGCAGGTCTATCTCTTTCCTATTCCTCCAGAAGTCTTCAATGCACATTTACCTGCATAGAGTGCCCTTTCATTGGGTCTAGTCCCTTTCCTATTCCCCCAGACGTCTTCAAAGCAAAAAGCCCTGTATAGAGCGCCCTATCAGCAGGTCTATCTCTTTCCTATTCCTCCAGAAGTCTTCAGTGCACATTGTCCTCTATAGAGCGCCCTATGAGCGGGTCTTTTTCCTGTCCTATTATTCCAGAAGTCTTCAATGATCGTTTCCTTGTACAGAGCACCCTATAAGTGGGTCTAGTACCTGTCCTATACCTCCAGAAGTCTTCATTCACATTTCGCTACATAGAGAGCCCTATCAGGAGGTCTAGTCCCTGTCTTATTCCTCCAGATGTATTCAATGCACAGTACCCTGTATAAAGCGCCCTTTAAGTGGGTCTAGTTCTTGTCCTATTCCCGCAGAAGTTCTCAAAGTACATTTCACTTTATAGAGCTCCCTATCAGCAGTCTAGTCCCTATCCTATACCTCGAGAAGTCTTCAATGCACATTTCCCTGTACAGAGCGTCCTATCAGTAGGTCTAGTCTTTGTCCTCTACCTCCAGAAGTTTCAATGCACATTTCCCTGTAAACACCGCCGTTTCAGCAGGCCTAGTCTCTGTCCTATTCCTTCAGAACACTTTAGCACATTCCCCTGTATAGAGCGCCCTATCAGCAGGTATATTGTCTGTCCTATTCCTCCAGAAGTATTCAATGCACTTTGCCCTGTGTACAGCGCCCTATGAACAGGTCTATCCCTATCCTGTTCCTCCAGAAGTCTTCAATGCACATGCACCTGTATACAGCATCCTATCAGCAGGTCTATTCCCTGTCCTATTCCTCCAGAAGCCTTCAAAGCATGTTTCCCGGTAGAGAGTGCCCTGTAATCCAGTTTAGTCCCTGTCCTATTACTCCGGGAGTCTTCATGCAAATTTCCTTGTATAGATCGCTCTGACAACAGGTGTAATCTCGGTCCTATTCCTAAAGAAGTCTTCAATGTGCATTTCCCGTATAGGGCCCCCTTTTGCGGGTCTATTCCATGTCCTATTCCTCCAGGAGTCTTCAGTGCACATTTCCCTGTAGAGAGTGCCCTATTAGCATGTCTACTTCCTGTCCTATTTTTCCAGAAGTCTTCAATACACATTTCCCTGTACAGAACGCCCTATCAACAGTTGTAATCCGTGTCCTATTCTTCCAGAGGTCTTCAATGCACATTTCCCTGTATAGAGTGCCATTTCAGCAGTCTAGCCCACTCTTATTCCTCAAGAAGTCTGCAAAGCGCATTTCCCTGTGTAGAGTGCCCTATCAGCGGGTCTAGTCCCTTTCCTATTGCTCCAGAAGTCTTAAAAGCAAATTTCTCTGCATAGAGCATGCTATCAGCAGGTCTATTATCTGTCCTATGCCTCCAGAAATCTTCAATGCACATTACCCTATATAGAACGCCCTATCAGGGGGTCTAGTGCCAGTCCTATTTCTCCAGAAGTCTTCAATGCACATTTCCGTGTATAGACCACCCTTTCATCAGGTCTAGTCCCTGTCCTATTCCTCCAGAAGGCTTCTCTGATAATTTCCTTGAATAGACGGCCCCACCAGCGGTTGTAGTCCCTGTTACCCTGTATACAGCGACCTATCAACAGGTATATCCCTGTCCTGTTCCTCCAGATATCTTCAATGCACATTTCCCTGTACAGAGTGCCCTGTCAGCAGGACTAGTCCCTGTCCCTTTCCTCCAGAAGTCCTCAAAGGGCATTTCGCTGTATAGAGCACCCTATCAGCAGGTCTATCCCTGTCCTGTTCAGCCAGAAGTCTTCAATGCACATACCCCAGTATAGAGGGCCCTCTCAGCATGTCTAGTCTCTCTACTATTCTTCCAGAAATCTTTAATGCACATTTCCCTGTACAGACTGCCCTATCAGCGGGTCTAGTCTCTGCCCTATTCCTGCAGAAGTCTTCAAAGCACATTTTCCTTTACAGAGATAACTATAAGCAGGTCTACTCCCTTTCCTATTCCTCCAGAAGTCTTCAATGCACATTCCACTGTACAGAGTGCCCTTTCAGGAAGTGTAGTCTCTGTCCTCTACCTAGAGAAGTTTTCAGTGCACATTCTCCTGTATAGCGCACCATATCAGCAGATCTAGTCTCTGTTCTATATCTCCAGATATCTACAATGCACATTTCCCTGTAAAGAGTGCCCTTTCAGCAGGTCTAGTCCCTGTCCTATTCCTCCAGAAGTCCTCAATGCACAATCCCGGGTTTGGAGCACCCTACCAGCCTGTCTATTCCCTGTCCTATTTCCCCAGAAGTCTTCAATGCCCATTCCCCTGTATAGAGAGCCCTAACAGCAGGTCTATCCCTCTCCTATTCCTCCCGAATTCTTCAATGCACATTCTCATGTATAGAGCACCCTAACAGCAGATCTAGGCCCTGTAGTATTCCTCCAGAATTCTCAATGCACATTTCCCGGTATAGAGCACACTATCAGCAGGTCTATCCTTGTCTAATTCCTCTATAAATTTTCATTGCACAATTCCGTCTATAGAGTGCCCTATCAGCAGGTCTATCCTTGTCCTATTCCTCCAGAAATCTTCAGTGCACATTGCCCTGTATAGAGCACCCTAACAGCAGGTGTATTCCCTGTGCTGTTCCTCCATAATTATTCAGTGCACATTGCCATGTATGGAGCGCCCTAACGGCAGATGTATTCTCTGTTGTATTCCTCCAGAAATATTTAATGCACAGTTCCCTGTAGAGACCGCCCTATCATCAGATCTACCCTGTCCTATTCTTCCAGATTTCTTCAATGCACACTTCCCTCTACAGAGTGCCCGAACAGCAGGTCTAGTCCCGCTCCTGTTCCTCCAGATATCTTCAATGCACATTCCCCTGTATACAGCGCCCTACCAGCATGTGTAGTCTCTATCCTACTCCCTCCGAAGTCTTCAATACCTAATTCCCTGTATAGAGCGCCCTATCAGCAGGTCTAGTCACTGTCCTATTCCTCCAGAAGACTTCAACTAACAGGCCCCTGTATTAAGCCACATATCAGCCGGTCTAGTCTCTGTCCTATTCCTCCAGAAGACTTCAACTAACAGGCCCCTGTATTAAGCCACATATCAGCCAGTCTAGTCTCTGTCCTATTCCTCCAGAAGACTTTAATGCACCTTTCCCTGTACAGAGGGCCCTATCAGGAGGTCTGAGCCGTGTCCTATTCATCCAGATATCTTCAAGGCACATTCTCCTGTATACAGAGCCCTATCAGCAGGACTAGTCTTGGTTTTATTCCTCCAGAAGACTCCATTGCACATATCCGTATAAAGGAGACTCTCTCAGCCGGTCTATCCCTGTCTTGTTCCTCCAGATGTCTTCAATGCACATTTCCCTCAACAGATCGCCCTGTCAACAGGACTAGTCACAGTCCTATTCCTTCAGAAGTCTCCAAAGCACATTTGCCTCTAGAGAGATCACTATAAGCAGGTCTATTCCCTGTCGTATTCCTCTAGAAGTTTTCAGTGCACATTTCCCAGTGCAGAGCACCCTATCAGGAGGTCTAATCTCTGTCCCCTACCTAGAGAAGTTTTCAGTGCACATTCACTTTTGTAGAGTACCCTATCAGCAGGTCTAGTCCCTGTTCTATGCCTCCAGAAGTCTTCAATGCACAATCCCCTGTTTAGAGCGCCCTATCAGTGGGTCTATTGTTTGTCCTATTAATCCAGAAGCCTTCAATGCCCATTCTCCTGTATAGAGATCCCTATCAACATGGCTAATCCGTGTCCTATTACTCCAGAAGACTTCAATGCACATTTCCCCATATAGAGCGCACAATAAGCAGTCTGTAACTGTCCACTTCCACCAGAAATCGTCAATGCACATTCCCCCGTATCAGCTGGGCTAATTGTTTCTTATTCCTCGGGAAATCTTCAGTGCACATTCCCCTGTATAGACTGCCCTATCAGCGGGTCTACACCCTGTCCTATTCTTTCAGAAGTCTTCAATGCACATTTCCCTGTACAGAGCGCCCTATCAGCAGGTCTATTGCCTCTCTTATTCCTCGACAAGTCTTCCATGCACATTCCGCTGTATATACTGCCCTATCAACACGTCTAGTCCCTGTCCTATTCCTCCAGAAGTCTTCAATGTACATTTCCCTGTACAGAGTGCCCTTTAAACATGTCGTGTCACTTTCCTATACCTTCAGAAGTCTTCAATAAACGTACCCCTGTACAGAGGACCCTATCAGCAGTTCTATTCCCTGTCTTGTTCCTCCAGAAATCTTCAACGCCCATTCCCCTGTATAGAGAGCCCCATCAGCAGGTCTATCCCTCTCCTATTCTTCCCGAATTTTCAATGCACATTCCCCTGTATAGAGGGCCCTATAAGGAGCTCTACCCCAGTCTAATTCCTCCATAAATTTTCATTGCATAATTCCCTGTATAGATCGCCCTATTAGCAGGTCTATAATTGTCCTGTTCTTCCAGAATTCTTCAGTGCACATTGTCATTTATAGAGCGCCCTAACAGCAGGTGTAGTCCCTGTGCTGTTCCTCCAGAATTGTTCAATGCCACTTCCTGTATAGAGCGCCTTAAGAGCTGAACTAGACTCTGTCCTATTCCTCCAGAAGTTTTCAATTCACAGTTCGCTGTAGAGAGCGCCCTATCAACAGGTCTATCCCTGTCCGATTCCTCCAGGTTTCTTCAATGCACATTCCCCTATATAGAGCGCCCTAGCAGCAGGTCTAATCCCTCTCCTGGTGCTCCAGAAGTCTTCAATACACATTCTCCTGTATAAAGCGCGTGATTAGCCAGTCTAGTCTCTCTCCTACTCCTCCTGAAGTCTTCAATGCATATTTCCCTGTACAGAGCACCTTATCAGCAGGTCTAGTACATGTCCTATTCCTCCAGAAGGCTTCACTGCACATTCCCCTGCTCAGAGGGCCCTATCAGGATGTCTGAGCCTTGTCCAATTCATCCAGAAGTCTTCAATGCACATTCTCCTCTTTAGAGAGCCCTATCAGCAGGACCAGTCCCTGTTGTAATCCTCCAGAAGTCTTCAAAGCACATTCCCCTCTATAGAGCTCCCTTTCAGCGGGTTAGTCCCTTTCCTAATCAACCAGAAGTCTTCAATGCGCATTCCCTTGTATAGAGAGCCTTATCAGCATTTCTCTTCCCTTCCCTATTCCTACAGAAGATTTCAATGTTCATTTCCCTGTATGGAGCGCCCTATCAGCATGTCTAGTTCCTCTCCTTTCCACCCGAAGTCTTCAGTCCACATTTCCCTGTATAGAGCGCTCTTTCAGCCGGTCTCTTCCAGGTCTTAGTCATCCAGAAATCTTCAATGCACATTTCCCTGTATAGAGCGTCCTATCAGCAGGTCTTGTCCCTGTCCTATTCCTCCAGAATTCTTCAATGCACATTTCCCTCTACAGAGCGTCCTATCAGCACATCTAGTCACTGTCTTCTTCCTTCAGATGTCTTCAAAGCACATTCACCTGTACAGAGCACCCTTTCAGCAGGATTAGTCCCTGTCTTGTTCCTGCAGAAGTCATCAAAGCATATTACCTTGTGTAGAGCGCTGTAACAGCTGGTCTCATCTCTGTCCTATTTCTCCAGAAATCTTCAATGCAGTTTTCCCTGTATAGGGCGTTGTAACAGCAGATCTATCCCTCTCCTATTCCTCCAGAAGTCCTCAATGCACATTCCGCTGTACAGAGTGCACTATCAGCAGGTTAGTCCCTCTCCTATTCCTCCAGAGGTCTTCAATGCACATTCCCCTGTATAGAGCGCAGTATCAGCAGATCTAGTTTCTGTCCTATTCCTCGAGAATACTTCAATGCACATTTCCCTTATATACTGCCATATCATCAAGTCTAGTATCTCTCCTATACCTCCAGAGGTCTTGAATGCACATTCCCCTGTACAGAGGGCCCTATCAGCTCTTTTGGCCCTGTCGTGTTCCTCCAGAAAACTTCAATGACCATTGCCCTGTATAGAGAGACCCATCAGCAGGTCTATCTGTCTCCTATTCCTCCCGAATTCTTCAATGCACATTAAAGTGTATAGAGCGCTGTAACAGCAGGCCTAGCCCCTGTATTATTCCTCCAGAAATCTCTAGTCATATTTTCCTGTAGAGAGTGCCCTATCAGCAGGTCTATACTTCTCCTATTCTTCCAGAATTCTTCAGTGCACATTGATCTATATAGAGCTCCCTAACAGCAGGTGTAGACCCTGTGCTGTTCCTCCAGAATTGTTCAATGCCATTCCCTGTATAGAGCGCCTTAAGAGCTGATCTAGACTCTGCCCTATTCCTCCAGAACTTTTCAATGCACAGTTCCCTGCAGCTAGGGCCCTATCAGCAGGTCTATCCCTCTCCTATTCCTCCAGCTTTCTTCAGTGCACATTTCCCTATATAGTGCACCCTATCAGCAAGTCTAGTAGTCCCTGTCCTATTACTCTAGAAGTCTTCAATGCACATTTCCCTATATAGAGCACCCTACCATCAGGTCTAATCCTTGTCCTATTCCTACAGAAGGCTTCAATGCACATTTCCCTATATAGAGTGCCCTATCAGTGGGTCTAGTCCCTGGCTTATTCCTCCAGAACTCTTCAATGCACATTTCCCTTTATAGACCTCCCTATCAGCAGGTCTACTCAGTGTCCTATTCCTCTAGAAGCCTTCAAAGCAAATTTCTCTGTGTAGAGCACCCTATTAGCAGGTCTATCCCTTTCCTGTTCCTCCAGAAATTTTCAATGAACATTCTCCTGTATAGAGCGCACTATGAGTGGGTCTAGTCCCTGTCCAATTCCACCAGAAGTCTACAATGAACATTTCCTTGTATAGAGTGCCTCATCAGCGGGTGTAGTCCCTGTCCTATTCCTTCATAGGTTTTCAATGCATATTTCCATGTATAGAGCGCCCTATCAGAGCATGTAGTTCCTGTCTTATTCCTCAAGAAGTCTTCAAGGCACATTACCCTATATAGAGCACCTATAAGCGTTTCAAGTTACTGTCCTATTCCTCCAGAAGACTTCAATGCGCATTTCCCTGTATAGATCACTTTTAAGCGTGTCTAGTCCCTGTCCTATTCCTCGAGAAATTTTCAAAGCACATTAACCTCTATAGAGCGCCCATTCAGCGGGTCTAGTCCCTGTCATATTCCCCCAGAAGTCTTCAATGCACATTTCCTTGTATAGAGAGCACTATCAGCAATCTAGTCCCTGTCCTATTCCTCCAGAAGTCTCTGAAGCACATTTGCCTCTACAGAGATCCCTATAAGCAGGTCTACTCCCTATCGTATTCCTCTAGAAGTTTTCAGTGCACATTCACCTGTATAGAGCACCCTATCCGCAGGTCTAGTCCCTATTCTATACCTCCAGGAGTCTTCAATGCATATTTCCCTATAAAGAGCGCCCTTTCAGCAGATCTAGTCTCTGTCGTATTCCTCCAGAAGTCTTCAATGCACAATCCCGTGTTTAGAGCACCCTATCAGTCGGTCTAGTGTTTTTCCTATTAATCCAGAAGGCTTCAATGCCCATTCTCCTGTATAAATCTCCCTATCAGCATGTCTAATCCGTGTCCTATTACTCCAGAAGTCTTCAATGCACATTTCCCTGTAGAGAGAGCCCTATAAGCAGTCTGTAACTGTCCACTTCCACCAGAAGTCTTCAATGCGCCTTCCCCTGTACAGAGCGCCTTATCAGCCGGGCTGGTTGTTTCCTATTCCCCCAGAAATCTTCAATGCACATTTCCCTCTGCAGAGCACCCTATCAGCAGGTCTAGTCCCCGCCCTATTCTTCCAGAACTCTTCAATGTACATTCCCCTGTACAGAACGCCCTAGCAACTGGTCTAGTGTCTGTCCTATACCTCGAGATTTCAATGCACATTCCCCTGTATATACAGCCCTATTAGCAGGTCTAGTCCCTGTCCTATTCCTCCAGAAACATTCAAAGCACATTTCCCTGTACAGAGCGCCCTTTCAGCATGTTTTGTCGCTGTCCTATTCCTCCAGGAGTCTTCAATGCACATTCCCATGTACAGAGGGCGCTGTCTGCACGTCTAATACTTGTCCTATTGCCCCAAAAGTATTCAATGTGCATCCCCCTTTACAGAGTGCCCCATCAGCAGGTCTACTCCCTCTCCTATACCTCCCGAATTCTTCAATGCACATTCTTGTGTATGGAGCGCCCTACCAGCAGGTCTAGTCCCTGTACTATTCCTCCAGAATTCTCAATGCACATTTCCCTCTAGAGAGCGAGCTATCTCCAGTCTATCCCTGTCTAATTCCTCTATAAATTTTCTTTGCACAATGCTCTGTATAGATCGCCCTATCACTAGGTTTATATTTTACTATTCCTGCAGAATTCTTCAGTGCACATTGCCCAGTATAGAGCGCATTAACCGCAGGTGCAGTATCTGTGCTGTTCCTCCAGAATTGTTCAATGCACATTCCCATAAGTAGAGTGCCTACACAGCAGATGTAATCTCTTTCCTATTCCTCCAGAAAATTCAATGCACAGTTCCCTGTAGAGAGCGCCCTATCAGCAGGTCTATCCTTGTCCTATTCCTCCAGATTTCTTCAATGCAATTTCCCCTCTATAGAGCACCCTAACAGCAGGTTTAGTCCCTCTCCTGTTCCACCAGAAGTCTTTATTACACATTACCCTGTATAGAGAGCCCTATCAGCAATTTCCCCTCTATAGAGCACTCTGGCAGCAGGTCTAGTCACTGACCTGTTCCTTCAGACGTCTTTAATGCACAATCCCCTGTTTAGAGCTCCCTTTCAGCCGGTCTAGTTTCTGTCCTATTCCTCCAGAAGTCTTCAGTACTCATTCCCCTGTATACAGGGCCCTATGAAAATGCCTAGTCGGTGTCCTATGACTCTAGAAATCTTTTTTGCACATTCAACTGTACAGAGCCCCCTACCAGCAGGTCTAGTCCATGCCCTATTCCTCCAGCTTCCGTTAATGCACATTCCCTTGTATAGAGCGCCGTATCAGCAAGTCTAGACTCTGTCCTATTCCTCTAGTAGCCTTCAATGCACATATCCCTGTATAGAGCGCCTTAGCAGGAGGTTTATTCTCCTTCCTCTACCTAGAGAAATCTTCAGTGTACATTCTCTTGTATAGAGTGCCCTACCAGCAGTTCTACTCCCTGTCCTACTCCTTCAGAAGTTTTCAATGCTCATTTCCCTGTACACTCACCTTTAAGCAGGTCTGGCCCATGTCCTATTCCTCCAGAAATCTTCAATGCACAATCCCCTGTACAGTGCACCTTATCAAGAGGTCTAGTCCATGTCCTATTCCTCCGGAAGTCTTCAGTGCATATTTCCCTGTACACCGCACCCTATCAGCAGGTCTAGTCACTGTCGTATTCCTTCAGAAGTATTTAATGCACAATCTCCTGTTTAGAGTGACCTTTCAGCCGGTTTTGTGTCTTTCCTATTCTTCCAGAACTCTTGAAGGTCCATTCACCTGTGTACAGCGCCCTATCAACATGTCTAGTCCATGTCCTATTCCTCCAGAAGTCTTCAAACCTCATTTCCCTGTATAGGGCCCCCTTTAAGCAGTTCTATTCATGTCCTTTTCGCCAGATCTTCAATGCACATTCCCCTGTATAGAGTGCCCTACCTGCAGGGCTAGTCCCTGCCCTATTCCTCCAGTAGACTTCAATGCACATCTCCCTGGTGACAGCACCCTATCAGCAGGTCTCGTCCATGTCCTATTCCTCCAAAAGTCTTCAATGCACATTTCCCTGTACAGAGCGCACTATCAGCAGGTCTACTCACTGTCCTATTACTTCATAACTCTTTAATGCACACTCCCCTGTTTAGGGGGCCCTTTCAGTCCATCTTCCTTCTCTCCTATTCCTCCAGAACTCTTCAATGCCCATTTCCCTCTATACAGCGCCCGATCAACATGTCTAGTCCATGATCTATTACTCTAGAAGTCTTTCTTGCACATGACACTGTACAGAGAGCCTTATCAGCAGGTCTGTTCCATGTCCTATTCTTCCAGAAGACTTCAATTCACATTTCCTTGTATAGAGCGCCCTATCAGCAATCTATAGCTGTCCACTTCCTTCAGAAGGCTTCAGCGCACATACCCCTGTAAGGAACGCCTTATTAGTAGGTATAGTGTCTTTCCTATTCCTCGGGAAATCTTCAATGTGCATTCCCCGCCATAGGCCACCCTATCAGCCGGTCTATGCCCTGTCCTATTCCTCCAGAAGTCTTCAATGCACATTTTCCTACACAGAGCGGCCTATTACCACGTTTAGTCTCTTTCCTATTCTCGAGAATCCTTCAATGCACGTTCTCTGAGACAGAGCGGCCTATCAGCAGGTCTAGTCCCTGCCCGGTTCCTCCAGAAATCTTCAAAGCCTATTCCCCTAGATAGAGTGCCCTATCACCAGGTCTATGCTTGTCTTATTCCTCCAGTATTGTTCAGTGCATATTGCCCTGCATAGAGCCCCCTAACAGCAGGTGTCTTCCCTGTGCTGTTTCTGCAGTATTGTTCAATGCACATAGCCATATTTAGTGTGCCTTACCAGCAGATCTAGTCTCTGTCCTATTCCTCCAGAAGTTTTCAATGAACAGTTCCCTGTAGAGAGCACCCTATCAGCAGGTCTATCCCTGTCATATTCCTCCAGATTTCTTCAATACACATTCCCCTGTATAGACCACCCTATCCGCAGGTCTACTCCCTGAGCTATTCCTCCAGAAGGTTTCAATGCACAATCACCAGCACAGAGCGCCCTATCAGCTGATCTAGACCCGACCTATTCTTCCAGAAGTCTTCACTGCATATTCCCCTTTATTTAACTCCATATCAGCAGGTCTATCCATGTCTTGTTCCTCCAGATGTCGTCAATGCATATGCCCATGTATAGAGAGACCTATCAGCATGTCTAGTCTCTGTCTTATTCATCCAGAAGTCTTCCATGCACATTTCCCTGTACAGAGCTCCCTAACAGACGATCTAGTTTTTGTCCTATTCCTCCAGAACTCTTC
The DNA here is from genome assembly GCF_028023285.1 of Balaenoptera ricei. Classification (NCBI taxonomy): domain Eukaryota; kingdom Metazoa; phylum Chordata; class Mammalia; order Artiodactyla; family Balaenopteridae; genus Balaenoptera; species Balaenoptera ricei. Next base: position 32,451,245 of record NC_082643.1, read on the forward strand.
AAAGCACATTTGACTGTACAAAGATCCCTATAAGCAGGTTTACTCACTGTCCTATTCCTCCAGAAGTCTTCAATGAACATTCCGCTCTACAGTGCACCCTATTAGGAGATCTAGTCCGTGTCCTATTCCTCCAGAAGTCTCCAATGCACATTCCCTGTATAGAACGCCCTATCTGGAGGTTTATTCTGTGTCCTCTACCTAGAGATATCTTCAGTGCACATTCCTGTGTATAGAGTGCCCTACCATCAGTTCTACTCCCTCTCCTACTCCTCCAGAAGGTTTCAATGCTGTGTCGAGGATCCTGTCAGCGGGTATCGTCCATTTCCTATTCATCCTGAAGATTTATATGCACGTTTCTTTGTATAGAGCTCTCTATAAGAGGGCGCAGACCCTGACCTATTCCTTCAGACGTCTTCAATGAACACTTCCGTGTATACAGCGCTCCATCCTCGCGTCTAGTCCATGTCCTATTCCTCCAGAAGTGCTCAATGCACATTTACCTGTACAGAAATCCCTATAAGCATGTCTACTCACTGTCCTATGCCTCCAGAAGTCTTCAATGCACAATTCCCTGTACAGTGCACCTTATTAAGGGGTCTAGTCTGTGTCCTATTCCTCCAGAAGTCTTCAGTGCTCATTTCCCTGTATAGAGCGAGCTATCAGCAGGTCTAGTCACTGTCCTATTCCTTCAGAAGTCTTTTATGCACAATCTGCTGTTTAGAGCACCCTTTCAGCCGGTGCAGTTTCTGTCCTATTCTTCCAGAAGTCTTCAGTGCCCATTACCCTGTACACAGCGCCCTATCAAAATATCTATTCCATTTCCTATTACACTAGAACTCTTCCTTGCACATTCCACTGTACAGAGTGCCTTATCAGCAGGTCTAGTCCATGTCCTATTCCTGCAGAAGTCTTCAATGCACATTTCCCTCTATAGAGCGCCCTATCAGCAGTCTATAGCTGTCCACTTCCACCAGAAGTCTTCAGTGCCTATTCCCCTTTACACAGCGCCCTAGCGGCAGGGCTAGTCCATATCCTATTCCTGCAGAAGTCTTCAATGCACATTTCCCTGTACAAAGCGCCCTATCAACAGCTATACTGTCCTTCCTATTCTTCCGGAAATCTTCAATGCACATTCCCCTGTATAGACCGCCATATCAGCAGGTCTACGCCATTTCCTGTTCCTCCAGAAGTCTTCAGTACACATTCCCCTGTATAGAGCGCCCTACAAGTGGGTCTAGTCCCTGTCCTATTCCCCCGGAAGTTCAATGCATATTTCCCTGTATAGAGTGCCATTTCAACTGGTCTAGTCCTTATCCTATTCCTCCAGAAGTTTTCAATGCACATTTCCCTATATAGAGCGCGCTATCAGCAGGTCTGGTCCCTGTGCTATTATTCCAGAAGACTTCAATGCAGAATCCCCTGTACAGTGTACCTTATCAAGAAGTCTACTCCGTGTCCTATTCTTCCAGAAGTCTTCATGCACATTTCCCTGTACACAGCACACTTTCAGCGGGTCTAGTCACTGTCCTATTCCTTCAGAAGTCTTTAATGCACAATCCCCTATTTAGAGCGTCCATTCCGTCGGTCTTGTTTCTTCCCTATTCCTCCAGAACTTTTCAATGCCTATTCCCATGTGTACAGGGCCCTTTGAACATGTCTAGTTCATGTCCTATTACTCTAGAAGTCTTCCTTGCACATTCCACTGTACAGAGCGCCCTACCAGAAGGTATACTGTCTTTCCTATTCCTCGGGAAATTTTCAATGCACATTCCCCTGTATAGCCTGCCCTATCAGCAGGTCTAAGCCCTGTCCTATTCCACCAGAAGTTTTCAATGCACATTTCCCAACACAGAGTGGCCTATTACCATGTCTAGTCTCTTTCCTATTCTCGAGATGCCTTCTAGGACATTCTCCGAGACAGAGCGGCCTATCAGCATGTCTAGTCCCTTTCCTATTCCTACAGAAGTCTTCACTGCATATTCACCTCCATTTAGCTCCCTATCAACAGGTCTAGTCCCTGTCCTATTCCTCCAGAATTCTTCAATGAACATTTCCCTATACAGAGCACCCTATCAGCAAATCTAGTCTCTCTCCTATACCTGCAAGGTCTTCAGTGCAAATTCCCCTGTACAGAGCGCCCTATTAGATGGTCTATTCCTTCAGAAGTCTTCAGTGCACCCTCCCCTCTTTAGAGCGCCCTTTCAGCCGGTCTTGTTTCTGTCCTATGCCTCCAGAACTCTTCAATGCCCATTCCCCTGTATACAGCACCCTATCTACATGTCTAGTCCATGTCCTATTACTCTAGAAGTCTTCCTTGCACATTCCACTGTACAGAGCGCCCTATCAGCTGGTCTAGTCCATGTCCTATTCCTCCAGAAGTCTTCAATGCACATTTCCTTGTATAGAGTGCCCTATCAGCAGTCTATAACTGTCCACTTCCTCCAGAAGTCTTCAGTGCACATACCCCTGTACAGAGCATCCTATCAGTAGGTATACTGTCTTTCCTAATCATCGGGAAATTTTCAATGCACATTCCCCTGTATAGACCACCCTATCTGCAGGTCTACACCATTTCCTATTCCTCCAGAAGTCTACAATGCACATTTCCTCACACAGAGCAGCCTATTCCCATGTCTAGTCTCTTTCTTATTCTCGACAGTCTTCAATGCACATTCTACGAGACAGAGTGGCCTATCAGCATGTCTAGTCCCCTTCCTATTCCTAGAGAAGTCTTCACTGCATGTTCGCCTGTATTTAGCGCCCTATCAGCAGGTCTTGTCCCTGTCGTATTCCTCCAGAATTCTTCAGTGCACATTTCCCTATACAGAACACCCTATCAGCAGGTCTGGTCCCTGCCCGGTTCCTCCAGAAGTCTTCAACGCCTATTCACCTGGATAGAGAGCCCTATCAGAAGGTCTATCCCTCTCCTATTCTTCCCGACTTCTTCAAAGTACATTCTCGTGTATAGACCACCCTAACAGCCGGTCTAGTCCCTGTACTAATTTTGCAGAATTCTCAGTGCACACTTCCCTGTATAGAGCATCCTATCACCAGGTCTATCATTGTCCTATTCCTGCAGAATTCTTCAGTGCGTATTGCCGTGTTTAGAGTGCCGTAACAGCAGGTGTAGTCCCTGGGCTTTTCCTGCAGAATTCTTCAGTGCACATAACCACGTATAATGCGCCTTAACAGCAGGTCTAATTTCTGTCCTATTCTTCCAGAAGTTTCCAATGTACAGTTCCCTGTAGAGAGCACCCTATCAGCAGGTCTATCCCCGTCGTATTCCTTCAGATTTCTTCAATGCACATTTTCCTCTATAGAGAGCCCTAACTGCAGGTCTAGTCCCTCTCCTGTCCCTCCAGAAGTCTTCAATACACATTCCCCTGTATAGAGCGCAATATCAGCAGATCTAGTCTCTGTCCTATTCCTCCAGAAGTCTTTAATGCACATTCCCCTCTACAGTGCACCCTATCGGTAGATCTAGTCCGTGTCCTATTCCTCCAGGAGTCTTCAATGAACATTTCCCTGTAGAGAGCCCCTTATCAGCAGGTTTATTCTCTGTTCGCTACCTAGAGAAGTCTTCAGTACACATTCTCCTGTGTTGAGATCCCTACCAGCAGTTCTACTCCCTGTCCTACTCCTCTAGAAGTTTTCAATGCACATTCCCCCAAATTGAGGACACAATGGGCGGGTCTTGTCCCTTTCCTATACCTCCTGAAGATTTAAATGCATATTTCCTTGTATACATCGCCCTATAAGCGTGTTTAGTCACTGACCTATTGCTCTAGAAGTCTTCATTGAACATTTCGTTGTGTAGAGCGCCCCATCAGTGCGTGTAGTCCCTGTCCTATGCCTCCAGAGGTTTTCAGTGCATATTTCCCTGTACACTCGCCCTATCAGCAGGTCTGCTCCATGTCCTATTCCTCCAAAAGTATTCAATGCACATTTACCTGTACAGAGATTCCCTAGAAGCAGATCTACTCCCTGTCCTATTCCTTCAGAAGTCTTCAAGGCACAATCCCCTGTACAGTGCACCTTATCAAAAGCTCAAGTCCGTGTCCTATTCCTCCAGAAGTCTTCAGTGCACATTTCTCAGTAGAGAGCGCTCTAGCAGCAGGTCTAGTCACTGACCTATTCCTTCAGACGTCTTTAATGCACAATCCCCTGTTTAGAGCTCCGTTTCAGTCGGTCTAGTTCCTGTCCTATTACTCCAGAAGTCCTCAGTGCCCATTCCCACGTGTACAGCGCCCTATGAACATGTCTAGTCCGTTTCCTATTACTCTAGAAGTCTTTCTTGCACATTCCACTGTACAGAGAGCCCTACCAGAAGGTATACTGTCTTTCCTATTCCTCGCGAAATTTTCAATGCACATTCATTCCCCTGTATAGACCGCCCTATCAACAGGTCTACGCCCTGTCCTCTTCCACCAGAAGTTTTCAATGCACATTTCCCAACACAGAGCAGCCTATTACCATGTCTAGTCTCTTTCTTATTCTTGAGATGCCTTCTAAGACATTCTCCGTGACAGAGCAGCCTATCAGCATGTCTAGTCCCCTTCCTATTCCTCCCGAATTCTTCACTGCATATTCACCTGCATTTAGAGCCCTATCAGCAGGTCAAGTCCCTCTCCTGTTCCTCCAGAATTCTTCAATGAACATTTCCCTATACAGAGCGCCCTATCAGCAGGTCTAATCCTTGCCTGGTCACTCCAGAAATCTTCATTGTCTATTCCCATAGATAGAGAGCCCTATCAGCAGGTGTATCCCTCTCCTATTCCTCCCGAATTCTTCAATGCACATTCTCTTGTATACAACGCCCTAAGCAGCAGGTTTATTCCCTGTACTATTCCCCCCAAAGTCTCAAAGCACATTTCCTTGTATAGAGTGCCGTATCATCAGGTCTACCCTTGTCCTATCCCTCCAGAATTCTTCAGTGATATTGCCCTGTGTAGACCACCCTAACAGCAGGTGTAGTCACTGTGCTGTTCCTGCAGTATTTTTGAATGCACATACCTCTGTATAGTGCTCCTTTACAGCAGATCGAGTCTCTGTCCTATTCCTCCAGAGGTCTTCAGTGCACATTTCGGTGTACAGATCACCCTATCTGCAGGTCTAGACTTTGGCCTATTATTACAGAAGTCTTCAATGCACATTCCCCTGTATGGAGCGCTCTAACAGCTCGTCTAATCTCGGTGCCATTCCTTCAGAGTTCTTCAAAGCACATTTCCCTGTATAGGGCCCACTTTAAGCACTTCTATTCCTGTCCTTTTCCGCCAGATCTTCAATGCACATTCCCCTGTGTAGAGCGCCCTACCAGCAGGGCTAGTCCTTATCGTATTCCTCCAGTAGACTTCAATGCACATTTCCCTGTAGAGAGCGCCCTCTCAGCAGGTCTAGTCCCAGTCGTATTACTCCAAGTCTTAAATGAACATTTCCCTGTATAGACCACCCTATCAGCTGGTCTAGTCCCTGTCCTATTCCTGCAGAAGTCTTTAATTCACAATCCTCTGTTTGGAGCGCCCTTTCAGATGGTCTAGTTTCTGTCCTATTCCTCCAAAACACTTCAGTGCCCATTCCCCTGTAACAAGTGCCCTATCAACATTTCTATTCCGGGTCCTATTACTCTAGAAGTCTTCCTTGCACATCCCACTGTACAAAGAGCCCTATCAGCACATCTAGTCCATCTCCTATTCCTGCAGAAGTCTTTAATGCATATTTCCCTCTATAGAACGCCCTATCAGCAGTCTATAACTGTCCACTTCCACCAGAAGTCTTCAGTGCCTATTCCCCTGTACACAGCACCCTAGCAGCAGGTCTAGTCCATGTTCTATTCCTGCAGAAGTCTCCATGCACATATCCCTGTTCAAAGTGCCCTATCAGCAGGTATAGTGTCTTTCTTTTTCCTCGGGAAATTTTCAATGCCCATTCCCCTGTATAGACTGCCCTATCAGCAGGTCTACTCAGTGTCTTATTCATCCAGAAGTCTTGAATGCACATTTCCCTACACAAAGAAACCTATTACCATGTCTAATCTCTTTCCTATTCTCGAGAAGCCTTCAATGCACATTCTTCGAGACAGAGCGGCCTATCAGCATATCTAGTCTCTGTCCTATTCATCCAGAAGTTTTCAATGCACATTTCCCTGTACAGAGCGCCCTAACAGATGATCTAGTCTTTGTCTTATTCCTCCAGAACTCTTCAAAGCACATTTGACCGTACAAAGATCCCTATAAGCAGGTTTACTCCCTGTCCTATTCCTCCAGAAGTCTTCAATGCACATTCCGCTCTACAGTGCACCGTATCAGGAGATCTAGTCCGTGTCCTATTCCTCCAGACATCTTCAATGCACATTTCCCTGTATATAGCGGCCTATCAGGAGGTTTATTCTGTGTCCTCCACCTAGAGAAGTCTTCACTGCACATTCTCCTGTATAGAGTGCCCTACCATCAGTTCTACTCCCTGTCTTACTCCTCCAGAAGATTTCAATGCACATTTCCCTGTATCGAGGACCCTATCGGCAGGTGTCATCCATTTCCTATTCCTCCTGAACATTTAAATGGACATTTCTTTATATAGAGTGCCCCATCAGCGCGTGTAGTCCGTGTCCTATGCCTGCAGAAGGTTACAATGCACATTTCCCTCTATACAGTGCCGTATCAGCAGTCTATAACTGTCCACTTCCACCAGAAGTCTCCAGTGTCTATTCCCCTGTACACAGCGCCCTAGCAGCAGGTCTATTCCGTTTCCTATTCCTCCAGAAGTCTTTAGTGCACATTTATCTGTACACAGATCCCTGTAAGCAGGTCTACTCCCTGTCCTATTCCTCCAGAAGTTTTCAAGGCATAATCCCCTGTACAGTGCACCTTTTTAAAAGCTCTAGTCCCTGTCCTATTCCTCCAGAAGTCTTCAGTGCACATTTCCCTGTACAGAGAGCCCTAGCAGCTGGTCTAGTCCCTGTCCTATTCCTGCAGAAGTCTTTAATGCACATTCCCCTGTTTGGAGCGCCCTTTCAGAAGCTCTTGTTTCTGTCCTTTTCCTCCAGAACTCTTCCCTGCCCATTCCAGTGTATACAGCGCCCTATCAACATGTCTATTCTGTGTCCTATTACTCTAGAAATCTTCCTTGCACATTCCACTGTACAGTGCGCCCTATCAGCAGGTCTAGTCCGTGTCCTGTTCCTGCCGAAGTTTTCAATGCACATTTCCCTGTATAGAGCACCCTACCAGCAGTCTATAATTGTCCACATCCACGGGAAGTCTTCAGGGCATATTCCGCTGTACTCAGCGCCCTAGCAGCAGGTCTAGTCCATGTCCTGTTCCTTCTGAATTCTTCAATGCACATTTCCTTGTACAAAGCACCCTATCAGCAGCTATAGTGTCTTTCCTATTCCTCGGATAAGTGGTGCTGGGAAAACTGGACAGCTACATGTAAAAGAATGAAATTAGAACACACCCTAACACTATACACAAAAATAAACTCAAAATTGAGTAGAGACCTAAATGTAAGACCGGACACTATAAAACTCTTCGGGGAAAACATAGGAAGAACACTCTTTGACATAAATCACAGCAAGATCTTTTTTGATCCACCTCCTAGAGTAATGGAAATAAAAACAAAAATAAACAAATGGGACCTAATGAAAATTAAAAGCTTTTGCACAGCAAAGGAAACTACAAACAATACGAAAAGACAACACTCAGAATGGGAGAAAATATTTGCAAACGAATCAACGGACAAACAATTAATCTCCAAAATGCATAAACAGCTCAATATTAAAAAAACAAACAACCCAAACCTCGGGAAATCTTCAATGCACATTCCCCTGTATAGGCGGCCATATCAGCAGGTCTACGCCCTGTCCAATTCCTCCAGAAGTCTTCAATGCACATTTCCCTACATGGAGCGGCCTATTACCATGTCTAGTCTCTTTCTTATTCTCAAGAAGCTTTCAATGCACATTCTCTGAGACAGAGCGGCCTATCATCATGTCTAGTCCCCTTCCTATTTCTACAGAAGTCTTTACTGCATATCTCCCTCTATTTAGCACCCTATCAGCAGGTCTAGTCACTTTCCGATTCCTCCAGAATTCTTCAATGCACATTTCCCTGTATAGAGCGCCCTCTCAGGACGTTTACTCTCTGTCCTCTACCTAGAGAAGTCTTCAGCGCACATTCTCCTGTATAAGGTGCCCTACCAGCAGTTCTAACCTACTCCTCCAGAAGGTTTCAAGACACATTTCCCTGTATCGAGAATCCTATCGGTGGGTCTCGTCCCTTTCCTACTTATCCTGAAGATTTGTATGCACATTTCTTTGTATAGAGCACCCTATAAGCGGGTGTAGACCCTGACCTATTCCTCCAGACATCCTCAATGAACATTTACTTGTGTAGAGCATCCCATCAGCATGTGTAGTCCCTGTCCTATGCCTCCAGATGTTTTCAATGCACATTTCCCTGTACACTCGCCCTATCAGCAGTTCTAGTCCATCTCCTATTCCTCCAGAAGTCTTCAATGCACATTTTCTTGTACAGAAATCCCCAGAAGCAGGTCTACTCCCTGTCCTATTCCTACAGAAGTCTTCAAGGCACAATCCCCTGTACAGTGCACCTTATCAAGAGGTCTAGTCCGTGTCCTATTCCTCCAGAAGTCTTCAGTGCACATTTCTCAGTAGAGAGTGCCCTAGTAGCCTGTCTAGTCACTGACCTATTCCTTCAGACGTCTTTAATGCACAATCCCCTGTTTAGAGCTCCATTTCATCCGGTCTATTTTCTGTCCTATCCCTCCAGAACTTTTCAGTGCCCATTCCCCTGTACACAGGGCACTATGAAAATGCCTAGTCGGTGTCCTATGACTCTAGAAATCTTTTTTGCACAATCAACTGTACAGAGCCCCCTATCAGCGGGTCTAGTCCATGTCCTATTCCTCAAGAGGTCTTAAATGCACATTCGCTATATAGAGCTTACTATCTACAGGTGTAGTCTCTGTCCTGTTCCTCCAGTTGTCTTCAATGCACATTCCCTGTACAGAACTCTTCAATTCACATTCCCATTTATAGAGCGCCCTATCAGCAGGTCCAGTCTCTGTCGTATTCCTCCAGAAGTCTTCAATGCACATTTCCTTGTATAATGTGTCCTATCAGCAGGTGTAGTCCCTGTCCTATTCCTCCTGAAGACTTCATTGCACATTTCCCTCTATAGAGCACCCTTTCAGCAGGTCTTCCCCTGACCTGTTCCTCCAGAACTCTTCAATGCACATTGCCCTGTATAGAGTGCCATATCAGCAGGTCTAATCTCTGTCTTATTCCTCCAGAAGTCTTCAATGCACATTTCCCTGTATTGTGCATCTCCAGTTTTCCTCTGCTGTGTTTCCTGGAAACTATAATTTTCTGTAGTTGAACTTCTGTCCTTTCAGAAGTTTCCTTGTCTCCTCTTGCTTCTCCAAGATGTCTTCTATTGCTCCTCCTAAATCAATAGCTTACAGAAACTCGTGTTCTTATCACATATGCATTTAATTGGGAGTGAGCCACAGTGATTCTCAACTGTCACCCTGACATCCTCTGACATATTCTCATATCAATCTTCACTTAACCTTTAATAAATACTCTTGCCATATAATTTAAGCTCCATGAGAGCAGGATTATGTTTCTCTTATTTACTACTCTATTTCTGGAGTGTAACAAGTGCTTAGCAAATAAGTGAAGAGTTGGAGAGATGGTGAATATTTGAAAAGATTGGTGGATGGATGGATGCCTAGAACTTCTTAAAATTTTTTCTCTCATCTTTAATTCTATTCACTGTTTGTTGCAGCAAAGAATCAGTTCAGCCAGTGTTCTCACCAAAATATACTTAGTCTCCTGTAGGAGAATGTAAAGGAAATAAAAGAATCTCAATAAAATCGAGGTAGCAATTTAATACAAAATTTAATAATATTTCAACCAAAGACTTTACTTCATTCTCTTCCATCCTGATTTGCTTTCCAGACTCAAGGAAAAAACCTGTCAATTCCCCTAATGACTTCATGCTAGATCCTTCATCTCATGGTGTGTCTGCTAGTCCCTTTCTACTTTATGCTGACGGCTGCATACTTATGTGACTCCTCTGTGGACCATCACACAGCATCTTCCTCACATGAACACTTCCTTGGACTTCTCCTCTCTGAATATGCCAGTGGTCACATTTTCTCATCAAATTTATGAATTGGGTTTTCCATGTGCCTATGGCCACTCAATTCCTCACACTGTTATCTAAAATATCATCACACTAATGTGGGAAGGCTATTCTTCCTGCTTTGGAATCTATGACATTTATGTCCATTCTTTCTTATTTAGCACCCACATTCTACTGAAACAGCTCTTGATCATAGGTTCATTTCTTTTAAAAAAATATGTCCCCTAATTATGCTCTTTCTTCTTCATATCCCTTGACCTTGGTCTCCTTACATCCAGGCTTTCCCAAGGCCATCCCACATAATTATTTTATGGCTAATGTGCCTTAGTTCATCCTTTTATGAGGACATTCTTTTTGAAATCTTCCAAAGCTTCGTATTGTCTTAGAGTCTATAAATATATTATTATCCACATCTAACTAGGCACTCTGTAGTGAAGCTGTAGTATCCATATACAACCTGTTTCCCTCCAATTCTTAATATTGAGTCTTGACTACAATCATACTATTGGCCCCATTCCTGTCTTCCTGAATTTACTTCTGCTGCTATTACCCTTTTCAGAATGGCCCTCCACTCTGCTCTTGTCTGATCCAATTCCTATTAACTTTGACCACATCAAATTCCATATACTCCATGGAGCCTTCTTTTTATTTAATCCATACCAAATTTTTGTTTCTATGAACTCCTATTATATTTGATCTCAGCTCATTAATCTCAATGCTTCATGTGTGTTAACTCTACCTCCCAAATTTGACTCTATGCTTCCTCACGGAAATATATATTAGACTTCCTCTGTATCACCTGTTGTACCCACAACAATGCCACAGCCGTAGCAAAACCTAATAAATGTAGTGTTGAATGCAAGATAAAGATACCTTCCTTCCCCTGGTTGGACTGTTGCAAGTGGATACTGTAAGAAAAATATTGAATTAGGAAGACAGTAGAGAAACAGTGAAATGTAAATGAAGGAGGCAGATCCGAAGATTAGAGTTTTGAAAACTATTTCCATCCTGCACCATTGTTACCATGACCAAGCTTGTCAATAACGGCAAGTGAATTAGCTAGCCACCTGTTGCGGTAAGGAAGCATTTGGAGCTCAAAGAGAGTGAGTAGTAGCTTCAGATAAAAACACTAAACACCTCTACATTTATAAATATATTTTTGAGAGCCCCTACCTGCTTTCTGTGCAGGCTTTCATGGAAAGGAATGTGAGGGTAGGGATTATGAGCACTTTGACATAAGAAGACAGACACAGAGAGAAATGCCTTGCCAAATCGCTAACAGTGATACAACTGGGAATAGAACCAGGTCCCATGCCCTACCATCTGGTGTTCTACCAGTCAGACCACAATGTCTTTCTAAATTGCCAACCTGGATTAATAACTGTGCATGTGGCATAATTCTGGTCTTAACCTTTCTGTGTTGTTGAAGATGAGACATTCTTCCACTGGGCATGGTGGAAATTTTTATGTCTATCTATATAAATTTATAATTAGTGATGTGGCTTCTGTTTACACAACAGGACAAAGACAAAAAAAATTATTTCAATGCTGTAAGAAAATTAAGAAATTCTTGGTGTAAGATAGGGAGAAATTAAGTTACAAATTATTTAAAGGAATGTATTTTGAAAACTGGCTAACCTATCTTACTCACTTGTACACACACCTGCGTCTTTCTGCCCAAGTCTGATCTACTCAACAAAGCAGGATTCTGTGCACATAGGACTTGTGTAGCTTCATGTTTATGGCAAACCACAATTACAGAAATAAGAATGCTGGTTCTTTCCACCCACTCTTCTAGGCATGTGGCGTATACCTGGTCAGGTGCACACTTGCATTCTTTGTTCAGCATGGTTCAGATATTGTGCACCTTCAACAGACTGAGATGAGTATTTTTTATTTAGTTCAAGGAAAATGAAAGTTTAAGATGAGAACTTTATTTGAGATTGTAGAATGGAGGCAACACTTGATTCACTAGTATTTCAGACTTGACTCTTTCAAGTATCTATATATACTTCACACCAGCTCTTACACTAAAGACTGCCTTACAGCCACATTGGCTGTACTTATGAAAGCATTTTTTTAATTGAAGTATAGTTAATTTATAATGTTGTATTAGTTTCAGGTGTACCTCAAAGTGATTCAGTTATATATATATATATATATATATATATGAAAATATATATTATATTTATATATATATTCTTTTTCAGGTTCTTTTCCATTATCGGTTATTACAAGATACTGAGTATAGTTCCCTGTACTATACGGTCCTTGTTGCTTATCTATTTTATATATAGTGGTGTGCATCTGTTAATCCCAAACTCCTAATTTATTCCTCCCACCCTTTCCCCTTTGGTAACCATAAGTTTGTTTTCTATGTCTGTGAGTCTGTTTCTGTTTTGTGAATAAGTTCATTTGTATCATTTTTTTAAGATTCTACATATAAGTGATATCATGTGATATTTGTCTTTCTTTGTCTGGCTTACTTCACTTAATATGAAAATCTCCAGGTCCATCCATGTTGCTGCAAATGACATTATTTCATTCTTTTTATGGCTGAGTAATATTCCATTCCATGATGTGTGTGTGTGTGTGTACCATATCTTCCACGACTATAGAAATAAAGTGGATCTGGAAACTATGCCTGCTGTCGAGTGGCAGAGAGGCTGGGTTAATTCTCTAAAATTATTTCTCATCCATAGTATATTCTTTCCTTTACACCTTTAAGAATTGCCTGAATTATTGGCCTCGATAAAGAGAAAAATTGTGGAAAACGAGTTCTTCGTTTGACAGGAATTAAGGGTTGAAGCAGTGTGGGGTGACTGAGAAGGGATATCATAAAACACGGATCAAGGGGGACATTTAAGGTCAGCAAGTACCAAGAGGTGGTGGAGAGCAGAGGAGGAAATGCAACAGCAGGATCCAGGGAACTTACCCCAGAGCTGACCTCCAGAAAATAACAGTACCACTGCCCTCTGGTTCACTGCTGCCCTAGTTCCTAAACATGGTTTGCCTTACCCACCACTGCTTTTTAGAGGAAAAGGTAAGGTTTTTATACTTCTCTCAATAGTGAATTTGAATTAGACATAAAACATAAACACCAAGAACTATTTAATTCCCGAATTAATTCACTGAAGTATAAAATGGGGCCTGTAGGGTTAGCAGTGATCCAAATACAAAATAAATCTGAAAAAATAAGAAATATATATTTTATATGCATATATAATCTCATTTAGGAACATAAAGCTATGTAAAAGAGTCTATGGGAAGAGAGGGGCAAGAAGAAAAAGGCAAGTGTACTTGGTAAATAAAAATAATCCTAAAATCTTTAAGTCTTAGAATTTAGGATAAAGAATGATTTGGGGGGAAAAGCAAATTATAAAGTAAATAGATGAACACAGGAAGGGAATGTTTATAAAATCTTAGTAAATACACTGAACAGGAAGAGAAAGATGCATTTGAGATAGAAGAGAATAATGTTCCAGGGAACAGAGCATATCCATATACTTAGGCTACTGGAAAAAGTCATTGTTCGAGATCTTTAACATATAAACAGAGAAGGATCTGCCTGGTTGATGAAAATGCTGATAATTTTAATTGTATTTTCTTATTTTCTTATTTGTATTTTCAATATTTTTAAAAATTTTTGTTGGAGTATAGTTGCTTTACAATGTTGTGTTAGTTTCAGGTGCACAGCAAAGTGAATCAGTTATACATATACATATATCCACTCTTTTTAGATTCTTTTCCCATATAGGTCATTACAGAGTATTGAGTAGTGTTCCCTGTGCTATACAGTAGGTTCTTATTAGTCATCTATTTTATATTTAATAAAAACAAGACATAAAATGCTGAGGGAAATTTGGGGACGGGGCAGCGAAGGAAATCCTCATCATCCCACCTGCACCCGGGCCTCCCCTCTGTGCTCACCCGCAGAGCCTGCCCAGTTTCACTGGGATGAACAACAAAAAGCTTGACGGGCATCCAAGTTCTTTCCCTCTCCTCACTTCTCTCCCTTGCTTCCCACTTTTTTTTTTCAGCCGGATTGACCCATTCACTGGCTGCCTCTCCCTGGGGAACTCACCACCACTCCCTCACACTTCTCAGGCCTTTCTCCTCAATGGGAATAGCTTTCTCCCACCTTCCCTCAGTCACATGTCATAGCTTTGTGCATATTTCTAAATAGTCACAACAATCCAAGAGGTGTTGTTTGTTATTTTCTTCAGAACATCCAATGGCATATACTTTTCTTAGGTTGAATTTTTATTTTATTTTATTCTGCTGAATCAATTTTTCATGTCATGTGTTGTATTTCATAAACTAAGATTGTAATGAGAAGTGTGAATGCAGAGTCCCTTTGACATTATATAGGCTTCCCCAAGTTGACTAGATTGGTGATAGATACTGATGGCTGAGAGGTGAGACTTCATAAATGTCTGTTGTTTCATTAATAAGAAGGACAGCTATCACTGAGCATTTATAATGTGCCAGGTTTGGAACTAGATGCTTGAGTTTTATAATAATAATCCTAAGAATTATTATTATAATAATACCTTTCCTTTCTTTTCTTTCTTTTTCTTTTTTCTTTCTTCCTCCCTCCCTCACATCCTTCCTTCCTTCCTTCTATTTTTCTGAGGAGAGGAAGCTTAGTAAGTATCATCATTTCTCTGTGTGTTGCATTTTATAAATCAAGTTCAAACTGATGCAAATTTTAGGCTTGTACAAGGTAGGCAGTAACTTGACATATAGGATATTTTTTAAATAAAAGTTATTCAAGTGCTAAATATGTGTTAAACCTATAGGTTTAACAGATATTTAAACATTAGATTATATAGTCTGGACCTCTTTCCTGCCAAACTAAAACCTTGTAAGTCTGTAGGCAACTTGGAATAATTTACTAAGCTGGATCCTGGACTCAGTTATCAATGACTTCAGGATATTATTCAGATGCTTGGTGAACAATTAATAACCACAGAATTCAGCCCTGCTTTTAATCTCTACTTCCTTTAGGTATCTACTTTTATTGTAGAGTATGGGTCCTACAACTGGCGATCTCCATGACTCTGAGAAAATCACTAACTAAAAATCTGAGCTTCTCATTTGTGTTTCAAATTTGGCTATTTTCATAACATGACAGTCACAGACCAGCTGTATATATAGCTTTTGGGTCAGGAATGTGCTCAGTCTTTTCACCTCTATGTTATGGCTAGTTGATAATTCTTAGCATGCTACACATTTTCACTTGGTTATTCAAATTCTCTTAGTGATTTTTATTTTTATGACAACAAATAACATGTAATGCTCAGCTATCTAGTTCCAAGAGGCAAACTCTTCAATTGCTTTTGTGCTTTAAATTTTTTCTCATATCCTGAGATTACTTTAGCATTCACCAGTACTTTCTTATAATTTTTAAAGATTTATTTGTAACACTTAATTCTGGTAATCCAGTTCAGATTGTATCTATCTATCTATCTGATGAAAAGTAAAAACACAATTTATTTTGCCCCAAGTGACCAATTAACCAACACCAGTAGTTTGCGGTATTTTCTGACTCTTGAATTCCAGGACCTGTTTTAGGGTTATCTGTTCTGTTCCCTTGATTCTTATGCCAATATCACAGTTTTTTAGTTATTGGCTCTTCGAATAGAATAAGCCTACTAGTTTCAGCATTTAATTCTTCTTTTTCATTATTTTGGACATTTCCCCACTGTTTATTTTTTTTCAAATGTATTTTCGAATCATTTTTTCAAAGTTATGAAACAAATTCCACACAGATTTTGTTTGGGGATTGCATTTTGAAGATACAAACTGATTTGGCAAGAATTGGCATCGTTACAATATGAATGTTCCCAAAGGGGTCATCTAAACTTTGTGTCTGTGAAATGTGAAAACTGTTTCCTTTTTGATATTATTATTTTGGAAAAAAGTAGCTGTGAATGTCTTAAATATTGCAATACTGCTTGTCAGGTTTATGGATGAGCAGGATTTTTAGTTCTCTTCTATCTCACAGCCTCCTGTTCATGATGGAACTTGCTTTCGAGGTGAACAGGAATCCAAAGATGAACCCAGATCAATAGTTCCAGGTGCAGGCTTGGTCAAGAAGGGAACTGACACACCTGGACATGAAGAGGACTCCCCTATGTCTGGCCAGAGGTCTATCTATCCATGAGGCTGCTAATCATGCCCCTTCTTTCTTGTCTATTTTCCTGCCCTTTTGTGGCTGCCTCTCCTCCATCTCCTCCGCCCCTCCAGGCACATTGGCTCAATATACATCTGCATTGAATTAAGGTGGCAAACGAAGCTTAGCTCTGGGGCTTCACAGTTGGCTTTTCCTCTGTTAATGAGAGACCACACCAGAAGGAAGGAATCAAAAATAAACTTGGGGTCTAGTTTGGAGGGAAATGTCATGCCTTTCATAACTTTTTTAGTATTTAGAAGAGGCTTCCTTACCTCTTCATTGTCATCGTTATCAAAGTCCTCTGATCCACCTATCTTTTTTTTGTTAGATTAAATTTTTTTTTTTAAAGAAAAACACTTCCCACAAGTCACCTTGTACTCCTTGCAAACACTGAACATTTCTACTTTCTGATGAAAATAATTTCATTTCAAGGAGACAGCTGGAAAGATACAAGCTCAACCCTCAACAGATTGCAAGCCTTGTGGTTGAAGAGGTTGAGAGGTCTGTGGCTTCCATTTCTGTCCTCCCACAGTTCCATCAGTTGTTGGTAATATATGTGACATCACCAGTCTCTGGTGTCAGCCCATGAGACTATGGGAAATAAATAGCTTTTAAAGTTCAAGTTTGGGTTTCAGAGATCCAGCAGATCCCTGAATGGGGGCAGTTTTGCATGGTTCTTACCTGTTATGCCTGGTTCTTACACTCTCTGCTATCTCCCTCTTATGTTTGTTAACCCAAAATTGTCCTTGAGAAACATTTGGAAATTTGCATCAAAGCAATATTACAGATACAGATACTTTCCCCTCAATGGCTGCATTTAAAATATCCATTTAAGGCTGATCCATATACCTATTTTAAACGTTTGCCTATGTCGTGTTTATAATAGAAAAGCAGCACTGTATTTTCATACAACTACAAATAGTGCACATCTTTCCAAATGAAAAGTGAGGTAATAAAATCTTCTAGTGTTAACCTATTGTGTCAAGAAATAGCAAGAGGGAGAAGAGACAGTGAGATGTGGGTATCCTATCCTCCTTAATCCTACCTGGTATTAGTTTCCTTAGGGTGACTGTCAAAGTTGAGAGGGGTGAAGCCAAGTTATCTGAGTGTCAGGGCTGCTCAGCCCAGACTAACGGGTGAGTGTGTGCTCTGTAAAAAGGGGCAGTGCAATTTGGAGGCAAGCCAGTGATGGCTTTTCCAAGCAGTCTTCAATTAGACGTTAACTATTGTCTAATTTGTCTAACACATCTGCTTACTATTCCAAAAGTGTTGCCCTAGTCTCTTCGGATGCCTCTATCGCATTTTCGCAACCTTCTACAGCCACTGCTTGTTTTAGATCTATTTTTCATGACAGGATGATAACTTTTTCTCCTTGCTGTGGCTTCAGAAAAATGCTGTGAAAAATGTTTCATAAGATTTTCTTTTTTTCCTCTTTTTAATTTTTTTTGTTTGCCCTTGGGGAACTCCTGTATATGCCTTTCACACGCAGCATGAGATTAGATTTTTTTTTTTTAGAAATTACACTGCATGTCAGTTATGTATTAGAGCAATCTGTCATCTTCACATAAGAAGCCGTGGACACCGTCTCCAGCAGCTGGTTCTCTAGGACTTATATTTCAGAAAGTATGGCAACGGGTGTTACGAGAACTGTGTCAGCAGGCTGTTATTCTTAATATGATGTTCTAAATTATAAATATTACCAGACATCCCAGTGAGGCATGAGGAGATGATTCTGTGGTTCAAACAGGAGAATGTTCACACAACTACCAGGCAGAAGCAAATGAAAAGACTAAAAGTATATTGCTTAGTTTTAAAAGCTGACTTGGATAACAGCAGCAACTTGGTCTTATATAGCAATAGTTTCGGGCTCTATTTAATAGTTTTTCTTTCCACTTGCCCCTCTAGGTTGGCCAGTACTCAGCTTGGGAAGCTACCGAAATGGAGGTCAGTAATTCTTCCTAAACCTTCACTAAAGGTGGGAGCCCAGTGGTAACTTTATAATATTGATAACATCTATTATTAACGCACATCCATTTTGCAAAAAGGATCCATGCCAGGAAGCACCCCAAAAGACCCAGTCACATTTTATCTTAAGGAGACTGGTATTTAAAACATCAAAATAAAATAGCTCACACAGCTGAAGGGAAAACGGTGAAAAGGCAGGTAAATGGTCTGTGTGATCTGAACTTCCAGCATCACTAACCCAGGGGCTTCTCACACTCAGACACTGGGTGCCATTCAGGAAACGGTTCTTTCTGCAGCCATTTGGATTGTGGAATAAATGATTATGGAATTATGAAGATATCTAATTGTAAACAAGCCTCGTTCCTTCATTCCTCCATGTTTCTTTTTTTTTTTTAACATCTTTATTAGAGTATAATTGCTTTACAATGGTGTGTCAGTTTCTGCTCTACAACAAAGCAAATCAGCCATACATACACACACATCCCCATATCTCCTCCCTCCCGCATCTCTCTCCCTCCCACCCTCCCCACCCCACCCCTCCAGGCGGTCACAAAGCACCGAGCTGATTTCCCTGTGCTATGTGATTGCTTCCCACTAGCTATCTATTTTACGTTTGGTAGTGTATATATGTCCATGCCACTCTCTCACTTTGTCCCAGCTTACCCTTCCCCCTCCCCGTATCCTAAAGTCCATGCTCTAGTAGGTCTGAATCTTTATTCCTGTCTTGCCCCTAGGTTCTTCTGACCATTTTCTTTCTTTCTTTTTTTTTTTTTTTTTTTAGATTCCATATATATGTGTTAGCATACGGTATTTGTTTTTCTCTTTCTGACTTACTTCACTCTGTATGACAGTCTCTAGGTCCATCCACATCACTACAAATAACTCAGTTTTGTTCCTTTTTATGGCTGAGTATTATTCCATTGTATATCTGTGCCACATCTTCTTTATCCATTCATCTGTTGATGCACACTTAAGTTGCTTCCATGTCCTGGCTATTGTAAATAGAGCTGCAATGAACATTTTGGTACATGACTCTTTTCAAATTATGGTTTTCTCAGGGTATATGCCAGGTAGTGGGATTGCTTGGTTGTATGGTAGTTCTATTTTTAGTTTTTTAAGGAACCTCCATACTGTTCTCCATAGTGGCTGTATCAATTTACATTCCCACCAACAGTGCAAGAGGGTTCCCTTTTCTCCACACCCTCTCCAGCATTTATTCTTTGTAGATTTTTTGATGATGGCCATTCTGACTGGTGTGAGATGATATCTCATTGTAGTTTTGATTTGCATTTCTCTAATGATTAATGATGTTGAGCATTCTTTCATGTGTTTGTTGGCAATCCGTATATCTTCTTTGGAGAAATGTCTATTTAGGTGTTCTGCCCACTTTTGGATTGGTTTTTTTTGTTTTTATGATATTGAGCTGCATCAGTTGCTTGTATGTTTTGGAGATTAATCCTTTGTCAGTGGCTTCATTTGCAAATATTTTCTCCCATTCTGAGGGTTGTCTTTTCGTCTTGTTTATGGTTTCCTTTGCTGTGCAAAAGCTTTTAAGTTTCATTAGGTCCCATTTGTTTATTTGTGTTTTTATTTCCATTTCTCTAGGAGGTGGGTCAAAAAGGATCTTGCTGTGATTTACGTCATAGAGTGTTCTGCCTATGTTTTCCTCTAAGAGTTTGATGGTGTCTGGCCTTACATTTAGGTCTTTAATCCATTTTGAGTTTATTCTTGTGTATGGTGTTAGGGAGTGTTCTAATTTCATTCTTTTACCTGTAGCTGTCCAGTTTTCCCAGCACCACTTATTGAAGAGGCTGTCTTTTCTCTGCTATATATTCTTGCCTCCTTTATCAAAGATAAGGTGACCATATGTGCGTGGGTTTATCTCTGGGCTTTCTATCCTGTTCCATTGATCTATATTTCTGTTTTCATGCCAGTACCATACTGTCTTGATTATTGTAGATTTGTAGCATAGTCTGATGTCAGGGAGC
The DNA here is from genome assembly GCF_028023285.1 of Balaenoptera ricei. NCBI lineage: Eukaryota > Metazoa > Chordata > Mammalia > Artiodactyla > Balaenopteridae > Balaenoptera > Balaenoptera ricei. The sequence continues at coordinate 32,471,542 of NC_082643.1, forward strand.
CTGATTCCTCCAGCTCCGTTTTTCTTTCTCAAGATTGCTTTGGCTATTCAGGGTCTTTTGTGTTTCCAAACAAATTGTGAAAGTTTTTGTTCTAGTTCTGTGAAAAATGCCAGTGGTAGTTTGATAGGGATTGCATTGAATCTGTAGATTGCTTTGGGTAGTAGAGTCATTTACACAATGTTGATTCTTCCAATCCAAGAACATGGTATATCTCTCCATCTATTTGTATCATCTTTAATTTCTTTCATCAGTGTCTTATAATTTTCTGCATACAGGTCTTTTGTCTCCTTAGGTAGGTTTATTCTTAGATATTTTATGCTTTTTGTTGCAATGGTAAATGGGAGTGTTTTCTTAATTTCACTTTCAGATTTTTCAACATTAGTTTATAGGAATGCAAGAGATTTCTGGGCATTAATTTTGTATCCTGCTACTTTACCAAATTCATTGATTAGCTCTAGTAGTTTTCTGGTAGCATCTTTAAAATTCTCTATGTATAGTATCATGTCATCTGCAAATAGTGACAGCTTTACTTCTTCTTTTCTGATTTGGATTCCTTTTATTTCTTTTTCTTCTCTGATTGCTGTGGCTAACACTTCCAAAACTATGTTGAATAATAGTGGTGAGAGTGGGCAACCTTGTCTTGTTCCTGATCTTAGTGGAAATGGTTTCACTTTTTCACGATTGAGGACAATATTGGCTGTGGGTTTGTCATATATGGCCTTTATTATGTTGAGGAAAGTTTCCTCTATGCCTACTTTCTGGAGGATTTTTATCATAAATGGGTGTTGAATTTTGTCAAAAGCTTTCTCTGCATCTATTGAGATGATCATATGGTTTTTCTCCTTCAGTTTGTTAATATGGTGTGTCACATTGATTGATTTGTGTACATTGAAGAATCCTTGCATTCCTGGGATAAACCCCACTTGATCATAGTGTATGATCCTGTTAATGTGCTGTTGGATTCTGTTTGCTAGTATTTTCTTGAGCATTTTTGCATCTATGTTCATCTGTGATATTGGCCTGTAGTTTTCTTTCTTTGTAACATCTTTGTCTGGTTTTGGTATCAGAGTGATGGTGATCTCGTAGAATGAGTTTCAGAGTGTTCCTCCCTCTGCTCTATTTTGGAAGAGTTTGAGAAGGAGAGGTGTTAGCTCTTCTCTAAATGTTTGATAGAATTCGCCTGTGAAGCCATCTGGTCCTGGGCTTTTGTTTGTTGGAAGGTTTTTAATCCCAGTTTCAATTTCAGTTCTTGTGATTGGTCTGTTCATATTTTCTATTTCTTCCTGGTTCAATCTTGGAAGGTTGTGCATTTCTAAGAATTTTTCCATTTCTTCCAGATTATTCATTTTATTGGTATAGAGTTGCTTGTAGTAATCTCTCATTATCATTTGTATTTCTGCAGTGTCAGTTGTTACTTCTCCTTTTTCATTTCTAATTCTATTGATTTGAGTCTTCTCCCTTTTTTTCTTGATGAGTCTGGCTAATGGTTTATCAATTTTGTTTATCGTCTCAAAGAACCAGCTTTTAGCTTTATTGATCTTTGCTATCGTTTCCTTCATTTCTTTTTCATTTATTTCTGATCTGAACTTTATGATTTCTTTCCTTCTGCTAACTTTGGGGTTTTTGTTCTTCTTGCTCTAATTGCTTTAGGTGTGAGTTTAGGTTGTTTATTTGAGATGTTTCTTGTTTCTTAAGGTAGGATTGTATTGCTATGAACTTCCTTCTTAGAACTGCTTTTGCTGCATCACATAGGTTTTGGGTCATCGTGCTTTCATTGTCATTTGTTTCTAGGTATTCTTTGATTTCTTCAGTGACCTCTTGGTTATTAAGTAGTGTGTTGTTTAGCCTCCATGTGTTTGTATTTCTTACAGATTTTTTCCTGTAATTGATATCTAGTCTCATAGCGTTGTGGTCTGAAAAGATACTTGACATGATTTCAATTTTCTTAAATTTACCAAGGCTTGATTTGTGACCCAAGATATGATCTATCCTGGAGAATGTTCCAGGAGCCCCTCAATACATAAGGCAAATACTAAGAGCCATAAAAGGGGAAATAGACAGTAACACAATCATAGTAGGGGACTTTAACACCCCACTTTCACCAATGGAGAGATCATCCAAAATGAAAATAAATAAGGAAATACAAGCTTTAAATGGTACATTAAACAAGATGGACTTAATTGATGTTTATAGGACATTGCATCCTCCATGTTTCTTGCCGATGGATATTTACAGGTACAAATAGTGGGAGTCCTTCCTTAAATACAGATGCAAGTTGCCATCATTTCTTTCTTGTTTGTTAGCATAACTCACATTTATACCCTGTTAATTACACAAAAATCTTCATAGGATCACAAGTGAACGTTACAAACATCTCACTCAGGTGCCCATATTCTTTTTTAATCTAGGAACGTTATGTAAAGTAAATATATGTATTAAAATTCTCCCATTACGTGGTTTTTTGTCAGTTCATAGACAATTACATATGAAGGTTTTTCTAAAATACACGCTCCCTATATAAAAAAGATAACCAACAAGGACCTATTGTATAGCACAAGGAAGTCTACTCATTATTTTGTAATACCCTATAAGGGAAAAGATTCTGAAAAAAATAATTTTTTTTATATATATATATATATATATATATATATATATATATATATCACTGTGTTGTACACCTGAAACTAACACAATATTGTAACTCAACTATACTTCAATAAAAAAATACTACGTGGCAATTACATGTATCTATGGAAACAGATCAATGCAATTACATTGTCTTTAAAATCTGCTGTTTTACATAGTATGGAGTAACCATGAAAATGAGGTCCTACCCACATTTGCCCAGGCAATCCAAGAAATATTCTCCTTTCACAAAGTATATTTCCTGTACTTTTAATTCACAATCTTAATATCTTCTCTTCATTATTTATTTGATGTGAGTTTTCTATGCTTTGAAATATTTCAACATTTCCTTCCCTCACACTACAGAGAAGCAAGCATACAAATTTTTCAGGCTGTGACAAAAACTATTGAAAAAGTACATCTTGTTTATATCATTCATTTGTTAACATTCAGTAGCATAATAATTACAAAATGACAAAATCTTTCATTTCTTATATGCCTATGTAGTCTTAGAAGACAGTTGTGAATTTCAGATATTTTACTTTCATGGTAAAATTTGAAAATGAGCTACATACCATTTGGCATTTATACAATATCCTGATTCTAACTTGAGCTCTTAGGCATGGATGTACATAGAACTATTTGTTTTTTTCCAGATATCTATTTGCAGAGATATCAATGCATTGATTACACCGTTTTCCACATCATGGAAGCAGTCAATCATTTATTGGTATCCATCCATCTCATCAACCTTAATTGGTATTTACTTGCTCTTAACATACTGGGAATATAACACTGTGCTGAGTGCATGGAATGGTTTAACTTTAATTAAACAATTTGAGTAGATAATATTGCGTGTGTGCATGCACACACACACACACACACACACACACACACACACACACACACCAACCTAATGCAATCTGCCCATAGTATAGGTCTGACTTATTGGTCCAACAGTCTCTGGGGGGCAGGAACTTCTGTTCATCTGTGAATATGAGACAATGATATCTGGCAAGCATAGAAGCTTTTCTACCAGCTGCACTACATTTTGGCATTTATGCCATGGAGCCAGAAGGATATTGGGATCATTTGGCTGCTTTATTTTCAGAGGTCATGTGTCAGTTTCATATGTATACTTTCTTAAATTTTTAGAATTCACTAACTACACCCCTTAAACTCCAAAGGATTAAAATAGATTTTTCTTATCTTAAAGCAGAATATAATATTGATGTTTTTACAAGATTTTGTAATTTGTGGTATTAATAATATTCATCAGTCCATCCTGGTTATCTCAAGAAGGTATGCTGCTTCTGCATGAAACTTTCACTGAATATTTTTATTTATTCTTTCAGTAACTCCATCTGTTTGCATGAAAGGCATTCCTATCAAATCTTTATAGTTGTTTCCAGAATTTAGGAGGCAGAACATCACAGCATATGGAAGAACAATGAAAGGATTGGAGAATAATTGCCACATTGAAAATACTTCTCTTCCCCAGTCCCCATCCCTGTTTATATACAACAAAGAATAAAAACCCCAGGCATGTCTAGATAAGTATAGTTAGTTACCTAGCTGTTAAACAGACACGATGTCTTTGAAACTCGTTAACAGTTGCCATGTGGTTGATAATTTATATTCCCAATGCTGTAGTCCAGCCCAACCTTTAAATCTTCACCTTTGTATTTAACTTTTTAGTTCAAGGTAAATGTAGTGATGAACGTGAAATCAAGGGGAAAAAATCCATTTGGTTGGAGTCAGGGAAGAGAGAAGAATAGGGGTATCGTGAGAGACAATGAGTGCAAGTCAGAAGGGAAGACATGAGCAGATGACTCAGTTCTAATATTCATGTCTTATTGCATTTTTTATAAATGGCTAATAACTGAGGTATGCTTTAGCTAAAAATTTATACAGAACACATTTCCCTCGGGCCTAAGAATACCTTTGATTTACTTTCTCAAGAAGAAAGAAATTCCACTTTTGCTAGTTTATAAGTTCACTGCACTTTTGTTCTCTTCAAATCAGCCAAGAAGTACAGATAAGCAAATGTGAAGAAAAAAAAAAGCCTCCCTTTATAGAATGAAAAATTTTTTTACATTTCAGGTTTTAAAACTTGTTTTATGATTCTGCCATTAAGTCAAGGTAATCAAAAATAGCTACTATTAGTACATGATCTAAATGGAGTAAATTAACCTTTGCTTTAAGGTTAAAATCGTGCATGGAAACTAGTTCTTGAAACAGCAAAACATAAAACAATGCATTTTTGTGCTAAAGGACTGCTTGAGAAACCTCCAAAATTAGTTCATTCTCAGCAAAAAAAAAAAAGTGTCAGGTGGTATTATAATCTATAAAAGCAATAATATGATTCAGTAAATAGCATTTCTACCACCTCTGAAACACCTGCTATGCAGACCACTGTCTATCTGCTCTGAACTCTTCAAAATAGAAGGGCGGAACAGGCTTCCAGTTTTTGTTTATTGATGTTTGTTTTACTGTTCCTGAGTTTCATTGAAGTGACAGATTTTAAATCTATAAACCTATTGCAAATCTTTCCCCAATAATACAGATGCTATCAAAGGAGCAGCTGACCAGAGATGAGTTCAACAGGGGCCACATAAAATCCCACCTGTCTTTTCATGCCTTCTGGGAAGAGAAGATGCAGTACAAGTCTGCAAGCCCTCACCTCACACAGCCCGACCACACAGTCAAGAGAAGCTCAGGTCTCAAGCCTTCCTGAACCCTGGGTTCCTTCCTTGCCATCTGATATCATGGAGCTTTACTAGGCCAGCTTCAAGTTATTAGTAAAACACAGGAATTGTGGCTCATTTCTATGTTGTTTGTCCCCTGCTTTTTTCTTGTAACTGGTGTTTTGTCTCTGATTCTCCTTCAGCCTTCACCTCTGCCCTTTATCTTTCTTGATTGACATCTTTGCCTTCCTCTGTCGCCTTCTTTCCCCAGATGCCTTAGTTCTCCTCCAACGTGGGGACTCAAGGTGGTGTGTGGTGTGGACGAGAAGCCCTAGGCCTAAGATTCCATCTGCTCTCCCTCATGGATCCCAGAGGAGGGAAGAGGAAGAAGGTGACATCCCCAGTCCTCAAGCACTAAGGAAGAATGGGTCTCCTAGGGCCTGCACTCTGACTGCCCCCTTTTCCCAGCCCCCAGAACTGGGCTACTTCTGGGTGGTGCAGTGTGTTCTAGCTCAGCTCATACTGAGACCGTAAGAACTACAAACAAAATTTCTATTAAATTAAGTTTTGTGTCTTAAAAAATATCCCAAGATGACACACTAGAAAGAGGACCAGAAACAAGGGCTGCCAATCCTAAAGTTTGAGCTCGTTTCAAATTAGATTGGCAGGGAGGAAATATGTGAATGGCCTTCTGAAGGTCAAGTTCTTTCTGTTCATGGGGATTTAGTATGTTCAGAGCCAGAAGAAGGAATAAACCAGCAGAACTAGCACCTGGGCACTGAAATGTCACGAGGCCACTGCAACGTGACTGAAAATACTGGGAGCTGTAGCAAATGGCATTTTCCAGAACTCCTTACAGAGGGAACTGCAGATGATTGGAAGAAATGCCAGTGATATGCCCCTTGCTAACCCCTGTAGCCCCAGCCAAACAGGTGCCTGAAATGAAGTAGGTGCTAAATAATATTCATGAAAGAATGTTCATGAACCAGAAATGATAGGAAGTATGACCTCCAGAAGACTGGTTCAAGGAGGAAATGACCACTTGATAGCTTCTAAAATGCTCTCTAAAGAGGGGTCCCTCTAAAGAACATTTCTTTTCTTCTAAAATGCCTGCTAAAGAAACTTTGTTCCTCGAGTGGGGAATGCAAGTTAAGTGACTCTAAACATTTGAGAAGACGCTGATTTCTGAAACAATACTGCTCTTGCCCTCTCAGTGTTCCACCCATCTGCTAATACATGTTTGTATTCAAAGAATATCGGTTTGAAGAAATGTCAAATTATGAGTTACCCCTGTGTATCCATGTATCTCATTTTAACTCTGAAAGTGACACTATGACTTTGAACTTGCTGGTAGGTATATTGTCTTGGAATTCTAGCCCTGGTTCTGTTAGAACATTCATCGTGGTGTCTGCACAAGAAGCACTGTTCAGATTCACAACTCAATGGTTCATTTTGTTCCAGTGAAAACTGTCCTCACTTTCCCCTCCCCACCAAAAAAAAGAAAAATTCTGCAGGGGGTTAGAGCTGGCTGCACTGTTTCCAATGAAATAATCAATAGAGTTTGTTTATGTAAGGCAGCATGGAGGAAATTTTTCGTTATATTTCATTAGAGATGAATTCAAAATGTAAAATATATGAGACGTGAAATTATTTGGGGACATCAGGTATTTTTAACCCAAAGACTAAAATGGTTGAATGGTGTGTATATTTAAACACAGTACACATTTGCACAATTTTATTTCAATGCTTTAAAACAATTGGTACCCAGTAAAACATCCAATTTATTTTAACAAATCATGAGTTACACACAAGATGACTGAGAGATTGCCCAGTGGTAATCTATATACCCCTGCCTCCTGCAATTGCTATTGAAAACATTTGGCCGTGAGGACATCTGGTGGGGTGTACCATCACCATGTGTAACAGACTATAGAAATTTTCTCTACAATAATTCCAGAGGTTAGATTTAAACAATGGATGATTAAAAAAATAAAATTTCAGGGAATTCCCTGACGGTCCAGTGGTTAGGAATCCAGGTTTTCACTGCCAAGGGCCTGGGTTCAATCCCTGGTCTGGGAACTAAGATTCTGCAAGATGTGTGGTAAGGCAAAAACAAACAAACAAACAAAAAACAACAATAACAAAAACCTCCAATGCTTTAAAACAACCATAATTTTCTAAAATAGGTTCATCCTGGAGCTATTTTCAGTGTTTAAAAAGTGGAATTTCCTCTCTTTGCCTTAGGGAATTACCACTAAAGAATCTAATGTGGTATCTTTTCAGCTGAACCAATAAAAGCGTGACTCTGTTTAGAGATGGTCTCTAAATGTACAAGTCTCTACAATTCTGGTCATGTTTGCTGCTAGTGAAAGAAAGGAAACTCTGTGAAGAGTTACACCCACATAATATAATGGGCGATTGCTAGCCCTGTTCTTTACCCTTTGCATCCTCTTGCAACGGGAAGACCTCTTGCAAGAGACCTGTTTTGCCTCTAATGCTACATAAATGATTTTCTTTTCACGGTACAATTAAGACATAGAGATCAGAGAGATAGAGGGAGAGGGAGGGAAAGAGAGCAGGAGAGGGAGGGAGAAATAGAGATATTGAGGGAGAATAGAGACAGAAATAGAAAATTAGACAAAGAAGAGAAAGGTATAATATGTCACAGGCAAAGTGATATAATTGCTTTGCTTTCAAATTACATATTGGTAGAATTGCCTAGTGATGGAATGGTTAAAAATATGCTATAAAATATGTTTATTGTCAGACAAATTAGAGAAGAATAGTATAATTTCAGAAAGATAAAACTATCATTCGGGACACTGAGAAAGTGAATAGAGAATACAGGTAAGTTTCTGTTTTGACTTCACTCAGTATGAAGAGTAGTTTAAAATAGCATATTCATATTTTCAAATTTGAAAATAAGGAGTCCGATATGCTTAAAATCATTATTTTTTTCTTCTACTCCAGTCTCTTTCCTTCTTTACGGCACAGACTGAAATGAGACCCACAGACCTTAGCTTCCTGTTTGTTCTTGTTTTAATTATGTAGTGCAAAGTATGGCTTTGTGGTACCCACCAGCCTGTGTTATTTTTTCTCTTCTCTCTCCCTTACTGTCCCTTACTCTTCTCTTTTTCAACATCTCACAACCCAGGGACAATCACAATGAACTCGAATATCTTCCTCTATTGCTTTTCCTTTCAGAATTTACTTCTAAGTCACACCATTCACCATTATACCATTTGCAAAACAAATTCCAAATTATCTTAAAACAGAAAACTTTATCTTTGAGCAAACTGGATGAATTTAGGAATTTTTAGGAATAATTTCAAATAAAAACCATTTTAAGGCCTCCATGAACCTGCTGAACATGGTATAACCTTGTGGAGATGTGAGAGAGAAAAAATCGAAAGGAAAATGTCCTCTCTAACAATGGCCAAAACAGCAAAGACTACCGAGTATGGCCCCTCTGAGCATGAAGATGAAAGTATTAGTGAAATCCTTCCTCTGCAATAATTGTAAAGTGATCCCATACCAATATGTCTTACTTTGACTTGTTATATTATCACTCATTTATTGCCCAAGTACAGAAGTAGGCAGTGGTTAGTTCTTCAAAGGTCAGCTTCAAAGTCTTCCAATCAATCAACTTCACTTCCTTACTAATGGCCTTTTACATGAATACTTATTCTTCCCCTGTTTTGACTTTCCTTTTCCTCTTGCTTCCTGGGTTTGATAGTTTTAAATCATCTGTAAGCTGTTGATTGTTAATTTTATGTTTGCATACTTCATTTCAACACTTTATAGATGTCACTCTTCTGTCTTCTCCTTTATATTGTCTCTAATGAAAAATCTGGTGTCATTGCTATATTTGTTCTTCTGTGGTTAATATGTCTTTTTTCTCTAGCTGTGTTTAAGATGTTTTCTTGAACCTTGGTTTCAAGCAATTAGATTATGATGTACACAGCTGTATTTTTCTTCATATTTCTTGTACTTAGGGTTTGTTGAGCTTATCCAATATATGTATTTATATAATTTTCATCAAATTTGGAAATTTTTTGTCCATTATTTTTTCTAATATTATTTCTATTCCACTATCTTTAGGGACTTCAATTAAAGGTAAATTAGGCCATTTGAAAGTATTCCACAGCTCAATAATTCTCTTTTCACTAATTTTTTCTCTTTTTTCTCTTTTGTTTCTTTTTAAAAATTTTTATTTTATATTGGAGTATAGTGGATTACCAATGTTGTGTTAGTTTCAGGTGTACAGCAAGGTGATTCAGTTATTATACATATACATGTATCTATTATTTTTCAAATTCTTTTCCCATTCAAGTTATTAAAGAATATTGAGCAGAGTTCCCTATGTTATACAGTAGGTCTTTGTTGGTTATCTATTTTAAATTTAGCAATGTGTACATGTCAATTTTGCATGGTTTCTATTGTTATGGCTTCAAGTTCACTAATCTTTTCTTCTATAATATCAAATCTGCCATCAATCCCATCCAGTGTAATTTTTTTCTCTGACATAGTAGTTTATACGTCTGGAAGTTTTATTTGAGTCCTCTTTAATTTTCTGTGTCTCTATAACTCTTTGAACATATGGGATACAGTTAAAATAACTGCTTTAATGTCTTTGTCTCATAATCCTAACATATGTGTCTATCTTAGTTGGTTTAGATTGATTGTTTTTTCTCCTCTTTATGGGTCATTGTAAATTTTAACTTGTTGGGTACTGGATATATTTTATTCCTACGATTATTCTTTTTATCTATCTATCTATTTATCTATCTATCTATCTATCTATCTATCTATTTATTGAAGTATAGTTAATTTACAATGTTGTGTCAGTTCCAGGTGTACAGCAAAGCAATTCAGTTGTATAAACTTGTAGTATGTATATGTTACTCCCAAATTCCTAATTTATCCCTCCCCCCATCTTTCCCCTTAGGTAACCATAGTTTGTTTTCTATGTCTGTGGGTTCCTATGAGTATTCTTGAGCTTTGCTCTGGGACACAGTTACTTGCAAACAATTTGATCCTTTCAAAACCTGCTTTTAAGATTTGTTAGGTAAGGCCAAGCCAGAGCTCGCCCAAGAGTTTATTAATCTTTGCTGCTGAGGTAAGACCTTTCTGAGTAGTCTACCCATGGCCCATGAATCATGAGGGTTTTTCAACCTGGTTAGTGGGGACACACACTACTTTTGCTCTGTATGAGTTTCAAGTACCCTTCAAGTAGTTCTTTCCCCAGCCGTAGAAAATTTCCTCGCATACATACACTGATCTGTACCTTGCTAAATATTTGAGGGGATCCTATGCATATCTCTGAAATTCCCTCTCTATGCAGCTTTCTCCTCTTCAATATGCTGTCCTGTGAACTCTACCTCCTTGGTCTTCCAGGACTCTCAGCTCCATCTCCTCAACTCAGAGAGTCAGCCAGGCTCTACTTGTTTTCCCCTCTTTGTACCACAGCATGTAAACTCTCTCAAGAAAGTAAGTCAGGGAGATAACACAACTCAGCTCATTGGTTTCTTGTCTCTCCAGTATTGCTGTCCTTCATTGCCTGGTGTCAACTGTGTTAAAAATTGTTGTTTCAGATATGTTTGCAACATGTTTGTTGGTTTAGATAAAAAGGTAAACTCAGCCCCTGTTTCTCCACTTTGCCTGGAATTAAAAGCTCTGTAGTTCCAACACTGACCTTTCTTTTGAACTCAAACTACACACTCAGCATTCGAATTTGAATATGTAACAAACATTCCAAATGTGTCATGCATGCAACTAAACTATTTCCTCCTTGCAAAAGCTGCTTTTAAATTCTCCTCTGTGCTTTAGACTTTCGAGCCAAATATTTAAAATCATCCTTTTTCAGTTCTCTTACACCTCCCTCAGTCTAGCCTTCATCAAATACCATTAACTCAGGCTTCCCTGGTGGCACTGTGATTAAGAATCCGGCTGCCAGTGCAGGGTATACAGGTTCGAGCCCTGGTCCAGGAAGATCTCACATGCTGTGGAGCAACTAAGCCCGTGCACCACAACTACTGAGCCTGCGTTCTAGAGCACGTGAGCCACAACTACTGATCCCACGCACAACAACTACTGAAGCCCATGTGCCTATAGCCCGTGCTCCACAACCAGAGAAGCCACCGTGATGAGAAGCCTGCGCACCACAGTGAAGAGTAGCCCCACTCACCGCAACTAGAGAAAGCCCGTGTGCAGCAACGAAGACCCAATGCAGCCAAAAATAAATAAATAAAATCAATAAATTTAAAAAAATTACCATTAACTCTACTTTGCAAATACATTCCAAATCTAACTTCTTTTTACCTTAACTGAGACCACTCTACTCTAAGACAACATCAGATTACTGTAACATTCCTGTGTCTGGCAGGGGTCTGGCATGCATGAAAGATAGTATACTCAAACTGATGAACTAGGAGAGAATTTAATAAAGAGATTATTTTAAAAGGTAAAGTGTGGGTTAGGGAAGACAACAGAGATAAGTTTTATAACTCAGAGCTAGTTATTAATGGGGAAGCATTTCCACTCAAAGACCTGAGTTGATAAGAGAAGGAGTAGGAACCAAAATTAGAGAAATTAGCGGCTACTTGACAGTAGCTGTGGCCCTTGGTAGAGAGAGGCAGTCAATCTTCAGAAACTTTGCAATTAGGAAGCTGAGGAATTAAATATACAGACTTCACTCTCCTCTCAGTTTTCTCTTGGTGGCTCCCACTGGCTGAATGCAACTGGAAGCCAGAAGTCAAAGAAATTTTTGATGCAGCACAGAAAGGTCAGGCTGTAGGGACCCAGGATGGAAAGAAGTAGAGTAGCTCTGGAGCACAGTTCCCTAAGTGGTCTCTGCACTCCTGTGCAACCCCTCCTACTTTCTGTTCAGAGCATCCAGAGGGACTCTTTGAAAATATAAATTTGGGGACTTCCCTGGCATTCCAATGGTTAAGACTTTGCCTTCCAATGCAGGGGGTGAGGGTTCGATCTCTGGTTGGGGAGCTAAAATTCCACATGGATTGTGGCCAAAAAACCAAAACATAAAACAGAAGCAATATTGTAACAAATTCAATAAAGACTTTAAAAGTAGTCTACATCAAAAAAAAAAAAAAAGTCTAAAAAAAATATATATATAAATCTGTTCATGTCATTCCAGTGCTTAAAACACTGAAGTGGCTTTCCCTGACACTTAGAATAAAATTTAAATTCTTACCATAATCTAAAGTTCCTACATTATCTCATCCTTGGCTACCTTTCCAATGCAATCTCTAATTATTCTTCCCATTTCTTATTTGGCTCCAGCCACAAAGGCCTTCCTGCTTTTCCTTCACACTCCAAATTCCTTCCTGCTATGCACTTGCTTTCCTGAAAGCTCTGAAAGGTCTTTTACATTCCCTCATTGTATTGTCTTTGAGAGATCTCAGATTCACTCCCCTAAAATAAGAGGCTATATTACTCTTTATCTCTTCACCCTATTTTTTTCAACATTTCTTCATAACACTTATTTCCACTGGTTTATTATCTCTCTCCATTAGAATATAAGCTCTATGAGGGCAAGAGCTTTGGCTGGACAGTTGACTACTATGTCTCTGTGGCTAGAACAGAGCCTGTCACATTATAAAAAATAAATATACATTGAACAAGTAAGGAAATACCAGATACTTCTCTCCCTCTTTTTCTGATCCAGAGAAAAATTTTAATGCCCCTTCCAATCATCTCATCTCACTGCAGTACTCTAGTTTCCCCATTTTATTTCCCTAAATATTTACCGATAGTGTATTAGTTTGCTGGGGCTGCTATAACAATAAACCATACTCTAAGTGACTTAAACAACAAACTTTATTTTCTCTCAGTTCTGGAGGCTGGAAGTCTGAGTTCAAGGTATCATCAGGGTTGGTTCTTTCTGAGGGTTATAAGGAAGAATCTGTTCCATGTCTCTGTCCTCTTTTCTGGTGGTTTGCTGGCAATCTTTGGCCTTCCTTGGCTTCTAGATGAATCACCTCAATCTCTGTCCTAATCTTCACCTGGCATTCTCCCTGTGTGCATGACTATTACAAAATTTCTGCTTTCTACAACGACTCTAGCCATGTTGGATTAGGAGCCCATCTTACTCCAGTACAACCTCATCCTGACTTAACAATTGCATTTTCATTGACCCTACTTCCAAATAAGGCCACATTCTGAGGTACTGAGTGTTAGGACTTCAACATATGAATTTTTAGGAAACACAATATAACCTGCAACAGCAGCTTGTCATATGAATCAAATAGATAACAATATATAAGAATGAATAATTAAAATAATATGTTAAATGCTTTAATAATTTATTTTGAAGTAACTTTATATTTTCTGAAAAATTATAACGACAGTACAAAGAACTCCTGTATCCCTTTCAATTAGACTCCTCAGCTAACACTTTATCAGATTTATCACCTTTTCTCTCTCCCTCCCTCTTTCTTTCTCTCTTTCTCAATCTATTGTTATTATTCTTTTCCTGAGCTCTTTGAGAGCAAGTTGCAGTCATAATACCTCATTCTCCCCTAAATACTGTGGTATATAAATGTCCAAAACGTGGTATAGAGACTTGACAGGCACCTACATAACCGTAATACAACCATCCAAATCAGCAAATCAATATTGATGTAATACTAACTTTGAGTCAATGAAACACATTAAAAATTTTCCAAATGTTTCCACGGTGTCTCTTTTTCCAAGATTCAGTCCAGAATCGCATGTTGCATTTACGTGTGACCTGCGTTTAGTCTCTTCCAACCTGGAATGTTCAAAGTATTACTATTCTTTTATGTTTTCTGATATAAAAAATAAAATATAGGAAACACATGGATGGTGTATAAAATACATTCTTCCTTGAGATTTTCAGGAAACTTTCTAAATTTCCCTTTCCAGATGGAAAATATTTACATAGTATCAATAAGCATTTATTGATTACCCCCAGATTTTGTGGGTTTCCATTTCCCATAGTAATATATTCCATTTTTAAGTTCAACTCTCTATTGAATACCTATAATATGTGAGATGCTCATGTTATATTATTTTTAATCCTCAAAATAGCTCTGCATGTTAAGTATCATTATACACATTTTATAGATCAGGAACTGCATTTGTTACTGCTGTATAATGAATTACCACAAAATGTAATGGCTTGAAACAACACTTATTATCTCATAATCAAGACAAGATATAATACATGGCTGGCCTGGTCTAGAAGTGGAGAATTCAAGATAAAGTTTGTAGGTGGTATTGGCAAGATGTGTTGAGGGATTAAATATGGGGTAAGTAAGGAAGTGAAAGAGATCAAATATAACTCTGAAATTTGACTTTAACAACTAGATGCCCTTTACTAAAATGGAGAGGAATAGAAATAGGTTGGGTGGGGAGAATGAGAGTTTTATTTTGGACATATTAAGTTTGAAGCACCCATGAGACAGCCAAATGGAGATACCAAGGATGAGACAGGCCTTGGAGTTGTGGAGTTCAGAGGAGAAGTCTAGACTAGAGATTGGCCAAGAAATACTTTTTTTAGTAGTTAAGGGCTTGGGCCCTAAATCTCAATGCAAGTTGATAGTGACCTAGTCTAGATACATGCAGAAGACTAGAAAAGAGGCTGGAGAAAGAGCAGGTCAGAAAGTTCCCTCTCAATGGCTAGTTCAGAGCTAGCTCAATTTCTTGCCTTGGGCTTTTATTAATATTATTTATTATTATTATGTTATCATCATCATTATCATCATCATAATCAATGTTTTTGGAGGATGGTGCAGGAGGCATGCATCTCTCAGATGATGGCAAAGAAACAGAATGCTTTGAGGGAGAGAAAACCCAGATACCAAGAGCTGTTCCTACAAGGGTTCTGGAAAGCATCACAACACGGATTACCCTGAAACACAGTGATGGGAGTGAAGCCCAAGAGAGAACAGATCTGGGGTCTTGTCTTACCTCTCATGAAGCATAGGAGAAGCAGTTCAAAGAGAGAGAAAAGGAAAGAAAGATCGTCCTTCTTCCCAGCTCCCTGCTGTTTTGCTTTAAGTTATTATCTTCACATAGTGAAAACTTCTATCCACCGATACAGCCTCTGTTTAAAAATAGTCTTAATCCTGAGCAATTCAGATCTGCATTCATCCTTCTTGGGACTGGAGAAAACTGGGAGATAAGCCTTACAGGTCTTTTTCCTGGAGACCTCGGTAGTCCATGGGCTGGCTGGGAACATCCAGGTTGTCACAGACATACCATGGCACTCTAGCTTTTTCTGACCAGGAATTCTCAGGGAAGGGAAAGGCAGGGGCTTGTTACTAAGATCTCTGAGTGTCATCTCTCAATCACTACCCCTAATAAAAACAAATTACCTTCATTCTATAAAACATTTCATTCTCCATCAGCAGGGATTCTGGCTGCTGGGTTTCTCTCACTCTCCTAGCCTGAAGTTCATATGCCCTTTTTAAACTACAGTGTCACTCATAGATATCAAAATGAAGACTGTGTTGATGATGCATTTGTGGCTTGGTGGCTTTTAGATTTTAATCAGGTATAGCCATCCTTCCTCAGCAGCTCTTGAGCTTACAGTAAAAAAAAAAAGTAAAGAATGTGATTTTGATATATTACAAAGCAATACAATTACATTAAACTACAAATGCAATTTTTATGTCAAGCTTACTCTCTTTGATTTTTTTTTTTGTAAATGAAGAGGGGAGGTGTTACTTGAACCTGATTGCTATTGATTATATCTTCAAATATACTGATTTGTTTTCTCTTGCAAAGCAAAAAGATATGAAATTTCTCTTTTTATGAAATACAGCTTCAGTGAAACTAGTATGCTGCCTGTGAATTATGTTTCCAAACATGGTCAATGAGAGGTTCAGCCTGCTCATTAAACTAAGAATCCAGAGATTAAACCAAGAACCAGAGATCACATGCTTGTCCAGTATATATCAACAACTGCTCCCGTCATCAGTGAATGACCGATAATGTTACTAAAGTCTGTGCAAACTGGACTTATTTTGTCACTGTCTTCTGTTTTGCCCACTCTTTTTTAGCTTAGTAAATGCTTTGATTGCATCAGTCCACCATTTCTTGATATTTTGCATCATTTTCTGCTCCTGGCCACAGCACTAATCAAATTCAGTCTCAGAATTGTCCTGCTTTTGACATACAGCTCATCCACAAATAAGTAAGTTCCTTATTTCCTCATTTAGCTTTTTTGGTTTTTAAAATTTTATTTATTTATTATATTTTATTTTTGGCTGTGTTGGGTCTTCATTTCTTTTTTTTTTCATTTTTTTTTTTTTTTTCATTTATTTATGGCTGTGTTGGGTCTTTGTTTCTGTGTGAGGGCTTTCTCTAGTTGTGGCAAGCGGGGGCCACTCTTCATCGCGGTGCGCGGGCCTCTCACTATCGCGGCCTCTCTTGTTGCGGAGCACAGGCTCCAGACGCGCAGGCTCAGTAATTGTGGCTCACGGGCCCAGCTGTTCCGCGGCATGTGGGATCTTCCCAGACCAGGGCTCGAACCCGTGTCCCCTGCATTGGCAGGCAGACTCTCAACCACTGCGCCACCAGGGAAGCCCGGGTCTTCATTTCTGTGTGAGGGCTTTCTCCAGTTGCGGCGAGCGGGGGCCACTCTTCACCGCGGTGCGAGGGCCTCTCAGTGTCGCGGCCTCTCCCGTTGCGGAGCACAGGCTCCAGACGCGCAGGCTCAGTAGTTGTGGCTCACGGGCTTAGTTGCTCTGCGGCATGTGGGATCTTCCCAGACCAGGGCTCGAACCCGTGTCCCCTGCATTGGCAGGCAGATTCTTAACCACTGCGCCACCAGGGAAGCCCCCCCTCATTTAGTTTTGAAGTGATAATAGATGACTATGTCACTGGTAAAGTTATTTGAAAATAATTGTAAAATATTTTTCTCTTGCGAATTCTTTTCTCTGGAGTTTCATGTGTGTCTTTGACTTCCCTCAGAGGCCTTTGTGGCTACAGCATTTTTTTTTGCTAAAGAAAGGCAAGATTCAGGCCATCTTCATGGCTCAGAGTTTAAAAATCTCAATCTGGTCGTGTACTTTGATTTACTTCTTCCGTCTGGACTCCCACTCTGTTCTCACCAGATACCCCGAACAGTCTTTCAAATTCATCAACAGCTTTCCCTATTGAGTGGTTCTTTATATAGCCTCCTATGGGTCCAGAGCTGTCAAAGTTTCTCTGCAATATTTGTTTTGTATTCAAAGATTACCTGCTGGATATCCTTGAAGTGTTTTGCTTGTGATGGATAATAATGGCGGCAGTAGTCCAATCCCCATGCTGTCCTCCATAATCAAAGTTGACAGTGCAAATATGAGGCTGTCTGTTCTTCCACTTGTGAGAAACCTATTACAGACAGGCTGTAAACAGCTTGGGTGGTATTGGCATGACACTGTCTAACTTTTCTGCCTACTCTTTTTAGATTTTCTGCTTGTTAATTTGCTCACGTGTACCCATGTGTCTAAATATGTTACTGAGGCCCTGGAAGATAGTTTTAATTCAACAATTTAGGTAAAATTTGCATACAGAGAAATATATGCATCCTATTATACAATTCAATGAATTCCAACAAATTAAACACTCCAGTCAAGATATAAAATATTTTCGTCACCCCAAAATGTTTCTTCCACTTTTATCCAAGAAATCCATACACCTCATAAGCAACCACTGGTTTGAATTCCATCTCCACATTCTTGAACTTCATATAAATTTAATCAAACAATATCTACTCTTCTGTGTCTGGCTTCTTTCAGTTCTGACAATTTTGATATTCATCAATGTTATTGGGTATATTGGTGGTTTATTATTTTCTTATGGTTGAGAAGTATTCTATTGTATGAATATGCCATAATTGGTTTATATGTTCTCCTGTTGATGGACCTTTTGGGTTGTTTCCAGTTTGGGGCTATTATAAATAAAGTTGTCATGAACATTCATATAGAATTCTCTTCTGGACCTTTGTTTTAAACTCTCTTGGGTAAATATGTAAGGGTATAATTTCTAGGTCATGGGCTAAGTGTATATTTAATTTTGTAAGAAACTGACAAAGAGTTTTCCAAAAAAACTGTACCATTTAATATTCCTAACAGGAATGTATGAAAGGTCCAATTTTTCTACTTTCTCACTAACATTTGGTATAATTTCTCTTTAATTCTTCCCTTTTGGAGCAGGTGTGCAGAATGTGATTCTAGCAGGTGTGATATTCATTTGCATTTCCCTAATAATGCTGGGAACCTTTTTGTGTACATTTTCCACGATTTGAATGTCTTCTTTTGCAAAGTGTCTAAGTCTCTTTTTCACTTTTTTATTCTGTTATTTTCATTTTTATTTTCCATTTGTAAAACTTCTTTGTATATTCTGGATAAAACTGCTTTCTCAGCTCTTTATATATTCCCAGTCAGTGGCTTGTCTATTTATTGTCTTCGTGTTGTCTTTTGATTAGCAGAAGGTTTACATTTTCACGGTCTAATTTCTCATTTTTCTCTTTTATGGTTACTGGTTTCTTCCTGCTCCCTAAGAATATTTGCCTACCTCAATACTATGAAAATATTTGCCTATCTTTATTTTCTAAAGATTTATAGATTTAGATTGTGTGTTTACATCTTTAATCCTTCTTGAATTAATTTTCGGTTATCATGGGAAGTAGGATTTGTGTTTCATTGCTTTCCATATGCTTGATCCATTTTTAGAGCACTATTTATTAAAAAGATTGATACCTTGATAGAGAAAAAATTTACTGTGTAAGTGTGGGTCTATTTTTAAACTTTCTTTTCAGTTCACTGATCTATTAGCCCACTTATATGTCAGTACCACATTGTATTGATTACTATAGCTTCAGAATAAGTCTTAAAGTCAGGTAGTATAAATCTTTCAGCTTTTCACTTCTTTTTCAGATTTGTCTTGGCTATTCAAGCTCCTACATTTCCATATACATTTTAGAATTGGCTTGTAAGTTTCCTTTAATTAAAAAAAAAAAAAAAAAAAGACCTGCTGGGATTTTGACTGGGGTTTTATTTTAATAAAAAGTAAGTGTAGAATTTTGTTAAATATTTTTTGGACCTATTCAAGGTGATCATATTTTTTTCTTCTATTTTGTAAATTTGGCAAATTACACTGATTGTTTTTCAAATGTTAAACCAACCTTGCATTTCTGGAATTAACCTTGCTTGATCATGACGCATGGTCATCATCCTATCCTTTTCATAAACTGCTGGAATCAATTTGCTGATGATATATCAATATTTTAAAGAGATGTTGATCTGTAATTTTCTTTTCTTGTAATGTTTGTGTCAGGTTTTGGTATCACAGTTACATTGGCCTCATAAAACTAGTAGGGAGGTAATCCCTGTTTGTCTGTTTCCTGACAGAATTTGTATAAGGGAGGTACTATTTCTTGCTAAAAGATGTTATTATATTTACTAATCAAACCATTTGTGTCTGGATTTTGGGGAGAGGAGGAAAGAAGACTTTTTATTACATTTTCAGTTTGGGATTTTTTTTTTTAGTAGATACAGGGATATTTAAATCCACATGTTAATTTTGGTAATTTGTATTTTTCAGGACATTTTTCTATTTTATCTAAGTTGTATAATTTATTAGCATAATGTTGCTCATCATATTTCCTTATTACATTTTAATGTCTGTAGCACTCATAGCCCCTCTTTCCTTACTTTATATTTTCTCTTTCATTGATTTCTCTTATGTTTACTATTTCCTTCTTTACTCCTTTGCTAGCTTTTTTAGATGGAAATTTAGATCATTTTATGCCATTCTTCTTTGATAATGTAGATATTTAATGTTATATATATCTTTCTAAGTACTGCTTGAGCTGCATTTCACAAATTTTGATATGTTGTGTTTTAATTATCATTCTACTCAAAACATCTAATTTCTATTATACTTTATTTTAAACCTTAAATTATTTAGAAGTGTGTAGTTAATTTCCAAATAGTTGGGGCTTTTTAGAAATAATGTTGCTGATATGTAATTTAATCCCACCCTTGTCAGAAAACATATTCTTTATGATTTTAATACTTTTAATTAATTGAGACTAGTTTTATGGGCCAGCATATGGCCTATCTTGGTGAATTTTTCATGCTCACTTAAAAATAATGTGTGTTCTTTTGTTGTTGGATAGAGTGTTCTATGGATGTTAATTAAGTCAAGGTGGTTCGTAGTGTTGTCCAAATCTTCTATATTCTTGCTGATTTTTGCCTACATGTTCTATCCATTGTTAAGAGGAGGATATTAAAATTCCTGATGATGATTGTGTATTTATCTATTTCTCCATTCAGTTTTGTCAGTTTTTTGTTCATGTATTTTGAGGTTCTTGTATTTAGTGTATACACATTTATAATTTTATGTCTTCCTAAAGAGGTGACCCTTTTATTGTTTTGAAATGCCTCTCTTTACTTCTGGTAACACATTTTGCCTTGATGCCTGTTTTTAATCTACACACACCACCTTTCTTATTCTTATGGTTTACATTGTATACCTTTTCCCAATTTTCTTAGTCTGTTCAAGCTTACATAAGAAAAAAAAAAAAAAAAACATAGACTGGGGACTAAACAACAGAAATGTTCTGGAAGCTGAAAGTCCAAGATTAAGGTCCAGCAGGGTCAGTTTCTGGTGACAACTTTCTTCCTGGTTTGTAAATGGCACCTTCTTGCTCTGTCCACCTGTGGCAGAGGGAGAGAATCTCTGGTGTTTCTTCATTTTTTTATAAGGACACCAGTTATATTGGTGATTTTTATGCAGTATGACAATCTTTCCTTTTTAAATGGAGTGTTTAGTCTATTTATATTTAATGAAATCATCATTTTAGCTAGATTTAACTCTACTATATTCCTCTTTGTTTTCTAGTTTTTCTAGTCTTTTTTTTTTTTTTCTATTTTCCTCCTATCCTGCATTCTTAACTATCAGACCATACAGAAACAGGCTCTGAGCTGGATTTGGCCCATGGGCTATGGAATTTGCCTGCTTCTCCTTTAGTAAGTCAGTTGCCTTTTAAAAAAGAAAATGTAAAAAAAAAGATGTTTTTATATTTATCTTTTTCAATGCTCTTTCTTCGTTGATGCAAATGTGAATTTAAGCTGACATTATTTTCCTTCAGCCTAAATAACTTCCTTTAACATTTCTTGTACGACAGGTCCCATAAGTTCTCCCTGTTTTTAGTTATCTGAAAATGTTTTCTATTTTACCTTATTTTCAAAAGATATATTGCTGGATAGGGAAATCTGGGTTTCTTTCTTATTTTTTTTCTTTTCCTTCTTTCTGTCTTTAAAGTGTCATTTCATTGTCTACTGTCACACATTGTTCTGATAAGAAATCAGGCAAATTTATGTAATGTTTATGCAGTGTTTCTTTTCTGTCTGGCTCCTTGTGGTATGTAGAATCCTGAAGTACCTCCTCCCCACCAAGATTTGCTATCCTAATTCTTGGGACTGTGAATATGATGAGATACTGTGCTCTGACCACATTACGAGGCAAAAGGGATTTTGCAGATGTAATTAATGTTACTCATCAGTTGACTTTAAGTTAATCAAAAGGGGGATTACCTGGGTGGACCTGATGTAAATATGTGAGGTCTTTAAAAGCAGAGAATTTCTCCAGCTGGGAGGGGAAGAGGAAGAGAGATTCGATGTGTGAAGGAGTTGATGCATCATTGCTGGTACGGGAGATAGAAGGGACAATGTGAGAAGAAATGTAGGCGGTTTCTAGGAGCAGACAGTAGCCTCTGACTGACAGCTCTAAAGGAAACAAGGACCTCAGACCTACAACCACAAAAATCTGCTTCCTGCCAACAACCTGAATGAATCTGGAGTGGATTCTTCCCCACAGCTTCCAGATAAGAGCCCAGTCCAACCAACACCGTGATTTCAAACTTCTCAGATGCTGAGTAGAGAACCCAGTTCAGCCCACCTGGACCTCTGACCCAAAGAACTGAGAGATAATAAATGGGTATTGTTGTAAACCTCTATGCTTGTAGTGATTTGTTACACAGCAGTAGAAAACTAATAAACTCCTATCAAGATATTTCTCTTTATTGTCAGTTTTCAGGAGTTGGACTGTAATATTCTTAAGTGTGGCTTTCTTAGAATTTTCTTGTTTGAAGTTCAGTGAACTTTTTGAATCTGTAGGTTTATGTTTTTCATAAAATTTGGGAAATTTTCAGCCATTACTTCTTTGAAAAACTTTCCCCTCAGACTCTCTCTCTGCTCCTTTGAGCCTCCAACTGAGTGTATCCTAGACCATTTGACATCTCACAGATCTCTAAGGCTCTTTTTTGTTCCCTTCTTTCTTTTTTCAATCTTTTTCCTCCTTGTTTTTCAAATGTGATTATCTTTATTAATCTCCCTTCAAGTTCACTAAACATTTCTTCTGCCATCTCTAATCTGTTAATCTCATTCAATGAAATTTTCATTTCAGATATTGTACTTTGAAGTTGTAGAATTTCCTTTTGGCTTTTTAAAAAATGTGTTCCATTTCTCTGCTGAAATTACATACCTGTGCACACATTATGTCCATCATTTTTCATTAAGTCCTTGCACATATTTATTAAAGTCCTTATCTGCTAATTTCTGGACCATCTTACAGTCTGTTTGCATTGACTACTTTTTCTGATTGCGAGCCTCACTTTCCTCCTTTTTCAGCTATATAGTATTTTTTTCTTTTTTTAAGATTTAGTGTTGTAATTGATATATAAAAAGTTACACACATTTAATGTATACATTTTGATGAGTTTGAATATATGCATACACCTATGATATTATCACCACAATCAAGGTACTAAATATATTCATCACTTACAAAAATTTCCTTGCATTCTTTTCTGTTTTGTGTTTGTGTTGTGTGTGTGTCTGTGTCTATGGTAATAGCATTTAACATGATATCTATCCTCTTAACATATTTTAAAGTGTACAATACTGTTTTGTTAACTATTGATACAGCAGATCTCTAGAATGTATTCAATTGCATAACTAAAACTTTATGCCCATTAAATAACAATTCCAATTTTCCCCTCTCCCCACAACACCAACCCAAATGTCCATCGATAGATGAATGTATAAAGAAAATGTGTTATATACATACAATGGAATAGTATTCAGTCTTAAAAAAGAAGGAAATTCTGTCATTTATGACAACATAAATGAACCTGGAAAACATTAGACTAACTGAAATAAGGACAAATACTGCATAATTCCACTTAAATGAGGTATCTAAAATAATCAAATTCATAGAAATAGAGAATATATAGTAATTTAAAATTTTTATCCTGGATACTATGAAACATACACTGGAGGAAGTCTGGATTATGCTGTCTTCTTAAAGAATGTAGAATTTGTTCTGGCAGACATTTAAATATAACAGTATATGTATATGTAACTATAACTATAATTTAACAATACTGTATTGTATATTTGAAAGTTGCTAAGAGAGTAGATCTTAAAAGTTCTCTTCACAAGGAAAAAGTGTAACAATGTGAGGTGATGGATGTTAACTAAATTTGTTGTGGTAATCGTTTTGCAATATACATATATAAAATCATTATGGTGTACACCTTACACAAATACAAATGTTACCATCAATTATATCTCAATTAAACTGAAAAAAAGTTTTAAAAAATGACTGCCGGCTCATTTAGAGTCCCTCGGGCTTTGCTTTATTATTTATTTGGGTGGGATTCCTTAGGTTTTCTTCTTAGTCCAAGGGTGAGTCCCTTACTCAAGGGTGTGGTTTTTACTCTTAAGATATGGTCTTTTTGGGATCGAAGATGAATGACCAAGGAGTTCAGTGTAGTCCTGCACTCTGATTGAGCTGCAGTGTCCAATGTCTCCTAGACTTGAATAAACTCTGTTACCTGTTCTTTTATACCTCAACAGTCTTTGTTCAGTTCTCAGCCTCAGAGCAACTACTTTCTACTAGGTTTAAAATTATCTGGACTTGTATATGCACAGCCAAGCCTTTGGCCAAAGATCCACAGGGAAGCCTCATGTGGATTTGGAACAGTTTCTACATGGCTCTCTACATTCTGGTACCCTTTCTGACACGTTTCTAGTACTTTAGTAACTCTGAACTCTGACTTTTGTCCCACTCGTCTTACTTTGGACTACCCCTCCAAAAATTACCCGCAGGCAAAAAGCCAAGACAAATATGGGGCTCGACTCCTTCCTTTTCTAAAGGAGTACAGTTATGGGCTGCCTATTATCCAATCCCTAAAAAAAGTATTTTTCATATAGTTTTTCCAACTTTATAGTTGTTTGTGGTGAGAAGGCAAGTCTGGCATCAGTTATTCAATCATGGCTAGAAGCAAAAGTTGCCATATTTGCTCTTTCAGAATATTGCCTATGAATTAGGAGTATCCAAACTGCAGGCCATGGACTTGTGGAGTTAATAAAAGGAGGCTATCAATAAATATTGTCTAGTGACTGAATGAATAAAATTTATTACCCTGTTTGTCAGCCTTCTCCACTGTAAAGTTACTCTTTTTCCCGTTCTTCATACTGTCCTCTTTGGAAAAAGTCACTATGCACAGCCCACACTTGAGGAGTGGGGAGTCAACTCATTAGAAGCAGTGTAACTATATAAATTACTTGGAATTCTTCTGTATGGGAGAGTTTTCTTCTCTTCCCCATTTATTGCTGGACCTAATCATTGGTGTTCAGTCTGGAACTGATTATTTCTGTTTGGAAGACACTTGATGTAGACAAAGGGGCTTTAGGTATGTACTCGTATGCTGGGTTTGAGCCCTAGATCTCCCACGTGATTGTTCTGTGGCTTGTGGGATTTCTTTTGTCATTAATGCCCAATTTCTTCATATGTGAAGTGGGGATAATAATATTTACTTCTTATATTATCATAAAGTTAAGGAAGAAATGGGGAAAAGACCTTTAAAAAATCTTACATTTTTGTCTTCCTGCATCTCCTCTAGGTAAAGAGGAAGTGGGGTGGTTTAAAGAAATGGTATCTGAAAAGCAATAGTGAAAGTTATGTCTGAGAAAATATTCAGATAAAGAACAACAGATTAAATTACTGAAATGTGTGTATGTGTGTGGGTGTGTGTGGATGCGTGGGTGATGTCTTTAACAAACGTTTATACTGTCGGAAAAATCTAGACTATGTATTCAATTTTTACTTTTCAAGTTTTTGGCACTACTCACAGTTGAAGCCAGAGAGATAATTGGCTGTCTTCCTTCATTTGGTATCAACCATAAACTTGAAGATGATTATTAATTTATCTCTTAGCACTGCCATCTCTAAGATAAAGCAAGTACCACTTTTTTTAACCTTTCACCATATACTATATTGAAATTCTTTAGTAAATAGTCCTAAAATACATCCAAATTTTATAAATCCCTCTACTTCCTTGGAGTCTGGAATTAACGTACTTTTCTCATAGAAGTCTAACAGAAAGAAGATGTGTTCACTGAGAATGGTATACATAATTGGGATTTACAAAGATTGTCAACAACTGAAATAAATTCTAGTCTGAGAAGAGTTAGAGAATTATTATCACCCCAACACTTGATCTATCTGTTTTGATTAAAATAGAAAATAGGATAAGAAATTAAGATGTTGTAAATTTTCTTTTTGAAGGACAATGAAGTGTTTTGAACAATTACATCCCAGAGGGTTATCCTGGTAGAGAGAGAAAAACACAGGCCTAAGGGGTAAACAATTGTTTCCCTTAGATCAGGGCAAGAGAGATCCCCTGCTTTAGGCCTCTGCATTTTACAAGCCCTCAACTCTGGTCCTCCTCTATCTATACTTCACTATGACAAGCAGTCTGCAGGGCCAATAGAACATGCTCAGCCAGAGGCAGCACCCACTTCTCCACCACCACCACTAGACCAAGTTCTGCTTTGCTGGGATTCTGAAATGCACTGAGCAACAGTTATGAGCCAGCTTCCTTCACGCAAGCAGGCCTCTTGCCGTGGTCTGTGAGCCCAAAGGCAGACTCCATCTCTGGAAAGTGTACCCCTAGGCCTTAGAGTTGGCCAAGAGTGTATGAGGAGTGTAGATGGGGCTCGGACGTGCCTGGACATGCAGACTGGGTTGTCCAGAGGTATGCCTGGGAGGCCTGTAGTGGTGTGAGATGGAGCCGGGAATGAAAAATGGTGGTGAGCTGCAGACCAGGGGCTGTATGCTAGGGGTTAGGTCTTTTCAAGTGCTCCAAGGAGCACAAGAACTGACAACTTCATTCAAACTGAACATTTCAGGTTATGATGAGGTATGTTTGTCAAAGTAGACGTATACAACATATTTTATTTAACAATTTTTGAGCTTGATTAATAATGTTTAAGTGTACATGTCATGTAGCTTCCATAGGTACTCTTGCCTTGAGTCCAGAATATATTTGGGACAGCCTGAAAGTGACCCACACTTTATTTCTGGTCCTTCCACCAACCAGCACACGCTTAAAAAAATGACTTAAAATCTTAGGGTTCCACTTTTTGTATTTGTAAAAGTAAGTGCCTGATTTAGTTTCAGCATTATTTCTATCACTTATTAACTGTATAACTTTGAGCACATTGCACAAAACTCTGGGTCTCCGTCTTCTCATCTCTCAGATTTAAGGTTTAGATCAGGCAACTGTATGGTCTGTTTTAGTTCTACTCTTGGAAGACAATTTTAATTATTTATTAGACATCAGACAATTTTTATGTAGATATTTTGTTAAAAGAAGGAAGCATGTTAGAATAATAGCTAAAGCTGATAAAAGTTGCCCTGCATTAAATCAAGTTCTTTCTTCCTTGCCATGCCCTCTCTGCTGGTTCATAGTTACCTGATAGCTCAGTTTTGTTTTAAGTTAAAATTACAATTGAAAAATATGGCTCAAGGTCAAAAATCAATTAAATGGAAATTAGTTATTTGTTTTAAAAGTTCAGGTAATATTTTACACCATGAGTCTGTTGGATGACAGTTGATATGGATTAATCAGCAACCTGCTTTCTCTTTTGATCATGACTCAAATCTGCTCTGGACAGGAGTGGTAATAAGGAAATAATTATGAGCCATTTCCTTGGAGTGGTGCACTTGGAAAGCTTTGGATAAAAAGCCTCTCTGAATGCAAAGTGGAGCCTTGTTGTTATGTAGAAAAATCAGATTAATGGTCTCAATCCATGTCTTAGAGCACATAGGGCAGCTCCTGATCAGTCACATCAATCCTTCTCTGCCCTTTATTATTCATTGATTACCTGTGAGGCAAAGGTTGATATGTTACCTTTTGTTTTACAAGGGGAGAGGAGAGCCAGTGATATTTTCTGGGCTATGCAATGGGCTGCAAACTCTGGAGTTGTGTGTTCTACCTCTAGTTTTCTCTTGAACTATTAGATAGCCTACGAAAATCATAGAATTTAGTCTCAAAGGGTTAAGCTAATTGCGGCAATAATTCCTAGGGGAGAAACAGGAAGAGTATTCCAACTGCAGCCACAGGGACCACAGGGATGGATCATGGTAAAATCTTATGTCCTCAGACTTTGTTTCTGAACAACAGGTGTCAACTTCAAATTTTCTCTCTACCATTTGGTTAACCTATAAAATTAGCTTTTACTTCTATTTCACTGAAATATTGTAATGCATAAGAATGATTAACAACACTTAAACCACCACTTAAAAGGCTCACATGCAGACTCACTTGCCCCAGTATCTGTCACAAGAGGGATAATTTGGGAGTTTCCCTGGTGGCACAGTGGTTAAGAATCTGCCTGTCAATGCAGGGGAAACAGTCCGAGCCTTATTCCGGGAATATCCCTCATGCCATGGAGCAACTAAGCCCTTGTACCACAACTACTGAGCCCACGCTCTAGAGCCCACAAGCCACAACTACTGAGCCCACGTGCCACAAGTACTGAAGCCCGCATGCCTGGAGCCCGTGCTCTGCAACAAGAGAAGCCACTGCAATGAGAAGACTGTGCACCACAACAAAGAGTAACCCCCACTTGCCGCAACTGGAGAAAGCCCAAACGCAGCAACAAAGACCCACACAGCCAAAAATAAATAAATAAAATAAATAGATATATTTTTTTTTAAAAAAAGAGGGACAATTTGAAGGGTGCCTGGACCGTGTGTGAAG
The DNA here is from genome assembly GCF_028023285.1 of Balaenoptera ricei. Lineage (NCBI taxonomy): Eukaryota > Metazoa > Chordata > Mammalia > Artiodactyla > Balaenopteridae > Balaenoptera > Balaenoptera ricei. The sequence continues at coordinate 32,499,946 of NC_082643.1, forward strand.
GAGATTCACTTGCTGTCTTGGGGCTTCTGTTGGAAGGCAGGAATCAGCTGGGACTCTCTATAGGGAAAAAGGCACTGGTAGGTGCCATCTTGGAGTTCTCTCTCTGCCTTGCTGGTGCTGGCACTGGCAGGCACCACTTTGGCCCTCTCCCTCTAACCTGCCAGTGACAGTGAGGGCTCCCCACCCCGCTGCACCACAGCCATGACCCCACCATAGCAGGCAGTCACACACAGCTCACACATGGAATGCCTTTTGAGTGCCTGGCTCTGGAAGCTACAGAGGATAGCATTTCTGGACCTCACAGTTCATCTCCTATACAAAGACACTGCTTCAAGACTGGAAGAAGTAGCTGTTTCACCTAATACATAAAAACAAACACAGAGAGTCAAACAAAATGAGGAGACAGAAAATCCTTTTCCAAAGGAAAAAATAAAATAAGACCTTAATGAAACAGAGATAATAATCTACCTAATAAAGAGTTCAAAGTAATGGTGATAAAGATTCTAACCAAACTGAGGAGAAGAATGGATGAAAACAGTGAGAACTTCAACAGAGACATGTAAAATGTGGGACAGTGCCAAACAGATCATAGAGCTGAAGAATACAATAGCTGAATTGGAAAATACAAATAGGGGTTAAACAGCATACTAGATGAAGTAAAAGATTGGATTAGCAATCTGGAAGACAGGGCAGTAGAAATAACACAAACAGAAAAGCAAAAACAAAAACAAAAACCCAGAAATTTTAATAAGTGAAGACAGCTTAAGGGACCAGTGGGACAAAATCAAACAGAATAACAGCCACATTATAGGGGTCTGAAAAGGAGAAGAAAGAGGGAAAGGGGCAAAAATTTTATTTGAAGAAATAATGGCTGAAAACTTTCCTAATCTGGGGATGGAAAGACATCCAGGTCCAGTAAGCAGAGTTCCAAATAGGTAAACCCTAAGAGATCCACATCAAGGCACATTATAATTAAAATGTCAAAAGTTTAAGAAAAAGAATCTTAAAAACGTTGTTACATACAGGATACCTCCATAAGACTATCAGCTGTTTTTGAGCAGAACATTGCAATCCAGAAGAGTGTGAAATGATATAATCAAAGTACTGACAAGAGAAAAAACAAAAACAAAAACTTCTAACCAACAATATGCTACCCCATAAGGTTATCATTCAGATGGAAGGAGAGACTAACAGTTTTCCAGACAAGCAAGGGATAAAGGAGGTCATCACCACTAAACAGACAATACAAAAAATGTTAAAGGAACTTCTTTAAGCTAAAATGAAAAAGTACTAAGTAGTAACAAGAAAACATACAAAAGTAAAAATCTCACTGTTGAAGGCAAGTATATGGTAATGCTAGGGGATTAACCAATTACAAATCTAGGATGAAGGTTAAAAGAAAAAGTAGTAAAATTAACTCTAACTATAATAATTAGTTAAGGGATACACAAAACCATATAAAGTATTACATCAAAAACATAACAGGTGGGGATGGGTCAAAATGTAGTGTTTTTAAGAATATAATCATAACACTAAAAACTGTCACCAAGCTACAACAGAAGAAAACTAGAGAAGAAGAAAGGAACAGAGAGAAACTATGAAAACAGCCAGAGGGACTTCCCTGGTGGTGCAGTGGTTAAGAATCCACCTGCCAATGCAGGGGACATGGGTTTGAGCCCTGGGCAGGGAAGATCCCACATGCTGCAGAGCAACTAAGCCTGTGTGCCACAACTACTGAGCTGCACTCTAGAGCCCACAAGCCACAACTACTGAGCCCATGTGCCACAACTACTGAAGCCCACGTGACTAGAGCCTGTGCTCTGCAACAAAGAGAAGTCATCACAGTGAGAAGCCTGCACACCACAACAAAGAGTAGCCCCTGGGGCTTCCCTGGTGGCACACTGGTTGAGAATCTGCCTGCCAATGCAGGGGACACGGGTTCGAGCCCTGGTCTGGGAAGATCCCACATGCAGCGGAGCAACTGGGCCCGTGAGCCACAATTACTGAGCCTGCGCGTCTGGAGCCTGTGCTCCACAACAAGAGAGGCCGCGATAGTGAGAGGCCCGCGCACCGCGATGAAGAGTGGCCCCCACTCGCTGCAACTGGAGAAAGCCCTCGCACAGAAGCGAAGACCCAACACAGCCAAAAATAAAAAAAAATAAAAAAAAAAAGAGTAGCCCCCACTCGCCGCAACTAGAGAAAGCCCATGTGCAGCAATGAAGACCTAATGCAGCCAATAATTAATTAATTAATTAATTAATTAATGGAAAAAAACCCAGCCAGAAAACAATTAAAATGGCAATATGTGCATACTTATCAATAATTACTTTAAATTTAAATGGACTAAACTCTCCAATAATAAAACATAGAATAGCTAAATGGACAAAAAAAAAATAAGACCTATCTATATGTTGCCTACCAGAGACTCACTTCAGCTCTAAGGACACATACAAATTGAAATTGAAGGGAAATATATATTCTATGCTAATAGATATAAAAAGAAATCTGCCATCCTTACTTATGTCAGACAAAGTAGACCTCAAAACAAAGACTGTACTAAAGGCAAAAAAAAAAAAAATAGAAGCATTGCATAATAATAAAGGATTCAATCCAACAAGAGAATATAGCATTTGTAAATACTGTATTTATGCATAGGAATACCTAAATATATAAAGCAAATACTAACAGTAGACCTACAGGGTGAAATTAATGGCAGTACAATAATAGAAGAGGACATCAATACCCTACTTACACCAATAGATAGATCATCCAAACAGAAAAGCAGTTAGGAAAAGTCAGGATGAAAGACACATTAGACCAGATAGATCTAATAGATATTTATAGAACATTCTATTCAAAAGCAGTAGAATAAACATTCTTCTCAACTGCACTTGGAACATTCTCCAGAGTAAATCATACATTAGGCCACATAGCAAGTCTCAACAAGTTAAAGAAGATTGAATCATATCAAGCATATTTTCCAACCACAAAGGTATGAAACTAGAAATCAATTACAGGAAGAAAACTGGAAAAAAACCCACAAATATGTGGAGATTAAGCAACATGCTACTGAATAACCAAAAGTTCAACAAAGAAATCAAAAGAGAACTCAAAAAACATCTTGAGAGAAATGAAAATGGAAATACAGCATACCAAAATGTATGGGATACAGCAAAAGCAGTTTTAAGAGGGAAGTTTGTAGTAATAAAAGCCTACCTCAAGCAAAAGGAAAAATATCAAATAAGCAATCTAAGTTTACACCTAAAGGAACTGGAAAAAGAAGAATGAAGCCCAAAGTCAGTAGAAGGAGGGAAATAATAAAGACGGAGCAGATATAAATGAAACAGAGACTGAAATACAGAAAAGATCAATGAAACTAAATCTGGTTCTTTAAAAAGGTAAAGAAAATGGACAAACCTTTAGCTAGACTCACCCAAAAAATAAAATAAAATAAAAAGTAGGGGTGGGCTCAAATATATGAAATCAGAATTGAAAGAGGAACAGTTACAACTGATATCACAGGAATTCAAAGGATTAAAGAGATTTCTATGACAAAGGAGGCAAGAATATACAAGGGGAAAAGGACAATATCTCCAACAATGGTGTTGGGAAAACTGGGCAGTCACAAGCAAAAGAATGAAACTAGACCATTATATAATACACAAAAAATTAACTGAAAATTGATTAAAAGACTTGAATGTAATACCTGAAACTGTAAAACTGTTGGAAGAAAATGTAAGTGGTAAGCTCCTTGACATTGGTCTTGGTGTTGAATTTTTGGATCTGACTCTAAAAGCAAAGGCAATGAAAGCAAAAATAAACAAGTGAAACTACCTCAAACTAAAGAGGTTCTACAGAGCAAAGGAACCATCAACAAAATGAAAAGGCAACCTACTGAAAGGGACAAAATATTTGCAAATTTTATATCTAATAAGGGGTTAGTATCAAATATATATATAAGAACTCAATAGCAAAAAACCCATATATTCAAATAAAAAATGGTCAGAAGACCTAAATAGACATTTTTTCAAAGAAGATAAGCAGATGGCCAACAGGCACAAGAAAAGATGTTCAACATCACTAATCATTAAGGAAATGCAAATCAAAACCACGAGATATCACCTCATACCTATTAGAATGGCTATTATCAAATAGACAAGAAATAACCTGTGTTGGAGAGGATGTGGAGAAAAGTGAACCCCCATACACTGCTGGTGAGAATGTAAGTTGGTGCGGCCCGCTATGGAAAAACAGTAGGAAAGTTCCCCCCCCAAAAAATTAAAAATAGAACTACCATATGATCCAGCTGTATTAACTCTGGGTATTTAATCAGAGAAAACAAAAATACTAATTCAAAAAGGTATATGCACCTCAGTGTTCATTGCAGCATTAATTACTATAGCCAAGATATGCAAACAACTTAAATGTCCATCAATGGATGAATGGATAAAGAAGATGTGGGGTGTGTGTGTGTGTGTATATATATGTATATATACATATACATATATATATATACACACACAGTGGAATCCTACTCAGCCATAAAAAAAAGAAATCTTGCCATTTGTGACAACATGGATGGAAAGAAGTCACACAGTGAAAGACAAATACCATACAATTTCACTTTATGTGAAATCTGAAAAACAAAACAAACCAATAAAACAAAAAAAACTCATAGATACACAGAACTGATTGGTGGTTATCAGAGGAGAAGAGGTTTGCCAGATGAACAAAATGGGTGAACGGGGTTAATTTTATGATGACGCATAGTAACTAGACTTATTATTGTGATCATTTTGTTGTGTACACAAAGATCAAATTATTGTGTTGTATACATGAAACTAATATAAATTTGTATACCAATTATACCTCAATGTAAAATTAATTAATTAATTAATTTTTAAAAACCCAAATAATGAGAATATTGTTCACCTTACTGCTTGGTTGGGAGTGAGGGGGGGAGCAGTGAGGGAGGGGAGGGAGAGCTGAATTCAATAGTGTTCTTTCAAAGGTAAATAGAGGGATTTTGCAGCCTACTCAAATTTAATTAAAAATAAATGTGGAAAATTGTTTTAAAAGATTGTACACAGTGATTATCTCAAATTACCATGGGAAATACAGAAACGCCTCATTAAAAAACACATTTAGACTTTTTTATGTATACACTCCATCATTTATATTCTAGCTTAGAAAAACCTCCTCACTTCTAAAAAAAAATAAATAGCTGAAATATGTCATCATCATTTTTATGTATCCCAGAATCTTATGTATGTGTGTTCTGATGATTTTTGTATACATCTACGTCATAGAAATCATTTTAAAGGAAAACTGCAAAGCTTTGTGAAAATGAATCAAAACCACTGGACAATTAAAGGATTACAGAATTATTCACAGAAGTGAAACCAGCAATAAGATTGAGTCAATCCTGGGTAACCTACAAAAATTAGGCTGGGTGGATATCATGATGCTGCTTCCCTGTGTAATTTCTTGGCATCAGGCAGAGGTTTTACCTCTTCCCAATTCTATGCTATGTTTGCACACTACTTGAATATCTTGATGTTTTTAACTGAAAGATTTAGTTGAACAAAAAATATAAATTTTACTGATGTTTTTGTCATTGAGTTGAAGAATAGCTTGGTAGTGTATAACCATATCATAGAGCTACACAAAGTCAGGCTTTCCTCAAAAGCCAAAAAAGAAATACTTAGGTAATTTCTGCATTTTCCTTTCTGATCCTAAAGAGACCAAACATCTCAAATGTAGTTGACTAGTTGAAGATGTGAGCAAGAGGTTATGGAGTAGACATGATGTGGAAAATCAATCAATCAATAAAAAATTTTGATTGCTGGAGTAATTTGTTCCACATTTTAAAGAATGTAAACTTCATTTCTGTGGTTTCACAGAGAAAAGATATCTATTATTAATAGGCATGAATAGCTTTAGAGTCAAGCCTGAATGACAGTGCAGAAAAAATAATGGCACTGTACAATTAAATTATTGTTCCTAATAACATATTGCTTCCTTTTAATTATGTTGTTTGTGATGATGACTTTTTATGAGCCAGATTATCTATGACATATTTCTTCCTTGAAATTCCCCAAATTAGAAGCAAGGTAGGGGGAGGAGAGAAGATGGCGGAAGAGTAAGACGCGGAGATCACCTTCCTTCCCACAGATACAGTAGAAATACATCTACACGTGGAACTGCTCCTACAGAACACCCACTGAACGCTGGCAGAAAACGTCAGACCTCCCAAAAGGCAAGAAACTCCCCCCGTACTTGGGTAGGGCAAAAGAAAAAAGAAATAACAGAGACAAAAGAATAGGGACGGCACCTGCACCAGTGGGAGGGAGCTGTGAAGGAGGAAAGATTTCCACGCACTAGGAGCCCCTTCGCGGGCAGAGACTGCGGGTGGCAAAGGGGGGAAGCTTCGGAGCCACGGAGGAGAGCGCAGCCACAGGGGTGCGGAGGGCAAAGCGGAGAGATTCCCGCACTTCCCGCACGGAGGCTCGGCGCTGACCAGCACTCACCAGCCCGAGAGGCTTGTCTGCTCAGCCGCCGGGGCGGGTGGGGCTGGGAGCTGAGGCTCGGGCTTCGGTCGCAGGGAGAGGACTGGGGTTGGCGGCGTGAACACAGCCTGAAGGGGTTAGTGCACCACAGCTAGCCGGGAGGGAGTCCGGGAAAAAGTCTGCAGCTGCCGAAGAGGCAAGAGACTTTTTCTTCCCTGTTTCCTGGTGCGCGAGGAGAGGGGATTCAGAGCGCCGCCTAAACGAACTTCAGAGACGGGCGCGAGCCGCAGCTAACAGCGCGGATCCCGTAGCAACAGGGGCGCAGAGGGAAAAACGGAGAGACTCCCGCACAGAGGCTCGGCGCCGAGCAGCGCTCACCAGCCCGAGAGGCTTGTCTGCTCAGCCGCCGGGGCGGGCGGGGCTGGGAGCGGAGGCTCGGGCTTCGGTCGGATCGCAGGGAGAGGACTGGGGTTGGCGGCGTGAACACAGCCTGAAGGGGTTAGCGCACCACAGCTGGCTGGGAGGGAGACCGGGAAAAAGTCTGCAGCTGCCGAAGAGGCAAGAGACTTTTTCTTGCCTCTTTGTTTCGCGGCACGCAAGGAGAGGGGATTCAGAGCGCCACCTAAACGAACTCCAGAAACTGGTGCGAGCCGCGGCTATCAGCGCGGACCCCAGAGACGGGCGTGAGACGCTGGGGCTGCTGCTGCCGCCTCCAAGAAGCCTGTGTGCGAGCACAGGTCACTCTCCACACCACCCCTCCCGGGAGCCCGTGCAGCCCGCCACTGCCAGGGTCCCGTGATCCAGGGACAACTTCCCCGGGAGAACGCACTGCGCGCCTCAGGCTGCTGCAACGTCACGCCGGCCTCTGACGCCGCAGGCTCGCCCCGCCTCCTCTGTACCCCTCCCTCCCTGCGGCCTGGGTGAGCCAGAGCCCCCGAAGCAGCTGCTCCTTTAACCCCGTCCTGTCTGGGCGGGGAACAGACGCCCTCAGGCGACCTACACGCAGAGGTGGGTCCAAATCCAAAGCTGATCCCCAGGAGCTGTGCGAACAGAGAAGAGGAGGGGAAATCTGTCCCAGCAGCCTCAGAAGAAGCGGATTAAAACTCCACAAACAACTTGATGTGCCTGCATCTGTTGAATACCTGAATAGACAACGAATCATCCCAAATTCAGGAGGTGGACTTTGGGAGCAGGATATATTAATTTTTCCCCTTTTCCTTTTTTTTTTGTGAGTGTATATGTATATGCTTCTGGGGGAGATTTTGTCTGTATAGCTTTGCTTTACAATAGCTTTATTTTACTTCACTATATTATAGCTTCTTTCTTTCTTTTCTTTCTTTCTTTCTTTCTTTCTTTCTTTCCTTCCTTCCTTCCTTCCTTCCTTTCTTTCAATTTTTTCTCCCTTTTACTCTGAGCCGTGTGGACGAAAGGCTCTTGGTGCTTCAGCCAGGCATCAGGGCCGTACCTCGGAGGTGGGAGAGCCAACTTCAGGACACTGGTCCACAAGAGACCTCCCAGCTCCATGTAATACCAAACGGCAAAAATCTCTCAGAGATCTCCATCTCAACATCAAGACCCAGCATTACTCAATGACCAGCAAGCTACAGTGCTGAACACCCTATGCCAAACAACTAGCAAGACAGGAACACAGCCTCATCCATTAGCAGAGAGGCTGCCTAAAATCATAATAAGGCCACAGACACCCCAAAATACACCACCAGACGTGGACGTGCCCACCAGAAAGACAAGATCCAGCCTCATCCACCAGAGCTCAGGCACTAGTTCCCTCCACCAGGAAGCCTACACAACCCACTGAACCAACCTTAGCCACTGGGGACAGATACCAAAAACAACGGGAACTACAAACCTGCAACCTGTGATAAGGAGACCCCAAACACAGTAAGATAAGCAAAATGAGACGACAGAAAAACACACAGCAGATGAAGGAGCAGGGTCAAAACACACTAGACTTAACAAATGAAGAGGAAATAGGTAGTCTACCTGAAAAAGAATTCAGAATAATGATAGTAAGGATGATCCAAAATCTTGGAAATAGAATAGACAAAATGCAAGAAGCATTTAACAAGGACGTAGAAGAACTAAAGAGGAATCAAGCAATGATGAAAAACACAATAAATGAAATTAAAAATACTCTAGATGGGATCAATAGCAGAATAACTGAGGCAGAAGAAAGGATAAGTGACCTGGAAGATAAAATGGAGGAAATAACTACTGCAGAGCAGGATAAAGAAAAAAGAATGAAAAGAACTGAGGACAGTCTCAGAGACCTCTGGGACAGCATTAAACGCACCAACATTCGAATTATAGGGGTCCCAGAAGAAGAAGAGAAAAAGAAAGGGACTGAGAAAATATTTGAAGAGATTATAGTTGAAAACTTCCCTAATATGGGAAAGGAAATAGTTAATCAAGTCCTGGAAGCACAGAGAGTCCCATACAGGATAAACCCAAGGAGAAACACGCCAAGACACATATTAATCAAACTGTCAAAAATTAAATATAAGGAAAACATATTAAAGGCAGCAAGGGAAAAAAAACAAATAACACACAAGGGAATCCCCATAAGGTTAACATCTGATCTTTCAGTAGAAACTCTGCAAGCCAGAAGGGAGTGGCAGGATATACTTAAAGTGATGAAGGAGAAGAACCTACAACCAAGATTACTCTACCCAGCAAGGATCTCATTCAAATGTGATGGAGAAATTAAAACCTTTACAGACAAGCAAAAGCTGAGAGAGTTCAGCACTACCAAACCAGCTTTACAACAAATGCTAAAGGAACTTCTCTAGGCAAGAAACACAAGAGAAGGAAAACACCTACAATAACAAACCCAAAACATTTAAGAAAATGGGAATAGGAACATACATATCGATAATTACCTTGAATGTAAATGGATTAAATGCTCCCACCAAAAGACACAGGCTGGCTGAATGGATACAAAAACAAGACCCATATATATGCTGTCTACAAGAGACCCACTTCAGACCTAGAGACACATACAGACTGAAAGTGAGGGGATGGAAAAAGATATTCCATGCAAATGGAAATCAAAAGAAAGCTGGAGTAGCAATTCTCATATCAGACAAAATAGACTTTAAAATAAAGACTATTACAAGAGACAAAGAAGGACACTATATAATGATCAAGGGATCGATCCAAGAGGAAGGTATAACAATTGTAAATATTTATGCACCCAACATAGGAGCACCTCAATACATAAGGCAAGTACTAACAGCCATAAAAGGGGAAATCGACAGCAACACAATCATAGTAGGGGACTTTAACACCCCACTTTCACCAATGGACAGATCATCCAAAATGAAAATAAATAAGGAAACACAAGCTTTAAATGATACATTAAACAAGATGGACTTAATTGATATTTCTAGGACATTCCACCCAAAAACAACAGAATACACATTTTTCTCAAGTGCTCATGGAACATTCTCCAGGATAGATCATATCTTGGGTCACAAATCAAACCTTGGTAAATTTAAGAAAATTGAAATCGTATCAAGTATCTTTTCCGACCACAACGCTATGAGACTAGATATCAATTACAGGAAAAGATCTGTAAAAAATACAAACACATGGAGGCTACACAATACATTACTTAATAATGAAGTGATTACTGAAGAAATCAAAGGGGAAATCAAAAAATACCTAGAAATAAATGACAATGGAGATACGACGACCCAAAACCTATGGGACGCAGCAAAAGCAGTGCTAAGAGGGAAGTTTATAGCAATACAAGCCTACCTCAAGAAACAGGAAACATCTCGAATAAACAACCTAACCTTGCACCTAAAGCAATTAGAGAAAGAAGAACAAAAAAACCCCAAAGCCAGCAGAAGGAAAGAAATTATAAAGATCAGGTCAGAAATAAATGAAAAAGAAATGAAGGAAACAATAGCAAAAATCAATAAAACTAAAAGCTGGTTCTTTGAGAAGATAAACAAAATTGATAAACCATTAGCCAGACTCATCAAGAGAAAAAGGGAGAAGACTCAGATCAATAGAATTAGAAATGAAAAAGGAGAAATAACCACTGACACTGCAGAAATACAAAAGATCATGAGAGATTACTACAAGCAACTCTATGCCAATAAAATGGACAACCTGGAAGAAATGGACAGATTCTTAGAAATGCACAAACTGCCGAGACTGAACCAGGAAGAAATAGAAAATATGAACAGACCAATCACAAGCACTGAAATTGAAACTGTGATTAAAAACCTTCCAACAAACAAAAGCCCAGGACCAGATGGCTTCACAGGTGAATTCTATCAAACATTTAGAGAAGAGCTAACACCTATCCTTCTCAAACTCTTCCAAAATATTGCAGAGGGAGGAACACTCCCAAACTCATTCTACGAGGCCACCATCACCCTGATACCAAAACCAGACAAAGATGTCACAAAGAAAGAAAACTACAGGCCAATATCACTGATGAACATAGATGCAAAAATCCTCAACAAAATACGAGCAAACAGAATCCAACAGCACATTAAAAGGATCATACACCATGATCAAGTGGGGTTTATCCCAGGAATGCAAGGATTCTTCAATATACGCAAATCAATCAATGTGATACACCATATTAACAAATTGAAGGAGAAAAAACATATGATCATCTCAATAGATGCAGAGAAAGCTTTTGACAAAATTCAACACCCATTTATGATAAAAGCCCTGCAGAAAGTAGGCATAGAGGGAACTTTCCTCAACATAATAAAGGCCATATATGACAAACCCACAGCAAACATCGTCCTCAATGGTGAAAAACTGAAACCATTTCCACTAAGATCAGGAACAAGACAAGGTTGCCCACTCTCACCACTATTATTCAACATAGTTTTGGAAGTGTTAGCCACAGCAATCAGAGAAGACAAAGAAATAAAAGGAATCCAAATTGGAAAAGAAGAAGTAAAGCTGTCACTATTTGCAGATGACATGATACTATACATAGAGAATCCTAAAGAGGCTACCAGAAAACTCCTAGAGCTAATCAATGAATTTGGTAAAGTAGCAGGATACAAAATTAATGCACAGAAATTGCTTGCATTTCTATACACTAATGACGAAAAATCTGAAAGTGAAATTAAGAAAACACTCCCGTTTACCATTGCAACAAAAAGAATAAGATATCTAGGAATAAACCTACCTAAGGAGACAAAAGACCTGTATGCAGAAAATTATAAGACACTGATGAAAGAAATTAAAGATGATACAAATAGATGGAGAGATATACCATGTTCCTGGATTGGAAGAATCAACATTGTGAAAATGACTCTACTACCCAAAGCAATCTACAGATTCAATGCAATCCCTATCAAACTACCACTGGCATTTTTCACAGAACTAGAACAAAAAATTTCACAATTTGTATGGAAACACAAAAGACCCCGAATAGCCAAAGCAATCTTGAGAACGAAAAATGGAGCTGGGGGAATCAGGCTCCCTGACTTCAGACTATACTACAAAGCTTCAGTAATCAAGACAGTTTGGTACTGGCACAAAAACAGAAATATAGATCAATGGAACAGGATAGAAAGCCCAGAGATAAACCCACACACATATGGTCACCTTATCTTTGATAAAGGAGGCAAGCATATACAGTGGAGAAAAGACAGCCTCTTCAATAAGTGGTGCTGGGAAAATTGGACAGGTACATGTAAAAGTATGAAATTAGAACACTCCCTGACACCATACACAAAAATAAACTCAAAATGGATTAAAGACCTAAGTGTAAGGCCAGACACTATCAAACTCTTAGAGGAAAACATAGGCAGAACACTCTATGACATACATCACAGCAAGATTCTTTTTGACCCAGCTCCCAGAGAAATGGAAATAAGAACACAAATAAACAAATGGGACTTAATGAAACTTAAAAGCTTTTGCACAGCAAAGGAAACCATAAACAAGACCAAAAGACAACCCTTAGAATGGGAGAAAATATTTGCAAATGAAGCAACTGACAAAGGATTAATCTCCAAGATTTACAAGCAGCTCATGCAGCTCAATAACAAAAAAACGAACAACCCAATCCAAAAATGGGCAGAAGACCTAAATAGACAATTCTCCAAAGAAGATATACAGATGGCCTACAGACACATGAAAGAATGCTCAACATCATTAATCATTAGAGAAATGCAAATCAAAACTACAATGAGATATCATCTCACACCAGTCAGAATGGCCATCATCAAAAAATCTAGAAACAATAAATGCTGGAGAGGGTGTGGAGGAAAGGGATCACTCTTGCACTGTTGGTGGGAATGTCAATTGATACAGCCACTATGGAGAACAGTATGGAGGTTCCTTAAAAAACTACAAATAGAACTACCATACGACCCAGCAATCCCACTACTGGGCATATACCCTGAGAAAACCATAGGTCAAAAAGTGTCATGTACCACAATGTTCATTGCAGCTCTATTTACAATAGCCAGGACCTGGAAGCAACCTAAATGTCCATCGACAGATGAATGGATAAAGAAGATGTGGCACATATATACAATGGAATATTACTCAGCCATAAAAAGAAATGAAATGGAGGTATTTGTAATGAGGTGGATGGAGTTAGAGTCTGTCATACAGAGTGAAGTAAGTCAGAAAGAGAAAAACAAATACAGTATGCTAACACATATATACGGAATCTAAGGAAAAAAAAAAAAAAAAAAAAAAAAAAGGCCATGAAGAACCTAGTGGCAAGACGGGAATAAAGACACAGACCTACTAGAGAATGGACTTGAGGATATGGGGAGGGGGTGGGGTGAGATGTGACAGGGTAAGAGAGTGTCATGAACATATATACACTACCAAATGTAAAATAGATAGCTAGTGGGAAGCAGCCGCATAGCACAGGGAGATCAGCTCGGTGCTTTGTGACCACCTAGAGGGGTGGGATGGGGAGGGTGGGAGGGAGGGAGATGCAAGAGGGAAGAGAAATGGGAACATATTGTATATGTATAACTGATTCACTTTGTTATAAAGCAGAAGCTAACACACTATTGTAAGGCAATTATACTTCAATAAAGATGTTAAAAAAAAAAAAAAAAAAAAAAGAAATTCCCCCAAATTATCAGCGTATATGATGAATATAATATGCATACAAGTGAAACTGTAAAATATTAATCACTAAAAAAATTTCCTTCTTAGGTAGAACTATGCATAGACAATTTTATCACTAGCAGGGTGCCTTGGGGAATAAAGTTTTCTAAGCAATTATTATCTTTTGTGCCAACAGCTGCTTTTTTATGCACTATAGTGTTAACAGAACTCTAGAGATCAGTGATAGAAAATTTCAGAGACTAGCAAAATGTATTGTTTCTTTTTTCACCCTTGGTAACTCTGTGCTAGGGATTGTATTTGTCCTGGGGTATTATTTGCTTAGTCAACTCAGACTCGGGCAAGTTGTCTGCCTCTTGCAGTTTATCTGAGGCAAGTTTTTCTTTCAAGTATTTACAGACAGTTAACACCTGCCAGGGAAATTAACTGCTTGGTTAACATCTTACATTGGCTCTATGAACCCAAACTTTCTAAAGACTAAAACCTAAATGGTAGAATTTGAAATTGAAGTACTTCCCTACATTAGCTATGGTGGAGGAAGTTTCAAAGGGAAAGATACACTGTGCTTCGGATGTTGCTTTGGACCAATATTATACCTTGCTTTGGGGGCACAGCTAAAGGATTGGCATAAGGGGAGGAATTGGGAATAACCAGGAACATGTCCCCCCTCATCAAACATTTGACTTTCTCCTTCAACTAATTCATCTACAAAATATGCATTCAGTAAAAGGAATATAAGCAACAGAAAATATTTAAAGGTGGAACCCACTCAAAACAGGGCATGACAAAACTATCCAAGGAAGATCTGAATAAACACCACCTTAGCAAGAGATCTTTATGAGAAAGCAGTCAAACCATCAGGCAATGTAGAGACCTGTATGTGCTTTCCAGCTCTTCCTGAATCAAAGTGTCATAGAATACCACATGACCATTTGATTGGCTAAGGTAAAACAAAATCTGACAATACCATGTGCTGGTGAGGATGTGGATCAATGGATTTCTTGCACATTACTGGTGGCACTGTAAACACAGAACCACAATTGACAGTAATTTCACATTATTTACCAAGTTGAAGGTACAAGTGACCTATGACCAAACAGTTCCATCCATGGATAAATACCTAATAGAAATGCACACCTAAATATTAAAAATATGTACAAGAATTTTCACAGTAACATTATTGTAGTATCCCCAAATGGAAGACAATCTAAATGTACATCAGCAATAAAATAAATTAAATTGTGCTATTTTTAATAAGGCAAAGTTCTGTAACCAATAAAATTAAAAATAAACTCAAAGCATATAAAATAATATAGATGATTCTTACATACATAATACTGACCCCACATAACAAGACCCCAAATTATATATCTAGATAAGACTTTATTCTTATAAAATTCAAAACAGACTAAACAAAATTATATTCTTTACTGATGGATGACAGGAGATAAATGTATGTATATCACAAAAGTCAAGGAGGTGGTTATTACTGTACAGGAAACAATGAAATAGTAACTCAAAGAGTGGATCTGGGTAGGTTTAGGGGTGTTGGCAATGATCTATTTTTTAAGCTATGCAATAGTATATGGGTGTTCACTTTATTTGTTTAATTGTATATTTATGTTTTGTGCCTTTTTTTCTGAATGAATACTACTTTTCTCAGTTAAAAAGAAAAGCATCAAGAAAGACTTTATAGTATGATTTAATGCTTTTTTAGGAGGCACTTTGTGTTCCTGGAATTCAAAACACAACTACAATCATACCTAAGTAAAAAGAAAAACTTGTAGCATAGGAAATTTTTACTAAAGTTATATTTTGAGGAGACCATCAACATGGCAGAAGAGGAAGACGTGGAGATCACTTCCTACCCACAAATACATCAGAAATACGTCTACATGTGGAACAACTCCTACAGAACACCTACTGAATGCTGGCAGAAGACCTCAGACCTCCCAAAAGGCAAGAAACTCCCCCACGTACCTCGGTAGGGCAAAAGAAAAAAGAAAAAACAGAGACAAAGAGGGATGGGACCTGGGAGGGAGCTGTGAAGGAGGAAAGATTTCCACACACTAGGAAGCCCCTTCACTGGCAGAGATGGGGGGTTGGCAGGGGGTAACTTTAGACCCAGGGAGGAGAGCACAGCAACAGGGTTGCAGAGGACAAAGCAGAGAGATTCCCTCACAGAGGATCGGTGCCGACCAGCACTCACCAAGCCTGGAGGCTTGTCTGCTCACCTGCTGGGACGGTTGGGGGCTGGGAGCTGAGGCTCGGGCTTCGGAGGTCGGATCCCAGGGAGAGGACAGGTTTGGCTGCGTGAACACAGCCTGAAGGGGGCAAGTGTGCCACCGCTAGGTGGGACTGTGTCTGGGAAAAAGTCTGGAGCTGCCGAGGAGGCAAGAGACTTTTTCTTGCCTCTTTGTTTCACGGTGTGCGAGAAGACAGGATTCAGAGCACCACCTAAACGAGCTCCAGATACGGGTGCGGGCCTCGGCTATCAGCACTGACTCCAGAGACGGGCATGAGACACTAAGGTTGCTGCTGCAGCCACCAAGAATCCTGTGTGCAAGCACAGGTCACTATCCACACCTCCACTTCTGGGAACCTGTGCAGCCCGCCACAGCCAGGGTCCTGTGATCCAGGAACAACTTCCCTGGGAAAACAAATGGCGTTCTTCAGGCTGTTGCAACATCACGCCGGTCTCTGCCACCGCAGGCTCACCCCGCATTCCGTACCCCTCCCTCCCCCCAGTCTGAGTGACCAACAGCCCCTTATCAGCTACTCCTTTAACCCCGTCCTGCCTGAGCGAAGAACAGACACCCTTAGGAGACCTATACGCAGAGGCAGAGCCAAATCCAAAGTTGAACCTCAGGAGCTGTGCAAACAAAGAAGAGAAAGGGAAATCTCTACCAGCAGCCTCAGGAGCAGCAGATTAAATATCCACATTCAACTTGATGTACCCTGCATCTGTGGAATACCTGAATAGACAATGAATCATCCCAAAATTGAGGCCGTGGACTTTGGGAGAAATGATATATATTTTTTTCCTTTTTCTCTTTTTGTGAGTGTGTATGTGTATGCTTCTCTGTGTGATTTTGTCTGTATAGCTTTGCTTTTACCATTTGTGCTAGGGTTCTATCGGTCCGTTTTTTGTGAGTGTCTTTTTATTTCTTTAGTATAGTTTTTAGCACTTCTTATCATTGGTGGATTTGTTTTGGTTTGGTTGCTCTCTTCTTTCATTCTTTATTTTTTGTTATTAAATTTTAATTTTTTAATTTTTAATAATTATTTATTATTTTTTATTTTAATAACATTATTTTATTTTATTTATTTTATTACTTTTCTTTCTTTCTTTCTTTTTTTCTCACTTTTATTCTGAGCCGTGTGGATGACAGGGTCTTGGTGCTCTGGCCAGGTGTGAGGCCTGTGCCTCTGAGGTGGGAGAGCCGAGCTAAAGACATTGGTCCACCAGAGACCTCCCAGCTCCATGTATATCAAAAGGTGACAATCTCCCAGAGATCTCCATCTCAACACCAAGACCCAGCTCCACTCAATTACCAGCAAGCTACAGTGCTGGACACCCTATGTCAAACAACTAGCAAGACAGGAACACAACACCACCCACTAGCAGAAAGGCTGCCTAAAATCATAATAAGGTCACAAACACCCCAAAACACACCACCGGATGTGGACCTGCCCACCAGAAGACAAGATCCAGCCTCATCCACCAGAACACAGGCATCAGTCCCTTCCACAAAGAAGCCTACACAACCCACTGAACAAAACTTCGCCACCGGGGACAGACACCAAAAACAATAGGGACTACAAACCTGCAGGCTGGAAAAAAGGAGACCCAAACACAGTAAGTTAAGCAAAATGAGGAGACAGAGAAACACAGCAGAGGAAGGAGCAAGGTAAAAGCCAAACAAACATAACAAATGAAGAGGAAATAGGCAGTCTACAAGAAAAAGAACTCAGTAATGATTGTAAAGATGATCCAAAATCTTGCAAATAGAATGGAGAAAATACAAGAAACGTTTAACAAGAACCTAGAAGAACTAAAGAGCAAACAAACAATGATGAACAACGCAATAAATGAAATTAAAAATTCTCTAGAAGGAATCAATAGCAGAATCACTGAGGCAGAAGAATGGATAAGTGACCTGGAAGACAAAATAGCGCAAATAACTACTGCAGAGCAGAATAAAGAAAAA
Source organism: Balaenoptera ricei (assembly GCF_028023285.1). Taxonomy (NCBI): domain Eukaryota; kingdom Metazoa; phylum Chordata; class Mammalia; order Artiodactyla; family Balaenopteridae; genus Balaenoptera; species Balaenoptera ricei. The sequence goes on from NC_082643.1 coordinate 32,517,758, forward strand.
AGAATAAAAAGAATTGAGGATAGTCTCAGAGACCTCTGGGACAACGTTAAATGCACCAACATTTGAATTATAGGGGTTCCAGAAGAAGAAGAGAAAAAGAAAGGGACTGAGAAAATATTTGAAGAGATTATAGTTGAAAACTTCCCTAATATGGGAATGGAAATAGTTAATCAAGTCCAGGAAGGGCAGAGAGTCCCATACAGGATAAATCCAAGGAGAAACACATCAATACACATATTAATCAAACTATCAAAAATTAAATACAAAGAAAAAATATTAAAAGCAGCAAGGGTAAAACAACAAATAACATACAAGGGAATCCCCATAAGGTTAACAGCTGATCTTTCAGCAGAAACTCTGCAAGCCAGAAGGGAGTGGCAGGGCACATTTAAAGTGATGAAGGGGAAAAAACTACAACCAAGATTACTCTACCCAGCAAGGATCTCATTCAATTCTACAGAGAAATTAAAACTTTTACAGACAAGCAAAAGCTAAGAGAATTCAGCACCACCAAACCAGCTTTACAACAAATGCTAAGGGAACGTCTCTAGGCAGGAAACACAGAGAAGGAAAAGACCTACAATAACAAACCCAAAACAATTATGAAACCGGTAATAGGAACATACATATCGATGATTACCTTAAATATAAATGGATTAACGTTCCAACCAAAAGACATAGACTGACTGAATGGATGCAAAAACAAGACTAGTATATATGCTGTCTACAAGAGACCCACTTAAGACCTAGGGAAACATACAGATTGAAAGTGAGAGGATGGAAAAAGATACTCCATGCAAATGGAAATCAGAAGAAAGCTGGAGCAGCAATTCTTACATCAGACAAAATAGACTTTAAAATAAAGACTATTACAAGAGACAAAGAACACTACATAATGATCAACGGATCAATCCAAGAAGAAGGTATAACAATTGTAAATATTTATGCACCCAACATAGGAGCACCTCAATACATAAGGCAAATGCTAACAGCCATAAAGGGGGAAATCGACAGTAACACAATCATAGTAGGGGACTTTAATACCCCACCTTCACCAATGGACGGATAATCCAAAATGAAAATAAATAAGGAAACACAAGCTTTAAATGATACATTAAACAAGATGGACTTAATTGATATTTATACGACATTCCATCCAAAAACAACAGAATGTACTTTCTTCTCAAGTGCTCATGGAACATTCACCAGGGTAGATCATATCTTGTGTCACAAATCAAGCCTTGGTAAATTTAAGAAAATTGAAATTGTATGAATTATCTTTTCTGACAACAATGCTATGAGACTAGATATCAATTACAGGAAAAAAATCTGTAAAAATACAAACACATGGAAGCTAAACAATACACTATTTAATAACCAAGAGATCACTGAAGAAAGCAAAGAGGAAATCAAAAAATACCTAGTAACAAATGATAATGAAAACACAATGACCCAAAACCTATGGGATGCAGCAAAAGCAGTTCTAAGAGAGAAGTTTATAGCAATACAATCCTACCTTAAGAAACAAGAAACATCTGAAATAAACAACCTAACCTTACACCTAAAGCAATTAGAGAAAGAAGAACAAAAAAACCCCAAAGTTAGCAGAAGGAAAGAAATCATAAAGATCAGATCAGAAATAAATGAAAAAGAAATGAAGGAAACAATAACAAAGATCAATAAAACTAAAAGCTTGTTCTTTGAGAAGATTAACAAAATTGATAAACCACTAGCCAGACTCATCAAAAAAAAAAAAAAAAAAGGAGACTCAAATCAATAGAATTAGAAATGAAGAACAAGAAGTAACAGCTGACACTGCAGAAATATAGAGGATCATGACAGATTACTACAAGCAACTATATGCCAATAAAATGGACAACCTGGAAGAAATGGACAAATTCTTAGAAAAGCACAACCTTCCAAGACTGAATTAGGAAGAAATAGAAAATATAAGCAGACCAATCACAAGCACTGAAATTGGAACTGTGATTTAAAAACTTCCAACAAACAAAAGCCCAGGACCAGATGGATTCACAGGTGAATTCTATCAAACATTTAGAGAAGAGCTAACACCTATGCTTCTCAAGCTCTTCCAGAATATAACAAAGGGAGAAACACTCACAAACTCATTCTTCGAGGCCACCATCACCCTGATAACAAAACCAGACAAAGATGTCACAAAGAAAGGAAACTACAGGCCAATATCACTGATGAACATAGATGCAAAAATCCTCAAAAAAATACCAGCAAACAGAATCCAAGAGAACATTAAAAGGATCATACACCATGATCATGTGGGGTTTATCCCAAGAATGCAAGGATTCTTCAGTATAGTCAAATGAAACAATGTGATACACCATATTAATAAATTGAAGAATAAAAATCATATGATGATCTCAATAGATGCAGAAAAAGCTTTTGACAAAATTTAAAACCCATTTATGATAAAAACCCTCCAGGACGTGGGCATACAGGGAACCTACCTCCACATAATAAAGGCCATATAAGACAAACCTACAGTAAACATCATTCTCAATGGTGAAAAACTGAAACCATTTCCTGTAAGATCAGGAACAAGACAAGGTTGTCCACTCTCACCACTATTATTCAACATAGTTTGGAAGCTTTAGCCACAGCAATCAGAGAAGAGAAAGAAATAAAAGGAATCCAAATCAGAAAAGAAGAACTGAAGCTGTCACTGTTTGCAAATGACATGATACTATACATAGAGAATCCTAAAGATGCTACCAGAAAACTACTAGAGCTAATCAATTAGCAGGATACAAAGTATAAAATAGCAGGATATAAAATTAATGCACAGAAATCTCTTCCATTCTTATGCACTAATGATGAAAAATCTGAGAGAAATTAAGGAAACACTCTCATTTACCATTGCAGAAAAAGAATAAAATACCTAGGAATAAACCTACCTAAGGAGACAAAAGACCTGTATGCAGAAAACTGTAAGACACTGATGACAGAAATTAAAGGTGATACAAACGGATGGAGAGATATACTATGTTCTTGGATTGGAAGAATCAACATTGTGAAAATGACTCTACTACCTAAAGCAACCTACAGATTCAAGGCAATCCCTATCAAACTACCACTGGCATTTTTCACAGCACTAGAACAAAAAAATTCACAATTTGTATGGAAACAGAAAAGACCCTGAATAGCCAAAGCAATCTTGAGAAAGAAAAACGGATCTGGAAGAATCAGGCTCCCTGACTTCAGATTATACTACAAAGTTACAGTAATCAAGACAGTCTGCTACTGGCACAAAAACAGAAATATAGATCAATGGAACAGGATAGAAAGCCCAGAGACAAACCCACGCACATATGGTCACCATATTTTTGATAAAGGAGGCAAGAATATACAATGGAGAAAAGACAGCCTCTTCAATAAGTGGTGCTGGGAATACTGGACAGCTACATGTAAAAGAATGAAATTAGAACACTCCCTAACACCATACACAAAACTAAACCCAAAATGGATTAAAGACCTAAAAGTAAGGCCTGATAGTATAAAACTCTTAGAGGAAAACATAGGCAGAACACTCTATGACATAAATCACAGCAAGATCATTTTTGACCCACCTCCTAGAAAATGGAAATACAAACAAAAATAAACAAATGGGACCTAATGAAACTTAAAAGCTTTTGCACGGCAAAGGAAACCATAAACAAGATGAAAAGACAACACTCAGAATGGGAGAAAATATTTACAAATGAAGCAACTGACAAAGGATTAATCTCCAAAATTTACAAGCAGCACATGCAGCTCAATATCAAAAAAACAAACAACCCAATCCAAAATTGGGCAGAAGACCTAAATAAACATTTCTCCAAAGAAGATATATACAGATTGCCAACAAACACATGAAAGAATGCTCAACATCATTAATCATTAGAGAAATGCAAATCAAAACTACAATGAGATATCATCTCACACGGGTCAAATGGCCATCATCAAAAAATCTACAAACAATAAATACTGGAGAGGGTGTGGAGAAAAGGGAACCCTCTTGCACTGTTGGTGGGAATGTAAATTGATACAGCCACTATGGAGAACAGTATGGAGGTTCCTTAAAAAACTAAAAATAGAACTACCCTACGACCCAGCAATCCCATTACTGGGCATATACTCTGAGAAAACCATAATTCAAAAACAGTCATGTACCACAATGTTCATTGCAGCTCTATTTACAATAGCCAGGACATGGAAGCAAACTATGTGTCCATCAACAGATGAATGGATAAAGACAATGTGGCACATATATACAATGCAATATTACTCAGCCATAAAAAGAAATGAAATTGAGTTATTTGTAGTGAGGGGGATGGACCTAGAGTCTGTCATACAGAGTGAAGTAAGTCAGAAAGTTAAAAACAAATACCATATGCTAACACATATATATGGAATCTAAAAAAAAAAAAAAAAATCATCATGAAGAACCTAGGGGCAAGACAGGAATAAAGACACAGACCTACTAGAGAATGGACTTGAGGATATAGGGAGGGGCAAGTGTAAGCTGGGACAAAGTGAGAGTGTGGCATGCACATATATACACTACCCAATGTAGAATAGATAGTTAGTGGGAAGCAGCCACATAGCACAGGGAGATAAGGTCAGTGCTCTGTGACCACCTAGAGGGGTGGGATAGAGAGGGTGGGAGGGAGGGAGACGCCAGAGAGAAGAGATATAGGGATATATGTATGCGTATAGTTGATTCACTTTGTTATAAAGCAGAAACTAACACACCATTGTAACGCAATTATACTCCAATAAATATGTTAAAATACATACATAAATAAAAATAAAATAAAAAATAAAATAAAATTATATTTTGAGATAACTGTAGAGTCATGCGCAATTTTAAGAAATAATGTAGAAAGAGTCCATTTACCTATACTCAGTTTTCCTCAATTTTATCATTTTGCAAATTGTAGAACAATATTAAAACTGGGATATTGACACTGATACAGTCAAGGTACAGAATATACCCATTACCACAAGGCGTCCTCATTCTTGCTGTTTTGTAACCATAGCCATGTCTTCTGCTCCGTACTCCGTTCTAATCTATGGCAACCCCTAATCTATTCTCCATTTCTCTTTTTTGTCTACCTCTTGAGGCAAAGCTCAGATAATTAATTGTACACCTTTTTTTCTAATGTTATCATTTAAAGCTGTAGATTTCTTTCTAGGAAATATTCTACTGTGTCTCACATATTTGATAAGTTTCAATTTCATTATCATTCAGTTAAAAATGCGTTGTTATTTCCATTGAATTTTTACCTATGCATTTTTAGGAGTCAGTAAGTTAATTTCAAATAGATAAAAATATTCTAGATATCATCTTGTTACTGATATGTAGTTGTGGTTAGATATAATGTGCATGATTTTTATCCTTAAAATGTATTGAGATTTGTTTTCTGGCTAAGCATATGATTTATTTTGGTGAATCTTCCATGCACATTTAAGAAGAATTACTTTCCATTTTCCTGATAATGCTCAAATTTAAATGTTTATTGATTCTTTTTCTGAATTTTCTGTTAATTTCTGAGAGAAGGGTATTAAAGAGCAAACTAGGGAGGAGCTTCAAGATGGCAGAAGAGTAAGACGCGGAGATCACCTTCCTCCCAGCAAATACATCAGAAATACATCTACATGTGGAACAACTCCTACAGAACACCTACTGAACGCTGGCAGAAGACCTCAGACCTCCCAAAAGGCAAGAAACTCCCCCACGTACCTGGGTAGGGCAAAAGAAAAAAGAAAAAACAGAGACAAAAGAATAGGGATGGGACCTGCACCAGTGGGAGGGAGCTGTGAAGGAGGAAAGGTCTCCACACACTAGGAAGGCCCTTTGCGGGTGGAGACTGTGGGTGGCAGACAGGGGAGGCTTCGGAGCCACAGAGGAGAGTGCAGCAATGGGGTGCAGAGGGTAAAGCGGAGAGATTCCTGTACAGAGGATTGGTGCCGACCAGCACTCACCAGCCTGAGAGGATTGTCTGCTCACCCACCAGGGCAGGTGGGGGCTGGGAGCTGACGCTCGGGCTTCAGAGGACAGATCCCAGGGAAAGGGATCATGAACACACGATTGGCGGCATGAACACAGCCTGAAGGGGGCTAGTGCACCACAGCTAGCTGAGAGGGAGTCCAGGAAAAAGTCTGGAGCTGCCGAAGAGGCAAGAGACTTGTTCTTCCCTCTTTGTTTCCTGGAGCACGAGGAAAGGGGATTCAGAGCGCCACTAAAGGAGTTCCAGAGACGACCGTGAGCCGCAGCTATCAGTGCAGACCCCAGAGACGGGCATGAGACGCTAAGGCTGCTGCTGCAGCCACCAACAAGCCTGTGAGCAAGCACAGGTCACTATCCACACCTCTCCTCCCAGGAGCCTGTGCAGCCCACCACTGTCGGTGATCCAGGGACAACTTCCCCAGGAGAAAGCATGGCACAACTCAGGCTGGTGCAATGTCACGCCAGCCTCTGCCACTGCAGGCTCACCCAGCATCGGTACCCCTCCCTCCCCCCGGCCTGAGTGAGCCAGAGCCCCCGAATCAGCTGCTCTTTTAATCCCGTCCTGTCTCAGCAAAGAACAGATGCCCACAGGTGACCTACATGCAGAGGTGGGTCCAAACCCAAAGCTGAACCCTGGGAGCTATGCGAACAGAGAAGAGAAAGGGAAATTTCTCCCAGCAGCCTCAGAAGCAGCAGATTAAATATCTATCCACGTTCAACTTGATGTACCCTGCATCTGTGGAATACCTGAATAGATAACGAATCATTGCAAACTGAGGAGGTGGACTTTGGGAGCAACTATATATATATATATATATATATATATATATATATATATATATATATATATATATATATATTTCCCTTTTTTTCTTTTTGTGAGTGTGTATGTGTATGCTTCTGTGTGTGATTTTGTCTGTATAGCTTGGCTTTTACCATTTGACCTAGGGTGTTGTCTGTCCATTTTTTTTGTTTTGTTTTACTTAAAATAATTTTTTTCTTAATATTATTTTTTATTTTTTATTTTATTTTATTTTATTTTATCTTCTTCTTTCTTTCTTTTTTTTTCTCCCTTTTATTCTGAGTCATGTGGAGCACAGGCTCTTGGTGCTCCAGCCAGACATCAGGGCTGTGTCACTGAGGTGGGAGAGCCAAGTTCAGGACACTGGCCCACAAGAGACCTCCCAGCTCCATGTAATATCAAATGGAGAAAATCTCCCAGAGATCTCCATATCAATGCCAAAACCCAGCTCTACTCAACAACCAGCAAGCTACAGTGCAGGACGCCCCATGCCAAACAACTAGCAAGACAGGAACACAACCACACCCATAAGCAGAGGGGTTGCCTAAAATCATAACAAGGCCACAGACACCCCAAAACACACCACCAGACGTGGACCTGCCCACCAGAAAGACAAGATCCAGACTCATCCACCAGAACACAGGCACCAGTCCCCTCCCCAGGAAGCCTACAGAACCACTACACAACCACTGAACAAACCTTAGCCACTGGGGACAGATACAAAAAAAATGGAAACTATGAACCTGAAGCCTGCAAAAAGGAGACCCCAAACACAGTAAGTTAAGCAAAATGAGAAGACAGAGAAACACAAAGCAGATGAAAGAGCAAGGCAAAAAACCACTACACCTAACAAATGAAGAGGAAATAGGCACTCTACCTGAAAAAGAATTCAGAATAATGATAGTAAAGACGATCCAAAATCTTGGAAATAGAATGGAGAAAATACAAGAAATGTTTAATAATGACCTAGAAGAACCTAAGAGCAAATAAACAGGGATGAACGACACAATAAATGAAATTAAAAATTCACTAGAAAGGATCAATAGCAGAATAACTGAGGCAGGGAACAGATAAGTGACTTGGAAGATAAAATAGCAGAAATAATTACTGCAGAGCAGAATAAAGAAAAATGAATGAAAAGAATTGAGGACAGTCTCAGAGACTTCTGGGACAACATTAACTGCAGCAACATTCGAATTATAGGGGTCCTAGAAGAAGAGAAAAAGAAATGGACCGAGAAAATGTTTGAAGAGATTATAGTTGAAAACTTCCCTAATATGGAAAGGAAATAGTTAATCAAGTCCAGGAAGCACAGAGAGTCCCATACAGGATAAATCCAAGGAGAAACATGCCAAAACACATATTAATTAAACTATCAAAAATTAAATACAAAGAAAAAATATTAATAGCAGCAAGGGAAAAACAACAAATTACACATAAGGAAATCCCCATAAGGTTAACTGCTGATCTTTCAGCAGAAACTCTGCAAGCCAGAAGGGAGTGGCAGGACATATTTAAAGGATGAAAGAGAAAAACCTACAACCAAGATTACTCCACCCAGCAAGGATCTCATTCAGATTTGACGGAGAAATTAAAACCTTTACAGACAAGCAAAAGCTAAGAGAATTCAGCACCACCAAATCAGCTTTACCACAAAGGCTAAAGGAACTTCTCTAGGGAGGAGGACAAGAGAAGAAAAGACCTACAATAATAAACCCAAAACTTTTAAGAAAATGGTAATAGGAACATACTTTTCGATAATTACCTTAAATGTAAATGGATTAAATGCTCCCACCAAAAGACATAGATTGGCTGAATGGATACAAAAACAAGACCCGAGTATATGCTGTCTACAAGAGACCCACTTCAGACCTAGGGACACATACAGACTGAAAGTGAGGGGATGGAAAAAGATAGCCCATGAAAATAGAAATCAAAAGAAAGCTGGAGTAGCAATACTCATATCAGACAAAATAGACATTAAAACAAAGACTATTACAAGAGACAAAGAAGGACACTGCATAATGATCAAGGGATCAATCCAAAAAGATTATATAACAATTGTAAATATTTATGCACCCAACATAGGAGCACCTCAATACATAAGGGAAATACTAACAGCCATAAAAGGGGAAATCGACAGTAACACAATCATAGTAGGGGACTTTAACACCCCACTTTCACCAATGGACAGATCATCCAAAATGAAAATAAATAAGGAAACACAAACTTTAAATGATACATTAAACAAGATGGACTTAATTGATATTTATACGACATTCCATCCAAAAACAACAGAATACACATTCTTCTCAAGGGCTCATGGAACATTCTCCAGGATAGCTCCTATCTTAGGTCAAAAATCAAGCCTTGGTAAATTTAAGAAAATTGAAATCATATCAAGTATCTTTTCCAACCACAAGGCTATGAGACTACATATTAATTACAGGAAAAAGATCTATAAGAAATACTAACACATGGAGACTAAACAACAAACTACTTAATAACCAAAAGATCACTGAAGAAATCAAAGAGGAAATCAAAAAATACCTAGAAAAAAATGACAATGAAAACACAACGACCCAAAACCTATGGGTTGCAGCAATAGCAGTTCTAAGATAGAAGTTTATAGCTATACAAGCCTAGCTTAAGAAACAAGAAACATCTCAAATAAACAACCTAACCTTACACCAAAAGCAATTAGAGAAAGAATAACAAAAAACCCCCAAAGTTAGCAGAAGGAAAGAAATCATAAAGATCAGATCAGAAATAAATGAAAAAGAAATGAAGGAAACGATAGCAAAGATCAATGAAACTAAAAGCTGGTTCTTTGACAAGATAAAAAAAATTGATCAACCATTAGCCAGACTTATCAAGAAAAAAAGGGAGAAGAGTCAAATCAATAGAATTAGAAATGAAAAAGGAGAAGTAACAACTGACACTGCAGAAATACAAAGGATCATGAGAGATTGCTACAAACAAGTATATGCCAATAAAATGGGTAATCTGGAAGAAATGGACAAATTCTTAGAAATTCACAACCTTCCAAGACTGAACCAGGAAGAAATAGAAAATATGAACAGACCAATCACAAGCACTGAAACTGAAACTGGGATTAAAAATCTTCCAACAAAGAAAAGCCCAGGACCAGATGGCTTCACAGGTGAATTCTATCAATCATTCAGAGAAGAGCTAACACCTATCCTTCTCAAGCTCTTCCAAATATAGAAGAGGGAGGAACACTCACAAACTCCCTCTATGAGGCCACCATCCCTCTGATACCAAAACCAGACAAAGATGTCACAAAGAAAGAAAACTACAGGCCAATATCACTGATGAACATAGATGTAAAAATCCTCAGCAAAACACTACCAAACAGAATCCAACAGCACATTAAAAGGATCATACACTATGATCAAGTGGGGTTTATCCCAGGAATGCAAGGATTCTTCAATATACACAAATCAATCAACGTGATACATCATATTAACAAATTGAAGGAGAAAAACCATATGATCATCTCAATAGATGCAGAGAAAGCTTTCGACAAAATTCAACACCCATTTATGATAAAAGCCCTGCAGAAAGTAGGCATAGAGGGAACTTACCTCAACATAATAAAGGCCATATATGAAAAACCCACAGCCAACATCGTCCTCAATGGTGAAAACCTGAAACCATTTCCACTAAGATCAGGAACAAGCCAAGGTTGCCCACACTTACCACTATTATTCAACATAGTTTCGGAAGTTTTAGCCACAGCAATCAGAGAAGACAAAGAAATAAAAGGAATCCAAATTGGAAAAGAAGAAATAATGCTGTCACTGTTTGCAGATGACATGATACTATACATAGAGAATCCTAGAGATGCTACCAGAAAACTACTAGAGCTAATCATTGAATTTGGTAATGTAGCAGGATACAAAATTAATGCACAGAAATCTCTTGCATGCCTATACACTAAAGTTGAAAAATCTGAAAATGAAATTAAGAAAACACTCCCATTTACCATTGCAACAAAAAGCATAAAATATCTAAGAATAAACCTACCTAAGGAGACAAAAGACCTGTATGCAGAAAACTGTAAGACACTGATAAAAGTAATTAAAGATGATAGAAATAGATGGAGAGGTATACCATGTTCTTGGATTGGAAGAATCAACATTCTGAAAATGACTCTACTACCCAAAGCAATATACAGATTCAATGCAATCCCTCTCATACTACCACTGACATTTTTCAAAGAACTAGAACAAAAAAAACTCACAATTTGTATGGAAACACAAAAGACCCCGAATAGCCAAAGCAATCTTGAGAAAGAAAAACGGAGCTGGAGGAATCAGGCTCCCTGACTTCAAACTATGCTACAAATCTACAGTAATGAAGACAGTATGGTACTGGTACAAAAACAGAAATATAAATCAATGGAACAGGATAGAAAGCCCAGAGACTAACCCATGCACATATGGTCACCTTATCTTTCATAAAGGAGGCAAGAATATACAGTGGAGAAAACACAGCCTCTTCAATAAGTGGTGCTGGGAAAACTGCACAGCTACATGTAAAAGAATGAAATTAGAACACTCCCTAACACCATACACAAAAATAAACTCAAAATGGATTAAAGACCTAAAGGTAAGGCCAGACACCATCAAACTCTTTGAGGAAAACACTCTATGACATAAATCACAGCAAGATCCTTTTTGACCCACCTCCTAGAGAAATGGAAATAAAAACAAAAATAAATCAACGGGACCTAATGAAACTTACAAGCTTTTGCACAGCAAAGGAAACCAGAAATAAGACGAAAAGACAACCCTCAGAATGGGAGAAAATATTTGCAAATGAAGCAACTGACTAAGGATTAATCTCCAAAACATACAAGCAACCCATGCAGCTCAATATCAGAAAAACAAACAATCCAATCCAAAAATGGGCAGAAGACCTAAATAGACATTTCTCCAAAGAAGATATACAGATTGCCAACAAGCACATGAAAGAGTGCTCAACATCATTAATCGTTAGAGAAATGCAAATTAAAACTACAATGAGATATCCTCTCACACCAGTCAGAATGGCCATCATCAAAAAATCTACAAAAAATAAATGCTGGGGAGGGTGTGGAGAAAAGGGAACCCTCTTGCACTGTTGGTGGGAATGTAAATTGATACAGCCACTATGGAGAACAGTATGGAGGTTCCTTAAAAAAGTGAAAATAGAACTACCATACAACCAAGCAATCCCACTACCTGGCATATACCCTGAGAAAGCCATAATTCAAAAAGTGTCATGTACCAAAATGTTCATTGCAACTCTATTTACAATAGCCAGGACATGGAAGTAACCTAAGTGTCCATCATCGGATGAATGGATAAAGAAGATGTGGCACATATATACAATGGAATATTACTCAGCCATAAAAAGAAACGAAACTGAGATATTTGTAGTGAGGTGGATGGACCTAGAGTCTGTCATACAGAGCGAAGTAAGTCAGAAAGAGAAAAACAAATACCGTATACTAATACATATATATGGAATCTAAAAAAAGAAAACAAAATGGTCAGAAGAACCTAGGGGCAAGATGGGAATAAAGGTGCAGACCTACTAGAGAATGGACTTGAGGATACGGGGAGGGGGAAGGGTAAGCTGGGACAAAGTGGGAGAGTGGCGTGGACATATATACACTACCAAACGTAAAATAGATAGCTAGTGGGAAGCAGCCGCATAGCACAGGGAGATTAGCTCGGTGCTTTGTGACCACCTAGAGGGGTGGGATAGGGAGGATGAGAGGGAGGGAGATGCAAGAGGGAAGAGATATGAGGCCATATGTATATGTATAACTGATTCACTTTGTTATAAGTCAGAAACTAACACACCATTGTAAAGCTATTATACTCTAATAAGGATGTCAAAAAAAAAAAAAAGAGCCAACTATGTTTGTGGATTTGTTTGTTTAGTTCTGCCAAATTTTACTTCAGGTGTTTTAAAGTCCCTTGTTTTTAATTTCATATGCATTTATTATTGTTATATCTTTCTGGTGAATTGATATTTTATCATTATGAAATATCAATTTTTGTCCCTAGTGATAAATGCCCAGAGAAAACTCTTCAAGTTTATTTGATATTAATATAGTTATGGCAGTTATATTTTTTCTACCTTTTAAATTTCAATTTAAAGGCAGTTGATAGACTGAATATAAATACATGACCCAATTATTTGCTTTTTATAAGACACGGACTTTTTGAAGATGCAGATAAATTAAAAATAAAAGGGCAGAAAATGATATACCATAAAAACACTAAACCTAAGAAAACTTACTATGCCTTAAATGAAAAACAAATTTCTCTTTTTAAAAAGACTCTGCACAAGTTACCAGGGGCCCAGTCTTCTTCTAATTTGTTGCTCTGTCATCCTCAGAGTATTACGTTCATCTTGATGTAAGATAACTCATTTTCATGTTCATATACCAAGAGGAAAGGTCAGGGTGGGGGGCAGAGAAGACCATCTTCTTTCTCTTTACGGGCATGAGAGAGGAATTTTCACATATTACTGGCACTTAGTCATATGATGGTCAGTAAAATGTTTACAATGTAAGGCTAAAGAAACGCTCCAGAAATACAATAGAAAATAAGGCCTGTAAAATAGGAAAGAAAATATTAGATCATAAATATAAGGAGCTCTGGAAAATAAAAAGAGGGAGTAGAAAGTTATCATATGTGTGTTTAGGTATATAGCCTCATATGATAACTGAAGAAAATGCATTTCTCAGACTGAAGGAAATGCATTTCTAGATTAAGAGGAAATTTCATAACTGTTGATGAAGGGAAAATCTTAATATTTTTTCAAAGAAAACTGGTCCCATCAAATAAATTGGAAATATGAATTACGTAGGATTTCTCACAACAACAATGGAGGCTGGAAAGAAAGAGCAGTGCCTTTAAATTTTGATTTGAAATGCTTTCCAACTTATAATTCTATTTCCAATGAAATAGCAACAATATCTGAGAATAGAGTAAAGCATTTTCAGACGTGGGTGTTTTGAAAAAATGTATCTAACGTGCATTTCTAAGGAATCACCTGAAATATGTGCTTCATCAAAACTAGGAGGTAATCCGTGAAAAAACAAGTCCATGATCCAGGAATTAGGGATTTAGTTCAGAAGACAGATAAAGGGGTGGTGGTAAACATAGATCCGTGATTGAGAATGAAAGAAAAACCCCGGAGAATAATCACTTTCGGCTGTAAAAATGGAGCTGAATGATCTAGGAGACATTGCAATAAGAAATTAAAACTGTGTTGCGAAGGGATTTTACCCTTCTGGCAGAGAGTTTAGTGATGAATTAATGATAAGTATATGGAACTCTAAGCCATAAAAATTGAGATGATAAAAAGTTGTATATAAAACAAAATATAATAATAGTATTCTACATGGCTCAGTATAAATACTTATACATTAATAATAAAGTAAACGTGAAAGTGGACTTAAGAATTGTGAGATGATTGTGTTTGTGGGAGATAAGCAGAAAGACCTCAGAGAGCTAAATCTTTATCTTCTACAGCAGAAAAGCAATAGATAATATATGAAAATGATCAAGAAATAAGAGTATAAGCATGTTATTCAGAAATATGAAAGGAAAGGAAAACAGTGAATGTGGTTTCCTCCAGAGAATGGCAATGAGGCTTTAGAAGCTTTGGGGGCAGGAAACTACTGTTTCTCATTATAAGCCTGGTAGAACTATTTGACTTTCATAATTATTTTCATGTGTAATTTTGATGATAATAAAAACAATAATTTAAAAAGAAGTAAGTTGTGAATTAGTGTGATTAAATTCTACAACTTTCTACTAGAACATTGTTTCTCCCGCAAATAGGATAGTGAAGTGTCCTTAATTTAAAACAGAAAAATTAGGGACTTCCTGGTGGTCTAGTGGTTGACTCCAAGCTTCCACTGTAGGGGACACAGGTTCCATACCTGGTCGGGGAACTAATATCCTGCATGCCCCATGGCATGGCCAAAAAAAAAAAAAAAAGAGAGACAATGAGGTATTGGCAAAAGAATAGGCAAATTGGGCTTCCCTGGTGGCACAGTGGTTAAGAATCTGCCTGCCAATGCAGGGAACATAGGTTTGAGCCCTGGTCTGGGAAGATACCCCATGCCATGGAGCAACTAAGCCCATGCGCCACAACTACCGAGCCTGCGCTCTAGAGCCTGTGAGCCACAACTACTAAGCCTGCGTGCCACAACTACTGCAGCCCACGTGCCTAGAGCTCTGCAACAAAGAGAAGCCACGCAACGAGAAGCCCCCACTTGCCACAAATAGAGAAAGCCCACGTGCAGCAACGAAGACCCAGTGCAGCCAAAAATGAAATAAATAAATTTATTTTAAAAAAGGTTAATAAACATAAAAATAAGAATATAGACAAATAGATCAATGGAAAAGAATAGAGAGCCCAGAAATAGACCCTCATGGGTATAAATCAACTGATCTTTGACAAAGGAGCAAAGGTAATACAATGGATCAAAGATAGTCCCTTCAATAGGGGGTGTTAAAACAACTGGACACCCACATACCAAAAAGTAAAAAAATAAAATAAAAGATAAATAAATAGGAAAATAAATAATATAAATGATCAATTTAGGAAATTTTCATGGACAAAATGACTGTATCATTTAGCATTTCGTAGGGCTCAGGATTTGCTCTCAGGAGCATGGTGAAAGAGATCAAAGGCCTTCTTCCCTTTGTCCAGAGACAGAGAGAGAGGTGCCCTTCTTGGGAGCCCAGAATAGTGAAACAGACACCTGGGCACATTTTGTAGGTAGAAATACCCTACTTCAGAGCATGCGCAAAGCAATTAATCCCAAGGAAAAGTCAAAGAGTCTTCTAACAGACGTTGGCAGATATGAAGAAACATAGCAAATATGGAGCATTTTACATTTTATAGAAGTAATAGTCATTTATCAGAAGTCTCTGGCAAAACCACTACTGCATTCTCTGGCCTAGAAATATGAAGAGAGGAGAAAGGTACCTGGGAAGAACATTTTTTTACCCAATGGATGTTGCATTTATCCAAGCCTTAAGGCTCAACTCAATCAAGAGCTCCCAAAGGAATACAAAACAGAAAGCTGGAGCACCTCCAACTCTGAGAAAAGGACAGAAGACTCACAGGAGAGAAGAGAAGGGAAAGAAGAGGAGAGAGCAGATGGAGAGGAGGAATGATTTAAACCTGCAATGGGTCTCTTGAGATCCTTGAGAAAATTCTGGAAACTATGTGAAAATAATTTGCAGATCATCCTGGAGAACATCAGATACTACCTGAGGGAGCTATGAGGGAGCAGAAACAGGATCTGTGCTGCTCCTTCCAGAGGGTTCTATCTAAGAAGAATTGGCTAATATCTGTAAAGCGTTCTTCATGGACACACATATGACCTTGAGATTTGAATTTTAAAGGAGACAACTCATTCTTCCATGACAGGCTTAGGCATTAAATATGACAATCCTGCTTTTCTTCTACAATACGGTCTAAGAGCTGAGGTGGTAAAACAACACTGAGAATGCAATGGTAACACTGGAAAAAGAAAAAAATCACTTCTAACATTTCCACTTCCCAGAGATTTCTTATTCCTCCCGTCTCTTCTCTTTCCAGGATTAGAGCTGTTTCTGGAAAAGGCAAAATTGGTCCTTGCTCCAAAACTCTTGATTTTACAACTAAGTCAAAATGCCTTAGCACTGCAGTTCTGCTTCATTCCATCTTCCTGGCATTCCCTCTCTCCATTTCCCCCACCACTCATGGGCTAGCTAGCCTTTTCTCAGCAGTCTGGGACCAGCACTGTTTCTACCTGCAATATTATTCTGCCCTCTTTGTAAAGCCAAGCTGAGCACCACCTCTTTTCTGATACTTTCCCTGACTTCCTTGGACAGAGTTCATTATTTCTCGTGCAATGTCCCTATAGTTGACTATAGTGTCATTGCATTTATATAATTATATTGTGATTATCTATTTATGTATATATTTCTCCCACTAATTTGTATTCCTCAAAGGTAGAAAACTTATCTTTCATATATATATATATATATATATATATATATATATATATATATATATATTTCATATATATATATATATATATAGTCCCCAGTACATTCCATAGATCCTGACACAAGTGAGGTGTTTCATAAAATTTTGCAGAAGTTATTAATGAATACATGAGGAACTGAGATTTTCATGTTGAAGGATGAGAAAGATGCCAGAGGGTATTCTGAGTGCTTGACTATAAATCATAATCAATCTGGAAAAAGGTCTCATTCTGTTCTTCCGTTCTTAGTCCAGATGCATTAGAAGTTTGTCTTTGTGTCTGTCCCAGTCATCCTTATGGCTGAATGTCCTTTGTTTCTACTACAACCACGGGCAACAGGCAAACATTTCCAATGGTGCTCTTTAGAAAGGAGTAAATAAGCCCAATCCCAAAGAACAGAACAAAATAACGGAGGGTAGGAAAAGATAGAATTAAACCAAATACAAAGAAAATTGCCACCGTGAGCATTTCATATTAACCTTTTAAAGGGATGGATTATCCATTCTGAGCACAAATATATCAATCAGCGGAAATTATAGAGGCAAGAGATGTGACAGCAGCTGTGTGGTTTGCCTAATGATTCTGGATTCCCAAAATTTCTCAGCTTGGTAGTACAGAGGATGAGGACCAGGAATTATGTGAGGTTGTGAGAAGAATACAAATGTCTTGCAGACCAAGGAAAAAGAAACCCTAAAGATTAAGACTTCAGAACGTTGCTGGTGAAATGACTTCCCCTGGATTATTGCAAGAGGTTTTTTCACTACATCATTACACTTCAATATCTGAGGCTTTCTAAATTGGAGACCTTACAACCCTTATTAAAAGAAACATGACAATCCACTGTTCTTTGTTCTTAGATGACAGAATTGGAGGGAAAAAAACCCCAAATCTACATTATACATATACATACACTTATTGAATACAAATACACACATCTAAGGAGCCATCAAACACAAGTCAACACCGAAGAGAACTGAGAATTACCTGTTATAAATGTTTAGAAAATTCCCCACCTGAGATTCTATGAGCTGACTTCTGTCTAACACAATACTTGGTGGATATCTGGTTTTCAGCAAATGGTAAATTGATTTGTGGAATGTAGACAGGATTAAGCTTAAAAAATAAACCTTTTAAAGTTCAATTCACATCTGGTGATTTTAGATCCTCAAATTTGCTTTTCAACTTTCTGTTTTGTTTTAACAGACCTAGAGTATATGAGAATTTGTAAGAGAATTTGTAATTTAAAAAAATAAACAAAAAAAGTTGGTTAAATCCCAGGCTGATGAAAGGGGGTGGGCGGAGTGTGACTTCCACAAATGAGCTGGAGTGTGATCCAGCTGTGTGATCATACCAAGAAGGCACTTTCCAGGTCTCCTTTTGGCTAATCTTTAAGAGCAATAGCAGGAAATTTTCAAAGAACAGAGAGATAAAGAAAGAAACTTGTTGCCCTACCTTAACAGACCATTAGTAAGTTACACACAATATTTAGTTGTGATATGATCTAAATGATTATTTAGTCATCCACTCAATGAACAATTTTTGAGCACCTATTATGTGCCAGGAACTGCTGCTATAGGTACATGAGAGACATCAGTAAATAAAACAGTTCCCTGCCCTCAGAGAGCTTACATTCTAGAGAAAAGATCATGATTTCTAGAGGGGCAAGTCTTTGGGATGTGTGGAAAGTGGAAAGTACTCTTTAAAAAAAATTACATTGTATTCTCTTTTCAATTACCAATCCCCCTATTTTCCTGAAGGCAAGAGATTCAAAAATGTCAGAGGTTATGTGAAATGTACACAACATTAAGGTTAAAATATTTTTAAAGATTTCAAACATGACAGCAACCTCTTGCCCCAAAGGATGAAATCTTCTGCTGGCTAAAGTTAGATTTCTGTCAAATCCCAATCATTCTTTAAGGTGGGAGGACAACTGATAATTTATACATATTTTTATATTGATGAAATAGCCCATCATGGGATTATTTTCTTTAATCTTATTGGTTGCAAAGCACAGGACAATTACAAGTCCACTCCTCTTCTGGATAGATGAAAATTCCATGAACAAATATTTATGGTGAATACTATATTAACATGTCCAAGGATCAGAAAAATAAAAACATCACAGAATAGCAACACAGAAGATTATCTGTTGCAACTGTTGCTCTCCTGAGATATTTGGCTAGAAGATATGTGACTTATAATTAAAAAGTTTTGCATTCATCAGTTAGCAGAACCAATATAGAAAAGCAGTCTTTAAATATTTGATGTTTTTTCTTGATACCCATCACTGAAAATCTTTTCAAGGTCAAGAACTCTTGAAAATTTTAATGGGTCATTCGTCACCACATTGCAGGGCTGAGTTTGTGCAGACAGAAGAAATATACATAGGATTCCGAATAGATCCTTGGAGTAAAGCTTTGAAAATATTAGAAATGACTAGTATTGATTAAGAACCTATTAAGGACCAGTAAGTGGGCTTGGAACTCTGTGCCAGTTACTTGATTATACTCACCACAACCTTATGAGATGGGTATAAATATATACATTTTATGGATCAGGAACTCAAGATTACGTGAGCACCAAGCCTTGATTTGAACCTCAATCTAACTCCAAACTTTATGCATTTTTCACAATGCAGCAGGGCCTCTCTCAATAAGAGTTGGAATGGATGAGAAAATAAACAATTTACTTTCCCTTACTGATGCATGGTTTTGTGAGAGCTGCTTTACTAATACTTACGACTTTTGTTCTAAAACCAAAAGCTGGTTGTCCAACTAAGAACGTCTATAAATTATAAGAGACTAGAAAGCTTATTAGGTATTTTCAATACAATTTATAGAAAAAGAGGTTTTTTTTCTTTTTTTTTTGTTAACATAGGTAATCAAACAGAATATTCATTTCAATATATTCTGTTTCAAAATATTCTGGGCATCAAGTCATAAACAAGAGTAAAAGAAAATAAAAATCATATAAATACCTAATAAAGGTTTTTTGGTGAAATGAATTCATTTTAGGTCCACAGAATGATAAAAAGCTTTAAAGTTAAATCCATTAAAACATTATATCTCTAAAACTGGTATTGTTTGGCTTATAGTGTGCATAAAATCAGTGGAAGGTAGAAGAGAGTTTGGCCAAAAAAAATAAGGAAAAGCACACATTTCTAGACTGCATGATTCTGTACTTGATGGCTTAGGTTTCTACTGTACAATTCATTTAAAGAAAACTCTTTTCTAACCTAAAACCTCAGCAGGCATGCACTTGGCTAACAAGGGGAAAATTCTGTCCCAGTTTTCCATAATACATTCATGAAGGGATTTGAAGCAACCAACAGTTACTGCAGAAGGAAAATGAAAAAATGTTGTCCCCCTGGCATTTTTTAAACAAACACAAAAGTTCAAGCTCTACAGCTATTAAGCTCTTTGGAGGCAACATAAACACCAGCTTATTTCTAACCCACTATAATCCCTGAAACAAACCCAGCCTTCGTTTTCTGTTGTAATTTTTCCTGCAGTCCCCCAGAATGGAGGAGTTCGTGAGGCCGGGTCACTAGCCATGGGTCTGAGTTGGATTCCTGCAGTAGCAACATCAAAGCCCAGGTCTTCATTTTCTCTCTCCCAGTTGAGAGATCTTACATAATAAGTACCTTCTTTGCTACTCTGCTTAGTCTACCAAGAAGCCCTTCTCTTTGGGGGAAAAGTATCATTTCTTCTCATGTTCTTTTTCTTCAGAAAAGGAAGGAGCGTATTCTGTGAGGATGTAGTTGACATGTTTGTCTTCCGTGTGAGCAGGCGGAAGGAAATTCTTTTCAAGATGTAGTTTGATTTATGCAGAATCTCCTGGGATACTGTACCTGTCATGTGATCATTGTGCTTAAGGAAACCTCAAGGGAAACAAGGTCCATCCTCTGCCTCTCGACAGGCTGCTTACAAACCACTGCACAAGAAGACACAAAAAGAGCTGGTTTTATAGTTCTGAATGAAGTTTCCACAACTTCTGAGGCTCTTCCAGTCAAGAGATTTACCTGGTTTTGTCTGAAATCCTTTTTGCCATCATCAAACAGCTTTTTAAATATTCTTCCCTCAACAGAGAAAGAGAACAGCTGGTCACCATCCCCTGAATAATCTCCCCTCGGGTTATTTTTAAATACTGTTTTAACACAATGGACCTGATGCTATAGGGGCAATTTCCTAAATGGACACGGAAGGTCCTGAAGAGGATGATGTATGGGCAAAAGTTACTCTACTGACTCCATTTATATAACTAAAGCCAGGCCCAATTATGACAGGTGAGCAGTGCAAACTCACAGCTAAATGCAAAGCTAGAGGGTTTTCCCTCCCATCTGTAGTCTTGCACCAGCAGTGAAATGCACACAGTACATGACCAATACAAAGGCTACCAGCCCTGATGATACCAAGGCTCATTTATATAGAGTTGAGTATTAGTAGGGTGGATAGGGGAAGGAGGCAAAGTCAACCGGAAAGATCTACAAGCAAACTTCACTGAAGCAAGGGTAATTTTTTGTTTTGAATTTTCCTTGTGGGTGCTTAATACCTATTAACTATAAGTCATGAGAATTAATACTTATCTACAGTGCAGTGGTGATTTGCACTTTAATTGATGGATGCCTGCAGAGCTCTGTGGATGAAAGCTACAGCGCATGGTCCGTGCAAAATATTTTTTTTAATACAATTCTAATTAGTTAAAATTTAAGGTTCACCTTCTGCTAAGAATTCCTTTAAAGGGACTTTGAGCAAGACACTTAATCTTTGGTCTGGACCTTGATTTTCCCATTTGTAATACAAGGAGGTTGAAATAGATGGTCTCGAAGGTCCCTTTTAACTCTAACATTTTGTGATTTTAATTAACTATACAGATGGAGACTGATAGAATTTTGGATCAGGAAGAGATTCTGAAGTGGGTTATATAGAATTGTTCTTCTGATGATCATGGAGACATTTCTTTTAAGATTTCATTTATTGAATGTTTATTATATGCCAGTCAGTACACCTTCATATACCCTCTCCTCTGCATCTCAGAAAAGTTCTGTGATCTAGGCAGTTATAGTCTTCATCTAAGGAAACCAAGGCTCAGGAAAATTAAATAAACTGCTGAAGAACATACACACAGGAAAGAGTAGAACAGAAACTTGAACACAGCTCTCTTTGGCTCCAAAATCTATGCTTTTAACAATGACTTAACTGTTGTTGTCATGGCCTCTCATAACCCCAGTGCCCTGGGGAAAGTCTGAACTTGCTTTCATACATTTCCTAGACACCCCGTGATCTTCCTGCTTTCCCTCAGCTCGGAGCCAAGATTCCTTTTATCTCAGAGAAGCTAGTTTTCTGTAAGTGATAAAGAAAAGCCTCATTTCATCTCAATGTGCTTAAACATCTGTGCAGACAGGATGGGACAAGTGACTGTTCTGCCAGTTTTGAGTCCTAACACAATCAGATTTTTCTTTAGAATTTCATCCAGGGTCACATGGTATTCCAAGTTCCCCTTTCCTAGCAGAAGACTTTATGCACACCACCAAAGTGTAGGTCATTCTCCTACCCGTGGGCTGACTAGTGAGGATCCCTCTGGTGAACCTTTACCTTTCTTTCTTTCTTCCCTCCTTCCTTTGTTCTCTGCCCACTCTGCAAGCAATTAATACAGTCGAATCCTTAATAAGCCACTTTAGTCCAGCCCACATAGCTATTTGGCTCCTGATAAATTGATTAATTCAGCTCACATTGAGGAGACTGTCATGTTTACAACATCACAGTGAATATCTACACAATTCTGTAAGAAATAAGATGCTAAGGAGTATTTTTAGAATAACATCTCATCTTTGTCTCTGTGGAGTAGGGGCTGGTGGTGCTGTGGCTGTTGCTAGGATTTCCTTGTCTTAACCAAATACTTTAGAAGATGACAACAGTCATTTACAATATTTGTTTCACTGAAGGGGACTGAAACAGACAAAGTCCCCAGTGCTGTTTATACTGGGTACAAGGGGTTTGGAAAAGGATGGAGCAAAACCCTTTTGTGACAACACTTCTCAATGCTTTGTTTTCCACCATCCCATTGGGATAGGTGTGTCCTATTAAAGAACATAATATTAAAAGTTTATCTTCAAATGACCTTTATTTGATAGGAATTATCACTACCTATCCAATCATTTTTGATTGCTTCAACAATGCTAGCAAGGTTATTAAATTAAGATTTGAAACTGAGGTCCCAAATATTCCCATAACTCTACCCTAGAATGGAGACGGTTTAGGAACCACACATATAAACTAGATTTAAAGAAGTTCCTTAATAAGTAGCACTAATGGATCAATAATGTGTTATGATTGCTCATGTAACCCATTGATGAAATCCCTAGAGTGAGAGGCTGATGCTTGTGTTTTTCTCTACATTTTTCAGATAATTGGGCTCAGTCCTGGGAGCCAGTACCCTCCTATTAGACCATTATTAGGTAACCATTTTAAGGGAAATAGTGTCAAATCTTAGTCTACTCCAGGGAGAGTGTCAAAATGTCAAGTGGATAAGAAACTCTGACAAATAAGAAGTTGTAGGGAGATGTTAACATATTTGTTTAGGAAAGGGAAGGCAGGGAGTCCTACCCTGAGAAAGGTCAAGGCATGTTGGATGATGTTAAGTACTTTACCTCATTCATGTGGAAGAGTGGCCACACTTATTCAGTGTGACTCTAGGGATAGAACTAGTGTCATGAGTGAAACAAGAGGCAGCCAGATTACAACTAAGTAGAACAAAACACTTTCTAATAGCTACAGCTCTGAGGAGATGGGAGACATTATGTTCCTCATCTCTAGGGAGGTATAAGCAGAGACTGAGTGTCCAAGCTAGGGAGATATTACAGTGTTGGGTTTGGGGAAAGAGGGTGGGAAATAACTCATGCTTAAAGTTTCCTTCTATGGAAGACTACAATTCTATAGTTTATATTCTCACTGGAAACACGATCCGTATTTGTTTGATTTCCTTGAAAAACAGTTTGAGCTTAATAAAGAAAGAGAGAGAGAAATCTGAGGATAGCTCAGTGGCAAGTCCAGATTTGATTGCAGTGAGAATGTATCCTGCACGCTGGTTCCTCAATCATCAGCAGTATAATTCCCTTCACTCTGCAAAAGTGCCTAAAAAGCAGGGCTTATACATCTTGACATAGCATCAAATATTTATTTTCTAGAAACTACTCAGCAAATTTGCTTGCAGGATGCCAAACTGAGTAAGGCAATAGCATTGGGTTAGTTTAGGTAACTTGTGTGAAAAGTCATTCCTGTTGGAGTACAATGGAATAGCTATTTTTCATAACTTTTCCAACTAATTCAAAAATTACTATAATCTGTTATTACGTAGAAGAAGCACGTGGAATTTCTTAGAGATGTAACATTGTAAGATACAAATCTCTCTGAAAAGACACACCCAACATTATGCATTCAGAATAACAAAAAGCTTTGTCCCTTTTGAGAATAGTCATGATTTTATTTTGCCTTCCTTTAGTTTTTAATGACTGTCCTTCTTGTCTAAAAAGCAAAGTAAATCATCCCAGTGTTCAGCTCTTTGTTCACGCAAGTAAATGAAATTTCTTTGCAAATTCCATTGTTAACATAAAAATCTAATTTGAATTCTTAGTTACACCCAATACCTTACCAAGATAACATCACAAATATCAATAAATTGTATTCCTTTTATACTTTGGTTGAAATAAAGATAAAAATTTATGGATTACCAAAAGGAAATTTTTGTAATCTTGGAAATGTCAATATTATGAAGGTTTCCCAGACAGCTAAGTTTTGTTAGGATTCGTACATAGTCTTTGTACTGTAAGCAGAGTAACATGATTGTGACCTAATGTCTCTTTTTTTCAGATGGAGAAAATTTTCATCTCTGAAATAATGTGTGTTAGTTACCATATGCCAAGCTGAGCTGCAGTAACGAATGACCCCAAATCATCTGTCATTTAAAACAACAAATGTTTACTGCTTGTTCGTATTACATATTCACTGTGGGTTGGCCAAAATGCGAGACCTCTCTGCTCTATCTCTTACTTATTCAGTGACCCAGGGTTGATTGAACAGCCCCAATCTCGATTGCTTGGTTCATGGCAGATGGAAACACAAAGGCACATTGTCACTTCTGCTCTCATTTCATTGGCCAAATCAAGTCACCAGTGTGATGTATGTCAATAGGGTAGGAGCATATAGGAAGGAGATGTATAAGCTCTTGGCTACTGAATGCAAAGTTAGAGCCATGAAAAAGATACATAAAATGTACCCGAAGTCATTGTGATCAAATATGTCCTGGAAACATTTTATCTAGTCTGCTTTGCTCCTTCTCCACTATGTGATTGATGTGATCAATTGAGGGATTTTGACCAAGTTGCCAATATTTCATCATTTGTTATTGTGTCCTTAGCTTTTGGTAACCTCAGATTATTTGCCTGTAAAATGACAGTTCAGTAAATTTTCAATGTGAATAATCAAGGAATATGGATGGTACTTTGTGCAAGGTTTTCTTTGTTCCCTAAAGTAAGAGAATACAGTACTACAGGAAGCTGCCACATGTATTTTCTCATTAACATGTCACGGTAAATGGATATTAATTCATATTACTATAAATTATAATGGAGTGTCTAAGCTGCTGTGGAATTCCACCTCACAGCTACATGAATACCTGGAGAGTTGCTGGGAAGTAATGTGACTATCACAAGCAACACCAGGGAAATAATATAATTTGTTGCCTACTATAAAATGTTACCCCATCTTTCTTAGAAGCTTGGCAGGTTGAAATAAATTCTTTTAAAGTCGATTTATTAGATTTAAAATAAAAAACCCACCATTTCCCCCTTCCTTTCCTCACCCAGAAACTTTTAAGAAGCAGGTGTAAAAATCAGCAGGCAACTAAGTGTAATTGAGGGCTTTCTTGGAGAGAAGACTTTTGGGATTAGCTAGGATAGCTATCTTCTGAAGAACATTGATAAAATCACTGCCCCAATATTTGGGGTTAGTTATCTTGACGTACACTGTACACTTTGAAATTTAAATTATGATTAGACAGATAAATGGAGAGAGGAAAGAAGGGAGAGAAGGGAGCAAGGGAAGGGGAAAGATATAAGAGAGAGAAAGAAAGAGGGAAAGAGAGCACAAGATTGTGTCATCAGAGAATAAAAAGATTATTTCACCTGGTGGTGTAGATTTATCAAAGCACGGGAGATTGTAAGAGATGCCAGTGCTGATATAAAGCCAATTCTTTTCTTCATCAGAAAGTAACACCAGTTGACAGTCACTTTTACTTAAAACAGTTTCCCTCAGCTGGGAAAGGTCTCTTCCCCTCCTTTGGCCATCCCACTAACTTGAAAACATCGTTGCTCTATATAAGTAGGTATATTGGTTGCCTGGGGCTCTAATGTCCACTGTTGCTTAGATTGTGCTCTGGATTATTATTCTGCGCCTGGTTGCCCAGAACAGACAGATATCATGGCTCCCTTTGAAACTATGTGTCCAAATGCTTTTTTGTCCCTCAGGATCCAAAACATTCATATATTATCTCTTTTTTTTTCAAATTCCAAGTCACCCCTGTGCATTTTCTACTACCTAACTGTTTGCATATTATATTAACAGAGACTACACTTTTGAATAAAAACATAATAACACAAAAACTAAAGAAATGCCTTGGTATGAAAAAGGAACATAATACATTCATGGGCTCATCACTGAATTACAATTCCACAATTATAAATGTAATCTGTGATTTCTTTCCATATCCAATCATTGAAATACCCTCAGGGATGAAGAGAACAGGGAAAATACATCTAGTACATCATCATTACTGGGTTTTTTTTGTTTTTCTTTAATTTCTTACCTCAATATTCAGGTGCCTCCTTGTAATTTCTCCATTGCTAAAGCACCTCACATGTTCTGCCTCCGAACTACTAATAATTTTAAGTCTGGCACCATCTTGATCAGCTAATCTCCAAGCTGACAGTGTATCTTGGTATGATATGAACATTTTCCATATAACAAATTTTAGACAAAATGATTTGTTTTTCTCCTTGGATGCACAAATAATCATTCTTCTTAATTATTTCAGCTTTCATGTCAATAATAGTTTTCAATGATAAGAGAAACCACTAACTCTTCAGCCTCTAAAAGAGAAAATATGAACACCATACCAGTAAGGCATGTTTTCTGCTATTATCCAACATTGGAAACAACACAATAATCACCAGTGCTGGCTGAAGTATGATTTAAATTGACCCTTTCTGTTTGCCATTCCTGTTTTAAAGAAAAGTTTCAGGAGTTTTTTTATTAGTAAAATGTATGCCTTTAGCCTAAGAAAAGATGTGGTTGTCAAAGGAAATTGCTCATATTTTTAAAAGTAATTTTGTGTGGAAAACACTGATTCTATAGTATGCGAACGATAATTTACCTTTGCTTTATAAGGGCTAGAAAGAAAATGTTGTTATCCTTTGCCAAAATGATGTTCAGAGATTTCAAACAGAACATTCATATAGAAATAAAGAGTTGGACTTCTGAATTTGCTTATCCCTATGCTTTGGCTTAACATGCACAATGAAATCAGCATTTATCTAGGAAAAAAGTGAAAACTGGGGGACTTTAGTTCTATGAGTGCAAGATTATTACATATCCCTTTTCCTGAAATATCATTGTCAAAAACAGTAAGTTTAGGATTATTGCATTCATTGACTAATAATGATAAACATACTAAATCCCCTTCATTTTTTTCCTTTTTAAAAAACATTTCCATTGTTAGAATACATCTATTTTAAGTGACGGTGGCTTTTTTGAGTATGGAGAATAGATTGTTTGAATTGTAAAAGCAGAGCTTCATAATGACAGAACAATAAGGATAAAGGTATTATCTTTTTTACATACCTACTCCAATTGTAGAGCAGAACACATGCAAATTTGTTTGTTTATTTGTTTTGTTGTAGGAGATGGTCACCAGTAATTAGACAATAGTAAGCTACCATTAATAATTCTATTATCAGCTTCATGTCTAGTGATGCATTTTGAGATACACCCTGAAGACAACGTGATTAAGACTTGTTGGTGGATTTGGACTTGTTGGTGGATTTGGACATAGGTTATGAGAGAAAGCAAAGAGTCAAGAATGACTCTGAAATTGCCTGAGGGTCTGGGTGAATGAACACATGAAGGAGCTGGATGTGGGGTGGGAGGATGTCTGGAATTCTGGTTTGTATCTGCTGAGTTTAGGATGTTGAGTGAATAACTGGGTATACAAATCAGAAACTCAAAAAAGGGGCTGGAAGTAGAGCTTTATCAGAAGAAAGATATTGCTTTAAAAAATGAGATTGCATGGAGTCACATAAGGAAGAAGGTGTAGAATTGAAGAGAGGAGGTCTGAGGACTGAAGGGAAGAGCAGTCAACTGAAGGAAAGGAGCATCCAGTAAGTTAGAAGAGAAAGGAGGAGACAGAAGATCACATTTCTTCCAAGAAGTTTTGCCATAAAGTGGATCAGGGAAATGGGTGGAAGCTGAAAGGAAAACCTGGTGTCAAGAGAGAGGCTGCGTTTTAAAGATGAGAGGCATTACATCCTGTCTGTCCACTGATGGAAATCATCCAATAGAAGAAATTAAAGAAGAAAGCAGGATTCAATGAAAGAGCAAAGGTTTTGCATATTTAAGAGGGGATGGGAATACAGAGCACAAGTGAAGGGGTTGGTCTCAGAGGGAGCAGAGACACCTTGCTCGTTGTGATCGGAGGAAAGGCAGAGTCTATGGTGACAGATACAGATAGAATGGATTTTGTGGTGGGAAGATGAGGACACTGGCTTCTGGTTGCTTCCAACTTCTAGGTAAAACATCAAACAAGTTTTATCAGCTGAAAGTGAGGATTGGAGAAGATGTGTTTGAGCAAAAAGGAACGATTGAAATAGTCATGGAAGGCAAATTGACAAGGAAAATAAAGTAGGATTTCCGGGTAATACTGCAGATTGTAGTTGTAATTTTTAAACAAGACCAGTCATCACAGTTGTGGACATTTTTTAAGCCACTTTCTACTCTGAGGATGCATTTTTAACTATGGCTGGTGTTTTCTTATGTGAGTTGATAGATGGAAGAATGGCAAAGCTGTTGAGGGAATTTTCATAGGAAAGACTGTAGTGAAAGACTACAATGGATCATATGGAACTGAAGCTTGGAAAGAAAGGATGGAAGCCATCGTGAGTGGTACGGTGGATAAACATTCCCAAAATTGAATTCATAAGCTTTCTCTCCAAACCTGATTCTTGTGTTTTATTCTCTCCTCAGTGATGGATCACCTAGTTCTCTGAACCAAGAATCTGGAAATCATCCTAAATTTCTGTTGCTTTTAAACTCCCGATCAAATTCTATCAAGTTGTTCTCATATTTTTCAAGTCTATTTCCTTTTCTTCTTCACTTGAATTTCCTATGATTATGTTCTTTGGTCACTTACATGGATATTGCAAGAAATTCCAAACTGATACCTTTACTCTCTTCCAGCCTTTCACCTTATTGATCCATGATCCGCAGTTACCAGAATGATTTTTAAGATCGGATCATACTACCTCTCTACTTAAAAATATTCATTGTCTCCAAATATCCTGCAGAATAAAGTCCCAACTCTTTAAATGCAGAAGAATAATGGTAGTTAATGGGTCTTCAAGAGCTACTATGTGCAAAACACTGAGCTAAGCACAAAGGATCCTGATACTGGGATGATTGATTGATTGATTATTCCATAGAGATAGTGTGTTATAGATAAAGAAATGGAAGGAAAAAAAATTAAGTAATGTGAACAAGGTAATACTTGGAAGAGGAAGAGCCAGAGTTTGGACTTATGTCTGACTAATTCCAGAATGTGCTGTCATGACTGTAAGGCATTAGTGTCTGAGTATAAGTCTTGGGGTGATCTGACACTTGCTTATCATTCAAACTTGTCTCTTGCCCCCTTTGACTGACCTTCTTCTGTAAAATCCAGTTTCCTAACTCCATGCCTGTATTTATACATCCTCTTGTGCTTACAATGCTTTCCCCAAATGTCCTTTCTTCTCTTCAACTCCATATACCGCCCACCTACCATTCATCCCTTGTTTGGACAGTCTTTATGAGTTGATCTAAAATTTACCTCCTTTCTGAGGCCACTTGATAGAACTGACATTTTTTTCCAATCCCCCATTCAGCTTTGTATTATTTTGCCACTAATATTATGTTGCACTTTTATGTTTATCTGTCTAAATATCTATAGTGGGCTGAATTGTGTCACCTCAGTAAATTCATATGTTGAAGTCCTAAACTTTAGTTTTTCAGAATGTGAAGTATTTGGAGATAAAGTCCCAAAGAGGTGATTAAGTTAAAGTGAGACCATTAGGGTAGGCTCTAATCCAATCTTATTGGTGTCTTCATAAGAAGAGGAAATTTGGACACCCAGAGAGACACCAGAAATGTGGTCACAAACAGAGCAAAGATCATGTAGATCATGTGAGGACACAGTGAGAAGATGGTCATCTGTAAGCCAAGGAAAAAGGCCTCAAAAGAAACCAAACCTGCAACACTTAATCTCAGACTTCCAGCCGCCAGAACCAAGAGAAAATGAATTGCCATTGTTTAAGCCACTTAGCCCGTGATCTTTTATTATGGCATCCCTAGCAAACTAATACAAAATCTCTACTACTAGCCTTCAGGGCAAGAACTAATCTTATTTGCCTCATTAGCCCTTAGGATTATTATCCTGCAGCCTCCTCCACCCCCCACAACATTTTTTCATCTGACTAAGGTTTCAGATATTCAATACTCTTTACCAGATGCATGAAAAAATAGGTGGGCATGAATGTGCTTGCCCACAGGAATAAATTATGGGCCTCCTGAATATGGGTCTGCATCCATTTAATTTACCAAGGTCAAGGGTGAGTTATTTTGTACCATTAATTTTCACACCTCTTCTTCCACATGTTATTGAGGAGAATTGTTGGATAGTAAGAAATTTGGCAGTGCTTGTAATACATAAACAGAACTCCAGTGTTTTATCTGCTAAAAATGTAGACTGATGCCCATACCTTTTGACTTTGATCTTCAGAGTCATCACATTCAAACATGACCCTTTCAGTGGTACACTGACAAAGGCATCATGATTGCAGGTGTAATCAGACATTGAGCTCCTACTCGAGTTTCTTAGTGTGGCGAGCATCAGGGTTACCTTTCCCCTCTCAAACCCCCCTTCCTTTTCTTAATGAAGAGAAAAAGAAGTGCGTTTACCTGCCAGACATTTTCTTGTTCTCATAGTTCCAGTTAAAATATTCCAACTTAATGTTGCCATACTTTAGCAAATAGCAGCATACCTAGTCAGGAGCCCATGAATGAAGTTACTCAAATATTTGGGGTATACAGCATACAAAACCAGCATCACGTGTGTTAGAGGGATTCCATTCTTTATACAGAACTGTAATTTCACTTGACTTGATTTCATGGCAAAGAAAATAACTTCTTACCAAACAATTATTTCCCCTTTTAGAGTAGCCACATTTCTGGCTGAAGTGAGACAAAAAAAAAAAAAAAAAAAAGTCTTGATTTTTGCATTTTGTAAGGCTACACCATCTTGCTAAACCCCGAGGGCCTTTAAAGGACTTGAATTGGATTTTGAACCACTTTTGCTACCATATCTTCATTTTTCCTTAATTGTATACCTAAAGTCACAGGACTTTGTTTCTTCACCAGGAAATTTCGGACGGGGTCTGATAACTTTGCTCTAAATCAGTGCAATAAACACAGCTTTTGTAATAACTAAAAGAACTACTAAGTGTGATTTTGATTTCTTTTCAGAAATTGAGTTGGGGCTAGGAAGAAGAGGGCACTGAAGCAGGAAAACCTTTTCTGTTCAAGCAAGCCATTAGGCTGTACTTGCCAACCTCCCAGAGCCCTGCAGAGCTAAGCGAGCAAAGATAGCCTTGAAGGCTCTCTTGCCCTCCCAGTTCTTTTTGTCAAACTCCTCTACCCTCTATGACTCTTACTTTCTAGTCTTCTATTAAAGATTTCTAGAAAAACACTTATACTGCAATTTTATTTCCAGCTTAATTTTTTATTTTTTTATTAGAGGCTCACGATCCCATATCCATCATTGTTGAATTCTCCATTCTCCCAGTCCCATTGTAGACACTTCCTTTTTGCTGACTTTGTGGAATTTGCTTTCTTCAACTACACCATCTCCCTTTCTGTACCTACTCTTTCCTATTCCCTGAGAGAGTAGCAGGAGTTGTACGAGAAAAGGATTCAAAAGGCCAAGAAGTGAATGAGTCTCAGGATAGAAATTTATGTGATATCATGGCTCCATCAGTGTTCAATCTTCAAATAACCCAGAATGTATTATCCTGATTTAGAATATAGTATTCTTTGAATTAGGGTTTTTAGAAACTGTGCAAACCAGACATCCTATTTGTACATTTCTTATCTTTGTACAGGATCTCCATAAATTTTGCTGAAGAGCCCCTATAGCCTCTTTACCTATTTAAATATCAGGATGCAAAAGAGAAGGACAAAGAGATTTGACTTCGTACTTTGTTACCTGTTACCCAAGACATACACTAGGACCACACTGAGAATATTTCTGAAAATATCTGACTTAATAAAAGACTGGTTTTTGTGATGGAAACTTTGGATCTGGGGAGAGGAAAGCTCAAAAAGAAGAAGGCCCCTTAATATGTCACCTTTTACTCATCCTTTTCTGAAAATTCCCAGCTCTTCCTAAAACAAACCCATTTTGTAAGAACAAGGAGGCTTTTTCAGGTTTTGGATAGCTTCAACTGTTTGATGAAAACTGAGCAAAATCTAAACATTTCCATCTCTTCAACTATTTGATGAGCAATACATGCCCCAAGATTCAGAAAAGAGGAAGGCCCCACCCAGCAAAGAAACAATTCTTCCCTGTGAAAATCAGAAATGGCTGGAGAGCAAAACAAAACCACAATGACTGCTGCCACGATGCTGTGTGGATTCAAGTCTGGTCTGTATTATAAAGGCTGAGGGAGCTGTAACCTCCTTCCAACACTGCCCACCGCCCCCCACACCACCTCCCCCGGAGCCCACTGTCCTTGACTCACAAGCAGGGTCGTGCTATACATTTTGTAGCATAGTCCAAATACTCTCCTCCTCTCTTGTCTATTAAAAAGAGTCTGTCTTGGGTAACATGTCTCTGAAAGTATCCACCTTCCTGTACAATTCAATTCAAGAAAGCTATGTCACCTTATATCTCCACAGCTCTGAACAAAAGAGCAAAGTCATGGCATATGCAGCATTCTTCCACAGGACAAAAGGTCTTCCATGTGGGAAGATGTGGTCCTGCTGCTGTGGAGATGGTTCAGGGGAGTAGTGAGTGAGACCAGAGGTGAAGATATGAGAACAGGAGAAAAGACCTCCAAAGAGAGAGGCTGGGACTGGGATGTGTGAAGCCTTTGTCCCATTTTATGCACAGCTGTGTTATAAATGTGATGAACTCACACTTCTTAGATCGTGTTCAGCCTAGGTCACAGGACAGCTAAGGTGGGAATAAAACTAATGTTACCTTAGGCCTGCCCTCCTCCAGGATGTGTGTTGCTAAGAGCTGAAAATTGCTGAAATCTGTCCTCCCAGCTACAAGGGCTCAGAACTGTATGAATGATGTGTGTTTTGTGACACCTAGTTCCTAGCTGCCCAGAGTTGAGGGGAGGGGATCTCTCCATCTTCTTCTGCCTTTGTCTCCTTCAGTCTCTGTTTCTTTCTGGATCATCTATCTCAGGATGGGTTGGCAGAGAAAGTCCTCAGGCCACCTCAAACTTCCTCCTAGCTCAGACTTTGACTGAGGCCATTCATCCCTTCACTCCCACAATCATCAAATAATAGGCCTAATATTTGTGTGAATTGCTTGAGTGACTGTGGTCCAACAGTTCTTGGATTGCAAGACATCTTATGGGTGTCCTTAGTCCACTGGAAAACCATGTTTGAAATTAACAAAATATATAGGCATCTTCTCAAATATCTGCTCGCCCTGTATCCCTGCTATATAGAATGTATCCCTCTATAGAATGCTTTCCTTCATAGACCAGAACTCCACAGACATTATTTTATGTTTCATCTTAGGAGTTATGACTTATAGGGATGGAGGCCAAATTATGAGTGGAGAAGCTGAGTACTACAAAAGAGGTGTTAACTATCAGAGCCTCACCGCAAGTCAAGGGTGGGAACAAAGAGATAACAGTGTTTACACATCTCACAGGGCCACCTTCCCCCTGAGAAAAACAGCACACCCTCTATTTATTTCCATGTCTGAATGAACCAGATGTAATTATAAATATGAGGGTGGGAAAGACACTGAGGGAAATTGATTTTGAAAAGAAACAGACAGCTTTTTGCGTCAGAGGAAAGTTTCCCTCAGTGAAGACTGAGCAAGCAGGGAGTGGGGTAAACGTCTCATGTTTCTAGTCCACTGCACATAAGAACATTCTCTAAGTAGAACTCGGTTTAGAATTTGCATCAGTTGTTGCTTGTTTGAGCTTTAATGTTGAGCCTAAGTGAAAAGACTCACTCCAGCGATGATGTAAAAATGTTCACATCAAACAAGATGAACTTCTAACTTCCCTGTACTCGGATAATGAGTAAATTGGCCTAGAAATTACTCTCTAGCCAGAAACCCACCCTCTTAAATAAGCCTTTGGTCTTAATGTTCAGATCCATAGAAAACATGAACTTAAGCCTAATATATGTGATATGATCAAAAGTAAGCACACGAAATTCTTGGCAACCTTACCCAAAGCAGCAACTGTGCTAATAGCCTCCCCGATCCTTGAGATTGACAGGACACCAACTTGACTTAGTTTAGATGTCATTCCTTTAGAAATGGGACTGTCCAAGAGGGCAAGGCAAGTTGCTGGCTCAAGCAGATCCCCGGGAGACAGAGCTCTGAGAAAGCTGGCTTGTGGATCATCTGTGTCAATTCTTTATAGAATCCCAGACTAGGACAACAGTGACTGTCCCTGAAAACGCACCCAGTTGGATTTCTTTTCTGAGAGAAGTAATTAAAATTCCCCCTCCCAGCTGATAAAGTTCCGTGTACTTAATCCATTTCATATTCATTACACAATACATAAAAGGAGAACAAAACATTGTAGGAGACTGATACACTCAAAATAATGGCCACTCTACAGGGCCAGCACCCAGAAGTGCTTGTGGGAAAGCTGATGAAATGACCCTGAAGAATTTATAGAAATGTTCTAATGGATCTAAGTTAAGTTTAACATGCTCTCTATCATATTTTCTTTCCCTTTGTACTTGAGAATCCCTTTGACAGAGAACTCTGTGTGTGTGTGTGTTTACAGGAGACTTTTTTTTTTAGCTCTAAAAATTATAGGAAGGAATAGAAGTAAACAAGGAGCAGGAAAACAAAGGAGTAAAACTGTGAAATGTAGGTTGTATCAATGTAAAACATGTCACATATATACTTTCACAGCCGATGATTTGATCAATGGAGTTTGCATTCCTTTAACCTAAAAATTAAGATCCTATGCAAATAACAAATTAATCACTTTTTTATAGTGGCCCAATGTTAACTGAAACTGAATTCATTTTAAAGCACACAGTATTTTCCGAGCCTCCTCAAACCCAGACCTACTCTCTCTTTTTTTCATAATGAAGTTGGAAGTGAACTTCATTTAGACTCGTTTCCCTGAAACAATTCAACTTTCAAAAGCTACTGAGACACAGGTTCTTTTGTCCCCCCACTGCTTTCTCACCCTCTTAATGGTCTTTTATTCTAAAAGTACTGCAACTGCTATATATATATATTTTTATTATCTAGTTAAAAAAAAATGGTTTCCTCAAATACTTTTGCATAAAATGGGCACTAAAAAATTGTTTCTCTTAAACTTTGATCACCTAACTTCTTCCAGTCCTATAAGACTTCTTTAAGTCTGTAAGAGTCAACAGAGACCAAATTAATTTTGTTTAAGCTCCATCATTTGTTTTACTACTTAATTCCAGACACTTTGAAAACTTTAATAGTAGTTTTTCATTTTGGTTTTTGTTTTTTGCAATACTTTTCTTCCATTATCATGCCTTCCATGTATT
Organism: Balaenoptera ricei; assembly: GCF_028023285.1. Taxonomy (NCBI): domain Eukaryota; kingdom Metazoa; phylum Chordata; class Mammalia; order Artiodactyla; family Balaenopteridae; genus Balaenoptera; species Balaenoptera ricei. The sequence goes on from NC_082643.1 coordinate 32,553,754, forward strand.
CCTATTTTATTTCCATCATTTCTTTCCCATGGCCTAGGCTTCTGCTTCTCCCTTTCCCCTTTTATTTTTCTTCTTTGGTCTATATGTCTGGGATCCATTCTAAGCATTTCCAAAATCATTTTCACCCATAGTTCCTTTCATAGAGTGTTAGCCTGTTAGAGAAGGGAGAGTATCATTGTGTAGTATAAACAAGGATTCATACACAGTAAAGAACAGTGTGTCGGTCTTTCTTGGATGAGTGGGCTAATGACTCTTTTTAAGGTTGAATTAAATACTGTAATTGTTAATTAACTCTCTTGATAAGAAATAACTCAAAGCCAAGCATGATTAAATAAAGCAGCAGTATACCAACTCTCAACAGTACAGTATTCCTCTCAAGGTTTTTGCCCTCATTGGCAAACTCCTTATAAGAACTGAATTTATTAAAATTTTGACTCGTTTTCCTGCTTGATAGTTTCCTCCCTCAGAATGTAGAAGTTACCAGTGACTCCAGTGGGAAAATGCTAACAAACTGAGAAAGAACTTTTTAGTATCAAAGTGTTCTAGTAGGTAAAATATTTTTTCTTTCAGTCTCTGACTTACACCAATACTAAGATTCTATAAAAATGAGAAATAAGTTTCCTAAGCTTACTTCTTTAATATTAGCTTATGAAATAAACAATGTAGAAATACTAACAGTATCTTTAATTTTCTTCAGTAGTTCCTATCTGATTCCAAGGGAAAGAAAGGAAATACAAGGATATAACATTTAGAGATGGAAGGGAACTACCTTAAAATAGAAAGAGCAAGTAAGGCCCATGATTTACCCATTTTTATGTTTGGCCTACCTGGCATAATGTCATGACATTGTAGGTGCTCAGTAAGTATATTTTGAATGAATGAGGGTGACCATAAGCATTAAGTATTTTAAATGGACCCAATCTTAGATAAATAAATTGGAAAGATATCTCTGACATATTTAAGTTATATCCCAAAGTACCAATTAGAACTTTGTATACTCTTGGTGTTCAGGACATGAATGACTTAAAATTAATTGTTGTAGAGTATTCATTCGATTTCAACTTCCATCTTTCCCTGATGTATGTGCTGAAAATCCTCTCCCTTTTTATTTCTCAATGAGCTGCCTAAAGAAAATTGAGTTAGTATCAGATCTTTTAAGGAGCATTTTACAATCAAAGAAATATAAGACCCTTATAATTAAGTGACAAGCCCTGCAGACTATCAGAGGTAAAATTAAGAGGAAACACTAGCTTTCTAATTCTGGGGTATTTCTTTGTGATCCAAATAAACCTTGCGTTAATGACATAGAATCTGGGTTGGGTCCTGAAGATCTCAACATAGCAAATACACATCCCAGGTTTGCTTTAAGCCCATACATATTTTGCCAAGAGATTAGTTTTCATTGAAAGCAAAAACACTCTGAAAATTCTAATACAATTTGAGATATTGTAGTCATCATGTTTAATTTTTAAGAATTATAGGATCTCCAGGAAGCCTTTTGAGATATATTTTGCCAAGAGCAAACCCATTTAAACACCCAAAGACTCTTTTTTTTTTTTTTTCTGTTGAAAACTACAGACCCTTATGAGGGTGGGACAATTTCTAAATTTGGCAAAGCTCCCTCTCCTGGCACTCCAGAAGCAAGCATCAATCACCCCAAACAAGCAGCCCACAACTAATCAGCAGCCACCTAATGAGTCTCATTGGAAATACTTTAAGCTATTTCTTGTGTCAAGTTGGAAAAAGCTGGGGGGAAACATTCCCCTTTTGATTAAGCATCACAAATGAGAATTTAATTTAAGCAAATGCTTTCTGCTAACTAATTTGGAGGATGAACAGGAGACTAACATTTTTAGTGAGGACATGGGGGGAAATACGGAAAGAAACATGAGTATATTTATGGATGTGCTACCCTGAGATAAGTGAATATCTATCACAGCTAAAGATAACAGTTAATATTTACAAAAGGGATATATATTTTTTAATCCAAACATCAATTCTCAAGGAGGAAAAGAAAAACATAAGTGTGATTTGACAGGCTCAAAAGACCCTATTTTGATACATTAAAACCACACAGGAGTGGTGCTAAACCAGGCACTCTTACATCAGGACCACTCACCCTAAAGAGATGTTAGAATTCAAGGGAAGTTGCAAATTTAGTGGGGGAAAAAAAAAAACTTTTATTTTTACTAAACTGTAATTCAATTTTCAGCATTTCCTTCTTTTATGAATGTAGGCAACCAACCACATTATTGTTAGCAATATCTATGACTTTGGCCCCAATAGAAATCACAGGTATTTTTATAAGACCATATTTTCATGTATTGTAGGTATCTAGAAATTTTATTATCATCACCATTTTGAAATTATGGTGTTTATAAGACCAACTGCTAGATCCTGTTTTTTACTTAATGTTTAAATAAGAAACATTATTTATCACAAATAATTTCTTAAAATTTTGACACTATTTCAATATAATGTGTTTCCTATATAATGCTATGCATTATTTTATATTTTAAAAACACTATTCAAAATCAGCATCTTTTAGCTTTTCCAGTCTACAAAATGCAAACATTTCTGGGATAAACCAACCATTAGAGTTTGGAATAGTCACCAACATATTTTATCCATATTTGTGATGAACACTTACCTTGACAGAGGGACACTTTGGAGCATTTATTACAACTTTTATGCAATTATATACTATAGTGTGAGTTCAATGGCCACACACTGATAAATAATAGTTCCTTATAAGCTAATTTACTGATGAACAATAGCTAGATATATTGTTAAAGCAATATATGCACTGCACATTTTGGAGAAAAAAAAGGAATATTCTTTCTAACAATTTTTTTTTTACTCACTAACTTCATACTAACTTTCTATAAACTTGAAAAAATTTGTATTTATTTGGAGCAATTTACCCAGATAAGTCTTCAAAACATAGGACTAAGGGAGATAATAGTAAAGAACTTGATAGAAGAACTAAGAAAGAACTTGGAAAGAACTAAAAATAGAACTACCATATGACCCAGCAATCCCTCTACTGGGCATATACCCTGAGAAAACCATAATACAAAAAGAGTCATGTACCACAATGTTTATTGCAGCTCTATTTACAATAGCCAGGACATGAAAGCAACCTAAGTGTCCATCGACAGATGAATGGATAAAGAAGATGTGGCACATATATACAATGGAATATTAATCAGCCATAAAAAGAAACGAAATTGAGTTATTTGTAGTGAGGTGGATGGACCTAGAGTCTGTCATACAGAGTGAAGTAAGTCAGAAAGAGAAAAGCAAATACTGTATGCTAACACATATATATGGAATCTAAAAAAAAAAAAAAAATTGGTGATGAAGAACCTTGGGGCAGGATGGGAAGAAAGACACAAACCTACTAGAGAATGGACTTGAGGACACAGAGTGGGGGAAAGGTAAACTGGGACAAAGTAAGGGAGTGGCATGGACATATATACACTACCAAATGTAAAACTGATAGCTAGTGGGAAGCAGCCGCATAGCACACGGAGATCAGCTCAGTGCTTTGTGACCACCTAGAGAGGTGGGATAGGGAGAGTGGGAGGGCGGGAGATGCAAGAGGGAAGAGATATGGGGATATATGTATATGTATAGCTGATTCACTTTGTTATACAGCAGAAACTAACACACCATTGTAAAGCAATTATACTCCAATAAAGATGTTAAAAAAATAAATAAATAAAATAAAATTAAATAAATAAGTTACAGGGACGTAATGTACAACATGGGGAATACAGTCCATAACATTGTAATAACTGTATAGTGATAGATGGTAACTAGATGTAATGGTGATCATTTGTAATGTATAAAAATATTGAATCACTATGTTGCACACCTGAAACATCTTTAATATTGTAAGCCAATTATATTTCTATTTTAAAAAATTTATATAAGAAAATTTAAAAAAAAAGAACTTGATTTTCTGGATTAAGGGTTAGAAGTTGAATTACTCCACTTTTAAATCAATATTCTATGTTGTCAAATGGTGACTATACTTTAAATATTCATATTAATAATTATAAATTCCACACTCCTTTTTTTATTCATCTATCATGTCATTCTTTGAGCCCCCGTGAATGGACAAAGTGGTGTTAAGAATTGGTTCTTTGGGCTTCCCTGGTGGCGCAGTGGTTGAGACTCTGCCTGCTAATGCAGGGGACACGGGTTCGAGCCCTGGTCTGGGGAGATCTCACATGCCGCGGAGCAACTAGGTCCGTGAGCCACAATTACTGAGCCTGCGCGTCTGGAGCCTGTGCTCTGCAACAAGAGAGGCTGCAATAGTGAGAGGCCCGCGCACCGTGATGAAGAGTGGCCCCTACTTGCCGCAACTAGAGAAAGCCCTCACACAGAAACGAAAACCTAACACAGCCATAAATAAATAAATAAATAAATAAATAAATAAATAAATAAATAAAAATTAAAAAAAAAAAAGAATTGGTTCTTTGCTCATTCTATCAGTTTGTGATTTCCATTTCAACACACAACAAATGATTCCAGTGCTTTCAACATTAGGGATTATTAAATATACTTTTTTAAACTGTGATTTTATACTAGGTTTAGAAATAGAACAACATGACTCTTGACACTTATTATATGGTTTACTGCCAGTGAGGCTTCCCTTAGTGGAAAAAACCAATCTGTGTGTGTGTGTGTGTGTGTGTGTGTGTGTGTGTTTACTACATCATCCTAATCTCATTCTTCTGGCTCCATTTTCCATGCTGTACTTCCCCTTCCCCACCTCATCCTCCAACATCTTTCACTGGATATTTTGAGAGATGCTGGTGAGAGGGAGATAAAAAACAAATGAGAGAAAGACAAAGGGAGGGAAGTAGAGAAACAAATAAAACGAAATTTAATAGAGTAATTTAAAAACTGCATGCATATTCTCGTAAAGAGCAAAAGTGAAGAAAAGTACACCCAAATTAAAATTAAAATGTCATTTCCCAGAGAAGAGCTTCAGGATGGTGGAAGGGTAAGACGTGGAGATCACCTTCCTCCCCACAAATACATCAGAAATACATCTACATGTGGAACAACTCCTACAGAACACCTACTGAACCCTGGCAGAAGACCTCAGACCTCCCAAAAGGCAAGAAACTCCCCACGTACCTGGGTAGGGCAAAAGAAAAAAGAAAAAACAGAGACAAAGAATAGGGACAGGACCTGCACCAGTGGGAGGGAGCTGTGAAGGAGGAAAGGTTTCCACACACTAGGAAGGCCCTTCACTGGCGGAGACTGCAGGTGGCGGAGGGTGGAGCTTCGGAGCCACGGAGGAGAGTGCAGCAACAGGGGTGCGGAGGGCAAAGCAGTGAGACTCCAGCACAGAGGATCGGTGCAAACAGCACTCACCAGCCTGAGAGGCTTGTCGCTCACCCACCGGAGTGGGAGGGGGCTGAGAGCTGAGGCTTGGGCTTCGGAGCTCAGATCCCAGGGAGAGGACTGGGGTTGGCTGTGTGAACACAGCCTGAAGGGGGCTGGTGTGCCACAGCTAGCGGGGAGAGAGTCCGGGAAAAAAACTGGAACTGCCAAAGAGGCAAGAGACTTTTTCTTGCCTCTTTGTTTCCTGGTGCGCGAGGAGAAGGGATTAAGAGCACCACTTGCAGGAGCTCCAGAGACGGGCGCGAGCCGCGGCTATCAGCGTGGACCCCAGAGACGGGCATGAGATGCTAAGGCTGCTGTTGCAGCCACCAAGAAGCCTGTGTGCGAGCACAGGTCACTATCCACACCTCCCCTCCCAGGAGCCTGTGCAGCCTGCCACTGCCAGGGTCCCGTGATCCAGGGACAACTTCCCTGGGAGAACACATGGCACACCTCAGGCTGCTGCAACGTCATGCCGGCCTCTGCTGCTGCAGACTCACAGTGCATTCCATACCCCTCCCTCCCCCCGGCCTGAGTGAGCCAGAGCCCCCGAATCAGCTGCTCCTTTAACCCCGTTCTGTCTGGGTGGGAACAGATGCCCTCAGGCGACCTACATGCAGAGGTGGGACCAAATCCAAAGCTGAACCCCAGGAGCTGTGTGAACAAAGAAGAGAAAGGGAACTCTCTCCCAGCAGCCCCAGGAGCAGCAGATTAAATCTCCACAATCAACTTGATGTACCCTGCACCTGTGAAATACCTGAACACACAATGGATCGTCCCAAATTGAGGAAGTGGACTTTGGCAGCGACGATAAATATATTTTTTAACCTTTTTCTCTTTTTGTGAATGTGTATGTGCATGCTTCTGAGTGTGATTTTGTCTGTGTAGCTTTTCTTCTACCATTTGTCCTAGGGTTCTCTCTGTCGGTTTTTCTTTTTTTTTTTTTTAGTTACTTTTTAGTGCTTGTTATCATTGGTGGATTTGTTTTTTGGTTTGGTTGCTCTCTTATTTCTTTCTTTCCTTTTTTTTTTTTTTTTTGATACCCTTAAAAAGTTTTTTAAATAATTATTCTTATTTTTTATTTTAGTAACTATTTTATTTTATTTTATTTTATCTTCTTCTTTCTTTTTTTTCTTTCTTTTTTATCTACCTTTTATTCTGAGCCGGGTGGATGACTGGCTCTTTGTGCTCCAGCCAGGTGTCAGGGCTGTGTCTCCGAGGTGGGAGAGCCAAGTTCAGGACACTGGTCCACAGGAGACCTCCCAGCTCCACGTAATATCAAAAGGCAAAAATCTCCCAGAGATCTCCCTCTCAAGGCCAAGACCCAGCTCCACTCAACGACCAGCAAGATACAGTGCTGGACACCCTATGCCAAACAACTAGCAAGACAGGAACACAACCACGCCCATTAAAAGAGAGGCTGCCTAAAATCATAATATGGCAACAGACACCCTAAAACACACCACCAGACATGGACCTGCCCAGCACAAAGACAAGATCCAGCCTCATCCACCAGAACACAGGCACTAGTCCCATCCACCAGGAAGCCTACATAACCCACTGAACCAACCTTATCCACTGGGGGCAGACACCAAAAACAACTGGAACTACGAACCTGCAGCCTGTGAAAAGGAGACCCCAAACACAGTAAGTTAGGCAAAATGAGAAGACAGAGAAACACACAGCAGATGAAGGAGCAAGGTAAAAACCCACCAGACCTAACAAATGAAAAGGAAATAGGCAGTCTACCTGAAAAAGAATTCAGAATAATGATAGTAAAGATGATCCAAAATCTTGCAAATAGAATGGAGAAAATACAAGAAACGTTTAACAAGGACGTAGAAGAACTAAAGAGCAAACAAACAGTGATGAACAACACAATAAATGAAATTAAAAATTATCTAGAAGTAATCAATAGCAGAATCACTGAGGCAGAGGAACGGATAAGCGACCTGGAAGAAAAAATAGTGGAAATAACTACTGCAGAGCAGAATAAAGAGAAAGGAATGAAAAGAATTGAGGACAGTCTCAGAGACTTCTGGGACAACATTAAACGCACCAACATTCAAATGATAAGGATCCTAGAAGAAGAATAGAAAAAGCAAGGGACTGAGAAAATATTTGAAGAGATTATAGTTGAAAATTTCCCCTAATATGGGAAAGGAAGTAGTTAATCAAGTCCAGGAAGCACAGAGAGTTCCATACAGCACAAATCCAAGGAGAAACACAAATCAATCAACATGATACACAATATTAATAAATTGAAGGAGAAAAACCATATGATCATCTCAATAGATGCAGACAAAGCTTTTGACAAAATTCAACACCAATTTATGATAAAAAACCCTTCAGAAAGTAGGCATAGAGGGAACTTACCCCAACATAATAAAGGCCATATATGACAAACCCACAGCCAATATCATCCACAATGTTGAAAAACTGAAACCATTTCCACTAAGATCAGGAACTAGACAAGGTTGCCCACTCTCACCACTATTATTCAACATAGTTTTGGAAGGTTTACCCATAGCAATCAGAGAAGAAAAAGAAATAAAAGGAATCTAAATCAGAAAAGAAGAAATAAAGCTGTCACTGTTTGCAGATGACATGATACTATACGTAGAGAATCCTACCAGAAAACTACTAGAGCTAATCAATGAATTTGGTAAAGTAGCAGGGTACAAAATTAATGCACAGAAATCTCTTGCATTCCTATACACTAATGATGAAAAATCTGAAAGTGAAATCAAAAACACACTCCCATTTACCATTGCAACAAAAAAAAATAAAATATCTACAAATAAACCTACCTAGGAGACAAAAGACCTGTATGCAGAAAATTATAGGACACTGATGAAAGAAATGAAAGATGACACAAATAGATGGACAGATAAACCATGTTTTTGGATTGGAAGAATCAACATTGTGAAAATGACTATACTACCCAAAGCAATCTACAGATTCAATGCAATCCTTATCAAACTACCACTGGCATTTTTCACAGAACTAGAACAAAAAATGTCACAATTTGTTTGGAAACACAAAAGACCCCGAATAGCCAGGGCAATGCTGAGAAAGAAAAACGGAGCTGGAGGAATCAGGCTCCCTGGGTTGAAACTATACTACAAAGCTACAGTGATCAAGAGAGTATGGTACAGGCACAAAAACAGAAATATAGATCAATGGAACGGGATAGAAAGCCCAGAGATAAACCCACTAACTTATTGCCACCTTATCTTTGATAAAGGCAGCAAGAATATACAGTGGAGAAAAGACAGCCTCTTCAATAAGTGGTGCTGGGAAAACTGGACAGCTACATGTAAAAGAATGAAATTAGAACATTCCCTAACACCATACACAAAAATAAACTCAAAATGGATTAAAGACCTAAATATAAGGCCAGACACTATCAATTTCCTAGAGGAAAACATAGGCAGAATACTCTATGGCATAAATCACAGCAGATCCTCTTTGATCCACCTCCTAGAGAAATTGAAATAAAAACAAAAATAAACAAATCACACTGAATGAAACTTAAAGATTTTGTACAGCAAAGGAAACCATAAATAAGACAAAGAGACAACCATCAGATTGAGAGAAAATATTTGCAAATGAAGCAACTGACAAAGGATTAATCTCCAGAATTTAGAAGCCGCTCATTCAGCTCAATATCAAAAACCAAACAACCCAATCCAAAAATGGGCAGAAGACCTAAATAGACATTTCTCCAAAGAAGATATACAGATGGCCAACAAGCACATTAAAGAATGCTCAACATTATTAATCATTAGAGAAATGCAAATCAAAACTACAATGAGATATCATCTCACACTGGTCAGAATGGCCATCATCAAAAAATCTACAAACAGTAAATGCTGGAGAGGCTGTGGAGAAAAGAGAACCCTCTTGCACTGTTGGTGGGAATGTAAATTGATACAGCCACTATGGAGAACAGTATGGAGGTTCCTTAAAAAACTAAAAATAGAACTACCATACGACCCAGCAATCCCACTACTGGGCATATACCCTGAGAAAACCATAATTCAAAAAGAGTCATGTACCAAAATGTTCATTGCAGCTCTATTTACAATAGCCAGGACATGGAAGCAACCTAAGTTTCCATCAACCAATGAATGGATAAAGAAGATGTGGCACATATATACAATGGAATATTACTCAGCCTTAAAAAGAAACGACATTGAGTTATTTGTAGTGAGGTGGATGGACCTAGAGTCTGTCATACAGAGTGAAGTAAGTCAGAAAGAGAAAAACAAATACCGTATGCTAACACATATATATGGACTCTAAAAAAAAAAAAAAAAGTCCTGAAGAACTTAGGGGCAAGATGGGTATAAAGATGCAGACCTGCTAGAGAATAGACTTGAGGATACGGGGAGGGGGAAGGGTAAGCTGGGGCAAAGTGAGAGAGTGGCATGGACATATATACACTACCATATGTAAAATAGATAGCTTTTGGGAAGCAGCCACATAGCACAGGGAGATTAGCTCTGTGCTTTGTGACCACCTAGAGGGGTGGGATAGGAAGTTTGGGAGAGAAGGAGATGCAAGAGGGAAGAGATATGGGGATATATGTATGTGTATAACTGATACACTTTGTCATAAAGCAGAAACTAACACACGATTTTAAAACAATTATACTCCCATAAAGATGTTAAAAAAAAAAAAATGTCATTTCCCTGGAGTGGGCTACTTTTCAAGTACTGAAGGAAAAATTTTAATTCACTCTTTGTTTGTTTCTCTCTCTTTCTTTCTTTCTTCCTTTCTTTGTATTTCTTCATTCTTTCTTCCCCTTTTCATTTTATTCTAGTTCTATTTTAGGAGCTGGGTATAAACAAAAGAGAGGGAAAGAGAGAGAGAGAGAAATCTCTGCTTTCATGTTGCATATATTCTGTTGACAAGGATAGTCAGCATACAAGATAAGTTAAAATAAATTTAAGCATAAAGTATGTTAGACAGTGATTAGGGCTGAAGAGAAAAATACAAAGAAAAGGAAGATATAAAATTTCTAGGCAGTGAGGCAGAATTGAAATAGCTTGGTAAGAAAATACCTCACTGGGAAAGTGACTTTTGACAGGACATTTGGTAGAAAGCTTGAAGGAAATAATGGGACTGGCTTCCAGATGCCTGAGGTAAGAGCATTCCAGGCAGAAGGAACAGCAAAGGTCTTAACGTGGGGAATATTTCTTAGGAACACCAGGGAGCCCAGTGAGTCTGGAAGAGCCAGAAAGGCAATGAGGTGAGAGCAAATAACGTGAGGGGTTAAGACTATAGCTTTTACTTTGACAGAGGAGTGACTGGAAGGTTTTGAACATCAGAGTGACAAGTTTTAACTTACATTTTAAATTATTACTGATTACTGTGATGGGAACAGACTTGGGCAGGTTGGGGGCAAAGCAGAGAGATCAGTGGGACCAAATTGGGATCAGTGGGATCAGTGGCATAGTTGTGAGTAGACATGGATACATTTTTGATATATTTTTAGGTAAGCCAGTGGGATTCGCTGATGATTTGATATAGGTTGTAAGAAAAAGAAAGGAACTAATGAGGTTTGGGGTAGAACATCTAGAAAAATGAAGTTGCCATGAACTCAGATGGGAAAGCAAGTTTGGAAATTGTTTGCTGGACATAGTTCACATTTTAAGTTTGAGCTGCTTCTTACATACCCAAGGGGAGATGTCAAGTAGGTGGCTGGTTACATCAATTTAAATTTCAAGGAAGAGGTTCACACTAGTGAGATGAATTTGGGAGTCATCATTTAGTAGAAGATAGTTAAAGACATGGGTCTGGATGAGATTGTCTAGGGCAGTGGTCCCCAAACTTTTTCACACTGGGGACTGGTTTCATGGAAGACAATTTTTCCAGGGACCAGGGGTGGGAGTAGGGGATGGTTTTGGAATGATTCAAGTGCATTACATTTATTGTGCACTTTATTTCTATCATTATTACGTTGTAATATATAATGAAATAATTATACAACTCCCCATAATGTAGAACCAATGGGAGCCCTGAGCTTGTTTTCCTGCAATTAGATGGTTCCATCTGGATGTGATGGGAGACAGTGATACCCAAAGTGTGTTGCTTATGTCCAGACTACTCCTTAATTGTCACTTGCCACTCACTGATAGGATTTTGACATGGGTCTGCAAGTAACTGATTTATTATGGTCTCTGTGCAGTCAAACCTCTCTGCTAATGATAATCTGTATTTGCAGCCACTCCCCAGCGCTAGCATCACGGCCTCAGCTCCACCTCAGATCATCCAGCATTAGATTCACACAAGGAGTGCACAACCTAGATCCCTCATGTGCAGTTCACAGTAGGGTTCATGCTCCTATGAGAATCTAATGCTGCTGATCTGACAGGAGGCAGAGCTCAGGTGGTAATGTGAGTGACAGGGAGCAGCTGTAAATACAGATGAAGGCATTTACCTCCTGCTGTGTGGACTGGTTCATTACAGGCCACAGATCGGTACCAGTCTGTGGCCCAGAGGTTGGGGACCCCAGTCTAAGGAGTGGATGTAAATATGAAAGACTATAAAAAAGAAGATGTCCAATGTAAGGACTTTGGGACACTCCATCAATTAGAGGTGTGGGAGATGAGGAAGGACCCGCAAAAAACTGACAAAGAGCCTGCAGAAGGATAGGAGAAGTACCTTGCCATGGTTCTTCCAAGTGCCTTAATATTCCCTGATTTGGAGGCACTATAAATGTGAGCAACTATAGCTTAATCCCGGAAATGCTGTAAGGATGATGTTGTTTATTTCAAATATGTTTAAAGATGCTGAGGAGTGTACCATATGCAGCCCATTGATATTTTTCTTTGGTTTGAATTAAGACTTGCAGGCTGCAGAAAACTAAAAATACATAACGTTGAAAAATGGACACACAGAACACTATGTGTGTGTGTTTTTCACAGTTTCCCATGACATTTTAACTGAGCTTGGAGGATATTGTTCTCCTTTCCTTACACTTGGTATGGCTAATTCCAAATGTGTGGGGATTACAATCCCGCCATGTGACAGATTGCAGTGTCACACACAGGATTCTGCCTCCGCAGCAGGGATGAACAGAAGGAAATTGTGGCTAGGAGAGAGAAACTATTTATTCAGCTGCTAATAGCGGCACAAAGGAGCAATGCAAATTAGGAAAGTTACCAGCTTCCTTCAGGGTGTTCCCTCTTCTATATTACCTCAAAATATACTTTTATTTTCTGTAATCATGCTACCTCCATCACTACTGGAACAGTCAGTTATATTTGAAATAATACCGTACTTATGTTATGTTAAGAGAGCATTCAACAAAGGTTAACTTTTAGTTTGGGAAAAATGGCTTGCTTGGGCAATCAAGTAATGATGCCTGAGAGTAGAAAAGTAGTGTAAGGGAAAGAGATAGAGCACCTATGTTGCTTATATAAAACTGTATTTCCAATTTAAAGGTCAGATACATTTGATTGGGAAAAAGACCCAACCTCATTTTAAGATGCTAATAATCTAGAGTGTGACATTGTGTAGGGTCCACCCTGCTTGTTCCTCTTGGGGCTTTGAGCTCCTTTCTCTGACCAATAGCACCTCCCCTGGAAGCAGATCAAGGAAGGAAAAGAAGGCAAACATCAAATGCCTTGGTTTTTCGAATGCTGTGTATCACTAGTCTTAAGAAGAAGAAAACAAGTTTTGATAGAAGAGTTAAATTTTGACTAAGACGAGTTTCCGGATATTTTGTGAAGTTAATTTGTTCACGCTTTCTCTGTCTCCCATTCTGAATTCATATCTTAGAGAAACAAACCCAGTAAGCAGATGACTTCACTTAGATGTAGGGGGACAACGCCTCTCTGTTGCTTTGCACCCCCCTCTCTGTATGGCTGTTTCTGTCTGTCTGTCTGTCTTTCTCTCTGTTCTGTTCCTCTTTCCTCCACAGTCTCTCCTCATCCCTCCTTTACAGTAATATTGTTAACTTTAGAATTAACTGATTTTTTTTTCTAGATGAGGTTTTTGAGGTTTATGGTATAACACAAATTATATTATTTGCTTTTTGGGCTGTATAAAGATACATTTCTCAGGTCTCATTTCATACTCAGTCAAGGGGGAAAAATTCATACCCTGACTGATTTCTGTTTTGTGCCGTAATCATTTGTTTTAGGTAGTGGGTGGGGGATGACATTGGAATTCTAAGGTTCAAGTATACCAATCCGTGAGGTAAAAGCTGATAACTGGAATTGTTGAACTTTTATGTTCAAAATGCATTTAAATGAGTTTGTGAAGAATAACATCTCTCATTGTACTCTTAGCTATTGCTCTTGATAAATATTAAATAAAATATTAAGAAAAAGTGAGCTCACCTCTTTACAGCTTCCCTCCTCTTATGGAAATAATATGTCATAAAAGAAAGCCAAAATTTATTTAACTTTATGTGTACTCTTCCAAGCAACACAAATGAATTAATAGCAATTTATAGGAATTAGCAAGGATATTTGATTGACCTCATGGAACAAATCTTTTATTTTATTTTATTTTATCTTATTCTATTTTGTAAAGTATTGCTTTACTCCTTTGGATTCCACGATAAAATTGGGTCAATGAAGGTGATACAGTTTAATGATGTGGTCAAAAACACCCTGAGGAAATATAAAGTCAACGATAATTCAACTTGTGTTCAAGATTTATAGCCACCAACTTTGTGGTATTGAAGAAAATCCCATTAAGCATTTACTGCATCTCTTTTTCTCCCTGGAGGAAAACAAAGTATTTATCTCTCTTCACTATGATTAGAGAATTGTCACCTTTAAAAAACAATGTTCTTGGTGGGAGGCGGGCGCGCCTTGGAGGTGGCTGGCTGCTGGAATGGCAGATGAAGAAGAAGACCCCACCTTTGAGGAAGAAAATGAAGAAATTGGAGGAGGTGCAGAAGGTGGACAGGGTAAAAGAAAGAGACTTTTTTCTAAAGAATTACGGTGTATGATGTATGGGTTTGGGGATGACCAGAATCCTTATACTGAGTCAGTAGATATTCTTGAAGACCTTGTCATAGAGTTCATCACTGAAATGACTCACAAGGCAATGTCAATTGGAAGACAAGGTCGGGTACAAGTTGAAGATATCGTCTTCTTGATTCGAAAGGACCCAAGAAAGTTTGCTAGGGTTAAAGACTTGCTTACTATGAATGAAGAATTGAAACGAGCTAGAAAAGCATTTGATGAAGCAAACTATGGATCTTGACACCTTTTGTACTTTCTGAAGCTTCATTATTTTCTGGGGAAACCATATTTAATAACTATATTTTCCACAGTAAGGTTCTGATATCTAGCCATGTCAATGAAAGATAGAGAACCACAAAGTTTTCAGTCTTTATTTTCATGTCTTCAATTTTAGAGTGTTATTTGAGCCTTTAATTGCCTGCCATCATATTACCATACTTTGAATTACTTACTGGATTTTAATGACCACATGTACGTCAAAGTACCTTGCAAACCATTCAGTTCCTTCTGATTTTTTGCCATTGTAGGCTGTACTGTGGCTGTTTAATATGTGAAATCTAAATGGTACCTTTGATAGCTAAGACATGTGTTTCATGTTTCTAAAGTTTTTAGATTACAGTAGTCTAAGTTATTAAAAGATAGTGAACTGGTTTGTGTTTCTTTTAAGGAGAAAAAGATAGAAAATACAGCCTTTTTAAAGAGTGTTTATTTGTCTTAAGATAATTTGTTTTAATACTCTTCTTTAGATAATGAGTGATTTTTTTGATTTTAATTTTTTTATTTTTTGAGAAACTAAAAGTTTCCTATGAATGCTTCTGTGTTGGAAGACCTATTTGATTTAAAATCTTTGGGGCTTATACTGTTTGTCAGGTTTTAAGAGAACTCATTTCCCCAGGTCAAATTAAAGCTTCTAAATATAAGTGTTTTCAGTAGCAGGAATGGCATTGCTGAAAAAGCTGATGGTAGGATAAGCATTTGGGGCAGTGTTTTATTAACATATTTGTTAGTACTTGTTCATTGTGGAAACGTGTACTTGACTAAGACCATGTGTGGCTATGGAAACCACTTTTGTAGTTCAGCATATACAGGTTTTGTGTGTATTTAGCTTACTGTATTATTCTTGCACTTAGCATAAAGTAAGGATTTAAAATTGCATTTAAGGGGATCATTGGATATTACTGTTTGTGAAACTGAATGTTTTGTGTGCCGCTTATAAACATTATCTATGAATCAGTACTTAGGAAAATTTTACTTAACCTATCAATATAAGGAATAAAGTATGAAAAATTAAAAAGATTAAAAAAAAAAAAAAACAAAAAAAAAAACAAAAAAAAAAAACAATGTTCTTTGTCCCCAGAGCAGAACATAACAAGAAAATCACAAAGCATTTTCTTCTGAACTTCTTGGGAATTGCATTTGATGATCCCAAGTTTACTGAGGCATTTCCTGTAAGTGTGCAGAGGTGTGCTTTACTGACTGCTACTTGGTGTCAGACACTGAACTGTGCACTTCACTTATTTGAAACTTTTCAGCAATCTCAGAAGGTATGTTTTATTACCCTCATTTTCCAAATGAGAACACCAAGTTTCAGAAAATTTAAATGACTTGCTGAATGCTATGGCTTGAAGTGCTAGAGCCAGGATTTGAACCTAGAGCTGAAGGTGAAGATCTATATGCTATGACGAATTATTTCATTTTGTAAATTACATAGATGCACTTGTGTGCATGTGGTGGGGGGCAAAGGGCAGCCTATGCAAACCAGCCAACAGAGCAGATGACAGTATGGTTCTTTTGTCCTCAGTTTGGAAAATGAAATATAAGTGAATGGAAGTGATGTTATGGTTTGGGGCTGGAATGCTGCCGTGCCATTGAGTGATCTACTTAACACATGAGGCCAGTTCCCTCAGGATAGGAGACAAGCAAAATGGAAGGATCTCAGGTCCCAAAGCTTTTAAGTCATCACCAGAGACCTGGACTCTTATTCAAAATATTTCTGAAAATGTACTTTGGATTCTCTCATTATATTAGCTTAGAGCATATCCTAACTAGTATGGAATTGAACATATTAAACATTAATTAACAGATTAAACATTTATGATCTGAATTACAATCAAGGACTTAGAAAAATAATAGAGTAAAACTGAAGAAAGTAGGAAAAATATAACAAATAGGAAAAATGAATGTAGAGGAACAAACTAGAAAAAAAGAGAGAGTAATGAAAACACTCAGTTGTAGAAAAATACTATTAACATAGACAAAAGGTTAATCAAGGAAAAAAAGGGAGAGAGAAAAGCAATACAAGGATAGATAGATAAATAGATAGATACTGAAAAGAAGACTGTAACTATAGATAATATTGAGAATTTTTTAAATGTTAAAAATAGGAGAAGGGCTTCCCTGGTGGCGCAGTGGTTGAGAATCCGCCTGCCAATGCAGGGGACACGGGTTCGAGCCCTGGTCTGGGAAGATCCCACATGCCGCAGAGCAACTGGGCCCATGAGCCACGATTACTGAGCCTGTGCGTCTGGAGCCTGTGCTCCGCAACAAGAGAGGCCGCGATAGTGAGAGGCCCGCGCACCGCGATGAAGAGTGGCCCCCACTTGCCACAACTAGAGAAAGCCCTCGCACAGAAACGAAGACCCAACACAGCCAAAAATAAAAATAAATAAATTAATTAATTAATTTAAAAAAAAATAGGAGAAGCTTTATGATAATGAATTTAAAAGCACAAAATGTTAATTATCTAGAAATATGTAAGTTAACAAAATGTACTCATTGTAAATTTAAAAGTCTAAATAGACCTATATTAATTAATTAATCTAAATAGACCTATATAATCATTACAGAAAAATACACATACAAGAAAAGCAACAAACCCAGATGTTTTAACTGGTGTGTTTTACCAAGTTATCAAGAAATAGATTACTCTTTTCTTATAAAACTCTTCCAGAGTTTAGAAAAAAAATAAGGTTCCTCAACTAAGTTTGTGAAACTAGTATGAGCTTGATAATGATTCTGCTAATAAATAAAGCTGGGAATATTATTAATGGTTATCATATATGAAATAGATGCAAAAATACTATATGAAATAGTAAGCTGATTCACACTCTTGTTTGTGTTTGTGCATGTGTGTACATGGGTAAAACAACCTCATGACTAAATATGTTTTAAATCTTGAGAATATTAAGATACTTTAAATTTGGAAAATACATTGATATAATACATTGACAATGTAAAGAAAAAATTTATATCAATCAATGCAGCAGTCATTTAATAAAACTCAAAACCAACTTATGAAAGAAACAATGAATAGGGTAATAATAGAGGTAAGTTTCCTAATCTGATGGTTCATATCTATGAAAAAGCAGGTAAATTCAATGACAGTGAAATGTTAGAAGCACTCCCTACCTTAGTTATCCCTCCACATTTTAACTCTAAGTTTAGACTAATGAGATATAAATTCAGTTTTATGTGGTAGCTTCCAAGAGACTTCCTTAAGAGATATCTGGCCCATGACTTCTGTCCTTTCTCTTTCTACTCTTCCTCCTTCCTGTCGCCACTGTCATGAAGGCTGCTATGCACCAAGGGTGTTGAAGTGGGGAACTGGAAAGTCTGAGTCCTTCACAACATGGAGCACCATGGCATCCCCAAACTGCAGCTTCCAGTATTCTTAAGGTCTAAGAAAGAAATAAACTGTTTTGTTTAAGCCATTTTTACCATGACTGCTTCTCAACACTCCATTGGGAAATACTAGCAAATGTAATGAGAGAGTAAAAAGAAATGAGGTATCAATTATAAATAAATATACATAAGTTGAGGTTTGGAGAATTATACAAATCACAGAGATTTATACTGCAACACCCATCAGCTACAATTTCACACCCCAAAAATTGTCAGAAATTAAAAGGTCTCATAATACCAAATGCTGATAAAGTCATTGAAAAAATACAAATCCTCACACAATGCTAGTGGTAGTATAAATTTTTTTTAACTACCTTGGTGAGTATATACAGTGACCTTTCATAGATGTGAGTTCCACATCCACACGCAGATTGAAAATATTTGGAAAAAAATTCCAGAAAATTCCAAAAAGCAAAATTTGAATTTACCATGCACTGGCAACTATTTACATAGCACTTACATTGTATTTATAGCTATTTATACATCATTTAGGTGTTAGGTGTTATAAGGAATCTAGAGATGATTTTAGGTATACAGGAGGATGTGTGTAGGTTATATGCAAATTCTGCACCATTTTATATAAGGGACTTGAGCATCCACAGGTTTGGTATCCACAGGGCTCCTGAAACAAATCCCCTATGGATACTGAGGGATGACTTTAGTTAGAATTCTTTAGGCTGTAAGCAACAAAAATCTTATGTCAAATTGGCTTAATTAACATGAGCATTTTCTATCACCTGAGTCCAGAGTTTAGATGAAAACCAGGCTTATAATGGCTCAACAGTCTTCAAGAACCCAGTTCTCTCAAATTCTCCTTCTGCTATTCTTAATATATCACAGACTGGCCTCTTTCTTGGTAGCAAGAGCATTGTAGCTATTCCATGGATCTCATCCAGACAGACAATATCCAGAAGAAAAAGAAGACCACTATGTTCCTATGACTTCTTTTTAGGAGTGAGGAAACCACTTCCAGAGGTTCATGCTCCTTTGGTCAGCATTGGTCATGTGCCCATTCTCATACCAATTATTGGCAAAGAGAATGGAAAACATTGGAGCAAGGTTTTTAGTAGCAAAATGTTAGAAACATTATATTCTTCAATAAACAAATGGGTGCACTTTTATATTATAGCATTATAATAGAATACTATATAATAATATTAACAAGGGTAATAGGTGACATTTATTGAGGTGTACTATGTGCTGGTCACTCTTCTGAGCATTTGGCCAGTATATATTCATTTTTCCATCACAAAACCTAATGAGGTTGGACATTTAAACTGAGACAGCAATTTCATACTGTTTCATACTCATAAGACTGACAAAAATTAAAAGGTCTGGTAATAACCAATGCTGTAGATACATGTGTTGTGTGTATGTACCTGCATATATACATTATGTAAAGATATATGAAATAGAAACCTCATATATCACTATAAAAGTTTAATTTTTCAGATGAAAAAAAACTGAAGAGTGAAGAAATTAAATAACTTAAAGTTACAAAGCTATTAAGTGACAGAGATATGATTTGAATTCAGACAATCTTTAAGTTGCAGTTAAAATTAACTAATTAGATCTCCAAGTATCTATGTGGAAAATATTAAAAGCTTAATCTTGAGTAGATGGGAGTCCTTCAAAATAAACAGAATAAAAACAGACTAAGTTTATCAAGGGAGAGGGAGTCTTTGTGAGTTCAGTTGGGAGTAGGTTGTATTGAAGATAAGGAACAAGGACGATGTTCCATAATTATAGATACAACCTCCAGAAGGCAACCAGATACAAAGATTTCAAAAAAGGTGTTTGCATCTGGAGAGCTGAGAGTTATGAAGGTAGCAGTGGAAATTGTGCAAGTGGATTTAAAGTGAAAAGAAGGAAGTTAGGAAAGAAAGAGTCCTGAGGGGAGGGAGAAAGGGTCCAGAAAAGAAGACTGAGAAAATATCAAAGTGGTTGTAGATGAGAGAGGAATGTCTGAGACATGAACTAGGAGTGAGCCTTGAGAACATGGTAGCCAATAGTGTCCAATGCTACAGAGAGTAGTAAAAGTACTTGGTATATCATGAAAGACCTTGACGAGACCAGTTTTGAATGCAGTTATAGTTAGAAACTTGCATCTGTGCTTCAAAAAGTCCATAGTAGTAGGAGGGTAGGTGAAGGGCATTTTCTTTTTCAAAAGAGGTTTGTTGGTGGAGGGAAAGTGACTGTTAGAGCATCAGCCAGAGGGAATGAAGGGTTTTTCAATGGAAAAGACATGGCAATATTTTTTGCTTGTGCAAAAAGAATCAGTGGTAGGAGAGACCTAAAATACTGGAAAGATAGGAAATAGTAGGACTTACTGTGCAAGCAACATCTGGAAGAAGATGGGCAGGCAGTGGGTCAAGAGCACAGGTGGAGAATTCAGTCTTGAACATTGAGAAGTAATGGGGAAGGGGACGAGAGGTCTCCCAGATGAGAAGACAGACAGATGGAACAAAAAAAAGGGGAGAAATGAGTTTTATCCTGCTGTGTTTCCAATCAGCTTTTCCCAGAAGGGATACTTGGCGTGGAAAGCAGGAAACAGACAGGTGTTCCAAGGTCTGCTGGGTAAAGTTAATATATAGTTGCTTGCTTATTCAGGTCTGAGTCTTAGGCCCAAAAAAAAAGTAGTAGATTAAAAGCAATTCCTGCAAATTTATGAATCACATCAAGTTGCCCAGACACCAGTCTCCTGACCTAAATTTCTCCCACCCTTAGTGAGTGGAACTGGAGTGTTGCCTATGTGGAAGCCATCCTGATTTGAAACCAAAAAACAAACTGAAACCAGAAAAGAGTTCAGGAAGAGTCTCCCCAGATGTCAGCGTCAAAGCCAAAGGCCACCTAGAGATCATCCACAGGAACTCTCTTTCATGGAGGAGGAAACACAAAAACATGATAGCCACAAGGTCTTCAACTTATTGATTGGTGAAAGTCTCATGCTTCCTTTTCATGGAACACATTGGATATTTTACCTCTTTAATTCATTTGTGATTTGCCTCCCCCTATGAGAATGTGCTCTCCCTGAGAGAAGTGATTTTTGTGTCTTTTGCTCACTGCTATAGCCTCAACCCTCAAAGTGTGCCTGACATATAGAAGGCACTTGATCATTATTTGCTGAGTAAATGAATCACATCTAATCCAGGGCACTTTCTACTTTCACAGAGAGCCCTTCACAGTGAGATTGGTACAACCACCTGAATGCAAGTAACTGTTTTCATTACTTGCTTCTTCATCAGGTAGAGAAGGCTCTGAGGCAAAACAGAATTCAAATCTGAGGCTGCCTGGTCTCAGAGCTCAATGTTGGATGAATTCAACTCATTCATTTAGTTCTCCCTGAAAAAGACTGAAGGGATTTTTGTGGCAATAGACAAAATAACAATAGGATAAATGAAAGCCAAATCAATATTATGTGACGAACTATATGGCCTTTATACAACATTGGGCTTCATGGTTTATTTTTTGTACATCTACATTTATATCTTTATCCATAACTTTATATCTATGTCCATGTTTATGCCATACAAGAGAAATATAGTAGTAAGGATTCACTGGGTCTGTTGCTAGGAGAGTGTTAGGAAAATTGTAACTTCTTATGACCCTTCCTCTGCTGAAGGGAATTCTCTATTTTTCAGTTTTTGTGTGGAAAAAATATGAGAAAGAGACATTGTGAATTCGGCAATTTTAAAGAAGAGAGCTGGTAGATCCTGGGTGAATCTCAGAGAGGTATTTCTTCCTCTCTCTGAAGTGAATTTTTTTTTTTTTTGCAGGAGTCATCTCTATGGATGAGAAGTAGAAACACTTTGAACGAGGATGTGTCCATCTCAGGGGGAACACGTGAAACCATGGAAGCAGCTTACATGACAAAACATTTGTTCATGGAAATAGGTAGGAGAATCCCATTTTACCATTGTGAGAGACGCAATTGAGTATTTAAAGATCCACATTGTCTGAGACTTTCTAGTATGTTTTTTGTAACCCAAATTCTTAATAGAAAATGTATAGATGAATAGTATCCATGTATTAGACTTTATAGTGCATTTAATAGAATATCAAATACGATGTTCAGGTTCCAGAAATTTTGCTAAGATACAAAGCCAAGAACAAATATACCTCATGTTCCGTGTTCAGAAAGCCCACCACCTTCCTACCAAGTATTAGTGAAAAGAGCCAGTTCAGAAAATGTCTAGCCACCAACACCCCCCACTACCAATCATTATCCCAATTAAAGAGGAGGGTTGAGTGGGGAGAGAAGAGGTAAGCCTTGTGGAGAGAGCAGAGTTTGGGTAAGAAATGAAAGCACTGCTTTTCCTTTTCTAAAGCTCAATGGGAGAACTCCAAGAGGATCACATAAAGATTGACAGCGCTTGCAAGGGGAGCCTGGAAACCCGAATCTCAGCAGGATGTGTGCAGGGTGGCAGAGCACAAACTTCCCCCTCTGCATCATCTTTAATGCTGAACATAGAGAGAGTGGATTCTAGAAGACTGTCTGGGTGTCTGAAGCATATAGAGCCTTATCCTTTTCAGTCTTCTTCCTCCACTATGAGGAAGAATAAATGTGTTCCTGAAGTTTGAAAATATACATGGACCTGGGGTGTGGTCTTGTGCTTTCTGTAAACAGATACACATATCATAGCAAGCCTTAAAGGAATGATTGTCTAGTGTACCTGGGAGGAAGATGGTAGTGACCCTACTCCATCCCGTTTTTCCATGAGCCTCCAAAGTGTGACCAGAACTCCAATGGTTGCCATAGCTACATGGAAAGGATCATGAAGGCAGTGGAAAATGATGGGTCTTGGCACTGATAGGTGGCTGCTGGGCCAACCTCTTAAGGGTCAATTTAGAGAAGTTGTGGTACCCAATCTACTAAAGGAAAACTGTCCTGTGGGGATGTTTGTAAGTATTTGAATAAAGGTGAGATAATAGAATTTCACAGACAATATCATGTCACCCACATTTCTGCTCAATTAAGGGAAACATTCATTTTCTTCTCAAGTTCCAGTCAGCAAATAGCCTAATATTTTTTATTTATTTTTCCATCAAAGTAGGCAAAGGATTTCTTTATTGCTAAAATAGGCAAGAAAATACAGAATCCAGAAGCAGGTAGCCAAAGTACACAAAATGCCTAAGAAGGGAAAGTTCAAGTACAACTTTAGGGTCACCAAAAAGAAAGAAGCAATTCTCAGAGTAGTAAGTAGTTAATGGGAGAAATCTTGCCAGTTATTTATAGGAAAAAAACCTCTAAGGAACACTGTTGATAAAACCTTAGTGAACAAGCAGAAAAAGATTGTCTGTAACTAATAATAAGGGCTGAGGTACAAGAAAACAATAACCCAGGGCAGATAGGTGTGGGAAAAGAATGGCCCTAAACTCCCAAAGAGAGTTAGGAGAATTTTGATAATGCAAGAAGAAACATTAGGACAGGTCCTAAGGTAGATTGTATTTTCTAAAGATGAACCCCACAAAAGAGTCTATCCCCCATGCTCCATTTACAATGACATTAACAACCCTTCCATCAAGGGGCAGGATCCCTGTACCCTCCCCTTGGACCCAGGCAGGAGTTGTGACTGCCTTGGTCAATAGAATACAGCAGAAGTAAGACTAGGTGACTTACAAGTCTGTTATAAAAATGCCTTGTTCTTCAACCTTGTTCTCTTGGCACACTTGCTCCATAAACCCAGACACCTTGACATGAGGAAGACAAGAAGAAGCCTCTGGAAAGCCCACAAAAGGGGACCCATACAGAGAGGAACTGAATCCCTGGGCCCTCAGCTTTTCCTGAGCTCCAGCTAATGACCAATATCAAATCTCCAGCCACGTGAGTGAGTCATTCTGGGAGCGAATCTTCCGATGTCCAGTTGAGCTGATGCCACATGGAACAGAGATAAGCCTTTCCCACTGAGTTCTGCCCTGATTGCAGATTCTATGCTAAATAAATGTTGGTTGTTTTAAGCCACTAAGTTTTGGGGTCAGGGGCAGTGGCGGGGTGGTGGGGGAAGGAGTCATGAAGTGATAGATAACCAGAACATGACCAGAAAGGTATTATTTTCCTAACCAGAGCTAGCTGAGTTTCTGCAGTTCCTTTGCAAGGAGGAATTGAAAGTTTTTATCAGTACTCCATTTTGTATTATTTATGGTTTTCTATAATTTATTACCTCCTTAATAGAGTATGTGTAGGTTTAGGTGTTCTCAATAATTCTCTTGGCAGTCCTTATTCAATTTTGAATTAAAAGACCATTGAAGTATGAGTAGAGTTTTAGTTCACTATACGGAATGTTCAACTTTAAATGACAAAAGTGTTTAAGAACCTGTTGCTCCCAAAAGGGGTACAGCCCATAAACAATTTCTTTACAAAATTCTGATTTGCCTGGGCTACTTTTTGATTAGATGAGTAACATGCTATATTTATAAAGATCAGCATGTGGGAAAAAAGACTACTGCCTGAAACTTTTTCCCCAGAGCAGAGTGGTATGTTTGCAATAAGTAAAATCCAGGGCCTTTATGTAATGATACAGTTGACCCTTGAACAACACAAGTTTGAACTGTGCACGTCCACTTACCCATGAACTTTTTTCAGTAAACAAGTACTACATGTTTTGAAGTTGGTTGAATGAAGAGATGCAGAACAGCAGATATGGAAGGCCATATGTAAATTTATATGGGGGTTTTCGACTGCTCAGGTGGTCTGTGCCCCTAACTCCTGTGTTGTTCAAGGGTCAACTGTAGTTAGTGAAATATACATAGCACATAATTTATTCATTTAACAGTACTTCAGCAATTATTTATTGAATGTCACTATATGTCAATATAGGACTAGACATAGGAGATCTTGAAGTGGACAAACACATTGGTCCCTGATGGGACACTAAGATAATCAGCAAATATATCTCTTTCTGATTGTTGAGCAGTATAGAAAAAAAGTGAAGTAGGTAAGGGGGACACCATGCCAAAGTTGGGTGAGGGTGGGCAGGAGAACTTGCAATTCTATACAGGATGCTCAGAAAAACCCCTCTGATGCAGTAACATTTGAGTAGAGATCTTCAGAGTGAATCAGGTAGCTACCTGGGAGGACTGTTCAAGTTAGGGGAAGGGCCAAGTGTAAACACAGTGAGATGAGAACTCTCTTAGTGTTTTCAGAGGCCCAAAGACATCACTGTGGCTGAGGCAGAGCTGGCAAGGTGCTGAAGAGGAGGACAAGAAGTGTGGGGAGTGGAAAGTGGATCATGTAGAAATGTAGGGCACTATAGAGACCAATGAAAGGCCTTTTAGCTTTCACTGAGTGATTATAAATATACATATATGTTATGGACTGAATGCTTGTGTCCTCCCAAAATTAATATGTTAAACTCATCACCTCCAACGTGAAGGTGTTTGGAGAAGGAGACTTCAGTAATTAGGCTTAGATTAGGTCATGGGCGTAGAGCCTTCATAATGGAATTTCTGTTCTTATAGGAAGAGGAAGAGAGACAGTCTTTCCCCCTCTGTACTCACACATCAAGGAAAGTCCATGTCAGCACACAGTAAGAAGGTGGCTGTCTATAAGCTAGGAGGAGAGCCATCACCAAAACCTGACCATATTCTGGCACCCTGAGCATGAACTTCTAGCCTCCAGAACTGTGATACAATAAATCTCTGTTGTGTAAGCCAACCAGTCTGTGGTAGGTTGTTCTGGAAACCTGGGCTAGAATAATATAGCTATAGCCACAGTGATAGAGCCTTGTCAATCAGTTTTAATTCAATGTCAATCGGTTTTAATTCAACATTGAAATACAATTTTCTTTCAAAAGATCCTATTTTTATTCTCCTCAGTCCACTTGTACTAGCTTTCTGGTAACAAAGGTGCTAATTGCTCAGTTCATTGCCTGAAATTATGTAATGATTGGTTTCAATTATGACTTTTCCAGTTGTATTTTCAATATTCTATTCTTGTGTAATATGAGCAAAAACATGAGCCTTGGGAAATGTGTCTCTCCCCTAACTTGAATGTCTTCTCTTAATGTTTTTTGCAAACTGAGTCACAAAAATTAAAATAAAAAGTCTTCTCTATTAGGTATATTATAGTTTTATTGGTAGAGATTTTATAGATTGCCCTGGCATTAAGAGAAAAATGTTATTTTCTGGTTTGAATGGGAGATTCTTGCCCATTATGTCAGAACTCTTCTATCTATAGTTATCTATTTATTTGTTTGCTTATTGATTAATTCATTATTTCTCTTATTATCACAGGTTTCCTTTGGTTAATACAAATGTGGTTTCTGACTGCTTTCTTTCCAGAGCTTAGCTATTTAATTTCATCTATAAATGATTATAAGGCAGAGTTAAGTTTTGCCTGCTGACTCAGGCTTACATGAGTGAATGATGGTTTATAGCCTCCTTGACTATATTTAGTGTTCAGCTAATTTCTCCTGAACTCTTCAGAGGTCCCATGCCATTTTTGTGATTCCTGCAGTGCCCATTTTCTCTATGTTTCTGTCTTTGTTTTTGGCACAAGTGTTCAGGCACCATACAATGGCAAATCTTTCAGGGATACTGAGACCCACTTTCCTTCCTGAAGCACCTCATGTTCTCATTTCCTTCATCATTTTAGTTGTGCCACTTCTACTTCTCTTAGGGTTTCCTCCTTCCCCTCCCCTCCTCCTCCTCCTCCTCCTCCTCCTCCTCCTCCTCCTCTTCCTCTTCCTCTTCCTCTTCCTCTTCCTCTTCTTCTTCTTCTTCTTCTTCTTCTTCTCCTCCTCCTTCTCCTCCTTCTCCTTTCCTAATCATGTCCAGCATTTGTATTTAGGTTCCTTGACTCAAGTTTCTTATAGATCGCTACAGGATTTTCACCAACTTTCCACACAATGGGAAGGGCTGTTTATCATTTCTTAGCTAAGACTGTTTTTAGGAGGGAAAATAATTGACTTCTTGGCATTTATCTCCAGTAAACAAACACACAAGAAGTAAGCAAACCAACAATCCCTTGCACCTTCCTTCTCCCTGCCTTTAAGACTCATCTAGTGGCCATGGGCCAGACATCACAAGTGTAAAGTCACAGCAGAAATGGTGCTTTGGAACTCAGCTCTTTAAATCTAAATATCAGCATAAGCTGTGTAAGAAATCTTTAGTGTATTCAAACTCAAAGAGCAGTGAGATTATGAGTAATCATCTGGGCCCACAACAGAATTCTAAGAATGAGATAACTTGTCACTGGAGGGAAAAATGAACTTTTTAAATAAAGAACATGGCTCACCTTCTGCAGTACCACCCACAGAGACATAAATGTGATATTTCTGTTTTAGGGAAATCAAGACCACAAAAATAAAAGGAATTGACAGTTTTGTTCAGACTCAAAAAATACATTTTTTCCCCCAAACGTGTTTAGATTTCCCATCTTTCATGGCAGCTTTGGTTTTTATGCTTATGAGTCATAGTAAGAAAATTTCAAAACAGAGCTGACAAGATTTATGGAAATTTCATTCCATTATTTTTAAAAGAAACACTTTTATTGGAAAAAGGTATGCATTCATCTCTCTCATATGTCATTGTCTCGATTGCATTGGGCACCATAACAAAAATGTTCATCTTGTTGTTTACAGAGAAGCAAATAATCCTGTTACGTTTATACTAGATAATTTTTAAGAGCTACATAATTCTGAACTTTGGAGTCAAAGAGATCTGGCTTTACCCCTTGTTCCCTGTGCAGCCTTACACAATTTAACTAACCTCATTAAGTATCAGTTTCCCTATCTGAAAAATAATATTATTGGCTACCACTTAGGGTTACTGTAAGAATTACATGATGAAATTACACACAAACACATTTAATAGCACAACTGTCAATGAGTAAATGTTCAGTAAATATTAATGATATTGCTATGACCACTGTGCATTTCCATTTTTTGTGACTTCTGAATATCAGTATATTGATATAGTTTCCTCTATAACTAACTAGAAATCTGGGTCAAGTGACCTAGCCTTCCTTATCCTTCACATATGTCTTTACATATAAGGCTTCTTTTACATATAGTGGATTATAATACTTAACCCTCAATAAGCTATTTTTAGATCAGCATTTTTTTGTCCAAATGATAATATTCAATAACTGAAACTGAGCAGGACCCTGGGGGCCTCCTGGGCACAGAAACTTTTCTGTGTCCCCCATTTCTTATTTCTAGGAAATAGGCTTCATTCAGCCTCCATGACCTTCCCTGAGTTTCACAGGCAGGTTCAAACAGGGAAGGGAAGGGATACAGAGACAAGGGAGAAGCAGCCTAGAAACAATAGTGCAGCCTTGGGGCAGGGTCCTGGTTCCCCCTCAAGGGATACACATAACAATATCTTTGAGCTCTTCTGCAGAAATAAAACCCTTAACAAATGGAAGATGTTAACTACTTGATGAAGCATTCTTCATTCCAGAGAGAAGGTCACAATTTGATAACCTCGAGAACCACAGAAGCTCATCAGGAGACCACCTGAGGCCAGATTAAAGGAATGCAGGCCCTGATCCTTATCAACAACCCTGCCCTTCAACCATTGCTATAAAACTCTTCACTAAATCCCCCTGGGTTGGGACACACAGTTTTTGAGGGCACGATCCCCCTGTGTCCCCCTTTGCCTGGCAAAGCAATAAAGCTATTCTTTTCTCCTTCACCCAAAACTCTGTGTACGAGATTCGATTCGGCACCAGTGCACAGAGGCGGAGTTACGACATCATAATCGAGGTTCTACGGTCAGAAGTCTGAATTAGAAAAGGAACTTCTGGGTGCCATGCTTCTGCTCCTTTTCTCTCATCATCACACAACCACATTCTCTGTTATTACTGTTGATGATATCCAGATTCTACATTAAATTAAAACATACTGACAATGACCTGTTATACAATTGATCATGGAGTCACATAGTTTTGACCTCAGTAATTGCTAAATAAAAATAACTTCCTTTCCAGTCTTGCCCTTTCTATCTAATAATAATGAAGACTTTCATACATGTTAAATAGTAATAGAATCCAGTTATTAGTGCTCTTCTCATTAAATATGAATTACCTAGGTATTGTTTTCCTTATTCTTCACATAATAAAATTGAGACTTAGTTTAACTACATTTAAAATGTCTTGGCCAAAATAAAAAAGCAGTAAATAGTAAAAGGTGGTGCCAGGATTAAAGGTCTGTCAAGCACAAAGGAAGTGGCCTTAACCATCACACAAGACCATACAGCATGCAGACCACTGCTAAGGAAGAGTTTTCAGGCAGTCATTATAGGAAAAGTTATTTCCCAAAATGAACAATCCCAAACTAGTTTATATGGTATTGCTTTCCTTTCCCCATGCATAATTCACATGATTGTTGACCCACAGGGACTACACCTGTTACACTACAGACTACAAATCTTACAGTATAAATAATAGAAGAGCTTGATGGATTCTTGTGAATTTACACACCCTGCCAAGTTTCCAACAACCTAGTTCTACCAGTTTCTGTGTTAGTTGACACAGGGTGGAATATTTACACAGCTGATTTCTAGGAGAGTTTATAAGAGCTGTATGGCAATAAAGGGTCATTTAGCTCCTCTATTGGTTAAATCTTATATTTTAAAAAATGTGGGCTAGATGCATTCTTTTTTTTTTAATTTATTAATTAATTATTTATTTTTGGCTGCATAAGGTCTTCGTTGCTGCGCTCAGGCATTCTCTAGTTGCGGCAAGCGGGGGCTACTCTTTGTTGTGCTGTGTGGACTTCTCATTGCAGAGGCTTCTCTTGTTGCGGAGCTCAGGCTCTAGGCATGTGGGCTTCAGTAGTTGTGGCACATGGGCTCAGTAGTTGTGGCTCACGGGTTCTAGAGCACAGGGTTAGTATTTGTGGTGCACGGGCTTAGTTGTTCCACGGCATGTGGCATCTTCCCAGACCAGTGATCGAACCTGTGTCCCGTGCACTGGCAGGTGGATTCTAAACCACTGTGCCACCAGGGAAGTCCTAGATGCATTCTTCACAAATAATCTTTAAATCACCTGAGCTGCATTTGACCTATGAAGAAGACATGGAAGGCGGTATATATCCAGTGGCTGCAGGCATTGCTGTGGGTGTTTTTGCACATGTGTACAAAACTCCAGAGCAAATGTAGTTTGTCTTCCAAAAATGACATCATACAGCTTTACAAAAATTTTGTCCTTAGCAAGCACTAAGGTATCTTTTGTGCTTGATGTTTAGTATTTAGATAGAGAAATTAATCATGAAGGATATAATGCATTTATTTATAAATGACTGTTTTGTTAAAATAGTTGGGGAAACATTGTCTTTTCTAAATTGTATCAGGTTTCCACTGTCTTCATATTACACTTGGAGAGTAAGTTTCAATGGCTTATCTACACACACACACACACCCCTCTGTGTCCTTGATTAAGAAATAGAGGCTAGTGACTTGGCTGTTCTGCAGTAGAGCTTCTCTGCTGAACATCTCGGATCCTAGTCCTTGGGTGTGCCATTCTTGGAATTCCTTCCCAGAGCAGTTCAATCTTCTTGACCTGGTGCTAGCTGGCATGGCTTCCAAGGGAATTTGCCTCACTCGGTGAGGTGACTAAAATGTGCCAGTCCAGATCTGTCATTGTCAGTTACTGATAATACTCTTAAGGCAAGTCCTTGTCTAGAACTCTGGAACTTTTGTTTGATGCATCAAGGTGACTTCATAGAATTGTGATAAACTTCTCTCTACTACTTCATTAAATAATAGTCATGTGCCATATTTGTATTTTGATGATTTGTTCCTGAACTTTACATGAGT
The DNA here is from genome assembly GCF_028023285.1 of Balaenoptera ricei. Taxonomy (NCBI): domain Eukaryota; kingdom Metazoa; phylum Chordata; class Mammalia; order Artiodactyla; family Balaenopteridae; genus Balaenoptera; species Balaenoptera ricei. The sequence continues at coordinate 32,584,587 of NC_082643.1, forward strand.
GTATTTATTTACATCAGAAAAATGTCACATGGTCTTTCCCACTTAGATTTATCAATGAAAAAGCCCCATCCAAAATCATTCTTTTCCATTATTTTCTATCCCAACTCCTTTTTTTGTTTCTTCATAGAACTCACTCATCACATTGGTAATTACTTTATTTGTTTATATCAACTGCATAGGACACAAACCCTGCCTATTTTATTCACTATTGGATCAAGCATTCTTAATGGCAGAGTGAAAGTCCTCAATAAATACCCATTGAATGAATGAGTGAAGGAATGAAATAAAAGGTATTAATAACTTAAGTAACCACCTTTTTTAGTTCTACAAACACTGTTTGAGAAGGCAAACAAGAGGCAATCTCTAGAATATTTAAAAATTCTTTTTCCAGACAACCAAGCTAAGAATGGTTGCCTTTAGGTAGAAGTATTGGGAAAAGGGAGGAAGGGAGTTTGCCTAAGTATGGGAATTACAACTGCTCCAATCTAGCCCTCATATATTAAGCTCAAATTCCATACTGAGTTGGAGACAGAATAGTCTTAATATTTTTAAAAAATCAGTTTTGCCATCTTTAAATCAGACTCTGGAACAAGTATGGGGAATAGCAAAATCCTTATCTCGAAACTGGTCTCAAGGAAGTTTCCTACCTGTGAACCCAGTCATCTCATGGCAAACATTTTGAGGCTCCAAGCAGGTCTCAATGGTCTATGTAAAGGTTAGTGTTTGAATCAAAATGGTGCCTGCTGATTGTCAACTCTATGCTATTGACTTCAGAGTCAGTAATAATGAAAAACAAATGAAAAGAAAGCTACTAGGCAAAGTGAACCACACTAATCTTCCTGAGGGCAAGTGTGAGCTTCCTCATTGTGCAAGTAAATATCCATCTTACAAGTACTTATGTGAAAGGACGTTTAGGTTTATTTCTGTTTTTCTGGATTTTTTTTTTTTGTATTTTTGCAAACATAGATCTATAGATAGATGGATAGATAGATAGATAGATCAACAGATAGAGACAAATATCAAATGCTTTAAATTTACCAATATGTATCAGTATTATTTATGCTAAAAAGTAGGCACACATTGATTTTCCAATAATCTGAACATGGCTCAATGATTTATGATATATCCTGATGACTGAATATTATTGTAGAAAGGAGCCCATTTCCCCCAGTCTCCATGCTCTCAGTCTCACCCCCACAGAAGACCATCATTTCCACCTTTTGGCTTGTAAGGGAACGTCTGCCCCCCTCTCTGTTATTCCTCAAGGATAGAGGAGTTGCTAATCTTATTGGCAAGAGGATGATTTTCATTAGCTTACTTTTTTGGTAGTGTGGAATTACTTCACAATTGGGGACACAGTTTGGGGCCTTTACTTCATTTTTTTCTCTTTCCTTGGGCTGCCTGCTTTTGGGACCTGAAAGAAAGTTAGTGGAATTCTTACCTTGGTCTTTTTTCCATGTGAAAATAAACCTGGCTCAGGATCCAGGGCCTGCCTTTTGGAATATGTCTTAAAATCTGGTAGGGCAAGTTCCCCCTGTTTATTCTTCATTTGTGAGATTGTTGTTGTTTGTGGACCTCTATTTTCCAAATAACTTTTTAAATAACTTTATAGAGTTCCTCGATGATCTAAATAAATCTTGACTTTACATTAATTTGTAGAAGAATATATGTAGTATTATCATCTGTAAAATATAAGGAACTTCTAGCCAGGACTCTGGGATGTCTCTCCATTTGTCTTTTATTAGAGTATTAAAGTTTTCCCCCAAGAGAGTATTAAGTAAGTGTAGTACACTGGAAGAAATGTAGCAAGGTCTGCTTGTAAGCATTCTTCTTGGAATCCCTTTGTCTTTGGAGATAAGGATGCTCCTTTTTCTCAGGTATAAGGGGGGGCACCTCTCACATGAGGATTTTATGCCTGTTTTAGGGGAGAAGGGTGAGGTAAAGGTCAGAGTGCCCTTCCTGCTTCTACAGTTTTGTCAAACTCCTTCAGCTTAAAATTTTCAATATGCTAAAGTGTCCTATTTTGGATTAGCATGTCCTGAACCCCATCAAATACAAAGGAAATCCTCAAAGGTTAACTAAATATAAGCCTCAAGAATGCTACGGGTCAGTTCTGAAAGCTTCTTAAAATGAAAAGGAATACAATAATCCCTGCAAATAATTTCTATTTTCTGGCTCATATCTAATGATTTTTTTAAAGTAAATCTTTTACTTAGAGTTGTAGCTGTAGAAAATGGAGTAAAAATAAAGTACTGGCAATGACAAAAATTTATTAGTATAATTTAATTTACCTGGAAAGTAACTATTTCTAAGGAAAAGAATCCCAGTATGTTTCATGCTTAATTCTTTAATTTAGGACTTAAATTTTATTACAGAAATATCTTACAGAAATGTTATTTGATGAGAGAGAGAGGGAGACTTTCCTGTTCACTATCTTCCCAAATATTACATGATAGCTGAGGCTTACCAGAATAATTCTACTTAATCATTTTTATGAGAATTAAGTTGCCAAACTTTTCATCAAATATCAACTAAAAATTGGAAAAATACAGACCTTGTGGTCACATTTAATTTAGTGTCCTACAAAGAAAAAAAAAAAAAAGATTATGTAAAGATTGTATTTACATATGCAAAGCAAATAGAAGAAATGGGGCTATTTTCCTGGTAGTCTGTGCTGACATCAAATTTAACCTTGGGATACCTGGAATGAAATGTCTTATGATGGAAAGTAGTTAAGAAATTAGCCCCTATTTCTCCCTTCATTCAGAGTAAATAATACCTGTTTCATTTACATTTCAACCAAAATTATTTGTTTTGGTCTTATGCTAAAGAAAAAGAAAAAAAAATCTACAGAAGGAAAAGCTAAATACATTAAGGGTTAAGGAACCTATTAATTATTATTTTTAGAGAGGGTTTGTTGGAAATCACTTACAAATTTGGATCACAATCTATGTTGAGTAACATATTTCTGCAGCTAGATTACTTTTCTCTTTGATTCTAATCTAGGATAACATGACAGTTTAACTGTGGCTAAGAGGTCTCTTTTGTTGAATGATGTTTTACTAACCAACTGCCTTCCTGAGGTAGAAAACAGAATTTTTTAATATGAATAACACTCTGAGAAGATATGAACAGTCAAAACAGCATAAAAGGCCTCAATCTAATTTTTATCTTTCTGTCATCCTGGGTGGGTTCCCTGAGAGACAATAATGAAGACTGCAGAGGGAAAACTCTCCCAGGATGTTTTACAATCTACAGTAAATTGCTTTTTGACAGCTAGCTTAGAGCCCTGGCCCTCCTCTTCTAAGGAATCATGCAAAGAATGTGTGAGCCTAGGAGTACAAGGCAGTATTTTTCTTAAACAGATAATGAACACAGAGGCACAATGGAAACCCTAGGTCACAGATAATGGAAAATATGCCATAGGCACTTTCATTGCCTTTATGTTTTTAATGATGTCTTCATTGTCTCTCATTGAGTTTTTGCTTTGTTTTCATTTTACAGTTGTTTATGTTTCCTGCTTTTTACCATTTGCTTTTGGGCTGACACGAGCACTTCCACAGAATATCCTAATGGTGCCCTGCAGAGCTTCTGTAGTGGAGGGTCTGCTAATGTCTCTGTTATGACCCTGGTTTAGAGATCTTTATATCACTGTCATCTTAATTTGCTTTAGACCATGGGGAACATGTCACAGAGGTCAGTCTTGGGAGCAATATTTTTTGGTACATTTGAAAAAATTATGGTTTGAAGTCCTCAGCAGCTGTGTAGCTCTAGAGCACTGAATCTAGTTCTAGTAGCATTTGCTGGAGTTTTAGATGAGTAACCGCCATAGAAGTTAATTGAAATTACCTGAATGAAGCCTCAGGTGATGCTTTGAAAATACAGACTAACCTTGTAATTGCTTGGTTCTCCTTTCACCTTCTTCTCTTGTCGATTAGCTGGAATGTCATCTTGTAGATGAAGGTGGAATGACATAATAATTAAAAACAAATTGTACCTTACTTTAAAAAATGATCCCAATATAAATACAAGACAAAGCAATTGTTTTGAAATGTTAGGGTGACCGAGGGTAATGATAATAAGAGATGCAAATGTCCCTGGCAACAGACACTGTCCCAGCATGGTGGTCTTGCACCGAACTTGGAATCCAAGGAAATGAGACACTACTTGGAAAAATATTTGCAATCCATTTCCTTGTTGTAAAGTGTGATCTCAGGATTTCAAAAGTTCTATTTAAATGCTGAATTAAAGTATCAAGAAATGCCTAGAGAAATATAAGGGAAAGATTCCAGTAATACCCAAATATGTAGATTGTATAAAATTTTTTAAATATTTAACATTCAATTATTCTTTGAATCTTCCCAACAATCTTTTGAATCATGGAAAAGATTTCCATTTTCAAGATAAGTAAATGAATGATTGGCTGGCAGCATAGACTTTGAAGACGGACCTGGATTTGAATCCTATCCTACTATCCACTGGGTGAGGGTTTGGGGCAAGTTACTCAATTTCTTGGAGCCTCAGTTATGAACTTGCAAATGCGGAATGTAGAGTGATCTTTACAGGACTATTGTAGGGAGTGAATGAGATTTATACACAGCTTCACACAATCCCAGCACAAAGAAGGCACTTAGAATGCTCTTTCCTCTACTTTGTTTCTTTGAGAATATGAGGCTTATTTAATAACAAAGATAAAATTAAAATATGAGTGTTTTGACTTTTGACCTGAATTTGTTACACTCCATACCTTGCTCCTCACAATTAAAGATAATTCACCAAATATTCTCACATAATTTTACTTTAATTTTCTCACTTTCCAATCAAAGCAGAAAGAATTCTAGTTGAAGAAACATGATCTAGAACAATGTTTTATGTGAATAACAAAATAATATATGATCTCAGGAAAGGAAATTTCTTTCCTTCCAAATGAATTTCGAAAATACAAGGAAAATCTGAAAAGTCAGTATTATCTGCCATAAGTCATGAGACAAAATGTGTAGAAACTACCTGCAAAGTTTCACAGAAAACAAAGATCTAGAATATGAAAACTGAAGATTGAGTATAGACAATAACACACAATGACCTTTCATTCTTTATATTGATATCACTCTCTGGTGACTTCCTTATTTGACTTTATTACTCTTTTTACACACAGCGCATCTAACAGATGTGTTCTGAGGAAATGTTCAAATTATAGTGTAACTATAGGTCTCTGTCTGAGATAGTCTCTGTTTAGGTTTGTTATCCTAGTGTAATTATTAATAGTTAATCTTTTCACTCTCAAAAAGTGTCCACATTTGGATGATAAATTATATGCTCACTCTACCAGTTAAGGACATGAGCCCCTGTCATGAGAGTAGGTTGGGCTTTGCCATAATTCTTAACCCAATACCAGGCATCATAATCACTTTGATTATCTAAGTTCATTACTCCTTGTCACAATCCAACTCCCAGAGATTAGGGCTCTTTGTGAAAGAGAATGTGAAACTGAGAATGACTATCAGATTGGTACCAAAAAAAAAGTGGTATGTAGGAACAGAAGGAGGAGAACCACAGTGGGAGTCGTCCACTAAATCAAATCTAAAGCTTTTACATTTTTAAGCCATTTCTAGTGAGGAAAGATAAATAGTGGGAAGCAGAGCATCCAGACTGAGCATCCAGATGCTGGAAGTCAATTTCTAGTGCTGGACACAGTTACATACTCAAAGCCCCAGATCTGGAGTCTTTGCATCACTTGGTCATTGGACCATTTGATTACAGTTCCAAGGCTTCCTGTTAGATTGCTCCTGAGATAACTTATCATATGTTGTGTTAGTTCAATGTAATCAGTTGTTTGGTCTTAACTTCTTGGAGCAAATAGATTAACTCCTGTATACTAGTTTCATTGTTTGGTTCAATCATATGAAATTGTTGCTTTTTAACCATTTTGACTTAAAGGCTTGATTCCATCTGGTTTAACCTAATATAATCCTAATTTAGAATTGTAATGATCCTGAAGCATGACAGAGCCAGAGTGAGAGAGAGGAGGAAACAGGGAGAAGTCACTCAACAAACATTATATTTATTTATTTACTTATTTATTTTTAATTGAAGCATAGTTGATTTACAACATTGTGTTAGTTATCAACAATCGTTTCATAAGCACCTATTTCTTCTACATGCCAAGGTGCTTGGGATCAAACTGGGACTAAAAAGAAACATTTTCTCTCCCCTCATGGTACAGTCTATTGGGAACATAAATTAAGAGTTCATTTTCTATTTAATTGTCTTATTTTTCAAGATACATTCTGATGAAGCAGCTTATCTTCCTCCTTTTGTCTTCTATTTTCCACTTCTTTTCCTTTCTAGCTTTTTTTCCATTCCAGAATATTTTTGTATTGATCTGGGATCATTCCCCTTCCTCAATCTGAAAGTCTCAGCTCGTATTACTTTAAAGCACCTATATCACTATTGCTTGTGACAGTTTCCTGCTTTGAGATCTCTGCCTCCTTCTCCCCATAGCACCAAAATGTAAGCTTCTTTAGGACAGAGTATGTGAATTATTCATCTTAATTAATCTGTCCTGTACTTAGTATATTCCTGGCCTTATATATTGCTCAATAAATTCTCATTAAAGTAAATCATGTTCAATGCACACTGGTGATGATATCTGGACTATACTGAAGCCTCAACCAATGTGATCACACGGCTAATATAGATCTGACCATTGCTATTCACTTCCAGAAATTCAATGCAGTCACTGGACATCATGCTTTGAGATCAACTAAAATAATTTGCTTTGCTCATGTATGTGTGTCTCTTTTTTTAATGGGGACATTAATGTGGATTACTTTTTATTGCTTAGAATAAAAATAAAAGAGTTTTGCAATTTGACTCAGTATTTGCTGCTTTTTTATGCAATCATACAAGAGACATAAAATTTTACTAAATGGCATTAAACATGATGAAAACTTTCTGGAAAAAGCTCCTGGAACCTTAAAAGATTTTTCTGCTACTTCTTTTCCTAAGAGGAGGCCTTGAATCTGGAACCTGAAGGTCACTCTTGGTTGCCCTACAATGTCAGTGGAAGATGAGGACAGCCAAGCTGGAAGGTCACCAAGAGACTTGCTAATGTACAATTTGTCTCATTTCCTGCATTTCACAATTTTCAAAACATCATATCTATTTCAATAACATAATAAAATACACAACAATTTACTCCTTAAAATAAATGGGAATCCACCTATACTTATATATATATATATATATGTGACAGGGATTATGTACACACCCAATCCATATTTCATTGCATTTAGCTTCGAATCTGAGAAAATGTATAAGAAAATATTGGTATATTCAATTACAATTGTGTTCCATATTAATACAGATATATTACATAATGTATATTACATATGTATATTATATATATATATATATATACATTCAGTATACTTTATTTAAACAGCTTATTATTTGAACTGGTTCTACTAATAAATGTATATATTGTTCTCTAAATACACTATCCCTGACAATGCTTTTAAAACATGCATTAAGTAGTAATTTTTGAGCAGGTTTAATGTGTTTCATACAGAATCTTTCCAAAAGAATCATCATAGTGCTGCTCCAAAACTTAGGGAAACTAAAATCTAGAGTTCTGAGTTGAGGAGTGAAAAACTTTTTGCCAAGTTGGTGCCTGCCCTCGGCAGAGCAATGTCTCTGGTTCCCCTGGGGAGTGGGCTGTGCTGGAGTTGGAGGCTAGTGGGGGTTGTCAGGTCAAGGCAACGATATCCTAGGGTTTTTCTCTGCTCTTTGCTGTCATTTGGGTGGAAAGCATCAAAGTGATTCACAAAGCAATCACTTTACTGTCCAAGAATAACAAACTGAGTCCGAGTAATAAGTCCTATTTTGGTGTCTGGAGAACATACTCTAAACAGTTCTATACTTAGAGTACCATAGTGTGATTTTAAAGGGGTTTCTCTTCTCCTATACCATGAGCTCATAGGGATCACCAGAACCTGCCTATGTCTTGTCTGCTTTGTGTCTCTGGGCATCAGGCCAGTACATGGCCCAAAGTATGTTACTAATAATTGTTTGTGAGTTTAATTTAACTCCATGTGGAAAACCAGTCTATCTTAATGTTCGTTATAATCTTAAATTAGCTTTCCATCTCCCTGAAGGAGAAAAGATGATAAATGGAGTGAAAGAAGAATAATGTGGGAGGAAATAAGATAATCAGGTTTATAATTATTTCAATCTGGGCTAATAATTACTAAGTGCTTATTAATAGTCCAGACAATTTCCTAGACACTTAAGTACTCTTATTTACCCCATTTGACAGATGAGGAAACTGAGGCTTGGAAAGGTCAAGTCACAATGCTAGTAAGTGGCAGAGCCAGGATTTGATCCAAGTAATCTAATTACAGAACCTGCACTCTTAACCCAAGAGTCAGCTTTCTCCAGGATATTATGATATCAAACTAAGTTACAAAAGTCACTAAGAAAAGGGGACAAGGTTTAAAAGAATATTCACAAATTTTGCAAATGTGTATAATACTGAAAACAAAAAAGCAAAGTCTAGGATTTGATGATAGTAACTCTGTTTAAATGTTTTTTTTTTTTTTTAAAGATCGTTTTGTGATCTCAGATTAACATCTTTATTCTTTTTTTTTTTAATTTTTATTTATTTATTTATTTATTTATTTATTTATTTATTTATTTATTTATGGCTGTGTTGGGTCTTCATTTCTGTGCGAGGGCTTTCTCTAGTTGCGGCAAGTAGGGGCCACTCTTCATCGTGGTGCGCAGGCCTCTCACTGTCGCGGCCTCTCTTGTTGCAGAGCACAGACTCCAGACGCGCAGGCTCAGTAATTGTGGCTCACGGGCCTAGTTGCTCCGCGGCATGTGGGATCTTCCCAAACCAGGCCTCGAACCCATTTACCCTGCATTGGTAGGCAGATTCTCAACCACTGTGCCACCAGGGAAGCCCTAAATGTTTTTACTAGAGTTAATCAAGTACAACAACTCCAGTACCATAGGTGAACTATGTACCAGTTAGCACTTAATGTGAGCACACGAGTATATTCGTTCAACAGATATCGAACAGCCACCATATGCAAATCTACGTGCTAGTGATGTGGACCGGACGTGCTACGGCAATCAAACCACTAACAGACCTGCAGGGCAGGGAAAGGTGAATGAATGGCTGCCTCATAACAGACGAGTACAGAGAGTGCGATGTGATTTGGGAAAAGGACAGAGTTGTTCCTCTGTGGGGAGCTAGATGTGTGGAGATTGGGGGACAACTTGCAGCAAGAAAGCCAGGAAACTTGAGGGAAACAAAGAATAGCGTGGCTCAACTTGTATATGCATTGCATGAAGCAGATGAAGGATTTCAAGATATTGGCCCTATTGGTGAAGGTCTTGAATGCCAAGACAAGGCAAAGAAGGGGTGTGTGTGTGTGTGTGTGAGACACCACCTTATCTTCTATGCATTATCCTTCCATCATCCAGCCTCCTATTAACCATCTATTTATTGTGATATGTGTGTAAAGACAAACGCATCTGGTTGTGATGGAAAGAACAAAGAATTTGGCATGAGATGGACCCAGGTATGGATCCAGGCTCCATCTCTCTGTAGCTCTGAGATCTCAGAAAAATCATTTGATATCTCTGGGTCTTGATTTCTTCAGCTGTAAAGATAGGCTAATACTAACCTGCAGAATTATTATGAGGACTAAATAAGGTCTAACCTCAGTGCCTTGATTCATAAATATTGCTCAATATATAGTATTTATCTAAGAGTATCAATATTGTCCTTCAACCAATGTAAAGCTACTACAGATTTCTAGGTGAGGGAGAAGCATAGTCGATACTACATCTTGGTTCTGATTTCTGTATAGAGCAGAATAGAGACTTGGATTTGTTTTTTTTTTACTTAACTAAAGAATTCATCAGTAGCTAGTGATATATATTATTTAGTGTTCTATTTCTATGCTGCTGTTCAAACTTGAGGAACACAGGTCATTCTGAAGTTCACAGTCTAAGCATCAATGGTTTAAGAAGATCTGGTCTAATCCCTTCCCCCTGGACATAGGGCCAGCTAGTCTTCTGAGAGTTTCAGTGGAATGAGGGCTGGCTAGAAAATATTGTCCTGTTACTTAAGCACTCTCCTCTATTTTTTTACTGTTTCTTATTCACAAAAATATCCACAGAAACTGTGAAAAATGATAAGAGCAAAATACCCTTGGGCCACCTTGGTGGAGCCTTTTTTTGGTTAACAGTTCCATGCACACATATATAGTGAGGATGGATGGATGTTCACTATCTATCCTGAATAATACTCTCCAGAATATCTAAAGGAAAAAAAAAGTAGGGGCAGTCTCAACATTAAGAATTGATTGCATGTTACAGGGTCAAAGGAGAAAAAATTGGCAGGGATGAAAAATTAGGACACATGAATATTATGGCAGAAGTAGAATTTTCTGTGATACAGATATAATTTCCATATGCCTACTTTTCTATTTCCTCCCTATATTTTACTTCTAAGACTATGTCGAAAGATTTATCTCAATGTATTTCTTTCAGAGCTCAATCCTCTGGAGATTTTAGGAGTATATATTCCGTTTTTTCATTGTGGCTTTAAGTTCCTGGAATTTTTCCTTCGGAATTAAATTGAGTAAGCCACTTATCACTCCATGCTTTTAGCCTGTCCAAGTCAGTCTAAGCACTCTTTTGTGACTGCCCCTTCAACACCCCAACTATCCCTGTGTCAGCAGATTCTATCCTCTTAATGCATATGCCCTCTTTCAGGTCATTGACGTATAAAATGAACAAAATTCTGTCCTAATATTTATCCCTGTAGCAGTCCATTAATTAGCCCTGACCAGTTACCACTCTCAATTACCTTCCATGTTAGTTATTCAAGCTCTTTCTTCCTCTCATTCAAATATCTCATTACATCACACCATAATTGCTGACCTGTGAGTCCACTCTTCTGTACTCTATTATATCAAGAAATGTCTTAAATTTTAGGGAAAGTATATGTTCATTTCTCCTCTTCCCTCTAAGTAAAGGTTTTATGCACCTTGTTCAAGAGAATTTTATCAGTCTTATAATACATGACTTCTTTTAGTGAATCAACATTATCTCTCCATTTTACTTCACTAATTTTTGTAGATAGTTTTAGTCTCTCCATTCTCCAGTTTTCCTTTTAGAAAAAAAATACTGTTTTGTAGATTTTACTGTATCATTAACCTTTATAATTTAAAACCTAGGCATATATTTAAAATATTTTCAATATATATTGATTTATTATTTCAAATGAAAATACATTTTATATATTAATGATACTTGCCTGAATTGTCTGACAGGTTATGGAAATTAAACTGCCTTCTAAGAATCAAAACTCATGGACCATATGAATGCTTTTGTCATTGAGCCTTTTCCAAACGCCAGTCTATAATTTAACAATTGCAAATGTCTTGAGTAGCTAAGAAATATTTTCTAAATTTTATTAGTGACAAGTTTGAAGTGTTAGCTTATTTTTAAAAGATTACACTTTACCAGGTGACTAATTCAAGCCTAGAAATCAGTGGTAAGTTTTGATTTCAAAATCTGAATACAGCAGACTGCTATCCATTGGTGGTTCTCTTGAATTGCAGGATCTGCTATTGACTTCTTGAGTATCAAAATAAAAAATCTATGTCATAAACTTATTTATGACCATTAATTACTATTAATAAAAACTCTGCAAAGATTGCTTGTATGCATTATCATCATGTAGTTACCACAGATGAATTACATTGAATTTAATCACAATGATTCTAATTGTAAGGAAATACAAATTGCAGCCATTGCTAGAAGACAATTACGTTTAAATTTTAGGTCATGTCCAGTGAATGCCTACAGCTGGAAATACATAATAATATTAAGAGAAGGGTGAGTTTTAAAATTCTGATTGTATTTTTAAAAAACAGCTAGAATAAGTTAATCCATTTCAGCATACAGTTGTTATTTTTTACCTTGAGGATTAGACCCCCAGAAAGCCAGAAACCTAGGGCTGCTAGGGATAGTGTGCTTGGGAAATGGCCTTTGAGTCCCATCACACAGTAGATAGTAACATGCCATTGTTGTCAGTCACTTACATCCTGTGGAAAGACAGGCCCACAACCAGATTTTCCAGCATGGGTGAAAGGGCTTAGCAGTATATTTAAATTAAAAAAGCAAGAAGCATCTTGAAGGACTGAATGGGATCCCCTTTCTGATTAGACAGGGCTATGAGTCTGAAGACTTACATGCCAGGGAATCATGAATCTTGGTCAAGAGTGCTGCTGTGTTCCTTGCATTGTAGGGCTAATTTCAATGCAGTGAAGTTTATGTATCCTTATGGACAATAAAGTAAATTATATACTATTACCTATTTCCATTGGCTTCTTTCTGTCAGTCACATTGCTACCTCCTCTGAGACAAACTTGCAAGTAGTTTTCCTCCTTTTCAGCAAAGCCATGGAGGCATGGATGTCTTTGGCATCATATTGAAAACAAAATTATCTGTGACCAGTGATGGCAACTAACCATTCTCCCTGCCATGCCTGGGGAAATATCCTAACCTAAAGCTTCCTACACAGTACACTTGTTCTTGAACCTTATCCCTAGTAAATCCTGGAAGTAAGTGCATACTACATGAATAAACCTGACTCTGTCTTAACTTGACAGTATATAATCTCTTTCCCTTCAATGGCTGCAAAAATCTGTAACTGCTGAATAAGACATTTGCACCTGGAACCAACCATTCTCCAAGAACAATACCCTATTAATTTATCACCCATACCATTCCCTCCTTTTAGACACCATTCCTAATGCAGAAACTCAGAAATATCACAACAATGGCTGTTTAACCATGGCCAATTCACCTTTTGGTATAAATGTTAACTTGTTATTATATGAATTTGTATATTATTGGTATAGAGAATTCAATATTTTCGTGGGTAACTTTTATGCTGAATATAGCAGAAACAAAGGTTCAGATTGTAGTTCTTATAAGTTTCCCATTTTGTTTTTATATGGTACTCTTGGGAATACCCATTACATCAAATTAAGTACTTTTCTTTCTTTTTTTCCTAACGTACTGCATATTATAATTTCTCCTAATACTGACTTATAATGAGAATTTAATTAACAGAAAAAAGAATTTAACATGTTCCCCCTCACTAGTAAAAAAGAAATGACAATTAAAATTGCATACTTTTAAATTATCAAATTGACAAAGACTAAAAGCAAAATATTAATATCTGGTGTTGGAAAGTTTGTAGTAAAAGAGATACTCTTATTTGCTGAAGGTAGTTATTTAAATTGGTGCAAATTTTGTGGAGTGATTCCCCAACGTTTATCAATATCCTTCAAAATGTTTATGCCATAAACTTATCTGTAAATGTTCTAGGAAATTTTTTTTCAATTATGGAGAGCTATATAGAGATTTACATATAATTTCATTATAATGAAATTTTATACTTTTTTATATACTCTGTATATGTGGTATACAATTACAATTATAATAGTAACCAAAACAATCAAGGTTTTTCAAGAATGGGGAGGTGAGCTTGATGATTTGACAAAGGAATGCTTAGTCCCAGCTCTGCCTCTTCCTCCCACCATTTTGTTCTGAGCAAGAAGGAAAATTAAAGAAGACCTTCAAGATGGCAGAGGAGTAAGACATGAAGATCACCTTCCTCCCACCAAATACATCAAAAATACATCTACATGTGGAACAACTCCTACAGAACACCTACTGAACTCTGGCAGAAGACCTCAGACTTCCCAAAAGGCAAGAAACTCCCCATGTATCTGGCTGTGTGGCTGACAGGGTCTTGAAATCCAGCCAAGTGTCAGGCCTGAGTCTCTGAGGTGGGAGAGCCGAGATCAGGACATTGGACCACCAGAGACCTCCCGGTGCCACATAATGTCAATTAGCAAGAGTTTTCCCAGATATCTCTGTCTCAACACTAAGACCCAGCTCCACTCAATGACCAGCAAACTCCAATGCTGGACACCCCATGCCAAACAACTAGCAAGACAGGAACACAACCACACCCATTAACAGAGAGGCTGCATAAAATCATAATAAGTTCACAAACACCCCCAAATACACCACCAGACTTGGTCCTGCCCACCAGAAAAACAAGATCCAGCCTCATCCACCAGAACACAGGCACCAGTCCCTGCCACCAGGAAGCCTACACAACCCACTTTACCAAGTATACCCACTGGGGGCAGACATCAAAAACAACAGGAATTACGAACCTGCAGCCTGCAAAAAGGAGACCCCAAACACAGTAAGTTAAGCAAAATGAGAAGACAGAGAAATACTCAGGAGATGAAGGAGCAAAGTAAAAACACACCAGACCAAAAAAATGAAGAGGAAATAGGCAGTCTACCTGAAAAAAATTCAGAGTGATGATAGTAAAGATGATCCAAAATCTTGGAAATAGAATGGAGAAAATACAAGAAACATTTAACAAGGACCTAGAATAACTAAAGAGCAAATAAAAAACAATGAACAACACAAAAATGAAATTATAAATTCTCTAGAAGGAATCAATAGCAGAATAACTGAGGCATAATAACGGATAAGTGACCTGGAAGATAAAATAGTGGAAATAACTACTGCAGACCAGAATAAAGACAAAAGAATGAAAAGAATTGAGGACAGTCTCAGAGGCCTCTGGGACAACATTAAATGCACCAACATTCGAATTATAAGGATCACAAAAGAAGAAGAGAAAAAGAAAGGGACTGAGAAAATATTTGAAGAGATTATAGTTGAAAACTTCCCTAATATGGAAAAGGAAATAGTTAATAAAGTCCATGAAGCATGGAGACTCCCATACAGGATAAATCCAAGGAGAAACACACCAAGACACATATTAATCAAACTATCAAAAATTAAATACAAACAACAAATATTAAAAACTGCAAGGGAAAAATAACAAATACATAAAAGGGAATCCCCATAAGGTTAACAGCTGATCTTTCAACGGAAACTCTGCAAGCCAGAAGGGAGTGGCAGGACATATTTAAAGTGATGAAGGGGAAAAACCTACAACCAAGATTACTCTACCCAGCAGGGATCTCATTCAGATTTGACGGAGAAATTAAAACCTTTACAGATAAGCAAAAGCTAAGAGAATTCAACACCACCAAACTAGCTTTACAACAAATGCTAAAGGAACTTCTCTAGGCAAGAAACACAAGAGAAGGAAAACACCTACAATAACAAACCCAAAACAATTAAGAAAATGGAAATAGGAAAATACGTATCAATAATTACCTTAAATGTAAATGGATTAAATGCTCCAACCAAAAGAGAGCGACTGGCTGAATGGATACAAAAATAAGACCCGTATATATGCTGTCTACAAGAGACCAACTTCAGACCTAGGGAAACATACAGACTGAAAGTGAGGGGATGCAAAAAGATATTCCATGCAAATGGAAATCAAAAGAAAGCTGGAGTAGCAATTCTCATATCAGACAAAACAGACTTTAAAACAAAGACTATTACAGGAGACAAAGAAGGACATTACATAAAGATCAAAGGATCAATCCAAGAGGAAGATATAACAATTGTAAATATTTATGCATCCAACATAGAAGAACCTCAATACATAAGGCAAATACTAACAGCCATAAAAGGGGAAATTGACAGTAACACAATCATAGTAGGGGAGTTTAACACCTCACTTTCACCAACGGACAGATCATCCAAAATGAAAATAAATATGGAAACACAGGCTTTAAATGATACATTAAACAAGATGGACTTAAATGATATTTATAGGACATTCCATCCAAAAACAACAGAATACACTTTCTTCTCAACGGCTCATGGAACATTCTCCAGGATAGACCATATCTTGGGTCACAAATCAAGCCTTGGTAAATTTAAGAAAATTGAAATCGTATCAAGTATCTTTTCTGAGCACAGCGCTATGAGACTAGATATCAATTACAGGAAAAAATCTGTAAGAAATACAAACACATGGAAGGTAAACAGCACAGTACTTAATAACCAAGAGACCACTGAAGAAATCAAAGAGGAAATCAAAAAATACCTAGAAACAAATGACAATGAAAACACAATGACCCAAAACCTATGGGATGCAGCAAAAGCAGATCTAAGAGGGAAGTTTATAACTACACAACCGTTCCTTAAGAAACAAGAAAAATCTCAAATAAACAACCTAAACTTATGCCTAAAGCAATTAGAGAAAGAAGAACAAAAAAACCCCAAAGTTAGCAGAAAGACAGAAATCATAAAGATCAGATCAGAAATAAATGAATAAGAAGTGACGGAAATAATAGCAAATATCAATAAAAGTAAATGCTTGTTCTTTGAGAAGATAAACAAAATTGATAAACCATTAGCCAGACTCATCAAGAAAAAAAGGGAGAAGACTCAAATCAATAAAATTAGAAATGAAAAAGGAGGATTAACAATGGACACTGCAGAAATACAAAGGATCATGAGAGATTACTACAAGCAACTATATGCCAATACAATGGACAACCTGGAAGAAATGGATACATTCTCAGAAATGCACAACCTTCCGAGACTGAACCAGGAAGAAATAAAAACTATGAACAGACCAATCACAAGCATTGAAATTGAAACTGTGACTAAAAATCTTCCAACAAACAAAAGTCCAGGAACAGATAGCTTCACAGGTGAATTCTATCAAACATTTAGAGAAGAGCTAACACCTATCCTTCTCAAGCTCTTCCAAATATAGCAGAGGGAGGAACACTCCCAAACTCATTCTACAAGGTCACCATCACTCTGATACCAAAAGCAAAAAAAGATGTCACAAAGAAAGAAAACTACAGGCCAATATCACTGATGAACATAGCTGGAAAAATCCTCAACAAAATACTAGCAAACGGAATCCAACAGCACATTAAAAGGATCATACACTATGATCAAGTTGGGTTTATCCCAGGAATGCAAGGATTCTTCGATATATGCAAATCAATCAACGTGACACACCGTATAAATAAATTGAAGGAGAAAAACCATATGATCATCTCATTAGATGCAGAGAAAGCTTTCGACAAAATTCAACACCCATTTATGATAAAAACCCTCCAGAAAGTAGGCATAGAGGGAAGTTTCCTCAACATAATAAAGGCCATATATGACAAACCCAGAGCCAACATCATCCTCAATGGTGAAAAACTGAAACCATTTCCACTAAGATGAGGAACAAGACAAGGTTGCTGACTCTCACCACTATTATTCAACATAGTTTTGGAAGCTTTAGCCACAGAGATCAGAGAAGAAAAAGAAATAAAAGGAATCCAAATTGTAAAAGAAGAAGTAAAGCTGTCACTGTTTGCAGATGACATGAAATTATACATAAAGAATCCTAAAGATGCTACCAGAAAACTGCTAGAGCTAATCAATGAATTTGGTTAAGTAGCAGGATAAAAGTTAATGCACAGAAATCTTTTGCATGGCTATACACTAATGATGAAAAATCTGAAAGTGAAATCAAAAAACAGTCCCATTTACCATTGCAACAAAAAGAATAAAATATGTAGGAATAAACCTACCTAAGGAGACGAAAGACCTGTGTGCAGAAAATTATAAGACACTGATGAAAGAAATTAAAAATGATACAAATAGATGGAGAGGTGTACCATGTTCTTGGATTGGAAGAATCAACATCATGAAAATGACTCTACTACCCAAAGCAATCTACAGATTCAATGCAATCCCTATCAAAGTACCACTGGCATTTTTCACAGAACTAGAACAAAATATGTCACAATTTGTATGGAAACACTAAAGACCCTGAATAGCTAAAGCAATACTGAGGAAGGAAAACGGAGCTGCAGGAGTCAGGCTCCCTGACATCAGACTATACTACCAAGCTACAGTAATCAAGACAGTATGGTACTGCCACAAAAACAGAAATATAGATCAATGGAACAGGATAGAAAGCCCAGAGATAAACCCATGGACATATGGTCAGCTTATCTGTGATAAAGGAGGCAAAAATATACAGTGGAGAAAAGACAACTCTTCAAAAAGTGGTGTTTGGAAAACTGGACAGCTACAGGTTAAAGAATGAAATTAGAACACTCCCTAACACCATATACAACAATAAACTCAAAATGGATTAAAGACCTAAATGTAAGGCCAGACACCATCAAACTCTTAGAGGAAAACATAGGCAGAACACTCTATGACATAAATCACAGCAAGATCCTTTTTGACCCACCTCCTAGAGAAATGGAAATAAAAACAAAAATAAACAAATGGGACCTAATGAAACTTAAAAGTTTTGCACAGCAAAGGAAACCATAAACAAGATGAAAAGACAACCCTCAGAATGGGAGAAAATATTTGAAAATGAAGCAACTGACAAAGGATTAATCTCCAAAACATACAAGAAACTCATGCAGCTCAATATCAAAAAACGAACAACCCAATTCAAAAATGGGCAGAAGACCTAAATAGACATTTCTCCAAAGAAGATATACAGATTGCCAAAAAACACATGAAAGAATGCTCAACATCATTAATCATTAGAGAAATGCAAATCAAAACTACAGTGAGATATCATCTCACACCGGTCAGAATGGCCATCATCAAAAAATCTACAAAGAATAAATGCTGGAGAGGGTGTGGAGAAAAGGGAACCCTCTTGCACTGTTGGTGGGAATGTAAATTGATACAGCCACTATGGAGAATAGTATGGAGGTTCCTTAAAAAACTAAAAATAGAACTACCATACGACCCAGCAATCCCACTACTGGACATATACCCTGAGAAAACCATATTTCAAAAATAGTCATGTACCAAAATGTTCATTGCAGCTCTCTTCACAATAGCCAGGACATGGAAGCAACCTAAGTTTCCATCAACCAATGAATGGATAAAGAAGATGTGGCAAATATATACAATGGAATATTACTCAGCAATAAAAAAGAACGAAATTGAGTTATTTGTAGTAAGGTGGATGGACCTAGAGACTGTCATACAGAGTGAAGTAAGTCAGAAAGAGAAAAACAAATACTGTATGGTAACACATATATATGGAATCTAAAAAAAAAAAAAAGAAAGAAAATGGTCAGAAGAACCTAGGGGCCAGATGGGAATAAAAATGCAGACCTACTAGAGAATGGACTTGAGGATATGGGGAGGGGGAAATGTAAGCTGGGACAAAGTGAGAGAGTGGCATGGACATATATACACTACCAAATGTAAAATAGATAGCTAGTGGGAAGTAGCCACATAGCACAGAGAGATCAGCTCAGTGCTTTGTGACCACCTAGAGGGGTGGGATAGGGAGGGTGGGAGGGAGGGAGATACAAGAGGAAAGAGGTATGGGGACATATGTATATGTATAGGTATAACTGATTCACTTTGCTATAAAGCAGAAACTGACACACCATTGTAAAGCAATTATACTCTAATAAAGATGTTTTTAAAAAAAAAGAAAATAGAAAAAAAAAGATATGATAACCTCAATAGATGCAAAAAAATATCTTTGAACAAAATTCAACACCCATTTATGATAAAAACTCTCCAGAAAGTGGGCATAGAGGGAACCTACCTCAGCATAATTAAATCCATATATGTCAAACCCACAGCCAACGTTGTTCTCAGTGGTGGAAAACTGAAAGCATTTCCACTATGATCAGGAAGATGATAAGGTTGCCCACTCTCAGTACTATTATTCAACATAGTTTTGGAAGTTTTAGCCATAGCAATCAGAGAAGAAAAAGAAATAAAAGGAATCGAATCAGAAAAGAAGTATTAAAACTGTTAATGTTTGTAGATGACATGATACTATACATAGAGAATCCTAAAGATGCTACCAGAAAACTACTAGAGCTAATCAATGAATTTGGTAACGTAGCATGATACAAAATTAATGCACAGAAATCTCTTGCATTCCTATACACTTCAATAAGTGGTGCTGGGAAAACTGGATGCTACATGTAAAAGAATGAAGTTAGAACACTCCCTAACACCATACAAAAAATAAACTCAAAATGGATTAAAGACCTGAATGTAAGGCCAGACACTATCAAACTCTTAGAGAAAAACATAAGCACAATACTCTATGACATAAATCACAGCAAGATCCTTTTTGACCCACCTCCCAGAAAATGGAAATAAAAACAAAAATAAACAAATTGGACCTAATGAAACTTAAAAGCTTTTGCACAGCAAAGGAAACCATAAACAAGACAAAAAGACAACCCTCAGAATGGGAGAAAATATTTGCAAATGAAGCAACTGACAAAAGGGTTAATCTCCAAAATATACAAGCAGCACATGCAGCTCAATATCAAAAAAACAAACAACCCAATCCAAAAATGGGCAGAAGACCTAAATAGACATTTCTCCAAAGAAGATATACAGATTGCCAACAAACATGAAAGGATGCTCAACATCACTAATCATTAGAGAAATGCACATCAAAACTACAGTGAGGTATCACGTCACACCGGCCAGAATGGTCATCATCAAAAAATCTACAAAAAATAAATGCTGGAAAAGGTGTGGAGGAAAGGGAACACTCTTGCACTGGCAATGTTGGTGGGAATGTAAATTGATACAGCCACTATGGAGAATAGTATGGAGGTTCCTTAAAAAACTAAAACTAGAACTACCATACAACCCAGCAATCCCACTACTGGGCATATATCCTGAGAGAACCATAATTCAAAAAGTGTCATGTACCACAATGTTCATTGCAGCTCTATTTACAATAGCCAGGACATGGAAGCAACCTAAGTGTCCACTGACAGATGAATGGATAAAGAAGAAATGACACATATGTACAATGGAATATTACTCAGCCATAAAAAGCAACGAAATTGAGTTATTTGTAGTGAGGTGGATGGACCTAGAGTCTGTCATACAGAGTGAAGTAAGTCAGAAAGAGAAAAACAAATACCATATGCTAACACATATATATGGAATCCAAAAAGAAAATTGTTCTGAAGAACCTAGGAGCAGGACAGGAATAAAGACACAGATGTAGAGAATGGATGTGAGGACATGGGGAAGGGGAAGGGTAAGCTGGGATGAAGTGAGAGAGTAGCACTGACATATATACACTACCAAATGTAAAATAGATAGCTAATGGGAATCAGCCGCATAGCACAGGGAGATCAGCTTGGTGTTTTGTAACCACCTAGAGGAGTGGGATAGGGAGGGTGGGAGGGAGACATAAGAGGGAGGGTATATGGGGATATATGTATAAGTATAGCTGATTCACTTTGTTATGCAGCAGAAACTAACACAACATTGTAAAGCAATTATACTCCAGTAAAGATTTTTAAAAATATATAAATAGTAATAATAATAAAAAAGAATGGAGGGTGAATAACCAAACCATGCTATATCCTTATGATGGAATATTATACAGATACATCATTCAGATATATGCAGATAGCTGCTGATAGTGATATGTAAGTAGAAACTAATAGAAAAAAAAGTGAAACACCAAAAAGTTACCAGTGACTATTTCTAAGTAATGGGATTTTTGGTCATTCTTGTTTTTCTATTTCCTGCATTTTCTTTGAAACTTTTACAATGACTATCAACTATTTTATAAGTCAGGAAAATGTTATAAAAATCTGAAAAAAAAAACATGGAAAATTATAAAAGTGAGCCAAATAATAAGTCAAGTATTTTCCCCTTTCGTTCCTTGTGATGTCCATTCACAATGTCTTCAGTGTTTCAGTTTGCTTGCTATGGCTGAAAAAATGGGAAGTTTTACGGTTTTAGCTTTTTAGCCTCAATAGTAAGTCCCAGATGGTCACATGCCTGTTGTTCCCACTCTCAAAATACTATTTGGGGAACTGCATAGAGTTCAGTAGCCTAGCCTTGGCCATGTACTTGGCCTCCCCCATTGATTTTGAGACAAGAGGGTTGCACGTTGTCCTCTTCTCTTCTCCTTCAGGACTCCTTTCTTCCTGTCTCTGGCTTTGTGCAGAGAAGAGTTCATCTGTGCCTCACTTGGGAATTCTCTTGCTTGCAAATCTTCATCCTCCCTCACTACAATACTTCTGGTGTTGTACCCTAGTCTCCATTCTTATGGATAAACCCCCAGATTCCTGTGTCATGCTTATTTGGGGAACCATTACACAAGTTTGTTTGCAAATTTACTACTGGTATTTTGATATTTTGATACTAGTTCTTTTGAAATGACAGATAGCAAAGCCTTATCAACTTCACTGCAAAGATCTCCAACACCCATTTTCCTTTTATGATATTTCTTTTTATTGCATAAGCATTTTTAACATATAATATCTTTTCAGTTTCCTTCTATGATTTATCTTATTATGTCAAATTGTAAAAATTCCCTTTCATCCATAGCTTTTAAAAGAAAATTCTGTGCTAGTTTCAGTCAGAGGTTTTTATTTTTGATCGGGTAAGGGGGAAAGCCATGTTCTCTGGGATTTGCTCTAGAAGAAGATGTATATTTCTGTTGCTGAGATGTTTCATGATATTAAATGATTTGGGGCTTTCACAGGTGGGGTCTTTACATCTGGTGCTCGGGTTGGAATTGATTGGGAGGATCCTAACTTGCGGACAAGATGTCATGAGTTAGGGAATGGAATCCTCATCTGGGGGAGGTAAGATGTCCCAGAAATATAACAACTGACTTCACACTATGGAGAAGGGCAGCCTGTAAGAGAATCCTTTGTGAATTGATGCATATGACCCATGGAGGTTGGGAGCTAGAATATTTTATACTCAGTTTTAATATTAAACGATATTCAGTGGTGTCAATCTGTTATTTTAACTTAAGTATTATCCAGGCAACTAAAATCTGAAGAATAAAGAAATGTCCAGTTTCCTGCTTTGGAGGTGAAGTTGGTCAAAGAATGCTAGATCAGTCAAATACTTGACTCCTAAAATCTGTGCAAGGGAACCCTACAAATATTCAGAAGTACTTGGACAAGAGATTAGTTTTCCTGAAGTCAGACAGGATGAGGTTCACTTTATTGTTACTTAAATTAAAGGGGAGAGTAATTCCTGAAGGATACATATAAATTAAGTACAACCCAACATGGGCTATATTTATTCTTTTACCAATTGCTATGCAGCTCTAGCCACACAATTTTTTAAATAGACAACCCTTCTGCTTTATTTACTTATTTATTTTAGTTCATTTTGATTAGTTTCTTTTTTTAATTAATTTTTATTGGAATATAGTTGCTTTATAATATTGTGTTAGTTTCTGCTGTACAGCAAAGTGAATCAGTTATACATATACATATATCCCCTCTTTTTTGGATTTCCTTCCCATTTAGGTCACCACAGAGCATTGAGTAGAGTTCCCTGTGCTCTACTGTGGGCTCTCATTAGCTATTTATTTTATACATAGTAGTGTATATATGTCAATCCCAATGTCCCAGTTCATCCCACCTGCCCCTTCCCCCCCGGGGTCCATACATCCTCTACGTCTGCGTCTCTATTTCTGCTTTGCAAATAAGTTCATCTGTATCATTTTTCTAGATTCCACATATAAGTGATATTATACAATGTTTATTTTTCTCTTTCTGTATTTTACGTTGTCTTATAAAATTCTTATGGAGCAGAATTAATTGCTTCCTTTCTTTTCTGTGATCCTAATTTCTTTACACCAGTATCACACTGCTTTAAATAATGCTTTTTTCTTTTTTTTTTTCTTTTTTTGTAGTATTGTATTAGCTCTCTGTGGCTGCTGCAACAAAGTACTACAAACGTGGTGACTAAAAACAATGGAAATGTATTCTCACACAGTTCTGAGGCAAAAAGTCTGAAATCAATAAGAGCAGGGCTGTGTTCTCTCTGAAGTCTCCAGGGTATGATCCTTCCTCACTCCTTTCTAGCTTGAGGTGGCTGTGGGCAATCCTTGGCATTCCTTCCCTTCTGAAAGCATAACTCCAATGTCCTCCTCCATCCTATCATGATATTTTCCCTGTGTATGTCTGTGTGTATCCAATTTTCCTCTTTTTATATGGATGTCAGTCCTATTGGATTTAGGGTCCACTCTAATGACCTCATGTTAACTTGATTCCATCTTCAAAGACCTTATTTCCAAATAAGATCACATTCGCAGATTCCAGATGCACATAACATTTTGGAGAACAGGATTCAACCCAACACAAATATATTCTAATGTATCTCATTGTGCTTCTGGCCTTTTTTTTTTTTTAAGGATTTCAAGAAGGTTAACGGTTTTTTTAATTTGTATTTTTTGAAATGTTTAATGCTTTTTATTTTAAAACATTTTTTTGTTTTATATTGGAGTATAGTTGATTTACAATGTTGTGTTAGTTTCATGTGTACAGCAAAGTGATTTAGTTATACAAATTCATATATCTATTCTTTTTCAGATCCTTTTCCCACAAATGTTATTGCAGAGTATTGAGTATAGTTTCCTGTGCTGTGCAGTAGGTCCTTGTTATCTATTTTACATATAGTAGTATGTATATGTTAATCCCAACGTCTTAGTTTATCCCTCCCCCTCCACCTTTCCCCTTTGGTAACCATCAGTTTGTTTTCTAAGTCTGTGAGTCTCTTTCTGTTTTATAAATATGTTCATTTGTATCATTTTTTTAGATTCCACATACAAGTGATATCATATGATATTTGTCTTTCTCTGACTTTCTTCACTTAGTATGATAATCTCTAGGTCCACCCATGTTGCTGTGAATGGCATTATTTCATTCTTTTTTAATGGATGAGTAATATTCCATTGTATATATATATATATATATATATATATATATATATATATATATATACCACATCTTCTTTATCCATTCATCTGTTGATTGACATTTAAGTTGCTTCCATGTCTTGGCTATTGTAAATAGTGCTGCAGTGAACATTGGGTTGCAATTATCTTTTTGTATTAGAGTTTACTCCAGATATATGCCCAGGGGTAGGATTGCTGGAACAAATGGTAGCTTTTTTTATTACACAAACCTATGGAATAATAGAACTTATGTCATATTGCCACTAGGACTAAAGATTTGTTAAAAAAACCTTTTTTTAAAATTAATTAAGCAAATATTTACTAGTGAATATGGACTATATATCAAGTACCTTTTTAGACAGAAGGATACAACAATGAGGTGCCTGACCTCATGGGGCTTATATTTTAGTGTAGGGGTGAGAGATACAGACAATAAATGAGTAAATAATTGAGTACTGTCATTTCATATTTGGAAGAAACTAAAGATAGTATGAAGGGAGAGAAACTCACCGGGGGCAGTAGCACTGGGGAGATGACATTTGAGCAGAGACTTGAAAGATTAGAAACAACCAATTATATGAATTTTCAGGCAAATACATTTGAGGGTGAAGTCATAGCCAATACAAAAACCTTGAGTTATGACATTCCCTTGGCATATTCAAGGGGTTTCAAATAGGTGAATTGATGGGGAATGTAGTGAACAAATGGGACATGTAGGCCACGAAGCACTCAGGGGTACAGGTGTCAGGTTTGTAAGGTCTTCTAGGCTATACCAGGAGTTTAGATTTTACTGTAATTATAAGAGGAAGCCACTGGAGAATTTTAAGTATGGAAAATGTACGATCTGATTTACACTTTCAAAAATATTATTCCACAGATAGTGTTTGTGACCATTCTTCACGACTCATAGAGAGTTAGCACTCTACCTATGTAATTCAGGGTGGCCTGGGTTACGTTGAAATAATAGCTATAAAGTCTGAAATTTCAGTGGTGTTATACAATAAAGAGAAATAATTCTCCCTCAAATAAAGTCATATAGATCAGGAGTCTCTCCTTCATCCTGTAGCTGCATGACTTAGAACGTGTACTCCCCAAGGATGCCACAACAAGGAAAGAAAGAAGACTACAAGGTCATGTAAGATGTTTCTAAGGACCAGACCTAAACATGGCTTATATTGCATCTGCCAACATCCTGTGGACATGAACTCAGTCATATGGACCAAAAGCCCAACAAGAGACTTTAGGAAATTTTGTCTTCTTATGTGTCTGAGAAGAGAAAACAAATGTTCCTACCAAATTCTTGAGCTATGATAACTCTGACTTGTTGCTTTTTAGAAGCATAAGAAGATGGTAGACATTCTCTCTTCTTCTTTAGGAATAATGAAGCAAGAACTCCAGGGTCTTGGCATCAACTAGCAAGCAGGAACTTCATTTATCTGACATAGTTCTAAACACCCACAGACCCACAGACCTAATTGATCCGGGCTCTTGATACAGTAATGATTGTTTGCTGGCCATTCTGGATTAGATTTGGCTTTATTACCCCAAACGAGTCGCCTAGGTCAAAGAACCTTCTCCAGGACCAGAGCTCAAAATGATATACATTTCACACAACTCAGAACCCACAGGATGAGGCACTTGGCATGGATGGAATAAGCTATGAGCAACTGAATCTTTTCCCTGTTTAAGTGAGAAGACTGGTCTAGTGAGTACCACTGAGGGAAGTCATCACCCTAATTCTTCTTTATAGTCAGAAAAATTGACTTCTCCACCAAATTTTCTTTACACCATTCCTTTTTCTCTTTCAGAATGGAAAACTTCTTATTTCAGGAACACAAAGGGAAAATTATAATTATTTGACTTATGAGGCACTTGCCTCTAAGCCATACGAATACTGGTGATATGGAGAGTTTTTATTAATTATTCCTATTTTTGGCCAGTCATTGTGATAAATTCTTTCAAATATTTTTTTAACCCTCACCACAAATGTATGAAGTTGGAACCATTAAGAGTTGTTGAAACTGAGCAATAGAAAGAGTACATCCTCTTTCTGAACATGCAGCTAATAAACAGTGAGCTGATTCAAACTCATGGATTTCTAACTCCTTATCCCATGCTCTTCATCACAAGAAAAGTTTATTACTGATCCTCTGCTTATTTTGATTCATCAAAGTACAAATATTCAGGTTAAAAATTCCATGCTCATTTACTAATTTCCCTAATATCTAGAATTATAGAGTCTCTAGTTTGTCTTTTTATGACAAGCAAATCGAATATGTATTAACCTTTCTTCACCATATAGATGTTAAACATAAATGTTCTCAAAAATTATAAGTGCTGTGAGATCATGAGGATATGCACATCTTCTCCAATAGCATCCCCTTGCCCAGACGGCCACTGTCCGGTTATCAGCTCTCCGAGGCCAAGTTTATTTGTGTTTGAATCACTCATATTGCTTTACAAATAGCATGCTTTCAACAAATATTTGTTAAATGAGTGAATTCATATTTCCATAGTGCCTATGTGGTTGAAAATATATGGAGGAACACCAAGTATTAATATCTTTTGAAATTATAACATGATGTGTGTTTTGCTTGTATTGAGAGCATTTTTTGTTTTTATTTTCTGGTTACATATACAATGCATGATCATTATGTTACCAAATTTGTCTACCAGAACCCCTTGTCTAGACCAGGGAGGTTCTTTTTCCAATCAGATTCGAGCAGCCAATAAGGAAACTGATTATGGGACTGGAACAGCACAAGCTTAATTCAATGGCCAAAGAATGGAGAAGTGGGAACCTAGCTTACAAATCAACTTCTCAACCCAATTTGGGCAGAGACACCAAATAATTGGAGGGTTGAGGTAAAAGGGAGGGAATTGGAAAGAGTGGGAAGAATATTCATGACTTACCTGAGAACAGGGGTGTGACTTAGACCCAGAACCCTATGCAACTCTCCTTTTCAGTCCTTATATGGGCTTTTCCAGTTCTTGTCATGGCAATTGTCAACTGTTATGGAACTGGTGGGTGGGTTATTTAGCTAATATATTACACTGATTGTAAAATGAGGCTCAGGATCCACTGGAAGCCAAATCCTCTGCCATCTTGGGCCTAGTTGGTTCTAACTAGTTCTTATTTTTCTCTTTGTAGTTTCCTCCTGAAACTTACATAAGAGAAATTGGTTTCCATTTGAGGGAGGGGCAGGAGTATGATTCTGGGGCAGCAGCCTTGGTAACAATTATAGAAAAGACAGAAAATACTGATATGTTTCATATAGAATATATATGTATATACATATAAAATGGGCTTATGCTGGTGCACTGTTTTTAATTTTTAATTTTTTCATTTGATTACATATCAGCTACTATCCAACTAAAAAAACTTTCTAAACAATGTTGAATATGGTATGGCTAATCTGTAAACATTTCACAGTCTAATTTTGCTGCAGTTTCTGGTGAGAAACATGTGAAACTAGGTCTAAACCTACCTGAGAAATAGCTTAATAAGTTTTACTGTTGTGCCAGTAAAATAATCTTGCCTCAAAAATCAACAAGGCAATTCAAAAGTGAGATTATTTTTCACATGTAATATGTACATAGTAGATGTATGCAAAAATTGTATTGGTAAATAGCCAAACAAAACAAGGTCCCTTCATTATGAATGCAGGCAAAACTAAGAAAAATAATTAAACAATCATTTAAAAACCCATAAACACAGTGCTCGTGCACACACACACACAGAGAACAGTCTCATTAACTTCAAACCCTAAGAAATTAATTACAGATTCACTGCTAATGAATACATGGGCTAAGTGCTGACACTCAACTGGTTTCAGTTCAGTGATCACAGAAACAAAGCAGTGCTCACAGACGGAGGGTAGGGGAAACGTCAGGGAGTGGGGGCCAGGAAGCAAGATTCCTTCCTAACTATGGTAAACAGTTCCAAAATATTCAGACAGAGAAAAAAGGGCTCCAAAATTCATCCCATTCTGAATAAGAACAGACCTTCTCCATCACTACCATCTGCTGTCTCTACCTCTAAAGAAGCTGAAAGTTCTGACGGTAGAGGCGTGAGCAGAGGGCAGAGACAAGGCAGAAGGGCACTGGCAAAGAAAGAGATACCTACTCTCTAAAAACTAAATAGAAAGGAAAAGAAGAGAAAAGAAGACTGTGTCTAAAGAAAAGAGTCATAAGCCAGAATCAGACGGCTATCTATTCCAAGAAGTCATGAGTTAAATCAGAGTGTGTCACGTAGTGATTGCAGAGAAGTTAAGAGGGTGACACTATGTGTGTTTTCCATTTAAATATGCTGACGATTTGAAACACCCTCCTTGAAGATGCAGATCATGAGGACGCTTGCCTTTTACTATTCAGAGTTACAATGTCGAACTCAAATGAAATCACAGCAGCAAGATCCACACGGCTTTATCTTCAGGATTCTTACCTCACTGAAAACAGAAGGCAGCTATGTGTGGCTTCACATCCCCATTAGCAGGATGTAAAAGCAAGTGGTACCACCTGGAGTTATAAGATGGTGAATGCCACCTCATTCCTTGGGATGAACGAATTCCTCTCCTATTTCTATTCATGTCCAGAGTCACCAGTTCATTATTCATCACCTGTGATGTATGCACTATTCATGTTTAAATAGTTACCAATTCATACTGGCAGTTCTTCCTCTTGAATCACTCTCCTATTCTTTCTCATCTGTGTTTAGATCCATTGAAAATGTCTTAATTTGTCTATGAGATGAGACAACCCTAAACATTTTGTGTCTTCATATATTACCTATCGTCTTACTTAAAGTTATGTTAAGAAATTATTCTCCAGATGTTTTAACTTCTTTTGGAGTTAGGTCCCTTTTTTAAAAAAAATTTTTTTATTTTTTAACATCTTTATTGGAGTACAATTGCTTCACAATGGTGTGTTAGCCTCTGCTCTATAACAAACTGAATCAGCCATACATACACATACGTCCCCATATCTCCTCCCTCCTGCATCCCCCTCTCCTCCCACCCTCCCCATCCCACCCTTTCAGGCGGTCACAAAGCACCGAGCTGATCTGCGGCCGCTTCCCACCAGCTATCCAGTCCACGCTTGGTAGTGTATATACATCCATGCCACCCCTCACTTTGCCCCAGCTTACCCCTCCCCCTCCCCGTATCCTCAAGTCCACCCTCTAGTAGGTCTGCATCTTTATTCCCGTCCTGCCCCTAGGTTCCTCATGACCTTTTTTTTTTTTTTTTAAGATTCCATATATATGTGTTAGCATATGGTATTTGTTTTTCTCTTTCTGACTTACTTCACTCTGTATGACAGACTCTAGGTCCATCCACCTCACTACAAATAACTCAATTTCGTTTCTTTTTATGGCTGAGTAATATTCCATTGTATATATGTGCCACATCTTCTTTATCCGTTCATCTGTTGATGGACACTTCTCCAAAGAAGATATACAGATTGCCAAAAAACACATTAAAGAATGCTCAACATCATTAATCATTAGAGAAATGTAAATCGAAACTACAATGAGATATCATCTCACACTGGTCAGAATGGCCATCATCAAAAAATCTACAAAGAATAAATGCTGGAGAGGGTGTGGAGAAAAGGGAACCCTCTTGCACTGTTGGTGGGAATGTAAATTGATACAGCCACTATGGAGAACAGTATGGAGGTTCCTTAAAAAACTAAAATAGAACTACCATATGACCCAGTAATCCCACTACTGGGCATATACCCTGAGAAAACCATAAATCAATAAGAGTCATGTACCAAAATATTCATTGCAGCTCTATTTACAATAGCCAGGACTTGGAAGAAACCTAAGTGTCCATCAGCAGATGAATGGATAAAGAAGGAGTTAGGTCCCTTTAATATTCTTCTCCTTAGTTCTAGAACCAATTCCCAACAGCTTCTAACATCTCTAACTCTATACTGATGAAGATTTCCAGTGTAATATGGGTACTAATGAATTCATTTAGTTTCTGGTTATGATTTTTATCTTCCTGTCTGTCAGAACTGTACCAATCTTGAAAAACAAATCAGACAGTAGCTTTCAATTATAAATAAAGTTAGGCAATAACAATAATTAGAGAATATAATTTATTATACAAATCTATCATTTTTGCCAGATTTGACATAAAAGCATGCCTAGCAAACCATAATTTAAATAATGTAAATGGACACTAAATAAGAAAGCATGATGAATTCCATGCTACCCTTTAATGGGCAGTTCAAACATTTTTTTTATTCTTCTGGCTGCAGAAAAGAAATACAGCTTTAGCTAATGCACTTCCCAAGTAAATCTTCCAGTCCATGAAAGAGTATAATTATACATAGATCACTATTGTATTAAATAGATGCACCTTTTACAAATTTCAATGACTAGTTCTGATTGGAAGCGTGTTTAATCATTACTTTGTAGAAATTGAGAAATTATAGTGTGATGGTGAAGGGTATGGCCTTTAAAGTTGAACTGCTTTCATTCAAATCCTAAATTCTTCACTTGCCAATTAAGTAACCGGTGCGTTGGCTTCCTTTCATGTAAAATGGGGAATAAACTAGTTATTTGGGGAAAAAATATTTTCAGGACTAAGAGACATAATGACATGATTTGTATAAAGTTTTCAGAGCCTGTAACATGACAAGAACTCAAGGAATGAGGGCATTATTACTTGATAAGTGACTTTAAAGCAAGGGAAAATACCTGTCTTGAGAGGGAAGTATGTGCAGGTAGGAAGTGGGTGTGGTCTAGGGAGAATTGGATCTTATAGCCCCTAAGATAGGGATGTTGTTTTCTCCTTGTTATGCACAATTCACAGATTTTATCATCATGCTGTTTGTGCATGTTAGAGGGACTTGGGACTAAAAAGAACTCTTGAATTAAAGATAAGAAAATATCTATGTTGGGTTACTTTTCCAAGTCAAGATTTGTTTAGATGCCTTATCTAATCTAGGACCCTTTAAATCATCAAAGAAAGGAAGGTACCAATTAATATTTGATTCTTTGCTTTATTCTTCTTCATGTCTTTATTCTGTATTTTACAGATTTTTAAAAACTTCTCATGGATCGCAAAATTCCCCTGTTTTCTCCTTTACCTCCAATGGGCCTACACTTTCCTGGTCTCCTCCCACCACTCTGAGTGTTTCTTCTTTTTTTTTAATTGAAATATAGCTGATTTACAATGTTGTGTTAATTTCTTCCGTATGGCAAAGTGATTCAGTTATACATATATATACATTCTTTTCTGGATTATTTTCCATTATGGTTTACCACAGGGTATTGAATATAGGGTTTCTTCCGTCTACTACATGGAGTCCTCTTCCATTTACTGCAGGTTCTGTGCTTAATCCTTTTCTTTTCTTTTTTAATACTTTTATTGGAGTATAATTGCTTTACAATGTTGTGTTAGTTTCTGCTGTATAACAAAGTGAATCAGCTATATGTATATATATAACCCCATATCCCTTCCCTCTTGTGTCTCCCTCCTACCCTCCCTATCCCACCCCTCTAGGTGGTCACAAAGCACCGAGCTGATCTCCCTGTGCTATGCAGCTGCTTCCCACTAGTTATCCATTTTACATTTGGTAGTGTGTATATGTCAGTGCCACTCTCTCAATTCATCCCAGCTTACCCTTACCCCTCCCCGTGTCCTCAAGTCCATTCTCTACGTCTGTGTCTTTATTCCTGTCCTGCCCCTAGGTTCATCAGAACCAATTGTTTTTAAGATTCCATATATATGTGTCAGCATACGGTATTTGCTTTTCTCTTTCTGACTTACTTCACTCTGTATGACAGGCTCTAGGTCCATCCACCTCACTGCAAATAACTCAGTTTTGTTTCCTTTTATATCTGAGTAATATTCCGTGTCACATCTTCCTTATCCTTTCATCTGTTGATGGACACTTAGGTTGCTTCCATGTCCTGGCTATTGTAAATAGTGCTGCAATGAACATTGTGGTACATGTCTCTTTTTGAATTATGGTTTTCTCAGGGTATATGCCCAGTAGTGGTAATCCTTTTCTTTTTTTTTTTCAGTCATTTTTTTTTCTGAGAAATATTTATCCTCTTAGCATCACCTACCACCTAAAATTCAGATTCCCCAATATTACTTATCAAGCTGCCTTCTTAACACCCTCTGGATGCCTCAGCAAGAGTTCAAAATCAAGATGGCTAAAATAAAATTGTATTTTCACATCCCAAAACTGTTTCTTCTCCTAAATTCCCTCTCTGAGGGATAGCCTGCCATCCATTCATTAGCCCAAGCAAGAAACCTGGTAGTCATTCTGCTTTCCTATCACTCCCTAACCCCAGCCACCTCACTGTCAATCAAGTTCTAAGAGTAACGTCTTAACTTTCTCCCAGCCTTTCAATCTTCAGTTTTCATAATTCAAGTTTTCATCATTTCTTCTCCATATTGCTAACTACATTAACATAATGATCATCTCCAGCATGTTTCCATTCTGTAGTCTGAGAGATGGCTTCCTTATTGCTTAAAATCTGTTTATTCGTGCATTCAATTAACACGTATTTATTGAGCATCCACTATGCACCAGGCCCTGCTCCAGGACCCAGGACACCATGGTGACCATGCCCTTTAAATATATAGACACATATGAGCACACACATATGTATGTGTGCATGTATGTGCGTGTATTTATACCTAGACAAAGATATATCTATATCTACAATGATATATCTAGATCTATGACATACAGGTACTCTGGATTTTTGAAGGCTCACTTTACACCACTTGGCTTTTATGAAAGACCTACCTTAGTACCTGTTTTTGCTATCTGAAAGAAATCAGAATTGGATATTCGCTTTTACAAAAAAAAAGGCGAAAATCAAGAATTCCGTTCCGTGTTTGTTTCACAAGGAGTCGTGATGGAGGCAGCTAGCTCCCCCTGGCAGCAAGAATGACACCACCAAGCTTCCTTCCCAGGAACTACACCCAGCATCTCAGCATCACGCTACCAAAGCTTTGAACGGTGTTTGTGAGCATCTGCGCTTATCTCGATTGATTTGTGCATGTGTCAGCAAAATGTGTCCTAAGGTAATTGTCTCTTGGCTTTACTACTTAGGCTTAGGAAAGGTTTCATAGAAGCATTCTACTTTTGGATAGTGAGGGAAACCTGTATCTACAGATGTATCCATCTTATGAAAAAGATATATATGTATGTATGTATTATATATACATGGCCAGATATACACATATACACATATATCATAGACTGCTAAAGATTTCAATTCCAATTTGGGAAGGCATTAAAAGTATTCTCCTCTTACTTGCATATTTATTCACTCATCCATTCAGCACCTATTCTTTTGTGTCTCTTCAATGCCTTCCTGATAAAGTTCAAGCTCATTAGTATTGCCTACAAGTAAGTGTCTTCCTGATCTTATCTCTGCCTCTCTCCGTAGCTATATATTCTGGTACTCATTCATACATCTTCTATATTCCAATCACAAGTTTTGCATGCACTATGATCTTGTCTCCAGCCTGAAATTTGGCATTTCTCTCCCTTCTACCAAGAATATCCTTTCCTTCCTTACTCAGGGAAATAAACTCACTTATTCAGAGTAACTTGTCTTGACCCACCTGAACTTTCAGACTGTTAGAGACCCTTCATTGTACATAATCTATCCCACCAGCTGTCCAATTGTATGATAATTGTTTATTTTCTGATCTCCACTGTGAACTCCCTAACACATCGCCATCGTAGTCACTTTCTTACACAACAGCTGGCACATAGTAGCAATTCATAAATGACTTTTGAATGGATAAATGGCAGAATGAATGAGTAAATTATCCAACAAGCACTTGGGTCACATGCTGCGGAAATATTCAGGGCTCTGTTGAACAAAATGCTTTTCTTTCTTCCTTTCTTCTAGAGAGTTCTGGAATGGTAGCTTGAAGAGACTATTAAAGTTTTCCTAAACTGAGATTCAATTTACCAGCAAAGCCAACTAAATTCCAACCAAATTCCTATCTTTAGAGGTATCTAAAGATCTACTTGACAACAAAAAATACCAAAATCAGTAGTAGATAATCAAATTCTTTTTTTCTTAGACCTTACGAGCACGACTTTTTGTTGTAAATGATGAGACCCACACCTTTTGAAATCTTTTCAGTCTACTCCAAGGGCAGCGTGCCTCAAGATATTCGTTGTTGAAATTCACCTTTACTTCATCCACCTGCATGAAACTTGGCAGTTCTGAGAAATAATAAAATCTCTTTATGCCTACTTTCTCTCATTTATTTCTTTAAAAAGGGAG
This sequence comes from Balaenoptera ricei, assembly GCF_028023285.1. NCBI lineage: Eukaryota > Metazoa > Chordata > Mammalia > Artiodactyla > Balaenopteridae > Balaenoptera > Balaenoptera ricei. Next base: position 32,619,617 of record NC_082643.1, read on the forward strand.
GATCTTGAAAGCGCCAAACACTGAAAACAGGTGTAGCTGTTGAGACTAATCTCCTCTGCCCATTCAATGTGAAAACAGTGAATGATACAATCAGTCTGCATGTGATGTAACAGTAACCCCTGCCTGGTTTGTGCATTGGAGTCTCAGGTCACACTAACTTCAGCTTTGAAAACTTCCCAAGACTCTTTCTACAAATAGAATGCAACTAGCTTGCTTTCTTTGACTCTTTTACCAAAAATCTGACTTAAAAAAATTAGGATTCTTCAAATAAAGGGTCATTTAACATCACCAGATTCTAAAAGGCTGAGTCTATTGCAAATTACACATAATGCCCAGCAGAGTGAGTGTGCTTGAAAAAGTGCTTTGTCGTGAGTCAATAAATATATGAATCCTAGAATAAAAATTATTACCTCATGCAAGAAATGGAAGATTTTCTGTATGAATTCTTATATAATTTTATGTATAAGATATTATATATGTATCTATTTAAAGCCAGGTGACCAAATAGCATAAATAATGTATGGATTAAAATTCAATTTGACTTTAAACAATTATGTAATGTTCTGAAATCTTTTAAAGCTACAAGGAAGTTAAATTTCCATTAGTAAGGCTATTCTACAATACTGCATTGTTAGTAATTGTTGCTTGAAGGTTGAGTATGAAGTAATGGATTCTATGGCACTTACATAATATTTTATATTTGCAAAGTGCTTTGCAATTGTGTGCCAGTTGAATGTTAACGGGCTTTATATCCATTATGAATGAGAATAAGAAATTTCTATATGCAGAAGGACAGATTATTGGAACTTTTTTAAATGAGACCAGAAAACTTTTCTTTTTTTTCACTCCCTTCCTGCTTTTTTTTCTACTTTCTGGGATTACTGTATCATCCATGAATTATTATCTTTATGTTATGTGACTTTTTAATCAATTATATTATGGATTTTAGTCATAATTTCTATAGTTGTTTGGGTTCCTTCAAATTTTAAATTTAATTAATATTCACTGGCATTCCTTTCATAGCACATTTCTCCATTTTTTTGAATTTTTGAATTTTATTTAATTTATTTATTTATATAGCAGGTTCTTATTAGTTACATATGTCCTGTAAATTATTGACCTGTCTACATCTTCCATTTTATGAAGAGTCTTTGAAGTTTAAAGTTTAAAATACAACTAGTCATTCCTCAATGTTCATTCAGATCTTGGAACAGAAACTGCACAGATTCCAGCAGCCACATATTTCTCTCTAACCAATATTCATCCCAAGTTGGCAATCTACCCTGTATTTTAGTGCATTTTAGCACTAATGTTTCTTTTCTTCAACTCTCTATACTGTAGAAACCCTTCATCAGTCACAACATAACAATTTCTCCTGTTTTATTGATCTTTGTATTTTTTATGTAAAAGTCTTTCAGACTCTTGCTTATTATTTAAATGTGTTCATCCTTCAGTAGGACTAAGCAATATTTTTAAAAAAATATATTATCTCTTCTCCCTTCCTATCATATCAGACTTATAAATATGGGGTCTTTTTACAAATAATATTATTTATTCTTATTAGAGATGATGTTCATTAAAATCTTATATTAGAAAGATTTTTTTTTTTGCTTGGTTTAGTTTTGTTTTAAATAAAATTGGGTGAACTGAAATAGGGTGTGTCAAATTTACCAAGTGGAAGAAACTCTTTAAGAACCCCCACAAATAACACCTTGAAAATTCCTAACGCACAGTAGTTATCTGTTGAGAAATAATTGTAAATAGACTCTATGCTGAGCAACTATACTCCAATAAAAACTAATTTTAAAAAAAATCTATTCTGATATCTGCTTAAAAGGTAGTGATTATAAAAGGCACATACAGTTTAATTATATAGTAATGACCCTGATTCTTTAATCAAACAAATCAGAACGTTCACATCCCTGGCGGGACTCAGGAAGATAGAGTAGAAGGCACTGGGATAGTTCAAGAGACATCTCATAAGGACCGGAAATGGCGGGGGTGGGTGGGGTGGTGATGGGAATGTGAAAGCGAGGAGGGTAAGGTAAGGGGGAGGTTGCTGTAGAACCATCACAGTGAGACAACACACAGCATAGAAGTATCAGGGGTGAGGGAGAAAGCATTGCAGGAAAATCAGGCGACAGACCAAAGATGTGAGTTTAATTTGAGACATTTCAGAATTAGGCAGAGATGTCTGAAGGGTATATGGAAGAATTGGACTGGACTTTGGGAGAGGGGAGGGGAGGTATGGGTGGGGCGGGGCATAATGGACTTACCAGTCATCTGAACAGTTATTTCCGCGGGTGGATTTTAAACAGAAATTTGGGTTTGCAAACTCAGGATGTAAGTTCTGCATATTTCTCTTGGATGCTTTGATAAGCTTAGGTAAACATATCATATCAACTGTATTATACAAGATTGTATGCAAGCAGAGAAAGATTTAAAGAAATAAGATCATCCAAGTACAATAGAGCTGTTTTCATTAATCCTTAACTGTCATCACCTATTATATAACTTTAGCTTTTCCACACAAAATGCCTCAAATATAATCATTTTTAGGTGTCAAAGGCCTTTTCCTCAGGGGAAAAATTAGGGTTGAGGTTAGCCTCAGAGTCCAGAGTGTCCTGGCTCTGGAAGAGTGAGTTTTTAAAGTTCTATTTTTCTCGTTAACCCCTATCAATAAGGTCTTCCTAACTACCCACCTAAACCCACGTTAGGAGAAGCATTGTTTTGTTTTTTTATTAGTATTCTCTTTGCTCTAAGGGTTCTGTCTTGGGCTTGCTTCTGATCTTAGAGCTTCTTGCTTTTTTTTAGACCTGGGGTGAAGAAGAATTACAAAAACAAAAATTTAAAACTCAATACATGTGCTACATTTTTGTAACCATGAGACTGTTACAGACCATGGTTCTTGGCCTGCCCCAATCAACAGAAATTGACTAGAGTCCTGACAAGAAATTCAGGTAGGGGGGAGCGAGAAAAAATAACAGGTTCCCTTATTTGCACGCTCCCTGAGGGAGGGCAAGCTTGTTCCTTATATGGGGTGAGGGTAGGGGTGTGTCCAGGGGTTGGGCTGAAGGGATGGCTTAGGTGTTTTGCCCACCCATTAGGTGGTGTTGTGTGCAGGGGGCATGTGCAGTACCCTGCTTTTGCTCCGACCCCTTGCTTTTGCTCCAGGCTCTTCAAAAGTGGCAGTTGGGTTTCTGGTCTCTGTGTATCTTTTGTCCAGAATTTGTCCCAACTGCCGCATGCACGCAGTTATTTTTAGTCCCATACCGTTTCTTTGTATTTTGTTGCTTGAGGAGAGGTATGTCCAGGCCCAAGCACTGCAGCACTGCAGCAAAGGGCCCCAGGTCCCAGCCTGTCTCAAGACCATAAAACTCTTCCTAATTAGACAAAATCATTGTCTCTTTCCTACCTCAGCTTTGTAGCCATATCTGACACATAACTAATTTCAGGTATCAAATAGCTTTCTGAAATTTTAATATTTATCATTTTTCCTAAAGTATTTTACAATTTTAAAGTACATTTAAACAGAGCCTTAAGTTTTAAATTTAAAATATAAAAACCAAGATGAAAAGAAGTTTAACACTGGCAATAAATAGGGTGTGCTCAATGTACATTTGTACCATACATATTTTTCTAAGTAAAATACTTAGGAATGAGAAGTTTCAAAATAAATAATTTGGTTCTTTTCTGTTAGCAAGACAAGTAAAAGAGGTTTTAATTTAATTTGTAGGGACGAACTCTAATGAGAAACACCGGTCTTTGGTTAAAGATCCGGAAAAAAAAAAAAAAGGAGTTATTGACACACTTGAGACAGCCTGACAAATAAGAAAAGAATAAATTCACAGCAAATTTAAAAATTACTTAAAATTAGGTAGAATTGTATTTGAACATTAAAGACGTCCATAGAGGCTATATTCCAAGTCCTTATAAACAGCCAAATATACACGCATTTCTCACTAAAAGGTAACTAAAAGTCTCTCTTTGAATATATTTAGAAAGAAAGTTTATTGGCAGATTTATTAGCAGACTTGTGAATATATTTGTCTCACCACTTGGAAGATGTTGCTTCCAACCTAAATGAATGTTTCTTATTTTTCTAGGATGTGCTAAGTTTCCGTATTTGTTTTATAGTTCGCATTCTAGGTGTGTTCTACATTCCATATATGATCTTTGGAGTCAAGATGAAAATGTAACACTTGACGGGTAAGCAAGAAATTTTGTATATCATGCAAGTTATTTATGTAATTCACTGAGACTAAAACAGATATAATACATTGCCAACTGAAATCTTTATGTAAGAGAGAAAATATGTGCAATGTGTAAGATAGTGCTTGAAAGCTGTTAAATTTGACAGATTTCCATGACTTCACCAATCAATTGTCGATTCTCTGGTGCAAGAGTTTTCAGCTTTACACTTTCTCAGTGAGTACTCAGAAATACATAAGGCTTAATATCTTTTTTCTCTTATAGTTCTCTCATGAAAGCAGTCTAAGGCAATACATATTTGATGCAAACATTTTTTTCCACAGTGAATACGTGAGAGCAGCAACACAGTAATGTTTTCCTTTTTATTTCAAGATTCTACTTAATGTCTCAAGCATTCATATGCAAAAATCTGTGAGCCAAAGCAAGTGGTGATTTAATAGGGGTATTTACCAAAGATTCTGCTGGAGAACAAAAACCTGCAGACTGAACCTAGCAACCTCTCCCACCAAGGAGAAGTGCCCCCACAGATGGTGAAGGAACCTCACCTGGGACAGTTCTCCAGTAAACAGTTTTCCCACTTTATCCAGCTATTTACTCAAATGGTTAACTTAAAGGAAAAGCAGTCAGTGTTGGAGCAAAAAGCCTGGCTGGGGATGTGAGGGCTGAGCAGAATGAGCCGTGGCAAACAAATGTTTCATCCGTGAAATGGAGCCTATAAATAGCCGGAAATATCAAGGCCAACCCGTTTCATTTGGCCATGTTCTCCTTAGCCGCTACTGTTAATTACAATCCTTTTCTCTGTCTGCTGTTAGGCTCCAGTGGGATGGACTGGGGGGCATACAGATAGGGTTGCCAGGCTTAGCAAATAAAAGCACAGGGTTTCTCAGTTAAATTTGAATTTCAGACAAACGATGTATGTATTTTTCAATGAATTTTTTAAAAAATAAATAAACAATGAATACAATTATTTGTTGTGTATCCGAAATACAAATTTAATCAGCCATTCTGTATCTGATCAGGCAACTTTAGATCTGGGAAGAAAACATGGAAGAAGACAAGCATGTGAAAAAGAAGGAAAGAGAGGATGCAGGATAGCCCAGGTCATATCAGAACAGCCTCTCATTAATCCCAGTTCTCAGGGGTCCTTTCTCTCCACCTCTACCTGAGGCCCATGCTGAATGTTGCTCCTGAGTTGTCTTCTACTCTCTTAGAAATTTGAAAGCCTGCTTTGAGATAAGAGCTACAAATATATTTTACTACATTTGTTTTCCAAACTACTTCTTTGTGAGCTTCTGCCTTGTTAGAACCTCCTCCTGATGACCACACACTGTTTGAATTCTGTATTTGACTCTTGGAAACATACAGTTTGTCTCCTGAAAACCTAGAAATAATTGGGGCCAATGAGAAAGGAAGCCTCCAAAGCACCTTGAGATCCATGCTTTTACATTTGCCGAATGCTTTTATAAAAAATCTCCAGGGAATTTTAACTCTCCTCCTAAACCAACACTTCAGTTCAACTTTTCACCTAAAACTTGGTTGTCACCACATATAGCAAACATATTTGGGATAACTCCAAGGCAGATGCTATGTACAAGGCAGAATCTTGTGATTCTATGACATTCTTAAACTCATGGAGGGCAGCCAAAGTTTATCAACCTGGAGAGCTTCAGCCATCATGGCTGATAAGATGATGGTGCTGTAAAGAAAAAAAAAAAAAAGTCACCTGCCATTCCAGTTCTACAAGGATCAAGCCAAGAGCTACTGCAGTGCACCCTGAGGGGAATTTAGGATGGAGAAAAATAGGAAGCATTCTGTGCTTTGGATACACTGGCCCCTAGATAGTTAAGATGCATATCTAAGGAAAAATTTCAATGACCCCAGGCTCTTGCAACTTCCTATACAAAGAAAAGCACCAAATTCATTAACTTGAGATATCTATTCTTTGCAATTAACAACAATCTTTGGATGTTCGACTACATGTTTTTCCCTAGCCAAAAATAATATATATATATATAAATATATATATATATATATGTGTATATCTCCTTGTTCCTTCCTTACCTCTGAGCTATCTGAAGGACTGTTTCCCAGGCTATAGTCCTGGGTAAGTTCCCCGAATAAAACTTAACTCACAACTTTTACATGTACATTTTTCTTTCAGCCGATAGTGCACTCAGGAATTTCAATCCAATGAGTAATCTAAGGTTGATTTGTACTATGTTCTCCATGTGTCTGTCTGTTTTACCGTCTATCATTACTGTGTGGAGTGCAGTGCAATACCCAGGAGTATCCGAGGTGGAATCCACGGCCATGTTGGATCTGGTTGAACTCTTGGAAGACAGAGGGTTAAGGAGAAGCACTTTATCATTCCTTCAGTGAACTCATGCTTTGGCTCTCCCCCATGCATATAGAATGCAGCTCACATGGAGAATGAGCGTATGATGCTGTGATCTCATCCTGTAGTGGGACATTATTTTGTTGGCTCCCACACTTGAAGCAATTTGAATTTCTCAGCAGCCATACATCACCCATTTTGACAGAATTTGCAGGTTTGTTCTTTATTCCAGGACTAATGGAAGAAATGAAACTTGATGAGTCCCAGAGTTGGACAACCTTCAGAATGTTGAGACAGACCAAATGAAAGAAGAAAGTCCTTGCTTGTGTTCTCCAAAACTCAGCCCTCCCAGAGCCTGTGGTGTGGTCCTGTTGTTTCGGTGAATAGCCAAAGAACGTTATGAACCAGCAGTGGTCTCTTTAAAGACAAAAGCTTCTGAGATTCCAGAATCTTTGGTTCAGCCTTCTTGATCCGCCAGCCAAAGAAGATGGAATTTAAAGTATGAACAATAGCTGACCCTCACCATCTAGCAAAATGACTTGCACATGCAAAGTAAATTCTCAATAAAATTGGTTCATGCCTGATTATCTCCAAGAGAAAAGACACATCATAAAACCAGTTCAAATTGTTAGGGTTAGGTTTTTTTGTTTGGGGTTTTACTTTTTATTCATATATTTTAAAAGTTATCTCAATTTCCTTTGATTAAGATTGATTTTAAGATTAATAGCCCTAAATCTACTCCTGTTGTACTCGTTTGTTTAGAATGACATTGAATAACAGTTTTCAATGAATGAAACTTCAGATGCATCTGTTAGATGTACTATTTCAGGTTCATTTTTTTCTAAACCTGTCTGAAATATACAAATTTCTTATATACAAATTTTAAGTATATTCTATTTCTTAGCAGGCCATAAGCAGGATGAAAACATCTCTTATACTTATATTTGTTTTATGCGTTATAGTTTTGACATTGCTTCTGATAATGATCAGTATGTAAAAATAGATAAAAGCCTTTGACTTAGATAAAACAACTTTTTTAGAGGCTGAAAGTAGAGTTAGATTTTTAGATCAGATACTATCTGTTGCTTTCTCAAATAAAAATCGTATTCAATAGGAAATCTAATAAACATCTGAATGATGAAACATCATTGTGAAAACATTGTTTCTCATAACTGAACTTTCCTTTCTTTACTTATTAGTTAAGCTCAGCAAGGCTGGAGGGCAGGACTGGTGTGGAATTGATGTGTCGATGTATTATGAAACATTACAGCTGAGCTCTACAGTCCCTGGGCTGAGGTCAAGTGAAGGTGGAAGAGATGACTTCATTCAAGCTCCTGCCAGGAGCTTGATATCCAATGTCAACCGCTGACAACAAGCCAAGTGAATTCACTAACATTTGGACACTGTACCATAAGTTTGGTGCCTCATGTGACTGCATAATTGGTGTATACACCCCAGATTAAACTACTTATGAGAGCTGAGGAATTGTCAAGGGGATTCAAATTTTACTACAAAGGAAAAGAGGTGCTTAGGTGTATTCACAGACAACCCTATTGACCTGACTCTGCGGTGTACATATGAGTACTAACAAATATAATGGACCCATGCACTTCATGTCAGGGTAAAGTTTAGAGCTAAACTTCTTTCAGAAGAAATGATCAGTTCTGGCCACATAATTCACTTGTTTACTTGCATGTTGCCCATCCCCTCCCACATTTGAATAAAAGGTCCATGAGCATGGGAATTGTTGTTTTGTTCACTGCTGTGTGTATTCCCCACACATAGAGGAGTCCCAGGCCAATAAGGGGCACTTGATAAATATTTTTTAAATGAATATCAAGTGATGAAAATAAGAAACACTAAACTCAGGTTACTGGGTACAACTGGGTAGAGGAAGGATAGGAATAAACTGTGAAGGATTACAGAGCAGTATCACCTGTATCTGGAATATCACCCTCAGAAAAGATCTGATACAAATATGCCAAAATGTTGAGCTCTAAAAAAACAAACAACAACAAAAAAAACCAAAAAATAAAACAAAACAAAAAACAGAAAAAAACATTTCAGCCACAGTTAAACAGTTGCAGGGTATGATATAATAAATATTTTTCACAACTTGTTAGAGCACCTACCATGCAATTAAAAATTATAAAGGGCTTTGATTCACATAGAGAAAAATATAAATTTGTTTTCCTTCTTGCCTTGTCCTTTAAGGTTAGTTTTTTTTAAGTGAATTCTTTCTTATAAACTATGTCTATGTCTCAGTTTAATCAGAAATGGTCATGAGAATTACTTTTTATAGTTGTTGCTGTTTATATCATATCTTTCAGATTGAAAACGATAATTGACAGTTTCAGATTATACAATACAGTTAGTCAAAGGTTTAATATTTAGCGGTGTATTTGTCTAATTTAAGTTATTCAAGCACATCCTGATTTTAGAGAGAGTCCAAATTATTTAGATGAAAAAGATTTATTGATTAAATTTATCAAATAATTCTAATTCCGTATTTTATTTAGCTTCTTTCATAGGCAAAGTACTTTGCAGACTATTGAAAGCATCCTGACACATATTATATTCTAGATTTTATTCATTGAAAAAAATGTATTTGCTGTCTCTTGGACTATAAATTAAAATTTCAAAAGTTGAACAAACTTCCATTGATTTTCTGAATATATAAATAACAATGCCAAACAAATGGTAAGCAGACAAACTATCAACCCTTAATCTCACATGTTGAAACTGACACCTTTAGAGCTAAATTATTTCATTGGCAACTATTTAGCAATTGGAGATATTTTTTTGTTCTCTATCCTGGACTCCACATGCTTCAAGCTTCCAGTGAATCCATGGTCTCTACGAGAAGTAGTATAACAGAGCAATGAGTAACCAAAAGCATTCTTTTTTAAAAAAAATGTTTATTTTATATTGGAGTATAGTTGATTTACAATGTTGTGTTAGTTTCAGGTGTGCAGCAAAGTGATTTAATTATACATAAACATATATCTCTTCTTTTTCAGATTCTTTTTCAGATTCTTTTCCTATATAGGTTATTACAGAGTATTGAGTAGAGTTCTTGAAGAAATTTCACAGCGTAAGAATCCAGAACATTTTATAGCCCATTTCTAAAAACGTTCTCCTAAACTTCCCCTACACCATAAACAAGGGTCTGCTGGTCTCCTCTCCATTCACTTATTCATTCATTTATTCACAGATAATTATATGGACATTGTCCTTGGACAGAAGCATTCTTCTCTCTACATAAAGTCATATGGCAAGTCTAAACATAACACTTTGGAGCTTTGGGGGTTCTGTTTTCCTCCAGTGGGATAAGTGCGGAGGAAGAGAGCCAAAAAAAAATCTTGCAGAGAAAGAGTATCAAGAGTCATAGAAGGCTGTCCAACTCAGATTTTATTTGAAATATCTAGGGAATTTGTGGAAGATCCTATCTAAGGCTTTTCTTGAATGTTTTTGGATAAAACTATTCTTCCCCAAACAGACTTGGTGTACTTTCTCACTTCGTGCCTTTGTTCCTAATGGACCCTCTGTCTAGAATGTGTTTGCATCCTCTGCCATATAGAATACAGTCCCCCATCCTCCAAGGCTCAGTTCAAATGGAACCAAACCCTCTCTCCAAAGCTTTCTTGAATTCTTCTCATAGGAGTCATTTCTCCCTCCTCTGAATTTCCTCAGCATCTTTATTTGGAGATCTAAAGATCTTTAAACATTTTCAACATATTTAACAGATATCTATGTACTTTAGACAGTAAACTTTTGGGAAGTTGTAGGTGTTATTTATCTTTATATCCTCCGTCTTAACCAGATGAATGTTTTGCATGCAATAAGCTGTCAATATATGCATGGTGAATAATAACTGAATAGTATTGCTCTCTTTTCTAAGGAAGGAATAGCTCAAAAATTACACAGTTTGACAGCGTATCTTTTTCCACTTCTAGCCAGTCTGTCTCCTTTATAAAATAAAAGGCTGGGGATTCAGCCTATCTAAAACTAAAAAAAAAAAAAAAAAAAAAAAAAAGAAATAAAAAGAAAAAAACTGAGAAAAAAAAAATCCCCTGATAATGGCAGCTATAAACCAGCTGTTATACCTTTTAAGCTCCAGGAATTCAGCATAATCCAACTTCACAGGAATCTCAGAGCTGTTGAATGTTTGATTCCACACTAAAATTCTGAACATCAGCATTAAGAGGCGATTAGTTAACTGATCATTCAGGTTCCTACTTCTCTCCATATTCTGCTTAGGTCTTAGTTAGAAAATGGCAACAGAAAAGCTGAAACTAAAGCTCTAGCCAAAAATAATATAGGGAAGAAGGGGGTGAAAAATGAGAGTCTCACTTGCAATTATTTGTGTCTTTCAATTATAAGTTAAATTAAAATGACAAATATCTGAATCAGATCTTTCCCTTAAGTAATCTGAATTTATCTAAACTTTATTATTTTGTTTGTTTTTCTAGTCATCCTTATCTAAACCTGGTGTAATTTAGCTTTCTGATATACTTCACTAGCCATTACATATTTTGCTAGATAATTTTTCTTAAGAGAAAGTTCCTTTTTTCTCATGGGTTAATAGTCATGTCCAGGTCACATAGTGAGTTAATATTAAAGCTCAGCTTTGGAATCCAGGTTTTCTGTTTCCTAATTCAGAGCTTTGACATAAGTGTTAAAAATCCAGATGCCATTAAATATCAAGCTCCCTTTGAACACATAAAACCTGATTTCATTAACAAATAATTCAACCTAAATTGAATTTTTCCAGGAAACATCTATTATACAAAGCAAGAGATTTAGTAATAAGACAAATGTAATAAAATTTAAAATAAAAGTAAGGAAAACTATTTGGCAGTTCATCAAAAAGTTAAAAATAGAGTTACCATATGACAATTCTACTTCTAGCTATACATTTAAGAGAGAAGAAAACAAACATATATCCACACAAAAATTTGCACACAAATGTTCATTGCAGCATTATTCAAATAGCCAAAAAAGTGGAAATAACTCAAATGTTCTTCAACTGATGGATACATAAAATGTGGTACCACACAATTGAATACTATTCAGCTATAAAAAGGAATGAAGTGTTGATACCTGCCCCAGCATGGATGAATCTTGAAAATATTATATCAAGAAAGAAGTCTGTCACAAAAGATCAATATTTTATGGTTCCAATTATATGAAGTGTCCAGAATGGGTAAATCTATAGATTCAGAAAGCAGTTAGTGCTTGTGTGTGGCTTGTAGGGATGGGAGAAACAAGCTCCAGGGAAATGTGGAGTGACTGCTACTAGGGATGCACTTCTTTGGGGTGTATCAAAAATGTTCCAAAATTGATTGTGGTGATGATTGTCGAACTCTATGAATATACTAAAAGCCATTAACTCACATGCTTTAAATGGGTGAATTGTATAGTATGTAAATTATATATCAATAAAGCTATGTTATATATATATATTTTTTTTTAAAGTAACCTTAGGGGGTTAAAATCCAATTTATCCATTTATCACTTACTATTTTTTCATTCATGTATATTATATTCACTTCCCCAGAGTAGCCTTCCCGGACATTGCTACCTCCCTACCTCCATCTCCATCTTTAGGCTGACAATATCTTCATAGCACCCCTGTTTTTCTTCAGAGCACAATTCACATTAGTAATCATCCTGCAGTCTTTATGACAAAGGCATCACGTCTGTTCTGGTCATAGATGGATTTCAGGAAGACCATGATGTTACATGCAAAATTTCTCTGTGTCCACATACATTTTCTGGGAGACTATATATAATTGTTACCATATTTTAAAGTAGTCCATGAGCCTCCAAATGACCACTATTTGACCATTTTGATCAAAAAGCCCACAAATGCTAGTGAAATTCAAAACAGGAACTGTCCACTTCTTCACTGTCCCCATCTAACCCAATATCAACCCTTATTGATAATAACCCATAAGTATAAACTGAATGTGCCCTCATGTCTCTATTTCCATTTCTATTGCTTTGGTGCAGGCATTTGTAATATCCTGCCTGGACCAATATAATCGCAGCCAAACTACTCTTTGCACCACCAGCAGAGAGGTGCTTACAATCTTCCTCAGTGAATTAGTCATTCGCTGGTGCTATGCAAACAAACAACCCTGGGGAGATTATCGTATGCATGTCTACAATCATTATTGTTTTACGTTCTTCCTTTTCAGTTAGTACATGCAAAATAAACAATCAGATTCCTATGATCAAAGACCATGATTAATCATGTCTATACCCATGTCTGCAACATTTTAGAGTTGAATAGTTATTTGTTTAACTGAATGAATCTGTAACCCTAAAATATCGAATATGTGCTTTGCATATGGGAGAGGTTTAATAATGTTGAGCCAACGAATAATATTTCTCTATGCTCTGTATTCATGTATATGCATATTCTATGTGTTCGTTATTTAGGCTTTCTTCAAAGATCTCCAAGGGGGAAAAAAGGCAAAAGGCTTAAAAACAGCAGGAGTTTACTTATACACATGTTGCTTTAAGAAACCAATGTGTCTTAAAACAAAAACCAATCCCCTTAGCAGAATACAACCCCAGGATACACACAGTGCAGAGTGGATGAAATTTAATGTAGTCCTGGAAGTAGCTACCCTGAAATTGCCATCTTGTTCCAAAGAGATTTCTAGATTATTTTAATATTTTATGAATTTTGAAAGCTGGATTCTTCACTGTGTAGAATTAGCCCATTGGGTTTATTCCATTTTGCTCTTTCTTGAAAATCTTTAATATATATTTAGTTATGACCTAATAAAGACCTTGTATAACAGAACCATGGAAGCTCAAGTAGTTGCTCTATTGTGGTGACACAATCATCATGAAGGGCTTATTTTGTTTTTGCTTCCGGTTTCACTTTGGCTGATTACCAGAGGTGTTTAGCTCAGATAGCTAGATTTATTGTGCATCCTTTGGTAGACAATACCTTTTCAAACGAGGAGGTAAATGCTTAGATTTGAAAAAGTCCAACATATTATTACAACAAAAGTATGGGAATAAAAAGGCATTTAACATCTTTAAAGAGCAAACAAGTGTTAGATGATCAGTGTCCAATCACCTTGCATTATATTAGACGCAATAAGCCATGGCTCAGCTCCAACTTTCCAAGCCACATTTTGCAAAATGAATCCCAAGCCATTCATCCTTGGAAATGTGTTCATCATGTTTTCCCGGTGGCACTTTCCTTCCTGACACCCTGAACTTCCCATTCAGCCATTAACTACCTATTGGCTTTGAGCAAATCTTTGAGGCTTGATTATATCATCTGTAAAGAGTTTAATGTCTTTAAATTGTGGGGACAGAAGTAAAGCAAGTATTGAGGCTCTTTCAGCTTCCAAGGTCTAGTAATCCAGAATTTACTCAGCATTCTCAGGCTTAGTACAATAAAGTTAATTTTACTAAGATAAAAATAAATTGGAAAAATCAATGGAAGGCACTGGTGACCATTTGGAACTGAACATCTTCAAAACAGAGTTCTAAAGTCTGTCCCCTTCCCTCAGATCCAACTGCCATTACTTTAGTTGTCTTAAAGTTGCTGGGGGAAAAATATCACTAAATTTCTGATTGATATCCCCAAAAAAGATCACCTAGCTTCTCAGCTTGTCCCTGGTAATCACTTGTATATATTTCACTCACCTGCTATTTCTTACCTTCAATACTCCCCCAGACTTCTAAATAACTCCTTAGTCTCTCAGAGATAATCTTTCCTCTTAGAGACCATCACAGGGGAACCCCCTCCACTCCCCACCTGCCATAACCATCAACACACATTTTATGAAAATTCAACCACTGTCCCCATTTTTCCTCAAGGATTGGAGGAAGAGGATGTCTTGTTTCATTTCAAGGCCTGTAACTACCACTTAGTTGTGAACCCATCTTGGTCTTTCTCCTTCAAAAATACGTTTTTCTAAATAATCCCTTTCTCTTACCCATTTCTGTATTACCCCTTGCATTCTATAAATATGGTCAAATTTCTTATATCTTAAAAAATAACCCCCATCAAACTTATCTCTCCTTTCTGTTATTATTCTAGCACTCGCATCCTCTCTCAGGAAGCTCTTAGGAGGAAGAGTCTATGTGTGCTCTCTCCACTATCTTATTTTGCACTCATGTTGAGGATTTACCTCTACAATTTCACCATAAGCAATTTGGGTAAAGACCACCAATAATCTCATTTCTCAAAGTCTAGTGGAAATTACCCATGTTTAACTGACCACCACTTTGTTTTGAATTTCTGAAAATCTGAGCTTGTTTTATACTTCTTTCTCAGGATTCTGGGATATTTCACATCCCTGGTTTCCTTCCTTTACTTCAGTGACTCATTCTTCGCCTGTGGTTTGCTTCTCTCCCTCCCTCTGTTATGTACATAGCATCCTTGACCAGGACTTTTCCTCGGCCTTTTTCTCTCCTCATTTCAGATATTATTTCTTTGGGATGATATTCATTTCCATAGATGGCTTGAACTACCCCCCATCAATATTACATAGGTATTTCCAAGTCAACATGTGTAAAGTTAGATGAATCCTTTCTCCCAAACATGAACCTACAAAGAGGGAGAGTATTTAGAATAAGTTTAAGAAAAAAAAAAAAAAAAAGGTCTTTGTGTACTAAGTACTTTAAAAAGGAACATAGCTAAACAATTTTGAGAAAATTGGGAAGGATTTACAACTGAAAGGGCTCAAAATGTCTACTTTCAGAAATTTGGAGGAGCTTCAAGATGGCGGAAGACTAAGATGTGGAGATCACCTTCCTCCCCACAAATACATCAGAAATACATCTACATGTGGAACAACTCCTACAGAACACCTACTGAACGCTGGCAGAAGACCTCAGACCTCCCAAAAGGCAAGAAACTCCCCCACATACCTGGGTAGGGGAAAAGAAAAAACAGAGACAAAAGAATAGGGACGGGACCTGCACCAGCGGGAGGGAGCTGTGAAGGAGGAAAGGTCTCCACACACTAGGAAGCCCTTCTCAGGCGGAGACTGCGGGTGGCGGAGGGGGGAAGCTTTGGAGCCATGGAAGAGAGCTCAGCAACGGGGTGCGGAGGGCAAAGCGGAGAGATTCCCGCACAGAGGATTGGTGCCGACCAGCACTCACCAGCCTGAGAGGCTTGTCTGCTCACCCGCCAGGGCGGGTGGGGGCTGGGAGCTGAGGCTCCAGCTTCGGAGGTCGGATCCCAGGAAGAGGACTGGGGTTGGCGGCGTGAACACAGCCTGAAGTGGGCTAGTGCGCCACAGCTAGCTGGGAGGGAGTCAGGAAAAGGTCTGGAACTACCGAAGAGGCAAGAGACTTTTTCTTGCCTTTTTGTTTCCTGGTGTGCGAGGAGAGGGGATTAAGAGCGCTGCTTAAAGGAGCTCCACAGACGGGCGTGAGCCGCGGCTATCAGCGTGGACCCCAGAGACGGGCATGAGATGCTAAGGCTGCTACTGCCGCCACCAAGAAGCCTGTGTGCAAGCACACGTCACTCTCCCCACTGCCCCTCCCGGGAGCCTGTGCAGCCCGCCACTGCCAGGCTCCTGTGATCCAGGGACAGCTTCCACGGGAGAACGCACGGCACACCTCGGGCTGGTGCAATGTCATGCCGGCCTCTGCCGCCGCGGGCTCACCCTGCACTCTGTACCCCTCCCTCCCCCCGGCCTGAGTGAGCCAGAGACCCCGAATCAGCTGCTTCTTTAACCCCGTCCTGTCTGAGTGAAGAACAGACGCCCTCAGGCAACCTACACACAGAGGTGGGACCAAATCCAAAGCTGAACCCCAGGAAATGTGCGAACAAAGAAGAGAAAGGGAAATCTCTCCCAGCAGCCTCAGGAGCAGCGGATTAGATCTCCACAATCAACTTAATGTATCCTGCATCTGTGGAATACCTGAATAGACAACGAATCATCCCAAAATTGAGGTGGTGGATTTGGGAGCAACGATATATATATATTTTCCGCTTTTTCTCTTTCTGTGAGTGTGTATGTGTATGCCTCTGTGTGTGATTTTGTCTATATAGCTTTGTTTTACCATTTATCATAGGGTTCTGTCTGTCCTTATTTTTTTTTTTTTTTTTTAGTAAAGTTTTTAGCGCTTGTTATCATTGGTGGATTTGTTTTTTGGTTTGGTTGCTCTCTTCTTTTCTCTTTTCTTTATTACATTTTTGAATTATTTTTTAAAATTATTTTTTATTTTAATAACTTTTTAATTTAATTTAATTTAATTTTACCTTCTTCTTTCTTTCTTTTTCTCCCTTTTATTCTGAGCCGTGTGGATGACCGGCTCTTGGTGTTCCAGCCAGGTGTCAGGGCTGTGCCTCTGAGGTGGGAGAGCCAAGTTTAGGACATTGGTCCACCAGAGACCTCCCAGCTCCACGTAATATCAAACGGCAAAACCTCCCAGAGATCTCCATCTCAACGCCAAGACCCAGCTCCACTCAACGACCAGCAAGCTCCAGTGCTGGACACCCTATGGCAAACAACTAGCAAGACAGGAACACAACCGCACCCATTAGCAGATAGGCTGCCTAAAATCATAATAAGGCCACAGACACCCCAAAACACACCACCAGACGTGGACCTGCCCACCAGAAAGACAATATCCAGCCTCATCCACCTGAACACAGGCACTAGTCCCTTCCACCAGGAAGCCTACACAATACACTGAACCAACCTTAGCCACTGGGGGCAGACACCAAAAACAATGGAAACTAAAAACCTGCAGCCTGTGAAAAGGAGACCCCAAACACAGTAAGTTAAGCAAAATGAGAAGACAGAGAAACACACAGCAGATGAAGGACCATGGTAAAAGCCCACCGGACCTAACAAACGAAGAGGAAACAGGCAGTCTACCTGAAAAAGAATTCAGAATAACGATAGTAAAGATGATCCAAAATCTTGGAAATAAAATGGAGAAAATACAAGAAATGTTTAGCAAGGACGAAGAAGAACTAAAGAGCAAACAGTGATGAACAACACAATAAATGAAATTAAAAATTCTCTAGAAGGGATCAATAACAGAATAACTGAGGCAGAAGAACGGATAAGAGACATGGAAAATAAAATAGTGGAAATAACTACTGCAGAGCAGAATAAAGAAAAAAGAATGAAAAGAATTGAGGACACTCTCAAAGACTTCTGGGACAACATTAAACGCACCAACATTCGAATGATAGGGGTCGCAGAAGAAGAAGAGAACAAGAAAGGGACTGAGAAAATATTTGAAGAGAGTATAGTTGAATACTTCCCTAATATGGGAAAGGAAATAGTTAATCAAGTCCAGGAAGCACAGAGAGTCCCATACAGGATAAATCCAAGGAGAAACACGCCAAGACACATATTAATTAAACTATCAAAGATTAAATACAAAGAAGAAATATTAAAAGCAGCAAGGGAAAAACAACAAGTAACACATAAGGGAATCCCCATAAGGTTAACAGCTGATCTTGCAGCACAAACTCTGCAAGCCAGAAGGGACTGGCAGGACATATTTAAAGTGATGAACGAGAAAAACCTACAACCAAGATTACTCTACCCAGCAAAGATTTCATTCAGATTTGACAGAGAAATTAAAACCTTTACAGACAAGCAAAAGCTAAGAGAATTCAGCACCACAAAACCAGCTTTACAACAAATGCTAAAGGAACTTCTCTCAGCAGGAGACACAAGAGAAGGAAAAGACCTACAAAAGCAAACCAAAAACATTTAAGAAAATTGGAATAGTAACATACATATTGATAATTACCTTAAATGTAAATGGATTAAATGCTCCAACCAAAAGACATAGATTGGCTAAATGGATACAAAAACAACACCCATATGTATGCTGTCTACAAGTGACCCACTTCAGACTTAGGGACACATACAGACTGAAAGTGAGGGGATGGGAAAAGATATTCCATGCAAATGGAAATCAAAAGAAAGCTGGAGTAGCAATTCTCATATCAGACAAAATAGACTTTAAAACAAAGATTATTACAAATGACAAAGAAGGACACTACAAAATGATCAAGGGATCAAACCAAGAAGAAGATATAACAGTTCTAAATATTTATGCACCCAACATACGAGCACCTCAATACATAAGGCAAATACTAACAGTCATAAAAGGGGAAGTCGACAGTAACACAATCATAGTAGGAGACTTTAACACCCCCCTTTCACCAATGGACAGATCATCCAAAATGAAAATAAATAAGGAAACACAGGCTTTAAATGATACATTAAACAAGATGGACTTAATTGATATTTATAGGACATTCCATCCAAAAACAACAGAATACACTTTCTTCTCAAGTGCTCATGGAACATTCTCCAGGATAGATCATATCTTGGGTCACAAATCAAGCCTTGGTAAATTTACAAAAATTGAAATTGTATCAAGTATCTTTTCCAACCACAATGCTATGAGACTAGATATCAATTACAGGAAAAAATCTGTAAAAAGTAAAAACACATGGAGGCTAAACAATACACTACTTAATAACCAAGAGATCACTGAAGAAATAAAAGAGGAAATCAAAAAATACCTAGAAACAAATGACAACGAAAACACCATGACCCAAAACCTATGGGATGCAGCAAAAGCAGTTCTAAGAAGGAAGTGTATAGCAATACAATCCTACCTTAAGAAACATCTCAAATAAACAACCTAACCTCACACTTAAAGCAATTAGAGAAAGAAGAACAAAAAAAACCCCAATGGTAGCAGAAGAAAAGAAATCATAAAGATCAGATCAGAAATAAATGAAAAAGAAATGAAGGAAATGATAACAAAGATCAATAAAATTAAAGCTGGTTCTTTGAGAAGATAAACAAAATTGATAAACCATTAACCAGACTCATCAAGAAAAAAGGGAGAAGATTCAAATCAATAGAGTTAGAAATGAAACAGGAGAAGTAACAACAGACACTGCAGAAATACAAAGGATCATGAGAGATTACTACAAGCAAGTATATGCCAATAAAATGGACAACCTGGAAGAAATGGACAAATTCTTAGAAAGGCACAACCTTCCGAGACTGAACCAGGAAGAAATAGAAAAAATGAAGAGACCAATCATGAGCACTGAAATTGAGACTGTGATTAAAAATCTTCCAGCAAACAAAATCCCACGAACAGATGGCTTCACAGGCAAATTCTATCAAACATTTAGAGAAGAGCTAACACCTATCCTTCTCAAACTCTTCCAAAATATAGCAGAGGGAGGAACACTCCCAAACTCATTCTAGGAGGCCACCATCACCTTGATACCAAAACCAAAGATGCCACAAAGAAAGAACACTACAGGCCAATATCACTGATGAACATAGATGCAAAAATCCTCAACAAAATACTAGTAAACAGAATCCAACAGTATATTAAAAGGATCATACACCATGATCAAGAGTGATTTATCCCAGGAATGCAAGGATTCTTCAATATACGCAAATCAATCAATGTGATACACCATATTAACAAATTGAAGGAGAAAAACCATATGATCATCTCAATAGATGCAGAGAAAGCTTTTGACAAAATTCAACACCCATATATGATAAAAAACCCTCCAGAAAGTAGGCATTGCTTACCTCAACATAATAAAGGCTATATATGACAAACCCACAGCCAACATCGTCCTCCATGGTGAAAAACTGAAACCATTTCCACTAAGATCAGGAACAAAACAAGGTTGCCCACTCTCACCACTATTATTCAACATAGTTTTGGAAGTTTTAGCCACAGCAATCAGAGGAGAAAAAGAAATAAAAGAATCCAAACCGGAAAAGAAGAAGTAAAGCTGTCAGTGTTTGCAGATGACATGATACTATACATAGAGAATCCTAAAGATGCTACCAGAAAACTACTAGAGCTAATCAATGAATCTGGTAAAGTAGCAGGATACAAAATTAATGCACAGAAATCTCCTGCATTCCTATACACTAATGATGAAAAATCTGAAAGTGAAATTAAGAAAACACTCTCATTTGCCATTGCAACAAAAAGAATAAAAAAATCTATGAATAAACCTACGTAAGGAGACAAAAGACCTGTATGCAGAAAATTATAAGACACTGATGAAAGAAATTAAAGATGACACTAACAGTTGGAGAGATATACCGTGTTCTTGGATTGGAAGAATGAACATTGTGAAAATGACAGAACACTCCATGACATAAAACACAGCAAGATCCGTTTTGATCCAGCTCCTAGAGAAATGGAAATAAAAACAAAAATAAACAAATGGGACCTAATGAAACTTAAACCTTTTGCACAGCAAAGGAAATCATAAAGAAGACGAAAAGACAACCCTCAGAATGGGAGAAAATATTTACAAATGAAGCAACTGACAAAGGATTAATCTCCAAAATTTACAAGCAGCTCATGCATCTCAATATCAAAAAAACAAACAACCCAATCCAAAAATGGGCAGAAGACCTAAATAGACATTTCTCCAAAGAAGATATACAGGTTGCCAACAAGCATATGAAAGAATGCTCAACATCATTAATCATTAGAGAAATGCAAATCAAAACTACAATGAGATATACTTTCACACCAGTCAGAATGGCCATCATCAAAAAATCTACAAACAATAAATGCTGGAGAGGGTGTGGCAAAAAAGGAACCCTCTTGCACTGTTGGTGGGAATGTAAATTGATACAGCCACTATGGAGAACAGTATGGAGGTTCCTTAAAAAACTAAAAATAGAACTACTGTATGACCCAGTAATCTCACTACTGGGCATATACCCTGTGAAAAGTATAATTCGAAAAGAGTCATGTACCACAATGTTCATTGCAGCTCTATTTACAAAAGACAGGACATGGAAGCAACCTAAGTGTGCATTGACAGATGAATAGATAAAGAAGATGTGGCACATATATACAATGGAATATTACTCAGCCATAAAAGAAACGAATTTGAGTTATTTGTAGTGAGGTGGATGGACCTAGATTCTGTCATACAGAGTGAAGTAAGTCAGAAAGAGAAAAACAAATACCGTATGCTAACACATATATATAGAATCTAAAAAAACAATAAGAAAAAAGCTTATGAAGAACCTAAGGTCCAGATGGGAATAAAGACGCAGATCTACTAGAGAATGGACTTGAGGATACACGAAGGGGGAAGGGTAAGCTGGGACAAAGTGAGAGAGTGACATGGACATATATACACTACCAAATGTAAAATAGATAGCTACTGGGAAGCAGCCGCATAGCACAGGTAAATCAGCTCTGTGTTTGTGATCACCTAGATGGGTGGGATAGGAGGGTGGAGGGAGGGAGACACAAGAGGGAAGAGATATGGGGATATATGTATATGTATAACTGATTCACTTTGTTATAAAGCAGAAACTAACACACCATTGTAAAGCAATTATACTCCAATAAAGATGTTAAAAAAAAAAAGAAGAAAAAAAAAAAAAGAGAAATTTGGGTATACCTAAGCTGATATTGAAAGAAACTGTGTCATCGCCCTCCAGTGGAACAATCTTAAAACCTCTGTTCCCAGAACACTGACTGGATGAATCTTAGGTCTGACTCAAGATGGAAATTCCTGGACTCACAAAAATGGGAAGAAAGATATTTTATGTATGGATTTCCCTGGTGGCGCAGTGGATAAGACTCCACGCTCCCAGTGCGGGTGGTCTGGGTTTGATCCCTGGTCAGAGAACTAGATCCCATATGCATGCCGCAAATAAGAGTTTGCATGCCGTAACTAAGGAGCCCACAAGCTGCAACAAAGGAGCCCGCGTGCCGCAACTAAGACCCGGAACAACTAAATAAATAAAGTTAAACATTCAGCTATATGACTCAGCCATTCTACTCCTAATTATAAAAGAAAGATATTTTATCTAGTATGGAGCAATGAATTTTCAACCCAGGATCCTGGGAAACATACTATTTCAAGGTACTATATATTAGAATCTTGTAGCTGGGATAGGAATAAGGAGGGACGCACTCTGGGCTGTAGCTCTAGTTTGAAAAAATGCTTCAAATATTATGATTATATATTATCAATGAAAAACAAATATTTACTTTGCTATTTCAAATGACATTAAACGAAGACTTTGGATTTTTATGTTTAACAAAAGTGGGCAAGGATTTTAAAGGCCTGAGAAATATCTGTTTTCTAACATGTAGACACATTTTTTAAAAAGAATCTCATTGTTAAACCAATAAATAGGGGATTTTTGAAAATTGCTTTAACCAAGAGTGTTCATTCAAAAAGAAAAATAAAAGTGTTTTTAGTTATGCAACAAACCAGCATTAATTCCTACTAGAATTTGAGATTAGAAAGCAATCTCATATAGAACTGACTTTCATAATATCATTTGTTAAAACAAAATTCCCTTGTAAAGGGAACTTGACAAGTCCTCCAGGGCTTTCCAGAGACTAAAATCAGCTGAAGAGAGTTTCAGCCACCCTGAACATGGACCCTGAAAAATCTGTTATAATCCCTGACCTAGAATATTCATGGAGTTCTCATGATGTCATTTCTCAGGAAGCTCTGCAATTGTATCTAATCTTATGTTTTCATACCTCCTGTCCACAAGTGATAGCACATTTCAATATTGACTACAGGATTATTGTGATTAAGTGTTATACTTTTAAGCAGCTCTAATGTGACTTTAATTCAGAAAATTTTTAAAGCAACTACAACAAAAGCATTCCAACAATATATTTTGGTGAGGAGATAAGGAAGAAGGTTAAAGTAGAGGACACAAGAAGTAGGAAGGTGTAAGCATATATAGAAAATGTTTATAATGTGTTTTTTAATTGGGTTAAAAATTTATAGTGGACAACAGTGTAACTCAGACCCCGGATGTTTGTTACAATATTATTTCCCAAGTTGACTCAAACAGCACTTTATGTTCTTAAAGTTATTGTGCTTGAATTTCCTTTTTATGGCATCTGTCCTGCATTCTTGAAAGCTTCCTTAATCAGCAAGACTTCAAAATAGAATTAATTCTCAATTATCTGCACTAATAGAGAGAATAAGAATAGAAAATAGGAAACAAAAATAATACTAGCAAAAGTAAGTAGCATTATCTAGAAAGGAATTACTAAGTCAGAATGGATTAGAATAAACCTAAATGCAAGAGCTAAAACTACAAAACTTTCAGAAAGAAACATAGGTGTAAATCTTCATGACTTTGAATTAGGCAATGATTTCTTAAACATGATACCAAAGCACAAGCATCAAAAGTAAATATAGATTAACTGGACTTCATAAAAATTAAAAACTTTGTGCATCAAAGGACACTATCAAGAAGGTGAAAAGACAACCCATGGAAAGAGAGAAAATCTTTGCAAATAATTCATCTGATAAGAAATTAGTATTTGGAATATATAAAGAATTCTTATAACTCAGTTAAAACAACCCAACTATAAAATGCGCCAAGTATTTGAATAGACATTTCTCTAAAAAAGATATACAAATGGTCAATAAGTACATGAAAATATGCTCAACATTATCGGTCATTAGGGAAATGCAAATCAAAGCCATAATGAGATATCACTTAACACATGTTAGGATATCTACATATATTTTTAAGGGAAAATAGCAAGCGTTGGTGAGGATGTGGAGCAATTGGAAACCTCATACATTGCTGGTGGGAATATAAAATGGTGCTACTAGTGTGGAAAACAATTTGACAGTTACTCAAATAGTTAAGTGTAAATTTACCATATGACCCAGTAATTCCACTCCCAGATCTATACCCAAGAGAACTGAAAACATATGTACACATAAAAACTTGTACACAAATATTCACAGCAGTATTATTTATTGTAGCCAAAATGTGGAAACAATCCAAATGTCCATCAGATGATAAATGGGTAAACAAAATGTGTTTTGTTCCATTCCATAAGATGGAATATGATTCACACACAAAAGAAATGAAGCACTGATACACATCCCAATATAGATGAATCTTGAAAACATTATGCCAAGTGAAAGAAGCCAGTCACAAAGGGCCACATATGGTATGATCCCGTTTATAGAAACTGTCCAGACTAGGCAAATCCACAGAGACACAAATTAGATTAGAGACTGCCAAGGGATAGTGGGGGTGGGCGAGTGGAATATATGTGGTTTTTTCGGGGTGATGAAAGTCTTCTGGAATCGGATAGCGGTGATGGTTATACAATATTGTGAATATACTAAGAATCACTGAATTGTATATTTTAAAAAGGTTAAATTGATGAATTTATGTTATGTGAGTTTTATACGAATAAGATTTTTTAAAGTAATTAGAATGTTGATTCATCTTTAGAAGGCATGAAGGAGCATACGTTTAAATGGTCATTTCTTTGTGACTAGTCCTCATATTTCTAGTTAAGCTTCTGGTAAAATGATTCATTAAAAGAAGTCATTGTTGATAAACCATAATCAAGTTATACTCAAGTCATAAGGCACTTTTCTAGTTAAGAGTTCCATCAATATATTTTTAAAATAAAAAAAAAAAAAAAAAGAGTTCCATCAGGAAAATAGACACATTCTAGATATTAGGAGCAGAGGGGTAATTAATACAAGGAGGTTTGTGTGTTTAAAAAAAAAAAAGCATTGAAAAGACTGGAGTGAAGATACAGGAAAGCCAACACTGTCTCTCTAGAATACCACTGGTTTCTACTGAATTAGGAAGTTACTCTCAACACCCAAGTTAGAGACTATGGCAAACTTTGACCACAGGTCCCAGCTGTCTGGAGTACTCAGGCAGGCAATGCCTGGGAGCTGCTGCAAAATCTCCTGTTTCCCAAGGCCCATGCTTCTGCCCAGCTAAACAACTCTCTTTGGCAGAATGTAAATTGCAACTAGAATCCTGGAGGCAAGAGAATCTGAGAGATACAGCTTATAACCTGCAGGTCTTGTAAAGAGGGGCGAGCATAGAAAGTAGTAGGGTTATATTGTAATTGCAAAAAAAAAAAAAAAAGCTAGTACATTTTCCAAGAGTTAAGTGTAGTTAAAATATTTAAATCCTCACAAATGCTATTATTGCATTATCAGATATTAACCCCAATCTATATGGATGCTAATTTCTCACAAGAGCTATGTAATTAATATAAGTATTTAGGTCTATTTTGGGGCAAGTTTTCCTTTCACCAGTTCTTATTCTTTCACAGGAAATACCACTTTCTCCATAGCAATAGACTAGCAAGTCATCAGGCAGGTAGATGTTTCTAGAAGGCAAAAATTGAAATGAAAGCTAGATCTCTTTGATTCATTTCAAGCTTACTATGCAAGGTCTTCATTTTATTTTATTGTTTTGTTTGTCTTGATGATGACTGTTCTCAGTATAAATTTCTGGAACAACCTGACTAACCTGAATTATGTTGAAACCTGATATCTAAAAGAAAAACAAATGTATATGGAAGAGATAGGGTTTGAATCATTATTCAAATGTAGGAATTTGTTACATGAATTTCCTAAGGCAAATTTAGGTTTGGAAAGATTGACCTCCAGATTAGCTAAAGAGTTAATATTTTCATGATTTTCTTGAAATACGTGTTAAATGAAATCAATTTACAGTGTATTAAATTAAAAACTAAAAAAAATTTTTTTTCACAACAGATATTGGAAGGCAGAATTATTAATCTATTATTAATAGATTAATAGATTTTAGACAAAATGGGGTACAATTCTTTTAAGTTACAAACTGTAAAGCTAATATAATTTCTGCATGGATACTTTTGACATTTTAACCTAGTTATAATTATACTATTTCCCTTATGTTTGGAATAGAATGTTTCCAGATTAATTTTGGACAAACTTTTAAAGGAAGAGTGGGTTCCAGTTTACTTAGGCCATAAATAATAGAATCAAGAAAACTTATCTGCTTTGAACTTTGGATCCCTAAATCAGCATGAGTGCTAGCTAATACTTAGAGTTTTATCTTAGTCTCCTTGAAGAATCTAGGATAATATTTTGGCCTTTTTCCTCTACAGAATGACCTCATCTCTGGCTCATGAAGTAGGTGAAATAATGCTAATAATTCATCGAAGCTATTTTAATATAAATTTATTTGAGTTGGAAAATATTTCATGTAGTTGTATTTCTTGTCTCTAAACATGTAAGAGAAGTCTTGTGACATAAAGTAATATCATTAATGTAGTATTCGTTTTTATTTTATACTCTTGATTTCCTACTACAGAGTAAATTTTCAAAAGCAAAAATCAAAAGAAAAGAACAATTTTTAAAAAGATAACATGTGAGAGTTACTTCAAAATGGATCATTAATTAATTAGAACATTCCACAAATAATTATCCACCTCTAAAATAAAAAAATTTTAAAGTCTATATCAAAGTTCAAAACTTAGCTAAATATTTATATAAGCAAAGAATGTCTAATGACTGTCATAGGAGTTTCTACAGGGTTAGGATCTTAAACATTTGTTCATTGTATCCCAGGGCTAGACTGGGGTGTTCAATAAAAAATGTGTTGAATGATTGTAAGGTATAAATATTTTTAATGAGTTACAGTGCCAATGAAGGTATATCACTCAAGATCAAAATGATGTCCCTTGTTAAGTATAGTAAATTAGCATAGCCTTCAAGAAATCATAATCTTGTGTACATTTATCTTGTATTGAACATAATGTTTCTTTCTGAAACATAGACTCTGTCTTAATAAAGATTATGGATTACTACATTTTTGGGTAATATGTACTATTTTCTCCTTTGTGACACATTATTATTTTTGTATGTAGTCTTTACTATGGGGAAAAACAGGTTAATACACAAGCAAACAAAAATCATTTAATAAGCCTGAAATAGAAGTGGAACTTCTGTATCCTCTTTCAGCATGAATGTCACTAAAATCCATTGTTAGTACCAATTCCTTTCAAAGTTCTTGCTCAATAGCTTAGTGACTAGCTCCGAGGTTTGTGTGAGCCCCTGCCCTGCTGGTGAGGAATCTGGTCCAGGAAAATTCCTATCTTCTGTCAACCCCTACTGTTAGAAGAGAACGATTTTAAAATCAAAAGACCTTAGAATTTAATCAAATGCATTCCTGACAATTTAAAAACTGTCATTAAACTTGACTACCTAGCTAGCACACAAACAAAAATAATATGACAAGACAGGAATAGACAAAGGAATTATTAAATATTGGCCTGTCTTTTAGAAGATGGCTTGGAAATAATGTTTTCTCAGGTTTTAGAGTTAAATGAAATAAAAATTTTTCTACTTGAAATTGTCATTAATGTTCCTGCATACTTCACACTACTTTGACTAGGCTCAGTCATGAACCAGACTCAAAACTGACAAGAAGAGCATGACTCTTTATTCAGGAATGAGTAGAGAGCCTGGGAGACACAGAAACAGTAGGGAGAGGTTTTTAAGAAAGAATGCAACAGTGTCAGTGGCTGCTGAGATGCCAAAGAAAGAAAGAACTAAAAATGCCCTTTTGATTGTGACATGAGGATTGCTGATGACCAAGGTAAAGAGTAGTTTTCAGTGCAGTTGAGCATTAATGGAAGCCAGATTACTGAATTAAAGAGTAAGGGAGTGATAAGGAAGTGGAGACAGCAAAGATCTAAAATGGTTCCAAATGTTTGACAGTGAAAAGAAGACAGATAGGAAAGTAATTACAGCCCCATATTCCTTTGACTCTTCTCCATTGAGAGCTGGGGTCTATGCCCCATCCCTAGAATTTTTATTCTAGGGATGCTTGACAACAAAATATGCTGTGCTAGTTTCCAGAACTGAGTCTTAAGAAAATGGCAGCTTCTACTTCTTGTTTCTTGCAAAATAGACACCATTCTTTGAGAAAACCAAAGCCATACTGTGGAGAGGCCAACAGACAGCACCAACTTTCTGGCCATTCGGGGAGCAATCTTGGAGGTGGATCTTCCCGCTCCAGTTGAGCTGCCCCAGTTGACGTGGTGAGAGATGATCTGTCCTCACTGAGCCCTATCCAAATTGCAGACTTGTTAACAAAATAAATGATTATTTTTCTATGAGCCATTAAGTTTGGAGATGGTTTGTTACGTAGCACTAGATAGCCGATGCAGGTGCCTGTGCTGGAAGTGATATGCTGCTGTAATAAAAACCCCAAAATCATTGACTTTAGAATTAGACGGTTATCAGAAGCTGGAAGGACATTGAGAAACCTGTTTGTAGAAGCCTAGAAAATTCAAGGAGAGTGATAATAAAAGCCTCAAGGGATGAGGAGAATGTTAGTGGAAGTCTAAAGGGTTTCATAATACTGTTGGCAATGGTTTAAAATAAGGAAAATGTCATTGAAAACTGGAAGAAAAGGGACTTTTGTTGTATAGTGACAGAAATTTGGTAATACTGTCACCTGCAGAAACGTGGAAATAGGAATATACCCACTGGATTCAACTGCATACTAGCTAAGGGGATTTTCTAGTGTTGAAAGTCCTGCCTGGCTTCCTCTGGCTATTTATTATAAAATTAAAGAGGAGAAAGATGAGCTAAAAAAAGAACTGTTGGGTTTTGGAGCAAAATTTAGAGGAAATATAAATGATTCAGGATCTGCTAGGCTCAAAAATAAAAGTGTCTTATTCCCAGGCTCATTAGATGACAAGCTATTCTCAAATTAAAATATGGCTTCCCCAAAAGGGTCAAATCCACAGTGGGCCTCTAAACTCCTTCTTTAAGACATTATGAAGATTTAAGGCAACACTTTACAGAGCCTTTCAAACAGACAAAAGACTTTCTAAAAATATTAAAGGCATGCCTCACAGACCCTCCCTATTGAACAACAGGGCTTCTAAGAAAATTAAGAATATGGCCCCTCAGTAGGGCATGGTAGAGCAGAGTTTATCTCAAATACATTTTTGGTTGTAACTTTTTTCTGGTTGAGAGAACTCCAATAAGGTTTATAGAAAATCTACACAGGTTTAAGGATAATGGTTCTAGAAGAAGTACTTCTACTAAAAGGGACAAAGACAGTACAAAATGAAAAGGGGCTTTTAGACCCTCAACCTATGCCTTCTTATGGGCAAGAAGCAGCTGAGGAGGCAATTCAGTTGCAAACTTTGTTCCTATGCAAAAGGAAGAATGATTTAGTGGTTAGGACCAAGAGCTTGGAGGGTAGAGCTAAGTGCAACAGAGAATCATTCACAGCACTGGGAGCAGGACCGGGCTCTAATCAAGGAAGTGGCAACATACGCCAGGGGAGCTTAAAGAATCACTATGGACCAGCCAGTGTTGCATCCATTTTCACCCACTTTGAATGAATTCCAGTTTTGAATGGGAATATTTACTGTGGCTATCCTATGCCCATTCCAACACTGTATATTGGTGGTATGGGTAGTAGGGGAAAAATAACCTGTTTATTTAGTACACAGATCTTCAATTTAAGAGGAGCTGTGCCCAAGGAAACTTATTTATACCTGGACCTGACACCCATGACATGTTCCTAAAGCTCAAGCCTGAGCCTGATCCTATAATGAAATGAGATGTTTGGGAGTGGAGGCGCGTTGGGAAGGTGTGAGTATATTTTGCGCTTGGGTTGGATATAAATTAATTTGTGGTCATGGGTGGACTGTAGCAGTTTTAAATAGTGGCTCCAACATATTTTAACACTTATCCTCTCAAGAGGTGGAGTCTATCTCTTTTTTGCCTTAATCTGGGTTGTAACTGCTTGACCACTATGACACTGTGTCAGTTTCTGGGCTTAGACCTTAAGAAACTAGCTGCTTCGCTTCCTAAATGCTCAACTTGGAACCCTGCACCATGTTGTGAGGAAGCTCAGGCAGCATGTGTAGAAGCCCAAGAGGAAAATACTGAAGCAGCAGGCCCACAACAGCCAGAAAACTTGAAAGTCAACACACACTTCTCCCTTAACGCATGCAATTACCCACATATCATTAACGTACTTGGATTAAAATTACTAATTTTATCACACACACATAAGAGTTTATACCATGTACATGTACAGTAAAGAATGTGTGTAAGCACCCACACCCCAGCTTAAGGAATCATAGGGTGCCCTATTTGCTCCCCACAAGACATTCTACTCCCTCATTCCAAAGGTCACTGACATCCTGAGGTTTCTGTCTAATAATGACTTGCTTTTCATTAAAGTTTTAATATTCATGTATGTATCCCTCTATAATATACATTTATTTTTCTCTGATTTTATACTTTATATAAGTATAATAATATACTATGCATCCTCTGTAACATGACATTTTTTGAAAGTATTTGAGACCTTTCAATATTGCTTTGTGCAGTGGTATTTTATTTGTATTACAACTTTGTAATACAAATTGTTTATACTCTGTTAACATTTGTTAATAGTCTCTAGTTCCGGATTTGGGTCTCCAAGAGAACAGATTGGTGTTTGCCAGAGGCAGGAGGTGGGGATGGGAGAATTAGGTGAAAGTGGTCAAAAGTACAAATTTCTGATCACAAGATAAATAAGTTCCAGGGATGTAATGTACAGCATGGTGACTACAGTTAACAATACTGTATTGTATATTTGTAAGTTGCTAAGAGAGTAGATTTTTAAAATTCTCATCACAAGGAAAAAATTGTAATTATGTGAGGTGATGGATGTTAACTAAACTTACTAATTTGTTGTTAATTATATATGTTTATCTTCTCCCAGTTTTTTTCTTATGTTTTTATTCACATTTAGTGTCTTATGATCATCCAAAGTACTTACATTAATGTATTCAAATATACTGTTCTTTTCCTTTATTTTTTAGTGCCTTTTGTATCTTGTTTAAGAAATCTTACATCATTCTAAAAATATAAAGAAATTCTTCTCTAACTTCTTTTAAAACTTTTATAGGTTAGCTTTTTATATAATGGTCTCAATTCTCTTGTAATTTATTTTTGTATAGTGTGGTATAGGAATGAAAATTCACTTTTTTCCCAGTGGGCATAAACAGTGTTCCATTACCATTTATTTAGTATTCCAGACTTTCCACATAGATACTCAATCCATCCCTCATTCAAAAATATTTATGCCAGCTTTATTACAAATTAAATTTCCCCAAGTGCATGAATATAGTCCTGGATTCTCTACTTTGTTCCATTGCTCAGTTGACTAATTGTTCACTAATATCAAACTGTCTTAATTAATAGAACTCTATGATATCTTGACGTTTTATAGGAAAGGCCCCATCCCCACCTCTACCTTGTTCAGAAATGCCATGGTTATTATTGGCCCATTGTCCTTCCACATACATTTTGGAAATATACAGAATATGTAAAATAATCTTGTTGAAATTTTATTGAAAGTTTAATTAATATATAGAAAATTTTGGTAGAACTTATATATTACTACATATATAAATGCCATATCTCTTGATCTATTAGATTCTCTTTTGTCTTTTAATAATGTGTTATAATATTCTCTACAAAAAGCTTGCCTTTTCTGTGTATTAGTTTTAAAGTATTGTTTGCATTTATTGATAATGTAGATATTTCCTTTCTTATGATAAAATTTCAACTGAAGAATAATATAATACATAAAAGTTCACATTCATGTATATAAAACAATAAATTATGACATTGGGAACCCATCCATGTAATTAACAAACAGAGATAAAATTTGAACATTATCAGAACCCCAGAAAATCCCTGAAGGATGCATCTCAAAACTTTCCTTTCCTAGAAGTACCACTATCTTCTCTAATTCATGAATTTATTTATTTGGGGTTTTTTTTAACTTTAATTCAGTAAAATCATACAATATGTGACTAGTTTCTTTAGCTCAACATTATATTTGTGAGATTCATCAATGTAATAATGTAGCATTAGCTTGTTCATTTTCATTCCATGTAATATTACATTGTTGTAATGTTCCACAATTTAATTTTCTATTCTAACCGTTGATGTGTAGCTTTGAGTTTTTGTCTGTTAGTAACAGTATGGTTATGAACTTTTCTGTACCCATCCTGGTGCACATATATCTACATTTCTAACTGATATGTACCTGTTAGATCTAGAATTTAATTTTTCCCTATTTAAAAGCTAGTAAGTTAGTCTATGACTCTTTCATGGATGCTGGCAGAAGACAGGAGACTCCTGGGTCAGAGACAAATAATTTATCTCTCATGCCACAGCAAGCAGCATGAATATTGAAGTTTGTGTCACTTTCCCTTCTTCCCCCATGACAGTCGTCCCCAGATCTCACGGGAATGATGCAGAAGACCAAGATGGATGCCTGTACACATGAGCACATATTAAGTAGAACTGGAAATAGCAAGCATCTTTTTTTTCTTCTAGATCAGGCAGCAAGCTTTCAAAATTTTATCATTAAATGCAATGTTTAATTCCATGTCATTACCATTTCTTATATTATTATTGCTATTATTCAAGCATAACTTAAATATAATATAGATGTTTTCACAAATGTACACAGACCCCAGTAAAGGTCCCTGTGGTAGACACAATTCTAAGATGGCCCCCAAGTTTTCCATTCTCTGGGACACACATCTTCTATAATCCCCTCCCCCTGAGCGAGGGTGAGACCTGTGAATATGTTAGGATATTGCTCCCTTGATTATGTTATGTTCTATGGCCAAAGAGATTTTGTAGATTTAATTAACGTACCTTACCAGTTTACTCCCATTACAAGAGAGATTATCCTGGGAAGGCTTAACCTAGTCAGATAGCCATAAAGAAAGAAGCAGTACCAGCAGACACTCTTATTTATTCTGGTCCATAAGAAGGCAATTAGGCATGTTGTGAACTGCATATGGGGGTGAGAGCGCATATGGCTAGAACCTGAGGCTGACCCTTAGGTATTTATGATGACTCCTGGCTGAAAGTCTGTGAGACACAGGGATCTTAGTTCTACAGTTGCAGGGAACTGAAGCCTTCCAACATCCAAAGAACTTAGAAAAGGAATGGGGACTTCATCTTTGTGTGACCCGGAGTAGAGGACCCAGCTATGCGATGCCCAGACTCTGATCTACAGAAACTGAGATATCAAACAGACATTGTTTAAGCCACTAAGTTTATGGTAACTTGTTATGCAGCGATAGAAAACTATTACATTTCCTTTTGCTTTTTTCCAGGTAATTTTCATATCCTAGAGGGTGTTCTGATTTCAATCACCACATCTTAGTTTTGCCTTTTCTAGAATTTCATAAAAATTGTAACATATATATAAATAAAATATTTTGTGTCTGACCTTTTGCTTCATATTTTAGTGTGTATCAGTAGTTTGTTCTTTTTACTGTTAAGTATTTTATTATGTGAATATACTGCAATTTGATTACTTATTCACCTGATTTTGATGTTTGGGTTGTTTTCAGCTTAGGGATAATATGAATAAAGCTGCTATTTTGAACATTCTTGCCCACAAATCTTTTAGGGATGTATGTTTCATTTCTTTGGACTAAGTACCTAGAGTAAAATTGTTGAGTCATAGGGCAGGTGGATGTGTATAAGATATTGCCAAATTGTTTTCCAAAGGATTATATTATTTTTCACTCCTGCCAGCAATGCACGATCATGCCAGTTCCTCTACATCTTGACAACATTTATTATTGCCAGTCTTTTTAATAGACTCTAGAGTAAGACTGCCAGAATTTGAACCCTGGCATCAACATTTAGTGTATGACCTTGAACAAGTTATTTTCTGTACCTCAGTCTTCTTGTTTGCGAATTGAGAGTAATATTAGTATCTGATCCATAGGGTTGTTTTAATGACTAAATGTGTTTATGTATGTAACATTCTGAGAATTGTGCTTGACATCTAATACAATGTAAATTAAAATTATTGTTATTTATAATTTTGCACTTGTATTCATGATAAAGATTGCTCTAATTTTCCTTTCTTGTACTCACCTTTCAAGAGCTTTGCTGATTTAATAAATTAGCACTAGCATATGTTCTTACTTTTTCTATTCTCTGGTAAATTTTATAAAGTATTAGAGCTATCTAAACCTTAAATATTTGGTAAAACTCAGCCATAAAGCTGTGTGAGACTGGTGTTTTATTTTGAGAAGATTTTTAACTCCTGATTCTATCTCTTTAATTGTCATGTGAAAATTCTAATTTTCTATTTCTTTGGGTGTAAGATTGATAAATTATATTTTCCCAGAAATTTATCAATTTTATCTAATTATTCATATTCACTGGTTAATTTTTTCCAATGGTCCTTTAAATTTTTGTTGCATCTGTAAGTATGAACTCGATTATTTCCTAATATTTTTTTGTTTTTCTTTTTATTAATTAATTGGTCTTGCCATCATTTTTTCTGTTCTTATGTTTTCAAACTCAGCTCTTAACTTTGTTGATCTGCCCCATTGTATCTGTATTTTCCTTGTCATTTATTTATACTTTTATTATTATTTTTTTCCTATTCTTGGCAGGGTAATTCTCTTCTTTTTTAATTTCCTAATTAGGATGTTTGATTCTTTAATTCTCACCCTTTCTTTTAAACATGTCAGCACTTAAGTCTAAGTTTACATTCCCCCATGCACACTATTAGCTGCACACCAAAAGTTTTGATATGAATTGTTTTCATTAAAACTTACTACTAAATATTGACCAATTTCCACTATTATTTATTCTTTAATATGTGTTACACATACGTGTGTTTTTCTAAATTCCAATATGGCATCTTTTCTGGTCATCTTTTTGTTATCGAATTTTATCAAATGATTTTCTGCATTTTTTTTGAGAAGATATGATAAAAAGAAAATATTGATAGTATCAATATTATGTATCTTTTTATTTTGATAATATGGTGAATTTTATAGTTAGTTGTCACATCTTGGAATGTTTGTTGAGACTGATTTATTACCTAAGTTATGGTCAAGTTTCCTAAATATAATATATGTGCTTGAAAAAAAAAAGCACATTCTTCATTTGTGGAATATAATGTTTTATATATTCATTGGTTGAGTTTGCTAATCAAACTCTTCAAAATCATGTCTTTACTGATTTTTCCTGTCTGCTTGATCTATCAATTATTGAACATTAATTATTTTATTCACCTATAATCAATTATAATTTGGATTTGGTAATAAAACAAGTACTATGGAAATTGATAGCCTTGTCAAACTCAGCTTCTTATTTGGATTTTTTTTTTTAATATATTTTGAGACTATATCATTACTTTCATACAATTATATCTTTCTGGTATTGAACTTATCATCAATATATGGTGATCTTTTTTTGTCACTAGTAAACTTTTGTTTCTTTTTTCTGTTATTTATATAACTACATTATCTTCTTTTGGTTAGTGTTTGTCTCTTGTACCTTTTTGATGTTTCATCTTGTAAGAGTTGTATATTTTTATATTTTAAGAGTACTTAGTTCAACTAAAAAAGTTAAACTGACAGTCTCTCTCCTTAAAAGTGAAGAGTTTAGTCCGTCTATGTTATTGTTAATACTTGTCAATTTGTTTATTTCTACCCTTTTATTTTGTGCTTTTCGTTTTGTTTTTCCATAACTAAGGAAGATTGTCTTTGAATAATTTCATTTTCCTCTTCTTTCTATTATCTGTTTATAGATAATAAATACCTCTTTCTAGGCTACTTTTTGAATAACTTCTGATTTCTCATCCAATTCTTTAATTCCCTCTTTAACTGAGTTGAATATGTAACTTAACCTATCCATTAAGTTTAAAATTATGATTGTTGCTTTTATGCATAGAAGCTCTTTCTGATTGTTTTTCAAATTTCCTTGATAAGTTTCATATGCTCTTTTTCTTTGTTCATATATTTAATCACTTTTATTAATTCAAATTTATTAACCCTATTTAATTTTTACTCTGTCTTACAATTTAAATATTATCAGGGATATGATGCTACCTTCTGTTGTTTTTGCTGACCCTTATATAGAGTCATATCTCTTTGTTTTTTTATGACTTTTAACTCTGAACCTTTGTTCCTTGGAACGTTTTGTTTATAGAATTCTTTGAGACCTAGTCTGAGGTGCAGTCTCTAGAGGAGAATTTTGTTTCTGCTTATTCCTAGGAGCACCACTAATCTAGATTCACTTTACCTGGGTTGGCATGAATTTCTGCTATAGACTCACATGATGGGAGGATTGTGTTGTGACATCTCAAAGGAGAATTTTTCATATTCTTCTAATAACATGATCAAGAGAGGAAAGAGTCCATGCTGGCCACTTCTGCTAGGCAACCTGACACTACCTATATAAGCTTTGGGCCCCAGGTTTCTGCAAGAGAGTTGTATTAGACTCCATATTTGTGTCTGGCTGGAGGCTGTATGTTGAGTCGCTCACACATGCTGTAGCTGTTGAAACTAAAACTCAAGGTCACTAGGGTTTGGCAGATATCATCTGAATGGCTTAGGCTCTGGCTTACCTCCCAGAGTTCAGGCTTTCACTTCATTTTTTGGCCTCTGTAGATTCCAAACTTTTTTTTTTTTTTTTTTGCTACCTCAGTTGTATACTAAAATTTGATATTAAAAAATGTTTTAATTTTGCCCAGATTATTAGTAATTTTCTGCAGTATAGTTTTTCAGAGTAACCAGTCTACCATACTGGTATACATAGAAAACAGCTTTTTTTTTTTTTAATATTTATAGAATCTGTCCCTTTTCTCTGTCCCACCTACAGCATCTTAAGTTTAGCCCTCAGCTGGGTTCCACCTGGATCCTAGTTTCACTCTCCTCCGCACTGTGATCATGTCAAATTTTTATGGAGTTCTTTTTGTCTTGGCATAAAATCCAACTTCCTTGGAGGAAACAAAGGAGGAATGGTCGATAAGGTGTGATTTAAACTGAAGAGTTTACTTTAAGAAAATAGAGCCAATTAAAAAATGGGTTAGTCAATAGTGTATCTTGCAGGATATAAGGCCACAAAGTTATTTCATTTTGCTTTTCAGTCTAAAAGCACAGATTTCTACTTTGCATCTGAGAAAATAATCAGAGTTCCCAAGTTCATAACTTGTATTTCAAAGCACATAAAATTATTTGCTTAATCTAAAAAGATCTTTGACAGCAAATTTCAAGTACTTAAGAATACATAGGGCTTCTTATCCATGAATAGAATGAACAGAGAGATAGATATATGCCTCGTTACAGAAGTCTTCCTGAATGACAATTCTATTGCAGATGGATAATGATATGCTGTCTCTCTTTACATTATTGAGCATTAGATTGTTATTAATACTTTGTTTCATTTTCTAATACCTACAAAGTAGAAATGGAGAGAGAAGTAGGTTCTTCTCATAGTGAATTTTCAAAGCTTATTTTTATCAGTCTAACATACTGTGATTTTAAAAGCCTGTGATCAGTTCCTCCACTCAATTAATTTAATACTAATTTTAAAACCTACAGTCTTTACTAATAAGTAGGAGTTCAAGGAAATAATGAATCATATAATGCTCTATTTTATTTTTCATTCTCCTGTACAGTATGCAAGGCACACTCTCTCTCTCTCTCTCTCTCACACACACACACACACACACACACACACACACACACACACATCTTTATCAGTGATCCAATTGAAAAAGTCCCTGGCATTTTTCTTGGACAGAAGGGGGAAGTTTTGTTGATAATATATCAATACATCTAATATTTGGCAAAATGTCATTTAGTAAAAATCTTTAGATAGTGAAAAGCAAATTTTATGAAGAATATTACCATGGTTATAAACAGATTAAGAAACACAGCTGTCAAAGTAACAGTGTTGATGTAGAAGTTTCAGAGAAACAATATGCAATCAATAATTCCTTGCCAAAGGCCTGGAATGGATAGCACACACATAACTATGTAGGCACTAAACTTAGTTCAGATGAGAACTATTTTCAAGGTAAGCAGTGTGCTGAGATTAGATGACTAACTTCATAAAACCTGCCTCTCTGGTTTGTTAAGTGTCTTCATATTTTTGCCTGAACTTTCCTTATAATTGATATACAGTTAAAAGTGGGCCACTCTGTCTCAAAATATGAGGGTCTTGCTGATTTCATTGTCTTCCTAATAATCGTTCCCTGTGTCACAGTCATCAAATGCAACAGAAACCTTATAGTGCTGTCTACTTGTAGCCCAGAACTGTCCAACAGAAATATAAGCCAAAAATGCAAGCCACATATGTGATATAAAACTTTTCTGGGGCTTCCCTGGTGGCTCAGTGGTTAAGAATCCACCTGCCAATGCAGGGGACACGGGTTCGAGCCCTTGTTCAGGAAGATCCCACATGCCACGGAGCAACTAAGCCCGTGCGCCACAACTACTGAGCCTGCGCTCTAGAAGCTGCGAGCCACAACTACTGAAGCCTGTGAACCCGGAGCCTGTGTTCTGCAACAAGAGAAGCCACCGCAGTAAGCCCACACACCACAACAAAGAGTAGCCCCCGCTCACCGCAACTAGAGAAAGCCTGCGTGCAGCAACGAAGACCCAATGCAGCCAAAAATAAAATAAATTAATTAAAAAAAAATTTTTTTTCTGGTACCATTTTTTTAACAAAGGAGAAGAAACAGAGGAAACATTTTAATAATGTATTTTATTTAATTCAACGTGCAAAATAGTATCATTTCAAGTATAATCAATTGTAAAATTATTAATCACATATTTTACATTCTTTTTACATACTAAGCCTACAAAATCCTTTGTGTATTTTACTTTTCTAGCACATTTCACGTTGGACTAGTCACATTTCAAGATTCAATATCCACATGTGGCTAGTGGCTACTGCATTGACAGCACTGTTTTAGACAAAAAATTTTTAAGAAGCACAAAGAATAGGTTTTATGAACTTGAGCTCAGCTGTCTTTACTCCATCTCCGTGATAATGGAAAGGTGAGAATTCACTTAACTTTCATTTTTAATCCCCCAAAGTTGAAATACCCATGTGTTTACTTAACAAATATTCATTCTTTGTTGATTCTTTATGATGGACTTAGTGCTGGGGTTAGTGTCACAAACTGTCCCCATTCCTATGGAGCCTACATTACTATAAGAAGAGGGGACGGACAAACATTTATTGAATATACATTTTGTGCCAGAAACTCTTCTAAGTGTTCTTTATATATTATCTCTGGCATGCATCAGGCAGGTGCTATCATTCTGTCCAGTTTCAGATGAGAAAACTATAGTCATTTAGCTCCATGTTATAATGCCCTGTCTCCATAGCTCTGAACTTCCTCACACTGACATTGATTCTCACCTAGAGTCGTGTTCAACCTCAGTAGCATATT
Source organism: Balaenoptera ricei (assembly GCF_028023285.1). NCBI lineage: Eukaryota > Metazoa > Chordata > Mammalia > Artiodactyla > Balaenopteridae > Balaenoptera > Balaenoptera ricei. The sequence continues at coordinate 32,659,274 of NC_082643.1, forward strand.
AGAACCACTTGGCGAGCTTCTTAAAATTATCAAAGCCTGGGAACCTCCCTCAGAAATTCTGATTTAGTTGGTTTAGGTTTCTAAAACCCATGACACAAGTGATTCTAATATGCTGCCAGAATTGTTTAGGGGACATCCAAGGAGATTTAATTCCATCGTCATGAGAAATGGCTGCCAGTCGCCATTGTTAGTAGTCCCTTTCTAAACTCTGCTCATCATAGATAATTAAGCTTTGGCTTTGTCAATGATACCAAGTCTCAAAACTTTTACCCAAGTTCCTTTAACCATCTTCCGCTCACCTCAGCCACCACAAATACTTAGCTCTTGCTAAACTTTCTTTTGAGTCTGGAGGCCTTCTCTGAACCCCTACCCCAAGGCAAGATTAAGTTTGCATTTCCAACAATATCCAAGAGTCGCTGATGGTGTTTATCCAGGAAGCATACTTTGAGAACTACTGCTCTATGGAACCAGGACTGGATTCCTCAAATTGCTTGAAACTGAATCTGCTTCTTCCCACACACAGAATGGTGCTTGTCCCTCTCTAGTGAATATGCCCACTAATTTCCAGCATCTGCTGGTCTACCATGTCTTTTGTACTTTGTATCTAGCTCTGTAATGAGATATACCTTGCAAATAGTTTCAGCTTCTCGGTAACTGGATCAATGATGCTATTGAGGTTTTCTAGGAAAACCTCATTCATCTACGAGCACTGCATGTGAAGCATGTTCAAATCAGAACTTTTATTGCCCTAGAAATTTTATAGTGTTTTACAGAGAACTCAAGGTATGATGGCATATGGTTATGAGAACAACAGAGGACGAGCAAGCAGAAATAATTTAGGGAGGAGAAACTGTATCTAAATTACAAAAAGGAAAAGTGAAATCAGATCTTCTTAGGTCATCTTTGTAGTATGCTGCTACTGCTTATAATTAAGGTACAATATGCACATTTCATGAAGAGTCTGCTTTACATAAATCAAGATCATTAGGTCATCTTAGGTTTAATCAGTTCTATTTTGTCTTACTTGGTTATCTTAAAGTTATAGGTGGACTTTCATGTTCTGTGCTTGATGTTTTCAGTATTTTTTTTATGGTCAGCTCATTCAACAATCTTTGCAACCCTTTAATTCTTCATCTTCCTCTATAATACATATGATAGATGCTAGCTATATACATTATATATGATAGATATCAGCTTTCCTTCCTCTAGAGGTGGCATAATTCTGTGAAATAATCCTGATCAGGGAGATGTAAGCACAAGTCCCTAGGGAGGGCTTTCCTTCTCAAACAAAAATGCAAAACTTCACAAAAAGAAGACTTTCATCCTTTATCTTTTGCCCTTTGTCTATCCTCCTTCTTCCTACTGGGACAAAAACAGGATGTCTCATCATTTCAATAGCCATCTTGCAACCAAAAAGATATAAGGATGTTAGAAGGAGCCCAGGTCTTTGATAAAATCTCTGAACAATCAAACCAGCTCTGAAACTCCTACCTCTGAACTTTCTGCTACATGAGAATGATAATCTCCAATTTTACTCATCCCATTGCTCATCAGGTTTTTATAACAGCCGGTTTCAACCCTACGTGCTGCATATGTTGAACTCAAGCTACGCTTTAAACTGTTAAACTATTTCTTTAAACGTCAGCTTGTTACTGATGACTTTTGAGTTCTCACTTGTTAGTATCTCCGGCTATATCTTGGCACGGGGGTAAAAGCCCAGATCACCAGGCTACCGGAATATTTGCACATAAGAGCTGAGGGAAAGCATTTTTTCCCTACCTCTCCATGGTCCAAATAATCAACATCTGCAACATGAAGAAGTAGCCATGGCAGCTCAGGATACTTGTAGCCTATAGTTTGCTTGCTAGTGATGGGTTGAGGTGCTAGTGATGGGTTGGCCACCTCAACCTTCTCTCTCTCCTCACCTACATGCTGTCCCATTTTTGGTGTGTGGGGCAAGGGTCTGCTCCAATTCCAGCAGATAGCCAAAGGTGGGTGTTTCATCTAATCAGTCACCTGTACACATTGGTGGAAGTTATTCCTTGACTTCTAGGATGAAAAAGATGCACGTCCTACCCTACCTTTGGTTCAGGAACTAATGTGGTCTAGCTCAGAATTCTGAGCTTGAGCACTGCCCAATACCCCACTCTGGTCCTTCCAGGGTACTCTGGGCAAATGTGACAGTCATTTGGAAGAGGTTACCAGAATGAAAGGAAGAAAACACCACCACTTGCTCCAGAGCAATTTGCTAGCCATTTTCTAATAATCCTCCCTAAAGCGTTCCTTGAGGCTCAAAAGAACAAGTACTGCCCCGGGCCACTGAATATGCAGAGACTAGATCTTCCTAAACCTACCAGCATAACAAAAGTAAAGACATGCATGGAAGCACAGAAACTTGCTGGTTAAGTTATTGTCAACCAAGAAGAGCTTGGTGTACTAAGGCGGAAAGTGCTGCTTTCAACATTTTAAACCTTGTCTGTCTCTGTAGTAGAGGGCTATAGTGCTTTAGTTTGAGCTGAGTTGCTCATAAACTTGTCAAGATAAAGAACCTTTGTCAATACTATGACATAGTATGAGTGTGTTTCATGTTTGGTAATTGCAATCATTGTTGCTTTTGTTGTGGTCATCCATGTACAATGCTTGGTGTCAGTCGATTTATCTCTTGTAAAAATAAAATACAGTGTGTGTGTGTGTGAAAAAAAAAAAAAAAAAAAAAAAAGAACCTTTGTCGAATGTCTGTTTGTTTCCTAGCTGCTTTATGATTAACAATACAAGTCAGAGAACCACATCTTGTGGTCTCCTACCTGCTAAACAGTTTCATGACACCAGAAATTTACATTAAGTGAAAATGACTATTAAAATGCATTTCAGTGTATGGTGACTGACGCTTTTGCTGTCTCACACACCAAGCAACTCTGAAATATCAGATGACTTATGCTTTTCATATTTTTTTTTGCTGCATTTTAGTATTCTGAGCTTGAAAAACACAAATTTTAGCATTCATATCACCCCTTTCATAACAAAAAGAAACACATTTCTTCTAAAAAGGGAAAACTATCACAAAATTACCTAGACACAAACATATTTCCAGTGGTTATCCAGGCCATATACAAAAACAGTCCAATGGAAGCAAATCACTTTTGGTGGCATTCTTTACATTTTTTTTTTAACATCTTTATTGGAGTATAATTGCTTTACAATGGTGTGTTAGTTTCTGCTTTATAACAAAGTGAATCAGTTATACATATACATATATCCCCATATTTCTTCCCTCTTGCATCTCCCTCCCTCGGACCCTCCCTATCCCACCCCTCTAGGTGGTCACAGATATATACAATGGAATATTACTCAGCCATTCTTTACATTTTTTTTTAAAAAATATATTTATTTATTTATTTATTTTGGCTGTGTTGGGTCTTCGTTTCTGTGCGAGGGCTTCCTCCAGTTGCGGCGAGCGGGGGCCACTCTTCATCGCGGTGCGCGGGCCTCTCACTGTCGCGGCCTTTCCCATTGCAGAGCACAGGCTCCAGACGCGCAGGCTCAGCAGTTGTGGCTCACGGGCCTAGCCGCTCCGCGGCATGTGGGATCTTCCCAGACCAGGGCTCGAACCCGTGCCCCCTGCATTGGCAGGCGGACTCCCAACCACTGCGCCACCAGGGAAGCCCCATTCTTTACATTTTTAACTCCTTGCATTATTCCTGGAACGTCAATGGTTTCATTATTAAGTCAAAATGAAGACCTTGCCAATGACATCCCTCGAATGATGAACAAAGCAGGTTAATTAGAAGCATTCTAACTTTTCTTAAGTTACAAATTCTCCTGAGTAAAAGAAATGAAATAGAAGTCTCATAAGGCAAGAAGAAAACTGACATTGTTTTTATGCTTCCAGATGAATAAGCTACACTAGGAAAAGATATCGTTTATGGAAAATCTATAACAATAGTGGGATTTTTCTTTTGAAGAAGATTGGCCCCTTGTCATCTTTCTCACTGAGCATCTACTCCCTGTGGCGACCACACCAACAGCATTTTATGTAACAATCTTTTCTCCCATCTTTTTCCCTATAGTTGCGAACTCCTGTCTTCTAGCCCTCCTTGCCCTGTGTTTGGACAGGAAGAGGATTTTTTTATGATCACAGTGATCTATAGTTGCCTTTCAATTATCATCACAGGCATTTTCCACTTCCCAGATTACCTCAGGCACTTCCTGAGCCAGCTTCTCCCACTGTGCAGCACGCTCCCAGGATAAGTTCCCTGCCATCAGTTGCTGTGTGGGCAGGAAATGAAAACTAATTTTAACCTTAGCTTCACCAAACCATTATTAGAATCTTCAAACCACAGAAAATAAATCCTACAGTATAGGCAAAAGGCAAGTAAGAATGATATTTTGGGGAAGTCTGGGACTATCGGGTGCTGGGGCTTATTCTAATCTCTGATTCTCTCCATGAATACCAATCCTTGAGAGCAGAGTCCATAGCTTTGCATATTTATTATTCTCTAGCACATGTCACATAGACAATGTTTATCTGGGTCAGTGAGCTCAGTTGGTATGGAGCTAATAAGGCCAAAAGTACGGGCTCTTTCCCCATAGAAACCAGGAAAAAGGACTCAGAGAGAAAGACCAACCTACTCTACATTCACTAGTTGTACCCCTAAACCTGGCCAGACATCTCGCAAGTGCATATTGTGGGTGACAAGTGGGGTGGGTGAGGGAAAATGTGCTAACTCGGAATGAGTCCAATGCAAGTGTTCTAGAGTTGACTCAAAGTTGAGGTCCTTTAGGAAGCAAAGCAAGATGGTGACTGATTAAGAGGGTTAGAATTCATATGCTAGACAAAAACAGGCATATAGATGCATGTCACTGCCACTTACTATAGAAAACTGTTTGTAAGATGTTATCTCTGCTGATGTACACGTTGTTTGTTCTAAAGAAGTGATAATGAGTTTTTGATGGTTTCCACCATTTTCAGGCTTCATTTCTTAGGTATGACTCTGCCTCTTGGCCACGTAGGAAGACACTGCAGAAATATGATCTACTTTGGAGTCAGAGACTTGAGATCAAATACCACCTGCATCATTTACTTCTTGCATAGCCTTGGACAAGATACTTGCACTCTCTATGTTGTTTCCTCATATGCAAGAGAGCTGTTGGGAGGATTCCAAGAGATAAGGTATGTAAAGCTATTAACTTCATGCCTGGGACATAGGAAACCACTAATGGTGATTTCTGTTATTAGTACATCATAGGATGGCATTTGAACAATAAGTGGCGTAGTGCCAGGTTCATGATAGGAACGCAGTAAAGATTTGTTCCCATCCTTCTTCCCCAATTTCTGTGGTTTTTCTGTAGGTATCTCCCTTTCTTCATTGTGTTGCATTTCTTTTCTCTTTGTGAGGCAATTTCTGTCTCTGCCCAGGGCCTCCTGCTCCATGATTTCACAGAACAGGTGCTTAAGGGTCCTGCTGCCACCATCTCAGGTGTGCTGCATCCTGCATTCCTTCATTCCTGCATTGATTGTGTCTCAAGGTCCTCTTTACAGAGCAGCCAAATTGCTATTTAACATTGTCTAAGGCTCACTCATTGGAAGATTTCTTTATCCATCCAAACAATGTATATTAGTGATGATATTCAGGAAGCCAGATGTGAGGGATATATTTGGACGGTGTATGCCACTTCATTCCCAGAAGGTTAAAAACTTGCTTGTCTATAGACCTTTCATTTGTCCAAAAACTGGATTGTATATTGGCACCACAGTCAACCTACTTGAGTTATTTTTTTCCTTTTTTTCCCCTCTTTAAATGAAATTGAGAGTGAGCTTAATGAAAATAAATTGGTGGGCATAGAAGAAATTTATAATGAACCTTAAGTCTCACAAGCTATGTTTCTCAAAGTTTAATGTTTGTGTAGGGACTCTATGCTGTTTCCATATTTCAGTGATAGAAGTGGTAGAAATAATTAGACTTGATTTTTCCATGTGCATCTGAGTCAGTGCTTTGGTTCAACCTTCCAAGCTATTAGGGAAGAAAAATCTCCAGAGGGTCAGAGATCACTTCAACTCTGCCATGGAAAACAGATTCCTTTTTAATATTCCAGAAAGTGCATCTGTGAGTGAAAAAAATCCCAACAAGCAGCCCATGATTCAAGGAATTTTGCCTGGTTTCTCCTTGTTCACTCCCAGATGGCTCTGAGGCCAGAGCAATCCTCACTCTTTTTTTTCTTCCCCTTTTTTCATGATGTGCTATAGTCAGATTTGATATCTTCTGCTATTAATTCAAGTATTGATCTCAGTTTGTCCCCAACTGTGATTTTTCTTTACATTCTGGACTTTGATGACCCACACATGCCCTTGCAGATATATCTGACCTACATTTGTATTTTGTGTTAGTTTTGAAAACTATTGGTAGGAGTCACAAAGAGACAAGATGTTGGATGCAAGGATCTCTGTATGGAAGCCCAGTCAAAAGAACAAAGATCAATAAATTGCATTCTTCTAAAGCGGAATCCTTGCCGAAGTGAATATTTCTTTGAACTCACTCTTGAGTATACTACTCAATTGGGTCTAAAACAGATTATTCCTCACTCATTTCTTCATAATGTTGTCCTCCAATGCAAGCATAACTCTCAAGGGTTTTTTTCCTCAGATATCTTCCAAAGAATCCTTCTGAAAACTGAGTGCTGGTACCCTGGGAGGAGGCTCTCTTTATATGGGCTATGAGGCTGATAGTTGGTTTATGACTTAGGAAGGCATGCTCCAATGTTTTCTCAGCATTCTATGCAAAGGGTGGAAGACATACAGTCAGGTGTATTGATTTCTTAAACTAACACATATTGAGCACTTATAATTAAACCCTCAAGACACAAAGATGAAGAAGACATTGTCCCTGCCCACCATCTAATGGGGAAAGACAGACAGATACATAAATCATAATATAAAAATGTTTATTTATGGATAATGGATATAGTTTTAATACTTCATTTCCTTATTGACAATATATGTGCTATGTAATACTACTGAAATAGTACACATTTTGGGGTGAAGTTAGCATCACAAGTCTCCTATTAGTCTCATCATATCCTCTATCCATATTTGTTTCTCCTACCCCCTTTCTGTTTTTAATTTCCTGTCCTTCCCCTAGGCCTCAGGCCCTCGATCAATCAGTTTCATCTAGTGTCTGTTTGATAAGCTGCAGGACGGTGTTATAAGTTTCAGTTTGTCTGCTAGCCCCCAGATCACTGTCTAAATATACTAAGACCTAAAAATCACTTGGCAATGCTACTGGTTGAATCTCCAATATAATTACGCACTGGGATATACTTGAATTGAAAACAAACAGGTAATATTTTTTATTGATACACTCCCTTGAGTCAAGGACTCAAATTTTAAAACCAAATATACCTACAAGGAGGGTCATTTATAGGGTATTTATTCATTAATTCAAACTGCCTTCACGATCTTTGAAAAAACCCATAGGACCCAGAGTACATGTATATTCCTCAAAACAGTATGTTTTAACATAATTACAGAATGTAAAGGATCTCAATTAGTCAAACTCAACTCATGAATATTCATAAAGTTTTACATGTCTTTTTGCCCAGAGACTATCAGGACCTGACAAGTCATTTTCTCTTCCCTTTCTTTATACAAAATGAACTTATTAACAGTGATTACAATGATTAGAAGTGAAATGTTTAACAGAGTTGACATTTAGGTGCTTGTAATTAGGTTTGAAAGTGACCATATTACTGAGATGGATAGGAGAAGTGACTGTGTCACTTTCTCTTGTTCCAGTGGGCACAGTTCCATGGGCAATGGTATGTCACCAGAGGGAGGTTAAAAGTCCATAAAGTTTAAAATAGGATCCAGTAGAAGTCTTGCAGAGAGCCATCAATTTTCAAAATCATAGACTTTGAGCATGCTCCGATTTATGTTGTCTCTGTACAAGCTGGGAATTATTCTTTGCCCATAAATCAACTAAGTGTGTTTATATGTCAATGTATTTTTCCTTTTACTCCCTTTAGTTACAACTATATGTAGATTTGCATGTATTTTTTATTTTTCCTTTGGCCTCTAGAAGAGATTGATTGCTGCTAAGGTGTTATTATGTAAGGAGTGTTTCTAATCTAGTGTGTTCATTCTGTGTACCAGAATCCTAAGGGCAATTTTCAGTTGCCCTATGATTTAAGCACCTGTTTTTAAAAATAATAGAATGAATCTTTACTAAATCTTAAACCACAAAGAGGTAGCTGTGTGTTGAGAACTCCATGTGCTTTACTTAGGTTTAATTACAAATGAACACTGGTTCCAACTTCATCATCCAATCCAATCCTTTCTTAAATTGGTGACATTCTTAGGTAAATTTGGCTAAAGAGATTGACTTTGGCCTCTGTAAGTTTCAGTCCTTTTCTTTGATTTTTCTGGCACTGCTTTGCTCCCTCACTAAAACATGGGTTCTCTAAAGGCAGGACTTCTATTTTGTTTACTTCTGAACTTCCTGTTCCTGGATGGTGGTAAATCTTATCTGTGTGAACAATCTCTCTTCTATGATGGTAGTAATCTGGGTTTTTCTGTGTGATTGGCACACATTTGCTTTTATGTAGCCTACAAATAAATTTGCATATATAAATTAAATATGTATAAGCACACATACACCTAGTATATTGCCTCTTTTTTTTTTTTTTACTAACATTCCAACATTGTGTTTATTCTAACTTTAAGGAGAAATTTAGTTCTGCATAGTAGGAAAATTTTTGACCTAAAAATAATTCCCACAACTCAGCAGATGATAGTATGGGGCAAGATAATCTACCTCTTTGAGCTTGAATTTTCTCACTTGTAAACATTTTTAAATTAATTAATTAATTATTTTTAATGAAGTATAGTTGATTTACAAGGTTGTGTTAGTTTCAGGTATACAGCAAAGTGATTCACTTATACATACATATATATCTATTTTTTTCAGATTCTTTTCCCTTATAGGTTATTAAACTATAATGCCTATCTCACAAGTTGTTGTGAGATTTTAACATGGTAATATACATGAAGTGTATAGTATAATGTTTGGTATCTAGTACATGCTCAATAAATATTATCAAAATGGTAGAGTTTATCTTATTCTCTCTTTGAGATTTAGATGCATGGAACATGACAATTACAAGGTTACAGAATTGCTTGGTGGCAAATGGAGAAGCCCTGGCCAGAGTTACTGACTGTGAGATCTTACATGAATGGCAAAGCCTAATCAGCCATAGTGTAATTGAATTGCTTATTTTGGCTTTATTTAACAATCAGTTCTGCACAATTAGTTACTATCAATCTATTCAAAATTAATGGAGCTCCTTCTAGTGAAAGACTATTAGGCAGGCTATGCCTTTATTATTTAAAATGCTATAGTGTAGTTTAATGTAATTTCTAAATCAAGATGCCTTCCCCAAAACCCAAACTTAAAATATTGGTTAAAAAAATCAGTTGTGTCAAAGCAAGCAAAATGTCTCTGCATGTCAATACCCTGGTTTCTCTGAGTTCTAGGTTTTAGGCATTAGTTAAATGCCACTTACTCCTTAGTTATTTTATCAGGAATATAGGACTACATGGGCATATGGAAAAGAGTAATAGAATTATCTTTGCACATTTATTCAAAATGCCCCATACAGTTGCTTCAAAGTTTCAAAACATGCTGGTGTCAAGTCTACAATTCTCTGAAAATTCAATGAAAAAAATGCTGGAAAAATCTCAGCTCCTTGCTTGATGCACTACCAAGTTGTGTCCCACAAGTTCTCTAGGTTCTAGGGAGAAGACTTGGATTCAGGGCCCATGTCGCCAATGCTGGGGGCTGCTGGAGCTCAATGGTGGTCCCTTCTGACAGGCATGCCTTTTCAGTTCACCACGGTCCACCCTGGACCCACTTCTGCCATTTCTGACGAGCTTCTTTGCCCCTGAGACACTAGATTTGGGGATTCGGCATTTACCTCCACAGAGTGGAACAAAGTGACCTTACACATAAGAGGAAGTGCAACTTATTCAAAAGGTGAGATTCTACAGAGTTGCTGCATGAAGATAACGGGACATTCACCAAGGCAAGGTGGATGATACAGCAAGTGGGCACCTGGATGGAAGAGAAAGAGTGTAGTATAAAGGAATCAAGGACTGTGGGTGGCTTTAGGAGAAGTTCCAATGCTAACAGCGGTCATAGGTTTGAGAGATTGATCCCTAGACCATTATTTCTAAATAAATCATGTCTTAATCATTTGTTAAGGGTGGAATGCATGAACTGAGGAAGACAAACACCTTATTTTTTTCTGCCTGTTGCTTATATCTAGCCCCTCTCTATGCCTTATTTTTATCATTTACTTTTGTAATGCTGCTAGCAGTTTATTAGTAGTTTTATTTGACAAATATTTGTATAGCACTAACTATATACGGAGCACTACTCTAAGAATTTTACAAATGGTAACTCAGTGGTTCTCAGCCAGGGGCAACATCTGGAAATAATTTTGGTTGTCACAATTTGAGACGGGGTATCATTACTTCATCTAGTGGGTAAAAGTCAGAGATGATGCTAAACATTCTGTAATGCACAGGACAGCCGCTCTCCCCAAACCAAGAATTAATCTGGCCAAAAATATCAATAGCACCAGTGTTGAAAAAGCCTCTGTTAATTCCTTAATCCTTATAACAGCCCTATAGAGTAGGTGCTGTTCTTATCCTCATTTTACAGATAAGGAAAGTGAGAGACAGAGAGGTTAACTAAATGGCTCAAGGTCACACAGCTGATGAGTGGCAAGGTTGGTGTGTAAGACTAAGCAGTCTGTGTCTAAAATCCATGCTCTACCAACACACAAAGCTATCTCTCTCTACGGTTTTTATGCAAAGTATTTTTACTCTTTTGAAATCTCACCAAGAAAGGCCATAGTTCATCTCATCCCATTTCCTTACCTCCAGACCACAGAGCTTAGACAATACTGGCTTTGCTCCATGTTACCCATCCCTTCAATGGATGCTTTGTTATTCCACTGGTGTGGGTATGTCAGGTGCAGGGAAGTTACCCCTCCCCTAAACTGGTCTCAGGTCACAGAGCATCTTTAACCCTACTCAGGGATTATTCAATCCTGTGGTCTCTTTATCTTCTTCTTCATGACTTCTAGCCTTTTGACTATTTTAGAGCTAATTTATGTAGGTTTCAGAAGGTAGGTAATGGATAATGAAATTCAAATGAACCTATTTTGTGACAAGTTAGCATCCCTGAAGAAGGTGTGAGTACACAGTTTGGAAAATTATGAATAAAATTAAAATCAGCTCACTATCTGTGCATTCTTTATAATAAGACTTTTTAGGTCCTTATCTTTCTTTTTATACTCTAAGTTAAGTATAAATGTGTTATTTAATCATTGCAAAAATTTATAAGAAATTGCATGATAAATCCACCCTTACTTAAAAAAATAAAGTATCTCCTTATGTTATCTCCTTGCCATACTGTGTGTACATTCACTGATGAAACACAGGATTTCTAAGTAATATGTGAATCCTGTCACACAAAAGATCTGAAGGAAAATATATCAAAGTGTATGTTTCCAAAAAGCTACTCTTAAGTTTGTAAAACACTTGGTGTCCATCAAACAACATGTGGGTGGACAGCCTTGCCCTCAGTAAATGAGACACAGTGGGTAATAATTAGGGTTCTAACTTTCCTCTACAATGTTGGTTCAATATGTATGTTGGGAAACCATGTTACTTCAACTGCCTGGATCTTCGGAGGCCATGTCACAGTTGGCCTGTGCCCTGGAATCACCCAATGTGACATGCTGAAAATGAATACAACTCCCTTTTCTTTATACCTCTCATTTCCATGCAAGTGTCATTACCAACCCAGGCTGTGGGCATGGATGCTGAAGGGACTATATATACACAGGGAAACAGAAGAGAGAGGAAAGGAAGGAAACCAATGAGAGGAAATGGACCAAGGCTTGAGTCCTCCAGCATTCAGAAGGAAGAGGGAATCAGTCAAGAAGAAAAAGAAGTCAGTAGGATAGAAGAAAAACTAGGTGGGTGCTGTCTTCCAAGGGCCAAGGGAAGAAGTGTGCCCAAGTGGAGAAAGTAAACAACTGTGTCAAATATTGTGGGAGAGACTAAGAGAGGCTGGGAGTGGACCATTGGATTTGGCAACATAGACACCACTGAAAACACTGACAATAGAGCCTGAGGACATTTTCTGTTATGGAAAGATATTCCAGAGCAAAAGAGAGACTCAGGAACAGTCTCAGCATCCTGGTCAAGAAGGGCTTCCTTGTTCTTTCAAACTCTTTGCCAGCCTGCATCTGAGACCAGCCCCTGCTCCTGGTGTCAGAGGTGATGCCAGGGTAGGAGGGTCCCAAGACCAGGCAGAACAGGGAGACTTGTTGACCTAGGGTGGCCAGAAGCAAAGTAATTCATGGGGAGAACTAACTCCATGACTGGGGAACTAGGCCCGAGCACCAGTTAGCAGTGCATCTATGTGTAAGTCTGTCCCCATCCCCTTCGCACCTGTGGTTAAAAGTGGTCACCTGCTTCCTGTCCCTGAGCACATCTAACACCACCATTTCCAAGCTGCACTGGATTCCATTCCTTCTCACCTTCTCAAGGCTTCTGCTCTTTCCTTCTTTTATCACCTGTCTCTCTCTCATCTCTCTCTCTCACCTGTCTCATCTCTTCCAGGCTAATGTTACCAGCATACAAACAAGCTGCATTATCTCCAATCTAAACTACAAAATAAAACAAGCAGAACTCACTTCCCCCCAGGGGCCCCGCTAACTCTTGTCCATTCATTTGCTCCCCTTTACAGCAAAAACCCCTCCAAAGAGGTTCTATGCTCACTGTGTCCTCTTCCCCATCGCCCTGCATCTGCTCACCCCAATCCAGAGTTTGTCCACAAGACTCCACGGAAACAACTCTGGTTAAGTTTTCATCACCTCTGACAGGAGGAGCAGGGGCTGACATAGAGTGAGAGAGCCGGGGGCCCTTCCCATCCGTGAGGACCACACTCTGTTCCTGTGTCTTGTTCTGTGATATCTTCCCCACAACACGAAATGTCCCCAGGCCAGGTCTTCAGTGTCTTCTTGGGAGTCTAAGCTGATAATTGGGGAAAATGAATTTTGTCTTTGCTTCCCTTTGAGAATTAGGACTTTGAAACCAGCCGCTGTTGGTCTCTGTTCACATTTTGCTGCAGAGGAAAAAATAGAAAACATTGAATGTGGTCGTTGCCCTTCAAACATTGAAACTTGCTACCTACAGACCATCATTCTTCATTCAGGCCAGACCTGTGGCAAATGATAGAATTACTAAGTCTTTATCAACAGTCATTCTGAGGCCAAAATTCTAATTCTCCTCTGTGCTGTGTATCTCTGCTAATGGGCATGTGTGTACAGAAGCACCATGACCCTCATTTGGGAGAACTTGCCAGAGGCCAGGATGCTGGTCTGCTTCTCTGTTGACTGGGGAAAACTTGTCCTATCAAAGCTTTCCTCCAAATATAGTTATAACGTAACCTACATCATTCTGAGTGCAGGTCTCCATTTATTCAGTAGAAGTAGGCTAAAGAATTCCATTGTATGACTGTGAAAATGTACAGATAGGGAAAGAGCTTCTACCCTCCCCCCAAACCAAACTCAAACTGTCTTAGAAAATGGTCTGCTAACTCCCAGTGAGGGATCCTGTGCAATAGGCGTTCTCATTGCTGAATTTATTTGGAAATTTTAAAAATCCCTTTTGAATGGAAATATTAACAAACAGTTTCCTAAGCATTTTTTTAAATTTCAATTTATTTTTAGGAAGTGATAATTTCTTGTTCCCAGGCAACATCAAATTGAGCTAAAGGTACAGTGTCAAATGAGAGAGGTTTTGAGATCCTAGCATTGGATCTATTCTAATGTACTTGGAAAGAATGAAGAATGCTGTTCTGTGCTGAGGGGTCTGTGAGCCACTCTGGTGTCTGAGGAGGTCAGCATTAGCCACATAGAATAACAACCCAGTGTATCGGGTCTGGGCCATAATGAGCTGAATAGGACTAGAAAGTGAAAGCACCAGAAACAAAACAAAACAATAAAAAAGGTGGCTCATAAATGAGCAAGGAGAGAAAGGCAGAAAAGATACAGCAGAAAAATATCGGGTAGAATCAGGCGACCTGGTTTAGCTCCCAGCTGTGTGACTGTGGAAATTACACTCTGAGCCTTGGCGCTCTGATCTCTAAACTGCGGGTATTAATACTGTGCCTGTTCACCACCTCCCTGCGTTGCTTCACAAATGCAGGCTAGGTTCGTGTCCCACCACGGGGAACACTCCTACCGTGGTAAAACGTCATGGGTCACAACTTCCCATGCATGATATCCGGCAAGGTACCCAGCGCCTTTTCCCCTTACTTTCATCTCTAAAATGAGGAAAACAATAGGATCCGCCTCTTAGGACGGCTCTGAGCATTAAAGGACTGGATTCTTACAAATGGTTGCAGTGGTGCCCGGCACACAGTGAGAGTTGGGTGTTGACTGCAGTATCGCTCCTGACCCTCCACCAATGATGGGGAAGAAGACAGATTTGCCCTTGCATTTGTCTCAGTTTGCGGTGGAGCTGTCATCCATGCAGGCAACTTCATATACTTGTTTTAAGGATCAAGCGACAGAATAAAGGGGAAAATGCTCTACAAGTTAAGTTCTTTACAAATACAAGGCATTTTTTTATTTGAATTCAGCACACCCCCAAGGAAGAAAAAAGACTTTAATGATGTGCATTCAACTAAATAATGCAGAATTTAATTAGTTTAAACTGTGGGATTCGGTATGAAAGACTTTTTAGGTGGGCTGTAGCATTGCTTTTAGAAAATAATGAGTCCATTTTAGGGTATGAAATGAGTTCCTAATGCCTTCAGGAATGAATGCACCCCCTGAAGAGCCCTCCTTAGGACTGGCTTGGCACTAGGGCAAAGAGAGTTCCGTGTTATCCAGACAACTATTGGCCCTTCCAATAAACCACCTTGGGCTGTGTAGAAATAGCTGCGCATTGGGTGAATTCCTCTTATTTGTTATTAATTTCCTTTCTACTTTTTCATCAGTTTAACCCTTTCAATGTTTTATTTATGTAAAGTGTTTGAGTGTTGTCCAGTGTACTTTTTCTATTCATCTAGACTGGCACAAGAAATTATTTTTTTTAATGTAAATTGATTCAAACGTTTGTACACTGTATGTCCATTATTGGCCTGACAGCTGAACTCTTTGATCTCTTGACAGTTTAAATATTAATGTAGACTTTCAATAGCATCGTATTTGTTACATCCAATACCATCAAAAGGGAAATGGATGCCCTTCAAATAGCTAGCATTTGATAATGTGCATTTTCTGAAGTGCTCAAAAGAGATGTTCCCAAGGGAAAGGGACATCTGAAATACTTGCCATAACTTTTTGTCCACCACAGGACTTCTTCTCCATTCCTAGAAAAAGTAAGTCTAATTTCATGGAAGTTTCTAGCCACCTAACTGTTCCTAGATGTAGACAATTTGGGGAATGATGGGTGGAGCTTGAATTAAGCAACACTTTTCATTGAAATAAAATCTCTAGCACTTCAAGACTGATCCACTTTCAGAAAATAATGGGCCCCAAGTTTTATCCCGTCATCATGAAGGGTAAACTTAGATGGAAGTTATTAAATCAGTATTATATTTTTGATAGATTTTAAATGCCCAGATGGTCTTAAAAGTAAAATATATTAGAAAATACCAATGTAAGCTAATTTTTGTCCATGTTTAAAATCCCAAGCTTTAGGTAACATTCATTAAATTTTGTATTCTACATTTTTTAATGAGGGATAAGTAGTAATAGGATAAACCCCAAGAATTTTTAGAGACAATTAAATTGGTAAAATGTGAAACAGGGATAGTGATAAAGAACAAATTTAGAGCAGAAAAGCCAAGAATTATCTAGTAATATTAGGTTTGTCATAGCTTATCTTTATACAAAATGGTAGATCAAGAAAGTTTTTCCAAGAGGAAATTTTAAGAATAAATTTGCAATGTCATGCTTTGGAGTTAGTTGGACCTGGGATTGAATCCTTTTTCTAACACTTATTGGTGTCAACCATGGACAAATGATTTAAACAAAGCTCTGTGTTTGCTCTGGAGATAGTGTATATGAATACCTACCTTTTAGAACTGAGAGGGAAGAATGTAATAATATAATTTATGAAAAGTAGCTGGTTCATAGAAAATACATACAGTATATAATTACATATGCGGTTGTGCATTTTGTGTGTATGAGTGTGTATTTTTGTGGGTGTGGGTATATGTACTTTTTCCCCCCTTACGTATAGAGAAAGTGAGACCCTGACTCGCAAATTTACTTTCCTAGGAACACATAGCTCTTCAATAGCATAATAAGGTTCGAATCCAAGACAGATCTTCTAAAGTTCCTTCTAGTTAATGTGATCTTCATAAACATCAGTAAATCAGCAGAACCCTCTAATGCTCCATTCTGAAAACAATCAAATTGCTCTAATTATTTCTATATCTGATTAAGTACTATAATGAAAACAAATATATATATATATATATATATATATATATATGCATGTGTGTTAGCATTCAAGTGAAATAAACACAAACGAGCATGATAGAAAACTGAGGAAGTATTCAAGATGCTAAAACTGGAAGAAAGCAAATTAACTCAGGAAGCAGGTAAAACATAAGCACAGGAGACAACCTGCTGGGTCTTTATTTAGTATTAGTGAGTGGGAGAGAAATATCTATTCCATTCACAGTGTAAACCAAACCTTGTAATAGACATCAAAATATTAGCATATCCAAAACTTTGATTCATCACTCTAGGTTTTACTTTACTTTCACCCATCTTTTGCTAAACTTACGTGTTTTGCTAGGCAGTAATAATGATCATTAATAATACCTCTTCCTGAAATTCTTCCAAGGTTTGTTTGAAGCCAGCAGTCTCTGCTATATACCAATTCCCTTATGAATTGGTAGAAATGCAAATATAGTGCCACTAATAATAACACATGCACACACACTTTCTCTTCTAGTCCATATGAGAGATAAATAATTAAGCTATAATCTTTGATTTCAAGATGTTTATAATGCAGTTTGGGACAATGTTGTTTAGGATTAGGTTACTTTATGAGTGAGAGAAAACTCAAAACATAGCAGCTTAAACAAGGGTATGTGTTTCCTAGTACTGCTGTACAACATTGTCACAAACTTCATGACTGTAAACAATGGAATTTTATTCTCTCACAGTTCTGAAGGCCAGAGGTCCAAAATCTAGGTGTTGGCAGAGCCATGCTCTTTCTAGAGGTTCTAACAGAGATTCCTTTCCTACCTCTTCCAACTTGTGGTGGCCTCCAGCATTCCTTGCAGCTAGATCATTCCAATTTCTGCCTGTCTTCACCTCCCCTTCTCTTCCATGTCTCCGAGCCTTCTCTTCCATGGTCTGTGTATCTCTCCTCTGTGTGTTTGCAATGAGAACACTTATAGTTGAATTTAGGGCCCACCTGGACCATTTGAGATGATCTCATTTCTAATTATATTTGCAAAGACTCTTTCTCCAAATAAGGTTACATTCACAGGTTCCAGGGATAAGGATGTGGACCTATCTTTTGGGGGGTCATAATTCAACCCAGTACAACCAGATTGAAGTTTATTTCTCTCTTGTAAAATCTAGGCAAAGAGTTAAAGGCTGATATGACTCTCCACAGTGTGTCAGCAACCCAGGCTCTTGCTATTCGGTTTCCCTGCTAGAAGCAGCTGCCTTATAATCCAAGATGGTAGCTCAAGCCATCACATCTGATGTGGAGCCAGTAGAAGGAGAAATAGGGTTCATGAAAGAGTTTTCCAAGTGAGTTGCTGAACCACTGCCCCGATGACCTTATTATGTAATTATAAACTCTATATTTTAGTACTTGATAAATGAAACTAGCTTTTCTGAAACATATGTTTATTAAAGGATATTGAGCCATGTAGAGCAACATATCATAGAGGACTGTAATAGAGTCCAGAAGAGGGGTGATCGCTGCAGCTTAGGTGGTCCAGAAAGAGCTGGTTACTCATCATTTTAAGGATTGGTGAGATTTGTCAGTGTGGGGAAAATGCACTTCCAGATGACTTCAAGACTTGCTTGATCTTTCTTAACCATAAAATTCAACCACTTGGATTTTTGTAATTACTTGTTACCTGTAACTACTTAGACTGTTCATTAGGGACAAAAATATACCATTCTTAGAAGAATCCAAGGTTGCACCACTCACCTCTTAGGTTCTGCAATGCTGCTGATGGAGTTTAGCTAGGAAAGGAGAACCAGAAGAAACCTAAGATTTACCTAAGAAACAAGGCATAATCTGAGAGACAAAAAAAAAAAAAAAAACCAGACAGATCTGGAAAGTAAGAAAAGATGTGAGGGGGTCAAAATTTTGAGGGGGGAGGTAGAAAAGAGTTAGGGGCAGCTGTTGTTATTTTTTTAAAATGCTGTCCACTTCCTGTTGGTAACACATCTGTTGCCACTTTAAGAGAATTCAGAGCAGATATAGTATTATTGAAGGCTTTGGAGTAGCACTGTAAAGAGCGAGGCTTAAAGCAGGACAAGATGGCATGGGGGGAAATATTCACACCTCTAAGATAAAAACAACAGCAACAAAACTCAACAAACTCTACATAGTTCATATCTCCATTATATTCACTCAAGACTATCTTGAATGTAGATAATCACTTTTACTCAAGGTAGACACCCTTGAGAACCTGGGTACTAAGCTAGCCACAGAAGCATTCACTCCCTTAAAATCTCAGAACTATGGGTAAGACACAGAAGACACACATACAGCATTAGATATTGGTTGTTTACATGTTATTTTCAATAGTATTCTACTTCTATTGCTTTAAAACTATTGTGCACAGTTTGCAAATAACCATCAGGAGTATTTTTCCATAAATTATTTTTCCCTGTGCTGAAAGGAGCACAGGCAATTCCCTACTAGAGTCAGAGACACGAGGTGTTTACTTGCTACATAGCGCCATCTGGTGGCAAATGCTGCAAATTTCAGACACAGGATCCCTGGGTTCCAGAGAGACTCCCAAAGTCGCAAACCTTGAGGTATCCACCCAATGGAAAATGAGTAAATACACTGTCTTTAGGAACGTTTGTCAAAGTTGGAGATCAAGTTATTTGTTAATTATTCTCATTGATATTTCTAATATCTATAGTTAATAGATTCTCAATAAAAATGAAGTGCTTTATGTACAAACTGATTCTTAATAGTAACAATTCTCAAACAGCATAACGCTGTCATTTTCAAAGTCCTATTCTTACTCGATGCACAAGAGGAGTATGAATATTATGCCTTTCTCACAAATATAAAATGAAGCTCATGTAGGTTAGAGAAATTGCTCAAGCTCAAAAATTTGAAAAAAATGGTGCTGCTGAAGCTCAAATAAAGACTCTGTCACTAATCTGTGTGTTGTCTTCACAATGATCCTGTTTCCCTCTGCTTAGAATGAAATGAAGCAGGTTTGGGTGAAGCTAGATTGAAACTTTAGCTTTAGCAGGAAGTGGTCTTTTGAATTAGGTGGCACTTTATAAAGCAGTAGTCTCTCCTGATAGCATCTGAAGAAAGGCTCAGGAAACCTTGGTGGAAATGGCAGTGCATTCCTAAAGTTTGGTGCATATTGTTTTTTTCTTGTTTTCTCCCCAGACCTTGTATTTACATATACACAACACCATCTCTTCATGTTTTGCTCTGCTGCCCTGTCTTGAGATTTACTGTTTATAATCTTTTCATCAAAAGCACCACCTACTTCTCAGCAGACCTTCAGGTGGCCCTTCACTGCCTCCTAGTAGATATATTTCTTTCAGAGTTAATCAAAGGGTGATATTTAAAGTGGCATCTCTTAGTGGGCATCTAGATGACTTATGCCATTCATATCAATGAGACCTTTCCAACTCTAATATCTGTTCCAGTGATCTGTGGAGTACAGCCTTGAAATTTAATTATGGTGATGTTTCAGAGGCTGAGGGACAGCTTTAAGCATCTTGCTTTAAAATCATTAGACAGTCCCAGGTCTCAGTGCTGTAAACGACTGAAGACCAGTCTACTTCATGTCTTACCTTCATCATGATCTGTAGGTATAAGCTTACATTTCTCAGACCCTGTCAGGAAGTTTTTTATCCTTTGACTATGATATTTCACCTTGTGAAAAACTATTGAAACTTAAGGCTATTTTTTAAGAAGGCTATGTAAGTCTATGGATATCATCCTGATTCTGGCAGTAAGTATTTTGGTCATTGCTATACAGTTGCTTTCATTCTTAGACTTGGGCAATGAGTTCTGGAGCCATTTCAGGAGCAAAACTGAGACTTATTAATGTTGTATTCATCTAAAATAACCTCCTGGGAAAAATAGTAAATATGCATTTTATAATGCCTAATCTTTATTGGTTCATCAAAGCCATTTAAAAATTTATTTCAGAATGTATTTCAAAATGCAGAACATTTTCTTTCCTACAGTTATCAGACCACTGAAAACCTCAAATTTCCTCTTTTCTTTAAGCCATTTATTATCAGCAGCAATAAGGATTTTGGAGTTAGAACTTAGGTAGCAATTTTGGGATGATATATTAGCCCTTCTTCAGCTGTGTTTGCTCTAGAGAGCTGATTAATATAAATGTCAGTTTATTTGTAAACTAGGAGTATGTAACACAGAAAAGAAGACAGAAAAGAACTGATACTGCCATTTCCAGAGCCTCCTTTTAGACCCTAAATGAATTTTAGTTGGGCCAATAAACATTAGAATTAATATTGACTAAAAT
Organism: Balaenoptera ricei; assembly: GCF_028023285.1. Taxonomy (NCBI): domain Eukaryota; kingdom Metazoa; phylum Chordata; class Mammalia; order Artiodactyla; family Balaenopteridae; genus Balaenoptera; species Balaenoptera ricei. The sequence continues at coordinate 32,680,093 of NC_082643.1, forward strand.
GACAGAAAACACAGTGGTATCAATCTCTTTTCAAGGTTAAGAAGTTGCTTATTCTGTTTCAAGAGCTCAGCATACAAATACAGTTTACAAGGAATTTTAAACTGATCACTAAAACATGTATATCTTCAACTGTTAAATCAAAAGGGAGCCTGTGGTGTTGATCACGCCCAATAATCACTCTTTAATATCACTGGGGAGATAGCAGCATGATGAAAAGGATAAGGACGGTATAAATCAACTGAAGAAATTCTGAGCCAAAGACCTTCATTTTTAAAAGGCAGAGATTAAAATCACCAAGCTAATAATATCTGCTCAAGGATCTAGAAATGTCAGCCAAAAATATGGAAAATGTATCCCCCAAGAGGCAGCTTTACCCAGGTCGGTTTATAAATAATAGTTATCTACTGAAAACAGACCATTAAGCTTGCTGTTTAGCTTAAAGGTAGTATTTAGTTAGAATTCTATATATGGAATATCTTACTCATATATTAATATTCATATCTAGTGGATAGGAAAAGAAATAAACATTGCAAATGGATTTTGCATGAGTTTCATAGCTGTTTCCTAACATCTGGCATTCACTTCTCTGCTCTCAATAATACTACTTTGCAAATATCTTCCCCAACCCAAGACCCTCAATAGGTCCTCTTTGTCAGTGGGGTACCTCAGATATTGATATTACCTAAGATAATATCAATACCTGAGATATTGATATTATCTATTGACTGGGCAGTCATTCCCAATAGATTGGTTAAAGAACAAAATAGTATATTAGTAATTTTTATGTCTCAGGGCCTAGAGATTTTTATGTCTGTCAGGTTTTTATGTCTGTCATAAATTTCTATGTCTGTCAGGTTCCTGACAAAAAGCAAGTACTCAATACTAATTGCTGAACTTTATTTAATTCTCTCATTATAACTGTCTCAACATAAACATATCTTGAACCCAGCTGATCAGCTGACATCCCCAGACACTGAAAATCCCCTCCTTTGTGCTTTGGCTTATACCCTGTGTCCTTCTAGGAGGTTCTGATTCTTCTTTACCTTTTCACTCTTTCCTTTTTTTATAAGATATAGTCTATGAGACATTGTTTCCCAGAAAACACAAACTTTTCTCTCCTTTCCCTTCCTGAGGCATTTACTATTTCCCCCAATTCTCCTAGTTCTTATTAGTACACGTTATCTTGTATCATTAGTTATGTTTTTAATTCACAATCACAATTCCTAATCAAGGTTGAGTCTTTTCAAGAACAGGAGTCATATCATGGATTTTGTCACATAGCAGTTACCCAGAGCATTGCATTAGCACACCCCGGTGCTCAGTAAATTTGAGTTTAAAGAACGCTGGTTCAAAGCTAGTCTAATGATACGATAGCATAATAAAAATGAAGCCCAGTGCCAACAGCACAAGTGTAAACTATGAACAGTGTCGGTGATAAATTGTGTGAAAGTTCAAGCTGAAACATGTAATGCACCGTGATTTGATAAAATTAATTTTTAAAGATGATTTGAACCATTAATTTTTAAAGATGATTTGAATTAATTTTTAAAGATTATTTGAAAAAGTTGTGTAAAACTCCTACTCATCATTCAAGAGGTAGGGAAAAAAACGCCACTTTCTCCGGGAAGACTTTCCTTATCCAGTCCCCTCCCCTCCCCAGCCAAACTAGAAGCAATGATTTCCTGAGATAAATACCCAAAACATGGTATTTATTTCTCAAGCATTTTTTTTTCTCAACCACACTGGGGTACTTATCATCTCCACTTTGGAACTGAACAGAATATATTTTGTCCTCTTCTAAACCATAAGGTATTTGAGGAAAGGGGGATCAAGTTTAATTTATTTTTGAAATGCTCCCAACATTTAGAGCATGATTTACCTATAGAAAGGTCCCAGTGTATGCATGCATGCCTACATGAGTGAATAAGGTCCATGTCATTAATACAAGGGCATTCAAGTTAAAATTCTGTATCTGGATACTAACAACCAATTCTTGAGTCTTAGACGCATACTTTTTAATTATAATGTTTCTGAAGTCAGAATACTTCTTACTTTTGATATGTACATTTAATATTGTCACTGTTGATTGTGTTGGGGGGAAGCAGTTATTAATCAATATCACATCTTAGAACGAGTAGCATCTTTGAATTGAGAAACTAGAATACAGGTCAAAACTTCTAACTTCAAGATCAGTTACTGGGTTCACATGTGTCCATGAGAGAGTGCATGGTTAAATGTGAGAAAAAGAAATTTTCATCCTTCCAGCGAGGTGTACAATTTTTGCTCTATGCTTGCATGCCTGGAGTGAAACTAGTAAGTATTTGCTTTGACTAGATGACGTACTGATCTCTGAAAAACTCCAAGTAAGTGTTTAAAAGAGAGCTACCCACCTGTTCACCGTTCTTCCTGCATTATTTTGTCCTCAGATGTGAATCTGTTAATTTCCCAGGCCCCTAGTATCACTGTGATTCATGCCCATCTTTAAGTATAGTTGCATCACTTAATAAGCCCTGCCATTCCTTTCTGTCTTCATTCATCTTTTGCCTGGACTTTCTCATTCACAATAAACACTGGTTACTTCGGATATGTAAAATCATGGGTCCACAGCCAAACAACAGTTTGTAAATTAAATCCTTGTTTACAAAGAGGTCCAGGAAGGAACAGGAAATGTGCATCACATAGTGTACCTAGAATTCTACTACTAGAAACACATTCCCTGGCACTAGATGTGCTGACAGTATGATGTGAGCACAATTTTAATCACAAGAGCAGGAGGCTGAGCTACCTGCTTGGCAGGGCAGGAAATAATCAAGAATAGAGATTATGACATAGCATGAGTGTGTTTCGTGTTTGGTAATTGCAATCATTGTTGCTTTTGTTGTAGTCATCCATTTACAATGCTTGGTGTCAGTCTATTTATCTCTTGTAAAAATAAAATACAGTGTGTGTGTGTGAAAAACAAAAAAAAAGAATAGAGAACCCTCTCTGATCCCCTGCTGCCTACTTTGGGATTATCCATAAGGTTTACAAAAGTGAATAGAAGAGAGACTTCACACACTGCATTAATTTTGGATAATGGCCAGGGCAGCCACTTAAGTATATATATTCAGAAAGTCTCTGATAGAACAAGAGGACATTCTTATTTCTTAGGAATATATGTGGAAAATGCTGTTTAGTTTTCCTTTTTCTTTGCAGAGCAGCCCAGCCACTAGGTGTGCATGTTCATGCATCCGGGTAGGGATGAGTAGGCAAATGATAAAGAACATGTATTCAATGGAATTGCATTTTGAAATGTGACGATTACTATAAAAGACTGTAATTGTCCTTGTGAGTCTAAAGAGTTAATATTTTTTTCTAGCATCATTTCATTTTACATCCCAAAGAATCAGATTACTCCCAGAAAAATGGCACTTAAACAGGAAAAATAAAAGGAGGCAAGAAAGGGATTGACAAAAAAAAGAGGCTTGAATGCATAATGAATGCTTTGCAACTCATTGATAGACAACTCTTAAAACAAAGCATTGTTGTGTGAAATGTTCTAGAGAAAAGAACTCAAGAGTTTATCAAATGAGTTACTGGAAAAGAATTTTTTTTTAAATCTGCCAGAAATGTACCAGGCCATTATTGCATCTTATAAATTATTTATTATTCTTAGATATGTCATAAAGTCCAACACAAATAAAGGAAAAACGCTGACAAGACAGAAACATCATTGTGAATATAGAGATAGCTGCTCAAAGCCTTGCAAAAAAAGTTCCAAGAATCTTTGCACCCTGCCTGCCACATTTTCACCATTTAGATATTTTGCTTTCTTGTATTTGAGGGTGTCAGCACTTTCTTTTTCCAACAAGACCACCCATTCCCATCTTTCTTCACATGGCTAAGGTAACAGACCACAAACCCTTTTTGCTGTGCGTGTGTGTGTGTGTGTGCGTGAGACAGAGAGCGCGTGAGAAAGACTTAACCATGAAAAATCAAGTAAAATATAGTGAAGAGAAATCCAGTTTTAAAACCATCTGTTCATATGATCACCTAGTTTATATGCATCTTTGCACGATTTTGCTTGGGACTGCCTTAGCTATTCCAGAGTCTCACTTAATAAAACAGCCAAGTTTACTAAGAAAGACCCTAGTCTTTCATTCTTATGAAGCAGGCTAATGAAACATCATAGAAATAGTTTCATCTTAACACTGGGAAGACCTTAAGTATCTGACTGTAAAATATTTTTCTCTGTATTCACTTTTTTTTTTTTTTTTAACATCTTTACTGGAGTATAATTGCTTTACAATGGTGTGTTAGTTTCTGCTTTATAACAAAGTGAATCCGGTGTACATATACATATGTCCCCATATATCTTCCCTCTTGTGTCTCCCTCCCTCCCACCCTCCCTATCACAACCCTCTAGGTGGTCACAAAGCACCGAGCTGATCTCCCTGTGCTATGCGGCTGCTTCCCACTAGCTATCTATTTTACGTTTGGTATTGTATATATGTCCATGCCACTCTCTCACTTTGTCACAGCTTACCCTTCCCCCTTCCCATATCCTCAAGTCCATTCTCTAGTACGTCTGTGTCTTTATTTCCATCTTGCCCCTAGGTTCTTCATGACCTTTTTTTTTTTTTTTTAGATTCCATATATATGTGTTAGCATACGGTATTTGTTTTTCTGTTTCTGACTTACTTCACTCTGTATGACAGACTCTAGGTCCATCCACCTCACTACAAATAACTCAATTTCGTTTCTTTTTATGGCTGAGAAATATTCACTTTTAAGTGTCTTACAAGAATGAGTATGGTTTAAAGTAAAAGCAGCTATTTCAAAGTTGCCTAGGACTTCCCTGGTGGTGCAGTGGTTAAGAATCCACCTGCCAATGCAGGGGACCCGGGTTTGAGCCCTGGTCCGGGAGGATCCCACATGCCGCTGAGCAACTAAGCCCGTGTGCCACAGCTACTGAGTCCGCGTGTAACTACTACTGAAGCCCACGCGCCCTAGAACCCATGCTTTGCAACAAGAGAAGCCACCACTGCAATGAGAAGCCCGCGCACCGCAATGAAGAGTAGCCCCCGTTCTCCACAACTAGAGAAAGCCCGCACGCAGCAACGAAGACTCAACACAGCCAAAAATAATTAATTTAAAAAAAAAAAGTTGCCTAGTCTCACAAAGACACACCATCATTCACCCCTTACTTTCTTTGCCCATTACTTATTTCAGAATCTGGAAACACATCTTTCTCCCTCATAGCCTTTCCAATGAATTGCTGGAACTATCTCACAAATTCCTTTAGGACAGGTAGACACCTCGTCTTGTATATCTTAGTATCCTCCACGGCACTTCTTCACCAAATGTTTTGCAGGTCACGAGGGTTCCAAAAATACTCGTTGATTTTAATGAGTATGTGTGTGGAGTGGGGGCGTGGAATCTTTCACCTCCCACTGCTGTGTGCTTAGAAACCTCTAGAACACCGCGTATCACACAACTTTAACTGACCTTCATCACCAAGGCAGGTGTACGGGAGGGCACAGCTCTATTCCTTTGTATCTGAGAAATCAAACGAAACAATGTGGGTATTTTCCACTTAACTCGTCATAAGCACAACACTCCTAAGAAGACAACTCGCCTGCTGTTAGCTCCCAGCCAAGCGGCTCAAAATGCCTACTTTCATTTTCTTAATCTTATATCCCAATTAAATGCACTTTTAATATGTATATTTTTCAGAAACATTCCTATAAACTTTGTAAAGGATTGCTCTGGCAATATTCAGATGATATAAATTAAACTATAGATAGTCTAATACCTAGGAAAAAGTAGAAAATTTGAGGCATTGCAATAAGAACTGTCATAATAAGATATAGTGAGGAATACCAAAGAATGCTGAAGTTGCCTGTGAAAGATGTGGAAAAAAGGGAATTGTTTTAATTTTATATTCTTCTTTTGACCACATTCAGGATCTTATAAAAACTAGATTGGTCATTGATTGGGACCGAAGGTCTCTATGACTTTTTTTCCCCCTGGGAAATGTAATTTATTTCCTATGCACTCTTAAGCAGAGATGCTTCCAAAGCAAGATTTTCCCTCCACCACTCTGGATCTCTTATTTTTTCCACTGAGAAAATACATTTATGGTATTCCGTGCAGAGAAGAGTCCTAATTAGTCCCAGGGAAGTCTGCTAAATAGCGGAGAGAAAACTCTGTTGATACTGTGATAAAATAACATCTAGTCTAGTGTTTTACTTCAGACAGAGTTTACAACTTTGGATGAACACTGCATGATTTCCCTAAACCCAGAAGCCTGCTGTGTACAATATAGAGTGAAAATATGGCTGGTAGTGAGGAGGCTTTCCTAATAACAGACTGGAAGATTCTATATATTTCCCTTCTCAGCTACAGCTTATGCTATTATAAAGTGAGGGCAGAGGACTGGAGTATTTCATTTCTCTATCATTTCTTGTATTCCAGGGAGTCAATCTTGGATTCCTCCTTTCTCCAGGGCCCCATCATCAGTCACTCCACAATGACTCCTGATAATGTCTCTGCATCTCTTCCAGCCTCTCTCTTGGTTCAGACCCGCTTCAACACAAAGGTTTCTTAAACATCTTTCCTACTTTTGTCTTTAATGGCTAGTTCATCCTGTACCTCTGGTCTCCTCTAACCATGATTAAATTGCATCAGCTGCAGCTCCAGCAACTTCAAAGAAGCCCCATGATCACAGAAGACAGTTCACCTCTCTGAGCCCATGTCCCTCTTTAGCCAGAGTCTCATCTGTTTTTCATCTGTTCTTTATTGAGAAGTTAGCTATTAGCAGATTCCTATCCCTTCTTTCTGATTAACAGCCCCAAACACTTCTCGTGTTTTGATTCCAGACATAACCCGTTTTTTTTTTTTTTTTGGCCGCACCGTGAGGCTTGTGGGATCTTAGTTCCCCGACCAGTGATTGAACCCGGGCCCTTGGCAGTGAAAACGAGGAGTCCTAACTACTGGACCGCTAGGGAATTCCCACATAACACTTACTGAGGCAATTTTAGCCCCCCTTTCTTTCCTTAGATCACTCTACTGCACAGCGAGCTCCTTCATTCTAAATCTCTATGGCGCTATTGTTTCCACTTGTTTCTCCCTTGCCACTTATTGCCTCAAACCTGCATCTCCCAGTTAGCATACGTGTGGCTTTGGCTAATGCCATAGTCTCCCAGGTCTTCAGTTGTCCCATCTGTTAAATATGAACAACAGATATATGTACTCACAGATGGTTTTGGGTCCCCCAGACGATGTGTACAAAATTCTTTGCACTGTGTTTGGTTCTTAATGGTGACAACTATTATCACCTAGAAAATATGTATATTGCCCTTTTTTGTCATAAGAAGTTTACTCTTTTTAAATTTATTTTATTGAAGTATAATTGATTTATATCACTCCCTCTTGAGAGAGCACCAGAATCACAACTGGCTGCTGGACAATCATCGACAGGAAGACACTGGACTTCACCAAGGAGGATACCCCACATCCAAGGACAGAGGAGAAGCCACAGTGAGACGGTAGGAGGGGCACAATCAGAGTAAAATCAAATCCCATAACTGCTGGGTGGGTGACTCACAGACTGGCGAACACTTATACCACAGAAGTCCACCCACTGGAGTGAAGGTTCTGAGCCCCACGTCAGGCTTCCCAACCTGGGGGTCTGGCAACGGGAGGAGGAATTCATAGAGAATCAGACTTTGAAGCCTAGTGGGAATTGATTGCAGGACTTTGACAGGACTGGGGGAAACAGAGGCCCCACTCTTGGAGGGCGCACATGGAATACTGTGCGCATCAGGACCTGGGGGAAGGAGCAGTGACCCTGGGGGAGACTGAACCAGACCTACCTGCTAGTGTTGGAGGGTCTCCTGCAGAGACGGGGGCTGGCTCTGTTTCACCGTGGGGACAAGGACACTGGCAGCAGAGGTTCTGGGAAGTACTCCTTGGTGTACTGGAAGGCCTCCCAGAGTCTGCCATTAGCCCCACCAAAGAGCCCAGGTAGGCTCCAGTGTTGGGTTGCCTCAGGCAAAACAACCAACAGGGAGGGAACCCAGCCCCACCCATCAACAGTCAAGTGGATTAAAGTTTTACTGAGCTCTGACCCCCACAGTAACAGTCAGCTCTACCCACCACCAGAGCCTCCCATCAAGCCTCTTAGATAGCCTCAACCACCAGAGGGCAGACAGCAGAAGAAAGAACAACTACAATCCTCCAGCCTGTGGAACAAAAACCACATTTACAGAAAGATAGACAAGATGAAAAGGCAGAGGGCTATATACCAGATGAAGGAACAAGAAAAAAACCCCAGAAAAACAACTAAATGAAGTGGAGATAGGCAACCTTCCAGAAAAAGAATTCAGAATAATGATAGTGAAGATGATCCAGGACCTCAGAATAAGAGTGGAGGCAAAGATTGAGAAGATGCAAGATATGATTAACAAAGACCTAGAAGAATTAAAGAACAAACAAACAGAGATGACCAATACAATAACTGAAATGAAAACTACACTAGAAGGAATCAATAGCAGAATAACTGAGGCAGAAGAACGGATAAGTGACCTGGAAGACAGAACGGTGGAATTCACTGCTGCGGAACAGAATAAAGAAAAAAGAATGAAAAGAAATGAAGACAGCCTAAGAGACCTCTGGGACAACATTAAATGCAACAACATTCGCATTATAGGGGTCCCAGAAGGAGAAGAGAGAGAGAAAGGACCAGAGAAAATATTTGAAGAGATTATAGTCGAAAACTTCCCTAACATGGGAAAGGAAATAGCCACCCAAGTCCAGGAAGTGCAGAGAGTCCCATACAGGATAAACCCAAGGAGAAACATGCCGAGACACATAGTAATCAAAGTGGCAAAAATTAAAGACAAAGAAAAATTATTGAAAGCAGCAAGGGAAAAACAACAAATAACATACAAGGGAACTCCCATAAGGTTAACAGCTGATTTCTCAGCAGAAACTCTGCAAGCCAGAAGGGAGTGGCATGATATACTTAAAGCGATGAAAGGGAAGAACCTACAACCAAGATTACTCTACCTGGCAAGGATCTCATTCAGATTTGATGGAGAAATCAAAAGCTTTACAGACAAGCAAAAGCTAAGAGAATTCAGCACCACCAAACCAGCTCTACAACCAATGCTAAAGGAACTTCTCTAAGTGGGAAACACAAGAGAAGAAAAGGACCTACAAAAACAAACCCAAAAGAATTAAGAAAATGGTCATAGGAACATACATATCGATAATTACCTTAAATGTGAATGGATTAAATGCTCCAACCAAAAGACACAGGCTTGCTGAATGGATACAAAAACAAGACCCATATATATGCTGTCTACAAGAGACCCACTTTAGACCTAGGGACTCATACAGACTGAAAGTGAGGGGATGGAAAAAGATATTCCATGCTAATGGAAATCAAAACAAAGCTGTAGTAGCTATACTCATATCAGATAAAATAGACTTTAAAATAAAGAATGTTACAAGAGACAAGGAAGGACACTACATAATGATCAAGGGATCAATCCAAGAAGAAGATATAACAATTATAAATATATATGCACCCAACATAGGAGCACCTCAATTCATAAGGCAACTGCTAACAGCTATAAAAGAGGAAATCGACAGTAACACAATAATAGTGGGGGTCTTTAACACCTCACTTACACCAATGGACAGATCATACAAAATGAAAATAAATAAGGAAACAGAAGTTTTAAATGACACAATAGACAAGATAGATTTAATTGATATTTATAGGACATTCCACCCAAAAAAAGCAGATTACACGTTCTTCTCAAGTGTGCGCGGAACATTCTCCAGGATAGATCACATCTTGGGTCACAAATCAAGCCTCAGTAAATTTAAGAAAATTGAAATCATATCAAGCATCTTTTCTGACCACAACGCTATGAGATTAGAAATGAATTACAGGGAAAAAAACGTAAAAAATACAAACACATGGAGGATAAACAATACGTTACTAAATAACCAAGAGATCACTGAAGAAATCAAAGAGGAAATCAAAAAATACCTAGAGACAAATGGCAATGAAAACATGACGAGTCAAAACCTATGGGATGCAGGAAAAGCAGTTCTAAGAGGGAAGTTTATAGCTATACAAGCCTACCTAAAGAAACAAGAAAAATCTCAAGTAAACAATCTAAACTTACACCTAAAGAAACTAGAGAAAGAAGAACAAATAAAACCCAAAGTTAGCAGAAGGAAAGAAATCATAAAGATCAGATCAGAAATAAATGAAATAGAAACAAAGAAAACAATAGCAAAGATCAATAAAACTAAAACCTGGTTCTTTGAGAAGATAAACAAAATTGATAAGCCATTAGCCAGACTCATCAAGAAAAAGAGGAAGAGGACTCAAATCAATAAAATCAGAAATGAAAAAGGAGAAGTTACAACAGACACCGCAGAAATACAAAGCATCCTAAGAGACTACTACAAGCAACTTTATGCCAATAAAATGGACAACCTGGAAGAAATGGACAGATTCTTAGAAAGGTATAACCTTCCAAGACTGAATCAGGAAGAAACAGAACATATGAACAGACCAATCACAAGGAATGAAATTGAAACTGTGATTAAAAATCTTCCAACAAACAAAAGTCCAGGACCAGATGGCTTCACAGGTGAATTATATCAAACATTTAGAGAAGAGCTAACATCTATCCTTCTCAAACTCTTCCAAAAAATTGCAGAGGAAGGAACACTCCCAAACTCATTCTATGAGGCCACCATCACCCTGATACCAAAACCAGACAAAGACACTACAAAAAAAGAAAATTACAGACCAATATCACTGATGAATATAGATGCAAAAATCCTCAACAAAATACTAGCAAACAGAATCCAACAACACATTAAAAGGATCATACACCACGATCAAGTGGGATTTATCCCAGGGATGCAAAGATTCTTTAATATATGCAAATCAATCAATGTGATACACCATATTAACAAATTGAAGAATAAAAACCATATGATCATCTCAATAGATGCAGAAAAAGCTTTTGACAAAATTCAACACCCAGTTATGATAAAAACTCTCCAGAAAGTGGGCATAGAGGGAACCTACCTCAACATAATAAAGGCCATATATGACAAACCCACAGCAAACATCATTCTCAATGGTGAAAAACTGAAAGCATTTCCTCTAAAATCAGGATTGAGACAAGGATGTCCACTCTCACCACTATTATTCAACATAGTTCTGGAAGTCCTAGCTATGGCAATCAGAGAAGAAAAAGAAATAAAAGGAATACAAATTGGAAAAGAAGAAGTAAAACTGTCACTGTTTGCAGATGACATGATACTATACATAGAGAATCCTAAAACTGCCACCAGAAAACTGCTAGAGCTAATTAATGAATATGGTAAATTTGCAGGATACAAAATTAATGCACAGAAATCTCTTGCATTCCTATACACTAATGATGAAAAATCTGAAAGAGAAATTATGGAAACACTCCCATTTACCATTGCAACAAAAAGAATAAAATACCTAGGAATAAACCTACCTAGGGAGACAAAAGACCTGTATGCAGAAAACTATAAGACACTGATGAAAGAACTTAAAGATGATACCAACAGATGGAGAGATATACCATGTTCTTGGATTGGAAGAATCAACATTGTGAAAATGACTATACTACCCAAAGCAATCTACAGATTCAATGCAATCCCTATCAAATTACCAATGGCATTTTTTATAGTATTATTTTTTTTTTAATTAATTAATTTATTTATTTATTTTTGGCTGTGTTGGGTCTTCGTTTCTGTGCGAGGGCTTTCTCCAGTTGTGGCGAGCGGGGGCCTCTCTTCATCGCGGTGCGCGGGCCTCTCACTGTCGTGGCCTCTCCCGTTGCGGAGCATGAGCTCCAGACGCGCAAGCTCAGTAGTTGTGGCTCACGGGCTTAGTTGCTCCGCGGCATGTGGGACCTTCCCAGGCCAGGGCTTGAACCCGTGTCCTCTGCATTGGCAGGCAGACTCCCAACCACTGCGCCACCAGGGAAGCCCCCAATGGCATTTTTTACGGAGCTAGAACAAATCATCTTAAAATTTGTATGGAGACACAAAAGACCCCGAATAGCCAAAGCAGTCTTGAGGGAAAAAAACGGAGCTGGAGGAATCAGACTCCCTGACTTCAGACTATACTACAAAGCTACACTAATAAAGACAATATGGTACTGGCACAAAAACCAAAACATAGATCAATAGAACAAGATAGAAAGTCCAGAGATAAACCCACGCACCTATGGTCAACTAATCTATGACAAAGGAGGCAAAGATATACAATGGAGAAAAGACAGTCTCTTCAATAAGTGGTGCTGGGAAAACTGGACAGCTACATGTAAAAGAATGAAATTAGAACACTCCCTAACACCATACACAAAAATAAACTCAAAATGGATTCGAGACCTAAATGTAAGACCGGACACTATAAAACTCTTAGAGGAAAACATAGGAAGAACACTGTTTGACATAAATCACAGCAAGATCTTTTTTGATCCACCTCCTAGAGTAATGGAAATAAAAACAAAAATAAACAAATGGGACCTAATGAAACTTAAAAGCTTTTGCACAGCAAAGGAAACCATAAACAAGATGAAAAGACACCCCTCAGAATGGGAGAAAATATTTGCAAACGAATCAACGGACAAAGGATTAATCTCCAAAATATATAAACAGCTCATTCAGCTCAATATTAAAGAAACAACCACCCCAATCCAAAAATGGGCAGAAGACCTAAATAGACATTTCTCCAAAGAAGACATACAGATGGCCACGAAGCACATGAATAGCTGCTCAACATCACTAATTATTAGAGAAATGCAAATCAAAACTACAATGAGGTATCACCTCACACCAGTTAGAATGGGCATCATCAGAAAATCTATAAACAACAAATGCTGTAGAGGGTGTGGGGAAAAGGGAACCCTCTTGCACTGTTGGTGGGAATGTAAATTGATACAGCCACTATGGAGAACAATATGGAGGTTCCTTAAAAAACTAAAAATAGAATTACCATATGACCCAGCAATCCCACTACTGGGCATATACCCAGAGAAAACTGTAATTCAAAAAGACACATGCACCCGAATGTTCATTGCAGCACTATTTACAGTAGCCAGGTCATGGAAGCAACCTAAATGCCCATCAACAGATGAATGGATAAAGAAGAAGTGGTACATATATACAATGGAATATTACTCAGCCATAAAAAGGAACGAAATTGAGTCATTTGTTGAGACGTGGATGGATCTAGAGACTGTCTTACAGACTGAAGTAAGTCAGAAAGAGAAAAACAAATATCATATATTAACGCATGTATGTGGAACCTAGAAAAATGGTACAGATGAGCCGGTTTGCAGGGCAGAAGTTGAGACACAGATGTACAGAACAGACATATGGACACCAAGGGGGGAAAACTGCGGTGGGGTGGGGATGGTGGTGTGCTGAATTGGGCGATTGGGATTGACATGTATACACTGATGTGTATAAAATTGATGACTAATAAGAACCTGCAGTATAAAAAAACAAACAAAACAACTAATACTAAACTTTCATTGGGTTATTTGTATGGAAATATGTTAATATAAATGTTTCAGACATTACATGAAATTTCTAAAAATCTTATATGTTCTGGTATAATGTTATAAGTCATAATCCTAGTTATTACTTTAAAATGTATATCTCAGAAATAACTAATTTTCTTGTCAACTGCATTATTATGAACTTTCATCAAATCTTTAACCATGGTCATTTTTAAGTCTTTTGTCATTTACAGACAGTTCTGGGTGTACTCTGATGCTTTTGCAAATATGTTCCTATAAAAGGCTTTCATCTTCAAGAAATTCATGGAAAAGACTCTGACAAGTACAGGTTTCTGGTAACTGACTGTACTGCTGAACTGAATGAATAAGCATTTTCAGAACTCTAATGGAAAACTGACGAACTCATAAAAGTGCTAACAAAACATCAAGATAAAAAAAATATTAATTACATGGGACTGACTGAACTGATGAGGATGAGTATAATTTTTGTGACTTTCTGTTTGAATTAAAAAAAAATTGATTTATAGTGTTCTGTTCATTTCTGCTATACAGCAAAGTGATTCAGTTATATATAATCACTTAATATATATATCACTTTTTCATATTCTTTTCCATTATGGTTTATCACTGGATGTTGAATATAGTTCCCTGTGCTATACAGTAGGACTTTTTCATTTATCCATTCTCTGTATAATATTTTGCATCTGCCAACCCCAAACTCCAACCCATTCTCCCCACCTTGGCAACCACAAGTCTGTTCTCTATGTCTGTGAGTCTGTTTCTGTTTCAGAGATAGGTTCATTTGTGTCATAGATTAGATTCCACATATAAGTGATATCATACGGTATTTGTCTTTCTCTTTCTGATTGACTTCACTTAGTATGATAATCTCCAGGTCCATTCATGTTGCTGCAAATGGCATGATTTCATTCTTTTCTATGGCTGAGAAGTATTCCACTGTATATATGTACCACATCTTTATCCATTCATCTGTCAATGGACATTTAGGCTGTTTCCATGTCTTGGCTGTTGTGAAGAGTGCTGCTATGAACATAGGGGTGCATGTATAAGAACTTTACTCTCAATTGCAACAGGATACAAGACAAGGAAAAATAAAAGCTACCTAGATGTCTGGGTAGAATGCTTGTGTATACAAACATATGACTGCTCTTCTAATAATAAAGGAAATGACCAAGAGTGTGTAAAAATGGGGAGTGTGAGGTATCTGTTGAAAAAAAAAAAAAAAGACATGGGAAAGATATCATCCTCATTAAGGAATTCTCAAGATTTTTTGATAGAAACAACAGCAAGAAAATCATACTGGGAAAAGATGCTTGGAGGCTTACGGCAACTCATTTCCCCATGCCACAGAGGTGGCCTCCTGGGATCCCAAGTAGACGAGGTCAGGGACCCCAACAACACCATCTGTTTTGGAGAGCTAAGGATTGGAAGTGAAGGTGAGCTATAGGGCAAAAGGAGTTTCCTTTGGAAGTTGTGTTGAGGATACTTGAGGGAAACTAAGCAAGTATGCCCAGGTTCATGGGCATTTACACACAACAGGAAGATTATGATGGGCTTTTCCTTGAAGCCACAGGTCTGTTGTTGAAGAGGCCATGGATGAGCGCTGAGCAGCCTCTCCCAGGCCACACTGGTACCATCAACCACTATGAAAAGACAGTGCCAAGACCACACTCCTCTTTAGGAGATTGCCTATTACTTATACAAGAAAACATAGAAAGTTAATGACCGTTGAGTCAAGATTTAAACTCAGCTCTGTTTGGCTAAAAAATGTTAAAATAATAGATTTAAAGACTAGGAAAGTTGTATATAACTGACTAAAGGTGTGCATCGAGTCCAATTTGAAAAGTTTGAATAATTGTTATACATGTGGCTGCAAAAGTGATAACTTTAATTTTGAAAATAAAATATGTGATACTGTGAGAATTTTAAAAACTGGAACTAAAAACTTAGATTATATGAAAATAAAACCAGGATGTGGGTGAGAAGGTAAAGTATGGTAATGTTTTCATCTTGCATCACAGGAAGCCAGTGAATACCATTTTGTTCTTGATATTGATGAAACCCTGGGAAATTAAATACTCTTCCAGATAAACTGTGGGTGATTAAACACATCGAAACTGAATTTATCAAATGCATAGGGAATGATAATGACAACACTGAATATTAAAACCCATGGAACCCGGCCAAAGCTGAAATTAAAAGCAAATTTACACCATGAAATACTATCATTAAAATAAGAAGGAATGAAGATATGCAATAAACAAAATAACAAAATAGTTCAAAAGAAAGTAGAAATAGGGATTAATGAAAATACATATAGAAGCGAGTATAAGCAAAAAAATGATAAGAATCTGTAAATAAAAGAAATTCCTTCTATTATATCACTCAGAATGGTCTTACAGATGTTAATAAAAATATGAAATTATGTTTGAGATTGCCTGATTTAAAATATTGGATACATGGACACCTCAAAATTAATTTTAGAGATTTCTGAGCAACTCAAAGAAATATGTTTTCATACTTCAATATAGCTAAAACTGAAATGAATTTTTCACCTAATCTTGAGAACAGGTGAGATGGTCTGCAGTCAAATAAAGGCCATGAGGGATACATGAACTTCACTTTGGGAGCCCATGGGCATAACTAAAAGAGAAGGTCATAATCTTACAAACAACTGGAGCTGCAGCATAATAAGTGATTCTCAGACCACAAAATAGAAGAGATAATGCCACATGTCTTAAGACATAATAAAGAAAGAAAAAGGCATATCATTATAAGTATAGAATAAAAAATCAGCATCAAGAACTATGAAGGGTGTGAGATTTTATTTATCTAATTTCAAACTAACTTTGCTTACACAAAACCCATGAGTCAGAGACAAAAGACTTTGTATCACGTTTGTATCAGTTCTTCTTTCACCTGAAGCCCTAGGGGGGTGATGTGGAGTAGGCCAGGTAGATGCTGTGCACACAGTGGATTTGTATCACAGCTATGGAATCTGAGGAATCCTCAGCAAGAACCCAAATCTTTTAAAATAGACTGCAGGCAAATCTGCCTGACCTTTGTGCCCAAGCGAGATATTACCTTTTTTAAGCTAGGCAGTAAACACATCTGCCCTTTGCTCCAGAGGGAGACATTATCTCTATCTTCCAAGGCGATTTCCTCTGAAACATCCTTGAAAAGATAGTCCAGGACAAAGGCCACCCATGCCTCTGCTCACAGTATATACAGAAGTGAGGGAGACCCATGCAGAATTGTCTCTAAACATATATAAATGCTCTAAATTTCAGGCATTGATTTATAATTGCTCTGCATCTTACCTGTACAACTCTGTGTAGCAGGCTACGGACTAAATATGAGCCAGGATTTATTTAACAACATTTAATGATTCTTCCAAGCAACTCAGAAGAGTTCAACCAAGTAAATCCAAGGGTTAATTAGTTGAAATCATTTTTTAAGGAAAAGATAATAGCTGGACAACCTGTATGAAAATTTTTAAAATACAGAAAATTAGAAATTAGGAAAGGTATAAAACACAGATAAAGAGGTCACAAAATATTATAAGAAAATACTATATATAACTAAATGATAATGTTGATGCAATAAATGATTTTCTAAGAAAACACAATTATCTAATTTTTTGGCATTTAACTCAATCTTTCTGGAATAAACTTTAGTACATAATATGATAGAGGCATTGACTTTTTAAAAAAAATTTGTTTATGGAATATCTCTAATATCTGATATCTCAAACATCATCTATTATATAATTCATCTTTAATCTATTGATTTAAATAGAGAAAATCCTAAAATAAAAGAAAATAACATAACATTAGAGATAGTAAAAAAACAAATGATCAGTAGATTTGATTTGTAATTTTATTACCATCCATTCTGCTATAGGAGGTAGTACAGGGTAGCCCATAGGAATTCAGACCCAGGAGCCTGAATTCTGAGTAAGAAATCTGGTCACTAGATTTGAATGATTTGGGGCATGTTATTCTGCCTCTGAACATTTCTGTACCTCAGTTTCATCCACTATAAAATTAAGATAATAATTGTTCACATCTCTTATTAGGATTAAGTGAGTTAATAATTATAAAGGATTAAAACAGTGTCTGGTACAAAGCAAACACTCAAAAGTGTTAACTATTACTATTGTTTTACTATTTTTTATTTAGCACAGCAAAACATAACAAATAAATATAGATGAGAAAAAAGGTAACATATCTGCGAGGCAGAGCATATGGCTTTAATTTATGAGAAGCTTACAAATCTTTAAGGAAAAACAAAGACCCTAGTGAAAAAATTGCTAAGGGACATAGCAGATAATACACATACAGAAAAACACAATGGGAAATAAAGTATTAAAATATTTAATGACTAACTAAATGAAATGACTAACTAAAAAATGAAAATAGAAACAACCAGATTTTTTTCTGTCATACTGCAAAGATTAAAATAGGTAGAAAAAATATGTATGAAAACTCTCAAATACATACTACTAAAAGAATCAGCAGAGAGACATAGCAACTTCCTGGAGGAAATGTGTCAGTCTGGATGAAATCCTTAAACGTTTTAAGAAAAAAAATCCAACTACTCTAAATGTATTCCAATGATAAAATCAAATATGTCTGTGTTACATGTACATGTTCATTGGAATGTTATTTATAACAGAAAAACATTAAAAACGACCTAAATGTCCAACAGTACAGCACTGATTATGTATATCATGGCACATCTATAGGATACCAGGTGCAGGACTGGGACGAGGAGAAGGTCAGAGCACATGATTTCAGGAATCACTCACTCTCAGGGCTGTGCCAATGTCCACACTGCTCTTGCAGACCTCTGAGAGTGACAGCCTCCTTAAATTTTGCTACCAAGGCAGTTCTTTTGCCTCAACCTAGACCAGAGTCTAAAGATAGAGGTCATTTAAAATTATGTTATTAGGGGCTTCCCTGGTGGCGCAGTGGTTGAGAGTCTGCCTGCCAATTCAGGGGACACGGGTTCGAGCCCTGGTCTGGGAGGATCCCACATGCCGCGGGGCGACTGGGCCCGTGAGCCACAATTACTGAGCCTGCATGTCTGGAGCCTGTGCTCCGCAACAAGAGAGGCCGCGATAGTGAGGGGCCCGCGCACCGCGATGAGGGGTGGCCCCCGCTTGCCGCAACTGGGGAAGGCCCTCACACAGAAACCAAGACCCAACGCAGCCATAAATAAATAAATTAATTTAAAAAAATTATGTTACTAAAAATCATCTAGTAATTTAAGTTCACATCTTTATATATTTCTAATTCAAAATCCAGACTAGACATATGTACTGAAATATCATACTAGGATAACCATACTCTAACTCTTGTGCTATTAATTATTTTACACTTAATTTCTTGCTTTTTTTTTTTTTAGTGTTTTGAACAGTGTTATGATGACTCTGCTTATATATAATTCTTTCTGTATATTGTACATTATTGATTTTTGTTTGGTTTTTAGAATTGGGATTATTGGTCAAAAAGTATGAACATTTTAAGACACTTGATAAAAGTTGATGATTACTTTCCAGAAAGACTCCCCATCTTTACACCCTCAAGTATGCAATGTAATTCTCTAAGACCTGCAGACATGTGTCACTTCTACTGAAGTTCAAATACGTGATAAATTTGAATTATTTCCCCAACTCACCAACTATAGAAACTTCCATGACGGCAAAGACTTGCCTGTATACATTTTTATTTTCCCTTATGTGCTTTGCATATGTATCCCAAGTTACAAGCTTACTAGGCATTAATAGATTGATCATTCTTCAGATGTATTTTCTACCACAGTTGTACAGACTTCTTAACCCTATGAGTTCTTTTTTTTTTTTTTTTTTTTTTAATCTTCTGGTAGCAGCAATATGAATGGAGGCTGCCTGGAAGTCAAGGGAAGACAAAGGATTCCTCAGGCTTTTCAGTAACTCCTGTAATTCTGGACCAGTCACAGTGTGGAAGATGCTGAGAAATGGCAAGTTAATGTAAGAGGTCTTTCAGGAGAATGTCTCTTCTCTCCCCAGACTGCTGTTCTTGATTCCCACGATTACATACACAGTTTACTGCACAGGTGATATTGGGAATTTACTAAATTAAAATTAGAGCAACAGGACATTAAAACCCAGTTGAAGAAGAAGAGAAAGGAAATAGTTCTGAGTCTTGTTTCCATTGTCAAGATGTATTAGAAAAAGAGGCATATCTCTGAAATGTTTTCATGAGTATGGCCTCGTGTCCAAGCAGCTATGTTTGTGCTCTCAGGCCACATCTAAATTGACCAGGGATCCTCTTTTACTCTTTTTATTGTCCTGCCTATATTACTGGGAATTTCCACCTAACTGGTCCCATAAATGATTCAAGTATGCTGTACAGGGCAGATGAGAACTCAGAATTCATAGTGTCACAGCCAAGGTTCTCTTAGTCACAAGGACATGGCTGAGAACCCACATGAAGTACCTTTGTGCTTCCCATGGCAGCAGATGACAATAAACTCTGTAGGACTTTGCAGTGAGGGGCAAACTGACACACAGAAGAAATGGTGTCATATTGTCACCTCAAATTCCTAGAGAGAATTTGTTATTAAGGCTTTGACATTTGTTTTATTTCTCTGTTCCTTTCCCAAACTTTTTTTCTGTCTCACTCTTATACTTATGTGTTTATAAGGGAATTTTCAATTAATCCAAGAAATCTGCCTGTGCTTTTTTAAAACAACAGGAGGTCACCAACATTATTCTGTATGGAATACTAGTTAATGGGCATATTTGCAAAGGAACTCGGGTTTTATTGATGGACACTGTGAGATATTTTAAAAATCCCAATGTCTATTTGAGCAATTGACCCAGAGATAGTAACTTACAATCTTCCTAATCAGGTAAAGTGAAACTATATTTATGATTATCAGTTTTGAAATTTAAGCTACCAGCTATGAACATTTTAGAACGTTCATCCCTCCTTCAGCAGTTATGATATTGAAAATAATGATGCATACAAAACAGAAACAGACTCACAGACATAGAGAACAGACTTGTGGTTGCCCAGGGTGAGGGGGTGTGGGGGAGGGATAGACTGGGAGTTTGGGATTAGAGATGCAAACTATTACGTATAGAATGGATAAAAAACAAGGTCTTACTGTATAGCACAGGGAACTATGTTCAACATCCTGTGATAAACCATAATGGAAAAGAATATAAAAAAGAATGTGTGTGTATATATATATATATATATATATATATATATATACACACACACACACATATATATGTATGTATAACTGTATAACTGTACAGCAGAAATTAACACAACATTGTAAGTCAACTATACTTCAATAAATAAATTTAAAAAAATCATGATACAGACTTTACAAATCTAAAAATGACTTTTGATAACAGAAAAGGAAGCAATCTTAAGTGATTTCTCTCTTTGGTTCCTGGACATCTAATGGGTCAAGCTTTCTGGGCACCTGCTGTCCCCAGCTGTGGTGACCACAGTCTGGCTATGTGATAATAGATTCATCAGACTCGAACACCACCAGCTGTTCCATGTCTTGCCCTCCAGGTCCCGTTCTGATTCCCGTTGATCCAAAGGGTTGCAGTGCCGGTGCTCTGAGCGTGCAATATGAATGACATGCCCTGCCCATCCATCATCTGGATTCTGCAGGTCACCTCTACTTGTCAAAAGTAAGCAGGTTGCTACTAGTAGGAAATAACTGAGCCCAACCCTGAAAAGGCTGGCATTCTCTGCATTTATTTTGTTCAGGGCAGTTCTGGGTCTTCCATTTGCCTCATCTTGTCAAATGCAGCTTTCCTTCCTTTCCAGCCAGTGAGGAAGTTTTGTAGCTAGAAATCTTCTGATAAACATTACATGCAATGAGAGAAAAAGAGTCAGAAGTCTTGATTCGGAGTTCTACTTGAGGATGTGAGCACATTTCAGCAATCTGGACCTGCATATTCATCTAATGAATTCAGTTGGGAAATTTGGCTCCCATTGCTACTTCCTAAAGGAGACGGAGTGCCAAGAGGGTGGCAGCTGACAGGGGAGGGACAGAAGGCTGGAGAGTGGGCGAGACTAATTGGTCTTGTCGCATAACACAGATTAGATTATGTCTGCCGAAAACTAGGAGGGGGCAGGGAGACTGAATCACTGTTTATACCAAAAAGATGTAGAGCAGAGCATCCTCCTGGAACCAAAAGCAGGGATAGAAGCACAAGCCTCTTGACAAGAAAACAGGAAAAACCAAGTGTAAGGCAATTAAAAAAAAAAAAAAAAGATACAATATTTTGCTCTTCAACTACTTAAGGGAATTGAGACCCAGAATAGCGAAGTACAATCTGATAAGAATTCTGATCATTTTTGATAATTCACAAAGGCCAGGACAGAACTTTACCTTGCTAAATAAGTCAATAGATCTTGAAAAAGAGAGCAAAAGATTGCTGGGGTTGTGAGGAGTATTCTAACCACAAAGAAAGAGCAACTTTTCAAGAAATTAGGAGCAAATTTTTGAATGTAAATAACTCACATGATTAACTGTTAATGATTCTTATCTGTCCAATAGTAAAGCAACTTAGAATCGCTAATATAAAATTACTATTTGAATTCAAGTTACTGTATGTTCTACAATGTAAAACTGCATTTTTAAGACAATACTCTGTGAATCAATCTTACAGAACCCAGGCCTAAGTGACTACTGCGTGCTGGCTTAGTGACCAAAATTCCTAAAAGAAGAAAACCAATGTTTTCCTTCTCTACCCTTTCGTCTTACCTGTTTGTCCTGCTCCACTCCTTCCCTTGGATCTTTCTGTCTTTCTTCTTTTCCTGAGATACTTGGTCCCCTTCTAGCACATTTCAATTCTTTTAATAAGAAAACATGAAGAAGCAATAGAAAGTGTTGATGTGTGACTAAAAGATTCCTTTAGATTAGTGTAGGTTTTATAACATAGCCTTTTCCCTAGACTCTGGAACTCCAATGAAATAGATATTTCCCCCAAGTCTTTGCTGCCTCTGGCCATGGACCACAGTTAAATCAGCCTCTCTGGGTTTGTCTTAACATCCTACATCGGATATCCCAAACACCCTCATTATTAAACCCAGCTGTGAGCTAACTAATGGTCCAAAACAGATTTTTCTCTCCTTTATACTGTTAGGAAAACATACATAAGAGTCACCAGCTTCCTGTAAATAGCTGAGCCCATTCTGTTGTGTTCATAAATAATCTGAGGTTTTGTGATGGGGACTTATTTAATGGGTGGACCCGGTTTGTCATATTGCATTGTGTCAAATAATTTAAAGATTTTCCTCTATCTTTTTTTTAAAGAAGGTTTCTGAGAGTTTTCTCTACTCAGTAAATCTTTCCAGTTTTTTTTTTTCCACTCTTTGTTGCTAGATATTCATTTTCTGTGAAATTGTAATTAGTGATATTCCTAGAAATAATAATATTGAGTTTTGGATTGCACCTCTCACACTCAGGTTCTCCACAGCTGTTTCTAGAACGATGAACGCTGAGGTTACACAATGACTGTGAAAGTAAAATAGTACCAATGGTTGAATGTTCAGAAATGTCTCATCTATGAGTTCAAAGGAGAATGTTTCTTTTTGAAAGGATATTGGCCAGGAATCTTTAGCAAGGAAGATGATTATGTTTGCTTTTAATACAAGAAAGTAACTCTAGCTTCTAACCTTACATTTATAGGATCAGAAAGGTCAATAAGGACAGGACAGGAGAGAGTGTGCAGAGAAAGGAAAGGACCTTGAGGGTGACAGGGAAGAGTCTTTGGGTGGCAATACAATCATGATGAAGGAAGACAATTACAGGAACCAGATAATTCTGAAATAAAACATGTGATTCTGGACTTCCAGTTAGTTACAGAAAAATTCTGGGCATGTTGCAATAAAAAATACTCCTTTTGAATTTTTTTAAAAAATATTTATTTATTTAGCTGCATTGGGTCTCAGTTGCAGCACACTGGATCTTCATTGTGTCTTGTGGGATCTTTCGTTGTGGCGCACGGGCCTTTCTCGTTGTGGTGTGCAGGCTCCAGAGCACGTGGGCTCCATAGTTGTAGCACGTGGGCTCTCCAGTGTGGCTCTTGGGCTCAGTAGTTGCAGTACACGAGCTTAGTTGCCCCATAACATGTGGGATCTTAGTTCTCTGACCAGGGATCGAACTCACGTCCCCTGCATTCGATGGCGGCTTCTTAACCACTGGACCACCAGGGAAGTCCCTCTGTTTGAATTTTTTTTTTGGAAATTATTGGAATTATTTTTCATAAACACTGTTGCCAGTCACTGTCTGATTTTAAAGGCATCAGAGCTTTCTCAAGAGATCTGAGTTCAGGAGAAGTTAGTCTTCCCTGCCTTGTGGTCTACTAAACTGGGGACAGTATTCTAATCAATTGCTCTGATAGTCCCAACTGAGTGCAATGTGAACAATACTGCCAGCCTGTGACCTGTGTGGTCCCTTGGTCTATAGAACTCACTTGTGGTCATCCTGGCCATTAATCATATGGAGTTGTTTATTTTCCTTTCTGTTTTGTACCCCAAAATGACATCTTTAGATTCCATTAGAACAAATGAAAAACAGACTATGTCTTTTGGTATTTACAAACAATGATGATTGCTGCTAATACTACTGACCACTTATAATTGTGATAGTCCAATATTTATCTATCTATCACCTCAACTGATTCTCATAACAATTTTAAGAAGGTAGGTAATATTATTATCTCTATATTACCGTGAGAAAACTTACATTCAAGGGTTGAAAAATTCCCAGGGTCATAAGACAAGTAAAAGACAGACCCTCGTCATTTTGAGTATAATGTCATACAACTACCTTGCTATCCCACTATTTTAGTTGATTTCATGGTTATTACATTGCCATTGTTTATGTCTAATAGGCAAAAAAGGCAGAAGTTATAAAAATATTGGAATAAAATGAGTTATTCTTTGTTTTACTATCATTCACTTGTCACTTCTCCATTTCTGGTCACTTGTTGATGAATATATTCTTACCCAGGTAATGAAATCAGATAAGGTACCAATGCAGTTATAGGATTTTGCTTTGGTGCTTTTCTGTTTGGGCTAGCATTTGTGTTATTATCAGAGAAAATTTTCTAAGTGCTCTAAGGTCACCCTTCACAGCTGTATTTTGTACTACTCAGTTCCTACTGTTGTTTGTCTGAAGAGAGAGAACTTTAGTCTTGATAAAACTCATAACTAGGAATATTTCTCAAAGTAACAACCTAAATGGTTGATCTCATGGCCTCTAAATCATGTTCTTGTGATGACACTGCATTGTATGCTTTTTCAACATTGAATTTGTCTGTCTCATTCTTTACAAAATGATTTGTCAACTTAGAGAAAAGACACAATAGCAAGCATAATAATATGATGGGAAAAAAATAAGCAAATAAGACATAAGGAAAAGAGAAGAATGCAGGTAGCCAAATGGCAGGATTAACTCAACTGTACAATTACACTCTAAGTTTGCCTCTGAACTTCACTGACACCAAAAGGAAGCATGATGAATTGTATTGTTATTATCTCTGAAAGCACATGTCTTAGGAGATACAATTGAGTGCATGTCAGCCTGATTGTGGATTCCCTATTCATTTTTCTAATATTTTGGGGGGGTAAGTTTTGTTTTCTTTAAAATATTGACCAAATTTTTATTTCCTCTTGGAGCAATCGACCACAAAATCAAGCTGCACAGCTGTCAAAAAAAAAAACTGTTTAAGTTCTGAAAACACCTCTATGTAGAACCAGAGACCTCACCAGCCACTACAGACAACACAGCATGTAGTTAGATACAGCACCTTTCCAGCTGTTTCCTACAACTTTTTTTTTTGATCGGATTTTTACTTAACACTGAGTTTTTACCATTCCAGATTCTAGTTGGCATTTTTGTAAACTTTGAACCATTAAATAAAGCATAGTCTCACTAATCTAGACTCCAACACTCCAACAAAATGATTTCTAGACTTTCCATGCATTATCCATAATAATTTTCTATTTATATCACTTTGTAACACTTCTGAAATTAAAATGTGCTTTAACTTGTTTCTGATTTGTATTATGGGTATTTTCTACAGAGAAAATAATATTTTATGGTTGAGAAGAAAATGACAACAAGAAGAGTCCAGGAAAAATCCAGAAACCATTCACTAGATTTCATGGGATTAGATAAATCAATTAGTTGAAAAACTTTAACTCAGTGATTCTGCTGCTCAACAGGTTTGATAAACGTACCCCCTACTTTTGAAATAACTGATTTTAGATTTTGTGTAATTTTACTTCATGTCCACTTCTTTTTAAGAGCAGTCATATTTATTCCCTATAAAGTAAATGGAAATGCAATTGTATTGGGAAATGTCTCTCAAGTTCTGAAACTAATACTTTTTTATTCATTATCAGGGATTATGTTCTATGTCTGTTGTAGGCAAATATACCAGCAAATTAGATGTACTTTCTGGATAGCATTTGTAGATAATGCAAAAATGATATAGCAAGCGCACATATTGGTGACAGGACTTGCATTTTTAACATAATTTCTTGATCACAGATGAAGAGGGCAAATGTTTAGCTGAAAAAGAGAAAATTCTAAGAAAGCATGAAAAGATGTTTTCTGATCATACATGGTATGATGTAGAAGAGATGCTAGATTTAATCTATGTTGCCTAATCAAATAAATTCAGGATCAATAAGAGGTTGTTGGAGAGAGATTGCTTTCAACTATCTACCAAAACTGCTTTCCATTTACAGCTTCATGAGGGCAGGAACAACATCTGTCTTTTTTAGCATGTATCCAAGCATGGAGCACAATGCCTAGAAAAATAATAGTTATCCTATCAGTAATAGTTAAAGGAATGGAATTAGGATTTTGGAAAGTGAAGGAAAGGACTTCCCATTACTCTGGATGATTTTGTCTGCAGAAAATATGCTTTCATTCAGAGATCCTAGGTCAGGAAATCCCAAGATGACCATGATGATCTATACCTTATAGTTTAGATCATCTAGTTCTGCGGCTGTCAAACTTTTACTGTAAAGGTCAGATAATAAATATTTTAGGCACTGAAGGCCAGTCTTCCTCAGGAGTACTCCACTCTGCTGTTTTAGTATAAAAACAGCCATAGACAATAAGTGAAAGAATTGCTATGGCTGGATTCGGCTCATTGGCAGGCCATAGTTTGCCAACCATGATCTAGTTACATATTACTTTCTCCCTACTTCCTTTATTTACCAACACACTTTTTAAAAATTTAAGTAATTTTTGTATTTTATTTTTGATTGTGGTAAAGTATACATAACAAAAAAATTACCTTTTTAACCATTTTTAAGTGCGCAGTTCAGCTACATTAAATACATTATTGTTGTGTAATGACCATCACTATGCATGTCCAGAACTTTTTCATCATCCCATAATGACACTCTATACCAGTTAAACAATAACTCCCCATTCCCTCCTCCCTCCAGCCCCTGGTAACCACTGTTTTACTTTCTGTCTTTATGAATTCAACTACTGTCTGTACTTCATATAAATAGAACCATACAATATTTGTCCTTTTGTGTCTAGCTTATTTCACTTAATATAATGTCTCCAGGTTTCATCCATGTTGTAGTATAAATCAGAAGTTCATCCTTTTTTATAGGATTTATTTTTCCAGAGAAGTTTTAGATTCACAGCAAAACTAAGAGAAAAGTACAGCGATTTCCCTCATATCCCTGCCTCTACACATGCACAGCCTCCCCCATTATCAACATCCCCTATCTCTACACATGCACAGCCTCCCCCATTATCAACATCCCCTATCTCTACACATGCACAGCCTCCCTCATTATCAACATCCCCTATCAGAGTGGTACATTTGTTACAACTGATGAACCTACATTGATACATGATAATCATCCAAATTTCATGGTTTCTCTCTCAATGTTACATATTCTATGGGTTTGACAAATGTTTGGATAATATGTACCCATTATTTTAGCATCATACAGGGTATTTTTACTGCCCTAAAAATCCTCTGCACTCTGTCTGTTCATCCCTCCCTCTCTCATTCCCTAGCAACCACTGATCCTTTTACTGTAGCCTTAGTTTTGCCTTTTCCAGAATGTAATGTAGCTGGATTCATACAGTATGTGGCCTTTTCAGAATGGCTTCTTTTATTCAGTAATGTGCATTTAAGTTTCCTCCATGTTTTTCTATGACTTGATAGCTCATTTCTTTTAGTGCTGAAAAATATTCCATTGTTTGAATGTACCAGTTTATTTATCCATTCACCTACTGAAGGATATCTTGGTTGCTTTCAAGTTTTAGCAATTATGAATAAAGCTGCTGTAAACATCTGTGTTCAGGGTTCTGTGTAAACATAAGGTTTCAACTCCTTTGCTGGCTCATATCGTTGGGATGTGTATAATTTTGTAAGATACTGCCAAACTGTCTTCCAAAGTAGCTGTACTATTTCGCATTACCATCACATATAAATGAGGGTTCCTCTTGCTCCACATCCTCACCAACACTTCATACTGTCAGTGTTTTGGATTTTAGTCATTCTAATAAGCATGTAATAGTATCTCACTGTTGTTTTGATTTTTATTTCCCCAATGACATGTGATGTGGATCATCTTTTCACATGCTGGTTTGCCATCTGCATGCCTTCCTTAGCTAGGTGTCCATAAGGTCTTGAGCCCATTTTTTAATCAGGTTGTTTCTTATTGTTGAATTTTAAAAGTTCCTGGCATATTTTGAATAACAGTCCTTTATCAGATGTGTCTTTTGCAAATATGTTCTCTCAAATTGTAATTTGTCTTATTCTCTTGACCCTGCACTTTTATTAGACTTTTATATAAACATTCCAATTATATTTTAAGTATGCTATTAAAAATTGAGGGAAAATGCACTTCTGGTTAAGGGTAGGGCAGCTCCTCCTGAGCCAGTAGAGAGATATCAGTAATAATAAGTAAAAGATCACATATGAAAACAGAAGTCACAAGAGTAAATTGAGGTTATAAAGTCCAACCATCACGTTTCACTAATACCAGCTCTGAAGATTTTCCTTGGGCATTTCAGCACTCTGATGTGATTACAAAAAAGTTTATTGGGGTTCTGGTGTCCAGTAAAATTGAATAAGCACATTCTTCCACTAAATGAAGTTATAAAACATAGAATGCATGAGCAGCTATTTGGGAAATCTGAAAAGTAAATAGTAGCAGGCAGATTTGAAAGAAGATCAGAATTCTAACTGCCACTAAACCACCAATGATCTTACCATTTCTGTCTCTGTTATTTCCAAAGCCGGTCTCAATGCAGCCTGAAATCCGGAAGTGGGCATTCTTGCAGACTGAGAGAGTTCCAGAAGTCCTAAAATTTTGGTTTGCAAGATGGGAAAGGGATCTTCTAATGGTCAGAGAGAGTAAGATAAAACCTCCTGTGTTGTTGTTTTCTTTTTTGCCTTCTCTCCTCCCCCAGTCCTCAAGCGATCCAGTGCAATTGGTGGTGGCACTGGAAGCAACAGCAACAGTGATGACTTAGGGACACACAATGAGGAATTAGAAGCGTCCCTACAAATCAGAGGCGATGAGGCCCCAAGAAAGTGGGGTGAGCACCTGATGCTTTTTCCCTCCCCCTTTTCCTGCTGCATCTAGGCTCAGGAAATGATCACAGTTGCAAGTAATAAATGACAGAACTGGTAAAATAAAGCCCAAGCTTTCTGGCTAAACTGAAAAGAGGAGCCACAGGGAGACTAAAAAGTTCTAAGGATGTCACAGAGAGGAAAGAGTTAGGAGAGTAACTGGAAAAAAATAATTATTAACTACTGGGAGCACTCCCACTATGCCCATGTAGAGCTTTGACAGAAAATAGCATACCATCAACTTTGAGAACTGAACTATAAGATAGATCACCACCCACCACAGGGTGGCACACACATAGGACAGATCTAAATAATATTGCAAAGGTATTTATGAAAGAAGTGACATTGGGACCACAACTCCCATAAGTCTTATCAGAACTTGCAACCTGAAACAAACCAGGTCAAGTGCCTGCTGATCTAAAATGTCAACATTCCCCAGAGGAGTTAAGCAAGACCCAGAGAATCCTAGCATAATATTCAAAATGTCTAGGATACAATCCAAAATTGCATGGCATATGAAGAACCAGTAAAATGTCAATTTGTGTGGAAAGGCAACAAAGCGATGCCAACACTGAGATGCCACAGATGTTGGGATTATCTAACAAGGACTTTAAAGCAGCTATTAAAAAAGCTCTCCAAGAAGTAATGTCAAATACTATTAAAATGAATGGAAAGAGATAAGTCTCACCAAAGGAATAAAAGAAATAAATAAGAACCAGGGAATTTTAGAATTGAAAAATAAATAATCAAAGCTTGAAACTTACTGGATGGACTCAATACCAGATAGGAAATAACAAAACAAGGAGTGAACTTGAAGACAGAGTAATAAAAATTATCCAGTCTGAATGATAAAGAGGGAAAAGATTAAAAATTATGACCATAACCTCAGTGATTTGTAGTACAATGCCAAAAGCTTTAAATTTTGTATCATGGGAAACACGAAAAGAGAGGGAAAAGAGCATTATTCTGGGAAATAGTTGAAGAGATAATAGCTAAAAACTCCCCCAATTTGGGAAAAGACATACATTTACAGATTCAAGAAGTGAAGCAAACCCTAAACAGAATATACCCAAAGAAATCCCCACACAGACATATAATTAAACTCTTCAAAACTAAAGCCAAAGAAAAAATCCTGAAAGAAACCAGAAAAAAATATTGCATTATTTATAGGGCAACAATGGTTTGAATGACCATATTTCTGATAAGAAAAAAATGGAGTCTGGAAGGAAGTAGAACAACACTTTTTAAAGTGCTAGGAGAAAAAAAAAAAAAAACACTCAGAATTCTATATCAAGAAAAAATATCATCCATAAATGAAAGTGAAATAAAGACATTAACAGAGGAAGGAAAACTGAAAGAATACATTGCCAACAGACCAGGACTAAAGGAATTGCTAAAGGAAGTTCATCAGAGGAAGGAAATGATATGGGAGGGAAACTTGGATGGCAAGGAGTAAAGAAATCACAATAGAATGCAGATAATTGGGTAGATATACTGTTCTTCTCTTAAGTTTTTAAAAATAAGTTTGATAGCAGAAAGGAAAAATTATAACATTGCCTGATATGGTTTCCTGTGAATGTAGGTGTAACACATAAGAATATTATATCATAAGTGGGAGGGGAGTAAAGAGACCTAAATGGTCGTTAAGTTTCTATATTCTACTTGAAGCAGTAAACTACTGATTTTAAGTTGACTGAGAAAAGTTAAGAATGCATACTATAATCTCTAGAGCAACCACTAAAATCCTCTACAGAGAAATAGATTTAAAAATACAATAGATAAAGTAAAACAGAATACTAAAAATATTGGTCAAATAACTCAAAAGAAGGTGGAAATGGAGAAACAGAAGGCGGAAATAATAGAAGAAACAAATATAAATCAAATAATAAAATGGTAGACTCAATTCCAATCATATCAAGAATTATATCCTTGGGCTTCCCTGGTGGCGCAGTGGTTGAGAATCTGCCTGGCAATGCAGGGGACACGGGTTCAAGCCCTGTTCTGGGAAGATCCCACATGCCGTGGAGCAACTGGGCCCGTGAGCCACAACTACTGAGCCTGTGCGTCTGGAGCTTGCGCTCTGCAACAAGAGAGGCCACAATAGTGAGAGGCCCGCGCACCACGATGAAGAGTGGCCCCCGCTCGCTGCAACTAGAGAAAGCCCTCACACAGAGACGAAGACCCAACACAGCCAAAAAATATATATAAATAAATAAATAAAAATTAAAAAAAAAAAGAATTATATCCAACAAAAATGGTGTTAAAAAGCTAACTAAAAGAGATTAGAATGTATTTTTTTTTAAAGAAAGGAAAAGAAAAACATGATCCAACTGTATGCTGTCTACAAAACTTACTTTAAATATAATTATAGAGGTTGATTAAAAGTTAAAGGATAGGAAAAGATACACCATACAAGTATTAATGTTGAGGCAGTTGGAATGGCTGTATTGATGTCAGACAAAATAGACTTCAGAGCTAATAAAATTACCAGGAACAAAAAGAACATTACATAATGATGAAGTAAATTTACCAAGCACACATAACAATCCTAAATATTTATGCATCAAAACAGAGCTTCAAAATTCATGAAACAGAAGGTGACAGAACTGAAGGGATGATTAGAGAAATTAAGAATTGTAGTTTGAGATTTCAACACTCCTAACTGTAATTGTTAGAACCAGTAGACAGAAAATTAGCAAGGATACAGAAAAAGTGAAAAGCACCATCAACCAACTGGACCTATTTGACTTTTACAAAACCCACAGACAACAACAGCAAAATACACATTTTTTTTAAGCACACCTAGAACGTTGACCAAGATAGGTCATATATCCTGGTGATAAAACAAATGTTAAAAAATACAAAATAATTAAAACCATATAGAGTATGTTCTTTGACCAAAATGAAATTAGATTGGAAATAGATAACAGAAAGCTAACAGAAAAATCTCAAAAGATTTGGATATTCAATAAGATATTCCTAAATAATCCACGCTTCAAAGAGGAATCCTCAAGAAAAAAATAGAAAATATCTGAACATATCAAAATTTGTAGGAGGCAGCTAAAACAATGCTTAGCTGTACATTTATAGCATTCAATGCTTACTTTGAAAAAGAAGAAAGGCTTAAGGTTAATAATAAACTTCTACCTTAAGGAAAAAAGCAAAATAAACTCATATCAAGCAGAAAGAATAAAAGAAAAAAGAAAAAAATCAATAAAATTGAAAACAACAAGCAGTAGAGAAAAAAATGTCAATGAAACAACAAGCAGTTTCTTTGAAAAAAATCAGTAAAGTTGATATACCTCTAGCAAGACTAACAAAGACCCAAATTACTAATAAAGGAATAAAGATGTTGTATCACCATAGACTGTGAAGACATTAAGAGAAAACTATAACAAGTCTATGCACATAACTTTGAGAGGAAATGATACAAATTCTTGAAAACTACTAACTCCCAAGAATTATCCAAGTGGAAATAGATAAGCTGAATCACCCTATAACTATTGAAGAAATTAAATTCATATTTTAAAATCTTCCAGAAAGGAAATCTCTGAGCCCAGAGTCTCCCTGGAGAATTCTACCAAACATTTAAAGAAAAAGTAAAACCAATTCTGCACAATCTCTAAAAGAAAATAGAAGAGGATAGAACACTTCATAACTTATTTTGGGAGGCCAGCACCTCCCTGATGAAATTAGATGAAGAATAGCAAGAAAAGATAATTACAGACCAATATCCTTCATTAAAATAGATTTTAAAATCCTCAACAAAATAT
The DNA here is from genome assembly GCF_028023285.1 of Balaenoptera ricei. NCBI lineage: Eukaryota > Metazoa > Chordata > Mammalia > Artiodactyla > Balaenopteridae > Balaenoptera > Balaenoptera ricei. Next base: position 32,713,122 of record NC_082643.1, read on the forward strand.
AAGCAAATCCAATCCAGCAACATATAAAAAGAATAAACACCACAACCTAGTGGAATTTATCCTAGGACATCAGGACTGTTTCTATGTTCAAAAAGTGATTAGTGTAATCCACATTACAGTCTAAGGAGAAAACCAACAAGATTATTAATTGTTGAAGAAAAATCATTTGACAAAACTCCAAATTCATTCATGATAAGAACTCTCAGTGAACTAGGAATAAATGGGACCTTTTTCAACTTGATAAAAAGCATCTACAAAAAGCCTACAGCTAACTTCATACTTGGTGAAAGACTGCCTTCTTTCCCACTAAGATTGATAAGAAGAAAAGAATTTCTACTCTCACATTCAGTATGAAACTGCAATAGCGCAATAAACTAAGAAAAAAATTTAAAGCCATACAGATCTAAATAAATAAATAAATAAATAAATAAATAAATAAAATTGCCTCTATACTCAGACAATATGATTGTATATGTAGAAAATTCCAAGGAATATATTTTTTAAATCTCCTAAAAATAGAGTTTAGAAAAGTCACAAGTGAGAAGACAGTAAAAAGATCAATTGCATTTCTGTATTTCTCTAATAAACAGTTAAAAACCATAATTTAAGAAAATAATACTATGGACTCCAGCTCTAAAAAATGAAATGCTTAAATGTAAATCTAACAAAAGTGTACTCTCGCTGTCTATCTATATGCTAAAAACTACAAAACACTGATGAAAGAAAACAAAGACATAAACTAATAAAGGGACATACTGTGGTCACGTGGTCATTGATTAGAAGAATCAACATGGTAAAGATTCCAGTTCTCCCTGTAAACAAAGAAGAGCAAAGAGTGTTGCTCACCACCCAGTTCTACAAAGATTAAGTCATCAGCCACTGAATTCACTGAACTAGGGTGCACTCTGAGAGGAGTTTAGGATGAAAAACAGGACTAGGCACTCTGTGCTTTGGACAAACAGGCATCTTAGATAGTTGAATCACCCCATACATAGAAAAGCACTGAAATCATTAACTTGAGATGTCTGTTCCTTGTGAGTAGGAGTAATCTTTTACCAGAATGTATGCTTGACTGCATACATATTCTGTAGCCAAAAATCATATATAAGCTGGTTTCTCCCCTATCTGTTCAGAGCAGTTCCCTCAGAGCTACTGAAAGGCTGACTCCCTGCCTATAGTCCTCAGTAAGACTCTGAATAAAAAACTCACAACTCTTATGTTGTACGTTTTTCTTTAATTCAACATCCCAAGTTGATCTGTAGATTTAACATGTTTCTGATCAAAATCATAGCAGGATTTTTGGTAGATATAGACAAACTGATTCAAAAGTGTGTGTGCAAATGCAATGGGACTAGAATAACAAAAGCAAGTTTAAAAAAAACCAAAGTTGTGTGGAATCATAATATCCAATTTTAAGACTGCATAGCACAAGGAGAATCAATTCGATGCTTTGTGACAACCTACAGGGATGGGATAGGGAGGGTGGGAGAGAGGCTCAAGAGGGAGGGGATATGGGAATATATGTATACATATAGCTGATTCACTTTGTTGTACAGCAGTTATACTCCAATAAAGATGTGAAAAAAAAAGACTTACTGTAAAAGGACAGTAATCAAGATAATGTGTTATTAATGAAAGGATAGGCCAATAGATCAGTGGGAAAGAGTACAGAGTAAAGAAATAGACTAACACAAGCACAGTCAATTACAAAAACAATTCAATGAGGAAAGAATAGTATTTTAAAGAAATGGTGTTAGAAGAATTGTATATCAAATAAAAATAAACTTCACCCTCAACCTTACACTTTATACAAAAATTAACACATAATAGATCATAGATCTAAATGTCAAACATAAAACTATAAGTTTTGGGGGGATAAAATGTAGAAGAAAGTCCCATGAGGCAAAATCATGTTAAGCAGAGTTCTTGGACATGACACCAAAAACATAATCCATCAAAGACAAAATTGATAAACAAGACTTTATCAAAATTAAAAACTTTTGTGTCATGAGAGACACTATTGAGAGAATTAAAGATAAGGTACAGACTGGGAGAAAATATTTGTAAATCACATATCTGGAATATGATTTGAGTTCAGAATATGTAAAGAACACTCAAAGCCCAACAGTAAGGAAAAAAATCCAATTTAAAAATGGGCAGAAGATTGAAGTGACACGTCCCCAGAGAAAATATACAGATGGAATATAAGCACACTAAAAGACGTTCAACATCGTAGACATGCTCAATTAAAGCTATGGTGATAGATATACCACTACACACCTATTAGAGTGGCTAAAATATAAAATACTGATAACCCCAAGGGCTAGTGAGAATGCAGAGCAACTGGAACTTTATTAGTTGCTGGTGAGGATGCAAAATGTCATAGCCATTCTGGAAAATAATTTGACAGCTTCTTACAAGGTTAAACATACACTTACCTTATGACCCAGAAACCTCACTCCTGGGCATTTACCCTAGAGAACTAAAAACTTATGTTTATACAGAAGTCTAAACAACAGTGTTTACAGCCCTTTTACTCATAATGGGCCCAAACTGGAAATAACCAAGATGTCCTTCAACAGGTGAATGAATAAATAAATGGTGGAACATTGGGAATTTACTATTCCCAATAAAGAGGAGTGAACTCTCAATACACACAGCTTAGATGTATTTCAAGGCATTATGCTGAGGAAAACTTGCCAGCCTCAGAAAGTCATATATAGTATGATTCCAGGTATATGACATTCTCAAAAATACAAACTACAGTCCTTTGGAAGGGTCTGACTACAGAGGGATAGCATGATGGGATATTTCGCAGGTATAGAAATGTTTTGTATCCTGATGGTGGTGTAGGGGAGGAAAAAAGTCTTTTCCTGTACCTATCTTAGGTTCTCCAGATGGGACCCTATAAATTAGACTGGTCAAAGACAGACTAACAAGAGAAAAACAAACAGAAATTTATCAACATGTGCATAGTGCATGTACACATGGAAACATCCAATGATGTGTAACCCAAAGGGGTGGTTAGAACTTGGGCTAATTAAGCTAAATAATGGAAAAGTGGTTTCGTGTTCTGGGTGGGGTGGGGAAGACAAGCTAAGGACGAGTTGGGGGGTGGGGGAGTATGGTCTACAGGGGTTGTTTAGTAAGGTTTGTTATGCAGATTCAAAGCTTTGCCTTCTCCATTGGTAAGAGCTGTTGAGTCTTCCTCTTCCTAATGGGAGAAGGAGACACATTTTACAAAGGGAAATTTCCTTTAAAAAAGGAAATCTTGTCCCCTGTTTTTAGAGTTTTCCCTGCATCCGCTGGTTCTCAATGGCCTTTAGCTCAAAATAATTCACATGGCAAAGAGGCATAATTTGGGATGGCATATTCTGGTACCCTTCAGGGATGATGTTTTATATGAATGTGTACTTATGTTAAAATTGAGAGGACTGTACACTTTATAAAGTGTGGTTTTACTGTATTTTAATTTGAGTAATAATACTTTTCTAAAAATGAAAACTCATTGGGGAAAAGTAAACTTAAAATGTGAAAGGAACTTTGGGTTAGAAGTTCATTCTATATCATTATCCAATAAATCACCTTCATCAAGTGAATTCATTTTTAATTTTTCTCAATCTATTAAATGGATATAATAATACCTAGCACAACTTTCTGAACAGTAGTGGTTCTCAATGTTTTTTAATCTCCATTTCCATTTAAGTTCTTAAAAATTATTAAGAATGTCAAAGATTTTTTATTTATATGGGTTATACTTATCAGTATTTACAATATTCAAAACTGAAACAGAACAAATGTAAATATTTATTAACTCATTTTAAAATAACAATAACAAAACTATTACATATTAACACAAATAATATTTTTTATAAAAATTATTTTCCAAATTAAATGAAATGGTGAGAATAGTAAAATTGTATAAAATATTTTCAAATGTCCTAATGTCCAACTTAATGGAAGACAGCTGGATTTTTTTAATAGCTGTTTCTGGTCTCTGGGAACCCTGGGATCTCACACCAGACTTTAAGAACTACTGCTTTATAGAATAGGAAAAAGGAGAAAGAAATATTTGAGAAGAAAATTTCTCCATCAATGAATCTTTATATATCATTAATATGTTTTAAAATGGTGTGTGTTATAGATTCGAAAACAGAACTGAAAGATATTTATTTCTCTGTGTATGAGAAAACAAGGAAATTATTGTCTTAGCCAAAACTAGAATCTACTTCTCTTGATCCCAAGTCCCATATTCTTTCACTATATCATTTCCCTCCTGGCACAAATCCTGCTTTTCCCATCCTCCCCACCCCCAACTATACTGAAAGGTATATTAAACACTTCTGTAATCATTAGATATTTTTAAAGTCTAAAAGTGCTATTCTGATTTAGCTTGCTTTCTTTCACATTTTTCCTTTTACTTTTTTCCCCTGAATTATGTCTTCCCAAATATTGTCTGAATTTTTCTGAATAACAACAGCTGTTCATTCCCAGGTTGGCTATGACCCCAAAGCAGCAATGGCACCAAGCCAATGTCCTCTCCTTGACAGCATCAAGAAAATTAACTTTTTCTGGTTTCTGTTCATTGTGAGATCCTCTTCCTATTTGAACTCATAGGAGATGTTAGGAAGAATGAAGTTAAAAGAAAATAGTACACCTTCTCAACTTTTTGTTTTGGCATATTTAAGAATATTGGGATGTTCCAAATGTTAATAAAGAACATATCTGGATGTTAAAATACTATAAAATTAAATAATTTGATATATCCTGGAGAGAATTTTATTCCCCACTATTTATTCAGCAACACACTGATGTTTTTTACAGTTTTTATTGCATCAAACTGCTACAAATATTTCTCATAGTAGCCCATTTTAATAGTTAGTTTTTGCTACATAGGAAACCACTTCAAAATGTATTTATTTAGCTCTGGATTCTGTGGGCCAGCAATTTGGGCTAAGCACAACTGACTGGTTCTTCTGGGCTCAGCTGCCTATGTATCTACAGTCAGCTGGGATGACTCATTTCTACAACACAAATTCTTACCCTCTGGCAAGCTAGCTTACACATCGGCTGGTCAGAATTTTGCAACAGAGCAGATTATCAAGACTCTCTTGAGGCCTGAACTTGGATTTGCATGCTGTAACTTTTGCCACATTCTATTGGCCAAAGCAAGTCACATGGCCAGCCCAGATTGAAGGGGTAGGAGAGTAGACTCCATCTCTTGATGGGCAGAATTGCCAAGTAACATGGTAAGGGTATGTTTATAGAAAGGAGAATAATATAGCCAGTTCTTAAACAATCTACTATGCCCATTTTATGAGATCCAGGAAGTTACTCTATGTCAATTTTCAGTTTGGGAAAATAATTATACAAGTATGGAAAAAGAAATAAGAAAATCTGTGAGGAAGATACCTAAATACACAAGGAGGGACACTTTTGTTGATGGTGAAAGGGAGAAATGGAAAATGCTGAATGCTAAAAATTATAAAGAGCACTTCAATCTAGGAGTAATGGAGAGTGAAATTGAGAAAAAGAAAACTTGGGCAGAATTCCATGAAAGTTCTAAGAGTAAAGATTATTATTCTATAGAATAATCTTGCAGACAAAGCAATTTATTGTGCATTGCATAAGGATTTGATAAAGCTTGTAGAAACACACTTTTTCATTCCATAAAGAAGAAACTTGCCTTATGTCAATACATTGCAGGGCTGGCCAGTTTGTTTAGCTTTCTTCCTTTCTTTACTTATCTGCTGATGTCACCAATTTTCAAAGTATGTCATCACTTCCCCCACCATTTTCACAATATTTGGACTGGCCCTATTTGGATTATGCCTGGTGTGCTATAACAACATCCCTGTCAGCCACCCTGTTGCTTTCATTTCTCCTTCCTATACAATGCTGAGAATTGAATTCCAAAAGTATCATCTTGGAATTAAACTCTCCTTAAAAATGTAGTGTTTTGTTTAGACTATCATTTTCAGCCAATGGACAATTTATTTGGCTCTGATCATATGCTAGGTGTTAGATAAAAACAAGTTTGTTATATAAAATATTACTTTCCAATTGGATAGTTTCTTTTAACCATTTCAAAGAACTTTCTCATCTATTATTTCATTGAATCTCTGTGAATCGACTAAGCAGATGTTTTCTCCCTTTTATACATGTGGAAACTAGGGCATTGTGATCTATGTGGGGTGGCTAGGCCATGTAGCAGTTACCTAATTATCCAGTTCCCCAATGTAAAAAAAACAAACAAAAGCAAACAACAGCAACAAAATTAAGACTGCAAGTCCTGAGAAAGAGACAGTAAGTGTACCTTTCACTATTTGTTCTGTTTGAGCTGTCCAGTCCAATAACTAGATTTTCTAATTACCCCTTACTCAAAAAACACCTGCCTTATGTACATGGACCATTCTCACATGGAAAATGTGCTCTTTCTTCTGCCAGCTTTCTCCTCTGTTCAGGAGGTTCTTGGAGATTGGTATAAGATGGTGGAGTAGAAGGATGTGCACTCACTCCCTCTTGCGAGAGCACTGGAATCACAACTAACTGCTAAACAATTATTGACAGGAAGACACTGGAACTCATCAAAAAAGATACCCCACATCCAAAGACAAAGGAGAAGTCACAATGAGATGGTAGGAGGGGGGCGATCACAGTAAAATCAAATCCCATAATTGCTGGGTGGGTGACTCACAAACTGCAGAAAAATTATACCAAAGAAGTCCACCCACTGGAGTGAAGGTTCTGAGCCCCACGTCAGGCTTCCCAACCTGGGGGTCCGGCAACAGGAGGAGGAATTCCTAGAGAATCAGACTTTGAAGGCTAGCGGGATTTGACTGCAGGGCATTGAGAGGACTGTGGGAAACAGAGACTCCACTCTTGGAGGGCACACACAAAGTAGTGTGTGCATCAGGACCCTGGGGGAAGGAGCAGTGACCCCACAGGACACTGAACCAGACCTACCTGCTAGTGTTGGAGGGTCTGCTGCAGAGGTGGGGGGTGGCTGTGGCTCACTGTGGGGACAAGGACACTGGCAGCAGAAGTTCTGGGAAGGACTCCTTGGCAGAAGCCCTCCCACAGTCTGCCATTAGCCCAACCGAAGAGTCTGTAGCCTCCACTGCTGGGTCACCTCAGGCCAAATTACCAACAAGGAGGGAACTCAGCCCCAACCATCAGCAGACAAGCGGATTAAAGTTTTACTGAGCTCTGCCCAACAGAGCAGCACCCAACTCTACCCACCACCAGTCCCTCCCATCATGAAGCCTGCACAAGCCTCTTAGATAGCCTCAACCACCAGAAGGCAGACAACAGAAGCAAGAGGAACTACAATCCTGAAGCCAGTGAAAGGAAAACAACATTCACAGAAAGGCAAAAAGAAAAGGCAGAGGACTATGTACCAGATGAAGAAACAAGGTAAAACCCCAGAAAAACAACTAAATGAAGTGGAGATAGGCAACCTTCCAGAAAAAGAATTCAGTATAATGATAGTGAAGATGATCCAGGACCTCAGAAAAAGAATGGAGGCAAAGATCGAGAAGATGCAAGAAATGTTTAACAAACACCTAGAAAAATTAAAGAACAGACACCTAGAAGAATTAAAGAACAAACAAACAGAAGAAAAATACAATAACTGAAATGAATAATACACTAGAAAGAATCAATAGCAGAATAACTGAGGCAGAGGAGTGGATAAGTGACCTGGAAGACAGAATGGTGGAATTCACTGCCGTGGAACAGAATAAAGAATGAAAAGAAATGAAGACAGCCTAAGAGACCTCTGGGACAACATTAAACGCAATAACATTTGTATAATAGGGGTCCCAGAAGGAGAAGAGAGAGAGAAAGGACCTGAGAAAATATTTGAAGAGATTATAGTCAAAAACTTCCCTAACATGGGAAAGGAAATAGCCACCCAAGTCCAGGAAGCACAGAGAGTCCCATACAGGATAAAACCAAGGAGAAACACGCTGAGAAACATAGTAATCAAATTGGCAAAAATAAAAGACAAAGAAAAATTATTGAAAGCAGCAAGGGAAAAATGACAAATAACATACATGGCAACTCCCATAAGGTTAACAGCTGATTTCTCAGCAGAAACTCTACAAGCCAGAAGGGAGTAGCATGATATACTTAAAGTGATGAAAGGGAAGAAACTACAACCAGGATTACTCTACACAGCAAGGATCTCATTCAGATTTGATGGAGAAATCAAAAGCTTTACAGACAAGCAAAGGCTAAGAGAATTCAGCACCACCAAACCAGCTCAACAACAAATACTAAAGGAACTTCTCTAAGTGGGAAACACAAGAGATGAAAAGGACCTACAAAAACAAACCCAAAACAATTAAGAAAATGCTAATAGGAACATACATATAGATAATAACCTTAAACGTGAATAGATTAAATGCTCCAACCAAAATACACAGGCTTGCTGAATGGATACAAAAACAAGACCCATATATATGCTGTCTACAAGAGACCCACTTCAGACCTAGGGACACATAGAGACTGAAAGTGAGGGGATGGAAAAAGACATTCCATGCAAATAAAAATCAAAAGAAAGCTGGAGTAGCAATACTCATATCGGATAAAATAGACTTTAAAATAAAGAATGTTATAAGAGACAAAGAAGAACACTACATAATGATCAAGGGATCAATCCAAGAAGAAGATATAACAATTATAAATATATATGCACCCAACATAGGAGCACCTCAATACATAAGGCAACTGCTAACAGCTCTAAAAGAGGAAATCGACAGTAACACAATAATAGTGGGGGACTTTAACACCTCACTTACACCACTGGACAGATCATCCAAACAGAAAATTAATAAGGAAACACAAGATTTAAATGACACAATAGACCAGATAGATTTAATTGATATTTATAGGACATTCCATCCTAAAACAGCAGATTACACTTTCTTCTCAAGTGTGCACAGAACACTTCTCCAGGATATATCACATCTTGGGTCACAAATCAAGCCTCAGTAAATTTAAGAAAATTGACATCATATCAAGCATCTTTTCTGACCACAACGCTATGAGATTAGAAATGAATTACAGGGAAAAAAAACGTAAAAACAGCAAACACATGGAGGGTAAACAATACGTTACTAAATAACCAAGAGATCACTGAAGAAATCAAAAAGGAAATCAAAAAATACCTAGAGACAAATGACAATGAAAACACAACGATCCAAAACCTATGGGATGCAGCAAAAGCAGTTCTAAGAGGAAAGTTTATAGCTATACAACCCTATCTCAAGAAACAAGAAAAATCTCAAATAAACAATCTAAGCTTACACATAAAGAAACTAGAGAAAGAAGAACTAACAAAACCCACCGTTAGCAGAAGGAAAGAAATCATAAAGATCAGAGCAGAAATAAGTGAAACAAAGAAAACAATAACAAAGATCAATAAAACTAAAAGCTGGTTCTTTGAGAAGATAAACAAAATAGATAAACAATTAGCCAGATTCATCAAGAAAAAGAGGGAGAGGAATCAAATCAATAACGTTAGATATGAAAAAGGAAAAGTTACAACAGACACTGCAGAAATACAAAGCATCCTAAGAAACTAGTACAAGCAACTCTATGCCAATAAAATGGACAACCTGGAAGAAATGGACAAATTCTTAGAAAGGTATAACCTTCCAAGACTGAACAAGGAAAAAAGAGAAAATATGAACAGACCAATCACAAGGAATGAAATTGAAACTGTGATTAAAAATCTTCCAACAAATAAAAGTCCAGGACCAGATGGCTTCACAGGTGAATTCTATCAAACATTTAGAGAAGAGCTAACACCCATCCTTCTCAAACTCTTCCAAAAAATTGCAGAGGAAGGAATACTCCCAAACTCATTCTATGAGGCCACCATCACCCTGATACCAAAACCAGGCAAAGATACTACAAAAATAGAAAATTACAGACCAATATCACTGATGAATATAGATGCAAAAATCCTCAACAAAATACTAGCAAACAGAATCCAACAACACATTTAAAGGGTCATACACCACGATCAAGTGGGATTTATCCCAGGGATGCAAGGATTCTTCAATAAACACAAATCAATCAATGTGATACACCATATTAACAAACTGAAGAATAAAAACCATGTGATCATCTCAATAGATGAAGAAAAAGGTTTTGGCAAAATTCAACACCCATTTATGATAAAAAAAAACTCTCCAGAAAGTGTGCATAGAGGGAACCTACCTCAACGTAATTAAGGCCATATACGGCAAACCCACAGCAAATATCATTCTAAGTGGTGAAAAACTGAAAGCCTTTCCTCTAAGATCAGGAACGAGACAAGGATGTCCACTCTCACCACTATTATTCAACATAGTTTTGGAAGTCCTAGCCATGGCAATCAGAGAAGAAAAAGAAATAAAATGAATACAAATTGGAAAAGAAGAAGTAAAACTTTCACTGTTTGCAGATGACATGATACTATACATAGAGAATCCTAAAGATGCCAACAGAAAACTACTAGAGCTAATCAATGAATTTGGTAAAGTTGCAGGATACAAAATTAATGCACAGAAATCTCTTGCATTCCTATATACTAATGATGAAAAATCTGAAAGAGAAATTAAGGAAACACTCCCATTTACCATTACAACAAAAAGAATAAAATACCTAGGAATAAACCTACCTAGGGAGACAAAAGACCTCTATGCAGAAAAGTGTAAAACATTGATGAAAGAAATTAAAGATGATACCAGCAGATGGAGAGATATACCATGTTCTTGGACTGGAAGAATCAATATTGTGAAAATGACTATACTACTCAAAGCAATCTACAGAGTCAATGTAATCCCTATCAAATTACCAATGGCATTTTTTACAGAACTAGAACAAAAAAATCTTAAAATTTGAATGGAGACACAAAAGACCCTGAATAGCCAAAGCAGTCTTGAGGGAAAAAAGCCGAGCTGGAGGAATCAGACTCCCTGACTCCAGAATATACTACAAAGCTACAGTAATCAGGACAATATTGTACTGGCACAAAAACAGAAATATAGATCAGTGGAACAGGATAGAAAGCCTAGAGATAAACCCACACACCTGTGGTCAACTAATCTATGACAAAGGAGGCAAGGATATACAATGGAGAAAAGACAGTCTCTTCAATAAGTGGTGCTGGGAAAACTAGACAGCTACATGTAAAGGAATGAAATTAGAACACTCCCTAACACCATACACAAAAATAAACTCAAATGGATTAGAGACCTAAATGTAAGACCACACACTATAAAACTTTTAAAGGAAAACGTAGGAAGAACACTCTTTGACATAAATCACAGCAAGATCTTTTTTGATCCATCTCCTAGAGTAATGGAAATAAAAACAAAAATAAACAAATGGGACCTAATGAAACTTAAAAGCTATTGCATAGCAAAGGAAACCATAAACAAGATGAAAAGACACCCCTCAGAATGGGAGAAAATATTTGCAAACGAATCAACAGACAAGGGATTGATCTCCAAAATATATAAACAGCTCATGCAGCTCAATATTTACAAAACAAACAACCCAATCCAAAAATGGGCAGAAGATCTAAATACACATTTCTCCAAAGAAGACATACAGATGGCCAAGAAGCACATGAAAAGCTGCTCAGCATCACTAATTATTAGAGAAATGCAAATCAAAACTACAATGAGGTATCACCTCACACCAGTCAGAATGGGCATCATCAGAAAATCTACAAACAACAAATGCTGGAGAGGGAATGGAGAAAATGGAACCCTCTTGTGCTGTTGGTGGGAATGTAAATTGATACAGCCACTATGGAGAACAGTATGGACACTCCTTAAAAAACTAAAAATAGAATTACCATATGACGCAACAATCCCACTACTGGGCATATACCCAGAGAAAACCATAATTCAAAAAGACACGCACCCCACTGTTCATTGCAGCACTATTTACAAGAGCCAAGTCATGGAAGCAACCTAAATGCCCATTGGCAGACGAATGGATAAAGAAGATATGGTACATATATACAATGGACTATTACTCAGCCATAAAAATGAATGAAATTGAGTCATTTGTAGAGCCGTGGATGGATATAGAGACTGTCATACAGAGTGAAGTAAGTCAGAAAGAGAAAAACAAATACCGTATGGTAACACATATATACGGAACCTAAAAAAAAAAAAAGATTCTGAAGAACCTAGGGGTAGGACAGGAATAAAGATGCAGATGTAGAGAATGGACTTGAGGACACAGGGAAGGGGAAGGGCAAGCTGGGATGAAGTGAGAGAGTGGCATAGACATATATACACTACTAAATGTAAAATAGCTAGTGGGAAGCAGCCTCATGGCATAGGGAGATCAGCTTGGTGCTTTGTGATCACCTAGACGGGTGGGATAGAGCAGATGGGAGGGAGATGCAAGAGGGAGGCGATATGGAGATATATGTCTATGTATAGCTGATTCACTTTGTTATAAAGCAGAAACTAACACAGCATTGTAAAGCAATTATACTCCAATAAAGATGTTAAAAAAAATAAAAATATAAAGGCTTTTTTTTTTTTCATATGCCCTAAGGATTACTTGGCTGGACTTGGATTGCTTTATCCGTTTGATGGTTAGTTTCAGTTGTCATGGATAAACAAAAGGGTAACTGTCTAGAACATATCAGACATTGTTTTATTTTGAAAACTATGTTCTACCTGAATACATCTCATAGCTGGTTTTGTGAAATTATTCTGCTGTTAAAAATGTAGACTTGGGCTTCCCTGGTGGCGCAGTGGTTGAGAATCTGCCTACCAATGCAGGGGACACGGGTTTGAGACCTGGTCTGGGAAGATCCCACATGCCGCGGAGCAACTGGGCCCGTGAGCCACAATTACTGAGCCTGCGCGTCTGGAGCCTGTGCTCCACAACAAGAGAGGCCGCGACAGTGAGAGGCCCGCGCACCGCGATGAAGAGTGGCCCCCACTTGCCGCAACTAGAGAAAGCCCTTGGACGGAAACGAAGACCCAACACAGCCATAAATAAATTAATTAATTTAAAAAAATGTAGACTTATGTTTGACAGCTTTTTAATCAAATTCAAACGGAATAAATAAAACTAATCCAGCGTGATTAAAAAAAAAAAACAAGGGGCTTCCTTGGTGGCGCAGTGGTTGAGAATCTGCCTGCCAATGCAGGGGACACGGGTTCGAGCCCTGGTCTGGGAAGATCCCACATGCCGCAGAGCAGCTAGGCCCATGAGCCACAATTACTGAGCCTGCGCGTCTGGAGCCTATGCTCCGCAACTAGAGAGGCTGCGATAGTGAGAGGCCCGCGCACCACGATGAAGAGTGGCCCCTGCTTGCCACAACTAGAGAAAGCCCTCGCACAGAAACGAAGATCCAACACAGCCATAAATAAATAAATAAATAAATAAAATAATTAAAAAAAAAAAAAAAAGACACATGCACCCCAATGTTCATTGCAGCACTATTTACAATAGCCAGGTCATGGAGTCAACCTAAATGTCCATTGACAGACGAATGGATAAAGATGTGGTATATATACACAACGGAATGTTAGCCATAAAAAGGAACGAAACTGGGTCATTTGTAGAGACATGGATGGACCTAGAAACTGTCATACAGAGTGAAGTAAGTCAGAAAGAGAAAAACAAATATTGTATGTTAACACATATATGTGGAATCTAGAAAAATGGTACAGATGAACCGGTTTGCAAGGCAGAAATAGAGACACAGATGTAGAGAACAAAAGTATGGATACCAAAGTGGGGAAGCGGGGGTGGGGGTGGTGGTGGTGGGATGAACTGGGAGATTGGGATTGACAAAGATACACTAATATGTATAAAATAGATAACTAATAAGAACCTGCTGTATTTAAAAAAAAAGGAATGTTCTTTGACACCCACCCCCACCAAGGAATTGCCTCAGAGACTCCCTGATTATAAAAAGGCTTTGCATTTACAGATTTCATTAAAAAAAAAAAAAAAACCTATAGATTTTATTTGATCCTCACATGACGGTTCAGTGGCCATTTTTATCCTGTGTCACAGAGAAGGATCTGGTATGACTTCAAGAGGTTAAGGGATTTCCAGGATCATAGTTAGTAGAAGAGCCAATATTATGACTAAAGAAACCAGGGAGTTTCCTTCTACAAGTCACTGGCCCTAATCAGTCATCACAGTTTCTCCTTAGTGCCCGTGAACTTTGCTGTTCCTCACTGCTTATTCCTTCTATTTACACATGTACCTTTCTATGGAACACGTTCTGTCCCCAGTTATGAGCTGAATTCCCACCTCCCACCCCCATTCCTATGTTGAAGTCCCAACTCTCAGTACCTCAATGTAACCATATTTGGAGATAAGGTCTTTAAAGTGGTGATTAAGTTAAAATGGGGCCCTTCGGGTGGAGCCCTAATCCAATACAACTGCTGTCCTTATAAGAAGAGGGGCACCAGGGAAGAGCATGTGAAGTCACAGCAAGAAAGCAGCCATCTTCAAGCCACAGAGAGAGGCCTCAAGATAAATCAAACCTGCCAACACCTTTATCTTGGACTTCTGACCTCTAGAACTGTGAGGAAATAAATTTCTGTTCTTTAAGCCACCTAATCGGTGGTATTTTGTAACGGCAACCCAAGCAGACAATACAACCCCTTAAAACTTATGGTCATGCTTCCTATTCCTTCAATATTATTATGCTATTCTTATAACAGGACTGTTGTCATTTCCTGGTAGTTTTTGTCTCAACATAAAAGTTTCACAGTTGGAGGGTTTTCCAGGATCTTCAGAAATCAGAAAGAAAACTTATAAGCCTTTGCCACAGCATTTTTTCTTCAAGATAAATCCATCCGATGATCTCTGCACTAAAACAACTGTTAAGGGTTTCAGGTAAGAAAATGGTGAAAAAAAAAAAAGGAAATTTGATAAGGAAAGGGTTTCATATTACCTCCCTGAAGCTTATGGTTCTCAGGTCACCAAAGATAAAATCTCAGGCATCCTTGCAATATTTAAATGCTTATCAGGAGCTAGAAAAGTGTTGCTGTAGAACACGGCATCTGCTGTGTGACCACAATAACAAAGTGTGTTGCTAAAATAGAATTTGTTCCTTCCTGCCTATGTGTCTTTTCTCTTTCATCCTGGAAGCACACAATTCCACCAGTAGGTTAGTTGCCAAAACTAAAAACAGGCAGAATATGCATGGTAAAATGCCAAGCCAGGCTTGGTAATGTCTCTTCGGTTCTCCTTTTTTGTGCCAGTGGCTTTATTGTTTCCTAATCATGTTTGAAGTGCAGCATTGACTTTTTTTCCCAGCCTTGGAAGGACTCGGTCATTCTAGAAGAATGAGTTTTTGAAATACAGGGAACAGATGAGACATGGCATAATGGTTCTTACAGTATCAGAGATCTGGCAAAGGATTAGAGGGGAATAACTCAAACCAATGCCATTCACACCTGCCGGATTTTTGGTCAATTAATGTGCTAAGTATTTGACAGAATAGTGATGAATGAACAATGAGAATCTTTAGAAAACATTAAAAACTGCTTTACACTGAGATCTGCTCAGCACACAGACAAAACATAACTCAACAGATAAGAGCCACTGTCTAGAAAATTACAGAGCTACTGGTCCTCAGGCAAATATTAGTAGCACAATGGATACAAATACAGGTACATTCGTTTTTAAGAACCTCTGATACCCTGGGCCTGGCCTGGGCTGCACCTCTGGTCTGGTGTGCTGCTCACTGGTCAGGAGAACTGTAAGGAAGCAAGAATCACTCCAGGGGACTGGATCCGTATGAGTGCTTTTTGGAGCTTACTCCATGGGAACTGGCCAAAATAAATCCCGCATTCCTTTCTTGCAACAAACAAATTTCTTGCGTTACAGTAGAAGCCAAACAGACTTCTAGACCGTAGGAACCAGGACCAGAGAAAGTCCTCTTAAAGTCTTAGAATCAAATCCCAAATTTCCCCAAGGACCAAACCAGCCTGTAAGGCTAGTGGGTGGAGGCGGGTTGGAGATGAAGCAGATCCTTGAATCTAGGTCAAAGCAGGAAAAAATCTTTAATCGGGAATCCATCCTACCAATATCTATAAATGTACTTTTCTATGCTACATCACTATTAAGTCCTGGAATGGCTAAACATTTGTCAGCTGAATTCAGTTCTGCTGCCCTTCACAATTCTCGTGTGGAAGAGCGCAGGGCACACCCTCCACCTGAAATGGAACATTCTTTCCGCTCTCTGCACCTCATCAATATGGAGAAGACGGTAGTAGCAGAGGGAGGATTATGATCTGAAGGGGAGGAAAATATGGAGCTGCCCTCTCTGCCATAAAGCTTCAAAGTGCATATAAATAATTCAAAACTTAGATTATTAACTTGTTCATAAAGTTAACTTTTGCTAGAAATCCAGCATGCTGGTATAAATAAAAGAACTTTTTCTCAAAGGGAACTGGAAAACACAGAGGGCTATCTTCAGATTTATTTTCTGCAAAGAACTTTTAGATCTTTGTAGGTATTTTATATTATAAAAGTCATGCATGCTCCCTATAGAAGAAATTTGAGACAATACAGAAGGATATAAAGTAGAACATATGATACTCTCCTCTCCCAGCTCTGCTTTCTTCTGCTGAATCTAATTCTCTAGGGATGAACTGTTAATCTGATGTATAGCCTTATGCAAATGTCCCTGTGAATTTACAAATATAAACCCCATAGCCAGTTGAATTACAGTAGTTAGATTATACAGTAGAGAACATACTATTACCTTTCCATTTAGCAATTGACCATGGACATTTTCCAAAATAGAATATGTAGATATGCTTCAATATTTTCAACCACTGCATACTATTCTAATATATGCATTGTAAAGAAACATTTAACCAATCCCTAAAGATGAAAACTTAGGTTGTTCCAAATTTCTGCTTTTAAAGTAACACAAATACCGTGCTTAAACCTCCAAACATGCATTATATACTATTTTTCTCCTATAGACTTATTCCTAAAATTGCAATTTTTAGTTAAAAGGGCATTAGTAATTAAAATATTGACTTATATTGGCAAATTGCTCCCAAAAAGGTTATACTGAATTCATTTACAATCCAAGCAGTATTCTGAGTGCTCATTTCCTTCACCCTCACCCAGACTGGAGAGTACCAGTCATTTTGTCTTTTACCAATCAGATAGGTTAAAATTTACATCTCTTTGTTGTTTTAACTTTTATTTGTTTAGTGAAATTGAACATATTTTATTTGATGTTGGGTATTTGTACCTCCTGTTCCACGAGTTACCCGTACATATAGCCTTTGCCCATTTAAAAAATGTTTTTTTATCAATATATAAGATCTCCTTTTATCTGAAGGACATTAAGCTTATTTTATGCACTATATGTTATGAATATATTTTGTTATGAATATTTTGGGGGAGTTTCTTGATTCATGTAGAAGTTTTAAATTGGGATGTAGTAAAACTGTACCAGTTCTCTTTATGATTTCTAGATTTTGTGCCAGGCTTGGGGAATTCTTTCCTAATCCAAGATTATCATAATATTCAATTACATCTCATTTCAATACTTCTAATGATTTTCAAAGAACATTTAAACCTTTAACTCATTTGGAATTCATTCTGTTGTTAACCTTGAGGTAGGGATCCAGTTGTATTATCATTGTTTTTAAATGGCTATGTTACTGTACAGAATATCAGTGACTGAATACTTATCATTTTCCTAGTGATTTGCAATGCCATCTTTATCACACAGTGAATTCCAATAAATGTTTTTATCTATTTGTTGATTATTCTGCACCACTGGACTGTCTATTCTCTTGCTGTTACCACACTATTTTAATTATTGTAGCCTTATGAAAACAATTTAAAATCTGACATGAATAGTTCCTCTAGATTATTCTTTCTTTCCAGCATTTCCCATCCAAGTCTCAGATATTTATATTTCTAGATGAAATTCATGAAGTTTAAAAAAAAGCTATGTTGTGATTCACATTGGGATTTTATTTATTTTAGAGATTAATTTAAGAAGAATTTTTATCATGACAGTATTGAATCTTCCTATACAAGAATAGGAATTGCCTCCTCTTTTAAAAGGTATTATTTCTCACACTTGAAGCTTATCATTTTCTTAAAAGTATGCATTTTTTCTATATTCCTAGATTTTTTTGTTGTTTCTTTGCTGGAACAAACAACTGGAATATTTTTATTTAATCATCTTTGCTAACTGCTTATTAACATTTGTATGGTAATTTAAAAATCCAACTAAAATTTTAAAATGCAGTTGATACTGTTTGTATACCTCCAAGCATTGCGGTCATAATATTAATATAATCTGCAAATAATCTACCCCACTTGAATATAAACTCCAAGAGTGCAACCAGTCCATCTTTACATGGCTATACGGCGGTTCTTCAGTATCAACAGATGACTGATCCGAGGACTCCCACGGGTACCAAAATCCAGATGCTTAAGTCCTTATATAAAATGGATAGTATCTGCAGCTAAACAACGCACATCCTCCTATATACTTGTATACTTTAAATCATCTCTAGATTTCTTACAATACCTAATGCAATGTAAAAGCTATGTAAATAGTTGTAAATACAATGTAAACACTATATAAATAGTTGCTGGCATGTGGCAAATTCAAGTTTTGCTTTTGGGAACTTTCTGAAATCTTTTTCTGAATATTTTTGATTGGAGTTTGGCTGAATCTGCAGATGCAGTACTCTTGGATATGGAGGACAGACTATATAACCTAAGAACCTTATTATATGGCCGACACTTGATAGGCTCTCTATCAGTATTTGTGGAATAAATGGCTGAAATAACATTTTCCCCTTTGTGCCAACATTTCACATGTTTCGTCATTAGTTTTAAATACTACCAATAATAGTGGGCATCACTGTTATATTTCTGACTTTAATTGTAATACTTCAAGTGTTTCACTCTTCACCATGAAACTTAGTTGGCATCCACATTTTTTTCACGTAAAGGAAATTTCTCTCTATTCCTATTTCTCTAAGACTTTTTCTTCTTGAATCAGGAGAATTTTTCAAATGTCATATCAGCATATGTTGAAGCCATCCTTTGCTTTTTTCTCCTTTAACTCATTAATATGCTGAATATTATTAATGCCTTTTAAAACATTGAATCAGTTTGAATTTCTGGGTTGAATCCCAATTGGCCATGGTGAAGTACTCTTTTAATGTACTTCTAGATTCTATTTGCTAATATTTTATTTAGAATTTGCATCAATATTCCTAAGTGAGATTGGTCTTTCATTTTCTTTTCTTTTTTTTTTTTAAATGTGGACCATTTTTTAAAGTCTTTATTGAATTTGTTACGATATTGCTTCTGTTTTTATGTTTTGGTTTTTTGGCCACAAGCCATGTGGGATTTTAGTTCCCCAACCAGGGATGGAACCCACACCCCCCGCATTGGAAGGCAAAGTTTTTTAACCACTGGACCGCCAGGGAAATCCCTTCATTTTCTTTTTGGTACAGTTTTTGGATATCAGCATGATGGGCTTCAGACAGAGAAGTAGCAAGTTTACTTTCTTTGTGTTACAGAACATTTTAAACAGCAGCCAATCATTTCGGACTTGGAGCTCTCCTTCTCCCAACTCTGCTAGTCTGAAGAAAAATTAATTTCGATCCTTTTAGGGGAAATCCTTGCTTTCCCAGGTTTGCGCTATTGTCTTTGTATCTGGCCCTTTCAGGATTAGCAGAGTTTTGTGACTTCTGCCTCCCTAGACAAGAGAGCCTTTAAAATTACTATGTGTGTATGGATACACTTGAGTACTTGAGAAACTTTTCCTTCCTTGTTCATATTAAATTTGAGTTTCATCTTCTGAGTCTCCTTTCTGTGTGCCACATGTTTATTTTTATAGCTCTGGTTGGTATAAATGTATGTTGCATTTTATTAAAGATCTTGATTAAACACTATACTTTTACTATTATTAAACAATTAAAGAGATAATCTACTGGAGAAGATTGTGTCTCATTCAACTTCAATACATTAATTGCAAGAATTTTGAAACACTACTGTTTATCATTTGAGAGGTGCAAGGTAAAATCAGAGTGGGGTAACCAAAAAGACGCTGGTACTATGATGCCTCAAATTCTGACACTGTGACATCTACAGACACTGTTAAACAGACCAGACTATTTATTTATTTATTTACAGGTTGTTTTTTTGGGCGGGGGGGCTGCGTTGTGTCTTTGTTGCTGTGTGCGTGCTTTCTCTAGTTGTGACGACCGGGGGTTACTCTTCATTGCACTGTGTGGGCTTCTCATTGTGGTGGCTTCTTTTGTTGGGGAGCACGGGCTCAAGGCTCATGGGCTTCAGTAGTTGTGGCATCTGGGCTCAGTAGTTGTGGCTCACGGGCTCTAGAGCACAGCTCAGTAGTTGTGGCACATGGGCTTAGTTGCTCCACAGCATGTGGGATCTTCCTGGACCAGGGATCGAACCCATGTCCCCTGCATTGGCAGGCAGATTCTTAACCACTGCACCACCAGGGAAGTCCCCAGACTATTCAAATCTATGTTTTGAGACAAACTCTCCTCTACTCTTCCCTGCCCGCAGGTGGGGTGATACTGGCTTCCAGTATTCCATGATGCCAGAATATTGAGATGTTATTAAATATCTAAATAACAGTATTTTGTTTTTGTAATATTGTTATTCTGGTATTTTTAAAAATCTGAAATCTGGATCATTGCTGCCTTAAAATGTCTCCATAGCATTTTACACCACATAACATTTCTAACTGGAACAAAATATATTCCTTCAAAAGCATCCCTCATTGTTTAAAACCCATCCAATGTATCTTACTGTTTTTATTCCAAGTACTCATGTTACCAGTGAGGTTGAGCAAATTATATTTATTGTCTATTTCTATTTTTTTGTGGAGCCAGTTTGAATTTCTTCTACATTTGGATGATCCCAAAGGGATTTAAGGAAGATGGGAGAAGCTCGTGGAAGGATTGGGGAGATAGTGTAGACAGGGTCTAATAGGAGGTCCACAGACCCCATTTCAAGCTCTTGTCCTATTGCTTGACCACCCTTTCCCCTAAGACTGGATTCCTGCTACTCTCATTTTTTTCCTCTAGGACCAGGTCTAACCTTGAAGTTTTCCCCTTGCTATGATAATTTATTTTAACCAGGGACTTCTTTCTAGTTGTCCAACTGAGTGAGACTCAGGCATGCAGGACAGAGAAATTCAGCTCTGGATCCCAAGTTTTTCTTAGAGGGAATATCTTATGAGAACAAAGTATAGAAGACTGTGGCAATGATATCGCACTTTTAAAGGTAAGTATATAAAGAGAAATATATTTTGTTCTCATACTGAAATCACTAAATACTTTGATGGACAAGGTCAAAAGAAACATATAACTCTCCTGCAACTTTATGCATAAATGATGTGATCTAAATGGAAGATGTAACTGTTATGTAACTTCAATAAATTCTCACATGTAAATAAACTAAAAGAGAAGAACAGGATATTTAAGATATAAGGAAAAGTGTTTTCAGACCCAGGGGCCGTGGTAGAAAAAAAGAGACGTGAAGAAGGAGAGACTGAAATGATTAAATGAGAGACCGAAGGGTCAGTGGACTAGAAACTTCACGAGTTTGACAACCAGGCTTGGTGGTATGTTGGAACCTCACAGAATTCTAGCTGAATTTTATTTGGAGAAGAATGCAACTGGTTGTCCCTCTGTACAATGAAAGAGGATGACTTGACCTGAGTATGAAAGACAAAAAGATGAAAGAGGAAAGAGTCATATAGAAATGTTAAACAGAGTGGAGGGTAGTGGTTGGAAGAGGCAAAGGAGAGTAGTAACCCCATGACTTGTGACCAAAGTACATGAGCAGTAAGGGAATAAAGTGCAACCACCGGAGAGACCACCTGCAGAACCTGGGTCCTCAGGGCACAGTCAGGTTTTACTAAAGCAGATGGAGAAGGAAGCACCTGGAGAAATGTTTGAGTTATGAAGACAGGCTGATAACTAAGGAAGGATAGTTCCAGGGGACAAAGAGAGTTGGAGAAAATTGAAGACATGAACATAAAGCCTTGTGGGAAACAGAAGGTGGTGGCTAATACCACAGGTGTCAACTGACAAAATCACACGCAGGAAACATGGTCAATTTAGTCTCATTTTGAAGGGTGTGGAAACTGTGCCTGATGCCCAGAGGCCTTGGCATTTAAGATAGTCAAGCGTCTGCCATGTACAAAACCAGTATTCAATATTAGTGACTTAAAACCAGCAATCATATAGAAAACTAAACGTAATTTCAATTACCTCCTTTTTACTTATGATTTACCTAT
This sequence comes from Balaenoptera ricei, assembly GCF_028023285.1. NCBI lineage: Eukaryota > Metazoa > Chordata > Mammalia > Artiodactyla > Balaenopteridae > Balaenoptera > Balaenoptera ricei. The sequence continues at coordinate 32,735,449 of NC_082643.1, forward strand.
TTGATTTATAATAGGTATAGTGATATCATAGAAATTTACATGGTCTTTGTCCCTGATTCCTTTGTTCCCTGCTCCTAAAACCCTTGGAATTTCCTGAGTGATAAGGGTGATAGAATTGTCTGATGTTCTAATGAGGTGGGTCCCTAGGTAACTTCAGGATGAGGGCTAGTTATCAGAAAGACCAATCCTTGATTAGAAACTTGGAGCTTGCCATCCCACTCCCCAACCTCTGGGAAGGGGAGAGGGGCTGGAAATTGAATTAATCATCAGGCTAATGTTGGAATCAATCATGCCTACCTAATGAAAACTCCATTAAAAACCCCTCCATGACAAGGTATGGGGGGCTTTTGGATGGGTGAATGCATCCAAGGTGACATCCCAATTCTTCAAGAGGGTGACACCCCCCAGTTCTCCAAGATCCTGGAGACCTTTCCAGACATCACCCTATGTGCCTCTTCACCTGGCTTCTTTGTATTCTTTATAATAAACTGGTAAGCATAAGTAAAGTGTCTTTATGAGTTCTGTAGCCATTTTGGCATATTATTGAACCTGAGAAGGGGGTCATGGGAACCCCCGAGTTATAGCCAGTCGGTCAAAAGTACAAGTGGCCCAAGACTTCCCACAAACTTCTGAAGTGAGAGCAATCTTGTGGGACTGAGCCCTTCAGCTATGGGGTCTGCACTAATTCCAGGTAGTTATTGTCTGAATTGAATGGAATTGTTGGACACCTAATTGGTGTCAGAAAGTTAGAGAAATCGTATTGAGCAAACACCATATATTCGATGTCAAGAGGAAAAAAACCTCTCTCAGGTACTATTTTATTATTAGCTTGAACAATACAGAATGAAGTAAAATCGAATAGAATACCAATTATACTGAGGTGAACCCTCTGGCTTTCCCTATATTGAAATACAGCAGTGGACTCTTAACTCCAAAGTCAAATAGCAGTAATTATGAGCACAGCTGAAACCAGACTTTATGTGTGCCTAGCATTTTCTAAGAAAGTGCAATCATCTTCCTTCCTCTGCATCATCCATATAGTTTTGGTCCTATTCCCAAGATTAGAATATAGTTATTTTATTTAGCTTGTAAATTTCAGGCTCATTCTGAGGTCAAGCTTGTTAGATGTTTCTATTGAAATGGATAACATTCCTAGACTGTGCTGTAATACTCCAAAATACTATGTGAGGAAAGAGGCTCAGGATGCATGCCAACCATATAAGCCCCACATGAAATAAATGTGTCATTGGTTTTTATTGCAAGTATGGTGTGAATTTCAACAGACCAACAAGGGTAGCTGTTTGAGATCTTGAACATCTTTCTGAGATGAAATTTAAAGGAATGAATCACCCCCTTGGAGCCAAAAAGTATGACAATACAGAAACTGAAGTACTTCCTCTTATAGAATACCTCTTTGTCGATTATAACATAGGTTTTCATTGTAGTATACATATGCTGTAGAAGTAAATAAGCATCTCATCTTTGTTCTTTCAATTCAAATAAATATTCTGAAGCAAATCTTATTCTCCGATACCTTAGTAAAGAGTTCCTGAAATATTCATGCATTTTTCTATGTCCCTTGAAAGTAAAGAGCATGACAGTTTCAGTCTACAATGTTGATGTGAGATAACATTTTCCTCAATAATTTTCCTATGCAGTAAATTTGGAATAAAGAGGAAAATTTTAAACTCAGTACTTTCCAGTTGACAATGAATTATTAAACACAACACATAAATGCCAATGTGAATCTCTTACGTTCATTAAATGAATTTAGAGAACAATTTTAAAAAGTTAAAATTAAATCTATTACAAGTCTATCCAATCAACACGATGACAAAAAATTTCCATATGGCGAGTTAATTATATATTTGAAGATAGAAATCTTCAGCACGTATACTTTTAAATGATCAAGACTATTTCTACTCATGTTATTAGTCAATAACATACTGAATTGTCTAAGCATTGTTCAGAATTAGCAGATATATCTTAGAAGAAAAAAATAATTATGCTTGTTAGCGGTGGTTTTACACTGAATAAAGCTGAAGTGCTGATATAACTTTCTTAATAAATTATGATACCCCTCCAATTTCTGTCATCTTACTATTTCTCCTCCCCTATTCTATACTGAATTTCAATCTGGAACATATGCACTTTAAATGGGATGCCAGAGTTATGTGAATATGTGAACAGGTGTTGCTGTTAAAATTAGAACAAGAAAATGAAAAAAAGAAAGAAGGGTTTATTGCATTTCAACTCACATTAGCATAGAAACACAATGAAATTTACTTTTTGACTGAGGTGGCAGGGTCATATGGAAATTTGACCTATGACTACATTGCTCACACTTATATAAATTAGTAGAATTTAAGACTTTAATGTACATCAGTGGGCATATATCAACTTCACTGTGAAAAAAGAAAAGGTACTGGTATTTTGAAAGGCACATACTAAACATGCACACACACACAAAAGACAAAACCAACAACAGCAACAAAAAAAAAAAACAAACAACCTAACACAAAACACTGCTTAAAATAGTAATTATCTCTCATTAGCAGTTTGTATTGTATTATACTAAGAAGTGAATTAGACTCTCTGAAGCTCTCTAAAAATATTAACTTACCAAATACAAGGTAATCCACAAGCCATTGGATATATGCCTGGGTGATTTCAGAGGGCTGTAGAACTCTGAATATAAGAATTAACAATGTAATCATGGTAATATAAAACTCTGCAGGTTATAAGAATTTAAAATCAAATACAAGTTTAAAATCAAACTAAAACTTTCCTAAAAACACCAAAATATAAAAGCTTCTTTTTGCCTGCATATTGACACTTATTCTTTCATATAAAATAGTTGTTATCTCTGTGTAGTATGTATGCTACTATAAGCATACATATTTAAATAAGGGGACTCTCATTTTAAAATGTCCTATGTGAACCCTAGAGAAATTCTACACTTTCGTTAGTTTTCAGGAAGAAAGTTAATGTAGTAATTTCAATATACAAAAGGATACTATTTTGTTTTCCTCAGAGCATCTGATGCAACTGAACCAAAAAAAAAAAAAAAAAGTCAAGGTATGAGGGATGGTCTCATCTCAATGGAAGATAGTTTGTTGCATTTTCTTTTAATACATAGTACTTCCAATGATACCAGATCTGGCAGCTTTTCAGGAATGCATGGAAAATTCAACAAATGTGAATCAGGTTTTCTTGTAGATCTCCCTAAGGCTTGGACCACCTCGAGAATTCAATCTAAGGTTAATGAAAGAACTATACTGTATCTGACAGCAGACACTCTTGCTCAGTCAAGCTTGCGGAATTTTTGCCTTATGCAAAATGGCAGAAACATATCTTTCCAATATGAGCCCCCCCTTATTAAATGACTAGTTCAACAGCACTGACTCCTCTTACCTGTTCCAATCACCCAATAGCCAAGTCTTAGGGCTTTATCAATCATGTTGAAATGTTTTTGTTCAGTACTATTTTAGAACTTTTCCAAAGAGACATTTGTTTTCTTTCTTTGTGGGGGAGAGAGGAAGGGGTGACTACAACATAGTGAAGAATAGGAAACAGTATCTGTATTACCATATTCTCCTTCTTTCATCAAGTTTCATGGATATCTTCATGACAAGACAGTGAATAATAGATATTTTCAAAAAGTGGCATTTCCCACCAGATAACCCCAATTTAAAACAGGATATCCTGGTCTCTCAATTGCCTGACAGAAACTTTCTTTGGATGAAATAGACCATCTGTTTTCGAGGATAGAAAACAAAGACATAAAGGATTTGGTGGGAAGTTACTAGACATTCCTTCCAAGGACGAAGGAAAGGAACAGAAGCATCTTGGAGCTGCACTCTGAAGGAGTGTGTCATAACAGATTTAGGAAATGATCATCCAAGCCACAGAGAAATATTTAGCTAGTGGAAGGGAGAATACATTTTCTAACCATGAAGCTATTTAACATTTAGTTCTGCGGAGCAAAGAGTTTATAGGGGAAATTCTTTTGCTTCCCTGCTAGAATAATTCCCTGAGGATGTCTCTTTAACTCCTATCTAAAACACACCACTGAATCTTGGAATGGTAATGATTTTCATCGCTTTTATGGGGATTTGTCAATTTTTTTTTAAGTCTGAGTGTGTGAATTATTTATTTCCTCAAAATAGGGAAATATTCACAGATACTATTTAACAAGTATTCTTTTGTTCTGAATTCATTTAGAAATAATATTTGCTTGGTATCATTGCTTATATAATTATAAAGGAGAATAACATTAATAAACTGAAAATGACTTACCTACCCTGAGCACAAACATGATGGTACTAGGGATTCTCATTAGGAGTCTTGGTCTAGTATTGGTAACGTGCAGTGTGCTTGATATCATTACTAATTGATATAAAGATCTTTATTTCTTAAGTTAACTAACACTTATCAAGTGTCTTCTACATACTCAGCACTGTACTAGGCACTGAAGAAACAGAGGCGATCAAGAAAAATATCCATAAAATGCAGTCTATTGTAACCAGTAACTTTGTTAAAGAGCTAAAGGTAGTAAGTAACCTTTTGATAAGCAGACATTTATTAAGCACCTAATATGTTCCAGAAACTATGGCTAGTTGCTGAAAATTTTAAAGTGAATAAGAAAGACATAATTACTGCTCCCACAGATCATAGAGTGTAGCATAAGAGGAAGTCAGTTAAAACTAATTGCAACAAAATATGATAAAGACTGACAAGGAAGTAAAGATTACTAAGAGGAATACATAACTGCCCACCAAACCACTCAAGTTAATCAAGAAGTGAAGACTTTTGGGAGGAAATGGCTGTTGGGACCTAAAGAATTATTAGCAGTTATAAGGTCAAGGCAGAGTGGGGAGTGGAAAGGGAGTTTTACAGGCAGGGAAAACATGTGTGAAGATGCTGAAGTCCTGTCTTTAAGAGTGGAAGTGACGAGAATTGAGGATCGGGAGAAGCAGGGGCTATCTCGTTAAGGGCCTTGATCATTACCTCAGTGGGATTGGTCTTCATTTTAAGCCCAATGAGCAATCATTTCAGGTTGTAAGTATAGGAACAATTTATCAGACTTACCCTTGGGAATATTACAGTGGCTGAACTGAGGAAAATGGTTGGAGTAGAAAGCAGGGAGATCAATTAGGCTTTTGTAACAGTAATTCAGGTAAGAATAATGAGAGTCTGCACTAGGGAAGTGTGGGTGGAGGAAAAAAAGATGAATTTAAAAGATATTTAGAAAACAGAATGGTGGTTCCAAGTGGCTAGTAAATGAGGGAAGGGAGTGAAAGAGACAAGGTTAGGATAACCCTGGTTTTCTGCTTTAAGTAACTAGTATGAAGGCACCAATCATACATTCAGGGAATTCAGAAGGAGGAGCCATCTTAGAAGGTGGGAGGGTTGTAGTTGAGTTTTGGATATGGTGAATTTTAGATGCACGTGAGCTCTCTAAGTAATAATATCTAACAGGCGAATGGTCTAAGGAGCATGAAAGAAGACTGAATTAGAAGAATAAATACTGGAGTCAGTACTCTCAAACCAGTAGAGTGTGCTATCGTAGAAGCCAAAGGAAGAGAGTGCTTCAATAACAGTCATTATTAGAGACTAACTTTCTAGTTTTTTTTCTTCTCCTGGCTATGAGTGGGCACTGGGCCTATATGCAGAGCAACTCTAAAAGTATCTAGGAAGTAACACCACCAAAAAAATCCATTGTCCACTGATATATAGGAAACTAGTGGATGAATGCCCCAGCTTGTTTGTGCCTTTTTTGTATTCTGAGTTGTATTCTACACAGTGGCCCCTGAGGCGGTGATGGTACCCGGGGGACCCATGGGCACGTTGGGGCAGCAAGGCAAGGGGTGGAGGTCTATGCAGGGGGCCAGAGAACTGGAAAATGGGGATTGTCTTCTGAGCACATGAGGGACAACACTCTGAGAAATTCTGTGAGACAAAGGATGGGCACTCTAGGAGGCAGAATCTACCCCAGATGAGGGGAGGCTTAGTTAAGATCACCTTATTTCTGATATCTGTGGAAACCTAACTATTCTGTAGTCACAAGATATTGAGGCCAGGGCCATCTGAATTTTTAAATTAAAAGTATATAGAGTGTGGGAGTTACAGTAAAGAGAAAAATGTATTCAAATTGCATCAGAAAAAGTTAATTTTAGATACTTTGAGAAAATTAATGACTATAACTCATGATTTATCAAAGACAGAATATCTCGCCCTAAAGATTTTTTTTTTGAGGCAATACATAAGTAGGGTTACATCTGTAGTCAAGGAAATGAGACAAATTGATATTTTCATTTGTCTTACAGCTTCCTTATTCAAATATGTGAGCACAGGTTTCAATATGTTACACATATAAACTCTGCTCACATACATGTAAAACTTTTAATTATTTGTTTTATAATAATATCTAAGAAATATGTCCATTTCCACACTGATGAAAAACCATATTTTCAACTTAGACAAATAAGAACCTGTCATTGATATAAATCACACACTTTAAAAAGTTTTATATGCCAGTTGAAAGATTTACTTGGCATGTAGACACAAATCAGCTTTCACAGATAGGTATTAAGATAACAAGAGGTATTTTTATATTTTAGTGTAGAGACACATACAAGAAACTTAAAAAGTATTCATTACTGTTAATACTCTATTTTAAAAATTGAAAACACTTACTGAAATAAAATAGCAAAAAAACTATATTAAATTTTACATATAAGTTTAAAAATTTGAACTATCAGAAAAGTTTCCCTAAGCAATGTTATATATATATATTGTGCTAAATAGATACACATGCATATACATACACATATACATACACACAAGAGTGCATATGCAGTATTTATACATGTGCTATTCAAGGTAATAACTAATTCTTGTATGTTTTTCTTGGACAGAGGAATTCAAAACTCTTTCTGAGGTGATGCTGAAGAATGTGGCTATAATATACTCTATTAAATTACCTGTTAGGCTAAACATTTTTTCTTTAGTGTGTGCCCAGTTACAGGAGCTCTAGAATTCAAGAGTCTACAAATTCTAATTTCACACATTAGAAAATTTCTAATACACAAATTAGAAAATTTATCAATATTATCAATTACCAATCAAAATATATTCATACTATCAATATTAATTAGAAACAATTTTCACATATGAATGAAGCATTTATGTTTGTTTTTTTTTTAAGAGCCAAATCTGAAGAGTATCAATAAAACACAAAGATTAGGGATTTTCTACAAGTAGTCTTCTTTTATGTAAAATAAAAACAATGAACAAAATGTGTGGGAAGCCTAACTTTGGAAATAGAAAGTATAAAGAAATTCTGAACATCTCATGAAGTTATAAGAATACAAATTTCTCGACTTTATATGTCAAAGAGCTCCAGGCAGTCTGCTTATGAGAGGAGAACAAGGAATTGTCAATAAATGTTATTATTATACATGCTAATATTATATATTAACAGAAATGGACCTAAAAGTTGGATATGGCCACATGTGAAACAAGTAAACTTCCTCCATTATTACCACTAAATATTTTACCACTTGATATAAACTGTATTTAGCATAAGATATTTGGAAAAATAATATTATGTGATTATGTAGTTTCAAAATAATGCAAAATACTTTACTACATATCATATGGAGGTAATGAATATATATTTTTCAAAGGTAAGTTGTGAAAACAATTTTAAATTTAAAAATTGCAGTTTCAATGGATTAGTGGGTATTATGCATATTTCACAGAAGAATCAAATTATTAATATATCCTGAGATCAACATACAATCTAATTTTAATAAAATTTTCATGATTTTAGTATGTATACAAAATCAAATCTAAAATGTGTGCATGCATGACTCTTTGGAACCATACCAAAGTTAATTACATTGACATGATATAATACACTGGAAAAATACCAAAACGCAACACAACTCTAAGATGTTATTTTTATATAACCATATAATTATAATAATCTGGAGAGTTGCTGAAAATCACTTAGATCACTTCTGCATGAAAATGTCCTTTTTAAGTGCTCTTGTTCTTGAAATTTCCTTTACATTTAGAGATTTTTAATAAAAACCGTAAGCTCTGTGTCCTACTCATAGACTATGATCAATAAATAAATTCTTCTGCCTATTTCTTAATCGGATTATTTGGGCAGTTTTTGGTTACTGAGTTTCCTGCATTCTTTACATATTTTGGATATTAATCCCTTATTTGATAATAAGCCATAGAGATCTAATGTACAGTAGAATGAACATTGACAATAATGTTGCACTATAACTGTGGAAGGCAATAAATATCACTACATTGGCAACCATATCAAGATATATAAATGTGGAGGGAGAGAATATGGCGGAAGAGTAAGACGCGGAGATCACCTTCCTTCCCACAGATACAGTAGAAATACATCTACACGTGGAACTGCTCCTACAGAACACCCACTGAACGCTGGCAGAAAACGTCAGACCTCCCAAAAGGCAAGAAACTCCCCCCGTACTTGGGTAGGGCAAAAGAAAAAAGAAATAACAGAGACAAAAGAATAGGGACGGCACCTGCACCAGTGGGAGGGAGCTGTGAAGGAGGAAAGATTTCCACGCACTAGGAGCCCCTTCGCGGGCAGAGACTGCGGGTGGCAGAGGGGGGAAGCTTCGGAGCCACGGAGGAGAGCGCAGCCACAGGGGTGTGGAGGACAAAGCCGAGAGATTCCCGCACTTCCCGCACGGAGGGTCGGCGCTGACCAGCACTCACCAGCCCGAGAGGCTTGTCTGCTCAGCCGCCGGGGCGGGCGGGGCTGGGAGCTGAGGCTCAGGCTTCGGTTGCAGGGAGAGGACTGGGGTTGGCGGCGTGAACACAGCCTGAAGGGGTTAGTGCACCACAGCTAGCCGGGAGAGAGTCCGGGAAAAAGTCTGCAGCTGCCGAAGAGGCAAGAGACTTTTTCTTGCCTCTTTGTTTTGCGGCGCGCAAGGAGAGGGGATTCAGAGTGCCGCCTAAACGAAATCCAGAGACTGGCGCGAGCCGCGGCGATCAGCGCGGACCCCAGAGACGGGCGTGAGACCCTGGGGCTGCTGCTGCCGCCTCCAAAAAGCCTGTGTGCGAGCACAGGTCACTCTCCACACCGCCCCTCCTGGGAGCCCGTGCAGCCCGCCACTGCCAGGGTCCCGTGATCCAGGGACAACTTCCCCGGGAGAACGCACTGCGCACCTCAGGCTGGTGCAACGTCACGCCGGTCTCTGACGCCGCAGGCTCACCCCGCCTCCTCTGTACCCCTCCCTCCCCGCGGCCTGGGTGAGCCAGAGCCCCCGAAGCAGCTGTTCCTTTAACCCCGTCCTGTCTGGGTGGGGAACAGACGCCCTCAGGCGACCTACACGCAGAGGCGGGTCCAAATCCAAAGCTGATCCCCAGGAGCTGTGCGAACAGAGACGAGGAGGGGAAATCTCTCCCAGCAGCCTCAGAAGCAGCGGATTAAAACTCCACAAACAACTTGATGTGCCTGCATCTGTTGAATACCTGAATAGGCAACGAATCATCCCAAATTCAGGAGGTGGACTTTGGGAGCAGGATATATTAATTTTTCCCCTTTTCCTTTTTTTTTGTGAGTGTATATGTATATGCTTCTGGGGGAGATTTTGGCTGTATAGCTTTGCTTTATAATAGCTTTATTTTACTTCACTATATTATAGCCTCTTTCTTTCTTGCTTGCTTTCAATGTTTTCTCCCTTTTACTCTGAGCCGTGTGGACGAAAGGCTCTTGGTGCTTCAGCCAGGCATCAGGGCCGTACCTCGGAGGTGGGAGAGCCAACTTCAGGACACTGGTCCACAAGAGACCTCCCAGCTCCACGTAATACCAAACGGCAAAAATCTCTCAGAGATCTCCATCTCAACATCAAGACCCAGCATCACTCAATGACCAGCAAGCTACAGTGCTGAACACCCTATGCCAAACAACTAGCAAGACAGGAACACAGCCCCATCCATTAGCAGAGAGGCTGCCTAAAATCATAATAAGGCCACAGACACCCCAAAATACACCACCAGACGTGGACGTGCCCACCAGAAAGACAAGATCCAGCCTCATCCACCAGAGCTCAGGCACTAGTTCCCTCCACCAGGAAGCCTACACAACCCACTGAACCAACCTTAGCCACTGGGGACAGATACCAAAAACAACGGGAACTACGAACCTGCAACCTGTGATAAGGAGACCCCAAACACAGTAAGATAAGCAAAATGAGATGACAGAAAAACACACAGCAGATGAAGGAGCAGGGTCAAAACACACTAGACTTAACAAATGAAGAGGAAATAGGTAGTCTACCTGAAAAAGAATTCAGAATAATGATAGTAAGGATGATCCAAAATCTTGGAAATAGAATAGACAAAATGCAAGAAACATTTAACAAGGACGTAGAAGAACTAAAGAGGAACCAAGCAATGATGAAAAACACAATAAATGAAATTAAAAATACTCTAGATGGGATCAATAGCAGAATAACTGAGGCAGAAGAAAGGATAAGTGACCTGGAAGATAAAATGGTGGAAATAACTACTGCAGAGCAGGATAAAGAAAAAAGAATGAAAAGAACTGAGGACAGTCTCAGAGACCTCTGGGACAACATTAAACACACCAACATTCGAATTATAGGGGTCCCAGAAGAAGAAGAGCAAAAGAAAGGGACTGAGAAAATATTTGAAGAGATTATAGTTGAAAACTTCCCTAATATGGGAAAGGAAATAGGTAATCAAGTCCTAGAAGCACAGAGAGTCCCATACAGGATAAACCCAAGGAGAAACACGCCAAGACACATATTAATCAAACTGTCAAAAATTAAATATAAGGAAAACATATTAAAGGCAGCAAGAGAAAAAAACACAAATAACACACAAGGGAATCCCCATAAGGTTAACAGCTGATCTTTCAGCAGAAACTCTGCAAGCCAGAAGGGAGTGGCAGGATATACTTAAAGTGATGAAGGAGAAAAACCTACAACCAAGATTACTCTACCCAGCAAGGATCTCATTCAGATGTGATGGAGAAATTAAAACCTTTACAGACAAGCAAAAGCTGAGAGAGTTCAGCACCACCAAACCAGCTTTACAACAAATGCTAAAGGAACTTCTCTCAGCAGGAAACACAAGAGAAGGAAAAGATCTACAATAACAAACCCAAAACATTTAAGAAAATGGGAATAGGAACATACATATCGATAATTACCTTGAATGTAAATGGATTAAATGCTCCCACCAAAAGACACAGGCTGGCTGAATGGATACAAAAACAAGACCCATATATATGCTGTCTACAAGAGACCCACTTCAGACCTAGAGACACATACAGACTGAAAGTGAGGGGATGGAAAAAGATATTCGATGCAAATGGAAATCAAAAGAAAGCTGGAGTAGCAATTCTCATATCAGACAAAATAGACTTTAAAATAAAGACTATTACAAGAGACAAAGAAGGACACTATATAATGATCAAGGGATCGATCCAAGAGGAAGGTATAACAATTGTAAATATTTATGCACCCAACATAGGAGCACCTCAATACATAAGGCAAATACTAACAGCCATTAAAGGGGAAATCGACAGCAACACAATCATAGTAGGGGACTTTAACACCCCACTTTCACCAATGGACAGATTATCCAAAATGAAAATAAATAAGGAAACACAAGCTTTAAATGATACATTAAACAAGATGGACTTAATTGATATTTCTAGGACATTCCACCCAAAAACAACAGAATACACATTTTTCTCAAGTGCTCATGGAACATTCTCCAGGATAGATCATATCTTGGGTCACAAATCAAGCCTTGGTAAATTTAAGAAAATTGAAATCGTATCAAGTATCTTTTCCGACCACAATGCTATGAGACTAGATATCAATTACAGGAAAAGATCTGTAAAAAATACAAACACATGGAGGCTACACAATACACTACTTAATAACGAAGTGATCACTGAAGAAATCAAAGGGGAAATCAAAAAATACCTAGAAACAAATGACAATGGAGATACGACGACCCAAAACCTATGGGACGCAGCAAAAGCAGTGCTAAGAGGGAAGTTTATAGCAATAGAAGCCTACCTCAAGAAACAGGAAACATCTCGAATAAACAACCTAACCTTGCACCTAAAGCAATTAGAGAAAGAAGAACAAAAAAACCCCAAAGCTAGCAGAAGGAAAGAAATTATAAAGATCAGGTCAGAAATAAATGAAAAGGAAATGAAGGAAACAATAGCAAAAATCAATGAAACTAAAAGCTGGTTCTTTGAGAAGATAAACAAAATTGATAAACCATTAGCCAGACTCATCAAGAGAAAAAGGGAGAAGACTCAAATCAATAGAATTAGAAATGAAAAAGGAGAAGTAACCACTGACACTGCAGAAATACAAAAGATAATGAGAGATTACTACAAGCAACTCTATGCCAATAAAATGGACAACCTGGAAGAAATGGACAGATTCTTAGAAATGCACAAACTGCCGAGGCTGAACCAGGAAGAAATAGAAAATATGAACAGACCAATCACAAGCACTGAAATTGAAACTGTGATTAAAAACCTTCCAACAAACAAAAGCCCAGGACCAGATGGCTTCACAGGTGAATTCTATCAAACATTTAGAGAAGAGCTAACACCTATCCTTCTCAAACTCTTCCAAAATATTGCAGAGGGAGGAACACTCCCAAACTCATTCTACGAGGCCACCATCACCCTGATACCAAAACCAGACAAAGATGTCACAAAGAAAGAAAACTACAGGCCAATATCACTGATGAACATAGATGCAAAAATCCTCAACAAAATACTAGCAAACAGAATCCAACAGCACATTAAAAGGATCATACACCATGATCAAGTGGGGTTTATCCCAGGAATGCAAGGATTCTTCAATATACGCAAATCAATCAATGTGATACACCATATTAACAAATTGAAGGAGAAAAACCATATGATCATCTCAATAGATGCAGAGAAAGCTTTCGACAAAATTCAACACCCAATTATGATAAAAGCCCTGCAGAAAGTAGGCATAGAGGGAACTTTCCTCAACACAATAAAGGCCATATATGACAAACCCACAGCCAACATTGTCCTCAATGGTGAAAAACTGAAACCATTTCCACTAGGATCAGGAACAAGACAAAGTTGCCCACTCTCACCACTATTATTCAACATAGTTTTGGAAGTGTTAGCCACAGCAATCAGAGAAGACAAAGAAATAAAAGGAATCCAAATTGGAAAAGAAGAAGTAAAGCTGTCACTATTTGCAGATGACATGATATTATACATAGAGAATCCTAAAGATGCTACCAGAAAACTCCTAGAGCTAATCAATGAATTTGGTAAAGTAGCAGGATACAAAATTAATGCACAGAAATCTCTTGCATTTCTATACACTAATGACGAAAAATCTGAAAGTGAAATTAAGAAAACACTCCCGTTTACCATTGCAACAAAAAGAATAAAATATCTAGGAATAAACCTACCTAAGGAGACAAAAGACCTGTATGCAGAAAATTATAAGACACTGATGAAAGAAATTAAAGATGATACAAATAGATGGAAAGATATACCATGTTCCTGGATTGGAAGAATCAACATTGTGAAAATGACTCTACTACCCAAAGCAATCTACAGATTCAATGCAATCCCTATCAAACTACCACTGGCATTTTTCACAGAACTAGAACAAAAAATGTCACAATTTGTATGGAAACACAAAAGACCCCGAATAGCCAAAGCAATCTTGAGAACGAAAAATGGAGCCGGGGGAATCAGGCTCCCTGACTTCAGACTATATTACAAAGCTTCAGTAATCAAGACAGTTTGGTACTGGCACAAAAACAGAAATATAGATCAATGGAACAGGATAGAAAGCCCAGAGATAAACCCACACACATATGGTCACCTTATCTTTGATAAAGGAGGCAAGCATATACAGTGGAGAAAAGACAGCCTCTTCAATAAGTGGTGCTGGGAAAATTGGGCAGGTACATGTAAAAGTATGAAATTAGAACACTCCCTGACACCATGCACAAAAATAAACTCAAAATGGATTAAAGACCTAAGTGTAAGGGCAGACACTATCAAACTCTTAGAGGAAAACATAGGCAGAACACTCTATGACATACATCACAGCAAGATTCTTTTTGACCCAGCTCCCAGAGAAATGGGAATAAGAACACAAATAAACAAATGGGACCTAATGAAACTTAAAAGCTTTTGCACAGCAAAGGAAACCATAAACAAGACCAAAAAACAACCGTCAGAATGGGAGAAAATATTTGCAAATGAAGCAACTGACAAAGGATTAATCTCCAAGATTTACAAGCAGCTCATGCAGCTCAATAACAAAAAAACGAACAACCCAATCGAAAAATGGGCAGAAGACCTAAATAGACATTTCTCCAAAGAAGATATACAGATTTCCAACAGACACATGAAAGAATGCTCAACATCATTAATAATTAGAGAAATGCAAATCAAAACTACAATGAGATATCATCTCACACTGGTCAGAATGGCCATCATCAAAAAATCTAGAAACAATAAATGCTGGAGAGGGTGTGGAGGAAAGGGAACACTCTTGCACTGTTGGTGGGAATGTAAATTGATACAGCCACTATGGAGAACAGTATGGAGGTTCCTTAAAAAACTACAAATAGAACTACCATACGACCCAGCAATCCCACTACTGGGCATATACCCTGAGAAAACCATAGGCCAAAAAGAGTCATGTACCAAAATGTTCATTGCAGCTCTATTTACAATAGCCAGGACATGGAAGCAACCTAAATGTCCATCGACAGATGAATGGATAAAGAAGATGTGGCACATATATACAATGGAATATTACTCAGCCATAAAAAGAAATGAAATGGAGGTATTTGTAATGAGGTGGATGGAGTTAGAGTCTGTCATACAGAGTGAAGTAAGTCAGAAAGAGAAAAACAAATACAGTATGCTAACACATATATACGGAATCTAAGGAAAAAAAGAAAAGGCCATGAAGAACCTAGTGGCAAGACGGGAATAAAGACACAGACCTACCAGAGAATGGACTTGAGGATATGGGGAGGGGGTGGGGTGAGATGTGACAGGGTAAGAGAGTGTCATGGACATATATACACTACCAAATGTGAAATAGATAGCTAGTGGGAAGCAGCCGCTTAGCACAGGGAGATCAGCTCGGTGCTTTGTGACCACCTAGAGGGGTGGGATGGGGAGGGTGGGAGGGAGGGAGATGCAAGAGGGAAGAGAAATGGGAACATATTGTATATGTATAACTGATCCACTTTGTTATAAAGCAGAAGCTAACACACCATTGTAAGGCAATTATACTTCAATAAAGATGTTTAAAAAAAAAAAAAAAAGATATATAAATGTATCCTAGTACCATGGTGTACTTTAAACTTACAGAATGTTACAAGCCAAATTTATTCAATAATAAATAAATGTTACACAAATTAATTTAGAACATATATTATAAAACATTTAAAATAGTAGGCATCTTAGAGATCAACTGAGCTAAACCCAATATTTTACATGAAGAGAAAATGAGGCCCAGAGAGGTTAAATAATTTGCCCCAAATCACTCCATTAGTTATGACAGAACTGGGACTGGTACCCAGTGGACATTACATATTTGTTCATTTACCTCCCATCCTATCACACATACACATCCCCCAAAACGAGTGCTATTTCATGCTTTATCATTAGTTACATGGTATTTAAAAAATTATTTCATGTGACTAGCTTTTGTTTTCACAAAATTATAACCTCCTGCTCTATTGTCCCTCATAAGGGAACACAGTGCTCATTAGTAAGTCTGCTAGGGCCTGATGACTTTGACCGCTCCATGTCACTGCCCGAACCTCTTCTCTGAGGACAGCTGTGGCCTCCTAACTCGTCTTGCTGCCTCTGCCCTTGTATCTCCATGGTCCATGCTCTTCTCTGCACCCACAGTGATCCTCTTGAACTGTGAGTCAGGCCATGTCACTATTCTGTTCAATATCCTGTAATGGCTCCCGTTTCACTAGGGGTAAAAGTCAAATTCTCATGATGGTCCCTCCATGATCCTGCCTCCACCCCCAAGACACACACCCCCAGCCTCCTCACCCACTGTCTGCTTCAGTGCAGCCCTGCTGGCCTCCTTACTGTACCCACCCATGCCAGCACGCTTCTGTCTCCCGGCCTTGGACCTACCTGTTGCCTCGACCCAGAATGCGAGAACACACACGTCTGCAGAAATGTCTTACCATTTTAAAACATGCTCAATGTCACCTTCTAAATGAGGTGTATCTGATCACACAAGTGAGTATTGTCCTCACCCAATGGGCTGCACTTTTAATTTGGTCTATAGCATGTATTATTTTTTGAATACTCTAAAGTTCACTTTTTAGTACATTTTTTTTCACTTGACTATCTCCTCTTACTGTAATGTAAGCTCCACAGTAATAAGGAGTGTTGTCTTTTGCTCACTTGCCTATTCCCAGTGCCTAGAACTGTGGACAGTGCATAGTAGATGCTTAATAAACATTTGTTAAATTTAAGTTAATTGACCACACTTTCCAATAAAAGATTACTCAGTTCATTTACGGCATGTTTTTAAAATGTCTCAAATCATTGTATTTATATTAATTACTATGACAAAGCTATCATAATAATTTCAGATTGGGCAAAGTAGTTATAGAAAAATAAGAAATCAGGAGACTATAAGGATTTTATATCTTATATAATTCTGAATTTTACATTTTCAGTGTATAAGCTTTTCTTAAATAATAGTTAATCATCTTTGAAAGCTACATTAATATTTTCAGATGAGTAAGGTGTTATTTAAAACACAACAGAAAAATGGAAGTTTACAAAGTAGTCAACACAAGTCTGCCTTAGTCTGTTACGTATGTAACTTAAAAATCATATAAGCCCAGTTTTGTTTTAACTATCAGTAATTCTTATTGTGTCCATATCTAAAAACCTCATTCATAAGATTCAACCACTTTTTGTCACTTAAATTCAAATGGAAACATATTTGACCAAATACAAACAGAAATGTATATATGGCAATGACAATGTCATTTCATCCCAGTGGACTTTTCTTTAATCCAATTATAAATGCATTTTTTTCTTTTATGTCTTCACAGTGATGCCTTCTGGTAATTAAGTTCTTCCCATGGGAAAAAGAGTACATTAGAAAATATATATTGAGTAAAAAGCGTTGCTTAGAGAAGTCTACCAATAGCTTCATATCCTCTCAGCAAGAGTTAATTGTAAGATGAAATTTTTCTAACATTTTCTTTTTTATAAAAATAAAATTTGCTAATTGAAGCAGAGAATCTGTTGAGCTTTTGTTATCCCCAGTAGAGAAGCTGAAAATGCACGAGTTAATATACTGTGACTATGGAGCTTAGATACTATTAACAAGGGGAAAAATGAATATGATTCTAGGTCACCATCCATTTTTAGTAACTATATTTCTAGCTATTATTTTCCTTATTGAAAAGGTATATTAGGATTTGATGTGTTTGTCATGGTATACAGAATGCTAGTACTTGCTAATTATAGACTATTTTCTAAAAATCAGGTAGATGTTACAAATAATGTCCAACTCATCTGCATCTGCACGGAAGCACTATTAACTCAATATTGCTGAGAAGGCGAGTGGCCAGTGGAAGACACTACACACCACAGCAATTTTATCTTAGCTTTGATTCCCTTTTCAGTATATTCCTTTGACTGAACACTTTCAACTGTCTTTCCCTCAAATTTCTGCAGATTCAGGTTTAAAGACCATTTAAAAATGTAAAGTATTAGAATCTTAGACTGTCTCCTTGAATATAAAAATCTCAGTGGATATTCACAAGAAGCAAGAATAAGGAAGTAAAATCAGATTAGATGAAGCAGTGGATAAGCAGATGATTATGGCAGGGAAGCAATGCACATAGTGGAAAAAGCAGAAGCTTTGGGGGCCAGCCCAACCTCAATTCAAATCCTGCTTTGGGTACTTTAAGCTACAATTGCCTCATTTCTTGTAATGCGATAATAACGGCCTAACCCATAGGATTTTTGTGAGGAGTAATGAGATAGGTAAAGCTTCCAGTGGAATCTTCGCACGTGGTAAATTTTCAATGAATAGTAGGGAATTATTTTCTTGAGTTTACTTAGGTTTTTCTTTTAGATGACTAGATCATCCTAAAATCAATTAATCCAGTAGGACAAGAACATCATACAATTACACAAAGCAAACTTACTACGGTGTTGCTAGAGGTTTCTCTTCGTTAAATAAAACAAAACAAAACAGTGAGGTTTCTTTTGAAATCTTTACTACAGAAAGTTTCAAGTGAGGTTTTGCAAGATGTTTCAAGTGCCTTATGGCTAGAGTGGAAAAATAATCCTGAAATTTTAGCCTCAAGGTAAAGCTGGATTGGCACTGCCAAAGGATAAGGTTAGGCAGATGGTGTCACAAGAGGGTTCATGGGGAGACATTCAGGACCCCTGAGTCTCCACGGTGCAAGGAAAAACCATCTAATTTTCATGCTCACATATACGCTTTTTATGGTTAAAATATTTGAGAGTCACAATTACTAAGATTTAATTATGGTAAGTGGTAGATTTTTCTTTTTTCTTGAAAAGTTGTTTTTACAATAGTGCAGAACAAGTAGAACTGACTCTAATGCTATATAATGTATATAACTGACTTATCGTCCTTTCAAAACTCAACACAGTTTGAATGAACTCTGCAAAATTAGACATATCCCCTCCTTGTCCCCAAATTGTGTATGGCAGAAACATTTCGTTCATCTCTCAAGGACAGACTCATATTAACCAGTTCATGTATAAAACTGAAATGCCAATTCATTAATTTACAGTGAATAATCTCTGTAATGAAACCAAAGTATTTGAATCCTGGCATGTAGATCTACATGCAAGCCAAATACAAATTAGAAGTTTTCCTTGGAAAGCAGAAATCAGACCAAGAGCAGTGTAGTGGAAATACACTATTTCAATCCAGTGTTTAACAATAGGCTTCCTTCAATGCTATAGATGAACCGGTTTGCAAGGCAGAAATAGAGACACAGATGTAGAGAACAAATGTATGGACACCAAGGGGGGAAAGTGGGGGGTTGGGTGGTGGGATGAATTGGTAGATTGGGATTGACATGTATACACTAATATGTATAAAATAGAGAACTAATAAAAAACAAACAAACAATAGGCTTCCTTGACTATGTATCTCCCTCCTGTCATTACCCCATGGCTCTGCTCTCAATCCCTAACAAACTCTTCAGAAGCGTTTCCTGTAATGCTGTCTCTGCTTGCTCTCTCCCATCTTTCCATTCTTTCTTTCTTTTCTTTTTGACTTAAATAACAGAAATTTATTATCTCACAGTTTTGGAGGCTAAAAGTCCAAAATCAAGGTGTTATCAGGGTTGGTTTCTTCTGAGGGCTATGAGGGAAGGACCTATCCTAGGCCTCTCCTTGGCTTATAGACACTGACTTCTTTCTGTGTCTCTTCACATACTTTTCAGTCTATGAGGATCTATGTGTCCAAATTCTCCCTTTTTTGATGACACCAGTCAGTCATATTGGATTAGGGCTCACCCTATTGACCTCCCTTTAGCTTGTTTGCCATTTTATAAACTTTTTCTACAAATAAGGTCACATTCTGAGGTGCTGGAGGTTAGGACTTTGACATACGAATTCTGAGGGAACACAATTCAACCTCTGACACTAGCTGATCATCTAACACTTGAAAGAAAATTTCTGCATAAGAAAAGTTAAAAAAATTTTTTTTATTGACGTATAGTTGATTTACAATGTTGTGTTAAAGCACAGGGAACTCTATTCAGTACTCCGTAATGACCTATATGGGAATAGAATCTAAAAAAGAGTGGATATATGTGTATGTATAACTGACTTTGCTGTACAGCAGAAACTTCCATTCTTTCTTGAACTGACTCCTTAGCCTTCCATGTTGCCAAATCCAGTGGTCATTTCTCAGTCCACACTAACTTGATCTTTCAGCAGTGTACAACCACGTAAAACATCGTTGATGACATCCTCCTCTTTGAAACATTCCTTCACTTGTTTTCTAGCCATAATGTGCCCAGTACCATATTCCTTTGGTTTTCCAACACCACACTGGTTCTTAAAGATTTTTTTTTTTAGCTTTTATTTTGAAATAACTTTATAGTCAGAGAAAAGTTGCAGGGATTGTACAAAGAACTTCCATAGACCCTTCACCCAGATTCACCAACTGCTAACATTTTGCCACACTGTATCATTTTCTGTTTCAGTCATTCATCTTTTCCCCTGAACATTTTGAGCATAGATTAGAGCCCTCAGATCTCTTGACTCCTTTACTTCTCTGTGTATTTCTTCAGAAGTAGGACATCATTTAATATAATTATAGTACAATAATCAAAATCAGAAAATGTAACATTGATGTGATACTATCAGTATTCTCCATTATTAGAATTAATCAAATCTTACCAATTGCCCCAATAATATCCTTTATAGGATTTTCTTTTTTCTAGTCTGGGATCCAATCCAGGATCATGACTGCATTTCCCAATGATGTCACCTTTAATCTCAAGTGCCTCAGGCTATATTTGTTTCCATGACATTGACTTTTGGAAGAATATCAGACAATTATTTTGTAGAATGAGTCTTCCTCATGATTAGATTCAGGTTTGCATGTTGGGTAGGAATAACACATACAGGACACTGTGTCTCTTCAGCACATCTTCATCAGGAGGCACACAGTGTTGGCTTGGTTTGTCCCACTAATGGTAAGATTATCTCTGATCATTTGGTTAGAGTGATGTCCTCTGGGTTTCTCCCTGTAAAGTTACTACTTTTCCATTTACAATTAATATGTAATTAATGAGGAGATACTTTGAGGCTCTGGATAAATTCTGCTTCTCATTAACTTACAGCCTCTAGTCTAGGCCACCTGCTGATGATTCTTGTCTTAGTCAATTATTACAATCAGGATTGCAAAATGGTGACTTTCTAGCTTCAGCTACATTTGTTGGCATCCTACTCACCATAAGGCAAAGTTTCCTCTTTTCCCCCATTTATTTGGGGAATCATATTTCATAACAGTGTGAAGTCATGGATTCATATTGTATTCAATAGGTTGATCAATGGGTTTATTCAATTCACTGCTTTCATCATTTGTGTTGATGCTTAAATTGTTACATTTTTTGAATCCCTTTCAGCTAGATCTTTTTCTTTTTTTCTAATTTCTTGGCCTTTGAACATTGGAATAATCTAGGGCTTGTCCACACTTCTGGTTTCTTTTCTATGCACTCATCCTAGGCATCTCATCCAATCCAATAGTTTAACTATCATCTTCATACTGAAGACCCTAAATATATATCTTTAGCCCAACCCTTCCCCATGAACTCTAGATTTGCATTTCCAATAATAGCCTGCTTTACTCTCTGAAGTCTACTAGGCATTTCAAATTTAAACTACTCTTTAGATGTGCACACCTCCCCTTCAGGATATCCCATATCAACTAAGTACAGTTCTCCTGAGCCAGTGATCAAGCACAAATTCTTGGAGTCCTTCTTAGCTCCTCTTTTTTTCTCACACCCCTCATCTAATCTGCCAGCAAGTCCTGCAGCCTCCAACTTCATAAATTATCTGGTATCTGACTGCTTCATATCACTTTCACGGTTACCACACAAATCCAAGATTATTATTCTTCACCTGGATTATTGCAATAGACTCCTGACTATTCTCCATGCTTCCACCTTTATCTGCTTTCCATGATCTATTCTTCAATCACCACCGACTGAGTCTTTAAAAGCATATATTATATCATGACATTCTTCTGTTCAAAACCTTCTAATGGCTTCCTGTCCATTTAAATTAAATCTTAAAAACCTAATCATGGCCCACAAGGTTCTGCATAATCTGGCTGGTAATATCTGATGTCTGTCTGACTTCATATCTACTCCCCAGTGCATTTCATCCTATCTTGTCTCCTTGCTCTTCCTCTAGCCCTCCTCAGCCTGCTCCTGCCTGAGGACTTTGACATGTGTTATTCCCTCTGTCTAGTTTTCTCTTCTTTTAGATATTTAGATGGTTTACTCCTTCCCATCCTTCAGGTCTCCATTCAAAAGTCACCTCAGAGAGATTTTTGCTGATAACTCATCAAAAATAGCACTTCTGTGTCTATCCTTGTACTTTTTTTTTTCCATAGCACATTTTACCACATATTTCATCATTTTTAAATGTCTATCTTCTACACTAGAATGTAATATCTGAAAGCAGAGACTTATCTTTATTATTCAATGTTGTGTTGAAGAGTGTCTGATACATAGTAGAAACCCAATAAATATTTGTTGAATGAACAAACTATGTTGATGGAATTATGCAACCTTCTCCAAAAATAACCTTGCTAATAAGTCCGAAGTTCCTGGTGTTTGCTGGTGCCAAGTTTTCTCTGCCCAGGGCAGACTTGAGTTGCATTACCAAAATGATTCTCCTTCTGTGCTTCTCTGGCTTTCAGAGTCCTTCCCCACTTCCTAAAGGTGTGGCACAGTGTTTTCCTAGACTTGCCAGTACGGTTAGTCAGGTTATGTTTTTGTCTTGCTGGTCTGGGAATCATTTGGTCTATAAAATGATTTTGCCCATCTGTGCTCTGATCCACTGTGATTTTACACTTTAACTCTCAAAAGCCAACTTTGATGCCTCTTTCCCAAGTTCTTGGTGACACCATGTCCTTGCTTCTTGTTCTCAAAGTCACAATTGTCTGTTGTGAACTCTGCTTATAGAATCATATATCACCTAGAGGAACTTGGCCAATGTTCCTGATACACAACAGCAGTTCTGGTTTGGAATTTGTTAGTTAGGGTTTGTTACACAGTATCTGATGAGAATATCATTCTTCATCTTGGCAGTTATGACATGTGGAAGCAGGCTCATGTATGTTCTTGGTTATAAGTCAGTTTCTTTTAACATAAATGGAACAATTACTTGCATGTTATTTTGGTGTCACTTATGTCAAATGTTACAATTTACTATACTCTATATCAGATACATTCATGTTCACATATAGGCCTCTAAAAACCTTGTAGAAAAGAGTAAAATTTCTACTTTGGAGACAAAGATATGGAAGCTTGGTAAGTGTAAGTAATTTTTCCCTAGATGATTCAAATAGGACTATAAATAAAAGACCTATCTATATTCAAACCCCAAGTTCATCAAACTCCAAAGCCTGTTCTTTTTCTACTGTATTATATTATGTCCTGACTTTTTGTGACTCTCCAGCCAGCTAAGTGAATACTTTTGGTGTAAAGTCATTTTCTTTTGAGTGTCTGTAGCAAATGCACATGGATCTTCATTAGGCATGATTGAAACACTTTACATTCTAAGCCAAGCAAAGTGTATAATATATAATAAGCTTCAAACCTGCCCATAATTCTTGGCAGGTTTAATTTTTACCTAATTCTGCTCTTGTTTGCGATGAATTGATTTGAGCGGTGGTTCTCAAATGGGGGCAATTTAGCTCCCCAAGGGATATTTAGCAATGTTTAGAGACATTTTTGGTTTTCACGACTATGGAAGTACTACTGGCATCTATTAGGTAGAAGACAAAGATGATGCTAAACATCCTACAAAGCACAGAACAACTCTCTACAACAAAAAATTATCTGGCCCCATATACTGAGGTTGAGAAACTTTGATCTGTGGCAACCATGAAACTCAAAAAGCCCAGATGGATTTGAAGTCCAGACTCTTTCATTTACTGTCCTCCCTAAATATCAATTATATATCCACAAAATGGGAATAATAATACGTAGCTCACATAGATTATTGTGAGGTTTAAATGAGACGTTATATAAATAGCACCCACCCTCAGGGTAAATGGTAAAGTTCACTAGCTGCTGCTCCAATGATCTCCATATTAGGGTTAGGGTTAAAAGGATTAAAGGAAATTGGGCCTTTTGGTCTCACCATTCCCTGTGGATTTTCTTTTTGTTTGGTTTTCATGAAACTCTAAATTTGCTCAGAACAATGCCTGACACATGGCAAACACTCCGTACATATTTGCTGTTGCTGTTATTAGTATTGTTCTATTTCTTTTACCTCTATGCCAGACAAGTGAACATTTCTTAGTTTTTGTCTTGAGGGATATACCCTAGCCTTGCCTCCCCAAAATAACTGCTTCCTTAATCTGGAGAAATACTGAATTTTGATGGTTAGTATGTGTACTCCTTCTTCTTTTGCACCACACCATGTCTGCTCTGAAAATTGAGCATCTGTGATCACTTTACACTTTTTCTGATCCTTTCTGTGAACTAGCAGATTGATTTTTAAGCTTATCCTGTTGACATTTTCAGTTCCTAGGAAGACGTTTGTTTTGCTCTAAGCTCTGTCCCTGTGGAATGATGGCACCCATCTTTTTGGGATTTCAACAATCCCCCAAATAAATCCAAGTCCATCTGCTAAAGGACCTAAAAAGAGTCAGAAGTGTGATTAAAGGAAATTGAGCCTTTTGGTCTCACCATCCCCTCTGGATTTTCTTTTTGTTTGGTTTTCATGAGATTTTAAATTTGCCAAGGAACGAATACTCTTTCCCGCAGGTTAGTGCATGTATTCTCAGTAATATGAGAAATAAGGGGAAAAGGTGTCGGATAGAGAAAGTTATGACTGGGGAATATGGGAGGATTAGCTACAGTGAAGGGGAAAAGATATTTCAGCCTAATGGATTTTTTAAAGTTTTTTCCACTATTATGTGTATTATGTAGTTAATGTGTGGGGAATCACATTTTCCATATAGGAAGGCAATTGG
This sequence comes from Balaenoptera ricei, assembly GCF_028023285.1. Lineage (NCBI taxonomy): Eukaryota > Metazoa > Chordata > Mammalia > Artiodactyla > Balaenopteridae > Balaenoptera > Balaenoptera ricei. Next base: position 32,760,294 of record NC_082643.1, read on the forward strand.
GTAGAAATTTAGGCACAGATTAAGCTCAGATTCAGGCACTCCTAAACTTCTCCACTAGTTCAGCCTGTATTAACTACATGATCTGAGCCCCATTAATTTCTTCATCCATATCATGAAGATAATAACATATTCATAGGGTAATTTTGAAAATTAAGATCATCTACCTGCAAGGACCTGATGCATAGTAAGCACTCAACATTACTATTATCTTGCTTTCCCAATACCCTTCTTTGTGTTTCAGAGTCTCTAACCCTCTTTGGGAAGAGGAATGCCTGATCTGCTTCAACACAGAGATTTTATCAATATGTTCTGATCACCTAAAATGTGATTTCTCAAGTTTTTTTTACTTGCTGGTTTTTCTTCTTTGTTTTCTCACAGTTCTCTGATATAAAGCAAGATAAAAGATTTCAGTTGTTACTTTTTAAACTATTTTTATATGCAAATATTTTAAAAATGTTTCACTCTATTATCTACTCTAGATCATAGAGTATGATGTACATATGTTATACATATGATGTTTATATATTAATGATGTTTGTATGATGTATATATATTAGTGATATATTAATTTTATTAATACATGCTATGTACATATCATATATTAATATATACATACCATATCATATGTATATGTATATATCATATATATACATATCATATATATATACATGTCATATGATATGTATATATCATATATATGTATGATGTTTGTATAATGTATATATATTAATGATATATATTAGTTATTTTTATATATATAAAACACACATATATATATATATCTTAGTCACACTTTGAAAAACAGGTTAACGTCTCCATGCACCACAAATTGAACAGAAACTCAGAAAAAAATCAAGGCCTGAAGCTACAGGCTTGCTGGTTTCCAAGTCCAGAAATATTCAGAGATGACTAAGAGTTACTTCTCGAAAGGTAACAGGAGCTGGAGTAGGGTCATCTGTAATGGGAGACTGAAAGATTTCAGGAGCCTTCTGATGCTGTAGATTGTACAAAGCTGCATAGTGTGTGTAGACTGGAGTTAAGCCTCCATTTAGGTAAATGACCAGATCTGTGATAGCTCTAAGATCATTTATATTCTGCTGTCACTATTAGTTCAGATGCTGCACTGGATGAAATGGCGATCGAGGTAGGCAATCCAAAACCACAAAATACACAGGGATGGTTTAAAAAGAGGGAGAAAAGGAAAAAGGAACAGTAAGCAATTTGAAACAATCCCTACTAAGAAGGGTCTATATTCTACAGGACTGTGTAGAAAACTAACACTTTGGAACAAATCAACAAGATCAGTAATTAGGACATGGATTTACTAATAAATTTTTTCAAATGATTGTAAGTGAGAAAAAGGGAAGAGAGCAAACATTTTTTTAAACATACCATGAAGTAAAATTAGGCAGGTATGAATCAAGAAAAAATGAATATATAAAAGAATAAATTTTGCAATGAAAATATGTTTATTAAAAAAAATTGTTTTAATTCCATGGACAAAATAATACTCTAGAAAGACAGCCAAAGAGAGAACTACTGAATTGAAATATAGCCTTGAGGAATTCTTTCAGAACATCACTTTGACAGATAAAGAAAGAAAAAACCACAACAGAGAAATTTAGAGACACGAAGGGTTTATGAGGCACCAATAAACTTAGGTATAATAAGTTTCCCAAAATTGATAATAGAGGTAATGACAGGCAATACTTGTTCAATATGGCTGAGTATTTTCCACATTTGAAGAAAATTTTAAATGTAAATATAGGGCTTCCCTGGTGGTGCAGTAGTTGAGAATCTGCCTGCTAATGCAGGGTACATGGGTTCGAGCCCTGGTCTGGGAAGATCCCACATGCCGCAGAGCAACTGGGCCCGTGAGCCACAAGTGCTGAGCCTGTGCATCTGGAGCCTGTGCTCTGCAACAAGAGAGGCCACGATAGTGAGAGGCCGGCGCACCGCGATGAAGAGTGGCCCCCGCTTGCCGCAACTAGAGGAAGCCCTCACACAGAAACGAAGACCCAACACAGCCAAAAAATAATTAATTAATTAATTTTAAAAATAAATAAATAAATAAATAAATAGCATCACAAAATTAAATTTATTTTTTAAAAAAAGTGTAAATATAAAGCCCAGCTAGATTAATGAAAACAAACTATTCCATGGACACATTCTCATGAAATTTCAGAACACAAAGAAAAAGAATCTTTTAAGTCTTTGAGAAGAATATTAAAAAGTACCTACAAAGGATGACAATTACACTTACAGCAGTGAGCTCATCAGCAAAAATGAATGACAGAAGATGATGGAATAAAATCTTCTAAGTACTGGAGGAAAATAACTTGCAATTTCAAATTCTAGATCCAGCTAAATAAAGTATCATTCTAAAGAGAGAGAATTAAAGATATTTTCAGATATTTAAACAAGTAGGAGAATTTACTACCCACAGAACCTCATTGGAAGAACTCCTAAAGCATGCAATTTAACAAGAATAAAACTTAACCCAGAAATAAAAATACCACAAACATTAAAATATTTACCATAGAGTTACTACTTTTTGGTCAAAATATGTACAAATCTAAAATTCTAAAAGTAAATTCTGTTCAATGAAGAGTTAACTTTCTAAATTTTCTTCCTCATTCAAGAGAATAGAAGTAATGAAAACTTTAGACTCTGATAGAAAAATAGATTTGAGTATGTATGCTAACATTTGTAAAGAAGCTAACATTTGTAAAGGTAATAAACCAGTAGAAGGGAAAGGGTGAACAAAACAAACTTATCAATCCAACAGAAGGCAGATAAGGAGAAAAATAAGCAAAGGAAAAGCATAGGAAACAGAAAACACAAAAAGTTAGAGATCATTCCAAATTCAACAGTCTAAAATGTGATGAAGTGAGAAATCTTTAAACATTAAATTATATATTTGGAAAATAAAATAATCTAAATACATAAATTAAAGACTAAATAAGATTAAGATTACAAAATATTTACAATGAATAACATAAAAGTATTATATAAAAACCTAATAGGATGCAGCTAAAGCATTGTTTAGATGGAAGTTTTAGACAAATGCAATTATTTTAAAAACAAGAGACATTAAAAACAAATTAACTATAGAAGCTATTGAAAGAGAAACAGATTATACCTTAAAAAGGCAGAAATAATAAACGAGACAAGAGCAGACTAAAACAAAATAGAAAGAATAGTCACAAAAGCAATAGAATGTTTCTTAAAAAGACTAATAAAATGAACTGTCTTCTAGCAAGGCATTGATGTGAGTGCTTTACATTACATTAATTTGTTTAATCCTTGCAGGAATAATGATACCTATATGGTAGGTATTATAAAGAGTCGGTACAAATAAACATTAACATAGAAGGGAAAAGGAGAACACGGCTATAAATACAACAGGGATTTTACAAATAGTAGTAAGTTCTGAAGACAATTTTTGCCACTACATTGAAAATTTGTCCATGTCAATTACCAAAAGTAACTTAAGAAGAAAAGAGCTAAATAACCCCATACCTATTTTTAAAAACAGAACTGGCAGTCTAAAACCTCTCCCTCTAAAAAGCTATTAGTAAGCTCAGGCAAGTTTACAGAATCATTTTATTAATTTCTATGTTATATAAAAAGATTTGTATAATTAAATTAGGGAGTAGGTTAACAAATTAATGTTAGGAAGCTAATATAATTTTGAAAATAAGACCTGACAGAGAATTCAAGAAAATCTAAAACTATAGATAATCTCATGTGGTAACATAGATGAAAAAGCCCTAAATATAATTTTTATAAATCAAATCCAGCAGTGTTAATGTATACCTTGTAACCAAGGGGGATTTATCACAGGAACTCTAGAGTGATTCAACATCAGAAAATACTGCAATGTAATTCACACATTGACAAATAAAAACTATTTAAGAAAAAAATATATATATATAAGTAAAACTTAAGAAATATATCCACTCTACATCAATAAGGCAGTGTTGCCCACTATCACGCATCATTCATAGTTATTCATCATTGTACTAAAGTTCCTAGCCCAGGCAAGGCTACCAGAAAAATAAATAAAGCATAAGGATTGGTAAAGAGTAAATGAAACAATAATTATTTATATAGAACACATTTATCAATAAAGAGAATGTACAATAATTTCCAAACAAACAGTAAGAACACGTAATAAAGTTTAGCAAAATGATTAGTATAAGATCAGTATAGGGCTTCCCTGGTGGCGCAGTGGTTGAGAATCTGCCTGCCAATACAGGGGACACAGGTTCGAGCCCTGGTCTGGGAAGATTCCACATGCCGCGGAGCAACTAGGCCCGTGAGCCACACCTACTGAGCCTGCGCATCTGGAGCCTGTGCTCCGCAACGGGAGAGGCCGCGACAGTGAGAGGCCCGTGCACCGCGATGAAGAGTGGCCCCCACTCGCTGCAACTGGAGAAAGCCCTCGCACAGAAACGAAGACCCAACACAGCCAAAAATAAAATAAATAAATTAAAAATAAATAAATAAATAACAAGTTCCCACCCAAGATCTACTGGATCAGAATCTGCATTAAAAAAAAAAAAAAAAAAGATCAGTATATAAAATCAAAAGGAATGTTTATATTTTAATATATTAAATATATAAAATCAGCAAAATAACCAATTAAAATTATAATAGAAAACGATACTGATTTTAATAGCAGTGAAAATTATAAAGTACCTAGGAAAATACCTACAAAAATATGTAAGCCCTGTATTCATTTCCTAGGGCTGCCTTAACAAAATAGTAGAAGCTGAGTGGCTTAAACCAACAGAAATTTCTTGTCTCATGGATCTGGAGACTAGAGGTCTAAAATCAAGGTGTTGGCAGGGCTATACTTTCTTTAAACCCTCTAAGGGATCTTTCCTTGCCTCTTCCAGTTTCTGGTAGCCTCAGGGGCTCCTTGATTTGAAGACGCAGTATTCCAACCTTTGCCTCCATGTTAATTGTGGTGCTTTCCCTGCGTGTCTATGTCTTCACATGGTCCATGGCCATCTTCTTATAAAGACCACATATTCTATCAGGGCTCCACTCTATACCTGTATGACCTCATCTTAACTAATTACATCTGTAACAATCTTATTTGCAAATAAGGTCACATTCTGGGTACTGGGGGTGAAGACTTCATATCTTTTGGAGGACACAATTCAGTGCATAACAATCTCCAAATTCAAATTATTATTTAAGGACAGAGAAGACCTGTATCACTGTCCAAAAGACAAAGACCATCAGGAACACCTGTCTTCAAATTGACCTGTCATCAATTCTACAGATTACTTGAGTCAGCAGGGAGAACTGCATGCCATGGGGAACAGTGGGGTATCTCAGTAAGATAAGGATGTGTATGGGGAGCTTCTGATAGGATTTGGGCTTGTGTGGATGATTTGGGGAGGGCTTAAGGAAGTGAGGGACTGCTCTGGACTGGAGGATGTGAGGAAACAAAGGTAATTGCTTAACGATTACAGGTTACTGGAGATCTTAACAACTTTAAGAGGTGTGAGGAACAGAGTGGAGCTCATTCTGTAACTGGCAAAGAAGCAACACTCACTCATGTTAGCTGGGAAGGGGATGGGTGGTCATCTTTGTGGCTAACATGGTGCTCTTGTTTTCTTCTGTGTCATTAGGTCATGGTCTTGTTTTAGTCTTACTCCATCACAGTCTCAGGGGCCTTATCTGATGGATTCTGTGACATTATATTCACCACCGTCTAACTGTCACAAGCCAGTTAACAGCTAAGAGCTATTAAGGGTACTTTTCCTTATCTTATCTGAATTAGTGATGAAATTTACCATGATTATGAATGAGAATATTATAAAGATGTCAGTTCTACCCAAATTAATTGATAAAACCACTTTGCAGAATAAAAAGATGTAGTAAGGACTATGGAAAATTTGAAAGTGCTCCTTGCTAAAGGCATTAACAGACAATTCTGTTTTCCTTGAAAACAGTGCTGGCTTATAGCTATTGTCCCAGCTTCCAATCTGGTTAGCATTTTCCCCAGATTGTTTTATTTTTTAACAAAGTATTAATTTTAATAATTACATTAAAAATAAGCCAGAATTAGTTTGGTAACATGCCTCTGTGTATGTCCAGCTTCTATCATAGTTTTCATCTGGTAGTATGTGATCTATATGTGCAGTGAACAGTTTTCATTCAACAGGAGCTTAATTCAGGAAATCAGTCATCAATAACCCACCTCCCTTTTCCCAAAACTTTTCATAAGTAATACATCTTACGCCTTCCATTAAAGAACAACATGCAGAATAAACACTGATAAAACAAAGTGTGTACCAACAACAGCAGCTAGAGACAGCAAACTTCTTTTGGTCTCCGGTTACAGTGGGGAATGTATTTTTTTTTATTTGAGCATACTTTTATTTACTAAGGACTCTCATCAAGATGGAAGCTCTTACCATTTGTCTTAGGAATAGAAAAGTAAATTAACCTCCATTCATTTATTTTAGCAATATCCTAGCTTTTAATAGGATTTTTCCCAGCTTTATTGAGGTATAATTGACTAAAATGTAATATATATAAAGTGTATGACACGATGATTTGATATACAGGCATGCCTTGAAGCTATTGCAGGTTTGGTTCCAGACAGCCGCAATAAAACAAATATTGCAATAAAGGTAATCACACGAATTTTTTGGTTTCCCAGTGCATATAAAAGTCAGGTTTCAGGCTTCCCTGGTGGTGCAGTGGTTAAGAATCCTCCTGCCAATGCAGGGGACACGGGTTCGAGCCCTGGTCTGGGAAGATCCCACATGCTGCAGAGCAACTAAGCCTGTGCGCCACAACTATTGAGCCTGCGCTCTACAGCCCGCGGGCCACAACTACCTATTTAGAATTTTGTTTCTTTAAGCTTTCTCTTTTTCTTTCCTCTTAGTTGTTTAAAAATACTTTAAAAATGGGGATTTTTTAATTCCTCAATATTCTTGCCATTGAAATAAAAAGAATTACTTCTGAGATGGTAAGTCAGTCTTGCCTTAGTACCATTTTATTATCCTTTCTTTTCTTGATTATTTATATAGAAAAGTCTCCCTCTATTGCTCTGCAAGCATTAATTTTTGATAGACTGCTTCTCAAACTGGAAATAAGCTTTTTTAATATAAAAAGATGATTCTTATCAACATATTACTGAAAATTATTTATTCGACATATTTATTTGAATAACAAAAATAAAACCCAAAGTTCTTCAATTTCTAGAAAGAAAAGCACATATGTAAGAAATAAAAAAGAAAAATGGTTTCCCTTTAAATTGATGCTAGATGTTTCAGGATTCTTGATGAATTGTACGAGGAAGGGAATTAGCATCAAAATGCTAAAAAACTAAAAAAGACTAGATTATTTTAATACTTTTATAATAAATTATTTTTGCTGGTATTTTTTTATTGAAGTATAGTTGACCTACAATATTATATTAGTTTCAGGTATACCACACAGTGGTTTGACATTTATATACTTTATGAAATAATCACCACAATAAGTCTAGTAACCATCTGTCACCATACAAAGTTATTGCAATGTTGTTGACTATATTCCCTATGCCGTACATTACATCCCTGTGACTGATTTATTTTATGGCTGGAAGTTTGTATCTCTTAATCCCTTTAATCTATTTCGTCCATTCCTCCACCTCCTTCCCCTCTAGCAACTACCAGTTTGTTCTCTGTATCTACGAGTCTGTTTCTGTTTTGGGTTTTTTGTTGTTGTTCACTTGTCTTGATTTTTAGATTCCACATATAATTGAAATCATATGGTATTTGTCTTTGTCTGACTTATTTTGCTTATCATAATATACTCTAGATCCATTCATGTTGTTGCAAAAGGCAAGATTTCATTCTTTTTTATGCCTGAGTAATATTTCATTTTATATATATAATATATATATGTATATATTAATCCTTTATTGGATATATCATTTGCAAATATGTTTTCCCATTCAGTAAGCTGCCTTTTCATTTTGTTGATGGTTTCCTTTACTGTGCAAAAACTTTTAAGTTTGATATAGTCCTATTTGTTTATTTTTCCTTTTGTTTCCCTTGCTTGAGAAGATGGATCATAAAATATATTGTTAAGACCAATGGAAATTTAGATTGCTTCAATATCTTGACTATTGTGAATAATGCCACAATAAACATAGGGATGCATATGTCTTTTCAAATTAGTGTTTTCGCTTCTTTGGATACATACCTAGATGTGGAATTGTAGGGTCATATTGTAGCTGTATTTTTAGTTTTTTGAGGAAACTCCATACTGTTTTTCATGGTGGCTGCAGCAATTTACATTCCCACCAACAGTGTACAAGGGTTTCCTTTTCTCCACAGCCTTACTAACAATTGTTATTTCTTGTCTTTTTGATAATAGCCACTCTGACAGGTGTGAGGTGATATCTCATTGTGGTTTTGATTTGCATCTCCCTGATAATTAGTGATATTGAGCATCTTTTCATGGCCCTCTGTATGTCTTCTTTGGAAAAATGTTTATTCGAGTCCTCTGCTCATTTTTTTAATCTGGTTGCTTTTTTTGATATTGAATTGTATGTGTTCCTTGTATATTTTGGATATTAATCCTTTATTGGACATATCAGTTGCAAATACGTTTTCCCATTCAGTAAGTTGCCTTTTCGTTTTGTTGATGGTTTCCTTTACTGTGCAAAAGCTTTTAAGTTTGATGTAGTCCTATTTGTTTATTTTTCCTTTTGTTTCCCTTGCCTGAGAAGACGGAATCTGTAGGTCTCCTTGGGTAGTGTAGACATTTTAACATTATAAATTCTTCCAGTCCCTGAGCACAGTATATATTGATATTTCTATTTATTTGTATTATCTGCAATTTTATTTCATCAATGTCTTATAGTTTTCAGAGTATAGGTCTTTCACTTCCTTGGTTATTCCATAGTATTTTATTCTTTTTGATGTAATTGTAAATGTGATTGTTTTCTTAACTTCTCTATCTGATCACATTTTATTAGTGTATGAAAAAGCACCAGATTTCTGTATATTAATTTTGCACCCTGTAACTTTACTGAATTCATTGATTAGCTCTAACAGGTTTTTGTGAAATCTGTAGGATTTTCTATATATAGTAGTATCATGTTACCTGCAAATATTGACAGTTTTACATCTTCCTTTCCAACTTGGATGCCTTTATTTCTTTTTCTTATCTGTGTGGCTAGGACTTCCAATACTATATTAATAAAATAACAATAAATGTGGCCAGAGTGGCATCCTTGTCTTAATCCTGATCTTAGAGGAAATGCTTTCAGCTTTTCACTGTTGAGTATGCTGTTAGCTGGCTGCCATCAGCTTCTCAGTCCGCAGGGGGAGTCCCAGCTACCTCCTGCCTCACCAGGAGGCTCTCCAAGATCATTAAATGGGTCTGATCCAGGCACCTTTCAAACTGCTGCCTCTGCACTGGGACTTGGAGCAAGTGAGGTGTTACGTGCACCCTTTAAGAGTGGAGTCTTTGTTTCCTAAAGCCCTCTGGCTCTCCTGACCCAAAGCCCCACTGGCTTTCAAAGCCAGACTTTTAAAGGCTTGTCTTCCCAGTTCAGGACCCTGGGATGGGGAGCCCGATGTGGGGCATGGACCCCTCGTTCCTTGGAGAGGACCTCCATGGTTATGTTATCCCTCCAGCAGCGAGTCATTATGCTGATGGTCTGGTCTTAAGTAGACCATGTCTACACCCCTCACACACCCATTTCATTGTGGCCCCTTCTTTATATCCTTAGTTGTGGAAAATCTTTTCTGCTAGTCTTCAGATCATTCTTAGAGATAGCTGCTCTATCAGTAGCTGTAATTTTGGTTGGCTATCAGAGGAGGTGAGCTCGAGATCTTCCAACACTGTCATCTTGATCCAGACTCCTTATAAGAATATTTTAAACCAGAATGATGACCATTCAAGTGAAGGCATTTGAAATTTTTCCTGTTCCCTAAAATAACGAGGAGTGCAATTTACTCCCTATGCCTTAAAGTGGCATATTCTCTTTCAGGATGTAAAACTAGACTACACTTCCTAGGCCCCTTGCGTTTAGATGGAACCAGGTAACAAATTCTCTCTAGTAGAATGTGAGTAAAAGTGATATATTCCAAGTTCAGACTGAAGTAGTTAAGAAGTGGTTATGCTTTCTCCACACTCTCTTTTTTATCTACTGCCTGGCTGTGAAGACTGCAGTAGAGGCTCTAAAGCATGTCAAAGCTATTAAGATGAAAAAAGTCTGAATGTCTAAAAGAGTGCATGGTGCAGTACCTGCTGGCTCACATTGGATTGTGAAGTGAGCAGAAAAGAAGTTATTATTTTAAGCTAATGGGATTTGGGGGATTGTTTTTCAAAGCTATTAAGCTACCTGGAATCATATACTTCTTTGAACATAATATGCTTTGGGAGAAAGCAGTTAATATAAAAATTTGGTCTACCTATTGTTGAAATAGGCCCAAGATAGAGCTGCTGCTACTCAGGGTACCACATCAGCAAACCAAAATTTAGATAACTTCTGTGTCCCTTACATGTTCCACTTGACCAGAAACACAGTAAATCCCATCAGCCAATCCCCAAACACCAGGCCAACTCTGGGCTCTATACTTATTTCCGTGTTCCTTTTCACCCAAACAAGGTTGCCTGTGTGGCCCTAGTCAATCAGACATTTTCTATTTTTCTCTTCCTTTTTCTGTATTTTTTTATCCTATAAAAGTTTCCTGCCTTCCACCCCATTTTGCAGTTCTCCAAATGGAGACTGTCCACTTCATGAAATCACTTAGATTGTCTTATAATTTTTAACACACAGTTTCCGTAATTCACATTTGTGTGAAAGTATACTGCAAATTCTAAAACATCTTGCAAATTTAATATATTTTTGTTATGAACAACATTAATAAAAATATTAATAGTTACAAGAAATTCAGTATTTCAATTTTGTGTTCTAGAATGGAAGTTGGGGAAAGGAATGAATCGACAAGGAAAAATTACCTTAAATCTGAATTTTCTGAAAAGTAGTCCATGTTGCAGGATCATGGAAGTTTGGCTTTCAACTATTCTAATAGCTGCATTTATTTAGAAAAATATTGATTTATAAGAAAATGTAAGACATAAGACATAGATCATTTAAAAGATGTAAGAAAGCTAAATCTTGACCTTTTGTTGTTTCTGCTTTCTTTTTCTTAATGCACTTTTATTTAATTTGGCTTAGCTATTTTACAGATTGTATTACTCTAGTCAGAAGCAGCGTTTTAGAACTCAGCTGGGTCACAGGAACTTTCTCACCACTCCATTCTAATTTGCAGTTTTGCTATAATAAAAGCCCTAAATATATTGCTACTGTCTAGACGTTTTATCTGAAACAAGTGTCCTTTGTAGTCTCAGAGGACTTTTCTAATTTATTTCCAGTAAATCAAAGTCTGTGAAGAGCTTCAGTTCTTATTAAGACATACCCTTCACAGTCCAGTGATTGCCAACAGTGGCAAGCCATTGACAGTTCATTTACATATAAGTGATGACTTCCATCAGGTAGTTGGCTCAAAAACACAATGGACATTTAGAGCATATCCAATATTTCTTGTTCTTTGATGAGCACCAACTGCCAATTTTTATATTGAAACTGACTATTGAAAAGTGAAGGCTTTTTTCACTGACCTTACACTGTCTTCTACAGGTCTAGAGTGACATGTCACTGAACTTAATGTAGGATCACACCTCTAAAAGACATTCAGGAGCCCTACTTCAGTTTGCTAAAAAATCAAGAAGAATAGTCAAATCTAGAAAATATGAGACAAGAACAATCACACTTTTTTTTTAAAGGAAAAATAAATTTCTTCTATGTCCTGCCCCCAATTGTCATAATCATAACTTAATTTTTATATTTTATTGTTATAAGGTAATTTTGATATTGTTTTTATATTAATTGTTTTCTCTTATAAATACATTTGCCATTTGAAATAGTGGCACTCATTACACAACACTCATTAGGAAATCTTGTGTTTTAGTTTATAAATGCATTTCATTATATTCTATGCTTTTGCTCCCAATTCTTTTGAATAGTGAGGGAAGAAATCTAGCCAAATTTTTATCTTAATAATGCTATAAAAAGGAGCAGGCTTCTGATCTGTTACCATGCTGGGACTCAACTCATGTGTGATTTTTTTCCCTTTATTTAACTGTGCATTTTCCAGCTTTTTTCCAGTACTGAAATAAAATGTTTCTCTTTAAAATCAAGCTCTCTCAATTATCAACTGGGATAATACAGATCATTTAATTTCACAGATAAGCTAACCTCTATATTTTAGCTAGAAATCACTTTTTTCCCCTATCAAATGTTTTACTGCTAACATTTTCTGAATAGGGTATCAGCATGTTTTTTAGTCCATCTTGGTTCTGGTTTTGGTGAGGCCCTGACTTAACATGATTCTTGTAATTAGCTTTCTAAAGATTTCATTCCAGTACCTTCCATATTTACAGTGCATGAAGTAGTCCGATTTTTTTTTAAACCAAAGTGTCTATTACAGAGGTAATAGATCAGGGCAAGAATTGAGAAAATGGAACACCTGTCATGTAGTTCCTGCCTCTTTATTCATATCAAGTCACTGTGCTGTGCATGGATTCTATTCCCTCTACTATTATTTCTACAATCTCATTCATAGATGGAGGGAGGAAGGGAGGGAGAGAGGGATGAATGCTGGATAGATGGTTGGATGGATGGATGGATGAATGACGGATAGATAAAATTAAATTCAAGATTCTTTAGAGACTGGTGTTAGCCACTGTGCTTCAAATCTTTTCTGAACTAAGGTAGGTAACTCAGGAATACTATATATTAACTTTCAGTTTTTCACTTTAAAGTGAGCAGTAAGAATAGGGAAAACATAATACGATGACTACACTAATAAAATATTTTAAAGCACATTTTGAGAAACCATTTCCAAAAAAAATGTGAAGTTCTAGAAATAAGAATCTTAACGTTTCTTTATGGCATTTATTGGTACTGGAACAAAACAAATTTAAGTCCAATGAAAGGAATTCTTGATACTATGTGATTTCAACTTCATTATGATAAAGCAGATGTCATTTATAAAAAAGGTCCAATGAATGGTTCATCCAAAGATATTTAGTAATTATAGACTGACTTGTTGAAGTTCTTTGGATGTGCAAAAATGCTTGTCCTTTTTCCTGTTGATACAGAATTAATCCATGGCCTACGTTAATCTATGTCTTTGGGTAGTTAGGTTCAACTCTTAAGGTAACAACATTGTATTGAAAATACTATCTTACTTCTCATGATGAATACTGTTGTCTCATTTTCCTTTCTCTCATAGATCTGGCCACCAGCTTCCCAACAATCCGGATGTTAGCTCTTTTGAGTATTGGATGTCCACTGACTGTAAGACAATATATATAATTATATTAATAAATTTTAAATTATATGACAGAATGTATCATGCTTTTGAAATAATTTTAAAATATTATAGGAAATCAGTTATGGTTGTTCTAAAACAAAGATTTGACTTGGGCACATTTCCTTCAGGTGTATTGCGATACATTATATATCATACCATGAGATTCAGCAAGAATTACTGTTGGACCAAAGAGTTGAGAGGAAGGATGGCAGAATCTGGATTCCACCAATATACAGCATACTTGAAATAAATAAATTAGATGCCACATATGTTTGACCATAAGAACAACAACATTGAAAATTTTTACATTACAATGGAGTCAGTTCTGATACTGATATTCAAATCAATACAAAGCACTATTTTTATAGATGGCTTGTACTTGATTCATCTTTATGTATAAAATGACTTCAAATAAATAAAAGCCATAGATTTACTGCAGACACCATTTTAGACAGTACTAATTTACAGATATGGTCATATATTTTGCCGTTTAAAACCTATTGTTGTTATTAAACAAAAACATAACCAACTACCAAAAAACAGTTAAAGTTGTGAGAAGAACAATCCTCATTACTAATAGAAAATGAATGACTTGATGTGTTGTAAAAGGAGAAGCAGGGCATTGTTGTTTTCATGTTTATCTATATTGCCATTAGATAAAGAGCAAGGCTTATAATAACAAAACTAAATTAGACTACATTCAGAGTATTTATGAAATAATTAGTATTAGTAATTATCATTGCAGGTGTAATCACAGGGAAAGGCAATCACCAATTGGTGTCCCAATATAGTAGTTATACAAGATAAGTGTGTTAGTTCTAAAGGTGAGATCTTAGGACTAAATGATTTCCTACTGCAATTTTTTTGATAATATGAAACACCAACCATATATTTCATCAGGCAGAGAATAGCTGAAATACAGGATTACTCAAAGTAGGTAAAATAGAAGAAAAAGTGAATATAATGGTCCAAGCTCTTGTTCTTATACATTTGTGAGTGAATCCAAATTTAATACTCAATCTTAGTTTCCTTATTTTTGAAACAGGGACAATATCTATCCTGTCTGGTTGTTAAAAGGATCCAAAAACATATGTCAAGAGATATATGTGTAAGAATAATGTATTAATATTGACCCATCAATTATAAAATATACCACACTAATGCAAGGTGTTAATAATAGGGAACAGGAGGAAGGGGTCGCAGGTGAGAGGGTATATGGGAACACCCTATACTTTCCACTAGTATTTCTGTAAACCTAAAATATCTCAAAAACATAAAGTCTATTAGTTAAAAATAAAGATATGTGTCTGACAATTCATTAAGTATTCAAAATATAGTTGCTGTATTATTATTATTTACACTATGACGTTATAATATATGTAGACTTTATAAAGAAATTACACTAATAATTGTGTGAGATAATAGCAAATGTATATATATTGGTCTCTGTCCCCAGTTCCTGGCACAGAACTCTTAAAACGCTTACAATTTCCTAAGTGATAACAGCACTGGGAGCATCTTTTGTTCTAATGAGGTGACGCTGGGTGGGCTCCTGGATGGGGGCTGGTCACCAGAAAGACCAAGCCATGATTAAAAGCTTGGAACTTTTAGCCCCCTCCCCCCAACACTTCTCGAGGGAGGGACAGGGTCTGGAAATGGAGTTAATGGTCCACCATGCCTATGTGATAAAGCCTCCATAAAAATCCCAGTGGGAGGGGGTTTAGAAAGCTTCCAGGTGGATGAAAACATCCTTGGACTGGAAGGGTGATGCCACAGGGACAGAAAACAGAAGTACAGGACTCTCCCAGATCTCACCCTACTTATCTCTTCAACTGGCTATTCGTTGGTTTCCTTTATCCTATCCTTTAATAAACTGATAAATATAAGTAAGTGTTCCCCTGAGTTCTGTGAGTTTCTCTAGCAAATTGATAAAACCTGAGGAGGGGGTTATGGGAACCTCTGATTTGTAGCCAAGTTGGACACAAGTTGTGGGTAACTTGAAAACCTACTACTTTTAATTGGCATCTGAAGTGAGGGACAGTCTCCTGGGATGGAGCACTTAACCTGGCAGATCTGACTGGGATCTGATGCTCTCTCCAGGTGAATTGTGTCAGAATTGAGTAAAATTGTAGGACATCCAGCTAGTGTCAGAGAATTGCTTGTTGACGTGGGAAAAAACAAAACTCACACATTGGAATTGGTGACCAGAATCTTAGTTGGTGACCAGAAGTGGTACTGGGAGCAGAATCCTAAATTGTATAATATATAATTTCATAAATATTTCAATTAAATAAAGGATCATTAATTTTAGGAAGGATAAAAATGTAAGTATAGGGCTTCCCTGGTGGCGCAGTGGTTGAGAGTCTGCCTGCTAATGCAGGGGACACGGGTTCGAGCCCTGGTCTGGGAAGATCACACATGCCGCGGAGCAGCTGGGCCCGTGAGCCACAACTACTGAGCCTGCGCATCTGGAGCCTGTGCCCCGCAACGGGAGGGGCCGCGATAGTGAAAGGCCCGCGCACCGCGATGAAGAGCGGTCCCCGCACCGCGATGAGGAGTGGCCCCCGCTTGCCGCAACTAGAGAAAGCCCTCGCACGAACCGAAGACCCAGCACAGCCAAAAATAAATAAATAAATAAAAATAAAAGTAGCTATAAAATTAAAAAAAAAAAAAAAAAAAAAAATGTAAGTATACATGATATATTTTTAATCCTTCAAAGTAAATATTCTCGACCTTCATTTTTGTCATATGGCAGAACAGATTCAGAGAACAATCTTTTTGATTAAAACAACTCAAATCCTGAATAAAATATTAAGTGTATTTTAACTGCATTGCTAAACTGGCAGAGAAGGAAGAAAATGCAAAGGCCAAAAGAAAAAAAAAAAGTAAAATCAGTAACGTTAGTGAATATTTGAGTGCTAAAGCCAGTTTTTTTTCCTGAGGTTTTCTGCTGAGCCCTGGATATCTGAGCTTCAGCCTTGTGATGGGAGTGGGGTCAGGGGGTAAAACATAAGGTTCACTCCAAATGGGAAGCCCGGCATGAGACCACAATGGAGTGCGGGGCCCCAGAGGGCTACACATCAGAGTAGGTGGGATAATATCACAAAATAAAGAGAGAGAGAGAGAAGGGCAGGGAAATGAAGGCAAGGGAAGAGAAGAGAAAACTTCAAAAAGGGGACAACAAGGAACCTTTCCCTTTTCCATGAGGCTGGGTAGATGGAACAAAGCCTCAAAGCTCCCATTGTTTGATGGCCTGGTTCATGTTACCTGTGTGGTCCAAAATACCTTAAATAAATTTAGAGTTTGTTGGACCCCAAGAAAAAATGAAAAAACCTCTCTAGAGGAAAGCAACTTCAACCAAGGTCTTTAAAATATGTCATAGAAACATATTTTATTAAACCCTTATATGTTACAATCAGTTTTAAATAGAAAAGCAGGTTACAAAGCAGTATCTACAATGTGATCCCAGTTTTTAAAAAAGTTATATGCATAGGAAACCATGTACAGTATTAAATACAAGAATATTCAGTGGTTGGAATTATAATTTAGCTTTAGTTCTTTTCGCTTATCCATATTTTTGACAGAAGATATTATTTATGTAAAATAACAATATTAGAGATGTTCAAGTTTCTAGATTGGAATATATGGTAGAAAGTCATTTTTATTGTAGATAATGAATAATCAAAAGTTAGATCTTGTTGATATTCAATAATTTGAATAAATGATTTCAACTTGGGAAAATAATCAAATAAAAATAGATAATATGGTTAATATTTATTTAATAGGCTGTATTTTCAGAAAAGGGATACTAAATTTTCCTCAAAGGCTCAAAGTAAGCTTTTGTCCTCTGTTTCCTTTTAAACCATCTCTATGTTTTTATGTTCACAAGTCTATTTTATGATTTTTCATGCCATTTCCATGACACACTCAAGGTTATATACTGTATTATTCTACACTATTGGCTACTTCCTGTCAGTGCTTCACAATGAATCTTTGTAGAGCAACTTGGAAAGAAAACAAACATAGACTGTGTTAGAACATAAAATACACATTTAGGTTGTTGAGTATCTATTGAGTCCTATTTGTTCAGGTTCTTGCTAAGGGCTATGAGGTGATATAAAAGGCATTAGCTGAGACCTTTCTGGGTTTTCATTTCCTAATCCAGAAACAATAAAAAAAAAAAAAAAACAATTGCAATTATTATGCTACTCATAGACATTTGGTTTAAAAAATGAAAGTATCTACCTAATGCGGTATAATGGCCCTGCCCACCAGAAGATTATCATAGTCAATACAAAGCAAAAATATAGTCCTAGATGACAAACAATTAAGGACATATTTAAGTAGTTACATTTGATGCTCATATGTTGCAGGGGTCCAAATTTGAACCCAAGTTTTGTGCATCTGAGTATTTCAAACAGAGGTATGTCCACGAAGACTGGCAGAATAAATCCTCTAGGGAGCTATCTGCAAAGAAAGACCAAGAAATCTTCTTGGGGAAAAAAATTCTTACTATGAGAAGAGTGAGCTGAATATTTTCATCTTGGTCCAATAAGATGGTGGCTCTTGGCAGGGATGAGTGGTTTCATGTGCTCTGAGCTGCCTCTTGCTAAGATGATTTTGCCTTGACTCTGCACTCCCTTCTTCCCCACCCTCTCACCCTCACAAAGAGATTCTGGCCTATAGCCTTGTGAAAGGAAGACTCAAATGAGAAGATGATGGAGCTGAAAAAAGCTATTTTCCTATACCATGTTCTCGGGATACTGAGAGAACAGGGTATCAGTGCTCTGAGATGAAGGGAACTGGGTTACAAAGGCCAGGAGAGTGATGGGCTTTTCCCTTCAGCAGGTTGGCTTAGGCCCATGTGGAATCCACACACCATGGCCTGGACAGGTGCTAGTGGCAATAGCAGCAGCAAGACACCTCCATCAGGCTTCCTGAGCTTTGGAGTGACAGCAGCAGACAGCACTGCAAGGGGGTGGTTGGGAGGGGGGCGGAATTTCTATGTTGCAGCTTAGAATGGTGTATTTATGAGCACAAGTGAGATATCCTAGGAGAATTTCTAGAAATAACTGCAGCTATGGGGATTGCTTTCAAAGAGATCAGAAGTTGCATAAGGGTAGGTAGAAAATTCTATGTGCCACTATTTTTGTGACTATGTATGTAGTTGGATATTGTTTTGAAATATTAAAGGTTTGCTTCCCACTCCTCACTATTCCTCGCTCCTAACTCTGCCATTCAAGCAATAGTAATGGATTCCTTGAGGGTGACTGAAAATAATCACCTCATTTCTGATGCATATCAATTTTGAAATAAGAAAAAAATTACAAAAGCTAATAAATATTCTATCCTTGAGTTTTTAAATAATCAGCTCTCTTTTGTAATCTGTAAAAAAATGGAAAACATATAGTTATTTAATAACCATAGCTGTTTAAAATGAGATGAATAATTTTGTGACATTCCATATATACATTACCCTCAAGCAGAAAAATCCTAGAACATAGAATACAGCGGCATTTCAAGAAGGAGGTTTTCAAACATAAAGCAATAGCAATATTTTCTAAAGGAAGACTTCTACTTGGAAGAGTATGGCTTATGCTCAGAATGTACAACATTTTGGGGATTCAAGAAACTGGAATCTGAAGAACTTAGCACATGGAGCCATGTGGTAAGGAAGACTGTGTGATGACAATGAGAACCCTCTCCAACTTACAGAATTGGACTAACAGACTGCTGGAGGAATGAAAGAGGAAATATTGATGAACTCTTGAGAAAGGGCCAGGCACCCTATGCCCTTGTATCTTGCCCTGGGGGACCAGAGAATGGGAAACCTCAAGGATAGAAAGCACATATAGGTTGTGGAAAAATCTGGGAGTAAAGGGGTTTTGTTGAAGGGGGCTGCAAACCCCTTAGAAAATGCCATGTGGCCCATATGGCGCTGCAGCAATAGCTATGGGCAGTGTCTAGGTGATGGCTCTGCAGCCTTACAGAACAAATCACAGCCCGATGCGATGTGAAGAGAGCTACTGAGATTCAGAGCATCCCAAGGGGATGTGGGAATTCTGAGAAGACTGTCTGACTGAAGGATGCCTAAGGTCAGGATAGGGAGCAAACTGAGTATACGAACTTCACTACTGGGGCTGTGGCAGATATTAAAACTGCAGGCCAGTGAATGGCTCCTGGGGTCCAATGGCATGATTCACACCACAGGTGGCCAGCAAGGAGAAGAGATCACATTGAGAATGTCTCTCACAAGATGAAGGAAATGAGAGAGCAGGCCTGTTATAAATGGGCTCCTGACACAAAGTAAGTAGGAATATAGGACAAAGTTAGAGGGTACACATAAACAGTAAGAGTAGCATAGAAACACAAAAGATAGAAAAGAAGCTTATAGAATATAGAGATGAAAGAAATCAGTCTGGTTACTAATAGGGAAATGTTTTCCGTGTGAAAGACTTGACTCTCTACATACTGTGCAACCAGGAAATACAAATTTCATCGAAAGTGATAACTCACTGAATGGGGTGGGGGGAAAAGAAGCTTACCTAAGTAACTATGCAAAACAGTGTTTTGACTGGAAACTGTAGGCTAAAGACAAAATGCAGATGGACAGACACAGAAGGATAGATACTGAAATAATTATAACTATGTGTACAAACAGGGGTTTGTATTCATATATATATATTTCCTAGAGCTGTCCGCTGAGAGAGCCTGGGAATAGTGATACCTCAGTAGCAATGAGCACATCTAGAGCTCAGATTTTGCATTCTGAAGACTATTCTCCAATAAAAGGAACCAAGACTCCTTAGAGAAATGGTTGGTTCTCTAGGACTAGGGCAGATAATACAAGATGAGTCTGCAGAATATTGCAGTGCCAAAGAAGCATTCAAAAACCGAAAGGGTAAAGGAACGTTAAAGAGACTCAGGAACCAACCTGAAAAAGCTCCCAATGTCTAATGCTGGAACAATTTGAGCAACAACAACAGAATAATGTAGTTTTAGATTATAACTCATAGTAGGAAAGAAATATATACAAGTACATATTGATGTAAATAAATGATTGAATAAACAAAAGGGGAGAAATTATCTAATAATTCTTAATAATTTATGTCGATACTCCCACCTCCAGGAAAAAAGTTTAATTCCTCCATTTCTCCCCATTCCATCCCCCAGTGTCCACAGCTGGACTTAGATATACGCTTTCAAAAAATAGGTTGCAGAAGGTGGGTGGGAGGAAAGTTACTTTATAGTGAGTGGAGAAACCTGACAAATACTACCTTGGCCAGGTGATTAAGGTTAATATCACTGGGGATAAGTCATATTGATAGCATGTTCCTGCTGATATGATGTGGTGAGGAGGGCACTTCACCTCTGATATTCTTTCAAAAAATGTATAATCTCAGCATTTAAAAAAACAGTAACAATGAGAATAACAGCTGTCATTTAATGTACATTCATTCTGTGCCAGGCACTGTGCTGAGCACTTATCTTACTTTCTCTTTCCACCAATACCTGATGCTATCATTATTATTATTATAGGAAACTAAGACTCATATCAGTGACATGTTTCATTGGACTATACGTAATTCGTGATCTACATATGGACTGCAGAACCTTTTATGACAACTCATTGGAAACCATAGTACTCTACATATATCACTTATTTTTAAAGCAGGTCTAAGTTACATTATATTATTGCTTCTTTTTTTATACATTTGTCCTGTATCTTCAAAATATCAATAATTCACTTCTTTGTCTCAGTGCACTAATCTCTATGAGTGTGTCTTGCAGATAGATGAGTGTTCAATAAATAATTTTGATAATGCTTATTTTTGTTTTATAAAAATGACATCATACCATGCATATTTTGCTTTCTTCACTCAAGAAGGATTAATTCATGGAAATTCCTTCAAGCTAACTAGTATAGCTCTAATTCATTATTTTAAGTGGTACATAGTATTTTGTGATATGAATAGACCATAATATTCCTCTACTGATTAATGTTTACTTTGTTTCTCAGTGTTTCCAAAGAAAAATAATGCTAAAATAAGCATGTTTGTTTATTAGGTAGTGGTTTTATTTCCATGTGATAGATTCTCAAGATGGAGTGCAGAAACACAAGTATACACATTTTTAATTTTAATTGATATTGTCAAGGTGCTTTCTAAAACACTGTAAAATTCATATTTCTACCAGCAATGTGTGACGGTGCTTCTTTGCTCATATCCCAGCCAACAATAGCAATTATTTTGTTTTGTTTTAATTTTGGCCAATCTAAAAGCTGCTAATCTACTGAGTTTCCTCATCCACTAGTGACTTTGAGCATCATTGCATATATCCAATAGCTGTTGGATTCTTGTTTTGTGAATGGTTTCTCTACATTTTTTGTCTATTTTGCTATGATTGTTCCCTTGCTCCGATTTTAAATAGCTCACTGTGTTAAACCTCTGTCTTCAAAAACGCAATTCCACTCCAAATCAAATTTATTTTTAATTTTTTTTGAATTTTATTTTATTTATTTTTTATACAGCAAGTTCTTATTAGTTATCTATTTTATACACATCAGTGTATACATGTCAATCCCAATCTCCCAATTCATCACACCACCACCACCCCTCCACCACTCTTCCCCGCCTTGGTGTCCATACGTTTGTTCTCTGCATCTGTGTCTATATTTATGCCTTGCAAACCAGTTCATCTGTACCATTTTTCTAGGTTCCACATATATGCATTAATATACGATATTTGTTTTTCTCTTTCTGACTTACTTCACTCTGTATGACAGTCTCTAGATCCATCCACATCTCTACAAATGACCCAATTTCATCCCTTTTTATGGCTGAGTAATACTCCATTGTATATATGTACCACATCTTTATCCATTCGTCTGTTGATGGGCATTTAGGTTGCTTCCATGACCTGGCTATTGTAAATAGTGCTGCAATGAACATTGGGGTGCATGTGTCTTTTTGAATCCAAAGCAATTTTTTAAATAAATTTGCTTATGGTATTTTTTCATAGAAAAGTTTTGAAAGTTTTATATATAAGCAAGGTCATTTTTCTTTTCTTTTGTATTCTTTTTGAGTACTATATTTCCTGCTCCTACCTTAAATATGTAGTTCTCTAGATTTCCTCTCAGATTTATTTAGTTAGTTAGTTAGTTACTTACTTACTTACTTACTTATATACCTATTTATTTATTTAGATGGTTGTTCAGCTTTCTCAACTGCCTCTTTTAATATCTATTGATATTATCATATGATTTTTTTCTCCCTAAAAGTGTTGATGTAATAAACTATGGGAATATAATTCTTAATTCTTAATATGGTATCATCCTTCTGTTTGGAACAGAATGTTTAATCGATGGCTGGGACAACTTACTTGTCTCCAAGTACTCTGTACTCATGACTACTAAGGCAAAGAATGCCAACCTCTTCCACCCTGTCAGAAACTTTTTTGGATCTTTCAGGCCCAATTACAAGAAATCAACTCTTAGTAAGAGCCCTTCAGCCAGGTTTACATAAAAGTGACCCGGGCATCTTCCATAAGCTGGTTCTCATTCTCTGACCAGTGGCTAAGTAATGAGACTTTGAAGCAAAGACGTTAGAGATGAAAATACAAGAGCAATTCTAGAGTTTTCAAATGGAAATTCATCATATTTCTTTAAGGGGGTGATAGAAAAAGACGAAGTAACACAAGCGGAAGACTTTAGAATATATGTAAAACACACAAATAAGAAATTTCTCTGAGTTGATGTAGATCCTAATATTCCAAACAAATACATGAGATTAACTTGAGGAGGAGGCCCATCTAGAAAACACATTTTTAAATCCTAGGTAAAAATGTGTACAAATGCATTTTACCCCAGATGTTCTCCATAACTTAGTATATCTCTTGACCTTCCTTGGTTTTCCATCTCCTTGTCATAAAATGAGAGTAGTATGGTATTATTACAAAAATCCACTAGGAAATACTCAAACAAGTGCTTCATTATTTATTTTAGTCTATATTAGGACAATAGCATAGTGAAGATTCAAACTGCTGAATTGCCTCTGAGAAGAAACAATCACAAGAAAATTAAAGTGTTCAAATATATGTGCACACTGGAAAAGAGCAAAGAAGGTTCAAACTATCTGTGTTATAATCTACTGAGCTCTAACTGAAATCCAATTGATCTTAATGGGATTTAGATAAGGACAAACAAAGCAGGATGGTCAATATCTCACCAGGAAGTGATAAAAATTCTTGTGACATTTTTAGCACAAAGCAAATTTTGGGATCAGCAAGACCAGAATTCAAATACTGGCACTACTAACTTAGCACCTCTGTGTTCTCAGGAAAGATGAGCTTGCCTTTCTTCAACTGTAAAATGAAGATAATAAGAGTACTTACCTAAAAGGATTAGTATAGGAATTTAATGAGAAAATACACACAAAGCACTTGATTTAGATTTGAATTCATCATAATTTCTTAATAAATTTTAGCCGTTGTTGTTGCCCTTCTCATTTTTTTTTTTTTTTTTTTTGGTCATCCTCTACTGAGATGGAGGTTAGTTTGTCAGCATCTGCCCTAGTATATATTTATTTATTTATTGGGTATATTGAGGTTAAAAAAAAAGTGTGTTTGCTATGTGAATGCAACTTCCAGACAGGCAAACAACCTCTTCCAATGGACCGCCAATTTGTTTCCTCTAACCTTTTCCTATATATTCTCTATTTACCGCTGCTGTGCCTACATTCTGATGTGAAGACCACTGAAATGTATAATTCTTTCTCCATTTTGATTGGGTTTCAATACACAACACTAGCTCCCCTGCCCACACACATTCCCCAAGTTAAACTCTGAGGAAGATAAATTTCATTTTGTTCAATCTTCTTTGATTAATCGGATAGATAAATCTATCTGGTGTATATAAGAGATCTACCAACGCACAGCCCAACCTTCCTGCCCTCCCACCTCTCCCTTCTTTTATGAGCAAAACTTGGAAATATTGAAAGACTCAGGCTGGTAGAGTTCCACCAGTGTCCTTTTCCCAGACCTTGAATCTAGGCAATGACAACTTCTGAGCAAGCATATTTATTAAGGTATTTAATCCCTTTCCATACTGGATCCACATCTGTGGAAAGGCTGAGAACAGGGTGTGTTCAAAGGGTAAATTCGCTCACAGTTATATTTTACCGCTAGATGGCACTCTTTGTCATAGCGAAGCAAATGTGGGGACACCTCCTACTACCAAAATGCTCTGCAGTAGGCACTTGGCCTGCACCTGAGAAACATCTAACAGTAACAATGACTGTGTCACACTGGAAGCAAATAATAATTTCCAATGTAAGACCAAGTCTGGCCTTGATGAGGATAGGAAAATCCAATTATCTCCACCAACAAGAACCTCATTTAATAGGTTCCCACCTCCAATGGGCTGAAGGCTACCTGCAGTGTTTCTGTCTCCAAGAGTATCCAGTTTTCCAAGCTCCATCATTCCAGAGGCTTATGGAATCACCTTTTACCCCCACGGATTGTGCTGTCACTGTGGTGTCACTAGCAAGAACTCAGATGGGCTTCCAATTTTGTGCTGAAAACCAAGGTTAGTCAATACATCTTTACCATGTAAAACTCCTATGTAAACATGATTCAATTGTTCCTGATTCTCCAAGATTCATTCTACTACTGCTGACAGGTCATGGAAGTTAATTTTCAGGCTGAAAATCAGCATTTTTCTTTCTCAAAGATGTACAACAACTGAACAGATAAATTCCAGCAACCGTTTTTCAGTAAGTCCACCCCAGAAACTTTTTTGTGGAGCTGAGTTCATGAAAAGACCCCAGTTCTAAGCATTCTACATCACACTTAGCATTTTATACTTACAAAGAAGCCCATCCCTAGAGATTTAGTGGCATGTTCGAATCATGACCAAGTCCTTTTTCTCCATTTGATGCTTCTTATGAATTTCTCAAGTTTTAAAAAAATTATTGTCATTATTCTGAACCAAGAAAAAAACTTAATTGCAAGTTCCACAGCAGTGGGCACATTCTCAGAGGCCCAAGTTTATCTGACATGAACATTCTCTGAACAGAAGAATTTTAAACCCTTCAAAAATTAGGTCTCCATTGAGACTTGGTTAAAACTCATGTCCAATTAAAAACTTTAAAAAGTACTTCTTTAGGCTTCCTTAATCTAGTAAATTTATATGGTGCTGAATAGGTTTTCTTCTCTTTCTGGCATTTCTTGTCTTAAGTAGGTCATCCTAAACACAATTGTAATTAGCGCAAGTTCAGTTTTGTTGATGTCTCTCTCCTTTGCAGCATCCTTTGACCAGAAAAAAAAAAAAAATGGTGAAGTGTAATCTTGGCTCAATTACAGAGTAATTTTAATGCTGAGTACAGCAAGTTGGGTTTAAAATTCTAGATTATAGATCCCACAATGTTACCCCAATATAATTCAGGGGTTCATGTGATCTCATTTCTGACATAATCTAAGGTAATCATAAAGAATTCTAATTTTTACTCATCATAAGAAAATGCCCATATACACACTACTATATTTAAAATAGATAACCAACCTACTAAGGACCTACTGTATAGCACAGGGAACTCTGCTTAATACTCTGTAATAACCTAAATGGGAAAAGAATTTGGAAAAGAATAGATATACATATATGTATAACTGAATCACTTTGCTGTACACCTGAAACTAACACAACATTGTAAATCAACTATACTCCAATATAAAATAAAAATTTTAAAAATAAATAAAATAAAATAAATTAAAAAAAAGAAAATGTAGCTTCTTAGAAATTCTTTTAAAGTAATCTTTAGACATCTTTTCAACAGTCAGTATTTTTACATACCCATCTGAAGATCCCTTTAAAAATATTAACTCTGTTTCTCTACTCATCAGTGCTCTTCAACATCAATCCTATGAATCATTTTGGTCACTATCCTCAAAATTTAACTACTCATGGCAGCTGCTAAAAAAAAAAACTTTTTTCTCTCTTTCATCCAACCACCAAGAAGTGTCCCCATCCTTCCATATTCTCTCCTTCCATTCCCGTGATATTAATATGCATATGCTCCAGAAATGCTGCCCTCACCCTACATCTCTACCTCTACCTCTGTCTGTCTCTCTGGAAAGACAATTTTCTTCTACTATGATTGATTTTTAGGTGAGAATCAGTCTGGTCGTATCCCCTTGAATTCTGGAGAATAAAATTCTCTAATGTTTTAACTACTAATGTTGTAATTGTTGTATAGATAAAGAAACTCAGGATTGGAGGAGCTAAGTAACTTCTCCAATTAAGCAGTGGACTGTGAATGAAAACCCAAGTCAGCATTACTCCAGAGTTTGAGTTAGTTAGGTAGCATTACATGGTGGTTATGAAGACCAATTCTGGGCCATAGAGCCTAGGTCTGACTCATCATTCTGCTGCTTACCATCTGTGTGACCTTGAAACAATCTCTCTAGTCTTCAGTTTCTACATTTGTAAAATGCGGATAATGACTGTATTGCTACCTATAGTTGTTTTGATGATTAAATGAGTTACTATGTCATCAAAATACACATGGTAAAACTGTTTAATGATTTATCATTAATCGTTACACTGTATTGCCTTTCAAATTAAAAGATATTTTAAAAATTAAGTTCAAATTTATTAGTCAAAATAATATAGATGACTAGTTTCCAACTCAAGTTGTAAATATGGAGATAACTTGGCTTATTTAACAATGGAATAATTCACTGACCTGACTATCCATGTCAGACACTTTATTAGCTGAACCCTCAATCAGAGTTTGAAATATGTAGCAGGTACTAAATGATGATGATGAGGATGATAATACCAATAAATGCTAACATTTATTGAGACGGTGCACTAGGTGCTTATTTGATGGTATGACAAGTATTCCAATTATCTCTATTTACAAATGAAGAAACTGAAGCTAACAGGTTAAATAACTTGCTCAAGATCAAGAAGGCACTAAATGCCAAAGCTTGGGCTTCAACCCACTGGGGTGACTGCCGAGTCTACAGAACCTACAGCTGACAATCAAGACACAATTGAATGTATCTTCAGATAAATATGTTTCAAGTATTTGTAAGTCTGGTTGTATTTCTTCAGCTTATCTTTTCATTGCATTTACATTTGATCGTGTAATGTAAAGTTATACACTCGTCATGGACTCACAGAATCTGTTAGTTATAGTAAGTTTTAGGTACAAAAAAAATTATTTAATATAAAATGATCACTGAATCTTAGAATAAAAAGAACTGCATAAGCTGTGCCTGCTAAACCTATGGGCATGAAGATAAATAAACTTAAATGTAATTTTCCCAAGAACCCTGTAAGGTAGCCCCATATTGAAATGGAGAAGGCGATAGTCCAGAAAGGTTAGGAGCAAGTCTAAATTCACAGAGACAGTAAGTGGCAGAATGGGGGTTTGTAGCAGGTTAGTTTTCCTGATCTCAAAGTAATTTCCACTAAACTGATCAAAAGTGAGTATTATTTCTTAAATTTGCCAGTTATGACTTTAAATTTTTTTTCTTGTAAACAAACCTAACTTTAATAAAATCAATCTATAATCATACTCGCAAACACATCTTTTTAAAAATTCTACTGTCACTGGTTTTGAGAGACAAAATTAGCGGTGTTACATCCTCAAATTTGTATCATTTGGCATCTACTATATTAGTAGTAAAGATTTTACATATAACATTCATCATATCATATCTAGATAGCACATGCATATTGTGTACCAGCCTAGACAGTTTCATGCCTGAGACAATTCGTAATGCAATCTGTGTATATAAGATATAATAAACAGAAGAGGTTTATTCTGTTTCTTTTCAGAAGGACTGCAAAAGCAAAGACCTCATGTTAAATCTTCAGAAAGAAAATGTTCACTAGACTGATGTTGTTATGACAAATTCAATAACTAAATGTAAGATGTTTTTAAAAATAACCTGGATCTCATTTTGTGTCAGACACTCTTTTAAGCACTTTACATGTACTATTTCATTTATTTCTTATCACATCCCTATGTGACAGGTACCGCTATAATCTCAATTTTATACATGAGGAAACTGAGGCACAGACACTTTAAGTAAATTTCCCACAGTCACAACATTATGAATCCCATAACTGGACTTCAAGCCCAAGCCAAGCAGGTGAGATGCCCGACTCCAGGATACAAGAAAAACAGCAGCAGTAGCAGCAGTGACTCAGACACTACACAAGCACTTTACATGTATTTTCTCATTTACTGTTGATACCAACCCTATGAGATGCTACCATTGTAATTCTCATTTTATAGATGAGAAAACCATGGTTCACAGAAGTTAAATAACTTGTATAATATCATGTACTTAATGAATGGTAGGATCAGGATTTGAATCTAGCCGGTCAACAGACTTTGTACTTTTGCTTTTTGTCTGAATGTTAATTACTTGCATACATATTTAACTGAGATATATATTTATATGTTACACAAATATTTTATGCACATTATGATCTTCACTCTAGGAATTTAAATTTAAAATAATTATACAAGCATTTATAAACACCTTCTATTCTTGGATCTCGATTCTGCAGTGGATACTGTGGATTGATTCCTCCCTTCAACCTTCCACCTAGATCTAGAGCAACTGGAGATACAAAAACGGTATTTCTGAGATGGCCTTAAAACTGACTCTGGATGTTAATTACCTTCTACCAACTAGCTACACTTTCATAAGATTTGGAAGGCAAAAGTGATGTGGAGATCATCTTTCTACCTTTTTTTTTTTTCTTTCTGCTAGCAGATAAGGTCAAAGAAAGGCAAGTTTGTTCTGCTCAAGTGTTCCAAAGACTCTTACCTAAACTCCTGGGTGACTAGAAGTATTTGCAGCAGCAGCAACAAAAACATCTTCGTGACTTCACATCCTGATTTCCGGAACAGCTATTGGGATGTGTTCTTGTATTCATAGCTCCAGTGGCAGCCACCAAGATGGTAGCTTCCCTGGTGGGTCAGGCCTTCATTGCTCTGAGAGTCATTCCTAGAAATCCAAACTAGAAACCATCCCTTCACCATTCAACATTTTTTTTACAGGTCTTCTTTAAAAAATGTTATTGAACTATAGTTGATTTACAATGTTGTATTTAATTTCGGCTGTACAGCAAAGTGACTCAGTTATACATGTATATATTATTTTCATATTCTTTTCCATTATGGTTTAACACAGGATATTGAATCTAGTTCCCCATGCTGTAAAGTAGGACCTTGTTGTTTATCCATTCTATATATAATAGTTTGCATCTGCTAATTCCAACCTCCCAACCCATCCTTTCCCCACCCACCCCCCTTGGCAACCACAAGTCTGTTCTCTATGTCTGTGAGTCTGTTCCTGTTTTGTAGATAGGTTCATTTGTGTCATATTTTAGATTCTACATATAATAATCATATGGTATTTGTCTTTCTCTTTCTGACTTACTGCGCTTAGTATGATAATCTAGGTCCATCCATGTTGCTGCAAATGGCATTATTTCATTCAGCATTTTTTAAAGTATTAATTTTTTGCATCAAATCAGTTTCTTCTTAACATTTCTAGTGTGCTTTTCATTTCCTGTGCTGAGCCTTGACTGATAAAGTATGCATTGTCTGAATTGTATTACTGCTGTCTGGTGAAAGTTCTTGAAGCTGATGTCTTTTAGAGACTGTGGAGCTGCTGCATCTTGCAGTTTTTTCTCTTCATGCATTCTCGTCCATCTTCCTCACCTAGTCCTCCTTTCCTTAGTAACCCTGTCCATTCACTACTTCAGAACCATTTATGAAAACTATTTTGTCAATCAAGCTTAGTTTATCCTTTGGTTCCAGTTTAGGAATGTTAAGATCATTTTGAAAGAAAAAGAAAATTCAGGAAATAGAATGTTTGTTTTAAGGCATTTAAAATGACAATGTTCTGAATGAAGGGAAGTTTTGTTTGTTTCTTTGTCTCTTCTCTGGTATATTTAAACAAGCAAATATGTCCTGATCCCCAGCTCCTGCCACTTTTCACCACTGCTGCTACATCCTTTGCTGCTGCTACTATTGCTGCTTCACCCTTGCCCTGAAAATTCTGTTTCAAAAAGTAGTGTAGGTACTGTACTTGATATTTTGCATTTGTCAAAAAATAGAAATGTTTTCAAGATATGTGTGTATAAAAATTAGTGGTCAAGATCATGCCAAGTCCCTTGCCTCTGCCACAGTTTTGCACAAAATCCTTTGTGCTGAGAATCCCATCTTTTATTTTATTTTATTTTTTTTAGGATATTCTTTATGAGCAAAATTTAGCCTAGGAATAGCCATTAAGGAAGTCCCAAATCCGGGAGATTGGGATTGATGTATATATACTGATATGTATAAAATGGATGACTAATAAGAACCTGCTGTATAAAAAAAAAAAAGGAAGTCCCAAATCCATTCAGTCAAAAAGCTCAGCAAGTTCATATCAAACAATAAATATTGGTACCAGAGCACCTTGCTGAATTTGTTCTCAGCTAAACACTAAAATAAATATCATACATATTTATGTGTGATGGTTGTTGGGAAGACTATCAGAAGGGTAAACAACATTTGGGGAAACCAACAGCCATTTGTTTCTTTGTACCTGATCAAAAATATGTTCAGCTGGTATTTGTGCTACTACATAGATGCGTGCCTACAGCCCATCTGATACTTCTGCTTTCATCCTCTTTCTCTGAAGAAGGGAAGGAAGAGACAGAGAGACCAAAAACTATGCCCAAGTCCCAAAATGCCATGGCAAAACCAGAGGAGTATCCTAACAATGGAGAAAGTCCTTGTCAACAGGAGCTAAGTTAGCTCCTACTTTTTGGTTTATGGATGGCAAGGATTTTGTAGAAAAAAAGAAAAAAAATATTAAGTAAAATACAATTTTCACTCTCAGATTATTTCAAACATTAGTTTGAAAGTTAATCGGGTTAATGCACTTCTGCGGAAAGAACTGGGACTTTTTGCACTCTGCTTTCTTTCCAGATCTTTTACAAAAACATAAATACAATTCCCATTTCTATCTTCTTGCTATTCCATTGTGTTTTTCCTAAATATTATAATTCATTGATTCTTCCTCCCAGTTTATGTCTCTTTAAATTCAGATTGGAAGTATGGAATTTCCTTAGCAAATAGTATTAGATGCTGCAAGATTATTTTAATTTAAATTTACTATAAATAATCATTTAATGAAATAAGCAAACGTCTATTCCATTTTCATTGACAGGGCCAGAGGGTAATATTTGAGTATTTTGTTTCCAACAATTTATTATGAATATTTTCAAACATACTAAAACTGTGAATGAATTATACAATGAAAACCACTTAGATTCTACAATTAATATTTTACTGGACTTTCTTTATCATGTATCTCTCCATCTATCCGTCCTGTTTAAGGATTTTGTAATCAAATAATAGGAAGAATCAGCTGAAAAACATGGGCATGACTGAGTAGAAATCTCCTCACTCTTAATATTTTCAACATTTTGACTTTGCTTTTTCCTATCTAAACATTTCTATAAACATTTGGAGGATGTTTGAAATGAACACTGGGATTATGACTCATATCTCAAAGTTTTCAGCAGGTTTTCCCATGTTTTTCAATAAAGCAGGTTTTGTTGAGCAGTAGAGGAAAAAGGGTTATCTTTGAGTATCAGAGTAATATATAAAGCTCCTTATATGTCACGACTCTGCCCTCGATTTTTAAATAATGGGATTTTATAAAAAGACTGAATAGAGGACTCTAAAGCGATAAACTACAGAGAGATACAAGATGCTATTGCCAAAAACAGATAGCATTCAATTAGTTTTTTAAAGGCATTCTTATCACATCTCCTCCTAATATTAGCTTTCTCAATAAACAATAGCCTGCTGCAATATTGCCAGGGTTGCCCAGCTGAGATGACAATGTGCAGTGACAGATGATCGGGACCATCCGAAATTGTTGATGTGATTCACAAATGGCACTCACTGGCCGCTCAGTCTTTAAGATCATTCAGTGACTCTAACAAGATACCAGATTAATATTTATGTGGTAACAGAGATAAGAAATGCATTTTTCTGCAATAAAAAAGGAACTAAAAATAGTTTGTGGGTTTATATTCACTTACTTTTATCTAACTGAGCCTAATGTGTACATAAAAAGCAATAAACACAAATCTTTCTGCTTTTTAAAAAGGCTTTAAATACTGTGTGCCTATTCAAGACTTTAGTTAAGATTTTCAGCTTGTATTTGCTATAAATGAAGGGAAAATAGGTGGGGAAAAATATCTCTACGATTTAATGTAATCTTGCCACCATTCACACTAGCTTATGTCAGTCTCTAATTTTTAAACATATGAATTAGCACATTAAACTACTGGGTCAAATTAAAGTTTAGAATAATATTTTATAATCTGTTCTTTTTCTCCAGAACATCGAAATTTTCTAGTTTTAAAATTTTACAAATTCATTATTTTAAATCGTCTAACTAAAAATTATATTTTCAAGATATTTTGGCACATTGGCCAATTTGATAGGATTGAAACATTTGACCTTCTGAAAGGAAATGAAATATTATTTAGATTGAAATTTTTGTAACATTCCTAATTCAAGATACAAACCAACTGTTGGCTTATGATAAACAAAAAATTTCTTAACATTATCTGTGAGGCTCTGAAAGGTCTGGCCCCTTCCTACCTTTCCAGTCTCATCTGGAAGGATATTCACCGGATTTCTAGGTAAGGCAATACTCTAGTTTTCTCTTACCATAATGAGCTGCTGTTTCTTAGTCTTTTAAGGATTATTCTTCCTTCTCTCTGACTTGGTATCAAATTCTGTGCCTTGAAATCTCCTCTATCTTTATCCCGCTTCTGTCCTTATCCAGAACTATGCCTTTAAATGTCATAAATTTGTTAATAGATATCAAATTGATATCTCCAGCTTCAATAGCTCTCTAAGCTCCAGATTTGATGTGAAAGGGGACCCCAAAATCCACTGCATATCAAGGGTAAGAAAAATGAACTCTTTGACATCCTGGACAGACCAGAGAAGATTTTACATATCTCTTCCCAATTCTCTGTTCAGTAACATCAAAGTTGGAGAGTCATAGGTATATATTCTGTCTGACATTGCTGCTGTGAAGAGTAATGTGTTATAGAGCAGAGGAGATGAGATAGCAATGGGCAGAATAAAGCAAATATGCAAAGAGCAACAGTGCTAAGAGATCTTGTGGTTCAGGAAAGAGAGGGAGAGAAGGCAAGTTGACATTCCATAACCCATAATCCCATGTAGCATGGCTCTGCTGTCTGCAATTGGGTTTCATGTGCCTCCATTCTGTTCTTTAAATAAACACTCTTTTTGCTTAAAAGTTCTTATTAAAAATTGCCGTTAAAGATTTAGTTGAGAAAAAAATGTCTCACTAACATCAAGATATGGTACCAAATTGACCTCTGGCAATCACCACTTAGATGTGCATTAGTCATCTCAAAATTCACATGTCTAAAACTGAACTGAATTTCCCCCAAAGCTTCTTCATTCACATTTCCTCTTCTTCCTCAGCTCAGTAAATCCAACTTTTTTTAGTTGTTCAGCTAAAATTAGACTTTGACTCCTTTTCTCTCACATAACTATATCCACTCCCATTGCGTGTCCTGCTGGCTCTATCTTCTGAATATATTCAGAATCTGAATACTTCTCATCATCTCCATTGTCACCACCCTCTTCCAAGCCATTTTTCTCTCCTGCCTGGATTATTGCAATAGCTCTTATTAGTCCCTGCTTCTGCCTCTCTCTGCCTCACTCTCCCACCCCCCAAGTCTATTTTCTACACAGCAGCCAGAGTAAATCTTGTCACTCTTCTGATCAACACTCCATTAAGCTTCCCATTTCCCTCAGGCTAAAAGCCAAAAACGTGATAATGACCCCTGCTTCTTTAGCTCTGTAACCTCCCCGCCAACTATGCACCTCTTCACTTATTTCCTTCCAAATACACAGGCTCCCCTGCTGTCTTGAAACACTCCAGACACTCTCCTCTCAGGCTCTTTGCCTTTGCTGTTCCTTTTTTTAGAATTTCTCCTCAGTGATCCGCCTGGCGCAATTCCTCACCACTTCAGGTGTTTGCTCAAATGGCACCTTCTAAATGAAGATTTCCTTGCTCATTCTATTTAAATTGAAGCACCACCTACTCCCAGGACATCCTACCCACTTCTAGCCCCTTTCTGCCATACAGTTTACAACCAGATAACATAGTGTGTATTTTATTCATTTTGTTTATTTTCTGTTTCTCTCCACTAGAATATAAACTCTTGGCTGGCAGAAATTGTTGACTATTTAG
The DNA here is from genome assembly GCF_028023285.1 of Balaenoptera ricei. Taxonomy (NCBI): domain Eukaryota; kingdom Metazoa; phylum Chordata; class Mammalia; order Artiodactyla; family Balaenopteridae; genus Balaenoptera; species Balaenoptera ricei. The sequence goes on from NC_082643.1 coordinate 32,795,036, forward strand.
ATCAGAGCTGTATCCCCATGTGCCTAGAATGATGCCTACTATACAGTAGATGCTCAATAAACCTTTGAATAAATGAATGAGTGAATTCAGATAATAAATAAAAATACTTGTGGGGGTGAAGTTGGAAAAATGGCTGAATTACGCAAACTATTTGCCTCCACTGCCCTAATTCAATGGAATATTGCCAACTCTTTGTTTTGTTCTATTTTGATTCTGCATCTGTGTAGAGTTCGTTTCCAAAATTTGGGGATGTATAGTAATTTAGTCAGGGAAATAGTTGTTTCCATGGATGCCTGGTAAACTGATTACAATGAAATTGGCAGTGGGTCCTAGTTTTAATATGACACCATGGCGTATTATAATTCTAATTTCCACTATAAAGTTTTTCTTGTGGTAGAATGGGTACTTTCCCAGGTCCTTTTTGTTTTTTTACAAAACTTAGATAAAAAGCTCATGTTGTATTTGGCACCTGATCATTCACAGCAATCTTCTCAGATAAAAACACAGTCAGTGAGAAGAAAGGAAAAAAATCTCCTGCAGACCAGAAGGGAATAATCCCTTGCTATATGCTAATGAACCAACAATAAAGGCCCTATTATGTTATTGTTTTGAATGATATTGTTCACATTAAGTTTCAGTGATGCCAAAGGCAGAATCACCCAGAGGCTTGGATACATCAGTTAGGACAATGACACATACTTAAGCTCATCAATATTAACAATGGCTGGTGCATCTAGTTTAGATCAAAATGAAAAAATGGAAACTTGAGTTTTCTTTTTAGTCTTATTTGGACATTATTGATCATATTCTTGAACAGAAAAAAAAAAGGAAAATTATACTGTGGTATCAATACCCTGAAATACACACAAACATATGTCCTAATGGGAAAACACCAGCATTAAAAGTATCTTGAGGGCTTCCCTGGTGGCGCAGCGGTTGAGAATCTGCCTGCCAATGCAGGGGACACGGGTTCGAGCCCTGGTCTGGGAAGATCCCACATGCCGCGGAGCAACTAGGCCCGTGAGCCACAACTACTGAGCCTGTGCGTCTGGAGCTTGCGCTCCGCGACAGTGAGAAGCCCGCGCACCGCGATGAAGAGTGGCCCCCGCTTGCCGCAACTAGAAAAAGCCCTCGCACAGAAACGAAGACCTAACACAGCCAAAAATAAAAAAATATATACATATAAATAAAAAATTAAAAAAAAAAAAAAAGTACCTTGAGACCCCTGCCTGTTCCCAGGCTAAAATAGTAATACTAATTGTCCTTGTCTTGAATCTCTTGTGCCCTCATACTCTAAGATTTTTAAGTCTGGTTAGACCGGTAATTGCTTCCATTGTCATATGTAGACATTTTAAAAAATGATGTAGGTGATAGAAACCGGAGACAAAATGCATCATCCATATATTTTGACTTGCTCATAAATCTAGGAAATTTAGAGGATCTCTAGTCATTAAATTATGTTTGAAATCATATGTGGATAATGAATATCTCTATGGCCCTCTAAGGATAATGCAGATTCCAAATTAGACACTAGAATTTTTTACCACATGAATGTGATACTGAGATCAGATGGTCAGCATTCTGGCATATTCAATAAAACACAGTTGACACAATTCTGTTTTTTAAGTGTACAATTAAAGTTATGTCACAAACTGAGTAGCTGATTTCAGAAATTTTTAAATATTCAGCTATAAAATTGACTATTAAATTTGAACAGCTGGATCTTTTTGGCCAAATGTCTACTGAAAGGATGGGCTAAATTCCTCCATTATTAATCCTCACATTCTCTATAGAACATTCTGGAGTATGTTATACATTAGAATTTCTTATGAAGTTACAGTTTCTATGAATGTGAAAATCATGTAGGACAGATGATGGAAAGTACGTCTTCTAATGAAATTTGTGACCTGAGAAGAACACTGGTGATCACCTAAGCTCATTTTTTTCTTTCATTTTACAGATAAGAAGCTTCAATTCCAGTAAAGAAAATGATATGGAGTCATATTAATAGTTATAATTGCATTATGTGACTGAAGGGGATCAGAATATGCAGTCCCAAAATACGTCACTCTGGCAAAAGAATTATTTTGAGTTGAGGGCAACTGAAGGGCAGCAGATGCAGGAAGAACTCTCTGCTCTTCCACTTTCTGCCTAAAAGCAGGGCATACATTTTCCTTTGTGAAGGTGTTTTCCTCCCCTCTCCAGTAACAGGAAGAGGAGAATGACTTTTAATCTCACTGCAGAGTCACTGACTTGAGCCTGCATAACAAACCTTATTAAACAATCCATATGTTCCATTAGTTTCCCCATATATTTACCTTCCCAAAATTTGCTACACCTAGAAGCCCAAACCCCTTTTCGTTTGTCTAGTTACTTCTCCACAATCTAATGTTACTTGTTAAAATGGTATATAAGCCCGCAGGTTTAACTGACTCTTTGGGGCTTTCACTTCTTTTCTGTGAACCCCTCCCCATACACTGCATGTAAAAGTATTAAAGTCAATAAAATATGCATGCTTTTTTTCCTGTTAGTCTGTCTTTTGTCAGCTTAACTTGCAAGTCTCATTCATAAACCTAAGAGGGTAGAGGAAAAGTTTTTCCTCGCCTACATGACAAACGATTATTTGCCACTCAGTTAAATAGAATTTACTCAGAAACAGCTATTTCTGAGTTAAGAATTTACTCAGAAACAGCTGTTTCCACAGTGTGTTTATAATCCAGCTGTGGGTGATTTAGCTTTATTACTTAAAAAATTGTACATCCTACACTATCCACTTCAGAACTCCATCCCTCTTATTTTCTACACGTGTTGCAGGAGAAGGGGAGATGCAGGGAGTGGGTGCTATTGCCGTTCATCCTAAAAGACTGTTTTAGAATGATATGAGAGGGAGAGGGAGCCTACTGTTTTAAAGTTGTGGCACTAGCTATATTTCAGGATTTAATTTTTAAATAGTCTTAATCTGCCTCCTTACTAATACCTTGAACACAGTTAAGTGCTTACAAAATATCAGACACTTGCTAAAAATGAGTAAGCCGTGATGCCTATCCTTAAAGGTCTTGCAGTCGAACATGAGGAGACAGTTTAAAAAACAAGGAGTAGAATGAAGAGATTATAGACACCATGATAGTAGCCTGTGCCAGAATAACAGAAGAACAAAGGCGAGAGTAGATAACTGTATCACAGTATGGTTTGACAAAAATGAATAGAGAAGGTGGCCCTTGAGCTCATGAAAAGTTGTCTGCAAAGAGGAAGGTGATAAGTAAGATATGCCACTTTTACACTGAGTCAATCACAAATTCATCTCAAAGATTCCTAGAAGCCAAGACGTTTCCCCCAAAAGTACAGACCCAAATATCCAGCTGACTTGACAAATCCATTAAGTTCAACATGTTTAACACCCAACTTAAAATCTTTCCTTACAAACCTGGTCTTCTTCACTGTAGATATTCCATCTGTTTCTCAAGTGATAAATTTGAGTCAAACTTGACTCCTTCTATTATCAAACCATTGTCAAGTTATTGATTTTACCCACAGAATACCTTTCAAATAAGTTCAAGTTTTTCAATTTTATCCATTACTACTGTAATTCAAACTATGAGCATCAACCACTTCTACTATTGCATTACTTAAGGACTTAGAAGCATGCCTAGTACATAGTAAATGCTCAATAAATATATTTGAATGAATAAATGATTGACTCAACTGGTTTCCTTGTACCCCTTTTGCTTACCCTTTAATTCATTTTCCAAGGGGAAAAATGGTCTTTTCAGCTCTCTAGTATTATCATGCCATTCTCCTATTTAAAAACCACACTGGCTTTCCATTGTTTTAAAGAAAAAAAATTAATAAGCCTTAAAAGGTCCTGCATGAAGGGGTTGGTTAATGCTCTGTCTTGTACAAAACAAGATGAGAAATGTGTGTCTGTGTACTCATAATTTATTACCACTGTATAGGACTTGCACTGTGATGTCAACCTCCACATTGAATAATTGGGAACTCTGAGTTTGCCATACTTCAGTGGATACAAGAGGAGAGAAAAGGTTGGGGGGAAGGTGGTGATCCCACATGGCACACACTTTTTGAAACAAAATTTTTGATTATAAATATTTTCAAACACAAAGTATAGAGAATATATAACAAACATTTAACACATACATTTAATAATTATCAATATTTTATACTCTACTCTTTGTAGCTGAAGTATTTTAGGGGAAATGTTAAACCTCATGTCACCTCATTTCAGAATGTTTTAATAGGCATCTTTAACAATGTGCACACCTTCTTGCAAACTACAACATCATTATCATACCTAACAAAACTGGTAAGAATTCCTTGGTATTATCTGATTCAAAGCTGAATTTAAAAATTTTTAATTTTCTCAAAAAATGTCTTTTTCACATATGAGTTATTAGAATCAGGATCCAAACAAGGTCCATACAGTGTGTTTGGTGATGTCTCCTAAATCCTAATCTGAAGCAGTCCTCTTTCCCATTTTTAAAATTTTCATCCCATTAACTTGAAGAAACTGGTTAGCTGTCCTATAGAATGCTCTATATTCTAAATGTCTCAGTTTGATTCCTTTGTGGTCTCATTTAACTTATTTTACCAGGAAACTTTCTGTAAATTGGAAGTTAGCTTGAAAGTTTTAAATAAATTCAGGTTTAATGTCTTTCCTATCTCCTCCCACCAAGAACACTTAAGTGATGCTGTGTGTTTCACAGTCACATTGGGGATTAGGGCTTCAACATATGAATTTGGGAGGAATACATTCATAGCAATCACACTGTTTTGATTACTGCTGTTTTGTAGTGAAGTTTTAAAATCATGAATCTTCCAACTTGAGTGAGTTCTCCATTGTTTTTCTATTCTTTATTTCATTATTCCCTCTTTAAACTTTATTTTAATTTATTTTTTAAATAAAAACAGTTAAGTTGTTGATTGGAAATCTTTCTTAGGGTGGAAAGTTAGGTTGTTGATTGGAGATCTTTCTTCTTTTTTAATATAGGCATTGGCAGCTATAAATTTCCCTCTAAACACTACTTTAGTTGTATACCATAAGTTTCAGTATGTTATGTTTTTATTTTCATTCATTTCTAAGTATTTTCTAAAATTTCACTTGTGATTTCTTCTTTGATCTATTGGTTATTTAGGCAGTGTTGCTTATTTTCCACATATTGTGAATTTCCCAAATTTTCTTGATGTTGATTTCTAACTTAGATACACTGTGGTCAAAGAACAGACTTTGGATAAATGTAATACCTGTAATAATACCTTATTATTACCTCATATAATACCTCATATTAATACCTTATTGAGTCTTGTTTTATGGCCTAGCATATTCTCTATCCTGGAGAATGTTCTAAATATGCTTGAGAAGACTGTGTATTCTGCTGCTGTTCAGTAGTGTGTTCTACAGATGTCCGTAAAGTCTAGTTGGTTTTCAGTCTTCTATAAGTTTTCAGTTTCCTTGTTGATCTTCTGCCTAGTTTTTCTATCCATTATGGAAAGTGGGGAATTGAAGGCTCCAACTATTATTGTTGAATTTTCTATTTCTCCCTTTATTTCTGTCATTTTTTTGCTTCATGGAGTTTGGGGCTCTGTCAGCAGGCAAATATGTCTTATAGATGTTTGTCACATATTCTTGGCAATATCTTATCAGCTAGTAGCTTGTTTTACTAAAAGCAATGACTCTGAATTTCCTATTAGATTCTATTAATATTTCTTGTTGACCTTGATCACTTTCTTCCCAATTAATAAAAATTAGTGAGGTTTTATTATATATCTAAAACTTATATACACAAATGAAATAAATTTCTTTAGGATTTGTGAAATAAGCTAATTTCTGACAAATATGATACCACAGTTCAACTGAACCTTTCTCTTTCAAAATAGATTCTTTAAAATAATCAAACTAACATGTAAGTACAAAATACCACCATGATATAAAAGTTTTAAGGATGAGGCAGTGTAATGAATAGTTAAAGTTTATCAAATATAAAGATTAATCTGGATAAAATCATGCAAAAATTAAATGTAGTCAACAAGCGATGACAAAATGAAGGATGGACTACCTTTAAAAGGAATCCATGCCTGATAACTGAGGCAAGCGTGGCTCTAAGAAGACTCTGCAAGTGTGTTATATTAAAACATTGGAATTATGGAGAATGGGAGAAGGGAGGTAGAAAAGTCATGTTCCTTGCAAACTGGAGATTCTATGACACCCCCCCCCCATTAAAGTAATGAAAATGCACATGGGGCAAAAATTAATGGGGATACATAAATAGGGAATTACAAAGCTGAAGACACAGCTATAGCTTCTCAGGGGTCATTTGTTAAACTCTGTCTTCTATAACCAATATCTACAGCTATGAACAAAAGGCAGAAGAAAAGCCTTGAGCTCACATAAAGTGAAGAATTGGAGTTACTCTCTCCATATAATGTTCTATATATTATATCCATACATAGTTCAACCTCAGTGAAAGAATGGACTAGACAAAAATCTGCCCATGGGGAAAAGAAACATGTCTGATATAACCTGGACACTAGGTAGGAAAAAAAAGAAAAGAAAAAAACAAAAAAAGAAAAAACCCTTCATTGAGAATTTATAACCACTGTTCTTTCATGGGTTTAGGATTTAAATTTACATTAACCATATTGTCCCAAAAAACTCCAAGCTCAAAAATAAATTGATAGTTTTTCCATGATAGGGATGTCCCAGAAACCTGGAAAAAAGCCACAACAAATCTTTTCTAAGAGATTTATAGACTCATAATCCAAAATTTACATAATGCCCCAGGAAATAGGCAGGCATTAGTGAAAGCAGAACAACATACTGCAGATTTTGACTGCTGAGAACTTTGAATTTTAAAAAATATATGAGATATAATAAAAATTAATTAAAATTTAAAGTAATAAGATTGGATCAAAAAGATGACCAAGTAATAAGATACTATCAAAATATCACGTGATGTGGAAAATAACTGAATAGATTGCTAGAGATGAGAAATATAATAATTGAAATTATAAACTTCAATATTGGTGAAATAGCAAAATAGATAGTGTTGAAGAAGAATGAGTAAACCAAAAGAAGAGGTTGAAAAACTTAGCAAGAAGATAGAGTAGATCGAAAACATGAAAGATAAGTTATGAGATATGAAGAAAAGAATGAGAGGTTCCATTATAAACCTAATGGGAGCTTTACAAGAAAAGAGTATAATGGAAAAGATGACATGTTCTAAAGAATAGTAGGTGAGAATTTTAAGAACATAATGAAACATAGAAATTCAAGACTCTGGAATCCCAAACAAAACAAATAAAATTTTATTTTTTTTAGAAATTAAAAAATATATTTTCCACATCTAAACACCTCTTAGTGAAGCTGTATGGAATCAAAGACCAAGACGATATTTTAAAAGAATCAAGGGAGGGCACATACTTACATAAAAATGAGTGACAATAAAAACGGCAGCAACAATAGACCAAATTAATATTGTTAAGGTACTGAGAAAAAATTACTATAGGTGAAGAATTAAATGCCCAGCTTAACTATCATTCATGACCAAAATGGAAACAAAGATAATTTCCAAGATATAAAAATGAGAATGTTTACCATCAAATAAAAAATTTCTAAAGGATATATGTCTGGAAAAAGAAGGATCCTAGAAGGAAGTTGGAGATTCAAGAAAAACTGGTGAGCAAAGAAATTGGTAAAAACACCAAAAAATCTAAACAAATGTTGAATGGATAAACAGTAAGTAGGTGGACCTAAAAACACTAAATAATATTTTCTAAGTCAGGAGGCTCGATTTCAAATGCATTTCTTCATTGTCTTCTCATAGTCAGTGTTGTTCTTGGCATGCTCTGTGCCATTTTTGTTCATAACAATTTGAATATAACCTCTTTTTACTTGCTTTATTTTCTCTTTGTAAGCTTTTGAATAATTTAAATTATTCAAAATTTAAATTGAATATCTTGATGGGTGTCTTACTGCACTTATTTTGATGGTTATACTGAGGGCTCTTAAATGTTTGGAAAGTTTTCTTCCATTATTTCTTTGAAAAATTTCTATATTCTCTCTTCATTTTTTTCTGTCTTTACTTTTTGAAATTCTAATATTTCAGAGTTGTACCTTACAGATTAATCCTCTAATTTTCTTACATTTTGTTGTTATTTTTCATTTGTTTTGTATTTGTTATGTATTCCATCCTTTTCTTTTGAGATATTTCTTTATCTTGCAAAGATTCTTTTTTTTTAATGTTTATTATATTATTGGTTTCTAAGCAATGTTTTGGTTCTCTGTTTGTTGTTCTGGGCTTAATTTGTGTTCCTCCCTAAGTTTGCTCAGTCACATCATCCCCCTCTGGTGCCTTGATCACTTACTTTATAAAAAGTCCCACTGGGTCATCTCACTTTCTTTCCTAGCACAAGCAGTTATCTTGGCCTCCTTTGGAGTGAGGTCGGGTTCCATGGCCTCAAGGGTGAATGCCAAGGTGGGAGTCCCTACAGGTTGGATGCCTAGGTCCTGCCCAACTAAATTTAATCCCACTACTTGCAAACTAACCTGAAGCTCATAGAATCTGTCCTCTGCAACAGAAATTACATACTTGGAAGATTTAATCTGAAAGATCTATTCTAAATAGTTTTGTACATTTAATCTCCTCATCTTGAGAAAAAGACTAATTTGAATATTTTTACTTAGTTGTTCATTAACTTAAGTCAGAGAAAGGGACTTGAACCAAGTGCTTCTAGAGAATTTGCTTGATTAAGCAATTACACTGCCTTAAGGTCCACATCACTGCCTCCAAACAATCTTATTTTGCTTTTTACTGGCCTATAATTTAACTGACACAGAAAATATCTTGGAAATCCCACCAAATAAAACCTAGCTAAGGGAATAGGAAGAGCAGAGCACATGTCCACAAATCGGTATCTAAAGCTGCCCCAGTGAAATCTAAGAATTTAAAAGAGGCCAATTCAAATGGGAAAGATGTCGCAAAGCAAAACATATAAACATATCTATAGCTAACATTTGTTTTGATCACACGTTCCTCTGGGAAACACATGGCAACTAGGAAGGAAATCATATTTTCATTGCCAGCAGTTAAAGGGCTAACCTGCCTTGGAATCCAAAGTATTAGGGGTATTGTATGTGTTTTAAAACTCAGCAAGTGCCACTTCACACGAATTGTAGAGGTTCAATTTTGCAGTAATGATAACTGTTTCTATTATAGAAATATCATTTGCTGAATATATACAGATTTCAGGCTAAAAACCAGTATGTGAATAAATAGACCTCAGGTCTAATTAAGTGCTGCTCTTTGGAGAATGGTTTACATATGTTTACCTTGGATTTAATGGTTTATTTAAGCATACTTTGTTTTGTATAACAAAGGATGGAAATTATAAAAGCATAAAGTGAAAGGGATCCCAAGGGGTTACACATTGCTTCTCTTCAACCACTGGAGAATTGTACAACCCACCTGTCATGGGGTTGTCTGTTCTCTGCCAAAGAATGAGGGTGAATCATAAATTATTCTAAGTAGCTCACTTCGATTTCCTACAACCATGCCTATCAGGAGACAGAAAAGTATTTTGGGAACAATAAAGTGCTATGCAAATGCAAGTTTTACAATTAGTATTAAGATTCGGTTCTCTATTCCCAGAAGGGAAAAATGACTAGACATTTTGCATCTTATAAAAATCCTTGTAACCCTGAAAACACTAATGTTATCTTCAGATTTCCTTTACGAATAAAACTCACATTTTACTTTTTCCTCATTAGCCTTTCTTCTCAGTCTGATTTCATTCTACCTATTAGACAATTGCCAAACTTACCATGCCATGAATTTAAAACAAGTAGTAAATTAGCAAAAACTGGGGTTGCTTTTGTTAAATTTTTGATGTTTCTGAATAAAGGTCAACATCGAGTTCAAGTCAGTCATGTCTAATATTTATATTTTACTTTTTACAATTTTTAATTATAAATATTTTTAACATGAAAATTCAAAGAATACTACAAGGAACGCCTACATTACCAGGTAATCAACTTGATTCAGCATTATCAGCTTTTTCTCATAGTTGATGATCTATCACACACCCGAATGCACACATACATAATTTACCAAATTGTTTGAAAGCTGCAGATGCTACCTAACAATAATACCATTATCTCACACAGAAATAACAATATCCTAATCTCATGCAATGGGCAGTCCATGATCAAACTGCCACAATTGCTCCCCAAACGTCTTACCTTATCTATAGGTAATTCTTTTAATTAGACTTTGATTTAGCTCTCCAATTCTTTTACTGAAAAAAAATACATGAATTCTTATGTGAAAGGAAGCATGCTGTATGCAGTTTTGTTCACTTAAAGTTGTATACCTGTGATCTCTGTATATCGGTGTACATTGGGCATCTCCATTTCTCTTACCTCATGGGTTACATTGAATATGAGTGAATATATGCAAAGCACTTATTAACACAATGCATATAAAATAGAAAGCTCTCCATAAATGCTAACTGTTGTCCTTTTAGACAGATTATATAAGAAGCCTGGAATTACTGAGAAAAACACCCTGCTGATTTTAGGGAAAGGTAATAAACACACATACGTGTAAATTGACTCCAAGATATTTACTAATTTGATGAAATACGATTACAGGCTTTGGACTGGCTACCAAAACACAGTAGCAACACCTTTGTTGCTTATCTCTTGAATTTTAGAGGCTGAAAACCTCTGTTACTCAACTGTCTATCCTCCACTGCAGCTCTTGATGCCATGAAATGTTATTATGGTCAATGAGAGTAGGTCAGAGTCCCAGACCTTCTCATCTCATAAAGAAGCCAAGTGTCACTGGGACATGGTGAATAGTGTTTTTTGTTTGTTTGCTTTTAGAGTTTGTTTGGTTTTTTTCCCTCCTTCCTCCCTCTTTCTACCCAGAACTCAGACCTGTGGTCTAATGGTACATGAGCTACTTTCAGGTCTTAAGGCAAAAGAAGCTTAAAGACAAAGTCTTACAGTTTAAGGATAGAAGAATGAAAAGTAGAAAAACCCTGAGTTCCTTATGGCACCACAGAGCTGCTGCACTCTCTAAATTGTTATAATGAGAACAATTTTTACTTTTTGAAAGCTATTTTTCGTCTGGTTTCTGGTCTTTTCAACCAAATGCATTCCTAACTGATAGAGATAGAAATCAAAATCTTATAAGAATTTTTCTGAAAACATAATGTTTTCATTTTAAATTCCACTTTTGATAATTTGTAGTTGAGAATATCAAAGAATATTCAGAAAAAGAATGAGGAGGAACACTAATACTACCAGACCTTCTGCATATTAAAATGCATTTGAAGCAAAATTAGCTAAATTAGTATATCTCTGGGTGACAAATAAATGTTAGATCAATGGAGGAGTATTAAAGTCTAATAAACATCTAAAAGAATAATACTTGATAAATCAGGCATGACCAAATGATGGAGAAGGAAAGAACTCAATAATTTTTTAAGAAGTCATCAATTTGAAAAAAAAAAGACACTTGTCCACACATCTTCTTAGGTAAAGCCTTAAGATTAACCCTGTGGTGGACCATGTCTGCCTAGGGGAACCCAGGGGCCGTGTTCTGTGCTGTTGCTGCACACTTTGCTCTGGCACTTTTCACATATGTTAGAAGTATTGACTTGCTTGTCTTTTAACACCAACTCCTAAAATAGCTGTGGGCTCAATAAATGTACAATAAGTAATTGAATGCATATCTCTTTAGGTGCTTCTGAATGTACAAAATGTACGTGAATCAGACAGACCCACCCTCTGAAACCTCACAACCAGAAAAGAGCATATGACAATGTAACTTCTGAAAATTATAATATGAGCAGAATACTATAAATATCTTAAGGTGAATGAAAATAAAATATTCTGGGAATTCACAGTGTTCAAATGAAATTAAGGAAGACAGAGGGAAATATTTATGTTTTTATCAAATATGTTTATGTTTATCAAACATAAACATAATTTTTAAATTTATATGTATTATTTAGAATAGTGTTTTTATCTTTCAGTGGATGATGGGCCACTTTGGGCATCCAATCCTTACCAATAAATGCTCCTATATCCATAGATAACAGTTTTGCACACGATTTCAGGAGATTCAAGGACTCCCCTGAAGTTTGGCCAGGAACACTTAGTTAAGGACCTTTGATCCATATATTTGTAGCTAAGCTTTTACCAATATTTATGTAATAGATAACCTGATTGTGTCCCCATATAGTCTAGCAAATAAATATTTATTTTAATAGGACAGGAACAATGCTGCTGATCATGATACAATGAATGCATATTTTAAAATGCAGGTGTTAAACATTACATTTCATTGGTAACTTTAGAGTGATGAAACTTTCTAAATGATCACAATGCTGTTAATGAAAACGACAACTTTCCAATGATTACATCATAAAAACTTAGCACAGTTTAGTGGATTCTTTTACAAGGGTCGGTACTTTCCAGGATATTGAAAGCATTTTGTATGTGCAATTTTGATTGAACATTAATTATATTTTAATGCAAAACTATAACGGTTCAAATGGATTATGTGAAAAGGCACTTAACACAACACTTCTATGGAAGGGAAAGGTTGATGCACTGACATATTTTGTGATTTTTCATAATGACTATATAGACAATTTGTGCTGGATGATAATCTGTTTCTTTTGTTGTTGCTATTGCTATGACAGACACATATCTAGGTGCAGAGAGAATAAAAAATCTTTGAAATTCAAGACTCATTTGGTGAATGTTATTAAGGCACAAACCAATATTCAGGTCCTTGGATTCCTCTTCTCCCACCAGCTGTCATTTTTCTATATTCCCTTGCCAAAAACCATTAGTTTCTATTGTAGGGTTCTGGGAAAACAGCTATTCTGCATGATCTTCTACCCATACCTTTGTAAAAATTCAAGGCAGAAGAAGCAGAGGAAGAACTCTCAGGGCACAAAATACACATGAGGGAGTTTATGTCCAGATGTGTTCAACTGAACATGTGTGTCTCAGAAATTAGTATTTGCAGGTCTATAGATCATTTTGGTGGACATCTATTTGTTCTGAAAATGCTTTTTAAAATATATAACTGATATTAAACTCTAGGCCATCATTGAGTCCTTTGTCCATGAAGGCAAGGTGAGGAGAAGCTTGGCTTACAGAGGATTGAGGCAGAATGAGAGAAGAGAGGACCACGAACTCAATGACGCTTATTCACATTCAGTAAGCAAGGTTCCTTTTTTTCATGAAATATCCATATGGGGATCAGTACTCTGTAAATAAAATTTAGAAATTGTCTAACAATGCTTTAATCAACAGGTAGAACTATGTGATTATAACATATTTCTTAAGTACTTATTAGAAATTTTCTCTGTTTGGAGTATCCCAGGTCATACAATCCTTTTAAATAATCTGGCCTTTGTTGGTATGGTGCTACACAATTTACAAAGCACTTTCACAAACATGGTTTTATTTAAACTTCTTAAATTTTGAGTAGTTCCCTCTGTTTATAAATGAGAAAACCTAGGTTTTTCAATGGCATATGCCTAAAATGGCAAGCCAAGATGCTAATCAAGGTCTTTCAATTCTGTCTCATGTTATCTCCATTATAACATGGTTAGTTACATTTCATGATACATAACATGTACACGTTTTTACATTTTTCATTATGATATAATGTATCATAATCCTCATGCCATTCTTATTTGAAAATTCATCAAAAATATATCCAGTATAAGCATCTTTAAGTGATGGAATATTTTGATTATCTTAAGCATTTTATTTCTTAAGAAGGGAAGGAAAAATGTTCAAGGTAGCAACATTAGTTGGTGTTCAAATCTCCTTAAGAGAGATATTTATAGATCAAAACTACCTTCCCAGACTGCTGGTTTCTTTCCAAACAAAATTTCTTTTTACTTGTTTTTTTCCCCCCTCTGGCACAATTTTTTGCATGTAACAGCAGGAATACAAATTATGTCCAAAGCACTTACATAGTTGGCAGAAGTATTTTCTCTTCTGCTATAAATTTATCAAACACTTTTCAAAACAGTAAATCCCTGAAAACAAGGGCTGAATTCCAAATAGGATCATTATAGTTATGCCATTTACAATGTCTTAGTTAAGAGAACCTTCAATTATCTATTGTAAATCCTAAGTTTGAGAGCAATAACCATTTGCTATGGGTCTGAACTGGCAGACTAATTTTCAACTTCAGGAACTCTATTTTTTTCTTGAAACTTTAGGCCAGTTTTTCACTATGGGTAATGCATGGCTAATTAGTGACGAGTTCCTGCATAAGTCTTTTCACTCAACCTACAAACACGCATGCCCCTGCAGACAGTAGCATCATCATCCAATCGGGAGCATATTGGGACAGATGGAGGAGAAAGGAAAAGCTTTCAGGAGTCGGAAGACAAAATTGAGTGCGTGCAACATCATTTATAATGTCCTTAGTGTGCACATTCAATTAGAGGTAAAATATTGATTAGATAGTTGATGTCACAGATAATACATTATGGAAAAGTAATTAAACATCTTCAATTTTTCATTTTTTAAATATTCATAACACTAGAGCAGAATTAAAGATGAGTTAGTTAGGAAGTAAATGGTGCTGATGAAGGAGAGAAATGAGTCGAGTATGGACAAACAAACAAGTGAGTATTTTTTTCATCATCAAGTGTTCAGCAAGCAGTTATTAAATGCCCAATATTTGTCAGGCACTCTGTCATGCAAACTAGATACAGAGGTGGACAAAATGAGTAAGACACCCGTCCTGTGAAACATCTCGCACCATTGCTTCAATTCACTCAGGTATATATCTGGAGTTACAGAGATAAAACTGAGTACATTGAGGCAACTCCAGCTGCCACATCTCTGTTGACCAATGAACACAAAAAAACTCATTAGTATAGTAGTGCAAATGGCCACCGTCAAAGCATGGATTTATTCAGACTTTTCCAGATTCTGAATAGTTGACTTTTGTCCTCTATTTATAAGTGGTGCTTGGAAATATTAACCAGGTGGAATCTCAGAGAAGAGTTTCTGGGCTCTTGACTGGTTATCAAATGAAGAGATATCCAGGGAGAGTTTGAATAATCATTGCTAAAAACACTGAAATACACAGGAGGTAGAGATGTTATAAAAAGTTCCAATTTATGAACACAGAGGTAGAAGAGAATATAAGAAATGCACAGAGAGAAGGTGGTGTCTATTTCTTGGGGTACAAAATCAAGTCTAGCAGCTCTTGATTCCCCGGCACTGAAGTGGTTAATGGTGAGCAAAACAGACAAGGTCTCTGAAGCTATGGAACTCACTATCTAGAGAGGGAGATAATTAATACAGGCTCAGTATAGTGACAAATGCTAGGGGATAGTTCTGAGCCCATATTAATGGTCAGGGCAGTAAGGAAATGCTTCTTTGAGAAAGTGACACTTGAACTGAGATCTGAAGGATAGGTAGGATGATCTAGGAAAGAAGGGAAGGAAAAATGTTCAAGGTAGCAATAACATCATGCACAAAGGTCCTGTGGCAGGAGGGAGTATGGCAAGAGACTTAAGAACAACATGGGTAAAGCAATGAGAACATCAGAGGGCTGTAATGTACAATGAGGCTGGAGAAGGAGGCAAGGGGGTTACAGGTCATACTAGAGACTTTAGTCTCTATTCTAAGAGCAAGGTGAAAAAAATGAATGGCTTTTTTTAAGCAGAAGCAGAGTCTGTGACATGATCAGATTCACAATAATCACACACACACACACACACACAAAGTATTCTGTTTATGAGTGCTTGGAAATATGGAAGCTGCAAAAATTTTCAGCATTTTCCATTAAAATGAATATGTTTTAAAAATTGATGCTTCTGTGGTAGATTTCAGTTATCTAAAAAATTAGATTGCATGAAACAGTTAATTCTCAACTATGCCAGGAAAAGCAGGTATTTTTCTGTTTAAAATTGGACTGACTCATTGTGACATATGTAGTAATAAAGAAAATGAATGATGAATGTATTCAACAGATGATTATTCTGTTCAAAGTAAGACAAGTAGACTGGTTACAAAATAATTGATGAAGAATAAATGCTGATAAGATATGCCATCCTAAAATCTGTAAGAGTCCCTCCTGAACTGATACACTATGCCATCTGTACTCAAATAAACAACAGAACTGCTTCTTTTGCCTTTGAACGCAATTGTTTCCTATCATCTAAGAAATTCCCACTAGAAACCAGGCAATTTTAAGAAGTGACTTTAGCAGTCACTCAGTTCCTATTCTTTGCTACTGTAACAACAGGAGGTTAGTCTTAAAGAACTTTGTTTAAATTTGTTTAGATTTAAGGTTCCATTTAGTTCCAAATACATCTTTGATTACTAGCTGTAGTATGTCTGTGTTTGTGCAACTGTGTGTGCATGTAACATTGTTTTAAAAAATCGAAAAAATATCCTTTAAAGCTTTTTCTATGTTTTAATTTTATTTTTTCAGATAATACCATAGTACAAAACACAACTGTTGCTCTTTAAGAGGAACCTGTGCTCCTAACTGATGCTCTCAGGCTAATGAGGAAGAACATAATATGAAAGAAAGGCAGGGAGGTCTAGAAGTTTGTTTTTCATGCCATCCCAGAAAAACCTAACCTTGCTCCAACCTAGCTATTCAGCACTTTGGTCAGATATAAGCACACAACACAACCTTTGACAAAATTACTTCTGCAGTTACTTTTATTTTCCAAATGAGGTAGAGTTATGTAAAGTGATCAACAACTTTCAGCAACCCTCCTGAAGATGACAGAAATACTGTCCTAGGCCATTCTGGAAAACAAGGATGGGCTCTCACACTAACAGTGGCCCTGAGCCAGTTCCAGGGCCCTTGGCCCTTATACAGTGGGTGAGAAGCCAGATCAGAAAATATTTATCAAGAAGATTCACAAAAGGTCAGTCAAGATGGGGCCTCGAAAGACATTACAAATGACTCTAGGACAAGTCCAAGGAGGTGTGTGTGAATTGAAATATAGAAAGACCTGGCAGGGATCAGTCTGTCACCCATGACAGTCAACCCAAAGCCCAGAAATTCATGACCCACAGAAGAATGGTCTCCGCTCAGACATTCTGGCACTCCCTAGGGCTGCACACTGAGTGACAGGATGTGCAAATCGTCGAGCAATTATCATCCTGGCATTTCACAAAGTAAAACTCATGGGGTTGCTTTTGTTCTGCTTTGTGAGGGCCAAACTGACAACAGAACAAAAGATGGCAGGAAACTATTTTTACGTTTCTTCACCAAATCCCTTTTTTTTAAAAAACATCTTTATTGGAGTATAATTGCTTTACAATTGTGTGTCAGTTTCTGCTTTATAACAAAGTGAATCACTTATACATATACATATGTCCCCATATCTCTTCCCTCTTGGGTCCCCCTCCCTCCCACCCTCCCTATCACACCCCTCTAGGTGGTCACAAAGCACTGAGTTGATCTCCCTGTGCTATGCAGCTGCTTCCCACTAGCTATCTATTTTACGTTTGGTAGTGTACGTATGTCCATGCCACTCTCTCACTATGTCACAGCTTACCCTTCCCCCTCCCCATATCCTCAAGTAGGTCTGTGTCTTTATTCCCGTCTCACGCCTAGGTTCTTCATCACCTTTTTTTTTTTTTCTTAGATTCCATATATATGTGTTAGCATACGGTATTTGTTTTTCTCTTTCTGACTTACTTCACTCTGTATGAGAGACTCTAGGACCATCCACCTAACTACAAATAACTCAATTTCGTTTCTTTTTATGGCTGAGTAATATTCCATTGTATATATGTGTCACAACTTCTTTATCCATTCATCTGTTGATAGACACTTAGGTTGCTTCCATGTCCTGGCTATTGTAAATAGAGCTGCACTGAATATTTTGGTATATGACTCTTTTTGAATTATGGTTTTCTCAGGGTATATGCCCAGTAGTGGGATTGCTGGGTCGTATGGTAGTTCTATTTTTAGTTTTTTAAGGAACCTTCATACTGTTCTCCATAGTGGCTGTATCAATTTACATTCCCACCAACAGAGCAAGAGGGTTCCCTTTTCTCCACACCCTCTCCAGCATTTATTGTTTGTAGATTTTTTGATGATGGCCATTCTGACTGGTGTGAGATGATATCTCATTGTAATTTTGATTTGCATTTCTCTAATGATTAATGATGTTGAGCATTCTTTCATGTGTTTGTTGGCAGTCTGTGTATCTTCTTTGGAGAAATGTCTATTTAGGTCTTCTGCCCATTTTTGGATTGGGTTGTTTGTTTTTTTGATATTGAGCTGCATGAGCTCCTTGTAAATCTTGGAGATTAATCCTTTGTCACTTGCTTCCTTTGCAAATATTTTCTCCCATTCTGAGTGTTGTCTTTTCATCTTCTTTATGGTTTCCTTTGATGTGCAAAAGCTTTTAAGTTTCATTAGGTCCCATTTGTTTATTTTTGTTTTTATTTCCATTTCTCTAGGAGGTGGGTCAAACAGGATCTTGCTGTGATTTATGTCATAGAGTGTTCTGCCTATGTTTTCCTCCAAGAGTTTGATAGTGTCTGGCCTTACATTTAGGTCTGTAATCCATTTTGAGTTTATTTTTGTGTATGGTCTTAGGGAGTGTTCTAATTTCATTCTTTTAAATGTAGCTGTCCAGTTTTCCCAGCACCTCTCATTGAAGAGGCTGTCTTTTCTCCACTGTATATTCTTGCCACCTGTATCAAAGAAAAGTTGACCATATGTGTTGGGTTTATCTCTAGGCTTTCTATTCTGTACCATTGATCTATATTTCTGTTTTTGTGCCAGTACCATACTGTCTTAATGACTGTAGCTTTGTAGTATAGTCTGAAGTCAGGAAGCCTGAGTCCTCCAGCATCATTTATCCTTCTCCAGATTGCTTTGGCTGTTTGGGGTCTTTTGTGTTTCCATACAAATTGTGAAATGTTTTTTCTACTTCTGTGAAAAATGCCAGTGGTAGTTTGATAGGGATTGCATTGAATCTGCAGATTGCTTTGGGTAGTAGAGTCATTTTCACAATATTGATTCTTCCAATCCAAGAACATGGTATAAGTCTCCATCTATTTGTATCATCTTTAATTTCTTTCATCAGTGTCTTATAATTTTCTGCATACAGGTCTTTTGTCTCCTTAGGTAGGTTTACTCCTAGATATTTTATTCTTTTTGTTGCAGTTGTAATGGGAGTGTTTTCTTAATTTCACTTTCAGATTTTTCATCATTAGTGTATAGAAATGCAAGAGATTTCTGTGCATTACTTTTGTATCCTGCTACTTTACCAAATTCATTGATTAGCTCTAGTAGTTTCCTGGTAGCATCTTTAGGATTCTCTATGTATAGTATCATGTCATCTGCAAACAGTGACAGCTTTACCTCTTCTTTTCTGATTTGGATTCCTTTTATTTCCTTTTCTTCTCTGATTGCTCTGGTTAAAACTTCCAAAACTATGTTGAATAATAGTGGTGAGAGTGGGCAACCTTGTACTGTTCCTGATCTTGGCAGAAATGGTTTCAGTTTTTCACCATTGAGGACGATATTGGCTGTGGGTTTGTCATATGTGGCCTTTATTATGTTGAGGAAAGTTCCCTCTATGCCTACTTTCTGGAGGGTTTTTATCATAAATGGGTGTTGAATTTTGTCAAAAGCTTTCTCTGCATCTATTGAGATGATCATATGGTTCTTTCACTTTCAATTTGTTAATATGGTGTATCACATGGATTGATTTGCATATATTGATGAATCCTTGCATTCCTGGGATAAACCCCACTTGATAATGGTGTATGAGCCTTTAAATGTGCTGTTGGGTTTGTTTGCTAGTATTTTGTTGAGGATTTTTGCATGTACGTTCATCAGTAATATTGGCCTGTAGTTTTCTTTCTTTGTGACATCTTTGTCTGGTTTTGGTATCAGGGTGACGGTGGCCTTGTAGAATGAGCTTGGGAGTGTTCCTCCCTCTGCTATATTTTGGAAGAGTTTGAGAAGGATAGGTGTAAGCTCTTCTCTAAATGTTTGATAGAATTCGCCTGTGAAGCCCTCTGGTCTTGGGCTTTTGTTTGTTGGAGGATTTTTAATCACAGTTTCAATTTCAGTGTTTGTGATTGGTCTGTTCATATTTTCTATTTCTTCCTGGTTCACTCTCGTAAGGTTGTGCATATCCAAGAATTTGTCCATTTCTTCCAGGTTGTCCATTTTATTGGCATACAATTGCTTGTAGTAATCTCTCATGATCCCTTGTATTTCTGCAGTATCACTTTTTACTTCTCCTTTTTCATTTCTAATTCTATTGATTTGAGTCTTCTCCCTTCTTTTCTTGATACGTCTGGCTAATGGTTTATCAATTTTGTTTATCTTCTCAAAGAACCAGCTTTTAGTTTTGTTGATCTTTGCTATCGTTTCCTTCATTTCTTTCTCATTTATTTATCATCTGATCTTTATGATTTCTTTCCTTCTGATAACTTAGGGGATTTTTTCTTCTTCTTCCTGTAATTGCTTTAGGTGTAAGGTTAGGTTGTTTATTTGAGATGTTTCTTGTTTCTTAAGGTAGGATTGTATTGCTATAAACGTCCCTCGTAGAAATGTTTTTGCAGTATCTCATAGGTTTTGGGTTGTTGTGTTTTCATTGTCATTTGTTTCTTAGATTTTTTTTATTTCCTCTGTGATTTCTTCAGTGAGCTCTTGGTTATTAAGTCGTGTATTGTTTAGCCTCCATGTGTTTTTATTTTCTACACATTTTTTCCTGTAATTGATATCTAGTCTCATAGCATTGTGGCCAGAAAAGATCCTTGATACGATTTCAATTTTCTTAAATTTACCAAGGCTTGATTTGTGACCCAAGATACGATCTATCCTGGAGAATGTTCCGTGAGCACTTGAGAAGAATGTGTATTCTGTTGTTTTTGGATGGAATGTCCTATAAATATCAATTAAGTCCATCTTATTTAATGTAGCATTTAAAGCTTGCATTTCCTTATTTATTTTCATTTTGGATGATCTCTCCATTGGTGAAAGTGGGGTGTTAATGTCCCCTAGTATGACTGTTTTACTGTCGATTTCCCCTTTTATGGCTGTTAGTATCTGCCTTATGTATTGAGGTGCTCCTATGTTGGGTGCATAAATATTTACAATTGTTATATCTTCTTCTTGGATTGATTCCTTGATCATTATGTAGTGTCCTTCTTTGTCTCTTGTAATAGTCTTTGTTTTAAAGTCTATTTTGTCTGATATGAGAATTGCTACTCCGGCTTTCTTTTGATTTCCGTTTGCATGGAATATCTTTTCCCATCCCCTCACTTTCAGTCGGTATGTGTCCCTAGGTCTGAAGTGGGTCTCTTGTAGACAGCTTATATATGGGTCTTGTTTTTCTATCCATTCAGCCAGTCTATGTGTTTTGGTTGGAGCATTTAATCCATTTACATTTAAGGTAATTATCGATATGTATGTTCCTATTACCATTTTCTTAATTCTTTTGGGTTTGTTATTGTAGGTCTTTTCCTTCTCTTGTGTTTCCTGTCTAGAGAAGTTCCTTTAGCATTTGTTGCAAAGCTGGTTTGGTGGTGCTGAATTCTCTTAGCTTTTGCTTGTCTGTAAAGGTTTAAATTTCTCCATCCAATCTGAATGAGATCCTTGCTGGGTAGAGTAGTCTTGGTTGGAGGTTTTTCTCCTTCATCACTTTAAATATGTCCTGCCACTCCCTTCTGGCTTGCAGAGTTTCTGCTGAAAGATCAGCTCTTAACCTTATGGGGATTCCCTTGTGTGTTATTTGTTGTTTTTCCCTTGCTGCTCTTAATATTTTTTCTTTGTATTTAATTTTTGATAGTTTGATTAATATGTGTCTTGGCGTGTTTCTCCTTGGATTTATCCTGTATGGTACTGTCTGTGCTTCCTGGACTTGATTAACTATTTCCTTTCCTATATTAGGGAAGTTTTCAACTAGAATCTCTTCAAATATTTTCTCAGTCCCTTGCTTTTTCTCTTCTTCTTCTGGGACCCCTATAATTCGAATGTTGGTGTGTTTAATGTTGTCCCAGAGGTCTCTGAGACTGTCCTCAATTCTTTTCATTCTTTTTTCTTTATTCTGCTCTGCAGTAGTTATTTCCACTATTTTATCTTCCAGTCACTTATCCATTATTTTGCCTCAGTTATTCTGCTACTGATTCCTCCTAGAGAATTTTTAATTTCATTTATTGTGTTGTTCATCACTGTTTGTTTGCTCTTTAGTTCTTCTAGGTCCTTTTTAAACGTCTCTTGTAGTTTCTCCATTCTATTTCCAAGATTTTGGATCATCTTTACTATCATTATTCTGAATTCTTTTTCAGGTAGACTGCCTATTTCCTCTTCATTTTTTAGGTTTGGTGGGTTTTTGCCTTGCTCCTTCATATGCTGTGTGTTTCTCTGTTTTCTCATTTTGCTTAACTTATTGTGTTTGGGGTCTCCTTTTCACAGGCTGCAGGTTTGTAGTTCCTGTTGTTCCTGGTGTCTGTCCATAGTGGCTAAGGTTGGTTCAGTGGGTTGTGTAGGCTTCCTGGTGGAGGGGACTGGTGCCTGTGTTCTGGTGGATGGGGCAGGATCTTGTCTTTCTGGTGGGCAGGTCCACGTCTGGTGGTGTGTTTTGGGGTGTGTGTGGCCTTATTATGATTTTAGGCAGCCTCTCTGTTAATGGGTGGGGTTGTGTTCCTGTCTTGCTATTTGTTTGGCATAGGGTGTCCAGCATTGTAGCTTGCTGGTCCTTGAGTGGAATTGCGTCTTGGCACTGAAATGGAGATATTTGGGAGATTTTCACCATTTGATATTACGTGAATCTGGGAGATCTCTTGTGGACCAATGTCCTGAACTCGGCTCTCCCACCTCAGAGGCACAGATCTGATGCCTGGCTGGAGCACCAAGAGCCTGTCATGCACATGGCTCAGAATAAAAGAGAGAACAAAAAGAAAGAAAGAAAGAAGCAGATAAAATAAAATAAAATAAAGTTATTAAAATAAAAAGGAAAAAATAAAAAATAATTACTAAGAAAAAATTTTTGAAAAAAAAAAACGGACAGACAGAGCCCTAGGACGAATGGTAAAAGCAAAGCTATACAGACAAAATCACACAGAGAAGCATACACATACACAGTCATGAAAAAGGGGAAAAAATATATATATTGTTGCTCCCAAAGTCCACCTCCTCAATTTGGGATGATTTGTTGTCTATTCAGGTATTCCACAGATGCAGGGTACATCAAGTTGAGTGTGGAGATTTAATCCACTGCTCCTGAGGCTGCTGGGAGAAATTTCCCTTTCTCTTCTTTGTTCGCACGGCTCCCAGGGTTCAGCTTTGGATTTGGACCTGCCTATGCGTGTAGGTCGCCTGAGGGCATCTGTTCCTGCCCAGACAGGACGGGGTTAAAGGAGCAGCTGATTCGGGGGCTCTGGCTCATTCAGGCAAGGGGGAAGGAAGGGTACGGATGCTGGGTGACCCTGTGGCGGCCAAGGCCAGCGTGATGTTGCATCCACCTGAGATGCGCCATGCGTTCTCCCGGGGAAGTTGTCCCTGGATCACGGGACCCTGGCAGTGGCGGGCTGCACAGGCTCCCAGGAGGGGCAGTGTGGACAGTGACCTGTGCTCGCACACAGGTTTCTTGGTGGCGGCAGCAGCAGCCTTAGCGTCTCATGCCCGTCTCTGGGGTCCGCGCTGATAGCCATGGCTCGCGCCCGTCTCTGGAGCTCCTTTAAGCAGCGCTCTTAATCCCCTCTACTTGCGCACCAGGAAACAAAGAGGCAAGAAACAGTGTCTTGCCTCTTCAGCAGCTCCAGACTTTTTCCCGGACTCCCTCCCGGCTAGCTGTGGCGCACTAGCCCCATCAGGCTGTGTTCTCTCTGCCAACCCCAGTCCTCTCCCTGGGATCCGACCTCCGAAGCCCGAGCCTCAGTTCCCAGGCCCCGCCCACCCCGGCGGGTGGGCAGACAAGCCTCTCGGGCTGGTGAGTGCTGGTCGGCATGATCCTTTGTGCGGGAATCTCTCCGCTTTGCCCTCCGCACTCCTGTTGCTGCGCTCTCCTCCGTGCCTCCGAAGCTCCCGCCTCCGCCACCCGCAGTGTCTGCCCGTGAAGGGTCTTCCTAGTGTGTGGAAACCTTGCCTCCTTCACAGCTCCCTCCCACTGGTTCAGGTCCCGTCCCTATTCTTTTGTCTCTGTTTTTTCTTTTTTCTTTTGCCTTGCCCAGGTACGTGGGGAGGTTCTTGCCTTTTGGGAGGTCTGAGGTCTTCTGCCAGCGTTCAGTAGGTGTTCTGTAGGAGTTGTTCTGCATGTAGATGTATTTCTGATGTATTTGTGGGGAGGAAGGTGATCTCCGCGTCTTACTCTTCTGCCATCTTGAAGCTCCTCCCACCAAATCCCTTTTTGAAGTCAATTAGAAATTTGTGTGGTGGCATAGAGTAGAGCTAGTTTTTTTAATCAATTATAAAACATTGGTAGTGTGTTAAAGGGCTTGTGAACAGTTCTGAGTGTTTAATGATCTGGAATCCTGAAAATGTCCCTATTCTTTCCTAGGGAATGGCCTCCCTCTGCTTATGAAGACCCTCTGCCCTTTTTCTAAAGGAAGTATGCATCTCTGTAGCAGAGCAGTAACACAGAGAGGGGAAGTAGGAGTAGCAAGAGCCTTTCACTGGGCTATACCTCCCCTGCCAGCTACCCACACTGCATTCTGTAGCACGCCAGTACTCCAAGAGAGCCAGTTCTACAGCAAAAGGCACCAAAATGCTCACTTTTGACACTAGCACTCCTTGAAATCACAATTTTAGCTATCATAGTTTATAGTACTATATTTATATAGCATATTTATATAGCATAAAATGGAGCCCTAAATTATTAAAATAAGCTTTCCTTCCTGTGGGGAAGGAAATATATACAAATACATAGCTAGTTGCTATAGTATTTTCATATATAAAATTTCCATATTATAAATCAGAGGATATGATATACATCAATATATAAAAATAAAATTTATATATGTAATATTTTCATTTTGTAATTTATAAACAACTGGTTGGTGATGGTAAATTTGCATTTTTATAGACTGAAATTCAAGACCTAGAATATTAACAGTAGCATTTACATTGTCTATACTTTTTTTTTAAGGAAAGCACATTGCTCATGTATCTCTGCCTTAAAAAGAGCTATTTTCAATTACATTTAGGCTAAAATTAGCCAAAGTCAGATTTCCACCTTTATCTAGTGATATCTGATGAAGAGGAAATTTTGTGGATTTCACTGAAGGTCTTAAGGAAGCTATCTTACAACTGTCCAATAGTTTCTGTGGACCAAGGACCTATTCCCAATCCACCAACAGAGTGAACTTTATTGATTTATTTCACCTCACTAGATTTTAATTTTTATACTGGAACTATGTATAATATCCTGGTGAACAAATGAGCAAAACTCTCCTTTATTGTTGTTTTTAAATTATGGAGAAAAAAAGAAATGAAGAAAACTTAATTAATTATTTTAGTATGTTTTGAAAAGCTAAGAGGTGTCCTCCCTGTTACCATGGCTATAAACGTCCTATTTATAATAATGATCTTTTCAAAGAAAGTGAAGCTCATTAAAATCACCAATTACCAAGTAACACTTCTATTGCAATGCCCCATTAAATTTATAAAATTTATGTATCCTCAATATTTTACTTTCAATAGAGTCTTTAGTAGCAGTTTTTTCCTACAATATGTTTTTCAAATGTCATTTTTAAATGATTAATATTTTCATGTCTTTTTAAACAAAATACAGATTCTGTTCATTGCAGTTCTGTTGGATAAAACATAATTGTTTAACAGTTCAAAATATGTTTGTATTTTTACACATATTGTGGTCATGCAAAATAGGTTAAAAATCTGTCAGTAGAAACGTCAATTGTAGTAACATTTCTTGAGTGCTCACGATGTGTCAAGGTTTCTTTTAGGTGATTTGATTGTATTAAGTAGTTTGTATTTTGGAATGAAAATTTATTTGGCAGCTTTAACAGAGGCTGAAATAAGTAAATCACATTTTGACTCTATAGAAAAATGGAATCTATTGTTTAAATATTCTACCCAGAGAAAGAGGAGTAAAAGGAATTCCTGAGATGTTTTTTACTAGGTTAGTATGTTTCTAGTTCACTGTAAGATCCATTTTATTAGGTTAAAAAAAGTAGTTATGTTTACTAGGAAGTAGAATAATGAAGGTGGCTAAAAATTACTAGGTATTTTTAAATCAGGCACTATGCTATGTTACTTAAGCACCTTACATTATTCAAACCACATAATACTCTTTTCAGAATTTTTATTTTATGGATATGAAAACTGGTGCTGAGGAAAGTAAAGAATTTGTCCCAATATACACAATTGATAGTGACGGAGGCAAGATTGAGCCCAAATTTTTCTACTGTTCTACTCCAGAATGCAAGGTCTCTACTATATATTTTTATTATTATAAATATAATTAATTAAACTAGATAGTCTTATAGATAACTTCATATTTATATTTTATATATCTTCATATATATCACATATATATCTTAATACATATAAAATTTATTTATATATATACTTTTTGGTTTTGTGAGTTTGTTTGTTCTTTGGCCTCTCATTCTGCAACCAGTCTTGGAGAATAGAATGGGAAAACAATTATGGTGGCCACAGTGGATATGATAGTCTAAAAGTTATACCTTTGGGCTCTATGGCAAAAAAGAAGATGTGAGCCCAGGTCACCCTAAGCCTAAGAAATTCCTCAAGACTTAAAAATAACAAGGCTAGTAAGGTTTTCTCCTCAGAAGTACATAAATTGGGATGAATTGGGAGACTGGGATTGACATATACACACTGTCATGTGTAAAACAGATAGCTAGTGGGAACCTGCTGTGTAGCGCAGGGAGCTCAGCTCGGTGCTCTGTGGTGACCTAGATGGGTGGGATGGTGGGGGAAAGGGAGGTCCAAGAGGGAGGGGATATATGTATACATCTGGCTGATTCACTTCATTGTATAGCAGAAACTAACACAACATTGTAAAGCAACTATACCCCAATTTTTAAAAGTACATAAATTATATTATGTTTTGACCATTGAAAATATACAACTGTGGATACCTAGAGCCTTCCCAAAGAAAATTCCTATATTTGCATTCTAATATCTTCTTGGAGTCAATGTAACTAAATTTACAGCCATATATTGATTTGCCTTAGTGTTGGTTATAAGCAGTAGTATCTGTAATACAGGCCCACGTTTCTGTACACTTATTCACACTTATTCAGAAGTATTTATTGAGCACTTGTGATGTACCAGACAGTGTGCAAGGTACTGTAGATGCAAAGGTTAATAAGAAATGACTCCCACCTTATGTAATTCAAAATAGAATTTGGGAAACAGATCTGCATAGATCTAAATTATAATGTATTGTGCTAGGTATTTTCAACATCTGAAAAAAGGGCTATTTCAACATCTGAAAAAAGGGCTAACACAGGAGATAGAGTGATTATGGAAATATTAACGTTTCATGTCATGGTGCCATTGGATTTAGTTGAGGTATGTGAAGAGGATTTTCTGTACAAGGGAATCTGTGCTGAGGCAGGTCCAGGAATAGTTAAAAAGTTCAAAGTGCCAAGGAGGTAGGTAAGCAGCAGGTGATGGGGTAGGGAGAAAAATGTCAGGGCCAGACTAAGAAGGAGCTTGAATTTTGTTCTCCAAGACAGTGGTCTCTAAAATCTTTTACTCTGCACCTCTATTAGTATGAATCCCCCAGTATATGCATATTTATCTACGTATAGAAGAACTTATGTACGTTCTAAAACACACATTAAATACAAATCTCAAATACTATATAAAAAATAAAAGCAGATAAAGGTCCTGAGATTTTCTTCTCCCAACCCCGTGGATCCTCCTTTGTCTCTGCACCCCACTTGAGAAGCAACTTTTTTAGGCAATGAACATTCAAAAGAGATTTGAAAACCATCAGCTTTGCTTTTTTAAGAGACTAACTCAGGGAGCTGTGTGGAGAATGGACTGAAAGACATCAGGTGGAGCCTAGAGCGATGGAGCAGGCGGGCTGGTGGGAACCTGGGTTCAACCTGAAGCAGGAGCAAGGGCTGTGACTGATGAGATCCTTGCAAGGGAGCGGGCAGGGAAGGCAGTGGGGGAGGGGCAGGGCCAGGACCATGCTGAGGGTCTAACTATCCATCTGCTGGGGCTACTCAGAACCATATACACACAGTTCTTAGAGGAACTCTTCTTCTGCACCTTTTATATCAAGACCTTGTTAAAGAAAGATAAAGAAATGAAATAGAAATTAAAAATACAGAGAAGTATATAAACAAAATTTTAAGAGTTCCATGTGGGTAGTGAATAGGTGGGTGCTCATTATATTAGTTGCTGTATTTCTCTATGTTAGGAAATATGTTAAAATAAAAATAGATTTACATGCTTACATGTTTAAATCTACTTCACTAACAGAGAATTTTCATACCTGTGATTATTAAACATTACATTTTCCTTACAGAAACAAAGCAGTTTTGTTAAATTCAGTGAAATGTTGACATGTGAGCACTTCTTACCTTAAAATGACTAAACATTTCATACATCTGCAGATAGGTGCAAAATTGCTATCAACTCCCCTCTTCTGATACAAAATTAATGTGTTCAGTGAAGGCGTAACAAAGAATTTTCCTCCAGGCATGTTATAAAAACATTCCTAGTTCCGGTATGACTGCAAAGTCTTGCGTGAAATCCAATGATTTAAAATATGCACATTTTTGAAGCTGATGAATGCCACATAGAGTAATTATTTTGATGCTTCTCATATTTAAAATCCCTGTCCTACCTTACCAAGTCCTATCTTAAATGAATGTTTTCCTAAGGGAGGTTTGAGGAATAATTAATGATTACATTCAGAGCATTTTCATTTCATCCGACTACTTAAGGATATGGAGCTCCAATAAATTCTGAATATCACTAAAGTACTCAATCGATACTTCTGTACCTTCTTCATAAAGGATGATCCTGTCCAAAATGGATACCTCGAATTATCTCAGGAGTAAGGGAATTGCTTTCACGATGATAGACTTTCTATGTTATATAATAATACTGAGGTGTGAATTTTAGTCTCTGATTCATGGTACATTCATTTACTCTCAATACCAGGGAAAAGCAGTGCTGGAAAGTGAGGTATGAACCCACTTAAAGTGCATAGAGAGAATCACAGATTCATGAAATAAATAATCATCGATGCACTCAGAGTTGGTCCATTATGCTCCTTGTGATAAAAATTTAATACTTTCAATTTATCTTTTCCCTCTCCTCTTTTAAAAGGCCCCATGAGAATTTTCTGTATTTGCAGATACTTCTCAATTGTACACTTAACGTTTGTCATTAATCTTTATAAATGAAAAAAATAACAATCCAAAAATATTAACAAACTGAGGACTTCTTCTAATATCAATAGTCCTATCTAAGAATTTTATTCTCACATTTATGGAATAGCAATCAGAGGTTTCAAATGTAAAATTTAACAAAATAGAAAATGTTAATTGGATTCCTATAGGACAATAAATCACATAGGGAAAATACTGCAAATATCAGAAATATTAAAGCAAATCTTCTGTTTTGTAGATTCATGGAGAAAATTATTTGCATCAAATCTAATAAAAATATATTTTATAATATGGACTCAATTATATGTATGTTTTCTTTTATAATTCTTATTTTCCACTTATATTCCATAGTATTTGTATCTAGTTGAAAATAAATTCATTTTACACAACTTCTAAAAATGTCAATTATGTTGGAAAAAGAAATGGATACTTCAATTAAAACGCCATCATGCCACATTTTCATCATATTTAAAAATGCATTGGACAAGGACAGCCTTGAACACTTGAAATTTTGAGGTTACCTAGAAAAATTACATTGCAGGCATTGGTTTGTGAAGAAAGCTCAATCACTATTTCCTGCTCATCATTCTTTGTAATTGATGATACCACCATATGAAAAGGAGTCTACCATAAACTGACTGTGGCATCTTGGGCAAGACATAATTTCCTTAAACCTCAGTTTTCTACTCTGCTAAATGAAAAAAGGTTTATCTATCTGTGTCTATCTCTATCTGTCTACCTACCTAATACTTGCCTCGGTATTATTGAAATGATCACAGTGACAGTGATCAGTGAGTTTTATAATGCTTTGTGTGAACCACAGAACAACTGCAAATATTCATAAGGAAGACGGCAGAAGTTTGCTGAATGGCTGTTACTCTGCTTTGTGGCTCCTGATTTTTCAGAACATCCAGAGTACTTTTCTAAATTTCCCAGTTTAACAGTGATATTCATTCCACACCTATTCACATATTGCAAATGAGCCAGGAGGAAAAAACGTCAGGAAAGGGACAGATGATAGCATCTTCCATTCTGAGATGTGTAAGATTATAGGTAAAGTAGAAGTGCCTTCTGAAAGGACAGCTTTTCACAAACTCATCTATTCAAAGAGCTGGGCAGTAAGATTGCCGGACTGGGGAAAAGCCTGCTAGTAGAGTTAGTTTAGAAGCCTCCTAATCAGATGGCTGAGTGGGTAATGACCCATGAACAAGTGGTTAACACTAGTACAAGAAAGACTCAGGGATGAAAACACAGGAAACACAACCAATCTCTCTCTCTTCCTCTTTCTCTCCTCCCCACCAACACATGCTTCCCTCTCCCTCTCTCACACATTCTCGCTCCCTCTTTTCTCTCTCTCCCTCTCTCTCTCTCTACCAATATGGACTTAAAAAATAAATACCACAGAACCAAAGTGATCCTGAAGACTCA
Organism: Balaenoptera ricei; assembly: GCF_028023285.1. Classification (NCBI taxonomy): domain Eukaryota; kingdom Metazoa; phylum Chordata; class Mammalia; order Artiodactyla; family Balaenopteridae; genus Balaenoptera; species Balaenoptera ricei. The sequence continues at coordinate 32,825,871 of NC_082643.1, forward strand.
AAGGAATAACGTATTCCTGACACATTATCTACTGCTGTATTCAAAATATAATTGAAGTAGGAGCCAAGCCCTCATTCATTTGTTTAAACAAAAGGTTATTCAGTACCTTGTATGTGCCAGGCATTTTCGGAAGGCAGTGTTTCTCAATCCCTGGTATGCACTAGAATCACCTGGGGGGTCTGAAAAAAACTAATGGTGCCTGGGCCCCACCCCAAATTATATTAGTCAGTGCTGCCCAGGTGATTCTAATGTGCCACCAAGGTTGAGAACCACTCGGCCAGAGGCAGAGGAGAAAACTGTGAACATGTGGACAAGATTCCAGCTGTCCTGGAGCCAGGGTTCTCCAGGTAAGAGTTGGGGCAAAAGCAGAGAAAGAATAGAATTTTAGATAGTGATAAAAGCCATGATGAAAACAAAACAGCTTGTTGCGCTTGGGAGAGGGACTGGGGGGGACTGGGGCAGGACATTCTTGATGGGGTGGTGAGGGAGGTTAAACAAAAAAAGGTGACATCTGAACTGAGATAGATCAGGAAGCTCTCCAGACCATACGTGTTTGGGATTTTTAAATGAGAGGGCATAGGAGATTTTAGGCACGGGAATGGCAAGATCTGATGTACAGTTATAGACCATTTTGACTTCGTGTGGAAAATAGACTGGTAGGTGAGCAAAGGGAAGATTATTGAGAGACTTCAACCAGTCCAGACTAGAAATAATGCGACTTGAGCAAGAATGGAGGAAGTGGAAAAAGAACAAGGTATGTTCTGAACACCAAGAAAATGCTGATAGCTGAGGAAGTTGGTACTGAGGTCCCCTGGGCTGTTCCCTCTATTTTTGTGCATGTTGAAAATTTCTGGGAATAAAAAGCAGTCTAAATACATAGAATAAATGAAGAATTGCTATGCGCCTTTGAGGGAAAAGAGTTGGACCCACGAACTTCATAGGCTTTCTAGCTCTCTGAAGGGACAAACTTTCACAGGTATGTGAGGACATATATTCAAAATCTTTTAGATGGATTTTAACAGATGGAGTAATCAAAACTACACTTAAGGGTGGAAACGTTGTGTATAATAGGTTTGCCCTTATTCAGCTTGGAGCCCAAACTCAAGTGCCCTGTTGATTACGCATTGTCAGAACATTGGTGCAGCCTGATTTGATTTTGTCCTTAGCAGTGTTTCTGCTTTTGCTGCTTTCCCTGTCTCAGGAAATGTATTTCTTGTGCCACACCCTTTAACCCACAATTTTAGATGGGATTTCTTGCCAGGCTGATGACTGATAAGATCTTTTAGGACTCACCCTTAAATTTGCATTTTAGTGCTTCTCTCCTTGAACATGAGGTTTTATCACCTCATGTCAGATCGGAACTGCAGCGCATTTACATTCCAGTGGGCTCAGCACTCTGCAGTTAGTTGTTCTGGAGCACTTTGGGTCCACTGGAATTGATCTTATTTGAAGATATTTCTGGGTGTTGCCTCATTCTGTTAGCTTAAGTCCACTGGAATTTAGTTTAGCAGTCTTCTAACGTGACTAATTAGAAACATAATTCACTATATATCACGGTGGACACTTTGGATGGGTGTGTCATTGTTTGGTACACAAAACCTGCTAGACTCAAAGTCCACAATCTAATACTTGTACAGCTAAGTTGTACAATCTAAGTTGTATAGCTGAGTCATCCCCTTCTGCTCTACAGGAGAGAGATGTGCTTTCCTGTCTCCTCTTCAGTGATTCACCCTTTAGGCTAGACTCTTCTAAGCTAGTGGGTGTATATATGTTCAGATGCCAAGCAATAAAAAAAATTCCCTATTTCCTTTTTCACTGTTTTTCATTAAAGGCAATTTAAACGGGCAAAAATAGAAACTTGAAGATTGTGAGAGCATATAAATAGTAATTTGGGTTTGTGGGGTCAGTGAGGGTCTTTACCTACATACACTTGAGCCTAGCAAAAGCCATGATGGGTTCTGTTATCTTCTAGAACTTCTTTATTGGCTAAACTGTTTACACACTTGGATACTGTGCTGGGAGTACTACTAATTTTTTTTTTCCTTGAACATAAGCAGAGAATAGAGAAACAGACTGGCCATATTCTTTATGGAGAATCGTGATTGACGCTCTTCTGCATCTGTTGAATCATGTCGAATGAGCCTGAACACTCAATTATTCAATCAAGAAAGATTACTAAACTTTCCCAAGCTAATAGTATTTTTTCATTGTACTCTTCCATTATCATTTTTCATTCAGACATATGAATATTCTTGAGTTCACTGTGATAAAAATCAATACATACAGATGTGTTTAACTTTATTAACCTATACAGTAAGTGAAATGTCTTATAATTCATTATGAAATTAATGAAATACACACAAATATTAACAGAGATTATTTTGAGGAGGTGGATATTCCAAGTACTATTTAAAAATTTACTTTTTATTTGCATTTTCTAAATTTTCCACAATGAGCATGTATTATATTTATGATCAGAAAAACGGATTTTGAAGTTCATACGTGTATGTATAATTTTTGTATACCCTGTCATTACAATTATGTATTTTAAAAAACAAAACATTAGAAAATACAGCAAAAAGTTAATGGTAGTTATCTCTTGGTGGCCTATTTTATAGGTGATCTTAACACTCTATAAATATTTGTTGAATAAATGAATGAATTTTCTTCTTTATCCTTTCTAACTGTAAAAAGTTTTTGGTAATAAGTAAATGTTGCAGTCTTTTTAAGAAAAAAAGCAATAAAATGCAACGTTGGTAATTGATGTTGGCCCATAAGAACTAATTTTACATGCCTCCTCCCTCCCAAAAAAAGATTTTATTGATTACCACCTAAAATTGCCAGTAAAACATTATATCTATTTACAATATTTAATAATTACCAACCAAATAATTGTGTATAAGTGTTGGCCTTGCTTTTGAACTGTTGTTTGAAGCTTTTATTCTGATCTACTTCTTTTACAGGTTACATGTTGGAAATCCTACATTACTTTAAATATTTTGAAACCATGGGCTGAAAAGTCAGAACACTGGGGTTTCATGTCATAACTCTACCACTTTCTAACTATGCATTTTAGATATATTGCCTCTCTGTGATTCAGTGTTCTTATGGTGCATGGCCTACTGGGTTTCTATGAGGATTAAATAAGATTATTTAAATGAATTCAGGTAAATCATTTAGCATAATTCTTTGCATATAGAAAGCATTTAATACATGTGAAGTATAATTATTTTTCTTTTTGTTTCCAAATAATATAGTATCTGGAGCACAGTTCTAGTTCACTAAACAGATGTTGATTTGCTTTGACTTTAAAGAATTTTGATTAAACTCAAACTTAAAGCCAGAAACCAAAATCACAATACCAGGTTATTCTTAAACAGGGAGTATATATTGAAGAGCAGACCTAGTGTGTTCTACAGTGTGGAAGAATTGTTTTACTACTTACACACATAGATTGTACATTATATAAGCAATTTTTTTAAAAGCCAGAAATAGTTCTCTTGACTTCTGTCCGTACCTATGACAGTGTGTAGTGGTATGGTGATGCTTTTGCAAATAATTAGGCACCAGCATCTACTATAAAATTCCTCTCCCACCCATCTCATCTATACTTTTCCCTCTCCTGCCTTTACAATTCCACTCTTAAAATCTCTAATAAGAGCCCATTAGACAGTCAGATGGAGGTTAATATGCATACTCATGAAAAGCACAAATGTTTGATGGCACCAAAACACCATCAATTTTTTAGTTGAGAGGTCCTGAGAATCCGCCTGTTGACTCTCAGGTGTCAGCTACATTGACTAGAAAGAAATCTACTCAATGTTCAGTTTGCTCTATGATCCTTTTATGTCTCTATATTGCAACAGTTTCCTGGTACATAGTACCACAGCATGAACTTCAGAATATCTATTGAATGAATGAATATATAAATAAATGAAGTTGTGGAAGTTTCTTTTAAATAAGGTGAGTCAGAATAGTTCATTTTTACATAAACATATGTCAAACTTACTCTGAATAAAAGCAGGCCATATCACCGTAAAGTGGACAGTATATAATTGTTATGTGAATGTTTATAAACCTATGTATGGTACTCATGGTCACTGAGTCCTTCCCATACATGGATAAAGGAATTACAGTTAAAATTGTTGGAAGACCTCTATTATCTGCACCATGACACAAAGATCAATTTTTAAAAATAAAGTTATGTGTTTTGTACAAGCAGCTGTCAATATATTTATTAGATAACTCCAGTCTCTGGTTGTTTGCATACCACATGCAATCTGGGAGCCTCTACAGTTTTTAAACTTCACTACTCACTATTTTCCCACAATATGCAAAGAGTTAAAAGCTAAATAATCTTGTTCATTGGTTGATGTTAAGTCTCAAACAATCTGTATTTATGTGGAAATATCTATGCTCCAAATCATAAAGGCTTTAAGGAGGAAAGACAACTGTAGATTTAGTAGTACATGATTTTATATACTTGTAACTTTAAAGGCATTTAAAATGTTCTGTGCCCTCTAGGGTAATTTTATTTAATAGGTTAATTTATTCTAATATTATATAATCAAAATAGGATTCAGGCAAACTATATTTGAACCAAGATTAACATAATGACATAACTTTAATAGAAAGTCTTATCAGCTCCTTACAGTTATCAAATGTTCTAATTTAACTGACAGTGACAATTATAAAAATTCCAAAGTATTGTGAAAACATTTTTACCTCATTATACTACAGTCTTGGGGAGAAAAGTCATCATTCTCCCCCAGGGATATTAAATGTTTTTCAGCTTAAAAAATATTTACATCTAATAAGGATCAGCTTTTGTTTTATGTGAAGTGTCATGATGAAATTCTATTTTCTACTATTTAATACGTGTGGTTGGAAAAAGAAAGGAATTGAGCTTAAAATAGTCATGCGAAGCAACATATGAGGGGCCAAAAATGCGTGGTCAGAGCTTTCCAAAGAGGTTGGAACCCAATCTGTCCACAGGCAATAAGAACTTTTGCAGGGCCAGGCTGCCTCGACTCCAGGCCTCTGCCTCACCTCCACTCCCAAGATAGAGCAAAAGGGGGAGTGAGTATATTTCTTTCAGTTTTTGCTTCAGAAAATATTCAAAGGACAAAAGTAGCAGCCAATTGTAAAGCTTGAGGAAAAAAAAAAAAAAACTAGTTCAAAGGCAGATACAGTGGTACTTACTTTGTCCAGAAAAATTACTTTTCATAAAAAGCCAGGATGGCTTGGGAAGCATGTCTGTGTGTGGTAGTGGTGGGGGTGATGGGCCTGATGCGACTCTGAACTTGAATCATCATCTTCACAGTTACAGTTAAGGTCATGACCTTGAGCAAGCTACTTAGCCTCTGCATCCTCAGATTCTCAATTCAAATGATACTTTTCTAATACCTCCTAACTGACTCCCCATAACGATGAAAAGGGAATTGGGCAAAATGACATGTAGTGTCCCTTCCAGAGCTTAAATATTCTAGTTACAAGTAGTTTTACAAATTACTGTAAAAAAATATGCCAAGATAATAAAAAGTGGTTATATTAAAGAAACTGAATTCTTAGTAATACTTTCCTATTTTTATAATTTTACAAATTTTCTAAAAGCCATCTTTATATTAAATTTATACATAACAATATCAATGTATAATACACTACAGTTGATCACTATATATTGAAGTAGTGCTTATTCTTTAGTAAACAAATGTACTGTTTTATTTTTCAGTTATACATATATATATATACTTTTCAGATTCTTTTCCATTATAGCTTATTACAAAATATTGAACATAGTTCTCTGTGCTATACAGTAGGTCTTTGTTGTTTATCCATTTTATCTATAGTAGTGTATATGTTAATCCCTAACTCCTAATTTATCCCTTCCCCCTCTTTCCCCTTTAGTGTGTTTTCTATGTCTGTTAGTCTATTTCTGTTTTGTAAATAAGTTCATTTGTGTCTTTTTTTAGGTTCCACATATAAATGATATCACATGACATTTGTCTTTCTCTGACTTACTTCAACAAGTGAACTGTTTTTAATTATTGTTATTTTAGAAGGGTTGGCTATGCACATTATGAATGTGAGCATGAAATAACTTTAGAGGCATCCTTACAGCTCTCCAAAGATGCCGGGAGTGTCTGCGCCACAGCTCAGCCTCCTCCCTTGCAAAGCCCCTTCTGTGCCCTGCCTGACAAGACCGTTGAGCAGAGCAGCTGAGATGTGCTTGTTTTACAAGACTCATCACTTTATGTCTTCTATTGTAGTTAATTATGTATATGTATCATTTCCCCAGGCTAAATCATAAACACACAAGAGGGAGGATATTCTATTAACTTTTGAAACTTCCTTACATTTATCACAAAGCATTGAACACAAGGCACTCAATAAACATTTGTGGAGCGACTGAATAATGCTCTTCTTACCTTGGATTTCTGCCTCCATTATGGTTAAATTATATTTTATTAAATTAAAATGGTTAAATATTAAAGAACTGTGCCATACTACATTACATCCATATCACACTACAGTAATCTCTGAAGCAATCCAGAGAGAGTAAACAAAAGGAATTTTCATATATGAAAGATAAAAAAAATGGCTTAACTGCTATAGTAATACCTCATATATGCATTCATTCATAAAACAAATAGTTAATGCATAAATGCTTACTATGTGCTAAAGAATTTTAGTCTGGAAATAAGGAATATGTTCTCAAAAACTAATAGAACTACCAGAGAAAGAGATATGAAGGCTCCTGAAAAAGTTAAAAATAGAACTACAAACTAGTAATTCCATATCTGGGTATTTATCTAAAGGAAACAAAAACACTAACTCAAAAATATATGTACCCCCATGCTCATTGCAGGATTATTTACAATAGCTAAGACATGGAAGCAACCTAAGTGTCCATCAATGAATAGAGGGATAAAAAAATGTGAAGCATGTATACATATACATGTATACATATATATGTATATATACGTATATACACATATACATATATATACATATATATGTATACATGCTCCACATTTTTTTATCCCTCTATTCATTGACATAGGGATATATATACATATATATTGTATATATATGTACATATATATATATATATACACACATACAGTGGAATATTATTCAGCCATAAAAAGAAGGAAATCTTGCCATTTGCAACAACATGGATGGACCATGAGGTCATAATGCTGAGTGAGTGACATAAATCAGACAGAGAAAGACAAATACCGTACGATTGCACTTATATATGGAATCTAAAAAACAAAAACAAAAAACCCTTAATTCATAGGTACGGAGAATAGATTGGTGGTTGCCAGAGGTGGGGGGGGGGGGGGGCAAATAGGAGAAGGTGGTCAAAAGGTACAAACTTCCAGTTATAAAATAAATAAATCATGGGGATGTAAGGTATAGTTTGTATATAATAATACTATAATGTATATTTGAAAGTTACTAAGAGAGTAGATCTTAAGAATTCTTGTCACAAGAAAAAAGTTTGTAACTATGTATTATGATGGATGTTAACTAGACTTATTGTTTTAATCATTTCACAATACATACAAATATCAAATCATTATATTGTACACCTGAAACTAATATAAAGTTAAATGCCAATTATGTCACAATAAGAAAAAAGGAGTCTTCTGCTAAATTGTTCAGGAGAATTTGATAAAAAAGAACTTCTTAAAACAAAGTTTGGTCCCACATGTGGACTCTCCCATGCTCTTCCCTTTGCCTACAACGCTTTCTTCTCTTCTATACTTAGTAATTCTAACCTATTCTGTAAAGATAAACTCATATATCATCATCTTTATAAAATCATTTCTAATACTGCCAGATATAGTCATTCTCTTTTCTTAGGCTCATAATTATGCTTAATTGCTTCTAGTAAGTCAACTACCATGTAATCTTTGTTTCTTTCTGTGCTTATTTATTGAGAATAACTTTTTCCCCACAGTATTAAGAGAAGCCTAACAGTTCTACAGCTATGTAACAAGTTAATACTTGAACTTTTTTTTATACCCCTTTAACCAATCGATTATAGTTCCATAGTCATGCTGACAAGTAACCCCCAGAACCAATATCAAGCCTGTTTTATCAGCTGGTAAAAACTCACCTCAGTAAACACAATTCTGAAAGCCAACCGATCAGTGAGGGATCCTACTTTTGAAAGTAGGATCCAATATTAAGCCTGTTTTATCAGCTGGTAAAAACTCACCTCAGTAAACACACTTCTGAAAGCCAACCAATCAGTGAGTGATCCTACTTTTTTTTTTTTTTTTGATCCTACTTTTGAAAGTTAACCAATGAACAAAAGTTTCACTCTAGTAACAAATTTTTTGAAGGTCAATCAATCAGCAGCCCAGTCTTTCCTGAGGGACCACACTCACTCCAATGTCATTTCACTTCCACTGTTAAAAAACACTAATCACTGACTTGTATGCTGTGTAAAAAATTACCCCCAAGCTAGAAGCTTAAAACAACAAACATTTGTCTCACATAATAATAGTTAGGAATCTGGACTGGATTTTCTGGGTGGGTCAGGCCAGTGTCTCTCATGAAGTTGCAGTTAAGCTGTCACTGGAGCCGCAGTCATCGTTGTAGAACTACTGTTGGTGCTGGAGGTTCCACCTCCATGTTGCATTACTCACACAGACCTCAGTTCCTCACTGGCTGTAGCACATGTCCTTAGTTCATCAGCACATAGACCTCTCAACAGGGCTGCTAGAGTGTCCCCATTACCTGGTAGCTAGCTTTCCTGACTAGCTTATCCAAAAGAGAGCATGGGAGAAGCCACAAAATCTTCTATGGCCTAGCCTGAGAAGTAACATACCATCACTTTGCATGACTCTCCCTTACTTAGATGGACAGTGAACTCAGCTTTGAGTTTTTATTTCAGATACTGAGTATTAATGCCAACCTTCATCATTTGGAGATGTTCTTCCAAAAAATTTTTGGAAGATCCTCATTTGATATCACTCTATTTGACTCAAGGACAAATAGGGGTGCTCACTGGGACTAACTGAGCCAAAATCTAATAGTATTTTGGATCTGCTAGAATGTGAACACTTCTAGGGCAGGGATTAAGCTTTAATTGTTTCTCAATCTCTGTTGCCAAGCATATAGGAGACACCTAATCAATGCTTGTTAAATAAATAGATGCAGAAGGCAAATAATGAAACAATGATCCTACAATTTTTATTTTACAAAGATAAGCAGTAAAGTATGGAGTGGTAGGTGGCTGTAAATGTGCAACTCACATTTCCTTTAACTTACGGATCTGATGCCTTATCTTAATGTCTGCCTCCTCAATGCTTCCAACCTGCTTGGTAAAACTGGGGTTGAGGGAATGGGAAACACATCTCTGATTTTATCACTGAAGCCCAAGAAAAAAAATAGAAGTCGCAAAGAACACAATGAGGAAGATCTATTTCATGATCCTAAAGAATTTTTAGTAATTTGACAATAGTTAAAAAAACTTTAACCAGATACAACATAGCATTCATTTTTATCTTTCTGTTGGATTATTCTTGTGAGTGTACTAAATGTTGAAAGTTTTAACAAACTGAACCATATAAAAATAAAATGACACTTTCCTAGCAGCAATTACACTTATCACAAAAACACATTCACATCATTTGCCCTTAATGAAGAAAATCAAAAGGACATTAAAGAATATGAGACATTAAAGAATATGAAAGTAGAGGTTGCTGGGAGTTTATAGCTGGTAAAAGGAGATCAATGGGTATACACCTAAACAATTTTTCCAGTTCAGTTGACTTGAAAAATTTCAAGTGACTACATTATTCTCCTCAAACAAGAAGATTTACCTCTATAGGTAAATTGCAACATTGAACTAGCCATAGTATATTTAAACTTATCCAAACAATAATAGACCATTTCCTATGTTTGAGCAGATATAAGAGATATAAAATATATGGAAGGAGGAGTTTCAAGATGGCAGAAGACTAAGATGCAGAGATCACCTTCCTCCCCATAGATACATCAGAAATACATCTACGTGTGGAACAGCTCCTACAGAACACCTACTGAACGCTGGCAGAAGACCTCCGACCTCCCAAAAGGCAAGAAACTCCCCACGTACCTGGGTAGGGCAAACGAAAAACAGAGACAAAAGAATAGGGACAGGACCTGGACCAGTGGGAGGGAGCTGTGAAGGAAGAAAGGTTTCCACACACTAGGAAGCCCCCTTGCGGGCGGAGACTGTGGGTGGGGGAGGGGGGAGCTTCGGAGCCACGGAGGAGAGCGCAGCAACAGGGGTGCGGAGGGCAAAGCGGAGAGATTCCCGCACAGAGGATCAGTGCCGACCAGCACTCACCAGCCCGAGAGGCTCGTCTGCTCAGCCGCTGGGGCGGGCGGGGGCTGAGAGCTGAGGCTCGGGCTTCGGAGGTCGGATCCCAGGGAGAGGACTGGGGTTGGCGGCGTGAACACAGCCTGAAGGGATCTAGTGTGCCACAGCTAGCCGGGAGGGTGTCCGGGAAAAAGTCTGGAGCTGCCGAAGAGACAAGAGACTTTTTCTTGCCTCTTTGTTTCCTGGTGCGCGAGGAGAGGGGATTAAGAGCGCAGCTTAAAGGAGCTCCAGAGATGGGCGCGAGCCGCGGCTATCAGCGCAGATCCCAGAGAAGGGCATGAGACGCTAAGGCTGCTGCTGCCACCACCAAGAAGCCTGTGTGCAAGCACAGGTCACTCTCCACACCGCCCCTCCCGGGAGCCTGTGCAGCCAGCCACTGCCAAGGTCCCATGATCCAGGGACAACTTCCCTGGGAGAATACACGGCGTGCCTCAGGCTGCTGCAACGTCACACTGGCCTCTGCCACCGCAGGCTCGCCCCGCATCCGTACCCCTCACTCCCCCGGGCCTGAGTGAGCCAGAGCCCCCTAATCAGCTGCTCCTGTAACCCCGTCCTGTCTGAAAAAAGAACAGACGCCCTCAGGCGACCTACATGCAGAGGCGGGGCCAAATCCAAAGCTGAACCCCGGGAGCTGTGTGAACAAAGAAGAGAAAGGGAAATCTCTCCCAGCAGCCTCGGGAGCGGAGGATTAAATCTCCACAATCAACTTGATGTACCCTGCATCTGTAGAATACCTGAATAGACAACGAACCTAACCAAATTGAGGAGGTGGACTTTGGGAGCAATGATATATATATTTTTTCCCCTTTTTCTCTTTTGTGACTGTGTATGTTTATGCTTCTGTGTGTGATTTTGTCTTTACGGCTTTACTTTTACCATTTGTCCTAGGAGTCTGTCAGTCTGTTTTTTTTTTTTTATTACTTAAAAAAATTTTTTTTCTTAATAATTCTTTTTTCTTTTTTTTAATAACTTTATTTTATTTTATTTTAATATTTTATTTTATTATCTTCTTTCTTTCTTTCTTTCTATTTTTTCTCCCTTTTATTCTGAGCCATGTGGATGAAACGCTCTTGGTGCTCCAGCCAGACATCAGGGCTGTGCCTCTGAGGTGGGAGAGCCAAGATCAGGACACTGGTCCACAAGAGACCTCCCAGCTCCACGTAATATATTAAATGGTGAAAATCTCCCAGAGATCACCATCTCAAGGCCAAGACCCAGCTACACTCAACGACCATCAAGCTACAGTGCTGGACACCCTATGCCAAACAATTAGCAAGACAGGAACACAACACCATCCACTAGCAGAGAGGCTGCCTAAAATCAAAATAAGGCCACAGACACCTTAAAACACACCACCAGATGTGAACCTGCCCACCACAAAGACAAGATCAAGCCTCATCCACCAGAACACAGGCACTAGTCCCCTCCACCAGGAAGCATACACAACCCACTGAACCAACCTCAGCCACTGCGGACAGACACCAAAAACAACGGGAACTACAAACCTACAGCCTGCGAAAAGGAGACCCCAAACACAGTAAGTTAAGCGAAATGAGAACACAGAAAAACACACAGCAGATGAAGGAGCAAGGCAAAAACCCACCAGAGCTAACAAGTGAAGAGGAAATAGGCAGTCTACCTGAAAAAGAATTCAGAATAATGATAGTAAAGATGATCCAAAATCTTGGAAATAGAATAGAGAAAATAAAAGAAACGTTTAACAAGGACCTAGAAGAACTAAAGAGCAAACAAACAGTGATGAACAACACAATAAATGAAATTAAAAATCCTCTAGAAGGGATCAATAGCAGAAAAACTGAGGCAGACTAACGGATAAGTGACCTGGAAGATAAAATAGTGGAAATAACTACTGCAGAGCAAAATAAAGAAAAAAGAATGAAAAGAATTGAGGACAGTCTCAGAGACCTCTGGGACAACATTAAACGCACCAACATTCGAATTATAAGGGTCCCAGAAGAAGAAGAGAAAAAGAAAGGGACTGAGAAAATACTTGAAGAGATTATAGTTGAAAACTTCCCTAATAAGGGTAAGGAAATAGTTAATCAAGTCCAGGAAGCACAGAGAGTCCCATACAGGATAAATCCAAGGAGAAACATGCCAAGACATATATTAATCAAACTAACAAAAATTAAATACAAAGAACAAATATTAAAAGCAGCAAGGGAAAAACAACAAGTAACACAGAAAGGAATCCCCATAAGGTTAACAGCTGATATTTCAGCAGAAACTCTGCAAGCCAGAAGGGAGTGGCAGGACATATTTAAAGTGATGAAGGAGAAAAACCTACAACCAAGATTACTCTACCCAGCAAGGATCTCATTCAGACTGGATGGAGAAATTAAAACCTTTACAGACAAGCAAAAGCTAAGAGAATTCAGCACCACCAAACCAGCTTTGCAACAAATGCTAAAGGAACTTCTCTAGGCAGGAAACACAAGAGGAGAAAAAGACCTACAATAACAAACCCAAAACAATTAACAAAATGGTAATAGTAACATACATATCAATAATTACCTTCAATGGAAATGGATTAAATGCTCCAACCAAAAGATATAGACTGGCTGAATGGATAGAAAAACAAGACCCGTATATATTTTGTCTACAAGAGACCCACTTCGAACCTAGGGACTCATACAGACTGAAAGTGAGTGGATGGAAAAAGATATTCCATGCAAATGGAAATCAAAAGAATGCTGGATTAGCAATTCTCATATCAGACAAAATAGACTTTAAAACAAAGACTATTACAAGAGACAAAGAAGGATACTACATAATGATCAAGGGATCAATCCAAGAAGAAGATATAACAATTGTAAATATTTATGCACCCAACATAGGAGCAACTCAATACATAAGGCAAATACTAACAGCCATAAAAGGGGAAATTGACAGCAACACAATCATAGTAGGGGACTTTAACACCCCACTTTCCCCAATGGACAGATCATCCAAAATGAAAATAAATAAGGAAACACAAGCTTTAAGTGATACATTAAACCAGATGGACTTAACTGATATTTATAGGACATTCCATCCAAAAACAACAGAATACACTTTCTTTTCAAGTGCTCATGGAACTTTCTCCAGGATAGATTATATCTTGGGTCACAAATCAAGCCTTGGTAGATTTAAGAAAATTGAAATCGTATCAAGTATCTTTTCTGACCACAACGCTATGGGACTAGATATCAATTACAGGAAAAAGTCTGTAAAAAACACAAGCACATGGAGACTAAACAATACACTACTTAATAACCAAGAGCTCACTGAAGAAATCAAAGAGGAAATCAAAAAATACCTAGAAACAAATGACAATGAAAACACGACGACCCAAAACCTTTGGGACACAGCAAAAGCATTTCTAAGAGGGAAGTTTATAGCAATATAATCCTACCTTAAGAAACAAGAAGCATCTCAAAAAAACAACCTAACCTTACACCTAATGCAATTAGAGAAAGAAGAACAAAAAAACCCCAAATTTAGCAGAAGGAAAGAAATCATAAAGATAATATCAGAAATAAATGAAAGAGAAATGAAGGAAATGATAGCAAAGATCAATAAAACTAAAAGCTGGTTCTTTGAGTAGATTAACAAAATTGATAAACCATTAGGCAGACTGATCAAGAAAAAAGGGAGAAGACTCAAATCAATAGAATTAGAAATGAAAAAGGAGAAGTAATAACTGACACTGCAGAAATACAAAGGATCATGAGAGATTACTACAAGCAACACTATGCCAATAAAATGGACAACCTGGAAGAAATGGACAAATTCTCAGAAATGCACAACCTTCCGAGAGTGAACCAGAAAGAAATAGAAAATATGAACAGTGCAATCACAAGCACTGAAATTGAAACTGTGATTAAAAATCTTCCAACAAACAAAAGCCCAGGACCAGATGGCTTCACAGGCGAATTCTGTCAAACATTTAAAGAAGAGCTAACACCTATTCTCCTCAAACACTTCCAAAATATAGCAGAGGGAGGAACACCCCCAAACTCATTCTATGAGGTCACCATCACCCTGATATCAAATCCAGACAAAGATGTCACAAAAAAAGAAAACTACAGGCCAATATCACTGATGGACATAGATGCAAAAATCCTCAATAAAATAGTAGCAAACAGAATCCAACAGCACATTAAAAGGATCATACACCATGATCAAGTGGGGTTTATCCCAGGAATGCAAGGATTCTTCAATATATGCAACTCAATCAATGTGATACATCATATTAACAAACTGAAGGATAAAAACCATATGATCATCTCAATAGATGCAGAGAAAGCTTTTGACAAAATTCAATACCCATTTATGATAAAAACTCTCAAGAAAGTAGGCATAGAGGGAACTTTCCTCAACATAATAAAGGCCATATATGACAAACCCACAGCCAACATTGTCCTCCATGGTGAAAAACTGAAACAATTTCCACTAAGATCAGGAACAATATAAGGTTGCCCACTCTCACCACTATTATTCAACATAGATTTGGAAGTTTTAGCCACAGCAATCAGAGAAGAAAAAGAAATAAAAGTAATCCAAATAGGAAAAGAAGAAGTAAAGCTGTCACTGTTTGCAGATGACATGATACTATACCTAGAGAATCCTTAAGATGTTACCAGAAAACTACTAGAGCTAGACAATGAATTTGGTAAAGTAGCAGGATACAAAATTAATGCACAGAAATTTCTAGCATTCCTACACACTAATGATGAAAAATCTGAAAGTGAAATTAAGGAAACACTCCCATTTACCATTGCAGCAAAAAGAATAAAATATCTAGGAATAAATCTACCTAAGGAGACAAAAGACCTGTATGAAGAAAATTATAAGACACTGATGAAAGAAATTAAAGATGATACAAATAGATGGAGAGATATACCATGTTCTTGGATTGGAAGAATCAACATTGTGAAAATGACTCTACTACCCAAAGCAATCTACAGATTCAATGCAATCCCTATCAAACTACCACTGGCATTTTTCACAGAACTAGAAGAAAAAATGTCACAATTTGTATGGAAACACAAAAGACCCTGAATAGCCAAAGCAATTTTGAGAAAGAAAAACGGAGCTGGAGGAATCAGGCTCCCTGATTTCAGACTATACTACAAAGCTACAGTAATCAAGACACAAAAACAGAAATACAGATCAATGGAACAGGATAGAAAACCCAGAGATAAACCATGCACATATGGTCACCTTATATTTGATAAAGGAGGCAAGAATATAGAGTGGAGAAAAGACAGCCTCTTCAATAAGTGGTGCTGGGAAAACTGGACAGGTACATGTGGAAGTATGAAATTAGAACATTCCTTAACACCATACACAAAAATAAACTCAAAATGGATTAAAGACCTAAATGTAAGGCCGGACACTATCAAACTCAGAGGAAAACATAGGCAGAACACTCTATGACATAAATCACAGCAATATCCTTTTTGACGCACCACCTAGAGAAATGGAAATAAAACCAAAAATAAACAAATGGGACCTAATGAAACGTAAAAGCTTTTGCACAGCAAAGGAAACCATAAACAAGATGAAAAGACAACACTCAGAATGGGAGAAAATATTTGCAAATGAAACAACTGACAAAGGATTAATCTCCAAGATTTACAAGCAGCTCATGCAGCTCAATATCAAAAAAACAAACAACCCAATCCAAAAATGGGCAGAGGACCTAAATAGACATTTCTCCAAAGGAGATATACAGATTGCCAACAAACACATGAAAGGATGCTCGACATCATTAGAGAAATCAAATCAAAACTACAATGCGATATCATCTTACACCAGTCAGAATGGCCATCATCAAAAAATCTACAAACAGTAAATTCTGGAGAGGTTGTCGAGAAAAGGGAACCCTCTTGCACTGTTGGTGGGAATGTAAATTGATACAGCCACTACGGAGAACACTATAGAACTACCATACGACCCAGCAATCCCACTCCTGGGCATATACCCTGAGAAAACCATAATTCAAAGAGAGTCATATACCAAAATGTTCATTGAAGCTCTATTTACAATAGCCAGGGCATGGAAGCAACCTAAGTGTCCATCAACAGATGAATGGATAAAGAAGATGTGGCACATATATACAATGGAATATTACTCAGCCATAAAAAGAAATGAAATTGAGTTATTTCTAGTGAGGTGGATGGACCTAGAGTCTGTCATACAGAGTGAAGTAAGTCAGAAAGAGAAAAACAAATACCGTATGCTAACACACATATATATGGAATCTAAGAAAAAAAAAAAAAGGTCATGAAGAACCTAGGCACAATACAGGAATAAAGACACAGACCTACTAGAGAACGGACTTGAGGATATGGGGAGGGGGAAGGGTAAGCTGGGACAAAGTGAGAGAGTGGCATGGACATATATACACTACCAGACGTGAAATAGATAGCTAGTGGGAAGCAGCCGCATAGCACAGGGAGATCAGCTCTGTGCTTTGTTACCACCTAGAGGGTTGTGATAGGGAGGGTGGGAGGGAGGGAGACGGAAGAGGGAAGAGATATGGAAACATATGTATATGTATAACTAATTTCTTTGTTATAAAGCAGAAACTAACACACCATTGTAAAGCAATTATACTCCAATAAAGATGTTAAAATATATATACATTTTTTTTATATATATATATATATATATATATATATATATATATATATATATATATGGAGCTCCTTTCAAATCAGGATTCATTTGGGTTTTCCATTATATAATAATCTTATAGAACACCTCAAAGAATGGGTTCAACATTGTCAACTGAGTTTTGCCAAGAGTAATAAATGTCCATATGCTAAATAAGTTAAGGAAAATCAGGAGAAGTCAGGGTAGGAAATTTAAGAAGGCAAAATAAATTACACATATATCAAATAGCTACAAGAAATATGTCAAAAAAAGGAGATTAAAAATGATGGATAGAAATCCAAGTAAATGCGGAGATGTGTATTTTAAAGGTCTAAAAAAGCACGAAGATATAAGCAGAACATGTTGTAGCTAGGATTATATTCATAATAAATCAGACTTACTGGATTATTATATATTAGTCTGAGTTCCATCACTTAAAACAAATGAGAAAATGTGGGAAATGTTTAGACAGAAGTGCCAAAAGACATTAAGGATTAGAAAGAGGACTTCTGAGGAATAATATTTTTAAAGGAATATTTTTAGAAAAAAGAAAAGGTCTTAATCATGTAGGCATAGCCTTTATTTTGTGGAGAGTGAAACAGTTACAACTGCAATAAAGGATGCATAAGAAAAGAAAGTCATGTTGCAAGGTAGAAAATTCTGAGCTGTCAAGGACGATTGAGTAATTGCCACAGTCTTTAAAGATGGGACAGATTCCCATTTGGCTAATGTATATCAGGTCTTGCCTGAAGGCAGTGGAATAAACTGAAGGGCATAAAGATACCTTGTACTCGTAATAGGTAACATAATAGTGATTAGGCCAGGAAATCAGGTTCCAGTATTAATTATACAACTTAAATAACCATATGTTATAAAGGTAAGTAAAATTTACTATATAAGGGCTCAAAATGATGTATGAAAAAGAAATAGAACTAGAGGTCTTTGCTCATTACTCAGAATCTGAACTAATTAGAAAACTTACATTAATATAACAATATGATTTCAGTTAAGAATGGACCATTGGTTTGAGAAAGTAGTTTAATCATTCATTTGTATTCCCTAAATTATTTCCCTGAAAGACAATGGCTAACCTACCCCTTTCAAGGTCTTCCCATTAGAATTCCAAGAGCTCATTAATGTAATCTACAGCTTCCAGGCTGGAAATTCACCAAAGTCACAAAAACTTAATGAAGGAGAGGAACAAGTTCAGTGTACCTGTGATAGGCCATAAGGTCAGGGGAGCTCAAAGACAGACAACTTATAAGGAAAGATAACCAAAGACATATTAAAAGACTAGCCCTCCAAAT
Source organism: Balaenoptera ricei (assembly GCF_028023285.1). Classification (NCBI taxonomy): domain Eukaryota; kingdom Metazoa; phylum Chordata; class Mammalia; order Artiodactyla; family Balaenopteridae; genus Balaenoptera; species Balaenoptera ricei. The sequence continues at coordinate 32,844,225 of NC_082643.1, forward strand.
AACCTTTCCGAAAACAGGTTTGACAAGACTATGCTCCTGGAAAAAAATTTAAAGACTTTTTTTTTTTAACTTCATTGATGGTCTATGATTACAAAATTATGATTCAGAAGAAATACTTTGTGCCTATTAAACAATTTGAAACTATGACATATGCAGCATTCCAGTTACATTCAAGCCACTGTGCTAGGAATTCTGGGATATAAAATATGGATATATGAAATATTTTTAGAGTATGTATGGTCTTAATACTACATACTTTGTTAGTAGCCCATGTCATTTACAGAGCAGTCAGTAACTCTATTAACTACTCTTCAGTGCTTGCTGATGGTACATCTCTAAATCTACAGAGTGAAATCAATAAACAGGAGTGCCTACATTGTGGAGTATTAATATTGGAACATGTAATGAATTCCCAGAGCTATCTTCCCTAAAATGTTTATAGTCAAGGAGTTAACTGAGTTTCAGAAAGCACTTCTATAATAGACTAATCTTTTTCAAGGCAAATGCTGCAAACTCTCTTGTCAATCAATTTAATAACAACTGTAATTCAAAAAGATGCAAGGCCCTGGCCACCTACTAAAAAGGAGAAAGAAAGCATAAAACCTCAGAAGATGGGGTCCTCAACTTATAAGGCCACTTCCGTATTTCCTTTCTATTTGTTTTATTTGAACCAAATGTTCACAAATGGGCTGTAGACAACGAACACAAATCTTTTAGAATGATAGGTTAACTTTCAGGGGGAAAATTGCAAAGAGAAAATAAATTGCAATCAGGGTCTTGGTTCATCTTATAGAACCTAAAGCCTTCAACTTCCTTTTTCATAATTTTCTTTCTCTTTCTTTCCCGCTTCTTCCTCCAAGCTATCTTTCAGAACTGAGCACTTAAATAGATCTTTATATGCACAAGCCAAATGAGACTGCATTAAATTTGTGACTCTCCAGATGAGTTCTAATATGCTACTTTTAAACTTAAAGAGAAGTCATCTTTCAAAAAAAGTCCCAAAATACAAATTTAACTATCTTGGTTGTTTAAGTTTATGTTTTCAACTTTATTTTTACAGCTTTATTGAAGTGTAAATAAAAAACTACATGTACTTAAAGTGTATAATTTGATGAATTTTGACATATGTTTACATCCATGGAACCATCACCTATCACCACAATCAAGTTAATAAACATTTCTATTGACATCATCCCTCAAATTTTGTAATCCATCAGGTCTCACTTCTATTTCCCACCTCCGTCCCAGGTAACCACGGATCTGATTCTGTCACAGGCCTAGTTTGTTTGCAACTTCTAGACTTTTATATAAACGGAATCATACTCTTGTACTCTTTTTTTGTCTAACCTTTTTCAGCATAATTCATGTGAGATTCAGCCATATTGTTTGTTATATGTATTATATACTGTCAATAGTTTGTTCTTTTATATTGATGAGTAGTATTCTGCATGGATATATCACAATTTGTTTATCCTTTGACCTGTAGATGGGCATTTGAGTTGTTTCTAGTTTGGGTCTTTAACAAAAAAAGAATCTATGAATATTCATGTACAAGTCCCTGTATGCACATATACTTTCTTTTCTCATGGATAAATATCTAGGAGTGGTATGGCTGAGTCATATAGTAAGTGTATCTATAACTTTTTAAGAAAATGTCAAACCATTTTGCATAGTGTTTTTAAAATTTTACATTTGCACTGGCAGGATATTAGTGTTCCAGTTGCTGCACTTGGTGTGTTCTGACTTTTTAATTTAGCCCTTAAGGTACGGTGTGTAGTGGTATCCTACTGTGTTTAATTTACATCTCCCTAATGACTAATAGCAGTGCGTGTCATTTTTGGATTTGTTTGCTGTTCTTAAATTCTTCTCTCTTTTTATTTTTTGTTTATTTTAAAAATTTTACTTTCAGTAAAATTCATTCTTTTTGGCATACAGTTTGTTTTAGCTATGCAGAACAGTTTCATCACCCTAAGAACTCCCTCATGCAACCTCTCTGTAGTCAAACCCTCGCACCAGCATTAACCCCTGACAATCACAGGGCTGACTCTGTCCTACTAGTTTTGCTTTTCCAAAGTGTCATTTAAATGGACTCAATATATAGTCTTTGAGTTTGGCTTCTTTCACTTAACATGATACATTTGAAATTCATCCATGTTATTGTATCAGTAACTCATTCCTCTTTATTGCTGGATACTATTTCACTGTACAAATGTTAACAAATTTTGATTATCCATTCACCAGTTGAAGAACATTTGTGTTTTTCCAGCTCTTGGCAATTATGATTAAGCAGCTACATATATTTATATATAGGTTTTTGTGTAAACAAATACTTTCATTCCTCTTAGGTAATTACCTAGGAGTAGGATGGCTAGACTTTATGGTTAGAGCATATTAATTTATAAGAAAGTATCAAAATCTTTAGAAATGGGTTGTACAATTTAGTATTTCCACCAGCAATGTATGAATGTTCCAGTTTTTCTACATTCTTGCCAGATTTGGTATTGTCAGATTTTTAAATTTTATTTTAGTCATTCTAATAGATGAGTAGTGGTATGACATTATGGCTTTTATTTGTATTTTCCTAATGACTAATAATATTGGTCATCCTTTCATGTGCTTATTTGCCATCTATATATTTTCTTTGGACTATTTGGTTTTCCAAAATACAAAGTTAATTCATAGAAGGATAGTCTTTTCAACAAATAGTGCTAGCACATTTGGGTATCAATATGTTAGAAAAAAGACAAAACTTCAACCTTGAGTCATGTACAAAATAGAGCTCAAAACAAATTATACACTGAAATATAAAATCTAAAACTATAAAATTTCTAGAAGAAAACCTTGTGACCAGAGGTCTAACCAATATTTCTTGGATATGACAGTAAAAGCATGAGTCATAAAAGAATACAGTGGTAAACTGGACTTCATCAAAATTAAAATCTTCTACTCTTCAGAAGATATCATTAAGAGAAAGACAAAGCCACAGACTGGGAGAAAATATTTGCGAAGCATATACATGTTAAAGAATTTATATTCAGAATATCTAAAGGACTCTCAACGCTTAAAACAACAGCAAAAAATATAAAAATGGCCAAAAATTTGAACAGACATTTCACCAAAGAAGATACACAAATGACAAATACATGAAAATATGCTGTATATCATTGTCTACTAGAGAAATGCAAATTAAAACCACAATGGAATACCAACGCTATCCCTTAGAATGGCTAAAATTAGAAAAACTGAGTATTGATATAGCTATGGAACAAATGCAACTCTCATATTTCTACTGATGGGGAATATGAAATGGTTTAACCACGTTGGAAAACAGTTTAGTCAAGAGAAATGCAAACATATGTCTATACACAGTCTAGTACATGAATGTTTGTAGCAGCTTTCCTTGTAGTATCACTTTTTTTAAAAAACAAGCCTAATATCCATCATCAGGTAAATGGATAAGCACAGTGTTTCCACTATTTTAATGGAGTCACCAAAGTATAAATCAGCCACTTTTTAAATTGCAAGCATAATACTTAAGAACGAAAGGGAATATTCTATAGGGCCTATCATCCCATATCATCTAAGTGATGGATAAGGGTTATATAAAGTACAAGGTCATTTCTGCCTTATTATAAAAGGAAATTATAAGGTTCAACATCTTACCTATATACTTATATCCTTCTTCCCCATTTACTATGGGTCTCAGCCAAGTTGACCTAAGCCTCATATTAGTACACACATGGGCACCTTGAGGAGGGTAGAGTGTAAATAGCATTTCAATTGCATTGGACTTCTTGATGATATCAGAGTATTTTGCATGGTCTTCTGTAAAAAAAAAGAACATTAAGTTGTTTTTAATTTTAGACATTTTTACAAAATTTCTAATGTGTTTCTTTTAAGGGATGTAAACTTAAAACTACTGAATAATTTGAATGCTAATGGTTATGCTGACAACATAGTTTTCTTTAGCCAAAAGTACTTCACGAAAAATCTTACCATTCAGATAATTCATAGCAAAAATTAAGGAGTAAGCGCTTGCTAGTAGAATCTTCAAACACTATCAGTTTAAAGCACTGTTGTTAATAGCTGTAGAAAAAAGTAAGATAACCAACAGCATTCACATTATACATACTCTAACGTAATCATATTTTTTTAATTGTCATTAAACAATGAAATCAGAATAATCTGACAAAAATGTTGATTAAATGAAGAGTTCCATAAACTGGAACTACTGAAAGAATACATATTCTTAGGCTATGGTCTCTAAGAAAGTATAATAACATCTATACAAATATTTATATAGCACTTACTATATGCAAGAAATGGTCCCAAGTGCTTTTGAATATTAACACACTTAATTTTCATAACACATCTGTAAGGTAGATACTGTTGTTATCATCATTTTACATGAGGAATTGGAGGCCCAAAGAAATTAAATAACTTGCCTAAATCTTATAGTCTGTAAATGATGCAATTAGGATTTGGATTATCTGAGGAGAAGCTCTTATTTGAAAACAAATATTTGTCAAGTGAACATGACCTGCATTAACTAGTAGATGAGAAAGCTGGGATTAAAAAATAATTTGAATTGTAGAGTGAAAAATCTTTGGTTATGGCCCTTGGGCCTGCAGTTTGTGTTTTCAGTTTTTGGTTGATAAGCCAATGTCCTAAAATTTAATAAGGCAGTCTCCTGAGCAATTAATTCAAAGTGACTCTATCTAGAAACATTTCAAAGAAAAGAGAGATACTGATGTAAATCTTCATTTATAATCCTGTTACATTGTCTATCTTTTTCTTCCTACCTATCTACCTTCCTTCCTTTTTTTCCCCTTTATTGTTTCAAATATCATATTTTGTGGTACAGTAAGTATAAGGCAGTACAACATAATGATTAAATGATTAAGAAAGCAGATTTGTTGGTGGGTAGTATCCATCTATTGCCTCACCCTAAATCCACCCTTCATTGTCCTATTTGTGAGACTAGAATATTTCTCCCTTGCCATGTGGGAAAATTTTAAGCATCCTTCATAGAGGGTAAGGTAGGAAACTAGAGGACAAAGAGGCTCTTCCTGGTTCTGGGGGCTTTTCTCTGATAGCTCCTACCGTGCATAGTGACCAGCAGTGCAGGGCACCTTCCGGGCCATGTTGCTTGGCACCCCACAGGGCTCCCCTGACTCACACACTGGGAGCTTGCTAGCATGTTCCGTGAGGCACCACCTTCCCTTGAATGGGTTCCACACTGAGACACCTCCCTATGGGAAGTTTCCCCAGAACCCCAGAGAGTGGCTTCCCTGGGAGTTCCACTAGCATGCTACCTCAGCAAACGTCTCTGCCACTCACTGGGTCACAGCTGTGTCCTCTCCAAGAAGAGCTGGATCCCAGGGTAAAGGGAGAGGGTAAGGGGCACTCTTTAAAATTTGTTCTTTCCTTAAGTGCTCTGCCTCAGACTGAGGGTTAGCGCCACTCCTTATACCTGCCCTTCTCAATTATTTAGGGTTTTTTTACCCTTAGTAGCCAATCTTATTTAATCACTATCATAGTTAATAATTCTTTATATTAATCTTTTCCTGCTCAAATCACCATGTAGTTTTAGCTTCTAACTGGACCCTGACTGATACAAACATACCTGGTTTTTAATTCTTGAACCACTATTAACAAGCTATGAAATATTAGATGAGTCACGTTTATCTCCTGGTGATAATACTGACATCATAGGGTTATTGTCAGGATTAAGTGATATAAGAGATATATAAAAATTTATAGCACCATGTCTGTAAGTACTACATGAGTGTGTTAGTTTTAGTTTTCATCTAGTATTATTCCAACACTAATAAAAACCATGAGAGAGCCAGAAAATAAAGTTATTGCATCTTTCAATTGTAAACATCTTAGGGAATTTTCTGCCTCTTTTTAAAAAGAAAAGTTCAAAATTATTCCCCTCTAACTAAAAACAGCAGACATCTTCATATGTGCTCAGATATGCAAACAGTTATTAGATATATCTCACTTAAATAATTCTAAATCCTTTCTCATCTGTCAACAGAAGAAAGGAAGCCAGAACGATTACAGAGCAGTGCTAAAGAGTCAACCCTGCTTTACTTTTTCACTCTGATCATACTTCTTCAAGAAGTTGAGCAGGGGAGATCCTCAGGCAGTAGAGGTCTCTTCAAGTTGTGAAGGAGACAGCATTTTGTGAAGGAGGATGAATTGTGAAGGAGGATGCAGCATTAATTACATTATGAGAAATCATAGAGTGAAATTAAATACAATCCTGAAGTTTTCCATCACACACAAAGTGAGGAAACAAAATAGATCAGAGTTTCTCTCTTCGAAACCATAAAGAAAAAAAAATAAAGTAGAAAAATCTAGCAATAATAGCAGCCTTTTTAGTGTGAAGGACCAAATTACACTTAGATTTCTCTCCTCTTCAAGATTTATATCTTTCTAATTCCTTTAGCTTAAACAAGATGTTTAGTAATGTTATTTAATAGGGCTATGCTTATTAGTTTTAATAAAGCATTTTATTTTCCATAAAGGCAAATGTTTTCATTTGGGGAAAAATAAAATGCCTACACTAAAATCTAAGCAGTGGTGAATGTAGACCTGCCACTTTCTCTTCCTGGCTTATCCTCATTGAAGACTTAAGTAGAAACACATGAAGTCTGTGGAATGTTGAACTTGCCATGACAATGTGATATCATGATAGCTATAGTATCAGACATACATTCAAGGTTTTCAGCTCAGAATCTTCCTAATGCCACCATTTGCCATCAGGTAATCCAAATGGAGCCTTAGAACTTATATAAACAAGGCATAATGACTTTGGAATAATTGTACCTCCTTTCATAATATCAAAGTTGATTACAAGTAAGCATTTTTCATTTTAGAAGACATATGGCTTGTAAAACATGTCCTCTTCTTTTTGTTTTATTACACATGTCATCCCAAGATAAAAACAGGAATTTAATTTTTGTTGCTGATATTGATAACATGTTATTTATAGAGCACCTTCCTTTTAATATACTGCTAAGTCGCTAAGTCAATATTGCCACATTACATTTAGATGTAATAATACAGTTCTCAGAACTCAAAAGAATAAGAGCTCTTCCTTACGCCTTCTTCCCTAGCCATATACATAGTAAAACTCTGAAGATCTTAGATGTATGTGTCTAGGTCTGGCAAAAGCCCACACAATATTTCCATAAATCTCTATTGCTCCCAGGTCCCCAAGTAATTAATTATCTTCATTAGAGGTAGCAGCAGTGGTTGAGAGCAGAGGCTTTAGAGCTGACCACTGCTTGGCTGTGAACCTGGATCTGCCATTTCTGAGCTGTGTGACCTGAAGCAAGTTAGCTAACCTCTTTCCAGCTCAGTATCATAGTAAAACTGTTCACATAATAGTGTTGTCATGAGTGGATATAAAGTCTTTAGAAGAACACCTAGTCTATGGCCAGCATTATTTAAGTGTTATTACTATTATTATCATGCTCTTCATTTAACAGATGCTGGTACAGCCTCTATCTTATTTAGATAATGAGGGCAGTTTCCTGTCTTGTCCCCCATCTTACTTGTCTTCTGGATGGGTGGGTGGAAAAGTGGACAGTCATCCTGAAGTCATTGCTCTTTCTGGTCACTTCTACACTATTTTGGATATTCTAAGGGTAAGTGGTTCCTGTTGTATACTGATCAGAAGTTTTGTGTTAATTAGTGCTTGTGAGCTACTAATTGATGTTATGGTGGTCTTCCTTGTTGCTATTATTAGCGTATTTTGTTGAATCTAAGACATTATAGATGTTGATGACCCCATTAGTTTTCACACCACTAAGAAATATAAAAGGCTGGAAATTTAACTAGGGCATACCATTGATTATAAGATATAGCTCAATTTTAGAGACATTAAAATACGAAAATATACATCTTAGCGTTAAGAAAATATGGCAAAATCATGATATCCAGCTGCCTAATTGACAACTCCACTTGGCTAACAAATAGGCACTAATGTCTGTCCTGTTCTAGGATTCCCTGTCTCAGTAAATAGCCCCTATTTAATGGCACAACCTAGAAAATTAGGAGATCTCCTTGACACCGCACTACCCACTGCCACCCTCCTAGAAAAACTATCATCTATTTTTATACAAACACTTTTGCCTCCTAAACAGTCTTCTTGTCCCTTTTGATCTTGCCTCTAAACAGCAGCCAGAATAATATTTTTTAAACTATTTTTAATACATTTTCCTATTCAACAGTTCCCTAGTTCATACATTTTCCTATTCAACGGTTCCCTAGTTCATACATTTTCCTATTCAATGGCTTCCTGATGCTCTTAAAATAATACCAAGTCCTTACTATGTCCTGAAAGATTTTGAACATTCTGGCCCCTGCCTCCTCCTCCATCTCTACTCTAGCAACCTTGGCTTTCTTTCAGTTTCAGAATCACACCTTGCATCCTCCTATTTCAGAAGCTTTGCAGAAGATGTTCTGTATAGCTGGTATGTTCTCCTACCAAACCCTTTCCTCCGTTGCCTCATCAATGTCTACAGCACTTTCATGTCTCTTCTCAAAGTGTCCTCTGACTCTCACCAACTAGATCAAGCTTTCACATTATATCATCTCAGAGTTATTGTTCTCTGTACTTTTGCTCCATTACACTTACTGAAGTTTGCAATTATATTATTCCTATCATTACTCGAGATCTGCCTCCTTCACAAAACTATCAGTTACAGGCAGACAAGGTCCATGATTGTTTGCTAACCATTGAATCTCTTAGCACCTAGCCCTGTGCCTGATACTGGGAAAGGGTCAATAAAAGGCTTTTTAATTAACAAATAAATACAACAATAATTAATAGTATTCATTGGGAGCTTAGTATATAGCAGGCAGTGTGCTAAACAGGTTATGTACATTAGCTAAATTAATCCTAAAATCACATATGTGTGACTTGCTGACAATCCTATGAGTTCAATACTAGCATACTCATAACATAGCTCAAGACACTGAGGCATATAGAGGTTAAAGAGCATTTTCATGGCCTCACAGTAAGTGGTGAGGCCAGGATCTAATCTTAATTCTAACTTCAAAGTCGGTCCTTTCAACGAGGATGCCATATCATTTTAAACACACTGTTCCTGGTATCATGGAACTGTAAGCGCCTTCAGGCGTTGCTAGTTGTCTGGTGGCCTCTCCCTTTGAAGCTTTCTTCCAATCTCTCTAAATCCTTTAGCTGTCCCTGCATAGTCAGCACTATGGTTTCTCTCACAAGAGCTCATAGCTCTTTCCAGATGGTTTTCTGATGTTAGTCTTCTCCACAAGAATTTATTTTATACAGACTATTGACAACCCCGCAGGTCAAAACCACAGTTCATCAACTGATTATAACACTCTTAGTTTGCTAAGGATGGAAGCCAGAATAAAACCCCACAGTGGGACCTCCTTAGACACCTATAGTTATCTCCTGCCTCTCAGATAAGCAAGGCTCACTATGCTTAATATTCAGAATAGGTAGTGAGTGTTCAGAGGACCCAAAGATGCCCGTCCCTCCCTCTCCCGCACAGGTCGATTGTATTATTGAGGTCTTACTGCTTCCCTACTGCAGAGCCTGAATTTGAATACTTAAGGCAGGGGTCCCCAGACTTGTACTTCAAGAATCACAGGGATTTTAAAAAACATTATAACTGGAATCATACTAAAGACATACTTTTGTCTGTTAAATATTTTGGCTCCATGGTTATTTTAACGTTATTTTATGGTTTTAAAAGCATTACAGGAGGAGGAGCTTCAAGATGGTGGAAGAGTAAGATGCGGAGATCACCTTCCTCCCCACAAATACATCAGAAATACGTCTACATGTGGAACAACTCCTACAGAACACCTACTGAACGCTGGCAGAAGACCTCAGACCTCCCAAAAGGCAAGAAACTCCCTATGTAACTGGGTAGGGCAAAAGAAAAAAGAAAAAACAGACAAAAGAATAGGGACGGGACCTGCACCAGTGGGAGGCAGCTGTGAAGCAGACAAGGTTTCCACACACTAGGAAGGCCCTTCGCGGGCGGAGACTGCGGGGGGCAAAGGGGGGAAGCTTCGGAGCCACGGAGGAGAGCGCAGCCACAGGGGTGTGGAGGGCAAAGCGGAGAGATTCCCACACAGAGGCTCGGCGCTGAGCAGCACTCACCAGCCCGAGAGGATTGTCTGCTCACCCGCCAGGGCGGGCGGGGGTTGGGAGCTGAGGCTCGGGCTTCGGTTGGATCACAGGGAGAGGACTGGGGTTGGCGGCGTGAACACAGCCTGAAGGGGGCTAGTGCACCACGGCTAGCCGGGAGGCAGTCCGGGAAAAGGTCTGGAGCTGCTGAACAGGCAAGAGACTTTTTCTTGCCTCTTTGTTTCCTGGTGCGCGAGGAGAGGGGATTAAGAGCGCCGCTTAAAGGAGCTCCACAGACGGGCACGAGCCGTGGCTATCAGCACGGACCCCAGAGATGGGCATGAGACACTAAGGCTGCTGCTGAAGCCACCAAGAAGCTTGTGTGCGAGCACAGGTCACTCTCCACACCGCCCCTCCCGGAAGCCTGTGCAGCCCGCCACTGCCAGGGTCCCGTGATCTGGGGACAACTTCCCCGGGAGAACGCACGGCGCGCCTCAGGCTGGTGCAACGTCATGCTGGCCTCTGCCGCTGCAGGCTCGCCCCACATCCGTACTCCTCCCTCCTCCCAGCCTGAGTGAGCCAGAGCCCCCAAAGCAGCTGCTCCTTTAACCCCGTCCTGTCTGAGCGAAGAACAGACACCCTCAGGCAACCTACATGCAGAGGTGTGGCCAATCCAAAGCTGAACGCCAGGAGCTGTGCGAACAAAGAAGAGAAAGAGAAATTTCTCCCAGCAGCCTCAGGAGCAGAGGATTAAATCTCCACAATCAACTTGATGTACCCTGCATCTGTGGAATACCTGAATAGACAATGAATCATCTCAAATAGAGGAGGTGGACGTTGGGAGCAACAATATATATATATATATTTCCCTTTTTCTCTTTTTGTGAGTGTGTATGTGTATGCTTCTGTGTGTGACTTTGTCTGTATAGCTTTGCTTTTATCATTTCTCCTAGGGTTCTGTCTCTCCGTTGTTGTTTTTTTTTTTTTTAGTATAGCTTTTAGCACTCGTTATCATTGGTGGATTTGTTTTTTGGTTTGGTTGCTCTCTTCTTTCTTTTTTTTTATTATTACTTTAAAAAAAATTTAATAATTATTTTTTATTTTAATAAATTTATTTTATTTTATTTTACTTTATTTTATTTTATCTTCTTCTTTCTTTCTTTCTTTTTTTTCTCCCTTTTATTCTGAGCCATGTTATGAGAGGCTCTTGGTGCTCCAGCCAGGCATCAGGGCTGGGCCTCTGAGGTGGGAGAGCCACATTCAGGACACTGGTCCACAAGAGACCTCCCAGCTCCATGTAACGTCAAACGGCAAAAATCTCCCAGAGATCTCCATCTCAATGACAAGACCCAGCTCCACTCAACGACCAGAAAGCTACAGTGCTGGACACCTTTTGCCAAACAACTAGCAAGACAGGAACACAACCCCATCCATTAGCAGAGAGGCTGCCTAAAATCATAATAAAGCCACAGGCACCTCAAAACACACCACCAGACACAGACCTGCCCACCAGAAAGACAAGATCCAGCCTCATCCACCAGAACACAGGCACCAGTCCCCTCCACCAGGAAGCCTACACAACCCACTGAACCAACCTTAGCCACTGCAGACAGATACCAAAAACAACGGGAACTACAAAACTGCAGCCTGTGAAAAAGAGACCCTAAACACAGTAAGTTAAGCAAAATGAGAAGACAGAGAAACACACAGCAGATGAAGGAGCAAGGTAGAAACCCACCAAACCTAACAAATGAAGAGGAAATAGGCAGTCTTCCTGAAAAAGAATTCAGAATAATGATAGTAAAGATGATCCAAAATCTTGGAAATAGAATGGAGAAAATACAAGAAACGTTTAACAAGGATGTAGAAGAACTAAAGAGCAAAGAAACAGTCATGAACACCACAATAAATAAAATTAAAAATTCTCTAGAACGGATCAATAGTAGAATAACTGAGGCAGAAAAATGGATAAGTCACCTGGAAGATAAAATAGTGGAAATAACAGAGCAGAATAAAGAAAAAGGAATGAAAAGAATCAAAGACAGTCTCAGAGACCTCTGGAACAACATTAAACACACCAACATTTGAATGATAGGGGCCCCAGAAGAAGAAGAGAAAAAGAAAGGGATTGAGAAAATATTTGAAGAGATTCTAGTTGAAAACTTCCCTAATATGGGAAAGGAAATAGTTAATCAAGTCCAGGAAGCGCAGAGAGTCCCATACAGGATAAATCCAAGGAGAAACACACTAAGACACATATTAATCAAACGATCAAAAATTAAATACAAAGAAAAAATATTAAAAGCAGCGAGGGTAAAACAACATATAACACACAAGGGAATCCCCATAAGGTTAAGAGCTGAACTTTCAGCAGAAACTCTGCAAGCCAGAAGGGAGTGGCAGGACATATTTTAAGTGATGAAGGAGAAAAACCTACAACCAAGATTACTCTAACAAGCAAGGATATCATTCAGATTTGACAGAGAAATTAAAACCTTTACAGACAAGCAAAAGCTAAGAGAATTCAGCACCACCAAACCAGCTTTACAACAAATGTTAAAGGAACTTCTCTAGGCAGGAAACACAAGAGAAGGAAAAGACCTACAATAACAAGCCCAAAACAATAAGAAAATGGTTATAGGAACATACATATCGATAATTACCTTAAATGTAAATGGATTAAATGCTCCAACCAAAAGACATAGACTGGCTGAATGGATACAAAAACAAGGCCCATATATATGCTGTCTACAAGAGATCCACTTCAGACCTAGGGACACATACAGACTGAAAGTGAGGGGATGGAAAAAGATATTCCATGCAAATGGAAATCAAAAGAAAACTGGACTAGCAATTTTCATATCAGACAAAATAGACTTTAAAACAAAGACTATTTATTACAAGAGACAAAGAAGGACACTACATAATGATCAGGGGATCGATCCAAGAAGAAGATATAACAATTGTAAATATTTATGCACCCAACATAGGAGCACCTCAATACATAAGGCAGATACTAACAGCCATAACAGAGGAAATCGACAGTAACACAATCATAGTAGGGGACTTTAACACCCCACTTTCACCAATGGACAGATCATCCAAAATGAAAGTAAATAAGGAAACACAAACTTTAAATGATACATTAAACAAGATGGAATTAATTGATATTTATAGGACATTCCATCCAAAAAAAACAGAATACACTTTCTTTTCAAGTGCTCATGGAACATTCTCCAGGATAGATCATATCTTGGGTCACAAATCAAGCCTTGGTAAATTTAAGAAAATTGAAATCATATCAAGGATCTTTTCCGACCACAATGCTATGAGACTAGATATCAATTACAGGAAATAATCTGTAAAAAATACAAACACATGGAGGCTAGACAATACACTACTTAATAACCAAGAGATCTCTGAAGAAATCAAAGAGGAAATCAAAAAATACCTAGAAACAAATGACAATGAAAACACGACAACCCAAAACCTATGGGATGCAGCAAAAGCTGTTCTAAGAGAGAAGTTTATAGCAATACAATCCTACCCTAAGAAACAAGAAACATCTCAAATAAACAACCAACCTTACACCGAAAGCAATTAGAGAAAGAAGAACAAAGAAACCCCAAAGTTAGCAGAAAGAAAGAAATCATAAAGATCAGATCAGAAATAAATGAAAAAGAAATGAAGGAAACAATAGAAAAGATCAATAAAACTAAAAGCTGGTTCTTTGAGAAGATAAACAAAATTGACCTAAGTGTCCATCAACAGATGAATGGATAAAGAAGATGTGGCACATATATACAATGGAATATTACTCAGCCATAAAAAGAAACGAAATTGAGTTATTTGTAGTGAGGTGGATGGACCTAGAGTCTGTCATACAGAGTGAAGTAAGTCAGAAAGAGAAAAACAAATACTATATGCTACCACATATATATGGAACCTAAAAAAAAAAAAAAAAAAGGTCTTGAAGAACCTAGGGGCAAGACAGGAATAAAGACACTGACCTACTAGAAAATGGACTTTAGGATATGGGGATGGGGGAAGGGTAAGCTGGGACAAAGTGAGAGAGTGGCATGGACATATATACACTATCAAACGTAAAATAGATAGCTAGTTGGTAGCAGCTGCAAAGCACAGGGAGATCAGCTTGGTGCTTTGTGACCACCTAGAGGGGTGGGATAGGGAGGGAGGGAGGGAGGGAGATGCAAGAGGGAAGATATATGGAAACATATGTATATGTATAACTGATTTCTTTGTTATAAGGCAGAAACTAACACACCATTGTAAAGCAATTATACTCCAATAAAGATGTTAAAAAAAAATAACAATTTTTTAGTATAAGCATATTCTATGAAATGTTTGGGACATACTTTTACTGTGAAAAAATATTATTTCTTACTGTGTAATGAACTATATGCGTAAAGAATCTAAAAAAGAGTGGAGATATATATATAGATGTATAACTGATTCACTTTACTGTACACCTGAAACTAACACAACATTGTAAATCAACTATACTCCAATAAAAATTTTTTTTAAATATTAAAAAAATAAATAAATAAATAAAAGCATTATATGTTCATGATAGGAAATTTTGGAAACACAAAAAAGTATAAGGAATAATTATTACTCAATATTTGCCAACTCTAATCCCATGTGTGTGATTTTTTTCTCCCACATCCCCCAAGAAAGTATAATAGCACATTAGTACTAACAGGACACTTGGTGGCAGATCATTCTTAGAATTAGGAAACAGACATAAAGTTGTCAGCTTTACATTATAGGTAGGGGTGATAAAAAGAAAAAAAAAATCTATTATCGCAATTGTTCCTTTCTAAAATTATTATTAAAGGATATTTTAACACTAAAAATGCATGAGCAACACAATCTCAGTCATGTACACAGTACACAAGTAAATGTACTTTACAGAGAATGATGAG
Organism: Balaenoptera ricei; assembly: GCF_028023285.1. Classification (NCBI taxonomy): domain Eukaryota; kingdom Metazoa; phylum Chordata; class Mammalia; order Artiodactyla; family Balaenopteridae; genus Balaenoptera; species Balaenoptera ricei. The sequence continues at coordinate 32,859,306 of NC_082643.1, forward strand.
AACTTGAGCTTCTAGGATTTTTGGAAGTGTGAATTTCTTCCTAGTGGGCCTGTCCTCAAGACAAATCCCCAGCACTGACTTACTACTTAAAAAGGGCTAGTGTATAAATTGTTAAGTTCAGGACCAGTCCTAAGTGTATCAAGAGAGAGTTAGATGGCTAATAAAGCTTTACTAGTGACCCTGGGTTATTAAACCAGAATAGAAGGCCTCATTTTTGAAGTCAATGATTAAGAAGTATTTACAAGTATGGGTAAAAATAGCCTAATCCTTTCCCTTTGCCCAGTACCTGCATTATTATGTAACTAAATTTATCACCAAGGTAAAAATACACTTTATGATCTTCACATGAACAAAAAATTCACAGGCTAAAAACAATGGTGACAGATAATCAAGATTTCCTTTCATTGTGAATATTATGCATTTATTAAAATGCTAACTTAGCTCTCATGGGCCACTGACCAGACATATGAGGTTTTCAGCATGGGGTTATCAAACGGGAGTTCAAACTGGTGGTCAAATAATCTCTAACCCAGTGTAAATGACCAATTTCTAAACGTCGTACTTTTAATATATTGTCACTCTTAGAGCACTTTATGTTTTTTTGTTGCATTCATTTCCTTTGATTTGAATTAGATGAATGTCATACTTTTTTGTCATGCCATTTTTGTCTAAGCTTTCTCTATTCATCAGTAAATTTAACAGAAGAATGGCAATTTATCAGTATAAAAAATTACATATGTTATGAAAAAGGGAAAGTGAATCTAAAGCATCCCCATTCGTAAATTAATGAAACTTTCTTACATTTAATTTATCTTAAGCTGAAATATGAGATTTTAAAGATCATTGATGAAAGAGCAAAACATTAAGAATCAAAACCAAAGGGCAGGGCTTCCCTGGTGGCACAGTGGTTAAGAATCTGCCTGCCAATGCAGGGGACACGGGTTCAAGCCCTGGTCCGGGAAGATTCCACATGCCGCAGAGCAACTAAGCCCATGCGCCACAACTACTGCCTAGAGCCCGTGCTCTACGTGCCTAGAGCCCATGCTCCGTGACAAGAGAAGCCACCGCAATGAAAAGCCCATGCACTGCAACAAAGAGTAGCCCCCACTCGCCACAACTAGAGAAAGCCCGTGTGCAGCAATGAAGACCCAATGCAGCCAAAAATAAATAAATAAAATAAATAAATTAAGAAAAAAATAAAAAAACCAAAGAGCAAAATGGTTAAGAAGGCAGTTAAACAATATGCCACTGGATGATACAACCGGTAAGAATAAATGCAAGGAACATTAATCTCATATTACAATTAAATACCAACATTGTTTAATTTAAAGAAGAACAAAAATGTTCATTAACACTTGAATCAGAGTAAAGAATATAAAATAAGGACATGAATTAATTAAAAATTTGTTAAAGTATAGCAGTATTATACTAAGTGAAGTCAGATGGAGAAAGATAAATATCATATGATATCACTCATATGTGGAGTCTGATTTTAAAAAAATAAATAAATGAACTTATTTACGATACAGACTTACAGATATCGAAAACAAACATGGTTAACAAAAGGGAAACGTGGGGGCAGGGGAGGGATAAATCAGAAGCTTGGGATGAACACACACACACTGCTATATATAAGATAGATAACCAACAAGGACCTACTGTATGGCACAGGGAACTCTACTCAATATTCTGTGATAACATATATGAGAAAAGCATCTAAAAAAGAATGAATATATGTATATGTATAACTAAATCACTTTGCTGTACACCTGAAACCAACACAACGTAAATCAACTATACTCCAGTAAAATAAAAAATAAAAATTAAAAAATAGAATAGTTAAATATAGCAATAATTACTACTTTTAAATCCCCTCATTTCATGAAAAAAACGTACATATTGTAAATTCGCCAGAACGTTCTTTACTATATAATTCAAAAGGTTAAATGTGGGAACACTGTGTCATTAATACATACAAACCTTTATAAATCCAATCAAATTTCTAATATAAAATAGGAAACTAGGTGATTACAGCCACTTGATTGTTCAATAATCAAAGTACAGTTATTTCAAAAGGTTCACTTCTTCAGTGGAATAAGTATACAGAGTTCATAAATATGCTAACATTTATTTTTATTTCCATATTGATTTTTTTTTTGCCTTTTAGACTTATAAGCAAATTAAATACATTTGCAAGTGTTGTAAAGAAAGCTAAAAGACCTTTCCCTTCTTCTGTCTTCATGGAATTTAGACAAAAACACAGAACATATTAAGTCATATTAACATAAGTCACGTAGCTACATAAAACACAAATAATTTTGGTTAATAATTCTGATAAAATTATAAGGATTCCTTATGAGGGGCATTTTCTTTTATTTTAAAAGCGATGTTAATAAAAATATGTTAAAACCTATAATAAACTGCTAAAGAAAAGTTCAATGATAAATTTGCGTTTTAAAAAAAGCATCTTTGTTATTAAACAACAAAGACTAAAAGGACTTTACATCTAAGTACCCAAGAGCATACTTAAATACACATAATGAGGAACAAAGATTTAAGGTGGGAATGCAATAGGTCAAATAAAATGTAAACTGTCTCCATAGATGTCAAAAAGTATTTAATAAAAATGAAATTAAAACTCTTCATAAAGACATCTAGTAAACTAGGAAGAGAAGGATACAACTTCAAACAAGTCAATGGTACATAATAACATTAAAATTAGTGAGAAAACACCAATGTTCATTGTTATCAATATTATCTAATGTTTTAAAAGTTCTAGCTAATGCAAAAGTCAAGAAAAAGATATCTTTAATCATATCGTAAACAATAAATGTGTAATTAGAAAAAACTTCGTATCATTTTCAGGTGAAACAATTACACACATAAAACTCAAGATAAGCTGAAAATTATTATAATTTAGGAGGGTAAAATACAACTACTGATTATAAAATAAACATATAAATTAACAGTCTTTCTATATACAAGAAAAACTTGTTAGAATACATACTAGAAAAAGAAAATGATTAAAAAAATTTTTTAATCACAAACAAAACAGCTGAAAAAAGATAATAAAAGCCTGTGTGTGTGTTTGTGTGTGTGTGTCTGTGTACTAGAAGCAATGCAAACATTGTCTCATAAATGATTAGAGTATTATGATTAATTTTAAGTACTCTATTTTAAAAATATGCCCTTCATTTTTCTCTGAAGGTCTGAGTCTCAGGATAGCCAGATTAAATCCATTAACACGACTTTACTCTGACAGACTAAAGACAAATGCTCCTCTCGCCTTAGTTAAAATGTTCTCACTTTGAGAAAAATATAATAGCACAAAAAATTCTTAAAACTTAGCACAGTATCAGTTTTTATTGGACTCACCATACATAATTCAAAACATATTTCTTTTCTCTTAGTTTGGAAGAGTATTTTAATAAAGAAAGTCACCTTTCAGGGTTGGAAGCATAAAAATTCCAAATAAATATAGCTATTAAATTGTTAAATTACATTTGAATTACCCAATCCCCTTGTCTTTCTCGTCACATACTGCCATCGTTTTGGTTATTTTCCTATATGTATACATATCCTTAAGGATTGGGGGAAATTCAACTAATCTGTAGGCTATTCCTTGGTAATATGAGTTTTAAAAGGTATACTGGGGGAGGGGAGTGGAATTTGAAGTCAAAGACACAATTTAACATTGTAAGTATTACTTTCCCATATTATCTCAATCTCTGAGCAAAAAAATGCAATAATTGGCAGATGACTATAACAGGCTTAGCTCTATACCTTTATTCAACAGTGTCATCTGCATGCAAAAAATATTCTCAAAAAACCCCAAAGATTTACGTTCCCTTTTATGTGCTTAGGATTTTCTCTAAATTCTGAAGACAAAACTAATACCATGCTATTTCATACAGCAAAAATGAACTCCAAATCAGTAAGAATCTTTCCTGATGGATTTTCCAAGTGAATACCAAATACCAAGTGGTATTCACTTGGAAAATTATTTGGTATTGATTTTTTTAAACAGTTGATGCTGTCTTTTAGGACTAAACCATTCTCTAGCTTTTTGGAGTTCATTCACCAGAATAATTTAGATTTCCCAATACCAGTAAAGAGGTCTATAATTCGAGGTCTGTTTATTGATTATAGAAAAGTTAAGATTAATCTGAATTCTTTATGAAACAAGGTTGGGTACAAGCTAATTATTAAGTGGAAGAATTTACTTATTTAACAAATGTCCATTTCCTGGCTCAATTTATTTACAGGTATCAATAGGTAATAATATCCCTGGTTAAAGATGGTATAGTAAAAGCAATTTTTTTCTCTCCTCCTCTCCCAGGACACCCCAAAGAAACATGTTTAATCTATCAAAATACAAATATATTTACATCTTTAATGAAACATGAAAATTACCACAACTTCCAATAACTTTGAAGAATATGTGACAGGAACAATAAAATTCAGACCTAAGTGAGAGAATGCCTAAAACTGACACAAAACTCCTCAGTCCTCAGACAAGATACAGACATGTCTGAAAGGAAGAATCGTAGTCCTGAAAGACCCCTCCAAGGACCTGTTAAGGGGGTGACAAGACTTATGTGTGTGGATAAAACAGAGAAGAAACAAAAGATGTAACTGGGAAATCCAGTCCATGCCACACCTCAGAATGACAGCTGAGGCAGAGCTGAAGGAAGGAGATTCATGTTTGTCTCCCGCGCTAACCACATCCACTTTGTCCCAGCGTTCCCTAGTCTCTACCACTGATAGCATCAAGTCAGTCCAAAATTCCCATCAGCTCAAAAGTTCCTAAATCATTTAAACTTGGTTATGGGTGAAGCTCTCTGTATGATCCATCTTGGTGCACAATTCCTCTCTACCTATGGGCCTCTGAAACTTAAGAACAAGTTGTCTGCTCCCAAAATACAAAGGTGAAACAAGTGTAAGATAACAATTAAGACATTGCCATTCAAAAGGGAAAAAATGGAAAGAAAACATGGAGTGTTTCTGAAATCCAGCTGGAAGAACTCCATTAGATTCAAGGGCTGGAAATAAACCTCTGTGATTTTCAGCTCCATCCTCTGAATCATCTTTCCTTTTTCCTGAAGGGTAGCATGGATTTGCAGCTGAGTAGTTTTATTAGTCTCTTTCCTGCCTATACACTTTTGGGTGTCCAGCAGCCTTCTTTCATTCCATACTGTCTCTATCGCTTTTTCGTCCAAGCTGGCAATGTTCCATTGGTATAAAATTTTCAAGAATCTTGTGGTTCTCTCATATATGTTATGGAGATTCACTCCATTAGACATGAGGCTTCTCCACACATCTTTCCGGGAAAATCTCATCCCCATTCTTCTGCTTAGACGACTGAGAAGTTCAATGAGTCATGTATTTTTTTCTCTTCAGAGAACCTTTGTGTGACTGAATTCCCTTATTTCATCTTTCTGATGTATTAGCAAAAGATTGTCCAGTCACATTTTCAGCTTTTCCTCTACAGCATTTTTTCCTGATAGTGAACCTGTTAATTTTAGCATCTTTCATAGTTGGAATGAATTGAGAATTTCCCAAATCATCTAGTCTTGGTTTCTTTTTGTTTAACAGTTCTTCCCTCAATTTATCCTATTGCATTTTACTATACGCAGCAAAAAGTAACCAGGTTGCAGTCTCAACTCTGCTTGGAAAACTCTTCAGCCGAATGTTCAAGGTCATAGCTAAAACATTCTACTTCCTACATAACCGTAAGACACAATTCCACTGAGCTTTCTGCCACCATAGAACAGGGATCTCTTTTCCCCTAGTTTCCAATAACATGTTCATTTCCTTCTGAGCCCTCAGTAGCAGCAACTTTAACATCCATATTCTTACTAATAGTCTGTTTGTGATTTTGGTATTCTCTAAAGTGATTTAGGATTTCTCTACTATGTTCCTCATTTCCTTCTGAGTCTTTATTAGCAGAATCATTAGCATCCATAATTCTACTAACAGTCTGTCGAAGGCAATCCAGGCTTTTCCTATCAAGGTTCACAGTATTCTAACCTCCACCTGCTCAGTTCTACATTTTTAGATAATCTGTATCCGTCAGTGTTCAACCAGAGAAGCAGATCCAGTAAGATATATATATATATATATATATATATATATATATATATATATATATATATATATATATACATACACACACATATATACATATATATATATGTGTGTATATATATATATATATATATATATATATATATATACACACACATATATATATATAAAAAAAGAGATTTACTGTAAGGAATTGGCTTATACAATTGTATAAGTTAGGGAGTGGTTAGGTAAGTCCTAAATCTATAGAGCAGGCCATCAGGAAGGGCAGGCTGGAATTCTTGGGCAGGGACCGAAGTTACCATCCACAGGCAGCATTTCTTCCTCAGGGAAGCCTCAGCTCTTTTTTAAAGGCTTGTCAACTGATTATATCAAGCCTACCCCAATACAGATAATCTCCCTTACTTAAAATCAACCAATTATGTACTTCATCACATCTACAAAATACCTTTGCAGCAACATCTAGATTAGTGTTTGACTGAATAAGTGGGAATTGTAGCCTACTCAAGCTTACACATGACCATGACAAGCTTAATGAACTTAAGGATATAGAAAGCATCCATTAGGAACCCAAATCACTTCCAATAGATGGTAAGAGCTGGCTTCAGTTTTTCCAAAACAACTTTCAACAAAAGAAGAAAAATACTTATAAAGTTCTGAGAGAAGATGTAATCCATGAGTTTTATATGAAGCCAAGTTTAAAGATATCAAAATATATTCTCAAGAAATAAAGCACCCACAACCTCCTCCTGGAATAAAACAAAACAATAAAAGACTACACTTTGTTAAAATTAAGCCAAATAAAATTGAATCGATATAAAGAATTAAAGAATGGAGAAGCCCATGGTAAAACATGAAGGAAGGAAGGAAGGGAGGGAGGGAGGGAGGGAGGGAGGGAAGGAGGGAGGAAGGAAAATGCTAAGTATTGAACCCATGTAAATATATAGAACTACAAGGCTGAACCACTGTAGGCCTTAGAGAAACAGTACATATATTAGAAACCTTGAAAATATTTTCAAAAATCATGAGATATAATTTTAAAATTGGGAGAGGTTTTAGAGGAGAATTAAAAGGAAGTTTAAATGTGATAATTTTCTCATTATATTTGTAGGATGTCAGTAGAGAACTTTGATCAATTAGCAAAAACTTTAAGTACTATATTTAAATTTCCTTTCTTTTAAATTAAGGTATAATTGACATATGACATAATTTTAGTTTCAGGTGTACAACATAATTATTTGATATTTGTATACACTGTAGAAATAATCACCACGATAAGTCTAGTTACTCTCTGTCACCATACAAAGTTATAAAATGTGCAATGTAATACCATTGACTATAGTTGCCATGCTGTACATTACAACCCCATGACATTTATTTTATGACTGGAAGTTTGTACCTCTTGATCCCCTTCACCCATTTTGCCTAAGCCCCAACCCCTCTCCCCTCTGGTAACCACCATTCTATTCTCTACATTTATGAGTTTGGTTTTGTTGTGCTTTGTTTGTTCATATTTCATTTTTTAGATTCCACATATATGTATATTTGTATTTCTCTGTCTGACTGATTTCACTTAGCATATTTCATATTCAAGGTCCATCCATGTTGTCTCAAATGGCAAAATTTCATTCTTATTTATGGCTAAGTAGTATTCCATTGTGTGTATATATATATATATACACACAAGGCATATATATATATATATATATATGAATAAACACAGGGGTGCACATACAAATTAGTGTTTTCGTCTTCTTTGGATAAATACCCTGAGTGTAACAGCTGGATTTTACAATAGTTCTATATTTAGTTTTCTGAGGAACCTCTATACTGTTTTCCATAGTGGCTGCACCAATTTACATTCTTATCAGTTTCAGTCGGTGTGTGTCCTTACATCTGAAGTGAACCTCTTGTAGGTAGCAGATAGATTGGTGTTATATTTTTATCCATTCTGCCACTCTATGCCTTTTGATTGGAGAATTTAGGCCATTTGCATTTAAAGTAATTATAGATAGGTATGTATTACTGCCATTTTAAAAAATATTTTTGGCTATTTTGTATTTCTTTCTTCTTCTCTTGCTCTCTTCCCTTGTGGTTTGATGATTTCCTTTAGTGCTATGTTTAGATTCCATTCTCATCTTTTGTGTAACTACAGTAGGTTTTTGTTTTGTGGTTACCAAGAGGTTCACATATATCAACCTATATGTTTAACAGTCTATTTTAAGTTAAGTTGATAGCAAGTTAAGTTTGAACACATTCTAAAACTACACTTTTACCTCCTCAACATTTTATGTTTTTGATGTCACATTGTACATCTTTTTACTTGGTGTATCCCTTAACTAATTATTGTAGTTATAGTTATTTTTTACTACTTTTGTCTTTTAACCATCGTACTAGCTTTATAAGTGATTAGTTCAGTAATTTTACTATATATTTACCTTTATCAGTGAGATTTTTATATTCATATGTTTTCTTGTTTAGACTAATTAGTGCTCTTTCTTTCAGCTTAAAGCCCTTTTAACATTTCTTATAAAACTGGTTAGTGGCGGTGCATTCCTTTAACTTTTGCTTGTCTGGAAAACTCTTTCTTTCAATTCTGAATGATAACCTTGTCAGATAGAGTTTTCTTGGTTGGAATTATTTTTGCTTTTAGCATTTCCACTCCCTTCTGGCCTACAGAGTTTTTGCTAAAAAGACTGCTGATAGTCTTATGCAGGTTCCCTTGTACATAACAAGTTGTTTTTCTCTTGCTGTTTTAAAGATTCTCAAAGTTTATCTTTAAGTTTTGGCATTTTAATTATGACGTGTCTTGGTGAGGATCTCTTTGTGTTCATCTTATTTGGAACTCTCTGAGCTTCCTGGATTTGGATGTCTAGTTCATTTCCCAGGTTAGGAAAGTTTTCAGCCATTATTTCTTCAAATAAGTTTTCTGTCCCTTTTTCTATCTTTTCTCTTTTTGAGACCCCTATAATGCAATTGTTCTGCTTGATTTTGTCCCATAGGTCCCTTAAACTATCTTCACTCTTTAAAAATTCTTTTTTCTTTTTGCTGCTCTGTTTGGGTAAGTTCCATTGCTCTGTCCTTCAGATCACTGATCCATTTTTTTGCTTCATCTAGTCTGCTCTTGAAACCTTCCAGTGTATTTTTTCAGTTCAGTTATTGTATTCTTAAGCTCTGTGACTTCTGTTTGGTACTTTCTTATATTTTCTATCTCTTTGTTGAAGTTCTCTCTGTGTTCATACTTTCTTCTCCAAAGATCAATGAGCATCTTTATGACCATTACTTTTAACTCTTTTTTTCTCATTATCTTTTTAAAAATATTTTTATTTTATATTGGAGTATAGTTGATTAATAATGTTGTGTTAGTTTCAGGTGTAAAGCAAAGTGATTCAGTTATACATATATATGTATCTATTCTTTTTCAAATTCTTTTCCCATTTAGGTTATTACAGAGTATTGAGAAGAGTTCCCTGTGCTATATATACAGTAGGTCCTTGTTGGTTATCTATTTTAAATATAGCAGTGTGTACACGTCAATCCCAAACTCCCAATCTATCCCTCCCCTCCCCCTTCCCCCCAGTAACCATAAGTTCGTTCCCTAAGTCTGTGAGTCTGTTTCTGTTTTGTAAATAAGTTCGTTTGTATCATTTTTTTTTTTTTAGATTACACATATAAGTGCTATCATATGATATTTGTCTTTCTCTGATTTACTTCACTTAGTATGATAATCTCCAGGTCCATCCATGTTGCTGCAAATGGCATTTTTTCATTCTTCATAATGGCTGAGTAATATTCCAAAGCTTTTGCACAGCAAAGGAAATCATAAACAAAGTGAAAAGACAACCCACAAAATAGGAGAAAATATTTGCAAATAATGTGACCAACAAGGGATTAATCTCCAAAATTTACAAACAGCTCATGTGGCTCAATATCAAAAAAAAAAAAAAAAACCAATCAAAAAATGGGCAGAAGACATAAATAGACACTTCTCCAAAGAAGACATACAGATGGCCAAGAAGCATATGAAAAGATGCTCAACATTGCTAATTATTAGAGAAATGCAAATGCAAATCAAAACTACGAGATATCACCTCATGCCTGTCAGAATAGCCACCATCAAAAAACCTACAAACAATAAATGCTGGAGAGGGTGTGGAGAAAAGAGAGCCCTCCTACACTGTTGGTGGGAATGTAAATTGGTACAGCCACTATGGAGAACAGTATGGAGGCTCCTTAAGAAACTAAAAACAGAGCTACCATATGATCCAGCAATTCCACTTCTGGGCATATATTCAGAGAAAAACATGGTTTGAAAGGATACATGCATCCCAATGTTCATTGCAACACTGATTACAATAGCCAAGACATGGAAGCAACCTAAATGTCCATTGACAGGTGAATGGATAAAGAAGATGTGGTACATACCTACACTGGAATATTGCTTTTAACTCTTATCAGGTAAATTACTCATTTCCATTTCATTAAGGATTTTTTTCTGGGGTTTTAGCTTGTTCTTTCATTTGGAACATAGTCCACTGTTTCCTCATTTTTTCTGACTCTCTATTTGTTTCTATGTATTAAGTGAAACAGCTACCTCCCCCAGCCTTGAAGGATTGACCCAGGAAGAACAGGGTGGGGTGGAGGGGTGTTTCAGTCATCTGTGCAATGCTCTAGAGGTGGTAGCCTGCACAAAACTGTCTCCCCAGTTTTTTCAGTCCCATGGGGCCCAGAGCTAGGCATTCAAGGGGAATCCCCTGTGTGGACTGTGCACACCCACTGGCTTTGGCAGGGCCATGGGGGAGTGCCAGGCCAGGGCAAACCAACCTGTTGGCTTTGATAGGGCTTGGTGGGGTGGTGCCAGGCCAGGGAAAACCTGCCTGCTGGCTTTGGTGGGGCTGTAGGAGGGTACTGGGAAGAAGTAGGCCTGCTGGCACTGGCAAAATAAGAGTGCAAAACATCACCCAACAGAGCCTCTGTCCCTGGAGAAAGCTCCAACAGACCCCTGCCTCTCTGGCAGATGCTTTAAGATTAGCAGATTAATCTCCTACACATACGGTCTAGGCACTTTTCAAACTGCTGATTTTGCTCTGGGTCCCAGAGCAAGTGAGTCTGTGCACAAGCCATTTAATAGCAGAATTTCTATTTCTTACAGCCCTTTTGGTCTCCTGGATGTAAGCCTCATTGGTTGTCAAAGCCAGATATCTTGGGGGCTTCTCTCTGATATAGGTCTCAAGGTTTAGGGTGTGCGATGTGGGGCTCGAAACTCTTTTTTTTTTAATTTAAAACATTTTTATCTTTACCTATTTTTTTTTAATTTTATTATTTTTTTTATACAGCAGGTATATTAGTTATCTATTTTATACGTATTAGTGTATATATGTCAATCCTAATCTCCCAATTTATCCCACTGGGGCTCGAACTTCTTGATCCTCAGGGAGAAGCTCCATATTTCTGAGATCCCTCCCAATTATGGTTTGCTGCACCAGGGGTAGGGCTTTGGGGGAGACTGTATCTCTGCCTCTCCTACACATCTCAATGTGGCCCTTTTATCCTTTGTTGTGGAAGGAGATTTTCAGCTACATTTCAGGTCTTTTTCAGAGGGAATTGTTTAATATGTAGCTGTATATTTGGTGTATCCATGGGAGAATGTGAGTTCAGGAACTTCCTACACTGCCATCTTGAATTGTCCCCCCTAAATTTCCTAAAGTATTCTTTAAAAAGACCCAAAACATTGCAGAATAATTCCTGATAAAGCTAAACTCCCACTGAGTAGTATATATAGTATTTTAGCCAGACATATTGCTGCCTCTAACAATTTAGAGGTTTGGTTACCAATGAAAAGGGGAAAGACCACACACATATATATTTATGGTATCTTCACTGCATTCTCCAAATGAATTAATGGCATTTGGGAAAAAAACCTCTCATGAGATACTTTTTCTACAAATACATAAATATCATACTTTTTCTATAATATATAAATATAGAATTTTATGCTGTTTTCTAAATCTAAGTAAATATCAATCCAGTTATCTAATAATTGTATTTGGCAGAAAAGTGATGTTTAATGATATATTTCTTACATTTGAGATTGGGTAAGCTGCAAAATTCCAGCGTTTTGTGCATATCGTTTCTTGGAAATATAAGACAACTTGGGTTATTTCCCCTTGGGTTTTTTCCAAAAGAGCAAGATTAATTGCTGGAATAAAGATAGGCTTACATAATTTATAAATGTGTATGTGGTCCACTGTGCTGTATTTAATTTCTTTCGTGTGATAACAAGCTTAAAGGATAAATTAGAGTCCTGCTATCTCTCTATTTTAATGGGGCTTTAAAGAAGATTTTATATAAAAAATTAAATGTAAATTAAAGAAAAACAGATTAGCAGGGACTAAGATCAAATGGATTGGCAGAAATAATAAACAGATTGTTTCTAGTGTTCCATGGCAAATTGACAGCAGATATTAGTTAAATTGATAACAAATATGAGCCTAACATATTGTATTGTCTTGAGAAAAAGGGGAAAACGTTAACATAATGTAGTTCAGAAAATGCATTGAGATAATCTTCAGAAATCGTACAAAGAAGAAAAGATAGATGACTATGACTACATTAAAATTAAAAACTACTGGACCACTTTTCCCCTTAATCTTCACTTCCTTTTGGGTTGAAAAACCCTTTATAAGCACAACCTGATAACATGATATATAATACAGTGTGATTTTATCAGTCACAATGTTCTTTTTTTTTTTTTTTTTTTTTTTTAAATTAATTATTTATTTATTTATTTTATTTTTGGCTTGTGTTGGGTCTCCGTTTCTGTGCAAGGGCCTTCTCCAGTTGCGGCAAGCGGGGGCCACTCTTCATCGCGGTGCGCGGGCCTCTCACTATTGCGGCCTCTCGTTGCAGAGCACAGGCTCCAGACGCGCAGGCTCAGTAGTTGTGGCTCACGGGCCCAGCCGCTCCGCGGCACGTGGGATCCTCCCAGACCAGGGCCCGAACCCGCGTCCCCCGCATCGGCAGACAGACTCCCAACCACTGCGCCACCAGGGAAGCCCACAATGTTCTTTTTTTACCGTTAACCCTGAAGCACAGTCAGGAGATTTTGTTGACAACCAGCTCCTTCTTATGAACAGTATAACCTGTAGACAGGCCTTTGGGTGCACTTTTTTCTGCACTTCAGTGCAGTCTTCTTCTTGGCTCAAAAATTAGCATTAACTAGATATAACTGACTGAGAGAATGGTGGCTAAATGGTCAGCCTGGCTGTCAATGTAAGGTAAATCTCTATTCCTGCAAAAGCTCAGGTAACTATGGGTATGTCTGTGTTTAGATATGTGTATTTATATAAATGCCTGAGTTAGGACATGGAATATGTATAAAGTTATTTCTAATTTACATTATCAAGCTTTTTAGTATGTATACATTTGATACTCCAGGTATCAAATTTCAAAATTAGAATTAAAATCAATACATTAAACCAGCCAACTGGTGGTTAAAAATATGACTGTAATAAAAGAAAATAGGATAAATTATACAGCCTAACTTTTGGGTTAAAACGATAAGTTGCAGGGACCTGATTTAACAGTGCTGTTAAATGTTGCCTGTGCTTAGGGTAATTGTTATCATCACTGGGTAGTAACATAAAACTTTCGTTAGTTCAAAATTTTTATCTGTATTGCTACTCTCTGTATCCCTTCATAACAGACTAACAGCTATTTCTCTGATGATTTACCCTAAAATCTGGGATCTTGATTCAAATTTTTAAAGGAAGGTTTCTGTTTCAAGCAGCATCAACATGTTTTATTCAGGCTATCAGTTGGAAATAAAAAGGGAATATCTTTATTTTTTCTTCTGAGAAATACAGCTGCCCATTCATTTGGGCTGTCATGTGATCTGCTACTGATCTGGTTTAAAAACATGTTTCCCCCTACACTCACCTGAGACTTAGATCATTGTTCCAAACTAAAGAATATTTTCTATATATTCTTCCATAGTGTTGGCATGAGTGCACCCCCCCCTCCAAAAATTTTGACCTGATTTTATCTAACTTTCAGAGAAATCACCAAGGACTAAAAAAATTTGAAAATTATTATATTCTGACATGTAATATTTTAGATAAAATTATGTTACTGAATTAAAATACTAAAAATATAGTTTAAAGATTTTTTTTTCTTTTATTAGTTGTCACGAGAAATTTGGCATGGGCCATTCATGTTATCTTATCTGGTGACTCTTATGATCCCTAAGATGTATTTATAAGAAAGCTGTCTTTAAAGAGGATTTCATTTTTGTGCAGTTAAATACAATGGATTCTTTGTGTCAAGCTAACTGGCCCATGAAATAACTGAATCTATATTGCTAGGTCTTTCTAATATGCTCCATTCAAAGGAGCTAGCTGGCTCAAATATAAATAATACTTAAACTTTTAAACAATAATAAAAATATGTGGGAAAATATATTTGCTTTTTAAAAAAGTGTTTAAGATGCAAAGTGTCATTTTACTGGACAGCAAATTGCACAGGCATGGGGGAAAACTTGAGAAGTTATTATAGCTAACCGAAAACAGAATTTTTTACATGACACCAAGACCTTAATTTTAATAGTCTCTGGAAGTAGTTGAAGAAGATAATGGGTCTTACACTTATTCATTAACTTTACAGCTATAGATTTCATGTTAAAAGTTCAAATTAGAGACATTATGCATTCTTCTAAATTGTACATATAAACGTATTTCCATGAAGCGTTCATTTTAGTAGAACATTTCATTAGAGAAATTTAGGGCAAATATGCTGTTTTAAATTCTCTGAAAATAAAGCCAGGATAATCAGTTATAATTCCTTATAATCAGAATTATGAAGCTTGAGGATGGTTTATATTTTAAAATTTATTAAGTGAAATTCAAATGCTGCCAAAATGTTAAATCCCCAAACCAAAACGTTTATCGTTAACATAGCCAAAATCTAAAATCATTCATTTATTTATTGAGTAATTATTATATGCTAGACACTGTTAGATATTAATGATAAAAAGTGAGCAAAGTGGCACTTTCCTCCTTGAATCTGGTCTATTTGGATATGAGATAGATAATAAGAAAGTAAATCAACAAATATATACATACAAATTATTATTCATGTAACAAAGGAAAAAGACACATGAAAGAAAATAATATGGTGAGTGGTAGAAGGAGATTGAGTCACTTTAGCTAGGTTTTAAAGAAACTGCTTTATAATAATTGAAAGTATATTTATAGAAATAGAATTATCAAATATCAATAAGGTAAAATTCAAAATGTCTGTCATCCAATAAAAAATATTAGGCATGCAAAGAAGCAACCCATAATGAGGAGAAAAATCAATCAACCTAAACAGACACAAATAACTTAGATGATAGAATTAATAGACAGTTCCATGAACTGGCAACTATTTATGTAGCATTTACATTGTATTTACAACTATTTACATAGCATTTACTTTGTATTAGGTATCATAAGTAATCTGCAGATGATTTAAAGTATACAGGAGGATGTGTGCAGGTTATATACAAATACTATGTCATTTTATGTAAGGGACTTGAGCATCCTCGGATTTGGTATCTGCAGAGGGTTCTGGAATCAATCCCCCAAGGATATTGAGGGAAGACTGTACTTTCCTCTTAAAGTCAGGAAGAAAGCAAGCATAAACATTCTTACCACTTCTTTTTAACACACTCGTGGTTTTAGTTAGTGTAAAAAGCTCAGAAAAATAAATAAATAAAAGTCATCTATCTTTGGAAGGAAGCGGTAAAATTGTCTTTATTCACAGGCTACATGCCTGTCTATGCAAAAAATTCTATGGAATCTACAAAAAGCTACTAGAACCAATAAGTAAGTTTAGCCAGCTTGCAGATTACAAGACCAATGTAAAAAATCAATTGTGTTTTTATATGCATGTAACAAAAAAATCTGATTAGATATTAAAAATTGGATCATAATATACAAAGTATGTAAAGATAAATTAGATAGAATATATGTAAGACTTGAACACTGAAAGCTACAAACATTGCTGAGAGAAATTAAAGAAAACCTAAACAAATTGACAGATATATCATAGTTAAAGATCAGAAGACTCAATATTGTTAAGATGTCAATTCTCCCCAAATTGATCTATTGATTCAATGCAATACCAATCAGAGTCCTAATAGGACCTTTTTTTTGCAGAAATCGACAAGATGATTCTAAAATTCATATGGAAATGCAAAGTACATAAAATAGCCAAAGCAATTTTGAAAAAAGAAGAAGAAAGTTGGAAGGTTTATACCACATAATTTTAAGGCTTATTATAAAGTTACAGTATTCAATATAGTGTTGTATTTACATAAAGATATACAAATATGATCAATAGAATGGAACAGAGTCCAGAAATAGACCCAGTTATATATGGTCAAGTTGATATTTGACAAAGATACAAAGTCAGTTTAGTTTAGGAAAGACGGTCTTTTCAATAAATGTCAAAACATCAAGCTTTGAGTTCATTTAAATATGTGCAGTTTATTATATGTCAACTAGGTTTCAATAAAGCTGTTCAACAACTTAAATGAAATGGATTATTTTCTAGAAAAGTTTAATTTGGAAAAAAACTAGAAACTAAGTTTTAAAAGAGAAAGGGTAGGTAGAAAAGCTTTAAAGAAATAGGAAATGGGATGTAATCAACTGGAAGTAAAAGACCCAGGTGGCTACATCATAGAGACTGTGGGAGAAGATTAGTGATGAGATTGGAAAGACAGGCAAGGCCTAGAAAACATCTACCCTTGTAGACAACAATTAATAATTGTTATACATATAATGGAAGGCCATAATAGGGTTTTATTCTGGGTAATGCTATGATTTAATTTACATATTTAATAGACCACTCTGATTCCAATGTGCTGAAAAGCAATAGTGTAAGGATAGAGATTGGCTAAGAGGCTACTTGCAGTAATCCAGGCACAAAACAAGGGGCTTTGTAAAAAGGGGGCAGAGAGGGACAATCCAAAAATGACTTTTAAGAACAATCCCATTTACAATAGCATAAAAAAGAAAATAATTAAAAATAAAATTAATCACAGAAATGCAAGACTTGTATACTAAGCACTGCAAAAGATGAATTTGGATGCCTACCTCACACCATACACAAAAATTAACTCAAAATGGATCACAGACTTAAATATAAGCATTAAACTGTAAAACTACCTAGAGGGAAACATAGGAATTCATAATCTTGGATTAGGCAATGGTTTCTGAGATAACAATATCAAAAAGACAGGAACAAAAGAAAAAAAGATAAATTGGACTTCAAAAAAATGAAAAACTTTGGCTTCAAAGGACACTATCAAGGAAACGAAAAGACAACCCACATACCGGGAGGAAATATCTGCAAATCTTATTTGTGATAATGCACTTGTATCCGGAATATGTAAGGAACTCTTATAACTCGATGATAAAAAGACAACCCAACTTTTAAAGTGGGAAAATTATCCGAATAGATTTTTCTCCAGAGAAGATATACAAGAGGTCAATAGCACACAGATAGATGAACACATGATTGGTCTTCAGGGAAATGTAAATCAAAATTACAGTGGGATACCACTTCACACCTAATAGAATGACAATAATCAGAAAGACAGACAGTAAGAGGTGTCAACAAGGATTATGGAGAAGTTAGAACCGTCAAACTTTATTGATGAGACTGTAAAATGATGCAGCCACTTTGGAAAAGAGTTTGGCAGTTCCTCAAAATGCTAAAAATAGAATTATCATATGACCCAGAAATTTTACTCATAGGGATCTACCCACTAGCAATGAAAACATATGTCCACACAAAAACTTGTACATAATTGTTTATCACAGCATTACTAAGAATAGCACCAAAGTGGATACGACCTAAACATCCATCAACTGATCAATGAGTAAACAAAATGCTGCTTATCCATTCAGTGAAAACTATTTGGTAATAAAAAAAGAATAAATACTGATACATACTACAACATGGATGAACTTCTAAATAAGTGAAGAAAGTCACTTATGAAATACCACATATAGTGTGATTCCATTTCTGTAAAATATCTAGTATAGGTACATCCATAAAGGCAGAAAGTAGATTAGTGGTTGCCTAAGGCTGGGGACTGGGTGCAGATAGCAGCCAAGCAGGGGATGAGGAGTGACTGCTATGGATACAAGATTTCTTTTGGAGATGATTAAAATGTTCTAAAATTAGATTATGGTGATGATTGCACAACTCTATGAATATGCTAGAAACCACTGAATTATACACTTTAAAAGGATGAATTTTCTAATATGTAAATTATATTTCAATGAAGCTGTTCATGAAAAACAGGAAAGAGAAAAAATTACTTCAGATACAATACACATAAATTAAAAACAATATTTGGTAATGGATTATATGTGGGGGTTAAGAAAGAAAGAGGAATCAAGTGTAACTCCTGGCAAAATTATTAACTCATTAGTGATACTGTCAAGTAGTTAGTCAGATGTACTAATCAGAAACTGAGAGGACAGGACTGGGCTGTATTTATAAATATAAGTTGGCTCTCTCTCTCTCTCTCGCTCTGTATCTGTGTTTATATATACACATATATATTTGTAAATATAAATATTATAAAGTTATATAACTATATAAATATTACATATAATTATGTAGCATATAAGTATATGTATACAACATATATTTATATAAAATATATAAATAAAACAATTATCCATGAAATTAGTTACATTAGTTACATTAGTTCACTAAACAGTGAAATCTGTTTAGACTGCGAGATGTGTAGTTCCCTTGGTCTGGAATCCTCTTTACCATTATCTTCAAGTTACAGTGCCCACTTGACTAGAAAATAGAGACCATGCATATCTTGCTCTATGTTGTAGAGCAAATACCAAGTTCACACCTGGATTTAATAAACATTTGTTTAATGCCTTAATGAATAAATGACTTTAGTTTTATTAAAGCTATCAGTAAAGAAAAGTAATGAAGTAGATTAACATTTAAAGTTTCCTATAAGCCCAGTGGTGTCCGAGGCATTGCCACACATGAGATTTCATGGATCACAGAGATTTTATGTTTCTGTTCTAATTCTCATTTAGAGATTTTTTTAAAGGCTCAGAGAGGTTAAATTTGCCTAATGTTCCACAACTCTAAATGAGGTCACTGTTGTTCCAAACTCAGATTTGTCTGATTTCAATTCTTTTCCTTATTCCACAATAAAAAGAATACCAATCTTTTTTTCTTTCTGTCTTAAAATTGGTACAGTTCTTCCATATCTCACTTACTTATAACTAGAGTTATGAGAAAACATTGAGAAACTTTCTCTGCTCTTGGATTGCATTACAATTAGGACTTTCCGGAAAAGCAGTGTTCTATTTGTCCACAAATAGATATGCATTAGCCCTGGAAATCTTCTCTTTATCTTCTCTAGTCTCCTGTGAGTTCCTCTGGTCACTAGCATTAGAAGCACAAAGGCAGAGTGATATAAATATGCCCTGTAATAGAAAGGATAAACTGAACACTGTGTTCTCTTTGAATATGCATTTCCAGAACAGGCTTTAGCAAAGGCTCATTAACCCTGGCATAGTTGATTTTTTTAATTTATAATAAATATGAGGAAATCCAAAACAAGGCCATGGGAAAACATTACTTGTTTTTTTGCTATTAGTGTGACAAATGAAAAAAGACATATCAGAGTTTGGCTGGGTGAAAAAAACAAAAAAGATAGAAAAGCATGATCAAAATTGTGTAACAATAAAATGAAAAAAAGATTTGGAAAAAGTGTACCATGATGCCAATGTTTTAGAGATAGAGTTAGCCATAAATTTAAAATTCTACTTTTTCTATGACTAACATTTTCTATTGCAACTGTGCTTCTTTTTAAAAATGAGGACAAATGTTTGTATGCATGTGAAGAGAAAAAGTGAAAAACTAGAAATTTATTTTGACTTGTTACTTTATTTCCTTTTCCCTACCTATCTGAGTTACAGTGAGTTCAGGAAATGTAAATTAAGCAGTGCTATATGCACTTCATCATAGGTGATCTCAGAGAAAAGACAGGAAGGAATACAAAAATGGACATGCCATGAAAAAACATAGAATAGGGAGATAAATGTCACACAACTAACAAAAAAGTCAAATGTTGTAAGATGCACGGAAGAAAAATTATAAAATTTCATTGAGAAAGCAAAAGTGGAAGTGTTGGAAAATGTTTAATTTTGTGCTTGAAAGTACTTAATAACTCAAGCACTGTGCTAATCACTTTAATTAAATTATCCTGGCCATCTGAGAAATAATGTGATTTCATCACATTAAAATAAGATCAATGAAGTATATTATGTTCAGTAAAAAATTTTGAATGCATGAACAAAAATAAGTTCAAGAAGAAACAATGAAACCTCTTATCTAAAATTTATAATATGGGGAGGGAGGAGCTTCAAGATGGCAGAAGAGTAAGACGTGGAGATCACCTTCCTCCCCATAAATACATCAGAAATACATCTACATGTAGAAAAACTCCTACAGAACACCTACTGAACGCTGGCCAAAGACCTCAGACCTCCCAAAAGGCAAGAAACTCCCCACGTGCCTGGGTAGGGCAAAAGAAAAAAGAAAAAACAGAGACAAAAGAATAGGGACGGGACCTGCACCAGTGGGAGGGAGCTGTGAAGGAGGAAAGGTTTCCACACACTAGGAGCCCCTTTGCGGGCGGAGACTGCGGGTGGGGGAGGGGGGAAGCTTCAGAGTCACAGAGGAGAGCGCAGCCACAGGGGTGCGGAGGGCAAAGTGAGAGATTCCCTCACAGAGGAGCAGTGCTGACCAGCACTCACCAGCCTGAGAGGCTTGTCTGCTCACCCGCTGAGACGGGTGGGGGCTGGGAGCTGAGGCTCAGGCTTCGGTCGGATCACAGGGAGAGGACTGGGGTTGGCGGCGTGAACACAGCCTGAAGGGGCAAGTGTGCCACAGCTAGTCGGGAGGGAGTCCGGGAAAAAGTCTGGAGCTGCTGAACAGGCAAGAGACTTTTTCTTGCCTCTTTGTTTCCTGGAGCGCAAGGAGAGGGGATTCACAGCGCCGCTTAAAGGAGCTCCACAGACAGGCGCAAGTCAGGGCTATCAGTGCGGAGCCCAGAGACGGGCATGTGACGCTAAGGCTGCTGCTGCAGCCACCAAGAAGTCTGTGTGCAAGCACAGGTCACTATCCACACCTCCCCTCCCGGGAGCCTGTGCAGCCCGAAACTGCCAGGGTCCCCGTGATCCAAGGACAACTTCCCCGGGAAAACACATGGCGCGCCTCACGCTGGTGCAATGTTGCGCCGTCCTCTGCTGCCGCAGGCTCGCCCTGCAATCCGTACTGCTCCCTCCCACCAGCTTGAGTGAGCAAGAGCCCCCGAATCAGCTGCTCCTTTAACCCCATCCTGTCTGAGTGAAGAACAGACGCCCTCAGGCGATCTACATGCAGAGTCGGGGCCAAATCCAAAGTTGAACCCCAGGAGCTATGTGAAGAAAGAAGAGAAAGGGAAGTCTCTACCAGCAGCCACAGGAGCAGAGGATTAAATTTCCATTATTAACTTGATGTACCCTGCATCTGTGGAATACCTGAATAGACAATGAATCATCCCAAATGGAGGAGGTGGACTTTCAGAGCAACGATATATATATTTTTTTCCCTTTTTCTCTTTTTGTGAGTGAGTATGTGTGTGCTTCCGTGTGTGATTTTGTCTGTATAGCTTTGCTTTTACCATTTGCCCTAGGGTTCTGTCTGTCTGGGTTTTTTTCTTTTTCTTTTTTTTTTTTTGTATAGTTTTAGCGCTTGTTATCAGCAGTGAATTTGTCTTTTGGTTTGGTTGCTCTCTTCTTTCTTTTTTTTTTATTACTTAAAAAAAATTTTTTAATAATTATTTTTTATTTCTTATTTTAATGAATTTATTTTATTTTATTTTATCTTCTTCTTTCTTTCTTTTTTTCCTCCCTTTTATTCTGAGCCATGTGGATGACAGGCTCTTGGTGCTCCAGCCAGGCATCAGGGCTGTGCCTCTGAGGTGGGAGAACCAGGTTCAGGATAATGGTCCACAAGAGACCTCCCAGATCCACATAATATCAAACGGTGAAAATCTCCCAGATATC
This sequence comes from Balaenoptera ricei, assembly GCF_028023285.1. Taxonomy (NCBI): domain Eukaryota; kingdom Metazoa; phylum Chordata; class Mammalia; order Artiodactyla; family Balaenopteridae; genus Balaenoptera; species Balaenoptera ricei. Next base: position 32,881,535 of record NC_082643.1, read on the forward strand.
TCCATCTCATTGCCAAGACCCAGCTCCACTCAACGACTAGAAAGCTACAGTGCTGGACACCTTTTGCCAAACAACTAGCAAGACAGGAAAACAAGCACACCCATTAGCAGAGAGGCTGCCTAAAATCATAATAAGGCCACAGGCACCCCAAAACACCACCAGACGTGGACCTGCCCACCAGAAAGACAAGATCCAGCCTCATCCACCAGAACACAGGCACTAGTCCCCTCCACCAGGAAACATACACAACCCACTGAAACAACCTTAGCCACTGGGGGCAGACACCAAAAACAATGGGAACGACAAACCTGCAGCCTGCAAAAAGGAGACCCCAAACACAGTAACTGAAGCAAAATGAGAAGACAGAGAAACACACAGCAGATGAAGGAGCAAGGTAAAAACCCACCAAACCTAACAAATAAAGAGGAATTAGGCAGTCTACCTGAAAAAGAATTCAGAAAAATGACAGTAAAGATGATCCAAAATCTTGGTAATAGAATGGAGAAAATACAAGAAACGTTCAACAAGGACCTAGAACAACTAAAGAGCAAACAAACAGTCATGGAAAACACAATAAATGAAATTTATAATTCTCTAGAAGGGATCAATAGCTGAATAACTGAGGCAGAAAAACTGAAAAGTGACCTGGAAGATAAAATAGTGGAAATAACTACTGCAGAGCAGAATAAAGAAAAAAGAATGAAAAGAACTGAGGACAGTCTCAGAGACCTCTGGGACAACATTAAATGCAACAACATTCGAATTATATGGGTCCCAGAAGAAGAAGAGAAAAAGACTGAGAAAATATTTGAAGAGACTCTAGTTGAAAACTTCCCTAATATGGGAAAGGAAATAGTTAATCAAGTCCAGGAAGCACAGAGAGTCCCATACAGGATAAATCCAAGGAGAAACACGCCAAGACACATATTAATCAAACTATCAAAAATTAACTACAAAGAAAAAATATTAAAAGCAGCAAGGGAAAAACAACAAGTAACACACAAGGGAATCTCCATAAGGTTAACAGCTGATCTTTCAGCAGAGACTCTGCAAGCCAGAAGGGAGTGGCAGGACATATTTAAAGTGATGAAGGGGAAAAACCTATAACCAAGATTACACTACCCAGCAAGGATTTCATTCAGATTTGACGGAGAAATTAAAACCTTTACAGACAAGCAAAAGCTAAGAGAATTCAGCACCACCAAACCAGCTCTACAACAAATGCTAGAGGAACTTCTCTAGGCAGGAAACACAAGAGAAGGAAAGGACCTACAATAACAAACCCAAAACAATTAAGAAAATGGTAATAGGAACATACATATCGATAATTACCTTAAATGTAAATGGATTAAATGCTCCAACCAAAAGACATAGACTGGCTGAATGGATACAAAAACAAGACCCATATATATGGTGTCTGCAAGAGACCCACTTTAGACCTAGGGACACATACAGACTGAAAGTGAGGGGAAGGGAAAAGATATTCCATGCAAATGGAAATCAAAAGAAAGCTGGACTAGCAATTCTCATATCAGACAAAATAGACTTTAAAACAAAGACTATTACAAGAGACAAAGAAGGACACTACATAAGGATCAAGGGATCGATCCAAGAAGAAGATATAACAACTGTAAATATTTATGCACCCAACATAGGAGCACCTCAATACATAAGGCAAATACTAACAGCCATAAAAGGGGAAATCGACAGGAACACAATCATAGTAGGGGACTTTAACACCCCACTTCCACCAATGGACAGATCATCCAAATGAAAATATATAAGGAAAGATAAGCTTTACATGATACATTCAACAAGATGGACTTAATTGATATTTATAGGACATTCCATCCAAAAACAACAGAATACACTTTCTTCTCAAGTGCTCATGGAACATTCTCCAGGATAGATCATATCTTGAGTCACAAATTAACCCTTGGTAAATTTAAGAAAATTGAAATTGTATCAGGTATCTTTTCCGACCACAATGCTATGAGACTAGATATCAATTACAGGAAAAAATCTGTAAAAAACACAAACACATGGAGGCTAAACAGTACACTACTTAATAACCAAGAGCTCACTGAAGAAATCAAAGAGCAAATCAGAAAATACCTAGGAACAAATGACAATGGAAACATGATGACCCCAAACCTATGGGATGCAGCAAAAGCAGTTCTAAGAGGGAAGTTTATAGCAATACAATCCTACCTGAGGAAACAAGAAACATCTCAAATAAACAACCTAATCTTGCACCTAAAGCAATTAGAAAAAGAACAAAAAAACCCCAAATTTAGCAGAAAGAAAGAAATCATAAATTTCAGATCAGAAATAAATGAAAAAGAAATGAAGGAAACAATAGTAAACATCAATAAAACTAAAAGCTCGTTCTTTGAGCAGATAAACAAAATTGATAAACTGCTAGCCAGACTCATCAAGAAAGAAAAGTGAGAAGACTCACATCAATAGAATTAAAAATGAAAAAGGGGAAGTAACAAGTGACACTGCAGAAATACAAAGAATCATGAGGGATTACTACAAGCAAGTATATGCCAATAAAATGGACAACCTGGAAGAAATGGACAGATTCTTAGAAATGCACAACCTGCCGAGACTGAACCAGGAAGAAATAGAAAATATCAACAGACCAATCACAAGCACTGAAATTGAAACTGTGATTAAAAATCTTCCAACAAACAAAAGCCCAGGACAAGATGGCTTCACAGGTGAATTCTATTAAACATTTAGAGAAGAGCTAACACCTATCCTTCTCAAGCTCTTCCAAGCTATAGCTGAGAGAGGAACACTCCCAAACTCATTCTACGAGGCCACCATCACCCTGATACCAAAACCAGACAAAGATGTCTCAAAAAAAGAAAATTAGGGCTTCCCTGGTGGCGCAGTGGTTGGGAGTCTGCCTGCCAATGCAGGGGACACGGGTTCGAGCCCTGGTCTGGGAGGATCCCACATGGGAAACTACCAATGGCTTTTATCACAGAACTAGAACAAAAAATTTCACAATTTGTATGTGAACATGAAAGACCCCACATAGCCAAAACAATCTTGAGAAAAAAATATGGAGCTGGAGGAATCAGTCTCCCTGACTTCAAACTATACCACAAAGCTACAGTTATCAAGACAGTATGGTACTGGCACAAAAACAGAAATATAGATCAATGGAACAGAATAGAAAGCCCAGAGATAAAGCCACACACATATGGTCATCTTATCTTTGCTAAAGGAGGCAAATATACAGTGGAGAAAAGACAGCCTCTTCAATAAGTGGTGCTGGGAAAAGTGGACAGCTACATGTAAAAGAATGAAATTAGAACACTCCCTAAGACCATACACAAAAATAAACTCCAAATGGATTACAGACCTAAATGTAAGGCCAGACACTATCAAACTCTTATAGGAAAACATAGGCAGAACACTCTATGACATAAATCACAGCAAGATACTTTTTGACCCACCTCCTTGAGAAATGGAAATAAAAACATAAATAAACAAATGGGACCTAGTGAAACTTAAAAGCTTTTGCACAGCAAAGGAAACCATAAACAAGATGAAAAGACAATCCTCAGAATGGGAGAAAATATTTGCAAATGAAGCTACTGACAAAAGGATTAATCACCAAAATATACAAGCAGCTCATGCAGCTCAAATCAAAAAAACAAGCAACCCAATCCAAAAATGGGCAGAAAACCTAAACAGACATTTCTCCAAAGAAGATATACAGATTGCCAACAAACATATGAAAGGATGCTCAACATCACTAATCATTAGAGAAATGCAAATCAAAACTACAATGTGGTATCACCTCACACCGGTCAGAATGGCCATCATCAAAAAATCTACAAGCAATAAATGCTGGAGAGGGTATGGAGAAAAGGGAACCCTCCTGCACTATTGGTAGGAATGTAAGTTGACACAACCACTATGGAGAACAGTATGGAGGTTCCTTAAAAAACTAAAAATAGAACTACCATATGACCCAGCAATCCCACTACTGGGCATATACCCTGAGAAAACCATAATTCAAAAAGAGACATGTAGGGGGCTTCCCTGGTGGCGCAGTGGTTGGCAGTCCGCCTGCCGATGCAGGGGACGTGGGTTCGAGCCCTGGTCCGGGAAGATCCCACATGCCGTGGAGCGACTGGGCCCGTGAGCCACAGCTACTGAGCCTGCGCGTCTGGAGCCTGTGCTCCGCAACAAGAGAGGCCGCGATAGTGAGAGGCCCGCGCACCGCGATGAGGAGTGGTCCCCGCTCGCCGCAACTAGAGAAAGCCCTCGCGCAGAAATGAAGACCCAACACAGCAAAAATAAATTTAAAAATAAAATAATTAATTAATTTAAAAAAATCATCCATGTTACAAAAGGCTTTTGTATATGTCCTCTCTTTAAAAAAAAAAAGAGACATGTATCACAATATTCATTGCAGCACTATTTACAATAGCCAGGACATGGAAGCAATCTAAGTGTCCATCGACAGATGAATGGATAAAGAACATGTGGCACATATATACAATGGAATATTACTCAGCCATAAAAAGAACCCAAATTGAGTTATTTGTAGTGAGGTGGATGGACCTAGAGTCTGTCATACAGAGTGAAGTAAGTCAGAAAGAGAAAAACAAATACTGTATGCTAACACATATATATGGAATCTAAAAAAAGAAGGTTCTGAAAAACCTAGGGGCAGGACAGGCGTAAAGATGCAGACATAGAGAATGGACTTAAGGACACGGGGAGGGCAAAGTGTAAGCTGGGATGAAGTGAGAGAGTGGCATTGACATATATACATTACCAAATGTGAAATAGATAGCTAGTGGGAAGCAGCCACATAGCACAGGGAGATCAGCTCTGTGCTCTGTGACCACCTAGAGGGTTGGGATTGGGGGGCTGGGAGGGAGATGCAGGAGGGAGGGGATATGGGGATATGTGTGTGTGTATGGCTGATTCGCTTTGTTGTGCAGTGGAAACTAACACAGCATTGTAAGGCAGTTATACTCCAATAAAGACGTTACAATAAATAAATAAATAAATAAAGTAAAATTTATAAATATATATATATATATACCTATAAGTAATTTTAGGGGTCAAGATTAATGAAAAGCAATTAAAAAATGAATGAAAATATCGAGAGCATTTAAATTCTAAAGTGTAAGACTATTCTATAATCCTCTTAGTGCTTTCTGTTTTTGTTTTGTTTTGTTTTTTTACCTCTCTTAATTTCCAGTCTTAGTAATCCTGTTGTGTGGTGGGTTTTAATTTGATAACATCTAGTTTGCAAAACAGGAAAAAAACTTGAGTTAATTTTCTTATAGAAAAGATTAGAAAAGAGAGATTCAAACTATTTTTTCCAATGTTCTTCTTTTTTTTTTTAATATAAATTTATTTATTTATTTATGGCTGTGTTGGGTCTTCGTTTCTGTGCGAGGGCTTTCTCTAGTTGCGGCGAGCGGGGGCCACTCTTCATCATGGTGCGCGGGCCTTTCACTATCGTGGCCTCTCTCACTGCGGAGCACAGGCTCCAGACGCACAGGCTCAGTAATTGTGGCTCACGGGCCCAGCTGCTCTGTGGCATGTGGGATCTTCCCAGACCCGGGCTCGAACCCGTGTCCCCTGCATTGGCAGGCAGACTTTCAACCACTGCGCCACCAGGGAAACCCCTCCAATGTTCTTCTTATAGACAAATTAGTTTGGTGTCAAACATTTTGAAAGTTAATTCAAAATTCAGTATTTTAGGTGCAAAATCTTTCTCCAATTAGCAAAAATAGAGAAGTTTAATAATTGAGTTATAGATTGCAAACAAACAAACCCAACCCATAAACACTATTTTCCATGATCGTCTGCAAAGTACTAGATTTTGGGATTATGCTTTACCACAGATTAAATAGTTTATCATTTGGGTGCCATAGGCAGCCATCCAGTCTAGTAAATGTCTAACATACGTCATAACAAAAAGCTAGATGGAGGGTTTCTGTTATTGTTATTTTATTTTCAGCACCACTAGATTATAGTGCAGTGGGATTGTTAATCCCTGAATGATGCCTTGAAAATATTCCAATATGTTTCATAGAGTGGGTTTCACCATGCTGAAACAAACAAATAAGGTCTAAATAGCTCAAGAAACATTATACCCCCTATTCTAATAGGCTGTGGCATGATCATATGTTTAAGATGAATATGAAATAATTATTGTTTCTCTGCTTTCAATGGGATCAAACAGAGTACAGGATGAAAGCTAAGGATGCTCTGTGTTAAGGTATTTATCACATTTTCTCTTCCTAAGGTCAGATATAGTATTCTTGGCCATTCATCCCTGTCTCGCCAATGCTTGGCACTTAGCTACTAATAAATGTTGACTGTTGGATTAACTGAGAAGAGAACAATGAAGAAGAAATTGCAAAAACAAAATAAGAAATACCTCCCTATAGTTTTTTCTCAATTAACTTGGTTTCAAAGTTTTAGAAATGGGTAGGTACATGCATAACATTATTAGCTATATAAAAAGTCCACCCTAGAGTTACCCAAATAAATGTTTGAATTAGCCTGAGTAACATAATTATAATGCCCCAGGTTAAAAAAAATCTCTGGGATCAAGGATGGAATTTTTTTGGTACCACATAGAGTGTCAGCTAAGAGGATCAATACTAATACATTGAAAATAGGGGGAAAAAAAGAGGGAAAGAGGGAAAAAGGAAAGAAGGAAGGAAGGAAGGGAGGGAAGAGGGAAGGAAGGAAGGATCAAATGACTAACAGTATAAATTAACCTATGGACACAGAAAGCTGTAATGCTTTTTAATACTTACCACTGCCACGCAGAACAAAAGGTACTGAAAGTCACTGGAAAATCTTTATTTCTAATGGAATAAAGATATCTGCTTTTAAAAATAATCAAGTATTGATTTTCAAAATCCCTGCTGGATCCCTCGACATGTTACTATTATATTACTTTGAAATTTTTCTCTGTTAAAAAAAATCAATGTCAAAATATGTCATTAAAGTAAGCTAAAGGGGCACATGGAATGCTACTGTTCATGGTAAGGTAACATCTAATGATCATTTTATAACATCAAGAATTATTTCTCCTCAATAAGAATGAAAAAATACCAATCATGCTTATGAACATCTAGCTTTATTTATATCAGACTAGATTAGAAAATGTCAAAGAAAGGAAACACGAGGAAAACATATCACCTTTGATTTTATTTTCAATTTTAAAATTGGTTGGAAAAAAAAAGAAGAAAAATTGTAGTGTGGCAAGTTTCTTGTTAATGGTAACATGAAGCCAATAAAACTGAAGGAATAACTTACATATATACATCCTGAGGCTAAACGTGACATTGTGGATCATTTTATTCTTTTTTTTTTTTAAAGGGAATATTGTTTAATGGGTATAGAGTTTTATTTATTTATTTAAAGACCCAAACTCTCTGATGGCTTTTGGGGAAAGGGTTTTTATATTTTATTTTATTTTATTTACTTATTTATTTATTGGCTGCGTTGGGTCTTCGTTGTTGTGTGCGGGCTTTCTCTAGTTGCAGTGAGCGGGGGCTTACTCTTTGTTGTGGTGTGCGGGCTTCTCATTGCAGTGGCTTCTCTTGTTGCGGAGCTCAGGCTCTAGGCGTGCGGGTTTCAGTAGTTGTGGCTCATGGGCTCAGTAGTTGTGGCTCGTGGGCTCTAGAGCACAGGCTCAGTAGTTGTGGTGCACAGGCTTAGTTGCTCCGCGGCATGTGGGATCTTCCCGGACCAGGGATCGAACCCACGTCCCCTGCATAGGCAGGCAGATTCTCAACCACTGCGCCACGAGGGAAGCCCCTGGATCATTTTCAAGAGAAGAAATTTCCATTAAAAATGACTGAATTTTATCAAAACTTGGATTTGTCCTAATAGAAATATCTTGTCTTGCATCATCCTATGAGGTTGCTTATTATACTATCTAGGAAAAGAAGTGATAAATGACTAAAGAGTGAAGAGATTTTAGAGAAAACATATGCCCAGAATATAAATGGTCAAAATGGCTGTGGCTTGGATAGAAGGTAAATATTAGTTCCCTTAGGAGTACTTGAAGAAACCCCAAATCTAAGCTAGAGGGAAGATATAGAAGCCTGAGAACGGAAGCAAACTTCTATTCCAAATGAGCCTTCTTTTAATTATTAGAGAAATGCAAATCAAAACTACAGTGAGGTATCACCTCACACCAGTCAGAATGGCCACCATCAAAAAGTCTACAAATAATAAATGCTGGAGAGAGTGCAGAGAAAAGGAATCCTCCTACACTGTTGGTGAGAATGTAAATTGGTGCAGCCACTATGGAGAACAGTATGGAGGTTCCTTTAAGAACTAAAAATAGAGCTACCATATGACGCAGCAATCCCATTCCTGGGTGTATATCTGGGAAAGATTAAAACTCTAATTCGAAAACATACATGCACACCAATGTTCGTAGCAGCACTATCCAAGAAAGGAAGCAACCTAAATGTCCATCAACAGATAAATGGATAAAGAAGATGTGGTATATATATACACAGTGGAATATTACTCAGACATAAAAGAGTGAAATAATGCCATTTGCAGCAACATGGATGGACCTAGAGATTATCATACTAAATGAAGTAAGTCATACAAAGACAAATATCATCTGATATCACTTATATGTGGAATCTAAAAAAAAATAATTCAAAGGAACTTATTTACAAAACAGAAATAGCCTCACAGACATAGAAAACAAACCTATGGTTACCAAAGGGGAGGGGATAAATTAAGGATTTGGGATTAGCAGATACACACTACTATATATTAAATAGATAAACAACAAGGACCCACTGTATAGCCCAGGGAACTATATTTAATATATTGTAATAACCAATAATGGGAAAGAATCTGGAAAAGAATAAAACTGAATCACTTTGCTGTACACCTGAAACATTGAAATCAACTATACTTCAATACAATTTTTTAAAATCTAAAATGAAAACAAAAATAGTACAGAAAAAAACCCCAAAATGAAATAAAGCATTAGTAAATGAGATAGTAGAGATCCTTCCTACCCTATAAAAATCGGATGTTTTTACAGGCTTTATTGCATATATATTATGTACCTCTCTAGATATGTTGTACCTAAAAGGGTTTATGTGTAATGTCTATTAAGTCATCTATGAATTCTTTGGAGATCTTATCAACGTAATGTTCTATATCTGTGCTGCCCAAATGCACACCATGATTTGGTAGGTCTGAGGTGGAGATTGAGATCATGCATTTCTAACATAAGCCCAAATGACATCAGTGTTGCTGACATCAATGAACACTGAGTGGAAAGGTTCTACCAGGCTGACTAACCAATACAGGGGAAGGGTCTTTTTCAGGGATACATCAAAATCAGGATGACATTTCTTCAGAAAATGACTCAGTCAAAATAGTGACAAATAACAGTAGAGAGTGGCAGGCCAGCCCGATTGTCTCACTGTGCATGTGTTTCCTTGACTATTCTAAAGACATGGGAGGCAGAAGAAGGAGCATTAGAGGGATGGATGCAAATGAAAAACTACTCATCTTTTCCCATCTCACAATAGCACCTACCACGTACATACAGTATACAGAAGTTAATTTTCAGTAAAGCAATAGGTTTCCTACTGTTTGAATTTCTGTCTTTTCTTGTTTATCTTACATGTGTCTTTTTCTCCATTTTCCACTCGGATCCCATTAGTTATCATGGAAACAATGACTCTGGTGTACATGAGGAATACAGACATTAAGTATTTTCAACTGAGGCAAAGTGCCACAAGTTACATTCAGTTCTCAGAGCTAGGTTTATACCACAGTTGGACAGCAGCAAAATTAAATCAGAAATTAGACTGCTGAATTATTCTGGATTCAACTCTAGAAGGCAGACTGCTAGTCTCTGCAGGAGAACATATGAATCTGAGCTGCAGAGAATGATTAGGCAATGAACAACACACTGGGAGAAAATGGATCTGTAGGAGGAAGGGATAAATAAAAGTTCTCCATCTCTTTTCTACAAATTTCAAAATATCCCTTTGCTGTAAGGCATTGGAATTACTGCATTAAAAAAAAAAAAAAAAACTGTTAGAAAGAACTTAGGAAAATAGCATGATTTCCATCACTGAGGGAACAGCCTCTGGTTAGGAAATATAAAAAAGACAGCCACATTACATAAGAGTTCCGTTTATATACACAGGCAAAGTGAAGACTACTAAACTGGAAGTGTCCAATGAAAATCTGAACCTGATTCATTAAGTCATGAAGGCAAATGATGGTCAAACAGAGCACTTTAAAATGAACTGCCATAAAGAATAGGAGTACAGCCTACCGCTGCTATTACCCATAATTGGGTTTTGGAAGGAAACAGAAGCTGAATGCAATATAGGTAATTAAAGAACAAGCTTTTGTTAACACTGGCAATCAAGGGGTTGTGATTTTACAGACTTGGAACCTATTATGGTCTAGTCTATTTTTAAAGAGGTAGTGTATTTCTCCTTCTTATAACACTAAAGTATAACTCTGGTTAACAGGTCGTTTTCTATTCAAACTATTTACTATTCATTTAGGGAAAAGATGAGCATTTTTAGAATCCAGAATTACCGTGGAAACCATATTCTTAATCCCTGAGGAATGGGGAACAATTGGTTATGAAATCAGGATGACTAAATTATAAGTCCCTATATAGTGCATTATTGTAACTACTATCTCAGTACTAAGCATATAGGTTTTTATTTTGTTTCCCTTTGAAATGAACTCATTGTTCTTTTATAAGATACCTATAACATTTTGATTAGGTAACTTAAAGCAAGTATGATATTTCAAAATATGATGGCTGAGAACCAACATTAAAATCCTAATGAATATAAAAGAATGATTACAATTGTCATACCAGATGTTCAGCATTTCTGGAGAAATAACACAGACTAAGCTTTAAAAAAAAGTTCGAAAGTAAAACATGAAAATAACACCAGTAGACCTGATAAGTAGGAAACTTTTTAGAAAGTTCCTAATCACACTACTTGGAAAGAAAACTTGAATCTCAAAGTAGCTCATCAGATAAGAAATTAGGGTAAACTGCATATTTCTTTCTAGGTTGGGTATGGAGGTAGAATCATAGAGCTTGGTGGTATTCATCTTTTTCCTCTTTTACTGTATATGTAAATATTGCTACTCAGCTAAATAAAATAAACTACTGATCTCAGACTGTGCATACCTACCATCCCACAGAAAGGACACTAAACCCTACCTCAGGGTTCTGCTTTACATCACATTCTTAATCAGAGGGAGCTGAATTGCTCTCAAGTTAGCCCTATTCTGAGATTATAATTTAATTCTACTAATTGGTTTCCAGACTAGGTCCTCATAAATAAACCACAGTCTTCATCTTAAAATTAGTCCAAATCCAGCACCCAGGGGATTCTCCCTGTCCCCCTAACTAAATTCTTGACACAATATCTTATATGTGTCTAGTCCTATCAAGGATTAGAACCTATCCTGCTTTGATCTTGCTAGAGCTCTCTGGATTAGGTGCCCAGCCCCTAAAGCCACTCTCTTGCCAGACTGGTCTGATTTCCTTGTCTTGACCTCTGACTATTGCCTATACCCTCAGATGTCATGCCTTTCTTACCTATGGCAAACCACTAAGCCTTTCTCATGCAGACTTAACTTGTCTAATTGTACCTCCAATTATTGTTTTTGTTGGAACCTTTTGCGATTGTCTTGCCTGACATAGGAGATCTACATCCTGTCTCAGGGTTCTAGTTCTATGTGATCAACACTACTTAATAGAACTTCCTGGGATGCTGGAAATGTTCTATATCTGTGCTGCCCAAAATGGTAGCCATTGGGAACTTGTGGCTCTTGAGTACTAGAAATGTGATTAGTGTGACTAAGGAACTGAATTTAATTTTTTTTAAACATAAATTTATTTTATTTATTTATTTTTGGCTGTGTTGGGTCTTTGTTGATGCACACGGGCTTTCTCTAGTTGTAGCGAGTGGGGGCTACTCTTAGTTGTGGTGCGTGGGCTTCTCATTGTGGTGGCTTCTCTTGTTGCAGAGCACGGGCTCTAGGCATGCAGGCTTCAGTAGTTGTGGCTCACGGGCTCTAGAGTGCAGGCTCAGTAGTTGTGGCACACGGGCTTACTTGTTCCACGGCCTGTGGGATCTTCCCAGACCAGGGCTCAAACCCATGTCCCCTGCATTGGCAGGTGGACTCTCAACCACTGTGCCACCAGGGAAGGCCCTGAACTTTTTTTTAAAATTTTTTAATTTTATTTTATTGTATTTTTTATACAGCAGGTTCTTATTAGTTATCCATTTTATACATATTAGTGTAGCCCCTGAATTTTTAAATTTTTAAATTTTGATTAATTGAATATCATATTGGATATCTCAGGTCCAGGTCCTCCCCTAAGCTCTTGGTAGTTTACAAATAAAAATCATAATATAAAGATAAATAGGAATAGTTGTGAAGTCTAGATGTACATAGAGATACAGATAGAAGAAAACCATGATTTTATTATTTTGTTTTTGTCCCCCCCAATTTTCATTATATCTGTGTTACTAACCATCCTGTGTGAGTACACAAACCATTAATATAAGAACTAACAACATATTCAAGATGATATGTAAAGAAAAAGAAGAAATGACATTTAAATGCTAATCTTTGTGTACCATTTCTTAGGCTATTGGATAAGGAAAAAACTTCAATGAAGAGAAAAATTGTTCTACATTTTGGTTTTTAAATAAATTACCTAACAGAAAATGTGAAATATGTGGCTTCAAAAGCACAGTTTATATAAATAATACACACGCTTTTAATTGGTCTCCAAGTCCACATAAACCTTTGTGGCATTGTCACTAAAAACACAGCATTTCTATGTATAATGGAATGATATTAGGAGCCAAGGGACAAAATAGGTAACTAAGACTCCAGGTGAGTATGAGAAGCTGAGATACTCCATTTTAAGTTTAGAAAGCTACATACTGTTGAGGCTATCTCCCCTCAGGGCGTGCTGAGTGATGTATACTCTGGAACCAGTTCTAACTCCCCTAAGACTCACCTCACTACACAACCACCACAGCCACTGGGAGAAATAAAGGTGCCTCTGAGGGAAGACCACTTTAGGAAAGTTGTTCCTTCTCACCTCCTTCTGGGAACCTTCCCAAAGTCAAATGAGAAAGAGTCCAAAGAATTGATTGTAAATAATGGTGGCCTCTTCAAGGAGGGAAATTGGCTTTTTGGCTCGTAGTTGGCTTTCTGTTAGGCACTATGCTTACAGACCTGCTCTGTGCTACTGGAGCAGAGGGAAAGAACATGGGGGAATAATGAAAAACTTATGATAGAACGTGCAGGTGGCAAAAGAAGGGCTGCCTCCTTATGTCCCCATTTTCTGTGAGATCAAGGAGTACAGACAGATTGGGAGGAGGCAGGGGAGGAATGTGTGGCCAAGTTTTGCCTCAGACACTGAAAGAATCATGCAAACACATCTGAGCATTAGAGGAATATACCAAGACACCATCAAAAGAAGATGTAGTACATCCTAGCAAAGGGCCATCAATGCCTATGGGGGCTTCTTGGGTATGAGCCCTTCTCCAGGGAGTCTTTATGAAGCTCTCACCACAGATACTGCATCTATATACAATAAGCTAGAACAACAGATACCACCAACCTTGGCACAGGCAGTTAAATAAGGCCATCACTGCCTTTCCTAACCCCACTCCTGCCCAACATTAGGACAGTAATTGCCCAGGAGAAGGCATGGGAAAGTGAAAGTACAAACCATGCATCTTTACCAATTTTCATTCCACCTTTCTAACTCACAGGTCAACCTGTGTGAGAAAGGAGGGGGGCTTAGTTCCTAAGATTGTAAATATAAAATTAGTTGGTCAGAGTCTTACCAAACCGAAATGAGGGTGGTTTAGTAACTGGAAGTGACAGAAACATTACTGCATTATACTGAGACATCATTAATATAAATGTATTCCCAGCATAGAAATGTGTGGTGGAGGTTGATACAAGATAGCTGGAGGAACGTTATTAAATTATTTCACTTTACTCCCAAATAAGATGACATCCTTATGTAAATCACTAGAGCTGAATCAGAAAAATATACACTGGTATAGGTGTGAGTGTGCACGTCCATGTGTGAGTGTGTATGTATCACAAGGTGTGCCCAATTAACAAGATGAGCAAAAAATTAAATTCACAGAAAAAGGTATACAAATATTTGTGGAAAATGTAAAACTGTAACATATATGTAATGAAATCTCAGAAGGAAAGAAGAGAGATAATGAGAAACTCAAAAATTTTCCAAATGAGCAGGAAAAAAATCAAACCAGAAATTCAGGAAGCACCAAGAAACCCAAGAATTATAACTACAAAGAAAATTATATGTAAGTATGGATAACAATTTTCTAAAAATCAAAACCAAGATGATAAAAGAACACAGAAAAAAGTCACATTTCCTTCAAGAGAGGAAAAATAAGACTGGCCTGACTTATTCATGTTTCTTCCCCTTCTCAGCAGAGAGGAATTTCTTCTTTGAAAGCTCTCTTACCCTTGTGCAAATCAGCTCTTGTTAACAGGCCCCTGGCAGATCACAGCCTGCCAGTTCATTAGAAATCGCCTAAAGGTCAGTCCTGGTTTAGGTTTATCTGAGACATGAAAAAATAACTTTAATAGAAAGTAGTCTAAGATAAGCCCCAATGAACATGCATCAGCCCTTGTTGGTTTCCCTAAACCTTGCCCTTACCTTTTTAAAGTAGTGTTTTTATTAAGTATGTCATCTGTTTCCTACTGAGATCCTAGTTGAAATGTACTTATTTATTTTCTGTATTCCATAACAGTGACCGTTGACTGTTTTGTTTGTTGAACAGTACCTGGCACACAGTATACACTCAATACATATCTGTTGTTAGTATGAATAAGCAAATGAATTGAGAATTCTCATCATGTCTTTTCTCCTTCCTATAATAATGTGGTTCTCTATACCCTTATTCAGATATTCTCCCAAATTTAAGATCATAGCTTATCAGTGTTGGAAAGGATTTTTGTGGGCATCTGTTCTCCTGCTCAACAATCCTGAAAAGTGGTTATCTGGCCACATAGCCAGTGTCAGAACACTATTGCCTGTGACAGAATATCTTCATATTCAAACATCACTAATTATTAAATAATATGTCATTACACTGAGTGAAAACTTCTCTCTCTGAAATTCACATCCTTTTCTCCTAATTCTGCCATCTTGCCTATCTTTCCTCTGGCATTTTTCCTAACATTTGTACATAGCTGCCAGGGCCCTCTGCGATTTTACTCTTTTTTTTTTTTTAATAATTTTTATTGGAGTATAGTTGATTTACAATGTTGTGTTAATTTCAGGTGTACAGCAAAGTGAATCTGTTATACATATAACCAGGAGGTGGATATTTATTGAGCATTTACTTTGTACCATACAGTTTTCTTGGAAATTGGGGTATATAAGGAAGCAGACATAGACATGGGTCTTAACTTCAAGGGCTTTACTGTCTAGTGGGGGCTGGGAGGAGACACACATCAAATCAAATAGTCTCACAGATAAATGCAAACAGAAATGGAGCACTTATGATAGAAGGTATGATTTTGGGGGGTATATTGGCAAAAACAGCTGTGTGTGGTGTGGCGGATGCTGGGTGGTGTGAGTGGTATGGTCAAATGGCACAGACCTTTTAAAACAAAATCTTTTACAAGAAGGACTTACGGTCTGCAAGCAAAAGTGGGATGTCAGAAACATTTCAATCCCATATCTTGCTCTGAGGTAACTGGATCTTAAGAAAACAAAGAGCCAATACTTGAAAGGGCTACGAGAGAACTGGCATTTTCAGGGGAGAGCCACATTTATAGTAAGGCCAGGAGCTAAATAAACTACATACAAGAATGAGGATATTGCAGGGTTGGATGACTGGGGACCAGCAGCTCCAAGGGTAATTTAGGCTATCATAAAGTGAGAGGAGATGAATCAGGGAAAGAAAAGTAAAATATTATTGGGCCGAGGGCCTATACTTTGCATGTTGACTGATGAAAAGATGGGTTAATTCATTTACTTAACAGTTGAACAAATATTAAGCATCCCCATGCGTTCCAGGGCTGATGATCCAGTGAGACCTTAAAGAAGCAGGTCCCTCCCTTCACTAGGAAGCAGTAGATGTTGAATGGTTAGTAGCACTGACTCTAGAGCCAGCCTGCATGGGTTTAAATTCTGGCTACAACAGTTATTAGCTGCGTGACTTTGGGCAAGTTACTTTACATTTCTAAACTTTGACTGTCACATCTGTAATATGTAATACACCTTTCTAATAAGCTTGAGGATTATATGACTTAGTCTATGTGAAGCATTTAGAATATTCTCTGGTACACAGTACTATACACATGTTTGTTATTAGGCAGCTTATATTCTTAAAAGAAACAATAACAACAGCAAAATGGTAAACAAGATCATTCCAGATAGCAGTGAAGGGAACAGAGAGAGAGAGTGGGCCATGCAGAAGGCCATGGGCAGCTTAGTGTGGTATGGAAAGTGCAGGGCTCTGTCATCTCACTACCTGGCTTCAGATCCTGACTCTACACCTTCTAATCTATGACCTTTCTTAAGCTATGTGTCTTATTAATCTCTAAATGGTTAATAACACTTATCTCATGGAGTTATTTTGAGGAATTAGACAAGTAAATACCTATAAGTTACTTAGAATAGTGCCAGGAATAGAGTTAGTGTGCAATAAGTATTGCCTATTAATATTATCGTTATAAGTTTAGATAGAGGAGAAGCATGTGAAAAGCCTCTAAGGCATGTTCAAAGAACAGAAAGAAAGCCACTGTGACTAGTAGTTAGTGAGCAAGAGTTTCAACAGTCTTTGAAAGGAGGTGGGCAGCAGTCTTAGCGATCATAGGGCTTGTCTTTCTTGTCTGGATAATGGCAGGTACGAGATTGTAGCCATTTGAGAGGATGTAGATCTCTCAGACTCCTACATTCTGACAGCCTGGATCGATTCCCCAGCCTGGAACAAGAGTTGGCGGGCCTGAATATAGCAAACGGCTACAGGGCATTATGATACATGGGGCACAAACTCTGCAGCCCAGGTACCAAGTCACAAGGATGTCATAATACATAATTAGCCAGAGGGACAGTCTTCCCATTAAGGCACCAAACACACAAAGTTCTGGCTCAGTGAGGCTTAGAGGGAACATAATATGTTTGGTTCCTCTAGAGTTCTGCTGCTTTGGACCACCAGGAGACACACTCATGAGCAATTTCATGGAGAGTACAGCAGCAGGCAATAGCACAATGGCCTGAGCCTCCCTCAAGGCATCTGAGGACAAAAGGATGGCACAAGTGCTCTTGTTCATGAGAATCTAAAAGAGTCCTTCTGGGTCTTCCAGGAATGTACGGGGTGAGATTTCCTGATACTTATAGAACTCCTTGCAATTAGTTCTGGTTATAAGTAGGTGAAATTTGGATATTAACATTAATGCAATTTCATTTGTACCTACAGGTTGATGATGACTGAGGATACTTGGAATATATACGCTTGTTATTTTTCCAAGTAAAATGTAACCTTGCAGACTACACACTATATCTCCTAAACTACTAATAAAATAGCCATTTAATAAATATCAGTTGATGATGGTAAAGGTGAGTCTTAGTTTCAATAGATTCAAAGGAGGCAAGAATTCCAGATCTTAGAAGTAAAGAATCATTCAGTTTCTCTCTGTCTCAAAATATGGACAAGTGTTGCTGGAGAGAAAATATCATAGTAGGAATAGAAAACTCTTTAGAGTGTAATAGGAATAATTCATATTTGAGTCACGTAATGCCAATGACTGACCATATTGACCCTATTAGCTTAAGTATGAGATAGAAATTCAGTAAGATAAACTATGTATTTTTCAAAAGTGTTCATCCCCAGTGGCCTGGTGTATAGAGGGAAAAACACTCTTCCAGTCCTGGTTCTGTCATGGCCTCAGTTATGATATTTTAGGCATGTCACTTAAATTTTAAAATAATAATGATGATCATAATTATAAACTTCTATCATTTGGAGGTATTTATTCTTTGCCAATCACTTATCTAAGGGCTTAACACCTATCAGTGCCTTTGATCTCCTTAGCAACTCTAAGAGAAAGGCACTCATTACTTCCTTTAAAGGAAGAGGACCCTGGGAAACAGTAAACTAACATTTACAGGTCACACCAATTTTAAGTGGCAGAGCCAAGGTAAGAATTCCGGGAGTCCCCTCTTCTTCTTCTTCTTTTCCCGAACAAGGCGGTCCTAAAGTCACTAGATGAGACGGAGCATGGTAGGCATCCACACCAGGTAGGCGAGCCACAGTCCTCTGGTCTGGCACAGGGTGATGGAGTGAAGGTCTGGGCAGAACAAGAAGGGCGCCCCTGCAGAGGGACAGCCTGGCACAGTGCACTGGATCCTAAGGGGAGTGAGGAAGACAGCCATGTACAAACAGCCCAAGATGATGCCCAAGAGATTGTACCAAAGCTTGATATCAAATAGTGTGCTGCATGTCTAGACCTTTTGGAATAATGACTGCCACAGAGGGAATAAGATGATACCCAGGAAAATAAAGTATGCAGAAACATTAGACAATGTATAAAGGACAAAGAGCAGCAAATAGATCTGCAATTATAGGCCACCGACAGATATTAAAGGATGATCTTTATATGACTACTGACATGTAAAAGTCCTCTGTTCAAACAGGATAAGCATTGTTAATATGCCATCAGTAGACCCTCCCCTGATCACTATGATTTAAAAATAGTTTTTAAAAGATAATTAGATAGATATAGATAGATATTTTTTATAGATTTTTTTTCTTGATAGTTGATTCTTTTAACATATAAAACTCTTTGTATGAGTTTATTGGTATCGCTATACAGTAAAGGATTTCAATAGCCATACTGACATGTGAAAAATATATGGTTACCATGCAGTATTTATTTACTCAAAAATGGCACTCAGAAATACATATATTAATTTGCCTTACAAATACTTACCAATATAATCCAGTACCATAAGAAATATCCTGGTTGTAAAACAGGCATAAAAAAACAGTTATGCTAAAATGAGCAAATTAATTTAAGATGATAAAAATGCTCCCTATGAAAATGCCGTTCACTTTTCAAAAATGTATTTGGGATAGACTAGGAATTGGAAACAACCAAACTTTGAAATTCATTTTCATATAACTTTCATTTCAGGTCCAGAATATAAATACATTATGAAAAGTTGTTAATAGAATCTTTCTAGATATATCATTGCCATGATAACAAACTTCACACTGTTGTTTTTGAGGTTGTCCCTTAATATACAGACTCCAGATTGCATTAAAAAGTGTAAAGAGAAAAGTGATAATTCTCTTATTAGGTACTGAAAAGAGGCAAATATGACCCCAAAGGACTCCATTTTATACTTTAATTTGAAGTGTTTTGTGAACTAAGTAAATTCTGGGAAAAAAATAGAGGAGGCAGAGTAGGTAGACTAATTCCCAAGAAGAGAAAAGGTAACAGCAGACACTTCATCTCAAAAGGTAATATCAGCTGATAATGAATGTGGAAACTTGAAAACATGGGTGGGCTTTTCTATATGACGGTGAGAAGGTGGACCTTTTGATGACATGAATGGCTATGTAAAAAGCAGAGCGTTAATTTAAAATATTTTTACTAAAACTATAGATCAAACAAAGTCTAGTGATTTATAATAAATGGCTCAGGATCTCATCCAGCTAAAAGACTTTATTGATCTAGCCCTCTCCAAATACATTTGGAATGGAGATCTAATTGGATGTTCTATTTAGAGTCTGTGCTATTGAAAAAGGCTTTTATCAACATCAAATGGGCATAGTCACATAATTCAACAAGCAAGCAAGTAATGGAATGGAATTAAACAAAGGAAAACATACACCCACAAAGGTGAACTTAGCGTTGGAGGGCTTCAACTGCATTTTTTTTAAAAATTCTGAATTAAACACAAAATGCCCAACATGGTCTTCCCAGCAAGTACATTATTTGTTGGAAGCCAGAATACTGCTTCAATGCATTCTGATTCCTTATTTTGTTACATAATAATATGCTTAAAAAGCAACACATTGTGAGCTTGGGAGCTGTTAGGCATTTATTTACCATGGTGGGTTAATCTCATTCAGTGAGGTATAGAAACTCAATAATGAGTGCTACAGTATATAAGCTAATTGCTAGGATAAAACCAAATGAATAATTACTTAACTCCAGAATGAGGCCTGTGGGAATTTTTCTTTAATAAAGGTTTAATTCACCAGTGATAATGAATGCAATCTCACATACTACTGAATAACACCATTAGCATAATGGCTGTGGTACAAAAACTATAATTAGAACTAAACAGAAATGTTAATTACAACCACCAAGGTACTGAATGAAATACTGTTGTTTAAGAAATTGACCTGCATTGCTGTCATGCTTTATGGGCTCAAGGATATCTCTATAATTAAATACATATGTATATAAATATATACATGCATATATATAAACATAAAATAGGGTTTTTTATCAGTCTACCGGAATCCTCTTAAGTATAACAAATATATTCGTGAGAAATTGTCTAGAATTTGAAATACAAGGTAAACATAAAAATGATGAAAATTTTTGTTTTTTATTTGGTTAAATGCAAACATCAATATATGTGTTAAAAAAATTTAATATTAGAGAGAGTAGGTGTCTTCAATTTTGCATTTTATTGGTGTTAGGTCTATGAACACCAGAAAAACAGTTACTAAAAATGAACAGATTAATAAAGTGTGAAATATTTCTATAATAAGTTGGAAAAATAAGTTGCATAATCCATGAAAAAAAGTCAAAGTACTAAAATAATGGTTCTAAAAAGACTCAGCTGTGATTCTTAAAATTCCTTGAATTTCACTTACCAGATATATAAATATGCACATAATATTTAACGGCACACATAATAGATTTATGTATCTAGATAGATATATGTTGATAAGCATTTTGAAGCCAAGTGTCACACTCTATTAAATATTAAAAACAATAACAATAAACATAATAGCCCTCTATTATTATGCAGACACTTTCAATTTATCAAAAAGATAAGCCGTGCACTTCAAATATGTTTTATTGCCAACTCTAATGGTATTGAGTTTTCATAATAAAAGAATCTTTATTTTTAAGATAGAACTTCAATAGAAAATAAAAACATCCTATGAGCCAAAGCAGTAAGACTGGTTTACTTATCAATGTATCCCTGGCTACTCTTTATCCTTTTGCTCCATTATACTGTTTTAATAGAATAAATATACTTCCCACTACTTTCCTATCAGTCCCTTCCTTCCATAACAATGCATTTTTCAATAGTCAAACACGATTTTTGAGGTCTGATGTTTGTAGCATCTCCAGTACCTCTCTTCCCGCTATCAGCTGTCCCATGAAAACTCCATTCTCTAATGAAATATTACCTGCTAATAATGCACATGATAGATGTATTTATCCTTCATAGTACTGACTGCAATTTTCTGTGACCGGAATGATTGCCTGCCGCAAGCAGATTACTAACCATAGCAGCCACCCTGTCAATAGCCCATGAGGGAACAGGAGGGAGGAAGCATTAGCTTAGATACACCGACTCCCATGCTGCTCTCATGTCCTCTCTGCTAATAAACTGTGAGTTGAGCTGATGGTTGTTTGCAAGTTTCTCTTCTGCCATCCACTAGCCTATGGATGGTGCCTAAAACAATTATATCTAAACAGCCAGCTTTGACTTCTGAACTCCAGACCCGTGCTGGAGGTTCTTATAGATGACTACAACTCCTAAATAGTCTTTGACCAAAGAAAGCTTCTCTTATATCAGGGAATGTCATCCTCTTACACAGCTTTGGATAGGTTACAGAATGTAGGGTGGAAAGGGAAGAAAAGACTGTGTATGACCTAGCAAATTAGATGACTGAAATCAACTCTGGCACCAGTGGGATAAGCGATCACCCTCATTACTTAGACGCATCTAATTGCCTGGCGGGCGTCTCCAACTCAATGATCTACAGACTAAACCCAGCTTAGAATTAGTCTGCACAAGCCGTCCTTCTCTTATGTTTCCTACCTCAGTTAATGGTAACACTGTTAGCTCCACCACCCAAGCAGGAAATCAGAAAATTTTCTCACATCCTTATATTCCATTAGATAACAACCTTTAAATACCTTAACATTTTTATTTTTCTTATCATCCTCAATAATTCTCTCATTTTTTTCTCATTGAGAAGGTGGGCATAGAAGAGAAAATAATTTTCCTGCAACAAAAACTTGAATGAGCTTTACCTTGAATTAAAAGAAATATTTTTAGACTCATTAAAAGCCAGCACTAAGACTTTTAAAATAATACTTTAACCTGGACAGCATAATGTTACCATTTTTGGAAAATGTGTCACCAATTTATGATCATAAATGTGGACTGATTACTATTAGTCCTTCCATGCAGGTCTAGAATTGCCTGTTATCACATATTAACTCCCCAAAACATATATGTTGAAATTGCCTGTAACCATGTGGGTTAGAGAAAGATATCATGTTTCAGGCATCAAGCAACTCTCTTTTTAAAGGAAGTGAAGGAAAGGGATCCTAATGGCTCTCAGCAATAGGTACTTTTGCCCTTGGGTGATCTCTGCAGTTAGAGAATGTGTGCATAGTCTAAGAAAAATTCACCTTGCTCTGGACCTTGAACCATTCTGCAAACACACAGAAAAATAAATTAGGTTAATTCAAGTGCTGTTGCTGCTGCTAACACTGTCCTTCACTGAGGAGAAAAATAAATAAATAATTGGTGGGTGCGGGTAGTGGGGAGGACTACAGAGAAAGAAATTTGGAAATGGCACAAAAAGCTACATTCTGCCTAGTGCTTGCTGGAGAATAAATTTCTGAAAGGAGAATCATAACTGAACATAAACCATCTACTCTGTTGTATAAAAATTAGCAACTGTGGTTCAAGCATGTGGCTCTATCCAGATACAATGCTTTTCTTCTTCTTTTTTATTTTCTGCCTTTTCTACTTCATAATATATAAAAACTCCTGTCCAAACAGAGCCTGATGCTACACCCACAATAAGATTCAGCCTCCTCTGTATTTCTAATTAACTCAGGCCCAGCAGTCTTTTTTAACAGCTAACATTTTGCATGAGTTACAGTATGCACACTGCTGAGATATAAATGCAAAGTAATCACTCTAATAAGTATATATAAACATTTATAACAATTGCAACAAGTCTCTGCAACAAATAAGGGGCTATAAAGAAAAATAACCAGCAGCGAGCCAGGAAACAAGTCTCAATACAATGGCATGAGTATGAATGTCATTCAAAGCTCTGATCTTTTGTTGCCTTTAGTAATTTCAATACCCCAGTCACTAATGAGCTTGTACTTTTAATGCCAAAAAATGAGAACCCTGATTAAGAAACAAAAACAAAAACCAAGACTTAAATTTTCACGTTTGTGCCAAAGACACCAGCAGAGAACTCAAGTCACTTGGGTGACTGCATCATTTCCACAACAGAAAGGAATTATAATACCTCAGTCCAAAACAAACATGGCAAGCCTTCAGCACTCTACCCACAAAGAACAATATGCCCTAAGGTGGGAAGGAGCTGGACAGTATGAAGAGTAGGGAGAATGCCACAGGAGCAAGATGAGGTTGGAAAAGCAGGCTGTGGAAAGCTTGGTAGGTCAGGAGAAGGGGAATGGATGTTATTCTAAGTACATATGTACACTATTGACACTATGTATAAAATAGATAACTGAGAATCTACTGTATAGCTCAGGGAACTCTACTCAGTGCTCTGTGGTGACCTAAATGGGAAGGAAATCAAAAAAAAGAGGGGATATATGTATACATATAGCTGATTCACTTTGCTGTACAGTAGAAACTAACACAACATTGTAAAGCAACTATACTCTAATAAAAATTAATTTAAAAAAAAGAAGCCAGACAGTTAAAAAAAAAAAAAGTACAATGAAGACATGAGAGGGTTTTAAGCTAGGCAGCACCATGATCTTACTTATGTGTCTTAAAGGTTACTTGGGCAACTGGTTAGAGAATAGATTGTATGTCAAGAATGAAACCAAAGAAACCACTTATGGACTATTGTAGTGGCTGGTTTGGTATTCAGAGGTGGAACGATAGAGGCAGAAAGAATAGACAGATCAAGGGCAGGTATTAGAGGAGAAAGGAAAAGGAAGAGGTAAAGAACGAGTCTCAGGTTGGGACTTCAGCACACAGGAGAAGGAGGATGCCATTTACAGAGACAGGGAACACAGGGCAAGGGGAAAGCCTACACAGAATGAAAGCTTATATAGAATTTAAGTCAACAATTTTCATGTTTCTGATCTGTATCAAGCATTGTCTACTGTATACCATAAATATTGTCATCACCATTGCCTTTTAATAGCTTATAATCTACTATAACACAGAGAGACAAATATAAGTGATCATTGGAAAAGAATAGCTAACACATAAAATGTAAGCTAAGCACTAGTCTAACAGCTTTTCTCATTTAAACCTCACACAAACTCAGGTCACACGTGATAAAATTGGGGCCCAGAGAAGTAAAGCGACAAGCCCAAGATCACCCAGCTGATAAATGTTAGAGCTAAGATTTAAAATGGAATCAGTCAGCCTCCAAAGTGTATGCCCTTAACCTTTATACCATACAACTTTCAAAACACACACTTGTGCACAGGCACACACACACACACGCACACACACTCAAAGTTCTATGGTAAAGGTACAATAGAATAAAGATTGATGCCAACTGTAAGCATCTGGAAATGTGGAAAAGCCACTCTGAGGAGGGCAATGCAGAACAAACCTTGATGGCTAGGTAAGTTTTTGACAGAAAGGAAGAGCATGGTGTGCTTGCTAACACCACAAAAGGCAAAATGGTTAGTATAAGTATAAAATGGGTAAGAGAAAGGCACCTTAGTTAGAGAATCCAAGGAAAGCTTGAGAAATTACTTCTTCTCAGATACAATTTTGTCTAAGTCATGATTTGCCAAAAACAACTGACACAAAGCAAATGTCTATACTAAGCTGGAAGAGGGGTTTGTTTAATTCATTTCAATAATGGTGAGAATCTGATAGCTCATTACTTACATAATCCCTGCATACTGAGTGTTCTACCATCTCAGAAGAGGAGGAGATATCTAGCTGCATGAGATTAAGCAAATAGAACCGGATTCTGATAACATGGGACCTGGCAGTTTCCATCTACAGGCCTTTGTACAGGGAAGTGAAATTATCTTTGAGGAGTGGCCAGCAAGATCTTTTCTAAAGGGAGAGTCAGACTGGAGGGTGGAGGAGTAGGGAGGTAAGCAGGGCAGAGAGGGGAGTATTGGCAAAGTCTAACCCTAGGAATAACAATACTATGTAGACCAACCTGACATGGTTCTTACTTACCCCTAATGGGGTCAGGCATTAAGAACTAGAATCTTGCAATTCTACCTAATTTAGGTAGAATAATGGTTCCTCAAAGATGTCCATATATTTATCTCCAAAACCTTACATGGCAAAAAGAGACCTTGCAGATGTGATTAAATTAAGGATTTTCAGATGGGGAGATTATCCTGGATTACCTGGGTGGGCCCAGTGTAATCACAGGGTCTTTATAAGAGGGAGGAAGGAGAGTGAGAGTCAGAGAAGGAGATGTAAAGATGAAAGCAGAGATGAGAGAGAGATTTGAAGCTGGCTTTGGAGAACACAGAAGGGGCCACCAGCCAAGGACTGCAGGTAGCCTCTAGAAGCTGGAGAAGAAAGGAAACAGATTTTTCCCTAGAGGCTCCAGAAGGAATGCAGCCCCACTGACATCTTGATTTTAGGACTTCTGGCCTCCAGAACTGCAAGATAATAAATGTGTGCTGTTTAAACCACTGTTTGTAGTTATTTGTTACAGCATCAATACGAAACTAGTAGTCTATAATTTTTGTAGCTTGCTCATTTTTTATTACTCCTTTTGTTCAACATTCATTCTTTCCTTTTGCTTCCAACTTTATTGGGGAATAATTGATATATTTATATATTTAAAGCATATGATGTGATGATTGTGTGTGTGTGTATACACACACACACACATATTCATTGTAGAATGATTTATAAGATCAAGATAATTAACATATCCATCACCTTACATAGCTAACTTTCGGGTGGGTGTGTTTGGGTGTGTATGTGTGGTAAGAACATTTAAGATCTACTCTTAGCAAATTTCAAGTAAATAATGCTACATTATTAACTATGTTATTAACTATAGTCACCACCACTGTACCTTAGATCCTCAGAACTTGTTCTTCCTATAACTGAAAGCTTGTACCATTTGACATACATCTCTTCATTTCCCCCTCCCCCTGACTCCTGGCAACAACTATTCTATTCTGTTTCTATGAAATTGACTTTCTTTTTGTTAGTTTCCATCTATAAGTAATACCATAGAGTATTTGTCTTTCTTTGTCTAGCTTATTTCACTTGGCATAATGGCCTCCAGGTCCACCCATGTTACTTTCATAAATGGTAGGATTTCCTTCCTTTTATAGCTGAATAATATTCCATTATAGATAGATAGATGGTAGATAGAGATAAAGATAGAGATATAGAGATATATTAATGTCGATACATAGATATATCACATTTTTTTATCCATTCATCCATTAAAGGACACTTAGGTTGTTGCCACATCTTGGCTATTGTGAATAATGCTACAATGAGCATAGGGGTGTAGATAGCTCTTTGAGATACTGATTTCATTTCCTTTGGACATATACCCAGGAGTGAAATTACTGGATTATACAGTAGTTCTATTTTTAATTTTTTCAGGAACCTCCATACTGTTTTCCATAGTGGCTGCACCAATTTACATTCCCACCAATAGTGTATAAGAGTTCTTTTTTTCTCCCTATCTTTGCCAACATTTGTAATCTCTTGCCTTTATGATAATAGCCATTTAATAGGTGTAAGGTGATATCTCATTGTGGTTTTGATTTGCATTTCCATGATGATTAGTGACATTGAACACCTTTTCATGTATCTATTGGCCATCTGTATGTCTTCTTTGGAAAAATGTCTATTCAGGTCTTTGTCTATTTTTAAATGAGGTCATTTGTTTTCTTGCCATTGAGTTATTTGAGTTCCTTATATATTTGGGATATTAACACCTTATTCAATGTATAGTTTAGACATATTTTCTCCCATTCAGTAGGTTTTCTCTTCACTTTTGACAATTGTTCCTTTGGGGTCCAAAAGCTTTTTAGTTTGATGCAATCCCTTTGTCTGTTTTTGCTTTCTTTGCCTGTATTTTTAGAATCATATCCAAAAAAAATCATTGCCCAGAACAATGTCAAGAAACTTTTCCCTATGTTTTCTTCTAGAATATTTCAGCTTCAGGTCTTACATTTAAGTCTTTAATCCATTTTGAGTCCATTTTTATATATTATATAAGAGTTCAATTTCATTCTTCTACATATGGATATCCAGTTTTCTCAACATCATTTATTGAAGAGACTATTCTTTCTCCATTATGTGTTCTTGGCACCTTTTTTGAAAATGAATTGAATGTAAATGTGTGAATTTATTTCTGAGATCTCTATTCTGCTCCACTGATCTATGTGTCTGTGTATATGCCAGTATCGTATGTTTTGATTACTATAGCTTTGTAACATAGTTTGAAATTAAGATATGTGATGCCTTCAGGTTTGTTTTTCTTTCTCAAGATTGCTTTGGCTATTTAGGGTCTTTTGTGGTTCCATATAAATTTTAGGATTATTTTTTTCTATCGTAGTGAAAAATCTCATTGGAATTTTGATAGGAATTACACTGACTCTGTAGGTCTCTTTGGGTAGTATGTATATATTAACAATACTGATTCTTCCAATTCATGAGCACATAATATCTTTCCATTTATTTATGTCTTCTTCAATTTCTTTCATCAATGTCTTATAGTTTTCAGTGTACAGGTCTTTCACCTCCTTGGTTAAATACTTTCCTTAGTATTTTTTTTTTTTTGATGCTATTAAAATTGGGATTGTTTTCTGAATTGGGATTGTTTTCTTAATTTCTTTTTTTTTGTTCATTGTTCATTCATTGAAGCGCAACTGATTTTTGTATGTTGATTTTTTATCCTGCAACCTTATTGAATTTGTTCACTAGTTTTAACAGAAATTTTTTGAAGTCTTAGGGTTTCCTATATATAAGATCATATCATCTGCAAACTGAGATCATTTTACATCTTCTTTTCCAATTTGGATGTGTTTTACTCATCTTGCCTAATTGCTATTACTAGGACTTTCAGTAATATGTTGAATAGACATGGTGAGAATGTGCATCCTTGTATTTTTCCTGATGTTAGAGAAAAGGTTTTTAATTTTTACTGATGAGTATGATGTTATCTGTGTGTCTGTCATATATGGTCTTTATTACATTGAGGTACATTTCTTCTATACCTAATTTGTTGAGAGTTTTCATCATGAAAGATGTAGAATTTTGTCAAATGCTTTTTCTACATCTATTGAAATGATCATATGATTTCTATCCTTCATTCTGTTAATGTAGTGTACAGCACTGACTGAGTTGCAGATGTTGAACCATCTTTGCATGTGTATGATCCTTTTAATGTGCTGTTAAATTCAGTTTGCTAGTATTTTGTTGAGGACTGCTGCATATATGTTGAGAAAAAATGGATAAATTCCTAGAAAAATACAACAGACCAAGACAGAGTCATCAAGTAATAGAATATCTAAAGAGACCAATAACAAGCAAGGAGATTGAATCAGTAATCAAATAAATAAATAAATAAATAAAAGTCCAGGATCAGATGGCTTCACAGGTGAATTCTACCAAACATTTCAAATGAATTAATACCAGCCATTCTCAAGTTCTTCTAAAAAACTGAAGAGGAAGAAACACTTTCAAGTTCATTTTATACACTTCCAGGTTCATTTTATGAGGCCAGCATTGCCCTGATACCAAAGCTAGGCAAGGATACTGTAAGAAAAAAAAAAAAAAAAACAACAACTACAGGCTAATATTCTTGGTGATCATTCATTCCTTTATTCATCAAACGTTTATCAAGCCTCAAGGCTTGCTAAGGTCTCCTTTACTGCCTAAAATATGATGGTAAATAAGACAAGAGATTTGCTCACTGTTTAGTGGAAGGGACAAAAACAGATAGTGCAATAAAATCCTTTAAGTCAGCGGTCCCCAACCTTTTTGGCACCAGGGACCTGTTTCATGGAAGACAATTTTTCCATGGACCAAGGGTGAGGGGGATGGTTTTGGGATGATTCAAGCGCATGACATTTATTGTGCATTTTATTTCTATTATTATTACATTGTAATATATAATTAAATAATTATACAACTCACCTTAATGCAAAATCAGCGGGAGCCCTGAGCTTGTTTTCACTTGCCACTCACTGATAGGGTTTTGATATGGGTCTACAAGCAATTGATTTATTATGGTCTCTGTGCAGTCAAACCTCACTGCTAATGGTAATCTGTATTTGTAGCCACTCCCCAGTGCTAGCATCACCACCTCAGCTCCACCTCAGATGATCACGCGTTAGATTCTCATAAGGAGCGTGCAGCCTAGATCCCTCGCATGCACAGTTCACACCAGGGTTTGCGCTCTATGAGAATCTAATGCTGCCGCTGATCTGACAGAAAGCAGAGCTCAGGTGGTAATGCGAGCGATGGGGAGTGGCTCTAAATACAGATGAAGCTTCGCTTGCCTGCCGTTCATCTCCTGCTGTGTAGCCCAGTTCCTAACAGGCCATGGATCAGTACCGGTCCATGGCCTGGGGGTTGGGGACCACTGCTTTAAGTGATGGAGTGGGGCAATAGTGGGGAGACAAAGAAAGGAAACAAGTTCTGCTAGTTGTGGAGGGGTGGGGTGAGGAGAAGTGTTCAGAAAGCCTTCGTAGAATCTTTCCCCTCTGTCTCTCGTTTTTTCCTTTTTTGTTAGAATAACTAAAAATTCTGAGTTAGACAGAACTATGACATTGTCATAGGAAGTTGTATAAATGGAGGAGCAAGAAAGTATATCCCATTCTCCAGTCAATCTTTCAGAGAATGGAATGCCAAGGGATAAGACTATGAGTGATGGCAGCTACTACCCCCTGAGCTGGGTCCTGAGTTTCCTGGAAGAGCTGGAGGAACTCATAGAGGGCCTGGGACTGAGAAGGTCTCTCAGGATGAACAATAGAAAAGCCACAGGGCTTTTAGGCACAGGTATCCTCGACAAAATTAATCCTTTGTTTCCTCTCCAGAAGGCTAGATATTATGGGGTAAATGTCACATTTTCCTGAAAGTTTATCAAGGTAAAAAATAATGTTGAAATTTTATTTCACTGTTAAAAAGAAAACAACTACCAAAAAGCTCTCTATATTACTATCAACTGCAAGTTGGTTTGTATACCCTGATTTGTAAGGGGCATGTTTGAAGGTGGTGAATGAAGAAAGAAACAAAAATAAATGTCCCCCACAAAGTTCATACTGTTCAATAACTGGGGTCTACCAGCAGAGCTGGGTATTTAGATAACAGATTTTACAAGTGATATCTTGATTTATCCCTTTCAAATGAGTGGAGAAAAACACATATTCAACTTTCTCAAAGCCCCTAAAACACAAACACAATTCTGGCTCCTGAGAAACAGGACAGGGGAAGGGAGGATATTATAGAGAGACTGGGAATGTTAGGTGCAAGTGCTCATCTATCATATATTGTTCTGTAAGTTAAAAATACACATACATGTGCATATACCTGCTACTTTTTCTAGAAACAACATAGTACAATCTCCACAGTTTTATTTAGCTCCTTTAAATTTCACAAAGAAACAATATTTTTTCATCAAAATATTAGGAAAAAAATAATTTGCCTTAGTAAAGAAGAATGCAAACATAGTAACTCTAATTTGGAAATATACTACCCAATATTTATTGGCTAATCAAATGTATTGTAAAAGCAGAAAGACACAACAATATTTAAAATCTCACTGATTACCCTTTGGAGGCAGATGACTAACAGCTTACCTCAGCAAAGCAAAAATTGCTACCAGAGACTTTGTTTATAGAAATAGTCCTTATTTATTATCTAAGTAACAGCTATATACCCCATAGGCAAGAAATAAAAGCTCTTAAAGGCATGATTTTTTAAAATCCAAACTTTATGTTACAGTAATGTGATAATAATTAAAGTGGTGGCTTGGAAATAAATTCAAGATGTCTATTCCATCACCCATTGTAATGAAGAAAGGAAATGTAGACTGCCCAAAACAGTGGACAGAGAGTCAGCAGCATTTACTTTGGGATGTAATTTTTATTTGAATATTTGAGCCAGAGGAATAAAAGAATGTTTCAGAAATTGCCTTAAGACTATGTAAGTTCTTCTGTCTGAACCTTCCTTGCTCAACAACTTCCTGAAACTCACTCCATCCTGAGAACATCCTGCTCTTTTTTCAGCTGACCTAAGGCAACACCCTCAATGTGGCAGACCTTCCAAAACCTCTCTGGGAAAAAGTGGTTTAAATGAACAACCAATTAATAAGCTTCTGTTTGTCCAAACACAACATGTACAAATACAATTTGGTTGAGAAATTTTGTTTCAATGACCTTTCTTTCAGTTTGAAAGGTAAAGAATCTAAGATAGCAATAAAGAATGATTACATGAGAAAGGTCTCAACTATCAATAAAAGGAGATATCCCTGCAAAGGAAACACTTTTCATTTTTCCCTTGTAGAAGTCTACATGAATATTTATGACTTAAGCCAGCAAAGTGCCAAATGTAGGCTTAAGTTAGTTTCTTTTAGATATAAACACTCTCACTTCATCTAGGAAGGAGGTAAACAATCTTGTGTTAGATGTACTGAATGGAACCTTAAGATAATTGAGAAGAAATTAAAAGAACATCTAAGTTTATAAAAAGAGTTCAAATACTCAGATCCAGATGACCAAATCAGAGATGGCTGAAAGCATCATCAGATATGAACACACACTATCTTGAATTAACTTTTAGGAGCCATACAAACTCGAAAAGGCAGCTAAAGACTAAGGTAGGCAAAAGGTGTCTTGTCCCTTTAGTTTTAAGGATGGGTTCCAGAAACCACAGAAACATTGACATCAATCTCAAGATAAAATTATGGGACAGGTTTTTGAGCAGATGGCTTGTATATATTTAGAGAAAAAAGGTTAGAA
Source organism: Balaenoptera ricei (assembly GCF_028023285.1). Taxonomy (NCBI): domain Eukaryota; kingdom Metazoa; phylum Chordata; class Mammalia; order Artiodactyla; family Balaenopteridae; genus Balaenoptera; species Balaenoptera ricei. The sequence continues at coordinate 32,913,791 of NC_082643.1, forward strand.
ATCAAAGGAGCCCAACTAGGGTCAGTACTATTTCTCTATTAGAAGAATACCTCAGACATTCATGGCCCTGATTTCATTAAAATATTCCAAAAAATCACATGATATCATGGAACATGATGTAGAAAGATATGGAACAATGAAATAGCAACCCGGAGTGCTATGCTGTTCTATGCCACTGGGTTCTTTCCTTTGGCAATTTTGTTTCTCGGTGACTTAAAAGAAGAGATGGAAGTCATGGTTATCCATGTTTAGAAGACAAAAATCTAGATTTTTTAGCATGAGATACTTGAAATTCTTTCACTTTCATACTTTGGGCTTCTATACTGGTTATTACTTCTGTGGGCAGTGACTTTCCCCTGCCCTCCCTGGTTTGTGCAAAAGAAAAGCCTCTACATTTCCATCACATCTCAGTTTGACTTAACACATATCCTTTAGCATGCCTTCCCCAAGGAGCTACTGAGATATTTTTCCTATTACCTGTGTGATTGAACTAATCACATTGTGTTGTAAACTAGCTGTTTACTTGCTGTTCAGCATCTAGACTGTGACTGTCTTGATCCTTTGAAAGGAAAGGATATTTTTCTTTAAATTCATGTTGGCATTCTCAGTGTCTGAAACATAATAGGTATTCAGTGTTTGATGAATAAAACCAACTTGCATGATTTTAGATGTTAGTTGGGATGGTGAAAAATTCTTATCAGAATTGCAGAAGAAACTGCAGTTATCTAGATATTAGAATATCTAGATATTAGAAAATAAAATTCCTGGTAACATGAAAGACATTTACCCATTCATTGTTCCAGATTCCTACTGAAAGGACCAAGAGATTGTAAGATAAAATAAAGATATGGGGAAATTTGATCAATAATGTAAGGGTTCACCAACATGACAACAGTTTTTAGTACAAAATATAGTATAGATGAGATCATACTGAAGACAGGAATTGAGAGATGATTCCCAAGTTCTCCAGTTGTAAAAGCTAAGAATCAGCAGGAAGGAAGAAAACCCACGCAGAAACCCACTAACACCGCTTAACTTTGAAGAGGAAATACTGGATTCATGGACAGTGCATGACCAATATGGAGCACACATTTAGACTCCTGTCCACCACTAGGAAATCAATGGCCCTGGGAGGCTGCATTTGGGCTGCATTGTCAGCAGATGAGTAGAGCAGCAGCAGTACCAGGAAGGCTGATGTGAGTATAAGGCTGAGAGCCAAAAGAAAACACATCATCTGGAAGCCAATTCCCAACATAGCAGATTTATTAATAAAGAAGAAAATGCTCTATAAGGAAGTTCCCTTGTTAGCTACAGAGGAAAGTCCTTATAGTAAAGTTATAGAACTTTCTATAATTTTAGTTCCCTCTCAGTTCACGTTAGGCTGTTAGATCACTGGTTAAGTAAATGCAGTCCACCAGTCAAAAATCACAAGATATGATAAAGAATTTTAATGGCACAGTTTAGACAATGAGAACCCATTAAGCTCTTTATGGGCAATTACTATCCATGAATAGCCTTATGCTCAATGAATAATTTTTAAAAGTGTATAAATATATAAAGAAATATATATATATAGAGAGAGAGAGAGAGAGAAAGAGAGACAGAGAGACAGAGAGGGACAGAAGGACTTTTGCTAAAATAACTTACTATTGAAAACAAAAGTGAAATTTGTAAATATATCAACTTTGTGATCACAATAAAAATCAAGTAAAAAATGGATTCTGAAACCAGAGATGAAAAAATAAAATGGTAAAGCAACAGGCTGAGAAAAAGAAGAAAACAGATCACAATGAGGTAAGAGACTGAAGAAACGCAATCACAGAACTGAAATATGCATCAGGAGCAATGAATAGTAAAACTGGCACTATAGAAAACTTGAATTCATCATGTAGGGGACAAAAGGGAGAAAATTTCCAAGCAAGCAAAAAGGTTTGAAAATTGGTATTCAATAGACATCTATGTGTTCCTAAAGAAAATACCAGGAAAAATCTGAATAAAAATACAAATAAATAATTAAATTAAAAATAACTTTCCTGATCTATAGAAATGTTTGAATCTGTATATCTAAAAGGTTTACTAGGGCTTCCCTGGTGGCGCAGTGGTTGGGAGTCTGCCTGCCAATGCAGGGTACACGGGTTCGAGCCCTGGTCTGGGAGGATCCCACATGCCGCGGAGCAACTAGGCCCATGAGCCACAACTACTGAGCCTGCGCGTCTGGAGCGTGTGCTCCGCAACAAGAGAGGCCGCGACAGTGAGAGGCCCGTGCACCGCGATGAAGGGTGGCCCCGGCTTGCCGCAACTAGAGAAAGCCCTTGCAGAGAAACGGGGACCCAACACAGCCATAAATAAATAAATAAATAAATAAATAAATAAATAAATAAAATTAAAAGGTTTACTGAAAACCAAAAAAAAAATTAATCCAGAAAAAAACATACATAGCTACATGGCAATGGAATTTTTAAGTTTCAGAGACAAAGACTCCCTAACCATCCAAACTGAAGTATTTTGAGGGGAGAGGGGAATCAAAGTGGCTTCATAATTTTTCTACCAAATATTAAATGCTAAAATGAAATGAAATGACATCTGCAGAGTTTTTAGAGAAAATAACTGTAACCCAAGATTTTGACGTGTAGCCAAATTGTAGGTCATGTGTAAACACAAAGGAAAGATTCTCTCAACGCTACAGCTCTTGGATATTAGATATTTTTTCTATAAATATTATTTGAAGGCTTACACCAGCCAACCAAGAGGTGAACCACAGGAAAAAAATAAATAAAAAACTGAAATGACCAACAAAATACCAAACTACAGAAAAGAATCTGTATCAAGCCAGAAACACTGAGGAACTATAAAGTATAGACTAGAGGGTACTGAGAGAGATGCTTATTTCAAAACACCTGCACCATCTAAATTTTAAAATAAACATCAAATTGGGGAAAAAAATGCATCTGGAATTTTGACAGAAAAAGGGTTATTATTCTTATTATATAAAAACATAGTCAAATTATCAAGAAAAATACAACCGAACCATTAAACAAATTAGCAAATGACTCAAATGGACCATTAAAAAGGAAGAATTTCAAATGGCATGCAAGCCTATGAGAAAAGATTCACTCTTACTAGCAACTGAATAAGACAATTCAAAACAATGCTGTGAAATCACTTTTCATCTGTCAGATTAGAAATAATGAAAAAGTATGATACTACCCCAAGATGGCCAGGATGAGAATAAATGGATATTCTCATAGACAACTGGTGGTAACAAAATGAACACAAAGTAGAATGTAAGAATGATATAGAAAAATCATCCATTTATTCATTGAGCAAATTTTTAAAAAAAATTTTTAACATCTTTATTGGAGTAGAACTGCTTTACAATGGTGTGTTAGCTTCTGCTGTATAACAAAGTGAATCAGCTATATGTATACATATATCCCAATATCCCCTCCCTCTTGCGTGAGCAAATATTTATTGATTACCTATTGTGTATCAGGTACAATTCTAAATGGGGACCTATTGTAATAAATATGGCAGCTCAGATTCCTAATCTCATGGAGTTTACACTGTAATTGGGGAAAAAAGGGAAACAATAGGCACATCATTCAAATTTCTGAATATATTATCTAAAAGATATGTAAGAAAGAAAACAGAAATTCATAAATTCATAGAACACCAATGACTTAGATATAATTTTAAAATAATCTTTCTTTGACACATCTATTGATGTAGCATTTCTTAAAGATGTGTCACACTGAAAAAGGGGGAATACTATAGTCCCATTCTATTGGCAAATACTCTTGGAGATTCCCAATTAATACATTACCAGGCTCTGAAAAGTTCTGAAAGTAAGATATCTGTTTCATTTTCTTTAAGCTTTCCAAAGCTTATATTTTTCAAAAAATGCAGCTCTATAGTTTTTACCAGATCATATAAAAATGTATTTGAAATACTATCATAAAGAACAGTATAAAGAAGCAAATATAAATCATCTGAAATCACACCATCCTCAGATAACCACATAAACATTTTGCTGCTGTCCTTCCTTTCTTTCATCTCTCCACATCTATATAACCACACAGTCAAAATGTGTATTTAGAGATTGTTCTAAAATACTGTCCTTATTGTATATGCACTTTTCTCTTTTTTTCTTTTCTCTCACCTCTCCATCCTCCATCCTGAAAATCACTATTAAGGATCTGGTTGTTACTTTATTCCATATTCATATAGTCATGTACAAATTTTTGTGTAAGAAGATGTTAAATGGGATTGGTTCTGTACTCAGTGTGGGCTGAAACCCTAAACAGAAATGACGAGTGATAAGTGTCAAAACATTCTAACCATTTTTAAAGAGAGGCCCCAGACACATTTTCATATGACTTATTAAAAGGTGAATAAAACTGGGCCTGTCAATCTTAGTCACTCCCCAACTTGAGCCTATGTGTGAATATTTATTAATATGAAGAGTGTTGGTTGGCCTGAGAGTGAGCCAGCATTTCCTATTCCTAATATAGGATGGGATGCTATCTTCCCAGGTATCAACCCAAGTGCAAGAGTAGGGAGTGAGGAGGGCAGTAATAAAATCCTTTTAGAAGATTAAAGGAGGCTTGCATAAGAAGATTCTGCCATGTTATTTTCTGAGTGGATGATTGTTGACCTAAGGAAACTAACTCATCAGCCCAGCCAGCACTACATCCACTTCTATTACAAAAGAATTCTGAGAATATGATATAGTCCTACAAGAGTTTGGGGAATACACCATAAAATCAGAGGCTGCTAGAATTCTCCTGACATCAGAATAAGAAGAGAAGATTGTAATGGGAGTAAAGTACATTTCCACAGATGTGGGGCAAGAGGGTAAGTTTTCCATAAGTCAAGTGATACCATAGATGTAAGTAGGCTAAAGCTGCCTTAAAAGAATCCCCTTTCAGGGTACCTGGCAGAAGGAAATGACCCCAAGTATAAATCCTTTGAAAAGGAGCTAAGAGAAAATTATAAAAGGATAAACCAAAAGTGCATCACTCAAATTAGGAAAAGGTGGAATATAAAAGGCCACTGTACCAAGGTGCTTAGGATAGGGGTATTGTGCATCACTATGAAATTTATAAAATGCAATCATATTTTACATATTTTGTATATTTTTCATATATTCCTCTTGTTATTTAATAATACACTCTGGAAAGTCTCCCAAGCTTATTTCTAATTCATTCATAATGGTCATTTTTGAGACCTTGGTGTTGATGTACCTCAGCTTTTTCATCATTCCCATATTATAGATTTTCATTTCATTTCGGTATTTTTTTTCTACACCCCTGCAATATGCACTCTTATACTAACTTCTATTTTTATGGAATCATTTTCCAGGAGTCTGTTTGCTAGGAATATATATGTATATTATATTCTAATATACTGCCAAAATGAATTCCACAAAGAATATAACAAAATTTCCACCAGCAATATATGAGTGCCATGTTCTTGGAATCCCCACTTGCACCAGATATTACCACTTTTTAATTTTTTTTTTTTTCACTTTTTAATTTTTAACAAACTAAAGAGATATCTCATCATTATTTTAATTTGCATGTCCTTGACCACCTGTGAGGTTGAGCACGTTTAATTTGTCATGTGAACTTGCTCTTCTAGGAAGTTCCTTATACATAATATCACTTACCTACATTTCTACTCAGTTATTTGTCTTTTTCATATCAATTTAAAAGAGTTTTCATATAGTATAGAATTTAAATTTATATCCCAAGTATTACAAGTATTAATATTATTTGCAAATCAATCAAATCTTAGCCATATGTTATTTTTTCATTCTTTTAAAATAACTTTTTTAAATAAATTTTTATTTTGGAAGAATTTTAGATTTATAGAAAAGTTACAAAGAAAGTACAGAGAATTCGTGAATACTCCTTACCTAGTTTCAGTTTCCCCCTGCTGTTATCATCTTCCATCATCATGGTATATTTGTCAAATCGAAGAACTCAATATTGGTATATTACCAATAACTAAATTTTAGACTTTATTCAAATTTCACCAGTTTTACCATTAATGTTCTATTTCTGCTCCTGGATCTAATCCAGGATAACACATTGCGTTTATTTGTTATCTCATTAGTATCCTCTGGTTTGTTTGCAATTGGTTCTCAATCTTTTGTTTTTCATGACCTTGAGAGCTTTGAGTAGTATTGTAGTGATCAAGTATTTTATAGCATTTCCCTCAGTTTGGATCTGTCTGATGTTTTTCTCATGATTAGACTGGAGTGATAAGCTTTTTGGAAATAGTACCATAGAGGTGCACACATTTTCAGGCAGTATCTGGTGCTGTGTGACATCACTGGTGATGGTAACCTTCACCACGTGCATACCACAGTGTTTGCCAGGTTTCTCCACTGTAAAGTTACCATTTTTCCCTTTCCATACTCTATTCTTCGGAAGCAAGTCATTAAAGCCATACATTTTTTTTCATAATCAAATACTGTAGTGTAAGGCCTGACAGTTTTTTTTTTCTTTTTTATAATGCAAGTGCCTGACTTAAGCTTTGATTGCCAAGGGATTCATTTTATAGAGGCATCCCACTAAGGCTCTTTCGAATAAACTCATCACCAGCCATACAACTAGCTAAAGAGCCAGGCCACCACCACCACTGAGGCTCCTTTGTTTCAGAGATATTGATTGACTTTGGTAATTAACCATTTGGGCCATTATTCAACATGACCCACAAGTCCACGGAGGATGTGACCCTCCCATCTTCCTCAGCCTCATTCAGACATGCCTATTCTACTCTTCCTTTCTCTCCCTTACATCTGTTTCACTAAGGTTAGTCCCATTCTTTCTTCAGATATCAACTGATATATCACTTTTTTCACAAATATATTTCATGACATCTCCAGTTTGGGTCTGGTGACACATCTCTGTGCACCCAGGGCACGTTGTTCTGCCCTGTCACAAACCTTATTATTATGTGCTATAATCCTCCGTATCCTGCACTGGATTACACATTACAATAGGGCAGTGATAGTGTCTTTCCTCTTTCCTTTGTGTCTCCAGGGGATAACATAGTGCCCAATACATAACAGGTACTCAATAAATACTTGATGGTAAATAAATAAATGCTGCTTCCAAATACTATGGTCTTGACTATAGTAGCCCTCAATAATAATTGTTTACTGCTCTTCATTCATTCATCCATGCATGCATTCATTCATTCAACCAATATTTATTAAACACCTTCTTTGTGCCAGATACGTGCTAGATGCCTAGGGCATAAGACAGACATAACTGCTCTTGTTACTTTATAATCATACACCACAAGAAATCATAAAACTTTTAAGAAGCGGAGACCATTCCAAAAAGTCACTTATGCATACTATGGTTGTCAACACTGACTGATCAACCTCTTATTTTCAAGGGAATATGAGCTCTACTTAACAGAAGATAAAAATCAAGTCCTCTTATTCTAACTGATCAACTTCCCTTAGAAAGCACAAGTAAGTAGTTTATCGGGGTTGGGAAGGTGGGGTAGGATTGAGGGATAGAAATGTGAAAGGAAGGAGGGGAAATGGTTTAGAGGTTGGAGATTTCCACAGTGTTTTGCAGTGATATCATGCAAAAGCTAGACCTGCAAATTTTATTTCAAATGCTAGACTACGAAATTTGGCAACAGAAATGATACTGGCATTTTAAAACCCTTTATTATAGATATTTATTTAGCTTAACTTGAGAGAATTCATACATATAAATTTTAATGGAGAGCTTCTGACCTTTCATATTAGGTTTAATTTATTTCTCTTTCAAATTGTTTGAGTATTTTCATTTGATTCTGTGTTGTCAGTTGAATTATTCTACTAAGTCAGAGGTAAAGCTTACAATTATGAAATCCAAGCATACTTGTGACTTATGACCCAGCCACCTCATGTTACTGCTGACTGGGTGAACCCCAGACCTCCTAAAATATTAATTGTGTAATTTCCGCTGAGGCCTTTGCTATTTCTCATAAATATGTTTCAAAAAAAAAAAAAAATGAAGTCACTACAGTCATCCAGTGTTCTGAATAGCTTTTATCTCATAAAGCTGAAGTGTTTTTAATAAAGATACCCTTACTTCCCACAGTAAGATTTCTTGGATTGCTATGTGAATAGAATGAGAGGGATTTAGTCAAAGTTTAAAATACCATGTTTAGGTTTTTATTTTCCAGTCTATAAAATACCTCCAGTTTTTGTGCTACATAAATAACCCAGCCATGTCCTAGGTGCCCTGCTCAACTACAGAGCTAATTCAGACTAATGAACTCCATGCAGCCCAAACCCACTTGAGCTAACCAGTGGACCATAAGTCTATAGTAGAGAAATCTAAATCTACTCTTTATTCCAAAGAGAATCTTTGAAAGATTTACAATTTCCCATGGTATATTTTGCTTCTAAAGGGTATAGAATAATTTAAAATTTGGACAACATACTCAGTAGGAAAGGGAGTTGTATATTTCTTAGTATAATGAGCCAAATCCTGAAGGTGAATAAGACTTCTGCAGTTAGTGCACTCATCTTATTTACAGTGCCCAAGTCATCCTTATGTTCTTGTCAACATAGCTTTAAGAGCTATTACTCATGCCCTTAAAAAATTACAAATATACAAAACAAATATTCTCTGCAAAAGAGTAAGTGTAAAATGAAAAGAAAGAAAGAGGGGCCACATTTATCCATTTAGTTGTAATAAATAATGCAAACTTTCCAAATGGAAGTACTGGAATAATGAAACTAATTTTCCAAAATTATTCTAGTGTATTCAATTACGGATTTTAATTATTTTAGAGAAGAAACTCACAGTGTTAATGAAAGGGACAGTAGTAAAAATCATGATGGAGTTAGGTTTCATGTTTCTGCATTCTATAAGCTTTATTAGATGATGTTAATCAAATATTTGATGAATACTAAGAGCCTTTTGGGATAGTAAAATGAATATTATCAGCATGACTCTGAGAACTAGGTTGAAGTATAATCATAGTCAGTTAAGGTTAGTGGATTTCACTGCCAAAGGGAACATTGGTTGTTGAAAAGAGGCCTCTGGAGAACTGTTTGGTATCAATTATAAATAATAGCAAAATAAAAATTAAAGCATACTGAACTTATGACGTGAACTACAGGAAACCAAAAATAACAGGATAATGTTGCTCTTCAATCTTTTACTCACAATGAATAAAAAGATTCAGGAGGGTAAAAGAGAGTAGAGTAGATCCCTTATCATTTTATTTTCTACCTTATATTTGTTTCATGTGTCACTCAACTACATCTTATACTTTTCTCTCTAAGAAATCTTAAAAAAAAAGAAGGAAAAAAGAATATAAGAGGGACTTCCCTGGCGGTCCAGGGAAGACACTGTCCTGCCAATGCAGGAGGCACGGGCTTGATCCCTAGTCAGGGAACTAAGATCCCACATGCCATGTGGTGCGGCCAAAAGATAAAATAAAATAAAATAAAATAAATGAAAGAATATAACAAAACAAAACAAATGCAATCAATGATTCGTAGACTACCTAGGAGTGATAGCTAAAGATACAGAATCCTGGTAGCTACCCCAAACCTAATGAATTAATTGCTAGTCTTAGGGCCAGGTATTTGTTCTATAAATAATCTACCCAAGTGGTTCTTCATCACATTAAGGTTTAAGACCACTGAATTAGACTGCTGAGTGAAAGGACATGCTGAATATCCGACTATTAGGATTCCTCTCTTTTCCTCTAGCATTACCATGACAATTTTTATAAAGTATGTGAATTTATTTTTTATCTCGTAATGAGTATCACACACTGAAATACTTAGCTTATTTGAAGTTAAAAAAAATTTCTAGAAACTTATGTCAGGGAACTATTGCTGTGAAACAAACAGCATAGAATATTAGGGGCATACAAGGGTAAGCATTTATATAGCACATTATCGATGAGAAACATTTCATTAGCTCATGTGAGTTAGCTGAACTAAGCTAGGCTTATCTAGGCAGCTATAAGCTGCAAGCGGTTTATTCAGCCTCCACGTCTCTTATCCTCCTTGGACCAGAGGACTAGTTGTGGCATGTCACCCTCATGCAATGACACAGGCACAAGAAGACTAGCACATGTCAAGTCTCCGGTGGTGTCACATTCACTGATATCCAATTGCCCAAAGCAAGTCACATGGCCAAGCCCAAAGCCAAAGCGTAAGGAAGCATATTCCATCCACTGTGAGGTTAAAACTAGTTATATGGCCAAGTCCAACAGCAGGAGTGTAGGAAAGTACGTATACTCCTACCATGGAGTTGGTAGGGAGGAAGTGACTAACAAGTCTAAAAGTCTTAATTTACCTTAAGAAAATTACAGTAGATCACTGCTAACTTAGTGCTAACTGGGTAGATGAGGAAGACCTGGGAAGGGGTTTTTATCCTACTCATCATCTCCTACCTAAAATGTCACTCCTTTGGCCACATGGCATGTGGGATCTTAGTTCCCCGACTAGGGATCAAACCCACTCACCCTGCATTGGAAGCATGGAGTCTTAACCACTGGGCCACCAGGGAAGTCCCAAAACATCACTCTTAAGTTTATTCCTTTGAGTAAAGTCTCTGTGATATGTAGGACTCCTGTAGTATAACTCAAACTTTCCAGAAAGGAAACAATACATTTTGAACAAAGCAATATATTTTTATGTTTTTTTTCCAAAAAAAAAAAAAAGAGAACATTTAGAGGACTGTCTTAGTAGTATATCCATAAGTTATATGGGTCAGATATAAAGTAGCAGCCAAGAAAATAGAAAGGAAGGAGAAAGTAAGTCAGAGATACCAGGACAAAAGAATCAAGAGAACTTAACAACTGATTGGATGATGTGAAACAAATGGAAAGAATCACAATGAATTTTAGGTTCCAGTGGATATTGAGGTGGAAATGACTCACAATTCTGTATTGAAAGTGTGAGGAGAGAATTCAGCTAAGAACACAGTCATGTGCAAGACAGAGAGAAACAAAGAGACATAGAGAAAGAGATGTGGAAGTCTTGGACATAGAAATCACAATGAAAGTTGAGAAAGGTGATGAGATCACCTAAGAAAGCTCTGAGGAAAAGTACAGAAGTCAGTTAAAGAGACACTCTTGGGGAGTTCCTGGACTTAGGGAAAAGCTGGGAAAGGAAACAGAGAGAACACCTGAATTAAGATTTCTTGTTCAGGACAAGTCACCGTACAATAAATAATCTATAACAGATCACATCATTTGGTCTGGAGAAGATAGCAGAGAGATGAGACTAAATCCCTGTGTTGTGAGGTCTTGTCAAACAGTGAAAGAGACCATTTACCAGGCATTACTGCTGTTTTGCTAGATAGAAATCGTGTACTTGATCCAGTAAAAATAAATAAGAGCAACTTTATGCTATCTATCACACAGAGAAAGCATTATGCAAATTTGTGATTAGTTTTCTGCTAGTATTCGGTGACTATTTGACTCTGTACCATTTTGCAAAATTGAAAAATAAATTCTAATTATTTTGCATGCAAAGAGAGTGATACTTGCTTTTCCTTGAATCAGCCCATATCCTTGAATTTGCTTTCTTAAAAATGTGCCATTTAATATATGTGTCTTGCTTTTAAAATGCTGTCATGTTTGATATCTGCTAAGCAATATCTATTAGACTTGGCTAAGACATTCCCACCAAATGGTAAAGCCATGGTAATAACAGGTAGGAAACCTTGTCACAGCACACATCTATACTCCAGGCACTGCTCAGAGTGCTTTCTGTATATGAACTTGTTTATTCCACACAACAACCTAATAAGGTGGGTTACCTTTATCATCTTCTTTTTCAGGTAAGAAAATCAGAGCGAAAGGAGTTTGAGCAATGAACTCAGGCTCTCATGAAGAGCAGATGCACAACTCAAACCTACACAGTCTAGCTCTAAAGCTCAGCTGACAACGTGTCCTTCTCTACTCCAAAGGTTCACAGTTTTCCCTATGGTTCCAGTGTAATTATTAGTGGCATGTCCTTTAATTCTCAAAGTGTCCCATTTGGGATGATAAATTACATGGTTAGCCTTCCCAGAGCCCAAACCCTTATCAACTACACAATGCTGCCTCTCTGGCAGAAAGCTAGCAGTGCTGAAGAAGAAAAAAGGGAAAATAAAGAAAGTGCTTCTAAAAGCAGTAGGCAGATTAGTTAAAATGTACCATCCCCAAGGGCTATAGAATATATAAAGTGCTCTTTTCCTTATTATAGAAATGTAATTTGAATGCTCTAGGTGTCACTAACCTGTCAGCATAAATACAGTTCCATTAGCTTTAGGGCACAAATTCTAATTGCTCTTAACCCTGTTTGAATGATTCTAAAACACCATGCTTTCCTCGAAGTCTTCCTCAGCTATATTAGGGTCTCCAAAATATATACCACATACCTATAGACACATGCACTCATTCTTTTCTACCTTGCCTCCTCGGTGGAAGTCTGCCCTACTTACACTTAGCAGGGACATCTTTCCTATCCCATATGCCCCATAAGAACACCACTCTCTCAAGTGCCCCAAACTCTCTTATTGCTCTACTGGGCACATCAACGCTCTGCTGGTGGCTACTAGGATGTAGTGGGGTCCCAAGCTGCCCTGAGCTCTGTGATGAAGCAGGGATAAGGGCAGAATGGCTCCCGGTACCCACTGTGGGCTGGTGCTTTTCCTTACCTGGGTCCATAAGAGTCATCTTTGACCCAAATCTCCCAAGATATTCATGAACAGTTCTTTCTGTTCATAGGCATAAACCCTCTTTACACAAGGTCTCAAATCTGTCTACTAGTTGGAAAATCAGAGGTGGCAGAGAATAGTCTTTCATCTCAATTTTCTTCTTTGCCATATTTCTTAGTACCTATGCATTAAAAAGAGGAAGAGGAGAATGAAAAGAAGGAGAGGGAGAACAAGAAATGGAAGGAAGGAAGGAGAGGAGGGAGGGAGGGAGGAAGGAAGGAAAAAAAGAGTTAAAAGATTTTTTTCCCTTTATTTTTCTCACCATGCAAATAATTACCTCACAATGCTCACAATTTCCATAAAGAATAACTCAGTTTCAGTCTCAGAGACAGAAAGAAAAATTATCCTAATTTTTATAATTGTTTAATTCTATTTAAATATGTGAATCTTTCAAGATCCCTCAGAAAGAATCCGAGATTTTAGGTTAAAATGCATTCAATATCTGAATTGCAGAGTCTCTAAGTCAGTTGACCCTTTAGACAATTATCTATTTTTTCCAAAGATAAGCTATTATTTAAATATCTTCAACAACAACAACAACATAAAAGGCTTTACCGGATTAAGTGGGTGTGACTGAGACAAACACCAAATTTCATTGCCTCTGTTTTCCAGTTTTGGAGACAAAATAATAGTTCCTGAAATAATCAATCAGGTTATACTGGCCCTTTGGACTCACACCTGCTGTCCTCCTCTGCCACTACAGTCCTACTGATTAGAGTACTTACACTGTTCTCCAGACTGGATGTGCCTACTGAGTCTGACACACTGGGGATCTGCCAGGCATCAGTACATCTAAGCTCCTCTGGGCTATAAAAAATACTGGAGGCTGAGGGTCCTCAGGTAAGGATCAGACCACTACCCCTTATTCTGAGAGAGTTGGGACCAGGAGTTATAAGAACCCTGGAAACAAAGGGCTGCCTATTCCAAAGAGCAAATGCTAGTCTCCCTTTCACTGGAAGTGTTACAGAGGAGCAGACAGGAGAGCCCAGAGCTTCTGACACTAGAGGCTGAGAGAGCCTCTGCTGTTGAGACCACTTGGGAGCAGAGAGGGTTCTTCCAGGGTTTTCTGGTGCCTCACCAGCCACTGCCAACTTACCAGTCAGTCCCTGCCAACCATACAGCAGGACAGCTGTTCCCACCACCATTATCCAGACTGCCACAACTTCAGGTTAGCTAGGCCTGGCCACCAAGATATAAAGAACCATACATGTCAAAGGAAAATTGCTCTGCTCTCTAGGAACCCAAGAGCCAAACAGAAGAAAAAGAAATAAAACACCCAACAGATGGCTTATAATACAACAGAACTGTTGATAGAAACAGAAAACCAATAAACAAAATAAGGTAAGAAATATAAGTACTATTAAACACATAAAAAATACTTTTTATAACAAAAATATAATTCTCTGGTTTAATAATTCAGTGGATGAATTGAAAAAGAGAATAATCACTATTAAAGTCTGATTTAGTAGCTTAGAAGATACATGAAGGAAATAATTTAAGACATAGAGGGGAGAAAAGAAAAGAGCTTAATATCTCCAGAGAAAAGATAAGCAACATGACAACAGATCCAATAAGTACAACACAAAAACACAAAATCCAGTTATATGTAATTTACAAAAAACCAAGAACTTAAAATGTGGTAGAGGAATACTGAAAATAAAATTTTGGACAAAGAGATCCCAGGCAAATTAAAAAAAAAAAAAAATGTTGGAGTCACAATATTAACTTTAGAGATGGTGACACTTAAGGGTAAACTCATTAAACAGAATAAAAAGAGCTAGAATAAAATGGTGAAAAAAAACTTCATGAAGAAAATATAATAATCATAAATCCATATGGACCAAACAAAACAGCAGTGTGATATATAAGGCAAAATCTATTAGAATTATAGAATAATTAACTAAAATTGATAAAAATTAACAAATTTGATAATGGATGAGCAAACCTACCAGATAGATCTAATAGACAGAAATAACTGACTAAGATAAAACAAAATTTGGTTTAAAAAATAAAACAACTTGGACATAGATTTTGCCCTATATCCAAAAAAATTCTTTTAAAAAAGTTTATATTTTACATATCCTCTGAACATAATCCAATTACACTGTAAATTTAAAATATACAGATGAATTACAATACTTAACTACTTGGAAATTTGAAAAGTAACAGTTGGATCAATCCATTTATTCCATTCCTTAGCATATACCCTAAAGAAATGACTGCATGTATCCACAAAAAGATTTGTATGAGAATGTTCATAAGAGCTTTGTGTATAATAAACTTAAACAGAAAATAAACCAAATTTCTATCAACAGGATAATGAATAAATAAATCATGATAAATTCATACAAGGAAATTCCAAACAATTTAAAAAGAACAAAATACTGTTACACAGAACATAGATGACTCCAACAAATGTTAAAAGTGAAGGAAGTCAGACACAAAAGAGTACATGCTGTATGATACCATTTATATAAGGATGTAAAACTAACCTTTGGTGACACAAGTCAATATGGTGGTATACTGACTAGGAAGGGGCACGTGGGAACTTTCTGTGGTGATGTAAATGTTTTATATGTAGATCTAGCTGGTAGTTACACAAGTATATAATTTGTAAAATTAATCTACCTGTATATTTAAGATGTGTCCACTTTAAAGTATGCAAGTTATACCTTGTTAAAGAAATATTTAAAATAAAGAAACTGAAATTACCCACTGCCTAGAAAGGAATGAAAAGGGAATACTTAATGCCAAAACAATTAGGACAACTAAAGCTATGCTTAGATGAAATTTATAGGCTTGTAGTCCTTTATTATTAAGGTAGAACAACAGCAAATGAAGGCACTTAAAACTCATTTTTAAATACATTTTAAAAATAAAAAGTAGAGAGGAGCTTCAAGATGGTGGAAGAGTAAGACGTGGAGATCGCCTTCCTCCCCACAAATACATCAGAAATATATCTACATGTAGAACAACCCCTAAAGAACAGCTACTGAACTCTGGCAGAAGAACTCAGACCTCCCAAAAGGCAAGAAACTCCCCCACGTACCTGGGTAGGGCAAAAGAAAAAAAAGAGACAAAAGAATAGGGACGGGACCCACACCAGTGGTAGGGAGCTGGGAAGGAGGAAAGGTCTCCACACACTAGGAAGCCCCTTCGCGGGCGGAGACTGCGGGTGGCGGAGGGGGGAGCTTCGGAGCCACAGAGGAGAGCACAGCCACAGGGGTGCAGAGGGCAGAGCGGAGAGATTCCTGCACAGAGGAGCAGTGCCGACCAGCACTCACCAGCCCGGGAGGCTTGTCTGCTCACCCGCCGGGGCGGGCAGGGGCTGGGAGCTGAGGCTCGGGCTTCCGTGGGATCCCAGGGAGAGGACTGGGGTTGGCGGCGTGAACACAGCCTGAAGGGGTTAGCGCACCACAGCTAGCCGGGAGGGAGTCAGGGAAAGAGTCTGGAGCTGCCAAAGAGACAAGAGACTTTTTCTTGCCTCTTTGTTTCCTGGTGCGCAAGGAGAGGGGATTAAGAGCACTGCTTCAAGGAGCTCCAGAGACGGGCGCGAGCCGCGGCTATCAGCGTGGACCCCAGAGACGGGCATGGGACGCTAAGGCTGCTGCTGCAGCCACCAAGAAGCCTGTGTGCAAGCACAGGTCACTATCCACACCTCCCCTCCCGGGAGCCTGTACAGCCTGCCACTGCCAGGGTCCCGTGATCCAGGGACAACTTCCCCGGGAGAACACACGGCGTGCCTCAGGCTGGTGCAACTTCACGCTGGTCTCTGCTGCCGCAGGCTCGCCCCGCATTCCGTACCTCTCCTTACCCCCCGGCCGGAGTGAGCCAGAGCCGCCGAATCAGCTGCTCCTTTAACTCAATCCTGTCTGAGCGGGAACAGATGCCCTCAGGAGACCTACATGCAAAGGCGGGGGCAAATCCAAAGCTGAACCCAAGGAGCTGTGCGAACAAAGAAGAAAAAGGGAAATCTCTCCCAGCAGCCTCATGAGCAGCGGATTAAATCTCCACAATCAACTTGATGTACCCTGCATCTGTGGAATACCTGAATAGACAATGAATCATCCCAAATTGAGGCGGTGGAGCTTGGGAGTAACAATATGTATATATATATATATTTTTCCCCTTTCTCTTTTTGTGAGTATGTATGTGTATGCTTCTGTGTGTGATTTTGTCTGTATAGCTTTGTATTTACCATTTGTCCTAGGTTTCTGTCTGCCTGTTTTTTGTGGGTTTTTTTAGTATAGTTTTTAGTGCTTGTTATCATTGATGGATTTCCTTTTTGGTTTGGTTGCGCTCTTTTTTCTTTCTTTCTTTTCTTTTATTTACTTAAAATTTTTTTTTTAAATTTTAATACTTTTATTTTTATTTATTTTATTTATTTTTTCCTTCTTTCTTTCTTTTTTTCTCCCTTTTATTCTGAGCCGTATGGATGACAGGGTCTTGGTGCTCTGGCTGGGAATCAGGCCTGTGGCTCTGAGGTGGGAGAGCCAAGTTCAGGACATTGGTCCACCAGAGACCTCCCAGCTCCAATTAATATTAAACAGCTAAAATCTCCCAGAGATCTCCGTCTCAATGCCAAGACCCAGCTCCACTCAACGACCAGCAAGCTACAGTACTGGACACCCTATGCCAAACAACTAGCAAGACAGGAACACGACCCCACCCATTAGCAGACAGGCTGCCTAAAATCTTAATAAGGTCACAGACACCTCAAAACACACCACCAGACAGAGACATGCCCACCAGAAAGACAAGATCCAGCCTCATCCACGAGGACACAGGCATGAGTCCCCTCCAACAGGAAGCCTACACAACCCACTGAACCAACCTTAGCCACTGGGGGCAGACATCAGAAACAACGAGAATTATGAACCTGCAGCCTGCGAAAAGGAGACCCCAAACACAGTAAGGTAAGGAAAATGAGAAGACAGAGAAACACACAAAAGATGAAGGAGCAAGGTAAAAACCCACCAGACCAAACAAATGAAGAGGAAATAGGCAGTCTACCTGAAAAAGAATTCAGAATAATGATAGTAAAGATGATCTAAAATTTTGGAAAGAGAATGGAGAAAATACAAGAAACCTTTAACGAAGCACTAGAAGAACTAAAAAGCAAACAAACAATGATGAACAACACAATAAGTGAAATTAAAAATTCTATACAAGGAATCAATAGCAGAATAACTGAGGCAGAAGAATGGATAAGTGACCTGGAAGATAAAACAGTGGAAATACTGCAGAGCAGAATAAAGAAAAAAGAAGGAAAAGAATTGAGGACAGTCTCAGAGACATCTGGGACAAATTTAAATGCACCAACATTCGAATTATAGGGTTCCCAGAAGGAGAAGAGAAAAAGAAAGGGACTGAAAAAACATTTGAAGAGATTCTAGTTGTAATCTTCCCTAATATGGGAATGGAAATAGTTAATCAAGTCCAGGAAGCGCAGAGAGTCCCATACAGGATAAATCCAAGGAGAAACGCGTCAAGACACATATTAATCAAACTATCAAAAACTAAATACAAAGAAAAAGTATTAAAAGCAGGAAGGGAAAAACAACAAATAAGATACAAGGGAATCCCCATATGGTTAACAGCTGATCTTTCAGCAGAAACTCTGCAAGCCAGAAAGGAGTGGCAGGACATATTTAAAGTGAGGAAAGGGAAAAACCTACAACCAAGATTACTCTACCCAGCAAGGATCCTATTCAGATTCGACAGAGAAATTAAAACCTTTACAGACAAGCAAAAGCTAAGAGAATTCAGCAACACCAAACCGGCTTTACAACAAATGCTAAAGGAACTTCTCTAGGCATGAAACACAAGAGAAGGAAAAGACCTACAATAACAAACCCAAAACAACTAAGAAAATGGTAATAGGAACATACATATCGATAATTACCTTAAATGTAAATGGATTAAAAGCTCCAACCAAAAGACATAGACTGTCTGAATATATACAAAAACAAGACCCGTATATAGGCTGTCTACAAAAGACCCACTTCAGACCTAGGGACACATACAGACTGAAAGTGAGAGGATGGAAAAAGATATTCCATGCAAATGGAAATCAAAAGAATGCTGGAGTAGCAATTCTCATATTAGATAAAATAGACTTTAAAACAAAGACTATTACCAGAGACAAAGAAGGACACTACATAATGATCAAGGGATCAATCCAAGAAGAAGATATAACAATTGTAAATATTTATGCACCCAACATAGGAGCACCTCAATACATAAGGCAAATACTGACAGCCATAAAAGGGTAAATCGACAGTAACAAAATCATAGTAGGGTACTTGAACACTCCACTTTCACCAATGGACAGATCATCCAAAATGAAAATAAATAAGGAAACACAAGCTTTAAATGGCACATTAAACAAGATGGACTTAACTGATATTCATAGGACATTCCATCCAAAAACAAAAGAATACACTTTCTTCTCAAGGGCTCATGGAACATTCTCCAGGATAGATCATATCTTGGGTCACAAATCAAGCATTGGTAAATTTAAGAAAATTGAAATCATATTAAGTATCTTTTCTGACCACAACTCTATGAGACTAGATATCAATTACGGGGAAAAAATCTGTAAAAAAATACAAACACATGGAGGCTAAACAATACACTACTTAATAACCAAGAGATTACTGAAGAAATCAAAGAGGAAATCAAAAAATACCTAGAAACAAATGACAATGATAACATGACGACCCAAAACCTATGGGATGCAACAAAAGCAGTTCTAAGAGGGAAGTTTACAGCAATACAATCCTACCTTAAGAAACAAGAAACATCTCAAATAAACAACGTAACCTTACACCTAAAGCAATTAGAGAAAGAAGAACAAAAAAACCCCAAAGCTGGCAGAAGGAAAGAAATCATAAAGATCAGCTCAGAAATAGATGAAAAAGAAATGAAGGAAACAATAGCAAAGATCAATGAAACTAAAAGCTGGTTCTTTGAGAAGATAAACAAAATTGATAAATCATTAGCCAGACTGATCAAGAAAAAAAGGGAGAAGACTCACATCAACAGAATTAGAAATGAAAACGGAGAAGTAACAACTGATACTGCAGAAATACAAAGGATCATGAGAGATTACTATAAGCAACTATATGCCAATAAAATGGACAACCTGGAAGAAATGGACAAATAATTAGAAAAGCACAACCCTTCAAGACTGAACCAGGAAGAAATAGAAAATATGAACAGACCAATCACAAGCACTGAAATTGAAACTGTGATGAAAAATCTTCCAACAAACAAAAGCCCAGGACCAGATGGCTCCACAGGCGAATTCTAGCAAACATGTAGAGAAGAGCTAACATCTATCCTTCTCAAACTCTTCCAAAATATAGCAGAGGGAGGAACACCCCCAAACTCATTCTATGAGGCCACCATCACCCTGATATCAAATCCAGACAAAGATGTCACAAAAAAAGAAAACTACAGGCCAACATCACTGATGGACATAGATGCAAAAATCCTCAACAAAATACTAGCAAACAGAATCCAACAGCACATTAAAAGGATCATACACCATAATCAAGTGGCATTTATCCCAGGAATGCAAGGATTCTTCAATATACGCAAATCAGTCAATGTGATACACCATATTAACAAACTGAAGGCGAAAAACCATATGATCATCTCAATAGATGCAGAGAAAGCTTTTGACAAAATTCAACATCCATTTATGATAAAAACCCTCCAGA
The DNA here is from genome assembly GCF_028023285.1 of Balaenoptera ricei. Lineage (NCBI taxonomy): Eukaryota > Metazoa > Chordata > Mammalia > Artiodactyla > Balaenopteridae > Balaenoptera > Balaenoptera ricei. Next base: position 32,934,264 of record NC_082643.1, read on the forward strand.
AAGTAGGCATAGAGGGAACTTACCTCAAAATAATAAAGGCCATATATGACAAACCCACAGCCAACATCGTCCTCAATGGTGAAAAGCTGAAAACAATTCCACTAACATCAGAAACAAGCCAAGGTTGCCCACTTTCACCACTATTATTCAACATTGTTTTGGAAGTTTTAGCCACAGCAATCAGAGAATAAAAAGAGATAAAAGAAATCCAAACCGGAAAAGAAGAAGTAAAGTTGTCACTGTTTGCAGATGACATGATACTATACATAGAGAATCCTAAAGATGCTACCAGAAAACTACTAGAGCTAATCAGTGAATTTGGTAAAGTAGCAGGATACAAAATTAATGCACAGAAGTCTCTTGCATTCCGATACACTAATGATGAAAAATCTGAGAGTGAAATTAAGGAAACACTCCCATTTACAACTGCAACAAAAAGAATAAAATACCCAGGAATAAACCTACCAAAGGAGACAAAATACCTGTATGCGGAAAACTATAAGACATTGATGTAAGAAATTAAATATCCAAACAGATGGAGAGATATACCATGTTCCTGGATTGGAAGAATCAACATTGTGAAAATGACTCTACTACCCAAAGCAATCTACAGATTCAATGCAATCCTTATCAAACTAACACTGGCATTTTTCACAGCACTAGGACAAAAAATGTCACAATTTGTATGGAAACACAAAAGACCCCGAATAGCCAAAGCAATTTTGAAAAAGAAAAACGGAGCTGGAGGAATCAGGCTCCCTGACTTCAGACTATACTACAATGCTACAGTAATCAAGACAGTATGGTACTGGCACAAAAACAGAAATATAGATCAATGGAACAGGATAGAAAGCCCAGCAATAAACCCACGCATGTATGGTCACCTTATTTTTGATAAAGCAGGCAAAAATATACAATGGAGAAAAGACAGCCTCTTCAATAAGTGGTGCTGGGAAAACTGAACAGGTACATGTAAAAGTATGAAATTAGAACACTCTGTAACACCATACACAAAAATAAACTCCAAATGGATTAAAGACCTAACTATAAGGCCAGACACTATCAAACTCTTAGAGGAAAACATAGGCAGAACACTCCATGACATAAATCACAGCAGTATCCTTTTTGACCCACCTCCTAGAAAATGGAAATAAAAACAAAAATAAACAAATAGGACTTAATGAAACTTAAGAGCTTTTGCACAGAAAGGATACCATAAACAAGATGAAAAGACAACCCTCAGAATGGCAGAAAATATTTGCAAATGAAGCAACTGACAAAGGATTAATCTCCAAAATTTACAAGCAACTCATGCAGCTCAATATCAAAAAAACAAACAACCCAATCCAAAAATGGGCAGAAGACCTAAATAGACATTTCTCCAAAGAAGATATACAGATTGCCAACAAAAACACGAAAGAATGCTCAGCATCATTAATCATTAGAGAAATGCAAATCAAAACTACAATGAGATATCATCTCACACTGATCAGAGTGGCCATCATCAAAAAATGTACAAACAATAAATGCTGGAGAGGGTGTGGAGAAACAGGAACCCTCTTGCACTGTTGGTGGGAATGTAAATTGATACAGCCACTATGGAGAACAGTATGGAGGCTCCTTAAAAAACTAAAAATAGAACTACCATATGAGCCAGCAATCCCACTACTGGGCATTTACCCTGAGAAAACCATAATTCACAAAGAGTCATGTACCACAATGTTCATTGCATCTCTGTTTACAATAGCCAGGACATGGAAGCCACCTAAGTGTCCATTGACAGATGAATGGATTAAGAAGATGTGGCACATGTATACAATGGAATATTATTCAGCCATAAAAAGAAATGAAATTGAGTTATTTGTAGTGAGGTAGATGGACCTAGAGTGTGTCATACAGAGTACAGTACGTCAGAAAGAGAAAAACAAATACCATGTGCTAACACATATATATGGAATCTAAAAGAAAAAAAAAAAAGGTCATGAAGAACCTAGGGGCAGGATGGAAATAAAGATGCAGACCTACTGGGGAATGGACTTGAGGATAGGGGGAGGGGAAAGGTACGCTGAGACAAAGTGAAAGAGTGGCATGGACATATATACACTACCAAATGTAAAATTGATAGCTAGTGGGAAGCAGCTGCATAGCACAGGGAGATCAGCTCGGTGTTTTGTGACCACCTAGAGGGGTGCGATAGGCAGGGTGGGAGGGAGGGAGATGGAAGAGGGAGGAGATATGGGGATATATGTATATGTATAGCTGATTTACTTTGTTATAAAGCAGAAACTAACACACCATTGTAAAGCAATTATACTCTAATAAAGATGTTTAAAAAAAAAGAAAAAAAATATGCTTGTAAACCTAAAACAAATCAATAATTTCCTAAAACTAATATAAATTACCACTATTAATCCAAAATATGGGAAATCTGAATAAAGCAATTACTTTAAATTAGGTTGAAATAGTGATTAATGATCTTCTTTTAAAAGAGGCACCTGGACCAAATGTCCCATACCTAAGTTTTATCTAACATTTGAAAAAGAAATAATTTCAGTATTTTAATTAAATTTTCCTGAACCATAGAACATGACAAAAAAAAACTTATTTAGTAAAACCAACGTGATCTTAACTGTAAAACTTGATGAAGCTATACTAAAACATCTACAGACTAGTCTTACTTATGAAAATATCTGAAATATTTTAAATAAAATATTACCAAATAAAACCAGCAGGATTCTCACTATTAAAATCTATGGTTATTCTAGGAAAGTCACTACAATGCCAACCAATTTATCAATAAAATATATTGAGTTGAAATATTAAAATAGAGAAAGAGATCAAGATAAACACCTCAAAACTACAACGAAATACAAAGCGACTCTCACTGAAATCAGCTGGGAACTAGAAGAACAGCTTATATAACTAAGGCTGTAAAGAAAGACTCACATGGAGTCTGGTAGGAAGGTAGAAGTGATCTGGTTAGGGGAAGGGACCCACACCCCTAGCAGGAGATACAGAAGCCGAGGGAGGTATCACAGGCTAGGTGATCCTCCCTGGGGAACAAAAGGGTTGGGCCACGTATTAGGCACCCTAACCCTGGGTTCCAACACCAGGAAGATGAGCCCCCTTAGCTGGTTTGAAAACCAGTGGGACTTACTGGAGGGCTATAAACAACCGAGACTTTGCTCTTGAAGAGTGCTTGCACAGAAGTGCTTACTCCTGGACACAGTGCAGAAGGAGCAGGTTGAAAACTACCTGGGCTCTGGCTGGATTTCCAAGCCCACCCTAGAGCAACCCCCCAGCCTGCACTAGGCTCTTGCTCCATCCCCTCTTGCTCTGGTGCTGTTCCCCACTAAGGTGGAGGCTGTCATTGCCAATGACCGTGCACATAGTTGGAAAAAACAAAGCGGCTCAGACCCTGGCCCTGCCTCTGACCAGGGTGAGACAGCCATTGCCAGCTTACATGTCCCTGTACACACTCCAGAGGGACCAAAGCTAGCTCCAGAGCAGAGACAGACATCACAGGAGTGGGCATCACTGTGCAGACTTGGGAGGAAGTGGACCAGCTCAGTGGTATGTGGCACCAACTCCCCCAGCCCTGACCACAGTGTGCACACCAGAGAAAAAGTGAAATAAGTACAGACATGCAGCCCCAAGCCCTCAGGACCTGGTCACATTCCCAAACCAAGGCAGACACTGCCATTACACCTGAGAGAAACCCAAATCCCTTAAGGCTCCTGTTCCAGCCCCTCAGGCTCTGACTGTGACCCTGATAGGTTGGTTATGGCCACTGAGCATAGGAAAAGCCCAGGCTTGCACCTGGCTCTGGCTCTAGTCCCCTCCAACCCTAGCCCTAACTCCCACAAAGGTGGTGGCTGCCAATACACCCTGGGGGAAGATACAGACATGTTCACTCCAGATCCAGCTCTCCCACCAAAGCCACTGGGCACAAACAGAATGTTTTGGGATGTCCCCACACAAGGACACACCCTCAAGACCTGGATATGTAACTCCTTCACCTAATTTCATAGAGACAGAGAAAGTTAATAAATGAGAATACACAGGAATATGTTTCAAATGAAAGAACAAGGAAAAATCCCTCATGAAACAGAGGTAAATAATTTACCCAATAAAGAGTTCAAAGCAATAGCAACAAGAATGCTAACTGGGAACAGAGTAGATGGACACAGTGATTTTAAGAAAAAACTATAAAATGTTAAAAAAAGAAAAACAGACCTGAAGAATACAATTACTGAAATAAAAAAATACACTAGAAGAAATTAGCAGCAGATTAGGTTATAATGAAAAATGTAAAAGTAATATGGAAGATAGAATAATAAAAATCATCCAATCAGAGCAGCCAAAAAAGAAAACTTTTTTAAAATAAGGATATGTAAGGGGATGTAGAGAATGGACTTGAGGACATGGGGAGGGGGAAAGGGAAGCTGGGACGAAGTGAGAGAGTGGCATTGACATATATACACTACCAAATGTAAAATAGATAGCTAGTGGGAAGCAGCCGCATAGCACAGGGAGATCAGCTCCATGCTTTGTGACCACCTAGAGGGGTGGGACGGGAGGGTGGGAGGGAGACGCAAGAGGGAGGGGATGTGGGGATGTATTATACATATAGCTGATTCACTTTGTTATACAGCAGAAACTAATACGACATTGTAAAGCAATTACACTCCAATAAAGATGTTTTTAAAAAGGGATGTGTAAGGGGTTTCTGGGACAACATCAAGAGTACTAACAATTGCATTATAGGGATCCCAGAAGGATAAGAGAGAGAGAAAGAGGTTGAAAATGTATTTGATGAAATTATGGCTGAAAAGTTTCTGAAACTGAAGAAGGAAACAGATTTCCAGGTACAGGAAACACAGAGATTCCCAAACAAGATGAACCCAAAGAGACCCACAAGACATATCATAATTAAAGTGGCAAAAATTAAAGATAGAGCATATTAAAGGCAGCAGGAGAAAAAAAAAAGAGTCACATAAAAGAGAACTGCCATAAGGCTATCAGATGATTCTTCTGCAGAAATTTTGGAGGCCAGAAGAGAGTGGCATGATATATCTAAAGCGCTAAAGGAAAAACTTATAGCCTAGGATACTCTATCCAGCAAGATTATCCTTCAGAATTGAAGTAAAGATAAAGAAATTCTCAAACAAGAAGAACTAAAAGAGTTCTTCAATACTAAACTGAACTTTTAAGAAGTATTCAATGGTCGTCTTTAAGTGGAAAAGAAAAGGCTACAAGAAGTAACAATTTACAGGAAAGGAAAAATCCCACTAATAAAAGCAAATATTTAGTAAAAGCTATGGATCAACCACTTAAATAAGCTTAAAGGTTAGAAAACAAAAATTATAAAATCAACTATAGCTACAATAAACAGTTAAAGAATAGACATGAAAAGGTAAAACATGACACCAAAAACACAAAACATGGGTGAGAGGAGTAAATATTTAGATCTTTTAGAATGTGTTTGAACTTAAATGACAACTGGTTTCAAACAAGTAAATATAGTTATAGGTCAACGTATATGAAACTCCATGGTAACCACAAATCAAAACCTACAACGTGTACACAAAAACCAGAGAAAGGAACACAAGCATAACACTAAAGAAAATCACCAAACTACAAGAGAAAAGACTAAAGAAAAACTACGAAAACAACCAGAAAACAAGTAACAAAAGGGCAATGAGTCTATACCTATCATTAATCACATTAAATGTCAATAGACTAAATGCTTCAATCAAAAGACATAGCATGGCTGATCAATTTTAAAAAAGACCCATCTATATGTTGCTTATAAAAGACTCATTTCAGAGCTAAACACACACACAGACGGAAAAGGGATGGAAAAAGAAAATCCATGTGAATGAAAATTAAAAGAAAGCTGGGGTAGTGATACTCATATCAGATGAAGTAGACTTTATGTTTTTTAACATTTAAGAATATTATTTTAAATGCTTTTGCACAGAAACTGCTCTGTACATTGATTTTCCACCCAACAATACAGCCAAAAGATAATTTTATTTATCTCCTTACCCAGAGTATCCTCTTTCTTTCTTTTTTATTATTTTTATTTTTTATTATTTTTTAATTAAAAAAATTTTTTTTACAATGTTGTGTTTGTTTCTACTGTATAGCAAAGTGGAGTTCCCTGTGCTATACAGCAGGTTCTTATTAGTTATGTATTTTATATATATTAGTGTATGTATATCAACCCCAATCTCCCAATTCATCCCACCCCCCACCCCTTGCTTGGTGTCCATACATTTGTTCTCTACATCTGTGTCTCTATTTCTGCCTTGCAAAGATGAAGTAGATTTTAAAACAAAGTCTATAACAAAAGAAAAGAAGGGCATTATATAATGATAAAGGGATCAATACAAGAAGAGGCTATCATATTCATAAACAAATATGCAACTGATACAGGAGAGCCTAAACATATAAAACAAATATTAATAGACATAAAGGGAGAAATTTACAATAATATAATAATAGTAGGGGACTTTAACACCTGACATACAGCAATGGACAGATCATAGACAGAATACCAATTTAAAAAGTCACCTTAAATGACCCATTAGACCAGTTGGACTTAATGGATATCTATAGGACATTCCATCCCAAAACGACAGAATACATTCTTTTCAAGTGCACATGGAACATTTTACAGGTTAGATCACATACTAGGCTACAAAACAAGTCTCAACAAATTTTAGAGGACAGAAATTATATCAAGCGTCTTTTCTGACAACAACTATATGAGAGTAGAAATCAATTACAGAAAGAAAAATGGGAAAAACACAAACACATGGAGACTGAACAACATACTGCTGAAAAACCAATGGGTCAAAGAAGAAATCAAAGAGGAAATTAGAAAATACCTTGAGATAAATGAAAATAAAAAACACCTTTCCAAAATCCATGGCATGCAGCAAAAGCAATTCTAAGAGGGAAGTTTACAGCAACACAGGCCTACCTCAAGAAACAAGAAAAATGTCAAACAAACAACCTAATCTAACATCTAAAGGAATTAGAAAAAGAACATACAAAGCCCAAAGTCAGCAAAAGGAAGTAAATAATAAAAATCAGAGCATAAATAGAGGTCAAAAAAAGAAAAATAGAAAAGATCAATGACACCAAGACCTAGCGTTTTGAAAAACAAACAAAATTTATAAGCCTTTAGCCAGGATCATTAAGAAAACAGTAAGAGGATCCAAGTAAACAAAATAAGAAATGAGAGAGAAGAAATAACAACCATTACAACAGGGATACAAACAATTACAAGAGAACACTATCAACAGTTATATGCCAAAAAAAAAAAACAAAAAACAAAAACGGACCTAGAAGAAATGGAGAAAATCCTAGAAACTTATGATCTTCCAAAAGTGAATCAGTAAGACTGATAATCTAAACAGACCAATCACTAGTAAGGAAACTGCATCAGTAATCAAAAAATTCCCAGCAAACAAAAGTCCAGGAGTGGATGGCTTCACAGGGGAATTCTACCAAACATATAAAGAAGAGTTAATATCTATCCTTCTCAAACTATTCCAAAAAATTACAGAGAAGGAAACACTCCCAAATTCATTCTGTGAGGCAAACATTACCCTGACACCAAAACCAGAAAAAGACACTACAATAAAAAGAAAATTACAGGCCAATATCCCTGAGGAACATAAATGCAAAAATTCTCAACACAATATTAGCAAACCAAATTCAACAATATGTAAAAAGGATCATACACCATGATCAAGTGGGATTTATTCCGGGGATGGGAGGATGATCCAATATTCACAAATCAATCAATGTGATACACTCCCATTAAAAAAATGAAGGATAAAAATCACATGATTATCTCAATAGATGCAGAAAAACCATGTGACAAAATTCAACATCCATTCATGATAAAAGCTCTCAGCAAAGTTTTCACAGAGGGAACATATCTTGACATAAAAGCCATTTATGACAAACCCACAGCTAACATTATACTTAATGGTGAAAAGCTGAAAGCTTTTTCTCTAAAATCATGAACAAGACAAGGATGCTCACTCTCACTATTTATATTTAACATAGTTTTGGTAGTCCTAGTCACAGCAATCATATGAGAAAAAGTAATAAAAGACATTCAAATTGGAAGGGAAGAAGTAAAATTGTTATTATTTGCAGACAACATGGTACTATATATAGAAAACCCTGAAGTCTCCACTTCAAAACTATTAGAACTAATAAAGGAAGTCAGTAAAGTTGTAGGATACAAGATTAATATACAAAAATTTGCTGCTTTCTTATACACTAAAAATGAACTGGCAGAAAGAGAATGCAAAAAATCCTATTTATAAACACATCAAAAAGAATAAAATATGTTTATATACAGTGTTAGAGATGTTCTAATTTCATTCTTTTTCTTATAACTGTCCAGTGTTCCCAGAAGCACTTGTTTAAGAGAGTGTCTTTTCTCCATTGTATATTCTTGCCCCTTTGTCATAGATTAATTGACCTTAAGTGTGTGGGTTTATTTCTGAGATCTCTATTCTGTTCTATTGATCTATGTGTCTGTTTTTGTGCCAGTACCATACTGTTTTGATTAATGTAACTTGCTAGTATAGCCTGAAATCAGGGAGCATGATTTCTCCAGCTCTGTTCTTCTTTCTCAGGATTATTTTGGCTATTCGGGGTCTTTTGTGTTTCCATACCAATTTTTAAATTATTTGCTCTCATTCTGTGAAAAATGCCATTGGTATTTTGATAGGGATTGCATTGAATCTGTGGATTGTCTTGGGTAGTATGGTCACTTTAACAATATTAATTCTTCTAATCCAAGAACATAGTATATCTTTCCATCTGTTTGTGTCATCTTCAATTTCTTTCATCAGTGTCTTATAGTTTTCCAAGTAAAGGTCTTTTACCACCATATACAAAAATAAACTGAAAATGGATGAAAGACCTAAATGTAAGACCAGAAACCATAAAAATCATAGAGAAAAATATAGGCAAAACACTCTTTGACATAAATTGCAGCAATATTTTTTTTATCTGTCTCCTAAAGAAAAGGAAATAAAAGCAAAGATAAATAAATTAATTAAACAAAATAAACTAATTACATTTAAAAAGCTTTTGCACAGCAAAGGAAACTATCGACAAAATGAAAAGACAACCTACTGAATGGGAGAACATATGTGCAAACTAAATGACTGATAAGGGATTAATATCCACCATATATAAACAGCTCATACAACTCAACATCAAAAGAACAAACAACCCAGTTAAAAAATGGGCAGAATGACTGAATAGACATTTTTCCAAAGAGGAAATGCAGATGGTCAACAAACACATGAAAAGATGCCCAACATCATTAATTGTCTTGGAAAGGCAAATCAAAACCACAATGAGATATCACCTTACATTTGTCAGAATGGCTATCATCAAAAAGAACACAAATAAAAAGTGTCGGTGAGGATGTGAAGAAAAGTGAACCCTCCCATACTGTTGGTGGGAATGTAAATTGGTACAGCTACTGTGGAAAACAGTATGGAGGTTCCTCAAAAAACTAAAAATAGAACTAATATAAGATCCAGCAATTCCACTCCTTGGTATAAATCTGAAAAAAACAAAAACACTAATTTGAAAAGATTCATGGACCCCAATGTTCATAGCAGCATTATTTACAATTGCCAAGATATAATAGATATACACAAAATGTATTTTATACACATATACAGACAGACACACAGACAGACAGACACACACACACATAATGGAATACTACTCAGCTATAAAAAAGAATGAAATTTTACCATTTGCAACAACATGGATGAACTTGGAGGGTATTATATGAAGTGAAATAAGTCAGACAGAGAAAGACAAATACTGTATATATCACTTATACAGGGAATCTAAAAAAATACAACAAACTAGTGAATACAACAAAAAAGCAGCAGACTCACAGATATAGAAAACAAACTAGTGGTTACCAGTAGTCAAGGGAAGGGGGAGAGGCAATAAACAGGTAGCAGATTAAGAGGTACAAACTATTATGTATAAAAGAAACTACAAGGATATACTATACAACACAGGGAATATAGCCAATATTTTACAATAACTATAAATGCAGTATAACCTTTAAAAAGTGTGAATCACTATATTGTATGCCTGTAACTTATATAACATTGTAATCAACTATACTTCAATCTAAAAAAAAGATATTGCCAAAAAAAGGAATAAAATACTTAGGAATAAACTTAACTAAGGGGGTGAAAGACTAATACTCTGAAAACTACAAGACACTAATGAAGGAAATTGAAGATGACAGAAACAAACGGAAGAATATCCTGTGTTCGTGGACTGGAAAAAACTAGTATTGTTAAAATGGCCATACTACCTAAAGCAATGTACAGATTCAATGCAATCCCTATCAAAATACCCATGTCATTTTGCACAGAACTAGAACAAATAATCCTAAAATTTGTATGGAACTACAAAAGATCTCAATTAGCCAAAGCAATCTTGAGAAAAAAGGAATAAAGCTGGAGTTATCCTATTCCCTGACTTGAGACTATCATGAAAAGCTAAGCAATCAAAAAAGTATGGTACTGGCAAAAAAACAGACACATATATCAATGGAAAAGAATAGAGAGCCCAGAAATAAATCCTACACTAATATGGTCAATTAATCTACAAAAAGGAGGCAAGAATATACAATGGGGAAAAGATAGTTTCTTCAGTATATGGTATTGGAAAAACTGGACAGATACATGCCAAAGAATAAAAGTGGACTACCTTCTTACACCATATACAAAAATAAACTCAAAATGGATTAAAGACCTGAATATAAGACTGGAAACCATAAAATTCCTAGAAGGAAACATAGACAATGCACTCTTTGACTAAGTCTTAGCAATAAGTTTTTTGTATCTATCTCCTCAGGCAAGGGAAACAAAAGCAAAAATAAACAAATGGAACCTAATTAATCTTAAAAGCTTTGCATCAACAACACTAAAAGGACAACCTACTAAATGGGAGAAGATATTTGCATATGATATTCTGATAAGGGGTTAATATCCAAAATATATAAAGACATCATACAATTACATATCAAAAATCCAAATAACTCAAAGAAAAAAATGAGCAGAAGACTTATTTAAATAGACATTTTTTCCAAAGAAGCCATACTGTTGGCCGACAGGCACATGAAAAGATGCTCAACATCACCGTTATGAGGGAAATTTGAATCAAAATCACAAGGAGGTATCACCTCACACCTGTCAGAATGGCTCTTTTCAAAAAGACCACAAATAACAAATGTTGGCAAGGATGTGGAGAAAGAGGAACCCTTGTACACTGTGGGTGGAAATGTAAATTGGTGCAGCCACTGTGGAAAACAGTAGGGAGGGTGCTCAGAAAACTAAAAATAGAACTACCATATGATCCAATAATTCCACTCCTTGGTATATATATCTGAAGAAAACAAAAACACTAATTCGAAAAGATGCATGTGCCCCAACATTCACTGCAGCATTATTTACGATAGCCAAGATATGGAAACCACCTAAGTGTCCATCAACAGATGAATGGATAAAGAAGATGTGGCATATATATATATATATATATATATATATACACAATGAAATATAACTCAGCCATAAAAAAGAATGAAATTTTGCCATTTTTAACAACATGGATGGACCTGGAGAGATTATGCTTAGCAAAGTAAGTCAGACACAGAAAGACAAATACTGTATTTTTTCACTTATATGTAGAATCCAAAAAATAAAACAAAACAAATGAATTTTAAAAAGCAAAAACGATTCACAGATACCAAGAACAAAGTAGTGGTTACTATTGAGGAGAGGGGTGGTGGAAGGGTTACATAGGAGAAGGGGATTAAGAGGTACACACTGCTAGATATAAAATAAATAAAATACAGGATATAATGTACAGCATAGGGAATATAACCAGTATTTTATGATAACTTTAAATAGAGGATAATCTATAAAAATATTGAACAACTATGTCATACATCTGAAATTAACATTATAAATCAACTATACTTCAAGAAAAACATATTAAAACAGAAAAAAACAAGCGATCAATAAATGCTGATTTGGCAAAAGATTGAATCAAGCAACCACTCCTAAGAAAAACTTTAAAATAATAGACACATGAACGAATACAACAGAATAAAGGGCCTTTAATTAGATTTAAGCATTATGGGAATATAATATACAGAGAGGTATTTTCATTCAGTTGTCAAAAGATAATTAACTTAGTAAATGTTGTTGATACAAGCAGAAATCCATTTCGAAGAAAGTTGAACTCACGTCATAACCAGATATAAACTCCAGGTGTATTAAAGATAAGAAAATATAACAATAAGTTTAGAAGAACATTTTAGTAGGCTCTGTGTAACTGAGAATTTGAAAAACCTTTTTTTATTGGATTATAGTTGATGTTCAATATTATATCAGTTTCAGCTGTACAATATAGTGATTCAAAATTTTACAGATTATACTCCATTTAAGGTTATTATAAAATATTTACTAATTCCCTGTGCTATAAAATATATCCTTGTAGCTTATTTATTTTATGAAAAATCTTTTCAATCAAAAAAGTAAAACCAATGGTATAAAGATATACATTGATAGAAACATTTTTATTACAAAACACCATATAAACATAGTTTACAATTAAATGACTGGAAAATGATTGTAAAACATATGATAAGTGAAAGATTACTATATAGAATATTGTAGAAAGCACATTAAAACCAACAACATAAAGAGAAATAACCAAAATGGGCAAAAGGTATAAATAGGCAAATTAGAGGAGAGCACAAATGTATGAAGAGCAGCTAAATGTCATAGAGAGAGAAATGTAAGGTAAGTTTAAATCATTCCTCACTCACCAAACTGGCAATTCAGATAAAAAGGATACACTCAAACTTTGCTGCGGGGCAGCGGGGGGGGGGGGGGGGGGGGTGAAATTTGAATTATCACAGCCTTTTTGAAAGTCATCCTGTAAATCTCAATGAAAATTTTTTTAATGTATAATGTTTGATTTAATAATCTCATTCTTGGAAATCTATCCCATAGAAATAAAAGCACCAATACAAAAAGATGTTTATAATGGTCCCAAACTATAAACAAAGTAAGTTCTAATCAACAGGAAAATGACTAAATAAACTGGAGTGTATATGTATTGTGGAATATTATCAAGGCATGAAAAAGAGTTAGAGGGTTCTCATGATATATTGCTAAGTGAAAAAAGATTTTCAGAAACGTATATAATATGATTCTAGTCTGTAAAAAACCAATAATCATAAACATGTACTTTCATATGCATATATAAGCAAGAAAAGCATAGAAGAAAATTTAAATTTTACAATGATACTACATTATATACATCATCAAAAAGAGTTTTTTTACTGTGAAAAAGTTCAAAGCTATAAAATATGAAAAAATGGCTCTTCCTCAAATGCTTTGCAGCCTGCTTACATTACAGAAGTGAAAATTTAACACAGAATGAAAGCTACTTCTCTGTGTAATCATGAGACTAATCCATGTTTAATTTATAAATAAATAAATAATAGTATAATGACAAAATGCTCTAACTAGAGCTAGAACTTTAACAATTTGATATTGCTTTTGTCAATTGAACATGTTTATAAACATTGGAACTAGGAAATCCCATGAAAGAAAAAATCTTATGGCAATATTTTAAATATGTAAACTGAATATGAAGGATTAACATCCAGAACAATAAAATAATCATTCTGGCATGCTTTTTGTTATTTCCTACACATTTTGCTTATTGCTAAATGTTATATTCTATTTTAAGGAAATTATTTATTATAAAAATTTACAAATAATCAATTCTATTATTTTTTATAACCTCTCATAAAAGTAATTACACATGTGTTAAGTTATAGGACATCTACAGATGAGTACCGTGAGGGGAATTCTAGTTATATGCCAAAGTACTTTCCTATCTGACTCCTGGAATTATGATCTCAGTAAGAACTGAAGTATAATAGTGATACCAAACTGTGAAGGGAATCAGCAGATCAGTTTACTATAAATAGATCATGATTATCACTCCCATCAAGTAGGCAGCACTAAACTAAGCACCAACCAAAGCAGATTTGATAGTTGAGTCCTTTCCCCAGAATAGGAAGAAGAAAGGACATGAAGTTTCTAACATTTATGAACCTGTAGATGTGTTGCTTTATATAAAATATGCATTTCTCTGTTGTCTCCCCCAAATTTCCTATGGTGAACCCCTAACCCCCAATGTTATAGTATTAGGAAGTGGGGCCTTTGGGAGGTAATTAGGCTGAGATGATGTCATGAAAGTGGAGCTCCCATGATGGAATTAGTGTTCTTATTCGAAAAGAAATTGACATGAGAGCTTACTCTCACCAGATGAGGATACAGTGAGAAGGTGGCCGTCACTGAGAACCAAATCTACCAGCACTTTTATCTTTGGCTTCCCAGCCTCTAGAATTGTGAGGAATAAATATCTGTTGCTTAAACACCCAGTATATTGTATTTTGTTATCACAGTCCAAGCTGACAAAGACACTAGATTTATTGGTGAAATAAATTTGTATTTTTAATTTCAATGCATTTGTCTTCAGAAACTATTACAAATAATAATTTCTTGAATGTAAGCTGGCAGCTACCAGTTTTTAAAATTCATTATATGCAGCACTAACAGAACCAGGCCCTGCAGAGGAGACTGCATACTAGTTATCATTCTGTCTTATTTTTATTTTAACAATAAGAGTAATGCCCCTTTTTAATATTAAACATTTGTTCTGATTAAACACTCCATTTCTGCTGACTCATAACAGACACTGGCCTGGTATTGTTTATTAACTTTCCTATGAATATATTGCTTATAGCAGGTGTCTGACTAACATAACTGGTCGCTGAAGCTTCATTGTTGGCTACATAAGAGAGTAGACTTGCCTGGTAGTAGTAGGTCCAGCTCCTTTATCACCTCATGCATTTGAATCGTAATCAGATTTAATCCCCTCCTAACTTTCCCTTTTGTTGGGTGACTCACACTTGTCTGGCTATGCACACATGTCCTAAGTTCACCAGATCAGTGCAGAAAACTATTTGAATATGCCTGATACAGACTACTCATGAATAAGAAATTGTAACCTGAATATTATTACAGGATCTCCACCAACTTGCCTGGAGAAGAGTTTTGGAAAGTTCTAAGAGGAGCAGATTTTTTCTGAAGGGTAACTTTCCTTCATGGCCCCAAGACAAGATATAGGGTAACTAAATCATCTACTTTTTATCATCTCTAGGACTATATGGGCATATGCTACCTTTTTTTTTTTTTTCTACTCCACTTATTTTAGAGGAAAGTAGGGAAGATTTTCTTTTCATGTCTCTCACCTTAGTACTGGCATATGTCCTTCATTCTGCTGTGGCTGGTGATACCATATCTACCCTCTTTTCTGTATACAAGGTTCTATCCTATGAACTGGATCATTGCAGTGAACAAGAAAGATAAGAACCCTGCCATGTTGAAATCAACAGGCAGTTGGAGGAGACAGACCATGAACAAACAAATATGTGTGTAATAAAATATCAGTTAGTGATAAGTGGAATGAAGAAAACTAAATATTAAAGAGATGGAAGAGGATAGAGGGCAGAGGACAGAGGGAGGAGAGTGGGATGTTTCAGAGAGGAAAACCAGGAAAGGCCGTTCTGAGCAAATGATGTTTGAGCGGAGATGTGAGTCAAACTCTTGCAAAGTGATCCATGAGGAAAGAAAATTCTAAATAGAAGAAATAGCAAGTGCAAAAATTTCGTGTATTCAAAAACGTAGAAGGCATCAGCCTGACTGAAGTAGAGTAAGCAAGAGGGAGAGTGATAGGACCTGGGGTTAGAAAGGTAGAAAATGTCTCACTTCTTGGGTGTTTGAAGTTTATTCTACATGTGATAGGAAGGAACTGGAGAATTTTTAAATTTTATTTTTAAGTATTTCAGACATGTAAAAAAGAAATAAAGGAAGAAAATGAGCACTGTGTACCCAGCATCTGCCGTAAGAAACATTACAAGACTAAAGAAAGTACTTCAAAATAAGCCTGTTAAAGCAAGATGACTAAACTCTAAAGATCTGCTGTAGTATTTTGTACCTATATTCAACAGTACTGTATTGTGCACTTAAAAATTTGTTAGTAGAACAGATCTCATGGAAAGTGTTCTTACTACAACAACGTAAAATAAAATTTAAAAAAGGAAATAATTCTAACAAAAATTTATAAGATCTTTAGGGAGAAAAATTAAGAAAACCACTGAAAAACATAAAATATGTAAATACAAAGTATATGATGTAAAACTACATAATTTTATAATTTGTACAGAATATATAAAATATAAAGACAACCTATTGAAGAGAAGGATTTAATATCAAAAAGAAGTCAATTCTCTATAAATTATCTCAAGATTAACTGCATTTTTAATGCAATGAAAAAGATTCATTCCCACATTTTTTTTTTATAAATTTATTTTTTTGGCTGCATTAGGTCTTCCTTGCTATGCGCGGGCTTTCTCTAGTTGCGGCGAGCAGGGCTACTCTTCGTTGCGTTGCATGGACTTCTCATTGCTATGGCTTCTCTTTGTGCAGAGCACAGGCTCTAGGCATGTGGGCTTCAGTAGCTGTGGCTCATGGGCTCTAGAGGGCAGGCTCAGTAGTTGTGGCACACGGGCTAGTTGTTCCATGGCATGTGGGATTTTCCCGGACCTGGGATTGAACACGTGTCCCCTCCATTGGTAGGCAGATTCTTTTTTTTTTTTAATTAATTAATTAATTTAATTTTTGGCTGCATTGGGTCTTCGTTTCTGCGCGCGGGCTTTCTCTAGTTGCGGTGAGCAGGGGCTAACTCTTTGTTGCAGTGCGGGGGCTTCTCATTGCGGTGGTTTCTCTTGTTGCAGAGCACGGGCTGTAGGCACGAGGGCTTCAGTAGTTGTGGCATGTGGGCTCAGTAGTTGTGGCTCATGGGCTCTAGAGCGCAGGCTCAGTAGTTGTGGTGCATGGGCTTAGTTGCTCGGTGGCATGTGGGATCTTCCCAGATCAGGGCTCAAACCCATGTCCCCTGCATTGGCAGGCAGATTCTTAACCACTGTGCCACCAGGTAAGCCCCCATTCCCACATTTATAAATAGTGAAAAAATTCAAGAAGTTCCAAAGCAAAAAAAAAAAAAAAAAAGTGGTAGAACTTCTCCTGACAGGTATGGCTCATTACAAAGCTATACCAATTGGGGTGCTAGTGTAGGCATATACTAAGAGATAAAAGAAATAGAAATGAATATCCAGAAACAGACCCAGATTTAGTTGGAAATTTGACATCTGGTAGAAGCAGTGTATCATCCCCCTTACCTTTTTCTCGATTTCTTTCACTCCAGACCCATAACCTTATATGGAGCTCAGACTTAGCTGTGCTGGAGAGCTCTCCCTTTATGCAAAAATCTCATTATTTCACCAGCAGCTTCCAGAGAAGTTTCATCTCGGCTAAATTCGGCAGCATTTCTGACTGTGAGATTATTAAGATGGAGGTTTTAGTTTCACATTTGGCTTTTTAAATGCTAGATTCTTGCTCTGTACCAATGTTAGCCTCTCTTCTCTGTAACTGACTGAGGTTCCCTGACATGCCCAGACTCCTTATAAAGCTGTTTCTTCTTTGGTGGGAAAGAAAAAGAGAAGTAGTCATTATTCTGAATTTGCTTTCATCCTTTACCATTCATGTTTTTATGCTTTTACTGCATATATATGTGCTCTCAAACAATATAAAATATCATTTTGAATACCTACAAGTTTTACATAAATTATGGGTCCCTTTGAAACTTTTTCTTTTCTCATAATTCTTTTTACAAATATTTATCCATGTTGATACATGCAGCACTAGCCCACTATTTGAGTGGTGTTTATTATATATTTCACTGATTCTTTTTATACATCTGAAGTACTTGACAATATGTCTTAAAAAGAAGAATGGTACAGGAGGTAAAGAAGGAAGTAGACATGGCAAATAGACTCCATATTTTGAGGAGTTTCTTATAAGGAGAGCAAAGAATTGGAATGATAATTGAAGAAGAACAATAGATTATGTGACATCTAGGGAGGGTGTTTGTAAGATGGCAAATTTCTCGGCACGTTTGTATGCTCTTGAGATACAGTCCAGGAGAGCAGAAGCAAATAATAGAGGTGAGACAGGAAATAATCTGGAGTAAAGAAAGTAAAGACAGTAATAAAATCCTTGAGTAAGTCAGAGACAACAGAAGACTGTGGTCAAGAAGGGATGAACAGGGAAAGTTCATCCATTGCAGGAGGAAGAAAAGCAGGTTCTGAGGCTGAAGATGCTGAAAGGTTGATAGATTGGGAGGTAGGAAGATAAAATAATCTTTTCTAATTGTGTCTGCTATATCAGTTTTATTAGAGATAAGGTCATCAACAGAAAGGAGGAAGATGAGATATTTAGTTTGAGGAGGGCCAAGATCATGTGGAATATTAATTGGGGAGAGGAAGAGACTGAATTAACTTGAAAAGTGGAATAAAATTGCCTGGCTATTGTGAGGGTCCACTTGACATTTGTGATCAGAAATTAAAAGTGAAATAAATCAGCCTAGTTTTGATTTTTCTCCAGCCATGTCAGGTTTATCTACATGAACTAGGCAGAAAGTTGGTTTTATCAGAGTCAGCCTGTTGGAAAATAAGTCTGAGGAGGGTGAGGAGGTTAAAAATGTATGCAGGGGTACCACGGAATGAATCTAAGCTCAGTAAGGAGAAAGGTAAAAAATCTCAGGGGTTATGAATACTGTAAATATAGTAAAGTTAATGGATTGAATGTCCCCATGGGGTTGCAGATTTATTGAAAGGGGAGAAGAGCCAAAAAAATATGAGGAGGGGATCGGAGGGTAATAGGCTGAAAAGAAAGATGAAAGATATTACTGGTAATGAAAAAATCTAGTTACAACCTAGGAAGTATTATAATTAAGTCGCTTTCGGAATACAATCATTAGAAATGAAGACCCTAGAAAATGAGAGCTCGAGATGCAGTGAAAACTGTTATCGGCAAGCACCTTGAGAAGACTGAGAACACAAAACAGCTGGAAGTAAATAGAAAAATAAAAATTCCTTAAGGTACTCCAAATGCTACATCCTGTAAATTTTATGTTAAGGAGCTAGTTATCATCTGCAGACTAACCATTTAGAATATGGTAGTTGGTAATATACCTCTTTGTCTTTCACTGTAACCAAAACACCATGAAGAACATAGTATTAGGAGTGTTCCAAACAATTGGTTTTAGGTATCCACAGAAAATACGAAGGCATGGAGTCAGCAAGAGGTATGCAGTAGTTATACTAGCAATCATCTCATCCCTGAAAAGCAGTCCTACTCCTTATTCTGTATAATAATTAGAATTGTTTTTCCAAGGGCAGATTAAGCAGATTAAGATTTACCTGCTAGAAACTATTTAGCTCATAGGGGGCATTAATGCAAGACAGGGGTTCTCATTCTCTTCCTGGCTCCAACAGCCCAAGGGTGAGGCTCACCGCATGGCACAGGCACAGAGACCGAACTGCCATGGTGTTCCAGCGCTCTAGAGATGGTTCCATCTTCTCTCTCCTCGACAAAGTCTTTGGAATACCAGCAAGTGAAAGTTACATTATAGGAATTATCTTTTAATCCATTCAAATTTATTTCTTACTTTAAAAGTCCGGGTACATTAACTTTCTTAGAATCCAAAGATTTGGAATTCACTTTACAACTTATTTAAATACATGAATATGTTATGAGACCTTGGCTAAGAGCCCCTAGTTTAAGTGATTGTTTAATATTCAATGTAAATCTCAGTGCTAGAAAATATGCACAATAAATTGTAGGTGTAGGCTCAATTTTGTGTCTTCTCTGATTGGTACTATGAATTAAACTCCATAAAAAAATAAAAAGAAAGAGAAGGTTATGATATCTGCCTTTCTTATAGACAGTTATTAGTACTGCTGGGAGTTACTAACTATAATGCACATGCTATACTAATGTGCTTACATGGGTGTTCCTATTTTTACCTCAAAGGATTATAAGTGCATTTAAGGATGTATATGAAAATCAAGTCCTCTATATCCAAACCACTAAACATCAGCTAAAAAGATGTCTAGTCCCTCATCATGCTAAAAAAACATATAAGCATTAGTAGATAAAGAATCACTGGCAGAAATCCTTCTAAAGAATAGAAACCCAACATCTTTATGGAAGGAAAATGAGATATTTACATTAAGATTCCTAAGAAACTATGCTCTAAAAGAAGCTTATTCTATAAACATCTCCTTGCACAACAGGCCAACATGACTCTGATTTTTAAAAAACACTTCTGTTGACTTCAGTGTGGTAACAGTCACAGAATTTTAAATTTTGGAAACAGAAATACCAAAATGAAACTCTCATGGGCTTGTACCTGAAGAGATAATCTTTAAGGAAACAATCCTGTAGCATTAACTTCTGGCTTCTATGCTGCCAAACTGGCAGCATCCTGCAAGAGGCTTGTTTTTATGAATCTGAATCACAAGCTTTCATTTCAATACCACTTATAACTTAGATCAGCATGATAGACTTCACAGCATAGAAGTGTCATGGTGCCTTATTGAGCAGAGCATAATTCCTTTAAAAAGCTTGACTCAGGAATGCTAGAAAATGTTCATTCCTAAAGGTGACTTAAGAAGTGAATTGAGAACTGTAAAACTTATTTGACCGTAAAGGTCTGAGAACTACTTTAAGCCCTTTGGACATTTTCACTTCACTGTGGGAATTAACAGGACTCTGGATCAAGTGAAATGTCAGAAGAAATAAAGCTCTTTAATGCAGTGTTTATGACGTTGGAATAATTATACCGTATCATAAAATTTTGCATTTCGTAAGAATTTCTGATGAAATATTTCATATTAACATTTATTTCATTTATCAGAGACTTCCAGAGCAAAGTTGTTCTCACCAAGGAGTTTATATTCCTGATCTTAAAGTAATTCAATCACATAAAACAAAGACTTGCTAGTGGATCTCCGCGTGTTAGGAATACTGGGTGTGTAATCTTAATAAACAGTGATCTAACAAAAGAAGCCTAAAGCCTTGATCTCTAACAGACTTATGAAAGTAATTATACCTTTACTGAAGTTACACCACTCTCAAACCCCTGCTGTTCCTGCTGTTTCTTAAAGATGGTTATTTTCTACTTAAAGAAAACAGACAGGCTTTAGAAGAATAGCTGGTGTTAAGTAATATTACACAATTTAATCAGATTCTCTGTGCAGCTTATATAACAATGGTACAAATATTTCAACCCAAATAATAAAAGACTCAAAGTTTTAAAGAAACCCAGAATGGCTAATTAGGGTAACCTAGTAATCGGAGTAACAACTCACGTGACTGTAGGATAGAAAAGAAGGGAAAGGGGAAAGTCTTCCACAGGCAATGACCATTCCCAGGGCATATCATTAGCATAGGCTTTCACAGGCTTTGCACAGCCATGGATAGGGTGAAAAAAGGCATTAACAGTGTTAAATAATGTAAGATGAGACAAAATGTCAAGAACTATCTTTTAAAAGTGTTAGAGGAGAAAGCAGGCAGAATTTTAGGAGCAGCTGCTTGGATTAGGTAGCTGAAGCAAGGTGAGGAGAGTCAGACCTTTCAGGGTTGCTCTTTGCCCCTAGGGTTTGGTCTCTAGTTTATTCAGGGGTATTCAAGCTCTAGGGAAAAGTGTTTAAATAGCTCCTACTGTCACAAACTGATTTATATCCAAAATCTAATTTGCATTGTGCATTTGGAAACATCCATTTTCAATAGGCAGATGACAGGTGAATAAGGGACTTAAAACAAGAAGAATCCTATAGGGAAAAGCAACCCCTATCAACTAGATCTCAGTGAATGATCTGGCATCTTTTAGTCAGCAGTTTTAGTAACAACGTGCCCTCTCCAGGTACCCACCCAGCAGACACGTCTCCTCTATTCAGTGTGACCAGCAACCCTGTAAATTTTAATTTGCTTTGCACACAATCCCTTATGCGTTAAACGTTTGTCTTTTTTAAATCTAGTTAACTCATCCTACAACGATTGACTAAGTCTTAAATACACTCTATAACTTTCCCTGATTTCCAAACTTAAGACGTAATTAATATCTGTATCATCTTAGCACCTGATACATGTGTGAATGTATAAGCATTTACAACATTGTATTTATCTGGTTATATATGTGCATGTCCCTCCAGTTATGGAGACTCTGAAACCTCTGAACCACATTACATTTCATAGCACATATTAAGTGCTTAGAAGATCTTTGTTGAATATATTTGCAACAACAATTTTATCAAAAAAGATTCTGGATTGTCTCAACCAAGGAAGACATCCATATAATATGCTCTAATGCATTGCCTTTCTCTTTATGACTTATACCAGAAATTATCCATCAGAGAAGAGGAAGTGCTTGTACCTTTCACACGGCTGAAAGCATTAGAGAATATCGGTTAAAATACCAGGGGAAAAAAAGTGGCATCCTGTTACACAGGGTTACACTACACCACTGACAAAACCTTTATATCTTTGTAATGCACAGAAAGAGTCTGTAGATTCAAGGGACCTTAGCAGTAAACCCTCAGAGCAGGTGGGACAAACATCAAACACTTCTCAAGCTATCCAGTGTTGCATAACAAAATACTTAAATCCTGCTAAAAAACTTCACGGCAGTAAAATTCACTGGACTCATTGGTGAAGTGGAGATGATAGTAGAAAGACTATTCCTGCTGTTCAGTCATCAGCATGGGTGCCAGACTTTCCTAATATTGACCACATGCCTAAATCATCTTTATTGCTTCATTTCTGATAAGTAGATTTTGTGCTAGGAATTATACTCATTTAGCCGCCTCCACATTTTTGAGCATTTTGTCCTCCTCTAGTGAATAAACGTAGACCTATACGTCATGAGCTCTACTGAACTGGATCATGACAAGGATCTGAAGATCTGACCAATATCAATACGTCTAAAATGAGAATCATTTTCTCCACATAACAAGCCATCAAAGGAAGCCAAATTGATTTGAAGAGGTAAGAAAAAATCAACACCCATTTGCATTAACAGTATACATAACACACTTGATAAGAGATAAATGAGCAGATATTTCAGATCAGTGGGACAGGATGCGCCACATGTTACATAGCCCTCCATCATTATCTGGCCACAACCTCATAAAAAGACAATGAAAAGCCAAACTGACTGAAATTAAAGCTTGATGGATGGAGGTTAGAAATAAAAACTAACTCCTTATAGAGAAACAGTGAGTTCATGGATTGAGATTTGTACCAGCAACATAAATACATAGTGTGATCACATTTTTATTATGTAAAAAAAAAAAGAAGACAGATTGCCAGACACTTTCCCCAAATGGTTATGGTGGCACTAAGAGATCTTTAAAAGACCTGGCTACCTGCTGCAGTTGACCTCCAGTCATTCTGAATCATAAAACTGTCAGTATTTTTCATTTCATCTTTGCTTTTAGTATGCATTTTCAAAATGATTTATGATAAGAATGTGTTAAATTTATTTTTTATTTTATTTTTTATTATTTATTTATTTACTTATTTTTGGCTATGTTGGGTCTTATTGCTGCACACAGGCTTTCTCTAGTTGTGGAGAGCGGGGGCTCAGTAGTTGTGGCTCACAGGCTCTAGAGCGCAGGCTGAGTAGCTGTGGTGCATGGCCTTAGTTGCTCCACGGCAGGTGGCATCTTCCCGGACCAGGGATAGAACCCATGTCCCATGCATTGGCAGGCAGATTCTTAACATCTGTGCCACCAGGGAAGTCCTTTCTTTTTTAGAAGTAATTTAAAATAAGGCTTTTGTAACATGTTACCTCTGATAATTCTGCGTTATTTTTTTTTAATGTTTATTTATTTATTTATTTTCTTATTAGTCATCCATTTTATACACATCAGTGTATACATGTCAATCCCAATCTCCCAATTCATCACACCACCATCCCCACCTTCCCCCCTTGGTGTCCATACGTTTTTTCTCTACGTCTGTGTCTCAATTTCTGCTCTGCAAACCGGTTCATCTGTACCATTTTCTACGTTCCACATATATGCGTTAATATATGGTATTTGTTTTTCTCTTTCTGACTTACTTCACTCTGTATGACAGACTCTAGATGCATCCACGTATCTACAATTGACACAATTTCATTCCTTTTTATGGCTCAGTAATATTCCATTGTATATATGTACCACAACTTCTTTATCCATTCATCTTGATGGGCATTTAGGTTGCTTCCATGTCCTGCCTATTGTAAACAGTGCTGCAATGAATATTGTGGTACATGTCTCTTTTTGAATTATGGTTTTCTCAGGTATAGGTCCAGTAGTGGGATTGCTGGGTCATATGGTAATTCTATTTTTAGTTCTTTAAGGAACCTCCATACTGTTCTCCATAGTGCCTGTATCAATTTACATTCCCACCAACAGTGCAAGAGGGTTCCCTTTTCTCCACACCCTCTCCAGCATTTGTTGTTTGTAGATTTTCTGATGTTGCCCATTCTAACTGGTGTGAGGTGATACCTCATTGTAGTTTTGATTTGCATTTCTCTAATAAAGAGTGATGTTGAGCACCTTTTCATGTGCTCCTTGGCCATCTGTATGTCTTCTTTGGAGAAATGTCTATTTAGGGCTTCTGCCCATTTTTGGATTGGGCTTCTTGTTTTTTTAATATTAAGCTGCATGAGCTGTTTATATAATTTGGAGATTAATCCTTTGTCCGATGATTCATTTGCAAATATTTTCTCCCATTCTGAGGGTTGTCTTTTTGTCTTGTTTATGGTTTCCTTTGCTGTGCAAAAGCTTTTAAGTTTCATTAGGTCCCATTTGTTTATTTTTGTTTTTATTTCCATTACTCTAGGAGGTGGATCAAAAAAGATCTTGTTGTGATTTATGTCAAAGAGTGTTCTTCCTATGTTTTCCTGTAAGAGTTTTATAGCATCCGGTCTTAATTTAGGTCTCTAATCCATTTTGAGTTTATTGTTGTGTATGGTGTTAGGGAGTGTTCTAATTTCATTCTTTTACATGTAGCTGTCCAGTTTTCCCAGCACCACTTATTGAAGAGACTGTGTTTTCTCCACTGTATATTTGCCTCCTTCATTAGTTGACCATAGGTGTGTGGGTTTATCTCTGGGCTTTCTATCCTGTTCCATTGATCTATATTTCTGTTTTTGTGCCAGTACCATATTGTCTTGATTACTGTCGCTTTGTAGTATAGCCTGAAGTCAAGGAGTCTGATTCCTCCAGCTCCGTTTTTTTCCCTCAAGACTGCTTTGGCTATTCAGGGTCTTTTGTGTCTCCATACAAATTTTAAGATTTTTTGTTCTAGTTCTGTAAAAAATGCCATTGGCAATTTGATAGGGATTGCACTGAATCTGTAGATTGCTTTGGATAGTAGAATCGTTTTCACAATACTGATTCTTCCAATCCAAGAACATGGTATATCTCTCCATCTGTTGGTATCATCTTTAATATCTTTCATCAGTGTCTTATAGATTTCTGCATACAGGTCTTTTGTCTCCTTAGGTAGCTTTATTCCTAGGTATTTTATTCTTTTTGTTGCAATGGTAAATGGGAGTGTTTCCTTAATTTCTCTTTCAGACTTTTCATCATTAGTGTATAGGAATGTAAGAGATTTCTGTGCATTAATTTTGTATCCTGCTACTTTACCAAATTCATTGATTAGCTCTAGTAGTTTTCTGGTGGCATCTTTACGATTCTCTATGTATAGTATCATGTCATCTGCAAACAGTGACAGTTTTACTTCTTCTTTTCCAACTTGTATTGCTTTCATTTCTTTTTCTTCTCTGATTGCCATGGCTAGGACTTCCAAAACTATGTTGAATAATAGTGGTGAGAGTGGACATCCTTGTCTTGTTCCTGATCTTAGAGGAAATGCTTTCAGTTTTTCACCATTGAGAATGATGTTTGCTGTGGGTTTGTCATATATGGCCTTTATTATGTTGAAGTAGGTTCCCTCTATGCCCACTTTCTGGAGAGTTTTTATCATAAATGGGTGTTGAATTTTGTCAAAAGCTTTTTCTACATCAATTAAGATGATCATATGGTTTTTATTCTTCAATTTCTTAATATGGTGTATCACACTGATTGGTTTGCGTATATTGAAGATTCCTTGCATCTCTGGGATAAATCCTACTTGATCGTGGTGTATGATCCTTTTAATGTGTTGTTGGATTCTGTTTGCTAGTATTTTGTTGAGGATTTTTCCATCTATATTCATCAGTGATATTGGCCTGTAATTTTCTTTTTTGTTAGTATCTTTGTCTAGTTTTGGTATCAGGGTGATGGTGGCCTCATAGAATGAGTTTGGGAGTGTTCCTTCCTCTGCAATTTTTTGGAAGAGTTTGAGAAGGATGGGTGTTAGCTCTTCTCTAAATGTTTGATAGAATTCACCTGTGAAGCCATCTGGTCCTGGACTTTTGTTTGTTGGAAGATTTTTAATCACAGTTTCAATTTCATTCCTTGTGATTGGTCTGTTCATATTTTCTGTTTTTCCTGGTTCAGTCTTGGAAGGTTATACCTTTCTAAGAATTTGTCCATTTCTTCCAAGTTGTCCGTTTTATTGGCATAGAGTTGCTTGTACTAGTTTCTTAGGATGCTTTGTATTTCTGCGATGTCTGTTGTAACTTCTCCTTTTTCATGTCTAATTTTATTGATTTGAGTCCTCTCCCTCTTTTTCTTGATGAGTCTGGCTAATGGTTTATCAATTTTGTTTATCTTCTCAAAGAACCAGCTTCTAGTTTTATTGATCTTTGCTATTGTTTTTTTGGTCTCTATTACATTTATTTCTGCTCTGATCTTTATGATTTCTTTCCTTCTGCTAATCTTGGGTTTTGTTTGTTCTTCTTTCTCTAGTTCCTTCAGGTGTAACGTTAGATTGTTTGAGATTTTTCTTGTTTCTTGATGGAGGCTTGTATAGCTATAAACTTCCCTCTTAGAACTGCTTTTGCTGCATTCCATAGGTTTTGGATTGCTGTGTTTTCATTGTCATTTGTCTCTAGGTATTTTTTGATTTCCTCTTTGATTTCTTCAGTGATCTCTTGGTTATTTAGTAACGTATTGTTTAGCTTCCATGTGTTTGTGTTTTTTACGTTTTTTTCCCCTGTAATGCATTTCTAATCTCATAGCATTGTGGTCAGAAAAGATACTTCATATGATTTCAATTTTCTTAAATTTACCAAGGCTTGATTTGTGACCCAAGATGTGATCTATCCTGGAGAATGTTCCATGCACACTTGAGAAGAAAGTGTAATCTGTTGTTTTTGGATGGAATGTCCTATAAATATCAATTAAATCTATCTGGTCTATTGTGTCATTTAAAGCTTCTGTTTCCTTATTAATTTACTGTTTGGATGGTCTGTCCATTGGCGTAAGTGAGGTATTAAGTCCCCCACTATTACTGTGTTACTGTCAATTTCCTCTTTTAGAGCTGTTAGCAAGTGCCTTATGTATTGAGGTGCTCCTATGTTGGGTGCATATATATTTATAATTGTTATATATTGTTCTTGGATTGATCCTTTGATCATTATGTAGTGTCCTTCCTTGTCTCTTGTAACGTTCTTTATTTTAAAGTCTATTTTATCTGATATGAGTATTGCTACTCCAGCTGTCTTTTGATTTCTGTTTGCATGGAATATCTTTTTCCATTCCCTCACTTTCAGTCTGTATGTGTCCCTAGGTCTAAAGTGGGTCTCTTGTAGACAGCATATATATATGGGTCTTGTTTTTGTATCCATTCAGCAAGCCTGTGTCTTTTGGTTGGAGCATTTAATCCATTCATGTTTAAGGTAATTATCGATATGTATGTTCCATTTACCATTTTCTTGATTGTTTTGGGTTTGTTTTTTAGGTCCTTTTCTTCTCTTGTGTTTCCCACTTAGAGAAGTTCCTTTAGCAATTGTTGTAGAGCTGGTTTGGTGGTGAATTCTCTGAGCTTTTGCTTGTCTGTAAAGTTTTTGATTTCTCCATCAAATCTGAATGAGCTCCTTGCCATGTAGAGTAATCTTGGTTGTAGGTTCTTCCCTTTCATCACTTTAAGTATATCATGCCACTCCCTTCTGGCTTATAGAGTTTCTGCTGAGAAATCAGCTGTTAACCTTATGGGAGTTCCCTTGTATGTTATTTGTCGTTTTTCCCCTGCTGCTTTCAATAATTTTTCTTTGTGTTTAATTTTTGCCAATTTGATTACTATGTGTCTCGGCGTGTTTCTCCTTGTGTTTATCCTGTATGGGATTCTCTGCACTTCCTGGACTTGGGTGGCTATTTCCTTTCCCATGTTAGGGAAGTTTCGACTATAATCTCTTCAAATATTTTCTCTGGTCCTTTCTCTCTCTCTTCTCCTTCTGGGACCCCTATAATGTGAATGTTGTTGCATTTAATGTTGTCCCAGAGGTCTCTTAGGCTGTCTTCATTTCTTTTCATTTTTTTTCTTTATTCCGTTCCACAGCAGTGAATTCCACCGTTCTGTCTTCCAGGTCACTTATCCGTTCTTCTGCCTCAGTTATTCTGCTATTGATTCCTTCTAGTGTAGTTTTCATTTCAGTTATTTTATTGTTCATCTCTTTTTGTTTGTTCTTTAATTCTTCTAGATCTTTGTTAAACATTTCTTGCATCTTCTTGATCTTTGCCTCCATTCTTTTTCCGAGGTCCAGGATAATCTTCAGTATCATTATTCTGAATTCTTTTTCTGGAATGTTGCCTATCTCCACTTCATTTAGTTCTTTCTCTGGGGTTTTATGTTGTTCCTTCATGTGGTACATAGCCCTCTGCCTTTTCATCTTGTCTATCTTTCTGTGAATGTGGTTTTTGTTCCACAGGCTGCAGGACTGTAGTTCTTCTTGCTTCTGCTGTCTGCCCTCTGGTGGATGAGGCTAACTAAGAGGCTGTGGAAGTTTCCTGATGGGAGGGACTGGTGGTGGGTAGAGCTGGGTGTTGCTCTGGTGGGCAGAGCTCAGTAAAACTTTAATCCACTTGTCTGCTGATGGGTGGGGCTGGGTTCCCTCCCTGTTGGTTGTTTGGCCTGAGGCAACCCAACACTGGAGCCAGGCTCTTTGGTTGGTCTAATGGCAGACTTTGGGAGGGCTCATGCCAAGGAGTACTTCCCAGAACTTCTGCTGCCAGTGTCCTTGTCCCTTGGTGAGCCACAGCTGCCCCCCGCCTCTGCAGGAGACCCTCCAACACTAGCAGATAGGTATGGTTCAGTCTCCTATGGGGTCACTGCTCCTTCCCCTGGCTCCCAATGCACACTCTACTTTGTGGGTGCCCTCCAAGAGTGGAGTTTCTGTTTCCCCCAGTCCTCCCGAAGTCCTGCAATCCAATCCTGCTAGCCTTCAAAGTCTGATTCTCTAGGAATTCTTCCTCCCGTTGCCCGACTCCCAGATTGGGAAGCCTGATGTGTGGCTCAGAACCTTCACTCCAGTGGGTGGGCTTCTGTGGTATAAGTGTTCTCCAGTTTGTGAGTTAACCACCCAGCAGTTATGGGATTTGATTTTATTGTGATAGCACCCCTCCTACCTTCTCATTGCGGCTTCTCCTTTGTCTTTGCATGTGGGGTATCTGTTTTGGTGAGTTCCAGTGTTTTCCTGTCGATGATTGTTCAGCAGTTAGTTGTGATTCCGGTGTTTTTGAAAGAGGGAGTGAGAGCATGTCCTTCTACTCTGCCATCTTGAACCAATCTCCTTGCATTCTTTTATCATTAGAATTTCTTATGCCCTAGAATACTATCTTTTTTAATCCTCTTTAATCCCTTCTATGCATAATCAAAATCTTATTATTAGAGAGCTTGTTCATATGAAAACAATTTTAGGGGAACCTCATTATATGCTCCCCATTTAATAACATAAAGCCATATCTTGAGAAAATAACAGAAAATCCAGTGTTGTCTGCTTGTGGTGGGCAAAGCTGTGCCCTGAGGAGCAGGAGGCCCAGGATACAGTTATAGTTTGCCACCAACTAGTCAGGGAGGCTGAAATAATCCATATCCTATCTCAGACCATTGTTTCTTCAGTTGCAGAGGGTATTTCAGGTTTTAACATTTTTGTCTAGGGCTCCACAGTGAAAGTGGTCTTGTCTTCATTGTTGAGTTCATTTCAATTGCAGAAAACAAACTAAAAGTTCTATTTATGTGTTGAGAAAACACTGGAAAACCTTCAAAGTTCAAACTTCTAAAACTTAGTTAGATATGAGCATAGATAATATAGAACCAAATTATGATTTTCTTTCGAGATATGCCATCCTATTGTTATTAGTTTCATTTGTTGAGATGTAAATGAATATCAAGTAAAGGTTCTCATGTTTGCATAGTCTTCAGCTTTTAAGATCAGCCTCTACATGCAGTCTGAAGGGGCTTCATTATCCGAAAGGAAGATTTTCAGACAAAAATCACATCCTCAGTCACAATTTTATGTTACCATAGTGATAAGAAAAAAAAATGGAAAAAAAAAGAAAGCTAAAAATACCTGAACACATACAGACAGTTTTGGAACTTTGACCTACTTGGTGTCATACACTGACGAAGTTAATCAGTTTAATTAAGTACATATGGGTTAGGTGAAATATTCTACTGGATGAAAAAATGTGTAGGTTGCACATCTGGAGCTATTATCCACAATCAAATAAGTCAGTATGAATGAAGATGACTGACAATCCAAAATGCATAAAATCAGATTCTCTTAGCAGAAGCAAGCAAAAAACATTAATTTAGCTCCATTTCCCATAAATTTTCTGTTTTCTTTCCATTATTTTAGAATATCTCCATTTTAAATTAAAGCTTCTTATAAACCACTAGAATTTTTGAAGTGGATGTAGCAGCATAATTGGACATATATTTTAAATTATGTTAGAGTGGCTTCTTTCTATAAAGGAAAGCTTCCCAATTTTAGGCATTATAATAAAAACAGTATGTTTTACACTAACTGTTCTTTTGAAAATTCTAGTTTTAATAAGAAATTTAATCGAGTAAATCATTTACAGAAAATCTACTATATTGCAAGGCATTATCTAGTCTGTGAAAGATCAATAAAAGGCAGTACTTGCTGTCAAGAATATTTTAACCATCTATCTAATTATGCTCTTGTAACACTGAACTTTTAAATTTTACTCCACATAGTAAATGGAAAGAGCATTGAACTTGACTTGAAGAGACCAGGGATAGTTTCTGCTCTCCTAATGAGCTTAAAAAGGTCTCTAAGTCTCAGTTCTCTCATTTGTAAAATGAACATAAATGAGCATATCATCTTCTCTAGCACACAGGTCATTATGATAAGCAAGAGATGATATGGGTGGTAGAAATACATCATTCAACAATTAGGTTCAACATTTTAACATTTTCAAAATAAAAATTATGAAAATTATTTTTCATAATTATTTAAGTATACTTAAGAATTATTTAAGAATAATAATAGCAAACATTTATTGAGCACTTATAATGGGCCACATGTTTGACATTAATTATTTCATTTTAATCTCATTACAGCCCAATGACTTAGTATTATCTTCCTTTTACATATATATAAAGTAAGGCATAGCAGAGATAAATAACTTGTCCAAAGACATACAGCTAGTAAGTGCTGAAGCCAGGAAATAAATCCAGGCAAGCTAATACTAATCCATGCTCTAAACCTAAGCCTTTATGACATACTTCAAAATAATCAGTGAAGGAAAATATCACTATGAAACTGTTAATTTGAAGAAAAACATATTTTAAATTACCAACACTAACCAGTATAAGTTTCTGAAATCCCTAATTGATTTTATTTTGCTGCATTCAATTTTTTAAAATTTTATTATTATTTATTATAAAGAAAAATGGTAAGAATTTAAATGTACAACAGTAAATACAGAATACCCTTATGATAGGTTATTACTCTATCATAAATAATGTTGTAAAAGATACTTATGGCTTGGAAATTAATGAATATTGTTAAGCAAAAAAGTAGATTTTCAAATATTTAGAAAATTCCAATTTTCATAAAAATGTTATATGCATAGAAAAAAACTGGGAATGATGAACATCAAATGTTAATTGCTATTTGTTAGTAATTTTATATATTTCTATATTCCCAAATTTTCTATAATAAATATTTAATGTTTTTGTCATCAGGAAAAATTTGCTTAAACATCCAAAGTGAACTGGATGCTTCTCCAGACTGTGAACAAATATTTACCAAGAGTCTAGAAAACTTTTCTAGGTACTAGGGATTCAGCAGTGGCAAAGCAAAGTTCATACATAGGTAAAGAATTAGATAATTACACTAAGAACTAACAAAGGAAGAGAACTTCAACCTATAATGAAGCTTCAACCTTGTCACTCTGACATTAATCATACCTTCCTACTGGTATGTGGGCCCTTCACTTCTATTTAAAAAAAATCCTGAAATATTTTGTTCTGCTTGTTTATCTTTTCCTCTCAATTAAATTACGGATACATCATTCATCATCTCTAAACATGGCAGCCAGCCATGGCATTAGTGTGGACATAGAAAGAAATGCTGAGAAGAATCTTAAGGAGTTAAGGAAAATTCATTGAGATTTCCCATACCTTGGTGACAATTTCCACTCCATTACTAATCTTTAGAGAAGGGAGAAATGTTGCTCCATTTAACTTATTAAATATTCCCAAACAAAAACAATATTATCCTTTCACTTATTGACTGTTCAGAAAAGAAATGATTTTCTAACTGTGAAAATCTATTGTATTGAAATAATTTATAATGTTTAAACATTTAAACTTGACTATGTTCTTTGGTAACAAATCTATTCAGCAGAAATCATTTTAGCATCAGTATTTAAAATACATGGTGGTTTAAAATATATCCTGACATAACTTATATCGTATCAAAACTACATTAAAAGCTTAAAAAGCTAAAGAATCTCTTCTACCTCTCTAAAAATAATTTTACCATTTTAACTTCTTTTAACCTGTTCTTTTAATCTCTTCTTTCATATATATTAAAATCAGGTTTTGAAAATTTGAAAAAAAGGGACTTATAAGACAAGTTTAATGAAAGTAAGAGAAGGAAGGAAAGAACAAAGGAGGAAAATAGGGAGGAAAGAAAGTAAGGAGAAAGCAAAAAAAGAAATGAGAAACTACCTCTATGGACCAGGTCCCAAACCTCATCAATTTGCTGGTGCGTTGGGAAATGACCACAGTCATTGAAGTACTTAAGGAGCTCACTTCTTTCTAATCCTTGCCAATCTTCTCTTTTAGCAAACATTGTTTCATAGACTACAAGGAAAAAAAGATAAAATATTTTCTTTGTAAATAACATACCAAGTATACACCCCACCTGAAAGTGTGATCTGGATTTGAAGACACTTTCACTCCAGTTTTATTTTGATGTCTGGAGATAAGCCTCCATGAGGGGAGTAGGACCATGTCAGCCTCCTGGGGCAGGCAGAGGAAGTGGGCATGCTTCTCCCTCCCCCACTCCAAAGGAGGGAAATTTGGTCTTGCTTCGCCAAAGAGAATACTGGCATCCTCTGGCCTGGTTTACATGACAGTTGTCCATAGACTCTACATATATCAACGTTCAAACCACATCGTAAGACATAGCTCAGGGCTTCTAGGGGCCTGACTTCTGTTGATCCATTTCAGCATTCATTTTTTATTAGTTTTGATTAGTTTCCCTGATTTTTTCATCTCTTTTTGACTTCTACCCACATTCTAACTATTTACTTGAATTGGTGATTCCACTTTGGACTGCTTATTCTACTGCTGATTTTGCTTTTAAAATATCTACTTTTTGGTAACTTCATGCATTCCTACTTCCTACTTTAATGTCTTTTGTCACTTCTTGCTCAAGGCTTCCCCAGAAAATCATTCAGTAGGGCCAACCCTCACCTATTTCCCATACTTGGCATTAGACAGGGTTTAGATAATGACCAAGAGAACTGATGCACGTGTTTTGTAAGTGTAGTTCTCCATTTTACTTTTTTTTCAAAAAGGTGAAATTGAGTCTCCATTCTAATGTATATGGATTAGCCCCATAAAGCTGATCGTTAATCAGCATTTACAAGTTGACAGGGTCTGTCCTCAGCACAGGTTTAGCTCTGAAATATGGGCTCCCAGTGACAAAGGGCACCAGAGTGGTTTCTAACAGAAGTTAATGTATCATCCCGACAATCAACCATATAGACTTCAATTTTCTATCCATTCACTCATCCATTCATTCAGTTGAGATGGACAGTCATAAGACATCAACAAGTTCAAGAAGCATTTAGTGATTGTCTGAATACGAGTAGCTATTCCAGATTCTGAAACACAGCAGAAAATAAACATAAATGTCTATTTAGTATCTCTATGACTTTTTCTCTCTATTCTAACAAGCAAACTAGAGCAGTTGCTGTTGGTGTCTCCATTCATATTGCCTTGTCCCTTACATGTCTGTGCATGCTAACCTGATTTAAATTGCCAGCATCTGCATTTCATTGCCTAAGGGGTCCCTCTGACTGCAGGACTCCACTCTGCCCACCTGTGCAGCAAGCCAGAAGTGCCAGGCGATCAAGGCTCCCACTGGAGCAGTCCTTCATCTCTGACTAGGGGAGTTGGTGGGTAAAGACACAGCACTTGAGGCAAGATGGCTACACTGTTCCCTAGAGGGATTAAGCTCTGGTTGCCCACAGGGTAATCTGCTGGATGATGCACCTTTTTCTTCCTTCCATCTCTTCCCTGACTCATTTCTC
The DNA here is from genome assembly GCF_028023285.1 of Balaenoptera ricei. Taxonomy (NCBI): domain Eukaryota; kingdom Metazoa; phylum Chordata; class Mammalia; order Artiodactyla; family Balaenopteridae; genus Balaenoptera; species Balaenoptera ricei. The sequence goes on from NC_082643.1 coordinate 32,969,071, forward strand.
CATTCTGCTAACAGTATTTCCCCAAATAAGACAGTTGTACTCCCTCTCACTTTTTAAAGGATTAAGTAAAAGAAGCCCCAGCAGTTTCCTAATGAAAAAAGAGTTTTCTCTTTCTCTGCCTCTCTCACTTGTTTTCTCTTTCTGCCTTTTCATCTCTCAAATACTTTGCTCCTTCCTGCTTTTTTCTCTAGAAACCAGGCTGTTGGACTGGGGAAACTGATCAGAGTCCCATGACATACATAGAATCTCTTTCTCTCTCTGGCTTCTTCCTTCCTCAACCTCTAGCCACCGAAAAGGAGGCATTTTAACTCAAAGAATTCTGGTTATTGATAAATATTTTTGGTACATAATTTTAGCATAATTAATAAGCTTAATGAAAACTATCCTTTCAAAAAATATTTTTGAGCCCTTCTGATAAACCAAGCATTTGTTAACAGTGGGTATGTATTAATGAACATAACAGACACTGTTCTTGTCTTCATGGAACTTACAGTCCACTATAAAATAAACATTTTATGACTAGCTGAAACTACCAAAAATCTAGCACTTTTACTTTATAAGGCAATAAGTTGCTGATTCCAATTAAATATAATTTACTTGGATCATTTTGTTGTTGTAGTTTTGTTTCGTTTTTAAAGAAAAGTTACAAAAGCTGCTGTTGGTTTTTTTAAATAAATTTATTTATTTTTGGCTGCGTTGCATCTTCGTTGCTGCACACAGGCTTTCTCTGGTTGCGGCAAGCAGGGGCTACTCTTCGTTGCAGTGAGCAAGCTTCTCATTGCGGTGCACATGTTGTGGAGCATGGGCTCTAGGCGCGTGGGCTTCAGTAGTTGCAGCATGCAGGCTCAGAAGTTGTGGCTCGTGAGCTCTAGAGTACAGGCTCAGCAGTTGTGGAACACGGGCTTAGTTGCTCAGCAGGTGAATTCTTAACCACTGTGCCACCAGGGAAGTCCCATCCAAGAATTCTTAAATGGAACACAATGATGACAGGGAACCAAGCAAATGTTCACCTTGTATGAGCATCAGTTACTCCCTGTACCCTCACACAGTGACATCCATGGGAGTTACTTCTTGCTCCCAGGCTATTATGTTCCAGCTCCTAGGGTTTTCTGTTTTTTGAAGTTGTGTCTCATCCTTCACAGACTATCAGAAGTCAACTCACAGCCTCCTCTCCAATGTTCTAATTTCAGGATTCTAAGTTTCTATGGGCCTTCACTTTGCTGAACGTCCCGACCCCCAGCGTGTCCCCCAGGATGTAGGGGCCGATCTTCACCCACCCATCGTGTTTCTGCTTCTTGGCTGTTGCCATCTTTCTCCAGGAACTGAGTCTGCACATGCAAAAGCAGTTTTAAGTTTAAAACAAACTCGAGGAGATACAGAAATTTCTCATAAATCCTTTACCCCCCCACTCAAGCATAATTCCCCCCCCCATTATCAATTATTAATCAATGCACCAACTCCAGAGCGGTGAGTTTGTTACCAAGAATAAACCTACACTGACACATGATAATCACTAAAGCCAGTAGTTTACCTTGGTGTTGTACATTCTTTGGGTTTGGACAAATGTATAATAACATGTATCCATCACTGTACAAAATAGTTTCATGGTCCTAAAACTCCTCTGTGCTTGCTGATTCATCCTTCCCCCCACTCCATCCCACCCCAGGCAACCATCGATCTTTTTATTTTCTCCACAGTTTCGCCTTTTCCAAAATGTCAGATAGTTGGAATCATACAGAATGTAGCCTTTTCAGATTGGCTTCTTTCAGTTAGTAATATGCACTTAAGGTTCCTCCATTTCTTTTCATGGCTTAACAGCTCATTTCTTATTATAACGAAATGATATTCACTGTCTGGGTGCACCAGTTTATTTATCCATTCACCTACTAATGGAGGGAAAAGCTTGGAAGGTTGCTTCCAAGCTTTGGCAATTATGAAAATGCTGCTATAGATATCCATGTGTAGGGTTTGTGTGGACATAAATCCCCTGTGGCTAACCACCAAGGAGAATGATTGCTGGATTGTATGGTAGGAGTACATTTAATTTTATAAAAAACCACCAAACTGTCTTTCAAAATGGCTGTATCATTTTGCTTTCCCACCAACAACGAATAGCAGTGCCTGCTGCTCCACATCCTTGCCAGTGTTTGGTGCTGTCAGTGTTCTGGATTTTGGCCATTTTAATAGGTGTGTAGTGGTATCTCTTTGTTGTTTTAATTTGCACTTCCCTGATGACAAATGCTGTGGAACATCATTCCATATGCTTATTTGTTATCTGTACTGAGGTCTCTGTTGAGATCTTTGGCCCATATTTTAATCAAGTTGTTTGCCTTCTTATTGTTGACTTTTAAGAGTTCCTTGTATATTTCAGATAACAGTTCTTTATTAGATATGTCTTTTGCAAATATTTTCTTTCAGTATGTGGCTTGTCTTCCCATTCTCTTGATACTGTCTTTCACAGCGCAAAAGTTCTTCATTTTAATGTAGCCTAGTTTATCAATTATTTTTTTAATGAGCCATGTCTTTGGTGTTGTATCTAAAAAGTCACCATATCCAAGATCATCTAGGTTTTCTCCTATGTTACCTCCTAGGAGTTTTATAGTTTTGCATTTTACACTTAGGTCTATGATTCATTTTGAGTTAATTTTGTGAAGTGTGTAAAGTCTGTGTTTAGATTTATTTTTTTACACATGGATGCCCAGTTAGTCCAGCACCATTTGTTGAAAAGACTATCTTTGCCCTATTATATTGCCTTTGTTCTTTTGTCAAAGACCAGTTGACTATATTTATAGGGGTCTGTTTCTGGGCTCTCTATTCTGTTCCACTGATATATTTGTCTATTCTTTCACCAATACCACACTTGAACTTGTAGCCTTATCATAAATCTTGAAGTCAGATAGCATCAGTCCTCCAATTTTGTTCTTCTTCAATATTGTGTTGCCTATTCTAGTCTTTTGCCTCTCCATATAAACTTTAGAATCATTTTGGTGGTGTCCACAAAATAACTTGCTGAGATTTTGAATGTGACTGCATTAAATCTATAGATCAAGTTAGGAAGAACAGACATGTTTACAATATTGAGTCTACCTATCCGTTAACATGGAATATCTATCCATTTATTTAGTTCTTTGATTTTGTTCACTGGAGTCTTGTAGTTTTCCTCATAAGGATCTTATACATATTTTGTTATCTTTATACCTAAGTATTTCATTTTTGGAGGGTACTAATGTAAATGGTAGTGTGTTTTTAATTTCAAAGTCTACTTGTTCATTGTTGGTATCTAGGAAAGCAATTAACTTTTGTATATTAACCTTGTATCCTGCAACCTTGATATAAATGGCTTGCTAGTTCCAGAGGGTTTTTTGTCAATTCTTTCAGATTTGCTACACAAATGATCATATGATCTGCAAACAAAGATAGTTTTCTTTCTTCCCAATCTGTATGCCTTTATTTCCTTTTCTTGCTTTATTGCATCAGCAAGAACTTCCAGTATGATGTTGAAAAGAAGTGGTGAGAGAGAGTGGGGGGAGAGGATATCCTTGCCATGTACCTGACCTTAGTAGGAAAACTCTGAGTTACTCACGTTAGGTATGATGTTAGCTGTAGTTTTTTTTGTAGATAGTCTTTATCAAGTTGAGAAAGTTCCTCTCTATTTCCTGTTTACTGAGAGTTTTTATTATGAATGGGTGTTGGATTTTGCCCAACTATGTAGTGGATTCATCTATTTCTCCTTGCAGTTCTATCAGTTTTTGCCTCACATAGTTTGATGCTATGTTGTTAGGCAGATACACAGTTACAATTGTTAATGTCTTCTTGGAGAACTGACCCCTTTACCATTATGTAATGCTCTTCTTCACCTTTGATAACTTTAATTTGCAGTCTGCTCTGTATGAAATTAATATAGCTGCTCCTGCTTTATCTTGATTATTGTTAGCATGGTACATTTTTCTCCATCCATTTACTTTTAACCTATATATGTCTTTATATTTAAAGTGGGTTTCTTGTAGACAGCATACCATTGGGTTGTGTTTTTTGATCCACTCTGACAATGTCTGTCTTTTAATTGGTGGATTTAGATCATTTAACCTTCAAATCAAAGTGATTACTGACACATTTGGATTCATATCTACTATATCCGATAGGTTTTCTATTTGTTGCCCTTGTTCTTTGTTCTTATTTTTCTCTGCCTTTTGTAGTTTTAATTGAGGATTTTATATGTTTCTATTTTCTCTCATTTCAAAGCATATCTATTATACTTTTTTTTTTTTTCCACTTTTTTTTTAATGGTTGCCCTGGAGTTCACAACATACATTTATAGCTAATCTAAATCCACTTTCAAATAACACTATCCTACTTCATGGGTAGTGCAAATACCTTACAATAACAAAATAATCCTAATTCCTCCCTCCCATCCCTTGTATAATTGCTGTCATTCACTTCACTTATACATACACGTACATATATTAGCATATATAATTATACCTAAGCTACATATGTATATGGTAATTGAGTATATTGTCAGTATTATTTTGAACATGTTATCTGTAAGATCACTTAGGAATAAGAAAAATAAATATTTTATTTTGCCTTCTTATTTCTTCTTCAGTGCTCTTCTTTACTTTTTGTAGTCTGAGTTTCTGACCTATATTATTTCCCCTCTCTCTAAGAAATTTCTTTTAACACTTTTTGCAAGGCAGATATACTGGCAACAAATTCCCTCAATTTTTGTTTGTCTGAGAAAGTCCTTCATTTTTTTTAAGTATAATTTTTAAAGGTACAGAATTCTGGGTTGGTGTTTTATTTCTCTTAACACTTTAACTATTTCATGCCATTCTTCTTACTTGCATGGCTTTGGATAAGTCAAATGTAATTCTTTTTTTTTTTTTTTCTCTAGAGGCCAGATGTCTTCCCCATCTGGCTTCTTTCAGAATTTTTTTCTTTAGTTTAATTTTCTATAGTTTGAAGATGATATGCCTAGGTGTAGTTTTTTAGAATTTACTCCACTTGGTGTTCTCTGGGCTTCATGGATCTGTGGTTTGGTGTCTGACATTAATTTGGGGAAATTCTCAGTTATTCTTGTTATAAATATTTCTTCTGTTTCTTTCTTCTCCCTCTGGTATTCCCATATGTTACTCCTTTTGTAGTTGCCCCACAGTCCCTGGATACTTTGTTCTGTTTTTTATTTCAGTCTTTGTTCTCTTTGTTTTTCAGTGTTCAAGGATTCTATTGATATAATTTCTAGCTCAGAGAATCTTTCCTCAGCCACCTTTCCAAGAAGCCCATCAGAGGCATTCTTCATTTGTTACAGTATTTTTTATTTTTATCATTTCTTTGGGGTTCTTTCTTGGGATTTCCATCTCTCTGCCTACCTTCCCCATCTGTTCTTGCATGCTGTCTATTTTATGCATAATTAGCATATTTAATCATAGTTGTTTTAAATTCTCAGTCTGATAATTCCAACATCCCTGCCACGTCTGGTTCTGATGTTTGCTTTGTCTTTACAAATTGTGTTTTTTGTGTCTTTGTATACCTTGTAGTACACATGTAGCTAGTCATGACATATTGGGTAAAAGAAACTGCTGTAAAAAGGTCTTTAGTAATGTGGTGATAAGGTTCTGGGGGAGAGGAAGTGTTCTAATGATTAGGTCTCAGTGTCTTATGGAGCCTATGTCTCTGGACTGTGAACTTCATGAATGTTTCCCATTTTTTTTCTTCCCCGTTAGGTGGGACAGGATGGTCAGAGTGGACTGGAGTTGGGTATTTCCCTTCCACAGGTTTAATTAGGCTCTGATAATACCCAGCAGGTTAGGCTCTGGTTAATTAGTTTCCCCTGAAGGCAGGCCTTGTTAAGAAGAATGGAGTGCTCTGGCATATTTCAAAATGGTTCGTTTTCTCATATTTACTGTGGGAATCTGATTGAGCTCCTGGAGGTAAATATCACAGTATTGTGGAGGCCCCTTTATGACTGGATCCTCTGGAATTTTTAACTCTCAGAATTGTGCTCCAGCCATTTGTCAATTACAGTTCATTTTTCTTACCCCAGCACTGGTTCCCACATCGGATTCTGCTCATGAGTCTCTGCTCTGGTAAGCTGTGACTTGGTATGCCTATCTCTCCAATCTTAGGGGCAGCAGTTTGCCCTGTGTCTCCCCTCTTTTACGAATCCAAGAAGAGTTGTTGATTTTTTAAGCTGTTCAGCTTTTTTACTTGTTGTTAAGATAGAGTGTTGACTTCCAAGCTCCTTACATACAGAAGCAGAAACCAGAAGTCCTCATTTATTTATTTATTTTTTAATCAAGAAACAGACTGTAATATCCATCTTAATCAAGCAATAATAAATTCATTAAATATAATAAAAATCAGGATCTCTGAAAGTTAAGATAGAAATTGGAAAACCTGTTCTTCACGTAGAATTTCAACACTAATAAGCAACATGTAATGGATATCTGTTGTTTAGTCTGCTCAGTGTCCTTTAACTGTTCTTCTGTTATAAATATATAGTTTTCCTTTGGGAAGCTACTCCCTCCCCCCAATGAATATAGTTTCTATGCAACTCCCAAGCAAATTTCTTTGCCCTACCAAGGCAAAGTGTTGGACACATAACTCAAGCTAAACCAACCTAGAATTTGAATTTAAAGCTCAAGAATAAAAAGTCACAAAGTGATAGCATCTTTTCTATCCCCCAGAGGCAAACAGAGATTGCCCCTTATTTTTTGCTCCTTAGATCTCTGGAGCAGCTCTGGTTCATGTTCTTTCTGAAATCTGATTCTTTAGCTATCTTTCCTTTAAATTTCCTTTTTGTTTAGCCAGAATGAGATCCTAATAAATTAGTCCACATATACATCACCTTAAAAAGTAAATAGCTTGCAGCAATAAAAATATCACCTACTTGTGTTGTCTATGGGTAATTATATGTAAATTATATGTAAATTATTAATGGTTAATATAATTCCAAACCTAAAATCAAATCAGAAATGACAGCATCACCTACATTTTTTTCTGTCCATCCATTCCTCTAGCTCTGTAAGGTTTATAATTTGTCTCGTCCTCCAAAGACCAAGTCGATATTTAACACGATGGATTAGTCTGCAGTACATGTTTATAACTGTTCTCAAATCTGGTCCATGATACAAAGCCTATAAAACAGCAATATAGACATTTGAACTCTTTATATATTTCTGCTATTTATATTTAATCTGATTTTGCCTTATTCATTTCATCTGTCTCACCCAGTTTCTCAGATTATGATGTATTTTATTTATGTTTTTAAATAAGATTGGTTAAATACATGCATTATAGAGTGGGTTAATCTCCCTAAAGTTCAGAGAACATCATTTTGAGTTGCTCTGTTATCACATACTCATACTTCCCGTATAAAAGAGGTTTTGGTGATGGGTAATAGAAGCTTCCTAGGTTGGTGTACAGATTTTTATAATATGTAGCCCACTTAGCCAGAAAAAAAAATAAAAGTTTTATTAAGGCATTACTCTGTAATGGATGATTCTTACCTAAGCTATCCACTCTGGGTGCTCAAATCCTTGTATTTTCTTTCTTTTGAAAATTATATATTTATGTATTGTACCTATTTTTCACTGGATATTTTCAGATTTTACTTGTTGATTTCTAAAAACAACTCAATATTAAAGAAAGTAATCCTTTTCAGCATATGTGCAAATGTTGTTCTGTCAGTTTACCTTTAATCTGTGACTATATTTTTCTGTATGTTCATTTTATACATTCTACTATAATAAATTTTTTTAATTAAAGTATAAAAATTCATCTATTTCAGGTTTTTTTTCTTTTTGGTTTTGTAAACAGCCAGTTCCATTTTATTTACCAATTCAAATATTTTTACATTTCACATTTTCTAGCTCATTAATTTCTCTACTTATCTTTATTAATTCCTTTTTTTAAAGGTTTATTTTCTCCTTCTTGGCTTCTTGAATTAAAGACTTAATTAACCTATTTTCATTAATTTTTTACAAATGTACTGAAGTTCATGAAATTTCTTCTGAGTCCACTTTCCTTTGATGTGCTTTGCATACCATCATACAAGTAAAAACACTAAAGCATAAAATATTTAAATAACTTTGCCATGGTCCTATAGTTAGTAAATTGCAGAATTGGTTCTGAATTCAAAATAGGGACACTTCAGAGTCCACACTTAATTATATAAGTATTCCTCTTAATTTACTTGAATTTCATATTTTTCACCCATTCTGTAAATTTTTGTTTTGGTTTCTTTCCTAGTATATTATTACACTTATGATTGTTCTTGCTCTTATTTATTTTCTGTTTTGTGTGATTCTTGGAAGGTTGTTTTTATTATTTTATTTTTCTTCACCTTTTTTAAACACTATGTTTAAGCCTATATTTTTTAATTTATCAAAACTGTCAATGAAATAATATTTCTTGATTTACCTAAATAAAAAATCTCACTACTTTCCTTTTCTCCTTCCATCTGAATTCCATCAGAATCAGGCAGATTCTGAATGTTTGCTAAGGTCTTTCAACACTTAATAACATTTTCCAGTGTGTATTTTTAATCTGCCTTTTGTTCAATAGGCTCTTGTCATTTTGTTGTTGTTGTTTTGTTTTGTTTTAAATAATGCATTGGTCACACTTTTTTTTTTATGGTTTCTATTTTTTTTTAACATCTTTATTGGAGTATAATTGCTTTACAATGGTGTGTTAGTTTCTGCTGTATAACAAAGTGAATCAGTTATACATATACATATATCCCCATATCTCTTCCCTCTTGCGTCTCCCTCCCTCCCACCCTCCCTATCCCACCCCTCTAGGTGGTCACACAGTACCGAGCTGATCTCCCTGTGCTATGTGGCTGCTTCCCACTAGCTATCTATTTTACATTTGGTAGTGAGGTGGATGGACCTAGAGTCTGTCATACAGAGTGAAGTATGTCACACTTTTGGAGCACTCTCCATCATGTGAATCTTAGCAGAAGGCATAACTCACTTCCTACAATTTGAAGCCACAAATCAGTTGCTCATGATCCAAGCCTCCTCTGTTGCTGGGATGCAGACATGTGACAAAGCTTCCTCCATTATCTGCACCAGACTCAGGTTTTGACTCAAAACTAATAATGCTTTTAAAAGTGAAACAAACAGTGAGAAATCTATTTGTGTGGTAAAGTAACCGTGGCAGCAATATCCATTTTCCAAGGGTAGTATTGGTGGAAGCAGAACAGGATTCAGCATTTGCAACAGACTCTGTGCAGGATTTGACTGGAGTCTAAGGAGTTATCTAGACTAGCCTTCATCATGTTCCTGAGCTTAATTCTTCAGACCTCTGCTCAATATTCTACTCAATACCTTTCTGTTTAAATCTGCCAGTAGGTTTCTTTTGCTAATCATTAAGAATCAAGCATTGTTTTAATTGTATTCTTAGAACATGAGGCAAAAGGTCCCTGCTTGGAGTGCTGCTTAGTTGAATGATGACATTTGCTAAGAGAGCAGGGGCATTTGGTCAGTCACCAAACCCAATATGAGTGTTTTTCCTCCGAATTTAATAAATCCTCTTTTGTGGACACAACCTGTCTTGTGAAGAAACCCTTCTCAGATCTGAGGCATTCAGAAGGCTACCTAGGAGGTTTTCATGGTTAAGAAGTTGGGTCAGAGAAAATGGCAATGGTCCATCTGTGTGGTTCTTATAGCAAGCCTCTCTGCCAGCCTTCTGTACAGAAATATGCCTCAGTTATGATGCTATGTCATCTCAGTATGTGAATCTTTCACCATATTTCTAAACGTTTCTCAAGACAGAATTAATCAGAAAAATGTACAAATTGATATTTACAACAGCAATATTGAAATAAAAGACAATGCAAATTACTAATTATAATTTTCCAATCCATGTTGATTTAAAGTGTAAATGTATCATGCTTATCGTACATCAGGATTTAAAATTTTTTTTCCAAATATATGTCAGCTTTTTATTTGATATGGTCATGTCTTTTTTTAAAGTAATGGATTGATTGCTTGTTGGGAGAATTCCATTACCATATGATACTTAGTGGGACTTAATTTCTTTGATTACTAGCAAGAGTAGCTTCTTTCATGTTTACTAGCCATTTATGTTTCTCCTACTGTGAAGTACTAGTTCTTCTACCTATTTTTGCCTAGGCCTTCATTCCTAGCAGCATTGGAAATCACTGATCTAACCCTCTTTATTATACTGTGTCTGAACTTCCTTGATCTAGCATATTCTGGTTTTCTTCATACCTCTCTAGCTATGGAATTCATTTGTGGAATCCTCATCTCTGCCTTCCCCCTTGAGCATTGGTATTTCTCACTCTTGCCTTTACATGCCTCTCTCCTTACTTTACATATGCTCTCTGGACAATGACATCAATTCCAATGGCTCTAGACAGTATCACTAATAATGATTCTCAAATCTACGGATGAGGGCAGAGTACAGAGGGCATCCTTGGTCAGGGAGCTGAATCAAAATGTGTAGAAAAGATTTCCCAGATTTCACATCCTCTCATCCCATTCACCATCATGTTGAAAATAATTTATTCAAAAACATGTGCCAGGAAAGTTCTAGACCTTGTGGAGTAGTGAACAGAAAAGACAAAATTCCTGTCTCACAATGAGTTACATTCTGATGGAAGGAACAATAATCCAATAAACAAATATGTATGTATAGGTGGCAGTCCGTGGTATGAAGAACAATAGTGTTTTAAATGGAATAGGGAGTGACCAGAGTGTTATTTTTTATAGGGTAGTATGGGGCAGGCTTTTTGATAATGTAACAATGAACAGAAAGACGAATGAAATAAGAGAGCCATGCAGTCACTTGGGGAAAGAGCTTTCTCAGAGATAAAATGAGAATCATTGCTAAATTGATCCACTTTTATGGGTGGGATGGTTTTATATTCTTCTTCAGGTGTGTTAAGGTGGAAAAAGTTTAAGAACTACTGACGAACCTCAAATGTTTCCCTATGGCCCAATCTTCCTTCTGAGCTTAGACTCATATACCCAACTGCTTCCCAGACATCTCAAGGATGTTCCACAGGCACTTCAAACTCAATGTTGAAAACTGGACTCTGTCTCCTTTCCTTTCCTCCCACCTCTCCTACTCACTCCTCCGAAGTTCTATATTTCACAATCATCCATCAGGTTGCCCAAGACAAAAACCTAGGATCCATTCCTGACTCCTCCAGTTCCCTTATCTCCAAATCTAATCAAACCCAATGTCCTACCTACTGTGCATTTCTCCAACTTTACCCCAAGCCACCACCATCATGCACTGGATTACTGAAAAAGAATACTAGTTGTTCTTTCTCTAATTCTGCCACCTTCTTTCCCCAATTCATTGTCCAGAGTCAGTAATTTTTCTAAAATAAAAAATCTCTTCATGTCACTGACCTGCTTTAAAGTCATCCATTCCCATACACTAAGTATAAAGTATAAACTCCTTAGCATGGTTTTTAAGAACATTGTTAATCTGCTCCTACCTTCATCTTCCTCTACTGCCACTGTCCTCCCAACCAGCCCCCTAAATGTTCTGTATCACCTAAGCCTGTTGAGATTCCCTGGGCCTACAACTCTCTCAACCTCCCCGTCTACATGACAAAACACAACTACCCTTCATCCCCCAGATCTCAATTTGTTGACACTACCCCCACACCAGACACAGTCCTTTGGGTTCAGTGGTCTTTCTAAGTTCTCTAATAATACCTAAGACCTGGTTACCTCCATTTCTGTCTGGACTATTTGCTCTATGCACCAGGCAAGATATCAGATCTAGTAAATAGTAACTATGATCACATTTTTTTAAAAGTGTTCTGGAATACATTAATATAGTTCTCCCAGTACCTGAGAGTTAACACATTTATGTAATAAAACTATTCTGTACAAGGTCAGCAGTGCCACAGGTCCATGAATGGGCTTCAGAATTTTCTTATTATTTCTTATTGGGGTTTTTTTTAGATAATGAGAGGAAATCCATACTTTATCAAATTTTCAAAGGATTCTGTAACCCCCAAAAGAATAAAGACCACTGATCTATGCATGGGATATTAAAATTCAGATTTCCAGGATTTCTCCAATTTTATTTATTCAACAAATGTTTATTCAAAACCAATTTTGAACGCTTTTTTATTGCAACCACCAGCCATTCAAATGTTTTAGAATTTCAGTATTTTTGACAAACAGCACCTGAACATATCAACTTAAGACTAAAATTTTTAAATGTAAATTATAAATATTCAGAGAAAAATCTTTAAGTTAAAATCTTAGAGGCATTACACTGAGGAAAATACTGTTTTTGTGTCTTTAGGATTTTTTTCTGGATCATATTAACTTATACCAAAACACATGCAAACAAACAACATAGAAATTTTAAAAGGAAAAGGATATTGTGGAAATAAATAATGCTGATAGTTAAAGGCAGCAATCTCTGTGGTCTCCTTATGACTGATATAATTCAATGCTGCTTCATTATTTCTAAATAAACCCAAACTAGAGCATTTCACAGGAAATGGTGGAAACTATACAGTCTCCTGAGGTACTTTAGAGCAACATTCTAGCAGATACTGTCTACAGCCACAAGCTCTGAAGTGCCAGCCAAACAATATGACTATGGAAGTTTCCCAGTGGAGGGATTCCCACAGTGCTGACAATTATCCAGTGATTTGCTGTGCAGCCTTTAGACCAGAAAGTCTATCAGGAATTCCCCCAACAGCAACCCTGCACAAGTCTCAGTCCTGGAACTGGACTGCCACATTACAGCCCTGCCACATGACCATTTCAACAGTAAGCAGAACAACATTAACCGTATCAACAGAGCAGCCACGCAACATACACACCAATGGTGGAATAAAAAAGAAAATCAATGATCATAACAAATTTCATAACCAAATCAAAGTCAACAATCTAGTTTATATTTGCTCAGACCCTTGAAAAAGGCTTCCCATTCTTTTTATCTCAATTCTACCTCCACATAGAAATTCAACATTTTCCTTGCCGAGCTCTCCTTTTCACTATCATCTTGGGCTCACTCTTGTTCTCTACATTTTCTAGACTAATTTTGTCCCAGAGGTTATGGATGATGCTACAGTTCTCTCCAACATCAGGAAATGCTAAAATTAAGTTAAATTATAATATAAATATATTATCATATACATAATATCATGTGTATGATATATTTATTTATATATGTTTATATATATATGTATATATATGAATCATTAGAGCGCCCTGATAAACTTCTACAACTATATTTTGTTGAATTAATTCATCCATTCTAAGACATTTGTTGAATAGCTACCATATGCCAAGCACTATTCTAAGCCTTTGGACACGGTAGCAAACAAGACAGAAAACAATATAAACATATACAAACAAGAAAATAAACAAGAAAAACAGCAGATAATAAGTGAATATAGTTAAAATGAGAGAGAATGCATGTATCAAAACAGTATGTGGTGCTATATAATATAAAAGTAAAGAGCATGTACTCCTAAACAGGTCACAGAAATTGTAGTGCCCATGACAGAGGTGTAAACAAAAGGTCAAAATGTAGAGGACTGGGCACAATAACGACCAAAAATAGAGAGATCAGCTCTGCTTGATGGACCACAGAAGGTGTCTAGGTGTGAACACTTAAGGAAGATCTTAAAGAATGAGTTGGAGTTTATCAGAAAATTAGGAAGAGTATTCCACTCTGAGAGAACAGTTTAAAAACATAAGATAATAGGAAACAATCAGGGAATTAAAGGATTTGGGCTTTGCTAGAGCAGAGGGTATTAGTGAAGAAGTGTCCTGTGATGAGGCTGGACAGTGGGAAACGGCCAGACCAGAGAGGCCATGTGTACTATGTTAGAGAGTCCGTATTTCATCTAATAAGAAACATGGGGTTATCAAAAGACTATAAAGAAATGGAATAAGGTCATCAGAGTGGAATTTCCTCAATTGCATATGACAGATTAGATGGGAGTAGGTCTATAGGCAGGGAGGCCAATTAGGAGACAACTGCAGTTCTCCATGTGAGGAGTGATGAATAGGAGCACTGGTAAGAGCCCAGAGAGGAAAAGTAGCACAAGAAATGTTAAGGAAGTGGTGATCAACTGAATATGGGGGTGAGAAAGTTGAAGCAGACTAAGAAAACTCCAGGTGTACAGCTTGGAAAACGGGTGGTGGGACAGTTCACCAAAATAGGTAGTACAGGAAAGGAAGAGCTTTGTGGAGTAAGAAAATAAGTTCATTGAAGGCTCCTTGGAGTTTGATTTAACTATGGACCTTGCAAATGGGCAATTAAATGCCTAAATCTAGAGCTAGAGAGATAGGTCTGGGATAGGGCCTTAGATTAGATTAGGGAGCAATCAGCTATAAAGTAGTTTAAGTTGATGGTATAATACGTAGAATGAGCATGGGCTTTGGGGTCAGACAAGGGTTTGAATTCTAGCTCTGTCACTTACCAGGAGGGCAACTCTGGCCAAATGACTTAATTTCTCTGAGCATCAGTTTCTTCACATATAAAATGTGAAGCAGCGATTTCACAGAATTACTGAAAGATTAACTATATGGAATGCTTACTTATTGTCAGAGTTTTACACGCATTATCACATTTAATCATCAGAACTACAAATGTATGTTATATGTACATATTAATGCATGTATAAATATACACACGTTGATAGGCAATGGACTACCTTCTAACAGCAAGCCTGTATTCTCAGAGAAATTCACTCAGGGTGCCCAATGAGAGGCCATTTGGGGGGCTCCTCCCAGAAAATCCAGGAATTCAAGTGGGCACTCCTGATCTATTCTTCTATTTCTAGTTGGTTTTCCAAATTCCTTTATGAGTAGCACAACTTTAGTCCTCAAGGTGAAACATTTTTGGATTCTCTCAAAGTTTTGCCAAAATCCATCCACTCAGGTTCTTCTGCATTTGCCCAGCCAAAATAGGTCCTTATGCTTTACTCTGAATGTCAGAATTGCTGTTTATAAAAGTTGCTCAGGTGGGTGTGTGGATGTTTATGTAGTTTCTTTTTAAGGTGAAGGTTTATGCACTGACAGAGTACTCAGGAGTGTGGGAAGTGGAAAGTTGTTTTAAACAGAGAATAAGCAGATAGCATAGGAGAAACAAAATCAATGCAAATAGGTGGTCCCAGCCTTAGAGTAAAAGTAATCCCAGAACTGTTGGGTTAAGGATAAGCTAGGCATTTGTTCACAGTCTCCAGCTTGATACAATCTGAAACTGTCACAAGAGTAGATTATTCGTAACATTTTCTTAAACCAAAGAATGTAGACAGAACTTTATTTAGAAAAATCATAGGTATATTGACAAGGTGACTATTCAAAAGTCTGCTTAATTGAATCTAAATGTCCATTGATGGATGAATGGATAAAGAAGATGTGGTACACCAGTCAGAATGGCCATCATCAAAACATCTACAAACAATAAACGCTGGAGAGGGTGTAGTGAAAACGGAACCCTCTTGCACTGTTGGTGGAAATGTAAATTGATACAGCCACTATGGAGAACAGTATGGAGGTTTCTTAAAAAACTAAAAATAGAACTACCATATGACCCAGCAATCCCACTACTGGGTATATACCCTGAGAAAACCATAATTCAAAAAGAGTCATGTACCACAATGTTCATTGCAGCACTATTTACAATAGCCAGGACATGGAAGCAACCTAAGTGTCCATCGACAGATGAATGGATAAAAAAGATGTGGCACATATATACAATGGAATATTACTCAGCCATAAAAAGAAACGAAATTGAGTTATTTGTAGTGAGGTGGATGGGTCTAGAGCCTGTCATACAGAGTGAAGTAAGGCAGAAAGAGAAAAACAAATACTGTATGCTAACACATATATATGGAATCTAAAAAAAAAATGGTTCTGATGAACCTAGGGTCAGGACAGGAATAAAGACGCAGACGTAGAGAATGGACTTGAGGACATGGGGGAGGGGAGAAGGGGAAGTTGGGACAAAGTGAGAGAGTGGCATTGACATATACACACTACCAAATGTAAAACAGATAGCTAGTGGGAAGCAGCTGCATAGCACAGGGAGATCAGCTTGGTGCTTTGTGACCACCTAGAGGGGTGGGATAGGGAGAGTGGGAGGGAGCCTCAAGAGGGAGGGAATATGGGGATACATATATACATATAGCTGATTCACTGTTATACAGCAGAAACTAACACAACATTGTAAAGCAATTATAATCCAATAAAGATATAAATAAATAAATAAATAAATATGCAGGAGAATGCTTAAAAAATTTGTGGTATATATATATAAAGTATATACATAAATGTATTTTTATATATAATATATATTTATATATTTAGAAAATATATATAAATGTATATATTTATACATTTATACATAGCTAAAAATGTGTATATTTATATACTTATACTCAGCCAAAAAAAAGAATAAAATCTTGCCATTTGTGACAACCTAGAGGATATTTGTATGGACCTAGAGGGCATTATGCTAAGTGAAATAAGTCAGACAGAGAAAGACAAATACTGCAT
This sequence comes from Balaenoptera ricei, assembly GCF_028023285.1. NCBI lineage: Eukaryota > Metazoa > Chordata > Mammalia > Artiodactyla > Balaenopteridae > Balaenoptera > Balaenoptera ricei. The sequence goes on from NC_082643.1 coordinate 32,985,591, forward strand.
GATTTCACGTATATATGGAATATAAAAAGGAAAACAAATGAACAAACATAACAAAACAGAAACAGAGTCATAGACACAAACAGGTTTTTGCCAGAGGAGAGGGGGTCGGAGGGAGGAGAGAAACAGGTAAAAGAGATTAAGAGGTATAAATTTCCAATTCTAAAATATATGAGTCACGGGTATGAAATGTACAGTATGGGGAATTTACTCAGTAATTACATAATATCTTTGTATGGTGACAAATGATAACTAGACTTGTTGTGGTGATCATTTTGAAATGTATCAACTCCTATGTTGTGAAATAGTAACTAACATAGTGTTGTAGGTCAATTACACCTCAAAAACAACAAACAAACAAACTCATAGAAAAAGAGACCAGATTTGTGGTTACCAGAGGAGAGGGGGAGGCAAAGGGGAAATTGGAGGAAGGCAGTCAACAGGTACAAACTTCCAGTTATAGGATAAATGAGTACTAGGGATGTCATGTACAGCAGGACAAATATAATGAACTCAGCTGTATGTTATATATGAGAGATGTTAAGAGAGTAAATCCTGAGAGTTCTCATCACAAGGAAATTTGTTTTCTATTTCTTAATTTTGTATCTATATGAGATGATGAGTGGTCATTAAACTTACTGTGGTAATCATTTTGTGATGTATGTAAGTCAAATCATTAGGCTGTATACTTTAAACTTGTACAGTGCTGTGTATCAGTTATATCTCAATAAAACTGGAAGAATAAAAGACTTTTTAAACACATTATAATATTCAATATATGCTTTACCTTCATCATTATTCTTTGGAATCTTCTGCGTTCGAGCCACCCTCTGACAAGTGCCTGCATGACGATGACCATTCTAACTATGTTTTTGGTAATTGCGAATTTTTTCCTTCCCTGGAACACTTGGAAGATTTCTATGTGTAGTCCAATTCTTTTAACTTTATTGTCAAGTTTATCACTTTTACTTAGAATAGATTTTGGGCTAAAAATAAAATATAGAACTTTCTTATTATAGTTAATAAGAAAAATAAACTTCTAAAAAGTCTTAAATTCACTTTCATAATGAATATATTGAAATAGGAAATATATTGTAATTAGCGCATAAAATTCATAGGTATATCAACTGAACATTCCAATAGGGTTCTCCAAAGAAGGTTGAATATGCCAGAATTAATATAACATGTGTAAATTAACCTTCTGAAGAAAGGAAACCCAAAACAAAGTGAATCTGTCAAAGCTTATCCACAACTATTCAAAAGAGAAATATAGTATCTAAGGAACAAAATATTTTCCTATGACAGGGCACATTAGTAAAAATAACTTTCCTGTCCCAGAAGCTATTTTAAACTAAAGATCGCTTCAAAATTATTTGGCACTGATACTCTACTTACCAAACATCATCTGAAAAGTAATTTTATTTTCCAAATGCACTCAACTGAGAGGCAGGGTAGTGTATTGTTAGGGCCATGGACTACAGAATCGCAGAACTGAGGGATCATACTGGAAAACATGACAAGCCCTGCAACACTGATATGGATGGTCCATCCTTGCAGTGATGATGACCCTGTAAGAAAACTACAGACTTTCTACTATGAACAGACTGTCTGTAACCTTGGCAATCTTCTGTCTGTTTTTTTCCTTTATATATCTGTTGCATTTTTTATAGGTAGTCTGTTTTTTCAAAGTCTTCCAAAGTTCAAAGTGTAGTTTCCTTGCAATTTTTAGCATACAAACATCTTTTTTGTTGTTGTTGTTGTTGGATTTTTTATTTTTATTTTTTATTTTTTTAACAAAAGACCCCAAATAGCCAAAGCAATCTTGAGAAAGAAAAATGGAGCGGGAGGAATCAGTCTCCTGGACTTCAGACTATACTACAAAGCTACAGTAATCAAGACAGTATGGTCCTGGCACAAAAAGTAGCCACTACTGATCAGTGACATTTGCTCAAGCACAGAAAATTGTCCTCCATATTTACTTTTGACCTATAGTTAAAGATACAGAACCGAGGCTGTTATTTCTTTGTGTTTGTGTATATAAATAAAAAATGTCCTTTTTGTCTTTGCAAAAGAAAGGAAGTTAGCCTTGTATGATGTTCTTGTAACTGTAGCTCTTTTGTATCTTTGGTTGGTTCTTTCTCTTATTCTCTCTCTTGAGAAAACTTTTGTAGATTAACGAGTCAAAAATATAACATGTGCTGTACAGAAATATTCAAATTGACAAAGCTACCAGAAAAGGCAAAGTCTTCTTTTTGTTTGTTTAAATTAAGATTGATTTTGAATAGCTTAGAAAAGAGGGAGCTCTGCCTTCTAAGAGTATTTTTGCTCCTTTAATATAACAATTTTTATGAACAGGCCTCCATGTATGCGATAAACTGGGAATGAGGATGAAATAGAAATGGTCACTTCTGGCTTGGCCAGAGTTTCAAGACCTACTGTGAAATCTAAAGGACCCTGAGTTGATGACTTTTTCTCCTTTTTCTCAGAAGAAATAAGTCTTCTAGAAATACCTAGATAAGCCAAATTTATAGTCAAAGTTTCATGTTCTAACAATAAGGTGTAAAAAAATCTTAAAGGGATATGTGTGACTGACTGTAAAGTGACGTGTAATGCGTATTGTTAAAGTACCAGCAGTGGTCACCGCATCTCTGCTGGTCTCCTAAGTTGCCTTGAATGGCACAGAGTTCTTAGTCATGTACTGAAAAGTATATGTAGTGTGGGAGGGGGTCGGGGGATGGGAGAAGGAGAATTGAAATTAGTTATTTTTGGTTAAAAGCTATAGTTGATATGAGTGATTAGAATTACATTAATTAAAAGGATTATAAGGAAACACAAGCATGTTTACAAAATGATGGATACGTTTTATCTGGTTTTTTATCAATTGAAGAAGAAAAGAATTTTATCTTAGGCCCTAGCCATATGGACTTTCGTCAATAGCACATCTCTAAACAATTGGAATGTTAAAAATAAAAGAAAGGGAAATTTAAAGTTGAAGAATAATTTATTGAAGGCTTGATGGAAAGTGAATTATATTTACAAATAATGAGTTTGAAAAGAAGCTATGAAATATACAAAATTTTGACAAAGTTAGGTCACTTTTGATAAGCAAGCTTAATCTTAAAATAGAGAAATGCCTGTGAATGAATTCTCAACTATGAAATGTTGTATAGGTGGTATACAGAAAGAAAGTAAAATTAGAATTTGATTTTCTTTCTGTTACACTGAGAAACTGATTTTTGAATAACAGTCTGCTCCTAATATGACAGAGGAAAAATAGTTCACTACCTTCATTATAGTTTCCCTAGGAAACAAAAGTTCCTGTATCACAAAAATATTTCTCCTATTAGGCTTATAAATCTTTTTTTCTTCTTCCTTGTGATCTACTTCTTACAAAATCTGGTATTCCTAATATTTAATGTTACTTGTAGCTATGTTACTTTTTTTTACTCTAAAGGCACCTATAACTTTTACTGATACTGCGCCTCCTGTGAAAATTCTTTCCAATTCAAATTCAAGCCCCAAATTTAAAAACAAACTGTTGTGATGTCTTTTTAACCTATCTTTTGGGCGTCCCAGATGGCTGAAAGACCATACCAAAGATTTTTTTTCCTTCACTATATAAGAGGAGGAATGCTAGAAATAGCAAGGTATGTGTGGCATAGTTGTTACATAAATGAGTCAAAAATGGCCCTTGTATATTGGTCCCTATGTTGTTTACTTCTTACGTTAGGCAAGGATTAGCTCAAAAGCCTGCTGGCTCCAAACTCAAAATTCTTAAACATCCAATTGTTTTAAATATGGCCCAAACAAGCATATTTTTCAGCCATTTAGAGCCTGCCTGTTTTGCATGTCCCATGAAACTATAACCAACATCTACTAGCCATAGATAAGACAAACCTTGAGGCCATAAAAGACCGCAAGCCACTGCTGCCCACTGGAGCTCTCTGACCCAGAGACACCCTCATCTTGCTGTGAGTGATATCATGTAGACACGTAAGCCCCCCTCTGACTCTCCCACTCCCACAGGAGTTCCCTTACCCTCTTCCCCTTCTGGGTGATGGCTCTATGTCATGATCTCTAGAAGGTCTTCTGCTGTGAGGGACTTCCCCTCTCACGCAAAGCTGTCCATATGATGCCCAGATAAAGCTTGTTATGTGCCATTGCCACTTCATGCCCATGCCTTTTCCTTGATTATCCCCATGATCTTTGAACTCAGTACAATGATCCATAGTTTTACTTAATTCAGCACTACTATTGAATATATTGAAATAGTCAATACATTGAAAGCTGTCCTATTTATCCAAGTCCAAACCATGAAAAGAAATCAAACAAAAGTCTCCTCCTTAAGTTAAATATATAACAACTAAAATATTATTAATATAAATGTATTAGGAGCTCACTGTGATAAACTGATTGCACTGATGGCCAATTAATGCTTCCTTATGTCCCTATCTTTGCAATGTGATTTTATAGCCCCACCCATCAAGAGGTAGAATCAAGTTACCTACCTGTGAATCTAGGCTATGATCAAGGTATCAGATCAAATAGTTTTCAGATAGAGAAGGAATCATTAAACAAGATTGCATGTGAGAAAAGATACAATAAGTTAATTAGTAAGTTAATCATATCTAAACATTAGACACTGAGCTTGGCAAACATTTGAACAGGGAATTTCCTTTCAACTGCTAATGCTTATATGATAATATATATTAAACACGACATCAGTTTTAGAGTTTGTTTCAGATATTGCTACTAATTAGTTTTGGCTGATATTGAAGTATTTTGTATGTTCCATTTATAAAAGCACACTTCGCCCATCTGTTCATAGGTTGAAAGTAATTAAAGGACACTTATTTTGGCTGTTGTAAAAGCCAAATACTTTTTAAGCTGCAAATATGTGACAAAATCAGTTCAGGTTGCCAAGTTCGGAAATACATTAAAAGAGATTTGTGATGCCTCCCTACCCCCAATTCCTCTTCCAACTTGCATTATCGAGAAGTAAACATCATCGCTTTCCTGATTAGACTATCATGCCTGCTTTGTCCAAATGCTTTGTAATTTAGTTATAATTTACACAATTTACTCTGATTTGGACCCTCTGCTAGCAAGCTGTGTCAAGGGCTTTCGTTTCCTGTACTTGCAGCCTTGAAGTAGAAACACGTGATGCCCTCATGCTTTGAATGCTGGATCTGAAAGCAACTTGGCTAACAAGTGAAACAAGTTTGTGGCTTACTTTAATGTCCTATATGAGGTCTGTTCAGTTTAAAAACAATGCATTAAATTCAGCATGGGTGATAGAGATTTTTAAGAACAGGGATGTTACACATTTCCATGAAAAATCTTGTGTCAATATTATTTAGTACTCCATTTTCAAATCTTCCCAAGGGTTTAGTACTTCATGCTAGCAAAACCTATTCACTTAAAAAAAATCAAAACAGAATTCCTGGAACTTTTAAAAACAGGTGCAATCCTCCTGAAGTGGAAGATAGACACCAGTTTAGTTAAGGCAAAAATTTTAAATAGTTTAAATATGTGAATGAGATGTGTTTTCTTCTGTGCTTTCCACACTTTTTTTGTGTTCTGATCATTCCTCACAATGCTAGCCTGCCCTGAGCCAAAAAACCCAAGACCCCTCCTATTTTGGGTAGCTCCCAGTTCCATAGTAATCTCTTTCACTAGATCATATTAAAGGGTGAGGTTGATATTCTATTTAAAGCCTCTGAGGGTAGTTGGCTTCAACAGTTTACAACCTCAAGTGCTCTAACTAGTACCTATCCAGAAATGCAAATGCTACACTGGGCTGGGAGGATTTCTTCTCCCTGCCCCCATACCTGATTTTCCTAGGAAGACCTTCTCCCAGCCCATCATGTCATATCTCTGGAAAGATGGGTTTTATTTTTGCTGCTGCTGCTGCTTGGTTTCAAGTTTCTAACAGTTCTTCCTCAAAACAAGATAGAGCTTTTTAAATTCCAAATTCAGTTCAAAAAAATGCAATTATTCTTTCCTGCACATATCAGCTTTTTGGAGGAACGCTATTTGTTATGAATTAAACTGAAATTATCATTTCAGACAATACAAAAACAAAAGCAGAGAGGAAACACTGGTTTTGTTCAAATTTAATTGATTCTGACATTAAGGGCAAGGTAAGCATGATGCACTTCCAGGGAATTCTCTCTGAAACAAACATTTAAACCACCTTTTTATTGTACCTACATGTTTTTATCTGAAGGGCACTGAAAAAAATTACCGCTGAAGATGTCTGTAATGACTAGGGTGTTTATGCCAAAGGTGTAATGAGAGCTGATTTTTCTGTGGCACAGCGACCAGAGTTGTCCATTTTTCACGAGCTTATCTATGCAATAGGGAACATAATGAGTTGTATAGTCTTTCTCCCAAAACATTCATTTATTCCTCTTGGGGTAGCCCTTTGCTCTCAACCCAAACTTTGGTCAGTTATGGAGAAGAGCTGGCTCTACCCCCTGCCATCCATCTCTCTCATCTCTGCTCCAAAAGAGCAGACAATGAAGATCGGTGCCTGTCCACAGATTCCTTTTCCCTAGAACCGGGCTTCAGGTAATGAAATAAATCCCCACAACAGTTCAGGTGATTCTAAAAATAATTTCTGATATTATACTCAATATTTTATTCCCAACCACATAACTGTTTTAGGGACTGTCATTTCCAGGAATTGAGGAGACCCTCAAGCAAGCACACTCAGAGTGGTGGTCAGAAAGCAGGTCAAATTCTACTAGAAAAACAGGAAATGTGGACAGTCTTTGGAACAACCTGGAGAGGGATGGGACTTTGTAACCTCCTCTCCCCATGCTTCTGCCTCCCTACTCTCCCTCTGTATGAGTGATTCCATGAAAAAGTGTAATGGAAAATCTGATTTTCTCTGCTTGAGACATCCATTCATTCTTATTTTACTTTTCTGGGTAGGATTACTGTGATTTAGAGATGAGAACTTATGTGTTCTCCCTCTCATTATTCTGCTTGCTGTTTCTCAGATGTTTTCCTTTTGATTCCACACAGGAATTGTTACCAATAATGTCTGCTTCTTTCCCTACCCGGTTATTGTTCGCATCAATAAGGCGAAATTACTTTTTATAGCAGCAGACAGAAAAATTATTATTCATTGACCAAGGAATGGAGAAGGAGGAGGTCTTGTTCTAAAAGCCCCTTCTCCCTGAGTGTAGGCAAGGGTGAGATTTTCATAGGAAAAGGGGCTAAAGGGGCGGTATGGGGCAGAGGTCTTGTCATTTAGGTTCATGGAAATGGGTGGTGATTTCCTGGACCAGGGTCTGCACCTCTTTTCTGCCCTTTTATGGTCCTTTGGAGTTTGGGTCAGAAGCAGAGGGAACAAACATGGTGCCCTTGGGCAGGAATTTTAGCACTAAAATGAGATGATAAATAGTTGTAGGGAGACCTTTGTCCCAATTTCAAGTTCAGCCAGCTTATACCACTTCCTTGTAGTTAAGCCCTCTTGTTCCTGTCAATGTAAACACAGCTAGAAGATACAGTCAGTTTGGTTTTCTGCAAGTTTGCCCAGAGGGAGGTTTTTATTAGAAATGAGTTGGGGGGCGAGGGTGCTTCCTTGCTTCTTTGACGAAAGCAGGTGTCCTTGTGTTTGTTTAATATCAGATCGTATTAGTTATCAATCAGATGGTATGTGAAGAACTAAAGAAAGTAGTAGTGGTGCCAAGAGCCAGAATGTGTACAAAAAGGATGCCATGCCATCCTGAATTCATTTCCTTTGTTTTAATTTTATTACTGTTTTGTTTTGTTTTCACTATATTACTATACCAGGGAATGATTTATGATGTTTCTCAATTTCAGGAGGGCAAATTTCAAGATTCTCATAAAATCTTTGTAAACAAGGTAGAGAAATATAGGCTGACTGGGCAGTCTTGGGTGGTAGGGTGGATAGTGTCATTACTAGCTGAGATAGGGAATATAGGAGAGAAGACATGGGGAAGGGAAAACATAATTATTTCAATTTTGAGAGACGGTTATGGGATATCCCAGTGAAGATACCCAGGAAGGAGCAGAAAGTCTGAGACAGGAGTTATAAATTCCTGAAAGGGAAAAAAATCATTAGAAGGCAGAGAAAAGATCCAAAAGTTTAATCCATGCATTGAACAAATATATATTCATTTACTCGTTCATTCATTCATTCATTTAGTGTAAGATACTCTTCTAGCATTGAGGATACACTGATAAATAAAACATAGAAAATTCCCTCTCCTCATTAAGCTTATGTTCTAGTGGGAGAGACAGACAGTAATCACAGTAAACAAGTTAATTATTGAGTATGTTAGAAGGCAATGTATGCTTTGATAGAAAATAAAGCAGAGTAAGGAAGTTAGGGAGAGCTAGCAGGGGTGGAAATTGCAATTTTAAATAGTGTGTTATGGCTGGTATGGGATTATTGAAAAGGTAACGTGTGAGCTAACTATCTCAGGCAAAAGTGATAAGGAGCTAAATCCAATGTTGAAATGTGATAGCTTTGCTTATAAAGCTCTGCAATTGGTTAATATATATGATTGTACAAATAATTCCTCTCAGACTCATGAGGATGGTTAGGTACCTTTCCTCCATCATTGTAGTTACCACATAACTTAATTCTCTGGGTCTATCACCCCTCTATACTCTGAATTCCCTAACAGCAACTACTTTTCCTTGTGTACCTGGCAATATATAATAGATGAAGGGAAGAAAAAAAGGGATAGAGAAAGAAAAGAAGGGAGGCACAGCAAAAGAACAGAATAGGGATACATTAGAATATCTGAGAAAGGCTCAGGGTTTGCTTGTTTGGGGTTTTATTTATTTTTCAGAATTGAAATCAATGTGAGTATTGCCCTTAAGAAACTGACCCCCAAAGCTGACATATGATGGGCTTCATGAATTGATCTAGAATATCTACAGTTTGGTTCCACTCTACACTGTATTCATAAAATTACATCTGAAATACTGTGTTCTTTCCTAAGCATCACACTTCAAGAGGGATACTTTTGAGTATGGTGGGCACCTGTTCCTTTCCTCTGTTTTCACCTCCTTTCCCTTGTGGAATTGCACTTCTCCTTCTCCACTCGTATGACTAGGATTTGTCTAGGGCTGGCCATGTCATCCAAGCTGGAAGGTCATCCAGAATATTTCTCTGTGTGTGTGTGTGTGTGTGTGTGTCTAATAAGAGACCTTTCTTTCTGGTAAGAGCAGGAAGTAAGTCAATTACAAACAGCTGGAAGCCAACCATTTTGCTTACCACATGGAGAAAAAGTCTGTAGTAAGAGGTTTTAAGGCCAAACAGGGGCAAGCAGAGATTTAAAATGAATGAAAGGAGAGCACATCCTGAAGACATTACTTGAACGTGTTGAATCAGTTGAGCCTAAGATGTTAAACAGATAAAAAGAACAGATGTCCAACATACTCCACACTCTTGGAATCTCTACTTATATGAGCAAACAGATTTAATTACCATTTTGCTTAAGCTAATTTGAATTAGCATCCTAATAAATATATAAATCTAATAAAGATATGTGTGTGTGTGTGTGTGTGTGTGTATAGAAAGAGAGAATCTAAAGAAAGAATTGGTAACTAGAGTGGCTTCAAGAAGACAGAATCAGGACCAGTGGGGTACCAGCTCAAGGGGGATAGGTGCTGAGCCTCACAGAGAGAACTGTCAAAGTCAGGGCACTAATTAGAATGAAATGGATTCCACTTGAACAGAGTAATTACTAATCCCTGGAGTTTTCAAGTAGAGGTGATGTAGGTACCATGTTATAGAGGAGATTCACCCTTTGGATAGAGGTTTTCAGTAGGAAATCTCTAAGGTTCCTTAAACTCTGAGATTCTATAATTCCCCAAAGACAAAATACAACTAGAGGAAGTATCACTGGAGAAATATTATCCATTATAAATTTATTTTCAAAAAATGCTTAGGCTGGGTACTGACCCAGAAAAAAAAATCTGTTCACAGAAGATACCATAAACAAGCTAATATTACATTAGTAATTAACAAATTTTAGAAGAGACCAAAGGAAAGTTATTAGGTGGTAAACTGTAAAATTGTTTTGAGATAAAATAAGAGGACTTGACCCATTTCAGAAAAAATGATGATGGACAAAGGCAGTAATTTTAGAGATATAAAGGAAACATTAAAGTACCTAGCTAAATCTCCAGACTCTGAAATGTGAATTTCATACTTAGATATGCCAGTAAATGTACTATATTCTATTATATCAAAAAAGAGAAAATTTAGAGTTCTTAGCACAGTTTTGCCTTTCAGTAACATATTTGTGAGTCATATCCGGTTACTACTACCCTTTTAGTTCTAGCATGCTACAAAATAGGAAGGGAAAATATATAATTATTCCTCATCTACATATTTACATGAACTATCTGGATGCTTGGAATCCCAAAGGATGAAAAAAAAAGAGGAACTTAAGGGTTCTAAAATGGTACACTTCATAGATGGTATATTTAAACAATGTTTTTATCATCCAGAATTGAAACAAACTAAATAGTAAAAAGGTGAAGGGCTGATGACCACCTTTTGAACTGCTTACAACTTTAACATTATGAATTAACGATAGAATATTTTTCCTCTATGAGTTAAAGACCCATCAACTTTTCTATTCTGTACTTGGAAATCAGTCAGTCATTTTAAAAAACAATTATGTACTTTAGAAATTCAACGAAAGGAAAATTTATCACTAAAGTCAGATGAATCTGCAAAGAATTAACAGCTCACTGCTGAAAGACATCAAAAGAGAATATGTGTTTTATTCATGAAATACAATAGTTTATCTGAACAAAGAAGGAGATACTATTTGCAATATAGTTAGAGGTGCCAAACAAATTCAAGTGGACCTCAAGGAAGATATATGAAGAAATCTTTGTCACAGAAAATAAAAGTACAATGTCATGGTAATAGTACAGTAGATTACAATCCTGGTTCACAATTTTCGCTTAGATATTGAGAATGAACTCTGTGTGCTAATGTATTATTTCCTTTTAGTTAATAATATAAACTGCTTTTGATATTTTTATATTAATGATACCACACAAAATAAGAGAAAATGTGTTAATCATGAAGAAGTTAATGGAAAGATTAAAAAAAGATGATGCTAGGAAAAGACAAGATCCCACTTCATTGCAAAATATCATTCACTTTTTACCTTTATCAGTATAAAAACATAAACATATATACTATAATCTGTGTACATACTACTTTTTTAAAATTACAAATTAAGAATTACATCTATTGGGCTTTAATTCTTCCTGGTTTAGAAATCTTACATAAAGTATTTTACTTTGAAAAACAAAACTCGTAAAAACGTTCCTTTGGCAATTCTATTTGAACTGAAATTGCTTGGCTTACTTTGAAAAGCTCATCATAACCTTTCTTTTCCCTTAAAAAACGTTTTAGGCTTTCTCAACCATACTTTAACCTTAAGGATTTCTAACCATCTTCTGACATTTACGGAGTTCTAAAATTTCAAAATTTACCGTTTAAATTGAAATATTGAGGAAATAGAAACTTGCATTCCGAAATCAAATAATTTTGCTTTATATTGTTCATTTATGAAAATTATATTCTCTAAATGTTGGGCAAGGGTGTGTATGAAATGAATATTTTTAGCAGAATTGAAAATCAAGACAATAAGATCATATCCCTCATAAAAATAACACAAATATATATTTAAGAACCCCAAAATAAAATCAAGTAGCCACTGTGTGGAATCTGGAACCTGGTAAATTTATCCTAAATGTGCTGGATTTGAGCATTATAGTTCTTTGTTTAATAATGCTGCTAATGAAAAGTCTTATATACATCTGTATACATAATTGTATATAGCAAATGGACCTAAGCACTACTGTTATATTTATTTCTCTCCTTCTAAATTTTGAGATCTTTACAGTTGAAAACACAAGAAGATGGACAAAAAAAATAGAAATGTGAAAATATGCATTTTAGGTTCATGATCACTGAAGATTAGGACAAAAATAATTATAACTCTGCCTTATCTACCACTCTTTATCCATATAAGGTAACAGGTTCCCTTCCCTCTCAAGAACCGGAGTGGGTGCCCAAATTTGCAGTAATTCCAAATCAAGTGCAGCAACAGCATTTTTAGTTTCCTCAACTTCCCATCCCAACCTTTTAACAGCCAAGTGACTGCCTCCTTAAAAAACACTGCTGAGGGCTTCCCTGGTGGCGCAGTGGTTGAGAGTCTGCCTGCCACCACAGGGGACACGGGTTCGAGCCCTGCTCTGGGAGGATCCCACATGCCGCGGAGCAACTGGGCCCGTGAGCCACAATTACTGAGCCTGCACGTCTGGAGCCTGTGCGCCACAGCGGGAGAGGCCGCGATAGTGAGAGGCCCGCGCACCGCGATGAGGAGTGGCCCCCACTTGCCGCAACTAGAGAAGGCCCTCGCACAGAAACGAAGACTCAACACCAGCCATAAATAAATAAATAAATAAGTAAATAAATAAACCCAAAGTTTAAAAAAAAAAACAAAAAACTGTCTTCATCTTAAAAAAAAAAAAAACACTGCTGAGTGGGTGCATAAACCAGTTCTATTTGCCAGCTCTAGAGAGTTCTCTCAAAGCTTGTGGCTATGGGTAAATGAATTCCATCATTTTTTTTTCTATAACTAAGAAGAGGGGGAAAAAAACCAAACTCTCTTATATTTATTGTAGCCTGGCAATGGTGATATATGTGTGACATATTTTCACCCTTGAAATGCAAAAGTACTTTAGAAATTGGCCAGTACCTTACTGAAATTGACAGATGACTGGTGGAAGGTTATAATATACTCTGTCTCATGCAGACTCTACGGAAACCTCTAGCTGAAAATATATGGGAGATTTCTCTCTAACAAGAAAAATTCTTTAAGACAAGCTTAAAGGGTCCCAACATTTGGATTCTAAAGTTTCACAGAATTTCTATGACAGAAATGGTATAGGATTTCAAATGAAGAAGAAAATCTTAATAGTGTTTCACTTAAATATTTTCAATGAAATGTGTCTGCATGTGAAATATTTAGTTTTATATCATTCACTACTTCACTCTGTTTTCACATTGTTTCACTTTCTTTTATCTCTCTTTCTCCAGAATTCTATCTAGTAATATGTTTTAATCACTAGAGCCACTCTTGTACTTGCTAATTCATTAGTTTCAGTCTACTTCTCTTAAGTAATCATCAGAAAGGCTGTTAAAATTTAAGATACAAATGGCACAAAAGCAGCATGACTGAGTAAGAACACTGTGAATTGAGTGTTGGACTCTAGTAACAATTTTGGGTTTTTTTTTTTTCTTTTTACTTTTGTGACCTTGAAGAAGACACTTAATCTTTTTAAACTTTTACTTTCTCACCTGGAAATTAAAAGAATTGAATCAAGTGATCTCTAAACTTCCCTTCCCTTCAGCCATCATCCTCTAAAATGTTTATGACAGCCCTGCCAAAGTTAGCTAGATGTCCCTGCAAAACTGCCACAGCTCTTTATGCTGCAACAGATGGCAGATGGTACAGGAAAATGCTTAGCATTCAGAGTAGCTGGTTGGCTCCAGGAAAATAAATACAATAAACACTCACCTTTCAGACTGTACAACTTTTTATTATTGAAAGGGCTGGACTAAATTTTACTTTAGTAATACCTATGAGAAAAAAAAAGACTTCCCACTCAAACTAATCAGGTAAAGGATATTTACAGGAAAAAGACTTACACAAGAAGATAAGCTAACACCATCAAATAGTTTAAAAATATATAGTATTTTTTTCCTTAAAGCAGGTCTTTTTGTGAAAAGGTTTTTGATGACAAATTCAATTTCTTTAATAGATATGGGTTATTCAGATTTTCTATTTGTTCTGTGTCAGTTTTGGTATGTTGTCTTTTTTCAAGAATTTGTCCATTTCATCTCAGTTGTTGAATGTGGTAGGCATGAACTTATTCATATAATCTTTTCTCCTTTTAATGTCTATAGAATATATAGTTATTCCACTTCTTTCATTTTTAATATTGGTAATTTATGTTTTATCTCTTTTTCTTAGTTTTGTTAGGAGCTTACAAATTCTACTAATCTTTTCAAAAAAACAACTTTTGGCTTTCTTAATTTGCGTTATTGTTTCTGTTTTTTATTTCATTGCTTTCTGTTCTTATCTCTATAACGAATGTTGCACGTGCACTTAAAAAAAAACGTATCTTCTACATTTGTTGGTTGTAGTCTACAAACGTTAATTAGTTCAAATCAGTTGACTGTATGTTCAAATCTGCTATGTTGTCATTTACTCTTTTTACTAATTTTCCTATCAATTACTAAAAGACATGTAAAAAAATTCCAGTCATAATTATGCAGTTGTCCATTTTATTCTTTAATCCTGTCAATTTCTGCTTTATTTGTGTTAAAGCTCTATTATTAAGTCATACACATTTAGGATTATTATCTAATTCTGATTAATTCATTCTTTTACAATTATGAAGTGTCCTCTTTATCTCTGGAAATCATCCTTGAAGTCTACTTTGATGTATAGCCACTCTAGCACTCTTCTGCTACCTTTTTTTCATTGTGTATCTTTTCTCTAACCTTTTACTTCCAATTAATGCCTTTTTATGTTCATCTCTTATAAACAGCATAGAGTTGGCTCTTGCTTTTTTATACATCCTGACAAGCTCTTACTTTTAACTGCATGTTTATTCTGTATATGAAATATAAATGTTGGTACAGTTGGGTTTGTCTACCATTTTACTATTTGTTTTTTACTCACCCATTATATGTTCTCCCTCTCCTGTCTTCTTTTGGGATAACCAAATAGTTTTTGATATTCCATTTTAGTTTTCGTATTATCTTTTAGGTTTATCTTTTTGTATTAGTGGTTGCTCTGGGAATTACAATTTGCTTTCTTATCACACTCTACTTAGAATTAATACCACTACACATAAAATGAAAGAAACTTGCAAAAGTATAAGTCCATTATTTTGCTAGCATTGTCATATATATTTTTGCATCTCCCTACTTATAAGTACCATAATAATGTTATGATTTTGTCTAAAATGTTCAATTTAAAAATAATTGGAAAAAATATTCTTTTTCATATATTTTCATCATATATTTTCTATGTTCAATGTTCTTTATTTCTTCTTGTAGATTCAAATATACAACAGGTGTCATTTCTCTCAGCATGAAGAGCTTCCTTTAACATTTGTGAAAAACAGATTAGTTGGCAGTATATTCTCATTTCTTTAATTTAGCTGAAAATTTCTTTTTTCAGCCTCAATACCGTGAGATAGTTTCACTAGATACAGAATTATCAGTGGATAATCTTCTTTCTTTTAGCACTTTAAATATATAATTTCATTGCCTTCTGGTCTGCATCATTTCCAGTGAGAAGACGTCCATCATTCTCAGAATTGTAACCCTTTGTACAATGTGTATTTTTCCCTGCTGGTTATTTCAAAGGTTTTTCTTTGCCTTTAATTCTCAACTCTTTGCCTATGATATGCCTACGTGTTTTTTCTTGTGTTTATCTTGCTTAGATGTGATGTCTTCTTGGATGCATAAAGATGTTTTTCATTAAATTTGGAAATTTCCAGCTATTCTTTCTTTCTTTTTTTAATAAATGTATTTATTTTATTAATTTATTTTTGGCTTGTTGGGTCTTCGTTGCTGCACGTGGTCTTTCTCTAGTTGTGACGAACGGGGGCTACTCTTCATTGCAGTGCGCGGGCTTCTCATTGCGGTGGCTTCTCGTTGCAGAGCACGGGCTCTAGGCACACGGGCTTCAGTAGTTGTGGCCTGTGGGCTCAGTAGTTGTGGCTCGTGGGTTCTAGAGCACAGGCTCAGTAGTTGTGGCGCACAGGCTTAGCTGCTCCATGGCATGTGGGATCTTCCCGGACCAGGGCTCAAACCCGTGTCCCCTGCATTGGCAGGCGGATTCTTAACCACTGCGCCACCAGGGAAGCCCCCAGCTACTATTTCTTCAACTACTTTTTCTGCCTTATTCTAGTTCTCTTCTTCTGAGACTCCAATTCACATATGATAGGCCACTTGTTATTAATTTATAGGCCCATCAGGCTTTGTTCATTTTGTTCTCAATCAATCGTTTTGTTCAGATTAGTCTCTATAGATCTACAAGTTTACTAATCTTCTCTACTGCCTTCTCCAATATGGTGTTCAACCATTCAATGAAATTTTCACATCAGATACGTTATTTCTCAGTTCCAGAACTTTCATTTGATTATTGTCCTTATATTTTCCATTTATGCACTGGGATTCTCTGTTATTAGGAACATCTTTTTCTTTAAGTTCTTGAACATTTATAATAACTGCTTTCAAGCTCTTGTCTGCTAATTCTAACATTTGGGATATCTTTTTCTTTGATGTAACCCAGATTTTCCTGTTTCTTAACGTGTCTAACATTTTATTTGTTGTGTACTAAACATTGTACATTGTAGGGATTGTGGATTATGTTACTGTCCTTGAAAGAATGTTGATTGTTTTTTAATTCTAGGTGGTAGCTAAGTTACTGGTTTATCATCTTGAACTTGTTGAGGCTTAGTTTTATGCTTTTTTTAGGGTGAATCTGTTTGTTTCGTCCCTTGTACTAAGGTGAATTCCTTAGTCCTGGGGTATAATCTCCACTCCGTAGGTGTTGGCTTTCTAAGATTTCCATGGAGAGACTGAGGTGTTTACTAAGTCCTGTCATCTGAAAGGACTTAAACTCCAATTTCTGTCTCCCTCCATGGTGAACAGCAACTGAGAACTCTGCCTAGGCTTTAAATTCCACAAATGTAAGGAGTCTCTCTTGTTCACCCCGTCCTTAACATCTAATACAGCAGGTGTTTAATGTTTCTTGTTAAATGAATAAACTATGAAAGACTGAAAGAAAATTTTCTGAGCAGGACAAGACACAATCTGTTTTTCCTTTTCCTCTGGAAATTGTTCATTTGTTCAGTTATATTTTCTGAGTATCTACTACATTGCTGGGATTGTGCCATGAGCTATAGATAGAAATGTTAACAGAATCAACCACCCCTGCTCTCACAGAACTTGAAATTTTAGCCAGGGATCATTCTGGCATAATTTAGCTTATAGTATGTAGCAATGACTGCAATTAAAGGACCTACGTTTGAATCCAGCTCTATCACAGACTAGCTGATTGACCCTAAGTGAAATATTTAACCTCAGTTGAATCAATTGAATCAGTAAAACGGTGATAATAAAATACATCATGTGTTGTTATGGGAGTTATATGAAAGTACCTTGTACAAACTAAGCACAGAATGAGTGCTACTACTAATGAATTTAGCTACTACTAAATTTATTATGCGACTAACTCTCAGAAAACATCTAATCTTAAACTGGATATTTATTTATTGGAGGTTTAAACAATTGTTTGGCATTATTTCACAGTCATATTTGGCCAAGACTCACCATATAGTGCAATTCCATAATACTTGAACCTTAGAGTCAGATGTATTTGGGAATTCAGACTTTGTTTCAAAGTCTAGGAAATTAATATAGCATGCATACCATATATTATGTAACATTTAAGTAGAGTCTGGGGCAGTATCCCATCATTGAACATATTAATATTAATTAGCTAATATAATTAGTGTTAATATGTATGCAAAGTATGAATATTCACATGAAGTGGGAAAAGTAGAGACTATGAGTAATCATGATCACTTATTACTTCAGGTCAGGTTTTGACACTAAGAGTTTTGGCACCACCTTAGGTGACATCAACTTTCAGTTTCTGGAGCTTTCCAGATTTTGGAATTGTGAATGAGGGATTATGGACCACACCTTTTGAGTAATTGAGAGAAGGAATTAAGAAGGATGTCAAGTAAGAGAAGGTAGCCTGAATAATATATTTGAATAAACCTGTATTTATTAGGGGGTAAGTTTTGCAAACTGGTTGCTCTGACAAACTTCAGTCTCCAAGGTTTACCCTTTTGCTATTTGCATCTATATGGCTTGACACAGAGCTTTGCACCGAGTCAGTACAAAAATAATATCTGGTGAATTAATAAATTAATGTGTTACCAGTGAAAAAGAAAGCACAGGTCTGAAACCTGTCCTTTTCAGAAACTTCACTGTTAATTTTCCATAATCCCTTCTTTCCATCTCACTCTCCAGTCTATCTCACAAAATCAGTTATTTTTTCACAAAAGTTTGACAAAAAATTTGCTACACAAAGAAGCAGAGCAAACTTAAGAATGCCTCACAGAGTCACTGAAAGGCATGCTGTACCATAGTGAATTGCAGGACACAGTTTCTAATAAACAAAACTGCTGAAACATCATACAGTACTATTTACAATGCTTTTACTTGCCACTGCAAAGTAAACCTACAGCCTGGTCTACTGAATGAGCATTAATACACTCAAAAAAATAAGAATTTTTTATCCTTGCCTCAGTCAAATTAAATGGGAACTTTGAAAAAGATACGTTGAAAACTTGAGCTTTCAACAACCTACATTTCTTTAAAGCAGATACTTAAGTCAGGATAAAACCAAAAGCAAGCATATTAATTTAAACTTTCCTGCTATCATATAAAAGATATACCTGGGTTGTGGCTTTGATTCTGGCTTGACAGACTGTTGTTCTTTTTTGATAAAACTTTTCTAGAATAAGAGAAAGAAGAATTGACACAATTAGGAAAACAACTTCATTGTCTATAAAATCTTAATTCCACTGATGTTCTATTATACTATCAAAGGGATAAACAACTGATTCATTATAATATATAAGCCTAAACATTGATATAAGTATATATTATAAACCTAAACACTTATATAAATAAGTAAGTATACTCAGAGGAGTATGATCACAGAACCTCCTCCAGCATCTTTTGGCCCCCAGGAATACAATTCCTTCTGATCATTTCAGTGAGCAAATATCCATAAAAATCTACTAAAGATAAGAATTTATTTATTTAATTACTTATTTGCCCTCTGTCTTATAAAAAGTTTTAAGATAGCTTATAAAAAATATAGTATGTATGAAAAAAGAAAGAAAAGAATATCAAGTTAAAAGGAAAATATGGATAGAAAAATAATGTCAAGTGTTTTCTGATACTGCTTACTGTGTTACACAGATTTGCCTCTCAAATTCCCAGCTATCAAAGTGTTATGGACAGAACTGTGTTCCCCTAAAGGTCATATGCTGAAGCCCTAATCCCCAAATGTGACTATATTTGGAGATAAGGCCTTTCAAGAGGTAATTAAGGTTAAATGAGGTCATAAGGGTGAGGCTCTAATCCAACAGGACTGCTGACCTTATAAGAAGAGGAAGAGATGCCAGGGGCATGTGTGCACAGAGAAAAGGCCATGTGAGGACACAGCAAGAAGCAGCCATCTATAAGCCAAGGAGAGAAGCCTCAGGAAAAACCAACTTTGCCCTAGAACTGTGAGAAAATCAATTTCCGTTGTGTCAGCCACCCAGCCTACAGTATTGTATTATGGCAGGCCTGGCAAACTAAAACACAAAGTAACAAAGAAAACACAGTAGTTCTAACATTCACAATGTCTATAAGAGAAGTAAACTTATTTTCTGTGAAAAATTTCTTCCATGAGTCCTTCAAAAGAAGCCTGGGATAGTGTAATGGTCAGTTTCAACAGCATCTCTTCAACAATGACACTTGAGAGTTTACTATGGATCTTTTACACAGTCCTTCAATGTCAGTCAATAGTTGAAAGAACAACTTAGGAAGATGATTCCCCAAGATCTCAAAATAACTGGGTCGTTCCCTTTCTGGTCATTCGGTGTGATCCAAAGGTTAAACTGATACCTGGAGGCATTGCATATCCATTTTATAATCTGCTATGACAATTATTTTGCCCAAAATAGCTTTTGAAAAAATGGCCTCGGATAAGAGGAATTTGAGGTAATCTTGACAATGAGAAAAGGTTAACGGATTTTGGATTATTGGTGTTGTCTTCCCTCTCAGACTCTATAAGAAGTCGGTGCCAGAAAGTGCCTTGGCTATTGATGTGCTCCTGATACCACAACGAAAATGCTTATTTTACTTTTGCTTTAAAGTTGCAAATAGGGACTTCCCTGGTGGCACAGTGGTTAAGAATCTGCCTACCAGGGCTTCCCTTGCGGTGCAGTGGTTAAGAATCCGCCTGCCAATGCAGGGGACACGGGTTCGAGCCCCGGTCCAGGAAGATCGCACATTCTGCGGAGCAACTAAGCCCATGCGCCACAACTACTGAGCCTGCGCTCTAGAGCCCATGAGCCACAACTACTGAAGCCCTCATGCCTACAGCCCGTGCTCTGCAACAAGAGAAACCACCTCAATGAGAAGCCCCTGCACTGCAACAAAGAGTAGCCCCTGCTCACCGCAACTAGAGAATGCCAGCACACAGAAATGAAGACCCAACGCAGCCAAAAATAAAATTAATTAATTAATTTTTTTAAAAAAGAGCCCGCCTACCAATGCAGGGGACATGGGTTCAATCCCTGGTCTGGGAAGATCCCACATGCCACAGAGCAACTAAGCCCATGCACCATCACTACAGAGCCTGTGCTCTAGAGCCCTCGTGCCACAGCTACTGAAGCCCGCATGCCTAGAGCCCATGCTCCGCAACAAGAGAAGCCACCGCAATGAGAAGCCCACGCACTGCAACCAAGAGCAGCCCCCCTCGCGACAATTAAAGAAAGTCCGCACACAGCATTGAAGACCCAACGCAGCCATAAATAAATAAATAAATAAATTTATTTAAAAACATAAAGTTGCAAATATGTATTTAACCACTATTTGGCAACTGAAGCCAAAGAAGTCTCTTCTATAAAATCTCAGGATATATAAAAAGTGTAAAGATGAAATGTGGAAGAAATTTGTATTTGTATTGCAAAACTACTCAGTTTTAAGACACAGAGTGATTGTTTTAAATACAAGCTTCACTCTGTCCTATAGTGAGTGCTCTCTCGGATGCAGTCTGACTTGTATATGTAAACTTGTATTTCATGTCATTCATTTTTTAAGATTGAAGATTAACTTTTCTTCTACCGTTATGTTAGAATGCAAGAATAACCTTGAGAATTAATTTGCATCATCTATCAACTATTTGTTACTTTTAGAATTCCCTGATCATGTTTTCTTTTTCAAAGCATTCACCCTCAAAAATAATACTGTACTTTTTAAAACATATGTGCAACATATAGGTGATAATAAAACATGAAGAAGCACCTATATTTTAAATATTGCTCCCAAGATGTTCCATGACACATATTCATGGCTAGAAAAAATACTCATGGCTACAAAAATTATTTTTTAACCTATGTAGTCCATACTTTTGCACACAACAAAGTGCTTGGCTTGGAACACACTGTCCTTATGTGATACTGCTATTTACACTTGCCAACTAAATTTTTTTAACTGCTTCCTTCTTGGCCAGACTAACTGAGATTGGCATATTCTCCATCATGAGAGGTGTCAAATATGAAGGCCACTAAGCAAAACAGTCTCAGACAAACATTCTTGAGGATTTTTCTTAATAAAATGTTCTCTCATTTTTTTCCAGTTACCTCTGTTGTGTCTTTTTCTTCCTACCTACCATAATTAGAAACTGGCGGTGGCGGGGAGTTTGGTCACCTTTTTGCGAAGTCAATAGCAGTCCTTTTCTTTAAGGGGTCCTGGGGTTTTTTTTCTAAGTCTTAGTTTTCTCCATACTTATATATTAAAATCTCAAGTCCATTCTGCCTTGACATTTCAATTCCATTCTCTCTCAAAATGCTTTTTCTTTCCACAGCTGCCAGCTGCTTCTCTAGACTTCTTCAAGATCCTAGTCTCTCCATGACAATGCATTTGAAGCGACACATTCTAAATACTTGGATAACGATGTAAGTCACTTATTAAATACTCATGTCAAAATTTTCCAATTTTTTTAACAACCTATGTGAATTTATTTCAAACCTTTTTCAGACTCCTTTCCCCCACATATTTTCTCAAATCCCACAACTTAACTGGCACCAACTTCTGATATTTCACATAATATTACATCTCAAGCTTCTTTTTAGAAGCAGCTACCTAATCCACCAATTCCCCCTTCTTTCCACATCTCATCTGGAATTTATTTTTTCCTTTTGACAATGCTGCTAATTTCTCTCATAGTTTGATTTTTAAATTCTTGCATTGATTAACCAGAGATGAAATATGGAAGAAAGCCTTTCACTTCACATCATAATGCTAGCCATACTTCTATATTACTACTATTAGTGTGAAATTCTGCAATATGTTTGCAATAACAAGGTACACTATAATTGGCACATTACACCTCCAATACTTACCCTAAAATGTGGTTAAAGGGGATTTTCTAAGTAGCAAGAAATTTTCATAGTTTTAAACAGCTTTGTGACCCTACCAGAAGCATATGTAAACACACCATTCAAGGTAAATGAAAGGTTTCTTTAAAATTAGATAACTGTGAAGAGAAAATCACTGATAGCATATACATATAAAATTAAAAATTACACATTAAAACATGTGAAATAAACTGAAAAGCTTTTTCTGCCAGGCTTGAAATTTGTGTTTCCCCAGCAGAAGTCAGGCATGTCACCAGCACATTCTGTGAAATAGCAGTGAGTTGCATTCCCTGTACTGCTACTGCTTCTTGTATAAGAAATATTTTAAAAAGAAAACTGTCAGTAACTTGCACACATGCAGAACCAGAAGGCACCAAACACATCATTTTGGAATTTTCCACAAGTCATTATCTTTACATTGTTGTATTTTAGAAAACACATACAAACCACAGAAGGGTTTTCCAGCCATACAGCCACACCCAGGAAGTTGTGATAGGCCCAGGAAACGCATAGTTTCTCAAAATCTTCCTGTGGAGCCACAGAAGCCCCATTGTGAAGGTGTTCTCAAGTGTGGTATTTCTTTTACATTTCTTAAGAGAAGTGGAGGGAATACCATAGGTAATGCTGGTCACTCTGTAATAGCCATGGCCTCAAAAGGCCATTCAACTTTCAAATTAGGAAAGACTGAGGGAGGTGGCCCAACAAAACATAGGTTTTTCCTTTACCAGTCACTAGATAAAATTTCTTTAACCTCCAAGGGAAATCAAAACTCTTTGATATTTAGCAATTTAAGGATCACATAGGAGGCAATACAAAGACTGATGAGAAAAAGGGAGCTGGATAGAGAAGTATACATCCCAGTGTAAGTCCCTCTGAGGGTTGGAACCTATTTGTAAAAGATGTTAACAGGGCTGTTGCTTCCAGGAGCATGTTCATAGCAACAAATCACAGCATAATACTACCACACATTCTAAAAAGAAAAATCAAATATATTTTAAATGCATAGCTGAAATGAAGGGAAAGTAATAGAATTCTTTTCTGGTAGAAAACAACGAGAATGTTGAATTTACTGTTGTATGAGTTCTGGCGCCTGTCTTAGCCTTGGGGATGGCATGGAAATTTTAGACAACCTAGAGCCTGGGTTTTAATGAGCTCTGTGCCCTGCAGTTGGGAGACAAGCACTGGAACCCAGAGCATGAAGGAATATCAGAGCTGAGAACACCTCTCATAAAACCTAGGTACTGGAAGTGCAATATCCTTAGAATATAAACCAGGATTTTAAAATTCCCCTGGGGAGAGAAAGAAAGAAGTAGAAACAGAAAGAGAAAGAGATACCATGAGACCACTTGTCTGTCATGGCCTTGCCTCTGGGTGGAGAGGAGAAAAAGTCATTCCTAGGAATTTTTCAGGACAAGACTTCATTCATACAGATTTGGGGCCTGACTTCACACTATGTGCAATTCCCTAAACACCCCCTGCCAAAGAAAAGCAAAAAATTAAGAATAAAGTGGTCCCAGGTTGGTAGTGCACTAAAAGAGTACCTGGTAAAAGCTAATACCGGGCTTCCCTGGTGGCGCAGTGGTTGAGAGTCTGCCTGCCAGTGCAGGGGACACGGGTTCGAGCCCTGGTCTGGGAGGATCCCCCATGCCGTGGAGCGGCTGGGCCCGTGAGCCACAATTACTGAGCCTGCGCGTCTGGAGCCTGTGCTCCGCAACAAGAGAGGCCGCGATAGTGAGAGGCCTGCGCACCGCGATGAAGAGTGGCCCCCGCTTGCCACAACTAGAGAAAGCCCTCGCACAGAAACAAAGACCCAACACAGCCAAAAATAAAAAAAAATAATAAATAAATTTTTTAAAAAAATTATTAAAAAAAATAAATTAATTAATTAAAAAAAAAGCTAATATCAATCATGTTTAGAAGAATGCAGTTTAAATTCAGGATTCAAAGAATTCTCACAATAAAATACCAAGAAAAATGAGCTCACAGTCAGAAAATCATCAAACATAAGAAAATAAGCAATCAAAGTATCAGAAGAAACAACAAACTACACATTCAGAAACTCAAAGACTCCAGTACTGAAACTAAGGTATACAGAATATAAAATAAGAGTGAGCTTCCATTTCTATATGTTTAGAGAAATATATTATTAAAGTAACCAAAAATTTTCAAAGCTGACCAAGCTGATTTGAAAAATAACAACCAACTGTTCTAAAAATGAAAAATAATTGGAATAATTGGAAACTCAGTGAGTAGCAAAAAAAAAAAAAGAATGGACACACAAAAAGAAAACACATAAAAGAGGAATCAGGAGGGAAAAAAAGACCCAGATATAGCAATAAAAGACAAAGAGATGGCAAATGTGAAAAAGTGGGAAAAAAGACAAAGAGTGACAATTAAATGGAAGACAACATATGTGTAAGGAGAGTTTTATAAAAAGTTTTAATCAGAGCTTATAAAGAAAAAGTGGAAGAAAAAAAGCATTTAAAGAGATAGTGACAGATTTTTTTCCAGAATGCTGAAAGACACTGACTTTCATAGTTAGGAAGCCAAACAAAAACCAAGCAGAATAAAAAGAAAACCACACTTACACATCTCATAATAAAACAGCAGAACAACGAAAAGAAGTCCTTAGAAGTAGAGAAGAGAGATTACTCACAAAGGAAAGACAACTGGACAAACATCTTATTTTTCAACAGCAACACTGGCAGCCAGAAAACAAGGGAAAGATAACTTCAAGATTCTCACAATGTATTATTGAGGAGGAAAAAATAAATATAAACATAAGTTTTCTGCCATCTGACCCTTACTAAAGGTACTTCTAAAGGATGTAATTCAAGAAGGAAAATCATCCTATAGCCTGTGATGCTAGATATAAGGGCAGGTAAAAAAAAATTGGTAAGCATGTAGGTAAACCTAAACAGACAAGGAAGTAAAAAACAAAATAATGGTTTCTAATTTGTGAAGTTAAAAATAGTGAAAATAATAAGAGAGAATTAAACTCTGGTAGTTAAGGCAATCTAAGATTTCTATATGAGGTGGGAAAAGAATAAATATACTTTAAGTTAAAAGCATGTATTAAAATCCATAGGTTAACCACTTATAAAAAGTAAAAGAAGAACATAAAGGTCAAACGAGTACAAGGAAAACTAGTACAATGCTAGTTTGTACAATGTACTAGTACAAAACTAGTACAAGGAAAACTAGTACTAGGAAAAATGGAACAAGAGGGGAAAATATGTCAATCAATTTCCAAAAAAGACAAAGGAGCAAAAGAGAAAAAAAGGGCAAAATAGAAAGAACAAATAGAGAGCACAGAACAGAAGGGGTATAAATGCATCTAAATACATTTTTGAAAATACAACTGCATGATGTTCAAAAAAAAGAAATAATGGTGGCCTAGAAATATGTGAAAAAAAAATTCTCAGCCTGATTTGTCATTAGGGAAATGCAAATTAAAATCACAAAGAAATATTTCATATCTTCCAAATTGGAAAAGGTTAAAAGTTTGACATATTAAGTGTTGCCAAGCATATGAAGCAATGCAGACTCTCATAAACTGCTTCTAGGAGTGGAAAACTGTTCTCTATATTGCCTGGTAACACTGAACATACGCCCACTGGCCAGCACAGCCAGTCTACTCCAGGCTGCTTGTGCCTACAGGCAATCACTTATTCAGGAAGTTAATAATCAGTTATGGAGTTCCTACTGCCCAGGCCCTGTCCACCTGCCTCCCAGGCTGAAGGGATCAATATTCTGGCATCTATATAACCCATTCTCGATGCAACAGGATGCAGGTTCATATTGATGCTGGGAATTCTTACCCTAGAGAAACTCTTGCGCCTAACACTTGTAAAAGAATGTAGCAGAATTGTTCATAATAGGACATAACTTTTTAAAAAGGCAAATATCTCTCAGCAATAGAAAGGATAAATTGTACTGTAATCATTCAATGGGATGTTGTGCATCCATGAAAATGAATGAACCACGGGGCCACAGATCAACATTTATGAAGACTGATGGCTCTCAAAAATACATTGCTGGGACTTCCCTGGTGGTACAGTGGTTAAGAATCTGCCTGCCAATGCAGGGCACATGGGTTCGAGCCCTGGTCCGGGAAGATCCCATATGCTGCGGAGCAGCTAAGCCCGTGCACCACAACTACTGAGCCTGCAGCTCTAGAGCCCGCGTGCTACAGCTGCTGAAGCCCACGTGCCCAGAGCCCGTGCTCCGCAACAAGAGAAGCCAGCAATGAGAAGCCCGCGCACCGTAATGAAGAGTAGCCCCCGCTCACTGCAACTAGAGAAAGCCCGCGTGCAGCAACAAAGACCCAACTCAGCCAAAAATAAATAAATAAATAAATTTATTTAAAAAAAATACATTTCTGGGCAAAGAGAGAGAGAAGACATTATAATTCCACACACATAAAGTGAAAAACAAGTAAAAGTAAGCAAATACTAAATAGAGATGTGTGTAGATGTGCTAAATTATAAAGGGAACAATTAACATAAAATTAAGGAGACTGGTTTCTTCAGGATATGAAGGGAAAGAAAAGACACAATGAGTTCTGTTCCCTAAGTTTTATAGGTATTTGTTTTAGTGTTATTCTTTAAGCTATAGAGCTATAAATAGATACGTATATGAATAATACACTGTTTTGTATAATTGATACATAAAACAATACAAATTTTAAAAATAGTGTGGTAGAAAAATTCCTTGAGTTTAAGATGAGTGTCTGTCCCCCAAGAAAGAAAAGAATGAAAAGATCTTGGGAAACTGTGGGTTTCCCAAGTATTCAATATATCAAAACTTACTAGGAGGTTCCATGGCTCCAAATCTCTCCTGTGGTTTGTGTGTGTTCTTGGAAACTTCAAAATTCAAGAATGCCAAGCAATGGAACAGCTGCTGCCAGGAATGAGTTGTCTTATTCTGAAATTTTAAGTGTATGAATCTATAAATACATATGATTAATTTTTTTTATCAGCTAGAATTAAAACAACAAAATGAGGAAATGAGTTCATGTTTTACAATTTGGGGACATTTTAATGTGCTTGTGTTCATATTGATATTGAATTGATGCTCAAATGAATGTAAGGCGCTTATTTGATTCTGAATATGTTTCTCCCTTTGTATTTAACATACCCTCCCAGGTAATTAATTTATTATTAAACAATTCGGTTATAAACTGGATAGAATTTTAAACTTTTGAATTCAATCCTTTTCATTCATGCATTTATTTGGGATTTATTTAACTGTAAGACCATTGTAAATAGTGAGTTTGGTTATCATCATAAGATTTATATACTATGTGCTAGATTTGGAACTGCATCCCAGAACTAATAAATTGTTATAACTAATAATTAGAACCTACTATCTGCTTTATGTTCATGTTCTTCAAGCTTCACCAAGACTCTGCAAAATAGATACTTTAATTCTCACTTTTCCTTAGGAAGTTGAGAAGTTTAATATCTTTACCTTGATTACACAAGTAGGAGGTGACTGGGATTCAGACTCAATACACTACTCTATCCAGAAGGTGAAATTGGTAATACAGGTGGAAGATTTTTAATCTATGAAAATAGTCAGAATACAGTGAACAAAGACAGCATTAGAGTTTACATTAGATTTTTAATTGATTGGCACTCAGCAATTTTGTTTTCCACTCATTTCTTTTAGAAAACCTCCAATGATTTTGTAGGGAGTCAGTAGGACTTAATCATAATGGGATTTAGAACAGCCAATCAGATGCATGGCGGGGGTGGTCAAAAGCTGTCCCAGCCTGCTAACTACAACTTGACTATTTCCCCTTGTTTGGAGCATGTTTATGGGGAATTACATAAAACAGTGCTTATCAAACTTTATGTTCTTATAAATCACTAAGATCTAATTCCTAGAGACTCAGGATATACTTGGATGATATATCAGCTTATTGAAATTGTCCAGATTATTTTATTTGGGTGAAAGCTCTATTATCAAAATAGCTGGCATATTTTCCCAGGCCAATTTTGACATTCACTGTAGTTCTATTTCATTATTTGAAAATGTGTTTCTGATATCTTTGATCGGTTATAATCTCACTCATCAACATTCACAATAAACCACATTCCTATCCCACCACATGACTAAATTCAGCATAGAGTATCTGTACCTCAGGTATTTGTCAGGAAAAATATTACATTGTATAGACTGTCACTACTTATCAAAAGCTCACTTAAAAGGCAAAATATTATGGGGAATTGTCTAAAACAGTGTTTCTCAAACTTTTATATGCTTATAAGTCACTACTGATCTTATTCAAATACAGATTCTGATTCAATACATTTGGGGTGGGTCCTGAAAGCAAAATTTTTAACAAGTTCCTGGATGATAACAACGCTATTGACCCATGGAGTCGGAAGGGCCTAACTAAACCTGCAGAGAATTATCTAATTTTAGTTGGTTGTTGCTTTGTTTTTTCTTTGGGTACTTTTGTTTTTGAGGAATAAGAAGCAGTGGAAATCTATGTGAAAATCCAAAACCAACACTTCTTTGGAGGACAAATTAACAATATATAATAAAAAACAAAGCAAAAGGGGGAAGCATACCAGCAACTCCACTACAAGGAATTTATCCTAAAGAAATTTAGAATATGCACCAACATTTAACTACAAATATAATGTACTGCATTCCATTAAAGCATTGTCAATTACCAAGATAACCAAAAATGAGTTATTTAATATTAAAGAAAATATGTTAATAAGAAAAGATGCTCAGAATATATTTTTGAGTGAAAAATATAAGGTTATAAAGCATTGTTGCTATAATAAGTATGGTTGATTTTCTCATTTTTGGCTCATCTGGGTTTCCTTCAGAATATAGGTATTACGAGCATATTTATAAAAATTATTTTAACACGTGGTAAAAAGCAAATGTTAAAGGCTTCATAGGATGGTCATAATTATGTAGTAACAGTATAGGGAGAACAGAGAAGGAAGAACACAAAGACCTAAAATAATTTGAGTTTAAAAGTTGTCCTATGTGTCTGGTTCAAGGATACAACTGGAGTCAGATTAGGAATCAATCAC
Organism: Balaenoptera ricei; assembly: GCF_028023285.1. Taxonomy (NCBI): domain Eukaryota; kingdom Metazoa; phylum Chordata; class Mammalia; order Artiodactyla; family Balaenopteridae; genus Balaenoptera; species Balaenoptera ricei. The sequence goes on from NC_082643.1 coordinate 33,014,966, forward strand.
CGCAGACAGAGCCCTGAAGCAGCCTTGTGTGGCTGAGAGGATCGTCATCCTCTGATACTCTCCTAACACAACAACTGAATGGGAGTGTGTGTGGTCTCCTGATTACTACCAACCAGATCTCACCATCTGCAACCTAGTCTTCATCACCAGATCTCCTACAACTCAGAGTTTTGAGTTTGTGCCCTTGGGATGGATTTGTTTGGTCCTCTCCAGACAGCCAATGAAACCCATCCTGTCTGCAGACTCAAAGGGATCTTCTAATGAGACTGTTGGAGGAGGTTAGAAAAAAGAAAAAAAGAACCCAACAGGAGAACTGCGTGACAAAATGAGAATGGCCACGGATTCCAGAGAAGAGGAATGGGCCAAAAAGTCCATTTCAGGACAAAGAATTAAGGATCGTACAACTCTTTCAGTCAATACAGAAAAAAAAAAAAAAAAAAAAAAAAAAAAATTAGAGCAAAATTTATGCAACATCCTTAAATCATTTTTTTTTCCTTTTTCCTCTTCCTAATAATATTATCATGGTTGTGTTTTTCACTGCTTTGGAACCTTGAGTCTCTTATGTGTTCCACTTGGGGAAATGTCAAATAGCTTATTATTCATTTATTCAACAAATATTTTCTAAACCTCTAGTTTATGACAGAAACCATTCTAGACACTGGGGTTGCACTGGTGATCTAAAATGTCCTCAGCCTTATGGAACCTACATTTAGTGAGGAAGGCCAGTAATAAACCAGTAAAGAGATTCATGATGCACTATGAAAAAATAAAAGTAGTGGTGCTCCTTTAGGTGGGATTCAGGGAAGAACAATCACAGGGAGTAGCATCTATCAGAGATATATAATCACATCTGCCTGATTCTGCTATTGGGAATCACGTAAACATGGACATTCTGCAATTAATTCCAGGACATGTCTTGCATCAAGTATCAAGAACAATGAATATACGATCATGGTATTTTCCTTATAGAACTAATAATGCGTGTGTGTATGTGTATGTTTTCAACCTTAAAAATAAAATAGCCAGTTATTTTACCCACAAAATGGGTTTATTCGGGAATAGCAGAGAATTGCAATTTCGGACAGACAAGCTATGGTGAATCACAGGCAACTCTGAAGAATAAAGGAGAGGGGTCTTGCTTTGAGTAGGTGTTAGGAGGAAATTAAGAAGGGTTGTTTTGAACAAAAGTTCATTGGAGAAGAGCAAGAGCCTGAGGTTGTGGGGGACGTTCCTTCTTTTTCTGAAAAGCAGGAGATAAAATTCCCGTGTGATTAATGTCTTCCCTTGTCAAAACAATTCTTACCTTCCTTCTTCCTGCTGGTTATGCAAGTGCAAAGAGTGGTATACACGTGAGAGTTCCCCCTCAGGCTGCATGGCTCAATTTTAAATGAGGTTCCCTTTATTTATTTTCACAGTGTGTATATATATTTGTGTGTGTGTGTGTGTGTGTGTGTGTGTGTGTGTCTGTCCTTATCTCCTTATCTTCCCCATCACCTTTATCTACTATGACCACCACTACTATTACTTTTGCTATCACTATTACTACTATAAGCCTATAATTCCTTATTTGTAACTCAGAAATCCAGAAAGCTTTGAAAACCAACAAATTTTTCATAACACATATGGAGGGGAGAATTTAACTCACCTAACCTTTGGTGGCAAAACCTGACCAGAACCAACCAACAAATGACCTATATAGTAGCCTGTATCTCCCACTTAATGAGAATATTCTTATGCTTTACTACAAAACATTACCATGCTTTGATTACAGGTTTGATTACAGATCTACTTATCTTCTTACCTTTCTAAAGTTTGGAATTTTCTGATTCCCAAATATCGCTGGTCCCAAGAGTTTTGAATAAAGCATGGATCTCCACACCTACGACAAGCTACAGCTATCACCACTGCTGCTGCTCTTACTAAAAAACTTTGCCTTTGAGTACCTCTGTATTTGTTATTCCAATTCATTCTCACATCTCATTAGCCTAAATGTGTATAATTGAAGAGAAAATTTTGCACCTAATCCATCAACTGTTTAATGAATACACTTGACTTTTCAGACATTTTTTTCTGATCATTTAAAAAAGCATATCACAACAAATCTAAGTCAATGCAATATTAACAGCCATAGCATTATCCAAAGCCTGTGGCCATAACCCAGGATGTTTATGTCCCCTGGCACTTTCTATGTCTCCTGGCACTTTCTATGCCTACTTATTATTACTACTGAAGTTTTCATTCATATTCAACATCCATGTCTGGTGCATTTTGTTTGATGAAAACAAGCTAATTAGTGCTGAACCTTTCCTAGTTCATAAATTTATTCCTAAGAACATTAAAAGGAAGTCAAGTGAGACATGTTCAGTAACAGATGTTTGCCTTTTTTGGCTGCCTTTTTACAGTTTGTTCTCTTTCATTACTTTTTAAGAAATTTAGTTAATGTTCCCTTTCCTAGAGAACAAGCGTACCTAGCTTCCCAGAAGGGTGGGGGTGGGGGGATTCCCCAGGGTAGGCACAGTCTGTTCACTCCCTTAACCTAATATCTGCTCCAATGTTCTTTGCATCCAGCTTTTCATTCTTTCATCCAGGTTTTGGTAACAATCACACTCCAGCTTATCTCAGAAAGAATGTGCATGTTGACTGGAGATAATTATAAAACTAGAACTACGACGAGCACTATTACTAATGCCCATGGGCCTAGTGTCACTCAAATACCTTTCCCACACGAGGACATCTCAGAATAAAGGGGCAACATGATTGACAGAATTTGATTGAATCTTTTGGCTTCTACAGTAAAGAAAGATTGTGAAGTTACTTACTAAACTAAAAATCCAGTGGTCTTTTATGATAAAAGAAAAGAGAAGTATAGATCAAGATTTTTCTCTATAAAAATATATTGATCCAAAAATACAAATTTAAAATTATCCTGTTTATTTACCTAACCTTCCACTTTTGAATATTATTTAGTATAAATGGTACTGTGAGCCGTTTAAATTATGGTACATTGGTAAGCCTAAGTAACATGACAATCCAAATCTTGCAATCACCAAGAGTGCTTTCTTTTAAAACTTTGTGAGAATAGTTTTAAATATATATGTTTTGACCAATTTATTGTTACTATACATCTTAACCTATTTATTGCTAAAGGAATTCTGCAATGGAGTACCTCTTTATTTTTCCCAAAAAGTACTTTAACTAAGGCAACAGTTGAAATTTTTATCTAGAAGGAAAGATTTAATAAAAATAAAATAAATGATGATTATAAATTACCTAGGCCCATATAAACTATATGATATAAAAATATCAGGCTCAGATAATACTGCTGCAAGGCAATATAACTATTAAAATGTGGGGTTTTAACTGCAACTATATATGTTAAAAAAATAGTTTTACATATATGTATATATCAAAATAAATATATCATTCTTTCACAAAGATTCAAAATTTTATATTTCATAGGAAAATAAATATGTATTTCAAAATTAAAATGTGAAGTTTGAAGATAATGTACAGCATTAGACATCACTACTTGTAATAGTACCAAAACAAATTAAAAGATCAGAGTAAACTGTTGGAATGCTCTTCAGTATGTCAAAAAATCATAGTCATGTAGTTAACTCAAGGCTTAAATTAAACCCAAGCCTAATTCTGTAGGAACAGAATTTTCAAAATGTAATTTCATTGATACCCAAAACGATTTTTAAAAATTTAGGAAATCATTTGAATAAATAAAAATTTTAAATTTAATAGTCATAATGATTTGTGTTAATTCTTCAAAATATCAGAAAATCAAATCAGATGACATTTTTTATCAAATGCAAACCACAAGAGGAGAAAATCATGAGTATGAAAATGATTACAATACCTCTCAAATGTGTGGAGGAGGGAAGGAAAAGAGCAGAGAGAAGAAAGTGTGATGGAGGAGAAAAAAATGAGCAAAGATATTTTACATATTAAAAGTTAATTTACTATTTTTTATTATGTACTAAAATCAAGTGAATGCCCACAGTCTTCTGACAGCACAATTTGGTAAAGAATCACACAAAAATATCTAAATTTCCAAGTTAAGAGAAGAATATCCCCCTAGATTCTTACAGTTTTCTTTTCCCAAAATGGCTCAAGAAAATTCTCCAGAGAAGAGTGATAAGAAATTTCATTAAAATCTAGTCAACCCATTTCATGGTCAAAATTAAGCTAATGTGAAGCATAATGTTATATATGAAATTTCTTTTTTCATTTCTAAAAATATGTTTCTGCAAAACTAATAATTTTTTGTTTTGTTTATGAGCTGAATCTGTAAGTATGTTTAAAAACAGGACAAGTGACTCTTGGTTTCTTCTCTCATATAGGACTTGTTCTCCTTGAAAGGAGGGAGGTCCAGATGCCCAGAGGACTCACAGCGCATTCTTTGAAACACGAAACAATGTATAATGCAACTAGTTATTAAACCAACTTCTATTTCCTTGTAATCCCTTACTTCCTAGTGTCAAGGTTAGGCAAATTCTTTCCATCCAAGATTAAGAAAATAAAGGGATCAATTGTCTTCCTACAAGGAAGGCACTTCATGACGATGGAACTTGCTTAAATTTTCAGTTTAATTTCTTGTCACTTGCCCTCTTGAATGCTATACTTTTGCCACACTCAACTTCTTTCACTTCCTGAAATGCACTCTGCTCTCCCATTCAGACAACCACAACTGTTCTTTCCCCTCTGCTCCTCCATCCCTGAACCCTGTCACCACCACAATAAGTACGCAAGCATGCATGCTTGGGCAGTCCCTTGTTTGTCATCTCATCCTCATTCTAGGGGTCACCAAATGGCAGAGCTCCCTTCAGGGAACATTCTGATCCCAGAGCCACTGCAACAGAGTCGTGAGTTAGCCACTCACTGAGGAGAGTTTTGCCTTACTGATGACTAATGAATAAAAGTTTTTACTCTATATGTTTATAAATATTAGATAGAAATTAACTTCTTACACAAATTTCTGTCAATATTTGCTTTTATCCTAGCTTTTTTTTTTTTAATTATTTATTGATTTATTTATTTATTTTTGGCTGAGTTGGGTCTTCGTTTCTGTGCTAGGGCTTTCTCCAGTTGCGGCAAGTGGGGGCCATTCTTCATCGCGGTGCGCGGGCCTCTCACTATCGCTGCATCTCTTGTTGCGGAGCACAGGCTCCAGACGCGCAGGCTCAGTAGTTGTGGCTCACGGGCCTAGTTGCTCTGCGGCATGTGGGATCTTCCCAGACCAGGGCTCGAACCCGTGTCCCCTGCATTGGCAGGCAGATTCTCAACCACTGCGCCACCAGGGAAGCACTATCCTAGCTTTTTTAAGAGCACTATTGATACTAATTTTTGCACCTCAGAATTTTGATAAATACCAAAGTTGTTTTTCACACCTACAGTCCTTCAGGTTGTGGGTTTCCAGAGTGCTTCATACATTATCATAAAGTTAGCAAACCTTGTAAAGAAGAGTTATGAAATGAAATTGCAACAACAAAGTTGGAGACGGGTGGTCTTTCCTATATTATTGAAATGTAATACTACATTTTTATGTTATGCAAGGGATCATATTCACAGGTGCTCACTTACTTTGGATAAATATTATCTTTCAAGATAATTAAGGCTATAAATGTCTCAGGACTTCAGAGATCATATAAAGTAGAATTAGTAAGTTTTTCTTAGGAATGCAGTTTCTTTAACTTCATGTAAAGAAGTTTTAGGGGGCTATCTGCCACTGTTTAAAATAACTGGGAATTTGAATACAATTCTAATATGATAAGTCTGCAGTTGCAGAAATGAAACATTAAAACTAAAGACATATAAATTATTGTGTTATTTAATTAGAACTAAAGACATATAGGATTCAAAATACTTCAAAAAGAAAAGAGAAACTCTGGCTTAAAAGGGATATTTTCTTTTAGCCTAAAGAAATCATATCCACAGTGACTTTCTTATTTGAGCAAATTACAATTTTGATAAGAGTAGCTAAGCTATAGAGAACGTTTTGAAAGCAAAATGTGTTATATTTTTCTCTCCTCCTACAAAATCAAATACAGGGTTTTCTGCACCCTGTCTTCTTTCCTCTTTTAACAATGCAACCTTCTTTCTACATTCTCAACTTTCCTAGTTACTTTTGTCTTCTGGACCTGATTGAACAAACTCACATCAAGATTACTTAACACTTCACACCCATTAGGCTGGCTATTAAGAAAACAGAAATATAATAAGTGCTGATGAAAATGTGGAGAAATTGGAGCACTTGTGCATTGCTAGAGGGAATGTAAAATGGTGCAACCACTCTGCAGAATAATATGACGATTCCTCAAAATATTAAACATAGGAATACAATATGGTCCAGCAATTCCACTTCTGGGTATATATCTAAAAGAAGCAAAAGAAAGGGCTCAAACAATAGTTCTACACCCTTGTTCATAGTGGCATTATTCACAATATCCAAATGGTGGAAGTAATCCAAGTGTCCACCAACAGATGAATGGATAAACAAAATATGGCATATATATTCCATAGAATATATTCAGCCTTTTTTAAAAAGAAGGAAATTCTGACACATGCTACAGCATGGATGAACCTTGAAGACATTATAAGTGAGATGAGCCAGTCACAAAAGAAAAAGTAAAATACTTGTTGCCAGAGGATGGTGGGGAAGGAAGAACAAGGAATTAGTGTTTACTGGGTACAGAGTTTTAGTTTGGAAAGATAAAAAGGTTCTGGAGATGGATGGTGGTAATAGTTACACAGCAATGTGGGTGTACTTAACGCCACCAAACTGTACACTTAATATGGTAAAATGGTAAATTTTATGTTATGTGTATTTTACCACAATAAAAAAAATGGCAAAAAAGATTAACTTAGAACTTGGTATTTGATTCCTTCTAGTACTGCTATTATTTTAAAGGATAAACGAAAGGGGAATCCTTAATAAATAAATAAATAAATAAATTAGACTTTCAATGGTGAAAATTAAAGAGGCAGTGAGCTGCAGGAAAGAAATCTGAAGGTTTGAATCTTATCCCCTCTTATCCATTCACACCCTGCCCACAAAATAGTGGGTTTGCAAGAGTAAGATAAACCTCTAACTGGACTGAGGCAAAAGGCCTATTAATGCTCACCCAGTCTCCACTCTAGTCCACCCCAAATTTCTTTAGACAGGTACACATACCCAAAGCACCATCTATTATGCCAAAGCCATGGTTAGTAGCTCCTTGTACTCCTAATTCCCCCGTGGGCAATGAGTAAACACTCCCAGTCTTGCATCTGGAGCTCTCCACAGTCATGTCTACTCTTGCCCAACTTATTCCCCAAAGAAATATGTTTAAATGTACTTCTTCACACAGCTAGGAGCAATCTCTAAATTATTAGTGTAAAACAGGGTAAGCAGTAGTTCATTTATTCACCTTTACTGGAAAATGAAAACAGCCTTCTATGGGTGTTACTTTTGCTAAGGACATGTATGAATTAGCAATATACATCCAATTAGCTGGAGGTAACTGTCTATTCTGTAATTAATTACTATGTTCTGAAAATAGTAGATTACGAAGACTTTGAATTTCACTAAACAATATTCATATAATTTCCTCATCTAAATTCATATAATTTTCCTTAATAATGTTTGTATAATGTCCTTATCTAAAACAGGGATGCAATGATTTAGTTTTAGTATATTTACTCACAAAGAATTTAGCAGTAGAAGTTAAATATGACATAATTCAAAAGTTTTGGTTTACAGAAAAAATATAAAAACTCAAGATTTTTAAAAATACTAGATAACGAACTATCCAGTAGATAAGAAAAATAATTGTTATCAGCTGTCTAATGGTGTATGGACTGAACTGTGTCTCCCCACAATTCATATGACTCCTTAAGCCCCAGTGTGACTGTATTTGGAGATGCGACCCTTAGAGAGGTAATTAGGTTAAATGAGGTCATAAGGGTAGGGCACTAATCTAATATGACCAGCATCCTTATAAGAAGAGAGGGAGACACTAGAAACACACAGTGGAAAGGCCATGTGAGGACACAGCAAGGAGGCAGCTTTCTGCTAGCCAAGGAGAGAGAGGCCCCAGGAGAAAACAGCTGTACTGGCACCTTGATTTTGGACTTCCAGCCTTCAGGACTTTGAGAAATAAATCTCTGTTGTTTAAGCCACCCAGTCTGTGGTATTTTGTTATGGCAGCCCAAGAACACTGATACAAATCACAAGTCGAAAAGAAAAATAATTCATGATATAAAAAGAGGAAAGAAAAGAAAAATGAGACAGACACATTCACATACAGAGCAGAACACATAGGAGATGTAAAAAATCCAGACATCTATACAGACACCGTGAGACACAAATATTATAAAATGGCATTTTGCACTCTTTTAAGAAATCATTGCTAAAGATTTCAGAATCATATGAGTTGTTTCTACTACAGTAAGTTACCTACACACGAACAAGTTCTGCTCCAAGAGAGCATTCGTTAAGTCCAATTTGTTCGTAAGTCCAACAAAGTCAGCCTAGGTACCCAACTAACACAGTTAGCTATATACTATTGTACTGTAATGGTTTATAATACTTTTCACACAAATAATACATAAAAAAACACAAAAAATAAAGAAAACATTTTTAATCTTATAGTACAGTACCTTGAAAAGTACAGTACAATACATACTGCTGCTTTTACGCTTGCTTCTGGACATCCTGGGCTTGAAATAAACGTACTGTACTACTGTACTCTACACAGTACTATACAGTAAAGTACACAAAAGCACAACCACTCGTACAGGACGCACGCACGTAACAATGTATGCCAGACACGTGAACTAACTTACGTGATTGGACATGTGAACACATTCGCATCTTTGAAAGTTCGCAACTTGGAGGTTCATATGTAGGGGACTTACTGTATTTACATAGAGACATCTCAGAGCTTGCCCTGATGAGCAGGTGAACTTAATGTGAAGTCCTGATTCCATCTTCAAGTCATAGATTCTCACGTCCCAGTTTGGAGAGCACTCACTCACAAAACCATTAGTATGTGGTCGTGACACTGTCCTTGGATTATTAAGTCCTCTTAGTGCCACACTCCTAACAAACATCTTTATTCTCCACTGGCTTCCACTGTATTTTCTTGATAGTCTAGGTACCATTACAAAAATAGTCGCTATCACATTTAGGGCAAACCATTGAGATGATCACTTTGGCTATTTCCACTCTTCAAACAAAAACTAATATACATATTTAGGAGTTAAGGTGATCAGCAAGATTTACACAAAATAAGACAACAGAACAAAAGCACTGCTTCAGAAAAAAGATGAATTTCAATGGGGAATCATTTTAGGAATGAAATATGCCCATAGTAACATCTTACATGTTATATCAAAATGAATTCAATCATTTGCTAGAAAAATGGTAATCCATCTCTATGTCCGGTTTTACAAATACTTACACTACAATAATCCTGAAATACTGATGATGATCCAGAGAAACTAGGCCAACTGGAGTCACGAGCCAAACAGGAAAACCTTTCTGACACTACTCCTCTCCAATCATAGAACGCTCTGTCTGTTGGAAATATCAATGCAGGTTAAAAGAATATTTATCCAGGAAAAGTACACACTGATCATACTGCTTAGTGTTACAAAGAGGAAAGTAAATCATCTTTATGGCCCACTATTCTGTATTAAAATCACATCTTTTCATCTAACCATAACAAGATGAGGAAGTGATAGCACTGCATAGAGAGAGGCTTCAATTAATGGGCTTCCTCATACAGTAAAGCTCTCGTGTTTTTATTACATACAGTGTGCCCATCAGAAAACTAATAAGTTCATTCTTTTGATTCTTCTCTTCAAGAACACTGACTCCTTTTTTAAGGGAGGCTTAAAGCAAAATCAGATTTGTGAATAGCACTAACGAAAACAAAAGAAAACCTCCTCTCCCTGTTACATAAGCACTTTAAAAGAGAATTCAAAATTATTATGAAGGTGCTAGTTTTGATATTGTGAAGTAAATAAAATTATTGAAAGTATTTAAGGTAAATAGGTTGGAAGAGCAAAAGGTTAGCCAGTATATGCCCACATATTTCTTCCGTCTCATGGTAGTTATGTCGGATTTCTGCACAAAATTTTTAATGAAGAGGAGGAGATTTCAGATTTATTTGTCCACTTATTTCTCAGAAATACAATTTAATCCTGCCATCCAAATGAATCAAACTATTTTTACATTTCCAATTTTCTTTCTAATACTTATTCATATACATATCTTCCTGAAACTTTTAATTTAATAGAGTCCTCCATGGACCAGTTAATTTCATATAAATTTAGAGAAAAATCAGAAGGAATGTATTCTCTCATTTCATTGCTTCAATTTATTTATAGGACCATAAGGGTCCTATATGGGTCAGAGACATCCTAATCAATATACACACACACATTCTACCCCATCTTAATTTTACATATATTTCCTCAATTTCAGTCAGTCTCTGCCCTCTATCAAAAAGGAAAAATCTCTAGGAGAGGCACCATAACAAATTATGTATCTCAATCACAACCCAATATGAAGAAATGAATATCTTTAATGGAAGCGAATGCCAATAATGGGTAGATCATACAGAATCTGAAAATATTACTATCTGAGAAGAGGATAGCAAAGGAAAGGCCATACACGTCATACTTTACTGGGGACTTTCATAAACCCAGGGGGATATAAAGGGATAGTATAAGAGTATTAGAGATGTGTATACCCCACATTTCTTATGAAGCTTTTTTGACTAATTTGAAGCATTTCTCAATTTACTAGCACTATCCCTATTTCGCCCACTTCCTTTAATGAACTTCTACAATAAATGTTCTCACTATTTTAGATAACAGAGCATCTCTTTCCAATCTCCTTTTTAAATGTATAAACTCTTCCAGGGCAAGGGCAATATCTTACTTGGAATTGCTCTGTGATTCTGGTTCATTAGCGATGTGATTAAAGTTACTATGTAAACACTAGTGAACTAGAATTAGCCTCACAAGGTTAAATCTCACAGGCAAAAGGGAATCTTCCTGATCACTGAAGAGCCCAACCCAAAATGAAACTAAATGCTATATGACTTATTTTTCCAAGAGATTCCAGAGCATTTCAAATATTTTATCTTGTTTACCCACAAAACAGACTCATATTATCAAGAAGGCCATACATTATTTTCTCCAGTATACAGGTATCACACTAGAAAATATAGCTAAAACTTTTCCACTTCAGGAAGCAGTAAAGCCTCCACTAAAATCCTCAAGGTAATCATTCACACACTGATCTATACTAATGACTCCTCCTCAGAAGCCAAGCACAGAAGGTGACGTGCAACAAATTCCAGTTTATTCCACAAAGTCAGTCGAAAGTTATAAGCTGATAGTTTGAAGAAGACCAAAGTCATACATCAGACTAAATCTTCACAAACCCTTCACAGAGCCAACAAGCTTCACAGATAATGACAAAGAGAAATTAAGATTCTGAAATCTAAGGGTGTGTGTGTGTGTGTGTGTGTGTGTGTGTGTGAGAGAGAGAGAGAAAGAGAGAGAGGGAGCAAGAGTAGGCTGTATATTGATAAGTGAAAAAATAAGAAATCTTGTTAGAACTCCCAGTTTATCAGCCAGCAGGACAGAATAAAATACTCTGAGATTAAACAAATCTGGGAAAAATACAAGAGCAAAATTTGAAAAGAAACCAAAATATCCCATCAGGTTAACAAGGAGTTATTAGCTAACTTTGAACATTAAAAAAAATTGTTAAATATCCATACTGATGTCTTTGTGTCCTTGCGTTTCCTCAATACTTATTTAGACTCTTTGAAAAACTTTATTATACCACTAGTTCATGTTATTTTGTTGTCTTCTTTAGATCTCATCTCCCTATCTAGACTTGAGAGTCTTTAACTTGCTTTGTATTCTCCATAATATTGAATACAATGCTGTGCCCCAAGCATATGTTTAGTATATGCTACTGCACTGACTTGGTATTGGGTGAAAGGCCACTCAGGAAACTGCTGAGAGTGAAAGGCCCCATGTAATACAACTGATATAAACATCTGAAAAAATGGAAGTCTTTAAAAAGGGATTTTTAAAATTCTTTAAATTCTTTTTTACAGGACCAAATATTTTTTTCACAGACCATCTTCCCTCTCTTGATATTTATCTTGATGTTTATAACGGTAATAGTTTTTAAATACATATGAGTTGGGGGTGGCTTTTTATTTCATTTCCCATTTTCATTCAAATTTATGCAGTTAACAATGAGCCAATTATTTACACAGATGAGAGGGATTTTTAAAATCTAATAAGCATAATTACTTTAGAAACAAATTATTTAGATGAGTCACAGAAAACTGGTAAGATTGTATCTGGTGATATTGCCAAGAAAATGAGGAAAGAAACAAGGGAAAAGAGGGAGGAAGGAAGGAAGAATCTCTAGCTAGTTAAAACATTCACCACTTTTCTGTGATCTTTGTAGTGACAAGCATTTCCTCCATATTGCAAATTGATAGATTTGTCCAAATTGTCTGAATATCAGCACAAAACCCAAAGACAATAGGAGTTTAAACTTTTCAAATATATTGTTTCAGTCAACCAAGAAACCAAACGTTCACAGGAAATAATCTATGCAACTGCCTCTGACAGAGCCAGAGAAGTCCAGCAGCAAGTGCGGTGTATCTTTACGAGGACTTGACAGAGCCAAAGACACCACTGGGTTCAGCAGTCCTGTTGTCCCTAGAGCCTCTTTTATGCCAAGCTCGTTCTGTTTCCCTTTTATCAATTCCCTTCTATCAATTAATTCTCTGAGTTAATTGCACATGCAGTTTTAATCTGTAGGTAATTACAATCAATTAATAGGAGACAGAATTAGCAGTTCTTAGTTTGATTATCTATATAATTAAAAGGGGTGGTAAACTAGAGTTGACAAATAGCATCTTAATCAGTTGAATAATCAAACCCCAGAAGCTTGCTTGGGCAGCTGAATTCCATTTCTTGTATTAGTTCAAATTTTAGAATCAATGACTGAAATGTCCATTTAAATCAATTCATATTGTTAATTTATAGTCAAAAATGAACAATATGTATTCTAAAATTACTTAAACTATTTACCTTCTTTTGGTTATAATGAACCGCTTCCAAAAGGATTCAATAAAAATAATGATCCAACAAACTAACTTATTTATATCTACTGAATACCAGTTAGTATTCATGGCTCCCAAATCATATGTTACAAAACATCTAAGAAATGTGAGTAACTCCTTTTGTACTAGGTTCTATTTAACACTTTTATATGTGTGCTGACAGACAGCAAATAAAACATAGCTTTAGTCTTTTTATTTATTTTTTGGCTATCAAATGGAAACAGTTGTTTGTAGATACAGTGGCAGTACTAAGATGCAGGATAAGCTTAACGTGAGTTAGAAAAATATATGAGAACTTCATCATGATTAGGATATAATATAATAGAACAGTAGCATGACTGTTGCATAATATCTTTCTGAATTGCCAAGTATTTGAACAAGTTTGGCAGATACTTCCAAGCTTATAGTAAATAAAAAATGTTCAAAAAAATCATGATTTCTGGTTCAATATGGCTTGTTACCTTCGACTGTGAGGCAGCCCCTTTTATAGCCTCAAGAAAATACTATAACAATCAAAGACAAAAATGTCAAGGTCACAAAAAAATTAAATTTAACCATTCACCTATCTGCAGTTGAGAAAAAATTTTCATTAATTAGGATGATGGAAGTGAACTGAGGAAAGCAATCAGTGATCTTTACATAATAATAAACCCCTAGCCCATCTGAAAGCCATTAGAAAGAAGCTTAATACCACCTAAGAAAAAACCAAACAGAACAAAAACCATTTCTCTAAAATGTGGGTGCTGCTCACTATTTACAAGAGCCAGGACATGGAAGCAACCTAAATGTCCATCAACAGAGGAATGGATAAAGAAGATGTGGTACATATATACAATGGAATATTACGCAGCCATGAAATGGAATGAAATTGGGTCATTTGTAGAGATGTGGATGGACCTAGAGACTCTCATACAGACTGAAGTAAGTCAGAAAGAGAAAAACAAATATTGTATATTAACGCATATATGTGGAATCTAGAAAAATGGTGTAGATGATCTTATTTGCAAAGCAGAAATAGAGACACAGATGTAGAGAAGAAATACATGGATACCAAGGGGGAAGGCGAGTGGTGGGAGGAATTGGGAGATTGGGATTGACACATATACACTATTGATACTATGTATAAAATAGATAACTAATGAAAACATACTGTATAACACAGGGAACTCTACTTAATGCACTGTGGTGAGCTAAATGGGAAGGAAATCCAAAAAAGAGGGGATATATGTATATGTATAGCTGATTCATTTTGCTGTACAGTAGAAACTAACACAACATTGTAAAGCAACTATACTCCAATAAAAATTAATTCAAAAAATAAAAAAAAAATAAAATAAAATGTGGGTGCTGCTATTGAAAAACCATTTCCCTCTCCATACCCCCATCTATCACGATCCACTTGGACACTACAGCTCCAAGAAAAAACTAGGAATGAAGTAATCCTGGTGGTAGGATTTAATACAGTCCTATTTCAAGGAAAGAGCTCTGTGCAGAGGGTGGGACAGGCAGGTCTTGATAACAATGTATAATGGAGATTATAATTCTCATGTGCTGAACAGCTAAAAATAATAAAGAACGAAGGGGTGGAATAGGAAAGGCCCCACCTTGGCAGAGCCAACCTATTCCAGATAGATGTCTGCAGTTACCAGGAATTGAGCAGAGAAGTGGGCATTGACACCTGCTCATCAACTATAGAACAAGAAAAGGTGACCAACACACCCAAGTGAACATGGAGTGGAGCTGAGAAAAATCCACCATGTTCTCTATTTGTGAAATCACTCACTTTGCATAGATCTGTTTCTCCTTATTCAGGGCAGAGTAAACACATTGGGTCCTACATTAATCATGACAATGCTAGTTAACATTTAGTGAGGACCTAGTTTGTTAAACACTTAACATACATTACTTGATCTAATCGGCAAAGTAACCCTATGAGGTCGGTGCTGAGTTTATCCCAGTTTAACAGCAAAGAAAACTAATTAAGTCACTTGCCCAAGTTCAGACAATTGCTAAGTGGTTGTGTGAACTCAGGTCATTCTGATTTTGAAGCCCATGTGATTGTGATACAAGGGGAAAGTTCCCTACAGTAGACTGAACAATGGCCCCAAAGATATCACATCCTCATCCCTAGAACCTGTAAATGTTAGCTCATAGGATAAGAGGGACTTTGCAGGTATGATTAAATTAAGAATCCTGAGAGGGCAAGATTATCCTGGATTATCCTGACAGACCCTACATGCAAGTGTCCTTACAAAGGGGAGATGTGACTAAAAGGGGAGAAGGAAATGTGATGACAGAAGCAAGAAACTGGAGTGATTTGAGAAAGAGGTCATGAGCCAAGAAATGCAAGCAGCCTTCAGAAGCTAGAAAAGGCAAGGAAACAGATTCTTCCCTAGAGTCCCAAAACTCTGAGTCCAGACTCTTGACAACTTAGTCCAGTGAAATTAATTTTGGATTTCTAGCCTCTAGAACTATAAGAGAATAAATATGTATTGGTTTAAGCTAGCAAGTTTTGGTAAATTGTTAGAGGAGCCATGGGAAACTAATGCAGTCTGCAATTCTGAAAATTGAGTAAAATATTCTACTAGACTCAGAAGAAAATTTTAGAAAGTGTTGGCATTCTCACTGTATTGTAGCAAGCCAACTCTTCAAAATAGAGGCCAAAACATGGGGGGTGCATGTATCTTTTTGAATTTGTGTTTTATACACCAATTGGATATACACCAAGGAGGAGAATTGCTCAGTCATGTGGTAGTTCTATTTCTAGTTTTTTGAGGAACCTCCATACTGTTTCCATAGTGGCTGCACCAATTTATATTCCCACCAACAGTGTACAAGGGTTCCCTTTTCTCAACATCCTCACCAACTTTGTTATTTGTAGACTTTTTGATGATAGTCATTCTAACAGGTGTGAGGTGATATCTCATTGTGATTTTGATTTGCATGTCTCTGATGATTAGCGATGTTGAGTATGTTTTCATGGGCCTGTTGGCCATCTGTATACCTTCTTTGGAAAAATGTTTATTCAGGTCCTCTGTACATTTTTAATCTGGTTGTTTGGGGTTTTTTTTATATTGAGTTGTATGAGCTGTTTATATATTTTGGATATTAACCCCTTATCAATCATATCATCTGCAAACATTTTCTCCCATTCATTAGGTTGTCTTTTTTATTTGTCCATGGTTTCCTTTGCTGTGCAAAAGCTTTTAAGTTTAATTAGGTCTCATTTGTTTATTTCTTAGTTTCCTTTGACTTAGGAGACAGGTCCCCCCCCCAAAAATATTGCTAAGATTTATATCAAAGAATGGTCTGCCTATGTTTTCTTCTAGGAGTTTTATGGTTTCCAGTCTTACATTTAAGTCTTTAATCCATTGAGTTTATTTTTGTATATCATGTGAGAAAATATATCTGAAGAAAATGAAACACTAATTTGAAAAGATACATGCATCCCAATATTCATAGCAGCATTATTTACAATAGCCAGGATACGGAAGCAACCTAAGTGTCCATCAACATATGAATGGATAAAGAAGATGTGGTGTATATATATATACAATGGAATATTACTCATCCATATAAAAGGATAAAATTCTGACATTTTGCAACAACGTGGATGGAACTAGAGGGTATTATGCTTAGTGAAATAAGTCAGACAGAGGAAGACAAATATGTTAAATTATCACTTATATGTGGTACCTAAAAAATAAAACAAATGAATTAATATAACAAAACAGAAACAGACTCACAGATATAGACAGTAAACTAGTGGTTACCAGTGGGGAGAGGGAAGTGGGGAGGGGCAGGATAGGGGTAGGAGAGTAAGAGGTATAAACTACTATGTATAAAATAAACAGGCTACAAGGATATATTGTACTGCACAAAAAAATACAGCCAATATTTTACAAGAATTTTAAATGTAGTAAAATATTGAAACTGATATAATATTGTAAATCAACTATATTTCAATTTAAAAAATAGAGGTCAAAAGCAACAAGGAAAAAATAAACTAAGACTTTAAAAAATAATATTTGTAAGGCAAACGAAAATGGAAATAGTGTTTTTAAAAAAGGCAAGAAATACAAGGAGACCAAAAATGTACTTCAGAGTTAGTAGGGCAGTAGAAGACAGTGCAGAATATCAAATGACTGGATTTGGCAAGCACTCCTAGAGTGCAGAAGAAAAGTGTCCAAAGACGAAAATTATGAGAGAGAAGAGTACAGATTAAAGAGGATAAAAGATAAATATCCATGAAAGGAATCATACACTTTACCAAAGATGAAAACAGAACAATCAGGAATGAAAAAAATACACTACTGAATAATAATTTCCTGAGCTGAAAAAAGATTTGCATCTTCTGAGTATTAGTGCTTATTGTGTTTTAGGAAAAGTTAATTAAAAAGGATTTGTACGCAAGTACATTCTGCAAAATTAAAGGAATAAAGAACATTTAAATTATAAGAATAAAGAAAATTTCATATACATTTAGAAAGAAAAAAATCTCAAAGGAGCAAAACTCAGGTTCCTTCCAAATTTCTTTTGTGAAACAGTAAAAGAATCCATAAATAACAGAATACCACCAAGGAAAAAGAAAAGGTATGAAACAGAAATTTCGTAACAAAATTGTTCTCAATGTATAAAGGCCAGGAAACAAATCATTCTCAAATATACCAGTGCCCTGAAAATATGCTCAGAAAAATATGTTTTTGTTTAAGTAAATACACAAACAAACACTTACCTCAAGACCAAGATGGGAATCAAATTCAAGGATAAAAGAATTTAGAAATCATGCTGTAAGAGTACCAGCAGT
Source organism: Balaenoptera ricei (assembly GCF_028023285.1). Lineage (NCBI taxonomy): Eukaryota > Metazoa > Chordata > Mammalia > Artiodactyla > Balaenopteridae > Balaenoptera > Balaenoptera ricei. Next base: position 33,032,930 of record NC_082643.1, read on the forward strand.
TCTTGCCATACCAGTATGCAGTTCTAGTAGGATCACTTGTGGTACATGGATGCTGTAGCTCTGATGTAAAGCTTGGTCCTCCCAGGCTTTACCTCATAGTTTCTTTTCTGCTATTCTACTTTCTCAGGAACCAAACAATTTGTTTCCTAGGGTATACACTTGAATTCACTCACAGTTCAAATGAAATGTTCTTTCACATGGAATCCTGCTCTATAACCAATAACCAATGTTGTTCTGTCACGCACTTACAATGGCTAAACACTTGGAACATGTACCTAGAGACTCAGTAAACAAGACAAGAATAACAAAGAACAATATAATGGCTATTTTCAGGTTCAGAGAACTTAAATAATGACTGTTCTCCTTTCAAAAGTTCAAACTGAATCACCTGAGTCATGGCATCACCCTTCACAGAGTTCCTCTTCATATCACAGGAACACCCTCTGAGTGTTCTTAGGGAGCTCTGTCATTTAACCAAGGGAAAAAATACACCTGGAAAATAGATTCTAGTAAATACACCAGAATTTAACAGTGAGTATCTCTGGGTGGTGGAATACCAATGGACTGTCATTTTTTGTGAGTGCTCTGTACTTTCCAAGTTTTCTGCAATTTATTACAACTAATTACAGTTTTAGGAAAAACATTTACAATAGGCCATAAAATTTTAGGTAAAAAGCAAAAATTATGTAAAAAAAAAAAAAAATGAACAAAAGCAAAGAGAAAAGGCAGGCCCAGTGCACTGTTTTATCCTCCACACAACTGCAATGCCTGGTACAGAATATGTGCTAACTGTTTAAAGCAAATGAATGTTAAAATGAATTGGATGGTGTGTTTTTTACAGATGACAATGATGTCATAGATCTCTAGGTAAAAAGAGACAGAGGTCTAGGGGAAAAGTGCATTTTGGGTGATAATTTAATGGGAGTGTTCTTAATGTCCCTGCCCCCCACAAATGGAAGCAACGATTAGTCTTTCTTTCCTCTCATATAACTCTAAATTTTTTTAAATTAATTATTTCAGGTTTATGATGAATTGCTGTTTGGACCATATGGATCTTACCTATTTTAGTCAAGGTTTTTGGTGCCCACACTCATACATGCTTGGTGAAAGTGAAAATTTGAAAAGACTTCTGGGAAAGTAATTTATCAGTAAGAGAAGTCTTTTAAAGCTCATATTTTTGATGTAATATCAATTTCTAGGAATCTTTCATAAGGAAATAATCTGGAATATGCCAAAAGATTTATTAACAAAGATGCTTATTACAGCATTATTTATAATAACTGTGCAGAAAAAGAGTTAGCATAACAAACTTGAGACTGCTATTCTTAGAAAAAGATGCTTGCAAGGTTGATCCTCAGCTGGCATCTAAGTACTTGGCAGGTAAACAGTTCCCTACCCACTGACGTAAAACTTTCCCTAAAAGATAAGGGTATCTCACTATGCCTAAACTGTGCAAAAAATATGGTTTATGCAGAATACCTGCTTTCCTTCTGGAAATCTGGAGTGCTGGTACATGCTAAGCAGAGGGCGCCTATGTAACCATGTCCCAGTAAAAACCTTGGGTGCTGAACCTCTAATGAGTTTCCCCAGTTACAACCCTTTACATGTGTCATGACCCATTGCTGGAGGAATCAAGTGTATCCATGTGACTCCACTGGAAGAGGACTCTTGGAAGCTGGCTCCTGGTTTCCTCTGGACTTCATCCCATGTGCCTTTTCCCTTGTTGATTCTGCTTTGTATCCTTTCACTATAATAAAACTTAGCTGTTGATAAGGCTATATACTGAGTCCCATGAGTCCTCCTAGCAAATCATTAAGCCTGGGGGTGGTCTTTGGGATCCCCAATACAATAATAAAATTGGAAATAAGGTAAACGTCCAGTAATGGGAGATTCGTTAAGAAAACTACAATATATACATACACTGGATTATTTTTCGGTAACAAAAATTTTGCCTATGAAGTTTTTTACATTATATAGAAAATTTAAAATATTATATACCTTATGCTTTTAATTATGAACCAAAAACTCCATAAACAAAAGGACTAAACAAAAATATGCCAAACTGCTAAAAGTGATAGCTTCTGGTTTGATCAAATTTTTGTCTGTATTCTTTTCTTTTGTTCCTAATAGGCTGAGTGCGAGGTTCATAAATTCTTCGTACCTGACTCACATTTTGAGGAAAGCTATCCTAATTGTGTTTTCCTCATATTTGCAGGTTATGCATGAGCTAGAATTATTGTGCAAATTCTGGAATGAGAATTAGAAATTCTGGAATGAAATTAGAAAATGAAAACAAGAATCTAATCCCCTATGAAAGATTGTTAATTTTTAGTTATTTCCCTCTGTCTTTGATGATTGGGTGGTCAGAAGACTGAAGTTCATTAATGTTTCATTATCTTTACTGAAAGCTCATTAAAGCAATACATTCAACAGAAGAAAAAAGACTCTGGTGGCAGAAACAAAAGGATAATCATAGTACAGCATTTTAGCCCTGCTTGTGTTTGTATGTTTATTCCAAATGTTTCACTCTATTCAACTCTCCTAGTCATAGCTAGTATCGAGAATAGATTGTCACCTTGCATATGTATGGTCATATATAGACCATATATGATTAGTGAAAACTTAAAACTCAATTGCAGGCAGAAAACTGTAGAAAATAAAATTAGAGGTTTGTGTAAGTACAAAGTGATTCACAAAGCCCAAGTCTATAAAGCTACAGTAAGTATCATACATAAATATAACAAACAAGATTAGTGAAATAAGCTAACAACAAGGACTTTCCATTGTTATGATCAACATTTACAATTTGGTTTTTGTTTTTTAAGCTTTTTGGCCATACCCATGGCATGTGGGATCTCAGTTCCCCCCCACCAGGGATTGAACCGGCGCCCTCTGCATTGGAAGTGCAGAGTCTTAACCACTGGTCTGCCGGGGAAGTCCCTACAATTTGGTTTTAAGGACTAGTCAGTTTCAACCTGTCCTTTTCAGTCCTTTAAACCATTATCAGAAAGGAGGCAAAGATAAAACATAAATCAATGTTTCTACTTGTTATAACTACAAGTAAAAGTTTAAATTCTGAGTGGATGATGAAAATTCTGAATATTAATGTGTTAAATGTTATCTATGAAGCTCAGTAGCCATGTGGACCCTGTTTCCATTATTACTAATAAATGAAAATTGACTGTACTAATCAAATATTTCACAGATGCTCTGTCTTCTTACTACTACACATCAAAAGATCAAATTCAACAAAATTTGGTTCTTTCAAGAAACATAATATATATCATTTTAGCATCAACTTTAAGAATAATTGAGGACAAAATTAGGTTCATTTCTTAGTGGTTTTACTAACCGCTATGTCCATATATGAATTTTTCCTCTAGTTTAAGTGCTCTACTTGCCTTAACCCAAAAGAGTATTGAAGTCCACCTCCACTCATTTGCTTATGCCATGGTGCCCACTCGTGAAGGTTAATTTTCATGTGTCAACTTGTCTAGGACACAGTACCTGGATACTTAGTCAGAAATATCTGGATGCTTCTGTGAAGGTATTTTTAGATGAGATTAACATTTAAATCTGCTCTGAGTAAAGCAGATTGCTCTCTATAAGGTGGGTGGGCCTCATCCAATCAGTTGAAGGCCTTCAGAAGAGAGAATTCTGCCAGCAAACTGCCTTCAGACTTGAGATGCAACATCAGCTTTTCCCTGGGTCTCCAGCCTCCCAGCCCATACTGCAGATTTTAGACTTGCTAGCCTCTGCAATTGCATAAACTAATTCCTTAAAATAAATATCTCCATATATGAGGGGGAGAGGTGGAGGAGAGATTTATTTTATAAAATCACATATGCAGAAAGAGAGAGAAATCTATCTATCCATCTATCTATCCATCTATCTATCTATCCCTCTATCTGTCTATCTAGACCTCTATGTTAATATATTGATCAATAGACATCTATATCTGTATCTATATCTATAGAGAGATATCCTGCTGGTCTGTTCCTCTCAAGAACCCTGGCCACTATTCCTAACCAGTCTCCACCTTCCCAAAGCACACCCAACTTTCAAGGCCAAGTTGTAATTCCATCATCTTTTTCTCTTCACTCATAAAAGCATATTGGAGTTCAAAGAAATGCAACTGGCATGATTACAACAATAATCCTAAATCCACTCTAATTATTAAAAGTTAAATAATTTTCAAAGTTTTGTCTTTCCAGTATTAAGAAAAAATGTGCCTTGCAATCACCTCCTGATATGATACACCAAAGTGAATGGTCATGGAGGCTGAGAGCCACTCATCCCCATCACTGGGACAGAACACAACTTGTATTGTGGGTTACCTTTTGTGTTATAACTCAGCCACAATGCTATAAATTCTTTATAAGACATGGCTGAGGTCTAAAATTTTTTTGTACTCATTATATATCTAGCACAGCATTTTCTATGGTCAGTTTTTAAAACATTAAAAAAGAAAACTTTAATCAATTTCAGTGCCTTCAAAATTCAGATGACATCTTTACTTCTATATAGATACTTATACCAAGTGTCTTTATTCCTGTAAAAGATGGAAGCAAAAATGATATAACAACTCCGTCTTTACTTGAATGAAGTTTTATCAAAATATGATGAAAAATGTGGAATTTGAACAATTACTAGTTATTAGTTGATATTAATAACTTATTAATTTTTAGATGAGATCATGATATTTTGGTGTGCTTTAAAAAAAGATTCCTTATATTTTATAATAAAATTGAAAAATACTTATGGATGGATAGCAAGGAATTTGCTTCAAATAATCCAAACCAAGAAGGGAACTGAGTGAGTGCATGGATGAAACAGCACTGACCATGAGTTCATAATTATTGGAGCCAGGTGATGGATACATATGGATTTGGTATCCTACTCTCTTTATTTTTGTATATATTTAGTTATTCTATAATAAAATGGCTTTCTATCTGTTTATTCTAAAATATATAAATTTTCTAATGCCAAGGAAAGTTTGAATTAAATAGCTGATCATCAGGAAAAGAGAGCAGACCACAGAGCAAAACATAAATAACATACTTTTCTATCTGGCAAAATCTGGTTTAGAAAAGGGGGAATTGAACTGAACAATAAGGTGTAAGGAAGCTCAGCTAAGCAAAATCCCCAAGTCCTCACATGGTGGCTTTGTTAACAATATTCTAAAATCCTGGGTCAGAACCTCCCTCAGGTAGAGCAGAGCATCAAAAATTTGTTTACTGTCTAACTTCTCCACTAGAATAAGTACTACAAGCTCAGTAGCTTTTGTCATGTTCACCAGTGCCTCTCCAGCAATGAGCAAAGCACACATAGTAAGTACTCAATAAATATTTGTCAGTTATTCCTCAATATAAAATATGCTCTCTCCTGATTACCATCAAAAGACCATAAATTATTAATTATAGGTATTAAATTATTAACATAAAAATTCACATCAAGAGGCTTCCCTGGTGGTGCAGTGGTTAAGAATCTGCCTGCCAATGCAGGGGACACAGGTTTGAGCCCTTGTCCAGGAAGATCCCATATGCTGCGGAACAACTAAGCCAGTGCGCCACAACTACTGAGCCTGCACTCTAGAGCCTGTGAGCTGCAACTACTGAAGCCCACACACCTAGAGCCCATGCTCCGCAACAAAAGAAGCCACCACAAGGAGAAGCCCATGCACCGCAACAAAGAGTAGCCCCTGCTTGCCACAACTATAGAAAGCCCACATGCAGCAACGAAGACCCAACAAAGCCAAAAATAAATAAAATTTATAAAAATAAATTCACATCAAAGATTTAAGTTTTATTTATGTATGCTTCTTCCAGAAAATTATTTATCAGTAACTTACATCTGTTTAGTGTATTAAAAATAACCTCTACATACACCATCTCATTTTAGCCTTATATCCATCAATATATGAAAAGCATAATATATCATGGACAATTAGGTGTTGCCCAAGAATATAAAGTTGGTTTTATATGTGAAAATTAATCGGTGCAATTCACTATAGTAATACACTGAGAGAAAAATCAAATAATATTTAAGTACATGCATAAAAAAATCTTCCAAAATTCAACAAGCATTTATGAATAAAAACATTGTTCTACAGCAAACTACCAAAAATGGAAACTTCAAAATCCTGACAATAGGAACCTACAAAAAACTGTAGCTAATATAATACATGATGGTGAGATATTGAATGCCTTCTGCCTAAGATTTGAAACAAGACAGGATATCTGTAATCAGCATTATGCTAGAATTCTTAACCAGTGCAATAAAACAAGACAGAGAGATAAAAAAGACATACATTTTGGAAAGAAAAAAGTAAAACTATCTTTATTCAGAATGACATGACTGTGTATGTAGTAAATTCTAATGAATCAGAAAGAAAACAATGAATTTTAGTAATGTTGCAAAGTACAAAGTCAATTAAAAGATCAATTGTATTCTATATAGTACCATAAACAATTAGAAAAAGGAGTTAAAAATCAGTATCATTTGCAAGAGCTTCAAAAATCAAAGCATTAAGGATAAATTTAACAAATAGCATATAAATATAAATATAAAATGTATATTTTACAAAAATAAAATATTGCTGAGAGATTAAAGAAGACTTAAACAAATGAAGAGTTATACTACATTCATGGATTGAAGACTTAACGTTAAGACTGTTGTTCTATATCCCTCAATTGATACATAGATTCAAAGCAATGTCAATTATAATCACAGCCATCTTTTTTTCTGGAAATTGACAAAATAACTTAAAATTTTATTTGGAAAGGCAAAGGAACAAAAATAGTAAAAACAATCTTGAAAAGGAAAAAAATCTGGAGGATATACACCACTTGACATCAAGATTTACTATAAAGCTACAGAAATAAGATAATGAGGTAGTGAAACAGTAAATAGACCTCAAATAGATGTGTACAATCAAAAATTTTGACAAAGGCACAAAAGCAATTCAATGGAGAAAGAAACCTCTTCAACAAATGATACTACCTTAAACTATACACAAAAATTAATTTGAAATGGATCATAGGTCCAAACATAAAAGCTAAAACAACAAAACTGCTAGGAAAAAAATATAGGTCTTCACAACCTTTAGATCAACAAAGTAATTTTAAAGAAGACGCAGAAAGCACAAGTCACAAAGGAAAAAAATGAAAAAACTGGACTTCATCAAAAATAAAACCTTTTGCTAATAAGAAAATGCAAGAAAAAAAAGGCAAGCTACTGAGAGTAAATATTCATAACACATGTGAGTAAATATTCATAACACATGACAAAGGACCTAAAACCCAGAATATATATAGACTCTTGCAATTCAATAACAAAAAGACAAATGACTCTATTTTTAAAATGGGCAAAAGACAGAGCCGCTTCACAAAAGGAGATCTACAAATGTAAAACATGCATGTGAGAAAGTGCTCAGCATCATCAGTCATCAGGCAGAGGAATGCAAATTGAAACCCCAATGAGCTACTCCCACTGAAATGGCTAAAATGAAAGAGACTGACAACAACAAATGTCGGAGAATGTGGAGCAACTGGAAGGCCAATGGAAATGCAAAGTTTCCACCACTTTAGAAAACTTTCTCATTTCTAAAATAGTTAAACATACATGTAAACATACATCATTTCTCATTTCTCATTTCTAAAATAGTTAAAACATACATCTACTCTGTGATCCATTAATTCTGTATACAGGTGTTAATCCAAGAAAAATAAAAACACATGTCCACACAAATACTTGTATACAAATATTAATGGAAGCTTTACTTACAACAGCTAAAAACCAGAAACAATTCAGATGTCCATTAACAGGAGAACGGATAGATACATGTGGTATTGTCAAACAGTTGACTACTACTCAGCAATAAAAAAGAATGAACTACTGATACATGCAGCAACATGGATAAATCTCAAAAACATTATGTTAAATGAAAGAAGTCAGACAAGAAAATATACATAGTATATGACTTCATTTATATGAAATTCCTAAATTTCCAAAACTAAACAATGACACTAGGAATCAGATCAGTGTTTACTTCTAGAGGCGGAGAGTGGGGCAGGGGTAGACTGACTGAGAAGTGGCAGACGGGAACTTTCTGAAGTGATAGAAATGTTGTGTCTTGATATCTGTTCCTCAAAACTGACTGAATGGTACATTTGAGATATGACCATTTCACTACTGTAAATTATATTTAAGTAAAAAAATAAAGACAAGTTAAACACTCTACGTATCTTCTAGTAGTATCTTCACATGAGCAATTTATATTATTCTTGTTATGGTGCCAAATCAAATTTGAGTTATAGTCCTAAAAGGTTAAAAGCTCCTCCCATATATCTTAAAGGTACTTTCTAATTTGAAGTTCATCTTGAGAATAAATAATTCACAAAACAAATTAGAGTATTTCAAAATCTAAATAGCCAAGTCGTTTTCCTGGGACTAAGCTCTTATTTTTCTCACTGGGAAATGAACTAAATTCAAAAATAATTTTCTATATGTTGCACTGAGGTGGTTTTCTGTTGAGAATAAGAATTCCTGTGGATATTTTAAATTCATTAGTATGAGACTTTTTTAACTTTAGACCTTCTGCAATGTTATTTTGTGATTCAAGTATTAATACTCCATTCTAAAAATAGTAATCAAAGTTTAGTACTTCACAATTTACAGTAAACTTCTACGAAAACAATCTCATCTGATTCTTATATCCACCACGAGAAATAGATAAAGAGGGATTTCCCTCACTCATTATAAATAAGATAAAACTCTGGTTTTTTTCTTCTTTTACTCTTCTTATCATGCATGAAATTCCTGTGAGTTTGTTTGTTTAACTGTTTTCCTGTTAAATTCTAACCACATTTTTCTATCTCTATACATCTCCATTTAAAGCTTTTTCCTTAGTTAAGATCCTCACTTTTCCTAAATAAATTATCCTTTTTATCCAACTTTTTTTTCATTTTGAGGCCTATCTTGGGATACAAAAGCAATTTTAATGGAGCCAAGAATACAGTAAAAGTTTTTTAACAACCTTGAGAAAATATTTGTTCTCACTTTCATTGATTATTAAAAACCTAACTCTGACAAAAACAAAACAATACAAAAAGAAAAAAGAATTATAACTATAAAGAATAATATAAAATGACTCTAATTTTATTTATCTATTTTACTTATTAATTTCCTCTGTAACAATTTACTTATTCTAATGAAAACTGTTTTCAAAAGACCCATCATATTAGAATCACACACAAAATTCTATTTTCAATCATGTATTATTTCAGAAACACTAAAAATTGAAAAATATTGTGAATACTATTTTAAAAATTCATGTTCTACAGATTAATTGTGGAAAAACACTTTCACTCACATACAATTAGATGAAAATGATTAGGGGCAATTAAGATCATGAAAAACATAAGATTTCTTTCTAAAAGTCTGTTTTCCTTTCTTGTAAAGTGATAAATAAATTATATCCTTTTTTAAAACACAATAAGAGAAAATGCATCAGTCATTTAAATATTTTTCAATACATTCCCAAACCAAGTTTTGCCCCACAGAGGAATTTAAGTCAAAAATTAGAAACCCAGAAAAAGAAAATTTTCTAACATTCTATTTTCCTTATTTCCATGTTTTAGCCTTCTATTCCTTAAGTCAGATAAGCTTGCAAAATATACTATGACATACATGTAATTTACTATGGTCATGAATCATTAATTCTAATTTTTAAAACTTATACCAGAGAAAACTACCTTAGGTGTAAGAAAGGGATTGTAAATCTAGTTGGAAAATTGCCTTTAAAAGGGTTGGGGGGTCAGGTTAAAAGAATAAGATCTTGCTTTTTGTATTCTAAAAATTAATTCAAAATTCACTGTAAGTAAATGGACCAACATTAAGATTTTGGTTGTTTATGGACAAAGTCAAATTCACAGTGTGTATATTCAAGAAGAAATATTCCAAACAGACAATAAGAGAGAGAAAAACAAAAACAAAAACAAAACACTTTCAGAAAATGCTCTCACAGAGATTTCCTTTATGGAACTGATGGTACAAGTCATTACTATGACATTTAATAAATGGCACTTTTTTTTTTTTTTTTAAAGTTTTTTTTCTTTTTTTTTTTTTTTTTTAATTATTATTTATTTATTTATTTTTGGCTGTGTTGGGTCTTCGTTTCTGTGCGAGGGCTTCCTCTAGCTGCGGCAAGTGGGGGCCACTCTTCATCGCGGTGCGCAGGCCTCACTATCGTGGCCTTTCGTTGCGGAGCACAGGCTCCAGACGCGCAGGCTCAGTAGTTGTGGCTCACGGGCCTAGTTGCACTGCGGCATGTGGGATCTTCCCAGACCAGGGCTCGAACCCGTGTTCCCTGCATTAGCAGGCAGATTCTCAACCACTGCGCCACCGGGGAAGCCCCAAATGGCACTTTTTGACTTAAGTCAAAACCATCTTGGCTTTTGTTTGTTTGTAAGCAATAGAATTGTAGCATATTTTGCCAGCATAGTTTCAAAACCTCATGTTTAAAAGATCCATATGCATGAAATGCTTGAAAGAAACATCCCTTATATACACTGTATTTCCCAGTGGACACAGTGTAGCACAAACTGATAAAAATGAAGGGTCATAAAAACAGGAAATCCATTTTCATACCCATTGGCATGTAATTAAATAGATGCTTTGAATACTTGCTATAAATTAGTTCCAACTTAAAAGCAATTAAATATTTTACCTTTTGCAAAGCATTCAGGAATGACTAAAAGTATTCTTTTCCCCCTTTAGCAAAGAAGGGATATTCTGCGATCTCAACAGTTACTGCCTTCATCTGTCTAAACTATAAACCCATCTCATGGACTGCACAAGAAAATTTGGAGCTCCTTCAAAGCTCAATCATCCAAATACAACAGAGATTCTCATTGGTTTAAAGTACATTTTAGAACACAAGAATATCGTTCCAGGATGTTAAATTTGAAGAATGACTGACTTCGGTTTCCCTGTGGGTTAGGACACAGTAACGAATAGTTCTCCTCAGACTTAGGATAGATTCAAAAATATATTGAGGGACACAAACATGTCTCCCAGTCCATAAAATTTGTATCACCCTTTGCCTTATGTATTAGAGAAAACATATCAAGTTTTTTCTTAATTAGGAATAATAAATGTGGTGGTCACCTAGCAGAACTCACGCATAACATAGTATCTGCTCTAGAGGGGTGTATGTTCTAAGACGTATATATCCAATAAGAATCAGTAGCCTATAGATAAGTGCTTACTTTTTTTTCTTACTTTTTTAAACTTTTTTTCTTTCTTTTAAACTTTTTTTCAAATCAAAACTGTTATTTACCACAGTTACACTCTATCAGGCAAGCAATACTTACTAAACATAGAAAGATAACATAGCATGGTTTTCATCAGGACCAAACTAATTGTTACACCTAGTATTTTAGTTCAATACATGGTATTGTCATCTGGAACCTCGGCAGATATTTATCTCATATTTACTCGATGCAGCTAAACAATGGATGCTTACTGTGTGCCAGGCATGTTGAGAACACAAGATGAACAAGACAGCCCCAAGCTTTGAGAAATACACAGTCTAGTAGGGAAAAATAAACAGAGGCAACTCACCACCACTTTGTACGAAGTATTTAGTAGATTTATCTGTGGAGGCTCACTCAGAAACAAAGCAACTCTAGGGGCAGCTTCACTGGTAAGGGGACCCTCAAGGATGATAAGTGGGTCTAACGTGGAGTAGAAGAGTTTTTGTCCCTCAGAGGAATTAGGGCTCTGAGCCCTACATTCTCAGGACACTCAAATCCTCTTTGGAGATCCCTGAGACTTAAGTCCAGAGAATTGTTTAGGCAGACGGTAGAGTGTAGGTGAGAGAACCCAGCCAAACTCCAGAAGTTGCCCACAATACCCTGCAAGGCTGCTCAGGCAGAACAAGACTGGGCTGTCAGGAGTCTCTCAAGAAACCTAACAAATTGTTTAACACTGTGCCATTGTCCTAGTTGTTTTAACTAGAAACTCCAAATAAATCTCTCCAGGGGTTTAGCTCTTCAATTCTGGCTTTAAACCCCAATTTAAAGACTCTGCCTTCTTCATAATTTTATAACACATGACGAGATCTTCAGAACCTATCCTTTGTCCCTAATGGCCTCTGCAGTGTAAAGTAGTCTAGATGCATGGTGACCAACCATCCCATTTTGCCCAAGACTGCCTCTACTTTAGTACTGAAAGTCTCAGATCCTGGGAACCTCCTCAGTCCAGGGCAAACTGAGCCAGTTGGTCACCCTAAGATGTCCCACTCCCAAGCCTCTAGCAGAATAGGTGCTCAGCCTTGCTTTTCCTGGTAAAGTTGATCTTTTAAAAATCTACTGTTGTAAAAGTGTAACATACATAGAGGAAAGTACACTAAATGTTATATGCACAGTTTTTAACAAAGAGTGGAGCACTTAGTACCAGAAACAATATATTTGCCCCACCCCAGAATGCTTCCTTCCCAATCAAAGTACTTTCCCTCTCCCAAGACCTAACTACTTCCCTGACTTTTCTTTTAAACATTTTTGTCTTTTTTTATAAATGTACCAATAGTATTAAACTATAACGCTTAGTTTTACCTTTTTATTTGAACTTGATCTACCAAAATACTTCTGTGTTTTGCTTTTAGTGCTCAACATCATGTTTATAAAATTCATCCATGTTGCTGCATGTAGATACAGGTTGTCCGCTCTCTTGCAATATACTCTTCCCTTGGATTTACCGTGATTTATTCATCATTGTGCTGTTGATGACATTTGAATTGTTTCCAGCTTGGGGTTATTACAGACCATGCTGCTATGAACATTCTTTTTTATTTTTTTAATATTTATTTATTTATTTATTTGGCTGTGCTGGGTCTTAGCGCGGCATGTGGGATCTTTAGTTGTGGCATGCGGGCTCTTAGTTGCAGCATGCGGGATCTAGTTCCCTGATGAGGGATGGAACCCAGGCCCCCTGCATTGGGAGCATGGGGTCTTAACCGCTGGGCCACCAGGGAAGTCCCTGAACATTCTTGTATATGCCTCCTAATTTATGTGTATCAGAGGTTCTCTAATGCAAGTCTATGGATTAGCAGAATCCTCATCATCTGGGAACCTGACAGAAATGCAGATGCTCAGGTCCCAACCCAGACCTACTAAATCAGAATATTCATCTTACCAAGATTCATTTGCACATTAAAGTCTGTGTGGAAACTATGCAGTACAGGGTGAGAGGCACTGCTCTAGAGTGAGCTAAGGAGTGGAATCACTGCCATTAAGCTTTACTTGACACCAGTAAGGGTATGAGCATCCCCAGCCTTCAGCATCCTCACCAACACTTTGTACTCTTAGTCTTTTAGATCTATAACCATCTGGTGGGTGTGGTCTGGAATCGCCTAGATTTCCTTTACGTATACCTAATCACCAACAAGGATGAGCATCTTTGTATAAGTTCATAAGGAATTTGGATTTTAAAGTCCCTTTCCAGTCTTTTGTCCAGTTTTCGGCAGGTTGTTTCTCATTTTTGCCCTAGTTTGAAGAAATCTGTTACGTACACTAGGTTTTAGAGAACTGTTGGTGATATATATATTGTAATGTTTTTCTCCCACTCTGTGACTTGTCTTATTACTCTTTTTGGTACATTTGATGAATAGAAGTTCTTAATTTTGATATAGGTAAGTGAATCAGTTCTTTCATTTACATTTGGCAATACTGTGTCTTGTTTAAGAAATCCTTTCCTACTCCAAGACCTTGGATATATTTCACTATATTGTCTTATAAAGTTAAAAGATTAACATTTTTATTAAAATGTAATTCATGCAGAAAATTGAACATGAGAATTCAGTTTAGTAGTTTAGTAACTTTTCACAAACATCCTTGTTAACTATGACTAGATTAAGAACCAGAACATTTCTAGCATTCAGAAGCCCCCCTAATATTCCCCTTTAGTCACTACTCCCCAAGAGTGAGGGGATGTGAAATAGTTGTCTAGTTGTGCTTTTTTCTATAAGGATATTTCTTCTAGTACAATGTAGCGAAAAATCCCTTTTTTTCCCCATGCATATGTAGTGCCACCTCTTTGGTATATCATATATTTTTATATAGGGTATAGATCCCTTGGCAAACTCACAGCCCCAGCTTGGCCTGGTGATCACTCTCTGACAGCCCTAGAAATAGAGACATCACACTCCAGACCTCCTGCCCGCACTGGCTCTCCCACTCCCTCTGCTCATCTATCCTCTCCCAAAGTGGACACCAGGCCGGCCAGGCCTCTCACCCACAGCAGCATGCCCGCTTCCCCTGCATGCCTGTGTGTCTGTCCTTAACTGAGGCTCGCATGCAACTCAGAAGGCTGCTTCCTGCTCACCCAGTAACTGTAGACCAGCTAAGGCCCAGCCACACAGGGAACTTCTCTGCCTGCAACAGGCTGCAACTACACCTTCTCCAGTCTTGGGGAGGGAGGCCCCTTCCAAATTCTTCCATCTCTGCATACTCTCCTTCAGCCTTAAAATACCCTATAGAATTCACTGACATCTCTTTTACCATGTCTTAATAACTCTTTATATTAAATTTCCCCAGTTTAAATCACTATGTAGTATATGTCTCCTGATTGGACTTAGAATAAAATAAATCCTTTATATTTCTGAAATATAAATTTTTAACATCCTCTGAAATATAATATTAATTTATTCCTTGAATCCTTGATAGACTTTACCAGCAGAATCATTTGCCCTGGTAATTTGGGGAAAATATTTTTCACAAAGATGTACTTTCTTTAATAATTGCAAAAGTCTTCAGGTTTTCTATTGTTTTGTTAAGTTAGTTAGGGTAGTATATATTTTTCCAGAAGCCTTGTTATTGTGTATAAGTTCTCAATATTCCCTTTCTTTTTTCTGTTAAGTCTATTTCTATAGTGATATCACCTTTTATATTCTTAATATTGATAAAAGGATAAAAATATATATACTATGTATACAGAAGTCAAAAGAAAGCTGAAAAACCTTTTACTTCAACTTTTCTATAGTCTATATTTTAAATTATAGTCTATATTTTAAATATATTTTAAAGTCTATATTTATATTTAAATTTAAAATCAACATATAGTTGATTTTTTTCCCCCTATACTCTGAAATTCTTTGACTTTTAACTGGAGTATTTTGTTCATTTTTGTTCAATGTATATGATAATAATTATAGATGAATATAAACAATAGTAATTTTTTACTTGTATCTACCTTCTAATTTTCATTTTCTATTTTACCACGTTCCTTTCCTCCCTCTTCTTGCCCTCATTTGTGTTATGTACTATGCTTAATGCTACTTTTAACTACTAGTTTAAAAGTTACACAATTATGAAAGTGATATTCTAGATATTAAAAAGTGAATACTTAACAAAAACTCTTCAGATATTGCCTCTGCCATATCCCTTAGATGGGGTATCCTCTCCCTCTTGGACTCTGATCATAGGGATATTAGATCTCTTCATAGTATTTTCATAGTATCATTCTTGCCTTCTCTTCTGCATTTTGCAACTTGTCTTTCTATGTTGCATTCTGGATAATTTCTTCTAACCTTACTATCATTTCACCGGTTATCTCTTCTGCTGTATCCAATATGCTACCAAGTATGCCAATATAGTTATTGCGCTTTTATTTTCTAGAAGTTCTGTTGTTTTAATTTCAAATTTATGTCACTTTTTATAATTTCCTATTCTCTACAGATATTTTCAACTTCTCTTATTTCTTTAAACACACCAAGTATAGTTGTTCTAATATTTGACTCTGATCATTCCAATATGTGAATCTGAATAAGCCTGTTACTATTGTGTATTTTTTTAGCTGGTTTTTGTACCTTTTGCATTGTTTCTTTATGTGCTTAGATATTATAGACTCCTTGATCTTCATTGCCCTTAAAAATTAATTTAAGCTCCTTTCATTCAAGAGGGTTTACATTTCCTTCTGTTGGCAGCCTGGGGGCATTACCAGTTGGAAATCGTCTTAACCTAAGTTATAACTTGAGGCTCCCTGACTAAGCTAGGCTATGCATACACAAGGTACAAACCCATGCAAGACTCTGTGAGTGGTCACAACTCCTCAAGGAATGTTTCTTTTTTCACATTTTTAAAAAGTTTTTGCTTTGGTTGGAGAAGAAATGGGATACATCCTAGATTGCTCTTACTGGCTTGATGTAGGGAGGTTCTTTTATAAAAGTCTCCAACATGGACAGGCCCTGAACCTTGACTCTGTCCTCCTTACCTACACGCTTCCTCTTCCCAGGTGTGCAGTATCACAATGCTTTCATGGCATAAACAAGTTTCCCACTTGAATATTCTGCTTCTCACTCTGGTTAATAGGTGGTCAATCAAAAATTGACCAGTAGAGTTCTCCACTGTCTTTTTAGTTCTTCAGTGATTTTTAAGATAATTTTAAAACATAATTTATTTAAAAAAATTTTTTATTTCAAAATGGATCATTTACCCAAATAACATTTCTCTCCATTAACTGAAATAAATACCTCGTTAGAATTATCAAATTATTAAAGTCAGAATTTAATAGATTTTGTTACTCACAAACTAAAACAAGATACTATTCCAATATCCACAGTTCCTTGGCTACATAACACTTTTTTTATAGTTTTATATAAGTATTTAACTGTCCATAAGTAGATAACTAAGCAATGTTGGCCTATATTTCTATCTCCTGAAATAATAATCACTGGCAGGTCTCCAAACACCTTTTTCCCAACTTAACAAAGACACAAATTTAAACACAGTATTAAAATAAGGAAATCAATATGTCTCGATGGTTCAATATAGCTGTTATAAAAAGCACAATGTGTTTTTAGGAATACTTTAGATTTGTTTCACAAAAATATTACTTATCTGTTAAAAAATAAATTGTGAGTTACAACAATCAGCTAATCCATTCTCTACCAAAAGATACTACACCATATGTTATGGGTTAAATTGTGTCCTCCAAAAAGAAATGTTGAAGTCCTAAACACCAATACCTCAGAATGTCATCTTTTTCGAAATAGGGTCATTGCAGACATGATTAGTTAAATTAAGATGATGTCATACTGGAGTAGAGTGGGCCCTTAAATCCAGTATGACTCATGTCCTTATGAGAAGAGGAGAGACACACAGACCTAGTAGAAGAGAGCTATGTGAAGTCAGCAGCAGAGATTGGAGTCATGCTGCCACAAGCCAAGGAATGCCTGGAACTATCAGAAGCTGAAACAGACAAGAAAGGGTCCTCCCCAGAGGCTTCAGAGGGAGCATGGCCCTGCCAACACTTTGGGTTTGAACTTGTAGCCTCCAGAACTGTGAGAGAATAAATTTCTGTTGTTTTAAACCACTCAGTTCATGGTAGTTTGTTATGGCAGTCCTAACAAATTAATACACCCTATTAAAATGTTATGTTTAATTTTACACCTTATCGGTAACTTCTGAAGAAATTATAAGACTATCATTTAACATAAAAGTACAGATAGGTAATAATAAGAGCTTTGTGTTGAACATTAATGTATGAACTGCAGATCTTTCAGGGAGGCTTGCTTCTTGGCATTTGCTTTAGTTACTCAAAATATTATCATGCCTTTTCATTTGTAAATTTTGGGTTAAAAATATAGTCTTTGCCCCTTCTTCTCTTAGAGATAGTCCAAAAATAATAATAAAAATGAAAAAATCAGAAAAGCAAATTCCTGAGATGAAATGAGAAGACATCCACAACTCGGAAGCACATTATCCGAGAAAGAGCTTCCAAATATACATGAAAGTTAAACGAGAGTGGAAGAAAGGGCGGTTAAAGATGCCCATGGTTGCAGATCTCAGACAATGCAGAGAATAGCTCGCTACAACAAGTAGCCACAACCCGAGGAGCAAATCCCTTCAGAAAAACGGAACTGAGGTGCTTATTCTGACAGCAGAAGCACCGTGGACCACGTTCTTACAAGGTCTCAAGAAGTCAGGAAAGGGGGCTGAATGAGGAATCACACAGGGATGAGGCATGTTTTCAGGACTCAACCTCCTTGTTGTGGGGGTAACAAGAGACAGTCAGCAATGTGAGCTGTCCCTCAGAGTGGGCACAGAATGGCTGAGCGGAAAGTAGAGGCTAAAGGAACTCATGTACAAACAGGGACCTGTGTCATTGGTGGTATCTCCCATTAACCTGGAAAACTGCTCTGACCCCTGACATACACAAACCTCCAAAACCCCTACAAGTGGCTGGTACAGGAAGAACTCACCACAATGTGAGTAATGAAAAAAAAAAAAGGGACTAGCATAAAAGGTATATAAAAAATACTGCAGAAACAAATAAAATGGAAAAGATGCTAAAAAATATGATGGATAAATACCACAAGAAAAATGTTTCCAGAGGGAACAAAAGGGATGAAAAATATTGCCACAAACAATATAAACATTTTGACCAAACATATTGCCTAAGGTTTTCGGAGGGAGAAAAAGGTAATTGTTTCTATTAAATAACTACCCCCACTGCAAAGGAATGTAAAAGCTGAAGAAAGATATGGTCAGACAATAGAAATAACCATGTGAGCTGATGGAAAGAAATAAAATCATTTGCAGAAATGAAGACCTATGTCCTCAGGGGCATTATACTAAGTGAAATAAGTCAGACAGAGAAGGAGAAATACTGTATGATGTCTCTTATATGTGGAATCTATGAATACATATATGTTTATGTATATATATGCTAAGCTCACAGATATGGAGAATAGATTTGTGGCTGCCAGAGGCAGGTGATGGAGGGTGGAAGAAATGGGTGAACTGTTTTTGTTTTTTGTTTAGGTAAATTGAATTTTTTAAAAAAGAGAAATGAAGACTGACTATGGAACACTGAAAACAGGATTGATAGAAGAGAACAACGTGAAAAACAATAAAGAAAGACTTTAAAAGAATTACAAGAAAATGATACACATAGGGAATAGGCAAAGGAAGAAAAAAGAACAAAATAATAGAATAAAAATATATTGAGGACATAGCTTCAGGAGCAATTACCAAAATAAAATAAAATTAGGATCTTCAAATTGAAGGACATACTTTATATCAGGAAAAAAAACTGTCTCAGTTTGATGCTTATCAAAACATATCTCAGAAACATTATTAGAATGCAGAATTAAAGAATCTTTTGAATAGCCAGGCCAAAAGAACAATACACCTATGAGAAGCAAAGCCCCAAGCTAAAAGACAGTGGAGAAATGTCTACAAATTACTCAAGAAAAATGAGTGTGACATAAGATTTTTATCCTAGCCTAGATGACACAACTAATAAATAACTAACTGAAATTTTAAGAGGGAAAAGAAGTTGGTAAATGATGTGAGTAGCCGATTTCAACATCATTTATAGTCAAGGGGGAAAAGTATCATTTGGAATTAGTAAACTGCATGATCAAAAAGAGGTATATTTAAAGTATAAGGTATAGAGTAAGAGAAAAACACGTATCTAACAAAATCTGGTGGTGGGTTAAAGAGAAAGGAGGGAAGAATAAATAGATACATACAAATTCTATTATTGTTCATGGGAGGGAGTCATAGTTATGTATAAAGAAAATATGTCTTCTACTTATGAAATATTAACTGCTATGGGAATTGACCTCCTGTCACAAACAACTAGAAAATTAGGCAAAAGATTTATTATAAATATATGGTAATTAGGAGAGTGTAGTAGTACTCTTCCAAGGCTAGACAAACAGATTGATGGAACAGAAAAAGAGCACAGAAACATACCTATGCATACGTGGACATTTATATGGCAGAGGTGGCCCTGAGGACCACTAGGTAATGAAGGGATTTCTCAGTAAACATTTCTAGGACAATTGAGGGTCTCTATGACAGGGGAGTGGGGAAGAATGAGGAGGGAATAAAACTCGATCCTTCTCTCACACCTTGCGTAAAAATCACCTCCAATATGCTTAAAAACCTAAATATATACATAAAAGCAATAAATAATTTAGAAGATAATAATGGACACTAATTCAATGATCCTTAGGTAGCAAAGAATTTCACATTTTAAAGACAAGATACAAAAAGAAAGAGTCATAATGGAAACATTGATAATTTTCAATTTCTACTTATCAAGATATATCATAAAAGAGTATATAAAGACAAACCATGTAAAGCAGAAACTAACACACCATCGTAAAGCAATTATACTCCAATAAAGATGTTAAAAAAAAAAAGGACAAACCATGGAGCTGGAGAAATTTTTTCAACACATGCAATTGACAAAGTTGCAGTTTATAAAATTTTACAGAGAGTTTTTACTACTTAATAAGAAAGACACTCAAAAGAAAATTGGAAAAGAAGCAACTAAACAAGATTTTTTAAAAGAGGAAATCCACATGGCCAAGAAGCATATGTTAAGAATGCTCAATCTCATAAAAAATCAGAGAAATGCAAATTAAAGTAAACAATTTTTAAAACACTGAATCCCAACTGATTGGCACAAATTTAGGTGTTTAACAATTCTAAGACCTGAAGAGGTTGAGAAACAATGGGAATATTCATTCTTTGCAAGTGTAAGTGTGAATTAGTACTAATCTTGTAATATAGTTTGACATTATTGAGAAGTTGAAGGTATACATAAACCATGAACCAGAAAATTCTCTCCTTGGTATAAACCCTAGAGAAAGTCTTATACATGTGCACCAGGAGACATACACAGTATGGTTCATAACAGTCCTAAAGTGAAAACAGCTCAACGTGCATCAAGAATAGACTGAAAACTTCATGATATATTCCTAAAATGGTATACTGTACAGCAGTGGAAATAACAAACTACAGTAATATTTAGCAGCATGGACAAATTTTATAAGTAATGTGGACCAAAACAGGTAAGTCACAGAAAATACATGCAGTATGATTTAATTTACATAAATTTAAAAAATATGTACAAATAATTCACCATCACTCTGAATGGTAGAACTAGAGAGAAAAGCACAGACACTATTAACACAAAACTAAAGCTAGTGGTTAACTCTGAGGGGTGAATAAGAGTGTTCTTAGTGGGAAGAGAAATGGTGGGGGAGGGGTGACTACTGGGCACTGACAGTGTTCTATTTTATGAGCTGCATAGTGCTTACACAGGATTAACTGTGTAACTGGGTAATTCTTCATCACATCATACCAGGTTTTCATTTATTCAGCGGTCTCTCTCAGTCTGTCATGGTGTGGTTTTATTTGCTATTTAATGTGCTCCCTTGAGCATGAGGGCACTGGCTGGGCAAGCACAGACCCACATAGGTGTGCGGGCTGCGTACACCCATGGGACCTTTCTTGCTCCTGCATCCAGACCTGCATCCGGGGCAGAGGGTGGCTGCAGTCACTGGGCTGGAACCTGGAAGTGGGTGGTCAAGACCCCATCCCCGTGGACAGAGAAGGGGCCGGGAGGTGGAACCAACTGGGAACCAAGGCTCCAAGCTTCCAGTGCATGTTCTATTATCCTATCAGACTCACTCACAAACCACAATTTTAAAGGTAAAATTATTAAGAATTTCACAATGGCAACCACAGAGCATTAAGCCCCAAGCACTTACCCCCTCTGAGGGTGGAGTCCTATGTGACTGAAGGGTCGCATACCCATGAAGCCAGCCCCACAACATACATATAATGTTTTCTGTTCATTTCTGCCTGTAGGTTATATTGTGTACGCATGTGTGTGAGGCCTTCTATTTCCTTCTGCAAGTCCCGGGGCCCTGGGTCAGGCCTGAGCAGAAGGGAAGTGAGAAGATCTGAAGTGATGGTGTCATTAATGTTTTAAATTGGCTATCAGGCTGAAACTGATTTACCAGAATTGTTCCTATATCTAAATGTAGGCCTCCGTGTTTTAAAGGCTGTTTCATAAATTATTTATAATTAAGATCACAGGCAATTAATTCCACAGCATGCTAAGCAACTGAACGTAATTGTCCTTGGCTCCACTTTTGATGCCAAGAACCTCCTACTCTCTGATTCTAGCTTCTTCCTTTCCACTCACATGTAACTGAAAAAAAGTACTATGTTTGGTGGGGTAATCAATAAGATCTAATAAAAGTGGATACAAATAGATTAAGTCATCTAATATGTGACTTAATTCAGATTTCGGAAAAGAAATGGGATGAAAGGGAACTAACCAGGTGCTCAGCTTATGATACTTCAACACTTTCACAATAATTCTGAAAGGCAGATACAAATATCTCATTCCTACAAAAGGACACAGAGGTTAGGAAGAGTAAATACCCAAACCAAGGGCATCTGGCTAGTAAGTGGGTATACACATGGCTCTATCTGACTACAAATTTATCCTATTACCTTTCGTTGCTTCCTTTTTCTCTGTTTAAAACATTTACTGTCCATTTACTATGTGCCAAGCATTATCACAGAAATGAGTGACCAAGATCTGGTGCAGCCCCGAATCCAAGGCTGTGCTGTCAGTATGGTAACAATGTGCCCATGAGCACTTGAAATGTGGCTAGTATAAATTGAGATGTACAGTGTGTTAAATTATGCACAAGATTTCAAAGACTTAGTAAGAAAGAAAAAAAGGATGTTAAATATGTTAATAATTTTTCATACTGATTACATATTGAAATGATAAATTTTGTATATATGCTTTAGGTTAAATAAAAGTGTGTTTAAAATTTCTCTCATCTGCTTCTCTTTACTTGTTTAATGTGGCTACTAGAAAATTGTAAATTATAAGTGTTTCTCAAATTTTATTTCTACTGTACATCACTGGCCAAAAGATATTCTCAATCTTACTTCAGGATATATAAATGAATTGCTTATCTGTAATTTTAAAATTATAAAATTTTAAAATTTCAAGATTATTTTGAATAAGAAATTTCATATTTGAATCGACTATATTTTGAGATTGTTTGAATAAGAAATATATGTAATTCACTGTGGAATACATCTTCCTCCCACCATCAATATTTATTGACTATATACCCAATCTCTCTTGAGATTTTAAAAATTGGCCTAAAATTAGCTAAAGCGTATTCATTCTTCTTTTCCTGACAGAGCATATGGTGAACAGAGAAATACCTGGATTCAAGACACAAGCATGCTTGTAATGGATCGAAAACAGTTTTTACACCCCACAAGTATCTCTTAGAGATTTCCTGAACACTTTTAATATCATAGCATGCATTCTCCCAGCATGAAAAATTTTGGTTGTTTAAAATTTGGTACATTAAAAATATTTTTCACATTTTCCTAAAAAAGATGAGGCAAGTTGTGTTTTCAGGCAATAAAACACTTGTACTTTTATGAAATGTCTGTTAACATGAGCAGTGGGGAATCATATAAGACAGCTATCTTTCCTATTATATTGTTACATACTGAAAAAGCAATACAAACCAATTTATAATTCAATATAAAGGCAGATGCAGTAACATCATTGATGAACTTTTAAGACTGACTGAAAATGCAATTTAAAAAAATATGTAGAGTAGTAAGAAACACACAATTTAGACTGTATGGGATCAGATGGACTAAAACTGATTCAAAAATCATACAAATTTACACGAGCTTTCAGTTCATAACATTAAATGTACCACGAAATAGTCATTTTATAAGCTCATCGTATATTGAATCATTCTGTTCTGCCTTGAAATACAGCTTTAAAATATCCTAATTTTAGAGTTATAGAGCAAAATATTCATTGCTACATATAAGACGATATGAACATCTATAAAGCAAAACAATAAAATGGAACAAGAACTGAGAATCAGAAGCCTGATACTGGTGAGATTTGAGCTAGTTGCAAGCTTCTTGATATTTAGTTTCTTCACCTGAAAGATGAGAAAAGTCAGACTGGCCATTCCTGAAAATCCCATCAGAACCAAGGAGATAACATAAAAAAAGAAACTTATTACTAGTATATTATTATATTAAAAAGAAATTTGTTCTATTATTTTATTATAAATACCTATCCTTCAGTTAATATTTTGAGTAGCCACTGTGGCAAAAATAATAAAAATATTTTAAATATCTTAAATTTCACTTTTTCAAATCACTTTTGTAATCACCTTGGTATAAAATAATAACTGAAATTGCACTAATAAATGAAAGTATTTATGAGAAGGTACTTAATGATTACAGTAGAATTTGGGGAGATAGGTAAGGACAGAATTAAAAGGGCAAATATCAACAGTCTAAATGTACACAAGGCAACTCACAGACATAGAAAA
Source organism: Balaenoptera ricei (assembly GCF_028023285.1). Taxonomy (NCBI): domain Eukaryota; kingdom Metazoa; phylum Chordata; class Mammalia; order Artiodactyla; family Balaenopteridae; genus Balaenoptera; species Balaenoptera ricei. The sequence continues at coordinate 33,057,138 of NC_082643.1, forward strand.
ACTTGTGGTTACCAAAGGGGATAGTGGGGTGGGGGTGGTATAAATTAGGAGTTTGGGATTAACATATACACAGGACTATATATAAAATAGGTAAACAACAAGGACCTACTGTATAGCACAGGGAACTACATTCAATATCTTATAATAACCTATAATGAAAAAGAATCTGAAAAAGAATATATGTGTGTGTGTGTGTGTGTGTGTATATATATATATTTGTATAACTGAATCACTGGAAACTAACGCAACATTGTGAATTAACTATACTTCAATAAAATAAATAAATAAATAAATGTACACAAGACAAGCATCAACTACCTCCCACTCCACCTGTTGTGATATAGTGGAAACCTGCATAAAACAATCTATTTAGAGATTTTACTATCTTAGATTTTGTTACTTTAAAAAGTCTATTTTCCACTTCCGAAATGAGTTGAGACTCCCTCCCTCCCTCCCTCCCTTTCTTCCTTCAGCTGCCTTCACACAGTGTCAGAAGGCAGAAACAAAGAACATGTCTTTTCCTCCTCTGATACTGAGTGCCATGAACTGAACTGTGTCCCCACAAAACCTATGTGTTGAAGTCCTGCCCACCAATGAGACGGTATTCGGACATGGCATGTTTGGGAGATAATTAGGTTTAGATGAGATCATAAGTGTGCGGCCCTCATGATGGGATTAGTGGATAGGAAAAGACCAGAGACTTCCCTCTCTTTGAATATATGGTTTGAGGAAAGGCCAGGTGAGAAAACAGCTACAAGGCTGCAAGTCAGGAAGAGAGCTCCCATTAGAACCCCATCATGCTGGCACCCTGATCTCAGACCTCCAGCCTCCGGAACTGTGAGAAAATACGTCTGTTGTTTAAGCCACTGAGTGCATAGTATTTTGTTGTGGCAGCCCAAGCTAACTAGTACACTGAGTAAGCCCTGGAGGGGCAGGCAGGTGAAGAAGCTGGAGAGTTTGCTACCCAGGTACGTGGAGGAGAATTCTCTTACAATCACTGGGAAAAAATGAAATGGACATTTATATCCAATTAATGAAAGGAAATTATTAGACTTAATTAGAAAAAAAATCAAAATTTGCATAGCCACTAGGTTTTAAGAAGATGCAAAGGGAGCAAAATTGGAAGGAAATAAACCAAGTTGATAATCATGGAGAGGGTGGTGGCACTAATGGACAAGTTTTTTCTTTTCTCCAAATGTTCTTTAATATGATTATATGTATTTTTATAACAAAAAGAAATGAAAACTAAAAATTTGCTATTGATCTTAATATGAGTCTAATTGCGAGGGTTTCACTTTAAGCGATCTTCACAGGGGAACGAGGACTATTTATAAAACATTTTTTGAGATCTCATGTGTCTTCCACTTTCTATCGGCTATTTTTAAAGAAGGACTGATGTCCTCAAAAAACTCATCCATTTTACTGAGAGAAGATTGCATCACACTTATTAGATAACAATACCATATATAACAGAATTTAGAAAGTGTTCACTGTTATGAGTAAATGCTGAAGTAAAACCAAATAACAAATATTAGGGTCTCAAGGTGCTCAGTCAGAGCTGACCACAGCATGAAGATCAGGAAAATATAGCAATTAACAGAAATTCATGAAATAGAATAGTACAGCAGTGTACTATAGAGAAATTTGACAAAGCTAAAAATTTGGTTTAAATAAAAAAGAAAAAAATAAAGTTGACTGACTTTAGCAAAACTGACCAAAGAGAAACAGGGAGGAAGGAGGAGGGGGAGGGAGGGGGAGAGGGGGGAAGAGAGAGAGAGAGAGAGAGAGAGAGAGCGCCTAAATAATTAATATCAAAAATTAAAAAGAAGACATCAGTACAAACGTTACTGTGGACAACTTTATGGCAATACTTTTGATAATTTAGAATATCATTATAAACATAACTTACTAAAACTGAAAGAAGATGAAAACAAGCAAAATTACAGGTCATTTCTCTCTTCAATAAAATGAAAAAACCCTCAAAAGAATATTAGCAAATTGAATTCATATTAGGTTTATTCCAGGGTTGAAGATTAGTTTAACATCTGAAAACCAATGAGTATAATTCACTACATTAAAAGAACAAATGAGGGGCTTCCCTGGTGGTGCAGTGGTTAAGAATCCACCTGCCAGTGCAGGGGACACGGGTTCGAGCCCTGGTCTGGGAAGATCCCACATGCCATGGAGCAACTAGGCCCGTGCGCCACAACTACTGAGCCTGCACTCTAGAGCCCGTGAGCCACAACTACTGAGTCCGCGTACCACAACTGCTGAAGCCCGTGGGCCTAGAGCCTGTGCTCTGCAACAAGAGAAGCCACCACAATGAGAAGCCGACACACCGCAACAAAGAGTAGCCCCCGCTCACCGCAACTAGAGAAAGCCTGCGCGCAGCAACAAAGACCCAACACAGCCAAAAATAAATAAATAAAATAAATAAATTTATTTAAAAAAAAGAACAAATGAGAGAAATCATACAATCATCTTAAGAGATAAAAAGAAAATCATTTGATAAAGTACAACATCGATTCATGATAAACTCTTAGCAACCTAGGAACTTTTTAGTATAATAAGGAGAGTCTATAACAAACACAATATATTATACTTAATGCTAACATATATAATAATTCCTTCTGAGATAGGAAATGAGACAAGAAAGCTTCTCACCACTTCTATTTTACATAGTGTAGGAGGTGTTCACTACCACAATAAGGTGAGAAAAAATAAATAAAAGCTCTAGAATAGCAAGCAAAGAACAAAAACTGTCCTTATTCATGGACAACATGATTGTGTATATAGAAAGTCTAAAATGATCAACATATAAACCAGATAAACTACTAGAAGTAGTAAGTTAATTTATAAAAGCCATAAAGATATAAGGTCCGTGCAAAAAGATCAACTGTATTTCTATATTCCAGAAAAGGGGATGGGGATAAAATAAAATTTTAGACACCATTTAAAATAGCATCAAAAACATCAAATAAATCTTTTTTAAAAATGCAGAATATTATAAAATATTATTGAGACAGTTCTAAGAAGGCCTAAATAAAAGGAAGGATATTTCATGTCCATCTGTATTTCATTCTAAAAATGTCTGTTTTTCTCAATTCTTAATCTACCTGGAGGCAGGTATATCTAAATAAACATTATCTTTAATAATTAATAATAATTATGGCATGGCTTGTGGGATTAAAGTTTAAAAAAAGAGAAAATTGAAATAATGGAAAATGATAGTAAGAAATTCAAAACGGAGGAAGAGCAAATCTAAAGTGCTTCATAGCCCTTTTATTATCCTGGAGAGGATAAGATTTTTGCTAAATTTTACTGTATTTAAATCAATATTATTTGTTTATCAAAGACACCTTAGATAAAGTGAAAAGACTAGCTACAATATAATTAACAAAGGATTAGTACCAACAGTGTAACAGAATTCCTCCAAATCTGGGGTGGAAGCATAGGGATAGAATTTGCAAGAGGCACACAGTAGATAGTTTCTGTCAATATTATAGTTTTTGGGCTGAGGGATGATTTTATTTGTGTTCATGATAATACTAAATAATACAAAAAATAAATTAAAGAGGGCAATTCATGGACAAGTGATGATAATGCATCATGAAACAATAATTTCTATTAATCTAATTCTAGATACCTGAGTCCAGACAACAAATACATGCATGTACAATAAATGATGATAGATACGTAGATAGATAGATAGATAGACAGACAGGAAGACAGAGAAAAGTGATGCCAGTTTGTTTTTTTTTTTAAACTAGGAAAGTTCTAGGCCACCAGGAATAAGTATGAGCCCTAAAAAACAAATTACTCTAAGGAACATTAAACCCCTACGGAATCAGGCTTTCTTATATTTTCTGCTTTTATTATTTTTGTCCTTTCCTGGCAGTTCAGCCAGGTTACTAAAGTTATTTTTTTAATATTTAACTAGCAATTTTAGGTGTTCTGTACCCAGAAGTCTTTCCTTACATGGTTGTTCACGATATGCTCAGAAACATGTGCGCGCGCACACACACACACACACACACACACACACACACACAGCTGTATTTTTTCTAGCTGTAATTTTTTTTATTCAAAATGACAACAACATATTTGAGCTCCATTAGTGAAAATATTTATTCTGATAAATTAGATAACTTTCCTCATTGAATAGAAAAAATAAACATGAAAATTGTTACCACTCTTTTAGAAAATAAAATAGCAGTATCTTCATTCAACCAACAAAATATAGTGAGCACTTTCTATGTTCCAGGAATGATTCTGGGTCCAAGGGATTTATTAATGAATTAATTAGTCAAAACTATCTGCATTCATGGAGATTATATTCTAGCAGGAGTAGACAAAACCAGATAAGTAAAATAGGCAATATGTCCTGAGGACTTAAGTGTTAGAGATCAAAATAAGGCAGGATTGGTAAATGGGGCTGGGTGGGGGGTATAGTTGCTACTATAACAGGCTGGTCAGGGATGGCTTCACTGATCTGAAGCCATCTGGACAAAGCCCAGAACTGGTAATGGAGTGATGCTGTGACGTCTAAGGTAAAGAGCTTTCTAGGCAGAAAACAACATGTACAAAGTTCCTGAGTCAGGCATGTTAAGTTCGAAATGCCTAATAAAAACCCAGGCAGAAATGTTGATTAACCATTTGAATGTGAGCTGGAATTGAGGAGAATGACCAGGCTGGAGATATAAATTTGGAGTCATCTGCATGTAAATGGTAGTTAAAGCTATGGATTAGATAAAATTACCAGGAGAATGAGTATAGCTCGAGAAAAAATTCAAAAATTAATCTCCAGGCCTATGAACATTGGGGGCCCCCAGATACCCAGTGGGAGTTAAAAAAAATGTTGGAGTTTAGAAGGTAGTCTGGTTGACTGGTGATGCTCTTCAAAATGAGATTTTGGAACTATTTCACAGGTCTCTAGGCCATAACTCTCAGAGAAAATATATATATATATATATGTGTGTATATGTGTGTGTATATGTATATATATATATATGTATATAGTATGACAGGCACCAAACTCATTGGAGGAGAAGAGCTCAAGGAATCAAGAAGCCAATGAGTTAGAGAGCTTATTTATTTGGATACCAAAATCACAAAGAGTTATTACAAGACTAGAGCTAGTGAAAGTTACAAGGATCCAGAGGCTAAATTCTTTAGGATATGAGAGAATGGATACAAATCAATAGATTACAGTAGGAAGGAGAGGTAATGAAGGATATCATTTGATGACATGATATTCAAAGCTGGGAGATTTAGCAACGAGGGAGGGAGAATGGTCTAGAAACAGCATGAGGAATAAGGAGGTCACCTCCCCATCTCTAGTCCCAGAGACATGAAGCATGAGAGAGAGAGAAGACCATCACCTCTTAAGAGAGCAGCAGAGAAATAAATGTCCTGAGGGTTGCGGACAGAGCACAGATTTCAACTAGACCAAGAAGGTGAAGGGAACACTTAGAAGAGGTTAAGGATTCAGGATTTTTGCTGGCTACTGGCTAGCAGTTCAAGGAGAACAGTAAATAGGTTTCAGAGGTGGGAAGGGTGAGGGATAAAGTCAGAAAAGAAAGACATACAGAATTATATAGATAGTGGGGTTTTGATGACAAGAGGTGACCTGGAAGTCCTTGGTGTCTTGTGGAGACTAATGTAAACAGAGTTAAAGGACATATTTAATAAGATTCATCCTGAGGGTCTCAAGGCTGTGAACCTAGCAGGTAGGGAGAGGTAAGAAATCTTGCCAAGAGCAGAGTCTGGGGGGATTGGTCCTCTTCTCTCCTGCCAATGATTATGTAGAGAGGTTTTAATATCTGAGAAGCAGCCATACAGGAAAAGGACATTTTCTAACCTTTCATCCCTTTCTTTGAGGGCAGTTTCATTCTTTCCTTGAGGATGCCAGAGAACTGAAAGGATCTGCACCAGGTCACACAAAGAACTGGTTCTTAGGGAGAGCAACGTGGGCTTCTTTGACACATGGTCACCTTCCTAGAACTCTCTTTGAAAAAGTCTGCTAAAGAGTTTCTACCATGGGCCTATTCCCTTAGAATCATAAAGATGGGGAGAAAAATCACCAGTGAAAGGGGTGCTTGAGGAATATCATTTTAAGAATGACCTTCCAGGGCTTCCTTGGTGGCGCAGTGGTTGAGAATCTGCCTGCTAATGCAGGGGACACGGGTTCGAGCCCTGGTCTGGGAAGATCCCACATGCCGCAGAGCAACTAGGCCCGTGAGCCACAACTACTGAGCCTGCGCGTCTGGAGCCTGTGCTCCGCAACAAGAGAGGCCACGATAGTGAGAGGCCCGCGCACCGCGATGAAGAGTGGCCCCTGCTTGCCGCAACTAGAAAAAGCCCTCGCACAGAAACGAAGACCCAACACAGCCAAAAATTAATTAATTAATTAATTTAAAAATAAATGACCTTCCAAATTCACTGAAATAGGAGGGCAAACAGGAAGAGTCAAGGTCTAGAACAGGATGCGAACAATGACAATGGCAAAAATAGTTGAATCCAGGAAAGGCTACCATGATTGTGTTTACACAATAACCATAAACCTCACTTCCTGAGTTCAGTGCTTTGATAGTGTAAGGCAATGTTGTAATGAGGTGTGTCTTGTGCTTCTAGTAATACGCCCTTTAGGAGGTCAAAGCCTTTTCAAGTCTATCATGCTTTACTATGTATATCAAGGGAACTGTAGCTAAGAATTACAGCTCAATTTATTAAGCACTAGGATGTATGTTATACACTTTACAAGCATTATCAAAAAAACTTTAGGTAGGTATTGTTATTATTCCCAATTTAACCAATGAGGAAACTGAGTCACAGAGTGATTAACTTGAATGAGGTTTCCCAGCTAGAAACTGTCAGGGTCAGAATTCTAACCTCATTAGAGTAACTACAATAACTCCAGTGCCTTCACTCTTAATCACTGTGCTATACTGCCTTAAAAGGCAAGGCTTCAAGCAGTATAAGGTACATACATTTACATATATAATATTATAAATATATTATTATTATATACTATATGTCAAATGGATAGAAATCACGACTTTGTCTTAATTCCTATGTTCTAATTTCCTTTCCTTTTTCCTTTAATAAGAATAATTTATTTATCCTAAAAAAAAATTGGGCAACTTTAAGAGCCCAGTAAATTACCAAACACCCCAGAGAAAACCACAAGATCTATATTCTCTCACAATTTAAGCAACGTTCTGTTATTAAACAGACCTCAGTGGCTGTTTCAGACATTCAGTGAAGCTGTAACTTACTAAACAGAGTTACAATAATATATGTGGAGAAAAGGCTTTGTTGTACAAATTTTTAGACTATAGCCTTAAAATGAACTAAAAAATTAGCAAGCATAAAAAATATATTCATTATTTCTTCACCCAAGACACAAAGCCAGGACCACACCTAGGTTATTCAAAAAGAAAATCAACATTTTTCACATTTTACTAGTAGCTTACATAAAATAAGTTTCTGGCCACAGACCCTCAGATATTTCTGCCCTTATTTTTAAAAATGTTGCAATTATAAAAGAGCAGTTTAGCTTAAAACAAAACAAAATAAAACAAAAACCTCACATACAACAAAGCAGTGATGAAATTCCCATTCTTATTTGATTAAAAATACCTTTCATTTTAAGGAAAAAAGAATAGCTACCCTGTAGCATTTGGAAATAATGATTTTTACTGCCATTTTTTATCCTTTTAGCCTGTTTAACTTTAAATTTCCCATGAGGTTTATGAGTATTGAGAGACTTACATCATAAAACTAATAATCTGCCCAACAATTTGGTTTTAAATCATGTAAAGTACACTGCATAACATTTTACTTATTTTTATGGTATCTGTGCAGTCTACATATAATCAGCATAAACAAGAACTATAAAAAGATAGTGTCCAGTGTTATTCTTTTACATGTTTATATTCACTGCTGCTATTATTGTATTTTATTTTCCCAAATTCTTTTTTCTTTTATCAGTTATCAAGTTTTAGCTTACTGTGTAGAAACAGACACATAGATACATACAGAAGTATATTCCATTTGAGTGGATTCTCCTTTCAATTTATCTTCATTCATTCATACATTCATTTAACAAATGTTTATTAATGCCCAATATGTGCCAGTCACTGTGATAAGTATATGAATTCTTTAGCTTTCATGAAGCTATAGTTCTATTAGTAAATATTTCAGATATTTCAGCAGAACATTTTTGCACAGCTAGAACCTTTAGCAAATCTCAAAACATATCATGTAGGTGCCAGCCTTCCACTCACAATTTCACAATAATCTATAGCTAGTAACTGGGATTCTCTCAACAAATATTTTAGAAGAAAGGTCTTCTATCTTATCTTTAGCACTAAACAAACAGTGGTCAAGCTCCTGTATAGTAAGCTCCACACATACAGAGAAAGAAGACTCACATATCTACTTTCAAACTAAAGTCATGAGAATTATCAAACACTTCAATGGGCTAATAGGCTTCTCCACAAGGGAAAGACACATGTGATTTACCTGAGGTGGATGGTATTTGAAAATAGAGGCTTTCATCAACCCTTAGGATGATCCTGAATAAACTCTAAATGTCACACAATTAGTAGAACTTTCACTACGTCGTAGTTAAGGGCTGTAAACCTCAGCTTTCAGGGTCATCGGGGTTTTTTTTTTTTAATATTTTATTTGTTTATTTTATTTATTTATTTATTTATTTATTTATTTATTTATTTATTTATTTATTTATATTTTTGGCTACATCGGGTCTTATTTGTGGCACGCAGGAATTTCGTTGAGGCATGTGGGCTCTTCGTTGCAGCGGGCGGGCTTCTCTCTAGTTGCAGCGTGTGGGTTTTCTCTCTCTAGTTGTGGCGCACGGGCTCCAGAGCATGTGGGCTCTGTAGTTTGCAGCACGCAGCCTCTCTAGTTGAGGCACAAGAGCTCAGTAGTTGTGGCACGTGGGCTTAGTCACCCCACAGCATGTGGGATCTTAGTTCCCCGACCAGGGACCAAACCCGTGTCCCCTGCATTGGAAGGCAGATTCTTTACCACTGGACCACCAGGGAAGTCCCTAGGGTTATCAGATTTTAAGACTGTTATCTATTAAAACTATTTCACCTACTGGATGCTATACCATATGAGGAATTTTTGACAGCACTTACCTCTTCACATACATACTTAATGCTAGACTCAAGTGAGACCCACACATTATTCTACTACCCTGGGGCTTCAAATTAGCTGATCAAGCCTTAAAAGAATTTAAGCTATGGACAAATATAACAAGCAAAAATTTTAAATAGACCTATTGTATGTGTTCAAGATTCTGACATTATATTCACAAACAGTAATAGTTTGGATGAATATTGGTTCGATTAATAAAAATGTGTTTGATGAGCCTCCAGTTGATGTTTAAATTCCTTCTATAATAATCCAAACAAATAAAGGCTGGTAAATTGTAGATGGATAAAGGAAATTTTAAACAAGAGTGCCTTGAGAACCCAAGGAGGAGTTTATTCTGCAAATTTTCAAAAATGTATTCCAAAATCAATCAAAGTCCCACTCTACAAGAAGAGTTTTCTCTTAATGACATCTTGAAGCTCAAGAACATGAGTAACAAGTTAAAAAGAGGGAAAACTACAAAATAGTTCATTTGAATCAACAGCCCCCAAGGTCATCACATAGCTCACCAAGTTCCAGAGAGTTGCTCAATCACACTTAAGGGACATTAGAGGGTCACCTATATTTTCTTTTGAAGAAATACATATTTTTTTAAAACAACAAAAACTCAACTATAGAGAGATGTTTAAAATTATAAGAATTTATTCTTATAATTTCCTAAAACCTTCAATATTTACACACATTAAAAAAAATCCAATCTCTAAAGTTCAAATAAAGGAGCTGAAAATTAGTTATTAGTGGTTGTTTCTGAAATCTCTATCTTGTAACACATTATTCAAAATGAAATATAAAGGAAACGACTGTTCAATACTAGCTGTTTGACTTTGCATTTTAAATGAATACAAAATAATGAAAGTCACTGTGTTGCTACCACACTTAAGCAGTGTGACTCACCATTTTCTTTCAAAAGCCCCATGGAAGAGGAGGTCATGGGTCGTAAGTGCAAGCCAAGGTTGATGATGGGGAAGGCACAAAATGAGTCCACCATTCTGTTTCCAAAACATGAAGGTAGAGCTTTGAGTGATTTACTAGTAATCAAACTTTCTAGACTAATGTTACAGGATTAGATGCTAATCATGGAGAGAAAACCTCATCTCCTATCGACAGAAACTATGACTATTGTCTCCTCAGGACCCTCACTGCAGAATAAGGGGCACATGGTAGGCCCTCTATAAATATTTATTTTTGAATGAAGACAAAATAATACCAAATTTTGCTGGATCTAAGCAGGGATAACATAGGAACATTTGCTTTCTGAAAGAAAAATTCTAATAAAAATCAGAAAAATCAACACACATCATATCTATTTCTTCTGTTTTGCAAGAGATTTTAAGTAATATGTTTTCTTATCATGACTTGGAGAGCTTCAACCAAGTCAGCTGAATCAAAAAAACAGGCACCATGTAGCAACTTTAGAAAATGTGAATAAGCAAAAGTAAGAAAATAAAAATTACCCCTAATTCACTACCCTAGTACATGAATAATAATTGCAAAGCCTTAAATGCTTCCTATGAGCTGAGCACTATTCTAAGCCCTTTATGTGTTTTACCGCATTTAATACTCACAACAAGCCTCTAAATATTTACTATTATTATACCCATTTTATAAAGGAAGAGACTAAGAGATTTAGGGGTTAAGTAGTATATAGTTCAGATTACTCCAGCTACAAATGGGTGGAGCCAGGATTTGAATCCAGGCAGTGGGATTTAAGGAACTAAGTAAGCGCCTTATTACTACTTTATACTCACTCCATTTGTCATGATTAACATGTGTAATATACCCCACACCTTCTCTATGTTTAGGTGTACATAAATGTACATGAACTTTTTAGCTTATTTTTTATACTTGATAACATATAGTGAATATATTTCTTTGTAAATGTACAAAGATGCACGTCATTATTTTGGCCTAGAAATGCAATTGCTAGTTCAAATATTATAGAAATATTACATAAATTTTTAGGATTTTAAAACATGCTGCCCATCAAAAAACTAGGGTCTATGAAGAAAGTCTGTGACTGTCTGCTTTTGAGTTTCATATCTGGCATATAGTAGGTGTTCAATAAATAGTAAATAAATGAGTGACTTATAGGATCCATTAGTCTAGCTGTCACTCATGTGGTCACGTTTATGCAGTTGGCCGAAGAACTGAGGTACCCCTTATATGACAAAATCATATTGTCAAGGGAAAATATGAGAGGTCTGAGTATGCAGGAAGCTTTGCAAAACTCCATTTGAAATTCTAGAATTTTATTTATATGATCAAGAATGGGATCAAGATACATAGTTGTAGTTTGCTTTGCTTCCTTATAACTAGTTCCTGGTTAACTATTAGTTAAATCTCCAAGTTAGAACTATTAATTGCATTTTTCAATGATTCCCTATTAATGAAAGATTCTAACAGAAGTAGACCACAATTCGTTCACTTAAGCAAAATATTGTGCAAACATTAAGGTGAAATACCAGAGTTGTTTCAACACAAATGTGAAATGCCATGAGGAATTCTATCATTATTTTATAATATCCTCATTCTGTTATTAAATTGATCAGAATAACCTAAATGCAAATTGTTATGTAACACATAAGAAACTCCCACTGATCACAAAACTAGGGGAAGAAGTTGAGGCTCACTTGCCTGAAATACAGAACGCATTTACAGAAATGCAGTTGTCATACCTTCAAATGTACCAAATATTATCAACTAAAAAATTAGCTCTAATAAATAAATGCATAATAAATAAATTTCCTTGATGGAAAATTAATATTTAGAATGCACTCACATTTATCATTATTGAAATAAAATGAGTATTTAATGTATGATAATTAATCTTTGAAGTTAGAATTCAAAGGTGTATTGAAGAACTTCAGTTCCTTAAACTTAAACTTGAAAATGCAGAAGTATTCAATTTTGTTTTCCTTTGCAAGTCAAACATAGAGAAATTTGGGAAAAGGAAAAAAAACATACATTTATAAGATTCCATCATATTTCTTCATGTATTTTCCAAGGAAATTTCTTTTGTTGGGTCAATATTTTTATGGTCTACCTAAAAATATTATGTGTCACCTTAAAAATTAGTGTTTTCCACAGCATCTTCTAGGAAATTATAAGTCGTTTCTGTACAACTCCTCTCTCTGGGTTCTATTTGTCTTGAACAGAAACCTTTCCAGAGTCTCACAAAGAGTTGGGCAGTTCATGCTAATTAGTCCGAAAGCCTTCCCTGCATTGTTAACAACCCCCTACCTGATTTCCTGACTGATTCCATTTTCTTTTCTGTTGCTTATACCCTCATGGCTAAGTCACTTCTAACATTTATGAAATGAAGCCAACTGCTGTGGTAGGAAACAAGTTACCGCCATAAGTTAGCTATAAATAAAGACAAGGCAGCCTTGGTGGATCGAAGTTCAGTCACTATGTACCCCAGGCTGTCACTGAAGTACTTGCTCTTAATTTCAAAGGGTGTTGATCTTCCTCATTAAGCAGGATTTGTTTTCATTAAATATGAATTGTTAGGATGTCAAGAGATCTTTATCTTTCACCAGTTGCTGAAGAAACAATTCTTTGGGAAATACTCAACTCTCTTGAGAAAGACATACTGAAAGATATTAAACCTGATCAGATTTATTATTAATGAGTGCTCCAATTGTCCCTAAATTATTACTATTTTTCCTTGGATTACAGCCCCATCTAAATATACTGAAAATGGTAGTTTTTCAACATCAGTTCAGTTAGCTTTTCTAGTTTTAAAGTTTAGCTGAAATTTTAAAGTGTTTGGTTAAATTGCTATATTAACTACTCTTTTAGCAGGTAACACTCTGCTAGACCAACCTGGGTCTCAGGTTAACTTAAGTAAAGGCAAAAGAACATTTTTTTTAACTAGTAAATTTCCAATACAACCATTTATTTTCCTTCCTAATTAATATCTTCTCTTACCATGGATAAAACCAAACCCTCAATATTAAAGCTGTACATATACTCCACTCTTCCAAATTCCAGTACCGTATTACACTTTAAGCCAAGAAAGTGGTTACTTCTGAGCATAAAACTTGTAGTGTTAAGCACAGTTTGCAGGATAAATGTTGGAAGATCCAGGACATTCTTTACAGCCATAGCAACATTTTCTCTAATTTCTATTATTTATAGCTGTGCCAATTACCCCACATTTCTCACCATGTTATGTAATGAATTAATACAAGACAAGCCACTGAAAAATACATTTTAACAGAGCAGTATTTACATTCTACAAGTATAAATGTTCCTACAAAATGTGCTGAAGGGCCTTTAGAGGTTCTATCTGTAGCTTTAGGGCCAAATATTATGTACACAATTGTAACATTACCCCAAAGATGATGCTGTGATTTAGTGGAATAACTCAGAAAAGTAACTGACCCATCTCCAGACACCTTTGGAAAGCAGAAGCAATGCTCAAAATTCCTGCCCTCAAACTATGCTCAGTAGGATCACCCTCACCTTCTGTTAGAAAAGTACTAATTTTAAATTATTATATTAAAAAAGAAAATTATAACAACTCTGCTCCATAATAGCTGCAGATGAATTATTAAAATACCAAACTTACGTAATATTATCATAAAATATGGCATTTTTCTCAAGAAAGCCACAAATTGGATTTGAGCTTATGCACTGTAAAACCCAGATGGTTTGCTTAACTATTCAGACATCTTCCAGTTCAAAAGTTAATTGAACTGAAAACTAAAATTTTGATAATTAATATGCTTTGAGGTACTCAAGCAGAAGGATAAATTAGCCTCATGCATGGGGTGTTAACAGACTTGAGAAACCATGACAATTGGTCAACAAATACTGGCAAAGTAGAATAGTGTATGTTTTCTATAAGTTAGCCAATTACACATTACCTGGTCTTCGCATGGTGCTGTTGCTTCTCTTTCTCCATTTTTTTACTCACGGAATCAATATTAGTCACTATTTTACCCAGTTTAACTTGTTCTGTAATTCAAAAGAAAAGAAAAGAAAAGCTTTAATTGTATACTATTACTTTTCAAGTTCTAAGTGCATTCTTTGAATTAAATTGCAAATCACAGATTTTTTTAATAACAGGTACAATATTTTTCAAAAAAATTACTAACACAAAGATATGGTAAAAACACATTTGAGTGTGTTTTTCCACCTCATGCTCCTCAGATGTTTTGCAATTACTAAAATTTAGGACTGAAAGTGTAGAGTAAATGAACTGCATATATCAGAAAGGAGATAGCTCCCAGAGAAATGTCTGCAAGAATATAGCACATACCAATGAGTACAAAAAGCCTCGTTTATACATATCAGCATTATTACCATCCTTATCTTCAGCAGGCTTAGGTTTTATCGCAGAGCCTGCTATTTTAAAATAATTTAGCAATCATTAGTTAATGTAAATAGGAACACTGAGTGCTCCAGAAATCTCCTCCATTTGATTGAAAGACTGAAGTCCACAAAAGGCAAAGGTTCTGTTATTTAAAAAATCTACTTCTTAGAGTCTAAAAAGAAACCTACATAAATATTTTTAAAATACGTATTACTTTCTATTTTGTACAAATAATGGGACTAACATAGTTTGAAACACTGCAATAAAATATTAAGTCATGTATCTATTAAAGACATTCTAGCTACTAGTTCAGGTATATTAAAAAGATATTAAAGATACAGAGAACATATGAGATTAAACCTCTGTTTTAGAAATTTTACAAACTACTTGGTGTGTCAATGCTAACAAATAAAAGAGCGCAGTCGATAGCATTATATAATCTAGATTTTAAATGTATAACAAAGAACACAAAAAATTGGGAGAAATGGAAAACAGAATGCTAATATTTATTGACTATTTATATCAGGGGTGTTGGTTAGCATTCCCTGTGAATTATCTCACACTTAAACCTCAAAACTGCTTTTTTGTTTTTTGGTGAAGTATTGTGATTATTCTCTATTATACAGGATAACAGTTTATCAAAGATCTAAGTTAAAAGGTGCACAACCAGGGCGCAAACCCATATCCCTCTGACTGTAAATTCACTCTTCTTAACTCTGCTCCACTGCCCCCCGGCAGAGCTCCCGGGGCCTCAGGTGCCTAACTATGGGAAAAGGATAATTTCTGCCATGTTTACTTTGGAGGGTTACTACAGAGCTCAAAAGACACACTTTATATAAAGATACACAGTAAGCTGAGAAATATCATATTAAAGTGAAGAAGTAGAGAAAGAATTTATAAGTTAGAGTCTTAAAAATAGAAACATTTAAAAATATCTGCCATACGCCAAGTGCGCTACTTGCTGTATACAGATTAGCATATTTTAATTCTCACAACCACCCCATAAATTAGGTACTATTATTATCCCCATTTTACAGATGAGAACACTGAAGCAGAGAAACAGAGATTAACTTTCCTAAGGTTATACAGCTAGCAGGAGGTAGAGGCAATATTCAAACCCAGGCAGGCAGTCCCTACAGCCTGCATTCTTAATCACTAGGATACCCAATATGCATATTTTTAATTTTACTTATTTAAGGAATATCTACTGCGTGAAAATTGTCATGCTAACTCCTAGAGAGGAGATATAGGATATAATGATTAATAAAAGATTGCCACTCTCAATGGACAGCATAACTAACATGAAAATCACTGCAGAAAAGTGAAGGAGAAAAAGGATGTGGGGAAATGTCACGAGACATGCAACCCAGAAATCTAGAGAGTGAATTTTACAATGATGCTAAAGGAACTAAGCTTGTGCTACTACAATAATTAATAAAGCAAAAGATATGCCCATTTTGAGAAAAAAGTATTAAAAACTTTGGGGATAATCCATTTAATCACTAAACTGAAAGCCCTCTACAGTACCATTTAACAAAATCATGTTAGTACTGCATCCAAAATAGAAAATAAGTGCAGTTACACCCCTTTCAAAAAGTAGTATAGGGGCTTCCCTGGTGGCACAGTGGCTAAGAATCCGCCTGCCAATGCAGGGGACATGGGTTCGAGCCCTGGTCCGGGAAGATCCCACATGCCGTGGAGCAACTAAGCCCGTGCGCCACAACTACTGAGCCTGCACTCTAGAGCCCACGAGCCACAACTACTGAGCCCACGTGCCACAACTACTGAAGCCCATGCGCCTAGAGCCCGTGCTCTGCAACAAGAGAAGCCACCACAATGAGAAGCCCACACACCACAACAAAGAGTAGCCCCCCGCTCGCCGCAACTAGAGAAAGCTCACGTGCAGCAACGAAGACACAACACAGCCAAAAATAAAAATAAATAAAACATAAATAAATTTTTTTTAAAAAGTAGTACAGAGTTAATGAAGATTTCTAGAAAGGCAATTAAAGCATATGAAAATCCTACATTACTTCTAATTAGTTTAGATAAACCTTTAGATGGGGAACAAGATTTACTATGTGACTTTGGGCAAATTATAACATCTCTGAGTTCACAACCATTCCCTTTATGTAAAATCTAGTCTCTAAAACAATTACATCAACTCTAGAATTTCAGTTCTGGAACATAAACTATAAATCACTTCTGGTTGAAATAATTAGTAAGAGACAGGGAGACTGGGAAAAGAAAATGCAGGTAAAGTGATGAACATTTGGGGGTTTTGTAATGAAATCAAACAAATGAAACATCAGGTATTAGAACTTCCAACCAAAGAACTCTAGTCCTTAACACTATTTACCATGTTTTTCTCAGAGTTCAGCTGGAATCAATCATTCATTCATCTGGAGTCAATCATCCATTCAATTTCCTTCACTTCTGACTATTTCACTTGTCTCCTTCATGGGCTCACTTTGCTATGACTACCTCAGCTGTTGTGTATGCCCCACAGCTCTTTCCTTGACTGCCTTCTAACCCTTTACTTGCATGATGTGGTCCACTCCCGTGGCTATTTTCATCATATAAATGTGGATACTTCACAAAATCTCTATGTCTTGCTCACACCACTCTCAAGTGCCAAATTTGAATAACTATCTCTATATGCATGTCCCAAAGACATTCCGATCAACATGTCCCTCTCACAATTAATAACACCACCATCCATCCAAAACCCAGAAGTCACCTCTACTACTCACTCTCCCTCAGCCTCCTAGTACAATCAGTCATCAAATCCCTTCCACTTTTCCACTCATACTGTCTCAACACAGAGCTTTACCATCTCTTCTCTGGAACACTAATAGCTTCCTCACTTGGATTCCTGCTTCCAACCATGATATCCTCCAATCCAACCTCCATACTTTCCATAAATAATCTATAATTTTCCAAATAATGGGATTTTAAATTATCATTGTTATTTTAAAATTTAATTTCATTGTAATCAGAGAACATGATTTATATAATTCTAAAATCTTTGAAATTTATTGACCCCTACTCAATAGACCAATGTGTAGTCAGTTTTCACAATGTTCCATACTTGTCTGAAAATGTACATCCTCTCATTGTTGTTCTGCACTCATCTAATAAATTAAGCTTCTTAATTTAGTTGTTTAAATCAAATACTTTGTAGCCTTACTGATATATGTGTAGGTACACAGTTATGTAAATATGTGTGTATACATTATTTTTTGCTGGACAATTTGAAAGTTGCAAACAGTATGACATTTCACCCCTAAATACTTCATCACATAACTCCTAAAAACAAGCACATCTCCTACACATTCACAATACCCACCCAAGAAATTAACATTGATACAATAAGACCTTAACCCTAACACTGACCCTAACCGGATGTATCTGTATACAAATTCCCCTAGTTGTCCCCAAAACATCTTTTCTAGATGTTTGGTTTTTCCAATCCAGAATCTAATCAAAGATCATATACGTCTCTTAGATCTATTTTAACCTAGAAATGCCATGTCAACATGGTAACTACCAGCATACAACTACTGAGTGCTTAAAATATGATTACTCTGAATTAAGATGTGCTGTAAGTATAAAGTACATTCTGAATTTCTAGGATTTACTACAAAAATATAATATATCTAAATAATTTTATTTTAATTAAATGTTTAAATAATATTTTCATATATTAAATTAAATAAGATATATCATTGAAATTAATTTCATCTATTTCTCATACCTTTTTTAATATGGCCACCAGAATCTTTTAATCCTCTTAATCCTTTTCCAGTAAGAGGAAAGGATTTTCCTCTTTACCTTTTTCCTCCTTTTTGAGACGTAATCTTTTTTTACCCAGTGTGTTATCATCTACTTCCATCATTATCTTTTTGATGCTCATAATGCCAAAATTGGCCAGTCAGTTCCTGTACCATTTTGACATATCTCCGTTAGTTGTTGACCATTCCCTCTTTTTTTGCCACGGTAAGAGTTCTAGGTTCACTTTGTCCTTTCCCTGTCCCAGACCTGGAATCAGGTCTCCAAGAAGCAGTGGTCATTATCTCTTCTAAAATTACCTTTCTCTCCATTCTCTAGTGTTTCCTAATTGGAAACATCTGGTTAGATTTATGTTAAAAGTTCTCAATATACTCTCCCGAGCTCTTAACTTTCATATTATCCCTCTCTTTGTGCATTCTTTTGTAAATTTCTCAAGATACCCTTCCTACTTTACTAACTCTATCTTCAGCTCTATTAAATCTGTATTTTTAAAAATTTTTATTGAAATATAGTTGATTTACCATGTCAGGTTAATTTCAGGTGTACAGCACAGTGATTCAGAGATAGATAGATAATTACAAGATATTGAGTACAGTTCACTGGGCTATACAGTAAGTCCTTGTTGTTTATCCATTTTATATTTCGTGTATATATGTTCATCCCAGACTCCTAATTTATCCCTCCCCCCATTTCCCTTTCAGTAACCATAAGTTTGTTTTCTGTCTGTAAGTCTATTTCTGTTTTGTAAAGAAGTCCACTTGTATCATTGTTTTAGATTCCACATATAAGCAATATCATATGATATTTGTCTTTGTCTGACTTACTTCACTTAGTATGATAATCTCTAGGTCCATCCAAGTGGCTGCAAAAGGCATTATATCTTTCTTTTTATGGCTGAGTAATATTCCATTGTGTATATATACCACATCTTCTTTATCCATTCATCTGTCAATGCACACTTAGGTTGCTTCCATGTCTTGGATA
This sequence comes from Balaenoptera ricei, assembly GCF_028023285.1. Taxonomy (NCBI): domain Eukaryota; kingdom Metazoa; phylum Chordata; class Mammalia; order Artiodactyla; family Balaenopteridae; genus Balaenoptera; species Balaenoptera ricei. Next base: position 33,076,417 of record NC_082643.1, read on the forward strand.
TTGTACTGCTATAAACATTGGTGTGCATGTATCTTTTCAAATTATAGTTTTGTCTGGATATATGCCCCGGAATGGGATCTCTGGATCATACGGTAACTTTAGTTTTTTGTTTTTTGTTTTTTTTTTTTATAAATTTATTTATTTATTTATTTATTTATGGCTGTGTTGGGTCTTCGTTTCTGTGCGAGGGCTTTCTCTAGTTGCGGCGAGCAGGGGCCACTCTTCATCGCAGTGCGTGGGCCCCTCACCGTCGCGGCCTCTCTTGTTGCAGAGCACAGGCTCCAGACGCGCAGGCTCAGTAGTTGTGGCTCACGGGCCTAGTCGCTCCGCAGCATGTGGGATCTTCCCAGACCAGGGCTCGAACCTGTGTCCCCTGCATTGGCAGGCAGATTCTCAACCACTGCGCCACCAAGGAAGCCCAACTTTAGTTTTTTAAGGAACCTCCATACTGTTCGCCATAGTAGCTGCACCAATTTAAATACATTCCCACCAACAGTGTAGGAGGGTTCCTTTTTCTCCACACCCTATTCAGCATTTATTTGTAGACTTTTTGATGATGGCCATTCTGACTGGTGTCAGGTGATACTTCATTGTAGTTTTGATTTGCATTTCTCTAATAACTAGCGATGTTGAACATCTTTTCATGTGCCTTATGGTCATCTGTGTATCTTCTTTGGAGAAATGTCTCTAGATTTTCTGCTTATTTTTTGATTCATTATTAAACATTTTAAATTTAAATTTTACATATTTATTTCTAGAAGTTCCTTTAGCTCTTTTTTTTACATACATAAAAGCTTACCACTTTATTATTTTTCACTAATCAGAATTTTTCCATATGTTTCTTTTTTTATTGAGGTATAGTTGATGTACAATAATATATAAGTTTCAGGTATACAACACAGTGATTTACAATTTTTAAAGATTATACTCCATTTGTACTTATTATAAAATATTGGCTATATTCCTTGTGCTGTACAATCCCTGTAGCTTATTTATTTTATACATAGTAGTTTGTACCTCTTAATCCCCTACCCCTATGTTGTCCTCCCCCTTCCCTCTCCCCAGTGGTAACCACTAATTTGTTCTCTATATCTGTGAGTTTCTTTTTTGTTATATTCACTCATTTGTTTTGTTTTTTAGATTCCACATATAAGTGATATCATACAGTATTTGTCTTTGTCTGACTTAGCATAATACCTTCCAAGTTCATCCATGTTGTTGCAAAGGGCAAACCTTCATTTTTTTACGGCTGAGTAGTGTTCCATTTTGTGTGTGTGTGTGTATTACATCTTCTTTATCCATTCATCTGTTGATGGACAAGCCTGCCACTTTAAACTATGTTTCTCTAGTGTGAGATGTCATCAGACACAGCACTGCATTTTCAGGATCTACGTAGGAAGAATTTCAGATCTGATGACATCTCTTTCCCAACTGCTGCCCAACCCACAAACATTACAGGAAAGTAGTGCAATCATTTCAGAAACTTTCTCTATGTTATGTTACATGTTTTACAGGCAAAAACAATGATGATCGCACAGATCTACACAAGCTATGCGGTGACGAAAGAGCAAGTTTGTCTACCAACATTTGATTAGGCAAGGAGAAGAACCAAACATGCTTGGTTTTTCCTCACAACAGAAATAATCCTGCTAATTACAATTAAAATTAATTACAATTAATTTAATTTAATTAATTAATACAAAAGGTACAATGACAGAAATTATCTCACCACCCAAAGATAACCACTTAACACTTTGGTGTATACCATACCAGCTGTTTTACTTTTGTTCACACTCACATACACACATGCATTTAAAAAATCATTTTAATTATATTGTTTAGTAACTTGTTTTCATATAATATGTTGTAGACTTTTTTCATGTTAAAAAATGTAGTATCATTTTTAATGTTTGCATGGTATTCTATTGCATGGAGGTATCAGAATTTATTTAATCAAGTCCCATATTGGTGGACATTTAGGTTGTTCAGAAGTTCCTTTAGTTCTTTATCAAATCTTCCTGAACATTTTTATACTCTCTAGCTCATTCATACTTTTATACTTTTAATTTTTAAACATAATCATACTTATTTTCTATTCTATATCAGACAATTCTAATATCTATGGTCTTTGTAAGTCTAATTTCATTTTCAGAGAGCTAGAAGGCTACATTTCTCACTCATAGTGACTCATTTCTTCATGTATTTTGTGATTTTTTTAAATTGTAAACTCATATTCCATAGAAATGGGAATTATTTGCAACCCAAGATTAAGATCCATTCCTCAAGAAATAATTTTCTTTTCCTCCAGGAAGCTGAAGGAACTTTCAACTCATGCTAACATTAACCTAATTTCTCACTTAGGAATTTTTGAGATACTGATAATATGGATTCCTATTTCAATACCAGGTGAGCCTGTTTGTGGTTATGAATTATAAGAAGAAACTTCTTTTTTTTCTCTTCTCTCAGAGCCAAGACTGAGACAGCTTTCTTTGCTGGGCTCTCCCCTATATACCTCTTTAGATTTGTCCTTCTGTTTGTGTTTTTTTTTTTTTTTTATTCTGGATTCTCAGACGCTCTATAAAAATGTGGTGAATGATGGAATACCCATTTTGCTAGTCATTCATATTTCAAGACTGAACTCAGGGGACACTATCTGGTCTATCTTAACACTGAAACAATTTGCAACATTCATTGTGTACTTGGCCCACCTCCCCCTCATTAGTCTGTAAACTCTGTGACCATGTCCCTGGCCAAGGCTTGCTAATAGATATATGGATCCATAAATAAAATATTTAACACCTCTTATTCAGTTATATAGAATTTTTAATATTACAACTTTATGTTTGCCAGGGACATGGATTAATTTCTTTCCATTTTTTTTCCAAATATGATAGATACTATACACATTCCTCCTTTAACTGATTCCCATTTCTCCCCTGACATTTATAAAGTTTCTCCCCTTTCACAAAACAAAAATAAAACAAAACAAACAAAGCAGGAGCTCTAATCCAAGTGGCTAAAAGCAGCCAATCTTAAACAGTTAAACTGGACCAATGTAAGTTACTAGGGGCTAGCTTTCTAGAATTTCGAGTTTTAATAATTCAGAAATTGGTTACCATATTTACCATAAAAACATACCATAAAAGGGGTATGTCCTCCATCACAGGTGTCTCCTGCAGAGACTGGACAGGAACTTTTCATAAAACATTATATAAGGGATTTTATATCATGAAAATAGTTGGGCTGGAAGAGTGCTAAGGTCTCTTCTGTACAGAGACTTAATGATACTATGAAAATGTTTCACAAGGGTAAATCCAGATCCTTTTCATGAAAAAAATTAGATTTTAGATTTATAATAAGTGATTATAAAATATTTTTCTCAGTTTTCTTTTTAAGACCTACTATTTAAATTCTATTCAATTTAATATGAAGTAATTAAAATAAAATTTAAAACTTAATGTTATAAATTTATAGACAGACTCATTAGTCAAGAATGACAGATTGCAATTTACTGACATTTCACATTCTAGTGTGTGGGCTAGGTGGATGTCATATGATTTTCTACTGTTGGAATTTCCAGCGCATGTGTGTTATATAGAATGCCAATTCCTCACTAAATTGTGAACTCCTTCATGGTCTCTTTGAGGACAGGGATTGCATTTTTATCCATCATCCACTTATTCAATCATTCACTCAACAAATATTTACCAAATGCCTATAATGTGACAGGCAGTCTGCCTGGCATCAGGGATGCAAAAAATAACCTGGGGATTATGAAGGCTATATTCTAGGAAATTAAAATAATTAAATAGTTACACAAATAATTGAGTAATCCCAATTGCAGTGCTATGAAAATTTATTTCCATTATCTCATAAGTTTAAGACAAGGAATAAAATGCATCCTTTAGCTTTTGGAATTGGGAGGTTATTGATGGACAATTGAATGGAAAAATGGAAGTAGAAGCAAAATTTCACTGCTTTGAAGGAATAAAGTTATTGGAGATAATAAATGTAGACTCTCTTTTCAAGACATGTGGTTTGAAGAGAAGAAGAGAGATAAAATGTTCATCACAGGGACATAAGTTTGAGAAAGAATGTTTCGGTGTCATTATATTTTCAGGATGGTTGAGACTTTAAGATGCTTATATATTATAGGAAAGGAGAAGGTGGAGATATAGAAGAAAGCAAATAATATGTAATAGATGAGGTAGGTTCCTGGCAGAGAAGAGAAGGGATGGGATAGAATTTAGCCATGATCTGGAGAAAACAGGCATTTTCTTCTAAAAGAAGAAGGTAGATAAGGTTTTAGGTGGCTATTAATAAATTTCCAACGAATTCACTATCAAGACCTTTATTTTCTCCATGAAGTAGGAACTGAGGTCATTTACTGAGAGAAGAGGATAGACGTTTAATAAGGGTCTTCAGGAGAGTGGCAAATATTTGAAATAAATAGCAAGTGGGGTGGGCAAAAGAACTGACCAAGGTCAAATAAAATGTTTTACCTTGATTACCACTTAATGCAGGCACCGTTACAGCTAACACTTCAAAACAAACAAAAACTCTCACTACTGTTCAATTTCTCTTTGCTTTATAGCAAAATGGTTTGCTATAAAATGGTTTAAACTGGTTGTCTACACATACTGTGTGCACTCCCTCACCCCATTTACTCTTTAGTCCACTGGCAACCCAGCTTGCAAAATGGCCACTCTGATCAAGGATACAACAACTTCCATGGTAGCACATGCACTGGACAAATCAGCAGTACACAATGACAGTGGTGGCTCTCTTGTGTAGGGACTATGTGACAAGTTCTCCTGGTCTCCATCCTATGAACACCTGGCTGCTCATTTTCAATCTCTCTCCTTCTTCTATCAGACATCTTTAAAAATGCAGTGCCATGAGCCTCTATCATAAGCCCTTTCGTTTGTGTTAACTTCACTTGTTCCTTGGGAGATTTCATCCAGTTCCTTGGGTAAATATGTCCATACACCAGTGACTCTAAAACTTTATACTCCAGGCCATACCTGTCCTCAAAATTTCAGACCCATGTATATAATTGTCTTACACGTGAAGTTGCATGCTAATAAGCATTTCAAATATAATGTATTTAATAGAAACCTTGGTCTTCTCTTCCAAAAACTGTTCTTTCCTGTCTTTCTTGTGTCAGTAAATGACATCACCACACAGCCACCCACTCAAACCAGAAACTCATAACCTGTCACTAAAATATATATCAAATTTGCCAATTTCCCTCCAGTGTCACTAACACCACAACAATAATGCTACATACCAAACCAAACCAAACCTCAGTGGGTTATAAATTTAGATGATTCTTGCTCATGGTTCTTTGACTTGGCCAGAGCAGCTCTGCTTCAGGCTGTGAGGCAGATGGCTTACATGGGCCACGCCGGAGGAGGGCAGCTACCTGGGGTGTGGTCTTCTCATGGCAGACCAAGGAGTAAGACAGACAAGTTAAACCACTAAAACAGCGGTCCCCAACCTTTTTGGCATCAGGTACCAGTTTCGTGGAAGACAATTTTTCCACAGACCAGAGGGTGGGGGGATAGTTTTGGGATGATTCAAGCCCATTACATTTATTGTGTACTTTATTTCTATTATTATTACATTGTAATATATAATGAAATAATTATACAACTCACCATAATGCTGACAGGAGGTGGAGCTCAGGCGATAATGCGAGTGATAAGGAGCAGCTGTAAATACAGATGAAGCTTCGCTCGCTTGCCTGCTGCTCACTTCTTGCTGTGTGGCCCGGTTCCTAACAGGCCACAGACCGGTACTGGTCCATGGTCTGGGGGTTGGGGACCCCTGCACTAAAACATTTAAAACTATTGCCTGTGTTATATCTTGTCACCTTCCATTGGCCAAAGCAAGCAAATGGTCAGTCTCAAAGACTGGCCAGGGAAGGGAAGCATACTCCAACCCATGGTGGAGGAGGAAGAGAGCGGATGTGTCTTGAACAATAACTCAATATAAGCCAACATTATCTTTTGCCTAGACTGAAAAATAGCTTTCTAATTACCCTCCCATTTTCCTTCTAGACTCTGCTCAATCCAGTCTACACACAAAGGTCAACATATCTTTTCAAAATGGAAATCTGGGGGAGACCTTCAAGATGGCAGAGGAGTAAAACGTGGAGATCACCTTCCTCCCCACAAATACACCAGAAATACATCTACATGTGGAACAACCCCTACAGAACACCTACTGAACGCTGGCAGAAGACCTCAGACTTCCCAAAAGGCAAGAAACTCCCCACATACCTGGGTAGGGCAAAAGAAAAAAGAAAAAACAGAGACAAAAGAATAAGGATGGACCTGCACCTTGGGAAGGGAGCTGTGAAGGAGGAAAAGTTTCCACACACTAGGAAGCCTCTTCACTGGCGGAGACGGGGCGGTGGTGGGGGGAAGCTTCGGAGCCATGGAGGGGAGCACAGCCACAGGGTTGCGGAGGGCAAAGCGGAGAGATTCCCGCACAGAGGAGCGGTGCCGACCAGCACTCACCAGCCTGAGAAGCTTGTCTGCTCACCTGCCGGGGTGGGCGGGGGCTAGGAGCTGAGGTTTGGGCTTCGGAAGTCAGATCCCAGGGAGAGGACTGGGGTTGGCTGCGTGAACACAACCTGCAGGGGGCTAGTGCATCACAGCTAGCCGGGAGGGAGTCCGGGAAAAAGTCTGGAATTGCCTAAGAGGCAAGAGACCATTGTTTTGGGGTGCGCAAGGAGAGGGGATTCAAAGCACTGCCTCAATGAGCCCCAGAGAAGAGCACGAGCCATGGCTATCAGCGCGCACACTAGAGATCAGCATGAGATGCTAAGGCTGCTACTGCAGCCACCAAGAAGCCTGTGTGCAAGCACAGGTCACTATGCACACCTCCCCTTCTAGAAGCCTGTGCAGCCCGCCACTGCCAGGGTCCCGCGATCCAGGGACAACTTCCCTGGGAGAACACACAGCATGCCTCAGTCTGTTGCAATGTCATGCTGGCCTCTGCCGCCGCAGGCTCGCCCCACATTCCGTACCCCTGCTTCCCCCCAGCCTGAGTGAGCCAGAGCCCCCTAATCAGTCACTCTTTTAACACCACCCCCCCAGTCTGGGCGGGAACAGACGCCCTCAGGCGACCTACACGCAGAGGCCAAAATTTAAATTTGGGGACAAATGCAAAGCTGAATCCCAGGAGCTATGTGAAGAAAGAAGAGAAAGGGAAATTTCTCCCAACGGCCTCAGGAGCAGCAGATTAAATGTCCACAGTCAACCTGATATACCCTGCATCTCTGGAATACCTGAATAGATAATGCATCATCCCAAAATTCAGGTGGTGGACTTTTGGAGCAACTGTAGACTTGGGGTTTGCTTTCTGCATCTACTTTGTTTCTGGTTTTATGTTAACTTAGTTTAGTATTTAGAGCTTATTAACATTGGTAGATTTGTTTATTGATTTGGTTGCTCTCTTCCTTTTTTTTTTGTATATAGATATATATTTTTTTTTCCTTTTTCTCTTTTTGTGAGTGTGTATGTGTATGCTTCTTTGTGTGATTTTGTCTATATAGCTTTGTTTATACCATTTGTGCTAGGGATCTGTCTGTCCATTTTTTTTGTTTTTTTAAACATCTTTATTGGAGTAAAACGGCTTTACAATGGTGTGTTAGTTTCTGCTTTAAAACAAAGTGAATCAGTTATACATACACATATGTTCCCATATCTCTTCCCTCTTGCATCTCCCTCCCTCCCACCCTCCCTATCCCACACCTCTAGGTGGTCACAAAGCACCGAGCTGATCTCCCTGTGCTATGCGGCTGCTTCCCACTAGCTATCTATTTTACATTTGGTAGTGTATATATGTCCATGCCACTCTCTCACCCTGTCACATCTTACCCCTCCCCCTCCCCATATCCTCAAGTCCATTCTCTAGTAGGTCTGTGTCTTTATTCCCGTCTTGCCACTAGGTTCTTCATGACCTTTTTTTTTTTTTTCCTTAGACTCCATATATATGTGTTAGCATACTGTATTTGTTTTTCTCTTTATGACTTACTTCACTCTGTATGACAGACTCTAACTCCATCCACCTCACTACAAATACCTCCATTTCATTTCTTTTTATGGCTGAGTAATATTCCATTGTATATAAATGCCACATCTTCTTTATCCATTCATCCGATGATGGACACTTAGGTTGCTTCCACGTCCTGGCTATTGTAAATAGAGCTGCAATGAACATTTTGGTACATGACTCTTTTTGAATTATGGTTTTCTCAGGGTATATGCCCAGTAGTGGGATTGCTGGGTCGTATGGTAGTTCTATTTTTAGTTTTTTAAGGAACCTCCATACTGTTCTCCATAGTGGCTGTATCAATTTACATTCCCACCAACAGTGCAAGAGGGTTCCCTTTTCTCCACACCCTCTACAGCATTTATTGTTTCTAGATTTTTTGATGATGGCCATTCTGACTGGTGTGAGATGATATCTCATTGTAGTTTTGATTTGCATTTCTCTAATGATTAATGATGTTGAGCATTCTTTCATGTGTCTGTTGGAAGTCTGTGTATCTTCTTTGGAGAAATGTCTATTTAGGTCTTCTGCCCATTTTGGGATTGGGTTCTTTGTTTTTTTGTTATTGAGCTGCATGAGCTGCTTGTAAATCTTGGAGATTAATCCTTTGTCAGTTGCTTCATTTGCAAATATTTTCTCCCATTCTGAGGGTTGTATTTTGGTCTTGTTTATGGTTTCCTTTGCTGTGCAAAAGCTTTTAAGTTTCATTAGGTCCCATTTGTTTATTTGTGTTTTTATTTCCATTTCTCTGGGAGCTGGGTCAAAAAGGATCTTGCTGTGATTTATGTCATAGAGTGTTCTGCCTATGTTCTCCTCTAAGAGTTTCATAGTGTCTGGCCTTACAGTTAGGTCTTTAATCCATTTTGAGTTTATTTTTGTGTATGGTGTCAGGGGGTGTTCTAATTTCATACTTTTACATGTATCTGTCCAGTTTTCCCAGCAGAACTTATTGAAGAGGCTGTATTATCTCCACTGTATATGCTTGCCTCCTTTATCAAAGATAAGGTGACCATATGTGCATGGGTTTATCTCTGGGCTTTCTATCCTGTTCCATTGATCTATGTTTCTGTTTTTGTGCCAGTACCAAACTGTCTTGATTACTGTAGCTTTGTAATATAGTCTGAAGTCAGGGAGCCTGATTCCTCCAGCTCCATTTTTCGTTCTCAAGATTGCTTTGGCTATTCGGGGTCTTTTATGTTTCCATAAAAATTGTGAAATTTTTTGTTCTAGTTCTGTGAAAAATGCCAGTGGTAGTTTGATAGGGATTGTATTGAATCTGTAGATTGCTTTGGGCAATATAGTCATTTTCAAAATGTTGATTCTTCCAATCCAAGAACATGGTATATCTCTCTATCTATTTGTATCATCTTTAATTTCTTTCACAGTGTCTTATAATTTTCTGCATACAGGTCTTTTGTCTCCTTAGGTAGGTTTATTCCTAGATATTTTATTCTTTTTGTTGCAATGGTAAACGGGAGTGTTTTCTTAATTTCACTTTCAGATTTTTCATCATTAGTGTATAGGAATGCAAGAGAATTCTGTGCATTAATTTTGTATCCTGCTACTTTACCAAATTCATTGATTAGCTCTAGTAGTTTTCTGGTAGCATCTTTAGGATTCTCTATGTATAGTATCATGTCATCTGCAAACAGTGACAGCTTTACTTCTTCTTTTCCAATTTGGATTCCTTTTATTTCTTTGTCTTCTCTGATTGCTGTGGGTAACACTTCCAAAACTATGTTGAATAATAGTGGTAAGTGTGGGCAACCTTGGCTTGTTCCTGATCTTAGTGGAAATGGTTTCAGTTTTTCACCATTGAGGACGATGTTGGCTGTGGGTTTGTCATATATGGCCTTTATTATGTTGAGGAAAGTTCCCTCTATGCCTACTTTCTGCAGGGCTTTTATCATAAATGGGTGTTGAATTTTGTCAAAAGCTTTCTCTGCATCTATTGAGATGATCATATGGTTTTTCTCCTTCAATTTGTTAATATGATGTATCACGTTGATTGATTTGCGTATATTGAAGAATCCTTGCATTCCTGGGATAAACCCCACTTGATCATGGTGTATAAACCTTTTAATGTGCTGTTGGATTCTGTTTGCTAGTATTTTGTTGAGGATTTTTGCATCTATGTTCATCAGTGATATTGGCCTGTAGTTTTCTTTCTTTGTGACATCTTTGTCTGGTTTTGGTATGGTGGGGTGATGGTGGCCTCGTAGAATGAGTTTGGGAGTGTTCCTCCCTCTGCAATATTTTGGAAGAGTTTGAGAAGGATAGGTGTTAGCTCTTCTCTAAATGTTTGATAGAATTCGCCTGTGAAGCCATCTGGTCCTGGGCTTTTGTTTGTTGGAAGATTTTTAATCACAGTTTCAATTTCAGTGCTTGTGATTGGTCTGTTCATATTTTCTATTTCTTCCTGGTTCAGTCTCGGCAGATTGTGCATTTCTAAGAATCTGTCCATTTCTTCCAGGTTGCCCATTTTATTGGCATAGAGTTGCTTGTAGTAATCTCTCATGATCATTTGTATTTCTGCAGTGTCAGTGGTTACTTCTCCCTTTTCATTTCTAATTCTATTGATTTGAGTCTTCTCCTTTTTACCATTGATGAGTCTGGCTAATGGTTTATCAATTTTGTTTATCTTCTCAAAGAACCAGCTTTTAGTTTTACTGATCTTCGCTATTGTCTCTTTCATTTCTTTTTCATTTATTTCTGATCTGAAATTTATGATTTCTTTCCATCTGCAAACTTTGGGGTTTTCTTGTTCTTCTTTCTCTAATTGCTTTAGGTGCAAGGTTAGGTTGTTTATTCGAGATGTTTCCTGTTTATTGAGGTAGGACTGTATTGCTATAAACTTCCCTCTTAGAACTGCTTTTGCTGCATCCCATAGGTTTTGGGTCGTCGTGTCTCCATTGTCATTTGTTTCTCGGTACTTTTTGATTTCCCCTTTGATTTCTTCAGTGATCACTTCGTTATTAAGTAGTGTATTGTGTAGCCTCCATGTGTTTGTATTTTTTACACATCTTTTCCTGTAATTGATATCTAGTCTCATAGTGTTGTGGTCGGAAAAGATACTTGATACAATTTCAATTTTCTTAAATTTACCAAGGCTTGATTTGTGACCCAAGATATGATCTATCCTGCAGAATGTTCCATGAGCACTTGAGAAAAATGTGTATTCTGTTGTTTTGGGGTGGAATGTCCTATAAATATCAATTAAGTCCATCTTGTTTAATGTATCATTTAAAGCTTGTGTTTCCTTATTTATTTTCATTTTGGATGATCTGTCCATTGGTGAAAGCGGAGTGTTAAAGTCACCTACTATGACTGTGTTGCTGTCGATTTCCCCTTTTATGGCTGTTAGTATTTGTCTTATGTATTGAGGTGCTCCTATGTTGGGTGCATAACTATTTACAATTGTTATACCTTCCTCTTGGATCGATCCTTTGATCATTATATAGTGTCCTTCTTTGCCTCTTGTACTAGTCTTTATTTTAAAGTCTATTTTGTCTGATAGGAGAATTGCTACTCCAGCTTTCTTTTGATTTCCATTTGCATGGAATATCTTTTTCCATCCCCTCACTTTCAGTCTGTATGTATCCCTAGGTCTGAACTGGGTCTCTTGTAGACAGCATATATATGGGTCTTGTTTTTGTATCCATTCAGCCAGTCTGTGTCTTTTGGTGGGAGCATTTAATCCATTTACATTTAAGGTAATTATCGATATGTATGTTCCTATTCCCATTTTCCTAAATGTTTTGCGTTTGTTATTGTAGGTGTTTTCCTTCTCTTGTGTTTCTTGCCTAGAGAAGTTCCTTTAGCATTTGTTGTAAAGCTGGTTTGGTGGTGCTGAACTCTCTCAGCTTTTGCTTGTCTGTAAAGGTTTTAATTTCTCTATCAAATCTGAATGAGATCCTTGCTGCATAGAGTAATCTTGGTTGTAGGTTTTTCTCCTTCATCACTTTAAGTATATCCTGCCACTCCCTTCTGGCTTGCAGGGTTTCTGCTGAAAGATCAGCTGTTAACCTTATGGGGATTCCCTTGTGTGTTATTTGTTGTTTTTCCCTTGCTGCTTTTAATATGCTTTCTTTATATTTAATTTTTGATAGTTTGATTAATATGTGTCTTGGTGTGTTTCTTCTTGGATTTATCCTATATGGGACTCTGTGTGCTTCCAGGACTTGATTAACTATTTCCTTTCCCATATTAGGGAAGTTTTCAACTATAATCTTTTCAAATATTTTCTCAGTCCCTTTCTTTTCCTCTTCTTCTTCTGGGACCCCTATAATTCGAATGTTGGTGCGTTTAATGTTGTCCCAGAGGTCTCTGAGACTGTCCTCAGTTCTTTTCATTCTTTTCTCTTTATTCTGCTCTGCAGTAGTTATTTCCACCATTTTATCTTCCAGGTCACTTATCCGTTCTTCTGCCTCAGTTATTCTGCTATTGATCCCATCTAGAGTATTTTTAATTTATTGTGTTTTTCATCATTGCTTGGTTCCTCTTTAGTTCTTCTACGTCCTTGTTAAATGTTTCTTGCATTTTGTCTATTCTATTTCCAAGATTTTGGATCATCCCTACTATCATTATTCTGAATTCTTTTTCAGGTAGACTACCTATTTCCTCTTCATTTGTTAGGTCTGGTGTGTTGTGACGCTGCTCCTTCATCTGCTGTTTTTCTGCCTTCTCATTTTGCTTATCTTACTGTGTTTGGGGGTCTCCTTTTCACAGGCTACAGGTTCGTAGTTCCCGTTGTTTTTGGTATCTGTCTCCAGTGGCTAAGGTTGGTTCAGTGGGTTGTGTAGGCTTCCTGGTGGAGGGGAATAGTGCCTGTGTTCTGGTGGAGGAGGCTGGATCTTGTCTTTCTGGTGGGCACGTCCACGTCCAGTGGTGTGTTTTGGGGTGTCTGTGGCCTTATTATGATTTTAGGCAGCCTCTCTGCTAATGGATGGGGCTATGTTCCTATCTTGCTAGTTGTTTGGCATAAGGTGTCCAGCACTGTAGCTTGCTGGTCGTTGAGTGAAGCTGGGTCTTGATGTTGAGATGGAGATCTCTGAGAGATTTTCGCCGTTTGGTATTACGTGCAGCTGGGAGGTCTCTTGTGGACCAGTGTCCTGAAGTTGGCTCTCCCACTTCAGAGGCACAGCCCTGATGCCTGGCTGGAGCACCAAGAGCCTTTCATCCACATGGAGAAAAAGGAAAAGGGGAAAAATTAATATATCCTGCTCCCAAAGTCCACCTCCTGAATTTGGGATGATTCGTTGTCTATTCAGGTATTCAACAGATGCAGGCACATCAAGTTGTTTGTGGAGTTTTAATCCGCTGCTTCTGAGGCTGCTGGGAGAGATTTCCCTTTCTCTTCTTTGTTGGCACAGCTCCCGGGTTTCAGCTTTGGAATTGGACCCGCCTCTTCGTGTAGGTCGCCTGAGGGCATCTGTTCCCCACCCAGACAGAACGGAGTTAAAGGAGCAGCTGCTTCGGGGGCTCTGGCTCACTCGGGCTGGGGGGAGGGAAGGATACGGATGTGGGGCGAGCCTGCGGCGGCAGAGGCCAGCGTGATGTTGCACCAGCCCGAGGTGTGCCGTGCGTTCTCCCGGGGAAGTTGTCCCTGGATCACAGGAGCCTGGCCGTGGCGGGCTGCACCGGCTCCCGGGAGCGGCGGTGTGGAGATTGACTTGTGCTCACACACAGGCTTTTTGGTGGTGGCACCAGCAGCCTTAGGGTCTCATGCCCGTCTCTGCAGTCCGCGCTGATAACTGCGGCTCACGCCCGTCTCTGGAGTTTGTTTAGGCGGCGCTCTGAACCCCCTCTCCTTGCGTGCCGTGAAACAAAGAGGCAAGAAAAAGTCTCTTGCCTCTGCGGCAGCTGCAGACTTTTTCCCGGACTCCCTCCCGGCTAGCTGTGGTGGGCTAACCCCTTCAGGCTGTGTTCACGCCGCCAACCCCAGACAGAAGCCCGAGAGCCTCAGCTCCCAGCCCCCGCCCACCCTGGCGGGTGAGCAGAGAAGCCTCTCGGGCTGGTGAGTGCTGCTCAGCACCTATCCTCTGTGCGGGAGTCTCTCTGCTTTGCCTTCTGCACCCCTGTGGCTGCGCTCTCCTCCGTGGCTCCGAAGCTTCCACCCTCTGCCACCCGCAGTCTCCGCCTGCGAAGGGGCTTCCTAGTGTGTGGAAACCTTTCCTCCTTCACGGCTCCCTCCCACTGGTGCAGGTCCCGTCCCTATTCTTTTGTCTCTGTTATTTCTTTTTTCTTTTGCCCTACCCAAGTACGTTGGGAGTTTCTTGCCTTTTGGGAGGTCTGACGTCTTCTGCCAGTGTTCAGTGGTTGTTCTGTAGGAGCAGTTCCACGTGTAGATGTATTTCTAATGTATCTGTGGGAAGGAAGGTGATCTCTGCGTCTTACTCTTCCACCATCTTGCCCCGACCCGTTTTTTTTTTAATATAGTTTTTAGCGCTTGTTATCATTGGTGGATTTGATTTTTGGTTTGGTTGCTCTCTTATTTCTTTCTTTCTTTTTTCTTTTTTTTTAAATTACTTTTTAACTTTTTTATTTTAATAATTTAAATTTTTTTTTATTTTAATAACTTTATTTGTTTTTATTTTATTCTCTTTCTTCCTCCCTCCCCCCTCCCTCCCTCCATCTCTCTCTTTCTCTCTCTCTCTTTCTTTCTTTCTTTCTTTTTCTCCGTTTCCTTCAGAGCTGTGTGGCTGATATGGTCTTCATGCTCCAGCCGGGGGGTCAGGCCTGTGCCTCTGACGTGGGAGAGACGAGTTCAGAATATTGGTGCACCAAAGACCTCCCAGCTCCACATAATATCAAACGGCAAAAGCTATCCCAGAGATCTCCACCTCAAAGCTAAGACCCAGCTCCACTCAACAACCAGCAAGCTACAGTGCTGGATACCCTATGCCAAACAACTAGCAAGACAGGAAAACAACCCCGCTCATTAGCAGAGAGGCTGCCTAAAATCATAATAAGGTCAAAGACACCCCAAAACACACTACTGGACGCGGTCCTGCCCACCAGAAAGACAAGATCCAGCCTCATCCACCAGAACACAGGTGCGAGTCCCCTCCACCAGGAAGCCTACACAAACCACTGAACCAACCTTAGCCACTGGGGAAGACACCAAAAACAATGGGAACTATGAACATGCAACCTGTGAAAAAGAGACCCCAAACACAGTAAGTTAAGCAAAATGAGAAGACAGAGAAACACACAGCAGATGAAGGAGCAAGGTAAAAACCCACCAGACCTAACAAATGAAGAGGAAATAGGCAGTCTACCTGAAAAAGAATTCAGAGTAATGATAGTAAAGATGATCCAAAATCTTGGAAAAAGAATGGAGAAAATACAAGAAACGTTTAACAAGGACCTAGAAGAACTGAAGAGCAAACAAACAATGATGAACAACACAGTAAATGAAATTAAAAATTCTCTAGAAGGAATCAATAGCAGAATAACTGAGGCAGAAGAATGGATGAGTGACCTGGAAAATAGAATGGTGGAAATAACTACTGCAGAGCAGAATAAAGAAAAAAGAATGAAAAGAATTGAGGAAAATCTTAGAGACCACTGGGTCAACATTAAACACACTAACATTCGAATTACAGGGGTCCCAGAAGAAGAAGAGAAAAAGAAAGGGACTGAGAAAATATTTGAAGAGATTATAGTTGAAAACTTCCCTAATATGTCAAAGGAAATAGTCAGTCAAATCCAGGACACGCAGAGAGTCCCATACAGGATAAATCCAAGGAGAAACAGGCCAAGAGACATATTAATCAAACTATCAAAAATAAAATACAAAGAAAAAATATTAATAGCAGCAAGGGAAAAACAACAAATAACATACAAGGGAATCCCCATAAGGTTACCAGCTGATTTTTCAGCAGAAACTCTGCAAGCCAGAAAGGAGTGGCAGGACATATCTGAAGTGATGAAAGGGAAAAACCTACAACCAAGATTACTCTACCCAGCAACGATCTCATTCAGATTCGACGGAGCAATTAAAACCTTTACAGAAAAACAAAAGCTAAGAGAATTCAGCACCACCAAACCAGCTTTACAACAAATGCTAAAGGAACTTCTCTAGGCAGGAAATAGAAGAGAAGGAAAAGACCTACAATAACAAGCCCAAAACAATTAAGAAAATGGTAATAGAAACATACATATCGATAACTACCTTAAATGTAAATGGATTAAATGCTCCAACCAAAGACACAGACTGGCTGAATGGACACAAAAACAAGACCCGTATATATGCTGTCTACAGGAGACCCACTTCAGACCTAGGGACACATACAGAATGAAAGTAGGGATGCAAAAAGATATTCCATGTAAATGAAAATCAAAAGAAAGCTGGAGTAGCAATTCTCATATCAGACA
Organism: Balaenoptera ricei; assembly: GCF_028023285.1. Classification (NCBI taxonomy): domain Eukaryota; kingdom Metazoa; phylum Chordata; class Mammalia; order Artiodactyla; family Balaenopteridae; genus Balaenoptera; species Balaenoptera ricei. The sequence goes on from NC_082643.1 coordinate 33,092,860, forward strand.
AAATAGACTTTAAAATAAAGACACTTACAAGAGACATAGAAGGACACTACATAATGATCAGGGGATCAATCCAAGAAGAAAATATAACAATTATAAATATATATGCACCCAACATAGGAGCACCTCAATACATAAGGCAAATGCTAACATTCATAAAAGGGGAAATCGACAGTAACACAGTAATACTAGGGGACTTGAACACCCCACTGTCACCAAGGGACAGGTCATCCAAAATGAAAATAAATAAGGAAACACAAGCTTTAAATGATACATGAAACAAGATGGACTTAATTGATATTTATAAGACATTCCATCCAAAAACAACAGAATACACATTATTCTCAAGTGCTCATGGAAAATTCTCCAGGATAGACCATATCTTGGGTCACAAATCAAGCCTTGGTAAATTTAAGAAAATTGAAATCATATCAAGTATCTTTTCCGACCACAACGCTATGAGACTAGGTATCAATTACAGGAAAAAATCTGTAAAAAGTACAAACACATAGAGGCTAAACAATACACTACTAAATAACCAAGAGATCACTGAAGAAATCAAAAGAGGAAATCAAAAAATACCTAGAAACAAATAACAATGGAAACACGACGACCCAAAACCTATGGGATGCAGCAAAAGCAGTTCTAAGAGGGAAGTTTATAGCAATACAATCCTACCTTAAGAAACAAGATATAACTGATTCACTTTGTTATAAAGCAGAAGCTAACACACTATTGTAAGGCAATTATACTTCAATAAAGATGTTTAAAAAAAAAAAAAAGAAACAAGAAACATCTCAAGTAAACAACCTAACCTTACACCTAAAGCAATTACAGAAAGAAGAACAAAAAAACCCCCAAAGTTAGCAGAAGGAAAGAAATCATAAAGATCAGATCAGAAATAAATGAAAAAGAAATGAAGGAAACAATAGCAAAGATCAATAAAACTAAAAGCTGGTTCTTTGAGTAGATAAACTAAATTGATAAACCATTAGCCAGACTCATCAAGAAAAAAAGGGAGAAGACTCAAATCAATAGAATTAGAAATGAAAAGGGAGAAGTAACCACTGACACTGCAGAAATACAAAAATCATGCGGGATTACTACAAGCAACTATATGCCAATAAAATGGAAATCCTGGAAGAAATGGACAAATTCTTAGAAAAGCACAACCTTCTGAGACTGAACCAGGAAGAAAGAGAAAATTTAAACAGACGAATCACAAGCACTGAAATTGAAACTGGGATTAAAATTCTTCCAACAAACTAAAGCCCAGGACCAGATGGCTTCACAGGCGAATTCTATCAAACATTTAGAGAAGAGCTAACACCTATCCTTCTCAAGCTCTTTCAAGCTATAGCTGAGGGAGGAACACTCCCAAACTCATTCTACGAGGCCACCATCACCCCACCATACCAAAACCAGACAAAGATGTCTCAAAAAAAGAAAATTACAGGCCAATATCACTGATGAATATAGATGCAAAAATCCTCAACAAAATACTAGCAAACAGAATCCAACAGCACATTAAAAGGATCATACACCATGATCAAGTGGGGTTTATCCCAGGAATGCAAGGATTCTTCAATACATGCAAATCAATCAATGTGATACACCATATTAACAAATTGAAGGAGAAAAACCATATGATCATCTCAATAGATGCAGAAAAAGCTTTTGACAAAATTCAACACCCATTTATGATAAAAGCCCTGCAGAAAGTAGGCATAGAGGGAACTTTCCTCAACATAATAAAGGCCATATATGACAAACCCACAGCCAACATTGTTCTCAGTGGTGAAAAACTGAAACCGTTTCCTCTAAGATCAGGAACAAGACAAGGTTGTCCACTCTCACCAATATTATTCAACATAGTTTTGGAAGTTTTAGCCACAGCAATCAGAGAAGAAAAGATGTCCTCAGAGATACTTTCATGACATTTACATCTAAAGTATGTCCCCAGTCTACTACGTCACTCTATTTTCTTCACTGTGATCTTCACATTTCATGATTATCTTGTCTATCTGTTTGCTTGCTTTTTGTGTATTTTCTCCCAGCAGAATATAAGCTCCATTTTCACAACTATATCACCAGTGTCAAGAAGAGTGGTTGGCATATAACAGATGTTTAATAAATAATGAATGAATGAATGAATGAATGAATTTTTCTCTTGGTATATTGTGAGCTATTTAAGAATGGAACATTTTTATTCCCTTTCTAACTCACCCATAGCATTATAAATCAGCAGCCCAATAAATATTAATTGAACAAATGAAGTAATTAATGTGTTTACTAGATATAGATGAAATAAATTTCAGATTTCATTTTCATGTCAGAAAGTGGAATAAAGACATTTGTGCTAGACAGGTTATCTGAATACTTCAGATTTCACTTATATTTTTCTACTCCACCCTCATGTAGTTATTATTGTCCAGTAGAATACCCTTCAACAAATAAATTATTATTAACTACCTCCCTTCAGCCATATGTCAGAGACCATGGAGGTTATAGGAAAAGGGGGAAACATCACCACCACTTTGCAGAAGTTTATATCCTATCAATCCCAAAGTAATGGTAGTCATTCATTTATTGTTGAACAAATACCTCAGTGCCTAGCCTAGCATATATTAGGTACTCAATAAATGCTGAATGAACAAACAGAAGTCAGCCAGGAACCAAGAGCAGAGTTGAATTAAATGCAAGAGAATATGTAATTCCATATGATGTCAGCAGAAGAGTACTGGAAATTAATCCATGTTTTGTCAGCACAATTTAACTCCACTATGAGACCTCAGTGTACAAAACAATAGTGTGAAATGTTTTTAAAAACATCTTGAAATTTTTTAAAAAACAACAAATAGATAACTATTTCAGGAATATACAAATGTAACGTAATAGTAATGAAAAGGAAGACAAAAATTATACAATTCCAATAAGCTTTAAGATATTTTACTCAAGTATAATCAATTTGATATCTATTGGTACAAATTATTAAATTAACTGATATACTTCAGGAATCAGAATCTCATCCTCCAGGTGGGTATACTGTATTGTTTATGAGTAATACAGAGAAGTGGTTAAGAAAGCAGACAGACTCAAGGGGGTATAAATTTGAACTTTATCATCAGTATGACCCTCAGCAAGTTATATTCTATCTCTGAGTTCAGCATCTTCATTTGTAAAAATGTCTATGATGATAATAGATTGCTATGAAGACTGCATGAGTGATACATGCAAAGTACTTAGCACAACACCTGGTTACATAGTAAGTGCTCAATAAAATTAGTGATGCAATGGTAATAATGATGAAAATTATAAGAACATGACATTGATTACAGTCTATACAGGAGATGAAGCAGACATATAACATGTTATAAGTGCCATAAGATAAAGTGTTACCAAAATACTATATCAAGTATGTAAACTTGAAGTATAGCACAACATATTAAAAACAAAACACAGTCATATTATGCTAAATAAATACTCCTATGCCTAAAACCTCTCCATCAAGCATTCATTTCTCTCTTACCCCGTCATAAATTACAACAGTACTCATCAAGCCTTTGGCAAATTAGGTAGCATACACTATTCTCCCAAAAGGAAAATAATGCCAGTTATACCTTAGTGAAATAGCTGAATATCTACCAAATAAATACCATAGCCAAAGGCTTAACAAAATTGTCCAGAAGAAATGTGTTTATATTGATCTTCTTGGGCTACCCTCTCCAACAAAAACCAAACAAAAAACTAAAAGACAAACAACAACAAAAATCCAAAGATGTGGCTACAATTCAATGACTCTCACAAATAAACCTGATGGAAAAATACTGGTGTATATCTCTAGTCAGTTTATCCCTTGATCTTTCCCTTACACAAAATTAAAACAGATGTCAAGAAATAATCCTCCATGAATGTTTTCACAATTTCTGCAGTGTCAAGGATTTCTGAGCAACAAATTCTGGAACCTGGGTTAAAGGATACTCAAATAGCAAACAAGCCATGGAAGTTAAAGACCCAGAAGAGATTTAGAGGCACCTCCTCTGGAGCCATTTACTTACATTCCAAAGAGTAGCAGACTTAGGGAACTTCACTTCACCTCCTCTTCCCAGAATGGATTTGCTTACATTTATAAAGCACTTGTTCTCTCTCTCTATGGGGAAGGAGAGGTAATTGTGCCAAATGCCCTACATAAACACTAAGATTCATAATTTCAGAGTTCCTCTTCTGTGGTACTCCCTCCAGTGTACCTGAGGCATGAGGAAACTGAGGTAAGATGCTCTCTGAGTAATTAAAATCTGTCTCCGATCCAGAAACCTCATGTTTCTTATCAGGATTACAGATGTGGATGGATGAACATATGAAAGATAGACAGACAGACAGATAGATAAAACTTAACATAAACAGGGCTGATATACTCCTATGAACTCATCTTTCCTTCCCATTGTGTCTGATCTAGGAAATATAGGAGACTTAGTAATAACTCCAAATCTCTTTGAACATGCTTCCCAAAAGTGAGACATACAAACAAACTGAGTCTCAGTAGCAAGTAAAACATAAGGACACTCTAACATAGGGCCTGAATCAGATTTTCATTCAAAGAACTCAAAGAACTCATTCGACTCTAGCTGGAATACTGCCTGAAGAAACTTGGGAAGAGAACAATCATTAGGAGGGGTGACAGGTGTAAAGACAATCAATATAAAACTAATTATATTCACGTGTCAGGTGGGAAAAATACAAGCACTCACGGAGAAGCTTAAAATACCACAGCCCTTTATTATAACCATTTAGTAACCTTGACATAGCAAGGAGGATATTCATTTATAATTTTATTCCTCACAGCAGATATTAGTGGGGTGAGAAGGAAGTAATTATTAGGGCAGGGCTGCTAAACATAGATGGTGGTAACTTGGAGGCATTAGTGAGTGCTTGCAAATGGAGACTGTTTTTATTTATTAATTTTTGGTAGCATTAATCACGTTGTGTCCTGCAGTGGTGTTGTCATTTCTCTTGCATGCACACACTGAATTTCTGAGCAGCACTACGCAATGTGTCTCACACGCTCTGGCACTTCCATTTCATGCTTCACAGTTTTAGCGTCACTTTGAGGTTTGAAATGTTTCACAGTTATTTGCTATATGTGGGTGCCAAAAAAAAAAGTCAGCCTATATCACTGAAAAAGATACTGCAAGAATAGAAAACGGCTAGAATCAGATGGGAATTTCTGTCCCATTAATATTCAGAACTTTATCATGAATCAATTTACATTTTATCAAAATCTAATTTATGTTTTACAGATGCATGAGTGCATACAATTATTTTGCTCACCACATACAGTTCTTATAAAGTTAAATATAAACTTTTATTGATGTAGATAAGATTCTATAATTAGAAGGAAACTGAAAATACCATACATCTTTTCTAGCCTACAACTTACCCATATGCTCTAACATAACAAACCCAAAAGCCTCCATTCAGTCACCTGATCTAACCCAGTATAAATATTGACTGAATTTCTATCTATACATCTTGACGCATGTTTCAGTTTAATGTGTTAAAGTGAGTCTATTTAAACAAAGATAGAATAACTATATCTGTCACAAATATAAATGCATTAAGACTGATCATACACTGAACAATATATTGATCGATATCTACAAATATTGACAGATTTTACCGTCAATTTTGGTAAATACACACTTGATGACCTATTTCTGCCTGTATATTCTTTTTTTTTAAATTAATTAATTTATTTTATTTATTTATGGTTGTGTTGGGTCTTTGTTTCTGTGCGAGGGCTTTCTCTAGTTGTGGCAAGCGGGGGCCACTCTTCATCGCGGTGCACGGGCCTCTCACTGTCGCGGCCTCTCTTGTTGTGGAGCACAGGCTCCAGACGCGCAGGCTCAGTAATTGTGGCTCACGGGCCCAGCTGCTCCGCGGCATGTGGGATCTTCCCAGACCAGGGCTCGAACCCGTGTCCCCTGCATTAGCAGGCAGATTCTCAACCACTGCGCCACCAGGGAAGCCCTGCCTGTATATTCTTGCTAGGCATGACTTACACACTTCACACATACACACAGCAGTTGGGCATTTGACCACCCAAATACTGCATGCATTTTTTAATTAATATAACCTGTCCAGTAGTGAACCAAATAATTAAATAAATAAATGATGATAAACATGTTAAGACACACAAAAAAGGAAGCTTCCCACACAAGAGAATTATCTAGAATAAGCACTTGTCACAAATCAAGCACTAAGTCAAGGTTTATCCTCTTCCTCCCCTTGTCTTTCCAATTGCACAAGATGCCTCTTCAAGTTTAAATGTCTGGTTTGTTTCATTACAAATAGAAACTGAGAGCCACTGGTGAGCATGAAAAGAGAGCAAAAGAGAAATAAGCAAATACAGGTGGAAACTAAAGTAGTGACATATTTAGAAATGCTGTAAGTTTTTAATATCTGAAATGATTTCCCTCTGACGCTTTAAAACAATTTTTCCCTTGTTGGAAGAGGGAATTTATACTTAAATGTCACAATCTGAAAGATTACAATTGCTAGAAAGTAAAAGAGTAACTTTTCCATCTAGTGCTTAAAAAAGAAACAAATAATGACTAATAATGCTGATGTGTTGCCAGAATGACTAAAAATTCAAAGGGGCTACTCTAGTTTCAAATATTCCATCAGGAATCCAGAGTAATTCTGAAAGTGGGTGTGTGGAGACAGAGCTGACCTCCACAGGATGGACAATGGGTGCATGAAAAGCTGATCAAGAGGGAATGCTAGCATGGTCTGGACTGTGTTCCCAACTTAACCTAAACTCTAACTTGACAAGGCAACACTAAAAATTCAAAACGATCTCTACTGATTATATTTCACATTTGCAACTTTCTCTTTAAATGCACGTACAATTAAATGCTTAGCAGCAACCACCACAGCAAAAGATTTAAAACATAAAACTTCTTTACAGTAAGGATGAAAGTAGGCTACTTAGAAGGCAACAATGTTACACTATTTTAAAGGTTTTGATTTAATTTGATTACCTATATTAGCCACCTGGATTGAACATTCTGACCCTAGGTTTATTGTAGCCCCAAAGTACTGAAATTGTACCAAACAGCCTAATTAAATTTAAAAAAAGGATCTCAAAATAAATAAATTATAATTCATATTAAAGTTAAAATTAACATTTCCCAGTGGCAGGTTTAGAACTGGGGGTGGGGGGGTGGGGTGAGGAGTGTACGAAATGGACCACACAATATGTGCAAACTTCATAACTATCACAACTTCCTCCAAAAAGAGAGGCAAGTATTGGTATAGAAGGTAGACCAGGGCCTCTAACTATGGTCTCTAAAGAGACCTATAGGGCCTTCAGTCAATTATGTTTACTTATCTTTAATTAGGAACATGTTGCCCTTTGTGTATCAGACTTTGTCAGATGCCAAGGGGTTAACAAAAGCTAGAATTATGGTCTGAGCCATGAACAGACTTCATACCTTATGAAGAATAAGAAGTCATTTTAATCATATTTAGAAAGTAATAATTCAGAGTATTCTTGAGACTGCCAAAGGGAAAATGACTACTGTTAAAAGGAAAATTACACTAATTGCCAACTGTTGGGTAGCTGAGACTATTCCAATAAAAATGTGAGAGAATTCGACCCACAGGGCAGACAGGAGAAGCAAGAAGACCTACAGTTCTACAGCCTGTGGAACGAAAACCACATTCACAGAAAGACAAAATGAAAAGGCAGGGGAATATATACCAGATGAAGGAACAAGATAAAACCCCAGAAAAACAACTAAATGGAGTGGAAATAGGCAACCTTTCAGAAAACAGAATTCAGAACAATGACAGTGAGAATGATCCAGGACCTTGGAAAAAGAAAGGAGGCAAAGATCTAGAAGATGCAAGAAATGTTTAACAAAGACCTAGAAGAATTAAAGAACAAACACCTAGAAGAAATAAAGAACAAACGAAAAGAGATGAACAATACAATAACTGAAATGAAAACTACACTAGAAGGAATCAATAGCAGAATAACTGAGGCAGAAGAACGGATAAGTGACCTGGAAGACAGAATGGTGGAATCCAGTGCCACAGAACAGAAAAAAGAAAAAAGAATGAAAAGAAATGAAGACAGCCTAAGAGACCCCTGGGACTACATTAAAGGCACCAACATTCGCATTATAGGGATCCAGAGGAGAAGAGACAGAGACAGGACCTAAGAAAATATTTGAAGAGATTATAGTCAAAAACTTCCCTAACATGGGAAAGGAAATATCAACCCAAGTCCAGGAAGCACAAAGAGTCCCAGACAGGACAAACCCAAGAAGAAACACACCAAGACACATAGTAATGAAATTGACAAAAATTAAAGACAAAGAAAAATTATTAAAAGCAACAAGGGAAAAACGACAAAATACATACAAAGGAACTCCCATAATGTTAACAGCTGCTGTCTCAGCAGAAACTCCACAAGCCAGAAGGGAGTGGCATGATAAATTTAAAGTGATGAAAGGGAAAAACCTACAACCAAGACTACTCTAGCCGGCAAGGATCTCCTTCAGATTCGATGGAGAAATCAAAAGCTTTACAGACAAGCAAAAGCTGAGAGAATTCAGCACCACTAAACCAGCTCTACAACAAATACTAAAGGAACTTATCTAAATGGGAAACACAAGAAAACGACTTACAAAAACAAACCCAAAACAATTAAGAAAATGGTAATAGGAACATACATATTGATAATCACCTTAAATGTGAATGGATTAAATGCTCCAACCAAAAGACACAGGCTCACTGAATGGATACAAAAACAAGACCCGTATATATGTTGTCTACAAGAGAACCACCTCAGACCTAGGGACACATACAACTGAAAGTGAGGGGATGGAAAAAGATATTCCATGCAAATGGAAAAGAAAAGAAAGCTGGAAATCCCTCTACTGAGCATACACCCTGAGAAAACCATAATTCAAAAAGAGTCATGTACCACAATGTTCATTGCAGCTCTATTTACAATAGCCAGGATGTGGAAGCAACCTAAGTGTCCATCGACAGATGAATGGATAAAAAAGATGTGGCACGTATATACAATGGAATATTACTCAGCCATAAAAAGAAATGAAATTGAGTTATTTGTATTGAGGTGGATGGACCTAGAGTCTGTCATACAGAGTGAACTAAGTCAGAAAGCGAAAAACAAATACCATAAGCTAACACATATATATGGAATCTAAAAAAAAAAAAAAAAAAAAAACCGTTATGAAGAACCTAGGGGCAGGACACGAATAAAGACACAGATGCAGAGAATGGACTTGAGGATGCGGGGAGGGGGAAGGTAAGCTGGGACGAAATGAGAGAGCGGCATGAAATTATATATACTACCAAATGTAAAATAGATAGCTAGTAGGAAGCAGCTACATAGCACAGGGAGATCAGCTCAGTGCTTTGTGACCCCCTAGAGGGGTGGGATAGGGAGGATGGGAGGGAGACACTAGAGGGAGGAGATATGGGGATGTATGTATATGTATAGCTGATTCACTTTGTTATAAAGCAGAAACTAACACACCATTGTAAAGCAACTATACACCAGTAAAGATGTTAAAAAAAAAAAAAAAAGAAAGCTGGAGTAGCAATTCTTATATCACATAAAATAGACTTTAAAATAAAGAATGTTACAAGACACAAGGAAGGACACTACATAATGATCAAGGGATCAATCCAAGAAGAAGATATAATAATTATAAATATATATGCACCCAACATAGTAGCACCTCAATACATAAGGCAAAAACTAACAGCTATAAACGAGGAAATCGACAGTATCACAATAATAGTGGGAGACTTTAACACCTCACATACCAATGAATAGATCATCCAGACAGAAAATTAATAAGGAAACACAAGCTTTAAATGACACAATAGACCAGATAGATTTAATTGATATTTATAAGACATTCCATCCGAAAACAGCAGATTACACTTTCTTCTCAAGTGCACATGGAACATTCTCCAGGATAGATCACACCTTGGGTCACACACCAAGCCTCAGTAAATTTAAGAAAACTGAAATCATATCAAGCACCTTTTACAACCACAACGCTATGAGATCAGAAATCAATTACAGTGAAAAAAAATGTTAAAAACACAAACACATGGAGGCTAAACAATACACTACTAAATAACCAAGAGATCACTGAAGAAATCAAAGAGGAAATCAAAACTACCTAGAGACAAATGACAATGAAAACACAATGATCAAAACCTATGGGATGCAGCAAAAGCAGTTCTAAGAGGGAAATTTATAGCAATACAATCTTACCTCAAGAAACAAGAAACACCTCAAATAAACAATCTAACCGTACACCTAAAGGAACTAGAGAAAGAAGAACAAACAAAACCCAAAGTTAGCAAAAGGAAAGAAATCATAAAGATCAGAGCAGAAATAAATGAAATAGAAACAAAGAAAATAATATCAAAGCTCAATAAAACTAAAAGCTGGTTCTTTGAGAAGATAAACAAAATTGACAAACCTTTAGCCAGACTCATCAAGAAAAAGAGAGAGGACTCAAATCAATAAAATTAGAAATGAAAAAGGAAAAGTTATAACGGACACTGCAGAAATACAAAGCATTATAAGAGACTACTACAAGCTATTCTATTCTAATAAAATGGACAACCTGGAAGAAATGCACAAATTCTTATAAAGGTATAAACTTCCAAGACTGAAACAGGAAGAAAGAGAAAATATGAACAGATCAATCACATGTAATGAAATTGAAACGGTGATGAAAAATCTTCCAAAAAACAAAAGTCCAGGACCAGATGCCTTCACAGGTGAATTCTATCAAACGTTTAGAGAAGAGCTAACACCCATCCTTCTCAAACTCTTCCAAAAATTGCAGAGGAAGGAACTCTCCCAAACTCATTCTACAAGGCCACCATCACCCTGATACCAAAACCAGACAGAGATGCTACAAAATAAGAAAATTACATACCAATATCACTGATTAATATAGATGCAAAAATCCACAACAAAATACTAGCAAACAGAATCCAACAACACATTAAAAGGATCAGGTGCAGAAAAAGCTTTTGACAAAATTCAACACCCATTTATGATAAAAACTCTCCAGAAGGGGAGCACAGAGGGAACTTACCTCAACATAATAAAGGCCATACACAACAAACCCACGGCAAACATCATTCTCAATGGTGAAAAACTGAAAGCATTTCCTCTAAGATCAGGAACGAGACAAGGATGTCCACTCTCACCACTATTATTCAACATAGTTTTGGAAGTCCTAGCCATGGCAATCAGAGAAGAAAAAGAAATAAAAGGAATACAAATTGGAAAAGAAGAAATAAAACTGTCACTGTTTGCAGATGACATGATACTATACATAGAGAATCATAAAGATGCCACCAGAAAACTACTAGAGCTAGTCAATGAATTTGGTAAAGTTGCAGGATACAAAATTAATGCACAGAAATCTCTTGCATTCCGATACACTAACAACAAAAGATCAGAAAGGGAAATTAAGGAAACAATTCCATTCAACATTGCAACAAAAAGAACAAAATACTTAGGAATAAACCTAACTTAGGAGGTAAAAGACCTGTACTCAGAAAACTATAAGACACTGATGAAAGAAATCAGAGATGACACAAACAGATGGAGAGGTATACCATGTTCTTGGGTTGGAAGAATCAATATTGTGAAAATGACTATACTACTCAAAGCAATCTACAGATTCAATGCAATCCCCATGAAATTACCAATGGCATTTTTTACAGAACTAGAACAAAAAAATCTTAAAATTTGTATGGAGACACAAAAGACCCCTAAGAGCCAAAGCTATCTTGAGGGAAAAAAACAGAGCTAGAGGAATCAGGTTCCCTGACTTCAGACTATACTACAAAGCTACAGTAATCAAGACAGTATGGTACTGGCACAAAAACAGAAACATAGATCAATGGAACAGGATAGAAAGCCCAGAGATAAACCCACGCACATATGGTCACCTTATCTTTGATAAAGGATGCAAGAATATACAATGGAGAAAAGACAGTCTCTTCAATAAGTGGTGCTGGGAAAACAGGACAGCTGCATGTAAAAGAATGAAATTAGAACAGTCCTTAACACCATACACAAAAATAAACTCAAAATGGATCAAAGCCCTAAATGTAAGACCGGACACTATAAGACTCCTAAAGGAAAACATAGGAAGAACAGTCTTTGACATATATCACAGTAAGATCTTTTTTGATCCACCTCCTAGAGTAATGGAAATAAAAACAAAAATAAACAAATGGGACCTAATGAAACATAAAAGCTTTTGCACAGCAAAGGAAACTATAAAAAAGATGAAAAGATAACCCTCAGAATGGGAGAAAATATTTGCAAACGAATCAATAAAGGATTAATCTCCAAAATATATAAACAGCTCATGCAGCTCAATATTAAGAAAACAAACAACCCAATAAAAAAATGGGCAGAAGACCTAAATAGACATCTCTCCAAAGAAGACACATAGATGGCACATGAAAAACTGCTCAACATCACTAATTATTAGAGAAATACAAAGCAAAACTACAATGAGGTATCACCTCATATGGACAGAATGGGCATCATCAGAAAATCCATAAAAAACAAATGCTGGAGAGGGTGTGGAGAAAAGGGAACTCTCTTGCACTGTTGGTGGGAATGTAAATTGATACAGCCACTATGGAGAACAGTATGGAGGTTCCTTAAAAAACTAAAAATAGAATTATCATATGACCCAGCAATCCCACTACTGGGCATATACCCTGAGAAAACCATAATTCAAAAAGACACATGCACCCCAATGTTCATTGCAGCACTATTTACAATAGCCAGGACATGGAAGCAACCTAAGTGCCCTTTGACAGACAAATGGATAAAGAAGTTGTGGTACATATATACAATGGAATATTAGTCAGCCATAAAAAGGAATGAAATTGGGTCATTTGTAGAGACGTGGATGGACCTAGAGACTTTCATACAGAGTGAAGTAAGTCAGAAAGAGAAAAATAAATATCGTATATTAATGCATATATGTGGAATCTAGATAAATGGTACAGATGAACTGGTTTGCAAGGCAGAAAGAGAGACACAGATGTAGAGAACAAACATATGGACACCAAGGGGGGGAGGAAGCGGGGGTGGGGGTTGGTGGTGGTGGGATGAATTGGGAGATTGGGATTGACATATATACACTAATATGTATAAAATAGATAACTAATAAGAACCTGCTGTATAAAAAATCAATAAATTAAAAAAAATTCCACAGGGACTGGAAAAAAAACAAAAAAAATGGAGATTAAAAAAACAAAAAAATGTGAGAGAATTCATAAGAACCTAACATTCTCTAGAATCCTTCCCCTATTTCGCAATTTCACACTCACTATACCCTACATTAAGAATGCCTTTCTCGTGTGTAAGCATGAGAGAGGTATATTTTCAAATGCATGACTTTTGTAAAGAATGTGAAAAGTTGGAGTAGAAATTTCTAATTTTCCAATCTTTTTTGCATATTAACATCAGTACAAAATTTCTAAGCAGGTGCTCCAATATATGTACAGTTGTTTATCTATAGATTATATTTATTTTTTATTTTTTTAACTTTTTATTTTATATTGGGTTACAGTTGATTAACAATGTTGTATTAGTTTCAGGTGTACGGCAAATTGATTCAGTTATACATATACATGTGTCTATTCTGTTTCAAATTCTTTTCCCATTTAGGTTGTTACATAATATTGAACAGAGTTCCGTGTGCTATACAGTGAGTCCTTGTTGGTTATTTATTTTAAATATAGTAGTGTGCACATGTTAATCCCAAATTCCCTAACTATCCCTTCACCCCACCCTTCCCCCTGGCAATCATAAGTTTGTTCCCTAAGTCTGTGAGTGTGTTTCTGTTTTGTATATAAGTTCACTTGTATATAGATTATATTTACATTCTACTTTATTAACATATTATGTACATTATAAAACAAAAATAGAATTAGAATCAGAAGAGAAGAATGTAAACAGGAGCTTCTTCCTATATAATCAGACAACCCTTGGAGTAAGCACTCCTTATTATGATTAGAGCAGGAGTTGGCAAAGCATGGTCAGGGCCAAATTCAGCCTATCACCTGTTTCTGCAACTAAAGTTTTATTGGACACAGTCAAGCCTATAGGTTAACCTATTGTCTATGGCTTCTTTCATGCTACTAAAGCAGAGATGAGTAATTGTGACCATATGGGCCACAAAGCCAAAAACATTTACTACCTGACCCTTTCCAAGAAACGTTTGCCAACCCTCATATTAGGGTTAATTAATTTCAAAGTACCTAAGAAGGGAGAGTTCTGCAGACCAAGCATCTGAGATGGAGAGAAAGAAAAAAGTAGAAGTGACAAATCTGCTAGGGATGCCAACCAAGTTACAAAAAGGCATAGGAGAGGAATTCCCTACGAGGGTAAAACTATCAGGGTGAGGCTGACAACAGCATCATAGAGTACGAAAACAGAACTTAAATACTGGTGAAAACAAAACATCAATCAAAAGGCATAGTGGGCCATAGTTGCTTTTTTTTGACTGATATTTCTTACAACACCTCTATCAGAGGGTAGATATTTCTCTCCATTTCAGCACAACTTTAGTTATCATACCTTTTATATCTATTTCAGCACTTGCCATTAACTTCAAACTAGGGGTCAAGGAGACATTTAAGATATCAATGGGCAAAAGTTATGATTTAACATGACGAATGAATAGCACAGATTACAATTCAGTATCTCACATCCATGTGCATGAACGCACATGTGTGCGCGCGCACACACACACACACACACAAATTCTAGTACTGGCATCCTCTAGCAAATATCATAATATTCCTGTGGCTACGACAGAGGGTTCTCTTAAATATGCTACTAAAGATATGTAATTGTTGGAATGTGGAGAGTTAAGGCCTTCAAGTCACCAAGAATCTAATCTCTCTTCTTTCTGAACTTTTTGTATACTTAATTAAAGTCAATGCCAAAGATTACAGCATTTAGTTATCCTCCAATATTAGTTTTGACTTTCCCAACTAGAGAGGATGGAAATGAACAAAAATGTCTGATATACTTTTGTATGCCTCATGTCACTTAGCATGGGCATGTGGTATATACACTCAATAAATAATTATTGATCAGTTTCTGAGAGTTTATCCACAAGATGTGTTACTACATGTCAAAACTGATTTGCCTATTGCTTTTTCTTACAAAATTGAATATTCTTTTTTTTCAAACTGTTTCAAGATGAAGTAGAAAGGACACAGGACTAGGAGTTTGGAAATTTGGTTCTAGCCACAACTGGTATAACAAACTAGCTTTACTGACTTGAGCAAGTCACTGCATCTCCTTTGCTTCTCTTTCAGCATAATGATGGGTTACAGCAGCTGACAACTAACATCCTATTTAGCTCTGAAAGCCTACGCGTATTGCAAAATGGCAGCTGGAGGGCCAAGTCAGGTATTGCAAAATGGCAGCTGGAGGGCCAAGTCCAGAGGCAGACATAGATTTGGGGGACATGTGATACTCAAGAAATGTTGAAGCAGGGTGTCTGACGGGTGTGCCTTCTCTAGTTTGCTGTCGCCATTCCTCCCATTGACCACACTACCTATTTTTCTGTTATCTGCTGGTCTTAGAAGGGCATTTAAGTTTGTAGCCTATGATTTAAAGGAATTATAATTCTGTTGTCATTTCAATACCTAGATTGTTTATCCTATATATGAAAAACAGAAATAGTATTGTTACTAAACAGAATTTTGGAACACAGAATGAGAAGGTACTAGTTTCTGCCAATATCCTTGGATTCTTTTTCTTTCAGAATGCAATGTAATGCAGTGACCAAAACAATGAATTTTATATACAGAAAAACTTGGGTTTGATCTTCTCTTTACCACTAATAAGATCTTTAACCTTGGGTGGCAATTCACTGAGACTTTCTGGACCTCTGCTTTCTTATTCGTAAAATGGAGGTGCGGTAGTTAGACTAAATTGCGTCTGATGTACATTTTCTCTCTACAGTTCTGCAGTTCTATGATAACAGGTAATTTCATTGTTTTGACCCTATTTCCTACAACTTTGTGAAAGCTATGGGCCTTTAGAAATAAACAGATTTATCTAAGCTAAGGGGAGGAAAAGATGTAGAAACACACTAGACCAACAGAATCAAAATGCAGGAATAGATGAGAAAAAGGAGACCTCATTTCCTGAAACGTACATGGTAGTAAATAAAATAATGGAAAAGTCCTCACTACAACACCATGCCAACATAGCCTGACAATCCTTTAGCAGTAATGCAAAACAGCTAATGGTAACATTAGACTATGCCTGCTGTGCCATTTATTTGTGATTTTAGCTTCTTGTTTAAACACAATGGGCCTCAAATTCCTCATTTGCTCAAAAGAGGGAATAATAATGCTTTGAAACTACAAATACATGTGCATAGAGTTTATGCATGTTACAACACACACATATGGTTTGGAAGATAATTGTCTTGAGTTCCTTAGTGTTGGAAGAGGCAGTCCACCGTGGGTTCGGAGCGTCCCTGACGATCAATCATACTGGATGCCAAGAATGCCAGGTTCTGGCTGCTCTCTGCTCTTTACCCAGATTGTTTCCCAGGCTTGCGTTCACAGCAGGCAACCTTGAGGAGTGAGGTAATACCTCCCCCTGGGAAAAAGAGCACATTTTCTCTGAAAGCCGCAGATTCCCCAAACTTATACTTTGAGCCATAACACAAACCCACATGCACAGCATCCACCTGAGCCCCTCCATGTGGCCCCAGGGGACGTGGAGGCAAGGGAAACTGACATGAACACGAAGCTCAGCCTGCATGCTATGCCGTAAGGAAGTCCTTGCCTCTGACAGGTCCTGATTCTGTGTCTGCAGTCAGCCGGCATCCATAAAATTGTGGCAGGCTAAATTTTTAGCTTGTAAATAGGAGGAAACCCCATACCCATCACAGGTCCTGTGAAGATGCTTAGTAAATGCATGATTGTTGGATGAATGTAAAATTAGGGTATCTCATATATAATATTTCATTACTTTTTCTTAGTAGAGATCTAAGGTAAGTGCATTACCTATTCTTAGTAGAATAAAGAGTCTTATATTTTAATCTGGAACCAGGAAGAGAATTTGTGTGGTGTTTGTGATCTTCCTTCTTCCTGGTTCTCATAAATTGTGATCCGTCAGCTAATTCACTATACTACCATCAACAGCCCATCCTACCAACCACTCAGCACTACTGAAGACAAATGCCAGCACCTCAGCCCCTTCTTTCCTCACACAGAAAGTCAAAATTCTTCCCACATTCAAAGCTAAGCTCTTACAGCCTCACTGCTGAGGTTCTGATTCTGAGCTAATTCTAGATCTGCCAAACTAATTATAAAGCACATAACTGTGATGTTATCTAGCACCAAAACCCAAAATACACTGTCTTTGTGGAAGCTTTACAAAATGATACTTCTGTGCCTTAACTGCACTTGAAATTGTTACAGAAAATAGGCAGAGCTGAAAAGACTAAAATTGCTTAGGATCGTAGACAGAAACTTGGAGATTTAAGTGCCACCTCTACTATATTTTGTCAGAATGTAAATATAATTGCAGGTGCTTAGAAAAAAAAAGACAAGTATACCAATAAAAATCTTACATTCTGAACGCCAGGAAAGCAATAACACTTCTATTATAAGCCATTTTATGTGATAATTGTCTTTTGAGAAATAGGGGTAGGGATATTATCACCAACAGAAAGGCTTTAAAGAAATGCAAATTCCTGATTATTGTTTTCAAGTGAGGTAAACAGCTATTTGTAAATCATTATTTCTTTCTTTGTTTTCTTACCAGCTCTTAGCTTTCCTCACATTTCATACCATTATTTGTTTTAGGCAAAATATCTCAAACACCTTGACATATTTTTTCACTTTGCATCAGGAGTCATATTTTTCCCATGCCTAAAACTAAGTCTACATGAAAGGACAAAGGATGCTTGCCAAACCATGATCTGCTGTTTGTCCTCAAATGGATTTGGCACTCTTTTTGTTGTTTATCTACACAGACTTGTCAACGGTATTAACCACCACACAGAACAGGAATCTAACTCATGTGCAGCCATTCACGAAACTCTAGGCTATAAAGCTGACCAGAAGCAGAAACCAAGGTGAAATAGAGAATGGAACCTGGCCTCACTCCTAATTAAGACACTTCTGCTGAAAACTTTATTCCCCAGTATATTTGATGCCAACACTTGTCACAGTTGTTCCCTAGCAGTTTATTAAGTAGTTAAGGTTTTATTAACTCCTTAAAAGCACATGATACACGAAACTTTAAAACCAAATGATACACTTGGGCACCAATGTAGCTTGAACACATTTACATAAAACTAGAACATTAGTTTTCAGATAACCACCAGGCAAATGTATCAGACCAAGCTTTAGATTCCCTACCTGGTGTCAAGTTGGAATATGATCTGCTGACTGAGGGGAAGTAAAAGATGGGAGGGAACACAGTCAACCCACTCATATTTCCAAATAAGTTTTCTTTTTGCAAAAGCACTTTGTAACTGCTTTACACCGATAGACAACCATCAGCTTTTCTATATCAGCATATATGTTCTCATGAGTCTTTCGAGTCATTAATAATGTGCCTGCTATTTTCTAGTTTACATTATGTTTTCGCACAGAAATCTCACTTGGTCCTCGCAGCAATATAGTCAGCAGTTATTTTTATCAACACCATTTAACAAAATAGGAAACTGAGGATCCAATGTGTTAAATAATTTGGCCAGATCATGCAGCAAGAGAACCAGACCTTGATTTTTGATTTTCACTTCTATATCTCAGATTCTTTCCCAAGCAGATGCAGAGAGTTTATTAAGTGTGACACGCTTATTAGACTCCCATTATCCTCCACGCACAGACCATCATTCTGGACTATGTTCACGGTATGGACGCACAAATTCGAGGTCTTCTTGTTACCCACCCTCTCCAGCCACAGAAGCTGCTTCTTTAAGGAGTGCAAATATTCCCTCATGGATAGGATGTCTATATCAGGGCTGCAGACACAGGAACAAATCTAGGAAGATGTGAAATTCACTCCAGGTTCAAGAAAATAAAACTTGAAGGCCAACCTCAATAGGAGTAAAACCTCTAGTTACAGTGAAAATCAACACTTGAAAAACATTCCTTTTTCAAGGGTAAGAGACCCAAATCTGGAGATCTGGATGATTAAAATTTCTGTAGGAAATAAATGATGAGAAAAGTCACACACTCTTTTGATTTTACTGCTGATGCCATAAATCTTTTTCTAAGTGTAATAGAACTGTAAGTAAATAAAATCAGTTGCAAAAGGCAGATTTGAAAAAATTGGGGTTCCAGCTATTGTGATTTTTTTCCTTTAAACAAGGCAAAAGCACTATGTACAAATTTTAGAAAGGTTTCATTTAAAAGCCAGGCAAAGAAATGGCTTGGGCAGTATAAACCCAAGGCCTTGGTAATTCTAGCACTGGATCCTAAAATTGTAAACACACAGTGTCATTGCTAAATTCTAACTACTCACATAATTTTATTTTGGAAACTGTCTAGGAACACTAAAAATACCTTTATGGCCATTTTGGGCAGTTGATTATTATTGGCCCAGCAAAGTAATCATGCCCTCACCTCTTTTCCAGAAACAGTCCATCCTTCCCCATATTCTTGCTGCTCTCCCCACTCAAGAAAACCATCACTCTCCCATTAACGAGTGTGGTATTGTTAGAAATGATTCTCACAATAAAAAGAAAAGAAAGCAACTGCCGAAGTTCATCCGAAAGCAAACATTCTAACATTTAAAATATCTGTGTAACACTAGCTGTATTTTCATTTTTACTATCAACAACTATATGTTCATTTCCCGGGAATTCTTGAGCTCTCCAATCCATAGCACGATAGGCGCCTCAGAGGTCATTTCTTTTCTGAGGCAATTTCTAAAATGCAACAGGTCTTTGTGGCTTTGGTCAGACAGGAACTCAAAAGCAGCAGCCAGTAGTCGAACACTTGACTACAGATCCACACAAGAAATCAGGGCTGAATTACCTGACTGCCACCACTCCCTGGCATTCTTCCTTTTCATCCACAGGATGCCTCTGCGAGGACTTACTAAAAACAACACTGCCACTTGGAACCATCTTTGGAAGAACTGGAAAAGCATTCAATTGCTACAGGATGTAAATGACAAAGGTGTCATTTTCATTACTATCTAAGAATGAGGTTGGGCACATTAAATGTCACCTTTCTTCTGCAAGATCATAGTTCTTCATAAAAATAGAATAGTTTTCCAAAGCAGCAAGGATGACATGAGTTTTATGAGGCAAAATGAGAAAAGTGACTTGCTCAAGGCAGACAAGAATTAAGGAAAAGATTTAGAACCATTTCCACACCACTAGAGCACCTGAGAGACCCTCAGTCCTCCAAGCACCCTGGACTGCTCCTAATGCCACCAAGAAAGAGGATGTAGCCCAGCACATGAGTGGAAGGAGTTTGCAAGCCTTAGAGTCAGAAAGACCTCAAATCCTGGTTCTGCCAATAGGTGCCAGCAGCTGGAGCAGGTCTCTCTCTGAGCCAGAGTTTTCTTATCTGTGGAACGCAACTAATGATCTGCTTATCTTGCAAGACTTGATAATGCATGGCTTAACATAGTGCCTAATAATTAGCAGATGCTCAATATATGACATTCCTTAGCCCCTCTGTCTTAGTCTCCATTAATTAGCTTCTAGTAGAACAACAGTGGAAGCATTTTTAGTTTCTTAAAATGAGCTTGTAGAGATATATAGAGATTTCCAAACGTTCACTGAGAAATAAAAAATCAAAGGTCATTTATTTACAGAACTACAACCACGTATCAGAGTCTTTTTTTGAATACTACTTAAAGGTCACACTTAGGATTTAGTGTAGCTGGAAATCAAAAACTTCAGTAGAAATTGCCATCAACTCCATACGTAGGAAGTACTTATGAGCACCTATTAAACACGTGATAACACTTTATGTGTCTTCATGAATGTCTCTACAGTGACTACATGAAACACTTTTCTGACTATAGTCAGAGTTCTCACTGGACTTCTGGAATAGTTAAAAAAATAAAGCATCTCTAAAAAAAATGTTTTGACTCATTAAGTGCGATGGGATCAAAACCAGATGGATTTGGCAGTGGGCTCATTCCCCTGGTTCCTAGGCTGCTTCAGAGCAGTGCCAGCTCAGGGAGGGGATGATCAATGTCACACATTCCACACTTCAGGCAGTAATAGATCCTTGGCTCCAGGTTTACCAGTGTTCAGAGGGAATGCCAGAATACACATGCTGTGACAGAATCATTTTGGAAGTATCCATGCAGGCCAGAGAAATGAATAACTGCCTTGGGCACTGAATAGCTCAGGCAACAGCTGTTTTACGCCAGATGGTGATTAGGATCATCTCTTGATTCTGTACAGTAACTATCACACTTCACACACATGTACACACACACACGGTCTCCTTAAGCTGTAACATGGGAGATCAGAACCTTATAACAGAAGTATCCACTCAATATTACATGGAATAGTTTGAAGAACCACCAGGCTTGCTTAAACCTAGTTAGTAATTTACACACATGCTTACACTCACACCCCGTTCGCTGCACTATTCAACAAATATTTATAGAATATCTTTCAGGCTAAATGAGCCCATCATTCTGCTGTTTAGGCACTGTGGATACAAATACAAACAAGACACATATGATCCCTGCCCTCTAAAGGCTTACTTTCTAGCAGGGAATCCAGATCAGTACACAGGCAAGCAATCTGATAGATGTTATTGGAGCTACAAATAGGAGGAGTACCTAGTGCTCCTCTAAAATGGTAATAAGGACACTTTCCGCTCATCCTGGAAGACTACTGATACATCATGAAGCTACTGCCCAAGCTATCCTTACAATGCCGGCTTAATCAGTACCTCTGTAGTAGAGAGCTATGAAGAAGGGTATTGTATTTTAAAACTTATTTGACCTAAGGACCTACTGTATAGCACAGGGAACTATATTCAATCTTTTTTAATAACTTATAAGGGAAAAGAATCTGAAAAAGAATATATATATGTATGTATATATATATATATATATATATATATAACTGAATCACTGTGCTATATACCTGAAACTAATGCAACATTGTAAATCAATTATACGTCAATTTTAAAAAGTTATTTGACCTGAAAAATAACTTATCTTGATATGTTCTGGTACAAATCAACTGAGTAGGTCAAGGTACAAATAAGTGGCCTCATCAGAGGAAACGGAAAGAAGTTTATGAAGACATTGGGTGGCCAAGGCTTGCTAATAGTAATGGTAGCTAGCAAAATTAGCAATATCCACTAGTTGATAAGAGGATTATTTTAGCTAAAGCATATGTTCTTATAAATACAAGAATATGTTTGCTTAATTCAACATGTCTTGCTTTTTTCTGCCTGATCCCTGCCCTCACAAAAAGTTGACTTGTTTGGGTTTGCCTGTCCCATGCAGCCCTCTTCCCCCAAACTACCCTCGTTTATAGACTCTGCTGTGAGGTTGGACCTAAGTGGCCATAATGGTACCTTATCACCATCACTCCTGTCCTGACTGCGGCTTTGGGATCACCTAACCCAACCTAGGCCCATCATGTCCCTCTTCCAGAATCATGAGCACTAAGAAAGCGAGTTAGATGTGTGGAGGGAAATCAAAAGTTCACACTGACTTAGGACTGAGGTGCCCATGTTGGTCTGTGTGTAAGATGAGAAGAAGAGACCCATCTGTGAGGAAAAGCAGAGGAAAGCAGTCCCACCAGGAGAAGCTGCATGAGAGACCTCAGTTCCTGGGGGATTTCAGTTCTTATGAGGCCCCACTGTAGTTTATGTTCTCATTTTTGCATTTAGCAAAGTCTGAAACTTAAAATAAGTTCCCTTCATATGTATATGTATAACTGATTCACTTTGTTATAAAGCAGAAACTAACACACCATTGTAAAGCAATTATACTTCAATAAAGATGTTAAAAAAAAAAAAAAGAAGGCAGGCACACACAGAAGGAAGATGCCCACGTGAAGATGGAGGATTGGAGTGATGCATCTACAAGCCAACGAATGGCAAAAATTGCCAGTAAACCACCAGAAGCTGGAAGAGGCAAGGAAGGATCCTTCTCGTACTGGTTTTAGAGGGAACATACTTCTGCTAATACCTTGATTTCGGACTTGCTGCTGCCAGAACTATAAGAGAATAAATTTTTGTTGTTCTACGCCACCTAGTTTGTGGTACTTAGTCACAGCAGACCTAGCAGAGAAATACAACTTAAAAACATTTCAAAATGTAATGAGATTGATGGGCTGTGCAGAATGTAAGCTGAGATAGAAAATTACATGTACCAGTTGGCATAAAAAAAAAAAAAAAGTTCCCTTTACCTGCTTGGGTCTTTTGTCCTGTGCACTCCACAAATGCATGAGGACAAATGCAGTTGCTGATGAAAAAACTGACTCATAGTGACCTACTTTCATCACCTTCCCTCCATTCTGATAGTCAACTTTTTCTCTGAATTCATTCAGAAACATTTATTGAATATCTGTCAGGCTGAGGTACGGGTTATAAAAAACCAAAAGAAACTATTGTCTGTCCTCAAGGAGCCTTTCATGTTCATGTTCATACCTTAATCCTCTTCAGTACCAGTCACTGCTCCTTGATGAGTCAATTTGAAGCTGCCTACTCTCTAATCCCCACATTCTATTTATTCCCCATCACCAACAATTGTTGACCCCTACCAGGACCTGTAATTCATTGATACCACCACCTCTTCACTCTCCCTCACCAACTTCATATCTTAAGCCAGCTTAAATTCCAAAGTCAATCTTTATGACCACTCTCTCTCATAGACTCCCAACTCCATCACCCCTGCCCGCCGCATTCTGTCATCCTCATTTGAGAAAACACAAAACCTTAGTTGAATCTAAGTCTACACCTATTCTGTGGTATTTGTACACTGAATAATTGATGTGATGGGAGAAACAAAAACATGATTGGTCTCATTTCACATTCGTTAATAAGAACCCAAGTGGACCTGAATGTTACCCAGTAATCACAGTACAACTCCTTAGTCCATTCACTCTCCCCTCTCTAGTTCATATTTTCTACTCTCTCTTCAAACTTCCAGCACTGCCCCCTGACCTTACTTGGAGCTGATGTCCTTGCTTTCAATTTCACTGGGAAAACAAAAGCAATCAAAAGAGACTGCCAAAGCTGTCCTCCTGAGAGCATCTGTATCCGTACACTTTGTGTGCCCTCTCATTACTGCAGGTGAAAATCATCCACATTCCAATCTAAAGGCAACCCCTCTTCTTGTACAACAGCTCTCATCCGCTAGCTTTCTCAAGGACATTGCTTTGGCTATTCTCCCCTCTCCTTCCTCTCTTAGTGATTTTCCTCTCTTCTCTTGATTGCCCACATCAGAAAACAAAAGACCTACTGTCTCTTGATCTCACCTCCCCACAGCAGGCACCCAATTTCTGTGTTCTCCTCTATAACTCCTTGAAGTCATTCTTCTACTTGTTGTCTAATTTCTCTTCACCCATTCTTTGTAACTGACCTCTCTGTTAAAACAGCAGATGTTGAGGTCATTGCTAAGTTCAATGTCAATTTTCAGTCCTCGCCTTACTTCATCTATAAGCATAATTCAATACAGTTGATCAAACACTCCCTCCTCCTAGAAACACCCTTTTCACCCAGTTTCCAGCACATCTCTGTCCTGTTTCGGGTTTTTCTTTTTTGCTCCTCACTTAATGCTCCTTTCTTAGGCATCATTGCTAGTTTCTCCTCATTTCCCTGACCTCTAAATACTCCACAGCTTAGTCCTTGGGCTCCTCTAACTCATTCCCATGGCATATCATAGAGCCTCTGGGCATTAAACACTAACTGTAAGCTGAGGTATCACAAAGTGACATCTGAGTCTAGTCCTCTGCCAGGAACTCCAAACCCAGACACCAACTTCCTATTCAATATCTCCACCTAGATATTTAACGGACATCTCAGACAGTATAGGACTGAACCTCTCATAAGAATCGAATCTGTCCCTCCCATAGACTCCCGCATCTTGGTAAATGGCAACTCCATCCCAGTAACTTGGGTCAAAAGCATTTTTGGGATTTGATTTGAAGGTAGAAACTTCAATAGGATTTGCTGATGAATTGCTCATCTTTGATTCTTCTCTGTCTCTCCAATAACATGCAATGACCAACTCATCAGCAAATCCTGCTGAGGTTTCTACCTTCAGAACAAACCCCAACCCTGAACACTTGCCATCACCCTAATCCAAGTCACCATCGCACTGCTTCTATTTTACAGCCACAGCCTCCAGTTGTTCTGCTTCTAACTTTGCCTCTCCATCAGTGGTGAAGTCAGATATTCTGGAGACTAAGACATAAAACTGTGGGGCCAAACTAAAGGAAGTGACTGTCAAAGCAGAAACACAAAACGAGGTGTGAATGTGAATGTTAGAATTAAAGAAGTGGGGTTTTTGTGGTTATCAACACAAACGACAAATTCTAAAAAACTGACAAATAATCACAACATTTCAAAATCCAGAAGAATAACAATATCTTTGTTAACTAACTACCAGATATACCTCTATAATACTCTTTTTCCTACTTTTTTGGCTATATAGTGTTTGCTTACTTCTTCATGCCACAAAAGTTTCATATTTTCCATAAAAAGAATAGAAAGATAATTCACTCTTTCTTCTATCATGGTTGATCAAGCTTTTAAAAATATTCATAGTTGGGATGCATAAAATACATAACTTCACTTCCTCTATCCTCTAGGCTCCGGGGAAGCATTGAGGGATTTTAGAAAAAAAGAGTGTAGGATTTTCATTTTACAAAAAAATAACTCTGGCATAACTTTGTTTAAAGATTAAGTCAGGTTTAGATCAGAGGCAGGGGGACAAGTTAGGGGAACACATTAATAATGTAGGCTCAAAATGACAAAAGAGTTCTCTTCTTACTGGAAATGTGATTATGATCTTAACAAGATTCTTTAGCTATGTGGACAGCAAAGAAAAAAAAAATCCATTTCAAAATTAGTAAAAAGGTAAGTCATTTAAGTTAGCCTCTGCTGATTTCTTTTATATAAACATATATCCATCTCAGAAAGGTATGATCTCAGAAAGACAACTAAGATTCTAATAAGAAATTCAGCCTCAATGTTTAAAGTTAACTTTACTTGATTTACCAATTAGGATGTGATGATCAGATATGTGCCTGAAAAATGTTAAAGTAATACAAATGTTAGGGATTGGGTTCGACCCACTTCCACAAAGCAGGACAGAAATAATTGTGGGTCCCTTGGCTACAACGTATAATACATTGAGAGGAAGGAAATGTTCCATGGCTTACACTTTTTTTAATGTCCCAAAGTGCCTAGCATTGCTAGGAGGAAATTACATGCCACTCAGTAAAAGATTTCATTACCTTAAAACCCACTTCATGGCTGTTCCTTTTCCAAACCCTCCAAAAGGTACGTAAACCTCAGACTCTAGGCAAATCCCACAAGTAGTTAGTAACATAGTGGCCTCTGATGCTAGGAATGTGTTTCGTTGAGGAGCACAGATACGTTTATTCTTTCTCTTAGCTCAGTTATACAAGAGACATGAGAGTACCGCTAGAAAGAATAGTTCAAGGCTTTGGTTGGTGAGTAGAAGGCCTGACTCACCAGCCCGCTTTCTCACTCTGATTAGTCCCTTTGGCGTTTCTCCAGCCTGCCAGCATGGAGCCAGCAAGTAAACTCTCCTCTGCACTGCAAGGCTGAGTTAGAGGACAAGTGCTGCTTTGTGCAGAGGGCAGGAGTGGGAGGTTGCTGCTGGCAAATACTGCCTACGACTGGGAAGGTGAGTTTCATTCTAGGAGAGCATTAACAAGCTACGGGGCTACTTTTCCAGAGCCAAATTCTCTCATCAGCTTTCTCCGTAACAAAATGAACGTTTCAATCTCCATCTGCCCAATTCTTGGGTCTTATTCCTCAATTCAGTTGGCTCCAAACTCAGAAGAGAAAGGGCAGTGTTCCTTATTATAACCCTGGTTATCCACTCCCATCACCAGAAAAAACAAAACAACAACAACAACAAAACAACAACAAAAAACCCTATAATATCTATATTTTTTAAAAGAGAGAAAGGGTAATTCACTGCTGCTAAACTGAAAGTTCCATGAGAGTAGGGCCCATGGTATACAGCACCTGGCTCAAGTAGGAGCTTAATAGAGCTGCTGAATAAATACATGAATGAGGAAATGCAAGTCGAAACAATTAGCCCATTGATCACACTTCGGTACTCATTATAACAAGGAAAAAAAAAATTAAGTGACGTCTAGAATTGAAACCTAGTTTTGGAAGTACACTATTATAGTTTTCTCTGCCCATCGTAACAAATTACCCAAAACTGGGTGGCTTAAAATGAAAGAAGTTTATTCTCTCTCAGTTTTGGAGGCCAGAAGTCCAAAATCAAGGTGCCAGCAGGCCTGTACACCTTCAGAGGCTCTATAGACAAATCTGTTCCTGCCTCTTCCAGCTTCTGGTGGCTGCCCACAATCCTTGGCTTGTGGACACATCATTCCCATCCTGCCTCCATGGTTACACTGTCTCCTCTTCTGTGTGTCTGTAATCTCCATCTGGCTTTCTCTTATAAAGATACTTGTGATGGCATTTAGGGCCCACTAAAATAACCTAGCTAATCGCTTTAATTCAAGATCTTTAACCTAATCATATCTGCAAAGACACTTTTCCCAAAGAAGGTAACAGTTACCGGTTTTAGGAATTAGGAACTGATATCTTTGGGTGGTCATTATTCAGCCTACTACACACACTTTAAGTGTAATTTTTTCAACAATGACTAAAGGAGGAAGGTGCTTCCATCAGACAACCACTGAAAACCACCAGAAAACCAAGTTAGGTTAAAGAAATAGAAGAAACAAATGAGTGAGAAAGCTGGGATCTGAATCTAGGGCATTGAACTCCTACGTTCCAGGGAGCCACTAAACTATGCTGCTTTATCAAAAGGGGAAAATTCACAAATTCATACAAACTGAAAAATCCAGGTAACATTTGTCTTCAGCAAAGCTTGGGCTAGAGGCTCCAACAGTGTCATCAGCACTTGATTTCTCTGCATCATTCAGCTCCCTCTCCCATGTCGATTTTATTCTAGAATTCCCTGATGTGTTCTCTGGTACCTCTGAGCTCACAACATCCTTGCTGGTTTAAACCCAATCACTCCACCCATCGCTGTGGCCAGGAGAATGAACTCTTCTCACGGACTGTGCCTGAATCACATGCCAACCCTGGAGCTAGGGGGTGGGGTGACAGCCCTGCCCAAACTGCACAAACTCATAGTGGGAGGAGCATTTCTCCAAAGTCAAATCAGAGTGCTGCTACCAGAGGTCAGGTTAAAGGATGCTGAGAGGCCGACCAAAAATAACAAATGTCCACTGAAGAAGGTTTTCACTACAAATAGGAAACCATTTCTAGGAAGCAACTTGCTCTCATGTCACCTCCTCAGAGAAGTTGGTATTATTTACTTGTACATAAGCTTACGCACAAATGACCTAGGAAGGACCCTTGCCCACTGGAAAGTATGTCACTAGCCTCCTAACTCTTCTCTGCCTGTGTTCCTTGTCAAATGCAAAGCATGGAACAAATGTACTTAATCAGAAAATCTCTGCAAGTCACTAATCTAGTCTAAGATTTCTGTTCTCTGTAAGCGGTCCTCCGGGCTAGTAAGAGAATTAGTAGAAGGTAGATGGTAAAAAGAATGCCTTTCTATTGTCTCTAAATCCTTTATAATGTTTTAATAATTTTCATATTTAAGATGCTATTAATTTATTAAAAGTTATGAACTTTGTGGCTACTTCAGTGTGGTAAACCATGTTACTACAGAGGCACAGAGTCTCCTGTCTTACTTTGAGTCTCCATCCTGCATCTTTCTATTTCAGAGCTCACAAGGTCAGTACAAAAAGAGAAAAAGCATAAATTAGAACGGACTATGTTCAAGACACTGGCTGCTCAGATATATAATTCTTTTCAGTTGCTAATTTTAAGAATTCTGTTGAGGTTCTTTCTTCAATACTATAGACAAGCAAAAGAAAATTCCTGACAAGAAATGGGAAGAAACATAGATATCTAAAGCAGAAAGAAACTAAAAGAAGCAGAGAAGCACTTGCAAAATTCTGTGTGATGATCTCTAAAGACATTATCCCAAATTTATTTCCTCATTTAGAAATCCCTCAATTAGAGTCTGTTTTCATACATGGAGGAAGATAAATATATTTCAAGTTTCAAAGCTTCAAAAATCAAATTATTTTGTAATATCTAATTCAATTTTCTTTTCCACTTCATTAAAAAAAATCTCTAGCTTCCACGTTTCTTATAAATTGTTACGGAAGCTGGTCTTAAGTTCCTCGAAATAATTTTGTGAGAATGAGTAAAAAAATAGTATTAATATATTTGTAAATACCCTAGTATACTTAAAGTCATCAAACTATAAAATAAAAGACTTTATAAACATTGTTAATCTTAAAGCATGAACATTCTTTATCTTAAAGCATTGTTAAAATTCATTATGCCTTCATTTTATATTTAAAGGAATAGATTTGTGATTTGGAGCACACACACATACTCCTTTCCAAATTGGCTAGGGAACAATCCAACATCCCCTAAATATATTTGCTTGACCTGAATATCACGACACCTTATTGAGATTAACTAAAATCTGTTTTCAAATTTAAACGACTCTAATTAGACCTAAGTATTTTTTTGTTCCCAAGGAAATGCATATGTAGATGAATACTATATAATACATGGTAACTATAAACTAATATTTAATGTACATTAAAAAAAATTGAGTTTTACATGTGATTTCTAATTATCAAGACCCATAAATTGCTGGCAGCATGAAAATAGAAACTGGTTAAAAAGTACTGTAGAATAGCTATAAACTCAGAAAGGAAATCATTTCATATTTTTTTATTTTGCTCTATTAAGAAAAATATGGGCATGTATTACATGCAAGCACAGGGAGCATATTTACTAAAGATATTTGATATTATAATTGTTATAGTGTATTTTTAAAGTTGATATCCTTGGATTAAATTCAAGGAGTGTTTGGCCTGTCCTCACATAAGATGTTCAGCTTATCGAAGGTAATGCAACCAAATTTGTCAATGCAGCATGAGCAAAAGGCACATGTACCCCACACACAGGACTCACTTTTCTTTCTAATCTCACAAACTTTAATCAAGTTCTGGAATTAATGTGACTGATATCTTAGATCATGCATCCATTCACACTAAAGTGAATATTGGAAATATGTTTAAAAAATAGATCCAAGTTACAGACTTAATATACACTTTTTGAGATAAGAACCTGGAGAAATGAATTGCAATTTTAATTTAAATATCAACTCTGAGATCAGCGCTTCACAGCTGTCTGGTGGGACACATGCAAACTTTCCTAGTAAAATGTCTCTGACTTCAGCAGAGCCTGTAATAGGATTGTCCGGAGGACCACTGTCCTCCTTGTGTTCCTCGTGCTCCTCATCAATCCTTCACTCCTTTCTCCCACGCCCCACCCCGCAAAACCTTGGCCTCGTGATTACAAACTACTAAAGAGAACAACCCCCCAAAAGAAAAGCCCCGCCACCTTTCCGGCCTGGCTGGTGACCTAGGCGGCACAGTGGTTATGGCGTTTGGTCGTTGTTCTACATTTAAGAGGAGCTACATGCGACCGGACGGTTTCCTGCAGTCTTTCCAGGACTCTAGGAGCGGAACCCCGGCAAGTTCTGGAAGGACCGAGGCCCAGGTCGCGTTAATTGCACTTGTTGGGTGTTGGTGTCGGGTGGCGGCCCCCCTCTCCCTGCGAGCGCCCCAGACACCCAGAGGTACTCAGAGCCGGTGTGGTCCAGTCAGGCAGGGCTGCCACGACGAAGGGCCACTGAGGATGCTGTGCGCGGGCGGGGGAGACGCCGAAGCTCCCCAAGCTTCTTAGGGGAGACGGTGCTGGGATTTGGTCCCGGAGACAGACCATCATTAAGATGGGATTACTCACCTTTTCTAAGAGACCCTGAGAACTAGTCTCCTCACTCTCTTTGCTGTTTACCTTAATCTCCACAGACCCTCAATATTTCCTCCTTCCTTGAATCACCTCCAAAACTCTTCACTGTGCCCTAAGAAACATCAGGTCTCTCATCAGCTAGCTAAATTGATACTCTAGCTATGTCTCTATATGTTCCCCCATCTTCTGGTTCTTATTTTCCTAAGGGCATAGCTTCTTCAGCAGCTCTCAAGGGGTTACACGCTTTCCATACTCTAAGGATAAAGTCAACTTCTTCCTTGATCTTTATGGACACTTCCCAATAATTTCTCTTTTCTCTTAAAAAAGGGGGGGGGTGGATTTTATTTTTCACAGCAAACTATCTTTTCATAGTCCATTAACTTTCACTCTTTCCCATATTTTGTTTGTCTCACCCTTCTCCTCACTCCTCAGGACTCCAATACTTCCCATCCCATCCTCAAGTGAAGACCTCACTTCTAAATTCGCTGAAAAATAGAAGCAACCGCACCACCTAATCTACCAAAAGGCCTGTGTCTGTGCCCATGACCCTGCCTTCCTCTGACAATGGATGAGCTCCTTCTTTGCTCCTCCTAAGGCCTTCCTCCTCCTTGATTGAAACATGAGTAACATATTTCACACTTTCCTGATTTCCCTCCTAGCTGCTCTTTTCCACTTCCTTTGCTGGGTACTCCTCTTCTTGCTCCCTAAATATTGGAAACCCCCAAGGACTTAGTCCTTGGATTTTTTTCTCTACCTACATTTACTTCTTAGGTGATCTAATCTAAGTCTGTGATTGTAAATAAAATCTATACCTCTGCTGTCCGATAGAATAGCCACTCATCAACTGTAGCTATTGAGCATTTGAAATGTGGCTAGTCCAATTTCTACCATATACACTGGATTTTGGAGACTTAAGATGAAAATAATGTAAAATATCTCCTTAATAATTTTTATACTAATTATTAAAATGATAATATTTTAGATATATTAGATTAAATAAATCTATTATTAAAATTAATTTTACCGCCTTTTTTTTTTTACTTTTTTATGTGGCCACTAGGAAATTTTCAGTTACAACTTTTGTAGCTCTCATTTCTATTGAACATATTTCTATTGGACATCGATCTCTACGTTAATGACTCTAACCTTTTCTATATGTCCCCACTTACATAACAGACTACCTATTAGACATTTTCATTTATATATGTATGTATTGATAAAAAGAACCTCAACATAATGTGTCTAAATCTCAACTCTGGGTTTCTGCCTATTCCAAAACTGCATCTCTCTCTATCTCTCTCTCTCCCCAATCTCAGGAAATGGCAATTCTTATCTTCCAGTTCATAAGGCCTAAAGCCTAAGAATCACCCTTCCTTGACCTTCCTTTCCCGCACACTCCACCCCCAATCTTTCAGCAAGTACTGACAACTTGCCACCAAAACATTTTTAAGGGAGTATTTTAAGGACTTGAGCTTAGGGAACAGGAATGAACAATGAGGGAAAAAAATAAAACAAGAAAGAAGTGAGAAATAATGTAAGAATCCTTTTTGAGCTGACCACCACCACAAGAAACTGGTTGCTTAACTATTTGGGACCTTCTGAGAAGCTTTATAGAATGTAACTGAGACCTTTCCCTCCAGGGGAAGAAAGGAGGAAACATTTACCCATCAGCCCTCACCCTCCCTTACTGGGCTGCTCATGTGTCAGAGCTGAGCCCATTCCTATGGGTGCCCCAAGCCAGGAAGGAGCTGGGGAAGCCTGGAGTAGGAACCTCACCACAGCAGAGGCAGGAATAGGAAGTGACCCGAGAGGATCTCAAGTTGTATGGACGGTGTTTGCCAAAATGCTCCAGAGAGCAGACTGTGAGCATCTCTTCCCAACTCCAGTGATCAGTGATGTCACATCGGTAGCTTGAAATCGGCTACGTGAGAGTATTTACACTATGGAAATCGGCAAAAACTGCAGATCAGGCTTGCTCCCTCCTCCCACCACAGCCAGTTGTTGAACATGTCCTAGAGCATCACTGACAACAAGGTTCTGCCTTTCAGACACCTGCAGCTGACCTCTCTTCAGCTCCTCAGAACTGCAGCCACATCTGTTCTTTTTGCACTTCTTTGAAAGCACGTCTGTGCTTCCCTCACTTGGGCCATTGCAAATAGTTTTCCCACGGCCTAGAACTCCAAGCAGGAATTACTCCTCATCTAAGAAATTCTTTCTGATTTCTCACATCTTAGCTCAAATGGCACTTCCTCTAGGAAACCTTTGCTGACCCCCAGACCAGGTCCAATTCATGTGTCCTATACTCTCAATCTGTATATAAGTGATGATTTAATTAATATCTGTTTCTTCAGTTAGACTACAAGTTCCATGAGGGATCAAGTCATGACCATTTTTTCTCACTCACCAAGTTTTGTATATTTACTCAATGTCCGAACAAAAGTTTTTCAATCAACAGATATTAAAAGCACTTTACCACTCTCCCATGAGTGAAACTGCAATTGTTTTAACAGTGCTGAAAAAGAGTCTTCATACTTGAAAACGTGGGGAGCCACGCCGAGAGCACCACACAAGACGTTTTTATGGATGTGCATCATTTTCAGCTATAATCCACCGAGCCAAATCTCAGTCATATAGCTCCTCCTAACTACAAGGGACATGAGAAATGTATTTTAGCCAAGTACCCAGGAAGAAAAGGATATAATAAGTTAGATGAGCATATAGCCAGTCTCTGCCACAGTCTGCCCTTTTGGACATCAAATATCCATTCTTATACTCTGACATGACAGAAAGGAGACAACCCAAAGTTCCATCAAGGCACTACATCCAGCTCAGAGCCCAGGATCTCTGGCTGTTTGTAATCTTTTCCATCAGGCTCAGATGTGGCTCCTTCTGGTCTAATAATAATGTGCACCAAATTCATAAATTATTTCCACCTTTCTCCAAAAGCACACAACAGCCAGTAGTGGAGCAGGTATAGGATAACCTCAGTAAAAACGCCACTAGTGAAAGGGGAAATGAGAAGACGCATAGCAATCACTAGGCCAAAGAAGTTATGGAATCCTGCTGGGGAGGCACTGAGAAGCCCCCTACGCTGGAGGTGGGGAAATTCTCTGAGTAGACAAGGATTCTGTTCTGAGCGGCACTCCCTTGTTCACTTTTTTATTGGCCCCGGGTCAACTCTGGAAAGATTTTTCCTTGCACCTTGGCCACATCTTGTTATTATCCTACTTGGAGACTGTATAGCCTTTGTGATACACTTCCAGACAAAGCCAGGTTATTTTACTTTTGAACATTCAATTAAATCAAGGTTCATGGTTTCTTTGGCAACGAAATTCTCTGAAATACTTGGTAGACGTTTTAATCTATTTTCTTCCAATTCTACATGCCAATAACCACATTCAAAGTTCTTTTTTTATACATAGCTTTAAAATATCCTTTGTATCCTCACTTCTTTACCCCCTGCCTTAGTCTCTCAACAGTAAGTGCCTTTAGGTCATCTGAAACAATGAGCTGGGTTGGGAAAAACATACCCTTAATCTGATTTTTGCTACAATGATAAGTCTTAGTAGATATTTGCTCAAAACCAAGGACCCAAATTCTTGGTACCTCTCTATGCTCTTTCATTTCTGATTGCAAACCAGCCAATACTTTTTTTACTTCATCTCTTTTTTTAATAAAAACTTCCCAAAGGCAGCCCAAACCACCAACATATTTTAATAATGCTGTTTTCCAACTTCTTCACCTAGAACTACAAAGCTCAGTAGATACATGGTTTAGATTCCAGTTTATTGCATACGTAAGAAGCATCTCCAACCCTTTAATTTGCTATATCTGCTTCCATGTTCAGTACCACTAAGCCAATGAATCCCACAGCCCTTCTCTGTTACGTTCCACCTTATTGTTGACCTAATCTAGATAACTCTACTTCTCAAATATCTCTAAAATCTCTCCCCTCAGTTCTATCCCCAGTGCCACTGCCTTAATTCAAGTCATCCTTTCTCATGGGAGTTACTGTCTCCTCACTGGTCTCTGTGCCTCCAAAATTCATCATACCTCATCTCTGCTGCCAGTATATGTTCTAAAATGCAAATGTGACCACTGCAACTTTTCTTTAAAACATCTGGATTACTTTTAGGTTAAAATTCAATGTTCTTCTAGTCTCATCTCTAATTATTCCCCAATCCTCATGTCAGTTATGTAAAATTATTTCAGTTCCCTCAAGTACACTATAATTACTTTCTCAGATATTCATTGTCATGTAGACACAAGACGCTCTGACTAGATAGGACTTTTCTTCCTTCTTGAGTTAACACTTATTTATCCTTCAAAATTTACCAGACTTTAAATCTCCTGGGAATCCATCCCTATTCCTAAATCTGAATCAGGTATCTTTCCAATTGATTTCAAAGCAGTAGAGCTTGTTTTTATTATAGTCGGTCACACTGTGCTATAATCATCTATTTATCCTCCTTCATCCAACCACACACAAATTATATATAGCAAATTTCAACTTCCTGAGGGCAAGTAGCATATCTTTTATCTCTATATATCTCACCTAGTAAATAAATATTGGTTGAACAAATGCATGAACCCCACAGTTTCAGTACGGCAGCGACCCACAACATAAATCTTGAACCTTCACCTATCTCTCTCTTAAGTGTCAGACCTCCATTTCCAACTTCCTAATGGTTATCTCCATATGCATGTCTACTTAATAGGTCTAAAACTGAATTTGTTATCTTTTACATCCCTTTCTTCACCTGCCCTAAATCTGCTTCTCCCTCTGAATTCCTAACTCAGCTTAATGATGTCTGTTGAGCTTTCCAGTCTAGAAACCTGAATATCTTTCTTTAGGAATTCTTTGGTCAAACAAATTGGTGATAGCCAGGTTAAAAAACATTAAACAGATTTCTTTTCTGTAGTATTTCTTAGAGTTTTCAATATATTAATGCTCAATATGAATCTCCAAGAAGTAAATGCATTTTTTCAAACTCATCTAACCAAGAACACTTATGTCAAGGTGAATCACTCAGGACTAGTGTTCTGAAAACTACACTTTGAGAAATGCTGCTGGAACATCCCTCCTCCACACTTTATGCTTCACTACTGCCCTACTTTAGGCCCCTGCCATCCCTTACATGGACCATCTCTTTTCTGGGCAGCTTCCTTTCTTATCTCTCTGCCACCATTCTCTCCACAGCCTCTACTACCAGTTTTTTTCTAAACAGAAAGAATTGGTCATACCTCATCCCCATCATCACTGGCTCTCCATTACACATAGGGTCAACTCCTAGGTCTGCTATTATAGTCACATCAAAACCTAGCCTCACCCCTCTCCCCAACTTCATTTCTTACTGTATCTCTCCTTTCCCAAAACATATCACTTTCTTTTGTCCTTCAGAGCTTTAATATTTTTCTCCCACTGTTCAAAATGGCCTTTCCTGTTACCACCAACCTTTAACAAACTTCTCCTTAAAACCCATTTCTAATGAGATCTCGTCTGAGAAAGTTTCACTCTGACATCTGGTTGGTTACTCCTCAGTGTTTCCATAATGCTTTGTACTGACTCTAGTACAGCAGTTGTCACACTATATGATAAGAAATTACCCAAGTATTTATCCCCACCATTACTCTCTGAGCCTTTTAAGCTTTGTTTCTCCAACTCCTAACATACTGCCTGGCACAGAGCAGGCACTCATTGAATGAAAAAATTCAAATTAATGAATAACATAATAAGCAATAACAAAAGAGGGAAAACACAGATGAAGTTATGAAAGCTTGTAACTAGAAATGTACTTTAAGAGGTCATTGCAGCTCTATTTACAATAGCCAGGACATGGAAGCAACCTAAGTGTCCATCATCGGATGAATGGATAAAGAAGATGTGGCACATATATACAATGGAATATTACTCAGCCATAAAAAGAAACGAAATGGAGGTATTTGTAGTGAGGTGGATGGCGTTAGAGTCTGTCATACAGAGTGAAGTAAGTCAGAAAGAGAAAAACAAATACAGTATGCTAACACATATATATGGAATCTAAGGAAAAAAAAAAAAGGTCATGAAGAACCTAGTGGCAAGACGGGAATAAAGACACAGACCTACTAGAGAATGGACTTGAGGATATGGGGAGGGGGAGGGGTGAGATGTGACAGGGTGAGAGAGTGGCATGGACATATATACACTACCAAATGTAAAATAGATAGCTAGTGGGAAGCAGCCGCATAGCACAGGGAGATCAGCTCAGTGCTTTGTGACCACCTAGAGGGGTGGAATAGGGAGGGTGGGAGGGAGGGAGATGCAAGAGGGAAGAGATATGGGAACATATGTATATGTATAACTGATTCACTTTGTTATAAAGCAGAAACTAATACACCATTGTAAAGCAATTATACTCCAATAAAGATGTTTAAAAAAAAAAAAAAAAAAGGTCATTCCAGCCAGGAAAACCAGTTAGTCTCAGAAAACAGTATAACTTTGCTTAAATAGACCTCCAGGTTCCACCTTACCAAGTTCCTGAAAGAGAATAAACCTTTATCACAATTGGTCTTAAAGGAAACTCTATAGCTCCCAAAAATCCCTTTAGGGTTTGGGGGGACACACTCATGAATAGCTTGCCTACCCTACCTACCCTGCTCAACAACAGAATCCAGAGCCATGAGCCTCTGCACGCTCTAGGAACAGTGTCTGTTGGAAGAAGTGGCTAATCCGTTTTGTTCCCCTGCATTCCTCTCTCCCATTAGGATGCCCTCTTCTCAATTTCTGGTGGCTCCCAGAGTTTAGCAGCTCTTTTAATCATGCCTCCCTACCTTTCACTGCTAACATTTAAAGTGTAGGATTTTGTTTGAACAAGGAAATTCCATTACAAGCACACCATAAGCAAACAGTTTTGCCTGCTGGCTTGCTAAATGTCTTTGCTCCACCAAAAACTTACCTTTCACAGTTAGATCTATAGACCCCTTGTATTTTTTTTTTACATTGAAAATGTGTGGCTCCTTGAAAGAAGTTCGTGATGGGGCCTCCTCAGAATGTCCACTTTTGGAACAGTCTTTGGGAAAACAAATCATTTTGTACGCTGCCTGAAGTTCTTGGACCATATCAAGTGTTTCCTTTTTTTTGATCTCCAAAGGTATGAATTTGCTAGATTTCGGTTTCTGATGTTTATTTCTAAAGACATTTATAGAAGTACCTGGAACTTTATTCTATGAACAAAACAAAAATAAATTTAATAAAATTTTATTTTAATATTAACTGTATAAAAAATTATGTAATAAATTTTGTTAATAAATTCATAAAATTATACCCACTAAATATATTTTACAAAGTACCTTACTGTATAAGATTTACTTAAAGCACATGACAATAATCAGATAAAGTAGATGTTATCCTTTATAGTTCTCCAAAAGCCCTTAACAAGCATGAGGGTTACATTCAACTTAACAAATATATGAATTTCAAAATAGTAATTTTTTCCTCAAATGTGATATTTTCTAATACAGCTTTAAAGTCCATTTTAAAATAGAGGTTTTCAAATAGACATATAAGAATTTATTTTCAACCATCTTTGGAGAATCTTCAAATGTCAAAAAAATGCTAACGCCCCCAAAACTCTCTGTTGAACCAGAAACAACTGCTCATACATGGAGGTAGAGTCTCAAAAAAAGCATATTACTAATTGGATATGTATTTTAGATCCTTTCAATCACTTAATTGCTTATTAATTTTGACTACTTTGAGCAATAGAAAAATAATACAGTCCCAGGTCTCTGACGGGCAATTATCCAAACAATTATAATTGTTCTAGTCTAGTAATTCTCTGGCCCACAGTTAGAGCTACAGCTCTCCTCCTCCCCACAAGAAAAGATTTAGACAAATTCAAGCTGTTGCCAACTCAAGATGACAATAAGGGGTCTTCCCTGGTGGTCCAGTGGTAAAGAATCCGCCTTCCAGTGCAGAGGACACGGGTTCAATCCCTGGTTGGGGAACTAAGATCCCACATGCTGTGGGGCAACTAAGCCCATGCCCCACAACTACTGAACCCGCGCCTCAACTAGAGAGCCTGCGGGCTGCAAACTACAGAGCCCATGCGCCCTGGAGCCTGCACGCCACAACTAGAGAAGAGAAAACCCGCGCGCCACAGCAAGAGAGAAGCCCGCACACTACAAGGAAAGATTCCCCCATGCCGCGACTAAGACCTGACACGGCCAAAAAAAAAGAAAAAAAGAAGATGCCAATAAGGAGGTTTTAGTACACTAGTATTACATTTTACCAAGCAACCAAAGGTAGAATGTTATGCTGTTATTATTAGATAAAATTCTAAAAATAGGTCAAGGTTCTAAGGCAAAGCTACCTAACTGTGAAGACAGTAAAGTTTTCATCTCACATGCCTACTAGTGAAATCAAATACTTTTAATTGATTAGAGGCAAAAATTAGTTAAGCAATGTTAACAGTGTTGATTACAAGATGAAAACCACCTATGGTCAATCAGCCTAGAGGACCATTCAAAAGAAACACATGTAAAAATTATAATCCTCTTCCCCCTCACAGTAAGCATGGAAAAATACTTAAAATCTTTATTTAAAATTCTGTTGTTTTTTTTTTAAAGTATTCAAAATGGAGACGAACAGTGTGGCACACAGTAAACCATCCTAAGTCCCCTGCCCTCACCTGTCTCCCCAAAGGCCCATTGTCACAATGGCAGCTGCTCCCCAAATTACCCATCTCCTCTGTAGATGCTCTCCTCCAAAATTTCACCCTGTACCCACCCTCCTGCTTCTTTGCCACCCCTTTCCCTTTCATTCCTTCTCACCTTCCAAATCCATGCCATTAAGCAATTATTTATTGAGCCAGACACAAGGCTTACTGCTAGAGATGCAACATTCAAAAAAAGACAGTTCCTGCCCTCAAGGAGCTATTAGACTGGTAAACAGTCCTAATACAAAGTGATGTGGGAGAAGATACAGGTAAGCAGGTCATGCAGGTGGCATAAGAGAGACGCATCTCACAGTATATTTTCTAGTTTAGCTTTGCCTAACAGTGTTTGGAGAGGGATATTTACTTGAGATATTTAATCCAAAAACTTGTTATAATTCATCAACAGGAAACATTAAAAATTAAATTAAATGTGCAAACTTAAAATATATGTAATTAAATAAGCTGTAGAGCTGAAAAATCTTTTTAAATTTTTAAATGCAATCTGAAATCAATTTTTATAGCTAGTAAGGATTTCATTTTCTCTTCTATTCAAAATCTATTAGGGTTCATGCAATCATTTGGATCAATTATTGTAGTATACGAAAACTGCTATTAGTTTCCTGAAAAATACAGTGTTAGATAAATGCAAAGCACTAACCTCATTTATTTTCTTATAGTGTTGGGCAATGAGAGTTTTTGCTTCTTGAGAAAAATCTTGCTTGGGAATCTCTAATATACGACCTAAAATAGAAACAGAGAAATAGTTTATTTTTTTTAATGTAGTTAATGTATTTTCTTAACCAAAAATGGCAAAACTATGAAATTGAAATTTGGAGAGTTATGAATTTGCAGGATGTTATAAAAAGAAAATTTTATAAGTGGATGTTTTAAGTGAATGCAAAAGAAGTTAATGTAATGTTCCTTTAATGTAATATTTTACTTTAAAAAAAACATTAGCTTACAATGGTCAGAGTGTTAAGTAGATTATCCTAAATTATTAAAGTCCAGGGAGACCAAAGAAAACACACAAAATTGATATCTCCTTTAGTTCTGAAAGTTCTTTAAATACAGAAGACACAACATGATTTGGACACAAAAATTATTAGTAAGTCTATCCGTGTTTTCTATACCTGATGACTAATTAATATGGCTGTACATTTCTTCAAGAATATTTACCTTACAACTTGATAAAATTATAACTGCATAATAAACTCAAAAGGCTTATTAAGTAGGAATAGCATTGAAATAAAAATACACGTACCTACAAGTGGATAACACCATAATGATAACTCGACTCTCATCTGTATTTTCCTAAGATTCTTATTCATTTTACCCAGATCTATGTATAGAATTCTATAGCGTGTACATAGAATACATCATCTTCATTTAGTCTCGTCTAAGATTTCCTCCTTATATATTTCCTTTATTATTAGCTGATTCTGACGTTTTTAAGTTTCTTGGCTTTCTCCTCCTAACATGGACTCAGTAAAATTTAAATATATTACTTATCAAATTAGCTTTTCAGTTGGCCTGTATGCTCCCCATTTCTTTAATTACACCTCCTTTAGTACCCTTGGAATCAAGATTTTCTCTCTCTTCTTTTCACCTACTCAAATTTTAAGCCAATAAAAACTCCATCTTCATGCAAATCAAAACCACAATAAGATACTACCTTAGTCTGTTTGGGTTGGTATAACAAAATACCACAGACTGGGTAGGTTATAAACAACAAAAATTTATTTATCTCAGTTCTGGAGGCTGGAAGTCCAGTATCAAGGTGGCAGCATGGTCGGGTGAGGGTCCTCTTCCTGGTCGTAGATGTCTAGTTGTATCCTCACATGGTGGAGGGGAGTAGGAAGGTATGTGGGGCCTCTTTTACACCAGAACTAATCCCATTCATGAGGGTTCCACCCTCATGACCTGATCACCTTCCAAAGGCCTCAACCCCTAATACCATCATCACATTGGGCATTAGGATTTCAACATATGAATTTTAGGGGGACACAAACATTCAGACTATAGCAGATACCATCACATGCCCACCAGAATGGCTAAAATTAAAAAGACTGAAAACAGCCAATGTTGGTGAGACAGTGGAGCTACTGGAACCCTCATGTGTCATTGGTGGAAATATAAAATAGGATAATCAGTTTGGAAAAGCTATGGCAATTTCTTATAAAACCTAATATACACCTTCTCTGTGACTGAGCAATCCCACTCCTAGGTTTTTACCAAAGACAATGAAACATTATACTTACAAAAGACTTGTACAAGAATGCTCACAGCAGGTATATTCATAATAACTCCAAAGTGGAAAGAGCTCAGATGGGTATCAACAAGAGAACAGTAAACAAACTGTGATATCCTCATACAATGAAATACTACTCAGCAACAAAAAAGAATCAAACTACTGACATACACAACAACATGAATGAATCTCAAAAACATTATGTCAAGTAAGCATCCTTACACAGAAAAGTAAATACTGTATGGTTCCACTTATGTTCTAGTGTAAATAAAGCTAATATATAGGAGAAAAAAAGCCAGAACAGTGATCTTCATGGACTGACTGAGAAGGGACATGAAGGAAATTTCTGGGGGAGATGACAATGTTCTATGTCTTGATACACAGTAGATTACACAGGTACATTACCATAACTCAATGAATATACACCTAAGATTTCTGCACTTCATTGTAGTACATTGTACATCAAAAAAGAAAAAAACTATAAACAAATATTGAATTCTGACTAATGATATGTATGTTGATTGATGGATGAATATGTGATAAATCAAATTCAGTAAAATATTAATGGTGAGCACTGGGTTGTAGATCTTTGGGTGTTGATTCAAAATTCTTTCAAGCTTGCTATATGTTTGAAAATTCATAATGAAACACTGAGGCAAACTCTTCATTCCTTCATAAAATTTCCCCTTGTTTTTCACCATGTAGACTAGTGGGCAACAGACCACTGTTACTTTGGGGCAATGACATCCTGAGGACTGAACCTGGGGGAGACCCTAGCAATGAATGGAACGACTGGGCTCTAACCCACCTTAAAAGTGCTGGGTTAGGAAAGAAAGCATCTACTAAGCTGTCCCATCATTGGGATGAGATTGTCACTCTGTAGTTATTCTAGAAAGAGCATCTCCCCTTGCTCTCTTTCTTCTCCCTTCCTTCCACTCGTACCTATGGACAGTGCTGTAAAGTCATTACCAAACTCGAATCTCCCTGTTCTCCCACATTTGCCACTGTATCTGCCCACATTCAGGGTTGTCTACATATTTCTAAGGACAATGATTGATGGATTTTTTTTCTTATTTCCATAAGTAGTTGTCAAGACTTCACACACACGCTTCTGAAAAAGTGTACATATTCTTTGAATAGATCAGAGCACAAAACCACATGTGAATCATAAAATGGTTCATACAAAGTTTACCATTCAAAGCCATAAGATGCACTGTCCTC
Source organism: Balaenoptera ricei (assembly GCF_028023285.1). Classification (NCBI taxonomy): domain Eukaryota; kingdom Metazoa; phylum Chordata; class Mammalia; order Artiodactyla; family Balaenopteridae; genus Balaenoptera; species Balaenoptera ricei. The sequence continues at coordinate 33,136,198 of NC_082643.1, forward strand.
ACATGGAAGAGACAGGATTCAGGGATGTAAACTGTCTCTTTCACCAAGTTTCAACTAAAATCTACATCTACTTTGAGGGGGCTTCTAATCAGACCACTTAGCTCCCAGAGGAAAGGCAGTGAGGTATTCCAAGGTGTGGCTCCACACACTGTCCTCTTTTTTGCTCCTCCCATGACAATCTTCCCTCCTTTAATTCTCTTCTTCTGACTAATCAAACCTCCCTTACAATTACTTATAATTACAATATTGTCATGTGTCATACACATGACAAACAATATCATTTATTAATATACGAAATTATTAAGTCATTAGGTTTTGGTGAAAATGTACCTTCACAAAAGCCATTGCATCTTCATTCCAAACAAGACCTTAGAGATAATCTAGTCTTCATTTGCAGGAAAAGCTCTGAGACACAGGGAGCCCAAGTGCCTTCTAAAGTCAGCTGGGCTGGGAACCCACAAGGTGCTGGTCTTCTGAGTTGCTTGCTGTTTTTTGTTTTTTGTTTTTAACACATCTGCTGCTTTTCCTAATGTCATGCACTCCTTGTGAGTTCTGGAGACTCCTTTGAGGTTTGGTTGGTCACCCTAGTGGAGTACTCCTATTTCACTGACATTTTCTACTGCAGACTGAATATATGCGTCTGCCCAAAATTCATATGTTGAAACCTAATGCCCAATGTGATGGTATTAAGAGGTGGGGCCTTTGGTATGTGATTAGGCCATGAGGGTGGAGCCTCATGATTGAGATTAGTGCCCTTATAAAAGAGACCCCAGAGAGCTAGATAGTCCCTTCTACCATGTGAGCCTATTAGTGAGGAGGCAGGCCTTCACCAGTCAACAAATCTGCTGATGCCCTGATCTTGGACTTCCCAGCCTCCAGAACTATGAGAAATAAATTTCTGTTGTTTATAAGCCACCCACATTATGACATTTTGTTATAGCACCCTGAATGGACTAAAACACCTTCATCTCAAGCCAGCAATCCTTTGTCCCATTATAATGTAATGTGCTGATGGAGCCGTTCTGATTTTCCCCTTCCTAACCAAAAAATTAGCATTTGACAGAGGAGTTTAAATTCCCAAGGTAACATTTTCTTTCCAGCTGGGCTCTTTGTTGACCAGTGTGTCTGATATTCATCAACCTCAAGAACAAGGCCTGAAATTTTCTTAAAAGGGCAGAGAAAGGCAGCCACCACCAGAAGAGAATGATTTCACACAGACCTAGAAATGGTTCCACTGAAGACATAGACGCATAGACACCAAGTCAGCAGTCCTGAGCCCTCACTGTCATTTAAGATACTGAGGCAGCTGTTCTGATTTTCTCTCGTAACTAAAAATTAGCCTTGGAACCAAAGAGTTAAATTTTCAAGGCATCACAGATAACTCATATCTCAATGCCTTAGAAAAGGCAAAGACAGAGTGTGTTCTTTATTTTTATAATATCCAAGGATATGCATATATTCAACAAATGAATTCTAAAATTACAAGAAATTTAACAACTTTGATGTTAAAAATTCATCCAGTTAATAATGTTTGAGGTTTCTGTTTCTTTCTTCACAACAGGGTAAGTATGTAAGCATGCAGCTTTTATATGTTCAAGTGCACATTATAACTTCAGTTATTAAGAAGTTGTCATGGTCTCCTCCTTCTCTGTTAAAAAGTCTATAATTAAGGCTTTGTTTATTTGCAAATACATATCCACATCATATAAAATGATTTTTAAGAGCTCTCATTCCTGAGTCATACTGTTCAGCTCTGAATTCCAATTTGTTCATGAACCATATTTTATTGTCCTTAAGGCTTCATTTTCTCATTTGTAAAATGAAGATGATAATAATAATATATCTTGCACAGAACTGTCTTGAGGGTTACATTGGACTTGGTTACAAAGCACTTAGCACAGAGCCTGGCACATAATAAGCTTTCAATAAATGTGAGCAATTATTATTACTGTAGTTACAGTTGTATTACTATCATTGGGCTAAACATCTACCCAACAGTGTTTATACAATTAATTTCATTAATCAATCCTCATTTCTTCAATAGCACAAAGATAAATTTCAACTTTCTAAATTAGTTTGAAAGAATCTGGTCTTATTATAGTTCTTTATACCCAAAACTAAGTAAATAATAGGTTTGCAAATAATAAAATCTCTTCATACTTTGGATTCTTCAAGCTACTAAATCCCCAAAATGCAATAAAAAACCATTATAAGCAATAACAAATATTTTATGATAAAGTTCATGAAGAGGTTGAAATAGTCATATTAAACTTATCTAAAACATGAGTGCAAATATTAACATTCCCATGGGGAAAAAAAATGAATCTCTAATACCAAGTGATTTCACTAGCCTAAAAGATTTTCTTACATTTATTTTATATATTTTTTTAAAACTCACTCTTCATATATCATCAGTTTAATGTTATTATGATTAATAGTTCATAAAACTTCAGATTTCTCTCAATGCCTTATAGATTCTGTATAATTGCTCTAGTAAATCTCTGAAGTTAAGACACCAGAAAAAAATCTAATTATGGAAACTATGACAGCAAATGAGCCACTGGCCATCTCTTGATTGTAATCATTAAACAAGTCTTTTCTGCATCCAAAAAGACCTGGGGACTAACAAACGTGTTTTTTATAACCGTAACAAAACTAACTGCCCTTAATCACAGGGTTCCCATTCTTCCTACAAACAGGCTGCATTCTTCAGGACTTTGCAACAACTTACTAAGAAGATATCCTGAACAAAGATGTACAGCCAAATGGCTAAGGCCTCCCTTGCTTATACAGTCAGACTTAGTGCCTAAATGCCTAATTTCACAGGTGTTAAAAAAGCACTACTTCACATTCAATGAGACTCAGTTCAGCATACATTCGTTAAGCACCTACTAGTCTTAGATGCTGTTTTGGTGGTAAATGTGCTGAAATAAATAAGACAACTTGATATCCCAGCCTTCCAGGCGCTTAGAGCCTAACATCAGAAAATAAAATTGTAAATAAATGCCATGACATTCAGTAAAATACTGTGACACGGGCCAAAATAAATCACCAACACCCCCTACTGCCAGCTCACTAATGTATGAATTTCCCTTTAAAGATATAAGGCTTTCCACTGTATTATTAGAGATAAGATTTAAAACAGAAAATATCCCAAGAGAAATAACACAGTGAATCAAATCCAGACTCAGGCAGTGGTTTTAAAACTGTCTCATCAATTTCACTGCCTTGGAGGCTTTTCTTCAATGAGAGCAGCTTAGACCTTATCTGTTTTACATATTTGAACTCTTCCTAAGTTTTATTTTGTAGGAAAAAAATTCCTTAGCTAAAAATAACAAACACACACCAAACCATTAAAAAACAAATGAAGGGTTAGGGGACCAGAGAAACTTAGAGAGGAGAAGCAGGAGAGGGAAGCTAGAACTAAGAGCCTTTAATTAGTTCTCATGCAAAGAGTTGTAGAAGCTAGAAAGTGAATAGATGCTCTTTGAGAAAGACCTCAAATAAAATAGTTTATATTCAATTCTATTACTTACAAGTGAAGAAAAGAAAATTTATTTCTAATTTCTTTTCAGAAAGAATTTTAAAACCAAGCAAAACCCAAATTTCAAGTGGCATATGGCTATCATCTCCTAAAATCTACATTCAACAATTTTTTTCACAACACACACTGCATTAAGACCCAACTTTTCAGTTCCAACTTAAAGGCATTCGTTGTCTCTTATAGATACAATTTTCCTCACTTCCCCAATTTTATTCTTCTTAAGCAAAATGTCGTATTCTCTTTGCAACAATATATGATTAATAGGTTACCTAAGTACCTCAGGGAGATTTTACAATGTACCCGCCCCCCAAAATCTCTATGGTAATATCTCTCAGACTGGTGTTAGGTTGCTAAGAAGATGTAGGGGAATTCCAAGCTCATAGATGCAAGACTTCAAGCATAATTTAAGTAATTATGGGCATGACCCAAAGGCAAAATGAAACTAGAGAACATTCCTCCTCCACTTCCTGGATCTTCCTCCCTTTTTGCCCTTTCCCTCTTGAAAAATGTGCTGTATTATCCAAATAGGAAGACAGTTAATGTAATCCACAGTGCACTCTATTTGTAGCCCTGGACAGAAGTCAGCTGGCCTGTATCATATACTGCCTGGGGTCACAAGAGCCAAGGGGAGGTAGCAGGACAGAAAAATCTTAATGATCCCAGCTCTACATACGGTACTAAATGTTTCTCAATCATGCTACCTAAGCCTAAATTCAAGATTACTTGAAGTGTTGCCAAGTCTAGAGCAGCTCCAAATGAAATATACTGTGTGCCCCATTTGTAAGTTAAAATTTTCTAGTAGTCGCATTTTTAAAAGTGAAAAGAGGTGACATTAATTTTAATAATGTATAATAATCATTATAGAATGTTTTATTTAAACAAAATATACCCAAACATTATCATTTCAATATTAAACAATATTAGAAATTAACAAGATATTTTACATTCCTTTTTTGTTCTATCTTCAAAATCCTGTACATATTTTGCACTTACATACATCTCAATTCAGATGCCAAATTTTTATCAGAAATACTTTAGCTGTATTTATAAAATGCCCACTTGAAAAAATAGATTCACATGTCCAAGTTGCTCCAAACATGCTTAAAAGTTTTCCAATAACTGAATTATCAGGTTTCATATTGAAAGTAAAATGAATTAAAATTAAATACTCAGTTCCTTAGTTTCACTAGCCACATTTCAAGCCCTAAATAGCCATATGTGACTACTGCATACTGTATCGGACAGCACATTAAGTCAAAAGTTGCTCTACATCTCTCAAAATTTGGTTATACTTAAATAAAGGGAATGAGGTGGATTCTTGCAGGTTTGCCAATAAAGTTAGCGCTCTGAGAGTTAGTAACTAACAGGAGAGTTTCCTCAAAGCCACTGGAGCATCATGCACTGTGTGCTGAGTTGTTAGGTAAGCACTGATACTCACTTTCTGCTTGGTCGGGCCCAGCCTCTGCAGCCATGGTGGGCAGTTAGGGGGACTTTCTCTTTTGAAGGCAGGGCTCCAAGTCCCTAAACACAATGACATAAAGTAACTCAGTGATAATGAATACTTATTTTTAGCTATTTCTTTTACTTATTCATGATGAAATAGGATAAATGATTAAAAATTAATACATCACTACTCTGCTCTAATACCTTCAATGCCTTCCCCTCCAAAAGACAATAATAACAACAGCTAGCATTGTGTAGTGCTCTGTGGTTTATCAAGCCCTTGTATACATATTACCTTACTGGTTCTAAACAATCCCATAAGAACTCTTGTTCCACTTTCAGCAGATGTGGCAACTGGAGCTCAGAGAAGTGAAGCACCTTGTCAATGTAAGTAGTTACTCAGTGGCAGGTACAGAACTCAAAGCCAGATCTTTGGGCCCAAGTCCCTGTGAAGGTCATCTGATTTCTCACAATTTTCCAACTAATATCCAATTAATACTTGGCATATACCTTACACATTCTCACCTTAAGCTTATACACTTGAGCTCAGGTTTATGCCAGTCTTCCACTCAGAATGTCCTGTTCTCACATCTATGTTTATTTATATCCTACTCATCCTTAAAGCATCGATTCAAATCCTATCTCCAGCCTCCAAGATCTGTTCCTCCCTTAAACTCAGTAGTTATGTTGTCCATGCCTCTCACTTGAAATGTATCATATGCTTCTGTGTAAGGAACTAAAAAGGCAGAGTAATGGATGTAAATAGAAGTTCAATATTCCCAATTACACTCCTACTGCCTTGTACCAAACTATACTTTATACCAGAGGTACTCAACCCAGGATGACAATTGCCTGGAGAGAGGGTGGGGAATGCTAAAATACACCAAGTCTAGAGGGGGGCCTAGACACCTACAATTCTTGACACTTCCCAAAAGATTTAATGTTCAGTTGGAGTTGCCTTGTTCTTTGAACTTCATGGTTCTCAGCTCAGTGCATCACAATCTGGATGCTCAGTAAAGGGCTGATGAATGGGTTGATTGAGCTGAGCCATTCTTCCTATATTTGAAATTATCATTTACTTCCAAAGGATTATCCAAGATGCATCAAATGCTGTCCCTACAGCCAGAAAGTCAGTTACACCAACGCATACTAGTTTGTGCTCACATGGCTTTATAATTAGAAATAGGAATATTAAATGCTTTATGGAGCCCCATGGAGACTCTTGTTGTAAAACTTTAAGTTTAATTGTTCAGTTAGCTGACTAGACCGTCAAACTGTGGTGAAGTATTTGAGACCTGTTAAATAATTTAGGGATTATTTGAGTAAATCTGTAAATCATCTTTGCCCTATGGAAGTCACGACTCTGTAATCACATGCTCTTAGATAAAAGGCGACAACACTTTTCCTCGGCTCCTACCCAGAGGGGAAAGACTACTGCAGTTACAGTTTTAAAATAACAAATCTGGAACATCCAAAAAGGATTAATTCTCAAATTGTCAGCCTTATATCATGGGAAAGAACACAGAATATGTACCTAATCTGCCTAGTTCTACAAATGACTGGGATAAATTAAAATACTGCACCTCCCTTAGCAATTAACAGTCAAAACTCATCTTCTGGTCTGGCTTAACTACTGTCTTCTTTCCATTTAAATATAAAAAGAAAACGAAGGTGTTTGTGCTCTGTCATTTTCTTGTTTTAATCTCCATAGAAATGGACTCTTCTCTGAGGCGGTTGGCTCCTCCACCTTAATTCAGCGTGCCAGGAGTGTCAGCCTGCATTAAATTGGTTGGCAAGCAAGATATCCCACTGTCCTTTTAATGCAGAAAACTAGCCAAGCATCCTAAGAGGTGCTGGCATGGTAATGCCCCTGCAAACCCGAGGTGATGGGGGACGACTCTGAGATAGGAGCTGGGGGTGGAAGAAAGTCCCGGAGGATGGAATTGCTTAAAGATAAGCACAGTGACACAGAATATCAGCAGATAGGGTCCCTCTCCACTTTAGGTCCCCAGCAGACAGGTACAAGATGCTGAGTGCCTCCTGATGCACTGATCAATTAAGAAGTACATATTTAGTGTCTCAGTTGTGCAAGGAGCATGCCATCTATTTTGGAAGAAAAGACAAAAGCCTAAGTCAATTTTTTAAATAAACTGCAAACAACTGTATGTCAGATGTCCTAAGAAAGTCTGTAAGCTTTGTGAAATAAGTGGTATAAACACACGGGTACCATGAATTCAAATAAAGATGAGGTCACTGAAGACTGAGGAAGGACCTAGGAAAGGCTCTCAAGAGACTGAGCTACACCTGGAAGGGTGGGTGCAGGGGTAACAGTGAAATGTTGAGTAACTGGCTCAGCAGAAGCATCAACCAGTTAGAACTGGATACTGACCAGCACACCCCTGTGGTACTGAATACCAGTCCTGAGTGGGTCAGGTTGGCCCACTTAGAGGAACAGAGAAGCAGGCAGGTGAGAGAATGAGCACAAACGCAAGGAAGTGAGAACATATGTGGTCTGGGGGACAGCAAGTAGTGAGTCTGTTTGATTTAAGCAAAGGGCTAAATTTTATGCTGCTGAAATGGGCAGTTTTTGAACAGCGTACGGACATAATTAGCGTTCTGGAATTTAACTTCCATAAAGGCAAGGACTCTGTTTTTTTTCCCTGCTGTATTCCCAGGGCCTTGAATAGGACCTGGCATGTAGAAGGATTTCAAAAAATATTTGAAACGTCCCTTACTTACAGAATGGGAAAAAATATTTGCAAACCATATATCCAAAATATACAAAGAATTCATACAACTCAGTAGCAAAAAAACAAATAACTCAATTTAAAAATGGGCAAAGGGCCTAAACAGACATTTCCTCAAAGAAGATATACAAAAGGCCAACAAATACATAAAAAGATGTGCAACATCACTAGTCATTAGGGAAATGTAAATTAAAACCACAATGAAATATCACCTCACACCTGTTAGAATGGCCATCATCATAAATATAAGATATATCAAATACTGGTATGGATGTGGAGAAAAGGGGACCTCTGTACACGGTTGGTGGGATTGTAAATTGGTACAGCCACTATGGAAAAAGTTTGGAGAACAAAAAAGTTATCTGCACCCCCATGTTGACAGCAGCATTATTTATAATAGCCTACACATGGAAGCAACCTAAGTGTCCATCAATGAATGGATGGATAAAGAAGTTTTAGCATACATATATATATATATATATATATATATATATATATATATATATACACACACATACATATACACAATGAAATTTTATTAAGCCATAAAAAACTAAGAAACAAAAAAAAAAAACAAAAAACAAAAAACTAAGAAACCATTTGTGGCATGGATGGACATTAAAGGCATTATGCTAAGTGAAACAAGTCAGATAGAGAAAGAGAAATACTGTATGATCTCATTTATATATGAAATTTAAAACAAACAAAAAACTCACAGAAAAATAGATCAGACCTGTGGTTACCAGGTGCTGGGGGTGGTGGGAGGAGTGGGACAGGGGGATTTGATGAAGGTGGTCAAAAGGTACAAACTTCCAATTATAAATAAATAAGTACTAGGGATTTCATGCACAATAACAATATGACGACTACAGCTAACACTCCTATATGATGTATAGGAAAGTTGTTATGAGAGTAAACCCTGAAAGTTCTCATCACAAGAGAATATTTTTCCTTTTTTTCTTTTTTTCCTTCTTCTCTTTTTATTGTATCTATAAAAGAAGAAGGATGTTAGCAGAACCTATTGTGGTAATCATTTCACAGTGTATGCAAACCAAACCATTATGTTATATGCCTTAAACTTATAGAGTGATGCATGTCAATTATTTCTCAATAAACCTGGTAAATAAATAAATAAATATTTGTGAAATGAGTAACTATGGCAACAACATGCTAGACAAGGATGCCCCACCTTCCCATGTCTCCTTGAGCATATTTGTGAAAAAGTCCTTTCACCACTTCTCCTTCAGAAGATGCAACTTAAGGTTTCCCTAAATCATGTTACAGGGATGCCGAGGATTTCTAATTCCATTCCTACATGGATATAAGGCAAACAGAAGTAAAAACAGAATTTTCCTACCTTATCGTCTTAGCTTCCCCTTCCAAAGCTTGTCCTTCCAAAGATAAATCTTATGTCTTTATCGTGATATCCTGCATAATTAAGTATCCTGGTGGTGAGAAACTGCCCTATGGTATTCAGTAGGACTCGGGGAAACAGGTCATGGGATAGGGATCTAGATGGACAGTTTCACCAGTTGATATATGGGTGAACGGGAGCAAATCTTCATTTTCTACCCTAAGTTTTCTCCCCTCTTGCCCTCCATCCAAATCCTCCTAGCTGTCCATCACATGTTGACTCTCTCCCCCACTTCTCTATATTAGAAATTGTACCCATATCCACCCAGTTGCGTAAGCCATAAAACTTTGATTCCTCCTATATTTTTACCTATCACATCCAATCCATCAGCCTTCTACATTTTAACTTCAAAATCTGCTTCTCCTCATCCTCTCTCTCCTAGCCACCCTCTGACCAGACATCCGATATGCTGGCAGCAAACAAGAGGAATGAGAAAAGAGTAAGAAGAACAGGCAAAGAAAACAAGAAAAAGTCCTAACTAGATCCAATATAACAAGGCCAATGTAGTGGATAAAATGGTATACCAGACGGTAGGAGAATAAAAAATTCATAATTGCATAATTAAAATTATGAACCAAATTAGTCAGAGGGCCATAAGATGAGTTGGAAAGAAAATACTCTATGAATTCATGACCATTAATATCAGATAAGCTGGGATCCTGGGGACGCATTCAACAGCGGGAAGCACATGGAGTAACACTCCTTTCCTGGCACGAAACCTCCCTCTGATTCTCTAATTAACTCGGATTAATATATTTCTCAGAGTCAGGAAGTGGGAAGGAAGAGGACATAATTGAATCATTAGGATATTACTGCAGCTGACGCAAACATCACAGTCTCGGAGCACTACGGAGAGAGCAAACTTGGATTTCAGTCCTGATTCTGCCTTGGTAGTATGTGACCTCTTCCAAACTGCTTAACCTCACTGAATTAATTCCACCGCCTTGTCCATAAGTGAAGGATTTAAAATAGACACACAATTTTAGAAGAGCAGCTTCAACCTTTGTATGAAGAAACTCTAAGAACTTAATGAGGACAACAGATGAAAGCCTGGCTGTTCTGACCAAAGAGGGTCTCAGAGCCTCTCCCCGTAGAACGTCCCCATCACTCCCACCCACGCCAGCTCCAACATTCCAGGATTGGAGAAGCCCAGTCAGTGACTTCACAGATGCCTTCTGCCTGTAAGATTCAACTCTTTCATAAAATCGACATTATGTTCTATTTCCCTGTGGGCTTGTACGGACACGGGCACTAATTAAGATATCCCACATATCCTGTTTTTACATAAAATATTTAAATCTTTAAATCACAAGCAAAAGCTATTAACTTCATTGCAGTTCTCAAGTCATTAAAAAGGAGAAGCGAAACTGAGAAGACTCACATTATACTTTAAAATGCTTTCAAATACTCTTTTTAGCTACAATAAACTAATTGTTTCACCTTTTGCCTCACTGTGTAAAAGAAAACTGGTCCTTCTGAGCCATATTCCATAAGCTATGGAGTTTTTCTGTGATCTTGCCTTAGGGTTTTAATCTAGAGGTGTATAAAGTAGGATTTGGTGATACATGAATACATACATTGAGGGCCACTGAGAGTCAGAGATTACCAACAGGAGACAACGGGCTGGAGTGGGAGAGAGAAGATTAGCATTCCATGGTGGTGACGTCAAGTAACTTGGGGGGAAGGGGAAGCAATCAATGTCACATGGAGCCACACATCAGTAAAGAGATCAACTACTAGAGGGAACTGAAATTTTGAATTTTAGTCCCTGTATATTCTAAAATTATAAGCAGAAACAAAACGTATACAATATAAATATTTTTTGCAAATCAATGAAAAAGACAAATCTAATATAAAAGTTGGCAAATGACTGTAATAGACTCTTTGCAAAGGGGATTTCCTAATAGGAAATAAGCATGTGAAAAAATGCTTAAAACTCATTGGTCATCAAGGAAACACAAAGTAAAGCCACACCACCACATACCCAAACAAATGTCTTCAACAAAATACTAAGGGTTGACAAGATTATAGAGATACTGAAATATTCATACACTGCCTGTCAGAGTATCAACTAGTAATCTTTGGAGAACTATTTGGTAATATCTTCACAACCTAAATCTATACCTAAGTAGGACCCAGCCCTCCCACTCCCAACAGACACACTTTATAATGTGGACCGAAAAACACATATAAGAATGAAAATAGTAGCACCATTTTGTAACAGCAAAAAACTAGAAGCAACCCAGATGTCCACTGACAGCAGAATAAATTGCAGTTTATTCATACAATGTAGTGTTTCATAGAAGCAAGAATGAACTGCTATACACAAGACATAACTGATTCTCACACACATAATCTTGAGAGAAAGAAACAGCATAAAGAGGACATACAGTATGCTTTTATTAACACAAAGTTCAAAAGCAGGCAAATTTTACTAATAGAGAAACAGGGTACTAGTATCCTTTGTAGAAAGACTTTTGTTTCTGAGGGTGGCACAAGGAAGCCTCTAGGGTGCTGGTAATGTTCTATTTATCATTGGATAGTAGTCATACATGTGTGTTCACTTCCTGAATATTCCTTGAGCTGTTCACTTAGGAATAGTGCACTTTTCTTATTATTTGCTATGTATCAATTTAAATTTATTTAACAGTAAGCTTTTCACTTTAATTTTTAATTATTAGTTTTTCAAAGTGACCTAGTAAAACTCTGAAAACACAACCTTTGTCATTATAGGTAGTTTCATTTCTCCTATAATGTCCCAAACATCTCATCAGGAATTGCCTTATAAATCAAGTTTTCACTCTTTATTGTTATTTATAAAATGTTAATGGCTTCTATTAAAGGCATGTGTGATTAATAGCTGAGAAAATGTACTTTTATAACAGCACTGTTTTAATCTGTGAAAATCACAAGAAAAACAGAGTCAAAACATGCCACAATTACTCTTCCTCAAAAGAAATATGAAGCATAGAGCTTTGCTAAAAGGAACAATATCTATGTTAGATTATAAGCCCCACCAGAGGAGAAACTAGTTTTTAGAATTTCTTTTATGTCTTCCATAAGACTGAGCACATGGCTAGCCAAGCAATAAGTACCCCATAAAAGCAGCTGATTTAAATTCCTGTAGGGAAGTTCTGAAATATTACAATCTGCTTAATTTTCACAGAGTTCTTAATATTTATTTAGAAATCTCACTCCTACTAAAGTATCCATGTAACGTGTCATGATTTTTTGCAGTATGGCTAATGGACGTTGCTTGTTTAATTTTATATACTTAGTTATCTTGCTAGGAAGACCGTAATGACCCAAATGAGAAAAGAAGTTAATTACTTTGGCCCAAAATGAGTGCTAATCACACACTCACACACACACACACACACAAACTGGTTTCAGAAAGGCCCATATTATTCCATAATTTTTTCACCTCAATTTCCCATTCAGTCTTGAATTCAACCTTAAGATGCTGACAGAAAGGAGCAGAGGTAAAAGGAAGAGCAAGAAGAGGCCTTTCTTGAATAAAATGTTAAATATACTCGAACTTGTCTTATAAATTTGGGGTGGGAGGAATTCTGGTTAGAAATATATCAGACAGAACCCATGTGTCCAGGAACAAAAAAAAAAAGGTAATAGTGCCTTATTTCTCAAGTAGTCAATTATATAACAGATGCTTTCAAAATATCTTATGAAGATTTCCATGTCAATACATGGGGCTATGCCTTCAATGATAATTGTGGCATGTTTTGACTCTTTTTCTTGTGATTTTCACAGATTAAAACAGTGCTGTTATAAAAGTACATTCTCTCAGCTATTAATCACACATGCCTTAAATAGAAGCCATTAACATTTTATAAATAACAATAAAGAGTAAAAACTTGATTTATAAAGCAATTCCTGCTGAGATGTTTGGGACATTATATAAACAGTTAAAGACAATAATGAAAACACCATAAAGTTAATTACCACAAATTAAATAAAATAAATTAAGGGCAAAAAACTGTTAAACTGCTACAGTGGAATTTTGCTGTGCTCAGAAATAATAACTGATGTTAAAGAGCTAGATCTAGAAATTTGAGCAAAATCATGAAATATTGTAAATCCTGGCATACATTTCAGATTTCTTCTTTCTCAGTGACCTTGTAAAAACTAGCTAATATTAATGGGCAATGAAATGCTTTTGGAGAGCTTACATTCAAGGGACAGGTTTAAGTAATATAATTTTTAAACTGGAAACAATTTTAGGAGTTGTCATCTTGTTAGCCCCTCAATTTACAGGGGAGGGAATGGCAGCATGGGGATGTGATTTGTTCAGCTCCACACTGGGTTTCTGAATGTACTGGAATCAGAAATTTCCCCTGATGAAATCGCTTCCAGAAAACAGTATTTCCCCTCCATGAATTCTTTCATGCCTTTATCTTCTACCTCCTTTCTAAATCAGCCCTTTGTTTTCCCCCTACTTTGTTCTGATGGAGAGAGTATAACATCATGGTAAAGAGAAAACATGTTAGGCTCAAGTGGGCCTGGGTTCAAGTCCAGGCTTTGCCACTTCCTAGTCACTGAACTTAGGCCTTGTGGGACCAAATTTATCCCAGTTTTCCTCAGACTTTCCTGGTTTTAAAACTGAAGGTCCTGCCTGAGTCCTGGCAGCCACCTCAGTTCCAGACAAATTAGACAGCTACTTACTTGACTCTCCAAGCTTGAGCTCTTTCATCTGTAAAATATGGACGACAATAATTCTTATACCTCATAGTGCTGCTGGGAGACCAAATGAATGAATGTACAGCACCTAAGCCTGGCCCACAACAGGCACTCATTTCTATACCAGTCACTTCCTGTTGATCTCTTTCCATGTTGGAGAGTAGATTTGAAAGTAGTTTAAAACAGAGGTTATATGTAAAGCCCAGAGAGAGAATGAGTGTTCTGACAAAAAAGACGAGCAACAGACTCGTGGAGGGTGGAATAGCACAGAAAGAAAAAGAACACTAAGAAGGAAGGAGAGTGTTTCAAGGCCACACTGGTCAACACAATCAAACAAGGAACAAGGGAATTCCTGGGCCATGGCATGCATGGACAGGCTTACTAATAAATTTTACTCTTTTATTTGGCCATGCTGCGTGGCATGTGGCACGTGAGATCTTAGTTCCCCAACCAGGGATGGAACCTACGCCCCCTGCAGTGGAAGCACGCAGTCTTAACCACTGGACCGCCAGGGAAGTCCTGACTCTTGAGTCTATATATATATATGTAGATTATATTTTATAAAGGATTAAAAGAAAAGTAAGAAAGAGGAACTGAGGGTAAGGAATAAATAGGTATAATATTTTCTCTTCTATATGGGATAACTTTAGAAACATGAAGAATCCCCCAAAGAGCCAAAAATATCTACCATAACCACATCATTTATGCATACAGTACCACATTCAGCATTTACATCCTTCTAGAAATAAACCTCTGAGAGGGATAACACATTGAAAAACAAATATCAAAACACATATCCTTTTCTCACCAATATCTAATTGAAAGCTTTTCCCTATAGAATGAAATAGGCATAAATAAGGTAGGGATGTACTTTCAGTCATCTTCGGGAACCAGAGATAGAAAACAAATGCAGGGGAGGAAACAAGATGGCAGAGTAGAAGGATGTGCTCTCACTCCTTCTTACGAGAACACCAGAATCACAACTAGCTGCTGGACAATCATCGACAGGAAGACACTGGAACTCACCAAAAAAGATACCCCACATCCAAAGACAAAGGAGAAGCCACAATGAGACGGTAGGAGGGGCGCAATCACAGTAAAATCAAATCCCATAACTGCTGGGTGGGTGAGTCACAGACTGGAGAACACTTATACCACAGAAGTCCACCCACTGGAGTGAAGATTCTGAGCCCCACGTGAGGCTTGCAAACCTGGGGGTCTGGCAACGGGAGGAGAAATTCCTAGAGAATCAGATTTTGAAGGCTAGTGGGAATTGATTGCAGGACTTCGACAGGACTGGGGGAAACAGAGACACCACTCTTGGAGGGCACACACAAAGTAGTGTGCGCATCGGGACCCAGGGGAAGGAGCAGTGACCCTGGGGGAGACTGAACCAGACCTACCTGCTAGTGTTGGAGGGTCTACTGCAGAGGCAGGGGGTGGTTCTGTTTCACCGTGGGGACAAGGACACAGGCAGCAGAAGTTCTGGGAAGTACTCCTTGGCATGAGCCCTCCCAGACTGTCATTAGCCCAACCAAAGAGCCCATGTAGGCTCCACTGTGGGGTTGCCTCAGGCCAAACAACCAACAGGGAGGGAACCCAGCCCCACCCATCAACAGTCAAGTGGATTAAAGTTTTACTGAGCTCTGCCCACCAGAGCAACAGTCAGCTCTACCCACCACCAGTCCCTCCCATCATGCCTCTTACATAGCCTCATCCACCAGAGGGCAGAGAGCAGAACTACAGAAGCAAGAACTACAATCCTGCAGCCTGTGGAAAAAAAACCACATTCACAGAAAGATAGACAAGATGAAAAGGCAAAGGGCTACATACCACATGAAGGAACAAGATAAAACCCCAGAAAAACAACTAAATGAAGTGGAGATAGGCAACCTTCCAGATAAAGAATTCAGAATAATGATAGTGAAGATGATCCAGGAACTAGGAAAAAGAATGGAGGCAAAGATTGACAAGACGCAAGAAATGTTTAACAAAGACCAGAAGAATTAAAAAACAAACAAACAGAGATGACCAATACAATAACTGAAATGAAAACTACACTAGAAGGAATCAATAGCAGAATAACTGTGGCAGAAGAATGGATAAGTAACCTGGAAGACAGAATGGTGGAATTCACTGCTGTGGAACAGACTAAAGAAAAAAGAATGAAAAGAAATGAAGACAGCCTAAGAGACCTCTGGGACAACATTAAACGCAACAACATTCGCATTATAGGGGTCCCAGAAGGAGAAGAGAGAGAGAAAGGACCAGAGAAAATATTTGAAGAGATTATAGTCAAAAACTTCCCTAACATGGGAAAGGAAATAGCCACCCAAGTCCAGGAAGCGCAGAGAGTCCCATACAGGATAAACCCAAGGAGAAACACGCCGAGACACATAGTAATCAAATTGGCAAAAATTAAAGACAAAGAAAAATTATTGAAAGCAGCAAGGGAAAAACGACAAATAACATACAAGGGAACTCCCATAAGGTTAACAGCTGCTGTCTCAGCAGAAACTCCACAAGCCAGAAGGGAGTAGCATGATATACTTAAAATGATGAAAGGGAAGAATCTACAACCAAGATTACTCTAGCCAGCAAGGATCTCATTCAGATTCCATGGAGAAATCAAAAGCTTTACAGACAAGCAAAAGCTAAGAGAATTCAGCACCACCAAACCAGCTCTACAACAAATGCTAAAGGAACTTCTCTAGGCAGGAAACACAAGAGCAGGAAAAGACCTACAATAACAAACTCAAAACAACTAAGAAAATGGTCATAGGAACACACATATCGATAATTACCCTAAACGTGAATGGATTAAATGCTCCAACCAAAAGACACAGGCTTGCTGAATGGATACAAAAACAAGACCCATATATATGCTGTCTACAAGAGACCCACTGCAGACCTAGGGACACATACAGACTGAAAGTGAGGGGATGGAAAAAGATATTCCATGCAAATGGAAATCAAAAGAAAGCTGGAGTAGCTATACTCATATCAGATAAAATAGACTTTCAAACAAAGAATGTTACAAGACAGAAGGAAGGACACTACATAATGATCAAGGGATCAATCCAAGAAGAAGATATAACAATTATAAATATATATGCACCCAACATAGGAGCACCTCAATACATAAGGCAACTGCTAACAGCTATAAAAGAAGAAATCGACAGTAACACAATAATAGTGGGAGACTTTAACACCTCACTTACACCAATGGACAGATCATCCAAAGTGAAAATAAATAAGGAAACAGAGCTTTAAATGATACAATAGACCAGATAGATTTAATTGATATTTATAGGACATTCCATCCAAAAACAGCAAATTACACTTTCTTCTCAAGTGTGCATGGAACATTCTCCAAGATAGATCACATCTTGGGTCACAAATCAAGCCTCAGTAAATTTAAGAAAATTGAAATCATATCAAGTATCTTTTCTGCTCACAATGCTATTAGATTAGAAATGAATTACAGGGGGAAAAAAACGTAAAAAACACAAACACATGGAGGCGAAACAATATGTTACTAAATAACCAAGAGATCACTGAAGACATCAAAGAGGAAATCAAAACTACCTAGAGACAAATGACAATGAAAACACGACGATCCAAAACCTATGGGATGCAGCAAAAGCAGTTCTAAGAGGGAAGTTTATAGCTGTACAAGCCTACCAAAAGAAACAAGAAAAATCTCAAATAAACAATCTAACCTTACACCTAAAGGAACTAGAGAAAGAAGAGCAAACAAAACCCAAAGTTAGCAGAAGGAAAGAAATCATAAAGATCAGAGCAGAAATACAAAGCATCCTAAGAGACTACTACAAGCAACTCTATGCCAATAAAACGGACAATCTGGAAGAAATGGGCAAATTCTTAGAAAGGTATAACCTTCCAAGACTGAAACAGGAAGAAAGAGAAAATATGAACAGACCAATCACAAGTAATGAAATTGAAACTGTGATTAAAATCTTCAAACAAACAAAAGTCCAGGACCAGATAGCTTCACAGGTGAATTCTATCAAACATTTAGAGAAGAGCTAACACCCATTCTTCTCAAACTCTTCCAAAAGATCGCAGAGGAAGGAACACTCCCAAACTCACTCTATGAGGCCACCATCACCCTGATACCAAAACCAGACAAAGATACTACAAAAAAGGAAAATTAGAGACCAATATCACCGATGAATAGATGCAAAAATCCTCAACAAAATACTAGCAAACAGAATCCAACAGCACATTAAAAGGATCATACACCACAATCAAGTGGGATTTATCCCAGGGATGCAAGGATTCTTTAATATATGCAAATCAATCAATGTGATACACCATATTAACAAATTGAAGAATAAAAACCATATGATCATCTCAGTAGATGCAGAAAAAGCTTTTGACAAAATTCAACACCGATTTATGATAAAAACTCTCCAGAAAGTAGGCATAGAGGGAACCTACCTCAACATAATAAAGGCCATATACAACAAACCCACAGCAAACATCATTCTCAATGGTGAAAAACTGAAAGCATTTCCTCTAAGATCAGGAACGAGACAAGGATGTCCACTCTCACCACTATTATTCAACATAGTTCTGGAAGTCCTAGCCACGGCAATCAGAGAAGAAAAAGAAATAAAAGGAATACAAATTGGAAATGAAGAAGTAAAACTGTCACTGTTTGCAGATGACATGATACTATACATAGAGAATCCTAAAAATGCCACCAGAAAACTGCTAGAGCTAATCAATGAATTTGGTAAAGTAGCAGGATACAAAATTAATGCACAGAAGTCTCTTGCATTCCTATACACTCATGATGAAAAATCTGAAAGAGAAATTAAGGAAACACTCCCATTTACCATTGCAACAAAAAGAATAAAATACCTAGGAATAAACCTACCCAGGGAGACAAAAGACCTGTATGCAGAAAACTATAAGACACTGATGAAAGAAATTAAAGATGATACCAACAGATGGAGAGATATACCATGTTCTTGGATTGGAAGAATCAATATTGTGAAAATGACTATACTACCCAAAGCCATCTGCAGATTCAATGCAATCCCTATCAAATTACCAATGGCATTTTTTACGAAACTAGAAAAAATCATCTTAAAATTTGTATGGAGACACAAAAGACTGCAAATAGCCAAGGCAGTCTTGAGGGAAAAAAACGGAGCTGGAGGAATCAGACTCCCTGACTTCAGACTATACTATAAAGCTACAGTAATCAAGACAATATGGTACTGGCACAAAAACAGAAACATAGATCAATGGAACAAGATAGAAAGCCCAGAGTTAAACCCACACACATGTGGTCAACTAATCTATGACAAAGGAGGCAAAGATATACAATGGAGAAAAGACAGTCTCTTCAATAAGTGGTGCTGGGAAAACTGGGCAGCTACATGTAAAAGAATGAAATTAGAACACTCCCTACCACCATACACAAAAATAAACTCAAAATGGATTCGAGACCTAAATGTAAGACCGAACACTTTAAAACTCTTAGAGGAAAACATAGAAGGAACACTCTTTGACATAAATCACAGCAAGATCTTTTTTGGTCCACCTCCTAGAGTAATGGAAATAAAAACAAAAATAAACAAATGGGACCTAATGAAACTTCAAAGCTTTTGCACAGCAAAGGAAACCATAAACAAGACGAAAAGACAACCCTCAGAATGGGAGAAAATATTCAGAAACGAATCAACAGACAAAGGATTAATCTCCATATTATATAAACAGCTCATGCAGCTCAATATTAAAGAAACAAACAACCCAATCCAAAAATGGGCAGAAGACCTAAATAGACATTTCTCCAAAGAAAATATACAGATGGCCAAGAAGCCCATGAAAAGCTGCTCAACATCACTAATTATTAGAGAAATGCAAATCAAAACTACAATGAGGTATCACCTCACACCAGTTAGAATGGGCATCATCAGAAAATCTACAAACAACAAATGCTGGAGAAGGTGTGGAGGAAAGGGAACCTTCTTGCACTGTTGGTGGGAATGTAAATTGATACAGCCACTATGGAGAACAGTATGGAGGTTCCTTAAAAAACTAAAAATAGAATTACCATATGACCCAGCAATCCTACTAGTGGGCATATACCCAGAGAAAACCATAATTCAAAAAGACACATGCACCCCAATGTTCACTGCAGCACTATTTACAATAGCCAGGTCATGGAAGCAACCTAAATGCCCATCAACAGACGAACGGATAAAGAAGTTTTGGTACATATATACAATGGAATATTACTCAGCCATAAAAAGGAACGAAACTGAGTCATTTGTTGAGATGTGGATGTATCTAGAGACTGTCATACAGAGTGAAAGAAGTCAGAAAGAGAAAAACAAATATCGTATATTAAGGCATGTATGTGGAACCTAGAAAAATGGTACCGATGAACCAGTTTCCAGGGCAGAAGTTGAGACACAGATGTAGAGAACAAACGTATGGACACCAAGGGGGGAAAACCGTGGTGGGGTGGGGATGGTGGTGTGCTGAATTGGGCGATTGGGATTGACATGTATACACTGATGTGTATAAAATTGATGACTAATAAGAACCTGCAGTATAAAACAAACAAACAAACAAAAAACAAGTAATACTAAACTTTCTTTGGGTTATTTGTATGGAAATATATTAATATAAATGTTTCAGATATTACATGAAATTCCTAAAAATCTTATAAGTTCTGGTATAATGTTATAAGTCATAATTCTAGTTATTACTTTAAAATGTATATCTCAGAAATAACTAAATTTCCTTGTCAATTGCATTATTATGAACTTTCATCAAATCTTTAACCGTGGTCATTTTTAAGTCTTTTGTCTTTTACAGAGAGTCTGGGTGTACTCTGATGCTACTGCAAAAATGTTCCTATAAAAGGGTTTCATCTTCTAGGAATTCATGGGAAAGACTCTGAGAAGTACAGGTTTCTGGTAACTGACTATACTGCTGAACTGAATGAATAAGCATTTTCAGAACTCTAATGGAAAACTGATGAATTCATAAAAGTGCTAACAAAAGATCAAGATTTAAAAAAATTAATTACATGGGACTGAGTGAACTGATGAGGATGATTATAATTTTTGTGACTTTCTGTTTGAATAAAAAAAAAAAAAATCCCACAACGACTCAGAGGCAAAAAATATACAAATCAATTTTCACTGCAAAGTAAAGGAGCTGTTACAGTGGAGGATTACTGGACTGAATGTCAATATTATGACATAGTATGAGTGTGTATCATGTTTGGTAATTGCAATCACTGTTGTTTGTTGTGGTCATCCATTTACAATGCTTGATGTCAGTTTATTTATCTCTTGTAAAAATAAAATACAGCGTGTGTGTGTGGAAAAAGAAAAAAGAAAATAAATGCAGAGTGATGAGGGGACTGAAGCTGTGGATGCTGTCCCAGCTCCTCGACACAGGCAGAGGCAGCCTGGAGTTCAGTCCCAGTGGGATCCCCAGAACTCAGTGCAATCCCTATGTGAGACCAGGGATCAAGACCAGGCCTCGCTAAAAACCACTGACTGAGAGGAGGCAGAAAATACAACATCTGCTTCTCACTTGGAGTGAGGGCTTATCATAAGTTCCATACTCGAAGAGGCAAAAGACACACACATGTCTCACCACTAGGACCAAGCCACACCAGCCACTGGCTCAGAGGCAGGATGTGAAATATCAATATCACAGGAGCTGGAGTCCCAAGGAACCAATACAATACCTGGTTCTGGAATGGGAAACACAGTGGGAACTATAATACTGTGAATCAGAAAGTGGTGAAAGTAGAAGCAAATAAAATATGTGGTACACTACTGTATTTAAAAAGGATAACCAACAAGGACCTACTGTATAGTACAGGGAACTCTGCTCAATGTTATGTGGCAGCCTGGATGGGAGGGGAGTATGGGAGAGAATGGATACATATATATGTACAGCTGAGTCCCTTTGCTGTGCACCTGAAACTACCATAACATTGTTAATCGGCTATACTACAATATAAAATAAAAAGTTAGAAAAAAAATATGTGGTACATATATACAATGGAATATTACTCAGCCATATGAAGGAATGAAATTGGGTCATTTGTAGAGACGTGGATGGACCTAGAGTCTGTCATACAGAGTGAAGTAAGTCAGAAAGAGAAAAACCAATATCATATTTAACACATATATGTGGAATCTGAAAAAATTGGTATACATGATCTTATTTACAAAGCAGAAATAGAGACACAGACATAGAGAACAAATGTATGGATACCAAGGAGGAAAAGAGGTGGGAGTAGGATGAACTGGGAGATTGGGATTGACATATATACAGTATTGATACTATGTACAAAATAGATAACTAATGAAAACATACTGTATAGCACAGGGAACTCTACTCAATGCTCTGTGGTTACCTAAATGGGAAAGAAATCTAAAAAAGAGGGGATATATGTGTACGTACAGCTGATTCACTTTGCTACACAGTAGAAACTAACACAACCTTGTAAAGCAACTATACTCCAATAAAATTTTTTACAAAAATAAATAAAATAAATAAATTAAATATAAAAATACAATGGAACTTCCTACTTCACATAAAAGCCTGAAAATTATTTTAAAATAATTTTGAAATTATAAAATACATGTCCAAAACTAATACTACGGAAGACAGCCAATAAAATTAACAATTAGGATAGTAATTAACTCCACAGAATATGACTATGAAACAAAAATGAAAACAATAAAAGAATATGAAAAATAATTTAAAATAAGTGTGTTAAGGCTCCACTAAGAGACAGAGGACAAAATAATATTCTTAAAAAGGATATAAAAATATGAAACAAAGTAGCCAGAAATAAAATAGGTATCTAAAAAAGGAATCAGAGCTTCAGCACACGTCCCGAGCTGAGATGTCGGCTCAGCTATTTCACGAGGAACTCTGGTCTGAAGGGGCGGGAGCAAGGCCTCTGCATGGGGCCCGCTATGAGCAAGTAAAACAGACTAAGCACAAAGGGAAAACAGGTGGATGGGCCAGGCCTGAAGTGAGATTGCTAGATTTATGTCCTTTCCAGATGAAATGTGGATCCTCTAGCAACAGAAGAAAGCAATTTTAGGTTGTTAAGTCCAACAATGTGGCACAGTTTTTCCATTTGGCAATGAAAAAGCTCAATAAGGCTTGTCTCCCATTGGTGGAAATGACATTTAATCCTAATTGGGTGTGAAGAGAGAGGACTTTCAAGATGGCGGAGGAGTAAGATGCGGCAATCACCTTCCTCCCCATAAATACACCAAAAATACATCTACATATGGAACAACTCCTACAGAACACCTACTGAACGCTGGCAGAAGACCTCAGACTTCTCAAAAGCTGTGTGGCACACAGGGTCTTGGTGCTCCAGCCTGGTGTCAGGCCTGAGCCTCAGAGGTGGGAGAGCCAAGTTCAGGACACTGGACCACCAGACACCTCCCAGCCCCACGTAATATCACTCGGCGTGAAATCTCCCAGATAACCACCATCGCAACCCTAAGACCCAGCTCCACCCAATGGCCAGCAAGCTCCAGTGCTGGATGCCCCATGCTAAACAACTAGCAAGACAGGAACACAACCCCACCCATTAGCAGAGAGGCTGTGTAAAATCATAATAAGGTCACAGACACCCCAAAACACACCAATGGAGGCGGTCCTGCCCACCAGAAAACCAAGACCCAGCCTAATCCTCCAGAACACAGGCACCAGTCCCCTCCACAAGGAACCCACTGAACCAACCTTAGCCACTGGGGGCAGACACCAAAAACAACGGGAACTACGAACCTGCAGCCTGCAAAAAGGAGACCCCAAACACAGTAAGTTAAGCAAAATAAGAAGACAGAGAAGTATGCAGCAGATGAAGGAGCAAGGCAAAAACCCACCAGACCTAACAAATGAAGAGGAAATAGGCAGTCTACCTGAAAAAGAATTCAGAATAATCATAGTAAAGATGATCTAAAATCTTGGAAAAAGAATGGAGAAAATACAAGAAACGTTTAACAAGGACCTAGAAGAGCTAAAGAGTGAACAAACAATTATGAACAACACAGTAAATGAAATAAAAAATTCTCTAGAAGGGATCAATAGCAGAATAACTGAGGCAGAAGAACGGATAAGTGACCTGAAAGATAAAATAGTGGAAATAACTACTGCAGAGCACAATAAAGAAGAAAAATAAAAAGAATTGAGGACAGTCTCAGAGACCTCTGGGACAACATTAAACACACCAACATTCGATTGATAGGGGTCCCAGAAAAAGAAGAGAAAAAGAAAGGGACTGAGAAAATATTTGAAGAGATTCTAGTTGAAAACTTCCCTAATATGGGAAATAAAATAGTCAATCAACTCCAGGAAGTGCAGAGTCCCATAAAGGATAAATCCAAGGAGAAAAACACCAAGACACATATTAATCAAACTATCAAAAATTAAACACAAAGAAAAAATATTGACAGCAGCAAGGGAAAAGCAACAAATAACATACAAGAGAATCCGCATAAGGTTAACAGATGATCTTTCAGCAGAAAATCTGCAAGCCAGAAGGGAGTGGCAGGATATATTTAAAACGATGAAAGGGAAAAACCTACAACCAAGATTACTCTACTTAGCAAGTATCTCATTCAGATTCGATGGAGAAATTAAAACCTTTACAGAAAAGCAAAAGCTGAGAGAATTCTGCACCACCAAACCAGCTTTACAACAAATGCTAAAGGAACTTCTCTAGGCAGGAAACACAAGAGCAGGAAAAGACCTACAATAACAAACCCAAAATAATTAAGAAAATGGTAATAGGTACATACATATCAATAATTACCTTAAATGTAAATGGATTAAATGCTCCAACCAAAAGACACAGACTGGCTGAATGGATACAAAAACAAGACCCATATATATGCTGTCTACAAGAGACCCACTTCAGTCCTAGGGACACATACAGACTGAAAGTGAGGGGATGGAAAAAGATATTCCATGCAAATGGAAATCAAAAGAAAGCTGGAGAAGCACTTTTCATATGAGACAAAGTAGACATTAAAATAAAGACTATTACAAGAGACAAAGAAGGACACTACATAATGATCAAGGGATCAATCCAAGAAGAAGATATAACAATTGTAAATATTTATGCACCCAACACAGGAGCACCTCAATACATAAGGCAAATGCTAACAGCCATAAAAGGGGAAATCGACAGTAATACGATAATAGTAGGTGACCTTAGCACCCCACTTTCACCAATGGACACATCAAGCAAAATAAAAATAAATAAGGAAATACAAGCTTTAAATGACCCATTAAACAAGATGGAATTAATTGATATTTATAACACATTCCATCCAAAAACAACAGAATACACTTTCTACTCAAGTGCGCATGGAACATTCTCCAGGATCGATCATATCTTGGGTCATACATCAAGCCTTGGTAAATTTAAGAAAATTGAAATCGTATCAAGTATCTTTTCTGACTACAATGCTATGAGACTAGATATCAATTACAGGAAAAAAACTTTAAATATACAAACACATGGAGGCTAAACAATACACAACTAAATAACCAAGAAATCACTGAAGAAATGAAAGAGGAAATCAAAAAATACTTACAAACAAATGACAATGGAAACACGTTAACCCAAAACCTGTGGGATGCAGCAAAAGCAGTTCTAAGAGGGAAGTAATAGCAATACAATCCTACCTCAAGAAACAAGAAACATCTCAAATAAACAACCCAATCTTACACTTAAGGCAATTAGAGAAAGAACAAAAAAAAACCCAAGTTAGCCAAAGGAAAGAAATCATAAAGATCAGATCAGAAGTAAATGAAAAAGAAATGAAGGAAAGATCAATAAAACTAAAACCTGGTTCTTTGAGAAGATAAACAAAATTGATAAACCATTAACCAGACTCATCAAGAAAAGAAGGAGAAGACTAAAATCAACAGGATTAGAAAAGAAAAAGGAGAAGTAACAACTGACACTGAAGAAATACAAAAGATCATGAGAGATTACTACAAGCAACTCTATGCCAATAAAATGGACAACCTGGAAGAAATGGACAGACACTTAGAAAAGCACAACCTTCCGAGACTGAACCAGGAAGAAAGAGAAAATATAAACAGACCAATCACAAGCACTGAAATTAAAACTGTGATTAAAAATCTTCCAACAAACAAAAGGCCCAGACAAGATGGCTTCACAGGCACATGCTATCAAACGTTTAGAGAAGAGCTAACACCTATCCTTCTCAAACTCTTCCAAAATAGAGCAGAGGGAGGAACACTTCCACACTCATTCTACGAGGGCACCATCACCCTGATACCAAAACCAAAGACGTCACAAAGAAAAAAACTACAGGCCAATATCACTGATGAACATAGATGCAAAAATCCTCAACAAAATACTAGCAAACAGAATCCAACAGCACATTAAAAGGATCATACACCCTGATCAAGTGGGGTTTACAAAAGGAATGCAAGGATTCTTCAATATATGCAAATAAAACAATGTGATACACCATATTAACAAATTGAAGGAGAAAAACCATACGATCATCTCAATACATGCAGAAAAAGCTTTCAACAAAATTCAACACCCATTTAAGATAAAAACTCTCCAGAAAGTAGACATAGAGGGAACTTACCTCAACAATATAAAGGCCATATATGAAAAACCCACAGGCAACATCATTCTCAATGGTGAAAATCTGAAACCATTTCCACCAAGATCAGGAGCAAGACAAGGTTGCCCACTCTGCCCACTGTTATTCAACATAGTTTTGGAAGTTTTAGCCACGGCAATCAGAGAAGAAAAAGAAATAAAAGGAATCCAAATCGGAAAAGAAGAAGTAAAACTGTCACTGTCTGCAGATGACATGATCATACATAGAGAATCCTAAAAACGCAACCAGAAAACTACTAGAGCTAATCAATGAATTTGGTAAAGTAGCAGGATACAAAATTAATGCACAGAAACCTCTTGCATTCCTATACACTAATGATGCAAAATCTGAAAGAGAAATTAAAGAAACACTCCCATTTACCATTGCAACAAAAAGAATAAAATGCCTAGGAATAAACCTACCTAAGGAGACAAAAGACCTGTATGCAGAAAACTATGACACTGTTAAAAGAAATTAAAGATGGAGCAAACAGATGGAGAGATATACCATGTTCTTGGATTGGAAGAATCAACACTGTGAAAATGAGTATACTACCCAAAGCAATCTACAGATTCAATGCAATCCCTATCAAACTACCACTGGCATTTTTCACAGAACTAGAACATACAATGTCACAATTTGTATGGAAACACAAAAGACGCAGAATAGCTAAAGCAATCTTGGAAAAGAAAAACGGAGCTGGAGGAATCAGGTTTCCAGATTTCAGACTATACTACAAAGCTGCAGTAATCAAGACAGTATGGTACTGGCACAGAAACAGAAATATAGATCAATGGAACAGGACAGAAAGCCCAGAGATAAACCCACACACATACGGTCACCTTATCTTTGATAAAGGAGGCAAGAATATACCATGGAGAAAAGATAACCTCTTCAATAAGTGGTGCTGGGAAAACAGGACAGCTCCATGTAAAAGAATGAAATTAGAACACTCCCTAACACCATACACAAAAATAAACTCAAAATGGATTAAAGACCTAAATGTAAGGCCAGACACTGTCAAACTCTTAAAGGAAATCATAGGCAGAACACTCTATGACATAAATCACAGCAAGATCCTTTCTACCCACCTCCTAGAGAAATGGAAATAAAAACAAAAATAAACAAATGGGACCTAATGAAACTTAAAAGCTTTTGCACAGCAAAGGAAACCATAAACAAGACCAAAAGACAACCCTCAGAATGGGAGAAAATATTTGCAAATGAACCAACTGACAAAGGATTAATCTCCAAAATTTATAAGCAGCTCATGCAGCTCAATATCAAAAAAACAAACAACCCAATCCAAAAATGGGCAGAAGACCTAAATAGACATTTCTCCAAAGAAGATATACAGATGGCCTACAAACACATGATAGGATGCTCAACATCACTAATCATTAGAGTAATGCAAATCAAAACTACAATGAGGTATCACCTCACACCGTTTAGAATGGCCATCATCAAAAAAATCTACAAACAGTAAATGCTGGAGAGGGTGTGGAGAAAAGGGAACCCTCCTACGCTGTTGGTGGGAATGTAAATTGATACAGCCACTATGGAGAATAGTATGGAGGTTCCTTAAAAAACGAAAAATAGAACTATCATAAGGCCCAGCAATCCCACTACTGGGCATATACCCTGAGAAAACAATAATTCAAAAAGAGTCATGTACCAAAATGTTCATTGCAGCTCTATTTACAATAGCCAGGACATGGAAGCAACCTAAGTGTCCATCAACAGATGAACGGATAAAGAGATGTGGTACATACATACAATGGAATATTACTCAGACATAAAAAGAACCGAAATTGAGTTATTTGTAGTGATGTGGATCGACGTAGAATCTGTCATACAGAGTGAAGTAAGTCAGAAAAAGTAAAACAAATACCGTCTGCTAATACATATATATGGAATCTACAGAAAAAGAGGTTCTGAAGAACCTAGAGGCAGGAAAGGAACAAAGACTCAGACATAGATAGTGGACTTAAGGACACGGGGAGGGGGAAGGGTAAGCTGGGATGAAGTGAGAGAGTGGCTTGGACATATATACACTACCAAATATAAAATAGATAGCTAGTGGGAAGCAGCCGCATAGCACAGGGAGATCAGCTCAGTGCTTTGTGACCACCTAAAGGGGTGGGATAGGGAGGGTGGGAGGGAGATGCAAGAGGGAGGGGATATGGGGATATAGTATATGTATCGCTGATTCACTTTGTTATACAGCAGAAACTAACACAACAGTGTAAAGTAATTATACTCCAAGAAAGATGTTAAAAATAAATAAATAAAAATTTTAAAAATAATAAAAATTTTTTAAAAAGGAACCAATCAGAGCCCTGGAAATAAAAATCTATTCTCTGGAAAAAAACTTTTATAAGCCCAATAAACAGAATAAAATCTAGGCTTGACACAGTATATGAAAACCAGTGAATTGAAAGATAATACTGAGGAATTTCCCAAAGCCAGCAAAAAGAGATATAGATAAAAAGATGCAATAATAATTAAAAGATACAAAAGATAGATTGGAACATCCCAATGTGTATATAAAGAAATTTCCAGGGGAAAGAAAAGGAAATGGAGGAAAAGCAATATTTGAAGTTCAGTATGACATGAATCTTGAGATTGAAAGTACACTCCAGGTGCTAAGCAAGAAAAATAAAAATAAACCCACATCCAGCACAATCCCTATGTGAGGTGAAGGATCAGGGCTGATTTCTGTCTTCCCATTTTCTTTTGAACCCACTCTCATCAGGCTTTTGCCCTTGACCTCCATCTAAACTGATTCTAATGGATTCAGTAATGCGGATTCAGTAATGCACCACCCAGAGCCTCCTGAAGAACTGACTCCCTGGCTGCTGGAAATGCTACCAGAAGACAGCCCTCACCTATGACTCTTCCTTAGCTTGCACTAGCTATAGAGCCACCTTGTCCAAAATCATGCCCCTTTCCTTGTCCAAAATCAGCTCACTTTCAGTGACTAGTCAACAAGAGGTTTATGCAGGTCCAGATACCTCATCCCAATTCAGGCAACTCTGAAGGGGCATCTCAACGTTAGAGCTCCCCGTGGAGTCTGCTGAGGTCTTCATTAGACTGCATCACAGCCCAACTTCCCCAATTCCTGCTTCCTTCCCTTCCCTTTCCTTCTGCAGAGGGTGATTCCAAAAGCACTTCCTTACAAACCTCTTGTTCATCTCCATCTCAGGGTCTGCTTCCTGGGGAATACAACCTGGCATTCCTTTTATCAAGGTCAGTGATAACCTTCATGCTGTTAAATCCAATTGTCAATTCTTAGTCCTTATCTTAGTTCACCTATTAACAGCACTTTATATATTTTATAACTGACTCCTTCTTAAAATATTTTCTGTGTTTGGCCCCTGAGAACCCCCACTGTCCTAGATTTTCTCTTTACCGTCTCTTACCTCCTCTTCATTCTCTTTTACTGGTCCCTCCTCGTCTCATTGACCTCAAAACATCAAAATTCCCAAGGCTCAGACCTTGAATCTCTTTTCCACCACATATATTTACTTTGTTATTTTATCCAGCCTCATGGCTTTATATGCCAGTCTCCATATTGATGATTCACAAA
This sequence comes from Balaenoptera ricei, assembly GCF_028023285.1. Taxonomy (NCBI): domain Eukaryota; kingdom Metazoa; phylum Chordata; class Mammalia; order Artiodactyla; family Balaenopteridae; genus Balaenoptera; species Balaenoptera ricei. The sequence goes on from NC_082643.1 coordinate 33,166,319, forward strand.
TATTCAACCCGGTCCTGTCCCCTTGGCTATTTCACATGTCCATTTGGATGTCATAAAGGCATCTCACATTTTATACATCAAAACTGAGCTCCTAATCTTCCTCTGATAATTTTCCCAAACTCAGCAAATGACATCACCACTCTTCCAGTTACTGAGGTCAAACTATCATCCTTGACTCTTCTCTTTTTTGTACATCCCACATCCTATATGTTAGCATATCCTTTCAGCAATACTTTCAAAATATATTCAGAAATCTGATAGTTTCACACCACCTTCACTGTGAACACCCTAATCCAAGCCATCATTGTCTTTCACCTGGATTATTAGAGTACCCTCTAACTCTTTAACTGGCCTGTCTGACTCTACTCCCTGCCCACGTCCCACAGTCTATTCCCAACCCAGCAACCAGAGTTATCCCACTAAAAACTAAGTCAGATCATGCCCTCCATTCAAACCCCACTTCCAGTCTCAGAGTGAAAACAGAAGTCCTTACAATGGCTCACACAGCCCTACATTATCTGTTACCTCACTGACTTCATTTTTACCCCAGCTCCTTGCTCACTCTCCCAGAGCTACACTCCTTTCCTTGGGGCTCTGGCCAGGCCAGGATGGCCCCCACCTCAAGACATTTGCATTTGCTATTTGCTGTGCCAGACATGTTCTTCTTTCAAGCCTCCACAAGGTACCAAGCCCTCACTGTTGTAGGTGTATACTTAAATGTACCCTCTGAGTAAGGACTTCACCAGCCACCCGTATGCAATTGTGACCCCACCTTCCACACCCCTCCTTAGTCCCCGCCTTGGTTTGTTTTCCACCTTAGCACTGATACTTCTATTTAGCATACTGTGTGTTTGACTTATTTACTATCTGTTTCTCCACGGCAGAGACTATTAGCTGATCCCCAAATGTTTTTCTCTTTCTCCTAGGCCCATAGCTGAACTACCTTTCCCAGGCACCCTTGGAGTTAAATGTGAACAAGTGACTAAGTTCTAACCATGAGAACGTGGGCCAAAGTGAAAAGCATCACTTCCAGCCCTGGTACTTTAAAACCTCCCATGCTACCCTCCATGCTCTTCTCCCTCTCTGGCTGCTAGAATGTTGGGACTCCAGGATAGCACTGGAACCAAATGTTAAAGATGGCACAGCCATGTGGAAGAAGAAGCCTGTATCTTGAGAGCTGCCTAACTAGGAACATACATAAGAGATAGTTAGATAAATAAAAACTAAAATTGCAAGGCATTAAGACACTAATAATCAGGGATTTAATTTATGACAGTAGCTAGCTTTATCTTAGCTAATATATTCACTTGCTAGACTGTAAGGTCTACAAGTGTAGGGATTTTTGACTGCTTTGTACACTGATGAATCCCTAATGCCTAGAACACTAACTGTCAATCAATAAATATTTTAAGAATAATGAATAAATGAATAAAGAACTTAAATTCTCACACAGAGAAAAGATAGGCCATCTAGAAAGGGATGACAACTTTGACAAAACCTCTCATCAGCAGTGATAGCTGACAGAAGACAAATTGCATCTTTAAACCTCTAAGGGAAAATAAAAATAAATATAAAATTCAGAATCAATCTAAACTATCATGCAAAAGTGAGAACTAAATAAAGACTTCTAGAAATACTAAGTCTAAGAAATCTCTCTCTCTCTCACACACCCACACACACACACACACAGATACACACACATACACACAGATTTCCCCCAAAATGAGCTGTTAAAGGATATACTTCAATACGAAGAAAGTGAGCCCAAAAGGAATAAATGGAATGCGAGAAAAATGGTAAGCACAGAAATTTGATAAAGTACATTTATAAATTTAAATAACTATTACCTACAAAAACATATGAGTAGTTAATATGAATGCTTTTATGTGGAACTAGAATTTGAAATACAATAAACAGGAAGAGAAGGGAAGACACAGAACGGAGCAGTTTTCAGTGGACTAAGAGTCCAGTGTCCTGGTCTTGCTTGGGAAAAGAATAAATATATTGAGTAATTTTTTAAGAAAAAAAAATAGAGACAAACATTTCCACTAACATGTTAAGGCTAATTCTAATAAAATGGACATATAATGTATAGCTCTCAAACTATCAGAGGAATCATATAATAATTATTGAAAATATTATCAAGACAAAGAAGGCAAGAGACTAGAAAAAGAAGCAAAGAAAAAAATGGACTATAAACAGAAACCTAAAATAAGATAGCAAAATAAACATAAATTATCAATAAGTACCATAAATATAAACAGACTACAATCATCTATTAATAGACAAATATTGTTGAATAATACAAATAAAATCCAACTAAAGTGTTGACAATAAAAGACATATTTAAAACCAAAGAACATAAGATAGATTGAAAACTCATGAAAAAAATACTTGCCAGTAAATAATAAATTTAAAAACTGTTGTAGTACTAGTACTATCAGGCAAAAATAGACAGCAGATCAAAAATTATTAATAGGAATGAAGAGGTACACTAAATAATGATTAAGGGAACAATGCTTCAGGAAGACAGGAAAACCATGAATTTGTATATACGTAACAAAATAGCTCCAAACTTTTTTTTTTAATTTTTACCGGAGTATAGTTTATTTAAAATGTTGTGTTAGTTTCTGCTATACTGCAAAGTGAATCAGTTATACATATACATATATCCCCTCTTTTAAAAATTGTTTTCCCATATATGTCCTTACAGAGTATTGAGAAGAGTTCCCTGAGCTATACAGTAGGTCCTTATTAGTTATCTATTTTTTATATAGTAGTGTGTATATGTCAATCCCAATCTCCCAATTTATCCCCTCCTTTCCCCCAAATAGCTCCAAAATTTTAAGTAATAGAATTACAAGGAAAAACTCATAAAATGACAATTAGACAGGGAGATTTTAACATACCACTATTAGCAACATAGATCAAGTATGCAAAAAATAGTAAGGATATAGATTTAACATTAGAAACATGCTTGATCTAATATGTATTTTTAGAATCTGGCACAAATAGAGAAAACACATTCTTCTCAAGCACATACAGGGCATTAAAATTTTTTCTGTCATATGAAATGTCTCAATAAATGTTAAATGTTTGAATAATATAATTGTTACAAATCAACAATAAAGATTTTTTAAGTGTATTCCTGAATAACTCATTGATTATAAGGAGTAGATCAAAATGGAAATTATGAAATATTTAGAACAAGAGTAGATGAAGACAACAAATTAAACCTGTGGAATGCAGGCAAAGTTGTCATTTTTATTGCTTTAAGTGTATTTATTAAACAAAATAGGAGTATTTATTATAGTTAAACATTCAATTTTAACAGATATAGAGCAAAAAATTGTTAAATTCAAAGAAAGCAGAAGAAAGAAACCAATAGAGATAAGAGCAAAAATGAATGGACACACTACTATATATAAAATAGAAAACTAATAAGAACCTACTATATAGCACAGGGAACTCTACTCAATGCTCTGTAATGGTCTATATGGGAAAAGAATCTAAAAAAGAGTGGATATATGTATATGTATAATGGATTCACTCTGCTGTATAGCAGCAACATTGTAAATCAACTATACTCCAAAAATCTACAAACAATAAATGCTGGAGAGGGTGTGGAGAAAAGAGAACTCTTTTGCACTGTTGGTGGGAATGTAAATTGATACAGCCACTGTAGAGAACAGTATGGAGGTTCCTTAAAAAACTAAAAACAGAACTACCATATGACCCAGCAATCCCACTACTGGGCATATACCCTGAGAAAACCATAATTCAAAAGGACACATGTACCCCAATGTTCACTGCAGCACTATTTACAATAGCCAGGACATGGAAGCAACCTAAGTGTCCAATGACAGATGAATGGATAAAGACTATGTGGCACATATACACAATGGAATATTACTCAGCCATAAAAAGGAACATAATTGGGTCATTTGTAGAGATGTGGATGGACCTAGAGTCTGTCATACAGAGTGAAGTAAGCCAGAAAGAGAATAACAAGTATCGTATATTAATGCATATATGTGGAATCTAGAAAAATGGTACAGATGAACCTATTTGCAGGGCAGGAATACAGACGCAGACATAGAGAATGGGCATGTGGACACAGTGGGGGAAGGGGAGGGTGGGATGAATTGGGGGATTAGGATCGACATATATACACTACCATGCGTAAAATACCCAGCTAGCAGGAACATGCTATAAAGCACAGGGAGCTCCGCACAGTGCTCTGTGACAACCTAGATGGGGGTATGGGGGTTGGAGGAGGTCCAAGAGGGAGGGGCTATAGGTATACATATAGCTGATCACTTCATTGTACAGGAGAAACTAATCCGACAATGTAAAGCAATTATACTCCAATAAAGAAATAATAAATAATAAATAACTAAATTTTAAAAATGAATGGAATTGAAAACAACTACAAAAAATGAAAAAATAGAGATTGTCAACAAAATTAAAAGCAAGTTCTTTGTAAATACTGACAACATATACAAGTTTCTAGGTACCACATAAAGCAGAGAGAAAGGCAGGCAAGCAGGCAGGCAAATATGCAATATTAGGAAAACTTAAGGCTGAAGAGGATGGGGAGAGAAGACTAAATATGGTAGGGTGCTGGATGGACCAAACAGGTCCAGGTAAGGCAGGAGAGTGAGGAAGACTCCAACATCCAAGAGCAGTATGAAAGTACTGAGTCCTACATGGAAGAAGAAATCACAGAGAATAAGGAAAAAAGACCACAAAGAGCATCAAATACATTAAAGTGAGAGGCAAGTGAAGAGCAGCATAAGGTAACCATAGACTAGCTCTTCAAGTGTGTTCCTTTCTAAGGCAAAAGCTAGCATATAATAAAATCAATTCAGAATAAAATGACTTTATTAAGAACTATTCATACAAAATTAAAATAATGTAGCAGAAGGCTGGGAATGAACTTAATTGTTCTTTTATACATCTGAATAGCTCATTTACAGAAATCAAGGTATTCATTAAGAAAGCATAGCCAATCTTCCTCCAGAGAAGAATTCCTAATCTACCCACCAACGTCTGGTTCCTGATTTCATGTGCTAGGAAACACTTTTTATGTATGAAACACTGATTATTTTGCTTCATTTTTATTTAATAAATAAAAATTTTATTAAATAAAAATTATATAAAAACTACCAATGAACTCAGTATGTTGTATTTACGGAGTTTATTTACATGTATGTATGTATCTATTTATATCTGATATATTTCAGAGATCTACCAAAACAGCATTAGGTAAAACTGTGCAGTAAAAAAAAAAAAAAAAAAAATTAGTGTTTGTCTAGATATTCTTCTAGAAATGTTCTTCCCCTTTGAGATATCCTTTCCCTGCACAGGGCTCTCAGACTATGCCGAGATGCTTTTTGTATTTTAACAGGGGAAAATACATCAAGATATTGATCACTTGCCTTTAAGGAATATGTATAAGAAAATATCAGATATTAGCAGAGAATTCTGTCACGTCTTTATAAAACCAGCTTTCATAGCATCCCTAAAATTACAAAATATAGAATCACTACTGTTCTGTCAATTCCATGGCCCCAAAATGCCTATGATATATAGACCAGAATGTGAAATTGAACAAGGATATTTAGTGTCAAATAAATAATATATAATTCAGCTATTTCTTCACACATGACCTTATTTTTCAATATCAAAAAAAAAATCATAACAATCTCCCTTAACTATGGATCTATTCATGTTCCTCTTTTGATCAAAGTGTCAGTGTCTACAAAACAAATAACCCAAAGCCACAAATCCAACTCTAAGTCCCAACATCTCATTTATGCACGGTAAGCAAGCTTCTCATTTCCTATCCCCACCAGCACCACCCTGTGCTTTCCTCCTTCCTCAGCTTTGCTCATGTCACCTTCTCCACCAAGATATCAACTCTCCTATTTCCCAAAGAGCAACTAATCCTGATTTTCCTTAGAGGAACATATCAAATGCCTACTCCTCCACAAACTTTTCTCCTTATCCTCCACATCAGAAGTCTTCCTTCTCTCCTCAGAATCCCAGAGCACTTACACTATCTCTCGTTTATAACACTTGTCCTTTTATATCTCATAGTATGATTATTTGTGTGTAAATTTATTTCCCCTACTACACAGCAAAAGTCTTAAGGATGATATTCCTGTCTGAACTATCATAATATCCCTCACAGTTCCTAGGAAAATTCTCTCAATATAAGTGTTCAAAAATTATTTGTAAAACAAGTATAGCAACAAGTTACAGTAATTATATTAGTTATACAAAAATCCAGTTCCCCAAAAATATATGTACCAAAAAAATGTTCAGCTGTTGACTTCTTGTATAACATAACCTCTTTTGTGGGGTCTCAATTTCTCAAATACATAGCATTAATTAATAACAGAAAAAAATTTCAACTTATGAAATTTATGAAAAAATAGTTATGTGCTACATAATGTGAAAATTAAGTACCTTAGAACTAAAGTAGATGTTATTTATAACAACACTCAAGAAGCGGTCTGGCAGCTTACAGTAAGGAACTGAGGAATTGATCTCCATTAACAAGGCTGGATTATCAGTTGGGACAATATATATATATATAAAGAGATAACACTTTAAGAAAGTGAAAGCATGAGAGTGAGACCTCACAAATTTTTAAAAATTGATACTAAAAGATGTAAGTTTCTCAAAATAATCTTCATGATTAAAGGATAAAAGATCTAGGCATGGTTCTTCAGAAGAAAAAAAAAGACTGAGGCACCAGGATATTGGCTGTCAAATTTAGGAAGGACAGAATACAGATTAATCAGTCTAGGCAAAAAAGAAGTAATGGCAATGGCATTTTTCATTAAAATAGAACAAACAACCCTAAAATTTGCAAGGAACCACAAAAGACCCCAAAATAGCCAAAGCAACTGAGAAAGACGAACAAAGCTGGAGTCATCATGCTTCCTGATTTCAAACTATACTATAAATCTATAGTAATCAACACAGTATGATATTGGCATAAAAACAGACACATAGATTAATGGAACAGAATAGAGAGCCCACAGCTGATGTCAAGGAGCCAAGAACATGCAATGTGGAAAGAACAATCTCTTCAATAAATGGTGCTGGGAAAACTAGACAGCCACATGCAAAATAATGAAACAGGACCACTATCTTACACCACACACAAAAATTAACTAAAAATGCATTAAAGACATCAAAGACTGAAAGACCTGAAACCATAAAACTCCAAGAAGAAAACATAGCTCCTTGACATCAGTCTTGGCAATGATTTTTTAAGTTTGACAACAAAAGCAAAAGTAATAAAAGCAAAAATCAACAAGTGGGGCTACATCAAACTACAAAGCTTCTGCACAGCAAAGGAAACCATCAACAAAATGAAAAGACAACCTACCAAATGGAGAGGATATTTGCAAATCATATATCTTATAAGATATCTAAAATACATAAAGAATACATTAACTCAATAGCAAAATAATCCAATTAAAAAATGGACAGAGGGGACTTCCCTGGCAGTCCAGTGGTTAAGACTTCGCCTTCCAATGCAGGGGGTGCAGGTTTGATCTCTGGTCGGGGAGCTAAGATCCCACATGCTTCAGGGCCAAAAAACCAAAAAACATAAAAACAGTAGCAATATTGTAATAACCTCAACAAAGACTTTAAAAAAAAAATGGTCCACATCAAAAAAAAAAATCTTTAAAAAAAATGGACAGAGGATCTGAATAGACATTTTTTACAAAGAAGATATAAAGATGGCCAGCAGGTACATGAAAAGGTGCTCAGCATCATTAATCATCAGGTAGATGAAAATCAAAACCACAATGAGATATCACCTCATACCTGTTAGAATGGCTATTATCAAAAAGACAAGAAATAACAAGTGTTGGTGAAGATGTGAAGAAAAGGGACCCCCTGTGCACTGCTGGTGGGAATATAAATTGGTGCAACCACTATAGAAAACAGTATGAAGCTTCCTCAAAAAGTTAAAAACAGAACTACCATATGATCCAGCAATTCTACTTCTGGGTATTTATCCAGAGGAAATGAAAACACTAACACAAAAAGATATCTAAACCCCCATGTTCACTGCAGCAAGATTTACAATAGCCAAGATATGGAAACAACCTAACTGTCCATCAATGAATGAATGTATACACACACACACACACACACACACACACACACACACACACACACACAATGGAAAAATATTCATCCAAAAAAAGAATGAAATCTTGCCATTTGCAACAACATGGATGGGCCTTGAGGGCATTATGCTGAGTGAAATAAGTCAGACAGAGAAAGACAAATACCATGATCTCACTTATAGGTAGAATCTAAAAAAAAAAAGAAAAATTGAACTCATAGATACAGAGAGCAGACTGGTGGTCATCAGAGGCTGGAGGGTAGGGAGGTGGGTAAAAAGAGTGAAAGGAGTCAAAAGTTACAAACTTTCAGTTATAAAATAAATAAGTCCTGGGGATGTAATGTATGTACAGCACAGTGACTATAGTTAATAATACTGTACTGTATATTTGAACGTTGTTAATGAGTAGATCTAAAAAGTTCTCATCACAAGAAAAGAAACTGTAATTATGCATGGTGATGGAATCTAACAAGCCTTACTGTGATCATTTCACAACATATACAAATATCAAATCACTATGTTATACACCTGAAACTGCTATAATGTTATATGTCTATATATAAACTTTAAAAGAGAAATAATAAAGTTAGGTACACTAAGACAATTTTAAGCAAAATACCTAAAAAAAAACTGCAAAGTAATTATTTTTAAATTGTTTCTGATAGCTTAAAAACGTGACAAGAGAAGTTCTTCACTGATGGGGAAATATAGGAATATCTGAGTTGAAAAGTAATGAGCAGAACAAGATCGTGCCTGGAGAACAATACTTCTACATCAGCCTCTTCACATCAGCAAACTTCACTTCAATGCCAAGGTGGATGGAGGAGGTCTTATATCAAAAGAACACCAGGATCCAGTCTGGGAAAAAAGTTATCTTCTTCCAGGCTTCACATTCAAATCACCACGTAATTACAGTATTGTGCTTCACAACAAACTGTAACAAATTCGTGGTTTAAAAAAAGTTATCAAGCATTTTATATCATCTTCTGTGAGACAGCACTACAGAGCTAATTGAAAAGAACAGGCTTACTCATGGAATCCCTTCATTAAGGAGACATAAGCATTGAGGACAAAAGTTGCAGTATTTATGTATTTTAAAGGCACCTTGATATTGTAGGCTCCGTTCATCTGGCCCTCTCTATAAGGCCATCAATGCCAGTAGGAGTATTATATTTAATTGCCTTGTTATTTAATAAGTTTTAGGTACAGTTGCACAGGAGGGATTAGAAAAAATAATTTCTAGTTCAGATTAATTTATAAAAAGCCTATTCAGTTATAATTCAGAGACAAGGTTCTCCACAGATCTCTACCAACCCCGAAGAGATAAATCCCAAACTACTTTTTTATTTAAATCACCTTTCCTAATTACTCTCAGTAGGGGTTCCCAGAGGTCTTAATCCTTTGCCATGCAGCATTTTCAGTAGCAGCTTTAGTAAAAATATAAAATTTAAACAAAATGTATACATGGAGTGCATACACATACACACACACACACACACACACACACACACACACACACACACACAGAGCCAGGTCCGTGCTCTGATAACATCATCTGAAGAAAGCTTTTGAGTACATTCAATGAGTGAGGTTTAAATATAATTAAATATAACCTAATATTGGCCTTTATCTAAAAAAAATGATGACTTCCTATTTATGCAGAGTGCATCATTATCACTGTCATGAGAAAGCAATAACATGGACAACACATGATGCCGCTGGAGTAGTACAGCATGATTTATAGGCAGCAGCAAGAACAAACAAATATCATTTGCAATCGCTGCAGAATGTCATATTTTAACATGTTAAGTTTGGCTGTGCATGAAAATGCATGGTTTTAAGAAGCTCGTGAAGGAGGAAAACATGCTTAGAGAAACACAAAAGTCAAGGTGTTCCCTAAACTGGAACATCAGAGAGAATCTCACAAAGATTTGCAAAATAAAAGTAATTGGTGTATGAAGCCCCCAGGGTATGATCTTCATCATGCTAAATCCTCATGATTTTATTGAATATCCACACAATGCTCTGCACTTGGTTCTAATAATCTAGATTTCTTAGATAAAGACATCGGAGCTTGGTGAAGTCCAGGAACTTGTTCAAGGCCAAAGAGCTATAGGTGGCAAAGCCAGGGTTCAAGTCAGGAACTTCTGACTCAAAAACTCAAGCTTTTAACCACTGGGCATGCTGCTTCTTATTATGAAAGGAATGAAGAGAAACTCCCACAGAAAGATGCAATGCCTGAAGAGTCAGGAACTTTTTTTTTGACCTGGAAGAATCTGTGCAATGAGGAAAAGGAGTTGAGAGCAGAAAGTACTTGGTGGTGGTAGTGGTAGAGCTGAGGAATATGCCCTATTTGCCAGGGGAAAAAATGTATTTTCCTCAAAAAAAAAAAAAAATTCCAAATTTACTTTGTCACTAAAGTGCCTGATTCCAGCATGAGGATGCTGCTATATCCCTCAGTGCAGAAACAGGCACCACAGACATCAGAGCTAGATAGTCCTTTTGAAATAAAAATGAATGGGAGTGTAGGACTACAGATGCACTTAAAAAAGAGAGAGAGACAACATAAAATGGCCTTTTCTAACTATATATGTACTAAGAAGATCTGTTTTCGAGTTTCAGGTATTTACTATTTTTAACTTACATATATGGCCTAATTTTAGTTACATGAGCTTAGAAAAATCTAAATAAAATGACTGTGAGTACTACTCTCTGTCTCAAGGAAATTAATTCACAGCGCTGATACAAATAATTTTATCACCTAAGTTCCTAGAAGGATAACTTGACAGGAGGTGACATTCTTTTCACACATCTTACATTTTGCTTCCAATTAAACTTTTATTTCACACGCACCAAAAATGTGAAGGGCTGGGTAGATTAAACTATTAATATTACTAATCACGCTTTCAGCAGAGACAAAATTTCACAATCACTGTGACGCCTCTGCAATTTGGAGATTGGATGAATTGCAACACCAGGAGGCAGAATGCCAAAACAAGGGTTAGAAATTGAAAAGTTTACTCACTAGATAAATCACTTATAATGAATCAACTGATTTTCTAAACTTTCTGGATTGTTACAGGCATAATAATTTATACCAATAATAAACAACAGTTAACAAGAAACAAATTTCTAAGTAGAGGTAGCATATCAAATATCACTGCATCTCTTTAAAAATTTCTGGACAAGTGCATTTTAAAGTTAAAATAGGGGAGGTGCTTCAAGATGGCAGAAGGGTAAGAAGTGGAGATCACCTTCCTCCCCACAAATACAGAAATACATCTACATGTGGGACAACTCCTACAGAACACCTACTGAACGCTGGCAGACCTCAGACCTCCCAAAAGGCAAGAAACTCCTCACATACCAGGGCAGGGCAAAAGAAAAAAGAAACAACAGAGACAAAAGAATATGGATGGGACCTGCACCAGTGGGAGGGAGCTGTGAAGGAGGAAAGGTTTCCACACACTAGGAAGGCCTTTCGTGGGCAGAGACTGTGGGTGGTGGAGGGGGAAGCTTCGGAGCCACGGAAGAGAGCGCAGCCACAGGGGTGCGGAGGGCAAAGCGGAGAGATTCCCGCACAGATATCGGTGACGACCAGCACTCACCAGCCTGAGAGGCTTGTCTGCTCACCGCCAGGACGGGCTGGGGCTGGAAGCTGAGGCTCCGGCTTCTGTCGGTTACCAGGGAGAGGACTGGGGTTGGCGGGGTGAACACAGCCTGAAGGGGTTAGCGCACCACAGCTAGCCGGGAGGGAGACCGGGAAAAAGTCTGCAGCTGTGCAAGAGGCAAGAGACTTTTTCTTGCCTCTTTGTTTCCTGGTGCACGAGGAGAGGGGATTCAAAGCACCGCCTAAACGAGCTCCAGAGACGGGCGCGAGCCACGGATATCAGAGTGGACCCCAGAGATGGGCATGAGACGCTAATGCTGCTGCTGCAGCCACCAAGAAGTCTGTGTGCAAGCACAGGTCACTATCCACACCTCCCCTCCCGGGAGCCTGTGCAGCCCGCCACTGCCAGGGTCCCGTGATCCAGGGACAACTTCCCAAGGAGAACACAAGGCATGCCTCAGGCTGGTGAAATGTCACGCCAGCCTCTGCCACCGCAGGCTCGCCCCGCACTCCATACCCTTTCCTCTCCCTGGCCTGAATGAGCCAGAGCCCCCAAAGCAGCTGCTCCTTTAACCCTGTCCTGTCTGAGTGAAGAACAAATGCCCTCAGGCGACCTACATGCAGAGGCAGGGCCAAATCCAAAGCTGAATCCTAGGAGCTGTGCAAACAAGGAAGAGAAAGGGAAATCTCTCCCAGCAGCCTCAGGAGCAGCAGATAAAATCTCCACAGTCAACTTGATGTACCATTCATCTGTGGAATACCTGAAGAGACAATGAATCATCCCAAATTGAGGAGGTGGACTTTGGGAGCAACGATATACATATTTTTTTCCCCTTTTTCTCTTTTTCTAAGTGTATATGAGAATGCTTCTGTGTGTGATTTTGTCTGTATAGCTTTGCTTTTACCATTTGTCCTAAGGTTCTGTCTGTCCATTTTTGTCTTTTTTTTTTTTTAGTATAGTTTTCAGCGTTTATTATCACTGGTGGATTTTTTTTTGGTTTGCTTATTCTCTTCTTTTTTTTAATGACTTTAAAAAAATTTTTTAATAGTTTTATTGTTTTTTATTTTAATAACTTTTTAGTTTAGTTTAGTTTATCTTTTTCTTTCTTTTTTTCTCCCTTTTATTCTGAGCCGTATGGATGACAGGCTCTTGGTGCTCCAGCCAGGCATCAGGGCAGTGCCTCTGAGGTGGGAGAGTCAAGTTCAGGACATTGGTCCACCAGAGACCTCCCAGCTCAAGTAATATCAAACAGCGAAAATATCCCAGAGATCTCCATCTCAATGCCAAGACACAGCTCCACTCAACGACCAGCAAGCTACAGTGCTGGACACCCTATGCCAAACAACTAGCAAGACAGGAACAAAACCTCACCCATTAGCAGAGAGGCTGCCTAAAATCATAATAAGGTCACAGATACCCCAAAACACACCACCAGACGTGGACCTGCCGGCCAGAAAGACAAGACGCAGCCTCATCCACCATAACACAGGCACTAGTCCCCTCCACCAGGAAGCCTACACAACCCACTGAACCAACCTTAGCCACTGGGGACAGACACCAAAAACAACGGGAAATATGAACCTGCAGCCTACGAAAAGGAGACCCCAAACACAGTAAGTTAAGCAAAATGAGAAAACAAAGAAACACACAGCAGATGAAGGAGCAAGGCAAAAACCCACCAGACCTAAAAAATGAAGAGGAAATAGGCACTATACCTGAAAAAGAATTGAGAATAATGATAGTAAAGATGATCTAAAATCTTGGAAATAGAATGGAGAAAATACAAAAAACGTTTAACAAGGACCTAGAAGAACTAAAGAGCAAACAATCATGAACAACACAATAAATGAAATTAAAAATTCTCTAGACGGGATCAATAAAAGAATAACTGGGGCAGAAGAACTGAAAAGTGACCTGGAAGATAAAATATTGGAAATAACTATGGCAGAGCAGAATAAAGAAAAAAGAATGAAAAGAATTGAGGACAGTCTCAGAGAACTCTGGGACAATATTAAATGCACCAACATTAGAATTATAGGGGTCCCAGAAGAAGAAGAGAAAAAGAAAGGGACTGGTAAAATATTTGAAGAGATTCTAGTTGAAAACTTCCCTAATATGGTAAAGGATATGGTTAATCAAGTCCAGGAAGCACAGAGAGTCCCATACAGGATAAATCCAAAGAGAAACATGCCAAGACACATACAAATCAAGCTATCAAAAATTAAATACAAAGAAAAAATATTAAAAGCAGCAAGGGAAAAACAACAAATAACATACAAGGGAATCCTTGTATGTAAGGTTAACAGCTGATCTTTCAGCACAACCTCTGCAAGTCAGAAAGGAGTGGCAGGACATATTTACAGTGATGAAAGGGTTAAACCTACAACCAAGATTACTCTACCCAGCAAGGAGCTCATTCAGATTTGACGGAGAAATTAAAACCTTTACAGAAAAGCAAAAGCTAAGAGAATTCAGCACAAACAAACCAACTTTACAACAAATGCTAAAGGAACTTCTCTAGACAGGAAACACAAGAGAAGGAAAAGACGTACAATAACAAACCCAAAACAATTAACAAAATGGTAATAGGAACATACATACTGATAATTACCTTAAATGTAAATGGATTAAATGCTCCAACCAAAAGACAGAGACTGGCTGAAAGGATACAAAAACAAGACACTTATATACTCTCTACAAGAGACCCATTTCAGACCTAGGGACACATACAGACTGAAAGTGACGGGATGGAAAAAGATATTCCATGCAAATGGAAATCAAAAGAAAGCTGGAGTAGCAATTCTCGTATTAGACAAAATAGACTATAAAACAAAGACTATTACAAGAGACAAAGAAGGACACTACATAATGATCAAGGGATCAGTCCAAGAAGAAGATATAACAATTGTAAATATTTATGCACCCAACATAGGAGCACCTCAATACATAAGGCAAATACTAACAGCCATAAAAGGGGAAATCAACATCAACACAATCATAGTAGAGAACTTTAACACCCCACTTTCCCCAATGGACAGATCATCCAAAATGAAAATAAATAAGGAAACACAAGCTTTAAATTATACATTGAACAAGATAGACTTAATTGATATTTATAGGACATTCCATCCAAAAACAACAGAATACACTTTCTTCTCAACTGCTCATGGAACATTCTCCAGGATAGATCATATCTTGGGTCACAAATCAAGCCCTGGTAAATTTAAGAAAATTGAGATCATATCAAGTATCTTTTCTGACTACAATGTTATAAGACTAGATATTAATTACAGGAAAAAATCTGTAAAAAATACACACACATGGAGGCTACACAATACACTACTTAATAACCAAGAGATCACTGAAGAAATCAAAGAGGAAATAAAAAAATATCTAGAAACAAATGACAAAGAAAACATGACAACCCAAAACCTATGGGATGCAGCAAAAGCAGTTCTAAGAGGGAAGTTTACAGCAATACAATCCGACCTCAAGAAGCAAGAAACATCTCAAATAAAAACCTAACCTTACACCTAAAGCAATTAGAGAAAGAACAAAAAAACCCCAAAGTTAGTAGATGGAAAGAAATCATAAAGATCAGATCAGAAATAAATGAAAAAGAAATGAAGGAAACGATAGCAAAGATCAATAAAACTAAAAGCTGGTTCTTTGAGAAGATAAACAAAATTGATAAACCATTAGCCAGACTCATCAAGAAAAAAAGGGAGAAGACTCAAATCAATAGAATTAGAATGAAAAAGGAGAGGTAACAACTGACACTACAGAACTACAAAGGATCATGAGAGATTACTACAAGCAACTCTATGCCAATAAAATGGACAACGTGGAAGAAATGGACAAATTCTTAGAAATGCACAACCTTCCAAGACTGAAACAGGAAGAAATAGAAAACATGAACAGACCAATCACAAGCACTGAAATTGAAACTGTGACTAAAAATCTTCCAACAAATTCATCAGGGTTAGATGAGTTTATGAGCCTGGGGCCTTATAAGAAAAGGATTAGTGACCTTATAGGAAGAGACACCAGATAGCATGCTCTCTCTCTTTCTCTCCACCATGTGAGGACACAGCAAGAACGTAGCTGCAGCCATCTGCAAGCCAGGAAGAGACACTTCACCAAGAAACGAATTTGGCCAGCACCTTAATGTTGGATCTACCAGCCTCCGGAACTCTTAGAAAATAAATTTCTGTTGTTTAAGCCACCTACTCTATGCTATCTGTTATGGCAGCCCAAGCAGAATAAGCCCCTTCGGCAAGCTTCTACAGTGCTTACACTGGTCTAACACAGCAACAATTACATTGAATTTGAATTGTATGCTTATTTGTTAATGTTCTCCAGCAGCCTGTGAGCCACTTAAAGGGCAAGGACTATATATTTTCTCTCTGAACACTCCCACATTTATCTAAGTAAAAAAATGTTCCATAGACAAAAAAAAAAATCTTCCAACAAACAAAAGCCCAGGACCAGATGGCTTCACAGGTGAATCTATCAAACATTTAGAGACGCTAACACCTATCATTCTCAAACTCTTCCAAAATATAGCATAGGGAGGAACACTCCCAAACTCATTCTAAGAGGCCACCATCACCCTGATACCAAAACCAGACAAATATGTCACAAAGAAAGACAACTACAGGCCAATATCACTGATGAACATAGATACAAAAATCCTCAACAAAATACTAGCAAACAGAATCCAACAGCACATTAAAAGGATCATACACCATGATCAAGTGGGGTTATCCCAGGAATGCAAGGATTCTTCAATATACGCAACTCAATCAATGTGATACATCATATTAACAAATTGAAGGATAAAAACCATATGATCATCTCAATAGATGCAGAGAAAGCTTTCGACAAAATTCAACACACATTTATGATTAAAAAACCCTCCAGAAAGTAGGCATAGAGGGAACTTTCCTCAACATAATAAAGGCCATATATGACAAACCCACAGCCAACATCGTCCTCAATGGTGAAAAACTGAAACCATTTCCACTAAGATCAGGAACAAGACAAGGTTGCCCACTCTCACCACTATTATTCACCATAGTTTCGGAATTTTTAGCCACAGCAATCAGAGAAGAAAAAGAAATAAAAGGAATCAACATTAGAGAAGAAGTAAAGCTGTCACTGTTTGCAGATGACCTGATACTATACATAGAGAATACTAAAGATTTTACCAGAAAACTAGTAGAGCTTATCAATGAATTTGGTAAAGCAGCAGTATACAAAATTAATGCACAGAAATCTCTTGCATTCTTATACACTAATTATGAAAAATCTGAAACTGAAATTAAGAAAACACTCTCATTTACCACTGCAACAAAAAGAATAAAATACCTAGGAATAAACCTATGTAAGGAGACAAAAGACCTGTAAGCAGAAAATTATAAGACACTGATGAAAGAAATTAAAGATGATACAAATAGATGGAGAGCTATACCATGTTCTTGGATTGGAAGAAACAACATTGTGAAAATGACTATACTCCCCAAAGCAATCTACAGATTCAATGCAATCCCTATCAAACTATCACTGTCATTTTTCACAGAAGTAGAACAAAACATTTCACAATTTGTATGGAAACACAAAAGACCCTGAATAGCCAAATCAATCTTGAGAAAGAAAAACGGAGCTGGAGGAATCAGGCTCCCGGACTTCAGACTATACTACAAAGCTACAGTCATCAAGACAGTATGGTATTGGCACAAAAACAGAAATATAGATCAATGGAACAGAATAGAAAGCCCAGCAATAAACCCACGCAAATATGGTCACTTTACCTTTGATGAAGGAGGCAAGAATATACAATGGAGAAAAGACAGCCTCTTCAATAAGTGGTGCTGGGAAAACTGGACAGCTACATGTAAGAGAATGAAATTAGAACACTCCGTAACACTACACAAAAAA
This sequence comes from Balaenoptera ricei, assembly GCF_028023285.1. Lineage (NCBI taxonomy): Eukaryota > Metazoa > Chordata > Mammalia > Artiodactyla > Balaenopteridae > Balaenoptera > Balaenoptera ricei. The sequence goes on from NC_082643.1 coordinate 33,184,028, forward strand.
ATAAATTCAAAATGGATTAAAGACCAAATTGTAAGGCCAGACACTATCAAACTCTAAGAAGAAAACATAGGCAGAGCACTCTATGACATAAATCACAGCAAGATCCTTTTTGACCCACGTCCTAGAGAGATGGAAATAAAAACAAAAATAAACAAATGGGACCTAATGAAACTTAAAAGCTTTTGCACAGCAAAGGAAACCATAAACAAGACGAAAAGACAACCCTCAGAATGGCAGAAAATATTTGCAAATGAAGCAACTGACAAAGGATTAATCTCCAAAATTTACAAGCAGCTCATGCAGCTCAATATCAAAAAAACAAACAACCCAATCCAAAAATGGGCAGAAGACCTAAATAGACATTTCTCCAAAGAAGACATACAGATTGCCAACAAATACATGAAAGAATGTTCAACATCATTAATCATTAGAGAAATGCAAATCAAAACTACAATGTGATATCATCTCACACCGGTCAGAATGGCCATCATCAAAAAATCAACAAACAATAAGTGCTGGAGAGGGTGTGGAGAAAACAGAATCCTCATACACTGTTGGTGGGAATGTAAATTGATACAGCCACTATGGAGAACAGTATGGAGGTTCTTTTAAAAACTAAAAATAGAACTACCATACGACCCAGTAATCCCACTACTGGGCATATACCCTGAGAAAACCATAATTTAAAAAGGGTCATGGGGGCTTCCCTGGTGGAGCAGTGGTTGAGAATCTGCCTGCCAATGCAGGAGACACGGGTTCGAGTGCTGGTCTGGGAAGATCCCACATGCCGCGGAGCAACTAGGCCCGTGAGCCACAATTACTGAACCTGCACGTCTGGAGTCTGTGCTCCGCAACAAGAGAGGCCGTGATGAGAGGCCCGTGCACCGCGATGAAGAGTGGCCCCCACTTGCCGCAACTAGAGAAAGCCCTCGCACAGAAACGAAGACCCAACACAGCCATAAATTAATTAATTAATTAATTATTTTAAAAAATTAAAAAATAAAAAAGAGTCATGTACCACAATGTTCATTGCAGGTCTGTTTACAATAGCCAGGACATGGAAGCAACCTAAGTGTCCATCGACAGATGAATGCATAAAGAAGATGTGGCACATATATACAATGGAATATTACTCAGCCATAAAAAGAAATGAAACTGAGTTATTAGTAGTGAGGTGGATGGACCTAGAGTCTGTCCTACAGAGTGAAGTAATCAGAAAGAGAAAAACAAATACCGTATGCTAACACATATATATGGAATCTAAAAAAAAAAAAAAAAACTGGTCATGAAGAACCTAGGGGAAGACAGGAATAAAGATGCAGATCTACTAGAAAATGGACTTGAGGATATGGGGAGTGGGAAGGGTAAGCTGGGACAAAGTAAGAGAGTGACATGGACATATATACACTACCAAATGTAAAATAGATAGCTAGTGGGAAGCAGCTACATAGCATAGGGAGATCAGCTCGGTGGTTTGTCTAGGTTTATTCCACCTAGAGGGGTGGGATAGGGAGGATGGGAGGGAGGGACACACAAGAGGGAAGAGATATGGGGATATATGCATATGTATAACTGATTCACTTTGTTATAAAGCAGAAACTAACACACCATTGTAAAGCAACTATACTCCAATAAAAACGTTTAAAATTATTTAATTAATTTAAAAAAATAAAGTTAAAATAAATTCCTATTTAGGATGAATTTTCTGAACAGCCCACACAACGCTTAGGAACTTCAGTATCTGCTGCCAAGAGTTCCAACCTGTAGAATCCAGCCTGTGACATTTCTGTCTGTAATGGGATTATCCCAATATTTTCCCCACCCCTAGTCACAGTAAGGTTACTCAACAACAGGTGCACTTAAACAGAGACCAAGGATCATTAAGGAAAACTCTCACGAGATTTGGCCATTGAATCACGTATCTAATGAAGGCTTAAAATATGTGAATCCTCCATGGAATTACTTGGCACTAAGAGTTCTGAACAAAACAGCTGACAAACTTGAGCCTTTGGGCACTTTACATAACTTGTTGACCAAGACAATTCAATTCTTTTCAGCATCTGAGACTAAATTTAGAAAAATATTTATGAATAATTTAAACTATTTAGGGTAGTATATTTAGATCAAGCACTTCTGAAGGAATATTAAAAGCTACACAGATCAGAGAATGAAGTATCAAAATTATTTACCATGATAAAGGATTCATTGTCATTTGCATTTAACAATTGGTAGATATAAAACTTTCATTACCATAAGTATATCTACTGCATTAGAACTTAACCTAAATTACATATTGTTCTCATTAAATATCCACCTTTGCCAGGCTTTCGTTCTTGGTTCTTCTTTCATTCTGAACAGCTTTCTTAGGGGATTTAATTTATACCCATAAATTGAAGTAGTTCCCATGGACTGATAGCTCTGAGTCATAGAACCGTATATTCAGAACTGACTACTGGACACATCCTTCAAGGTGGTCCATCAGGAATCACAAACTCAACCTGACCAGATAAAATCCATGTGCTTTTATATACAAAATGTGTCCCTTTCCGTATCTCTGCAAGTAAAACTACCAACCATTCAGACCCAGCATTTTAATGTGGCACACATGTGGGAAAGAAGACACAGTCCAGGTCCCTAAAAAGTGTAAAGTGAGATCAGAGACCTACATCACATGAAACCTAGAGCCCAAAAATGTGTGGTGTTCAAGAGCTACAAGAAGTTAAAAGTGAAAAGATAGAAAAGAGAGACCGTGCTACACTAATCAAAAAAAAAAAAAAAAAGCTGGAATGGTTGTACTAATATTAGTTAACCTAGATTTCAGAGCAAAGAATATGCAAGGGATAGAGAAGATCACTTCATAATTATAAAGGGGTCAATTCGATAAGAGGACATAACAAGCCTAAAAGATTATGTACCTAATGAGAGAACTACAAACTACACAAAGCAAAACACTGATAGAATTGCAGATTATAGTTGGAGACTTCAACATCTCTCAATAATTGATAGGCAAAGTACACAGAAATTCAGTGAAGATATATGCATCTTAATACTATCAAGCAAAGAAAGAGGTAGGCCAAGCCAAAGCATCAGGCGCAGCACTTCTGTGCTGGGAACTCTAATCCAGGGTGTAAGTTGCAAGGCCCCTGCACAGGCTCCCTACAGGAAGTTTGCTCCATAATACGAGGGACTCAGCTGTCTGGTTCTACACTGAATGTCAAGCTCTCAACTCATAATTTTTCACTAGGCACTCTGAACTGAAGTGCTGGCTGCGAGGCCTCTGTATGAAGCACCCTGTGAATGAGTGAAACTAGACAAAACACAAAGGAAAAGAAAAAAAAAAGCAAGCTGCAAAACCTCTGAAAAAAATGCCTCTGCATCTCTGGCTCTTGAGGAGGTTGGCATCTTCAGTGGAGTCTCCTATTGCAGGGGGACTTTCAAGATGGCAGAGGAGTAAGATGTAGAGATCACCTTCCTCCCCACAAATACACCAAAAATACAGCTACATGTGGAACAACTCCTACAGAAAACCTATCAAACGCTGGCAAAAGACCTCAGACTTCCCAAAAGACAAAAAAATCCCCACGTACCTGGCCATGCAGCTGACAGGGCCTTAGTGATCCAGCATGGTGTCACACCTGAACCTCCAAGGTGGGAAACCTGAGTTCAGGACACTGGACCAGCAGACACCTCCCAGCCCCACGTAATATCAATCAGTGAGAGCTCTCCCAGAGATCTCTGTCTCAATGCTAAGACCCAGCTCCACCCAATGGTCAGCAAGCTACAGTGCTGCACACCCCATGCCAACTAGCAAGACAGAAACACAACCCCACCGATTAGCAGAGAGGCAGCCTAAAATCATACTAAGTTCACAGACACCCCAAAACACACCACCGGACATGGCCCTGCCCACCACAAAGACAAGATCTAGCCCCACCCACCAGAACACAGGCACCAGTCCCCTTCACCAGGAAGCCTACACAAGCCACTGAACCAACCTCACCCACTGGGAGCAGACATCAAAAAGAACGGGAAGTAGGAACCTGCAGCTGGAGAAAAGCAGACCCCAAACAAAGTAAGTTAAACAAAATGAGAAGACAGAGAAATATGCATGAGATGAAGGAGCAAGGTAAAAACCCACCAGACCAAATAAACAAAGAGGAAATACGCAGTCTACCTGAAAAAGAATTCAGAGTAATGATAGCAAAGATAATCCAAAATCTTGGAAACAGAATGGAGAATATACAAGAAACGTTTAACAAGGACCTAGAAGAACTAAAGAGCAAACAAACAATCATGAACAATACAATAAATGAAAATAAAAATTCTCTAGAAGGAATCAATAGCAGAATAACTGAGGCAGAAGAACAGATAAGTGACCTGAAAGATAAAATAGTGGAAATAACTACCACTGAGCAGAATAAAGAAAAAAGAATGAAAAGAAATGAGAACAGTCTCAGAGACCTCTGGGACAACATTAAACACACCAACATTCGAATGATATGGGTCCCAGAAGAAGAAGAGAAAAAGAAAGGGAGTGAGAAAAGATGTGAAGAGATTCTAGCTGAAAACTTCCCTAACATGGGAAAGGAAATACTCAATCAAGTGCAGGAAGCACAGAGAGTCCCATACAGGATAAACCCAAGGAGAAACACACCAAGACACATATTAATCAAACTATCAAAAATTAATTACACAGAAAAAATATTAAGGGCAGAAAGGGAAAAGCAACAAATAACATACAAGGGAATCCCCATAAGGTTAACAGCTGATCTTTTAGCAGAAACTCTGCAAACCAGAAGGCAGTGGCAGGACATATTCAAAGTGATGAAAGGGAATAACATACAACTAAGATTACTCTACCCATCAAGGATCTCATACAGATTCAATGGAGAAATTAAAACTTTTACAGACAAGCAAAAGTTAAGAGAATTCTGCACCACCAAACCAGCTTTATAACAAATGCTAAAGGAACTTCTCTAGGCAGGAAACACAAGAGCACGAAAAGACCTACAATAACAAATCCAAAACAATTAAGAAAATGGTAGTGGGAACATACATATCGATAATTTCCTTAAATGTAAATGGATTAAATACTCCAACCAAAAGACACAGACTGGCTGAAAGGATACAAGAACAAGACCCATATATATGCTGTCTACAAGAGACCCACTGCAAACCTAGGGACACATACAGACTGAAAGTGAGGGGATGGAAAAAGATATTCCATGCAAATGGAAATCAAAAGAAAGCTGGAGTAGCAATACTCATATCAGAGAAAATAGACTTTAAAATAAAGACTGTTACAAGAGACAAAGAAGGACACTACATAATAATTAAAGAATCAACCCAAGAAGAAGATACCACAATTATAAATATTTACTCACCCAGTATAGGAGCACCGCAGTACATAAGGCAAATGCTCACAGCTATAAAAGAGGAAATCGACAGTAACACAACAATAGTGGGGGACTTTAACACCTCACTTACACCAATGGACAGATCATCCAGACAGAAAATTCATAACGAAACACAAGCTTTAAAGGACATAATACACCAGATAGATTTAATTGATATTTATAGGACATTCCATCCGAAAACAGCAGATTACACTTTCTTCTCAAGTGCACACGGAACATTCTCCAGGATAGATCACATCTTGGGTCACAAATCAAGCCTCGGTAAATTTAAGAAAATTGAAATCATATCAAGCATCTTTTCTGATCACAACGCTATGAGATTAGAAATAAATTACAGGGGAAAAAAAAGTAAAAAACACAAATACAAGGAGGCTAAACAATATGCTACTAAATAACCAAGAGATCACTGAAGAAATCACAGAATAATTCAAAAAATACCTAGAAACAAATTATAATGAAAACACAACAAACCAAAACCTATGAGATGCAGCAAAAGCAGTTCTAAGAGGGAAGTTTATAGCAATACAATCCTACCTCAACAAACAAGAAACATCTCAAATAAACAACCTAAATTTACATCTAAAGCAATTAGAGAAAGAAGTACAACAAAAAAACCCCCCGAAGTTATCAGAAGGAAAGAAATCATAAAGATATGATCAGAAATAAATGAAAACGAAATGAAGGAAACAATAGCAAACATCAATAAAACTAAAAGCTGGTTCTTTGAAAAGGTAAACAAAATTGATAAACCATTAGTAATACTCATCACGAAAGAAAGGGAGAAGACTCAAATCAACAGAATTAGAAATGAAAAAGGAGAAGTAACAACTGACACTGCACAAATACAAAGGATCATGAGAGATTACTACAAGCAACTATATGCCAATAAAATGGACAACCTGGAAGAAATGGACAGATACTTAGAAAAGCACAGCCTTCTGAGACTGAACCAGGAAGAAATAGAAAATATGAACAGACCAATCACAAGCACTGAAATTGAAAATGTGATTAAAAATCTTCCAACAAACAAAAGCCCCGGACCAGATGGCTTCACAGATGAATTCTATAAAAGATTTAGAGAAGACCTAACACCTATCCCTCGCAAACTCTTCCAAAATACAGCAGAGAGGAACACTCCCAAACTCATTCTACAAGGCCACCATCACCCTGATACCAAATCCAGACAAAGCTACAGTAATCAACACAGTATGGTACTGGCACAAACACAGAAATATAGAACAATGGAACAGTATAGAAAGCCCAGAGATAAACCCACGCACATATGGTCACCTTATCTTTGATACAGGAGGCAAGAATATACAATGGAGAAAAGACAGCCTCTTCAATAAGTGGTGCTGAGAAAACTGGACTGCTACATGTAAAAGAATGAAATTAGGGCTTCCCTGGTGGCGCAGTGGTTGAGAATCTGCCTGCCAATGCAGGGGACACGGGTTCGAGCCCTGGTCTGGGAAGACCCCACATGCCGCGGAGCACCTAGGCCCGTGAGCCACAATTACTGAGCCTGCGCGTCTGAAGCTTGTGCTCCGCAACAAGAGAGGCCGCGATAATGAGAGGCCCGCGCACCGCGATGAAGAGTGGCCCCCACTTGCCGCAACTAGAGAAAGCCCTCACACGGAAACGAAGACCCAACACAGCCATAAATAAATAAATTAAAAAAAAAAAAAAAAAAAGAATGAAATTAGAACACTCTGTAACACTATACAAAAAAATAAACCCAAAATGGATTAAAGACCTAAATGTAAGGCCAGACACTATCAAACTTTTAGAGGAAAACACAGGCAGAACACTCTATGATATAAATCACAGCAAGATCCTTTTTGACCCATGTCCTAGAGAAATGGAAATAAAAACAAAAATAAACAAATGGGACCTAATGAAACTTAAAAGCTTTTGCACAGCAAAGGAAACCATAAACAAGATGAAAAGACAACCCTCAGAATGGGAGAAAATATTTGCAAACGAAGCAACTGACAAAGGATTAATCTCCAAAATATACAAGCAGCTCATGCAGCTCAAAATCAAAAAAACAAACAACCCAATCCAAAAATGGGCAGAAGACCTAAATAGACATTTCTCCAAAGAAGATATATAGATTGCCAACAAACACTTGAAAGGATGGATATTCAACATCATTAATCATTAGAGAAATGCAAATCAAAACTACAATGAGGTATCACCTCACACCAGTCAGAATGGCCATCATCAAAAGATCTACAAACAACAAATGCTGGAGAGGGTGTGGAGAAAAGGGAACCCTCTTGCACTGTTGGTGGGAATGTAAATTGATACAGCCACTATGGAGAACAGTATGGGGGTTCCTCAAAAAACTAAAAATAGAACTACCACACAACCCACCAATCCCACTACTGGGCATATACCCTGAGAAAACCATAATTCAAAGAGAGTCATGTACCACAATGTTCATTGTAGCTCTATTTACAATAGCCAGGACATGGAAGCAACCTAAGTGTCCATGAACAGATGAATGGATAAAGAAGATGTGGCACATATATACAATGGAATATTACTCAGCCATAAAAAGAAACGAAATTGAGTTATTTGCAGTGAGGTGGATGGACCTAGAGTCTGTCATACAGAGTGAAGTAAGTCAGAAAGAGAAAAACGAATACCGTATGCTAACACATATATATGGAATCTAAAAAAAAAAAAAAAGGTTATGAAAAACTTAGGGACAGGACAGAAATAAAGAGGCAGATCCAGAAAATGGACTTGAGGACATGGAGTGGGGGGAAGGGTAAGCTGGGACGAAGTGAGAGAGTGGCATGGACATATATACACTACCAGTGTAAAATAGATAGCTAGTGGGAATCAGCCGCATAGCACAGGGAGATCAGCTCACTGTTTTGTGTCCACCTAGAGGGGTGGGATAGGGAGGCTGGGAGGGAGATGCAAGAGGGAGGAGATATGGGGATATATGTATATGTATAGCTGATTCACTTTGTTATACAGCAGAAACTAACACACCATTGTGAAGCAATTATACTCCAATAAAGATGTTTAAAAAAAAAACTAAATATAGCGCTACCACATGACCCAGCAATCCCACTACTGGGCATATACCCTGAGAAAACCATAATCTAAAAGAGACATGTACCACAATGTTCATTGCAGCACTATTTACAATAGCCAGGACATGGAAGCAACCTAAGTGCCCATCAACAGATGAATGGATAAAGAAGATGTGGCACATATATACAAAGGAATATTACTCAGCCATAAAAAGAAACGAAATTGAACTATTTGTAGTGAGGTGGATGGACCTAGAGTCTGTCATACAGAGTGAAGTAAGTCAGAAAGAGAAAAACAAATACCGTATGCTAACACATATATATGGAATCTAAGAAGAAAAAAAAAAGGTTCTAATGAACCTAGGGGCAGGACAGGAATAAAGAACCAGACATAGAGAACTGACCTGAGGACACAGGGAGGGGGAAGGGTAAGCTGGGATGAAGTGAGAAAGTAGCAATGACATATACACTACCAAATGTAAAATAGATAGCTAGTGGGAAGCAGCTGCATAGCACAGGGAGACCAGCTCGGTGCTTTGTGACCACCTAAGAGGGGTGGGATAGGGAGGTTGGGAGAGAGAAGCAAGAGGGAGGGGATATGGGGATATATGTATACATGTAGCTCATTCACTTCGTTATACAGCAGAAACTAACACAATATTGTAAAGCAATTATACACCAATAAAGATGTTAAAAAAAAAAGAAGAAGAAGAAAGAGGTAACCTGCATAGCTCTGTGTCTATTTTAAAAACTGAATATGTAGTTAAAATTTTTCCACAAAGAAAACTCCAGGCCCAGAGGGCTTCACTGGTGAATTCTACCAAATATTTAAGGAAGGTGTACCAATTCTACACAAGCTGTCCTAGAAAATTGGAAAGGGCAAAAATACTCCCTACTCCTTCTATGAGGCAAGCATTAAGACAAAACCAGACGAATACTAGGAAAACAAAATAAAACCTACAAATAATTTCCCTCATGAACACAAACGCAAAAATCCTCCATGAAATATTAGTAAATTACATCCAATAATATATAAAAAGGATAATACATCATGACGAAGTGAGGTTTGTCCCAGTAATGCAAGATTAGCTTAACAATCAAATATCAGTAAATGTAATTCACCATATTAAGAAATAAAAAGAGAAAAAAAAATATGATCTTTTCAATAAATTCAGAAAAAATTTTTAAACAAAATCCAACATCCATTCTTAATAATAATATAAAAAAATTTTCATCAGACTATGAGCAGAAGGTAATTTCCTTGATCTGATAAAGAACATCTCTGAAAGAAGACTGAACATTTTTCCCCCAAGATAAGGAACAAGGCAAGAAGGCCTGCTCTCACCCTCCTCTAATGGAGGTTCTAGCTGGTGCAGTAAGGCAAGAAAATGAAAGTCATCCAGATTGGAAAAGACGGAAAATTGCCTTTATTTTCTAGTGCTCTTTCTATTGATACCATACCTCTAATTTTATAATTTAAAATTTCTCTCTTTACATATTTTAAATAGTAAAAGAATTGCACAATTAAAATTAGAACAAGAGCATTCATCAACAATTATATAGTTCCTATGAAGAACAGATTTTTTTTTTGTCAGATGACCTATGGGAACTTCTGCTAAACACACTGAATATCACTGTGTGCCAAGAACCCTCATGGTAACCACTTTGAAATTAGCAGTTTTTTAAAATGTCCTACTTAATTACTGTCTTAGAATTATCATTTAAATATCTGCCCCTGTCAAACACAATGCCTTACCTGCACGTAATGCAAGTATAACGAAGGCAAAAGAACAAAAGCTAAAGACAAAGACTGCCTTGAAATAGTTGTGTCACACTTAAGTGTCATACTGTGTCTTAAAACGTCCTTTATTACAAGCTAATTAATTCATTCACTTACATTGTGAATATTATTTCAAAATAGTCCACTGTAGAGTGGAATTCCTTTCCCTTTTTATTTGGATTGACTTACAGACTAATAAAGTTCTTTCATCCTTCTTTATTTACTTGGTTACTTGGTTCATCCTTGATAGTATATACTTTGAAATGTGTTATGTTCAGATCTCTTTATAATTTTACAATGGAGTTACACTGTTGGTCCTAGATTGTGTGTATGTGTGATTTCTAACACTCAGTGTAGCTTCACATTCACTCATAAGGAGAACTCTGATGAATAAGCAAGCATAAATTCTTATGCTTGATAATGAGCTGTTATGACAATAGGTATACTTCTATTACCTTTATTAAAAATCAGTCATGCTAAGGGATTTCTTTTTATCCTAATGGGGGTAGCATTAGAGGAATTTTAATTTAAAAGGGAAATAATCATATTTTCTTTTAGTAGGATGACTGACCCTAGATCCTATTTCAATTAGCTGAGTCTTTGTTTGCATCTATTCCAGTTCTGTCCAGCTTAGCATCTTTTCTGGTGAAAGTGTCCTGGTTTGGACGATCAACTACATGGTCAGCCTATCTTTTAGAGAGATTACTCTGAGACTTAAGAAATTTTCATATCTTTTGATCTAATAAAATTCTTCAAGAAATCTATTCAAAGGAAATAATCACAGATACAGAGATGTACATTTGTATGTAAATATGTCCGTTATGGGATTATTCAGTCACAAAATGTAAACAACTTAAAGGCTAACAATAGAAGAACTGTTGAATAAGTAATGGTTCATAAATAAATGGGATGTTATGCAGTGCTTAAACATTGTTTCCAAAAATAGTTAATGACTGAGAAAAGTTCAAAATTTTGACAAAAAAGTACAAAATGTATTTATAAGTCCCACCCTATTACATATATTTCATACAAAAACACACATATACCATTCAGAAAAATAGAAATATACAAAATGATGAGTGGTTATCACTGCATAATGATTACGGATTATTTTTTCTTCAAATTTTGCCATATTTTTCTAATTTTCTTTAACAATGTGTCACTTTTATAACCAGCAAAAAATAAACATTACTACGAGAGCATACGAGCAAGAGAATCAGAATGATGAAAAATATACACTTTGGAGTTTTGGCAGTGGAGAGACCAGTTTGAGCAAGTAAATGAAACATAAAGCAAGAAGCATCTTTAGAAATAACATGGCAACCTTGGTTAATAACAGGTCATTTTCTGTGACTGTCATCCTTTTCAAGTATTACTAATTCAAACAGGAAAAGTATCTAAAACTGAAGTAGTATGTAGTAGTGCCAACTAAAAACTGTCAGCATCTGGTTCTAGAAGAATGAAGTGGCCTCTGCAGTCGCTGACCTTCAACATATTCTGAAAGGGGTTCAGGGTGGAGATCAGGAATGCGGCACTCTGTGCTCTGGGAAAAACTAGCAGAACAGGCCTTCAGATAGCTGGGTATTTTCTGGAGAAGATTTTATGAGCCCAGTTTCTTGCATTGTCTTATATCTAGAAAAGCACTAAAATCATTAATGGAGGCAGCTGCTCCTCGTGACTAGCAGCAACCTTCTTGTGACTAGTAGCAACCCTCTGTCAAGTGTGCATGATTGCATCCCCCCTTCACTAAAATCACATATGTACTGACACTCCCCCCTTCACTCAGAGCTATCTGAAAGGCTGTCTCCTGGGCTACAGTCCTCATTTTGCCCCAAATAAAACTTAACTCACAACTCTCACATTGTGCATTTTTTTTCACATAACAGTAGTCTTAAACTTAAAATAGTCCAATGTCACCTTGAGTTTTATACTGCGGGCACTTTAAAATAAACATTTTTTTTTAATGGAACATATTTAAAGGATAGCAACTAACATTAAAAAAAAATCTGAATGTTATATGAAGAAGACTTAAGGACACTCACACTACTTATTGAAAAGAAGTGAAAATTTAAGCAGACACAAGTTTTGCATCATCTGGTGAAGAAATAGCTAATGGTCAGAGCTATCTTATTAAGAAATGGGAGTTCTCATCAGGCAGTGAGTTCCCCCTTCCTAACCACCTGAGAATTGCTGTCACTGTGCAAAAGAACTCACACAACAACCACTTAGGAATCTGCTGTTGTTTGCAAAAATATCCTTCTTAATCTGGTCTTAGAGAAGCTAGGCATCAGATGAGTATTTAGACTGTTCTCTAATGACCCCTCCAAATCTGGCACGATATAATGTTAATACACCTAAGGTTTGATCCACATTGCTCACATCTAGTTTTACATCAAACTGTATGATAAAGCTGATGTTTCATCATTTAATAGTCAGTGAGTAATTTATTCTCAGCCACTTCACTGTTCATTAGCACTCCCACTAGAGGTGGAGAGGGCGGAGAGGAGTTCATTCAAATGGTTGACTCTTACGCACGTTAGAAGTTAAAATGACACACTACATGTAAGAGTTTAATACCACTGGCCAAAGTGGTAAATTCGTATTCTGCATGTGCTCCCTTAACCACTTTATCCCCATCACCTAGTTCCCATGTATTAGGTGTTTTCTGTTTGTTAACTAAACATACAATTAAGGCTTTAGAATGTAACTGTCATCTCAAATGACATGATAATGCAGAGCTCATCTAGCCGAATTCAGAGTTCTGATTTTATCACAACTGAACACACATTTTACAAATGACTGATCCTTTGATCATTTGTCCTGCTCTACCATGACTTCTAAGGTAGATGTCATTCACTCTAAGAGAATGGATCATAAATATCTCTAGGCTTTGTTATTGTAGATTTCAGGTGACTTCCTCAAACAGAAAGTTTATTTACAGAAAATAGACTACATTGACCAGGTAACACTTTGCTTCTATTATTATTACTATTGTGGTAAAAAACACATAACATCAAATTTACCATCTTAACCATTTTTAAGTGTACAATTCAATAGTGTTAAGTATAGTCACATTGTTGCAAAACAGAGCTCCAGAACTTTTTCATCTTGCAAAACTGAAATACCCATTAAACAACTCCTCCATTCCCCCTGCCCCCATCCCTGGTAATCACCATTCTACCTTCTGTTTTTAATAATTTGCTTTTTCTGTTCATTTTGCCCAATTTTCTTGTATTTTTAATATGTTTGTGAAAAAAGGGGAGAACATGAAGACAAATATTTCACCTCACATCTGTTTTTCTGAAAAAAATCATTCAAATATCAGGTTTCTCTGAATGCCATAGAATATATTGTTTTAATGCTACTGCAATTATAAACGCAGTTTGAAGAGTACTGGGCATTTTATTTCTTATCACACCTAGAAAGTGATTGTTAAAAAAAAAATGTAAGAGGCATTTAAGCAGTTTTTCTCCTTAGTTTTGCTCAAATATAGCAAGAGTATAATTAGCTGGACAATCTGCCTAACTCTGTAAGATATGTCACCTCAACTTACAAACCTAAAGTGACAAGTTTTCCAATAAAATAAAATTCTCTACTTCCTTAAAAAAATTACTTTCAGAGAGATGAAATAAAACACCTCCAATTTTCTCTTTCACAAGAGGAAAGTATATATATAAAAGAGAAGTTAGAGAAAATTTTTCTTTTTTTTTTTTTTTTAATTTAGCAGGTTAATAGGGGCAGGACAGGAATAAAGACACAGACATAGAGAATGGACTTGAGGACACGGGGAGGGGGAAGGGTAAGCTGAGACGAAGTGAGAGAGTGTTATTGACATATGTACACTACCAAATGTAAAATAGATAGCTAGTGGGAAGCAGCCACAAATCACAGGGAGATCAGCTCGTGCTTTGTGACCACCCAGAGGGGTAGGATAGGGAGGGTGGGAGGGAGGCTCAAGAGGGAGGGGATATGGGGATATAAATATAGCTGATTCACTTTGTTATACAGCAGCCACTAACACAACAGTGTAAAGCAATTATACTCCAACAAAGATGTTAAAAGAAAAAAATTTAGCAGGTTAAGATGCTGCAATAATGAGGAGACATTCATTTTCTCACCACCAAGTAATCACTTCCACATTACTGGACAGCTTCATGGGTTTGACTGCTTCATTGCCGCTTAATGATCCTGGAAATAAGTCAACATTTTTCTTGGGTTCTTTTTGCTCCAAAAAAAAAAGAAAATCCAAGAAGTTACTTTGGCAATGCAGCAACTAGAGTATTTCACTTCGGATTATTCCTCCTTTTTAGTGAACATTTAAAAGATAAATTACTTTCTTACATTCTGCCCCTAAAGTCGAAGTCTCTAAGATATAGATCTCCTGATTTTACCCGTGTTCCTGAAATGAGTAAATGCAACATCTTCCCTGAAATAAGCATCTGACTGAATGCTCCTTCTCCAAAAACAAATGCTTCAAAATATGACCCAGAACACATATTTACAGACTAAGTAAAGAAGTAATGCCTAAAATTTTTAAAGATCTACAAAGGGGAAGCTAATAATAACCCAGCAAATCATGCATTGGCAGCTCAGAAGAACCTTAAATCTGCTGATAAAGAGACAACAAGGAAATGGATCCCCAAAACTACTAAATTCTACTAAATAATCTGAGATAAAACCACAATCTCTTCATTTCTGATTTTATAATGCTCTTTTCAGTTCTATTTGTCAGCACAGGTCGGAGACTCACCATGTGTTGCAATTTTAACCAAATTCATGATTCTAAGTGCATATTTTCTTATTCATTGCTGGTACATCTCTTAAATTATACTTTGTTTGCACAAGTTGAAAAAAGTTGTATATTATATAGCTGCAAGTTCCTCCCACTCAACCTATTTTAAGTTCTGATATCAGTCAAGATAACAACGTTCATAATGAAACACTATCTCATGTTTAAATACCTATTTTAAAAATATTAATTAACTCAAGGGTTAAGAGCACCCCAAATGAAAGGCACTGGGCTAGCTGGTATACATGACGCAAAGATGGGTAACTATCCCTGCCCTCAGTCAGTTTTCAGTCTACCTAGGATGACAGGCATGAAGAGAACAACAACTCTATTTTGTGTGACAAATCTATTATTCAAGCTATGACACTTCTGAGAGTGAGACAGAGGTGCTCTCAAAAATTAAGCCAGGATAACAGACATAAACAAGTCTGTCCCAGGAAAACTGGGAAATAAAGTCACACTAACTATGGTATATAATGTTTTGCAGTTTATTAACTGCTTTTCAAAAATCTTATTTTATATTTTTTCCAGAAAACAAAGCTATGAGATAAATAACACAACACCATCCCCTCTTTTAGATAGGAAAACTAAGGCTCAGTGAAATGAAATGATTTACCTAAGGACACATAGCTAACAAATGATGGGTTCAAGGTTTGAGGTGAAATTTTCTAATTCCACATCTAATGTCTTTCCACTATAACATATTGCGTCATCAATAACTATATCCACTAGATACACAGCTACATTCTATAATTACAACTTGTGGGAAGCATAGTTCTAATCATGAGACCCCTAAAGAGATATAAGAAAACATTTACCAATTTGACAGTATTATCATTTTCATGGTAAAATTTGTGTGGATAAATGAAGGCAGTTTAATAAAAGGAAACTATATAACATAAAGTTGACACCAAAAAATAAGAGCTAAAACAATTTCAAGTAAAATCAGAAAGTAAGGGAGGATGTCTTCATCACCATTATTCAAAATTGTCTTGAAAGTTGGAATGAATAAATACTGGATAAAAGGAGATAAAAACACCTCTTTTTGCTAATAAGATTGTACAATACTACAGATAATGACTAGAATTTTGAAAAATTGGTAAGATGGTTAGATTCAAGATAAATGTTTTAAAACTCTATAATTTTTCTGTGTTCCAGCAATAAGCTCCCCTTCCTACCAGGCCCAAGATCCTCCAGACCACTTCTCATTCTGTACATAGACTTCTGCCCCAGTTATGTCAGATATTTACAATCTTGAACAGAATATTTAACATCCCACTCTGAATTATCTGCTTTGGATATTTCTCCAAATTCCGGAGCTATCACCAAAACAATGATTTATCTTGTATCTATGACCAACAGAACTTACTAAAATCTCCCCTTTGAGGATAAAGACACTACCTCTAAGACAAAATTCTACCCCACTCTTAGAGCCACTGGCAGCAAATTCTTGGACATTTTTAAATTGCACATTTGTCTCTGCTTGCAGTTTTAAAGAATGCATAACTACTGACATCCAGTATTAGATCATTCAACTCAGACAAGCAAAAAAAAAATGCCCATGATAAAAAGACATGCCTGTGATTTTTATGGAAATTGTCCAATTCAATATTATTTCCCTAATAACCTGATACAACCTGTTTTATATGACTTTCAGCCTTTAAAATCTCTTTTTTTCTAAATAAAAGACAGCAGTTCCTATAAAACTCAAAACTAGTTGATTTTATCAATGAGATTCACATGTCATCCTTTTAAAGACTGCGAGTAACAGTAAAGGAATTTTCATTTTATTGCTGTGTTGAGGTTTATTCCCTGAGACCTTTTATCTTTTCTGCCTATAGTAGGTATAAGGGACTTTCCTTGTGGGCTTGATGAAGTGAGCAGCCATATGGAGAAGTCTACATGGCAAAGAATGCAATAACCTCAAGGGCTCTAGGGACTGCAGGTTGCCTCTAGGACCTAGGCCATATTTAACCAACGATCAGCAAAAAGTTGGGCTCTTTAGTTATATAACCACAAGGAAATAGATTCTGCCAACAACCTTAATGAGCTAGGAAATGGATTCTTCTCCAGCTGAGAACGCAACCTGGCCAATCCAGTGAATGAAGCCTTCTGAGACCCTGAAGCACAAAGCACATTCAAGCCATGCCCAGAATCCTGGCCCACAGAGACCGAGATGATAAATGCATGTGTTGTTTTCAGCCACCTAACTTGTGATAATTTGTTACACAACAATAGGAAACTAATAGACTTTCCAATGGCTTTCTGTCTTAAGAGTGAAATCCCAAGTCATTTTTACAATTTGGGCCCTTGCTGCCCTCTCTAACCTCATCTTCCTCCATTTTTGTCATTGCACCATGGCCTACAAGTTCATCAAATATGACAGATTCGCCACTGGCTCAGGGCCTTCAAACATTCTGTCTGGAATGCTGTTCCCAGATTTCTGCTCAGCTCACAGCTCACCTTCTTCAGGTACCCATTTAAAGATTGCTGTGTTGGAGACACCTTCCCTTAAAAAGAAAACAGGAATTCCTAACCCCACTCAGCATGCACTGCTAACATCTGACTGCTTTATTTTCTCCACAGCATTCACATTTCACCACTTGATATGTGCTTATTCATTTATCTGCTTATAGTATTTTGCCCTGTACCAGAATGTAAAGTCCAAGGGGGCAGTGACTTTGTTAACTGCTGTTAATCTATATATGGGGGACATCTGTTGAAGAAACAAATGAATAAATGGAGAGATAAGTTAATGAATTAATCAAAGCAAATCACAAAGATACTGAAAAAATTAGAGAGAAGTTAATAGATATGAAGAGTAAATTAAAAAATTTATAAAGATAAATTTTATCTAACAAATGAAACAGAAAAAGAATTCAGAGCTACAGTAAATAATAATTTCCCAATTCCACATGATTCCGGTGGAGAAAATAACATAATTTTTCTAACCACGGGAATTAAGCTAACTTCATACTTCTTCACAGCAACTTCCAGAAGACAATGGAGCAATAACTAAAATGTTCTAAGGGAAAGAGAGTGTGACCTAAGGATTTTTTTTTTTTTTTTAAACAGAAGGGCTCTTTTTTTTTCTTTTTTAAATTTATTTATTTATTTATTTATTTATGGCAGTGTTGGGTCTTCGTTGTTGCACACAGGCTTTCTTTTAGTTGCGGTGAGTGGGGGCTACTCTTCGTTGTGGTGCGCAGGCTTTTCATTGTCGTGGCTTCTTTTGTTGTGAAGCATGGGCTCTAGGCATGCAGGCTTCAGTAGTTGTGGCACGTGGGCTCAGTAGTTGTGGCTTGCAGGCTCTAGAGCTCAGGCTCAGTAGTTGTGGCACACGGGCTTAGCTGCTCCGCGGCATGTGGGATCTTCCCAGGCCAGGGCTCGAACCCGTGTCCCTTGCATTGGCAGGCGGATTCTTAACCACTGCGCCACCAGGGAAGCCCTGACCTAAGGATTTTATACTCACTCATCTTTTCCTCTGAGATTCAGGCAACTGACTTTATTAATCTCACAAAATCATAAGAAATGCACTTTCTATGATAGCTTCATGAAAAGTGAAATCTGCAATCAAGAAACAGATGAAACAAGGGACTCAGAAATGAAAAAGCAAGGATGAATAAGTGTTAGTGGGCATTGAATCAATTTAAATACACCTATTTAGACAACAACAGTAATTTGTTAGAAATATAACTTGAATGTTTTAAACCATGATGAAGAAAAATAATATAACCAACAAAGCTGAAAGATTAGTGGGGAGATGGTTAGAAGTAATAGAAGTAAAAGGTTAATTATTTCCTCACAATTCACATCAGGGAGAAAATTTATATCTCAAAAATTGACACATAAAATTTTTTAAATTACCCAAACAACTTAATTTATCCTTCATGATAATTTTCCTAACATTAGATCTTTGAGGAATTTTTTTTACAAACTTTTTGTAGATTGGCAGAAAGTAAATATTTAGATTTTTGTGGGCCACATACAATCTCTGTTGTATTTGTATTTCTTTGTTTCTTTTATAACCCTTTAAAAATGTAAAAACCAACCTTAGCCCTCAAGCTTCACAAAACCAGGCCATGGGCTGAATTTGGCCTGCTTATTGTACTTTGTTGACTCCTGGCTAAGAGTTAAGTAACACTTAGCTAAAATTCTGTTGTTCTTTCATTTTCACTCTAGAATCCTTTGATTCTGTCAAATTTAAGTAAAGTTAACTGTGGTATTTTTGTATTTCAAAATTTTATGATAATGTATAGGACTTCCTATACATTACTTCCTTGACTTTTGGTCAAGAGGTACCCAACAGGTATGATTCACAATGTTTGACATCCAATCAAAAATTATAAAGCATGCAAAGAACCAGGCCAATATAACTCACAATGAGGAAAAACTAAATCAAAACCAAACCAGGAATTACACAAATGACAAAATTTGTAGACAAGAACATCAGAATAGCTCTTACTACTGTATTCCATATGTTTAAATAGCTAGAGGAAAGACTGAGCATGTTAAGGGACAATCTGGAAGGTATTTAATATCTAACCACTAGAGATGAAAACTACAATGTCTAAGATAAAAAATACACTGGATGGGATTAACAGTGATAAACACTGCAAGAGAAAAAATTACTAAACTTGAAAGCATATCAACAGAAATTAATCAAAAATTAAACACAGAAAGAAAAAAGACTGGGAAAAAAACAAAACATCAGTGAGTTGTGGGAATACTCAAAGTGGTCCTACAACTTATTGATGTTCTGTTAATTATCTGTTTAATTGAATCCTTGAAAAAGAAGGGAGAGGACAGAAAAATATTTGAAGATACAATGGACAAAAACTTTCCAAATTTGATGAAAACTATATAACCAGAGATCCAAGAAGTTCAATAAACCCCAAGCTCAAGAAAAATGAACCACAACAAATTGTTTAAAACCAGTGATAAAGAGAAAACTCTTAAAAGCAGCCAAGGAAAAAGACAGATTGCATACAAGGAAACATAGATACAAACTGAAAAGCCAAAGGCAGTGGAGTCACAGCTTCAAAGTACTGAAAGAAAATATCAACCTAGAATTCTAAACCCAGGAAAAATATATTTCAACAACAAAGATATACACCTATTAGAATGACTAAAATTCAGAACACTGACATCAAATTCTGGCAAGAATGTGGAGCAGCGGGAACTCTCATATATCACTGGTAGAAATGCAAAATGGTACAGCCATTTTGGAAGACAATTTGGTGGTTTCTTACAAAACTGAATATACTCTTACCATACCACCCAGTAATCATGCACCTTGGCATTTATCCAAAGGAGCTGAAAACTTAACGTCCATAGAAAAACCTACACAAGGATGTTTATAAAAGCTTTATTCATATATTTCTTTAAAAGATAATTATTTAAAGAAAAATTTAAAGCAAAATTGCCAAAACTTGGAAGCAATCAAGATGTCCTTCAGTACATGAGTGAGTACATTTACCTGCAGTACAACCAGACAATGGAATATTATTAAGTGCTAAAAAGAAAAAAGCTGTCAATACAGGAAAACACATGGAGGAAGCTTAAATGCATATTACTACTGTATGATTCCAATTATATATATATTCTGGAAAAGGCAAAACTATGGAGACAATAAAAAAGATCAGTGGTTGTGGGGTGGTGGGTGGGAGGAGATGAAGAGGCAGAGCACAGAGAATATTTTAGGGCAGTAAAAATACTCTGTATAAATATAACATTATAATAATAGATATATGTCATTATACATTTCCCCACCTCCACAGAGTATACAATACCAAAAGTGAACTCCAAGATAAACTACAGACTTTGGGTGATTATGACATGTCAATGTAGGTTCATCCTTGGTAAAATGTAAATCAAAACCATAATGAGATACCACTTCACACACACCAAAATGGCTATAATTAAAAAACAAAAGACGGGGGGGTCTGGGCAAGATGGCGGAAGAGTAAGACGCAGAGATCACCTTCCTTCCCACAGATACATTAGAAATACAACTACACGTGGAACTGCTCCTACAGAACACCCACTGCACGCTGGCAGAAGACGTCAGACCTCCCAAAAGGCAAGAAACTCCCCACGTACTTCGGTAGGGCAAAAGAAAAAACAAATAACAGAGACAAAAGAATAGGGACAGAACCTGCACCAGTGGGAGGGAGCTGTGAAGGAGGAAAGGCTTCCACACACTAAGAAGCCCCTTTGCGGGCGGAGACTGTGGGTGGCAGAGGGGGGAAGCTTCGGAGCCACGGAGGAGAGCGCAGCCACAGGGGTGCAGAGGGCAAAGCGGAGAGATTCCTGCACAGAGGATCGGTGCCAAGCAGCACGCACCAGCCCGAGAGGCTTGTCTGCTCACCCGCCGGGGCGGGCGGGGGCTGGGAGCTGAGGCTCGGGCTTCGGTCGGATCACAGGGAGAGGACTGGGGTTGGCGGCATGAACACAGCCTGAAGGGGTTAGTGCACCACAGCTAGCCAGGACGGAGTCCGGGAAAAAGTCTGCAGCTGTGGAAGAGGCAAGAGACTTTTTCTTGCCTCTTTGTTTCATGGTGCACAAGGAGAGGGGATTCAGAGCGCTGCCTAAATGAGCTCCAGAGATGGGCACGAGCCGCGGCTATCTATGCGGACCCCAGAGACGGGCATGAGACGCTAAGGCTGCTGCTGCCGCCACCAAGAAGCCTGTGTGCAAGCACAGGTCACTATCCACACCGCCCCTCCCGGGAGCCTGTGCAGCCCGCCACTGCCAGGCTCCCGTGATCCAGGGACAACTTCCCTGGGAGAACGCACGGCGTGCCTCAGGCTGCTGCAACGTCACGCCGGCCTCTGCCCCCGCAGGTTTGCCCCAAATCTGTACCCTTCCCTCCCCCACGCCTGAGTGAGCCAGAGCCCCCAAAGCAGCTGCTCCTTTAACCCCGTCCTGTGTGAGCGAAGAACAGACGCCCTTAGGTGACCTACACACAGAGGCGGATCGAAATCCAAAGCTGAACCCCGGGAGCTGTGCGAACAAAGAAGAGAAAGGGAAATTTCTCCCAGCAGCCTCAGAAGCAGCAGATTAAAGCTCCAAAAACAACTTGATGTACCTGCATCTGTTGAATACCTGAATAGTCAATGAATCATCCCAAATTCAGGAGGTGGACTTTGGGAGCAGGATATATTAATCTTTCCCCTTTTCCTTTTTTTGTGAGTGTATATGTGTATGCTTCTAGGTGAGATTTTGTCTGTATAGCTTTGCTTTCACCATTTGTCCTAGGGTTCGGTCCGTCTGTTTGTGTTTTCTTTTTTACTTAAAAAAATTTTTTTCTTAATAAATTTTCTCTTAATAATTTTTTCCTTATTTTTTATTTTAAAAAATTCAAAAAATTTTTTTCTTAATTTTTTTTCATTTTTTATTTTAAAAAATTAAAAAAAAAACTTTTTAATAAATTTTTCTTAATAATTCTTTTCTTATTTTTTATTATAATAGCTTTATTTTATTTTATTTTATTTTATCTTCTTTCTTTCTTTCTTTCTATTTTTTCTACCTTTTATTCTCAGCTGTGTGGATGAAAGGCTCTTGGTGCTCCAGCCAGGCATTAGGGCTGTGCCTCTGAGGTGGGAGAGCCAACTTCAGGACACTGGTCCACAAGAGACCTCCCAGCTCCACGTAATACCAGACAGCAAAAATCTCTCAGAGATCTCCATCTCAATATCAAGACCCAGCTTCACTCAACGACCAGCAAGCTACAGTGCTGGACACCTTATGCCAAACAACTAGCAAGATAGGAACATAGCCCCATCCATTAGCAGAGAGGCTGCCTAAAATCATAATAAGGCCACACACACCCCAAAACACAGCACCAGACGTGGACGTGCCCACCAGAAAGACAAGATCCAGCATCATCCACCAGAACACAGGCACTAGTCCCCTCCACCAGGAAGCCTACACAACCCACTGAACCAACCTTAACCACTGGAGACAGATACCAAAAACAACAGGAACTACGAACCTGCAGCCTGTGAAAAGGAGACCCCAAACACAGTAAGATAAGCAAAATGAGAAGACAGAAAAACACAGCAGATGAAGGAGCAGGGTCAAAACACACCAGACCTAACAAATGAAGAGGAAATAGCCAGTCTACCTGAAAAAGAATTCAGAAGAATGATAGTAAAGACGATCCAAAATCTTGGAAATAGAAAGGACAAAATGCAAGAAACATTTAACAAGGACCTAGAAGAACTAAAGAGGAACCAAGCAACAATGAAAAACACAATAAATGAAATTAAAAATACTCTAGAAGGGGTCAATAGCAGAATAACTGAGGCAGAAGAACGGGTAAGTGACCTGGAAGATAAAATAGTGGAAATAAATACTGCAGAGCAGGATAAAGAAAAAAGAATGAAAAGAATTAAAGACAGTCTCAGAGACCTCTGGGACAATATTAAATGCACCAACATTCGAATTATAGGGGTCCCAGAAGAAGAAGAGAAAAAGAAAGGGACTGAGAAAATATTTGAAGAGATTATAGTTGAAAACTTCCCTAATATGGGAAAGGAAATAGTTAATCAAGTCCTGGAAGCACAGAGAGTCCCATACAGGATAAATCCAAGGAGAAACACGCCAAGACACATATTAATCAAACTATCAAAAATTAAATATAAAGAAAACATATTAAAAGCAGCAAGGGAAAAACAACAAATAACACACAAGGGAATCCCCATAAGGTTAACAGCTGATCTTTCAGCAGAAACTCTGCAAGCCAGAAGGGAGTGGCAGGATATACTTAAAGTCATGAAGGAGAAAAACCTATAACCAAGATTACTCTACCCAGCAAGGATCTCATTCAGATTTGATGGAGAAATTAAAACATTTACAGACAAGCAAAAGCTGAGAGAGTTCAGCACCACCAAACCAGCTTTACAACAAATGCTAAAGGAACTTCTCTAGGCAAGAAACACAAGATAAGGAAAACACCTGCAATAACAAACCCAAAGCATTTAAGAAAATGGGAATAGGAACATACATATCGATAATTACCTTAAATGTAAATGGATTAAATGCTCCCACCAAAAGACACAGACTGGCTGAATGGATACAAAAACAAGACCCATATATATGCTGTCTACAAGAGACCCACTTCAGACCTAGGGACACATACAGACTGAAAGTGAGGGGATGGAAAAAGATATTCCATGCAAATGGAAATCAAAAGAAAGCTGGAGTAGCAATTCTCATATCAGACATAATAGACTTTAAAATAAAGACTATTACAAGAGACAAAGAAGGACACTATATAATGATCAAGGGATCGATCCAAGAAGAAGGTATAACAATTGTAAATATTTATGCACCCAACATAGGAGTACCTCAATACATAAGGCAAATGCGAACAGCCATAAAAGGGGAAATCGACAGTAACACAATCATAATAGGGGACTTTAACACCCCACTTTCACCAAAGGACAGATCATCCAAAATGAAAATAAATAAGGAAACACAAGCGTTAAATGATGCATTAAACAAGATGGACTTAATTGACATTTATAAGACATTCCACCCAAAAACAACAGAATACACATTTTACTCAAGTGCTCACGGAAAATTCTCCAGGATAGATCATATCTTGGGTCACAAATCAAGCCTTGGTAAACTTAAGAAAATTGAAACCGTATCAAGTATCTTTTCTGACCACAACGCTATGAGACTAGCTCTCAATTACAGGAAATAATCTGTAAAAAATACAAACACATGGAGGCTACACAATACACTACTTAATAACGAAGTGATCACTGAAGAAATCAAAGGGGAAATCAAAATATACCTAGAAACAAATGACAGTGGAGACAAGACGATCCAAAACCTATGGGATGCAGCAAAAGCAGTTCTAAGAGGGAAGTTTATAGCAATACAAGCCTACATCAAGAAACAGGAAACATCCCAAAGAAAAAACCTAACCTTGCACCTAAAGCAATTAGAGAAAGAAGCACAAAAAAACCCCAAAGCTAGCAGAAGGAAAGAAATCATAAAGATCAGATCAGAAATAAATGAAAAAGAAATGAAGGAAACAATAGCAAGGATCAATAAAACTAAAACCTGGTTCTTTGAGAAGATAAACAAAATTGATAAACCATTAGCCAGACTCATCAGGAGAAAAAGGGAGAAGACTCGAATAGAATTAGAAATGAAAAAGGAGAAGTAACAACTGACACTGCAGACATACAAACGATCATGAGAGATTACTACAAGCAACTATATGCCAATAAAATGGACAACCTGGAAGAAATGGACAGATTCTTAGAAATGCACAACCCTCCAAGACTGAACCAGGAAGAAATAGAAAATATGAACAGACCAATCACAAGCACTGAAATTGAAACTGTGATTAAAAATCTTCCAACAAACAAAAGCCCAGGACCAGATGGCTTCACTGGCGAATTCTATCACACATTTAGAGAAGAGCTAACACCTATCCTTCTCAAACTCTTCCAAAATATTGCAGAGGGAGGAACACTCCCAAACTCATTCTACGAGGCCACCATCACCCTGATACCAAAACCAGACAAAGATGTCACAAAGAAAGAAAACTACAGGCCAATATCACTGATGAACACAGATGCAAAAATCCTCAACAAAATACTAGCAAACAGAATCCAACAGCATATTAGAAGGATCATACACCATGATCAAGTGGGGTTTATTCCAGGAATGCAAGGATTCTTCAATATATGCAAATCAATCAACGTGATACATCATATTAACAAACTGAAGGAGAAAAACCATATGATCATCTCAATAGATGCAGAAAAAGCTTTTGACAAAATTCAACACCCATTTCTGATAAAAACTCTCCAGAAAGTGGGCATAGAGGGAACCTACCTCAACATAATAAAGGCCATATATGACAAACCCACAGCCAACATTGTCCTCAATGGTGAAAAACTGAAACCATTTCCACTAAGATCAGGAACAAGACAAGGTTGCCCACTCTCACAACTATTATTCAACATAGTTTTGGAAGTGTTAGCCAAAGCAATCAGAGAAGACAAAGAAATAAAAGGAATCCAAATTGGAAAAGAAGAAGTAAAGCTGTCACTGTTTGCAGATGACATGATACTATACATAGAGAATCCTAAAGATACCACCAGAAAACTACTAGAGCTAATCAATGAATTTGGTAAAGTAGCAGGATGCAAAATTAATGCACAGAAATCTCTTGTATTCCTATACACTAATGATGAAAAATCTGAAAGTGAAATTAAGAAAACACTCCCGTTTACCATGGCAACAAAAAGAAAAAAATATCTAGGAATAAATCTACCTAAGGAGGCAAAAGACCTGTATGCAGAAAATTATAAGACACTGATGAAAGAAATTAAGGATGATACAAATAGATGGAGAGATATACCATGTTCTTGGATTGGAAGAATCAACATTGTGAAAATGACTCTACTACCGAAAGCAATCTACAGATTCAATGCAATCCCTATCAAACTACCACTGGCATTTTTCACAGAACTAGAACAAAAAATGTCACAATTTGTATGGAAACACAAAAGACCCCGAATAGCCAAAGCAATCTTGAGAACAAAAAATGGAGTTGGAGGAATCAGGCTCCCTGACTTCAGACTATATTATAAAGCTACAGTCATCAACACAGTTTGGTACTGGCATAAAAACAGAAACATAGATCAATGGAACAGGATAGAAAACCCAGAGATAAACCCACGCACATATGGTCACCTTATCTTTGATAAAGGAGGCAAGCATATACAGTGGAGAAAAGACAGCCTCTTCAATAAGTGGTGCTGGGAAAACTGGAGAGCTACATGTAAGAGAATGAAATCAGAACACTCTGTAACACTATACAAAAGAATAAATTCAAAATGGATTAAAGACCTAAATGTAAGGCCAGACACTATCAAACTCTTAAAGGAAAACATAGGCAGAACACTCTATGACATAAATCATAGCAATATCCTTTTTGACCCAACTCCTAGAGAGATGGAAATAAAAACACAAATAAACAAATGGGACCTAATGAAACTTAAAAGCTTTTGCACAGCAAAGGAAACCATAAAAAAGATGAAAAGGCAACCCTCAGAATGGGAGAAAATATTTGCAAATGAAGCAACTGACAAAGGATTAATCTCCAAGATTTACAAGGAGCTCATGCAGCTCAATAACAAAAAAACAAACAACCCAATCCAAAAATGGGCAGAAGACCTAAATAGACATTTCTCCAAAGAAGATATACAGATTGCCAACAGCCACATGAAAGAATGCTCAACATCATTAATCATTAGAGAAATGCAAATCAAAACTACAATGAGATATCATCTCACACCAGTCAGAATGGCCATCATCAAAAAATCTACAAACAATAAATGCTGGAGAGGGTGTGGAGAAAACGGAACACTCTTGCACTGTTGGTGGGAATGTAAATTGATACAGCCACTATGGAAAACAGTATGGAGGTTCCTTAAAAAACTACAAATAGAACTACCATACGACCCAGCAATCCCACTACTGGGCATATACCCTGAGAAAACCGTAATTCAAAAAGAGTCATGTACCAAAATGTTCATTGCAGCTCTATTTACAATAGCCAGGACATGGAAGCAACCTAAGTGTCCATCATCGGATGAATGGATAAAGAAGATGTGGCACATATATACAATGGAATATTACTCAGCCATAAAAAGAAATGAAATGGAGGTATTTGTAGTGAGGTGGATGGACCTAGAGTCTGTCATACAGAGTGAAGTAAGTCAGAAAGAGAAAAACAAATACAGTATGCTAACACATATATATGGAATCTAAGGGAAAAAAAAAAAAAAAGGCCATGAAGAACCTAGTGGCAAGACGGGAATAAAGACACAGACCTACTAGAGAATGGACTTGAGGATATGGGGAGGGGGAGGGTTAAGATGTGACAGGGTGAGAGAGTGGCATGGACATATATACACCATCAAATGTAAAATAGATAACTAGTGGGAAGCAGTCGCATAGCACAGGGAGATCAGCTCGGTGCTTTGTGACCACCTGTGGGGGGGGATAGGGAGGATGGGAGGGAGGGAGACGCAAGAGGGAAGAGATATGGGGACATATGTTTTTGTATAACTGATTCACTTTGTTATAAAGCAGAAACTAACACACCATTGTAAAGCAATTATACTCCAATAAAGATGTAAAAAAAAAAAAGATAGACAGTATCAAGTGTTGACAAGGATCTAGAGAAACAGGAACACTCATACACTGCTAGTGGGAATGTAAAATGGTGTATTCACTTTGGAAAATAGTTTGTCAGTTTTTGAAAATGCTAAACACATAATAACCATGTGATCCAGTATGGATCCAACTCCTAGGTGTTTATCCAGGAGAAATGAAAGCATGTGTTCACACAAAGACTTATATATAAATGTTCATAGCAGCATTATTCAGTATAGCCAAAAAGTGGAAACAAACCAAATGTTCATCAACTGATGAGTGGATTAAAAAAACATGTTTATATCCATACAATAGATTTATATTTCGTGATAAAAAGGAACAAAGTAGCAATACTTACACATCATGAAAGAATGTCAAAAAACATTATGCTTAGTGAAAGAAGCCAGACACAAATGAACATGTATTATATGATTCCAGCTATTGAGATGCCCATGAAAAGCAAAACTATAGTAACAGAAAGTAGATTAGTGATTGCATATGGCTGGGGCAGGAATGAGGAGTGACTGCAGATAGGCATGAGATTTCATTTTGGGGTAAAGAAAATGCTCTAAAGTTATATTTTTGGGATGGTTACACAACTCTGTAAATATAATAAAAATCACTAAACTGTATACTTAAAATAGATTAATTTTATAGTATCTTAATTGAACCTTATTAAATATGTTTAAAAAATACAAAAGTGAAATAAACACCTTTTCAGACACAGAAACACAGAAATAATTTATCACCAGCAACCCTGCACTATAATAAATGTTAAAGTAAGGCCTTCAGGCAGATGGAAAATGATACCATATGGAAACCTGGATCCAAATAAAGGAATGAAGAGCACAAAAAATGGTAAATATGTGGGTGAATATAAAACTTTTTAATCTATTTAAATCCTTTTAAAAGATAATTATTTAAAGCAAAAATAATAAAAATGTATTGTGACATATATATAACATATTACATAAGTAAAATGTATGACAATAGCACAAAGGCCATGAGAAGAGAAGTGGAAGAAAACTTGTAAGTTATCTATATTATTCATGAAGTAGTATAATGTCATTTAAAGGTAGAATGTGTTAAGTTAAAGGTGTTTACTATAAACCTAAAGCAATCATTAGAATAATGCAACACAGAATTACAGCTGACACACCAATAAAAGAGATAAAATGTAATAAAAACCAGAATTTATTTAGTATTTTATTTTTGTTAATCCAAAACACAGTAGAAACAAAAGAAAAACAGAACAAAAATAGATGGAAAAATAGAAAATAAATAGCAAATAGCTTTAAACCCAAACATATCAATAATAACATTAAATGTAAATGGTAAAAATACACCCAATTCAAAGGCAGAGACTGTCTTATGAGTAAAAAGCAAGATCAATTATATGCTGCATACATGAAACCCATTTAAAATATAAATACAAAGAGATTAGAAAAAAAGAATCAGAAAAGTATGCTATGGTAACACTAATCAAACTAATGCTGATGTGGTAATATTAATATCAGACAAAGTTGATGTTACAGCAAAGAATATTACCAAAGATAAACAGTCATTTCATAGTGAAAAAGAAGTTAATTGATCAACAGGACATGACAATCCTTAACACTTATGTACCTAATAACAGAACTTCAAAGTATATTAAGCAATAATTAATAGAACTAGAAGGAGAAATCAATAAAATCAAAATTATAGTCAGAGATTTCAACAAATATATATTAGTAATTAACAGAATAAATTGGCAGAAAATCAGTAAGGATATAGAACACTTGAACATACTAACAGTCAACTTTACATAATTGAAATTTATAGAACACTTCACCTAACAACAGCTGAATACACATTCTATTCAAGTGTATTCAGAACAATTATTGAAGTAGACCACTTCGGGGAGAATAAAACAAGTCTCAATAAACTTAAAAGAATATAAATTATATAAATTATGTTCCTGACAACAATATTATTAAATTAGAAAGCCATAACAGAAATATAGCTGGCAAATCCCAAAATGTTTGGAAACTAAGTGACACTCTTCTAAATAACTCATAGGTCAAAGAAAAAAATCAAAAGAGAAATTATATTGCAGTTTGAACTAAATAAAAATGACTACACAACATGCTAAAATTTGTGGGATTTAATTAAAGTAATACCTATAGAGAAACATATGTCTATATTAGGTTTAAAAAAAAGTTCTCAAAACAAAAACCTCAGCTTCCATTAAAAAAAAAAAAAAACTAGTAAAAGTAAAATGAATTAAATCCATAGTAAACAAGAGAAAATAACAATAAAGAACAAAGTAAAAATCAATGACGTAGAAACAGAAAAAATAGAGAAAAATTAATGAAACCCAAAGCTGGTTCCCTGAGAAGATCAATAAAATTGATAAGCTTCTAGCCAGAATGATAAGGAAAAAAAGGGATAAGAGAGAGGGTTCAAGATGGTGGCATAGGAAAAACCTGAACTCACCTCCTTCCACAAACACAACAAATCTACCTCTGGAATAACTTCCTCAAAATGGGACCTGAAAACTGGATGAACAGAGCCTCCACAACAAAGGGTAAAAGGACAGCACCAAGACAGGTCGGAGAAGCAAACAGATGATCTCACCAAGGGAAAAAACCACACCCCAGCCGTGGCAATCCACAATTGGTAGGAATCACAAAGGTCCAGATCTTTTCCCTGAACAGAGAGGGACATAAGCTCCACATCAAGCACAGCAACCTCTAGATCCTGCACGGGACAGATGAGCCCCCAAAACATCTGGCTTTGAAAACAAACAGGGATTATATACAAGAAAACTAAAGAACTGTGGGCAAGACAAAGGCCGCTCTTAAAGGGCCTGCATACAGACACACTTGACCCAAAACCCTGTGAGAAAACACCAGAGTGAAAAACTCATGAACCACAGGTGAAGGGGACCCAGTTACTAATCTTAAAAATTCTTCCAGAGAGGCAGGAACCAGTTAGGATGCTCCCTGTGGCTCTGAGACACTGGAGGGAGGAGCATTTTGCAATCTCAGGCTATCTTGCTAATGCTGGCACTGGCAAGTGCCATTTTAAAACTCTCCCTTTAACATGTTATCAACAGTGGGTGTGCCCTGCTGAGAGCCCCACTCACCCCTGTGCCTCGGCCACACCCCACTGCCAGCTGACTGATAGCCCTGCCCATGAGTAGCCCACAGCATTTGCAGCCCACTAAAATAGGAGGTTTCATGCAACTGACAGAGGGGATGCCCCTTGAGTGCCTGGCTCTGGTGGCCACGTGGGATTGTGCCTCTGGGCCCCACAGGACATCTC
Organism: Balaenoptera ricei; assembly: GCF_028023285.1. NCBI lineage: Eukaryota > Metazoa > Chordata > Mammalia > Artiodactyla > Balaenopteridae > Balaenoptera > Balaenoptera ricei. The sequence continues at coordinate 33,215,564 of NC_082643.1, forward strand.
TTAAATAAGGCCACTCTTTTAAGACTGGGCAAGAGAGCTGATTTACCTAATACATATAAACAAACATAGAGAACTATGCAAAATTAGGAGACAGAGGAATATATCCCAATTGAAAGAACGAGACAATACCTCAGGGGAAAAAAAAAAAACTAAACGCAACAAAAAAGCAATCTACTTGATAAAAAGTTCAAAGTAATGGTCATAAAAGTGTTCACTGAACTCAGGAGAATAATGGGCGAATGCAGTGGGAACTTCAAGAAAGAGACAGAAAATATAAGAAAGTACCAAACAGAAGTTATAATTGACCTAAAAAATACACTAAAGGGGTTCAACAGCAGACTGGATGAGGTAGAAGAATGAATCAGCAACCTGGAAGACAAAACAACGGAACTCACCCAGCCAAAGCAGCAAAATTATAAAAGAATTTTTTAAAGTGAAGTTACCTTAAGAGACCTTCAAGACAACATCAAGCAGAAAAATATTCACATTATAGGGTTCCCAGGAGTAGACAAGAGAGAGAAAGCGCCAAAAAATTATTTGAAGAAGTAGTGGCTGAAAACTTCCCTAATCTGGAGAAGTAAACAGACAACCAGGTTCAGAAAGCATAGAGTTCTAAATAAGATGAATCCAAAGAGACATACACCAAGACATATTTTAAGTAAAATGGTAAAAGTTAAGGATAAAGAGAGAATCCTAAAAACAGCAAAGGAAAAACAATGTGTTACATCAAACAGAATCTCCATAAATCTATCAGATTTTTCAGCAGAAATTTTATAGGCCAGAAAGGAGTGCCATGACACATCCAAAGTGCTAAAAGGAAAAAAAATTCCCACCAAGAATTCTCTACTCAGCAAGGCTTTCATTCAGAATTGAAGAAGAAATCAAGAGTTTTCCAGATAAGCAAAAGCTAAAGAAGTTTATCACCACCATCTTTACAAGAAATGTCAAAGGGACTTCTTTGAGCTGAAAAGAAATGGCACTAATTAATAATATGAAATCATACAAAACAAAACATCTTACTGGAAAAAGTAAATATATAATAAAGGTGGTGGATCAATCACTTATAAAGCAAGCATGAAATTTAAAAGACAAAAGTAGTAAGATTAACTAAAATTAGCATAATTAGTTAAGGGATGCATAAAATAAAAAGATGTAAAATGTGTCATCAAAAGTATAAAATGTGGAGTGGGAGAGACAAAGCTTTGTAATGTGTTTAAACTTCGGTTGTTTCCAAATTAAAACAGGCTACTATTTACATAGGATGTTATATGTGAACCTCATGGTAACCACAAAGAAAAAAACTTATAGTAAATACACAAAAAAAAGGAGAAAGGAATCTAATCATAACACTAAAGAAAACCACCAAAACTCAAGGGAAGAGAAAAAGAGAAAAAAGGAACAAAGAGGAACTACAAAGACAGCCAGAAAACAATTAACAAAGTGGCCATAAGTACATACCTATCAATAATTAGTTTAAACGTAAATGGACTAAATTCGCCAACTAAAGACAGAGTGGTTAAATGGGTAAAATAAAAAAATTTAAAAAAAGAAAGAAACATCTATATGCTGCCTACAAGAGACTCATTTCAGAAGAAAAGAGATGTACAAACTGAAATTGAAGGAATGGAAAAAGATATTCTATAAAAATGAAAAGAGGTGGTGTAGTGGTTAAGAATCCACCTGCCAATGCAGGGGACACAGGTTCAAGCCCTGGTCCGGGAAGATCCCACCTGCCACAGAGCAATTAAGCCTGAGCACCACAGCTACTGAACCTGCACTCTAGAGCCCACGAGCCACAACTACTGAGCCCGCGTGCCACAACTACTGAAGCCCACGTGCCTAGAGCCCGTGACGCAACAAGAGAAGCCACAGCAATAAGACACCTGCACACAGCAACAGAAAGTAGCCCCCGCTCGCCGCAACTAGAGAAAGCCAGAGCACAGCAACAGAGAAAGCATAACAAAGCAGCCAAAAATAAATTAATTAAAAAAAAGAAAAGAAAAGAAAAGAAAGCTGGAGTAGCTATATTCATTTCAGATAAAATACACTTTAAAACAAAGATTGTAATAAAAGACAAGAAAGGCATTACAGAATGATAAAAAGGTCAATCCAGCAAGAAGGTGTAACATCTAGAAATGTATATGCACCCAATAGAGAAGCACCAAGATATATAAAGCAAATATTAACAGTCTTAAAATGAGAAACTGACAGCAATACAATAACAATAGGAGATTTTAATCGTCAACTTACATCAATGGATAGATCATCCATACATAAACTCAATAAGGAAACATTGGACTTAAATGACATGTTAGATCAGACGAACTTAACAGATATATACAAGATTTTCCATCCAAAATCAGCTGAATACACATTCTTCTCAAGAGCCCATGGAACAGGCTCCAAGGTAGATCACGTTAGGTCACAAAACAAGTCTCAAATTCAATAAGACTGAAATCATATCAAGCATCTTCTCCAACCCCAATGGCACGAAACCAAACACAAGAAAACCAATGAAAAATCCACAAAAACGTGGAGATTAAATAACATGCTACTGAACAACCAATGGGTCATAGCAGAAATCAAAGAAGAAATTAAAAAATGCCTAAGGACAAATGAAAACAGAATTACAACATACCAAAATCTATGGGATGCAGCAAAACATGGTTCTAAGAGATTACTTCATAACAATATAGGCCTACCTCAAGAAACAAGAAAAATACCAAATAAACAATCTACACCTAAAGGAACTAGAATAAGAACAAACAAAGCCCAAAGTCAGCAGAAAGAAGAAAATGATAAGGATGAGAGCATAAATATTGGGGTGGCCAAAAAGTTCGTTCAGGTTTTTCCATACAATGTTATGAAAGACCCAACAAGTTTTTTGGCCAACCCAGTAAATAAAATTATGACTAAAAAACAACAGAAAATATCAAAATATCTAAGAGCTGATTCTTTGAAAAGATAAACAAAATCAACAAATTTTAGGTATACTGATTAGGAAAAAAATAGAGGATTCAACTAAATAAAATCAGAAATTAAAGAGTTGAACATAGTCCAACATAGATGCAAAAATCCACAACAAAATATTAACAAAATAAATCCAACAATACATTAAAAGGCTTACATACCACAATCAAGTAGGATTTATTCCAGGGATGTAAGAATGGTTCAATATTCACAAATCAATCAATGTGATAACACAGTGAAGAATAAAAATCACATGATCATCTCAATAGATGCAGAAAAGCATTTGACAAAATTCAACATGCATTTATGATAAAAACTCTCAACAAGGTGGATATAGAGAGAACATAATAAAGGCGCAAACCCACAGCTAACATCATACTCAACAGTGAAAAGCTAAACACTTTTCCTCTAGGATCAGAGACAAGACAAGGATGTCCAATCCCATCACTTCTATTCAACATCGCATTGGAAGTCCAAGCCACAGCAATTAGGCAAAAAAAAAAAGCACCCAAATCAGAAAGAAAGAAAACTGTCACTATTTGCAGATGACATGATACCCTAAAGACTCCACCAAAAAACTGTTAGAATTAATGAATTCAGTAAAGTCACAGGATATGAAATCAATATACAGAAACCTGTGGCATTTCTATACACTAATAAAAAACTATCAGAATGACAAATTAAGAAAACAATCCCATTTACAGTTGCATCAAAAAGAATAAAATACCTAGGGATAAATTTAACCAAGGAGATGAAAGACCTGAACACTGAAAACTATAAGACACTGATGAAAGGCATTAAAGAAGACACAAATAAGTAGAAAGACATTGCATGTTCATGGATTGGAAGCATTAATACTGTTAAAATGTCCATACAACCCAAAGCAATCCACAGATTCAATGCAATCCCTAAATAATTTCTAGTGGCATATTTTACAGAACTAGAACAAATATCAATAATTCTAAAATTTGTATGGAAACACAAAAGATCCTGAACAGCCAAAACAATCTTGAAAAAGAAGAACAAAGCTGGATGTATCATGCGCCCTAATTTCAAACTATACTACAATGCTATAATAATCAAAACAGTATGGTACTGGCATAAAAACAGACACACAGATTAATTGAGAGCCCAGAAATAAACCCACACATATATGGACAATTAACTTATGACAAAGGAGCAAAGAACAAAGATGGAGAAAGGATAGTCTCTTCAATAAATGGTGTTGGGAAAACTGGACAGCCACATGCAAAAAAATGAAACTAGACTATTATCTTAAACCATACACAAATTAACTCAAAGTAAATCAGGCTTGAATATAAGACCTAAAACCATAAAATTCCTAGAAGAAAATAAGTGATAACCCCATTGACATCGGTCTTAGTGATGTCTTTGTGGATCTGACTCCAAATGCAAGGGAAACAAAGGCAAAAATAAACAAATGTAACTACAGCAAACTAAAAAGCTTCAGCACAGCAAAGGAAACCATCATCAAGACAAAAAGGCAACAAACTGAACAGGAGAAGATGTTTGCAAATTATATATCCCATAAGGGGTTAATACCCAAAATATATAAAGAATTCATACAACTCAACAACATTAAAACAAACAACCCAATTTAAAAAATGGGCAGAGGATCTGAATAGACATGTTTCCAAAGAAGACATACAAATAGCAAATAGGCACGTGAAAAGATGTTCAACATCACTAATTTATTATGGAAAAGTAATTCAAAACCACAATGAGATATCACTTCACACCTGTTAGAATGCTTATTATCGAAAAGACAAAAAATAAATGTCAGAGAGGATGTGGAGGAAAAAAGTTTTCGTACACTGTTAGTACTGTTAGGACTGTAAATTGGTATAACCACTATGCAAAACAGTATGGAGGATCCTTAAAAAATTAAGACTAGAACTACCATATGACCCAGCTGTTCCACTGGGTATTTATCCAAAAAACACAAAAACACTAATTTGAAAAGGTACATGCACCCTTATGTTTACTGCAGCATTATTCACAACAGCCAAGATATGGAAACAACCTGAATGTCCAACGATGAATGAATGGATAAAGGTGTGGAATGGGGGCTTCCCTGGTGGCACAGTGGTTGAGAATCTGCCTGCCAATGTGGGGGACACGGGTTCGAGCCCTGGTCTGGGAAGATCCCACATGCCACGGAGCAACTGGGCCCGTGAGTCACAACTACTGAGCCTGCGCGTCTGGAGCCCGTGCTCTGCAACAAGAGAGGCCGCGACAGTGAGAGGCCCGTGCACCGCAATGAGGAGTGGCCCCCACTTGCCACAACTAGAGAAAGCCCTTGCACAGAAACGAAGACCCAACACAGCCAAAAATTAATTAATTAATTAATTAATTTTTTAAAAAAGATGTGGAATGGAATACTACTCAACCATAAAAAAGAGTTAAATCCTGCCATTTGTGACAACATGGATAGACTCTGAAGGTATCATGCTAAGTGAAATAAGCCAGAGAAAAACAAATACCTATGATTTCACTCAAATGTAGAATCTAAAAACAAGCAAACAAAATAAAACAAAAACTCATAGATACACAGATCAGATCAGTGGTTACCAGAGAAGCAGGGGGTTGGGGGTGGATGAAATGGGTGAAGGGAGTCAGCTACATGGTGATGGATGATAACGAGACTTGTGGTGCTAATCACTTTGTAGTGTATACAGACATCAAATTATAATCAAATTATAATGCTGAAATTTATATAATAAAAGAAATTATAAATAAAGCATTTGCATCCCCATCCTGGCCTCTTGTCTAAGGCCAATGCTTTAATTTTGGTTCTAGTATTCAGAATAGTAAAATAAATGATAGCAGCCACTAGAAATAACAAAGACTTAATATTTTATGTCAATAAATACTTAAATACTTAATACTTAATAGTTTGTCAATAAATTAAGCAATTTAGCTGAAATAGACAAATTCCTTGAAAGACACAAACTACCAAAGGTCACTCAAGAAAAAATTATAAACAAATCGCAAAGAAGTCTATTAAATAAATCATATTTGTAGTTTAAAATCTCCCCAAAAAGAAAACTGGTCCAGATGGCTTCACTGGTGGGGTCTGAATACGAGAAAGCAGGGATAAATGTGGGCCATCTTAGAGTCTGTCACATATGGTACATAGTATGATCCCATTTTACTAAAATTATTTCTGAGTATCTGCCACTCACTCGATCTGGCTATCCATCCATCTGTAACATAGAGAATGTTCATTTAATAACTGAGGATATTTCTCAGTGGGAATAGGGGCAATTTTCAGCTTTCTTCTTTGTAACTTTAGATAGAATGAGTGTGTATCATTTTTATAAAATATCCTGTTAGAATACTAAAATCATTATTCTTTTAGAAAATAATAACGATTGAAGACCCAAGTTAGTGTAATGTCATGAAGTCAATGAACAAAAGAGTTTCAGGAAAGAATATGTGATCAACAGCAATAAATTCAGCAAAAAGTTCAATAAGCAAGAGAGCTACGAAAAGGCCATTTGGTTTAGAAATTGGAAGATCAGTACAGCTTCTACAAAGTGGAGATGGAGAAGCTAGATTGCAGGGTGTTGAGCAATGAGTGAGTGGTGAGGCAGTGGAGAAAATGGTTTAAACCGCTTTTTTGAGAAACTGGGCTCTGAAAGGATGGTATCTGTACCCCAGTGTAGCTGTGGGAGGAATTATAAAATTATTACAACTTTACTCTTAAACAAAAAATAACTGGGACACCTCAGGAAAGCCATCTAATCAATTCATGTAATTGTTAGAAAATATCGATGTAAAGAGCAATATCAGGCCCACATCCACCAAAGGAGAGAATGAGTTTCTGTCCTAACGCAGGGAACTGGAGATAATATGAGATAGAAGACAATTCTAGCTTCAAGAGGGATTACACTTGTCCTGAAAGTAAGTAAAGACTTTTTTTCCCCTACAAAATAAAATTGCTACAATGGACAAGAAAGAAGACATCTTAAAAGCAGTCAATTAAATGTAGAGAACAATGTGATCAAGTTAGCTTTACTATATCAAGATTGCATATTCTTTACAAGAGTGCTTTGCATACATTACCCAAATAACTAAAATATGTCTTCCAAAATGTATCTATAGAATTTCAAATTGTTCTTTAAATATGTTCCTGTAGATGCAATGCAAATCACATCCCCCACCACATCCTGAAGAGTGATTATCCTCTGGTTTCACTTTTTTTTTTTTTTTTAAAGATTTATTGATTGATTGATTGCTATGTTGGGTCTTCGTTTCTTGCGAGGGCTTTCTCTAGTTGCGGCAAGCGGGGGCCACTCCTCATCGCGGTGCGCGGGCCTCTCACTATCACGGCCTCTCCCGTTGCAGAGCACAGGCTCCAGACGCGCAGGCTCAGTAGCTGTGGCTCACGGGCCCAGTTGCTCCGCGGCATGTGGGATCTTCCCAGACCAGGGCTCGAACCCGTGTCCCCTGCATTAGCAGGCAGACTCTCAACCACTGCGCCACCAGGGAAGCCCTGGTTTCACTTTTTAAACAAGGAAATCAGTAAGCTGATTTCAGTAAATGTAAAAAATGCTCAGGTGTATCGTATTAAAATTCATATCCTACAGACATTTTTATGATGACTTTTACATTTAGACTCCTTTAAAACAAAACTATATTTAGACTCCTTTAAAACAAAACTTTTTTGAATTTTATTTTATTTTATTTTTTTATACAGCAGGTCCTTATTAGTTCTCTATTTTATACATATTAGTGTATATATGTCAATCCCAATCTCCCAGTTCATCCCATTACCCACCCACACCCTGCTTTCCCCCCTTGGTGTCCATACGTTTGTTCTCTACATCTGTGTCTCTATTTCTGCCATGCAAACCGATTCATCTCTGAATGATGGATAGATTTGTATTATTTATCAATGAAAATACCCACTGTCATATTATCTACTTGAATAAATCAGAATTTACCAATTGCATTTTCCCTAAGGAAACTTTTCAATGTAAGCATACATTGGAGCTGAATTGAAAAGAGGCAGATGATTCCAGTGGTTCCATATTTTTTGTCCACTTAAGTTTTTTTGCTGGAAACTGAATAAAGAGAACCAAATGAATCTCCTGAGTCTTTCTGTTATACTCCATATTGTTCACTGACAAATCTTCCATGCAATCTGTGGGCTCTTAGCTCTAACCTGGCATATGTCCTCAGCATATTTAGCTGGGCTCATGCCCCTAGTATATCTAGCATTAAAATACAAAGGTGACACAATGTATCAGTATCTATATTTCTTCATTAAAGAGCTGGCTGTAGTGATCAGCATTTTAGTCAGTATGTCATGATATATGGCTTTCTTGTCATTGATACTTCTCAAGCAAATATCTGCTCAAATTTATCAATCATGTGCTACGGAAAAGGACAAGAATTCAGATCAAGAGATAAGCGTCTTAATTACATACGAATGTTGAAAAGTCTTTTTTCACTTAAAAGCAAAATATGCTACTGTAAAAAGCCACTGATTATTTTAAAATACCTCATCTAAACTAATGAGGTCCTTTGTATCAATTATCCCTATGTCACTATGTTACCTTAGATGAGTATCATTTTAATCATTCAGAAAATATATAATTTAGCATCTAATGAAATTTAATTATTCACCCTCTATCACTGTTTAATATTTACCATTTACTAATTTTGTATTGCCTGCCTTCCATAAACAAAGAAAATTGAATCTCTTTCTGTAGCAAGTTTCAGAAAGTAAAGTAAAACTTGAGCTTGACAAAAGGGGAATATATAGGCTCATGCAATTAAGAAGTCCAAAGTAAAACATTTCAGGCATGACTGGACCTAGAGGCTTAAAAATTTCATCACGGCTCATTTTCTCTTTTTTCATCTCTCAGCCCTTATCTATGTTGGCTCTATCCCCAGCAAGACCCCAATATAATGAAAAGATGGCTTCAACAGTTCTAAGTTGACATTATCAAAGCTCAGTATACTCTGCTTTAATTTTAGCAAAGGTCCATGGATAAATTATCATTGGCCCTGAAGGTCTTGGCTTGGGCCACTTGTCTATCTGGGAACAAATCACAATATTCTCACTGGTCAGGAGTGGGTTATACCCTCCCTTGGAGATATTCCCAAGTCACAGCGACTGAAAACAGATGACATGTAGTTCTCTAAGGAACATCAGAGAAATTTTACTAAAAAAAAATTTTTAATTTGGTACCAGAAATTTTGATTTTCACTATCCGAGGCTAGTAGTCATTTTATATACAGATCAAACCATGGTCTCTACAAAAACACTGTGATACTAACATCCTTTCATCTGGGGCTGTCTGGAATTCACGTGCTAAAATACCCATCAGAGACTACTATGTTCCTATCTGAGAATGTCAGTCAGAAGAAATCAGGTTCCCTAACAAAACACTCTGTGTTAAACGCTAATTAATTTGAAAGAGGTAAAAACACACCTATTTGCTGCACCAGCCCAATGAGTAGAATGTGGCAGATATAAAAGCACCTAATACAAGCAAAAAGTAAAAGAAAACAATGAGTAAACAAAAACAAGTAATACTCTTGCTGATTCAACCAGAAAATCAGTTTAGGAAGAGGTCTTCTACTATGACGACTCACTCCTTCATCCTTCTAATTCTTAAATCTGAGACCACTTATCCCCCCAACTACAAACACAGTCCTGCACCAAGATTTCTAGTCCTGAAGAATTTAAGGACCCCAGATCAGCAATTCCGTCTTGATTCAGACTTGCTGTTCACCCTTTATTGACTTTGTTCCCTGAACCTAATAACTGGATTCTTGCTGCATTCCTCAAAATAAACACTCCACTAGTATTGCAGTTCCAAAGCTTCCTTGTTCCTGAGTTTCTTTTTCTGTATGAACCCAACCCTGAATCACCTCCACTTCATTCATTCTTTCTTTCAATAAAATTTTATTGAGCACCTGCTAGTTTCTACACATTGTGCTAGGTGCCATGGATGTAGATATCCTAACTGTCCTCATGTTGCAACTATTGCCTATTCCCAGACTCCCCTGGCCCAATGCTTTCCCCACCCACTCGGGTGAGAGTGGCTTACCAGTATCTCTCCTAACACTTATCATCTCTGGAGTCAGAAAGACTTCAAACTCTATATCCGTATTTTACAACCCCATATAACTTTGGGCTGGTTACCTAATCTCTTAAATCTTAGTTTCTTCATTTTTATAGTAGAAATAATAATAACCTAATCTAACCATACCATAGATTAATTATGGAAATTAAAAAATCATATAGTAGGCAAACATAAATGCACATTTCCTTCTTATGGCCCACCACCATTCAAATATACAATTTATATTTGGAAAGGTGAACAATGCTTTGAATTAATTAAAGAGTCCTGTCAATAAAATCACTTAAGTATAACCTCTACTATGGATCAGATACCATAAAAGGATAAACTCGAATAAAATGTGTTCTCTGATGCAAGAAACCCTGTGTTAGTGGAATGAATAACTCATATGGTATAACTCGTGGGGGTAACTGGAAAATGATAATCTGGTCCCCAAATTTAGGAATACATTAAAGACTAAGTGGGAGGGTCCCTGCATAATTAAGGATGAAATTCTTCCTGGAACGTAGGCTAACATCGCAATATAATATCAAAAGTGACAGTGAAACAGCACAGCTCAGCAACTAAAAATTCCACTCTGAGACAACCCAGAGGTCAGGCCACATGCCAAGGAAAAACATACACTCACGCACACCCACTTCCCTCTAAGCATCAATTAAACAGACACCAAATGTAGCTCTTATCCATTTATGCTAATAAAGTCTGATGACTTGAGGTAAGTAACTCAATCATCCAATTTTAATGGTCTTTGTCTTTGAAATTTATCATTTCAGTATTAACATGAAGACACACATTATGAGTTTATACTCCTTAATACTCTCTTATATGTTAGACCATTGACTTCATTTTAGAAAGAGCAATGGTTATTTTAGATAATCAAATATTCAGTAATTAAAAAGCTAAGCAATATGAAGTACAAATAATTTTATTCAGGCACCAAAAATTCCAATCAGAGGATTAATGATAAGATTTATGCTTTGTATTTCATTACACATAAATAGCATTTGTAGGTAACACTACTGACTATATTTTATTACTGTCTTTTGTTGTTTTTCTCCATCTTTCTTTCATTGACTCTAATTATCCTCCTTTTTACCTAGAAAAAATTTTTAATGTGCATTCTGCAGTCTTGCTATTGAATAGCTAAGAATTCTAAACAGTTCGTTGCAAATCAGAAACATAACCATATTTCATATGACGTCCTTATTTTATACCACAGGGATGTTTAGAAGAACAGCCTATAACAGAATAAGAAACAAAACTCCAGAATCCCATTCGATTACTTGGAAACTGTCATTATTGCAAACAGTACAAATTTAAACTATCACACTGGAATCCCAAATCTTAAACTCAACACAGAGGTTAAATACCAGTAGAAAAATAAGTATGGGTGAGAACTCAAGTTGTTTTTTCTTCCGCAACATGAAGAGAGTGTGTATACAACTGACATCAAGAACAGGCTAACCAGAGACTAAACTGATGCAAACAGCATGCCAAGCAAAACTCAGCTTTCTGCCAAAGGTTTTCCCCAAGAGGTGAATAACATTTTCCATAAGTCCATGGAAACTGCAGAACTGGTTTGGTAATGAAATATACTTAGCCTTTTTATGTATGATTTAACATTTCTGTCCTCTACTGAATAGGATAAGTTGCATTAATTACATCAGAGGGACGCCCATATTTATTATTCGATGAAAAGATTAGCAGTATTTTAATTCACTTGAGAAAATTTTACCATATGTAGAAATGAAAATATGCATTTTTAAACTTACTTTTGATAATATAAGCCTATTCATACAATTACAGTGTAATTCCATGAGTTAAAATTAAATATAAAATTTTCAGACAGGAGCACTTTGTATTATGTGATGCTAATTACAGAATATCATAATTTAAAGAGCCACACTGCAGTTTTCATAGAGCTACATGTTTGGGCCAATTTGTCATTGGAAGGTTAGATAGCCTTGCAAAGGAAGTAGATTTTAAAAAATATTTTCTGTCCAGTTATTCCTAAAACGCATCATAGGTGATTTTAAAACAACAGAAAAAATCTAACATATCAGTAATCTCTACTTTTGACTTTGACCCATCATCATTACTGTCTTCTATTATTAGTACTATTCAATGTGCTTACAAACAGAAGACATAGTTGGCTGATGCGTTTACTGTTTTTATTTTACTAGATCATTTCCAGAGATTAGAAAAGCACAGCCAACCAAGTTATAAAAAATACAAGTGATGCTGCAATATTACAGTGAGTCAGGCAGTAACGCACCTGAGTGTTCTCCAAAGTGTTCATGGGAGCCAAGGCTTTCAGAAGGTTTCAACCGTGGTATAAAAGCAGGCTCTACACTGGGCCCCATGCATCTCAGCACTGGAGCAATGTTGATATGTAGTAGGCTATCCTGAAAAAATACATATATTGTTTGTGCCCTTGACTGGGCACATGTGGCTTTAGAAAATTAAATTTCACATTCATTATTCATGGTCAGCACAAATCCCTTGATGGAATTTCAGCCTAATTAAGAAGTGTTGAGAGGTTTGCATTTCCTCACGAGTTCGCATAAACACTCCACTGGTATAAAAACTAGATAGCTACCCTCTGACTGAAGAAAACTAATGAATCCATAGCATTTATACCCAAGATCATCAAGAGAAACTCAAATTTGTTTTTCTTTTATAGTTTTGAGCTCTAAGTGTTCAGGGTCAGAGCTACATCAAAGTTTCTTCCATGCCCAAAGGAAGCAACAGGCAAGAGACAAGATATTTTCCTTTTTCACTTTTTACCATCAGGCACCTCTTTCCCCACCATCTGTCAGTTCTTCTACTCTACTCCTCCTAGTGCTTCTTTACTCTAATTTCACCAGCTTCGAGTCCTCTCCTTCGATTCTTTCCTGCTTCATAACTATAAAATCAGGCAAAACAAAAGACGGTTTAAGTAAAATTCATTCAAAGTATATATTATTTTAAATATGGATATGGAGTGTTGGTTTTTAGTTTGTATGCATTTGCCACAACAAAACTTTCACATCTCTGTTAAAATATTTTCAGTGACAGTTTCATGCTAGTGGGTTTTATGAATTAGTCATTCAACAAACATTTACTGGGTCTGTGCAGTATATCCAGTCATTGACAGAAATCTATAAGGATAAAGAGGGGGGAAAATACCTGTAAGATACTTAAACCTGTTTTCAATGCCCCTAAAATTCTTTAAAAACAACAACAAAAAAAGGCAAAAGCCTCAATATTTAAATAACAAAATCACATTCATAATGCATGCTATTACTGAGGCAGGGTGGCAGCCTGAGCACAAACTTTTACCTTTCTCCCCCTCAAATCACACTGAAATGAATCTAAAAACATAGAAAAGTGAATATAAAAACAAAAAGTGAATGAGGTAAGAAAGCTAGTGCACAGTAAACTCTGAGTGGGCTACAGTATTTAATGGATTTAGAGAAGACAGGACACAGCATTACTGTGGTGACTCTGTGTGAAGACAAAGCCTGGGACGCAGATGAGGGCTGCACAGAAGGTAGATCTGTTTTGCCCAAGAGAGAACCCCAGAAAGGTTCTAACAACGCAAGCTGGAGGCGTGGAAGACAAGAGTAGGTTGTACAGCAGTACTGAGGGTATTTGAATAAAGGACTGACCACTGAACAGCAGGACAATTCTCTCCCACTTCCACTGTCAGACAACTGGCAGAAATGCCATAGGACACGGCCCATCGCTAAAGAATTTAAATGATTTTTCATGGAAGGAGTAGACGCCAAAGGAGAGCACCAGACTGTCTATTATACAATGCACATCTTAAATTCAGGCCTCTGAAATTAAGTAGTCAACATGCCTACTCAGGTAAACATAGAAAGAATCAACTCTTTCCATCAGGGGAAGTAGAGGTAAACAATGGCAAAGGAAAGCACTGCCCCAAGTGATGATAATCAAACTTCCCCCTTAACAAGTAAGAATGAACAGCCATGCATCACCAGGCATTTGACGAACATCAATAACACAAGACAAAGCCTAAGAAATATTGCACCCATACAATAAAAACAGGTGTCCGGCAGGAGGGGAGTAATTAGAGAACAAGATTTTAAGGGAAATTAAAAGTGTAATTACTAAAATTAAAATTCAATGGAAGAGTTATAAGATAAAGTCAAGAAATAATGGAGTAAGAAGAAGATAATAAAAAGTTAAGATAGATATATACACAGATATAGATATTTCAGCCTTTACTGTTTTTAGTATACAATGTATAGGATATAATTTTTTAAACTACAAAATCTGCAAAGAGACAAGAAACCCATAATTGGGAGATCATATATTCAATAGAAGCAAGATGCAATGGTTGAAAAGATGGGAGTATTCAGGAGATAAGTGGAAATTCTAAAAAAAAAACTAAAGGAAATTCTAAAACTGAAAAATACAACTATCTGAAACTTTAAAATTCATTGGATGGACTTCAGATTGCACACTGCAGAAGAAAATAGTACTGAAACTGGAGAGAGGGTAAAATGATAAAGTTTAAACTGGGCATAAATAAGGACAGATGGATAACATTTTAATTATTTTAATTATTTTGAATATCACCTTTCGTTCTGAAAATTATCTGGATTTGGATTCAATGATACATCATATGGTCACCCTAGCTATTAGATATGAAGCTGTAACTTCTGACTTTCCAGATTTGATTTTTCCAAACTGGTATGAATGAGATCATTTATTTCCTCACAGGTAATATATATCTGTAATTATAGGTTATTATAATTACATAATAACCTATAACATTATAGGTTATTATATTATAAGGTTAAAAGCTCTAAAATGGTAGGTGGTGTCTGGACCCTAGTGTGGCTTTCAGTTTCCCATGGGTGTGATTAACCAAAATATAAGTTAGCTTGCTTTTCCACTCACATATGCTATTCTATAAGAACAAGTCTAACAATTCCTAAAATAAGTAGATTGTATTTCAAAGGCTTTACAATTTAGAGCAAGCTTAAAAAAAATAGAAATACCTGCTTAAGCTAAAATATTTTTCAAGCCTACCAAGGACACAACTACATTGCATTATCCTTGCCATGCAGTAAACTATAAAGAAAAAAATACGTATCTGAAAGAAATATTTCTGTCAATTAACAGAGTTGCAGAATTGCTTTACTGAATAATTCAGAGATCTCTTTGCTTTTGACAATAGTCTCATAACCCTGATTATTTATTCCCTTAAGTTTAAGATAAAAATAGTTTAATTAAATTTCTTTCCTCTAGTTGATGGAAGTCTAGGGAATAATGTTTAATTGAATTAAACATTTGTTTAATTGTTTACACATTAAGCAATCGTTTAATGAATAAACTATAACAGCACTATATATGTCTTATGGCATTTTTCTAATACAACTTGTCTGTTTTTTAAGTCTATATTTTCCTTCCCATAATATTAAGATACGCATTACACAAAACATAACACAAATTTCAGGCAAAAATACAAAACCATTTCTCCATAGTGCCCAATACTATTAACATAAAGGCCTTTATCATAGAAAAAGAACTGGCCCACAATATTCCAAAGTTGAAAGTTTGTCTTTGCCATTTTCCCACTCCTCTTTCCTCACTCATCTCCTAGCTTCTGAGTCTCATCCTCCCAATCCCAAATATCCAGTGCCCTCATGCTGCCCTTTGGATGTCAAAAGTAAGCCCACTTTAGTGCCCTCTGCTCAAGACTTGCCTTACACTTAAGAACCCCAGGGACTAAATTACTTCCCTTTTCTCCCTTCCTGACCCCCATCAAAACTCCCATTAACTAGAGAAAAGCAATTTAATTAAACTAAGCCACATTAGATTGTGAATGATTAATAGACTACTTAACCTTCCCTGGGATGTTTTTATTTTAAAAGAGGACACTGTAATCTAAGTAAATCTGTAATAGGCAGAATTTGAAACAGTTCTAAAAAGTAGGGAGAAATATATAGGCTTCTTTCAGGGAGATACATTTTCATAGAAGGGCCTTGTGAGGGTCCCTTAAATTATCCCTGTTGGTGGCCACCTATTCAGCCTCAGTTCCTGACTTGGAGGATAAAGCGTTGACTGAAATGCCCTTTTCCAGTTTTATAAGTGAACAGCAAGTACTCTCAAAGGAGAGCATTTGACTTTGAAACAGACTTCAGAAGTTGAAGTATGGTTTATTACTCCTCTGGGTGAACTGAGAAATACAAATGCTTCTTTTAACCTGGAATCAAATTCCCAAGAGCTATCCTTAAACACCAAATATCACTATGACTAAGGTCAAATCCTTTGTCATGTGGAAATGACCCTACAGATAATCTTTTTAGTTTGACTACATGTTTTTAACTTTTAATTGGAGAATAGGAATGAGCACCAGAAGTATATGATTATAACCCCATATTGCAAAGATGCAAATGAGAATATAATGGTAGAGGAGGCTCTACAAACTTTATCGTAAAATTCAGCCTCTCATCTCATCTATCCTACCTTCCAGATCATCTACACACACACACACACACACACCCCTTAAGTGACAGTAAAAACTCCTATTCCCCAAATATTATTTACAGTGTATCCTCTTAAAATTTAGCTACATTTCATATAAACATTTTGTAATAACATTGATAATTAAAATGCTGACATACCTCTATTGTTCACAAATAGGTTAGAAGTAATTACAACTTCCTTTTAGCTTTGACTGACAATGTACTTTTTTCTGTCTTATCCCAGGTATAAAATGCAAAGAGAAGGAACTGTTTACACTTTGCCTCCAGTTTGAGTGATGTAAATTGAAAAAAGACCTTCTACTCTGGCTAATTATAAATGTCGACCTCCCCTACAACAAGGTGACAATGCAGGCCTCTCTGGTCATGATAAAAGCCTCTAGCATTTTACTTTATTGTAATAGTTGTAGAAATCAACAACTTGACCCTGGTTATGAGAAAACTGCATTAATATCTCGGAGTTCTGAGCACCTTTCTACAGAAATGTCAGGCTATACTTATCCCCTGATGAACTTTTTCACTGCATTAAAATAGATACCTAGCCCTTGGTCAACCTTTTCACTGTCTTAATTTTCAAAATTCACATGGGTGGCTGGATAGAAAACTGCCACACAAGAAAGACATAGTTGCAGTATCTATACCCCAAATACAAAATTTTAATTGATATTTTTTTCCTTTTAACTCAAAAAATAAATCCTTCTTCACAGCTAAATAAACTTTCTACATCAGACCCTGAAGCACTATTAGTTTAAGATCTGTCTTCTGAAAGCTTCCCACTCAAAGGTACATTTTGAATAGGGTGTTCCAGGGCAAGACAGTGTATTGAACAAAAGCATCTAATTTGGCCTTTTTTTTAAAGACATGAACCTACAAGAACAAAAGAACAAGAGAGGAGACAATGGCAACTAAATTTTGGAAGATGGAAAGCAGGTGCACAAGTAGTAACTGACTTACCCCACCCAAGAAAGCTCAATCTTAAGTGGGCAGCGGGAAAAGCCAAGAACTAACTAGTTACACGACAGATTCCCCAAAATGCTCTACAACTGGTAGCGCCAGTTTCTCTAGAACCGGGAAAAAGGTGGGTAGGCAGGTAAGAACCTAAAATAAGGAGAACTGGATAAAAGCTATTTGAGAAGTGGTTAGATACCTACATATCTTCCCCTACCCCACTTTGCTGAGCGATGCTCCTCACCACTGCCCCCGTTCCCTCTCCATCACTCCCACTGAAGTCTGGAAAGGGTAAAACAGAGGGTCTTTGAATTGGAAGGATCCCAAGCAACTGAGGACATGGTAAATCTACTGAAAACAAGGGGATTAAGTAACTGCACATATAGGAAGGAGGCAAGATGCTGAGACATCCTCTTTCCACCCCCACGGCCCATTTCCTAGTGCCAGAAGACTGGAGGCTAGAACCTTCCCCTCCAGGAAGAGTAGAACACATTTATCTAGGGAGTTTGAATATCCAGTTAATGGCCCACCTAGATCACTCACAGTAAAGTTCAAATTTGACGTTGCTAAAATGCTCAGAGCTCCCAAGCAGCTTTTTAGTTCCCTACTTAGGGAAGATAGGCCAAAACCAATTACTTATTTAAAATGCAACTTGCAGAACATAGAGACTATTCATTGAGGAAAAAAACTTTTTCAAAAAAATCAGAGCAATACATGAAGATATCTCATTAATGATGACGAGAGATCAAAATGCCACAAATAAGGAACATTCAAAGAACAACCACAGAAAGAACCTTTAGAAAACAAAGAGCATAATAGAAGAAATTTAGGGCTTCCCTGGTGGTGCAGTGGTTAAGAATCCGCCTGCCAATGCAGGGGACACAGGTTCGAGCCCTGGTCCTGGAGGATCCCACATGCTGTGGAGCAACTAGGCCCATGCACCACAACTGCTGAGCCTGCGCTCTAGAGCCCGCGAGCCACAACTACTGAACCCAGGTGCCACAGCTGCTGAGGCTCGCGCACCTAGAGCCCGTGCTCCACAGCAAGAGAAGCTGCCGCAATGAGAAGCCCACGCGCCGCAATGAAGAGTAGCCCCCGCTCACCGCAACTAGAGAAGAGCCCGCGTGCAGCAATGAAGACCCAACACAGTCAAAAATAAAATAAATTTTTAAAAAAAGGAGAAGAAATTTAAATATCAATATAAGGGTTAAAAGATAAAATCGGAGAAATCTCTCAGAAAATAGATCAAAAGGACAAAGAGATTTTTTTTAAAAAAGAAAAGGAAAGATATGAAAGGAGATGAACAGTCTAGGAGGTCCAACTTCCAGGGTTTCCAGGAAGAGAAAACAGGGGAGAGAAAATCGTCAAATAGTTCAAGAATATTTTTCAGCTCTCTAACCAGACCAATTGAAGTTTGAGGAAGAATTGAACTGGGTCCCCTTTGGTGCAGTTTCTCCACATGTTCAATTTTAAGAAGAAAACAAATCTAGATAGTACCAAATCCCTAAAGCCAAATAGATGATTTTTTACTTAAATTACTATTTTTGAATCATCTTTTTACTGAGCTGGAGCAAAATGATGGACCTCTCAACAAGGAATACTTTGAAAGATCTCTTTCACTGGTTAGTCCCCAATAATGTTCTTCCTTCCTTAGAAAAACAAAGAAGCCAGCAGGTGCCAAAATTATTATTCCAATGTCTTTAGCACAGATTGCCTGTTGTATTTTCTCACAACCTGACAAAGTACAAAATAAGTTCTGACCCATTTAGAACCCCAAAGCTTCATTACAAACCTCCCAAGAACTGGAAATCTGTACTTCATTAGGAACAGGCTGGGATCCAGGGCTTCACGAAGGAGTTGCCTGAATGGCAGGAGGCAGTTGGAAAGAATCTTCTGAATTCCTTTACATTTCTAAAAATAAACAGGAGACTCTCTTGATGAGCTTAAGATACAGAAACTCAAACAGAGCCTAGGATCCTGGGTTCTTCAATACTCATCAGAATAAAACCTCTTGCACACTATCCAAATTCTCAAATATAGAAAATTATGTTTAAAAATTGTAAGACATTCCAAGAGGTGATACTGAAGTGCAAATTTCTGTCAGATACTGATCAAGTCATTTCACAGCAAAATGAGAATTTATGCTGATATTTCCATATTAGAAATCATGTTGGAAGCCTGTAACCTCCTCCCCTTGAAAACGAATAATTAGCTATACTATTCTGGAAACAGCTCTAGAAAATGATCTCTCATCACCAGAACTGTATTCATAAGCTGTTCTGAAAGAACAATCCAGTCTTTACCAAGCTAATTACCTTAACTGAGTCTATAGTATAATTACTCAAGATGGACAAAGTGATGTTTTTACATTTAACCACTCCAAAAGAATAGACAGATAATATTTTTTAGTATGTTTCCAGAACTCCATGACAGTTTTTTTCATAACAAATCACAAATATCAACCAGGTGTCCAAATGATTATTCCAAATATCACTATTTACCACTGTTCCACCTCACTTAGCAATAGTTAAGAATAATTTCTCTGAATTATTTCTTAGGACTATCATTAGCATTTGACCCAATGGACAGAGACCATCAATAGTAAAAGTGTATAATGCTCACATAAATCCTATATATTACCACTTTGGAATCTGAATCATATTACTACAGTTAAAATCTGGGATTTTTCTCATGCCTCATTCAATACGAATATTTCAAAGAGATTAAGTTTATGTCCAAGTACATTTTAAAAATCCATATTTGAACAACATGATTCAGCAATAGAGTTGATTTTTTAAAAGAAAGCAACAAAAGCAAGGGTGTCCTACTCTTTGAAGATGGCATGATTTTATTTTCTCTTTGTTAGAAGCCTCTCAGAGCAGCATTGGTCTCCGTTGACAACAGTCATAACAGCTCAACATTAATGCTAAATGTATTTAATTTGGCAAAATTCTTCGGCTTTTAAATGGAAATTTTTAGGTAGCCCAAGCAAGTAAATCTACTCACAAAGTTACATGGGATATAGATTATAACTGAGGTTGCATGAGGATGCCATACTACCTAAAATCAGACCTTGGCCAGGGGGCGTTAAGTGCTTTTTATACACAATGTAGCATAGTAGTAACCTCCACCTTAAAATTTTTCCTTCTGAGTCCATTTGCTTTCCTTCCGATGAGACACAGAACTCAGAGCTAACTGACAACATTCTCCTGTCTTGTAAAACATTCATTGTTGACTATATATCTCAAGATCTCTAGGCAAAAAACTATAAATTTTGTCATATTCTAAAATTTACTTCTTTGGACATATTCTATGTAAAAATAATGTGCCTTGCAGAATAATTTTAAAGCTTTTTTGAAAAACATATAATGAATGCTAAACTCAATTGATACTATTGATACTTAATCACTTACCTTTTTGGCTTAGCTCCAACAAAACTTCCAGAAACAAATCCACTGCCCCAAAGTTATAATGATCTTAGTTGCTTGATAATACCTAATTCCTGTATTCTTCTTTTATTCTTTTTTGATCTTTAGTTATCCAATTATACATTGTTTTAAAATTTTAAAAACAATACCAAATAAGTAACAAATAATTGAAATAGTTTTCTAGATCATGGCAACCCTGTGATCATTTCCTCCTTCTCACATATGCCTGTCTTTGTCAAACACCAAAAGAATTCTAGAATCAGAATATTTCCTTGTGATGTACTAGATGGTGATCATTGGTTGTTACTATCACATTACTTATATCAAGGTGAGCTTTTCTACTTCAGACAAGAGTACAAGCTAAGCTCCTTTGTAAAGAACACCAAAACTGACCACAGAAAATATAAAATGCCTCACAGAAGAAAGTCTCTACTTTTAACATGTAAGATTTAAAAGAATCAATAAAAGTTGACTGAAGGATAAATATTCCTTAGTTTTCGCTTCTTAAAATATTTAACATTATTGGAACAGTATAAAATTATATTTGTCCATGATGATTAAAACTTCAGTACTTATAAATGCCAAGTATTAAATTACAACAAAGACTTGATCATTCTCAATGCTGGATTCAAATGCAACATCAAATGCAAAACTATCAAATGTTGCCCAGTTGCCAGATCTAGGATATTGAAATAACACTGCAGCCTCTCTGACAGGTTTAAACTTCTAAGACTTAGCTCAGCTTGACTGGGCTTAGTGGCAAATAGACTAAATACTGTGATTGGCACCTTATTTTAATACACACACTGTGATGTCTTCAAGATGTATTCCTTGACATTGGTCATTCTTCTCTTTCTTGCATCATCAGTGTCAAATAGTGGACCTCAGTAGGGGTGATTTTTATTCCCCTGGGGACATTTGGCAAAGTCTAGATACATTTTTGATTGTCACAACTGGGAGTAGCGCTACTGGCATCTAGCTACCTACAATGCACAGGACACCCCCCTACCCACCACAACAAAGAATTATCCAGCCCCAAATGACAATACTGTGCAGGTTTAGAGACTGTTACAAGGACTAACACTCAAAAGCTCCTACTAATGTGCTATGCCTTCAGGTTGCCATAAGGAACCGCAGGGGCTGTGCTTCAGATTGCCTCAGCTTGAATTAAGGAAGGAGAAAGGAGAACTCAGGCTGACAGTTCATAACTGCTTCTACGGTCAGTTTAACCCTGGAATTCATTGCACATTTGGGCACTCAAAGCCCATATTCATTAAGCTCTCATTCTAGTCACATCCTTTCATTCATTCAAAAATCTTATTTATGCCATTCCAGGCCAATGCTGGAAGATTCCTCTGTATAATTAAAATTAAGTACAATTTTTAATAAAAGCCCTCAGGGTCATGTCTATTTTGTACAAAAGCTCAAAGAGAAGCTAAATAAAATACATGTAATCAACCACTAGTTCTTCAATATCCTCCCTTTAAACCATTTAACTTTTACTCCCCAAATGAAGCCAATTGTTTACCTGTAATTTTCATGTTTTTATTACAGTTCTGACAGTTCTTTGAAATTTCAGGACTGATCACAAAGAGAGATGCTCTAAAATGCAAATCAGATATCCTCACTGTATTAAAAACTGAATAGTGTCACAACAGAAATAACTGAAGTTGAAGTTTTCTGATAGATGCTTTCTATGAAATATGAAATAGCTAACTAACAAACTTTAAGCTATGCCTTAAATTTATATGCTTCCAAGCTATTCAAACATAAAGCAAGCACTAACAAATGGGCAACCTTGTCCATTGCAAGGCTAATACATCAAAATCACCAAGGTAAGTTAACAGCATTTCCAGTGGGTGCAGATTTATCATCAGAGGTCTGATAATCATGCAACCACTAGAAAAAGAAATGTGTTTCCCATGACCTTGGTCATAATTCACCAACAACACCGACTTGTAACTTCTCCCTATTATGTCACACTGGGCATACTCTAAAAAAGATTTCAGGATTTTTGGACTTCTGAATAATAAATGTGTTCATTTGGTGATATCTATTTTTACATTAGAACTCAGTATAAAAACTATAAACATCTAAAACATGAATAATAGGACAGTGGATAAGAAAACTGAAGAAAAGCAGGACTTAAATGTCCAGAAATTTTCTGAAAACTCAAAGCTGGTTAGAAGCTTGAGTTGGTCCAAATGCAGAAGGCTCCAAAATTTCACCTTTTCAGCAAGTACTGTATCTCTTACATCTGGCAATTCCTTTTAGTTGAATTCCCACACCAAACTGGTAATAAAGTAACCAGGAATGTCATCAAGGTTGAAATAAACTCAGAGAAGCTTTCAAGCATTCCATTCTGTAAGTACTTTCATTTTGATCTCCACAAGTAGAGAAAGGCCTGGCTGCCACAAATGTTTCAAAGAGGGGGAAAGTAGTTAAGAGATGCTGATATCTTTCTAGGCTTTTCAGAGATTAATAGAAAGTAGGGCAAATCCTTTCAAGAACACAAGATGGAGGGAACAGGGAATAAACTGTTGCAACAACGGGGCAACAATTCAAGGTATGTTTACCAAACTTGGACACTGGCTCCCCAAGTTTTGAATGAGAGAGAATAGAAATGATGAGATTTTTTAAAATATTTAAGTAGAGATTTTTTTTCTTGTTTTTTTTTTGTCTTAGGAAAATAGGCCAAGTAGCCACAGGATAAAATGCTGAGGAAGTGCACCATGTGAAGAATTGCTTACAATTGAAAGCCTGAATTGGAATCTTGATCTTGATAGCAATCCTTACTGGATGCATAACTTCAGGCTAGTTATGTAATCACTCAGAGCCTCTGGTTTTTGCTGTTGTTTGTTTTTCTTTGTTTTGTTTTGCTTTGGTATTGGTTCTGATTTTAGTTTTAAGCTGAAAAACAGAGATTGTAAAATCTATCTTCCAGAAGGATTTATGGGCTAATGTATGTAAAGGGCCTGAAACATGTATTATGTAAGAAAGTGTATGACATTGATTATTAACTCTCTGACAAAGTAGTTTATGAGGTCTCTATGTCAGAAGACAAAGAGCAAAGATGGAGGGTGGAGAGGAGCCAGAATACTGGATCTCACACACCTTGCCAGCCCTGATTCTGAAGACGGCCCACAGAGCAACCACTATGGAGATTTTTTGACTGCTGGTTGGGAAGCAAGTCTGTTGGAGAACTCAAGATTCTAACAATTATAGTAGCTAATATGCCAGACACAACAATCCAATTGAGGTGGTTCTAACATTTTCTATTAGTATTATTCTATAGCTGCAGGACCCAAAGGTCAAAGAAATTAAGGAACTTACCCAGATTACAGGTAGCAAATGGGAGGCTTGGGGCCTCGAGATGTACTAGGACCAAAAGCAAGCCCAAGAGCAGGTGGCAATTAATACAGAGAGGGTTCAGTCCATGATGAGTCCTGGATGCTGGCTTCCCACCAGGATGTCCCTTTTGTGCTTGCAGCTGGGGCTAACCATTCTTCTAGACACACCTTTCCTTTAGCACCCTACCTTCCCTCACTGGATCAGGATCTGATGTTCCAGCAGGGATTTGGGAGAAGACCAAAGTTTTAGCAAAGAAGCAAAGATGAAGAACAGGATTGGGTTCCAGGACAGTGAAGCTTGAATGAGTGGGATGACCAGAAACAAGTATACAACACTGAGACAATATACAAGATTGTTTTTGTTTTTTGCCATAAAATATCTGAGAAAATGCAAAGGTTAAAACTGAAGAAGCCAGTTTTGACATCAGCAGAAAGGGTAAGCACAAGGTCTGGAAAGAGCAGGCAAAGCCAAGAAATTAGGAACTAAATATACTCAGGAATAAATTAGAAAATAAGGAGCAAAAGCAGAAAGAAAGCAAAAGGGTCCAGACATTTTGCCTTGAACAGGGGCATTCAGACACAATAATGAGTGGAGCAGAGTCAATACCCTGGGGGTCAACCCATAACCAGTAGGTAATGGAAGCCCATGGATTTGTGCTTCAGCCTCCTGTTCTTAGGGCAGACAATTCTGAGAAGCCCTCCGCACAGTTCTCAGAAGTTCAGATGGAATAGTGCCCCCAATGCCAATAACACACCCTTATATTGATTTTCTTTCCCTGTCTTACGCTCCCCACTTTCTCATTCTACAGTGTCTCAAATGAGATAATAACTTTATGTCTGGATGTCCCAAGAGCCCATAACTGTAGCTGGTAAATGGTACAGATGAACCGGTTTGCAGGGAAGAAAATGAGACACAGATGTAGAGAACAAATGTATGGACACCAAGGGGGGAAGCAGGGGCGGGGCTGGTGGTGTGATGAATTGGGAGATTGGGATTGACATGTATATACCGATGTGTATAAAATGGATTACTAATAAGAACCTGCTGTATAAAAAAATAAAATTAAATTTAAAAATTTAAAAAAAGAAGAAAAGTTTTAAAAGAGATATTAACTCTTACATTACCAGATATCCCCACTCATTGGTATGGTAGCCTTGTAAGGTCTGCAAAACCTCAGCCAAAAGGCAAAGGAAACCCCACCATCACCTACCTTGTCCCAGAGGAAGGCACACATCTCTGGGTGACTCAAGATCACTGCAAATGCCATCAGAGTCCAGGCCCAGTATGGTTAGTGTTTGTACACTGCTAAGCACTGCATTGACCAGAGAATGAAAAACAGGAAATCATTTTGGCTTCTTTTGTAACACTGCAATTTTTGTAATATTGCAATAAAATAGAATTTGGAGTTCTATTCTATCTCAGTAAGGTAGAGTCTTTCCTAGAGAGGGAATACCTTCTCAAGATTGGCAAGTCCTTGGATAGGCAATTCTATTAGGACAACCATGAGGGAATCTGGTGTGACAAAATCTATATGTGACTGAAGGAGGAATACAGACACAGAACTCTTATGGATCTGATGACCATGAATTGTCCTCAAGAGCACTGCAAATGCCATCAGAGCCCAGGCCTGATGTCTCTCAGTCTGCAGAAAATCTAGGTGGAAAGAATGCACATAAATGAGTGACATCAGAAGACTTCCTTGGCCTCGCCTCACCTTGGCCTCCTACTGAGTGGCCTGGAGAGCCTCTCCACTAAGCAGAATGGCACCTAAAAAAGCAGCAGACTTGGCAGCAACAGGAGATGGATAAACTTTGTCAGGTCAAGGAGAACTCAACCTCCTTGAAATTGCCCAGCCAGAGGTCTCCCTGATGGGCCTGAACGCTGGCATATGTGATTCTGGAAGAGAATACTGGCATTTCTATGATCTCCTAAGTATACATTTTGTTTGTTTATACCTGCTGCAAAGATATACCTTATATGACTTTATAAATATCCTTAAATACAATAAAGCATTTATTATCAAATTTTTAAGTATTTTAAAGCATTTATTATCAAATGCTTTATTACATTTGAGGTAATTTATAGAAATATATATGGCAAATGACAAAAAAAGAGAGGAAATCAGGGCAGAGGGTAAATTGGGAGACACTAATAAGACAAAACAAATGGAATATATAAACTACCAGCCAGCCTAATATTTTAAGGGAGAAAAGGAACATCCACAAAATTAGGGACAAGTAATAATAATAATAATATAAACACTTATAGAATATTTATATATGTCAGTCACTGTTCTAAGCACCTTTCATAAATATTGTCTCATTTCATTTTAACCACAACCTTATGGAGTAGGAATCACCTTTTTCTCCATTTTATAGGTGGGGAGGCAGAAGAAATAAAGTAATTTACCTAAGGCCACACAACTTGTAAATAGTGGAGCTAGGATTCAAATCCAGGGAGTGTGGCCCCAAAGGCCATGCTCTCATCTACTAACTTATGTCCTGTCCCAAAAGGGAAGGAACCAGGAACACAAAGAAATTGAAAAGAGTGTAAGAGGCTAAAAATTCTGAAAACCTAGGGATAATGCTTACAGGAAAATACATACTACTAAAATCAACCATGTAAAGGAGAGAAAAACTAAACTAAAACCATGGGGAAAAAATTAGGAAGTTGTCACAGACCTACCCTCAAAATACTGCCAGATCTAGTGCTTTCTACATTAATTATTTCAAAATTTCAAGGAATATATAATTAAAATATTATCTCAAAAATTTCAGAGCATAGGAAAAAAAAAAGAAGAAAAAGTTACATAAATTTATTTTCTGAGTCCAGCATAAACTTGGTACCAATACCTGACAAAAAGATGACATAAGCAGGAAACAATGGGTCAATTTTGCTTAGAAATATAATTGCAGGCCTCCTGTGTAAGATATTAAAAATTCATATCCAGTGTGTTACTTAAAAATAACAATGAAAACATGTAGTCTTTATACAAAGAGTGCAAGACAGGTTCAATGCTAGGCTATCTATTAATGGAAGTAATTACAGTAAGGGAAAAAATGAGAGCAAAAATTGGATCATTCCAATAGATCCTGAAAAATGCATCTGAAAACAATGGGCACCCACAATGATATATTTTTTTAAAGCTTTTAGTAAAGTAGGGATAAAAAGGAATTCCTTCAACATGATCAAAATACTTTTCAAATAGACCAAAGCAAATATCCTTAACGATGAAATACTAGACTCATTCTCCTAAGAGAAGGAAGTTATTAAATCTTCCCTTAGTCTATTATAAACACATATTAAAAGAGGAGAATAGAAAATTCAGATACATCTACAGATAGCAAGATAAGTAGAAGATAAAAGGATAATTTTTAAATAAATGGGAAATAATGAATTATAAAATAAATATAATTGGGACAATTACCTTTTATTTAGGACAAAAGAAATTCTCCCTCACACCACAACACACAAAAAATAAATTCCAAAAGCAATAAAGTTTTATATATAAAGATCCAATAACATACTTTAAAAATTAAAATATTTTTACCTTGAGATTGTTCTTTCTAAGCATGAACTGAAACCAAGAAATCATAAAGGAAAATATTAAAAGATTTTACATGTAAAAGCTGTAACTTTTGTTCAAGAAAATATACCATAAACAAAATTAAAAGACAGAGAAATTATTGAGAAAAATAGTTGTAGTATACATGACAATGGGTTAATATTTTTATTCAATAGGGAGTACTTTTAAAACAACTTAAAAAGATGAACACCTCAGTTTTTAAAAAATCAAAAGATATTTTAAAAATTCATAAAAGAAATGCAAATGACCAATAGCTACAAGAAAAAGATGTTCAATCTCACTAATGATTAAAAGATTACAATTATAACAACAATCTGATAATCATCTATTAAAAAAAATAATATGATTGGTTGTTAATTCCCAGTGTTTGGGGGTGGGGAGGATTTAAGTTAGGGACTCAATTCACTGCTGATGGAAGTGTAAATCAGTACAACTTTCCTGGAAAGGAATGTAGCAATCTATACCAAATCTAAAATATGCCTGCCTTCAAACATGGCACTTCTGCCTCTAGGAATGTTTCTAAGGAACTAATCTATAACAAGCATTCAATGAATTATATACAAAGGCATTCCTGGAAAGAAATACTTAAAACAATGACTTTTTACATTTTTATTTTTTCCCACCTTTGAGATATTATTGACATGTGACATATGTGCATATGTACATATACTGACATATAACATATGTACTTGATGACTAGATATATGTATGTATTGCAAAGTGATTACCACAATAAACTTAGTTAACATCTCCTATCCCTTCACATAATTACAATTATTATGTGTATGTGGTGATAACATTTAAGACCTACTCTCTTAAAAACTTTCAAGTACATAATACACTATTGTTAATTATAGTCACCATGCTGCACAAAACATATTTAAAACAATGTAGATGTCCCTCAATTTACTGGTCAAATTATGGTGCTTCCATACTAGGAAATGTTATTCATTTGTTTAGAAAAATAAAGTGAATTGATATTTAGAAAGTTCTTCATGACATACTACCACTTGATTAAAGTAGGCTAGAAAATAATTATTAATACCGGGGTGCAATTTATGAAACTAAATGCATTTTTTAAGTCTAGAAAGGTATAAGCAAAAAAAAAGAAAAGAAAAGAACTTAGAAAAATATAAACAAATATTTATATATAAACATGGTTGTCTATGAATGGTTGGACTATGAATACTTTTTTCCTTCCTTTTGTTTCTATAGTTATTGATTTTTCCTTAATAAATGTGTTTTGCCCTTCTAATGATTATTTAAATTTCTTACAATCAAAGAATCTAGATTAAAATATCCATCTTTTTAATAGACACATAAACATTAATTTTACAGACCCATAAACAGAAAACCAATTTGTTTTCATAGAATACTGTTTTTAGCTATTATGGCGAAATACACCAATCTTCCTAGTATTATTTTTTTCATATTTAGGATAATTGATTAGTTGCTTCTAAACATATAAAATCAAAGGACACAGCTAATACAGAATACTTGACCAGCCCTTATAATTTTAGCCTTTCCAAAGTAAAATTATGTCTCTTCACAAGACAATTTGTTTTTAAAGTGAAATGGGCGTGATTCAGTGTTGGCATACAACACATGCTGTTGATTGGCTGGCTCATTTTCTACCAATCCAGAAAAATGTCATGATGTCCACTGACACACTATAACATGATGACAGACTATTTACTGGGTAAATTGTAATTACAGAAAAAGAAAATAAACGGGGGGAAATAAAGAATCCTGAAGTTGACCAAATTAAGAATTCTGTGTAAATTGAAAGACAAGAGTTTCTTCTGTTCATAAGTGATAGCTGGTTACTTCTGCAATTAGTTTTTAAAGTCTCAAATCATGTTCAGGAAGCACTCTATCTCAAAACAAGTTTGTTATTTTAGTCTCCACACTCATTGAGTCTTTCTCCAAAGAAGCTGCCAAACCAGGACTGGCTGGCCCCTTGAGAACAAGTCTAGGCTAACAGCAGATATTTCCTTTTGAATTGTTAATAGAGATTAAAAGAATAGAGTTGAACTAATCTAAACCTGTTAAGTTGGAATAAAGGGTTACAATCAAGAGAGTTTGAATTGTGCAGTAAAAATTTCAAACATATCCATTCTCCTCCCTATAAATCCCTTACCTCTTCTAAGTGTTCTGGTTTTTCTTGAACATCAACAGTAAAGTGCCTAGCAATTCTCCCACTCCTTTATGCCTGGCTCTTTCTTGATGTTGTCAGAGCAGTGCTTGGAAGCATTAGTGAAACCTGGATAAAAACAGGCACAGCAGCATAGCTTGTGGTACCCAACCCTCACCTCCTTCCCTACTTTCCTGGACTCCATCCACAATATCAATAAACTTTACAAAGATTCAAGTTAATAAGAAAAAGTAAATTCACATGATTGCTAGATTGCTAGTGAGAATATAAATTGACCCAACCACTCTACAGGGCAATTCGTGGCAATGCTCTTTAAAATCTTCATGCCCTTTGATCCAGTAATTCCCCAGAACTATTTATACTCAACTAGGTTCAGCACAACATTATCTGAGTCACGACAGACTCACTCTTTTGCTGGATCTTTTTAACTTCCATCAGGTTATACTCTCATCCAGAAACAACAAAATCACCAGTAATAGAAACTGGTGCTCTGCACAGATCTCCTCTTCAAGACCAGCACACTCACCCTCAAGTTGCAGGGGATATCATTTGCTTGTATTTCACAGCTATGTCCTTCATTGAGCATTGCCTCTGCTGCACAGAACTGCCTTGCTCAAAGTTGTTCTCCTTCCCAGGAGGAACCCCTAAGTGATGTCTGGCTGATAAAGGATACTAAGGTCTGACTCCTTTGCTTCAGTTTAGAACAAAGCCTTCGTATCCCTATAGTTTTCTTGAAGACTGGCTGAGAGGCCTCAGTTGCTATCCTAACTTCAGGTCAGCTTCTCCCTCTGCCCAATTTTGTCTTCCTAACTGCATCACAGGAGTTATCTCCTGTGAACACATATATACCAGTAAAACTTCTGCACTCAGTTCTCTCTCTCAGAGTCTGTTTCCACAGAACCCGATTTATGACAATCCTCACTGAGCCACACTGCTTTAGTCCATCCCCTCATTTTCCAGATGAATAAAGTAGTGCCTGGAGAAGGTAAAGGTCATGCTCAAGTTACAGAGGTAGCTAGTTCCACACTCATTGCACATACTACACATTAAAAAACGTGAGAAGCTTGAGAAATTGGGAGAGAACTGAATGAGGAAGAAAAAAATGTTAAAATATTTATTGTGGGAAATAATAAGTACCCAAGGAGAAAAAAGCAGAATAAGAATTTTTTTAAAGTATTTAGATTTGACTGTATGGGTAATTTTAAATAATGGTAGAGACTGAGAATCAATATTACTAGTTCTTTGCAATCACAGAAATCTAAAGAAGACTGCCAAAATATCTCAGTTTGGGAAGACTACTTACTGGATACCCTAATTACTATCAGTTTGCCTAAACTACTTAATATTTAGTGTTCATCATCGTGATGGAGCCAAAAAAGTAATAATTAGACATTTTCCTCCTAAATGCAAACAGCTAATATCATATGGAGATCATATATGAAGGTGAGAGTGAATAAACATGAACTGGTAAATCAAATCCCCTTCATTTACAACCCTTATTCCTCTTTCCTCGGAAAAGGCTGCGAGTTCTAGACACTCACTGTCCATCAAAGAAGTCTTTCTTAGTCCCAGTTTTCTCTTCCGAGCCATTTGTCAGTCTTGGAAGACACATCTCTACCATGGTCAATTCCTCCACTCTTATTTTAACACAGTTCTTAAGTGTGGTATTATAATATTTTCACCCTGCAACTTTTATGCTTACAATATCTTCATTCTGTTCCAATTGCCGAAATTTTCCCTATTGTTTTCAAGAATCAAGCAGAAAGAACTACAGTGCTGCTGAAAGTTCGAATAACGGCGTTAATAACCACGCCTTCCCAACACCCCCCCCCCAACCCCGGCACAAAAAAAGAAAAACAAAATATACAGGTTTTGAATGCAAACCCATACCTGGAATGCAAAACTAAAGTGAAAATTACTAAGACTTCTATTTTTTGCATAAAAGAAAAATTGCCTTTATCACACTGGAATTCTTAATTTTCTCAGAATCAAAATTAGTTATTTTAAAAGGCAAGGAATAAAGCACATTGAATGAATGGAATTATAACCAAAGCCAATACAATCAAGATAATTTTCCCTAAAGCCTCATTTGAAAAGAATTTGACATTTTAATGTGAAAACTCACAGAAATCCTTTGCATTTAACTAAGCTCCTCAAAATATTGTGCCAAATACTTAACATTTATTTTAAAACATTTTAAGTAGTACTTTTACCATATACATGTCCAAAAACAATCCTGAAAAGAATATTTTTTCTAACTTACAATAAAAATCTTCCTGCTTTTCAAAGTCTGATCGGTTACAATCGTAAAATACTAGGTTCCTGTTTATTCGCTCATGATATGAAAAGAATTATGTCCAACAGCTTCAGGGGAAAGTACTAACTAGAATTTACTATTAATAATTTCCTCATTGTCTTGGTCATCTATGTGACGTACAGTAGGATGGAGTCAAATATTAGGACTTACTCTTCAAAAAAGTTGAAAAATGACAGGAGTTACTGCAAGATCCCACTCTGTTACACAAACTCTGGTTTTACAGCAAAGATCACCGTGGTTTTATTTTAGTCATCCTCTGATTTACTCGCCCCCAAGTTTTTCATGTTGCATAGAACAATCATATGTTTAATTAAATCTGGGAAAAGTAATAAGCATTCCACATTTTGGGGGTAGCAATATGGGCCTCCTCCTGTGTTAAACATGTCCCAGTTTATAGCTAAGCTGACAATTCAAAGGCTAAACTAGTAAAGTCAGGACAGCTTGACTCTGTTGTTTTCCCAAATGTACAGCTTGCAATCTCTCTATTTCATCGAGGTAACAGGGCACCATAACAGGAACAGATTGTTCCATCAGCAGAACAAAAATTGAACCATCAGCAGCTTTCTCCAAAACTGTAACTGTTTTCCAAATGTGCATGCTCTAGTCAGGGCTAAAGTTATTTATTCAAATGCTAATAGAAGTTATTGTGGTCACTAGCGCTCTAAGCTGAATTTAGAAACTGTTCTTTTCTCTTCTGCCTAAAAGATCTGGTCATCTTCCTAGATCTTTTTCCTAGTTGATAGGTTCTGAACTAAATATCCTTTTGTATCTGTGCAAAATTGTGATCTGATGTTGATCACTCTGTTCATCTTGGCGTCATTCCACAAAAACTCATACATTTAGAAAATGACATTTCCTCCATATCTTTTTAATTACGATTTACTTCTTCTCTACTGGGTCACTTTTAAGACCAGTCTATGACAAAGGTAACGAAAAGACTGGAAACCCTCGGATCATGGAAATAGCCTTCTGGTAGATATTCTCTGTTAAATCATCCCTGGCTTTCCAATGTCCTTGCAATGAAATCAAAACTATATAATTTGCCTTACAAGCACTGTACCATCTGCCTTCTGCTCATTTCTGCCAATGCCTCATTTCCCCTTGAACTCTAGCTTCAGCTTCAGTAAACTTCTTCCCATTCTGGAAGGCACCACGGTCCTCTGGCCTTGGAGTCTGCACACACACTTCTCTCTGCCTAAACACTCTTACTAGTATCCCCACCCTTTTCGCCTGCCTACCTCCTTCTCATCCATCTTTCTCTCTCTCTCTATTTCATAAATATATACGGAATATGTCAATGTCTGATAGAATTCGTGTTGCCATCAAAAGACTCTTCTGTCTCAAAACATCTCCCTTACTAGAACATTTTTGTGAAGATGCAAATATAAATTTTAAGGGAACTGACAAAGAATTATTTGCATGTAATGAACTTAGTGAAGTTAATAATATGGTTTGCTTTGTGAATATGCCAAGCAGAGAACAGAGCCCCAAGGTAAGAAATGAAGGCCTGGATGGAGAACTCCCTTAGAGGCCCTGCTCATCTATATTAGTGCTACCAAACAGGGGACCACGATTGGTACTTGTCTGTGAACTCTTTGTTAAAGGAGGATGAGGAGATAGAACTTGCACTAGAAAGTAAATCAACACACTGCTTCCTTCACTGAGAAAGTCTCACCACGCCCCCCCCCCCAAAAAAAAGTTAGCTGAATTAAACATGTGTTGAGTGACTTTGCATAGCACTGATTACAGCACAATCTGAAAGTCTTAGAAAAAGAACTGAACATAATAAAAAGGATCATAAGAGTAAGGAGAAGCTTACTAAATAAAAATTTTGTGTCTGTCAGTTCTATTTAAGGTCAGGCCTTAAATTATATCCATAACTGTATCCTTCGTTTTCCCTTACCTCTGGCATACTAGACCTAGCTATGATGCTGACAAGGTAAAGGAGGAAAAGTCTCTTAATTCAGAAAACATGCGTAAGACATTAACATTCTTTTACAACGAAGGGGTTGCACTAGATCAGTTGTTTTCAACTGAAGGTGATTTTGCCCCCCATGTAGCATCTGGCAAAAACCAAGAAATTTTGATTCTCACAGCTGGGACCCAGCGGGGTCAGGGGGTGGGGGGGAAGGTATATACTACTGGCATTTAGTGGATAGAGACTAGGGATACTGGTAAACATCCCATGATGCACACGACTACCCACCCCACTCCAACAACAAAGAATTATCCAGTCCAAAAAATTCCAATAGTGCTGAGGCTGTGAAACCCTGCACTGGATAATCTCTAAAGTCCCTTTCATCTCTAACATTCTCTGATTCTTAATTTTGATGTACAGAAGAACTGTATTCATTTTAGTGATCTAATGACAAGTGGGCAAAAGTAACTTCTTTAGCTAATATCAATTTCTATAGTGAAATATATTTAGGCTATAAAAAAATAGGGTAATATAATTTCAGTATAAATTCAAAAACCGAAATGATTACAATGCTCAACAAACTTCCATAATGTTGATAATTTATCTGATTGAATAAAAAAATTAACAGGAGAAAAAAAGCCAGAAACTTCTGCCTAAAATGACTTATTTTTCTCTATCAGCTATTTGTCTAATCCAGTTGTATAAAAAGCAGAAAAACATTCAAGAAATAGGTTAAGTCAGCACCTCTGTCCCGGTCTAACACAGAACCTTAAGCAGGGTTCTATATTCTGGGCTTTTGGTTTTTGTTTGTTTGTTTTCACAGAGATACCACCTGAAGGCTACAACCAAGAATGGCACAAAAATATGAAGGTTTATCGTATTTCTTGAGGTCTTTAAACTTCCCTACAGTTAAAAAAAATGCTACCATGGGAACAGTTTTACTCTAATATTCTATATGAGTATTCTGCAGATTCTTTAAGTCGAATGACTATTCCTTTTAGGTACATTTTATATTGTACTGCAAATTTTTTTGTTAAAGTACTAACTCAAAAGAATATATATCTTATTGCAAATAAAAATTATTTCCGGATAATTTCTAATGCTTGTTTGCTTAACGATATCATTGTGACTAAGATTCACCAGGGCCACTATGCTTTGGTGAAAGAAAAGACCAAAGATTCTCACAAAGGATGTCAGTCATGCCCCTGGAATTATACCCTTCTATTTCATCTGTTCCAACTTTCTCAGCTGGCACGTGCATACTTGAAAAGAAAAAAAGAAAACCTCAAGTTCCCAGGATGTTCTTTTGTCTTCACTCCTTTTTGCAGAAAGAAGTGATCTTGTCTCTGCATCTCCCACTATAGTTTTGTTGAGTGGTTCCAAAAGCACTTATCCCCAAGTACTTGGATATGGCTCTTCATCTAAATCATTAGATCTTTTATGTTCAGAGCCATAAACAAATAGGGTTTTGTAAGCCTTATATAAATATTAATGACTACATGCTAAGCATCAGGGGCAAAATGGGCAATCAGGATTTTTATTTAAATTTAAAGATGCAGGATAGAAATGTCAAGCCAATAGGCGGAAACTGAAGACTTGATCTCAAAAGGCAATATGGATAACTGAAAAAGTAACAGGGAAGTTTCCAAGTGTATCAGAACGAGTCACGAAACCCAAATAAAACAATAATGGTATACTTACAAAACAAGTAAACTTGTTTTGACCTATTAGTAAAATGTAGTATTTAAGGGCAAAGTCCCTGAAGTCCCAGCTCTGCCTATGACATCTGTAACTTTATACATTTTGATTTCCTTGTTGGTAAAACAGGATTTTAAAAATACTTAGCTTCATAGAGTTAGTATGAGTATCAAATGAATCTGCGTGTTCATATGTTTGCCCAGTGCCTAACATGGAGCATGCACTTAATGTGCATTGACTATTACTCAGAAAA
Organism: Balaenoptera ricei; assembly: GCF_028023285.1. Classification (NCBI taxonomy): domain Eukaryota; kingdom Metazoa; phylum Chordata; class Mammalia; order Artiodactyla; family Balaenopteridae; genus Balaenoptera; species Balaenoptera ricei. Next base: position 33,251,809 of record NC_082643.1, read on the forward strand.
ATGATATAGAAATACTCAAAGGTCTAGACCAATAGTTGGCAAACTACAGCCTGGTCCACAAGCCAAATCCAGCTAGCCACCTGTTTTTATAAATGGTTTTCTTGGAACACAGCCATGACCCATTTATTTATGCATTGTCTAGGGCTGTTTTTGCCCTTCAACAGCAAAGTTGAGCTTTTGTCCCATAGACCATATGGCCTGCAAAGCCTAAAATATTTACTATCTAGACCTTTACTGTTTCTAAGGATCTGTTGCCCTGAAAAAACAAAAGACAATAAACATGCATCAAGAAACAGAGCACAAGTCCCCTCTGCTTTCACATGCCCAAAGGTTTTCGGGGAGTTCTTCTCCTAAAGGGTTTTGATTTGAAAGGGGCAGGGGGGGAACGAGACTAGTGAAGGAGAGAGAACAAGCACATGCTATAGGGATGAAAGGAAAAAAGCTTTTCCTCAAATACTGGGTTCTTGCCGCTGAAAGCCACTGTCATGGTTGTTGTCTCTTTTAGGGGGTTAAAATAAGACCATTTTGAAAGTGTTCTTGAGAGACTATACAGAGTTCTGATTAAGAGCACAAACACTGGAGCTAGGCTTCTTGGGTTCAAATCCTGGCTCTACCATTAACTAGCTAGCTTGGAAAATTAATTAATCTCTCTGTAGTCAAGGATTAAACAAATAAGTAAAAGCACCTCCTACTTAACACCAGTAGTCCACTCCTAAAACCTGAATGTTGTATGCACAAATGCTCACCAGACTGCATTATTTTTAAATAAGAAAATCCCTTATGTGTGTGTGCCCCACCTCACACACCCCACCCACTACTTACACACATCTACATGACCACTACATCCTGACTCCACAATAACTCGTTACATACAACACTAACCCTTCCTATGTGTGTGCCAGTCCTGGCCGGGGCTTTCAGCACAATGCTGTCACCTTCCAAAAAAACAAACAAACAAACAAACCTAAAGCAGTAAAACTGTGCCTATTTATAATTATTAAAGTATCATTTTAGGATTTAGATGTTCAAAATATCTCTTTCTCATCGCTAAACATCATTAATACGTTTATTAAAAACAGTTGATTTATATGAAGTAACATCTTTTCCATTCAGTTGCTTTTCTCGGTTGCTCTGCTATGTCACTATTTTCTTCAACACTTTCTCCTTGTTCAGTTTTAAGCAAAACAAGGCCTCAATACAAAAAGCAGAGTGGAGGGCTACCCTGGTGGCGCAGTGGTTGAGAATCTGCCTGCCAGTGCAGGGGATACGGGTTCGAGCCCTGGTCTGGGAGGATCCCGCGTGCCGCGGAGCAACTGGGTCCGTGAGCCACGACTACTGAGCCTGCGCGTCTGGAGCCTGTGCTCCGCAACAAGAGAGGCCGCGACAGTGAGAGGCCCGCGCACCGCGATGAAGAGTGGCCCCCGCTTGCCGCAACTAGAGAAAGCCCTTGCACAGAAACGAAGACCCGACACAGCCAAAATTAATTAATTAATTTTTTTTTTTTTTAAAAGGCATAGTGGAAACATGTTCAGAAGCAGCACACAATGACAGAGAGAAGCTGGCACTGAGCAGGAGCCCGTGAGGCCCACCCTGGAGCCCACAGCATTTAAGATGCCCAATATCTTGGCTTTGCGAGAAGTCCGCTCGCAATTCTGACTCTCCACCCTTCTGTAATAACTCCAGGCTTTTTCTACACATTGCGGTTTTTTTTACATGTACGGAGCTTGGTGAATGTAAATATAAATTTTTCCCACATAAACACTGCCTGAGAGATATGTACACTACAAAGTCTGAGTATGAAAAACCAAAACATAATCTCCCAACCGCACCCGCCCCCAACACTCCTCGGACCCCACCCCACGCCCTCTGCTCACCAGTCTTCCCACCCTCGCAGTCTCCTCGCCCGTCCCGCCTCCTCAGCTTCCGGGAGCCTTCAACATCCGGTGGGACCAAGCCCCGCCCCCAGCACGGCTCCTCCCCCCGCGCCCTCCTCCGCCCGACTCCTCAGGCCCTTCTGCCGCGTGGGTCGCTTTCTTGCAGCGGCGGCGGAGCGATGTGTGGTTAGAGCTGCCTAGGGCTTAACCCTCCACCCACGGCCCAGGCTTCCGGGGCTTGACAACGCCTGAGGACACTGCCTCGTGTTTGCAGGAGCTTTGTCAAGCCCCAGAATGGTGTTTCTCAAAGGCAAAGAGGCCTTCCTCTGCTTTCGAAGGGGGACACAGCTACAGATCACAGCAATGGCCATTGCCAAATCTCATATGTAGCTGTAGTTCACCAAGATGATGGACAGAGAGCTTCACAAACTTCAGAGGTAGCCTGGTCAGCTCAGAAGTCTTTGTAGGCCTGCGGCCTCTTAATCTGATAGCCCAGGACTACTAGAAAATGGATGCGAAGAATTTGGTAACTGCTGGAAATAGGAACCACAGATCTATGCGTCACCTCAATGTCAGAACTCCACCTCTGGGTTCCCCCTTTTGCCTACACACTGGAGGACAGCTTCCCCACTCTGACCTCCCATGGGCACCCCTTGGGGTCATGCATGAAGAGATGACCAAAGAAACTGTTGCAAGTAACAGCCTGGTGCTTTCTAGTTCTGTGATGCTCTGTTCTCTGCCTCACTGACCAACTCTTCCATGGTTAAGGAGTTGGGAGCCCAGGAGAAGCCAGACACCCTTTCCCATTGCTCTAGGTACCCCAGGTTCCAACTTTTCAGGGCATGTTCTCAATCCCACCTCACACACCCCACCTGCTACAAACACACCTCTGCACAATCACTATATCCTGACTCCACAATAACCAGTTACATAGGACACTAACCCTTCCTATGTGAGTGTCAATCTTAACTGGGGCTTTCTGCAGGATGCTGTCTCCTGAAAATGAGTTTTAAAAAGTTGGGAATACAGAATGAGATTTGCATATTAAAAGCTTATTTATTTATTTATTTGTCAGACTTCTGGGGGCTACCATGATCTATGCCATCTGTTATTGGTCTAGGGTTAAAACAGAAATGAGAGAAAAATCTGTCAGAAAATAATGGAGTCAGACCTGCAGTGTTGCAGAGTTGGTGGGGGGCAGGGGGAGCGGAGGGGAGTATGCTATCTAGGCTTGGTGGCATTCAGGAGCTTCAGCAAAGGAAAACAGCATGGCGCAGGCAGCTGGAGAACGCTGGGCCATTAGTTTAGGTCCTCTCACTCTCCAGTCTCTCCTCTTGTGAGACCCTGAGCCTCATCTCCATGAGGAATTGATATCACTTTCCTCGTCACTCCCTGCCACTCTTCCCCCAGCCGTTGCCATTGCCCTCCTATTCCCACATCAATAAACTCAGTCCCAGAACCTGATTAAGTGTTAGCCCTGCAGGGGTTAGGGCTGGGATGTCCTAAGTCTCCGTAAATGCCAGGTGCCCACTTGTAGAAGGAAGAAAATATCAATAGAAAAGGCTGAGAATTCACCTCACATTCTCTTTGCCACGATGTTTACCTTTTGCCATTTTTTGAGAACATTCCCAAACAGGATGTAAAAGGTGACATGAAACAAAAATTTCTTTTAATTCACAAAGAGCATTTTTCATGAAATATTTATGGTACTTAAAATTTCAATTTAGCACAAAATGACTTTTGCTCTAACTATGAAAATAAATGCATAATCCAAATTTTCTTTGTTCATGGCACCCTTAGTATCCCAGTAATCTTTTTATAGCACCTATAGGTCAAATGAAATACCTAACAGTTTTGTTTATTAAGTAGTTAGGTCTATTCAACTTAATAGGGATTTATACACTAAGAAAATAGTAGTCTTTGAAAAACTAAAAAACACGAATGGAAAGAAAATATTTTTATTTTATTCTTAAATAGCAACAAATACTTACTATTGGGATGCGTGAGCTTTGGGGCACAGAAGATTCTCCAGTCTTAGAATCAGATTGCACACCACCACCTTCCTTTCCTGATGCATATGGATTTTTACTTGTTATATTTTTTCTCAAAGGAACCACCAAAAACACAGCTCTGCAAAGGTATGGTGTCACCAAAAGGAATGTAGCACTGTCTCATATATTGAAACTGTGAGCTACCTCAGGCTAATAGTCTGTATGATTTCTGACAGATGACAAGTATCACTGTGTTTCTTTGAATATTGTAACTATCCTTCAGTAACCTCGTGGATTCATTCCAGTACTTCAGGGTGTCTCAGTACACAGTGTAAGAACCATAGGTTTAAACTCTATCAAATGAGGCATAATAACATGACACTGTGAACAAATTTATCCAACAGGAGAGTGTGTGTGCATGAGAGTTTGCAGTTATATTTATGTTTACAACTTTGGGTGCCACGTTGATTACAGGAACAATTCTTACACTCTCACAGTAAGTTGATGCTCTCAGGGTTAAATGTCCATCACACCTTTTATAGATCTAAGATGCTTTTACTCCTCTAGGTAAGCACATTTTCTAGATCCCAGGTTTCATTTTCTAACTCAGTTTACTTAAGGAAAAGAATATCAAGGAAAGACATTATTAATTACTAAATGTAGGATTACTCCTTGCATGTAACTAGGGTGTGGGATTGTTTTGTCATATGTGCCAATCAATCTGAATTATCAAGTTAAAATAATGCTATGATGTCAAAAGCTGATTTTAGAATTCTATTGCAGCTTATTTTGAAGAGAACCATGAAAGCAGAATAAATATATGGACATATTTACTAATTCTGAATTATATACATCCCTGATTCATGTGCATTTATGTGAGTTTGAATGCCTTGTACATAAAAAGGAAAGATCATATTTATTTTAAACTATAACTCAGAGGATATCATGCTGTAGCTCTTCACGCTGTCATCATTCACATACTAAAAAAAAAAGAAAAAATTACTCCTTTTCAGAGACACCAAGTATATTTAAATTAAACGTGTTTACATTATGACTGGACCATGTGTAGCAAATACAAAGCTAAGTCATAAGTAATTCAAAGGGGTGTTAAGTTTCTTGTCTCTGAGTTGATCCAAACAATCACAGCTGCATTTTAATGAATAGGACTTTACACAAGTCTATTAAAAGGCTTGTATTTCTTCTCAATCCTCCAAATGATCTTTTGAAGCATTTGCTGGTTGATATTGCAAACAGCTTTTATACTTATCATTTCGCTTCAGGTTTGGACATGATTATTTTTCTGTTTATTCTCCAATATGACTCTAGCTCACTGGTACTGACTAATTCTTTGAACAGGTAAATAATCCAATTACGTAATTTCCATTTTTTGTTGTGTAGAAAGATGTGATAGGATTTAATTTGTCCTACTGTATGCAGTTATGAAACCTGACATCAGTAGAATCTATATTTGTAAGCATTTTATAGAAGACAGACCAAGGAATATTTACTAATATGATCCTCTTCACTGTACCCTCTTTTAAGCCCTTTGAGATTTCTGTTCTGGGCTTTTATTTTTGCCTCCAGAGCTGGTGCATGTTCAACCTGCCTGCCTCACACTGTTCAGGAACTGGAGGACTCTCACAGAGACTGTGCTATAAAAGAATGGAAACGGGAAACAGCTCATGCTATTTAATTTCTAACATTTAAAATCAGAAGTGCAAAATGAAATTGGAAGATTCCCCAAGAACATCACCTTTCTTAAATAAAATTTTTTAAAAAAATTACACAACAACAACCAAAAATCAAGAGGTGTTCTGCCTGTAAAATATTCACCAAAGAGACTTTCTGTCAAGTTCTTAGACCAGTGTCCAGCATATAGAAATTAGCACTGGGTAAGTGTGTATTGTTATCATTATCTTTCATTGTTATTGCTGGCTAACTTCTGCCTCCCTTCAATGCATGAAAGGCAGAGATGGCAAGAATTAAGAGGAATGGAAAATATCTCAGATTATTTCACAACAGAATCTCTGCTATACACATAATGGTGGAAGGAAGATAGAGTAAGTCAAGAAAGAAAGTTGTTCCCTATATCCCTCCCTCTGAAAACCTCTTTATATTCCTTCATAAAGATCACTGCCATTTCTAATAGTTATTGTGTAGAGGCTGAGGGAGAACACAATGGTTCAGCTGTTGATATACTCATGTACTTTTTCAAGGGTGGGACCTAAGAAACAGAGTCACCATCAATATGTTGCTCTGTATGCCTTTCATACCTAGCCCCCCAGGAATAACATGAGATGGGAAACAGATCTATACCTTACCCTGTTTCTTCCCACAATCTCTCTACTTTCACCCCCATCTAGAATATTCCATTCATTTCCCAAGGTCCTCTTCAGAGTAGGAATTTCCCTCTGTATTTGGTGGTAGCTCCTTTTCCTACAGGTGAAAAGTCCTTCACGTATCTTCAAAATCAAAAGACAGTGGATAAGACTTGCAAAAATACACAGGCCAACTTTCCAGCATGAGATGCCAATGGTCCCATCTTCATCCCCTGAATCACTACCTCACTGTCCTCTCCTTTCCCATGGAGTCAGGAGTACTGCCCAGCAAATCTTACCTGGGTAAGGGCCTTCTTCTCTGGCTCTGATTCCTATCAACCAAAATCAGGAGTAGGGATTCAACAGTTGGCAATAATCATTTTAGTGACTTACCCTGATGTGTCTTGTCTTGTTTGGGGCAGTGTCTTTATGATGGGTGGTAACAGAAAAGTAGCATTCCACTGCCTTACTGGGCAGGCCCAAAATCTCAATGCTCTTGGTCCCCTTTAGCTGTCAGCAAAACACGTGTATAGCTGAGCAGTAATTTGCCTGTCCATATCACTATAAGAAACAGTAATGTCTAACCCAGTGGTTCTCAAAACTTTTGGTCTCTTTAAAATTATTGCATAGCCCAAAGACTTTTGTTTATGTGGGTAATATTTGTTGATATTTATCTATGAAAAATTAAAACTGAGAATTGTTTGAAACAATAGAATACAAGCCTACATTCCATTAGTCACCACAGTAATGATATTATTACTGTACACTTATGAAGAAAAGTTACTGGGGGCTTTAGGAATGCTCTCATACCTGAAGATATGATGCATCCTCCATCAAGCAACAAAGGGTTGGTCTTTTTAGAAATCCTCAGGGCTAAATATGAACATTAAAGTCACTCTCTGTATCTCCATCTTCCTAATATATCTTGGATAATTATGGGGAAATTACGATGCTTAGAAAATTCTAGTAAGGCTGCAAACTTAAAATCTTCCCTCATGAGTAGTTACTTCCCAGAAGCTTGAAGGCCATCTACAAAATCTCTCCAAATCCAGCTCTATCTCAATTCGCTGATATCCATCAAGCCAGACACGATCTCTGAAACTCCTCATCCATATTCCACGTGCCAGTTCTCTCACAAAGACACTGACAATGTCCCAAGTTTAGGCCTTCTCCCAATATTTTCAGGACCTGCAGTAAAAGCATACCTGGAAACCCAAGTTTCATGGCCCACCACTCTTCTCTTTCCACTCACAGCTTTTTCTTACAATGTACAGGACCTCACAGACATCCATATGCACTTCACAACCCACAAAGCCAACCTACAGAGTCTCCTAATAACTTCCAACCTTTGAGATCTCAGATTTATTCTGGGATTTTTGTGGAAGAGAAGAGAATGCCACCTTGTTCAATTCTGTGTCACATTTTGTCACCTGCATCCCCAAACAGCTCTGTTTATGCTCCAATCCTCAAAAAAAAAGTCTCTTGTAGAGTTCTGAAAATTTCTGAACCTCTCTTCCCTGACTATAAAGCCCAAACCCAATGAAATAGGGGCAAACATCATACCACATGCATCACCCATTCATTTCAACCCCTCATGTCTCACATAAAACAAAATCTGAAACAAAAACAAAAACAAAAACTGCATTCGTGTGAATGACTGTAAATAGATATAAAGTTCAAAGAATGAGGTAAATAAAGGACTTGTGCCTAGTTAGGAAGGTATTACAGAGCACGATTTGAAGCCTGGTTTTGGATAAATGAAACCAACATAATATATAATAACAATAAATTAAAAGCCATTTGTGTTCAAGTGTTTTAGGCTTGAAGGAGTAAGAAAAATGTCCAGATGTGAAGAGATTGCCAACCAAATAGCCCCTAGAGCTTTGTATGCAAATTCTACCACTTCTACTTCTATTAGTGTTCCTGTCACCATAGATTCCAGGGATATAAATGTCACCTGCAAGTGCTCTGGCCCACATGTGGACAAAACCTTCAGAAGTACATGCCGAGGCAAGATTAAATATTCAAGAGATTTACTGGGGGAAACACTGGTGAAGAAAAAACTGCTGAGAGACTTGCAGGAGGCTAAGAGAGCCTCAGATATCAATGTAGTTCTGACTGCGGTAAAGGAGAGCAGGAAGAAAGTGAGGAATCACCCTACTTCAAGCCACATCCTCTCACTCCCCCTCCCCATGCACATAATATCAGGGGAGCCTGACCATTTTTTGTTCAATCTTGTCTCTGTAAATGGATCCTCTCATATCCATACCCTGACATTCATTTTCTCCTCTGGAACCTTCACTCTTGGTCACTCTTCTAACTCCTGGCTAGGATTTGGAGAAACCCTGCAGAGCCTTCACTGCAGCAGGGGGAGGAAAAACCAGGGTGTTTGCAATACAGTAAAATAGAATGAGATGAATAAATGTGCTTCCGACCACAAAATGATATACAACTTACTAACACCAATTTAAATCACTTTTACATGGATCTCTGATTTAGATGATCCAAGACTCCAATCTCCTTCCCTTAATTCCAATAATAAAAACAGTTAATTAGAAGAAAATATAATAAAGCATCCTAAGCCCCCTTTACACTAGACTGAATGTGCTATATGGTGTGATCACTGATGGCTAGTACGTTGTAATCAATATAGTAATTAAAACTTAGAGTCATTTCATATAATGTGTGTCAGGGTAAGAACAATCATCAACAATGAACCACCAGTTCTGAATCAGAGAAAACCAAATTATAACACTGCTTAGTTTTTAGTGCTTTGACCAGGGCCAGAGTCATTTATGGTGAGATGACAAATAAGTTACAGCAGCTGGTCACCTTTTAACAGGTTGGCAGCTCTAGTTATTAGAAAAGTCAAGTCATCTTATAGAGAACAGTACATAAGTTCCAGAAAAATCCTGGACATAAACATCTTGGATCTACTTATTTTATATGAACTGGCAGAGCCCTTTAAAGGAAATTGGATTAAAATGATCATGAAGAAATGGAAAATTTCTGTTAAGCCATACAATTTGCCGATTACCAAAAGTGAACATCAAAAAGATTACATCTCTCAACCGTGACCATGCAACAAAAATGAAAGAGAGATGAACAAACCACACATTTTTAAAAGCAACAAAACAATACAAACAAAACAAACAAAAAACCACTTTTTAAACCTGACCTTGGGTATAGTGAAGTTTACTAAACAAAGTGGAGAGAAACTCCAAAGCGAAAACTTGGTTCTGTAAAACAAGCTGTGTGGAAAACAGGTGCTCAATGCACTTTGCAGCGGAAAAAAGATTCTTGTATTTACTCCTGTGTTGAGACACAAATGTTTTCTTGTCTGGATATAGTCATTGCTGTTTTTGTACTACTTTTAATATACAGGCTTAAACAATAAGAAATAATACCTACAAAATATCTATCAACTAAATTTTTGCATTTTAAAAAATAATCAAAAGTCGATTTTCATGAACTAATTTAAAATTCCTAGAATATAAGCAGTGAGTCTCCTCAGATACTTATCATTTTTACCATTGTGTTATACAACCAATTCTTCAGGGAAAAAAATTAAACTATTTACTGTCATTTTACTATTTTACTAAGGCTTATACTTACAAACTCTTGCATATTACATATTTTTTCTCTAATATATTTGGTAATGGTCTTTGTTTCTTTTTAGCCAGTTCACATTAAACTATTTGAATACTCACTTTTACTAATAATAAATTTTGGATATATATAAACAACTGTGGAATATAAATTCTGACCCTGGGGCAACCGTAGAGGTGGAGCTGCAATATTTTCTTAGCACTCCCTCATCAACCTTAAAGGATGATTTCTTCAAATAATTATATAACTAGGAAGAGTTGTTAATGAAAGACCCCAAATGTGTGCCCACATCTCTTAGTCACCTATTAAGCTCCTGGTTTATTTTCTTCTTCCTGGTAAGATTAAGAATCTCAGTGTCCATTTTGTATGGGTCTCAGATTGTCTAATACTGAAACTATGGGGCATAGGAAATAGACCTTGGGAAAATAATTTCCAAAATAATTAAACCCAAAGAAAGGTTGCATCACCTCTTACCTTTGATAAGACTCCAGAAGTGTTACATTAAAAATAAAAGTAGAATAGATAGCTAGTGGGAAGCAGCCACAGAGCACAGGGAGATCAACTCGGTGCTTTGTGACCACCTAGAGGGGTGGGATAGGGAGGGTGGGAGGGAGGGAGACGCAAGAGGGAAGAGATATGGGAACATATGTATATGTATAACTGATTCACTTTGTTATAAAGTAGAAACTAACACACTATTGTAAAGCAATTATACTCCAATAAAGATGTTAAAAAAATAAAAAAAATAAAAAAATAAGAGTAGAATAAAATTCTCTAGGCTGTTTCCTTATGATATTCCTATGTCTTCCCTACCTGGGAAATATCCCTAGATCCTAAATGCCATTCACATCTGTCCCATATTTTTTCACAGAGGACCTGGAATTTGACTGTGAACTCTAAGCAACCCCCATATGAAGGACTTGATATAGACATATTTTACAGTAATCATTTATTAAAATATTTATTAATATTAGACCCAAAAATATGTGAAACAGCAAACTTTTCCTCCATAATCCTACAGCTACTCCAGTACTTGCCCAGTGACAACTCCATGTAGATCAGCATAATTTCCTGAAAACCTTCCCAGATAAGTCCTTAAATCTGTAAGTCTTAAGGGGAGCCAAAAGTAGCATCAGAAGGTAAAAGTCAGAGAGCTCGGAGCTTTAAGATGGCAGAACAAAGACTTAAATGTCTCTGTCTCCTTCTGAAACCACCTGAAAACAACAAAGAATGAGAAACAGAAATAGACAGGACAAACCACAGTACATTTGAAGAAGTGTTGCAGGAAAAATTGAACCAGTATACAAAAAGATGCTGAGAAGGGACACAGAAAATCTATGTGGAAAATATAAAAGGAAAGAAACATGCATAAATAGAAGGTAGACTAAGAAGGGACACTAGAAAAATTTTCCCATGGAACAGGTGAACATCCTAGCAAGCTACTCTTTAGCAAATTCATATATCAAAAATGGCCTCTATGAAATAAGAGATCAAAACATATAAAAAGATTCAAAGAAGAAATAAGAAGACAAAAGAATTTTTTTTCTTAATGAGCTGAAAAAAATCAGGAAAGAAATAGAAAAGAAAAAATCATCACAGAATTTAAAGCCACAAGATATAAAAACATAAAGCAAATTAATTAAAATGGTTTGACTACAGTGGAAATGTACATATAGTCCAGAAATAGGCCTATATGCATCAGTTGCTTATTAGTCAATAAAGTGGCATTTAAAATTAGTAGAAAAAGAAGGATTATTCAATAAATGATATTGGTAAAACTGGTTAGTCGTGTGGAAAAAAAAAATGTTGTATCCCTACCTCACTCTTTATGCTAAAATGTTATAATTGATCAACAGTTGAAACACAAAAGTAAAGTTACCAGAAGGAAATATATTTCTAAAATTATTTCAGATGAAGGTAATATACAAAACCCATAAACATTATAAACTAAGCTTTAAAATTTCAACACAACAAAAATAATTCCCCTCAGGCCACGTCAAACAAAAAGTGACCAATTAAAAAAGAAATTTGCAAGTAAATATGACAGCTAGTAGGGTGCATTTCCTTAATATGTAAGCTCTTACTAATCATTAAGAAAAAAATATCAACAGGGACTTCCCTGGTAGTCCAGTGGTTAAGACTCCACGCTCCCAATGCAGGGGCCTGGGTTCAGTCCCTGGTCAAGGAACTAGATCCTGAATGCATGCCACAACTAAGAGTCTGAATGCCGCAACTAAAAGAGCCCACATACAGCAACTAAGACCTGGTGCAAACAAACAAATAAATAAATAATAATTTTAAAAAAGAAAAAATATCAACAATCCAATAGTGTAAAAATGACAAAAGTCATGAATAAGTAGTTTATTTTAAAATAAATACAAATATCATTTACACACATAAAAAAATGTCTTAACTCAATCAAAATTAAAGAAATAAATACAGCACTGACAGATTGTTTCTTATTCCTTAGTTTGGTGCTATTGACAACACATTGTGTCAGCCAGTATGTAGAGAAACAGACACTCTCACATTATTCTTTTTTTTTGCGGGGGGGGTGGTATACTTGCTTTACAATGTTGTGTTAGTTTCTGCCGTACAGTGAAGTGAATCAGCTATATGTATACATATTTCCCATCTTTTTTGGATTTCCTTCCCATTTATGTCACCAGAGTACTGAGTGGAGTTCCCTGTGCTATACAGCAGGTTCTCATTAGTTATCTTTTTTATACATAGTGTATATATGTCAATCCCAATCTCCCAATTCATCCCACGCCCCCTTTCCCCCCTTGGTGTCCATAACGTTTGTTCTCTAGAACTGTGTCTCTATTTCTGCTTTGCAAATAGGCATATATGTGGAATCTCACATTACTCTTATACAGATGTAACCAAAATAATTTCTCTGGAGGAAAACCCGACATCTATCAAATTTTAAATGAACATCCATTACACCAATTTCACATCTAGGAATCTATGTTACTATTATGCACACCTAAGTTTGCAAAGATATGGACAAGGGTTTTCACTGCAAAATTGTTTATAGTTAAAAAAAAAAAGATTTGGGAGCAATCTAAATGTCCACCCATCCAGACATACGCATATACAAATTCATATGTAAATGATAATATCTATTATATAATACTGTTTATATATTAATGTTTTTCTTAAAAATATATCTTAGAGATTGTTTCCTTTCAGGACATATAGATCTGATTTATTCATTTTAACAACCACATAAACCATCCTTCATATTTCTGATACCTTTCTTTCTGTCTGTATTTCATTAGCTGTTCCACAGAGCTATGTCCACACTCTCTCCCTCATTAAAAAAAGAAAGAAAAAAAGCCCTCATTCACCCTTCATCTGAAGCCCTGTCTCTCTCTTCCCATAAATGGATAAACTTCTCAAGAGAGTTCATATACTTCCTCAACCACTACTCATTCTTCAAATCTCTATCTGTCCCCGCTCTCATCCTTCCAACAAAGAAGCTCTAAATAAGATCATCAGTATTGTTCACATCACTGGATACAAATGACACTTTTTCTCCAACCAGTGGTCTTGTTTATCATGTTTACCACTCAGCAGGCTCTCCTTGCCTTCTATGATGAAAGGGTCTCCTGTTTTCCCTTCTACTTTTATAACCATTTATTTTCTACCTTCTCTCTGACCATTAAATCTTAGAGTTCCTCAAGTCTCAGTCTTAGGTCATCTCCTCTCCTCACGCTACTCTCTTTGTAGGCAAAAATACACCAAGGCGTCAGTTTATCAAGCCCCTTATATATCCAGCCCTCACCTCTCCTCTAAATTCCAGACTTGCATATCCAGCTTCCTATTTGACCAGCATCTTTCCTTGACTGTATCTTTTGGAAGTCTTAAAACCACCTCAAATTCAGTATGTCCAAAATTAGCTCAACCCCCTCCCCAAAATCTAGATTTAATTTCCAATATTCCCTATGTCACTGAATGTTACCTTAACTTATCCAGTGGTAAAAGTCAGATCCCTCAGAATCATCTTTAATATTTTCCTCTCTCCCTGAATCCTTCACAGAATCATGCCTACTTAATCTCCTAAAGGTCTTAAAAATATGGCCACTCCTTTTCCATCTCCACCACAGCCCTAGAATGCCATGATACCCTCATCTCTCACCTGGACAACGGCAGTAGCCTCCTAAGTGCTCCATCCACTCTCCCCAGTCCGGTCTCACAGCAGCTAGTGATCTGTTCAATATGAACACCAAGTATGTCACATCCCTGTCTGGGAATTTTAGTGGTGATCTTGGAAAAAAGGCCAAAAAATGTATCCATGATTAAAGTGCCCAGCTATTAGAAGAGGTCAGGTGGAAGAGGAAATCATTTGGGGCTAGAAATTGATAAAGGTTTAAAAAACTGAAACTTGAGCTGCACCTTGTCAAGTATGTAGGATCTAGATTATAGAAAGGAAAAGGAAGCCCTTTCCAGATCAGGTGAATAGCAAGAAAAAAAAAAAATCACAGAGGAGAGAGAATGGACATATCAGGTAAGACGATCAGCCAGGTTGGAACAGCAATACTAAACCAGGAGGTGGAAGAAGAAAGATACTACAAAGCCTAAAAAGAGTTTGCAACACAGAGCACAAGAACAAAACAAACTTAAGTATTGTTCAGGCAGACTTCAGAACCAGAATTAATCCATAGGACAGGTCATAGTGAGAAGAGTCTCTGTTACTTACATGAGAGTCAGTGGGAATTGTGTGTGGTTCTGGGAGACCTGTACATTTACAACAGGAGAAAAGGTTAAAGCCTGTAAGTGAGACTAACGGAGTCAAAGTACAACTCTCCAAGGTAAACAGGAGTGGAAAGAGACATATGGACCGGAGATCAGAGCAGCATCCCCAATCCTCAAAGGAGAAAATGATGTCATGCAAAATAACTGGCTGGTGTATGGTGTGGGGTCGAGGTAGAAGCCCAGTCCCAGGTGCAGTGTTGTGACCCAAGGGTCATTAAGGAAGTTTAGAGGACTTGTCTAGGTGCCCCAGATCTTGGGGTCTGGTAGACAACAAGACTTGATTCTTTAAAATGTCAGCTTTATTAAGGTATAATTGACAAATAAAATTGTAAAATATTTAAAGGGTGATTTGATACATGCAGTAAGACATAATTCTAAAATCTGATGGTAGTGCTGAAGCTGATCAGACACCTACTGGCCACATCAGGTCTGTATAGTAAGTAGGACAGCCTTGGGTTCCACTGATGAATAAATACATCCACAGGGATTGGAGAACAGAGGGCCAGGAGAAGCAACTCACAGTCTCTAAAAGCACAAAGTAAGAAATATGGTTAGAGGGGGCCATATCCTAGAGGATTTTGAAAAGCAGGCCAAGAAGTTGAGACTTGATTCAGGATTATGTACGAATAACCCTAAGGGCACTGAGGTGTCATAATAACATGATGGAAGCAGCATCCAACAGTATGAACATCAGAGTTTCGTTCCACTATTTCACATTTTAATTACTCACTCTCAAGTCCATTTCCATAGCTATAGTGCCCATGCATATTCCCCCATCATATTCTTACTTATTCTGTGTTTTTGTAGAAACATAGTGGCCCACCTAATTTAGAGAAGAATCACCCAGCTCCCAAGCCCAAGAGGATATTTCTTACAGTTACACAAAAACCATAATGATGTCAGAGAATTCATTTGACTCAGGGTCCCCAGAGTGTCAAAGACTGACCTCTCTGCTGCAGCTGGCTGCTGCTTTGTATGGGGTGATACATTTAGGGAGCTTGAAAAGTTCATCAATTATGTCCATCACCAGTCTTCTCCCTAAATATCTGCTACAACAGATTTGCTATATAGTCAGTGAAAGCACTTCTACCTCTGAATTAGCAATGGTGACATCTCTGCCTAAGTTAGAGAAAATTCTAGATTTTTTTCCCCCCAAGTCTGCTCCTCCCCTGGTCTTCACTCTCTCAGTAAATGATATCACTTTCCACCTGTTAAGCAGGATATGTGGAATATATGTGGAAGTCATCTTTGACTACTCACTACCTCTTCATCTCACATTAAATCCATTATCAAGGTCTTGTTGGCTCTTTTTTTTTTTTTTACACATCATAAATCTGACCACTTTTCACTACCACTATCTCTATCACCCTAGTCCAAGATCCATCATCTCTTACCGTAGTTCCTTAAATAGCCTGCAAAGATGACCCCTTGCTTCAATCTTTCCCCCTGTGGTAGACAATGCTAGTTGTCTGCAATAACAATTCTGCCTTTCTTTCTTACTAATGGACTCCTGATCTTGTTCAGGGATACAAAATAAGCAGCTCAATAAACACCTTCTGTGCTCCTCTTGTAGCTAAAGATAGCCATTTGACCCAGTTCTAGCCAAAGAGAAATGCTCAGAGTAATCTCGAGTAGAGCTTCCAAAAGAGCTTTTCAGAAAGAACAGACTAATAACCACACTTTGCTCTCCTTCTATTTCCTTCCAGGAATGTGGTCATGATATTCAAAAGTGAAACAGCTGTACTGCAACCAAGAAATAACAGTCACATGCTAAGGATCGTGCACAGGAAAGTGGAGGAAGCTTGGATCCTTGATGATATCTCTGAACCCAACTAGGACGGACAGCCAAGCCTCAGGGTTCTAATTGTGTGAGACAAATAACACCCTGGCTTGTTTTGGGCACTGTTTGTAGGGTTCTCTGCTGTTTTCAGCTGAAAACACTCTTTTTCTTTTTTTTTTTAACATCTTTATTGGAGTATAATTGCTTTACAATGTTGTGTTAGTTTCTACAGTATAACAAAGTGATTCAGCTATACATATACATATACCCCCATATTCCCCTCCCTGTTCCGTCTCCCTCCCACCCTTCTTATCCCACCCCTCTAGGTGGACACAAAGCACCAAGCTGATCTCCCTGTGCTATGCGGCTGCTTCCCATTAGCTATCTATTTTACATTTGGTAGTGTGTATATGGCAAGGCTACTCTCTCACTTCATCCCAGCTTACCCTTCCCCCTCCCCGTGTCCTCAAGTCCATTCCCTACGTCTGCGTCTTTATTCCTATCCTGCCCCTAGGTTCTTCAGAACCTTTTTTTTTTTTTAGATACCATATATATGTGTTAGCATACAGTGTTTGTTTTTCTCTGACTTACTTCACTCTGTATGACAAACTCTAGGTCCATCCACCTCACTACAAATAACTCAGTTTCATTTCTTTTTATGGCTGAGAAATATTCCATTGTATATATGTGCAACATCTGCTTTATCCATTCATCTGTCGATGGATACTTAGGTGCTTCCATGTCCTGGCTATTGTAAATAGAACTGCAATGAACATTGTGGTACATGACTCTTTTTGAATTATGGTTTTCTCAGGGTATATGCCCCATAGTGGGATTGCTAGGTCGTATGGTAGTTCTATTTTTAGTTTTTTTAAGGAACCTCCATACTGTTCACCATAGTGGCTGTATCAATTTACATTCCCACCAACAGTGCAAGAGGGTTCCATTTTCTCCACACCCTCTCCAGCATTTACGATTTGTAGAATTTTTGATGATGGCCATTCTGACCGGTGTGAGGTGATACCTCATTGCAGTTTTGATTTGCATTTCTCTGATGATTAGTGATGTTGAGCATCTTTCATGTGTTTGTTGGCAATCTGTATATCTTCTTTGGAGAAATGTCTATTTAGGTCTTCTGCCCAGTTTTGGATTGGGTTGTTTGGTTTTTTGATATTGAGCTGCATTGAAAACACTCTTAATATATAAAACTCCCTTTTGTTCAAGCTTCCAGGTAATAGCCAACATGAACTTTGCAAAGACTGTCTTTCCATCAAACTCAGACAAAATTCCAAACTCCTTATATGGCCTGAAAGGCATTTTAAGGTCTGTCCTCTGACCTTTCTTTCTTCTCCTATCACCCCTCCTTTTGGTACACTAGTCTTTCTGCCACTAAAACAATGTATGTTGTTTTGAAGTAAAGGAGATTATTTTAAGAGTAGAACCAACATTTTTCTCCTTTAAGTATCCTCCATCCGTCTCCCAAAGAACCAACATATTCTTAGCTCCTTTATGTATATTTCACCACTTTTTGTACCAATATATGCCTTCCTCACCCATATTGGGTGAGACCAGGAGTTAGAAAGGACCGTTGTGTCACCATCTAAAGTTCTTTTCTCTGGCTTCCTCTACTTCTACAACCTTCCTCTCCATCTTTATTACGGGCACTGCTGGGTCATCCTATTGCGAAGACCCTCAAAAAGCTATCCACCTTGGGGACTTCCTTGGTGGCACAGTGGTTAAGAATCCGCCTGCCAACGCACAGGACGCGGGTTCGATCCCTGGTCCAAGAAGATCCCACATGCCGCGGAGCAACTAAGCCCGCGCGCCACAGCTGCTGAAGCCTGCGCTTTAGAGCCTGCGAGCCGCAACTACTGAGCCCACGTGCTGCAACTACTGAAGCCTGCCCACCTAAAGCCCGTGCTCCACAACAAGAGAAGCCACCGCAGTGAGAAGCCCGCTCACCACAACAAAGAGTAGCCCCCGCTCGCTGCCACTAGAGAAAGCCCGCGCATAGCAACGAAGACCCAATGCAGCCAAAAAATAAATAAAATTTTTAAAAAAGAAACACTTTAAAAAAAAAAGACTTAAAAAACAAAAAGCTATCCACCTTGAATGCTTGAATGCAAAATGCCTATATCTGGTCCCTTAATTTCATTAATAGAGAAATTGCTTATTCAACTTTTCAGCTTCTAATCTTTGGATTTTCCAAAGAATGTCTAAAATGGCACTCAATTCAGATGATACATCTCCTAAATATATGAAGAATTCTCCTCACCAGGCTGCTAAGGCTACTTGTGAAATTTATGTCTCTGAGTTGGATTGATCGTGGTGCTAAGATTGTACCTTCAATAGTCCTGTGAGTTTATTAAATATTGTAGGGTTCATTGAAATAAAGCTGAAGGACTTTATTATGGTATATGTTGAGTCTTACAAGATTTAAGGATCATAGCACAATTCTGATTAAAAATCTCAAATTTTTCTGCTTCAAAATAAAATTAAAGCATATTAATCCTAAAAATTAGATTGTCTGAGATCAAACTCTTCAGTACTCTTCCCAAGTAGTCATTTTGCATACAGAGCTTCTCAGATCCAAGGTGGAAGGTGAATTCAATACCATAGTGGACTTATCAAGTGGCCATGCACTCCCTCCTTTTTGTACAGCTTCTTCTCAACTGAACAGCACCCTCACTGCCCAAAGATGCACTAGAGTAGTGAGTGATAAATAGGAAAGAAACAAGCAGTTCTTCAACATTCCTCCACTGGGGTAAAAAGTATTCTCACTAACCCAACTATGAGTTACTCAACTGCAATAACAAAACAAAAGGTGAACCAGCATACACACAGAGTACTAACCAGGAGCTGCATTCCATGGTACTCCAGGGTTTCTACATACATTTTAATTCCTTTCTGAAAACATATGTAACTATTTTTAAAATCATAATCTAAGCCACATGGACACTTGAATGTATCAAATAGAAATTTTTAACACATGAAGACCTCTGATTGATGAACTAACTTCTGCTGCCTGGTTCATTCATTTTATTTAAGAGCTAAGCTTCCTTGAGGACTTATATACAGTTAATTTCACCATTTTTAACTGAACAATTGGATACATTTTGGCAAATGTATGCAGTCATGTTACCACCACGGCAATCATGATATAGAATGTTTCTACCACCTTCCAAAGTTCCCATGTGGTCATCTGCAGTGAACCCCTACTCCTGCCCTCTGGCCCTTACTAAGCACTCATTTGTTTTTTGTCACTACTGGTTTGTCTTTTCTGGAATTTCATATACATGGAATTATACAGAATGTAGTATCTTGTGTCTAACTTCTTCCACTTAGCAAAATGTTTCTGAGATTCATGCTTATTGTTGTGTGTATCAACACATTTATTTTAATGCTGAATAGTATTTCATTGTCTGGATATATCACTGGTAGCTTACCCATTCACCAGTTGGAACTATTATAAATAGAGCATCTATGAATATTTGAGTATGAGTCTTGGAGTGGGCATATGTTTTGATTTTCCTTGAGTCAGTACAATGCTTTTTCTAAAAATACAGTCCTATCCACGTCTACACTTGTAACAATTTTTGTACAAGAACTCCACAATAATACGGGTGCATCTGCTCTCATCAGTGTATAATATGCAATTTTGCAATAACAAGTGAATGCGTTAAGATGGAGCTTTATAGATTTCAGCTGCTTCTTACCTGACTTGTGCTTGTGTTAAGGAAGGGAGATATTTAGTTAATAGTGCTACTGATTCAACCTCAAAAATATTCACAATTATTTCTTCTTTTTAACAGCTTTATTGAGTGTAATCTCTCTGCAATAAACTCTATGTATTTAAAGTACAAAATTTGATAAGTTTTGACATATGCATACACTCATGAATCCAGCACCACAAGCAGGACAATGAACATAACCATCACTACCAAAATTGTGATTATGTCCCCGCGTCATCCTCCTCTGGTGCCTCCACACAGTGCCCAGGCAACCACTGATTTGCTTTTGGTCACTAGACAATAGCTTGCATTTTCTACAGTTTTACATAAAGTCATACGTATATACTCTTCTCTCTGAAATTTTTCACAGCATAATTATTTTAAAATTCATCCATGTCATTACACATATCAATATTTCGTTCCTTTTATTATTTTTTTAAATTTATTTCTCACTGAAGTAAAATCGATATATAACGTATTAGTTTCAGATATGCAACATAATGATTCAATATTTGTATACATTGTAAAATGATCACCACAATAAGTTTATATCACCTTATATAGTTAAATTTCTTTTCTTTCTTGTGATGAGAACTCTTAAGATCTACTCTTTTAGCAACTTGCAGATATGCAATATAGTATTATTAACTATAGTCACTATGCTGTACATTATATCCCTAGGACTTATTTATTTTAAAACTGAAAGTTTGTACCTTTTGACTCCCTTCACCCATTTCTCCCACTCTCCACATTTTCCTTTTAATTGCTGATATATGTTCATTGTATGTATATACCACAACTTGTTTATCCATTCACCTGTCAATGGACATTTGGTTGTTTTCAGTTTGGGGCTATCATAAATAAAGTTGCTATGAAGGTTTGTGTGCAAATATTTGAGTGAATGTATGTTTTAATTTGGTAAATATCTAGGAGTGGAATAACTCCATCACACAGGACTTTTATTTTTAACATTTTAAGAAAGTCATAAAATTGATTTTCACCATTTTCCATTCCCACCAACAGTAAATGGAAGCTCCAGTGGCTACACATCCCACTAACACTTGGTATGGTAAGGCTTTTATTAATTATGGCCATTCTGGTGAGTGTATAGTGTGATCTCAGTTTGAATTCCCTACCCCCCCAAAACATGATTTGATCATATTTTCATGGGTTAATATGCCATCCATATATCATCTATAGTAAGAATCTTTACCTACTTTTATGGCATTGACGTCTTCTTATTGATGAGTTGTAAGAATTCTTTCTGTATTCTAGAATCAAGTCTTGTTGGATATATTTTTACAACTATTTCCTTCTAGTCTGTCACTTTTATTTACATTTTCATCAATATTTTCTGAGGAGTAAAAGTTTTTAATTTTGATGATGTCCAGTGTGTTGAATTTTCCCTTTAAAAAATCTTCCTAAAACTCACAGCCACTAGTATTTTCTCTTATGTTTTCTTTCAGAGATTTTAAAGTTTCACTTCTTATGCTAACTTCAATTAATGTTTTAATATGTTGCAGCTAAAGGTCAAATGATCTTTGTTTTTGTTTGTTTGTTGTTTTGTTTGTACATGGCTATCCAATTGTTCCACTACCATTTGTTGAAAAGACTGCCCTTTTCCCCATTAAGTTGCCTTGGAAACTGTGGAAAATCAATTGACCATATATGTGTGGGTCTATTTCTGAATGGTCCAATCTATGCTAAGGATCTATTTGTCTCCATGTCATTATCATATGGTCTTGATTACTGTAGATTTATGATGGGTCTGTCCCCCAATTTTGAACTTTTTCAGAGTTGTTTTGGTTGTTCTAGGTAAAATTTCCACATAAAATTTAGAGTCTGCTTACCAATTTGTACAAAAAAAATACTATTAGAATTTTGAATAGGACTGCATTGAATCTATAAATTTGGGGAGAATTGGCATCTTAATAATTTTGGGTCATTAGATACATAAATTAAATATATTTCTCCATTTATTTGGTTCTCCCTTTATTTCTCTCAGGAATGTCTTACAGATTCATTGTACAGGTCTTCCACATTTTTGTCACGTTTATCCCTAATTATTTCATGTTTTTTTGTGATATTAGAAATGGTAGTTTTTTCTTTCAATTTCTCAAGGTTCTTTGCCAGTACAGAAGTATAATTGATTTTTGTTCATTGCTCTTGAATCTTGTATCTTTGCTAAACGACTTTCCTAGCACTGAGTAGAAAATGTTGAATGAAAATATTGAATAGTTCTGTAGCGCTGGAAAGTACTGAAATATCAGAGAACTGATGAGAATGGACATCCTTGCTTGGTTCCTGATCAGAAGGAAAACATTCAATTTTTATCAATAAGTATGATATTGGCCATGGTTTTTCATAGATGCTGTTTATCAGGTTCAGGAAATTCCTTTATTTACCAAGTTTTCTGAGAGTTTTTATCAGGAATATATGTTGGACTTTGTCAAAAGCTTTTTCTACATCTCTTGAGATGATCATTTTGTGGAGAGGGGGTTCTCTTCATATGGTCAATCACATTGACTGATTTTTTTTCCAACTTTACATTCCAGAGGTAAACCTAGCTGGTCATGAAGTATTATTCTTTTTATTGTATTATCCTTTTATGTTGTTGGATTCACTCTACCAAATACTTTTGCATAGATGCAAAAAAGTATTTTTGCATCCATGTTTATAATCTAATACTAATTCATATTAATCTGCAGTTTTCTTTGCTTAGAATGTCTTTGTCTGACTTTAGCATCAGTGTAATGCTGGCTTAGAATGAATTGGGAGCTTTTCCCTCTTTTTTAATGATTTAGAAAAGTTCATGTATAAATAGTATCATTTCTTCTTTAAAAGTTTGGTAGAATTCACATGCAAAGCTATGAAGGTCTGTAGTTTTCTTTGTGGGAAAGGTTTTTATCTACAAGTTCAATTTTTAAATAGATACAGGGTTATTCAAGACATATAATTCTTCTTGAGTGCACTTGGTAGTTTGTATGTTTCAAAAAAATTCTCAATTTCTTCTAAATCATTGAATTTATGCTCATAAAGTTTTTCATAAGATTATCTTATTATCCTTTTAATACATATAGGAATGGTAGTGGTATCACAACTCTTATTCCTGATATTTGCATCTCCTCTCTTTTCTTCCAGATGATCTTAGCTTATTAATTTTATTGGTCTTCTCAAAGAGCTAATTTTTAGTACCACTTATTTTCCTCTATTGCTTTTCTGCTTTCTGTTTCATTGATTTCTGCTCTAACATTTATAATTTCTTTAATTCTAGGCTGAATTATTTTTTCCTTTCAGTGTTTTGAAGGTATTGCTCCACTGCCTTCTGACTTGCATAGTTATTCTTTTCTTTGTTCCTTAGACAGCTTTTGAGATTTTCTCCTTATCACAGGTTTTAAGCAATGTGGTGATGCTATGCATTGGTATAATTTTCTTTGTCTTTCTTGATGTTGGGGGTCATTGAACTTGGTTCTATGGATTTATACTTTTTATCAAAATTGGGAAAATGTGGCCATTATTTCTTCAAATATTTTTGTGTCCTCTTATTCAGAGTCCAACTTCAGTTATATTCAGCTGCTTAAAATTGTCTGCAGTTCAGTAATGCTGTTTTTTTCTTTCTTGTTGGTGAGTTTTGGGGCAGGGACTTGGAGGAAAAGACTGTCTTTTTCCTCTCTGTGTTTCATCTTAGATAGTTTATATTGCTATGTCTTCAAGTTAACTAATCTTTTCTTCAGCAGATTCTAATGTGCTGTATATTCCACATAGTCTATTTTCCAGACATTTTACATTTCATGTCTGGGAATTCAATTTGAGTCTTTTTTTATATCTTTCATATTTCTACCTAGCAAGCTCAATCTTTATTTGCTCCTTGAATCTATGCAGTATAGTTATAATAACTGTTTTAATGTGCTTGTCTACTAATTCTATCATCTGTCTCATTTCTGAGTCAGTTTTGATTAATTGATTTTTCTCCTCATTATGGGTTGTATTTTCCTGCTTCTTTATACCTAGAAATTTTTAACTGGGTAACAGACATTGTGAATTTTACCTGCTTGGATGCTGTATATTTTTGCATTCCTTTAAATAAACATGAGTTTTGTGTAGAATGCAGTTGAATTGATGGGGAACTGATTCTTCAAGGCTTGATTTTAAGTTTCATTAAGGAGGACCATAATAGACATTACTCTAGAACAGGAGTTGGCAGATTATGGCCCTTAGGACAAATTCAGCCCACAGGATGTTTTGTATGACCCATGAGCTAAGAACAGTTTTTAATTTTTTAAAGGGTTGTGAAAGGAAGAAAAAAATATGGAGGAGGAAGAAGAAGAGCAGGAGGAAGAGGAGGAAGGAGAATCAACAGAAGCCATATGTCATATACAAAGTCTAAAATATTAACTATCTGGCTTTTTGTAGAAAAAGTTTGCCAGTCCCTAGTCTAGGGATAATCTTACCCTATTCTTGAGGCAATATGCTAATGAATTACAAGAATTGCAAGGTCTTCTATCCTGGCTGGTATGAACTATTCCTGGCTGTACAATATGTTCAGGTTGTTTTCTCTGCTCCTTTTGGCTTGTTCTTTCCCCGGCCTTGCATGGTTTTCTCACAGGCATATTCTGATAGCACTCAGCTGAAGGCTCAGGGAGGCCCACTGAATATCTCTGAAGCTATCTCTCAGTGCAGCTCTCTGTATTCTGTTTTATGAACTCTAGCCTTGTTGGCTTTCTCTGACTCTCAGCTATGTCAACTCAAAGACTGCTGGATGCCTTATGGATTCCCCCTTCCCAGAACTTGGAAGCTTGGAAATTCTCTCCAGACAGTAAACTGGGTTAATTGTAGTCTTATCATGGTTGTTTCCTGTCTCTCAGGGATCACTGTCCTACACTGCCTCACGTCCAATGTCTGAAAACCATTGTTTCATATATTTTGTCCAGTTACTCCTTTGCTGCTACAAATGATAGTCTCTATTGTTCTCTTTCAAATATCTGGTTCTCCTGGATGAAGAATATTCAGAGATTGCAAGGCAAGTGCTTAAAGTAAAATGAGTACTTACCATTTTATTATTTGTAACTACTTATTTGTGTGCCATTATTTTCTCAGTACTGTGCAATCAAAAAACAGAAAGTAATTTGTTGCTGATAAACTGTAGCTTTTGTCTATAATGTCCAACTTAAAATTTTCTGTTTGTCCTCCTAAAAAAAGATATCAGATTTATGGTTACCAGAGACAGGGGGTGGGGGAATGAAAGCAGTCAAAAGGTGCTACAAACTTCCAGTTATAAGAAAAATAAGTAGCAAGGGTGTCATGTACAACATGATAAATATAACTAGCACTGCTCTATGTTATATATGAAAATTGTTAAGAGAGTAAATCTTAAGAATTTTCACCACAAAAAAAATTCTATTTCTATAATTTTGTGTCTATATGAGATGATGGATGTTCCCTAATAATCAGTTCATGGTGTATCTATGTCAAATCATTATGCTGTACACCTTAAATGTATACAGTGCTATACGTCAATTATAACTCAATACAACTGGAAGAGTAAATAAATAAATAAATAAATAAATAAATAATAAATAAATAAAATTTGTCAATGTAGCCTCATCATTCTCACTGAATTCTTTTATAAGTAAACATCATTAAATTTGAACTCAAAAAAGAAATGTTTTCTAATAAAATAACTTTTATTTATTGATATTCTTTGAAATCTTTTTAAGTGAAAAGAAGGTCTGATGTTAAAAAAATGTTTGAAAACACTGAAAAGGCAGAACTACTCTTAGCTTTGTGGTGTCAATACCTAAAAAGATTTCCAAAGATACAAAGGAGCAAAGCCCAGACTAGACTTCAAGAGTCACCATATGAGTGAGAAACACTAAATTCCAACACCAAAGGGGAAAATTACTGTAGCTCATTATCTTCCAGGTACAAATATTCTTATTTCTAGAACTGTAGTTTGGACTGAGAAAGTTCTGGCTACCCACTATCTTAACATATTTAAATATATGAAATGCAGGGCATTATTTGTCAGTGTTTAGCAAATGTCTGAATAGTCTTGATCCTCAGCACGACATCATGCATTTGGCCTCCTATCCCAAACTTTTCACCATTTTTTTCAAGATAGGCTTAGACCACTAAGGACTTAATATTTGACAAAATTAAGATTTGTTCCATACTCTGTGTGGCCTCTCTGTCCACCAACAATGAAATGAACATCATGAAATTGCATCCAGAGATTGATTTACAGTGTCAATAAATTTGCTATCTCCAGGGAGCTCCTGACTACAAAATCATTATCTCATTAAATTAAATGGTGAGAGCTCAAAAGTCTTCCTAATTCAGTCCACAATCAACCTAGTGATGAAGACAGCAAAAGCAGTCCATTAACTATCTCACTGGGAAGAAAAAAATTCTAAGGTCCATGGCTGCCCTGAAGTTATTGTATGTACCATTGTGGGCTTATGATTTGTATTTTTTTACTATGGATAAGATGTTATTTCCAAAACATCCATCAAGATGTGAATAATTAAATTTTCATATGAAAAATTCACTTCTGCCTCGCACAGAAGAAGGGCATTTCCTCAGATATGGAAATTCTAAAAGCTGTCTTTTGAAATGTTAATTTAGTAATTTAAAATCTAAATCTTTAACTAAGTACCTGTACACCAATTTATATGCATTGTAGTCTCTAAGCATGAAATATATTTACAAAGAAGCTCTGTTTATGACTTATTTTACATCATAAAATCTTACAAAGACATAATATATTGTTCTGATAAAAATTATAAACAATTTTTATAAAGAAATCCATAAAAGACTAAGTAACCATTCACAAAGGAGAGACAAACTATAAAGCAAATTAATTCATTTAAAGAGAGGACTTAAAATTAAAATTCTTAAAAAAATTTAACACATGAAGTGAGTCTAATTCTTTGAGGAATTTTCATGTTAAAGCTTTTCTACTGCATTCTGGTGAAGCAAAGCAATGCAAAGCCAAGTAAGTTATAGTACTACTATAAGCATAATACCGATTTTTATTAGTATACCCCACAAAAGTTTTTTTAAATTTTTAATATATATCAGGATGATAAACAGCTCACTTATTGAAAGTTGCCAAACAACTTTCTCAGTGGTGTTTAGTTTTCAAAGTTCTCTAGAGATATCAAGCAAAAAAAACACTTTTTTTGAAAATTAAGCAAAACACATAGCTCAGAACCATTTATGATATGTCATTTTTGGCCCTTAAAAATAAAAAAGAGAGAGATAGAATGAATTTGACAGTTGTGTTAAAAGAATCTGGCAAAATAATCCTTCATAGGGGTTATCACCAATAGTTACCTGGAACATCTATATTTTCAGGAGAAATTTTCTGAAAAGCATACACCAATATGCTACATTCCTGTGGTCAAAAAGTTTCTAGCAACCAGTTTTGTATAAGAGGTTTCACATCTCTATGTTTGTTTATTCATTTGTGATTTGGAAGCATATAGGCCAGTTCCAAGTAGAATGGAGGATTTTTAAACGCTTTTGGAAGAATTTGCCTGGCAATAATTTTTAACATGTTGGAAAAGAGAAATTACTGATTCCAGCTATCTTCCCCAGGATCATTATAATAATAAATCATTCATGAAAAGTGCCTAAACTTGTGTGTGTCTAGCACAAAAGAGATGCTCAATAATCTCCTCCCCCTTTTCCCCCACCCCTACTGCTTCCCTACCACGTGCAGTGCAGTATTATGGTTTGCCTACTGGCCAGAGATGGAGTGGGATGAGGGGGAGGCCAAACAGCTGGTCTTCCATGTGAGCAGTTCTATTTTTATCTGCCTTACATATGGGCAACCAGTTAAGAGTTTGTTTGAATAAAGAGTGCTAATTGCACTACTGGGAGAAAAAGATGATCTCTATCCTTTGGAAGTGAGGTGATGAAGACATAGATTCGAGGGTGGTAACAAGAAGGAAAGGGTGAGTGTGAAAGACACCACACAAGAAGATTCAAAAGATTTGTTAACTGACTAATCATGAGAGGAAGAGAGAGAGTAAGGAGTCAAAGTAACTCTAAAATTTCCAGGCTAATTAAATTGGAAAATGCCTACTGAGAATAGGCTATAGAAAAAACTAGAGTCCTTTAAAAAGATGCAGGAGGGATTTCCCTGGTGATCCAGTGGTTAAGACTCCACGCTTCCACTGCAGGGGGCACAGGTTCAATCCCTGGTCGGGGAACTAAGATACCACATGCCATGCAGTGGGGACAAAAAATAAATAATTTAATTTAATTTAATTTAATTTAATTAATAAATAAACTGGGTACATCTTTTAAAAATAAAAATAAAAAGATGCAGGAAATTGACTTGAAAGTTAGGAAGACCAGAACTTGGCAGCACTAAGAATTAAAATATTAATAAATATTATAAAGTATACATTATATAATTTATAATTATATTTATTATTAATAATAATTTTGTTAATCATCTTAATATTATTTTTCCTACAAAGAAATAAAAAGGCCATGGGGAATGATCAATCACATGAAATGATGTAGACATTAAAAGACATGACTACAGAGAAACGTTCACTGGATTTGCCAATGAGGAGACCATCAGTGACTCAGAGAAGGTTGTAGGGATGGAAGCCAGTCTACAAGGAACTGACACTATGAGTGGGTGATGCAAACTGCAGGCTGTAATAGATTTTAAGAAGCATGGCAGAGAAAGGAAGACTGGGAAAGGAAAATATTAGGATAAGATGGCTACCTAAAGGGATTATGAGCTATGTCAAGTTTGCAGCATTTTAGAAGAGAGCTAATAGAAAAGAACCATCCATTTTATAAAGCAGAAAATTTGCCTCCAGTGTTTCCTTCATAAATAAGTCACAGTAGGAGACAATAGGCTCCCATATCCAAGAAGATGTGTACAGAAATCTTTGCTGATGTGACGTAGATCATATTGCAGTTACTTGTACCTTTTGGATATCTGATTCTGAGTCACTCACTGGCCAAGAAGGCAAGGGCAGGGATATTGCAAAGATACCTATCACCTTATTAAACAACGCAAATAATGTCACAGGTCAGCCACCTTTCAAGGTAATTTTTCAATTTAACATTTTAATTTAACATTTTAACATTTTTAACATCCTAACATCTTTCAATTTAACATTTTAACATCTTTTCCCAAAAAAATAGATGCTATATAAAGTTATCTGAAGACACAAAATATTTAGAATAGGGCATCCACCAGATAATTTATATTAAATCAAATGTCAGCACAAATTTTAATCACTAACGTAGCCAGATGACTGACAGCATATCTGATATTCAGCATTTATGAATTTACTTTCTGAAAGAATTCATACACTCGAATTCAGCAGAAGTGAAAATGAAATTAGAATAAAGAGTAATAATCCCCAAAGCGTGAAGTTTACCTACCGGCCCTCACCATTTCATAAATAGAGGGTGCTTGAAACCTGCCCTTCAGTTCATAATAATAGCCTGCCAAGAGCTTCTAAAGCAAGTGGGAAAATATGGGGGAGTGAATTTGTGATCTGAGGAGGAGATACTGTATATTTGGAAAATTCCATTTAAGTAACTCAGTTGTAGCAAATCCCCTTCCCAGATCCCCATTCTAGGAAACTGAAAAGCAGTAATTACTATGGGCTAGCTGAGAAAGTCAACTAAACACAGATTGACAGATAGGCCTACCAGAAGAAGCATCCCATGGACGTCATTATTCCAACAATAATGTCTTTATTTACATACTAAAGTGGGTATATTGTGTTCAGCAAAGCTTTTCAATAAGCAGAAACATGCTGCTAAAAGAATGGCCCGCCACTGCAAAGAACTGCTGATTTAAACTTACAAAAACCAGGGTGACAATTATTTCTGTAATCCCCACAGAAAACAGTGAAATCGCTTTCTTCATGAGCCTTGCAAATCACAACGATAGCAACTTAACACATGAGGTTCCATATGGGTGGACTGCTTCTCAGAATGAGGTCAGGAACTTGGGGATTCAAGCTCTTACATCAGAACTAGAGAAAAAGTGGACATGAAATAGTTTTGTATCAGGGTGAAATATCAGAAATTCTAAGAGCAAATCTCAAGTAACAATCATACATACCCCTGCATCTTGTTATACTGTTCATATGGGTGTTCTTAGAATAGTCTGGCCGGTTCTATACCCACACAATGATCAAAGAGACTCACTGATTAAGAATGATCATTGCAAGAGTGTGCATGTGTGTTTATGTGTGTAGGTGTTTTATTTGGGATTTTTTTTTTTTCTGATTCTGAACTGAAGAGAATTTTCAAAAGAAAATTATGTTGTTGCTATAAACAGCCGCTGAAGGAGGCTAACACTGGTTATGGAAAAGCACTATTTCCAACCGTTTGCTACCAATTTGTAACACATACACTGAATAAATCAAAAAGCACTGATGAACAACCTGAAGACAAAATTGTAGGAATGGATCCCTTGTAATTAAGCATGTGCCCTTGATGGGTCTTAGTTTTCTCATATGTCAAATGAACAGAAAGAACTAGATAGGTTCAAATCCTAGCTCTCCACTTAATTTCTAGAATCTTTAACTTCTCTATGCCTCAGTTTCCTCACCTGTAAAATGAAGGATGATAACAATGCATACCTCAAAAAAATGAATTAATACATGAAAGCAGCTAAAACAGTACTTGTCTGTAGTAACTGCTCAATAAACATTCTCTATGGTCATCAAGAGAAGACTTTAGGGCTTCCCTCGTGGTGCAGTGGTTAAGAATCCGCCTGACAATGCAGGGGACACGGGTTCGAGCCCTGGTCCGGGAAGATCCCACATGCCACGGAACAACTAAGCCAGTGCACCACAACTACTGAGCCTGCGCTCTAGAGCCCGCGAGCCACAACTACTGAGCTTGTGTGCTACAACTACTGAAGCCCGCGCGCCCAGAGCCCGTGCTCCGCAACAAGAGAAGCCACAGCAATGAGAAGCCCGCGCACCGCAACGAAGAGTAGCCCCCGCTCGCCGCAACTAGAGAAAGCCCGTGTGCAGCAACAAAGACCCAATGCAGCCAAAAGTAAATAAATAAATAAAATAAATTAAAAAAAAAAAAAAAAAGAGAAGACTTTAAAGTACCTCCCAGCTCCCTGACCTGTGATCATATGAAAACTGTACACATGTGCTCTGTTGGCTTTCCTTAAGAACTAAATATTAGAGCCAAAAAGGAAATAATTCTGATGAAATATTGCTTTAAAAGTATTTAGAAGTATTTTGTGCCATCATATTGGAAAGACCAAATAAATTAAGAGTGTTCATCAGCTATTGTTTAATCAGTACCTAAACTCTACATAGCTTTAAATAAAAAGTCTAACCTTCTTCTCCAACCCACATATTCATTTTCATCTTCTACCTAATAATCTTGACATATTTCATTTGATTTTATGAGTTTTATTAAATATCTCTTTAACATTAGTTAATTTTTTAATTGGCAAGAAAGGTTTTTAAAATCTATTATGGGTATTATGATATGGAACTATTAAGCTTGAGCATATATACTGACTTTCAGATATTTTTGAAGGCTGTCATAAAGTCTTAACTTTTAAAAATACTCTACTACTTTCATAAGCCTTCTTAAAAAAAAAAACCACTCATCAGAGCCATTTAGAAAGAAATATGACATTAAAAGGAGGGAAATTTTCCATGTGTTATACTGTGATTTAGTTGTGCTCTCCCATTAAGTCTAAATCTGTCTTCCAACCAGTGTGAAGTAGTCATGATTTATTTGAGCCTGATGGTAAAGGTCTATTAAAACAATAACTTGAACATAGTCATAGCTAACATGTCACTCATTAAAGAGATCAGGGCAGGGATTCCACAGAAGGCCGTGGGTCTATCCATGTCAAGGAAATGAGCAACCAAAGGGACTAAAGATGTCAACCCCTCATGTACAGAGAACCCCACCCTCAGAGGGTCTCAAGGAGCCAGGAAACAGCCTGTTGGAAGTGGGGGTCTCAAAGCCTGTGCCTGGTGTAATCATGAGCCATCATCACAGACCAGCTCTGCATTGAACAAAGGAAATGTTTGCAGTTGGATAAGGGAAACAAAAAAACGATGTTTAATTCTTTAAAATAACATATAGCAGCATTGCTTTACAATACACCTTGCTGATGAATGGATTTAGACATTCTGAGGATCAAATTCACGTCCCCCGTGGATTTTCACTATGACTACCTTTACCGAACTCTCTCACAGCCCTTTGAAATAGTTAAGGCTTTTTAGGTACTTGAATCCAGCAATGACTTTCATCAGTCATTTCACTTTTTCTACTGCCATACATCTATTTTATCACCAAACTTCTCAAAGGCAAGTTCTATCCTTACTATCTACTTCTTGCTCTATCCTTACTATCCACTTCTTCTCAGTACAAGGACATTACTCAATTCGTTGCCTCAACACTCCACTGAAACTGCTCTAGTTAAAATAACCAGTCACACAAAAAAACAATAATCCTAATATATGAATTCTTCACTCCTATTCCCTGGGGGTAATCACATTTATCAGTTCTGCTCTCAGAAATAAGTCCATTAAATTTTATGAAAATAGCTTATAACAGCAATAGATGTCATTCTGCTCTCCATGAGAAACTAATAAAATGGATGATACTCAAAACATTCTCTGATGCTGCCACAAGAGTTAGAGCTTTTGGTGGAAATCTTTGCACAGATGATTTCTTTGTCCAGGAAAAACTTTGTCTTGCTCAATGAAAAGTTTGAGTCCAGAATCAGGATTGTAGGAGAGGCGGAGCATGATCTTCTGGCTCTCTTTCCAGCCAGCCTATGTAAAATCTCATCAAGCTAAATCCAGGTTACCTGCCTTTTTGGATGAGTTTCTGCAGAAAGTTACATATTTTTGATTCTGTGGTATGAACCTGAAAAGCATTCTTCTTTGAATAAAATAGCAAATTAACGTATAGAGAAGGAGGACTGGCTTACTTTCTCTTATGTGGAGTGGTATTTTGCTTTTGTTAAGATCCATTACCAACAACAAGGTCCTACTGTATGGCACAGGGAACTATATTCAATATCTTATGATAAACCATAATGGAAAAAAATATGAAAAAGAATGTATATATATGTATAACTGAGTCACTTTGCCGTACAGCAGTAAATTAACACAACATTGTAACTCTCCTATACTTCAATAAGAAAAAAATTTTAAAAAAAGATCCATTACCAACTTCATCCAACACAGAGTAGGCCAAGCTGGGCTCCAGGTGGGGATCCTGAACATTGCCAATGGGCAAGTCTTGGAGCGAAAGGCAGAGCAGAACCCTTCCCATCCGGAAAGAGGAAACACATCAGAGCCTTCCTGGAGGTGAACCGAAAGTCAAAGAGAGTTAGTACATTTGTGACTCTGTTCAGTTAAGAACAGAATAAGCCAAAGAGTAAGAACAAGGAATAATAAAAAGAACAAGCACCCACTACAGAATACTTCAGGAACAAAACATGGGAAGCTTAAGATCAGAGCCAGAAGCAAACTTGTCAGAATCAATAGAAAACAAATGTCAGGAGGGGAGCTGGGGAACTCCAACCCAGGATTCAACAGCTGGGATTCAAGAGTCAGAATCAGACAGTGAGAAAACCCCATCTTTTTTTTAGGTAGGCATACTAGAAGAACCAAGTCTGGCCTCAGAAACCTTGTGAAGATCTTGTCTTATATTCACTGCATTATGCAATCTCTGAGCACCTCTGCTTGGCAACTGTCCCCACAAGATGGCAGTTCCCAGCCATCTGCATTTGTGTGGATTACCATAAGGACCCATTTCTTTGCCTCCTCAGGGTACGTCAAGGGTATTTTTTTCCCAGCAAACAGTACATGAATCCTGAATCACCATCACCAAAGCAATCTTAGTTTTCTTTTCTCCTGCCAACATCTGTGTTAGCCTGTTGACCAATACAAAAAATAGTAGCCTTGTCTTCACACATTACCATTTAGCACCATTTTGAAAGACCCAGTTGCAGTCTCCCTTTGGAAGGCCTAACATGCAGCCTTCTGGAGAGAGAAGAAAAAGAAAAGAAGGGTTACAGGGGGACCACCAGCATGCCAGAGGGGGAGAAAAGAAGGAAGTCATTTATTTGACTCATTTTCCTGGCAGGATTAATTTATGATTCTTGGAACCTTTTGGCAGGAAAGTGGGAGGAAGGATTTCAAGAATTCATAGAATCATTAAAAAGAAGAAGCAGGAGGAGGGGGAGGCACAGTATATCTTGTCCAGTTCTATCATTTCACAGATTTGGAAAATGAAGAAAAGAGGAGGAGTAACAGGATAATATTTACTTCCATCCCAGTATTTGCCGATTACTTTATATTTGTCATTTCATTTATCCTTTTAAAAAGTGTGAAGTAATGATATCTCCATTTTACAAAGATGAAAACTAAGGATCAGCAAGGTTAATTACATTTTCTAATTGCACACAGCTAGTAAATGAAAAAGCCAAGATTTTATTCATATTTTTTCTGGATCCAGAGCCTCTTTCCACAAAGAGGTACTGAAAGGTTAAAAGATTGTCCCAGGCGATGTAACCAGTTAAGAGAGGGCAGCTAGGTCTCCTGACTCCCAGACTTGTAGTCTCTGTAACACTGCAATTTCAATTTTTTTAACAGAAGACAGATGACACTGTGAATTAAATTATCCCATTCATTCAGCATGGTAAGCGTCTGTTGTGATTGCCTGCCCAATACTAGTCTTCCCCACCTTCCCTCTAGCCTCTGCTTCACATCTGCCCCAAATTCACCATTTTTACTGGACTGACCATTGACACTTACTTCTCAATTTCCCTTCTCATTTCCTCCCCTCAAAAAATACCTGTCCTTTCTCTTATGCCCTGAGGACTCCAGTATCTTCTAAGGAACTGATAATGGCTTAATGCCTTAGTGTATTATAACCACCCACACATTAATTACATGTTAATATCCAGCTACAATGCAGTAGCTCCAGGGATTCCAGTGTAGGGAATTTCAAGGAAGGAAATTTTAGAGGCTTGGGGCTTTTCATCAGCAATTTTAGAGTTAGGCCAGTACCAGCTACCCCCTAAAGCACACCTACAATGTGTTCAGTACTGCGCTAGGGTTTGGGAGAGATGAAAAGTGAAAATGAAAGATTTCAGACACTGTTCCTCACATTAAGTGGCTTCCATAATAATGTTCATGAGGTCAGACAAACTGGCTACTAGATCCTCATTCCTTGATGACCTCCTGGAAGCACCTCAGACTCAACACGTCTTCCTTTCCCTAGGAAAACCGGCCTCTCCTTCAGCATACACGAACACCAACATACTTATTTCGGTTAATGAGCATATTCCTCCCTACAGCCTAAATACAACACCTCTGTCCTTTATTCAACCAATCAGTTGCCTGGTGCTGTCACTCCTAGCTCAGCCATGCCAATGAACCAGCCCTGTCTTTCTTTTCTCCATGCTGCTATTATGTTCAAGCTTTGGCCATCTCTCCACTTGACTGTTGCAATGACCTCTTTGTCTACAGTCTCTTCCCACTCTAAGCCATCCTATGTACACATTGGTTTATTTAATATTCCTTAAGTACATCTCTGTCCCTGTCACTCCTCTGTTGAAAACATCAATGGTTCTCCATTCCCAGCAGAAGTCTAAATTCCTTGGCCTGGTGCTCAAAGCCCTTCATAATGTGGCCCAGTCCCACTTTTCCAGTCCTACCTCCCATTAAACATCCTTTGATAAACTTTGTTGGACTGTATTCATTGAGCCAGTTACTATTTCTTGGAAGACTCCTGCTCTCATGCCTCTGTCTATCACTTACCATGGCAAGTCTTTCATTCCTCTTCTCTGCCTCCCAAAGTGTATCCATTCCTAAGGGCTTACTACCCCTCCACCATGAACCAGTCAGAAACCACCGATCTGTCTCTCTAAATACTCATAGGACTTTATCTGATTACCTGAAAAGATACTGATCAGCCTCTACCTTGTGTCAGAGTTATTAGCATGCATGTCTCCCTCTTCTGCTGGCCTGTAAACTCCTTGAAACGCAAGATTAACATTTATGCAGATCTAGTCAAAGTGCTTTGTGTGGATCACTTTCCATCTGAGAAAGTCAGAGACAAAAATAAAGAAAGGGTAACATTTGAATTGAGCCTTAAAGAATGAGGAAAATTTGAACGTATGAAGCCAGAAAAGTTCTGTTCATGAGAATGGGGGGGATCTTGGAATAAGGCTAACTTATAAATGGTATTTATGAAGAAAAGAGGGTTTTCCAGTTTGGTTAGAGTTCAGAGTGTCTGATAAAGTGCTATCAGAATATCTTTTCTTTAGGTACAAATTTTTAACTTGCATAGCTCTTAAGCACAAAACTTGGGCAAGCACCTCAGAGGAATCACACTTTGACTAGTGATCTGTAGACTATGTTATGCTTCTTATGCTTTTCAAGGTTGGCCAGGGGAAGGAAAGGAAGGGAATAAAATTGGCCAGCAACTTCTGGCGATGTTACCTAGTGGCCTGGCAGCCAAAGAATCACTGCAGCCTCCTAGAGGAAACACTGAGCAGAGAATAATAAACTCATCTATGAGAAGATGCAAAAAGATCTAAGCTGGCCTTAATCTGTACCTAAAAATGATTCGATTATTAAGCCTATACAGCAGAATATGAGTTTAATTTTTATATTGCTACATATTTCCTGTAAGTTGTCTTTGGTTACATTATGAATACAAAGATTTTTATAAAGTATTTTTAAACATCTACCATGCTTTAAAATCATGTATGCTGCCTCACTGCATTTGTGTTCCCTCTATTATGTCAAAGAAAATGAAAAAAGAAGAAAAATCTTCTAATCGCATGGAAAATTCCATTGAGGAAATTTGATCATATCTTCATTCAACAAATATTTATTGCATGCTTCCTTTCTGCCACACACTTTTTCTAGGCACTCGAAATGCAGCAATGAACAAAACAAACAAAAAATTCTTACTCTCATGGGGCTTACATTCTAGTGTAGGGAGACAAGCGATAAACAAAATTAATAAGGTATGTAGTTATTAGAAGGTGGTAAGTGCTATGGTGAAAAATAAAATGGGAAATGGGGAGTGGGGCTGGAGACAAGCAGAGTGGGAATGGAGGGAATACCAATTCCAAATAGGATGATCAGGGACATCCTCAGAGAGAAAGCAACATAAGAATAAAAGAGATTTATGGGGCTTCCCTGGTGGCGCAGTGGTTAAGAATCCACCTGCCAATGCAGGGGACACGGGTTCAAGCCCTGGTCCGGGAAGATCCCAAATGCCGTGGAGCAACTAAGCCCACGAGCCACAACTACTGAGCCCGTGTGCTACAACTACTGAAGCCTGCGCACCTAGAGCCTATGCTCTTCAACAAGAGAAGACACTGCAATGAGAAGTTCACGCACTGCAACAAAGAGTAGTCCTCGCTTGCCGCAACTAGAGAAAGTCCATGTGCAGCAACGAAGACCCAACGCAGCCAAAAATAAAAAATAAATAAAATAAATAAATTTATTTTTTAAAAAAGAGTAAAAAAGATTTAAAGGGTGTGGAGAGAAGGGAACCTTCCTACACTGTTGGTGGGAATGTAAATTGGTGCAGCCACTATGGAAAACAGTATAGAGTTTCCTTAAAAAACTAAAAATAGAGCTACCATATGATCCTGCAATCCCACTCCTGGGCATACATACAGAGAAAAACATGGTCCAAAAGGATACATGCACCCCAATGTTCATTGCAGCACTGTTTATAATAGCCAAGACATGGGATCAACCTAAATGTCCATCAACAGAGGAATGGATAAAGAAGATGTGGTACATATATACAATGGACTATTACGCAGCCATTAAAAAGAATGAAATAATGCCATTTGCAGCAACATAGATGGACTTAGTATGGTAATCTCTAAGTGGAGTAAGTCAGACAGAGAAAGACAAATATCATATGATATCGCTTATATGTGGAATCTAAAAAAGATACAAATTAACTTATTTACAAAACAGAAATAGACTCACAGACATAGAAAACAAACTTATGGTTACCAAAGTGGAAGGGCGGGGCAGAGAGGGATAAATTAGGAGTTTGGGATTAACAGACACACACTACTATATATAAAATAGATAATCAACAAGGATCTACTGTATAGCACAGGGAACCATATTCAATATCTTGTCATAACCTATAATGGAAAAGAATCTGAAAAAGAATACATATATATATATATATATATATATGTATGTATACACACACACACACATATCTGAATCACTTTGCTGTACACCTGAAACATTGTAAATCAACTACACTTCAATTTAAAAAAAGAAAAAAAAAAATCCTGAGATGGGAACAGGTAATAGAGGAAGGGCAGAGAGGTCACTGTGACTGCTGCTGCAGGGGGATTTGAGGCAGCGGGAGGGATGGCACAGTGCAGCAAGTCACCACAGAGAGGGGAATAAGTGGTTTAGGCTGGTGGGATTGGAGGTGGAGAAACCAAGGTATAACGATATGGAGTGACTCTTTCGGGAAAATAATAGCCAAGGAGAGGAGCTGGCCTCAGGAAGGAAGAAAGAGGGCATCACACAAAATGAGACTCCAGCCTTCCTCCTGGAAGGGTCACTGCAACGGGGGAGAAGTCAACAACCACAGGAGGTGGTGGCCCAGCACTGCAAAGGCTGGAGGCTTTGATTTCCATGTCTGGAGAGGCCTTCCCACCCTCCCACACGGGTTTCTCCCTACTGCCTGTGAGCCCTGTGGAAATGACAGAAACCCAAACAAAACAGGGTTCTGCGAGTGTTAGCGTTAACATGTAATCTGCACGCTTCATCTCTGGCATGGCTGGTGCTGTTTGCTCTGATAGTTTAATATTTCCCAACAATTTTTGCAAAGGGACAGAATGACAATTTGGGTTGGAACTTTGTCTGTTTCATATAGTAGATATTCCTAGAAAGGCTGAGGGGAGAAGGGGTATTCCAATAAAAAGCAGTATACCTAATCTAGGAAACTAAGGGACCCTGGGGGAGAGCTGTACCTGACCCAAGTAAAATATTGATATATTAAAACAGTCTAAACAAAACCTTGATTTGACAAATGCCTTTACAAAGTTGTAAAGAGAACAGTATTCCTCCGTATATTCTGATAAACAATTGATCATAAACGTCATATTTTAATCCCACTATAGGCATTGAACTCGTATTAAATAACTTTAAGATAGAGAACAAACACCAAATTATTAAATTCCATTAGCAAGTGTTAAAGATAAGCTGCTAAAGCCCATTAAAATATATATGCTTGAATGCCCCTTCATTTCAAAAAGTTGGAAAAACAAAAACATGAAAAACTTTGCCTCACTAAAAATATCCATGACAAATTGCAAATACATATGGGGAAGTTGTCAATAATAGCCAGACAAACGCTTTCAAAATACCTGAAACCAATATAACAATAATTATTATTCCCTTGAAAGCCCTGAGCTTAGCATGACTCCTATATTTGTGTGAGCTTTAGGTGATCACATTTGATTCTGTCTTATTTCACAGTAAAGCAATGTCATGTGTAATGATGTTATCAACCTCAGAAAAAACTTGTAACTGTTGTAACAGGATATCTTAATCTTGCTAAATTAGTGGTTTGTCACTAATTTGCTGCAGCACTAATTTTATCAAAGTAACCCACCTGCCTTTACTGGGATTAAAATCCAGGCCTTTTCTTCAACAACACTGCCACCTTCTGTTTAATGTGGGTTTACTTTTATTTCTATGCCTTCAAGAGTCGGGAAACTGGATTTGTATATTTTTTTGTTTGTTTTATTTTTTTTAATTGAAGTATAGTTGATTTACAATATTATGTTAGTTTCAGGTGTACAGCAAAGTGATTCTGTGACTGGTTAGACATTGTTTATGGTCTCTTCCCACTTTAGGAATACATGAATACTCTATAGATGAGGAAACAGGCCCAAAGATGTTCCTTACTCAATGTCCCACAGCCATTTTGCCCCAGTTAGAACTCACAGGGCAATGATTCTCTCTGATTCTCTTGCCAGCAGCATATCTATTAAATTGAACAGAGTGGAAATGTTTTATCAAGAGTTTAATAATAGTTTTCTCCAAGAATGGAATTTGCTTTTTTTGTTACACAAAAATTCTGTACCATAAGAAACATTACACTTTCAATTTTTTTTTTTTTAAAGATTTTTTTGATGTACCGTAGGAAACAAATTTTGTACCATAAGAAACATTATACTTTCAATTTTATTTTTTTATTTTTGTTTAAAGATTTTTTTGATGTGGGCCATTTTTAAAGTCTTTATTGAATTTGTTACAATATTGCTTCTGTTTTATGTTTTGGTTTTTTGGCCGCGAGGCATGTGGGATCCTAGCTCCCCGACCAGGGATCGAACCCGCACCCCCTGCATTGGAAGGTGAAATCTTAACCACTGGACCACCAGGGAAGTCCCCAACTTTCAATTTTTAAAAGATTTATATTTGTTCAGTGTGTAGCCTTAAATGATAAAATTATTTTAGGCCAGAAAAGAAGGTGAAAATTAAAAATTTTTCTTTTTTATTTCATTTGTCAAATGGGGCACAATACCAGTGCTAATCAGAAAGTTTCAGAAAAACAAGAGACAAGAAATATATCATATATATTGAGGAGTAATTAATCAAGAATCGTGTTGTTCTACCAAATGTAAGATAGATAGCTAGTGGGAAGCAGCCTCACAGCACAGGGAGATCAGCTCGGTGCTTTGTGACAACGTAGAGGGGTGAGATACGGAGGATGGGAGGGAGATGCAAGAGGGAGGGGATATGGGGATATATGTATATGTACATATGATTCACTTTGTTGTATAGCAGAAACTAATACAACACTGTAAAGCAACTATGCTCCAATAAAGATGTGAAAAAAAAATCATGTCATTAAACTTTGTAAGTTTAGTGAACCTGTAGATATATTTTAGAGTAAGCCATTTCAAATTTAACAAACTCTCAATTAGCAGTTTTTTTTTTAAGTTTTACACCAATGTAAATGTCTCATTTAGCTAGGTTGGATGTAAAACAGATAAGAATTTCTGGTATAAACCCACTTACTCATTCTAACATATTACATATTTGTTAATATTTTAAGGATTTTTGTGTCTATGTTGTTGAAGAATACTGATCTGTACTTTCTTTTTCTTGCAATATGTTAATGTTAGCCTCATAAAATGAGTTTAGCCTCCTCCTCCTCCACTTGCTGGATAAGTTTTTATAAGGTTGGGAAAATTTTATTCTTGTATGTTTTACAGAATTCACCAGTAAATCTATCTTTTAGATGGATTTACTATCTATCTAAAAG
This sequence comes from Balaenoptera ricei, assembly GCF_028023285.1. Classification (NCBI taxonomy): domain Eukaryota; kingdom Metazoa; phylum Chordata; class Mammalia; order Artiodactyla; family Balaenopteridae; genus Balaenoptera; species Balaenoptera ricei. Next base: position 33,293,203 of record NC_082643.1, read on the forward strand.
GGGCCTAAAGTTTCCTTTGAAGCAAGGTTTCCACTTATGAATTCAAGTTAATAGATATAGATATTGGTCTATTCTGATTTTATGTTTCTTTTTTACTTCATTTTGGTAATTGGTGTCTTTCAAGGATATGTCCATTTCATCACATTTACTGGCATAAAGTTGTTCATAAATATCCTCTGTTATCTTCTCAAAGACTATAGGATCTGTAGTGATATCCCCTCTTCCACTCTTAATATTGGTGATTTATTCTGCTTTTTCATGATTAGTCTGGTCAGAAGTTTACCAATTGTATTAGTTTTTTCAGTGATCCAGTCTTTGATTTTTATTGATTTTTATCTAATATTGTCTGATTTTTATCTCACTGATTTCTTCTCTTTATTATTTTCTTCCTTCTATTTACTTTGGGTTGTTCATTTTTCTAGCTTCTAATGCTGGAAGCAGAGATCACTGAATTTAAACCACTCATTTTCTAATATAAGCATTTAAAAATATAGATCTGTCTCCAAGCCCTGTTTTAGCTGCATTTCACAAATTTTGATATATTATATGTTCTTTAACATTCAGTGCTATTTTCTAATATCCCTTGTTCTTTCTTCTTGGACCCATGTCTTTTTAGAGTATATTTTTTCTTTTACAAGTAGTTGAGAATTGTCTTATAGTCAGTCAAGCAAATGGTCTATCTTAGAGAATGTCCTGTGTGCACTTGAAAAGAATGTATATTCTGCTATTGTTTAGATGTGTATTCTATTAATGACACTTAGATCAAGTTGGTTTATTTTTTATATCTACCAACCCAAGATACAAGGAATACATTTACTTTTTAAATTTTGCTTCAATAATTTTTAGATCATTGGACTCACCCTAGAAGGTAACAAAATCAGAGCTGAATATCATTGTTTAGGGCAATAAATCAGTTTGAAAGCTAGACACGATATGATTTCCTATGGTCCCTCATTGTTCTGAAATTTTATGATTAAGCACTAGAAAATGTAGAACTCTTTATTGAATGGTCATTGGAAATTTGTTCTAAAGTACAACATTACTAAAAAATGAGGTTAGGGGGACCTTCAAGATGGCAGAAGTGTAAGACATGGAGATTACCTTCCTCCCCACAGATACATCAAAAATACATCTACATGTGGAACAACTCCTACAGAACACCAACTGAACGCTGGTAGAAGACCTCAGACTTCCCAAAAGGCAAGAAACTCCCCACGTACCTGGGTAGGGCAAAAGAAAAGAGAAAAAAAAAGAGACAAAAGATAGGGATGGGACCTGCACCTCTGGGAGGGAGCTGTGAAGGAGAAAAAGTTTCCACGCACTAGGAAGACCCTTTACTGGTGGAGACGGGGTTGTGGGGGGGGGCGGGAACTTCAGAGCCACAGAGGAGAGCACAGCAACAGGGGTGCAGAGAGCAAAAGGGAGAGATTCCCGCACAGAGGATCAGTGCTGACCAGCACTCACCAGCCCGAGAGGCTTGTCTGCTCACCTGCAGGGGCAGGTGGGGGTTGGGAGCTGAGGGTCTGGCTTCCGAGGTCAGATCCCAGGGAGAGGACTGGGGTTGGCTGCGTAAACACAGCCTGAAGGGGGCTAGTGTGCCACAGCTAGCCGGGAGGGAGTCCAGGAAAAAGTCTGGAACTGCCTAAGAAGCAAGAGACCATTGTTTCGGGGTACGCGAGGAGAGAGGATTCCTTCCCTGGCAGAGCACCACCTAAACGAGCTCCAGAGATGGGTGCAAGCTGCGGCTATCACCTCGGACCCCAGAGACAGGCATAAAACGGTAACTCTGTTGCTGCAGCCACCAAGCAAGCACAGGTCATTATCCACACCCTGCTGGGAGCCTGGGCAACATGCCACTGCCAGGGTCCTGTGATCCAGGGACAAGTTCCCCAGGATAACACGTGGCGCACCTCAGGCTGTTGCAATGTCACGCCAGCCTCAGCCACTGCAGGCTAGCACTGCATTCCAATTATGACTACCTTACCCCTCCCTCTCCCTGCCTGAGACAGAGCCCCCTAATCAGCTGCTACTTTAACCCCGTCCTGTCTGACCGAAGAACAGAGGCCCTCAGGCGACCTACACACAGAGGTGGGACAAAAACAAAGCTGAACCCCAGGAGCTGTGCGAACAAAGAAGAGAAAGGGAAATTTCTCCATGCAGCCTCAGGAGGAGCGTATTAAGTGCCCACAATCAACTTGATATACCCTGCATCTGTGGAATACCTGAATAGACAATGAATGATCCCAAATTGAGGCAGTGGACTTAGGGAGCAACCATAGACTTGGGGTCTGCTGTCTGCAACTGACATGTTTCTAATTTTTATGGTTATCTTAGTATAGTTTTTAGCACTTGTGATCATTGGTAGATTTGCTTATTGCTTTGGTTGCTCTCTTTTTTTATTATTATTTTTTTTAAATAATATTTTTAAATTATTTATTTTCATTCTTTTTTTCTCCCTTTTCTTCTGAGCCGTGGGGCTGACAGGGTCTTGGAGCTCCGGCCTGGTGTGAGGCCTGAGCCTCTGAGGTGGGAGAGACGAGTTCAGGACATTGGACCACCAGAGACCTCCTGGCCCTAGGTGATATGAATAGGTGAGAGCTCTCCCAGAGCTCTCCATCTCAGTGCTAAGACCCAGCTCCACCCAACAGCCAGCAAGCTCAAGTGCTGGACGCCCCACACCAATCAACTAGCAAGACAGGAACACATCACCACCCATTAGCAGAGAGGCTGTGTAAAATCATACTAAGTTCACGGACACCTCAAAACACACCACCAGACATGGCCCTGCCCACCAGAAAGACAAGATCCAGCCCCACTGACCAGAACACAGGCACCAGTCCCCTCCACCAGGAAGCCTACACAAGTCACTGAACCAAACTCACCCACTGGGGGAGGACACCAAAAAGAAATGGAAATTATGAACCTGCAGCCTATGAAAAGGAGACCCCAAACACAGTAAGTAAAACAAAATGAGAAGACAGAGAAATATGCATTAGATGAAGGAGCAAGGTAAAAACCCACCAGACCAAACAAATGAAGAGGAAATAGGCAGTCTACTTGAAATTGAATTCAGAGTAATGATAGTAAAGATGATCGAAAATCTTGGAAATAGAATGGAGAAAATACAAGAAAAGTTTAACAAGGACCTACAAGAACTAAGGAGCAAACAAACAATGATGAACAACAAAATAAATGAAATTAAAAATCCTCTAGAAGGAATCAATAGCAGAATAACTGAGACAGAAGAACGGATAAGTGACCCGGAAGATAAAATAGTGGAAATAACTACTGCAGAGCAGAATAAAGAAAAAAGAATGAAAAGAATTGAGGACAGTCTGAGAGACCTCTGGGACAACATTAAATGCACCAACATTTGAATTATAGGGGTCCCAGAAGAAGAAGAGAAAAAGAAAGGGACTGAGAAAATATTTGAAGAGATTATAGTTGAAAACTTCCCTAACATGGGAAAGGAAATAGTTAATCAAGTCCAGGAAGCATAGAGAGTCCCATACAAGATAAATCCAAGGAGAAACATGCCAAGACACATATTAATCAAACTATCAAAAATTAAACACAAAGAAAAAATATTAAAAGCAGAAAGGGAAAAGTAACAAATAACATACAACGGAATCCCCATAAGGTTAACAGCTGACCTTTCATCAGAAACTCTGCAAGCCAGAAGGGAGTGGCAGGACATATTCAAAGTGATGAAAGGGAAAAGCCTACAACCAAGATTACTTTACCAAGCAAGGATCTCACTCAGATTTCAGGGAGAAATTAAAACCTTTACAAACAAGCAAAAGTTAAGAGAATTCAACACTACAAAACCAGCTTTACAAGAAATACTAAAAGAACTTCTGTAGGCAGGAAACACAGGAGAAGGAAAAGGCCTACAAAAACAAACCCAAAACAATTAAGAAAATGGTAACAGGAACATACATATCGATAATTACCTTAAATGTAAATGGATTAAATGCTCCAACCAAAGACATAGACTGGTTGAATGGATACACAAACAACACCGGTATATATGCTGTCTACAAGAGACCCACTTCAGACCTAGGGACACATACAGACTGAAAGTGAGGGGATGGAAAAAGATATGCCATGTAAATGGAAATCAGCAGAAAGCTGGAGTAGCAATTCTCATATCAGACAAAATAGACTTTAAAATAAAGACTATTACAAGAGACAAACAAGGACACTACATAATGATCAGGGGATCAATCCAAGAAGAAGATACAACAACTGTAAATATTTACGCACCTAACATAGGAGCACCTCAATACATAAGGCAAATGCTACAGCCATAAAGGGGGAAATTGACAGTAACACAATCATAGTAGGGGACTTTAATACCCCACTTTCACCAATGGACAGATCATCCAAAATGAAAATAAATAAGGAAACACAAGCTTTAAATGACACATTAAACAAGATGGATTTAATTGATATTTATAGGCCATTCCATCCAAAAACAAAAGAATACAGTTTCTTCTCAAGTGCTCATGGAAGATTCTCCAGGATAGATCATATCTTGGATCACAAATCAAGCCTTGGTAAATTTAAGAAAATTGAAATCATATCAAGTATCTCTTCTGACCACAACGCTGAGACTAGATATCAATTACAGGAAAAAAACTGTAAAAAATACAAACACATGGAGGCTAAACAATATGCTACTAAGTAACCAAGGGATCACTGAAGACATCAAAGAGGAAATCAAAAAATACCTAGAAACAAACGACAATGAAAACACGACGACCCAAAACCTACGGGATGCAACAAAAGCAGTTATAAGAGGGAAGTTTATAGCAATACAATCCTACCTCAAGAAACAAGAAAAATCTCAAATAAACAACCTAACCTTACACCTAAAGCAATTAGAGAAAGAAGAACAAAATAACCCCAAATGTAGCAGAAGGAAAGAAATCATAAAGATCAGATCAGAAATAAATGAAAAAGAAATGAAGAAATCAATAGCAAAGATCAATAAAACTAAAAGCTGGTTCTTTGAGAAGATAAACAAAAGTGATAAGCCATTAGCCAGACTCATCAAGAAAAAAAGGGAGAAGACTCAAATCAACAGAATTAGAAATGAAAAAGGAGAAGTAACAACTGACACTGCAGAAATACAAAGGATCGCGAGAGATTAGTACAATCAACTATATGCCAATAAAATGGACAACCTGGAAGAAATGCACAAATTCTTGGAAAACCACAACCTTCTGAGACTGAACCAGGAAGAAATAGAAAATATAAACAGATCAATCATAAGCACTGAAATTGAAACTGTCATTAAACATCATCCAACAAAAGCCCAGGACCAGATGGCTTCACAGGCGAATTCTATCAAACATTTAGAGAAGAGCTAACATCTATCCTTCTCAAACTCTTCCAAAATATAGCAGAGGGAGGAACACTCCCCAACTCATTCTACGAGGCGGCCATCACCCTGACACCAAAACCAGACAATGATGTCCCAAAAAAAGAAAACTACAGGCCAATATCACTGATGAACATAGATGCAAAAATCCTCAACAAAATACTAGCAAACAGAATCCAACAGCACATTAAAAGGATCATACACCCTGATCAAGTGGGGTTTATCCCAGGAATGCAAGGATTCTTCAATATACACAAATTAATCAATGTGATACACCATATTAACAAATGGAAGGATAAAAACCATATGATAATCTCAATAGATGCAAAAAAAGCTTTTGACAAAATTCAACACTCCTCTATGATAAAATCTCTCCAGAAAGTAGGCATAGAGGAACCTACCTAAACGTAATAAAGGCCATATATGACAAACCCATAGCCAACATCATTCTCAGTGGTGAAAAACTGAAACCATTTCCTCTAAGATCAGGAACAAGACAAGGTGCCCACTCTCACTGCTATTATTCAACATAGTTTTGGAAGATTTAGCCACAGCCATCAAAGAAGAAAAAGAAATAAAAGGAATCCAAATTGGAAAAGAAGGAGTAAAATTATCACTGTTTGCAGATAACATGGTACTATACATAGAGAATCCTAAAGATGCTACCAGGAAACTACTAGAGCTAATCAATGAATTTGGTAAAGTAGCAGGATACAAAATTAATGCACAGAAATCTCTTGCATTCCTCTACACTAACAATGAAAAATCTGAAAGAGAATTTAAGGAAATGCTCCCATTTACCATTGCAACAAAAAGAATAAAATATATAGGAATAAACCTACCTAAGGAGACAAAAGACCTGTATGCAGAAATATAAGACACTGATGAAAGAAATTAAAGATGATAGAAACAGATGGAGAGATATATCATGTTCTTGGATTGGAAGAATCAACATTGTGAAAATGACTATACTACCCAAAGCAATCTACTGATTCAATGCAATCCCTATCAAACTACCAATGGCATTTTCACAGAACTAGAACAAAAAAAGTCAAAATTTGTATGGAAACACCAAAGACCCTGAATAACCAAAGCAATCTTGAGAAAGAAAAACAGAGCTGGAGGAATCAGACTCCCTGACTTCAGTCTACACTACAAAGCTACAGTAATCAAGACAGTATGGTACTGGCACAAAAATAGAAATATTGATCAATGGATAGAAAGCCCAGAGATAAACCCATGCACATGTGGTCACCTTATCTTTGATAAAGGAGGCAAGAATATACAATGGAGAAAAGACAGCCTCTTCAATAAGTGGTTCTGGGAAAACTGGACAGCTACATGTAAAAGAGTGAAATTAGAATTACTCCCTAACACCATATACAAAAAGAAACTCAAAATGGATTAAAGACTTAAATGTGAGGCCAGACACTATAAAGCTCTTAGAGGAAAACATAGGCAGAACACTCTATGACATAAATCACAGCAAGATCCTTTTTGACCCACCTCTAGAGAAAAAGAAATAAAAACAAAAATAAACAAACGGGACCTTATGAAACTTAGAAGCTTTTGCACAACGAAGGAAACCATAAACAAGATGAAAAGACAACCCTCAGAATGGGAGAAAATATTTGTTAACAAAGCAACTGACAAAGGATTAATCTCCAGAATATACAAGCAGCTCATGTAGCTCAATATCAAAAAAACAACCCAATCCAAAAATGGGCAGAAGACCTAAATAGACATTTCTCCAAAGAAGATATACAGATTGTCAACAAACACATGAAAGATGCTCAACATCACTAATCATTAGAGAAATGCAAATTAAAACTATAATGAGGTATCACCTCACACCAGTCAGAATGGCCATCATCAGAAAATCTACAAACAACAAATGCTGGAGAGGGTGTGGAGAAAAGGGAACACTTTTGCACTGTTGGTGGGAATGTAAATTGATACAGCCACTCTGGAGAACAGTATGGAGTTTCCTTAAAACACTAAAAATAGAACTACCATATGACGCAGCAATCCCACTACTGGGCATATACCCTGAGAAAACCATAATTCAAAAAGAGTCATGTATCACAATATTCATTGCAGATCTATTGTCAATAGCCAGGACATGGAAGCAACCTAAGTGTCCATCGACAAAGGAATGGATAAAGAAGAAGTGGCACATATATACAATGGAATATTACCATAAAAATAAACAAAACTAAACTATTTGTAGTGAGGTGGATGGACCTAGAGTCTGTCATACAGAGTGAAGTAAGTCAGAAGGAGAAAAATACTGTATGCTAACACATATAGGAATCTAAAAAAAAAAAAAAAGGTTCTGATGAATGTAGGGGCAGGACAGGAATAAAGACGCAGACGTAGAGAATGGACTTGAGGACATGGGGAAGGGGAAGGGGAAGCTGACAGAAAGTGAGAGAGTAGCACTGACATATATACACTAACAACTATAAATTAGCTAGCGAGTGGAAAGCAGGGGCATAGCACAGGGAGATAAGCTTGGTGCTTTGTCACCACCTAGAGGGGTAGGATAGGGAGGGGGGGAGGGAGAAGAAAGAGGAAGGGGATATGAGGATATATGTATACATATAGCTGATTCACTTTGTTATACATCAGAAACTAGCACAACATTGTAAAGCAAGTATACTCCAATAAAGATGTTTTAAAAAATAATAAGGTAAAACTAAGAATTAATCATACATTTACAAAGTAGAAAAAATTGAACTGTACAGTGGTCAATACATTTAGCCTAATGGGTTTAATCTAATTAACCTAAGTTCTATAAAAAAAAATTAAGAGCCTTTGCTCCAAAACCAGTGGATTATTATGATACTTTGCTTCATTTTCCTAAAGCCAATTGATCTTTAAATTCTTTATGCTGTGGTTTCTTGCCTAGTACACTCCACAGAATCTAGACTGTAAGTGAGGGTTAGAAATTACTGAGCTGATCTGAGATAGTATAGAAACAGAGCTAAGTATCCTACTGGAAAAATACCGTCATTTGTCTATCACAGCTTTACTCAATTACCCTCCCCATTCTACTAATAAGCAATCATGACAAGACAGCCTAGAAATAGTTGCAAATACTCATGCTCCTTTCCTTGTATTCAGTGTCAAGCCCTCCTAGAGTTCATTAACAATCCAGAAGTCTATAGCTAAGTCACTTTTCCATCTCATTCTTCCCTACGAGTCCACACTGGCTGCACCTGCTGGAATACTAAAACTATCATTAAATATCTGAAGAAATCATCATTTGTTGAGAAATGTTGAGGAGGGGAAGAATACTAGAGATAAGTCAGAGTAAAGCAGCAGCATGTCATCAAAGATTATGAACTTTGGATATAAACAAAAGAATCATGCCTGGTTTTGAATTCTAGGTCTTTCATTTAGGAATTGTGTGACCATTAGGCAGTATTTAAGCCAACATTCTCGTTGTAAAATGAGCATTATAAATGTTTCACAGTCACATATAGCACACTACATGGTACATAATAGGTGATTAATAGTGATTCCCTTCTAATTACCCTCTAGCCCACCGGACCAGTCCCCCAACTCAATATAATTTGTTGGTGTTTAAGGACCATCACCATCATACGGTTCATCTTCTAGATTATGAAAGTAAATACCAGAAAGATTAGCTATATTTCCCAAACAGACTTAGGCAATGCATTGTGACCTAAGTCTAAAGGCACTCAATTTTCTTTGTTTTTTTTAAATTTATTTATTTTTGGCTGCATTGGGTCTTCGTTGCTGCGCTCAGGCTTTCTCTAGTTGTGGCGAGCAGGGGCTACTCTTCATTGCGGTGCACGGGCTTCTCACTGCGGCGGCTTCTCTTGTTGCACAGCACAGGATCTAGGCACGCAGGCTTCAGTAGTTGTGGCTTGCAGGCTCTAGAGCGCAGGCTCAGTAGTTGTGGCGCACGGGCTTAGTTGCTCCGTGGCATGTGGGATCTTCCCGGACCAGGGCTTGAACCCGTGTCTCCTGCACTGGCAGGTGGATTCTTAACCACTGCACCACCAGGGAAGCCCCTCAGTTTTCTTTGGTAGAATTAGCTGAATTCTACAATGCACCCTCCTAAACCCTATATTCTCCACTGGTCTCTCAACAGCCAATCAGATTGCTCACTGTCCATTTTAAACTTACTGTGGTATCATAGGTGGCAGTAGTCAGTAAAAGTTAATTAAGGTTAAAAAAGGCAAGTGTGCTTCATAATAGTAAGAATTTCAAGCTATTTACTCCTAGAACCTTAATCACATTATAATCAAATTGTTGCACACTAATGAGTCATTACTGAATTGAGGTGTAAGTAATATTCCAGATATTCTTCCTGTGCAATCACCCCTAGTTGTATGACTTTATTTCTAAGATAAAGTTCATCATTGCTTAATAGATAAAATATTTGGCTGGCAACATTTACCTCCTAATAAATAATGAGGAACACATTTCAACAATTAGTTGCAGATCAACAGAAATTGTGATTGGCTCTTACTAGCAACTTAAAGGAAAAAAAATACACAGTAAAGATCCATAAGGTAATATGCAGCAGCTTTTTGCCATCCATTATTTCACAGCTAAGTGGGGGGGGATGGGGAAGGGTGGAACTTGTCTCTAAAACTCCAAGATTTCTTAGTACAAAAATAATTGCTTTTTTGGGGAATTGGTTTGTCCTAATTAATAGAAGTAGTTTGTGGTAGCTAGGAATTACTGTATAATTACATAGAGAAATTCATCAACTTTCAAACTATTAGAATACAGTAAAATACACTTAACACTTAAACTCTACTGAACATAATTTAATTGTTTACTGAATGTTGAAGAGCTTCAGAATCTTGTGCTTCTAGGTCATTTTTATGAAAGCAGTGATCATTAGATTATACATAAAGAAGGAATTAGAGATTCTATAGTAACTCAACTTGTTAATCATGGTGCCTGCCGTGCCAGTAAGCCCCTTCAAGTGGAAACGTCCCATGCTCACAGCTTCTGCATAGTGGCAACTCAAGTCAGCTGTGTTTCAAAGTTAGGGCTCCACCTGTTGATTGGACCAAAGTGATCATTTGATCCATAAGAAGCCAATCCACAGTCTAGCCAGCAATCTATAATGTACTTTGACATGAAAAAAAAATCTTAGGAAATTTAAACTTATTTTTTTAATTATATATATTTATATATAATAATTATATATAAAATTTATATATATATATATATATATATATATATATATATATATATCTCACTGTCAGAGAAAGCTAGTGAGGTTCATGGAAAAATATAGGGTAAAGGAAATTGGGACAGCCAAATTTACGAGTAAACCAAAATTATGTGTAAGCAGAAGGCAGAAGGTCAAGAAAAGATATATAGAGAATGGAGGGTGAAGAATATAGTCAATAGAGTGAGGGGAATGGAGCACACATAGGACAAGCAACTGAATCACATTAATAGTAGAGCCCTTGACTCAAAATCAGTAGACTCCTATCATCCAGATCTTTGGAGCTGCCTGGGATTCTGAGCTGACATCTAGTTCTGGTTTTCTCTTGATTCTCATATCTTGCTTGTGTCCTCCCCTCACCCTAAATGACTTGATATAAATTGGGTTTCATATCTTTTCAATCAAATCAGTATATGAGAATAAAAAGATTAAACTATCTACTGCTTCCATGGCATTCTTAATTGTCTTGAATAAGCCTCTGCTGGTAATTTATTTGTCATTGGTCTTTCTCTCATAAAAGATTAATACAGTGATAGTAATAAATTTTAATTACTAGCTTTTGGATTTCATTTTAAGTAGCATGTAGACTCTCTGTGAGTAACTCTCAGGTGAAAGGCAGGTTGAATCCAGAAATGCAGAACTAAGATTGAGAGTTAAGGCTAAACTCTCCATGAAGACCAAAGCCAGCTCTACAAAGAAAGGAATTCCAGGTACTATTGTTACAACTATTTTGAAAAATTCAGGTACTATTGGTCTTAGATCTCCAGAAAAAAATTAATTAAATTTGTGTCAAGTTTTATACATAGTTATATGTTAACTTCACAAATCCCTAACTCTAATATATAAAATAAAAGTGGGTAAATCTAATGAAATTGTATACAGGCACAATATCTAGATTACCAAATTTGAGAAATAAATATGATAAACTAAATACAGCAGAAATGCCAAGAGAGGAGAGGGGAGGAGGAGAAAGAAAGAGCAATGTAGAGAGGAAATTCTAGGGGGTAAAATTATGATCCAAAATTTATATCCAAATACACTTTAGACTCCACAAGGAAAACTGGGAACGGTACGTGGACCAAGAGAAAAGGCAGGCTGAAAAAAGAGAAGACTAAGACTCCATTCATCCTTTACCCATGCAGACCTCTTTATGAATCAGACAGTGAAAGTTTAGTCCAATGCTATATTTTGGCTATAAAGAGAAATTAAAGGGACATTTATGGTCAATGTTGAAAATAGAAGTATTTTACTCAGGGAACCCTAATTACATTTTTGTTAGATTATGTGAATGTACCTAGGAATTTATTTGCTCATGGTATGTCTGAGAACCCTTGACCCATATTATGCTCTCTTTTAATTTTCACTACAGCTAGAGGTTTCCATGTGGCTTTGGTTTTTTTCAGATGTTTATCCTACTTCCCCAAGATACGTGATGTTTTGTACTCTACATAAATAGCAAGTAAAATCACCTCAAGGTTCTATGTAGCTAGTTGTGACTAACTCAGATTCTGGCTTGAGCATGTCTTCACCACGATCCCTTCACACTGGAGTCCAAGGTCATTCTGCAGGGAGATGTCACTGACAGGCCTTGCCCACCCCACCTCCATAACCATCATCACTACCAGATCTCAGAATGTAATGCTCATATAAGAAATGTTATCAACGGATGTTAGACACAGTGATATAGTACTGATGTAAGGGCCGAATGGACTTTAACAGAACATAACCACCACTCACTTTATGGTTATTATGGGGAAATGCATTCCATATCCTAGTCAATGAGCCAACGTTTTAACTTTAGGAAGGTGCAAGTTGGATGCTGCATGCATATGTGCATGTTTGTGTAACACATAAGAAAGACTTCAAGATTTTCCCTGGGAATACATACAGAACTTTTAAAATTTTTAAGCGGGAAAAGAGTTAATGTTTTTAGCTTCTCTTCACTCAGAAACATTAACACATATGTTTTGAGAAGTCAAAGATTTTACCACACTTAGAGAAATGCTGGTTTTATACATTGCTTAAAGGTGAGTCCAAAAAGAAAAGTGCCAAGTGTTCGTGTCATTTTAAATGTTTAGTTTTTGGAATCTATTATAAAGTTTAAATGACAGGGTAAATAAATTTTTAAATGGCAAGAGAGAAAAAAACTAAATCCACATTTTGAGAGTCTATTAAATTAAAGTGATTTTTAGCACACTCTGCATTCTCCTTGCTTGAAAGAGAAATAATAATTCACAGACTAGCCCTTTTTTATTCCTCTGAGAGGCATAAAGAACAATGACTGAAATGACTTTGAGAGGAGAAAAAGAACTGACAGCCAACAGGGAGAATGGATACTGCTGTGAAGAAAGGAAAAAATAAATCTTGGGTAAAGGAAGTAAAAGTGGAATGGAAAATGGAGAAACAAGCACAGAAGAATTGATGGGTCGAGGGAAATCAGAAATACTACCAAAGTTTTGCATTCAAAACAAAAAATGTAATGGGCATAATACTGGCCAGAAATAAACTCTCAAAATAAAGGTTACTTCCAGTGCCATAAAATATGTTCATATTATGAAATTTTATTAGTCTGCTCATTATTCCCAAATCTAGTATCATAACTAAATTGTCAAATTTATTTATTCTTAATATTAAGAATCACATTTTTTTATAAATAAATTTATTTATTTACTTTTGGCTGCCTTGGGTCTTCATTGCTGCACGCAGGCTTCCTCTAGTTGCAGCTAGTGGGGGCTACTCTTCTTGGCAGTGCACAGGCTTCTCATTGCAGTGGCTTCTCTTGTTGCGGAGCACGGGCTTTAGGTGCATGGGCTTCAATAGTTGTGGCTCGCGGGCTCTAGCGCACAGGCTCAGTAGTTGTGGTGCACGGGCTTAGTTACTCCACGGCGTGTGGGATCTTCCTAGACCAGGGCTCGAACCCCTGTCCCGTGCATTGGCAGGAGGATTCTTAACCACTGTGCCCCCAGGGAAGTCCCAAGAATCACTTATTCTTAATATTAAAAACTCCAAGTTGCATTTCATTAAGGAAAAATAATTAAATGGGAACAAAGTCTGGACTTCTTTATGAAAACACATTTGTTTCCTTTTTCCATGGCACTGCGAGAATTTTTTCACAAGCAAATCATCAAGCCTTGCAAGTTTCCTTTCTGAACTTTTTTCTTTAATATTATAGCTAATGCCAACTAAAAATTTGAAAGTTAATTAACTGTCCTCATCTGATACACATTTCTCCTTTTTTCATGAAGTAATAAACTGAGAACACAAATATCATAAGTTTTTTGTAAAATACAATCTTAACAAGCACCATTTTATGTAGTAAAAGGAACCCCACAACTCAGCCCAACAATGCAGTTAATCTTTCATTAATTGTAAAGTAAGTGTATCTCCTGGGAATGGTTTCTTTCTTTCCTCAAAACCTTGCAATGCAGGTACCTATTTGCAGCATTAAATGTCATCATATTGCATAAATCCAGAGAAGTGTCATTGACTTTGGGACCCATATAAATGGTGCCGCCTGGAGTTGTGCAGTATATAGGCTATTTGACAGTACATGAAAACCTTAGCAGTATTTATATTTTACACAGTCAGTTTTTCTAGAGGCCTATATAATGTACCTCAGTTTCTAAAAGTAATGACAATAAAATTTACTACTTATTATCAAAACTGATTCTCAGTCTTTGTCATCCATTTCCCAGTAAGATGCTGTGAAAAGGATATCAGTTTTCCTTCAGAACATTTAGTTTAAATCTCAAATCTGCCACTCACTACCCATGAGATTTTGTACAACTTATCTAGCCCCTAGGCCTTACTCATGTTTAATAGGATTAACCATGTCTCCCAGGATTGTTATAGGCAATAAATTTAAAAACATAGATAAACTTCCTGATACAGAATACATACCAAATAAATATTAGTTGTTGTTATCATGCCACCAACATACTCAAACTTATATATTTGGATTATAAAAAATTCCAAAAGCTAAGGGGTTCCGGATTTATGTAGGGGCTTAGACTTTAAAGTTATGCCCCTGATTGGATAATTGTCATAAATAATATTCATGGCATTATATATTTTTATATTTGTGTGTTAGACTTGTGTCATAGATTGGTACTTTTTCATATGCACATGCACAAATAATTTTCTATAACATAAATTTAAGTTAAAGGACTTTAATAAATACAACAATAGCTATTAAATGATGTTCAATCACAAAAAATACAACCCTAGTTTCCCTTACAAGGGAGAGGTAAGTTTCACCAAACATTCAGAGAACAGATAATCTTATACAAATTATTTCACTAATTTAAAAGGGATGTAGTGCTCATGTCCAACTCATTTAATGAAGCTAACAATAACCTTGAAACAAAAACCAACACATTTTAAAATAGAAAATTATAGCTTAATCTCACTTATGAATATAGATACAAAATCCTAAACATAATATTAACAATCCAAATCCAGCAGTGTATAAAAAAAAACATACCCATGTTTCATCTATAACAGTAATTAAGAATGATTAAATGTGATAAAAATATATTAGGTAATTGATCACATTAATAGATTAAAACAGGAAATTTATGTGATTATCTCAATAGGTAGAGGGGAAAAGCATTAGATAGCATTCATCCTACCCACGACAACAACAACAACAAAAAACCTCTTAGCAAAAGAGTACTAGGGAAACACTTTATTAACCTAAAAAGGATATACACCAAAAATTTAGAGTGAATGTTATACTTTCTAATGGGAAGTCTGAAGCATTCCCTTTAAGTCAAATATAAGATAAGGATATTACTATCACTGGTTCTATTCAGTCATGTCCTGGAAGTCTTAACCAATGCAGTAAAATAAAATAAAACAAAAAATTTCAGGATTGAAAAGGAGTAAGCATAAGTGTCATTACTTTGTAGATAACATGATTTTTAGCCTAGAGAACTCTAAAAGAATCTATAGACAAATTATAATAAGAAAGTTCAGCAGAATTGTGAGGTGAAAAAAGAGCAATATAAAAATCTATAGTATTCCCACGTACCAGCAACAATTATAAAATTTAATTTTTAAAAGACTCCATTTATAACAGTAACAGACTTTAAAGATACATAGAAACAACATTTTTAAAATTGGGTTGCACTTATATGGAGAAAACTTTCAAAACATTATTGAAAGGTAGAAAAGGATGGCAAAAAGAAAAGAAAAATACAGGATGTTCATGGGTAGAAAGAGTCAAAATATAACGATTTATATTTTGTTGAAACTCATATATAAATTAATGTAATTCCAATCAAAATTCCAACAGAGGTTTCTGTTAAACTTGAAAAACTAATGCTAAATTTTATAGAGAAATAAAAGCTGAGACAATTTTGGAAACAAAGAAGAAGCTGGGGTAACTTGACAGAGCAATAGGAAAGCAACATATCACAAAACCCTAATAATTAAGATAATGCAGTCTTGGCAAATTAGCCCAGCGGTAAAGAACAAAGAACACAAAAAAAGACTATTCAATAAACGGTTGTGGGACAGATAATTTTTTAAACATATGGAAAATAAATAAATAAATCGGGCCACCATGTACAAAGAGTTTGTGGTTTAAAAGGCCCAAAAATGAAAAACAAAAATTTTAAACATGTATAAGACAGGGTAACAATTTTTATGTCTGCAAGGTAGAAAAAGATTTCTGAAACAAGGAATCAAAAGTATAAACAACAAAGAAAATACATATACTACTGACTGCATTTAAATAATAAAACTAAAATACAACAAAAGACAACATGAAAAGACAAGCTATAAACCAGGAGAAAATACAACAAAAAAAGCCACCACTGGATGGAATCCAGAATTTACCAAGAACTCTGAAAAATAAGAAGAAAAAACAGTTCAATAGAAGAATAGCCAAAAGCTATAAAGAGGCAAGTCAAAGAGAAAGTAACATGATTGACTAACGAACAAATTAAAAGATGTTCCTCCTAACCAATAACCTGGAAAATGCAAGTTAAAACCACAATTCAGGACCATGTTACACTCATTGAGTTAGCAATAAATTTAAAGTCTGACAGTCCTAGGTGTTGACAAGAATATGGACCAATGAACTCTCATAAACAGCTGATGGAGTTAAAAATTGGTATGCCCTTCGAGAAAAATTTGGCAATATCTAATAAAATTAAAAATAAGCAGACTTTTTCATCTCAGCAATTTCATTCCCAGGCACATGCTCCAGAGAAGCTCTTATGGGGGCGGGGGGGAGGGTAGCCACAGAGACCTGTATGCAATGTTCTTTATACTGCTATTTATAAAAGCAAAGTATTGAAAATAACCCATATGCCTACCAACATAAGACTAGATTTTAAAATTGTTATGTGGTTAAACTGGAATAATATTTCTGTCATATTAGTTTTTTATGTTTTTCTGTATATTTGCAATATTTCCATTTTTTAAAACAAGCAGAGAGAGAGTAAATAGAGTAGTTATATTGAAAAAGGAGGTACTGCTGGCTATTTCAAATCTATGAGCCAGGCTAGAAAATTGCTAGAAGAAAGCATTATACAGTAAATTCACAAACCCCTAAAAGGCATCGGAATGCATCATCTGTAAGGAACAGTTCTCATCAGACTCAACTAATTTTGTAATATGAAAGAATAGGAGATCTGGTGGATCCAGAGGAAGAGATAGATGCAACGTCCCAACTTTAGCAAGAATTCTTATCCCGTGCTATATGGTAGTCTCATCAAAAAAAAAAAAAAAAAAAAAAACACAGGGTGGATGGAGAAAATTCAAAACGAAAATGGGGATAGCATAGTCTAGACCTAGACTCAAGTCAATAGGATAAAATTACACAGCACACAAGAAGACGGATAACTCTTCTTCCTTAAAGATCATTATCAACCTTTGAGAGCAAAACTAGAGGCAATCCTGGCTTCCCATGTCTCTTGGCCTCAGTGGTAAAATAAAGACCATAGGCCTTCAATGTGCAGTTGACATCTATCTAAGAGGTAGTGAGAATTCTGTCATATGGAGACATATTTATTAAATTTAAAAAGTGGTCAAAACCAATCTAATATTTCAAGAGAGGATACCAAAAGATGAGTACATCTGAGGGAGAGAAATTGATATTCTACACATAAAAGATGAAAGATAACTGAAGCTCTAACTCAGAAGCACAGTTCACAGTCCCTCACAAGAAAAACAACTTTGGCAAAGAAAGTGGTGATTTTCCATCTTGCGATTAATTTGATGAGAGACACAGGATAGCGAGGGAGGGACGGGCGTCCGCACAGCTGCATCTCCCACAGTCTGATGAGGCAAATCCACCCTCAGTGACCAATCATGTGGGCGACCAGCCAGATGGCCTCAAGTGCGGGGACGGATCCACTGAGAGAAGAAATCAATTCAGATGTCAGCCTGGACAGCAAATTGACTTTTCAACATCATGTCACTGTGATCTAAAAATCAATCACAGTGATGGGATCCAGGAATAGGAATCCTGCCCTGAGAGAGAGCTCAGTTTTTATTTTCTGCTCCATAGTGCATCCACTTCCAACTCCACCACTTAAAAGAAATGTGGGGATAGGAAGACGGGCGAGGAGATTCTTAAAAATCTGCAAGTTGTTATTAAAGCATGCCTATGAGAAAAGAAATGTTTCAACTCATGTTAAGAGAGAATTTTAGCTGCTCATGTCACATCCATGAAAGGCCTTACCCAGAATGTCATTCCAGGCTGTTCTTCATTTTAGGAAAAAGAAAATAAGGGTTTAGATGGGTAACATGAGATATTTAGATCAAAAATTAAAAATAACTTTCTGACAGAGCAGCTGATAAACTTTAAGAGTCCATAAGAGAAGCCGTAGAATTTCCTTTTAAGGAGGAATTCTTTAATGAAATATATTCTATTCTGCTCTGGACAATCCTCTCAAGCTTTCTCCCAGTCCTGAAATAAGAATCTTTCTAGAACAACCCCCTCCATGAAAAATTACTAAAAATTATTTGAGGAAATTTTTTTTTAATTAATTTATTTATTTATGGCTGTGTTGGGTCTTCGTTTCTGTGCGAGGGCTTTCTCTAGTTGCGGCAAGTGGGGGGCACTCTTCATCGCGGTGCGCGGGCCTCTTGCTATCGCGGCCTCTCTTGTTGCTGAGCACAGGCTCCAGACGCGCAGGCTCAGTAGTTGTGGCTCACGGGCCCAGTTGCCCCGCGGCATGTGGGATCTTCCCAGACCAGGGCTCGAACCCGTGTCCCCTGCATTGGCAGGCAGACTCTCAACCACTGTGCCACCAGGGAAGCCCTGAGGAAATATTTTAATAGAAAAAAAGTCATTATAAATTAAATACTTGGCAAGGTAAACTTTGCATTGTACAATGAAGGTGTTTTATCTTAAATTACACACCCACACCCTAGAAGAAAAATCAGCCTTAATGCTTTTAAAACAGCTAATGCTTCACAGAAAAATGTATAATTTCAGAAACCATCTGCCCACGGGTCTTATTTTCTTTGTCACTTCCTTCTGCTTTCTTAACTACTTTGTTAATATTTGCATAAGAGCAGGACTTTACTTTCGTGAAAACACAGATATTCAATCGATGTTTATAAGATTACACAATCGTTGAAATTACACTGAACAAAAAAACACACATGTAGTGCTAAGGCGTTTGCATGCTGAAAGATTGAGCATTCCCAGAATAAGTGATATGTGTGTACTCAATATTGTAATTGCTGGAGCTTCTCTATTTTGTATTTGCTATTTGCCAGTGTCTGCCCTTTATCTCATAAGTGGGCTCAACTCTTCCTCTTATGGGTGGAGTGGCAAAGAGGAAAGAAGGGGGGAGAGGGGTGAGTGTGCATAGGGTGTGAAGGTGCCTCTCTCTGTCTGACCCCTAGCTGCTCCCTTAAAGGAACCAGGGCAGGTCACTGTGGCACATACACACTCAAATTGCAATGGAGGAGTTTTTCCAGCTGAGATGGGGATAGAGCATAGAGCATCCTGGTGCCGTAGACTAAGAATAAATGAAAGTGGGGAAAACTAAGTACAAGATTTCATGTATCTTTTGTAATCCGAAGCGTCAGTAAACAAGACTAAATTTCATCTTTAAGTGGAACAGAAAACAGTGACAACACCAAGAAAGCGCTGCCAGGCTTCTTTCCATTTCCTCCTGCCCAAGGCTGAGCCCGGCTGAGGAAGAACTGCCCGTGCAGGGCGTGGGGCTGAGGGAAGAGAGTCTGTTATCACTTAGATTTCATCAGTTGCAAACAACAGAAACTGACTCTAGGAAAAAAACTGAATGTTTTATCATAACGTAAGGTTACTCCTAGAATTAAAGAAAAAGCAGGGGGGAAAAAGTTTGTTTGTTTGTTTGTTTTTTTGCGAAGAAACTAGAATCCAGGAAGCTCTAGGAATTTCGGAACAAACAGACAATTCCTTCACAGACACCATGACCACCACCCCTGTATCATGAGGAATGAATTCCAGTCCTGCTTGGTTGTCCTTGTGTCACTCAGGAAAGAATTCAAATCAAGGAGAAAGAACTCGATTTTGAGCTTGCGCTTACCCCGCGGACAGCAGGGGCGCTTTGAATGACAGTCCCATGAAACTGAGTTCAGCAGGGCAGGGGCTGGTCCCCCCCCGCCCCAAATAAGCTGCTCTTAGAAGAAGCAGGAGTGCACGGCAGGCAGACAAAATCAAAGGCAGTGTAGACACTAACAAGCCGGAGCAGGGGTGTAGCTAAAGAGAAGGAGGGTTAGGAGAACATGCATAAACTCACTGCAGAGGCCAACAGGTTCAGAGACAACAGATTTACTTGACCCCTCGTGATGACTCGTTAGTAATCTAGAACATTCTTCAGCGTGCAAAAATATTGCTTGTCTATCATTCTCCTTTCAGCTGTTTATATTTCAGCTCTCTCATCCCCCTGCCCCCAATCTCATTTCAGTGATAGATTAAGGGGAATTTCTTCACTCCATGCTCTTCCCCCAAAGCAAACAGACCATTTTGAATATGACTTCCTCATTGATTCACAAGTTCATTCATTCAACAGCAGCTGCCTTTGGTTTCAGCAAGTGCCACTTAGAAGTGCAATTATTTGGGCCTCCAGCATCAGCAACCACGTCCTTGAGGCAGAACTCAAGTAGCTGAATGAGCTATTGATGCAAGTGTGCACACAAAAGCATGCCTAAATATTCCTTGAAGTTAAATATGGTCATGAAGAACATTTTCGATTAGAAGATACTTCATCAACTGCAGACCGATCAATCACACCAAAAGGGAGCATTCTGAGGCATTCAAAACAATAAAACCCTTGAAAGTTTTGAAAACAACAACTCTGGAGATTCATACGTGTGTCTATGACACTTTCCAATGGACCCAAAATGAAATGTCTTTATAAAAGGTGCATTATTGGGTCATTGTTTATATGTAAGTATAGATATCAGCACTACACAGTCACTCGGTTTCAAGTGGCACCTACCTCAAACAGACCACCCCACGTTTATTTTTTCTGGTTCCTGTTTCTCCGTAGGAAGTGAGTAGACATGCATATCCACACACACATACACAGGTATTTACACGTTCACCTACATGACACCCAGCATGTTCTTACACCTGAAGTGGAAACTCTATACATGTAGCATATTTATAAATGATTCACTGAGTAATAAAATCCCCTTTACTCTTTCTGAGCATAAAGAGCATAAAGCAGTCAAAGAGAAAAAAGGAAGAAAAGCACCCAAGGACTTGGCAAAAAGCTAAAAATAACAAGGGCTAAAAATAACAAGGAAAAATTTGAAGAGAAAAAATTTTTAAGTATGGTTCAAAGAGAATAAAATTTTTCAACACCAGAGGAAAGACACCTTTCTTCCTTAGGTTTCCAAATCTGAGGTCAGTAGCCAAGCAGATATGAAGAACTGTGCCTCAGCTTATAGCAGCCAAGAATGCAGTGAAACCTGGGTAGACTACCAGCTAGGAAGTCTACTCTGGAATAGGAAAAGAGATCTTTTTAATAAAACTTTAACACTTTCAAATATTTATAATAATCTAAGAAGGCTAACAAATGGCTAATATGGGGAACCTGGATTTAACGAAAAGATAAGCAGAATTTCTTATCTAGCCCTCAAATAGTCCTACTGCATATAAATGTGTATCAAGTTCAAATTAGATTTTTTAAGAAGTAGAACCTGCCACACTGTTCTTTTTTTAAGCCTAATCACAAAAAATCTATAGCAAACATGCTTTAAATCCCACATTCTAATGTATTCAGATATTTAGAGTCACAAATCTTTCAAAATTGTGCCCAAAATATACCAGCTAGTTTTGGTTTGGAAGAAACTATGAAATACCATGTTTCCCTAGCCCCGGCCCCTTGACCACTACCACCATGTATAAAAATTGTCCAAAAACATTAGAGCAGTGTGGGAGGGATGTCAGGGGCCACCCCTCCCTTTCTAGGAGATTATGCTATTGATCAGCTGTAGGAAGAACAGGAGGCATAGGGCTTGCTTTAGCCAGGGTGTAATTTAGCCCTAATTGAGGAGAGAGCTTTGTGAAACCGAAATGGGCAATGTGTGTTCTTTAATTCACATTAACTACCTCTCTAGATGACATTTTATTTCTCTGGAACCTCTTTTACTCCTGCGAAAAATTTTTTTCTGGAGAAGGCTGGTCTTCTGCCTAATGCTGGGTTGAGTTGGACAAATCTAACTAAGAACATGGTTTCCAAATGTAGGAATTGGCCTTGCTGAATAACATGTAGAAGTACTATATTTCACACAAATCTATGTTTTCCTGTTTTTCCTTTTTTTTTTTTTTGCTTTTATCATTTTGTTTTTCTTTTTATTGTAATAAAATATATATAACATAAAATTTGTCATTTTAATCATTTTAAAGTGTATAACTCAGTGGCGTTAATTATAATATGCAATGTTATACAATCATCGCATTTACTTTGAAAACTTTTTCATTGCCTGAAACAGAAACTCTGTACCCATTAAACAAGAACTCCCCATTTCCCCTTCCCCTTAGCCCCTGGTAACGTATAATGTGTTTTCTGTCAATGAATTTTCATACTCTAGATATTTCATATAAGTATAATGGTTCAATATTTGTCATTTTGTGTCTGGCTTATTTCATTTAGGACAATGTTTTTAAGGTTCATCCATGTTGCAGCATTTATCAGAACTTTATTCCTTTTTATGGCTAAATAATATTCTATTGTATGAATATATCACATTTTGTTTATCCTTTCATCTGATAATGGACATTTGAGTTGGTTTCCACCTTTTGGGATATTATAAATAATATTATAAATAATGCTGTAATAAACTATCTGTTTGTGTCCCTATTTTCAATTCTTTTGGGCTTATACCTAGGAGTAGAATATCTGGGTCTTGTGGTAATTCTGTTTAACTTTTTAAGGGACCACCAAACTGTTTTCCACAGTGGCTGCACCATTTTATATTCCTACTAGCAGTTTTTTTCCTTTTTTAAGCAACTTTTTCGTAAGCCTCAGAATAGACAAAAAGAGAAGGAAGGAATAAGGAACTGGCCTGTATCACAAGGAGCCAGCCTCTGTCATCTTTCATCTTGTCATGCTGTCCTGCTGACTTTTATAAATGGACTATGAAATGGTTCTTATTTTAACACTTGGTTTTATTTTAATTTTTTTTTCTATTACACAGAGATGTGTAACTTAGTACATATTTCTCCTTTTGGTTCACTAGCCCATTTTATTTCCATTTTCCATGATAGGGCTTTGGGAAAGCATTACTTTGGTTGGATCGAAGGCAACATGTCCAAGGCCTATTATTAGCTACCCTACATGTACGCTGGAAGTTGTTCTCTGTTCCCCTAAATACCCAGATCCTTCTACCTCACCAAACTGCGGTTACACTTTCCAGCCTTTTTCCTCCTTTAACAAGTTTTCCCATGTCATTTCCCAGAGCAATTGCAGGCAGCTCTTCCTGCTTCTGGCAGATTGATTGCCTCATTTAGTGGTGTGGTTTTGCTTTGCCTATAAAGAGAATTTCTTCTGCATTAATCTTTTGTCTAAAAATTTCAGGAATAACTCCACTAAGTATATAATTGAATGGTTCCTAGGCATATGAACTGCTCATGATTGCAACCACAAGGACCACAGATGGCATTTTTGAAAACTGCACTCTATTCATCTTTTTGGCCCATTACGTGCCCCAAGCAGAGGGGTTTCAAATGGCTGATGCATTAAGTTCTCAGAGAGCAAGAACCTCGCTAGAGGGCACATTCTCAACGTGCAACCAAAAGGAGACCCTCTTCTCACATTGCCAACCTAGTTAGGAGGCAGAGAGGAATCACAGACAAAGGATCATTATTGAGTGGCCAGCAAGGCCAGGATAGGATGAGTTGAGTAATGTACTCTCCTCTGGGGGAAAATTTAATGCGTTCTAAAATCTCAGTAATCAATTAAATAATACTTTAATGCAATATTTTAAATAGAAATTAACACAAAAATATACAAGATAAACAATATATCAAAATTTTATATAAAGATATCTTATAGATATTTATATATCTATCTATATATAGATATTTATATATCTATCTAAATATATTATATATTTATATATAAAAGATATTTATATATCTTATATAAAGATAATCAGTATCCTGATTTTTTCTTTTCCCTCTTGCTCCAATATGGTTCAGCACAGTACCAGTGGCTAGAAAGGTTTTTATTATGACAAAAGAAAAGTAGAATCATTATAACATTTCTGTGGTTCCGTTATTCTACTCCCTCAAATTTCTCTCCCATGTAATCACTCACACAGCACCCGGGGCAAAATTGTGAACCAAGTAATGCTTACCCTCAGTGGCTTCCATCTGATTCTTTTCCCCACCCCCAGATACCCAGCGAGCACATGCAGTCCCCTGACTTCTGAGGGCCTTTCACTTGGACACGTTAGCTAGGCCTACCATACCCCCAAATAAGCCAAACTCTGCATTTTTCCTAGCCTTTGTGTAGCCACACACACAAAAAAGAGTCTACCCCAAAGGAAAAAAAAGTTTGGTATCAAAAAAGTCCTAAGATTATTGAGAGAGAAATTAGTCTAAAATAGAGTCATATAATTTCAGAGTAAGATTACAGAGATCCACCAAACCAGATCCTTTTATTTTACTAATAAAGTGATAGTCCCAAAGAGCTTAAAAATGGCTTCTGTAAATGAGTTACACGAGGGCCTAGCAAACACTAGAAGCGAGGTCTACCAGCTTATAAAATTGACAGAGCTTAATCTTTACTCCATGGTTTTGACATTCGCAGCAGAACGTTAAAAAAAAAAAAAATTCAGAAATCATTGAGACATGAAACTGCTTGATTTCTTAGAGTTTATTGCACAATCACCATCATTAATGATTTCAAACATTTGTCCAGGGTGATTTTGTGTCTGGGGTACTGTGATAAAAACTTTAAATCTTGGTGTAATAGGTGAAATTTCAAATAATCATTCAATAACCAAAAGCAGAGAGCTCATGGAGAAAAGAAATGGGCAAACACAAATGGGGAGATTGAGCACAATAAGTAGTACATAAGTTTGCTACAATAAAAATACTTTTTTTTTTTTAAAAAGAGTCAGCATTTAAGTGGGTTACAAAATCTGTTAGAAAACTTGTTCAAATATTTCAATAATCAGAGTGTCTTCAAGGTTTGGCTCAGGGATGCGGATGGATTTTCCAAGAAACATATCCCTTGTACCAAAAGGGTGTCACAGCATTAGACTTCTTTCCCTTCTAAGCAGTTTCTCATTATTCTCTAAAGAGAGATATAAAATATAATATGTTTACCTATTTTACATATATCAAAGTCAAATAAAAAAATAAACACCAACCATTAGCTAGAAAATGTTTGTCACTGCACTTTAGTACAATAAACAGTTTGAGGGGGTAGGGAGACTGAGCAGACCCAATCCCATATGGAAGAAAAATATATGGCAGCTTATGGACTGGGGGAGGAGGAGTAGGCATGATTCTTATTTTTTCTGAGGTTTTTTTTCCTGAAAATGAGTACTCTGAACCCATACATTTTAATGGACTTTCTTAGTATAATCTTGGTAATTTTTTCTCTTCATTCAAGTGGTTGCCTATTTTCAGTAAACAGTCAAAAGCCTAAAGATTCTACTTTCTTTGAAGATCAGAAGTTTCTAATTCACTTTTTAAAAATCTTTAAAATGTTTAGAAGTAAACAATGCTTTTTATATTATTGCCTCAAATTATACTTCTAAATTTAATGTAATGATCGCAATAACTGTTAGCATTGTCTCAACTGATGTATAATAAACCAACACAATGGCAAGTTCTGTGAAAAAATCTAAACCAATAAGTGATGCATGCATTAAAATCCACCTCCTCACCCTCACTACTGCACCCTGACACCACCGCCCAATATTGCCAAGACATCTTTTTCCCACCCTGTTGTTTCACTACATTTTCAAAATTCGCAGGAAGTCTGCATTTCTATCTAGAATTCAGCCAATGAATTACAAAGTAATTGTCATCGTTGGACACTCTGTTTTACAATTTTGCGCAGCACATATTTCCTAAATGCTGCTCTGGCTCCAACCTAGGAGTTTCCTTGGTAGCAATTTTATCTCTGCTTCTTCAAATACAAATCTAACATTATTACTGCTTACCCATGTTCAGTTTCCACATTCTTACTGGAAAGATGACAACACCATGTAGATGCCACATAACAGAACCGTTCATTACTAAATTGGTATTTCAAGGAACAAGTAGAGAATATCACATACCAGCTGCAAAACATCACATTAAGCTTGAAAATATAGTTTATCATTCAACTTGGCTTCCAAATATTTGATTTTTTACCTGGTGGGCAGGTCTTTCTAAGCATTATTATTGATAAACACTAGGCAGGTGGTGAGGTGGAACTAAACGTACCATAACTACATGCAAAATAGTGCTTCAACAACAGGGTGCCTGAGTTGTTAATGCAAAATTGCTTCCCATTTCATTGCTCATTTAAAGCAAAAATGTTAAAAGATGGCTCAATGATTGCTTCTTCACAATCAATATTCTCTAAGCTGTACTCCAATAAACAGAAATTATGAGGTCAGCTCAAGCATACTATAACTGGACTAAAAGCATTGCACAAAAGGAAAACAAAAATGCGTCTTTAGACCATGGCTGACATGCTGATTAATTCTTATTCAGACAAAATGTTCCTGAAAGTTTCTTTCCAGATACTTAGTTCAGAAATTAAATATTGGAATACTCAAGTGGTCTTTTCTGATAACATTTTTGCATGCTTATATAAAAAGAAAGTAAGTATATCAAATAAAAATATGAAAATGCACATAATCCATCCTTGGACGTAAAGGGTTTTAGTTTTTCAATCTTTGAATAAAGTTTATCATGAATATATTGGTCTCTATTCTGACCAAAGTTGAAGAAATATTGAATGAAGTGGAAGTAATAACAATCGTGGAATTATGAATATCATACTTGAGTTGATGAAAGCCAAGAATAGACATGAGAATATTTATCTTAGATTTTAAAATGCATTAATTGTAGTCTCCTACTTACTTTCAGAAAATAATTTATGGTGAGTTAGACAAGACCTTACATAGCATATTTCACAAAATTAGGTAAAATGATAGGAGGATGATGCTATGGCCTATTTAAAGCTTTACTATAATCTCTGGAAAATTGCCCATGAAAACCTACCTCCTTGGCCACATCTGACCCAATAGCCACCAACTGCAGACTCGCCTGCCACTTATATAAAGATCTGGGGAAAGACCTCTGGCCACTGGAGATGTTTTGTCCTAGATAGAGACTGATTCACTCAATCAGACCTCTCTCAGGAATCTGAATACAAGACATAAATAAAGTGTTGACAACTGATCATGAGGGCAAAACCCAAGAGACCATATTGAACTAAACTATAGGGTAGTAAAAGTTATACATTAGCAATTCAAGTAATTGCATTTAATATCAAATAAAATGATTCTACTTAGTTGCATCCCCAGCTCCTACAATAGAGAATTTTGTCACCTTTTTCTACTGTATTTTGGGAAATTGAGTTTTTCTCATGCCTGTGTCTGATTCAGCCCTCCTCACTGCCACCTGACTTCTAACCATTTCTTTCAGCTCATTGAAGAATTCTACTTACTTGTTACCATCCCAGGCTAGAACCCCCTTTGCCTTTATTCCACCAAACACCCTTAACCTAAGATCATTATGTATAACATGTATTTACTGAAAACTGAGAACAATGGAGGGTAATTAAAGTTGTGAACAAGGTTAACCTGAATGTTAAATACCAATTTCTCCAGTAATTCATTGGCCATTCCCTAACACAGATCATTTCAATGGCCATTTCCCTAGGTAAACCCTGTCTTTTCTCCACTCTACAGAGGTCCCTTTCTCTTCAGGGTCATGTACAGAAGGGTGCAAGGCAGGTAAAGTGAGGGAAGGAAAGCCAGTATAGGAAACACTTTTACTTTCACAAAGAAATTTCCCTGGAAACAGTTGGCTTTGTCAGTCTTTCATTTCTCCCATTTTTTCCTCATTCTTAAAGCTACTGTTAAGAAAAATTATTTATATATGTGTATGTGTGTGATGTGACATGGTAACTGATTTTGACCTCATATTCCAGTAAGTATGGGATGGTGAGCCCCAAACAGACTAGGGAGTGTCTTTTCCTTCCAAAGGAGACAGCTGTTCTGCAGCTCCAGCCTCTGGTGGCAGGTAGGATGCCAGCCCAGTGCTGCTAGATCTTCGGACTTTTCAAGAGAAGCCAGAAATCCAGTGTGTAAAAATTTTCCTAATTTTAAAAATTCTGGATACTATTTTAATTTTTAAAATTACTCTGTGAGACAAATAAAACTCACATACAGTGCCAAATCCAGCCACAAGAAGACCCTGTCTTTCATCTCACATTCTAGGGTTCTTTGTTATTTGAGTTGCCAATGGGTAACTCTGAAATTCCTATTTTAAATATTGATGTAACACAATTTGAAGTACCTTAAGAAAGTATTTAAAATACTACCTGTGTTTTGGGTCCCCAGCAAAGGAATGTGGCTGGGTCTTGGGAAAATTGGTCCCAGGGACTCAAATCCCACCAGAACTTTCTGGTTGTAGTGGCTACTTTTCTCTGTGCAACTGCTTCATCTCTCTGTCTCTCTTTCTGTCTCTGTCTCTCTGTCTCTCTGTCTCTCTCCCACTCTGTGACTGATTTTACTCATGTCTTCTGCCTACATGTCTGCAGGCATGAACAACTCCCAACCTCCTCATTTTACAAAACTAGGCTCCGAAAGAGAGCTAGCTCCCTCTGTCAACTTCCAAAATTCCCAGCGAAGGATTCTGACTGTTTCAGCATGTGTCAGACAACCAATCTTGAACCAATCAAATGCGTTCAAAGTGGGGTCTCATTGAAGTGATATGTAATGAGAAGAAGCAGAAATGGTAGAGAACATTGCACAGAAAAAACAAAGGAGAAAAATAGGTGTTGCTATGCAAATACACATTACAAACACACACACCTACACCCATGAACCTTTAGATAATAGCACAAAGGAGCCCATAATTAAGTGCTCAGACGTGTGATACAAACAAGTTTAAGCTAGAGAACTTTTAAAAAATGTAATGTAGCTTGAAGTTCATAGAGGAAAATTTTCTGAAGGGTGAATGGTATGAGTTGTCCTCTGAAGGAGGACATATTTTGTTTGATCGCAAAGAGACAAAAACTCAAAATGCTGAGCTATTACAAAGGAGACATTCAAATCATTCAACAAAACTTTGTCAGGGACCTGTGCTGTATGAGGGATTGTACAAGAAACCAAGGATCAAAGATGACCATGAAGGGTTAGGGAATAATATGGTCATTCCTACTAAACTGTACTTAGCTGAACAATATGCTCAAAGAATATGAATAGATTTGTATCAATATTGAGGGAAGTCCCTAGTTGCATTTTATAGAATATTATACTCAACTCTGCCTTAAGCATTTTGTCAAGTTGAATGAAGGCATTTAAAGTATGCTTACAAAATTGGCCAAGAATACAAATTTGAAAAAGTTTAATAAATCAAAAATACTTCGAAACACTAAAATATAGATCAAAACTAGCATAATGAAATTTAATAAGAATCACAAAATACTGCACTAAGGAGCAAAGTGAAAATTGGTTTGAGGCTCACAATGTAGCAGCTCTAGCGAAAGAGCAAACATGTGAGGCCAAAAATCTGTAATCTTCTGTTAATTGCAACATTGCTAAAAGGTAACCTTCTGATAAGACAATAACATATCAGATGCAATCTTTAGCAGAATTCATAGAATTATTGTGTCCAGAATAAGATTGTCAGCAGTGCCACTACTGGCTCTGATTACATTCTAGATGTTACTATTCAACTCTGGATTCTGCATTTAAGGGAAACATTGACAAACACTTCCAAGGAAGGGGACCAGAAGGTGGAAAGGTCTGGAAACCACAATATAAAGAATAACTTCAGGGGTCTAAATGCAGGGAAGGGAACCAAGCAAGAAAAATTTCATGACAGCAAGAACTTAGACTAACTCCGAGGGTCTCTAGTGAGTGGAATAAGTACCAATGGAAGGAAATTACCAAGAGGCAACGTTGGGTTCACTTTGAGAAAGACATCAATAACAATTACTGCCGTCCCACAAAAGATGGGCTGCCTCTTAAAATAGTGAACTGGACAAATATCTGCCAAAGACCGTAACCCCACAGTGGAGAGGAGGTTGGGCTCAATGACCTAATAATCTTGCAACATTCTATATTCCATTCAATTTTTTTTCTCTACATATTTACATATAAAGGTGGGAGAAACTGAATAAAGGAGGGGGAGCCAGCCCATGTCCTTCATCTTCCACATGTTAAGAATTTAAAAGCTAACATCCGCTCAGACGAGATGTTTGCCAGATTTATTTTATTCTAAAAAACTCAAATTTATCCAGAAAATAGATGTAATAATATCAATTCATGGGCTACTTACTTAGAAGGAGTGAACTTGGGGAAGCCAAATGTACCAGAGTCTACAACTCATTTCAGGACAAAATGAGGACTCCTACATGCTCTTCTCTGGAGCATCTATGTGCTCATGATGATGAGAGAGACTCTTCCCATGGAGACAGGATTTGAGTACCAGCGACTTCGCTTACTGGCTACATTAGCTCAGGCAAGTAATTAGCCCGTCTGAAGTCCAACTTTTTATCTCGAAAGTGAAGCTATTAATGCAATAGTACCTCCCAAATACCTTTTGGGGAGTGTGCAGAGATCAAACTAGATAATAATGTAGATTCATAACTGTAGCTATTAGCTATTATATACATAGGAAAAACAGCATATATTCAATTACAAATTTCTGTAGCTAGAATTTCTTGCACTGAAACATCTTTAATGTTCCATAAAATCCCCGCTTCCACCTGCAAGGTTGCCTGGTTTTACTACAGTGAGTTACATTTTAAAGATATAACCATTCCCTAATTATGGTTATTCCATATATTACAAGATTAACTGTTACACTTTAATGCTGAGTTTAGCATCTGGCCCAATTTTCATGCTTTTACTCAGACCACACACTGTGGCATAATATGCTTTCATTTTATTCCAGTGTTTCACATTCATTTTACACTTCTTAATTGTCCTTTATGGTATTTCTGTCTTTTTTTAAAAAAAGGGGTGGCATCAAATGAAACATACCGTGGAACCAGGGGCCACCACACAATCAAAACTTCAATTTTTCCTAATGAGTCACTTAACAATTTTATAAAAGATAAAATTTTGTAAAAGAAAATAAAACTGCTCAACACCAAAGCTGGTATTTTAATCTAAATTATTTATAGAGCAGAAGGGAAGAATTAGATATTGCTGAAACAAAAGGATTTTGCACTTGCAGTATTTTAAGTGATTTTACATGCACAGTATGTTTTTAAAAGTGTACTACTCCCACATTTAGTAATAAACTCCATGGGACGTCTGGCAGAAATTCCCTGCCACGACAGTTTACATCGACCATCTGTGACTGCAAGAAGCTTCCAGATATTCTGCCACCTGATTCTCTGTCCCAACTCTTCTCACTTCTATTCACAGGCTTCTTTTCATTTTCATCGTATACTATATCTGCCCTGAGAGGAAGAAAATATTACCAAAACAATACAGCGTTACATATTTCGAAAACCAAAAAAAGACAGAAGAACTTCTAACCACCAGTGTAACTTGAGGCGGATTGACAAAGTCTTGCTCTTGAGAATGAGGCTCCCTCAGCACCAGAGATGTTTACAGAATGAGGGGTCTTTAGAGATTGCTCAGTCCACTGCCTTCCTTTGAGAGATAAGGAAACTGAGGCTCAGAAAGTGGGAGGCTGGCCAGAGGCCCCACAGACTGGAAGAGGGGGCCAGGGAGGAGAACTCGGAGTGTGGCCTGTACCCTTCTCAACACACCACTCAAATTCAGCCATCCTGTATGACTAGTAACTCCTCTGTTCCAGATCCAAAGAGCAGCCTTCCGGTCACCAATGTGGCTTTGAGGCGTAGGCCCACCTAGTGAGAAGGAGAAATTTTCCATATAGGTAAAGGCCGGCTGCTCTCAAAGACCTCATTTTGTTACCAAAAGTGGGGTCTGTTTGCTCACTGCTCGGAAGCCAATACTCTAGAGGCAAGGTTGGTGCAAACGAAAGTTTGCTTTATTTCAGAAGCCAGCAACGGAGGGAGAGGGCGGACTCATGTCCAAAGGCCGACTCCCCCCTGACAATCAGGGGGCAAGAACTCTTGAAGGGGAGTTTCAGGGGGTGTATAGGCGGAGGGAGGGGGCTACATGCAGAAACAGCACAGTCAGCTCTGACAGTCGTCCTGAAATTCGTCATGCAGTGGTCTGATCAGCGTCCTCTTGATTGTTTTAAATACAGTTACTCTTCAGGTCCAGGGTTCGTTTGTTCCCATTTCTTTGAGGCCAGTTCTCGGAATTATGGCAGCTTATGCCATGGCTACACTCAGGCCATCATGTAGTTAACTTTTTCCACCTGGTGGGGATTTCAGTATCTACAAAACAGCTCTAAGGATATGGTTCAGAAAATTATCTACAGCCCTTGAGGAGGAACTAAAAGTCCTTGACATTGTTTAATGACCAAACTATACATTATTCTTTTGTCCTGTTGGATTGCTTTCCTTTGCTTCTATATTTCCTCACTTCTCTGATCAAACTTATTCTTTGGTTAAAGTTTTTCTACAGACAAAAGGCAGGCAGAAGACATGGAGGGGAAGGACCATAGGGTCCTGCTCGGTTTCAATTTCATCGACGTCCCCATGACCCTACTTCGTCTCACCCAGTGTCCCCAAATCTTTTTTTAAATTGAGATATAACTGCCATAAAACGTTATATTAGTTTCAGGCGTACAGCACAATGATTCAACATTTGTATACATTGCGAAATGACCACAATAAGCCGAGTTAACATGCATCACCTCACACAGTCACAAACTGTTTTTCTTGTGATGAGAACTTTTAAGATCTACTTTCTTAGCAACTTTCTAATATACGATACAGTATTATTAACTGTAGTCACCATGCTGTACTTTACATTCCCCAGAATTTTAATTAATTTCAACGAAACATGCTTTTGGATGTCTTATATGTAGGTACTCAAATTACTTATGGTGGCTTTCATGGAACCATGGGATTGAAATGGACATTAAGGAAGTATCTGATCCAGCGCTTCAAAGAGAGTTCTAAAAGCCTGCCACATTGCTCCATCCTCACACACAGAGACAATTTTGCAACTTCACATCGTTTTCTCACTACTTACCACTCTCTACCCATCATTCATTTACCTAAAGGAATTTGAGCCTACTACATGCCAAACATCCGTTTGGAAAAATAACCCATTACAAGACTGCTTTTGTAGATAACAATCTCTATGCAGGAGGAGCAGATGAAGTCAATACACATGTTCACATCTCATCTGTTCACCGTCTAGATGTTTGCCAGGCTACTCAATTATCTTAGGCTCTTGGGGAGCCACAATTATTTGCACACTGTTCAAGTCTAAGAACCACATGTATGAGAAGGTGAGTCTACAAATTCTCTATGTAATTCAAACTGAAGTCTACAAATTCTTCACCGTAAGTATCTAAGTAGCCATGAGAAGGGGGAAAATAGTAATTGCTAAGGAAAGTAACTTTAATCTCAACCTGCCTGTACTCAAAAAAATCCCACCCCATCACTGCCCATTTTAAGGCTCTACTATTCCATCTGAAGGTAGGTGGGTGCTTACAGGTTTAAGAGAAGCTGGGTTAAAAGAGAAAGTTAGGTTTGGGAATAACCAGTTAGTATCTGCTTCATATAGGAGGATGATTAAACATAGTGTAACACACTTCTCATGTTCTGCTGCTTGAATTTTATGGGTCCCTGGATTTACTGATTAAGATTTAGCCACACTGAGAAATGTGGTAATTGTTGTAACAACTCCAAATTAAATTAATGCAAACACAGTAAAGAGAATTGGGGAAAGCTAGCTAGCTAATGAATAATTTTATAAAGTGTCAAAAGCAGCTGACAAGAAAATAGTAATATTAATTAATCCCAACTGGCTTCTCAAAAACTATCTAGCAGCCCCTCTTAGGAAATGTGATTACTGGGTCACAGTCCACAGATTCAGTGGCATTTGGATTAAGACCTGCATCTCTCAACATTCTGGACTGTCAATAACCCTCAGACGGAGGAATGATCTCGCTGAGCATAAATCGTGCCAGGCCTTGGGTAACTCCCCCATCTTGTACTCGCTGGAAAGAGAGCACCTCCCAAAAGCTGTGGGTTGTAACACATTAATGTCTCAGGAGGCAGGGGTGGGGGCGGACTTAGGTTTTCTGTGTTAATATGTTAACATGAGTATATGTGTTTAAATGTTTAAAGGAAGACAATCAGGACTTTTCAGTGCAAGTTGATAATCTTTAAGGAAAACAAAAAACTTTAATTGCAAAAGCAATGCCCATTTATTGCATAGAACTTGGAGATGATAGAAAAGCACAAAGTAAAAAATTAAATCCACCAACAATCCTCTGGAATGAGCATTGTAACAATTGATCGTATATTTTGCAATATGGATGTTGCACCAGGACTATGATGACAGGACTACTGAGAGAACGGGAAACTTTGGCTGAGCCAGGTGTACAATGATGCTTAGGGCAAGAAAAGGGGTTAAATTTTTTTTTTAAGAAAGCACATCTTTAAGGGTTATTTTGACAAAAACTACATAGAACACTGTAAGAGATTTTCACACTGTGACGGTCACACTCAACCAGCTCATAGGGGCAGAGACTGAGACACCCACCTTTGTGTCCTTAGCACCTAGGACACCTGGAAGGGAGGGAGGGAAGGAGGGAGGGAGGGAGGAAGGAAGGAAGGAAGGAAGGAAGGAAGGAAGGAAGGAAGGAAGGAAGGAAGGAAGGAAGGAAATCCTTGCTGTTCCTTACCCTGGAGGACTTGCCTATGTAAGAAACAGCTTGATTATACACTGGTGAAGCAGAATGCCTCTCCTTGGGATTTTTGCATTTAAGATTCATGTTCTACACCATTTTTGTTCTCACAGGTCAGAACATCTTAACAGACAGCATGTCTGTCCTTAAAGCAGCCCCACTGCCCTCCTGCCCTCAGTTTCACATGACATCTCTCTCTTTGTGGTATACCCCAGAGTCCTCCCTGTAACTGAATGTTGTGTACAACACACACTCCCTATTTTAAGTCAGAAAGTCACAAACATACTCCAAAGTTGGGAGATATTTGTTCAGCCATTTTTTTTACAATAGAGTAGCACACAGAGAGAAATAGTAAATGGCAGTCAAGCTCAGTTCAATGCAGCAAATATTGATTATGTGTTGTGTGCTGGCAACTGTCCTAGGCATCACTATAAAAAATACGGGCATTCTCCCTACTCTTGAAAATCTTACAGTCTGAAGAGGGGAGATAGGTACAGAAATTATTTCTGCACAATGTGTTAAGGGCAAGTGTCTCTGTACCTGGAAGATAAAAGAAGGGCACTGAATTAAATTCCTTCAAGTAACTTTCCCTGATTTATAAAACTTCCTCTTCAGGTTCTTTGGTTTAGGGTTTTTTGGTTTGGAATTATTTTTAATCCTTTTAACATGTTATATCTAGTAGGTATTATATTAAGTGCTTTATAGATATTGTCTCAACTCTCAACAACCCTGTGAGATGGACATTACTTCCACATTTTAAAGATGAAGAAACTGAAACACAGAGATTTAAGTCACTTGCCCCAAATAATAAAATTAAGAAAATGAGAAAGTTAATATTCAAATAGTAATCTGTCTCCAAAATTTATTCCCTTTCCCAGAAACCTACTACTCTCAGATGAATGCAGTGGATCATAATTACCACAATTATGGCAATTACCACAGTTTGAAAAAGTGGCAAAACTGACTATGCAATATCACAGGCCTCAAACAATGTTACTTTTTTCAGGATTACATTCATTTGGACCCAATGAAGTGCTCTCATGCATTCCATTGCTGAATATGTACGCATGTTACAAAGGTAGTTCACTTTGGGGATGTCAAAACTAAATAATTAAATAATTACATAAGAAAAGTATGCTTCATTTCCTTTGATTATATACTCTCCCTTAATTAATAATTTCCAACGATTTACCGTTGCCTTTAAGAAAGATTTCCATCCAAAACATAAATCCAGGCATTCAAGTTCCTGCCATAATCTCTCCCACCTCCACTGTGGAGTCCGTATTTACAAAGCCCATTTTTGAGCTTTCTTCCTCCTTAAATAAAATTATCAGGAATTTCTCATTTATCATGCACTGCCCCATAAAGACAAAACTCTAATATCCTATCATTGGAATTATTGATGTCAATATAGGGGAACAATTATTTTGGTAATGTTACAAAATGACAAAAATTATTGTCATTTTCAATCCAACCATCTATATTTAACTAATTTAAGAGGAAAAAAATGAGAATCTAGTAAAATTTAATTTCATTGTATTCTGTCTCCAGACTAAAGAATTTTTGTTTCCCTCTCTTAAGATCAAGTTCAAATTATATAAATTTTTAAAATTTAAATAGAACAACCATGTAATAACCATGATTTTGATTCGATCTGCAGATTTCTTTTACTGTAAAAATTTTTTTCAAAAGCCATATGTGTGTGCTGTGGAACATTAGACATTACAAACAAGCAAAATTGAAATTAAAACACATGTTCCTACCACCAAGAGATTACTACCCTTAACCTTTTAGTGTATAACCATGTTTCGTGTGAGAGTATTTTTCTCAAAATTTGTTTTTGAACACTCAGATGAAAAAAGTGTTTTGTTTTGTTTTTTACTGTTAAATGAAATCTGTTAGCCACATTTTATGTCTCTGTTAATGAGAAAGTATCCTCTATTGTAAAGAGAATGCCCAAGAGAGGGAACAGATGAGCAAAAAAAGGGACTTGTACTTCTAAGGAGGTGCAAAATCATTTGAGAGTGAACTTCTCTCTTTTGTAGATAACTTCATGACCATTCGTAGTCAGCTTAGCAACACAGCTGGGGTTGTCAGCTGAGACAGGTTCAAGGAAAAATGTCCAAATTGCTTTTCAGTCAAAATGGAAATGTTTTCCAAACACTGCAGAACAGGATGAAGAACGGAAAAAGAATGAGAGCAGCAAGTCTAAAGTAGAAAAGGAAACCATTTCTTCTATAGTTCCAGTTTTTAAATGATAATAGAGTTGGCTTTTCCCTTTTTGCCTGGCCTTCTACTAAGCACCTTAATGCATCTTATACTCTCTTAAACCCCATGAGATCAGTACTATTGTGTCTTCTTTCACAGATGAGGAAAATGGGGCACCGAAAAACTAAGTAACTTGCCCAAGTTCATACAGCTAGTTAATAAAGGAGTCAGGAATCAAATTCTGGCAACCTGGCTCCAGAGCCTGACCTCTAACAACTACTCTGTTTTGCCTCTTTCAACCATCAAATTCTCTGTAGGTGAAACAGAAGAATGGGAAGAAGAAAATGCCTGCATGGAAACATCTCAGACAAAACCAATGTAGCAGAGTTCTCCAAACTAAGGGAGCAACTTTGAAGTACAAAGCCTACCATCATTTGTTAAGGAACTTCTCTGACAGAAAATAAACAGAGGAGGTGGTTTTGAATGAGTAATCTCACAGATACATCATCTTTGCAAGCCTGCAACTCTGGAACACAGCCCATAGTACAAATCTCCCACAAAGTGCTGATCCAAGAAGAACCTTCCTTATTCAAACATCATCAATAATTAAAATGTGTCACCACAAGATCTGTACTAAGGTACTACATTTTTAAAAAAGGAAGAAAGTGGCAGGGAAAAAAGTCATACATGAAGCTCAAACACCAGATAAATGTAACCCAAAGCCAATGAAAATTGTGACCAAAACTCTCTATATGACATCAAAGAAATCTTAAATAACTAATGAAGACTTTTATAAAATAAGAACTCAAAGCAAAGATACGAGAGCTTAGAAAAGCTGGCAAGATACCAGAAAGAGATGAAAGTGACCTGGCAGATCTTAGGAAAGAAGTAAAAGAAGAAAAAAATCACCACAAAAATGACACTCATTTTGAGACAGTAAAACACTGTGGAAACACAGTAAGGAACACGGAAGACAGGAACGAGAAAAGTGGGGAAAAATGCAAATAAAGAATAGAGAGAAAATGACTGATCATAAAGACAAAGGAGACTCTACCATAGGTGTTTGGTGTCTCTAAATAAGAGAACAAAGTAAAATTTTTAAAACTTATGTCAAAAAGCAAAGAACAAATCAAAGAAGATTTAAATCTAAAGACAGAAGGATAACACTGTCTAAAAAAAATTGACACACGCAAAGCTTAACAGCCAAACATATCCATGTAAATTGAAAGGACTTCAAATAAAGAATCCTTTAGCCTTTGAGGCAGGAAGGAAAAATCCATCTATAAGGGAAAAATTCAGGATCAACTTTGACTTCTCAGCAACATTCAACACAAATACATAATTGAGAAATACCTGAAAAACCCTTAAGAAAGAAAAGGTAACCCAAAGATTTAATTCCCGACCAAACAAGCCTCAAATATAGAGATAACAGCCACAGGACTGAAACTAAAATAAGTCTAGGAATTTCTAAGTGAGGGGCTAGTATAACTACATATTGAAGTATAATTACATTTGAAAGCCAAAAGTCAAAAGAGATCATTTAAAGTTAATTAGTCAAGAAATATGTAATACACTTAAAGGTAAAGACTTAGAAAAAGAATATAAACAACTAAAACCAAAAGTTTGGGTAATGATAGTCAGAAGAAGTGGAAATACACTAACTTTGCCACTGTTTATAGTAGAGTCAAGAGATATTTCCTAAAGAAATATATGATTAAGAGTATTTAATACAGTTTTAATTAAAAATTAATAATAATAAAAAATACCAGTTGAACAAAATGCAAACCTTCCAAATCATCAAAAGAAACACTTAGAAAGTGAAGGGAGGTCATTTGTGAGTGTTTTAAGCTACCAAAACAGAGTGAAACATAAAACAAAAAAACAGGGGACATCCCTGGTGGTGCAGTGATTGAGAATCCACCTGCCGGTGCAGGAGACACGTGTTAGATCCCTGGTCCAGGAAGATCTCACATGCCACAGAGCAACTAAGCCCGTGCGCCACAACTACTGAGTCTGTGCTCTAGACCTCGTGTGTTGCAACTACTGAGCCCACGAGCCACAACAACTGAAGCCCGCTCACCTAGAGTCCTGCTCCTCAATGAGAAGCCACCGCAATGAGAAGCCCGTGCACTGCAATGTAAGAGTAGCCCCGCTCGCCGCAACGAGAGAGAGACCACGCACAGTAACAAAGACCCAAGGCAGCCAAAAAAAAACAAAAAAAGAAAAACAGAACTGACAAAATACATCAGCTAAGGAAACTCATTCAAAAAAAGGGAGGAAGAAAAATCTGATTGGACTCAAATATGCTGAGGTATAAGAGAAACAACTTTAAAGGTGATTCAAAAAGGTTGAAAGTGAAATAATGGACAAAAATAGGACAGGCAAATGTAAACCTAAGGAAAGAAGGGATCATGACCTTAATAGTCAGACCCAGTTGAATTCAAGGCCAAAAATATTTAACTAAAAATAAAACAAGGAGAATATTCTATCATAGTAAAGGATGCAATCCACAATGAATATAAAAAATAGAGTATCTGTACACCTAATAGCCACTCATCAACCTTTTTTCTTTTTTTTTTCTCAGTTTTATTAAGGTATAATTGGACAAAAAATGTATATATTTAATATGTACAGCTTGATATTTTGATATATATATATATATACACTGTGAAGTAATCACCACAGTCAAGATAATTAAGGTGGGAGATCAAGACGGCAGAGTAAGAGGACACAGAGCTCACCTCCCCGTATGAACACATCAAAAATACATCTAGATGTGGAACAATTCTCACTGAAAACTAACTAGAGACTGGTAGAAAAACTATTATGAAACCAAGGCTCTAAGAAAGAGCCACACAGAATCAGGTAGTAAGAGAAGAGAAGCGATCAGGTCAGGACCTGCGCCCCTATAGGAGGAGACACAGAAGAAGAGGGGGATTATACAAGTTCAGTGATCCTCCCTGGGGAGTAAGTGCTTCCAACCACATATTAGGTGCCCCAGCCCTGGGGTCCAACATGGAGAGGATGAGTCCCCTTAGCTGGTGAAAACCAGTGGAACTGACAGTGGGGCTGTAAGAAACCTAGACTCTGCTCATGAAGAGAGCATACACGCTTGCTTACACCTGAAACAAGGCAGAGGAAGCAGATTGAAACTGCCCAGGACTGTGGCTGGTTTCCCATGATGGTCCTAGCACGAGCCCCAGCCTGAGCTGAGTGCCCACTCCAGCCCCACTTGTTCCACGGTACAACTCCAACTGGGGCAAGGGCTACTGAAGCCAAGGGGAGTGTGCAGTTGTAAGAGACAGAGCCACCTTGGGCCTGGCATGGTGTCTGAACAGGGCAAGGGCAGCCATTACTGGTGTCTGTGAAGGCAGCACATCAGGAGCAGTCCAGATCTCTGACTGGTGCCAGGACCGTCACAGCTCGTGCTCCAGCCTATGCTGAGCAGCCACTCC
The DNA here is from genome assembly GCF_028023285.1 of Balaenoptera ricei. NCBI lineage: Eukaryota > Metazoa > Chordata > Mammalia > Artiodactyla > Balaenopteridae > Balaenoptera > Balaenoptera ricei. The sequence goes on from NC_082643.1 coordinate 33,333,930, forward strand.
AGCTCCTGTTGCTCCAGCACTGCTCCCCCCTGGGGTGAGGGTGCCAGTGCTCAGAGCAGGGAGAGCACACACTTCAGGGAAATAGAGCCAGCCTGAATCCACCCCTCAGGGCTTCTGCTCCAGCAACGTGGGACCCAACACCAGCTCCGATAGGGTGGTGCTGGCCACTGAACAGAGGAGAAGCTCCAGCTCACACCTGGCTCTGGCTCTAGTCCCTCCGTCTCCAGTCATGCCACCTACCAAGGTGATAGCTGCCAGCACACCCTGGGCGAAGTTGAGACTTGTGCTCACATCAGATCCAGGGCTCCCGCCAAAGCCACTGGGCACACACAGACTGTATAGGGATGCTCCCACACAAGGACATCCCTTCAAGAGTGGAACGGGTAACTGTTTCACCTAGTTTCATAGAGACAGAGAAAGTTAAATAAAATGAGAAGACAGAGGAATTTGTTTCAAATGGAAGACCAAGAAAAAAACCTTGAAAAAACAACTAATGAAACAAATAATTTACCAGATAAAGAGTTTGAAGCATTAGTAATAAGAATGTTAACTAAATTAGGGAAAAGACTAGATGAACACAGTGAGAATTTCAATAAGGAATTAGAAAATATAAAAAACATTTGCATTATAGCGGTCCCAGAATAAATAAATAAATTAATAATAAATAAATGAATGAATTAATTAATTAATAAAAAATAAATAAATTCCAGAATTCATAAATATTTAAATGCTAAAAACAAAACAAAAGCCTTTTCATGAGAGCATGAAAAGAAAACATGAGAGAATTATCTTTATAATTTTGAAGTAAGAAGGGCTTTCTAAATATAACACAAAACCTAGAGAACATAAAATGAAAGGTGATAAAGTTCAACTACATAAAAACTCGGCACAGCAAAAACAAGACAGAACAAAATACCAAATCAAGCTTAAAAGACAAACAGCAAACTAGGTAAAATATTTGCAACATATTTTGCATTATACTAGGGCTAAATTCCACTATATATATTGGTCAGTAACATCAAACAGCAACCCAGTAGAAAAGCTGGCAATGATTATGAACAGTCGGTTTATACAAAAGGAAATATGAATAACTCTAAACATATGAAAAGATGATCAGTCTTGCTCATAATAAGAGAAATACAAATTAAAGCTACCAAGAGGTATCATTTTCTACCTATCGGATTGACAAAAATCAAAAACTTTGATAACACATGCTTTGGTCAAGGTTTTGAGGAAAGAGGTAGTTACATATTACTGAGTGTGAATTGGTACAACTTAAACTGAGAGCAATTTGACAATATATATCAAAAGTGTCAGTACACATAACTTTGACCCCAAAATTCCACTTCCAGAAATGTATCTTATGATGCACGTGAACATTTGCCAAATGATGCATGTCCAAGGATATTCACCTTTGCCTTACTTGGGAAGATTGTAAAGGACCTAAATGTCCACCAGTAGGAACTGGTTAAATAAAATACAGAATATTTACACACTGGAATCCTATGCAGCTATTAAAAGGAGCTCTCTATGCACTGATATGGAATGAAAAGAGATACATTTTTGGTGAGGGAAAATATATTTATTATAATTCCTTTTGCATTTGAAAATGCAAAGAATATATATATGTATAATTATATGTATTATATATATAATTAAGAACATATATTATTATAAATAATTTAAATTAGATAGCTCTATAAAATGCATTGTTGCAACAGACCAAATGTTAAAATAATTTGTTAATATTTGAAGTGAAATAGAGTGATGATATTTATTTCATTATATGAAAGCAAAAAAATAGTCTCAAAAAAAAAAAAAAAGTAGTCTCAGTGTTCTTTCATTTAAAGAAAATCAGTAAAGTCCATGAGAGCAGATTCTTTGCCTTGTTCCCGGCCATCCACAGAGCCTGTGACAGGACCTGACACAGAATAAGGGTATACTAAATATTCACAGAGAAATTAAAGATTTAAATGGAATTATAACTAAAAGAAACAACCAAAAATGTGATGTTATAATCTATCATTGAAATTCATGGTAAATTGCTTTGCCTTAGAAGGTATTAATCCTCTTCTGATTTTCATGATGTCTAGGGTCTCACTGATTTTTCACCTGGCACATTTACTGTATCGTTAGCTCTGGAGAACAGACTGAAAGGTTTACAATTTCTTGGGCAATTTTCTTTCTTTTTTTTTTAATTATAAATTTATTTATTTATTTGTTTTTGGCTGTGTTGGGTCTTCATTGCTGCACGTGGGCTTTCTCTAGTTGTGACGAGCGGGGCCTACTCTTCATTGCCGTGCACGGGCTTCTCATTGCGGTGGCTTCTCTTGTTGCGGAGCACGGGCTCTAGGCAAGTGGGCTTCAGTAGCTGTGGCACGTGGGCTCAGTAGTCGTGGCTCGCGGGCTCTAGAGAGCAGGCTCAGTAGTTGTGACGCACGGGCTTAGTTGCTCTGTGGTATGTGGGATCTTCCCGGACCAGGGCTCAAACCCGTGTCCCCTGCATCAGCAGGCAGATTCTTAATCACTGCGCCACCAAGGAAGTCCCTCTTGAGCAATTTTCATGCTGTGGCACTTGCTCTCTTTTCACACACACACACACTCACACTCTCCTCCATTTTACTGTTATCAGGCAGCTCACTTCTTCTCACACCAGCTGCTCTTCCCACCTTCTCCCCACAAACATAAGGTAAATCCTCCATCTGATATACAGAAGGGACACCAACGAAGATAAGGGTAAACTTCCAAGGATGGTTCTCTTCTCAGTGGAAGCAGAGGGGGTTGAAAGAGTTCAGAAGCTAGGTAGTAGGCAGAGAACATGATTTCAGTTCAAGTACAAAAATAGAAACACTCTGGCATCAATCAGAAAGTAGAGGGAAATGTGGTCTTTGGGGAGGATTTTTCCTTTTGGCTGAAGTTCAAAATCCCAAACCCTTCCTTAGAATGAAGGCATTTATTAATGAAGACTGCAGTCTCTTCTGAGAAAGCAGTGAGATTCCTAAGAATTCTTCCCTTAATTTCAGTGCCGTGGTTTCCAACTAGCGAAGAGGTTTTAGTAAGGACTTCTTAAGTAGCCACATAGCACAGGGAGATCAGCTCCGTGCTTTGTGACCACCTAGAGGGGTGGGATAGGGAGGGTGGGAGGGAGATGCAAGAGGGAGGAGATATGGGGATATATGTATATGTATAGCTGATTCACTTTGCTATAAAGCAGAAACTAACACACCATTGTAAAGCAATTATACTCCAATAAAGATGTTAAAAAAAAAAAAATAAGGACATCTTGGGCATATTTCTCATCACATTTGGTGACTCAAAAAATATGGGCACTCTGAGGTCCTTGGAGAATATGATGTAGATATTTTTTCTAGAAAAACATTCAAAAGTTGCCCATAGTAAAGTAGGTTTTTTTGAACCTCAAACTGGAGTATCAAATTGAAAAACCAATTAATCTATTTTTAAAAATCTGTTTAATTAAGATGAGTTACGGATATAAAGTTATGCTAGGATCTGCTTCTTGTTTTTCTTTTGTGGGAGTATAGCTTCTTTTTGTTCAATTAAATTATTTTTATTTTAACTGGAAGTCATCTGCTATGGGAATTTAAAGAAGAGAAGAAGGAAGATTCAGCCACGTCAGTGACAATGGCAGGAGCCACTGCTAAGAATGAAAGCAGCAGAAGTTGGGAGAAACCAGGTTAAGTATTCAGAACCAGAGGCAAAATCTGTGGTGGAGAATCGAGTAGACACAGATCAAATAGAATAATCTTCTACAGAGCTGAAGCCCAGGGCTCAGACAAACCAAGATAACAATATGAAAAGCCCTCTACAGTCTGTCATACAGAGTGAAGTAAGTCAGAAAGAGAATAACAAATATCATATATTAATGCATATATGCGGAATCTGAAAAAAATTGGTATAGACGATTTTATTTACAAAGCAGAAATAGAGACACAGATGTAGAGAACAAACGTATGGATACCAAGGGGGAAAAAGGGGTGGGATGAATTGGGAGACTGGGATTGACATATGTACACTACTGATACTATGTATAAAATAGATAACTAATGAGAACCTACTGTATAGCTCAGGGAACTCTACTCAATGCTCTGTGGTAACCTAAGTGGGAAGGAAATCCAAAAGAGAGGGGATATATGTATATATATAGCTGATTCATTTTGCTGTACAGCAGAAACTAACACAACATTGTAAAGCAACTATACTCCAATAAAAAAAATTAAAACTAAAAAAGTTAAAAAAAGAGGCAAAGTGAACATAAGCATAGAGGTGTTTATTCAAGTGCAGCGCCACCAAGTGGAGGAAGAAGGAATTACCATTATATATCCAAGCCGGTCTCCTGTCTTCTTTCACACATGATCCAACAAATACTAATCGATGATATTCTCTGTTCAAAACACTACGCTGAGTACTGGAGTGAACAAAACAAACATGGTCTCTAACCTCGTGGAGCTTACATTATGGGGGGTAGGTCAAATAAATAAATTAGTAACTTGATTAAAAGGTAAGCAAATAAAATATTTAACATGAGACTAGTACAATGGAGGAAACAAGCAGGATGCTGAGAGGTAGAACAGGGAGATGGGACCTATTTTAGAAAGAATGGCCAGGAAAAGCTGCCTGAAATGATATTGAGCTGAGGCGTGAAGGATGAGAAGGAACCAGCCATGAGAAAAATGGAGGATGAGGTATCTAGTCGAAGAGCCCAGCCGGTGCAAAGATCCAGAGGCGAGAAAAACGCAACCTATTTAAAGAACTGCAAGAAAATCCATACGGCTGCAAACTGGTGCTTCTTGTGTAGCTACCCTCCCCATCACCGTTTATCCCACAGCTCACAAGCATCTTGAAATCATAGCTGCCTGGAGTATCTAAATTATTCCTCCTCTTTCATTTCTCCTTGAGAAATACTGTCTAAATCATGACCTCAAGCTGGTGACAAATAGGGAGGAAATTTTCTTCAAAAGTTGTTTTTTGTTTTCTTTTGTTTTAATATAATGATATACTTCAAATACTAAAAATGCAATGGGAAGCTGTCTAATCAATGCACATGTATTTGTATGTGTCTCCACAAAGACCCACCCACCTAACTTGGAATCATTGGCCGGTTCATAAGGTTACCATGGGACTGCCTTCCCAGAGCGCGGAGCTCACTTACCATCTCGCTGGGTTTCCCAAACAGGTCTCAGTGAGGTGAGGACCCTTTAGGGAACCACACAGCTAGGGAGAGTCAGCAGGCACTCTAGACCTGACGAGAGAAAAAAAAACAAATTAATCATGTGGTCTGAAGCCTACTCCTACCTTGAATTGGTGGAGGTAATGCTAACATTTAGAAAATAAATTATTTTGTATATGGAAGATGTTTGAATCTTGGTCCACAATCCAGGAATATGAGAAATGTCACATTTCTTTCTTTCCTTCCTATGAACCTAAATAAAACTCAATTTCTGTCCCAACAGGTGGTGGAAAATTCAATTTTAGTCATCACGGGGTTTCTTTTCCTCCTACCCGCTGCCACCTCCAACTCAAGGTCATGCAAAAGTCTCCCAGTCTCATTTAAAGAGGTCAGAAATGACATTCTTTGATGGCTCTGGAACCACACTACCTAGATTTGTATCTTGGTTCTGCCACTGACTAGTATGTCACATTGGGTAACCTACTTAACCTCTCTGACCATTAATGGAGATAATGATAGTAATTACCTCACAGGGTTATTGGACAGTTAGATGTGTTAATATATACGCAAGTTTCTTAGGATAATGTCTGGCACTTAAGTATGCAGTAAATATGTATCACCATCATCATTATCATTTTTACGTGATGTGAAGGTATCTGGAAATTTCCTCCAGTAACTGGTCCACGCCAGTTATCAGAGATGCCCAGTCTCTCAAGGATTATCCCCATATCCTGAGGCCCTGCTACTTCTGGCTGGAAACACCTAAGCCTCTGAAATGTTGTCCCTACCCAAGACACCTTGGAATAAGCCACAAGCCCCACCAAAGTTCCAACTATTCCCCAGGAATCTGTGAGCATTTCCCCATCTTCCCTCTTAGGACCCTTGAAAGCCTCTCCTCCCTCTCAGAACACCCAGCAAAATGCCTTCAGTGAGTTTAGTCTCATCAACAATAGCAAAACTAAGCTTCAGAAACTTCAAGCAATTTTTGCTGCTTATATAAAAGCTGGCTACCTGCTTGGGGAGGATTCAGAGAAATGGGAGAATACAGAGAGAATAAACATGAATCTTTATTTTCCTGCCACACTGACTGTGTCATGCTTGCTTAGATGATGCACACTCCAAAAGATCACAAATATTTTGCAGTTGATGGCAGTTTCACAAGTGAAAGGCCTCCACCCTCAGTAATAGCTAATGGATCAAGCCTGATTCTCACCTGGTAGTGGTCGGGAGGATAGGTCCCAGTGGTGCCCCAGGACGGAAGGACAAATGGACAGTGAAGAAAGAGCAACTCCAGGAGCTTGGGAAGCCCCAAATGACTGGGAGGTGTAGTTTGCAACCTTCACTTGAATTTGGGTGCCATCAGAGTTTGCAGATTCACCCACGTTCAACAATTGCAGTAAAGATAATAATGAGACAAGCAGACCAGGAGGGGTCAGGAGTGCCTGGCAGATTGAGAGCCATGACAACAGTGAGCTTAGGTTGGGGAATCAGTTAAGGGAGAGGAGAAGTGAGCAGTGCAGATACAGGCAGGACAGCCATCCCTTACTATCCATTTAGTGAGCAGAGCCGAGGAGGGAGACCACTCCAGGTGGGAAGCAGAATGACCCACAACACGGAGAGAAAAGGAGGAAGCACAAACCCAAAACAATGCCTAGAAACTAGACCAATCCACCTACAACCTTGACACTTTGACTGCTGCTATTATATTCTTTTGTCAATATTCAACTCTAGAAATAGTCTCTCGTCTTCTCGTATGATTGTCTCTAACGCTGCTTCTAATAGTGCTATCAATGTTGCTTTCCAGGTCTAAGCCCCCCTCACACCTGTTTGGGGAAGACAGAGAAGGGAGAACAGGGAGAAGAAAACGTAGTTATGAAGGAACAGGATCCCTGCCCGTTTCCATAGCTTCCGTGCACTAGGGTACCATTGTTCTCAATACTTCTCTGAGCCTGGGCAGTGTTCCATGCAGCTGAAGAGGGAGATGGGGTTGGAGGAGGGGGGCCATCTGTTCTCTCTCCCTTCTTGTCTCCTACCTGATCCCTGCCCCAGGTGCCTCTATGATGACCCATTGAAAGCATGACGGGTTGGCAGTGGAGGGGCAGAAATCCACTTCTTCAAGATCCTACGCATTAGTTGGGACAGAAAGGACTGGCTTTTTGTTCTAAATGGTGGCTATAAGATGTGCCTTTCTACCTCCATGGTGTCCTTGGCTCAAGAGTTCATGAACCCTATCATACACGCCTACCTCCTTCTTGATGGAGAATAACCTCATGCTCAACTAAGGTGACTTCCTAGTAAAGCCAGTCCATGCCTTTTCAATTTTTTTTTAATTTTTTAATTTTTTATTTATTTTTGGCTGCATTGGGTCTTCATTGCTGTGCGTGGGTTTTTCTCTAGCGGTGAGCAGGGGCTACTCTTCATTGCAGTGCGCGGGCTTCTCATTGCGGTGGCTTCTCTTGTTGCGGAGCATAGGCTCTAGGTGCACGGGCTTCAGTAGTTGTGGCACACGGGCTTAGTAGTTGTGGCTCGTGGGCTCTAGAGCAGAGGCTCAGTAGTTGTGGCGCACGGGCTTAGTTGTTCCATGGCATGTGGGATCTTCCCAGACCAGGGCTTGAACCTGTGTCCCCTGCATTGGCAGACGGATTCTTAACAACTGTGCCACCAGGGAAGCCCCTCCATGCCCTTTTCATAACTGACTTTCAAAGTTTCCAAAATAAGGATTACAGGAATCTTCCCCATCCCTTCCATACCCACACAGCTGCCAGATACAGGATGCTCAGTGGGATCTACCTACTACACCCCCGCCATATGCAGACATACTGCACAGCAGCACAGAGCTGTGTGTTGAGTGGAGGATTTGGCTTTGTGCCCCATCCCACATAAAGGTAGGCAAAGACTCACAGATGTGAGCCCCACATGCAGTAAGAAATCCTAATTATTGGAAGATGAGCCACTGAGCCCTGCCTCTATTTCTTACATCAGCAGTGCACCTCACTGAAACCTGGAGAATATTTCAGCTTTGGGATGCACTAAGATGTAGTGGAGAGGGTGTAGATCCAGCTTCACTATTCGCTCTTTTACCTTGGGGAGGTTACTTAAATGAGTTTCCTCATATATAAAATCCAGATAATAACAGAACCTATCTCGCAGGGATGGTGTTTGGATTTAATGAAATCGTGTATAAAGCTTGCAGCACAATGCCTAGCACAGACTAAGCACTCAGAAAATACCAGTTCCCTCTCTTCACTTTTCCTTTTCTATAAAGAGACCACCGCCTTTCTTTCTTTCTGACTTAGTCTCATAAAAATCACTCTTATGAATTTAGGCAAAGGTGTGGTCTCGAGAAGGCAATAATTAGATGCAATTAAGTTACTAAGGAAGGAAAGGGGATTGGGGTTTTAAATATGTTTAATGTGTTTTCCAAAGAACACATTAGCCTGCATTTGGTTTTATTAAACAAATGATTTGTGTAGTATTTATCTTCTTAGTCGATTTTGAGGAAGCAGCAAGAATTGCCTAGGGACAATGGGGCTTGAGACCTGAACATTTATATACTTAGACAGAAGTGAGTGAAGTGGGGGGGTCCAGTGGCCTCTAACCAAGGGATAAGTATCAAGCCACAAAGGGGAGAATGAAGACAGTTTTCTGAATTCAGAATTCTGCCTAGAATCAGCCCTGGTAACCTGCATGGGAAAATGAAATAAAATAATGTAGATCATTAACTATATCACAGCAAGTAGATATTTGAATCCACTCTGCTCAAATATGTCAATAAGAACTTGCAAGCAATACTTCTTGCCTTTTGAGAATTAACTATATTCTTTTGCAATGACAGGCTTTCCCTAACACTAGAGAATTCAGTTCAGTTCAACCAGCATCTATCATGCCCCTATTATATGCCCTCAAGCTACAAATCCTTGCAGTGACAGGGAATCAATCTTATCTCCACTAAAAGTCAACTCTGAAAGGCCCACTCTAAAAGACCAGACAATGGTTCAGGAGAAATGTGCTGTTCACATAACTTTAGTGATATTTACACAAAATTCATTGGTTTTGTTCCACTTACAGTTGGCTTGAGACTGTCATATTGAGGAGGGAAAATAAGCGCTAGTGATTAACACAGTGAGGGTTTTTTTTTACATATCTCTTTTTTTGAGGTAAAATTGGTATAGAACATTATATTAGTTTCAGGTGTACAACATAATAGTTCAATCTTTGTATACACTACAAAGTGATCACCACAATAAGTCTAGTTACCGCCCATCACCATTTCCTGCCTTCCACCAAAATTACCCCCTTTATCCATTTCACCCAACCCCCAACCTCCCTTCCCTCTGACAACCAGCAATCTGTTCTCTCTGTCTGTTTTGTTTTGTTTTGTTTGTTCATTTGTTGTGTTTCTCTATTCCATATATAAATGAAATCATACAATATTTGTCTTCCTCTGCCTGACTTATTTCACTTTGCATAATATCCTCAAGATCCTCAAGTTGTTGAAACAGTAAGACTTCCTTCTTTTTCACAGTTGAGTAATTTTATATATATATTTGTTTCCATATATTCGTCTTTGTGTATAATGCTACAATGAATACCAGGATGCATGCCTTTTTTCAATTAGTGTTTTCATTTTCTTCAGATAAATACCCAGAATTGGAATAGCTGGAACATAGGGTAGTTCTATCTTTAATTCTTTTGAGGAACCTCTATACTGTTTTCCACAGTAGCTGCATCAATTAGCATTATCACCAACAGTGTACAAGGGTTCTCTTTCTCCACAACCTCTCCAACACTTGTTGTTTCTCTTATTTTTAATAATAGCCATTCTAACAGGTGTAAGGTGATAGCTCATTGTGGTTTTGATTTGCATTTCCCTGATGATTAGTAATGTTAAACATCTTCTCATGTGTCTGTCTGAATGTGTTCTTCAGAAAAATGTCTGCTCAAATCTTCTGCCCACTTTTAGATAAGATTGTTTGGTTTTATGCTATTATTTGAGTTCTTTATATATTTTGGATATTAGCCCTTTAACAGATATATGATTTGCAAATATTTTCTCCTATTCGGTATGTTGCCTTTTGATTTTCCTGATGTTTACTTTTTGCTGTGCAGAAGCTTTTTACTTTGATGTAGCAACACTTGTTTATTTTTGCTCTTGTTGCCTTTGCTTTTGAAGTCAGGTTCAAAACTTCAATGCCAGGACTGCCCAATGTCAAGAAGTTTACTGCCTATGTTTTCTTCTAGGGGTTTTATGGTTTCAGGTATTACATTCCAGTCTTTAATCCATATTTAGTTAATTTTTGTGAATGGTGTAAGATAGTGGTCCAGTTTCATTCTTTTGCCTATGGCTGTCCAGTTTTCCCACTTACACCATTTATAGAAGAGACTGTCCTTCACCTACACGTTCTTTAGTCTCTTACACTGCCCAAGGCCAATGGCATTCTCCAGGTAACATCTCTTTAACGGAAGATGTCTGATAAGGTTGGGATGCTCTAAAGCCTATGTATAACACAGTTCAAAAGAAAAGTCAACACTGTGATAACCTGAGCCCAGCAGACTGAAGGGCTATGGAAGTTTCAGAGGCTTAGAGTGAATAGAGAACCAGAGACAGGCATGAGCTGCACAAAAGTCTTTAAGAACAGGTGACTGGTGATCTGTGTGATAACAAATGCAGAGGGAAAGCCAGAGTCTTGTTGACCATGAGGGTCTTGGTAGTAGAGCAGAGGAGTAGAGAGAGAACTAAATGCTCATAACATTTGAAGACAGGTGCCCAAGAAAAGAGTACCTAGAAACTAATTCACTCCACCAATTCACCTCGGAATCTTCACATTTTGATACCTTATAGACGGTTGGCCAAAAAGTTCGTTCGGGTTTTTCCATAAGCTACTATGGAGGGAGGAGACCTTCAAGATGGCAGGGGAGTGAGACGTGGAGCTCTCCTTCCTCCCCACAAATACATCAGAAATACATCTGCGTGTGGAACAACTCCTACAGAACACCTACTGAACGCTGGCAGAAGACCTCAGAATTCCCAAAAGGCAAGAAACTCCCCCGCGTACCTGGGTAGGGCAAAAGAAAAAAGAAAAAACAGAGACAAAAGAATAGGGACAGGACCCGCACCTCTGGGAGGGAGCTGTGAAGGAGGAAAAGTTTCCACACACTAAGAGCCCCTTCACTGGGGGAGACGAGGGACGGGCGGAGGGGGGAGCTTCAGAGCCACGGAGGAGAGCGCAGCAACAGGGGTGCGGAGGGAAAAGCAGAGAGGTTCCCGCACGGAGGCTCGGCGCCGAGCAGCACTCACCAGCCCGAGAGGCTTGTCTGCTCACCCGCCGGGGCGGGCGGGGCTGGGAGCTGAGGATCGGGCTTCGGTTGGATCGCAGGGAGAGGACTGGGGTTGGTGGCGTGAACACAGCCTGAAGAGGTTAGTGCACCACAGCTAGCAGGGAGGGAGTCCGGGAAAAAGTCTGGAGCTTCCAAAGAGGCAAGAGACCATTGTTTCAGGGTGTGCGAGGAGAGGGGATTCAGAGCACCACCTAAACAAGCTCCAGAAACCGGTGTGAGCTGCGGCTATCAGCGCGGACTCCAGAGACGGGCATGAGACGCTAAGGTTGCTGCTGCAGCCACCAAGAAGCCTGTGTGCAAGCACAGGTCACTCTCCACACCGCCCCCCCGGGAGCCTATGCAGCCCGCCACTGCCAGGGTCCCATGATCCAGGGACAACTCCCTGGAGAGAATACACGGCGCACCTCAGGCTGGTGCAATGTCACACCAGCCTCTGCCGCCGCAGGCTCACCCTGCATTCCATACCCCTCCCTCCCCCCGGCCTGAGTGAGCCAGAACCCCCTAATCAGCTGCTACTTTAACCCCTTCCTGTCTGAGTGAAGAACAGACACCCTCAGGCGACCTACATGCAGAGGCAGAGCCAATCCAAAGCTGAACGCCAGGAGCTGTGCGAACAAAGAAGAGAAAGGGAAATTTCTCCCAGCAGCCCAAGGAGCAGGGAACTAAATCTCCACAATCAACTTGATGTACCTGCATCTGTGGAATACCTGAATAGACAATGAGTTATCCCAAAATTGAGGTGGTGGACTTTGGAAGCAACGATATATTTTTTTGTTTCCTTTTTCTCTTTTTGTGAGTGTGTATGTGTATGCTTCTGTGTGTGATTTTTTCTGTATAGCTTTGTTTTTACCATTTGTCCTAGGGTTCTGTCTGTCCGCTTTTTGTTTTTTGTTTTTTTGTATAGGTTTTAGCACTGGTTATCATTGGTTGATTTGTTTTTTGATTTGGCTGCTCTCTTCTTTCTTCCTTTTTTTTATACTTTTTAATTTTTTAATTTTAAATAATTATTTTTTAATTTTAATTTTAATAAATTTTATTTTATTTTATTTTTTTCATTCTTTCTTTTTCTTTCCCTTTTCTTCTGAGCTGTATGTCTGACAGGGTCTTGGTGCTCCGGCTGGTGTCAAGCCTGTGCCTCTGAGGTTGGAGAGCCGAGTTCAGCATATTGGACCACCAGAGACCTCCTGGCTCCACGTAATATTAAACAGCGAAAGCTCTCCCAGAGATCTCCATCTCAACACTAAGACCCAGCTCCACTCAACGACCAGCAAGCTACATGGCTGGATAGCCTATGCCAAACAACTAGCAAGACAGGAACATAACCCCACCCATTACCAGAGAGGCTGCCTAAAATCATAATATGGTCACAGACACCCCAAAACACACCACCAGATGCGGTCCTGCCCACCACAAAGACAATATGCAGCCTCATCCTCCAGAACACAGGCACCAGTCCCCTCCACCAGGAACCCTACACAACCCACTGAACCAACTTTAGCAACTGGGGGCAGACACCAAAAACAACGGGAACTACGAACCGGCAGCCTATGAAAAGAAGACCCCAAACACAGCAAGTTAAGCAAAATGAGAAGAGAGAGAAACACACAGCAGATGAAGGAGCAAGGTAAAAACCCACCAGACCAAACAAATGAAGAGGAAATAGGCAGTCTACCTGAAAAAGAATTCAGAGTAATGGTACTAAAGATGATCCAAAATACTGGAAAAAGAATGGGGAAAATACAAGAAATGTTTAACAAGGACCTAGAAGAACTAAAGAGCAAATAAACAATGATGAACAACACAATAAATGAAATAAAAAATTCTCTAGAGGGAATCAATAGCAGAATAACTGAGGCATAAAAATGGATAAGTGATTGGAAGATAAAATAGTGGAAATAACTACTGCAGACCAGAATAAAGAAAAAAGAATGAAAAGAATTGAGGACAGTTTTAGAGACCTCTGGGACAATATTAAATGCACCAACATTCGAATTATAGGGGTCCCAGAAGAAGAAGAGAAAAAACAAGGGACTGAGAAAATATTTGAAGAGATTATAGTGGAAAACATCCCTAATATGGGAAAGGAAACAGTTAATCAAGTCCAGGAAGTGCAGAGAGTCCCATACAGGATAAATCCAAGGAGAAACATGCCAAAATAAATCCAAGGATTAAACACATATTAATCAAACTATCAAAAATTAAATACAAAGAAAAAATATTAAAAGCAGCAAAGGAAAAACAACAAGTAACATACAAGTGAATACCCATAAGGTTAACAGCTGATCTTTCAGGGGAAACTCTGCAAGTCAGAAGGGAGTGGCAGGACATATGTAAAGTGATGAAAGGGGAAAACCTACAACCAAGATTACTCTACCCAGCAAGGAGCTCATTCAGATTTGATGGAGAAATTAAAACCTTTACAGACAAGCAAAAGCTAAGAGAACTCAGCACCACCAAACCAGCTTTACAACAAATGCTAAAGGAATTTCTCTAGGCAGGAAACACAAGAGAAGGAAAAGACCTACAATAACAAACAAAAAACAATTAAGAAAATAGTAATAGGAACATACATATCGCTAATTACCTTATATGTAAATGGATTAAATGCTCCAACCAAAAGACAAAGACTGGGTGAATGGATACAAAAACAAGACCCATATATATGCTGTCTACAAGAGACCCACTTCAGACCTGGGGACACATACAGACTGAAAATGAGGGGATGGAAAAAGATATTCCATGCAAATGGAAATAAAAGGAAAGCTGGAGTAGCAATTCTCATATCAGACAAACTAGACTTTAAAATAAAGACTATTACAAGAGAGAAAGAAGGACACTACATAATGATCAAGGGATCAATCTAAGAAGAAGATATAAAAATTGTAAATATATATCCACCCAACATAGGAGCACCTCAATACATAAGGCAAAGTCTAACAGCCATAAAAGGGGAAGTCAACAGTAACACAATCATAGTAGAGGACTTGAACACCCCACTTTCACCAATGGACAGATCATCCCAAAAGAAAATACATAAGGAAACACAAGCTTTAAATGACACATTAAACAAGATGGACTTATTTGATATTTATAGGAAATTCTATCCAAAAACAACAGGATATACTTCTCAAGTGCTCAAGGAACATTCTCCAGGATAGATCATATCTTGGGTCACAAATCAAGCCTTGGTAAATTTAAGAAAATTGAAATCATATCAGGTCTCTTTTCTGACCACAACGCTATGAGACTAGATATCAATTACAGGAAAAAATCTGTAAAAAATACAAACACATGGAGGTTAAACAATACACTACTAAATAACCAAGAGATCACTGAAGAAATCAAAGAGGAAATCAAAATATACCTAGAAACAAATGACAATGAAAACACGATGACCCAAAACCTATAGGATACAGCAAAAGCAGTTCTAAGATGGAATTTATAACAATACAATCCTAACTCAAGAAACAAGAAACATCTCAAATAAACAACCTAACCTTACACCTAAAGCAATTAGAAAAGAAGAACAAAAAAACCCAAAAGTTAGCAGAAGGAAAGAAATCATAAAGATCAGACCAGAAATAAATGAAAAAGAAATGAAGGAAACAATAGCAAAGATCAATGAAACTAAAGCTGGTTCTTTGAGAAGATAAACAAAAATGATAAATCATTAGCCAGACTCATGAAGAAAAAAAGGGAGAAGCCTCAAATCAACAGAATTAGAAATGAAAAAGGAAAAGTAACAACTGACACTGCAGAAATACAAAGGATCGTGAGAGATTACTACAAGCAACTATATGCCAATAAAATGGACAACCTAGAAGAAATGGACACATTCTTAGAAAAGCACAACCTTTTGAGACTGAACCAGGAAGAAATAGAAAATATAAACAGACCCATTACAAGCACTGAAGTTGAGAATGTGATTAAAAATCTTCCAACAAACAAAAGTCCAAGACCAGATGGCTTCACAGGCAAATTCCATCAAACATTTAGAGAAGAGCTAACACCTGTCCTTCTCAAATTCTTCCAAAATATAGCAGAGGGAGGAACACTGCCAAACTCATTTTACGAGGCCACCACCACCCTGCTACCAAAACCAGACAAAGATGTCACAAAGAAAAAAAACTACAGGCCAATATCACTGATGAACATAGATGCAAAAATCCTCAACAAAATACTAGCAAACAGAATCCAACAGCACATTAAAAGGATCATACACCATGATCAAATGGGCTTTATCCCAGGAATGCAAGGATTCTTCACTATATGAATGAAAATCAATCAATGTGATACACCATATTAACCAATGGAAGGATAAAAACCATATGGTCATCTCAATAGATGCAGAAAAAGCTTTTGACAAAATTCAACCCCCATTTATAATAAAAAACCCCCAGAAAGTAGGCATAAAGGGAACTTACCTCAACATAATAAAGGCCATATATGACAAGCCCACAGCCAACATCGTTCTCGATGGTGAAAAACTAAAACCATTTCCTCTAAGATCAGGAACAAAACAAGGTTGCCCACTCTCGCCACTATTATTCAACATAGTCTTAGAAGTTGTATCCACAGCAATCAGAGAAGAAAAAGAAATAAAAGGAATACAAATCGGAAAGGAAGAAGCAAAGCTGTCATTGTTTGCAGATGACATGATACTATACATAGAGAATCCTAAAGATGCTACCAGAAAACTACTAGAGCTAATCAATGAATTTGATAAGGTAACAGGATACAAAATTAATGCACAGAAATCTCTTGCATTCCTATACACTAATGATGAAAAATCTGAAAGAGAATTTAAGGACACACTCCCATTTACCATTGCAACAAAAAAGAATAAAATACCTAAGAATAAACCTACCTAAGGAGACAAAAGACCTGTATGCAGAAAACTGTAAGACACCGATAAAGGAAATTAAAGATGATACATACAGATGGAGAGATATACCATGTTCTTGGATTGGAAGAATCAACATTGTGAAAAGACTCTACTACCCAAAGCAATCTACTGATTCAATGCAATCCCTATCAAATTACCAATGGCATTTTTCACAGAACTAGAACAAAAAATTTCACAATTTGTATGGAAACACAAAAGACCCCAAATAGACAAAGCAATCTTGAGAAAGAAAAACGGAGCTGAAGGAATCAGGCTCCCTGACTTCAGACTATACTACAAAGCTACAGTAATCAAGACAGTATGGTACTGGCACAAACGCAGAAATATAGATCAATGGAACAGGATTGAAAGCCCAGAGATAAACCCACACACATATGGTCACCTTTTTTTTGATAAAGGAGGCAAGAATATACGATGGAGAAAAGACAGCCTCTTCAAGAAGTGGTGCTGGGAAAACTGGACAACTACATGTAAAAGAATGAAATTAGAACACTCCCTAACACCATATACAAAAAGAAACTCAAAATGGATTAAAAACCAAAACGTAAGGCCAGACACTATAAAACTCTTAGAGGAAAACATAGGCAGAACACTCTATGACATAAATCACAGCAAGATCCTTTTAGACCCACCTCCTAGAGAAATGGAAATAAAAACAAAAATAAACAAATGGGACCTAATGAAACTTAAAAGCTTTTACACAGCAAAGGAAACCATAAACAAGAAGAAAAGACAACCCTCAGAATGGGAGTAAATATTTGCAAATGAAGCAACTGACAAAGGATTAATCTCCAAAATTTACAAGCAGCTCATGCTGCTCAATATCAAAAAAACAAACAACCCAATCCAAAAATGGGCAAAAGACCTAAATGGACATTTCTCCAAAGAAGATATACAGATTGCCAACAACCACATGAAAGAATGCTCAACATCACTAATCATTAGAGAAATGCAAATTAAAACTACAATGAGGTATCACCTCACACCAGTCAGAATGGCCATCATCAAAAAATCTACAAACAATAAATGCTGGAGAGGCTGTGGAGAAAAGGGAACCCTCCGGCACTGTTGGTGGGAATGTAAATTGATACAGCCACTATGGAGAACAGTATGGAGGTTCCTTAAAAATCTAAAAATAGAACTACCATACGACCCAGCAATCCCACTACTGGGCACATACCCTGAGAAAACCATAATTTAAAAAGAGTCATGTACCACAAAGTTCATTGCAGTTCTATTTACAATAGCCAGGACATGGAAGCAACCTCAGTGTCCATTGACAGATGAATAGATAAAGAAGATGTGGCACATATGTACAATGGAATATTACTCAGCCATAAGAGAAACGAAACTGAGTTATTTCTAGTGAGGTGGATGGACATACTGTCCATCATACAGAGTGAAGTAAGTCAGAAAGAGAAAAACAAATACCATATGCTAACACATATATATGGAATCTAAGGAAAAAAAGAAAAACGTTTCTGAAGAACCTAGGGGCAGGATAGGAATAAAGATGCAGATGCAGAGAATGGACTTGAGGACACGGGGAGGGGGAAGGGTAAACTGGGACGAAGTGAGAGAGTGGCATGGACACATATACACTACCAAATGTAAAAGAGATAGCTAGTGGGGAGCAGCCGCATAGCACAGGGAGATCAGCTCAGTGCTTTGTGACCACCTAGAGGGGTGGGTTAGGGAGGGTGGGAGGGAGACGCAAGAGGGAGGAGATATGAGGATATATGTATATATATAGCTGATTCACTTTGTTATAAAGCAGAAACTAACAAACACACCACTGTAAAGCAATTAGAGTCCAATAAAGATGTTTAAAAAAAAAAAAGGAGTACTACTCAGTAGTAAAAATAAATTATACACAATAACTTATGAATATAAAAATTTTATGTTAAATGAGAGAAATAGATACAAAAATATATATATATCATGGAAAATCCCAAACCAACTTTTTGGCCACCCAGATATTATACTTTGCTGTCATTTTACCCTTGTACATATTGTTCATTTCTATTTTTATATGGTGGCATCTAGTCTATCTTAATTTAATGGTGTGTGTTTGTCTCATAATTTTTGTGTATACTTCTTCCAGGAGAGTGGCTTGCTGATAATAGGCACTCAATAAATATGTATGGATTGATGACTGATTGATGCCCAGTCATTGGGAGATAGATCATCAACTGTTTACCCTTACTTCTTTGCTAGTTTCACCCAATCCATTCTACATTCTCACCTGACTGTTGATCTGAAAGCCATACTACTAAACTTTACATCATCGGTTTACAGACTTGGTGGCATTGAAATCACCTGAGATCCTGGAGCCTGGTTTCACCCTCAGAGATTCTGATGATCAATCCAGGCATAAACTGGGCATCAGCATTTCTGAAAACTCCCAAAATGATTCCTATATGAGGTTAAAAACCACTACTTTACAAGCAGATATGGGACAATGAAGAACCAGAAGGCTAATAGGGAAAAGAGAGTCTGGAAAGTTGTCTTACCTGTTTGGATGTCATTTATCGCAATGTTATCAGTTATATTAAATTGGCAAAATTTAGTAAGCAAATATATCAATAGAAATATCTTTGGAGAAATGGGAGAAAAGTACTGTGTAAGTTTAAGTCATTATCATTACCTGGTAATACAACAAATTTTAATGTTTAGATTAAATGAAACATATTTTCTATTGTTAAAATAAAAATATTTGAATATACAGTATGTTGTTTTAGCAGTTAGGCCAGTTTAATATAATATATATAAAATTTCAAAGCATGAACTCTGATGTCTCTTTTCAAGAAATATATATATTTTTATACCAACTAAGGCAAAATACCTCTATATTATGCTTCAGACTGAATAATTGTGCTAGGTCCATAATAATAATAATAATAACTCATTTATTGAGGTATGGTAATAAGCTCTTTACAACCATTATCCTGTGTATGCATAACAAAAACACTTTAAAACAGAACAAAAGCTTTAATTTTGATGAGGTTCAACTTCTCAATTCTTTCTTTTATGGGTCATGCTTTTGGTGTCAAGTGTAAGAACTCTTTGCCTAATCCTAGGTCCTGAAGACTTTATCCTGTTTTTTCTAGAAGTTTTATCGTTTCATACTTTACATTTAAGTTCATAATCCATTTTGAATTCACTATTGTATAAAGTGTAAGGTTACATTGACTTTTGGGATTTTTTTTGCCTATGGATATTCAGTTGCTCCAGCACTACTTATTGAAAAAACTTTTTTTGCCTATGGATATTCAGTTGCCCCAGCACTACTTGTTGAAAAAACCATCACTCTTCCATTGGATTGCTTTTGCTCCTTTGTCAAAAATTAACTGGTCGTATTTGAGTGGATCTATTTCTGGGTTCACTATTCTGTTTCATTGACTTATATGCATCTATCCACACTGTCTTGATTACTGTAGTTATATTATAAACCTGAACATCAGGAAGAATGTTTCCTCCCACTTTATTCTTATTTTTCAACATCATTTTGGTCAGTCTAGAGCCTTTATCTTCCCATTTGAATTCTAGAATAAGCTTGTTTATGTCTACCAAAAACCCTTGTTGGGATTGCTAGGAATTGGGCTAAATCTAACAATCAATTTAGGAAGCATTGACATTTTTACTCTGTTGAGTCTTCCAGTGCATCAATACAGTATGTCTTTCCAAATATTTAGGTCTTCTTTGATTTCTTTCATCAGCATTTTATCATATCCTTCACATCAATCCTAAATATTTTATTTTCTTTGGTGTAACTGTAAATGGTATTGTGTTTTTAAATTTTGGTTTCCACTCATTTGTTGTCAGTATATAGAAAAGCTATTGATTTTTGCGTGCTGATGTTGTATTCTGTGATCTTACTGAACTCACTTATCAGTATTAGGAGTTTTTGGTCGGTTTTTGTTTGTCTTAGATTCTATGGCATTTTCTACATAGACTATCATGTCATCTGCAAATAAATACAGTTTTATTCCTTCCTTTCCAATCTGTATGTTGTTTTTTTTTTTTTCTTTTTCTTGCCTTATTTCACTGACTAGGAGTTCAGGTACTATGTTAATAATAACAGTGAGAGCAGACATCCTCAGCTTGTTCCTGATCTTAGAGGGAAAGCATTTAGTCTTTTATCATTATGTATGATGTTAGTTCTAAGTTTTTTGTTGATGTTTTTATGAGTTTGAGGAAATTCTCCTGTATTCCTGGTGTACTGAGAGTTTTATTATGAATGAGAGTTGAATTTTGCCTAATGCTTTTTTTGTAAATTGGTATAGTCACGTGATTTTTCTTCCTTAGCCAGTTGATATGGTGTATGACATTGAGTTTCAGATGTTGAACCATCTTGTATACCTGGAATAAATCCCACTTGGATGAGGTGTATTATTCCTTTTATACATTGTTGTATTTGATTTGCCATAATTTTGTTGAGGATATTTATATCTAAGTTCATGAGAGTTACTGGTCTGTCATTTTCTTTTGGGGGCATTTGTCTAGTTTTTGATATCAGGGTAATACTGCCCTCATAAAATTAGTTGAAACATGTTCCCTTCTCTTCTATTTTCTAGAAGAGACTGTAAAATTTCTGTTAATTCTTTGAATGTTTGGTAAAATTCTCCAATAAAGCCATCTGGGCCTGAATATTTAATTTTTAAGAGTTTTTAAATAATAAATTCATTTTCTTGCATTATTATAAGTCTATTCAGGTTATCTATTTTATCTTGGCTGAGTTTTACTAGATTGTGGTTTTTGAGGGATTGGTTCATTTCTTCTAAGTTGTCTAATTTATGAGTTTAAAGTTGTTCATAGTTGTCCTTTACTATCCTTTTAATGGCTGAAGGATCTATGACTATATTCCTTGTCATTAAAGATATTGATGATTTCTTCTTCTCTATTTTTATCTTTTCAGTCTTACTAGAAGTTTATCAATTTTATTAATTTTTTCCCAAAGAACCAGCTTTTTACTTCATTAATTTTCTCTAATGTTTTCCTATTTTGAATTCCACTGATTTCTGCTACCTTGATATCTGCTATCCATCCCCCTGCTTGTTTGGGGTTTATTTTTATGTCATCATTCTAATTTCTTGAGGTAGGAACTTGCATTATTGATTTGAGATCTTTCCTCTTCTCTAATATAAGTATTGAGTCCTCTCAGTCCTTCGTTAGCTGCATCCCACAAATTTTGATACACAATGCTTTCACTTTCACTCAGTTTTGTGTATTTTAAAATTTCCTTTGAGATTTCCTCTTTGACACACGGATTATTTAGAAGTGTGTTGTTTCATTTCTAAGTGCTTGGAGATTTTTCTGTTGTCTTTCTGTTAGTGATTTCTAGCTACAATATATTATGGTCAGAGAGTATACACTGTGTGATTTCTGTTTAAATTGTTTTATGTTTCTTTTATGAGCCAGCATATGATCTATCTTGGTGAACATTCCATGGTGCTTGAAAAGAATGCATATTCTGTTTTTGTTGGATGGAGTGTTCTATAAATGTAAATTAGTTCCTATTGTTTAATGGTGTTGTTCAGTTCTATACCTTGATAATATCATATTTGGTAATCTTACCAGTTGTTGAGAGTGCGATGTTGATGTCCCCAATTATGAGCAATCTTGGTTTTAACAAGCCTTCCAGGTGATTTAGAGGTGCACTAAAGTTTGAGAACCACTGGCTAAGAGCTGAGTAACTCAATAAAGTTAGTTGAGTTGCACAAAACTTTACTATTTTACAAACTATAAATTAGAATTTTTTAATGAGCTTGATATTATTTTCAGTGAGTGTAAAAAATTATTCCAACTGAGCTAGGTAGAAATACAAAAGAAGCTTTCGCCCTAATTGTTTTCCCATTAATTAAAATAAGCAATCAGTTGTACCACAACTTCCCCCTATGGGGACAGTTTTATTGTTAGCAGCACCACACATGGAAGAGTGCCCAGAAAACTTTGCGGTTTTAACGAAAGCCAAGTTTTATTTTTAAAGCCAACTTTTAAACTTAAGTGAAGATCCATTAATTTGTTATTTCTGAGTCTGATCAATTTATTTGCATGTGCATTCAATCAATGAGTATTTATTGATCTCCTCTTATGATCCAAGATCTGTACAAGGCACTAAAAAGAGAGCAGAGAACAAGACATAGAGTTTACTATATGTACAAATAATTACTTTAATTATAATTGTAATAAATACTAGCAAAAAGAAGGGCAGAGTACTAAGCATATAACAGCAGGCCTAGCCTGGTCCAAGGGGATCAGGGAAGTTTTCCTGATTACTTGACCAGTAATCTGAGATTTAAAGGAGGAGTTAAATTTAGCCTAATGAAGAGGAAGGAAATGTGGTTAAAAATCAAGGAAACTCCGTTTGCCAAAAGCTAAAAGAAATAGCTTGGTCTTATACTGGGAGTGGAACTAAAGATGCACTAGCAAGAAAATTCAGGTAAGGACCAGAAGAAGTACCCATCTGCCTGAAGTGGTCTATATGGAGATCACAGCTTCCAGCCAACTCAAGTGCATCTCACCAAGACAGTGAGACAGAGAACCTGTGTAATCACAATAGGTGCCTTTTACCAAATCCTACTACGTTCTGGAACAGTACCGGGAACCTTCTGAACATTCACTCCTATAATTTCTTGGGTCCACAGCAATACAGTTTGGTTTCTACTGGAATGAAGGCCATCATGGGGCCATATTGAAAAGGTGAATGGGGAAACAATCAAACTGTGCATTGGGAGATCTTCCTTCATTAACCCCTGGGCATTGGGGAGGATAAGAAAGTAACACTTGTCAAGAGCTTACTATGTACTAGGCACTAGACTGAGAATTTTGCATATGTTATCTCTGTTTATCTCTTGGAATATTCACAATAACTCTAGGAAATGGGCATTATTTTTCTCATTTTAAGACACAGAAAGCAAGACTCAGAAGTGAAGTAACTTTCTCATGGTGAAAGCTACTAAATAGTCAGGTAAAGAGCTGAATCCAGGGTCTAGTGTGAAACTAGCTGATTTATACTTGGGGCAGCTTCCCTGAGAGGTTTGTTCCATCCCAGGGACACTTGTCCTACTTTTAATTCCATTCTCATTGTTTCTTTGCCTTGCCCTCCTAAGTCAGACCCTGGGTTTTGACTCTAATCCCACCCCTTCAATCCCCTTATCTGCCCATCTCTGACTCTCCCTCTTACATTCACTGACTCCTGCAATACTCAATAACCAAAGCAAGATTTTTCCTTCAATGCTTGAAAGGCATTTTATAAGTATAATGCTGAGAATTTATAATTCCAGCCATATCATTCTAAGAAAGTCCAATTCCATTATTTTACCTTCCTTCCATTATCACAGTGATGTAGACAGAATCTTAGGATTCAAAGTCTAAAGGAACATTTTTAGCTCTGCTACTGATGTATTACTCTGTTTCAAGATCGTATTGCTATTCTCTTGTATGATTTTATTTGGATTCTAATATGACTTTAGGGGAATGTGAGCTCTGTAAAATATATTTATGCAGCTGCAATAAAAGAATTGAGATGGTCATGAAGGGAACAAAAGAGAACAAAACACTGAAAGATGCTGCGAATCACTGTGGATATTCTATTTCTGTTACCTGGTATGGGACTCATACAGGAACAATTTCCTAAAGTACACAGATAACAATTGAAAAGCCAAAATATAATTTCAGTTGGGAATCAGATTGTGTGTAGCAGGTTTTTTCCCTATTCTAGACAAATAAAAGATATATAAGCTCCTGAAGACTATGTTTTCCAAGTTCTAGTGTCCATGTAAATAGTGACTTTAGATTTTAATCAATTGTAAAAACCTCAAACCTAATTCATCTAGGTTGTAATGGGAACTATCAAGCAGAATGAGTGTAAAAACATGTGAATACTATAATACTCATTCAAGATGAGTGGTTTCGTTTGGTAGAAATAAAAACTGAAAATCTGTGTTCATGTATTTTTTTTTTCATCTCTAGAACAAAGCACCAATCAGCATTAGCCTTTTAAATTTAATTTAATTTAATTTTTATTTTATATTAGGGCATAGTTGAGTAACAATGTATATTTAAAATAGATAACCAACAAGGACCTACTGTATAGCACAGGAAACACTGCTCAATATTCTGTAATAACCTAAATGGAAAAAGAATTTCAAAAAGATTAGATATATGTATATGTATAACTGAAGCATTAGCTTTATATAACCTGATTTTGAATGTTGTCTCAAACAACGTTTCTTTATTCTTTTTATTCTTCAGATAAACAAATACTATAGAAACATCTGTACTAGGTTGGCATCACTGTCCAGGCAAGCAGAGGACCCTGGAGAATCCAAGAAAAAGGAATAGAAAGGCAGCTCCAATTATCTACCCTAGTAGCTCCCTGGCAATACTGTCAGAGGCTCATATTGTTGAAAAGTAAAGTATTTGGTTTGCTATGTGGCATTTAGTTTTTAATCTCTACCTTATACTTAGAACTTAGCTTTTTTAATTGAAGTATAGTTGATTTACAATGTTGTGTTAGTTTCAGGTGTACAGAAAAGTGGTTCAGATATATATATATATCTGAAATATATATCTATATATCTATATCCTTTTCCCTTATAGATTATTACAAAATATTGAGTGTAGTTCCCTGTACTACACAGTAGGTCCTTGTTGGTTATCTTTTTTATATACAGTAGTGTGTATATGTTAATCCCAAACTCCTAATTTATCCCTCCCTCCCCTTTCCCCTTTGATAACCATAAGTTTGTTTTCTATGTCTGTGGGTCTATTTCTGTTTTATATATAATTTCATTTGTATCATTTTTTTTAGATTCCACATATAAGTGATATCATATGATATTTGTCTTTCTCTGTCTGGCTTACATCACTTAGTATTGAAATGGAGCAGGACCCTATGGTCCTTGCCCCCCATGTCCTCAGCCTGCCTTATGTCTGTAGAAAAACTTTAGCCAGATTAATAAGTTTAATCAGAGAAGTGAGAAAATGCATAAACAAAGGAAAACAGTCAAAGGAGACCAAATAATAATAGTTTAGTCATTAAGCAAAGTCAAGGACCTTTAGTTCCTCCTCAAGGGCTATAGATAATATTCTAAGCCATATCCTTTGAGCTGTTTTGTAGATACTGAAACCCTCACCAGGTGGAAAAATTTAACTACATGATGACCAGACTGTAGCCATGACATAAGCTGCCACAATTCCAAGAACTGGCCTCAAAGAAATGCGAACAAACCGACCCTGGAACTGAAGACTAACTGTACTTAAAACAATCAAGATGACGACGCTGATCAGACCACTGCATGACGACTTTCAAGAAGACTGTCAGAGCGGACTGTGCTGTTTCTGCGTGTAGCCCCCTCCCTCCATCTGTAAGAGCTCTTGCCCCCTGATCGTGGTGGGGGGAGGGGAGGAGTCAGCCTTTGGACATGAGTCCGCACCAGCCCTCCCAGGTTGCCAGACTCTGAAATAAAGCAAACTTTCCTTTCCTCCAAGCTTGCTGGCTTTTGAGCGGCAAGCAGTTTTTTGCGCCCAAGGTGAGGCTGCGCTCTCGCGATATCTGGCTCCCCAGGGGTTTTGCCAAGCAGGGCCACCCGCCAGCCATGACAACGCACTGGGATGGTTGCGATGAGCCGCTGTTCCTGGCTATCTGGCCCTGAGAGGAGGATTTGGGGGGACGTCCCTAGCAGCTGTTGATACCATTTGTTTCAGGGATCCTCCCTGTTTCTCCCCTGCTCAGCACTGGCTGCCAACTTACGCTTTTCCTTGGTGGAATGGAAAGATGCATCTGGACAAGCTAACGAGCTCCAAGACCAAGTAAGTCCAGAGGTGTGCAGCTGGGCAAACTTCTCTTTTGAGCATGAAGTGCTATTTGGGCAATTTGCCAATTGGTTCTAATGTCTGTCTGCCACTGAGGACCGTTGTGAGCATTGTCATTTGGGCGTTTTGCCAATTAGTTCTGATGTGTGCCTGACGTTGAGGACCGTATGTGAGCACTGAGTGTCATTTGGGCATTTTGCCAATTGGTTCTGATGTCTGTCTGCCACAAAGGACCGTTCGTGGTGGGGAAGTGTTTGAGAGTCCGTATCGCTCATCCTCTCAGCGGATTTGTGGCAGTTCTGTCTTCTGGTGTGTGAGTGTGTATTCCATTTGTGTGATTGGTATTCTTGTTGCCTTCTGTAAAATGGGAAATTCAGGTTCAATTCATTAAGAAAAATTTTAGCTATGAACCTATGACTAAGAAAAGAAAGATGATTTTTTTTTTAAGATAGTAGTCATCTTTTCTTTTTTAAATTTATTTATTTATTTATTTATTTTTGGCTGTATTGGGTCTTCGTTTCTGTGCGAGGGCCCTCTCTAGCTGTGGCAAGCGGGGGCCACTCTTCATCGCGGTGCATGGGCCTCTCACTGTCGCGGCCTCTCTTGTTGCGGAGCACAGGCTCCAGACGCGCAGGGTCAGTAGTTGTGGCTCACAGGCCCAGTTGCTCCGTGGCATGTGGGATCTTCCCAGACCAGGGCTCGAACCCGTGTCCCCTGCACTGTCAGGCGGATTCTCAACCACTGCACCACCAGGGAAGCCCAAGAAAGATGATTTTTTAAGTGTATGGCAACAGTAGTCTTTAGACTCTGGAGAAAATTGGTTAAGATGAAATTTTTGAAACTCCAAAACTGGTTCTTTTTGTATATGCAGTTAGAGAATGCTGGCTTGATTAAAATACTTTTTTCAGAATTCTGACCCTGAGAGAACAAAAATATGCCTAGGAGAAAACTTGAAGTTAACTCTCACAATGTCCTTGAAATACACAGTCCACTTTGCCTGAGATTTTCAGCCTCGGGTTAATTAGTAGAACTTCAAGCCAAAAAAAAAAAGAGAGAGAAAAAAGGCTTCTAAGATGAAACTATGAGATATCTGTCTGGATATATACATATGTGTGATGTTGTCATAAATGGGATAAAACTTTTGCGTGAACATTTTGGAAAAATCATGTTTCAGGGATGTCTACTTAAAAATAGTTTTTACAGATTTCTGGTAATTTGAAACTTTAGAGTTTTGCTAAATTAAGTTAAATGATGAGATTTATTAAAGGTCTGAAGCATTTTTTATACATCTTTATTGGAGTATGATTGCTTTACATCTCTGTGTTAGTTTCTGCTGTACAACAGAGTGAATCAGCTATACACGTACATATATCCCCATATCCCCTCCCTCTTGAGCCTCCCTCCCACCTTCCCTATCCCATCCCTCTAGGTCATCACAAAGCACCGAGCTGATCTCCCTGTGCTATGCAGCAGCTTCCCACTAGCCATCCATTTTACATTTGGTAGTGTATATATGTCAATGCTACTCTCTCACTATGTCCCAGCCTCCCCTTCCCCCCACAGTGTCCTCAAATCCATTCTCAACGTCTGCAATGTCTGAATCATTTTTAAGATAATATACTGGAAGTTTGATTGCCAGACAAGTCTAATTTTACCTGATTTTGTCTTTCTATGAAAAAAGAAAAAAACTAAAGATGTTTAGGTTTATTAAACACACATCTTGTACCACATTAAAGAGTAATTGTGCTATGAGGAAAATGTATGTTCTTAGAGGTTATGGAATATGTTCTTAAGTTTGCCAATCAGAAAATGCTGATATAACAGTTAAATTACTTGTTTGTTGGTTTTGTTAAGGTCTTTTAAAGGTTAAAAATTGTAATATGTAATTAAAGCTGCTAAAAATGATAAAGGAAGCATTTCAGTGTGTAAAGCAAGTAGGCTGTGTGTTATTGGCGAGAGAAGGTATAAAGAATGGAAATATTTTTGTTGAGGGATAAAAGGAGAATAATTTTGGTCTACAGTTGGTTGTTTCTGGATGGAAAAAAATTGGGACAAATTAATATGGATACAGAAAGTGATAAATGACTTGTGAAAAAGGAATTTTGAGAAAAGAATTTTGTATGTTGTCAGGTTTGATTAAAATTGGATTTAATTTAATTAGATAAGTGAATTTTGTTATTAATAGTAGCTGGTATAAGACTGGAATTTGGTTTTCTCTCTCTGTTAAAAGAACAACTTTTTCCTGGTATTGAGCTGCTTTT
Source organism: Balaenoptera ricei (assembly GCF_028023285.1). Taxonomy (NCBI): domain Eukaryota; kingdom Metazoa; phylum Chordata; class Mammalia; order Artiodactyla; family Balaenopteridae; genus Balaenoptera; species Balaenoptera ricei. The sequence goes on from NC_082643.1 coordinate 33,362,443, forward strand.
GATAACAGATTGTAAGTTTCTTTCTCTAGCTACCTTTGAGTTTTCCAGAAGGCCCTTGAGGCACCTCAGAGGGAAATATTGATAAGAAACTTAAAGAATTCTAATAGAAAGCTATTGTTTTACTACTAACCATATTTTTGACCCCAATGTTCAAGATGGCAAAAATTGTCTAGTGAAGTTCTCACAGAGTATAACTACTTATGATGTATGTCACTGATGGCTTTAAGTCTATTGCTAAAAGCACATGTGCAACATTTGTGTGTCAGTTGGATATAATTGATAAAATGTATAGCCTATAAAGTGTTTCCCTGTCAGCATACCCCTCTGTACTTGGGAGGGAGAAGTAAGAAGGCTATTAGCAGAGTGAAGACATAGGAGGGAAGCAGCAATGGAAATTAGGTAATTTTTAAGAAATATAATTTACAAAACCGACACTAAAATAGATGGAAAACTTAAAGACAAATTAAGTTAGAAGAAATAGGAAACGTTGTCAGAGTTACTACCATCCCCTCATCACCCCCCCCACACACATGCCACACAACACACACACACACACACACAACTACCACCTATAAAAGTACCTTATTCAGATTGTTTCATAGAGGAAACCAAATTTTTAAAGGCAAATAATTCCAATGCTACTTAAAGTACTGAACAGACAAAAATCAAAATAAATAAAACATTGCAGTAATACCTAAACCTGATGAAGACAGCACACAAAAAAATACAAAACACAGTGTCTGGCCTTACATTTAGGTCTTTAATCCATTTTGAGTTTATTTTTGTGTATGGTGTTAGGGAATGTTCTAATTTCATTCTTTTACATGTAGCTGTCCAGTTTTCCCAGCACCACTTATTGAAGAGGCTGTCTTTTCTCCATTGTATATTCTTGCCTCCTTTATCAAAAATAAGGTGACCATATGTGCATGGGTTTATCTCTGGGCTTTCGATCCTGTTCCACTGATCTACAGTTCTGTTTTTCTGCCGGTACCATACTGTCTTGATTACTGTAGCTTTGCAGTATAGTCTGAAGTCCAGGAGTCTGATTCCTCCAGCTCCGTTTTCCTTTCTCAAGATTGCTTTGGCTATTTGGGGTCTTTTGTGTTTCTATACAAATTGTGAAATTTTTTGTTCTAGTTCTGTGAAAATGCCATTGGTAGTTTGATAGGGATTGCATTGAATCTGTAGATTACTTTGGGTAGTATAGTCATTTTCACAATGTTGATTCTTCCAATCCAAGAACATGGTATATCTCTCCATCTGTTTGTATCATCTTTAATTTCTTTCAGCAGTGTCTTATAGTTTTCTGCATACAGGTCTTTTGTCTCCTTAGGTAGGTTTATTCCTAGGTAGTGGAAAACATAGGCAGAACACTCTATGACATAAATCACAGAAAGATCCTTTTTGACCCACCTCCTAGAGAAATGGAAATAAAAACAAAAATAAACAAATGGGACCTAATGAAACTTAAAAGCTTTTGCACAGCAAAGGAAACCATAAACAAGAAGAAAAGACAACCCTCAGAATGGGAGAAAATATTTGAAAATGAAGCAACTGACAAAGGATTAATCTCCAAAATTTACAAGCAGCTCATGCAGCTCAATATCAAAAAAACAAACAACCCAATCCAAAAATGGGCAGAAGACCTAAATAGACATTTCTCCAGAGAAAATATACAGATTGCCAACAAACACATGAAAGAATGCTCAACATCACTAATCATTAGAGAAATGCAAATCAAAACTACAATGAGGTATCACCTCACACCAGCCAGAATGGCCATCATCAAAAAATCTAGAAACAATAAATGCTGGAGAGGCTGTGGAGAAAAGGGAACCCTCCTGCACTGTTGGTGGGAATGTAAATTGATACAGCCACTATGGAGAACAGTATGGAGGTTCCTTAAAAAACTAAAAATAGAGCTACCATATGACCCAGCAATCCCACTACTGGGCATATACCCTGAGAAAACCATAATTCAAAAAGAGTCATGTACCACAATGTTCATTGCAGCTCTATTTACAAAAGACAGGACATGGAAGCAACCTAAGTGTCCATTGACAGATGAATAGATAAAGAAGATGTGGCACATATATAAAATGGAATATTACTCAACCATAAAAAGAAACGGAATTGAGTTATTTGTAGTGAGGTGGATGGACATAGAGTCTGTCATATAGACTGAAGTAAGTCAGAAAGAGAAAAACAAATACCATATGCTAACACATATATATGGAATCTAAAAAAAAAAAAGTTATGAAGAACCTAGGGGCAGGACAGGAATAAAGATGCAGACATAGAGAATGGACTTGAGGACACGGGGAGGGGGAAAGGTAAGCTGAGACAAAGTGAGAGAGTGGCATAGACTTATATATATTACCAAATGTAAAATAGATAGCTAGCAGGAAGCAGCTGCATAACACAGGGAGATCAGCTCAGTGCTTTGTGACCACCTAGAGGGGTGGGATAGGGAGGGTGGGAGGGAGACGCAAGAGGGAGGAGATATGAGGATATATGTATATGGATAACTGAGTCACTTTGTTATAAAGCAGAAACTAACACACCATTGTAAAGCAATTATTCTCCAATAAAGATGTTAAATAAAAATACAAAACACAAATTGCCTAATTAAAATGTCAGCAAACAGAATCTGGAATTATATTAAATGAATGAGTGGGATTTATTCTAGGAATAAAATACATATAGTTAGTCATATATTATATATATTTAGTATTAAGAAATTATCAGGGATCATTTCCAATTATGCTGCAAAGGCATTTGATAAAATTCAACATCCATCTGTGTATGTCTTTTGCTTATTTTTCAATTGGGTTATAAGAATTTTATTATTAATTTATAGAGTTCATATGGGAAAAATATTAATTTGTAGGAGGACTTTCTATATTCTACATGCAATTCCCCTATGTCAAATGTTTTCTCCTGGTTTGTGGTTTGTCTTTTAATTCCCCGTATGGTTTCTTTTGAAGAACAGAGGTTTTTAATTTTAGTCTAATCAACTATATTAATATTTTCCATTTTTTTTTATTATTTAAGCATCATTCTCCAAAAAAGTCTGTTAGTTTTTATGCTTCAACATCTGCTGTTCAAAATTAAGCTCTTAACAAAATAGAAATATATAGACACTTCCTTAACATAATAAAATATATACATACAATTCCAAAGCTAGTGCCATGCTTAATGAGGAAACCTAAGAAGTAATCCATTAAAAGCAAAAACAAAACTAGGATCTCCATCATCCCCACCACTATTCAACATTTTTCTGAACATATTAGCCAAAGCAATTAGAGAAGAGAAAGTTACCTAAAGTACATAAAATGGAAAGGAAGAGGTTAAGTCATTTGTATAGGGTAGGATCATATACTTGGAGAACCTAGGAGAATTCACTAAAAAGCTACTTTGAACAAGAAAATTCAGCAAAGTGACTAAATGCAATATTAATATACAGAAATTAGTAGCTCATTTATAAAACCAACAACCAAATAGAAGCCATTTTACAATATAAATACACTTTTTTCAATGTGCAAGATCTACATGGTTAAATGTTTTAAATGCTATGAAGGCCTAAAAGAAGACTTGAATAGCTGGAAAGTCATACTTTTTGACAGCAAGATTCAATATTGTGAAGATGATATACCTGTGAATTTAACATAATCCCATTTAAAGTATCAAAGCAATTTCTTTTAACCAGACAAGCTGATTCTAAATTCAAATGGGAAATATTAAACAGACAGGATAATTCTGAAAAAGAAGAAAAGGGGAAGACTAGCCATAAAGATACTAAAACATAAATATTATATAAAATGTAATAAAGTAATAATAATTAAAAGTGAGATACTGGAGCATAACCAAACAAACACAGCAACTGAACAGAAAAGAAACGTCAGAGGGCTTCCCGGGTGGCTCAGTGGTTGAGAGTCTGCCTGCCAGTGCAGGGGACACGGGTTCGAGCCCTGGTCTGGGAGGATCCCGCATGCCGCGGAGCGGCCAGGCCCGTGAGCCACGGTTACTGAGCCTGCGAACCTGCGCGTCTGGAGCCTGTGCTCCGCAACCGGAGAGGCCGCGGTGGTGAGAGGCCCGCGCACTGCGATGAAGAGTGGCCCCCGCTTGCCGCAGCTGGAGGGGGCCCTCGCATGGAAACAAGGACCCAGCACAGCCATAAATAAATAAAAATAAATATTAAAAAAAAAAAAGAAAAGAAATGTCAGAAAGAGGTCCAAACACATCTAAGAATTTGTTATACAATAAAGGTACTATTTCAAATTGGGAAACGATGGCACTGAAAAAACTGGGGGAAATGGCCAGCATGAGATGATGTCACCAAAATGGCAGCAAAGAAAGCCCAGCCTCCATCCCCCAACAAAGATCAACAGTTAGGCAGCTATCCATGAATAAAAACAGCTCTGGGAGAGCTCTGGAGTCCACTTAAGAAACTTCAACAACACGGTGGAACAACAACAACAAAAAAAACTGAGAATAGCCACACATAAAGGGAAAAAAGACAGCTTTATTTTGCCTGCATTGCCCCATCCCCAAACTGGCATTTCTCAGTGCCAAGAGGGAATTCCCCAGTGAGAAAGAGTTCCCCTCACTGGGAAAGATAAGCAGGATGACCAATGAGCTTCCCCAGGCTTTCAAGACACTGCACAAATGTCCTGTTTCAGTTTCACCCCACCCAGACCAGCAAAGCTGAGATATATATAGACAGTTAGGAAAAGGAAGAAAAGCAGGGTATACCAATAGCCATGCAAAAGAAGTCATTGTGTTTCCCAGTGATTTGCTCTGCAGACAAGCCCAGCAGTTTTTGCCGATGCAGCTGTACACTCGCATGCCACCAGCCTGATACCTCTCACTGGCCTCCACTGCTGTGCACATCCAGAGGATGCTGACATCCAAGGCTTCCACAGCTGTTTTGGGCCTGAATCAGGCCCTGTCTTCTGTCACTGGCCTGAACCACTGCACTCACCTGCAGCTATTCCCTCCAGCTGTGGACCTGCACACCCCAGCCTGACCCCCATCACCAGCCTCCATTGCCATGTGCTCATCATGAGACCCAGCAGCCATGGCAGTACCTAGTGACAACCAGGGCCCCCACACCTGCCAGTGCACCTGCAGTTGGCCTTGGCCCTTGCTGTCTGCCCTGGCCCCCACCATCTACACAGGCACCTGCAGTTGGCCCCTGTAGCCAAGTGTGTGCACACCACTGACTCCAGCCACCACTGCTGCCTGGTCCCTAGGTTCTGGACCTAAGGGTGACACTAAGGACCCCAAGAGACCATGCAGCCACTGAGGACGCCCCTCCAGTGTTCACCAAGGACCACATAATTGTTGATGTTGTGGACCCCAGTGACCTGGTGCCATGACACATCCCTGCACTTGGTGCCCTGCAGCACTACATCATGCTCCACTATGCCCCTGCTGTAGGTGAGTCTTCCCTTATCAAAGTCAGTCAACAAAGTCTAGAAGAGGTGACTGCTTCTTCAAATTCACAGACACCTATGCAAGGCTACAAGGATCATGAAGAATCAGAGAAATATAACTCCACCAAAGGAGAACAGACACCCCCAGTAACTGGCCCCAAAGAAATGGAGATCCAGGAATTGCCCAAAAAAGAATTCAAAATAATTGTTCTAAAGATGCTCAGAGAGGTTTAAGAGAACACAGATAAACAACTTAATGATATCGGGAAACAATATAAAAACAAAATGAGAAGTTCAACAAAGAGATAGAAAACAAAAAAGAACCAAACAGAAATTTTGGAGCTGAAGAACACAATAACTGGAGAATTCAATAGAGAGGTTTAAGAACTAATTGATCAAGCAGAAGTAAGAATCAGTGAGCTCCAAGACAAATCAATTGAAATTATCCAATCGGAGGAGCAGAAAGAAAACAGAATAGAAAGGAATGAAGAAAGCCTACAGGGCTTATGGGACACCATTTAAAAAAAAAAAAAGGTGCTCTCACTGCCTCTTGCGAGAGCACTGGGATCACAACTAACTGCTGAACAATCGTCAACAGGAAGACACTGGAACTCACCAAAAAAGACACCCCACATCCAAAGACAAAGGAGAAGCCACAATGAGACAGTAGGAGGGGTGCAATCACAATAAAATCAAATTCCATAACTACTGGATGGGAGACTCACAAACTGGAGGACACTTATACCACAGAAGTCCACCCACTGGAGTGAAGGTTCTGAGCCCCGCGTCAGGCTTCCCAACCTGGGGGTCTGGCAACGGGAGGAGGAATTCCTAGAGAATCAGACTTTGAAACCTAGTGGGATTTGATTACAGGACCTCGACAGGACTGGGGGAAACAGAGACTCCACTCTTGGAGGACACACACAAAGTAGTGTGTACATCGGGACCCAGGGGAAGGAGCAGTGACCCCATAGGAGACTGAACCAGACCTACCTGCTAGTGTTGGAGGCTTTCCTGCACAGGCGGGGGATGGCTGTGTCTCACTGTGAGGACAAAGACACTGGCAGCAGAACTTCAGGGAAGTACTCCTTGGCATGAGCCCTCCGAGAGTCCGCCATTAGCCCCACCAAAGGGCCCGGGTAGGCTCCAGTGTTGGGTCGCCTTAGGCCAAACAACCAACAGGGAGGGAACCCAGACCCACCCATCAGCAGACAAGCAGATTAAAGTTTCACTGAGCTCTGCCACCAGAGCAACACCCAGCTCTACCCACCACCAGTCCTTCCCATCAGGAAACTTCTACAAGCCTTTAGATAGCCTAATCCACCAGAGGGCAGACAGCAGAAGCAAGAAGAACTACAATCCTGCAGCCTGTGGAACAAAAACTACATTCACAGAAAGATAGACAAGATGAAAAGGCAGAGGGCTATGTACCAGATGAAAGAACAAGACAAAACCCCAGAAAAACAACAAAATGAAGTGGAGATAGGCAACCTTCCAGTAAAAGAATTCAGAATAATGATACTGAAGATGATCCAGGACCTCGGAAAAAGAATGGAGGCAAAGACTGAGAAGATACAAGAAATGTTTAACAGGGTGATTAACCAAGATGGCACAGTAGAAGGACGTGCTCTCACTCCCTCTTGCAAGAACACCAGAATCACAACTAGCTGCTGGACAGTCATCGACAGGAAGACACTGGAACTCACCAAAAAAGATACCCCACATCCAAAGACAAAGGAGAAGCCACAGTGAGATGGTAGGAGGGGCAAAATCAGAGTAAAATCACATCCCATAACTGCTGGGTGGGTGACTCACAGACTGGTGAACACTTATACCACAGAAATCTACCCACTGGAGTGAAGGTTCTGAGCCCCATGTCAGGCTTCCAAACCTGGGGGTCCGGCAACGGGAGGAGGAATTCATAGAGAATCAGACTTTGAAGCCTAGTGGGAATTGATTGCAGGACTTCGACAGGACTAGGGGAAACAGAGACCCCACTCTTGGAGGGCGCACACAAAATAGTGTGAACATCGGGACCGAGGGGAAGGAACAGTGACCGTGGGGGAGACTGAACCAGACCTACCTGCTAGTGTTGGAAAGTCTCCTGCAGAGGCGGGGGGTGGCTCTGTTTCACTGTGGGGACAAGGACACTGGCAGCAGAAGTTCTGGGAAGTACTCCTTGGCATAAGCCCTCCCACAGTCTGTCATTAGCCCCACCAAAGAGCCCAGGTAGGCTCCAGTGTTGGGTTGCCTCAGGCAAAACAACCAACAGGGAGGGAACCCAGCCCCACCCATCAACAATCAAGTGGATTAAAGGTTTACTGAGCTCTGGGCACCACCCCAACAGGCAGCTCTACCCACCACCAGAGCCTCCCATCAAGCCTCTTAGATAGCCTCAAACACCAGAGGGCAGACAGCAGAAGCAAGAAGAACTACAGTCCTGCAGCCTGTGGAACAAAAACCACATTCACAGAAAGATAGACAAGATGAAAAGGCAGAGGGCTATATACCAGATGAAGGAACAAGATAAAACCCCAGAAAAACAACTAAATGAAGTGGAGATAGGCAACCTTCCAGAAAAAGAATTCAGAATAATGATAGTGAAGATCATCCAGGACCTCGGAATAAGAATGGAGGCAAAGATCAAGAAGATGCAAGAAATGTTTAACAAAGACCTAGAAGAATTAAAGAACAAACAAACAGAGATGAACAATACAATAACTGAAATGAAAACTACACTAGAAGGAATCAATAGCAGAATAACTGAGGCAGAAGAACGGATAAGTGACCTGGAAGACAGAATGGTGGAATTCACTGCTGCGGAACAGACTAAAGAAAAAAGAATGAAAAGAAATGAAGACAGCCTAAGAGACCTCTGGGACAACATTAAACGCAACAACATTCGCATTATAGGGGTCCCAGAAGGAGAAGAGAGAGAGAAAGGGCCAGAGAAAATATTTGAAGAGATTATAGTCGAAAACTTCCCTAACATGGGAAAGGAAATAGCCACCCAAGTCCAGGAAGCGCAGAGAGTCCCATACAGAATAAACCCAAGGAGAAACACGCCGAGACACATAGTAATCAAAGTGGCAAAAATTAAAGACAAAGAAAAATTATTGAAAGCAGCAAGGGAAAAATGACAAATAACATACAAGGGAACTCCCATAAGGTTAACAGCTGATTTCTCAGCAGAAACTCTGCAAGCCAGAAGGGAGTGGCATGATATACTTAAAGTGATGAAAGGGAAGAACCTACAACCAAGATTACTCTACCCGGCAAGGATCTCATTCAGATTTGATGGAGAAATCAAAAGCTTTACAGACAAGCAAAAGCTAAGAGAATTCAGCACCACCAAACCAGCTCTACAACAAATGCTAAAGGAACTTCTCTAAGTGGGAAACAAAAGAGAAGAAAAGGACCTACAAAAACAAACCCAAAACAATTAAGAAAATGGTCATAGGAACATACATATCGATAATTACCTTAAACGTGAATGGATTAAATGCCCCAACCAAAAGACATAGACTGGCTGAATGGATACAAAAACAAGACCCATATATATGCTGTCTACAAGAGACCCACTTTAGACCTAGGGACACATACAGACTGAAAGTGAGGGGATGGAAAAAGATATTCCATGCAAATGGAAATCAAAAGAAAGCTGGAGTAGCTATACTCATATCAGATAAAATAGACTTTAAAATAAAGAATGTTACAAGAGACAAGGAAGGACACTACATAATGATCCAGGGATCAATCCATGAAGAAGATATAACAATTATAAATATATATGCACCCAACATAGGAGCACCTCAATACATAAGGCAACTGCTAACAGCTATAAAAGAGGAAATCGACAGTAACACAATAATAGTGGGGGACTTTAACACCTCACTTATACCAATGGACAGATCATCCAAAATGAAAATAAATAAGGAAACAGAAGCTTTAAATGACACAATAGACCAGATAGATTTAATTGATATTTATAGGACATTCCATCCAAAAAGAGCAGATTACACTTTCTTCTCAAGTGCGCATGGAACATTCTCCAGGATAGATCACATCTTGGGTCACAAATCAAGCCTCAGTAAATTTAAGAAAATTGAAATCATATCAAGCATCTTTTCTGACCACAACGCTGTGAGATTAGAAATGAATTACAGGGAAAAAACATAAAAAGGACAAACACATGGAGGCTAAACAATACGTTACTAAATAACCAAGAGATCACTGAAGAAATCAAAGAGGAAATCAAAAAATACCTAGAGACAAATGACAATGAAAACACGATGATCCAAAACCTATGGGACGCAGCAAAAGCAGTTCTAAGAGGGAAGTTTATAGCTATACAAGCCTACCTAAAGAAACAAGAAAAATCTCAAGTAAACAATCTAACCTTACACCTAAAGCAACTAGAGAAAGAACAACAAACAAAACCCAAAGTTAGCAGAAGGAAAGAAATCATAAAGATCAGAGCAGAAATAAATGAAATAGAAACAAAGAAAACAATAGCAAAGATCAACAAAACTAAAACCTGGTTCTTTGAGAAGATAAACAAAATTGATAAGCCATTAGCTAGACTCATCAAGAAAAAGAGGGAGAGGACTCAAATCAATAAAATTAAAAATGAAAAGGAGAAGTTACAACAGACACCACAGAAATACAAAGAATCCTAAGAGACTACTACAAGCAACTCTATGCCAATAAAATGGACAACCTGGAAGAAATGGACAAATTCTTAGAAAGGTATAATCTTCCAAGACTGAACCAGGAAGAAACAGAAAATATGAACGGACCAATCACAAGTAATGAAATTGAAACTGTGATTAAAAATCTTCCAACAAACAAAAGTCCAGGACCAGATGGCTTCAAAGGTGAATTCTATCAAACATTTAGAGCAGAGCTAACACCCATCCTTCTCAAACTCTTCCAAAAAATTGCAGAGGAAGGAACACTCCGAAACCTATGCTATGAAGCCACCATCACCCTGATACCAAAACCAGACAAAGATACTACAAAAAAAGAAAATTACAGACCAATATCACTGATGAATATAGATGCAAAAATCCTCAACAAAATCTAGCAAACAGAATCCAACAACACATTAAAAGGATCATACACCCCAATCAAGTGGGATTTATCCCAGGGATGCAAGGATTCTTCAATATGAGCAGGTCAATCAATGTGATACACCATATTAACAAATTGAAGAATAGAAACCATATGATCATCTCAATAGATGCAGAAAAAGCTTTTGACAAAATTCAAGACCGATTTATGATAAAAACTCTCCAGAAAGTGGGCACAGAGGGAACCTACCTCAACATAATAAAGGCCATATACGACAAACCCACAGCAAACATCATTCTCAACGGTGAAAAACTGAAAGCATTTCCTCTAAGATCAGGAACGAGACAAGGATGTCCACTCTCACCACTATTATTCAACATAGTTTTGGACGTCCTAGCTATGACAATCAGAGAAGAAAAAGAAATAAAAGGAATAAAACTTGGAAAAGAAGAAGTAAAACTGTCACTGTTTGCATATGACATGATACTATACATAGAAAATCCTAAAGATGCAACCAGAAAACTACTAGAGCTAGTCAATGAATTTGGTAATGTAGCAGGGCAAAAAATTAATGCACAGAAATCTCTTGCATTCCTATACACTAATGACAAAAGATCAGAAAGAGAAATTAAGGAAACACTCCCATTTACTATTGCAACAAAAAGAATAAAATACCTAGGAATAAACCTACCTAAGGAGACAAAAGACCTTTATGCAGAAAACTATAAGACACTGATGAAAGAAATTAAAGATGATCCAAACAGATGGAGAGATATACCATGGTCTTGGATTGGAAGAATCAATATTGTGAAAATGACTATACTACCCAAAACAATCTACAGATTCAATGCAATCCCTATCAAATTACCAATGGCATTTTTTACAGAACTACAACAAAAAATCTTTAAATTTGTATGGAGACACAAAAGACCCCGAATAGCCAAATCAATCTTGAGGGGAAAAAAATGGAGCTGGAGGAATCAGACTCCCTGACTTCAGACTATACTACAAAGCTACAATAATCAAGACAATATGGTACTTGCACAAACACAGAAATATAGATCAATGGAACAGGATAGAAAGCCCAGAGTTATACCCACACACCTATGGTCAACTAATCTATGTAAAAGGAGGCAAGAATATACAATGGAGAAAAGACTGTCTTCAATAAGTGGTGCTGGGAAAACTGGACAGCTACATGTAAAAGAATGAAATTAGAACACTCCCTAACACCATACACAAAAATAAACTAAAAATGGATTAGAGACCTAAATATAAGACCAGACACTATAAAACTCTTAGAGGAAAACATAGGAAGAACACTCTTTGACATAAATCACAGCAAGATCTTTTTTGACCCACCTCCTAGAGTAATGGAAATAAAAAATAAACAAATGGGACCTAATGAAACTTAAAAGCTTTTGCACAGCAAAGGAAACTATAAACAAGATGAAAAGACACCCCTCAGAATGGGAGAAAATATTTGCAAACAAATCAACATACAAAGGATTAATCTCCAAAATATACAAACAGCTCATGCAGGTCAATATCCAAAAAACAAACAACCCAATCAAAAAATGGGCAGAAGACCTAAATAGACCTCTCTCCAAAGAAGACATACAGATGGCCAAGAAGCACATGAAAAGCTGCCCAACATCACTAATTATTAGAGAAATGCAAGTCAAAACTACAATGAGGTATCACCTCACACCACTGAGAATGGGCGTCATCAGAAAATCTACAAACAACAAATGCTGGAGAGGGTGTGGAGAAAAGGGAACCCTCTTGCACTGTTGGTGGAAATGTAAATTGATACAGCCACTATGGAGAACAATATGGAGGTTCCTTAAAAAACTAAAAATAGAATTACCATATGACCCAGCAATCCCACTACTTGTCATATATCCAGAGAAAACCATAATTCAAAATGACACATGCACCCCAATGTTCATTGCAGCACTATTTACAATAGTCAGGTCATGGAAGCAACCTAAATGCCCATCAACAGACGAATGGATAAAGAAGTTGTGGTACATATATACAATGGAATATTACTCAGCCATAAAAAGGAACAAAATTGGTCATTTGTAGAGACATCGGTGGACCTAGAGACTGTCACACAGAGTGAAGTAAGTCAGAAAGAGAAAAACAAATATCATATATTAATGCATATATGTGAAATCTAGAAAAATGGTACAGATGAACCAGTTTGCAAGGCAGAAATAGAGACACAGATGTAGAGAACAAATGTATGGACACCAAGAGGGAAACATGGTGGGGGTGGTGGTGGTGTGATGAATTGGGTGATTGGGATTGACATATATACACTAATATGTATACAATGGATAACTAATAAGAACCTGATGTATAAAAAAATAAATAAAATTCAAAAAAAACCAACCTGCTGTGTAAAAAAATGAATAAAATTAAATTTTAAAAAATCAGAAGTGAAAGAGGAGACATTCCAATTGTTACCTCTGAAATACAAAGATTACATAGTAGTTATAAGAAATGACTATAAACAGTTATACGTCAACAAATTGGATAACGTGGAAAAAATAAATTCCTAGAAACATACAACCTACCAACTAAATCATAAGAACAAAAAATCTGAAGAGACATTAACAAGTAAGGAAATAAAATCAATAATCAAAAATCTACCAACAACAAGAAAAAAAAGCCAAGGACCAGTTAGTTTCACTGATGAATTCTACCAAACATTTAAAAAAGAATTAATGCCAATTATTCTCAAACTCTTCCAAAAAACTGAAGAGGAGGGAATACTCCCAAACTTCTTTCACAAGGCCAGCATTACCTTAATACCAAAGCCAGGTAAGGAAAAGAAGACTACAAGAAAACTACAGACCAATATCCTTGATGAATATAGATGCAAAAATTCTCAACAAAATATTGGCAAGCCAAATTCAGTAGTACATTAAATGATCAAGTGGGATTTATCCCTGGGATGCAAGGATGGTTCAGTATATGCAAATTAATAAATGTGATACACCAGGTTAATAGCCTAAAAGATCAATATTATATGATCATCTCAGTAGATGCAGAAGAGGCATTTGACAAAATACAACATCCTTTCATGATCAAAAAATGCTCAACAAATTGAGTAGAGAAGAAGCATATCTCAACATAATAAAGGCCATATATGACAAGCCTACAGCTAACATCATACTCAATGATGAAAGATTGAAAGCTTTTCCCCTAAGATCAGGAACAAGACAAGGGTGTCCACTTCCACCATTTCTATTCAACATAGAACTGGAAGTCCTAGCCAGAGCAATGAGGTAAGAAAAAGAAATGAAATGGATCAGAATTGGAAAGGAAGAAGTGAAGTTGTCTCTATTTGCAGATGACCCAGTTTTATATACAGAAAATCCTAAAGACTCCACCAAAAAATTGTTAGATATAATCAACAAATTCAGTAAAGTTGCAGGATGTAAAATTAACATACAAAAATCAGTAGCATTTCTATACATTAACAATGAACTATGTGAAAAAGAAATAAAGGAAATGATCCCATTTACAATAGCATCAAAAACAATAAAATATTTAGGAATAAACTTAACCAAGGAGGTGAAAAACTCCACACTCAAAACTACAAGACTTGGATGAAAGAAATTGAAGAAGACACAAACAAATGGAAATATATTCCATGTTCATGGATTGGAAGAATTATTATTATTAAAATACGTATGGAACCACAAAAGACCCTGAATAGTCAAAGCAATCCTGAGAAAGTAAACAAAGCTAAAGGCATCAGACTTCCTGATTTCAAACTATACTATAAAGCTATAGTAATCAAAACAGTATGGTACTGGCATTTAAAAAGACATATAGACTAACTGAAAAGAATAAAGAGCCCAGAAATAAGATCCACATATACAGTCAACTAGTATTTGACAAGGGAGCCAAGAATACTCAGTGGGAACAGTATAATACCTTCAATAAGTGGTGCTGGGAAAACTGGATAACCACATGCAGAAGAATGAAATTGGACCCCTATCTTACACCCCTCACAAAAATTAACTTAAAATGGATTAAAGACTTAAACGTAAGACCTGAAACCAGTCTAGTGATGTTTGATAAGGGAGCCAAAAATACTCAGTGGAGAACTGAACTGAAACCACAAAACTCTTAGAAGAAAATTTGGGGACAAAGTCCTTGATATTGGTCTTGGCAATGATCTTTTTTTTTTTGTATATAACACCTAAGGCACAAGCAACAAAAGCAAAAACAAACAAGTGGCTACATCAAACTAAAAAGCTTCTGCACAGCAAAACAAATGATCAACAAAATGAAAAGGCAACCTACAAAATAGGAGAAAAATATTTGCAAACCACATATCTAATAAGAGGTTAATATCCAAATATATATGTATATCTCAGAAATAACTAATTTTCTTGTCAACTGCATTATTATGAACTTTCATCAAATCCTTAAAAAAAAAAAAATCCAAATATATATAAGGAATTCATACAACTCAATAGCAAAAAAAAAAAAAAAAAATCCAACTTACAAATGGACAAAGGACCATGAAGACATTTTTCCAAAGAAGACATACAGATGGCCAACAGATACACGAAAAGATGCTCAGCATCATTAATCAGCAGGGAAATGCAAATCAAAACCATAGTGAGATATCACCTCACACCTGTTAGAATGGCTATTATCAAAAAGACAAGAGATAACAGTTGCTGACAAGGTTGTGGAGAAAAGGGAACCCTTGTGCACTATTGGTGGAAGTGTAAATTGGTACAGTCATGGAAAACAGTATGAAGTTTCCTCAAAAAATTAAAAATAGATCTACCATATGATCCAGAAAGTCCACTTCTGACTATATATCCAAAGGAAATGAAACAGGATCTTGAAAAGGTATCCGCACTCCCATGTTCACTGCAGCATTATTTACAATAGCCAAGCTACAGAAACACCCCTAAGTGTCCACTGATGGATGAATGGATAAAGAAAACGTGGTATGTATACACACACACACACACACACACACACACACACACACAATGGAATATTATTATTCAGCCATAAAAAAGAAGAAAATCCTGCCATTTGCAACAACACTGGATGGACCTTGAGGGCATTATGCTAAGTGAAATAAGTCAGACAGAGAAAGACAAATACTGTGTGATCTCACTTGTATGTGGAATCTAAAGTAACCAAACTCACAGAAACAGAAATCAGATTGGTAGTTGCCAGAGACGACTGGGGCTAAGCGGGAGATGGAGACTGGGAGAATGGGTGAAGGTGGTCAAAAGGTACAAACTTCCAGTTATAAGATAAATAAGTTCTATGGACCTAATGTGCAGCATGGTGATTGTTGTTAATAATATTGTATTATATTCTCTTTTATTGAAGTATAGTTGATTTACAACTTATGCCAATAAATTCAAGAATTAAGATGGACAAATTCTTTGAATGATACAAACTACCAAAGCTCATTGGTGTATCAAAGTTCAGTGGCGTAGATTGCTTCACTGATTAATTGTGTGAAAAAGTTAAGGAGGAAAAAAAAAACAAAAAAAAAAGTTAAGGAGGAAATAATACCAATCCTATACAAACTCTTCCAGAAAATAGAGAAATGCCGAGTCAGCACCAGATGCCCCTGTGTAGAAAGTTTGCCTCCACCTTCCCAGTGTATCAGAAAGTGACTCTCTTGTACTGTTACAAAAGCACAGATCTGCTGAGAATTAACACAGATTAAGTGAAAAGAAAGAGTAGAAAATATTTGCAAATATCCTTTGCCAACTTTGCCTTATGCAGTTTGAAAGCACCACTTCCAAACAGCTTCTTTTGGTAAAATGTACCAGGGTGACCGACTATCCCAGTTTGCCTGGGACTTTCCTCGTAGTGGCACGGAAAGTCCTGCATTCTGGGAAACCCCTTAGTCCCAGGAACACCAAAATGATGATGGCCACCCTCTCTGACCCTGAGTTTCATTGCTCTGTAAACCCAAACCTTACTCTAAACCTCAGGAAAATTTCTGCTTCTTTCAGTTGACTCCCACACATTTTCATCAAAAGAGAATTTAATTATAAAGAAGAAAATACCAGCATGAGAGTATCATTCTTATCCTTATTTTATTGTTATAAACTCCAGCCCCTCCTGTTTTCAAGTACCAAACGTGCATTAATTAAAAAAAAAAAAAAACTCAACTGCAAAAAAAAAAACCCTATGAGGGCGATTCTTACATTTCAAAACTTAGAATTCAAGGAATTGTTTTTCTCTGACTTTAAGAATTCTATTTTAACAAGAGGCATCAGGAAGACAGTGTTTACAATCTTAATTGCCTTCAGTCCTAAAGGTATGGCTTGTACTTACCTCTTATTTCCACCAGATGGCAGACATGAGCGCTACTTCTGTGCTTTTGCCTAAGATTCTGAATTGAGTTAGATTTTTCTCAGTTCAAAGTCATAAATCAGAAATGTCCTTAGAGTGACCTATGGATGTAAATTACCAGAATTTATCATCTGCTGTTACATATGTGGGATCTTTCCTGATGTCCTGCCTCAGAGAGTCATTTATTAAGTGTGTTCAAAAGGAACTTTTCCTTTGAGGCCCCACGATGTGGTCACTGCAGTGGAAAGCCTGTTTCCCATGCTTAATGACATACCACTCTCTGAGCAAGGGACGAAGATGAAGAACACTTGGAGAGACATGAGAAGGAGCAAAAGGAAGGGGCTGGATAATACATTCCATGTCTCAATATCTGTTACAATCTCTAAAATGAATAAATTGAAAGGTGCGAAAATACAGCATCTTAAGAACTTCCTGACTTTCCAAGTCATCAACTCTGAGTAATACCAATCTTTATCTGTTCTTGAAACAAATTTATAAGGTCACTTCTTTCTGTTTGACAAATTATGTATCTGTAAGTGGGGCACAATTTATTCACACTACACTGAGATATACAAAGAAAATATAGTTTCTATATTTTTCTATTATCTAATCTAGCTTACCAACCCCCATCCTCTTTATGGGTAAAGGAAAACTTTAAACTTGCTGAAAAATAATATCCAGTCACTTCTCATTAAGCAGCCTGCTTTTGGTTTGCAATAGTTCTCCTCAGATAAAACTCAGTCTTTCAGAATGTTTCCCTCCCCTCCCTCCTCTTCCCCAAGGTGGCATCTTGGGATGCAGTAAAGAAAATTTCGTTCTTCTGGAGACACTGGGGCATCCCTGGGTCCTTACCGACCTCAGAGGTGAGGGTGTATCTTATGCACCAGGTCAGACTCACCCTGCTGACATCCACTCTCTCCGTTCCCTCAGGACTCTGCAGCCCTCCCTGCTGATTTAGCAACATCAGCCCCAGCCCTTTTCTCAGCTGAACATCCCTCCTGAGATGGGGCTTTGATTTCCAGGCCAAGTGGTCCACTCAGCAGCCTTTAGTTTCAAGATTACCTCCCCCCACTCCTCTCCCCCACTGCATCCACATTTCTGGCAAGGTTACCAGCCTTTCTCTCAGACCATCCACGCCATCTACACGCCTCCCACCCCGCGTTGGATGTAAGGGGTCTCCGAGGAGCCAAACACAGGCTCCCCCTCCACCTAGCCAAGCTACACCTGGATGTAAAGCAAAAGCAGGCCTGCACACCAGAAAACAAAGAAAACAAAGTAAACTGTCATGCTGGGACTCATTATTACAAAAACTTACTGGTAGGACACAAAACAGCATTTGAATTTTCATTTTTAAAAATGTTAAAACTATAGGAAGTGAGAGAAAAAGTGAAGCATGAAATCATAATATACTTTCCATTTGGATCTGTGAAAGGTTGATTGCCTGATTCAACATCTGAAACATGTAACCTCCTGTTTTTCATATGCTGATTTTGATCCGACAGTTAATGAATGTTGTACTTAATAACAATACCAACACGTGTCCTAGCTTTTCTCAAATCAGCATAAACAAAGTCATTGCCTCATCACCTCAGAAAATAAGGAACAACATGGGACATAAAGGATGTGAAAGTAGCTACAACTGGCAGCTGAAACACAATCATTGTAAAAGAAAATTATTGACAAAAAACCATTGACTCCTCACGGTGGAGCCTATTTTGGAGGGAAGGACAAAGGGAAGCTACACTATTAGTGATAGTAAATAGAAAGTTGCTTCAGCTGTAAGTTTTATGGTCAAAACATTCAATTTGAAATGTACATATTGTTTCTGTTTTGTCTCAGTGTGACAGTTGCCAGCCCTGGTCCATTAAGCAGATAGGCCTGGCGTGAATCTGCTGGCTGAGGTGGTATTAACCTCTTTGACATTGGTTTTATTAACCCAGTGGCTCCTGTTTCTTCAGTTAACGTGGATTTGGTGTTTATATTTCCATCCTTCCAAAGGACATGCTTATAGGTGCCACCTAACCTTTGAGGATAATTACATTCTTTGCTTCAAAGTACCTAGTATTTTAGAAATCAATAAGACAATCTGAATGTATAAGATTAAAGTAAACAATCAATAGGAAAGGAAGGAAAAAGTCAAATCTCCAGCCATTTTGATATTTCAAAGGCTCTATCATTTTAAAAGGACATAACCATTCGGGGGGCTTACTTTTCAAGGTGTGGATTTCATAAAAGCCCTCACGGTTTAATTGTTATGACATCTTTAGTCATCACTTAACCAACCGGAATGCCTCACAGGACTTGTTGGAGCTACAAAGTGGAAAACAGGATAGAGACCAACAGCAGTGGCCAGTAATTCATCAGAGCAGGACTCTCCCAGAAGCATGGCCAGAGCCCCTGGGAGGCAACATGCATAAGGAATACTACTCCCTACAGCCTGTGACTCTTCGCAGAAGGGGATTTTGGTCGGGCTGAGAGATTTCCTGTGTCCAACTGTTCCTTCAAACGGGGCTTTTCAAGGCCCCACGGGGGCCCTCTTGCAACTCCTCAGCAGCCACTGCGAGGATCCAGACAGGTGAGGTTTATATGTCCAGCTTCCGGTTATTCTGAGGAAAGGGCTTTTCTGTTTTAAAAACAGTTCCAAGCCACTATCTGAAGCCTTGTTGTATAATCACGATACAGGGAGGGAAAACCAAGCACCTACTCTTCTCACGGTTATACCCATCCCCCAAGCTGGTATGAACCAAAGCATATGTTTTGAACCTTTAAAAGATAATTGGGGTATAAAAACAACTAGAACAGAGTGCATGTAAAATGTCTTAATAAAGTTTATTTTGAAAATAAAAATAAATACCTAGAATACAAGAGGTACGCACAAGGTGCTTGAGGCAGTAATTCTCTATTCTGGGCACATCTGAATGACTAAGGAATTAAAAAAAAAAAAAAGCCAGCGTCCCAATTGAAAAGGTTCTGATTAATTGGTCTGGAATGGAGTCCAGGAATTACTATGTTTTAAGTTTCCCAGGTGGTTCTAATGTGTAGCAGGGATTGAAACCACAGTACTACAAATATACAGAGAAAGAGATTATATTCACCCAGAGAACAGAAGAGCAAATTTGCCTCTTACAGGGTCCTGCAGCTTCCAGGCAACCAGAGGAGCCGCCAAGCACCTGCTTCACCGGAAGGCCTCTGAGGTAGCAGCTGTTTCTCCTAAAAGTGAATGGGAACAGTTCTCATCCCTGCTTCTCTGCCTGAATACAATAGCACTTGCGTTGCCGCAGTATTTCCAAAACTTCTCATCTGAAGACTCACTGGAGAGACTTCTTAAAACTAAAGATTCCAGGCTCTCCTCTTCCAAACTCCAGTTCAGTAGGTCTATGCTGCAGCCTGGGGATCTGTAGGTTCCAAACACCCGAGGTGGTGCTTAGGATTTGGCAGGCTGGGGAACCCTGCTCTGGAATCTAAATTGCTAACACGGCCTCTTACCGTCAGTCTTCCAATTTCGCCCAGTGTCAATCCACCACACACCTCATTTCTAGAACAATCTTCCCATGTCCTCTATCACTTATGCCATTCTATGCGGCATATGCATATTCTACGCATGTGTGTCCTAGCGGAGCCTGACTACATGTTCTTAGGTTGTTTAATTAACCTAAATATTAACGTAATTCAATTTCATTAACTCCCTCTGGGAGTGCAGGAACTGGGACTGGGAATAAGGGACACCAGTCTGGTCTTGAGATCCCAGAATACGGAGGTTGGAAAATCCAAAAACAATAAGCCAACAATGATGATAAAGGGATGAAGCCGTATTTGGAAGTCAAGCAGACAGGACAGCTGAAAAGCCTGTCTGAAGTGGGCCAGCCCAGGAGGCCTGCTAGTGTACTTGTTGGGAAGAAGGGGTGGCAACGGCAAACAAAGACAGGCACTGACACTTGTGCACACTTGCTGCTGACTGCTTTACGTATATTATCTCATTGAATCCACATAGTATGTGAGGGATATACTGCTGTGGTCCCAGGTACATAGGAGAAGACATCGAGAATATTTAGATTCAGTAACTTGCCCAATGACACAACGGTGAAGTAATATAGACCCAGGAAGCAGGCTTAGGCCAGGCAGGCTTTGCACCCCTGAGCAGTACTGTCTCCCACTTACAGAGAACCGAACCAGCCACCAGGTTCGGGAAGGAGCCTCAATTCCCTCGTCATCTCATCCCTGCTTCCAGGGGAGGGAACAAGTGACCTACAAAAACTCTGAAGCTTAGGCTAGAGGCTGGTGTTTCAGGGAGGCGCCCAGGTGTCGTGCTCCTCCCTGAACCTCCTTGCCTGGAATTTTTGTTTGATGTTGTTACATTTGTTTTTAAGAGTTGGTGAACAAAAGTATGTGTTAATTGAATGCAGTTTACTTAAAAGTGACTTTATTCCCAGGTATGAGATGTTTGTTAGAATCAGTGTCGTTGCCCGACACCTGCAAGACCAAAATTCTGGTACCAAACCTGGGTTCTATGTTCTGTTTCATATTAGTTTTTCATCACGATTCTAAGAAATGGGGCCATTCTCATGGATGTGTTTCTTGTAGTAGGAGGTTCAAGGAAAATGATAATGAAAACCAAAACCAAAAACAAACAACAACAAAAAACCTGTTGTTTCTACTTTTCTGAGGAATGTGAAAGGAAATCTTTTAAGAAATAGATTATAACATAAGGTACAGTGATGAGCTGTGTGACCTGGGTTAATTACTTCCCCTCTCTGATCTATAATGCTTAGTGTTAAAAGTAAGGAGAGTATTACCACAAAGGGGGAGTTGACAAGCCATGCCCATGGGCCAAATACAGCCCCCTTGGACTATTTTTTTAAGGACTCTCTACACATAAAAATAATTTTTATATTTTTTGAGGTTGTAAAAAAAAGGGTGTGTGGGGAGAAGATTCAACCATGATCCTGCGTGGCCTGCGGAACGTAAAATATTTACTATCTGCTGCTTTATAGAAAAAATTTGCTAACCCCTGACCTAAAACCAAGATGATACCATCTGCCCAGCCTACCATAAACAGCAAAGCCAAGATGAGCTGCAGGTCTATGTTTTAAAGCAGGCTCTCTCACTAAGCTAATTGACTAGATCCCAAGCAGCCTCCCAGCACTGAAGTTCAGATTTGTGATTCAGCAAAATTTCAGATGACCACAGGGTCACTAACAAATGAGACAAGCGTCAAAGACTCATTCTGTAAAAGGCAAAGATCTGCTCCATGTTGAAACTACCTAAATTATTGCTAAGCATGGGGTAGCATAGAGGTCTTAAAACAGGAGAAGAGAGAGGACTTGGAATCCATTATCCTTCAAAATGTCACACAGAAGCATAAACAAATAAAACAGGTAAACCTTGGTGGTGTTCTGGAGGGGAGGGGTCACGATGGGGTGAGCTGAACCCTCACTTGACCTCCCCCAGAAGGGCAGCTCCAAGAGCTCCTTGGAGGCCCATTTAGAAACCACTGATGGAGAGAAAAGAAATGCACTTGCATCTTAAAGGGCTTCGTGGAATCCCACCTCCCCAGTACTTTTACAGACTTTATCCAGTCTTAGTCCCTCAATAATCCAGTTTTCTCCGTTTTAAAAAGGTGATCTAAATATCTTCTAGAATTGTTTTTGACTAGTGTTGATGTATAAGGTAATGAATACATAGCCCAAAAGAATATTCTTCATATGTGTATCATATAATTATGTATATAATTTAATTTTGTTCAAATTTTGAAATATACATAAAATATTATAGAATATTAGTATATATTATAATATTATTATAATATATATTTAAAATATTTATAACTTATATAATATATATTTCAAAATTTGAACAAAATGATTTTAGTTTGTAATAACATGGTAAAAAGTATGATAGAAATGCTGGTTAAGGAAGTAACCATGTTTTAAAAGCCTGAAATTCCCCTCATCACTATGGTTAGAGAAAATTGTGTCTCAGCCAGGACTTGGAGACCCCTGTGGTTCTCTACCACTGCCCCCCAACCGGCCCCCTCACTGTTTCTGGTTAAGGGATTCATACCAGCCACAGGGAAATTTGGCTTTCATCCAAGGGGAGGGGGAAGAAAACAAAAACAACTCCACTGTAAAACAGAAAGGAAAATGAGTCTGACAGATTTATTCCTTTCTGCATTTCCTGTTGCTGCTTCCCAAGGCCAGCTTTCAAAAGCAAGACTTTGTCCCAGGAGAATAACCCCTACAGCAGGACAGCCCTCTCAGAGAAAGGTCTGCCTATCTCTCTTCATTTCTTGAGTTTTTAAAAAAATTCTGGAGCCAGAACAAGCCCCAGGTGTCCTTTGTGTCCAATACTAACATGTAATATTCTCTTTCCTCTGTTTTTATAAGACTTTAGAAACAAAGAGGGGAAAGTTGTCAAAGTCCCAAGGATGGGGAAAGGGAACCCAGAGGCAGTCCCAGAGGGAAGAAGAAAGCCATGTAATATTTGTAAAACAAACAGAAATAATGACAAACGAACACTTTCGAAAAACTAGAGCCATTCTCATTCATGTGTCTGTTTAAAAATGTATGTTTTGTAAGTACACGTAAGTGATACCCCAAAGACAGATTCAGGAGGTTGGAGATGGGCTCGCAGTAAATGCAGACCCAAGCAAAGGATAAAATTATTCCATGGGGGCGGAATGGTGAACTAACGTGTATTACATGTCAAAGTGTCTGCCAATTGGGTATGTTCTTATAAAGGATTAAGGTTTCACTCACATTCAATACAGTTGACTTGCTCCAGCTGAAATGGACCTAGATAGCTATTTATTATCTGAATAGCTTTAACACAGTATTCTCTACCCTGCAGCTGAAGTTATTGAGTCTAACATGTGGTATTCATTAGTTGAAATCCTGGAGTGTAATTGTCTAGATTTTAGGCATAAAGCTTGGCAATAAAATTTTGCATTAAAAAAAATAAAATTTATTTGAAATTGCCTGGGTTCTGCCACCAATATAGTGGAAACAACACCAGTTTTCTTTCTCTTTGGCCTAAAATACACATTTCATTGGCTTTTTAATAGGCAATTACATTCAGAAAAATTAGAATTCCTCTTGCAAACAAATTTTAAATAATATATAGTATATTTCTTCTGGAAAATCATTTAGGAAAAAGAACTCAGTCCCTCTTGGAAGTATAGGGAATAGTGATTTCTGTACCCAAAGCAACTAATTCCCTCCCACTTTCTTCTCCTCCTCTTTACCAGTTCATCATTCCATCCTCTTATTTGAGAAGTATAATAATATAGGGGGAAAACAACGTTAATAATCTGTGAAATAACTTGTTAAATTTTTAATTAGCAAAATAGTATTTGATCTCTTTTTCATATAATTTGAGTTTTACAGTCCATTTTTATTCATTTGGTTCTTATTTTCAGTGATGAATCATAATGTCAAGGGCCTAGGGAAAATCTAGAAACATTTTTGAGAGTGAAGTGAAGGGAACAGTTTTCTTTTTTCCCTAAGTGCCTCACTTCCAAAACAGAAAAGTTTTGGATTCTCAATTTTTTTAATGACAAATAAAATACTTAAGGTAAACAATAATTGAATACCTTACTTAAAGCTTTACTACCACCAATCCCACAATAATCTAAGGACCATGAGCAGGAAGATGTCATATCAAATAAACTAGAGTTTCAAATCATGACATATTTCTATATACTGACTAAAAGTGATACATTGCTTTTTCCTTTTTAAAATTTATGACTTTTTAAATTTCTATTAAAGTAATACATACATATACTTTTAAAAGTGAAATGGCACAGCAAAAGAATGAAGTTGGACTCTTAGCTTGTACCATATACAAAAATTAACTCAAAATGCATCTAAAACCTATATGTAAGACTAAAACTATAGAACTCTTACAAGAAAACACAGGGGGAAATCGTGACACTGGATCTGGCAATGAGCTTTTTTTATATGACACCAAAAGGAAAATAGATAAATGAACTACATCAAAATTTAAAGCTTCTGTGCATCAAAGAACACAATCAACAAAGTGAAAAGGCAACCTATGTAAATGGGAGAAAATACTTGTAAGTGATATATCTGTTAAGGGGTTAATATCCAGAATATGTAAAGAACTCCTACATCTCAACAATAACAACCAAAATAACCTGACATTTCTCCAATGAAGATTTACAAATTGCCAACAAACATAAGAAAAGATATTCAAGATCACTAAGTCATTAGGGAAATGCAAGTGAAACCACAAGCTATCTCCTCATACCCGTGAGGATGTCTACTATTAAAAATAAAACAAAACAGCCAAAAAAAATATATAAGAAATGTTGTAAGGATGTGGAGGAATTGGAAATCTTGTGCACTGTTGGTGGGAATATAAAAGATACAGCCACCATGGAAAATAGTGCGACTATTCCTCAAAAAATTAAAAATAGAATTACCATATGATCCAGCAATTCCACTTCTGGGTATATATCCAAAGGAATTGAAAGTAGGGACTCAAAGAGATATTTGTACACATCTGTTCACAGAAGCATTATTCACAATAACCAAGTGGTAGAAGCAACCCAAATGTCTCAAATGTCCAAACGATGGATGAATGGATAAACAAAATGTGGTATATACATGCAATGGAATATTATTCAACCTTATAAAGGAAATTCTGGCACATGCTACAACATGGATGAAACTTGATGACAATAATGTGAAATAAACCAAACACAAAAGGACAAATATTGTATGATTCCACCTACATGAAGTATCTAGAGTAGTCAGATCCATGAAGGCGGAAAGTAGAATGGTGGTTGTCATGGCAGTGGGTAGGGTGGAATGGAGAATTATTATTTAATGTGTACAGTTTCAATTTGGGAAGATGAAAAAGTTTTGGAGATGGAAAGTAGTGATGTTTGCACAACAATGTGAATGTACCTAATGCCACTGAATTATACAGTCAAAAATGGTTGAGATAGCAAATTTTATATTTACACAGCTATGCACACATACACACACACAAACACACACCATACATATACATGTACATATACACATACTTCCTCTCCCCCCGCCATCTTCCTAAAATAGATAGCATTTTTTGCTAAATCAATATTTTATCATGAGTATGTAAATGTTGTTGAGCCTTATGGTATACAATGACTATACTCCCTTTTATGTACAGCCTTTTCTTTTTCTTAGAGTGAATCATCACCTCAGAGTTTTGATTGGGGGAGGGAGTTGGGGGGGTTCTTTTTCTATGTAATTCTTTTATCTATGTAATTCATTTCCATATAATTCCTCACTACAATTCTCCAGCAGAGCTGCAAAATTCCTTTCAATGTAATAAAAACATTAAGCAATCTGTCAGTTTCTTTTTTTTTTCTTGGAGATACTTGTCCTAGAACCCACCATCCTCCCACTCCAATCTGGATTTGTAGTTTCAGCCTGCTGTGCAGCTGTCATGTTAGGACATCTATTCACTATCACCCAAGAATTCCTTTCACCTACAGAGTTCTCTGTTGTTGCTCCTCTTTCCCAGATCTCACAACTGTTTTTTTCTTGAATTATTTCCTTCTTTTGGTGGGACACATTTCCAGAAGCTCCCTGAGAAAGGATACATGGGAGGTTAATTTTTTTTTTAACTCGCTTGTAAAAACAAAACAAAACAAAAAACTTTATTGTAACCCTCCTTGGGAAAAAAATGTTGGTGACTCTTGAATTCAATAATGGAAATAATGTTTATTCAGAATGTTGAAGCCACTTCTCATTGTTCCCCAGATTTATGGGTTGCTGTTGAGAAATCCAGTGCCATTCTGAATCCTGATCCTTTATAGATGACTTGAGTTTTTTCTTTCTAGACATTTTGAGGATCTTCTTTTCACCCAAAGTTTCAAAATGATGTACTTTGTTTTAAGTACAAACATTCCCATTAATGTGTTTGGTACTTAGTAGATACTTTCAATCTAGAACTTCATCTTTCTATTCTTGGAAATTTTATTTTTTAATTTATTTTTTAGAAGTTTTATCAGCTCCAATTTTTCGCTTCCCTTTTTTTTGAGATTACTATTAATCAGATATTAGACCACCAATTCAATCCTTTAGTGTTCTTATCTTAGTCTCTTTGCTCTGATTTGATGGTATATACTCCTTTGATTAGGTTATATTACATGGCGAAGTGGAGTCACTCCGGTGACTACATTATCTTAACAAACTGGAGTGAGAGGTTATCCTTGCTGGCTTGATGAAGTAAGCAGGCATGTTAAAGAAGCCCGTGGGATAAGAAAGAGCAAGTAATCTCTAAGGACTGCAGACGGCCTCTAGGACCAGAAGGCAGCTGATAGCTGGAGGGAGCAGGGGGATGGGGCTCAGAGTCATACCGCAGCAAGAAAATGAATTCTGCCAACAACCTAACTATACTTGGAATTGAATCTTTCTCCACTTGAGCTTCTCATGAGACCACAGCCCCATGTGAAACTTGTGTCATAGCTTTGGGTGACCCTAAGGTAGAGAACATTAAAAACCATGCCAGAACTCCTAACACAGAGAAACTGTATGATGAAAGCGTGTGTTGTGTAGCCCACTAGACGTGGGGTAATTTGTTATGCAGCAATTGAAAACAAATACACTGATGATTTCCTCAACTTTATTTTCCAACTTTTTCATTGAAAGTTTAAAATATCTATCATATATTTAATTTCCAATCTTTTTTGGTTTTGTTCTTTGAATACTTTAAAAATGTCAGTAGTATCCAGTTCAGGTTATAGAGGGAGGGTAGGAAAAATAATCTGAGTGCTTCTTTAGAATAGATCACAAAAATGGCCACAATAATCTCTTCCCATACCCTTGGCAATATGATGTTGTAACTCTTCCCATGAAAATGTAGAGTTATTTCCCCAACTCTGAGCTGGTCTCTGACTTGCTCTGGCCACTAGAATGTGAAAGAAATGCTCATGCACCTGTTAGAGCTTTTGCATCACGAGGCTTCATGCTTTTACTTCTCTTGAGACCCTGCCTCTGCCTAATGAATAAGTCTGTTGAAGGATGGGAGACCACACAGACCAGAGCTGAGTCAGCCTAACTGCACCAGCCAAAGTCCCAGAGACATGAGAGAGCCCAGCCACAATCAGAGGAGCTCCTTACCCAACTGGCAGATGACTGCAGATGCATAAACAAGGCTGTCCTACGGCCAGCCCACTGGTGACCAGAATACCATGAGCTAAATAAATGTTTGTGGTTTGGGATTAACAGAAACACACTATTATATATAAAATAGGTAACCAACAAGAAACTACTGTATAGCACTGGGAACTATACTCAATATCTTATAATAACCTATAATGGAAGGGAATGTAAAAAAAGAATATATATGTGGATGTATAACTAAATCACTTTACTGTACACCTGAAACTAATACAACATTGTAAATCAACTAATTTCAGTAAAAATTTTTTTAAAAACCCATTAAAAAATGCTTGTGGTTTTAAGATACTGCATTATAGAGTGGTTTGTTATACAGTAATTGCCAAACAATACATAATTCTTTTTTAAATTTAATTTTATTTATTTTTATACAGCAAGTTCTTATTAGTTATCTATTTTATACATATTAGTGTATATATGTCAATCCCAATCTCCCAATTCATCCCA
The DNA here is from genome assembly GCF_028023285.1 of Balaenoptera ricei. Taxonomy (NCBI): domain Eukaryota; kingdom Metazoa; phylum Chordata; class Mammalia; order Artiodactyla; family Balaenopteridae; genus Balaenoptera; species Balaenoptera ricei. The sequence goes on from NC_082643.1 coordinate 33,390,959, forward strand.
CCACCACCACCCCCACCACACTTTCCCCCCTTGGTGTCCATAAATTTGTTCTCTACATCTGTGTCTCTATTTCTGCCTAGCAAACCAGTTCATCTGTACCATTTTTTCTAGATTCCACATATATTCCACATTAATATATGATATTTTTCTCTTTCTGACTTACTTCACTTTGTATGACAGTCTCTAGGTCCATCCATATCTCTACAAGTGACCCAATTTCATTCCTTTTTATGGCTGAGTAATATTCCATTTTATATATGTACCACAACTTCTTTATCCACTCGTCTGTCGATGGGCGTTTAGGTTGCTTCCATGACCTGGCTATTGTAAATAGTGAGGCAATGAACACTGGGGTGCATGTGTCATTTTGAATTATAGTTTTCTCTAGGTATATGCCCAGTAGTGGGATTGCTGGGTCATATGGTAATTCTATTTTTAGTTTTTTAAGGAACCTCCATACTGTTCTCCACAGTGGCTGTATCAATTTACGTTCCCACCAACAGTGCAAGAGGGTTCCCTTTTCTCCACACCCTCGCCAGCATATGTTGTTTGTAGATTTTCTGATGATGCCCATTCTAACCGGTGTGAGGTGATACCTCATTGTAGTTTTGATTTGCATTTCTCTAATAATTAGTGATGTTGAGCAGCTTTTCATGTGCCTCTTGGCCATCTGTGTGTCTTCTTTGGAGAGATGTCTATTTAGGTCTTCTGCCCATTTTTTGATTGGGTTGTTTGTTTTTAATATTGCATAATTCTTTACACAGGTTTTTAACCAATCTTTTTTTTTTTCCAGCCCCACTCTCACTCTTCTTCAGAGATATCTGTTGCCTCTGGTTTTTGGGGATCTATGGTGTTAAGTCATTTTTCTTCTCATTGACTTCTCCCTCTGTATTCCATTAGGTTTCATCTTCCTAGGTTCTGCTAGATCAGCTTCAGAGTTTCCTCTTCCAAATTGTCATTGCCAATTCTTATTTGGTATCATGTCCTCTCCCATCCTTTTTGACCTTATTTATTCCTTTACTCCCATTTTAGTGGGATTTCAGGAAAGAGTGGAGATAAGCCTCTGTATGCAAAAGTGTTATTATAACCACAGATTCAATACAATCCTCAATTGCAAAAGCAAGATGTATTTCTGTCTCCAAATTTCATGCCGTTTTTATTTTAAAAACAAGCTTATTCACTCTCCTTTGCTTACCATTCTTTTCTTCATGATTTATTTCTGATCTAGACGTCAGCAGCAACTCCCTCTACCCCCTACCCAGGACTCTCTATTCCCCTTTTCCTGCTATGTTTTTCACCACTTATCAGGTTTTCTTAACTGGGGTTCCAACAGAATCTTTGGATTCTGTGATATGTCGCTAGGGTTTCTGTGAGAAAGATGAATGAAAAATATAAACCTTGATTTTTTGAATTTTGCAGGTTATGCAATTCTAACATGCAGAGTGATGGACAATGACCAAGCAGCCCAGTTAAAATTTGTTTGGAAGTCTTTCTGCCCCATATAGCAGCGCAGTGTAGGACAATTTCGTTTGGTTAGCTTCTCTCTCAGTTTTTGATGTGAAATACGGGAGGCCATTGATGATTGCTGAGCACAGAGCTGCACAGAGTGGAGGACGGTAGATTAACAATGTCAGCCTTTCTCTTCCAAATTATAGCCCCAACCACCCCTTACACGTACAAAGTGACCTAGGCAAAAAACAAACTCTACCAGCACAGCAGAAAATCAGAAGGAAATTTGTATTCTAAAGAAGGAATTTTTATGCACCATGACTCAGCTTCTCCCCTGTCACTTTGCTGTTGTTGTAAACCTTGCATGGATTATGCATCTTAGAGGTGAATTGTATTGAATGTTTTCATAGCCTTTCAAAAGTCTTTGCTTAGATTTTTAGGTCCCTAAAGATGTCTACCTTCTAATCCCTGAAACCTGTTAATGTGTTACCTTATATGACAAAGACAGATCAAATTTAAGATCTTAAATAGGTCTTAACAGGGAGACTATCCTAGATTATCCAGGCAGGCCCAACGTACTCACAAGGGTCTTTATAAGAGGGAGGCGTTAGAGTCAGAGAGAAAGATTTGAAGATGCTAACTTTGAAGGAAGAGGAAGCGGCCATCAGTGAAGGTATGCAGGCAGCCTCTAGAAGCTGGAAAAGACAAGAACATGGATTTTCCCCTGGAACCTCCAGAAGGAACGTAGCCCTGTGGACCCATTTTGAACTTCGGATCTCCAGAATAGTAGGCTAATAAACTTGTGTTGCTTTAAGCCACCAAATTTGTGGTAATTTGTTACAGCAGCAGGAAACTAGTTATGTAAATTAGTTAGGAAACTAATACCTAGGCCTGATTCAATAAGGTTAAAACACACACACACACACACACAATCATACAGGTAATTTTTTTTTAATAGGAGATAAAATCCAAATTTCTTCTACCTACAGTTACTGATTTACTTTTGGGGATTATATGCTTGGTGGAGAGGGGAAACCAAACAAAAAAAGGCTGATAGGCTGGCCAAAAAAGGCAGATCCACAGGAAAATAGCATTCTCTGTTCAAAAGATCATTGGCAACTATTCTCAGATTATCCTATCTACAAGTTACTGACCCTGTTAATGTATCATGAGCTGCAGCTATAGTAATTTTTATGCAGAGGTTCCCTGAGACCTGAAAGTTATTTCAAGGGTCCATCTGGGTAAAAAGATTGAGAATGGCTATACTGCATGCTTACTTGCTGATCAGTGCAGTCTGCAGCTGCTGACTCACCGTGAAAGCCCTGTTCCCCCGCAGTCTGCCGCCCCATGTTCTGCAGCTCTGCCTCTCTCCCTGGAACAGGCCCTCTGGTTCTCTTAGGAGAAAGAGTTGTCCATTCTGAAGCTGCAGCCTCAGTGGTCTATTCCAAGAGTTGACATCTACAACCCACAAGCCAAATCCAGCCCACTGTATCTTTTCGTAAAAAAGTTTTATTGGAACACAGCCATGTTCATTTGTTTATACGTTGTGTAGGACTACGTTCAAGTTACAACTTCAGTAGTTGTGATAGAGGTCTTATGGCCTGCAAAGTCTAAAGTATTTACTAACTGATATTTGAAAGAAAAATTTGCCGGCCTTTGCTCTATGCTTCTATATGAGAGGAGGGTTTTGATCCCCCTTCCGTTGGAACAGACCCTTCCTGTTTGGATTAAAAGTCGAAAATTATTCCTCCATTTGTGCAGTACAAAAGATACCTGCTGTATAACAGTGTCACATATGATTACCTAACCCATACTAATATTGGGATATTATTGTTAGGCAGTGTGAAATAGCACACCAGATTACAAAACAGGTGCCATACAAAGAAGATATTGTCCTACCAGAGAAAATGGACATTTCAAGTTGAATATGTATGTATAAAGAAACACTGATTTTATTTTTATGATAAAGTCTTCACTGATTTGCAGAACTTCTGACCAAATAGTTTCAGAGATATTCAAGTTCGAACCGTTCTCTCCATATTCTTGATAACTTCAATGAGAATTTTGCTCACAAAGCTGCTTCCTGAGCATGTACCTCTTTATATTCTTTCAGAATAATTGGGGCAGTTTTGTAATAATTAATTTTTAAAACTATGTAAAGTGACATTGAATGAGTAAGACAAAAAGTTCTAAATCTTCTCTTGTCTTTAAGAAAACTCCCTGTATCTCAGCAACTGAATATAGGAATTTTGTTCACTCTAGTCAGTATTATTTATAGATTGCCTCAAATTTGCCATTTTAAATGGGAATTTAAAGACCCCATTATTTTAACATTTTTAAAATATCTAATTAATTCTGTAGCATAAAGAACTGTTCAAGCATCTAATCCAGATTCTCAGAATGCAAATAACCTGAGCATATTTCTCTGCCTGGCAGAAGGTGGCACTAGAGTTATGCTTGCAGAACCACTGCTAAATGTCTAGAGTGTTTAATTAGCCAGCTTTCAAACCCTTGCTAGAATGGGAACCGTGATATATACAAATCAGTTTGTAGACTTCAAATATATTTACCAGAATCAAGGCCATATCAATTAAACTTCTCAGAATCCTCCTCCAAAACCTTTAAACAAATACTTATTAAGTCCCTGCTACGCACAAGGTACCCTGTATGTATGTATGTGTGTGTGTATATATATATGTATATGTATATATATGTGATACTCAGTATATAGATATTAAAACTTATCTTTCAATGGAAGAGACAGACATTAAGTAAGCCATCGACAATTACCTATTTAATGACAATTGTCATGAGTCTTATAAAGCAGATGTACAGGATGCTATGATAGGATATTAAAAGAGAACCTGACCCAGTTGTGGGGACTAGGTGAGAGGTGTTCCCTGAGTCCATCTTCCTGAAAGGGCTCATTCTTCATTCCTAAAATGTCATTCTTTCTAGACCCTATTTCTATTTTTACTCTTAAATACCACTCAATAATTAATTACATTAATAAAATTCTGTCCCATTTTCCATTAGCTCATCTAGCACTAGGTAATTTCCCTTGGTTTTTGCAAGGCTAGTTTCTTCTGAGCATTCAGAAGAATTGCAGTTTCCAGCTGGGGCAGGACCACCCTCGTGGGCAATTTAGAAACTTGTGGAGGTGTTTTTGTGGATTTCACAATGATTTGGAGGGTGCTCCTGGTATTAATGAGTGAGGGCCAAGAATCCTAGGCATCCTGCCAGGTATGGAACCATCCTGCACAAGGAAAACTTACTCCTCATCCTTCGTGACCCTCCAATGTCCCCCTGGTCATTCATGTACATGAACAGCCTGCTTATAATTATCTCATGTTTTACATGTAAACACAAAGTCTTCTGCATAGTTTTCATGTAAACCAAATGTTCCAGGAGTGTAAATAGAAGGAAGACTGTACTTATTTAGTTTAAAACTTTACCAGAAGTTCCTAACCATTTTAGAAAAGTCCTTTCACTAATGGCAGTGCCACAGCTAATATTTGAGTTGCCGATATGATACACCAGGGGTATTCTGTTTCTATAGCTGACATGTTCATAAAGATTTAACAGATGGCTGTAAGCACCTGGCCACTTTACGATGTCTTCTAGCCATTACATATGGAAATACATATTATTTCATTAAAAATTACTTTCCTTGAATTTCTTCTTTATATTAAAGCCAGGAAAATTTTTTTATTATATGTGTAGGGAGGTTATATTATCTGTGAATTTCATTTCAGTGTTTTAAAGAAGACTTTACGGGCTTCCCTGGTGGCGCAGTGGTTGAGAGTCTGCCTGCCAATGCGGGGGACGCGGGTTCGAGCCCTGGTCTGGGAGGATCCCACATGCCGCGGAGCGGCTGGGCCCGTGAGCCACAACTGCTGAGCCTGAGCGTCTGGAGCCTCTGCTCCGCAACAGGAGAGGCCGCGGTGGTGAGAGGCCCGCGCACCGCGATGAGGAGTGGCCCCCACTCGCCGCAACTGGAGAGGGCCCTCGCACAGGGTCGAAGACCCAACACAGCCAAAAAAATAAAAATAATAAATAAATAATAAATTAAAAAAAAAAAAAAGAAGACTTTACATGATATTTGCTTTTAAAAGAGGGCATTGATTCTGATGGGGGAAAACCGCTGCAGCCGAACCTAATAGTTAGGAAACCAGGAGATGGCCAGACCTCGCCCTACTGTCTGTGTGTCTCTGGGCAAGTTTCTAAATGCTTATCATTTCAGTGTCTCCGTCTATGTAACAGGACACCGAGAGAACCCACCCAACAGTACTGCTGTTGCTTCTGTGAGGATTAACTGAAATAATGTTCAGAAAACGTGCAGCACGATACCAACCACATCATAGAAACTCATTAAATGTTATTTTATGATTTTAATAGTCGAAGTGGCAAAGGATAATGCTTTAGGGATTATTTTCCCAGTCGGGTGAAGCATACTTGTATCTATCTTCTGAATGTTAAACTCTATATTATGATTAAGAGTATGTTTGGTATGTGCACCTTAAAAAGAAAGTGTTTAATTATTGTTTTAGGTTTTAATCCTTCAGGATTAAAGCCATCTGGCTTCCACTCTGAGGCCAGCTACACACTGCCCTATCATCTTCATTTACATTCCTGCTACATCATCCTATAATCAGGGAGAATAAGAAAATGTACGTAGTTGGTGACCAAAACTGATCAATAGGAGTGAAGATCTTGTATTTGTTGAGGAAATATCCTTGACCCCACTTCCTCTGTAAACCCAAGACCACAGTTGTCAGAACCAAGTAGGTCATTGTCCAAATGAAAATCATTGTCTCCCAAATCAGGTTGAGAAAAAGAATGATATTATCCCTGAGTAAACTATTAGGCTTTTTATGACTCTAAATAATTCACTCATTCAACAAATATTTACTTGGCTCTTACTTTGAACAAGGAGATGTGCTGGGAGCTGAAGTGAATCATGAACTATAGAATCAGAAGTTAGTATTCACTGATTCATTCCTTCAGCAGATATGCATTGGCATGATGGGCACTGGGCCAAGTACTAGGGAGGCAAAGATGAATAAAATAATGGTCTGTGCTTCAAAATCTGAATCCATATGAAAGAAACCAGCAGAATCTGAAATGTAAGCAATCTTATTTTACCTCAGAGAAAGTTTGTAAGATGGAAAGTAAACTAATTATTGAGTAGCCACCTGAGACCAGAGTACTATATGGCAGTGACTACATTGTCGTATCACTAACACAGGTTTTCATTTAATCCTAACACCCAGCCTGAGACAGGTATTACATTCTTCCTTGTTGTTGTTGTTCATGAGGAAATCAACTTAGTGAGAATATGTAACTTTTCCAAGTTAGTGATAACAACAAGAGCTGGTTTTTATTGACTCAAGTCCTGGGCATTAAATCACATATAGTCTTAAAATGATACAAATGAACTCATTTACAAAACAGAAATAGGCTCACAGACATAGAAAACAAACCTATGGTTACTAAAGGGGATAGTGGTAGCAGGGGTCAGGCAGGGGGAGATAAATTAGGAGTTTGGGATTAACATATACACACTACTATATATGAAATAGATAACAGGGACCTACTCTATAACACGGGGAACCATGCTCAATATCTTGTAATAACCTATAATGGAAAAGAATCTGAAAAATATATATATGTATATGAATCACTTTGCTGTACACCTGAAACTAATACAACATTGTAAATTAACTATACTTCAATTTTTAAACTTGCATTCGTTCTTTATAAAAATCCTACATAGTAGATATTATTATTGTTCATATTCTATAAAGTGGAAACCGAGGGTGAGGGAAGTTTAAGTAAATGTTGCAATTTCACACAACAATCCGTGGAACCAGTATACAGCCCAGGCCATCTGCTTCACAAGCCGGTGCTCCCCACCACTGCATGAGTTTCCTACTGTCCCAGCAGATGAGGTGAAGCATCAGAAGGACTCCAGCCTGCTTGACTTCAGACTCCGTGCTCTCCCTACCAGACTCACTTCCGCTAGCTCTTGTCCATGTCTGGTGACCACGGAGGAGCTGCTCTCCAGGACTTTTTGAACCCTTAATGAAATGAGATCCAAAAGGAACTACATGGATGGAACAGAATGGAACAGTTTGAGGCAGGCCAATGCTCCTGCCAAGAACAACCAGAAAAGTCAGATAAAATACACAACTCATCTTTTTAAAAAGGATCCAAGAGCTTCAGAAGGAAGAGGACCTCAAGGACTGAAATTCTGGAGAAGAGAGAGCCTCTCAGAGGTGAGCTGAGGGTCTGAGCCTTTTTTTCTTCCTGAGGGCATTTACTAATTCTTGGTGGACTAGAGACTGAGATTTGGGGTTTGGCCCATGTGAAGGTGATGCCGTGGGCAGAGAAAATGGCAAACTGTAGGCGGTTGCTTGAGGGTTGGAATGACAAAATTTGGGAACTTCGGGAGCCTCAAATACACAGAGTTCAATGATCCAAGACTTTACTAATTCTGAAGTTACATGTGGCAAGAAATTAAAAATCTCTATCTAAAATCTGCTATAAGCAGAGCTGACTTTCCCATTGTCTCCCTTGGTGCTGAGGAAACAAAAACTTGCCCAACTCTGAATTAAAGCCCTGGAGGGCCATTCCCCAGGAAAAGGGACAATCAGAGGGAGACTGAATCTTACTGTCTTAATCAGCTAGGGCTGCCATAACAAATACCATAGACTGGGTGAGTTAAACAACAGAAATTTTTGTCTCACAGTTCAGGAGGCTGGGAAGTCCAAGATCAAAGGTGCTGGCTGAATCATTTTTAGGTGAGGGCTCTCTCTTCCTTGTTTATAGACAGCCACCTTCTAACATGTTCTCACATGAAGGACAGAGAGAAAAATCTCTTTCTCTTCTTATAAGGCCACAGTCCTATGGGATTAGGGCCCCACCCTTAAGACCTTATTTAACTTTAATTACCTGTTGAAGACCCTATCCAAATATAGTCACACTAGGGGTTAAGGCTTCAACATACGAATTTTGTGGTGACAATTCAGTTCATAGCACTTATCAAAATGCATCCCAGCCTCAACATACCTAAATGTGGTAAAGTAAAATAAACAAGGTTTCCTAACAATGTTAAGCTAAAGGTCGTAGCCTTTAGTTATATAAATTTAGACTCTATGTGTGAAGTATCTACAAAAAATAGTTGAATGCATTTTCTCCTCTTTGCTGAACCTACTACTTCAAGCTATAGATCTCTGAAAATAAAACATAAGCAATGAGAAATGAGTGATAAACTTTCATGACAACTGATTCTATTTTATTGCATTCTTTTCAATGCCCACACATTATGCAGGGTGGTTAGTTCTTCCTGCAGAACTAGGTGTTTGCTCAATTTGAGATTTCTGGAATTGTCATTTGTGATATCATTTAATGACTTACTGAAAATACTTATTCAGAGTATGAGACCATTTCATCAGACAACTCTTTGGGGTCTTATTCCCTCCTTTGTTCTTAGAAAATGTGTCAGTGCCTTAATATTGTGAGCAAAAGCATAAACATTATAGCTAACAAGGACTCTTAGCTGATTCTCAAGTTGTGTTAGAGTCAAGGGTGTTTCTTCCTAATTTGGAGTCAGCCAAGTTCAGACTCCAGACGCAGGGAAAATGCAGAACAGGACTATCAGTCTTCTTTGTTCAAAACAGATGACTCTAAGTATTTGCCTAGTTAAAAATAACAGCATTCTTTCCCCAAGTCATCAGCTGGACAGTCTAGCCTGCTCATATTTTTTTAACCCAGTCAGGGGAATTAAGGTCAAAAGGCTACGTACTCAGAATTAAATTTTTTTTCACCATAGATTACACTAAAAAATTTGTCTACCTTTGGTATTTTTCTTTAATGATTTTCCTACTTCTCATTGTGAAAAATGCAACGAATTTACCTTCAATTGCCATTGAATTGATTCTTTTTCACCAATTTTTCACATTGTTAACAGAAAAGCCAATTAGTTTTTACCAAATTGCTATTTAATTTTCTTTATGAAAATTTCTAGTAATTCCAATAACAACAGTCTTGCTTGAATAATTCCATCTCTTGATGGCTATTTGCAACACTGTGTACCAATTGAACAGTGCTGATATTTTCATTCTGTTGTTTCATTTGTATAATTTCCATCCCCAAATGGATATATCCTTTTATTTGATTCAGATAGAAACTTGTCACATTCTCCCTCACTTTTCTTTTTTTACTTTCTCATACCTACTTTTTATTTCATCTCAAGAATTTTATGCAAGAGTAAATAAATATATTTGGCATTTTAGGATAAGATTTCAGTGGAATGTCCCAGACTCTTCTATCTCCTCCCCATTAATCTATGCTCTGCCCTATCCCCAGCACAGAGAAAAGAAAGAAACCATCCAGAGCAAAATAAAGTTATATGAACTTGTAAAATAAATGTCAAAGCTCTTTCTTTTAAAATTCAAGTATAATTTATTGCTATTATAAAAGAGTGACAGTGAAAGAGTAGTTGATAGCATGATTTTGGCGATTAAAGCATTGTGAGCATTGAGGAGATATTTATATTCCAGCTGAGAAGATTTCAGAGCCTCAGGGAGCCTGCACATGGTGTTTTCTATTTTAATAATTCGTTAGATATTCTGAGTTAATCAAATGTTGAGCTATCCAACACTGCTTTTCAGATTTGGAAAGGAAACACTATGTTGTTGTAAAATCCACGCCCCTTATGGGGTTCCTATCACTTCCCATCTTAATGCCCAGGAGATGTGGTGCAAAACACAGCATGGAATGATATATGTCAATGTGGTTCCTGATCCCACAGATAAAGATCATGCAGTTGGTACTGCATATATATAATCAGCACTGTTGATTGTGATCTCAGCAATCCTGCACAGTATGGGTCCTGGCTACCTGAGATCATCTTTCTCCCCTGGGGGCTTCACAGTAACCGCAAAAGGCAATGGAAGGCTGTAAACGTGGTCAAAGACACATGGTGCCACAGGGTGCTTTGAGGGTCACTGAAGGGCAAGTATGCTTTGTGCTCCATTTGTAACCCCTCCTCTGTGATCACTGGTGGTGAACTGGGGCATGCTTCCTCTAATGATTCCCCAAAGGAGGGTTTTTTTCATCAAGTTCATACCCTTGACCTTCAGATCAGGCAATGAAATTAGAATGTTCAAGAGCAGCAAGGCTAGGGAAGTTTATGCTTCTCTAAATAGCCACAACGTAGCATCCAGTGTATGATTTCTAAGCTAATATTGCTAATATAGAATTTTTAAATTCACGTATTCACTCCATGAATTTTTAATTAGGATCTAGAGGTGCGATGACCATCCAGGCAAGAACACAGTCAGCCTTTTCAACTTCCAGTAGACTGTGAAGCTTGCCTTGTGCATTCTGATATCTAAGTCACGTGCATCTTCCTTCAAACAATAATGCCTGATATTTGCACTCTGGGATTTTTGCCAGAATTTAACTTGAACAGGCTGCTCCACAGCTTCTGTCAAAAGGCAACAGAGAGAAGCAATATTTGAGCAAGATAGTTTACCCAGCCATCTCTTTAGGTACTCTAAACTGTCTTCTTTATCCAAATAATCCCTAGAAACCTATTTACTTCATAGACTTAGACCCTTGAAGAATTATCTTCACTGAATTTTCAACATATTGTTATGCACTTGGTATTTGTTAAAGGTTGGCTTAAGAAATACCTACCTGAAAAACATTTTCAGTGACCTCAAATGGAAAAAAGAAGAATTAGAAGGTATTAGAAGTTATAAGTTAGGGGACCCTGCTTTGGGGCTTGCTGATGCCCCCATACTAGCTGGGTGACATCTCAAAAGCTCGGTTTTCTCAGGTTAATAAGGGACCAAATACTTACATTAAGTAATGATTAAAGTAAATGAGGTACCATAGAGGTCTCTGACACAAGAGTAGATGCTTAAATATGAATTGAATCTATATCTTGTATGAAATGTGTTGCTATTGTGTTGTTCATAGTCCTTCAAATAATGCACCACTACCACTAAGAAAATATTCATCCTTTTAGGGAATCATTATAAGTCACTTTAAAAGATAAAGTATCCAATCTGTGTCTAAAGATGTAGCTAACAGGAAGGGTACAACTAAATTTAATGCTTAAAAATGATATTTACCTAAGTGTTTTTCATTGTTTCACATGGTCATCTTTATTTTCTAATTCTTAATCGCACTATCATAGCTTTGAAGGCTCAGGAAATATTCAGCTAGCTTTTCGCTAGATTTTATCAGCTCCCTTTGTCTTTCCTCACAGTGACTCTTCTATACCTGCCTCACTGTCCTGAAGCTAACACTAACTCCACCACCATTCTCAACAAATGATCATAAGTCTGTACTGGATTCCTGGGGCCAGAACAAGGTACCATACACCAGGTGGCCTAAAACAACGGAAATGAATTCTCTCACAGTTCTGGAAGCTAGGCATCCGAGATCAAGGGGCCAGCAGGGCCGTGCTCCTCCCTCTGGGACTTTGGGTAGAGTCCCTCCCCGCCCTCTCCCAGTTTCTGGTGGTGGCCAGCAATCCTTGGCATCCCACGGCTGGCAGCTCCATCACTCCATCCTCTGCCTCTGTTGTCACATGGCACTTTTACTCTTCTTATAAGGCCATTAGTCATATCGGATTAGGGCCCACTTTACTGACCTCATCTTAACCTGAATACATCTATAAAGACCCTATTTCCAAATTAGGTCACATTAACAGGTATCAAGGGTTCAGATTTCAATAAATCTTTTGGTGGGGACACAATTCAACCCAGAGCAACTTCCTGCTTCTCAGAAAAAAAGCTGATATATTGTTTCTAAAATATATGCACAATTATCCATTGTGGCTCCAACCCTTCTGTACTTCCCTGCAGTATCAGAAGTTCTCTCCTCCTTTCTGTAGCTAGAGCTTTCACCTGATCTCTGGGTCCCTTCTCCTCCCCTGCTTCACCAATTACCCCCTCTCTCAATCTCTGTCTCAGAAATTTACTTCTCCTCCTCCAGAATTCCTTTGCTTTATTCTGAAAATATACTCAAGCCTTCCCCATCGATTAAAAAAAAATATTTATTTTGAATCTATTTGCTATCTTGAATCTGCTTTCGCCATGACTGCTATTCTCCTTCTCTTTGGGATCCAGGTTTATGGAAAACTTATCAAACCTAAAACTTATAAAACCCACCATCTCTGCATTCCTACCCCCTGTGTTCGTTTCACAAGGAATCACTGAGTGAAAAGACACTGTCTATCCCTGGCACTGGGGTTGCAGCAGTGAGCCAGATAGATGGGGCCCCTGATTTCAAGAAGAGAAAACAGACACCAAATAATACCTACTCTTCTCCATAGAGAAGATCCAGAGCTGTGAGAGAATGATAAGGAGGCTAGTCTAGACTGAGGAAGTGAGGTTTTCCCTGAAGAAGTAGCATAACCTAATAAAGAAAGAATTCAGAGGAATTCACTACATGAAGTGGGGAAGGGGCTGGCTTGGGGGTGGGGGGAGTGGAGATTCCAGGCTAAGGGATGAGTGGGTGTGAAGATTGTAAGTTAGAAAGAAATGTGGTGTTTTCAAGAAACTAGAAGAGGGCCAGTGTGACTTTACTGTGGGGTCTCAGGGGGAAATTGTACAAAATTATGTTAATGGGACACACAATGGACGAATCATGAGGGTCTTTGGGCCATGCTGAGGATCTGAACTTTACTTTCAGGGAAACAGTGGGGAAACTTTAAATAAGGATGTGATCTGATCAGATATGCTTTTCAAAGGATCACTCTGGCTGTAGGAGCAGCATAAATTGGAGAAAAGAGGACAGATAGGAAAGAACAGTTCAAATGCTATTATAGGAGTTCAGCAGAGAGACTATAACTGCATTATAGTGATGACAGTGGGAAATAGAGCCCTAGAAATATTGAAGAAATTTAAGGAGATAGACTCAACAGGACTTGGCAACTGATTGGCTGTCTGAGATGGAGAACCAAGACACATCCTGCCTGACCCCTAGGTTTCTGGCTAGACAGCTAGAGAGATGGTGGTGTCATCACTGAAAGAAAGAACACTGATTTCCTCAGGAAAAAGATGAGTTCCAATTAGAATATGTTGACTTTGAGGTACCCACAAGACTTCCAAGTGGAAATATTGATAATAAGTAGGCAATCCTCAACTTTAGTAAAACTGCCATTAACAAGCCAATTGCTGAGTGTAATAAGTCCATGTCAATATTCAGCTCATTGGAACTATCTGAAGCATTTGAAGCTGTAGGTCATTCCTTCCTTGAAGCAAGAAAACTTCATCCTTGATTTCTACTTAGAACACTGTCCTCTGATTCTTTTCCTTCTCTAGCTCATCTCCCTCTGTCTAACCTTAAAATGTTTGAAATTTTTGGAGTGATTGCCTCTGCCCTTATCTCTTCTGACTTGCATTCTCTCTATGCCAACTCACTATCTTTCAGTTCTGCCCTTGCAAGTGTTTCAAAGAGGATCTTAAATTAATAAATCCCAAATCTGTATCTCCAGCCCCAGCTTCTCTGAAGACATATATCTGAGATTCCTCTACCTGTATTTTCCACAGGTAGCTCAGATTCAATAAGCCTAACTCAAATTATTGTCTACCTTTCTGTCTCACCAGATCATTTCTTCTCCCTAATACTCTTCCTCATTTAATAGCATCGAAAGGTGAGTGAGAAGGATGAGGAGTCATCAGCAAAATTCAATCCATTTCTAAGTCCTTATAATTCCACCCAGGGAGCATCTCTCCCACTCCTGCACCACCACACCTGTTATCTCTTACATGGACTATGGCAACCATGGTCGACCTTGAGGGCCAGCAAACGTTTTCTTTTTCTTTTTTTTTTTTTTTAATTGAAGTATAGTTGATTTACAATGTTTCAGATGTACAGCAAAGTGATTCAGTTATATATATATATATATTCTTTTTCAGATTTTTTCCATTATAGGTTATTACAAGATATTAAATATAGTTCCCTGTGCTATACAGTGGGTCCTTGTTATTTATCTATTTCATATATAGTAGTGTGTATCTATTAATCCCAAATTCCTAATTTATCCCTCTCCCCACCTTTCCCCTTTGGTAACCATAAGCTTGTTTTCTCTGTCTGTGAGTATATTTCTGTTTTGTAAATAAGTTCATTTGTATCTTATTTTTTTAGATTCTACATATAAATGATATCATATATTTGTCTTTATCTTACGTACTTCACTTAGTATGATAATCTCTAGGTCCATCCATGTCACTGCAAATGGCATTATTTCATTCTTTTTTATGGCTGAATAATATTTCATTGTGTGTATGTATATATATATATATATATATATATATATATATATATATACCGCATCTTTATCCATTCATCTGTCGATGGACACTTAGGTTGCTTCCATGTCTTGGCTACTGTAAATAGCGTTGCTATGAACATTGGGGTTCATGTATCTTTTCAAATTAGAGTTTTCATCTTTTCTGGATATATGGCCAAGAGTGGGATCACTGGCTCATAACGGTAACTCTATTTTAGTTTTTTAAGGAACCCAGCAAACATTTTCTGTAAAGGGCCAGAGAGCAAACATTTTAGGCTTTGCAAGCTATGTGGCTCCTGTGACTACCACTCAACTCCAATGTTACAGTCCAGAAGCAGCAATGGACAATATGTAAATGAATGGACATGGCCATGAGCCAGTAAGACTTTAGTTATGGACTCTAGAATTTGAATTCCTTTTTTTTTTTTCTGAGAAAAAAGATATCTTCAGAATCACTTTGACTGATAATAATATCACAAATGGCCCCTGTCATTGTCCCTAAAAAATTACTTAAAAGATAGAATGTGTATCACTAATCATCAGGGAAATTCAAATAGAAACCACAATGAGATATCACCTCATTCCTGTCAGAGTGGCTATCACCAAAAAGACAAGAAATAATAAGTGTTGGAGAAGACATGGTGAAAAAGGAACCATCTCATCATACGCTATTGGTGGGAATGTAAATTGGTGCAGCCACTATGGAAAACAGTACGAAGATTCCTCAAAACTTAAAAATGGAATTACCAGACAATCCAGCAATTCCACTCTTGGGTATTTGTCCAAAGAAAATGCAAACACTAATTTAAAAAGATATGTTCACTTCTATATTCATTGCTGAATTATTTACAATATCCAAGATATGGAAGCAACCTAAGTCTGTCAACAAATGAATGGATAAAGAGGATGTGGCATACATACATAGATGTGTGTGGGTGTGTGTGTGTGTGTGGGTGTGTGTGTGTGTGACTGAATATTACTCAGCCATAAAAAAAAATGAAATCTTACCCTGTACAACAATATGGATGGACCTAGAGGGTATTATGCTAAGTCAGACAGAGAAAGACAAATGGTGTATGATTTCACTTATATGTGGAATCTAAAAAACAAAACACATGAATAAACATAGAGTCAAAGATACAGAGAACAAACAGGTGGTTGCCAGAGGGGAGGGGGCTGGGAGAGAGGAGAGAAACAGGTGAGAGAGGTTAAAAGATACAAACTCCAGTTGCAGAATAAATGAGTCACAGGTATGAAAGGTACAGTGTGGGGAATACAGTCAGTAATTATGTAATATCTTTGTATGGTGACAGATGGTAACTAGACTTATCATAATGATCTTTTTGAAATATATGGAAATATCGGATCACTATGCTGTGTAACAGGAACTAACATAGTGTTGTAGGTCAATTATACTTCAAAAACAAACAAACAGACAGACTCATAGAAAAAGAGACCAGATTTGTGGTCACCAGAGGTGGGGGGATGGGAGGCTTGGAAGAAGGCAGTCAACAGGTACAAACTTCCAGTTATAAGATAAATAAGTACTAGGGATGTAATATACAACATGATAAATATAATTAACCCTGCTGTACGTTTTACATATATATATATATATATATATATATATATATATATATATATATATGTAAAATCCTAAGAGTTCTCATCACAAGAAAAAATTTTTATTCTATATCTTTAATTCTGTATCAGTATGAGATAATGGATATTCCCTAAACTTATTGTGAAAATAATTTCGTGATGTGTGTTAAGTCGAATCATTATGCTGTACATTTTAACCTTATACAGTGCTGTATGTCAATTATATCTCAATAAAACTGGATGAAAAATAGACTGTATAGAAAGGGAAAAGGCCCAGGGCTATTATTTTCAATTTTCTATTATTTGTAGTAAAAGCTTTATTCTTTTTTTTTCATAAGAAGAGCCTTCCCTTGATGTGCATATGCAGTTCCTACTGGCCTTTGGTAGGAGACATGTGCCTGCACTGAAGGTGATTTTTTTTCCCATCTAATTTTATGCATCACGGAGTGCTCTTCTTTTCTTCCCCCACATAATAAGGTATAAGCCAATGTTAGTTCTCAGGCTGTGCCAAAACAGGTGGCAGGCAAGGTTTGGCCCGTGGGTCCTGGTTTGCAAACCCCTAGTCTAAATAGCCTCTCTGCCCTCACAAGGCAGCCAGAGGTGACTCAAAACACAAGTCTTGAACATATGTACGTCCCCTTCTTCAAAACCTCGGATGTCGCCTTTGCGCTTGCTGGACTGAAATACAAGGCTTTTCCACCAGGTGGCCCCAAACTTATTTTCTAAACTCATGTCTTACTACCATTCTCCCCTCAAAGAATGTCCCCATGCTCCAGACAGACTAAGCCTCTGGCTGTTCCCAAGCCTCTGATGCTCTCACGCCTCTGTTCCCTTATGTCAGCTCCAAGTTAACCTAAGCCAGTTTGGTCGTGCTCAAGACTTAGGTGCTTCTTGGTAGACAATGATAGCCCCAGAAATCATTTGAAGTAAGTGCACTACTCTCCCACAACTCGGCTAGTTAGCTATAATGAAAGCAAGTCTCAGCTCAAATTCTTCCATAACAGACACTTATCAGGCATAAAACCGTGAAATCACGTGCTTAACGTGAACGTCACTGAAGTTTGAAATCTTTGTCTACATTATCTCACTTGAAAGTTTCCCCGAGGCAAACGACATAACCCTGGTAGCCAGATTCAGCTAACTATCCACTCAGATTCTGGCCACCAAGAATCAGGGAATAAGCCATTAGACCCAGGACCGATTGGGAATCAAACCTGGGGTGCAATTCTTAAAAGTAAAAAGGATCTTGCTAAATTTCTATATATCAGTCATGCAAAGTAGGAATGTCTTCAAAATATACTCATCAATCCACATACACTGAATACCACTAATTTGACCACTGAAGGACAATTTCTAATATCATTTATGCTAAATAAGTAACCACTAATTTTACTATATATATATATATATATATATATATATATATATATATATCTCCTGTAGTAATGATCAGGGATAAAAAATATCTGAAGCCCTTGCAGTAGCCCCCTCAGAGTACAGCCTCATGATTAAATGGCAGTGTACACACCCTGGGGGTGTGCATAATCCAAATTACATCAACTGAGGACCCCTTGAAGTGTAGTTGTAACTAATAAATATTATACTTATGCACATAAAAACAAGTGACATTTCCTCTACCTGAAATATTCTTTTTTCTTTGCCTAGAGAAAGCTTATACATCCTTTACAACTCAGTTAAAAGATTGCCTATCATTGTAAAGAATTCCCACCAACGTACAGGCATTCCCGGTGGTGCTATTAGTTTAACCATTTGGCAGATGAGGAAACTGAGGCTTAGGGAGTTAAGTGGTTAGCCCAGGTTAGGAAACAAAGCTAGAATTCAAGCCCAGGACAATGGTGCAGAATCCTGTGAGTAAACCTGTGGGAACGTGCTGGAAAAAAAGACCTAGTAAGTTCAATTCAACCCTACCTTAAGAATCTGTGCTGTCTTGTGT
This sequence comes from Balaenoptera ricei, assembly GCF_028023285.1. Classification (NCBI taxonomy): domain Eukaryota; kingdom Metazoa; phylum Chordata; class Mammalia; order Artiodactyla; family Balaenopteridae; genus Balaenoptera; species Balaenoptera ricei. The sequence continues at coordinate 33,409,279 of NC_082643.1, forward strand.
GTGACCATATGCTTGAAGATGACTGAACTGGGATAAAATATAGAGAATTATGAGGAAGAAAAAAAGCATCTGACATACCTAGCTCAGAGATGTGATTTTATTGCACAGGTTTGAGATGAACTAGCAGTGTTTTATGTCTTTTTAATCATGTGTATACCAAAGCCCAATAAAGTCCTTTCCCTGCAATAATCAAGATGCCTAGGTCTCTCACCACCTAAAATAAATACATTGATGAGGTATACTGGCCCAAGTAGCCTGGCATATAATGGGTGCCCAATAAATACGGAATAAATGAGCTACATGGCTTACCATTCATTTTACGGTCTGACTCAATTCCAGGCTACCAGACATAGGTTCTACCTAATACTCTCATGAAAACAATTTCTTTGATATACATCTTATCACACAGCTAAGGTAATGTGAAAGTGCCCTTTTAGAATTCACTTAGTCTATTACTGAACCCTCAAAGGCATTGAGAAACAATGTAATTTTCCCACACAAGGCATCTTTTAGGAGCAGATAACTCATGCTCGTGGTTATTTAAATTCCTCAGGCACACCCACTGTAAGACAGAGAAAGTGTGAAAAACTCACAATCATCTATTTAGTCATCTGGGAAAGATGAGTCAGGGCAGTTGTAAAATGTTAGACTTTCCAGCCAGTATAGTAAAGCACAATCCATCTTCCTCTATGGCAGAAGAATCAGGGCACTGGTATTTAAAGTCAGTCTCCCCAGCTCACAGACAAGTCTGAGAACATATGAACTCAACAAAAGACTCCAGAGCTCCTTACACAGTGGCCTAATTAAGGGTATGGGATTATCCTTGTAAAAGGGTCACCATAGAGGCATTTGATCAATACTACCTAAAAGGCATGACTATAGAGGTGGTTGTAGAACTTCTTGACCCTGCTGGTAACAGCAGTGATTTCCTTGTTGGCCTTATGGTCTACAGATGACCCAGGTTTTAATCTGTAAGCAATTGAGAACTCAGTGTCCTCTCACACTTTGTGTCTTAGCATTGCTCTAACTCGTCATGAGAGCAGAGTAATAAAAAACAGGTTTATGTTCATCATAATGTACCATCTTTGACTCAGAAACCAATAATAACTTGAGATGATGGATGAAGCCCTTCTACCAGAAGCCCAACACCACAGAGGGTCTTTGTAGAGTATGTGACAAAATGCCACCTTTTGGAGGGGAAGGAAAAAATGTTAGAAACTAAATAATCCTAGGTATTTGGAAGCTTTTATTTTTTGAGAAAGAGTCTTACGGGTTTTACATGTCCTTTCTTGTGTAGGGAGAAGTCATTTTTACAGTTGCCTGAGAAGCGTATTTCCTTTCATCACTTTACTGAAATGAAAGCTTTCTGTCAGTTCTTCTTCAGCTGATACCCATCCTTGTTTATATCACAAACAAACTTAGAATTAATTATTAGAATTCTGGAATCTATAATCTGATTTTAAAACACACACAGAATATCCCAGGTACAACAGAAATTTCTGGTATTTGACTCCAAAAACACCTTGTTTAATAATTTGTTTAGCTTTGGTGGCCTTGTTGATAAGCTATAAAGGTTAGGTTTTGCAAAGGCCTCCACCTCAGGGGGCAAAAATGTCAAAATTTATTGAGAACAGCCTCTACGTAGGGGTACTTCTTAAGTGCCTTATTCAAACACAGTTCTTAGCGCATGTGACTTTGGTACTAGCATAATTGATATAGCTCCCCAGGCTTGTGAAACTGGATGGGAAACATATGCCCATATGCTGAGGATCTTATCTTCACATGATACTGAAATTTTCTGTACTTCAGTTTCTTCCTCCATAAAAGTAGAGGTAATAATAACACTACCATCCCTGCAAAATGCTTAGAACAATTCCTGGTGCATAGTAAATGCTCAATTAATGATGACTATTAAATTTTTTCTGACCTTCAAGTAAAGTGAGGGAATAGTTCACCAAAAGTTATCTTACTGGGTTGCTCTACTTCCTTTTTAAGCTTCTCATTCTTGTGAAATATGCTGACATCTTCATGTCATTTAAGAAATTCTCAAAACTAGGATACACTAGAAGATAATGCAGTTTTACAAAATGAAACAGTGATACCCTAACCAATTTGATGATTTTTTTTTAATATTTATTTATTTATTTAGCCTGTGCCAAGTCTTAGTTGTGGCATGCAGGATCTTAGTTGTGGCATCTGGGAGCTAGTTCCCTGACCAGGGATCAAACCCGGGCCCCCTGCATTGGGAGCATGGGGTCTTACCCACTGGACCACCAAGGAAGTTCCCCAGTTTGATGATTTTATTTGTGAAATTTGAATCTTTCAAGACTGACTAATGGTGTTGAAAGAGCCATACTCCAATTATCTCAGGAGGCTATTTTTTTAATTTATTTTATTATTTATTATTTTTGGCTGCATTGGGTCTTCATTGCTGCACGCGGGCTTTCTCTAGTTGTGGCGAGAGGGGGCTACTCTTTGTTGCGGTGCAAGGGCTTCTCATTGCGGTGGCTTCTCTTGTTGTGGAGCACGGGCTCTAGGCACGTGGGCTCAGTAGTTGTGGCATGCGGACTTCAGTAGTTGTGGCTCGTGGGCTCTAGAGCGCAGGCTCAGTAGTTGTGGCACATGGGCTTAGTTGCTCCGCAGCCTGTGGGATCTTCCCGGACCAGGGCTTGAACCCGTGTCCCCTGCATTGGCAGGTGGATTCTTAACCACTGCACCACCAGGGAAGCCCCGTCAGGAGGCTATTTCTACAGCTCTGTTCTACATATTTTATTTTATTATTTTTTTAAATTTTATTTGTTTTTGGCTGCATTGAGTCTTCATTGCTGAGCACGGGCTTTCTCTAGTTGCGGAGAGCGGGGGCTACTCTTCGTTGTGGTGCGCAGGCTTCTCCTTGCAGTGGCTTTTCTTGTTGTGGAGCATAGGCTCTAGGAGCATGGGCTTCAGTAGTTGTGGCACACAGGCTCAGTAGTTGTGGCTCGCGAGCTCTAGAGTGCAGGCTCAGTAGTTGTGGCGCACAGGCTTAGTTGCTTCGCGGCATGTGGGATCTTCCCAGACCAGGGATCGAACCCGTGCCCCCTGCATTGGCAGGCAGATGCTTAACCACTGCGCCACCAGGGAAGTACCTGTTCTACATATTTTAAGTGAAGCAGGAGTGTAGTGTACCTTGCTTCACTTAAAGCAAGGACCTAAAGAGGATAGACTGTAGTGTACCTTGAAATTTGCAAAGGCAGGTTGCCAAGGGCACAGAATATTTCTGTTCTTGGTTCTCTATTTGGTTTACTTCTGGAAAAAAAAAAGGAAATTTCTAGCCTATCAAACACAGAAAATAAGCCAATAAACATCAAAATCTTCAATATGCTCCCAAGACAGTCCTTCACATTTTTCACAAAAGTAATGCATATTTAGTATGGAATTTAAAAAATTTTTTCTATATCAAAAGGAAAGTAAATTATCTTGATTCAACCACCCAGAGATAATCACTGTTAATAAATTGATATGTTTAATTCCAGGCTTCATACCCGGGCCATGTGTACACACACACGCATGTATATACACACATAAGTAAAATTTGGATTTTACATGACATCCCGTTTGATAATATATTTTTTTCAGTTAACATGTCATGAATCTTTTCCCATTCAAAGTGAGTGTCACAAACAGAAAACTCTTCAGGGAAAGAAATAGGTGGAGATCCTGGCAAACAAGCCACAGGTTATGGGGATCTTCTCACAGGACTAGAAGGAATGGTCAGTGGAAGGCAGGACACTGTCCAGGATGAGCAGAGATATGAACTAGGATTGCAAGACAGAGAGTCAGACATCAGGAAACAAGACAGGAACCCAATAGCTGAAACTGGAATACAAGGTAGAGACTTGGCAAATTGGAGCAAAGACAAAACACACAGAGTACAGATATTAGACTTGGGACTGGTGACTTGATTGCCCTGATGCTTAGAGACTACTGTGGTGGGCAAGCAGGTCAGACTGAGAGAGTCCACACTGCAGCTCCAGGTCCGCTTTGGGGTGGAGGCAGTTATGGCCGTGGCAGCAGCATCCTCCCGACCTCTAGGCTACAGTTACAGTGGTGAGAACCTGAAACCAAAAGCTCAAAGGCAGTTCCCAACTTCCACTCACTCAGCCTTTCCTGAGATCCTATGTGCATCTAATCCCTTGTATTAAATCGCTTTCTGGGAGACTTCTGGTCTCCAGTTTGACATGTAAAGAGCTTGAAAGCTGTCACTCTGTCCTCACAAGAAAAAGGCCTGAACAAACTGAAAATCAACAGTTCTTCTTAGATCCATCAGAGAATAAAATTACAGGGCAAATTGCTGCCCCCAAAACTAGAGAAACAGGCAATACAGAGAATTAGAGCTTATTAGGACCAGAAGCCCACAGCAGGGGTCAATATGAAGCCCATACCTGGAGCTCATATTATTAGTAGGAAAGCTTCAAACTGTAATTGAGGAATTGCTGGAGGCTCAAGATAGACTAGCTTGAGAGTTAAAAAGCTGAAGGAAGCCCAGTCTTGGGGGGGAGCGGCTCCCACACTTTCGTAAGTTTTACCTCCAGGAGCCCCACAAGATTTCTCATAGTGAAAATCAGAGAAATATCTGCTAGTTCTTCCCACGGAAGGAAAAGTAACCATTTTGAAATATGCCTAGAGATCTCTGTTATCCTTAACAAAGCCTGCCGTCAAAGGAAACTGTTTTAGGGACTTCCCTGGTTGTCCAGTGGTTAAGACTCTGCACTTCTACTGCAGGGGGCATGGGTTCGATCCCTGGTCGGGGAACTAAGACCCCATATGCCACATGCCAGAAAAAAAGAAACTGTTTTACAAGAGCATAATGGACTGGGGTTTTCCCAAACCCTAACCTGGGGAAGGGAGATACCCACTTCCAACCCCTGCTACCCTTCCTGTCTCACTTAAGGCAGGGGAGGAGGAACTGAGAAGCACATGTGAAGGTCATAGCCCAAGGACACAGGCTCACTCAAAGGCAGAACTAATCACAGGACTAGAATGCTTCCCTACCCCCACACCTCACCAACACCAGTGGGGCTCCTGTGAAAATTACAGGAAATGACAGCTGAAAGAACTGCAAGCCTCAGACCCTATTTAAGGAGTCTGTAAGAAAACCTAAAGACAGCAGGGCAGAAAAAAGCAAGGACTAGAGGAAATTTTAGCCTCTGACACTATAAAACTACAGCAAGCAGTAAACCCAGCTTAACTTCTAGACAAATTAACAAAAATTCACACTAAAGGCCTATTTATGTGTATGTATATCAAATCACCATGATATGCACTTTAAATGTCTTACAATTTTACTTGTCAATTATACCTCAGTAAAGCTGAAAAATATTTTGAGGTCCTATTTAACTCAGTTCCTTTTACCCAATGCATCATCGTGTTCAGCTTTCACACACACACACAAAAATTACAAGCCATGACAGAATGCAAAAAACACAGCCTAAAGAGACAAAACAAACATTAGAACCAGACTCAGATATGGCAGAGATTTTGGAATTATCAGGCCAGAAATTTTAAATAGCCATAGACTAAGGATTTTAATGAATAAAGTAGACAACATGCAAAAACAGGTGGGTAATAGAAACAGAGAGATGGAAACTCTAGGAAAGAAACTAAAGGAAAGGCTAGAAATAAAAAGTACCATAACAGAAATGAAGAATGCCTTAATGGGCTCATCAATAGACTGGTCACAGCCAGGAAAGAATCAGCAAGCTTTAAGTAATGTCAATAGAAACTTCTAAAACTGAATGAAAAGAGAAAAAAGAGTGAAAAAAGACAAAATAGACTAAGAACTGTGGAACAATTACAAAAGATCTACATAATGGGAATACCAAAAGGAGAAGAAAGAAAGGAACAGAAGAAATCGTTGAAGTTAATAGCTGAGACTTTTCCAAAATTAATGACAGACGCAACACCACAGATCCAGGAACCTCATTAAAAATGAGCAGGATAAATAATAAAAAATCTTCACCTAGGTATCTCATAGTTAAAATGCAGAAAAATCAAATCACTTTCTATTTGAAACCACCAAAGTCATTTGTTTCCTTTACTGAACACCAGCTATGTGACATTCTAACTTAACCTCCTAAGCCTCAGTCTCATATAAAATGAGGTAGTAATATCTAAGAGATGTTGTGAGAATTGAATTAGATATTGCAGCTAAAGTACTCAGCATATTGATAGATAGACCTATCTATCTATCTATCTATCTATCTATACCTATCTATCTAGCCTCAGTATGTGCTAGTTATAATCAATTATTACAGATGATGAGGCACTGGCCCAGGAATTCATTTTTTTGTTGGCAAAAACCTGGTCCTGGCCTGAGCCAAGCCTCATGAGGAGCTACATGACTCCAGGTGTGAGGGTGAACAGTTGCCTGGGCAGAAAGCCAGACAGAGCATTCTCTTAACCTCCTTAATTCTCAGGAACATGCTTTTCTGCTTACCTCTCCAGGGTACTTGCTACTTCTTTGCCCACTTCCTGCACCACATGGCCCAATCCTAAGCCACATGGCTTCCATTCTTCCTAATTTGTAATATCACAAGTTCCTTTAACTCTATTCAAGGGCCTTTCTGAAATGGTCCTTACACTCTTGGACTCTTTACTATTTTCTAACTCCAGATTTTCAACATGTTTGCTATTCTTATATTTTCAATACATAGGAGCTGATACAGTTATAATGTCAACATTTTCCCACATATAGAGCATAGTATTTAGAACATAGGAAATTTTATCCACCACAGAGACATTCTCATGCCTGTGATTAGATACTTAGAGCTGATGTTGTACACTGTAAGGGCACAGTGATACCCTGAATCATTCCTGGCACCCGACATATGCTGGAAGTTACATACAAAGATACAGTTTAATTGCCAAGAGAAATGAAAGAGGATTCCATTCTTCATTTGTGCTCGTGAAAAGCGTCTGGAGAGGTTGGGACTCAGAATGCACACTGACATTCCCACATCTTCTCTGCTCCCCAGTTTTCTCACGTGCCACAGTTATTCCCAAGCTTCTCACTCAAAAACACCCTCCAGAGAACTTCTCCCAGATTATCAAGTTTCAATTATCCCTCCCTTTTTTTTCTATTTCCTATCGTAAGTCTCTTCATTATGTGGATTGAATTAACCTCTCACCTCAGCACGGTTCCCTGCCCCCAACCCATTTCTCCTGATCCTACGTTACAAAACATTCTAAGACCCAGTTGAAAATCTGAATTGCTCTTGGATTGCAAAAAAAGAAAGAACCTAAACAGGCTGAGACAAAAGCACAGTCACCTGTAACTCAATCTCAGCCCCGCCACAGACAAGTTGTTGGCGTCCCTTCCTGCAGCTGCAGATTGAGTGCCCTGTCCTCCATCTCCTACCTTTGCTGCTGAGGGGCTTCTGCCCTGGCTCTCTGCCAGCTTGTAAGGCAGCGCAGCAGGGCCCAGCAGGAGAAGGTCACCACTGCCTCCACACCCCCGCAGCCCAGGGCCCATCCAGCTCCATCCCCACTTGCTTTCCTCGGGGGCCTGCCCTGACCCTCTGTGGCTTTAGAAAAATAAAAGTACCTTCTAAACAGGAAAAATGAGGCCACTAAAAGTACCTCTTCAGAGTCCCTAAAAATGGAGAGAGTATTAATTACTTCTTCCTTCCTCCCCCCCACCCCGAAAGTGTTAAGTAACTCTCCCAGGGAAGGGAAGAGGAAGAAGTTAGATGGCTTTGATATCATTCTCCTCCAACCCTTCTTATCTCTCCTTCTAGAGTCTGCCTTGATGAATCAGCCAAGCTCCTCTTCCCTGAAGAGACTGGGTGATCTTCTATCTCCCCAATGGATAGATTATTTTGTACAAAGCTCATTTGCTAATACAGTGTTTGTCCTGTGAGTCCATGGAAGGTGGCGGTAAGGAAACAGAAGAAAGGAACTTTTAATTTCAATAATTACCTCAAGCATTTAAAAGATCTAGAGTATAATGTAAAGAGCAACCTTATACCAGCTACTCAGGATTCACAAATCTTAATATTTTGCTCTCTTTGCTTCAAAGCTCTTTTTCTGTTCACCCTTATAGGTACAGTTGAAGCCTCCCCATGATTCCATTTCCCTTGTTACTTCCCAAAGGTAAGCATGATCCTCTCATTTATTTCCTGACTTTGCCCAGAGGGCAGGCTGAATTGGGGAACAACTTAGTGGGTGCAGATGGCAAAAACTCCAAGAAATGCTCAACTTTCTGGCCAGAAGACCAAAGAAAAGGGTCCCCAAGAGCCAGAGAAACACACACAGCTTCCCTGGCATTGGTCACTTCCTGCAAAATTGGCCACATCTTCCAGCTGACACCTGTCAGTTGGGAACATCAAGTCAAGTTCCTCTAAGTATCACACCTCTTTGCCGATGCTACTGTTGCCACAATCATGCTTACCTTTGGGGTTCCATCCTCCTTACCTCTCAGCAACTAATAACAGGGGGTGTGAGGACAGATGGTAGCCCCTGGGGACCCATCCGTAGTGCTCTCCCTCCCAGTTTCTCTCTTCCGCAGTTCCAGTACCACAGGAACAGGTCAAGAAGTCTGCCTGTAAGAAGTTGATCAATGGTGGGACAAGGTACTAGTCTTCCCTCCTTTCACACATCCCCACATCTTTGTAAGTGGTTCTCTGGAGACTTTCCTTGGTTTCAGATAAGGGGAAGCATCTCTACCTCTCCTCCATGAGGGTTGGGGTGACATCCATTGCACATTGCACTCTGCCTCATAGGAACTACTTCCTCTCTTCTATTGATTAAGGGTGTGGGAGCTAGAGTGGTAGATAAGCCAGTCTCGGAGCATCTCGGAAAACTTGTGGAGAGGAGGCTAATAATAGCAACATTCATTAAATGCTATTTGTGAATGTAGAATATGGCATCCTAGATACCTTTTGTCCTCAATTTTTGATCTTTGTCACAATTTGGGGACAACACGAAAATCATACCAGACATATTCATGCAAAACCAATTATTAGATTGGAAAAGAACTAATCCCAGTGTACAATAAAAAATAAGAGCAAATTTTTCAAATTGTTCTACATCCATCTCATGTTGACTTTCTCTAATCCAGTGTTAGATTCTAATCAAGTGTTTTTGAAATGGGCTTGGGACCCATAGGTGAGGCATAAAATCAGCTTAGTCAAACAAGTGTACGTTGATCAGCATCAATTAAATAGAATAGAATAGATCAGCATATCTATATTTTTTTGCGAAATTTTGGTTTGGAAAGCCACTGTACTAACTGGCAGAGAAGAAAAAGGAGATGGTAAATTATACACATGTGGCAGGAAATCTGTCATGCTGAGAGTTCCACAGAAGAGTCCTACAGGAAAAAGGCAGGTTTTCTCTCACCTAATGAATGATGGGTCCAGAGAACCACAGAGATTATGTAAAATACAAAATGTCAGGTTTTGGCATTTGAAATTTTCTTAAGGATGGAATATACAATTTCCTCAAATCCATCTATATCCCACCCAAATCTGTACACTTCCTGGATTTTTATTAGAAATCACAAATATAACAGCAATAGTTTTCACGTATCCCCCCTACTTCCACTAATACGTACTTCCAGTTCCCAACAAACTCTCAGTTGTTTAAACTGCTCAACTCGATTTTGAAACAGAAAGCTATTTAGCTTTTCAAAGTTAAAAACCAAAATCAAGAAAGGCCATTTTGGAGACTGTTTCCATGTGTAGAATTGTGCCCAGTTTAACAAATATTTATTGAGAGCCAACTCTGCAAGTCACCGTGGAGGACAAAGATAATAAAGTGAATATGAGAAATTTTCCATTGAAAAGAATGTACCTAAATTTCCCTGGGGAAAAAAAAAAGGATTATGCATGATTTCAATTCAAGCCAATTAAGAAAGACTTAGTTTGACTTAAAAATTTTTTATGTTTACATATAGATGAAGTTCAATGCGAAATTCAAGTGGGGAGAACCCCTCAAACTAAGTAGAATAATCCCATTTAATAAACATGTATACAAAAACCGAAACACTTACTCAGTGCTACATCTAGAATTTTATTAATCAAAACATGCAGTGTTTTGTACCTGGTGATGTACCCAGTAGATTCATTTTTTCTCACTTCAGATAGCCCAGGGCTTCAAGTAGGAAAGCACCTAGAGACTGAGCTACCTCTGGCATCTCACTTTTCCATGAAGTGTAGGAGCTCACGGAGGTCACGCTGGTTTGTATCTTCAGAGGAGCCACGTGAGAGACCTGAACCGCCACCTTTTGGCTTGAAAAATGGAACAATTACCATAAGTGACCAAAACGATATAAGACAAAATCATATCATTAAATATCCCTGAGTAGTGACTAAGCTAAAAGTGAAAAGAAGAAATGCCCAACTCACTGCTTTAAGAGCAATAGGCTTTAGTTAAATGCTTGTTGAATTATAGGAATTTGATGATATTTCTACCTCAGGCTGTTTGAATTTAATTCCAGCCCCTCTGGTTACTAGTTTTATTACTCTTTGGTACCACTTTCTTAACTCCTTTGTGTCTTAATTCCACATTCATGAGATCTTGTTATGAAGAGTAACTAAGATAACCCATGTAAAGTCCTTAGCACAGGGCTTAACATACTTTAAGTGTTTATGAAGGTTATCCTTCGGTATTATTAGTGGTAATACTATTCCATTTCCTGAAAGTTCTTGCTAGCTAGATCCGATTTCCTGAGGTAATACTACACTGTCAAAATATCTACCTATATAGTGTGGGTGAGGGGGAAACAGCCTACATTTTAAACTTTTTTTTTTAATGTTGGTTTTGGCATTTCTTTTGCTTAAAGCCAGTGTTCAGGGTGACCTAATTTTAGAAGCAAATGAACTTAATAATTTTTTTCATCACAATTAGAATGAATAGTTCTGCCCTTCCTGTAGGCAGAAACTTAAATCCAAATGAGATTCTGAAGTGGAAAATAACATTCACAAGTAAGTACTGTCAAGGCTTGTGCCAGATGCTACTCTGTTAGTTTTTAGTGCATTAATTTCAGCATCATTGTATCCTAATATTAGCTGACACCACAAAGACTCAAGCAGATCAAGTCTCTTGTTTCTTCTCACTCCTGGTCCCTTTGTTCAGCTCCAGGACCCATTCCCTGTTACCACCAGGTTTATAAATTTATCTGCCTGCCTGTCTGCACCCAAGAGTAAATTCTCTTCTTAGACAGAAAGTGGTTGGGTAGCTTCTGTTCAGTATCAGACCTCAATTTCCTCACTGGAAAAGTGGACATAGTAATAATGTCTTCTTAGCACGGGGCCTAGCACATAAGAAAAAGTTTAATAGTAATTATTATTAGCTATCATGACTTTTGTTATTATTATTTTTAACCAGCTCCATCTTGATATGTATGCTTTTTCTAAAAGACCATATTTAGACTCTGGCTTCTTATTTTCCCTCTGGGGTTTCCAAAATCACCAACTAGGCAGCTGTCCACTAAGCCAATGCCTACAGCTTGGCCCAAATTAGTCCTTAAAGGACTGGGACAAAGTCTTCTTTTCTTTTTTATCCACTACAGAAGCTAGCACAAATGTTAACGAAGATTTTAAAATAATTTTCTTTTATTTAACTGCATCCAAAGTCACAGAGTAATTTTTCAGAAGTTGCTTTTCCCTTTTCTTGTGTATACTTTTTAAAATCATGATAGAATAATGTAGATTCTCCACTGGGAAAAAAAGAGAGAGAGTGAGAGAATGAAAATCAGAGTCAGTTAAGGAAGAAATGTAGACGTTTTGGCCCTAGATTAAGGACATACGCAAGGAGAAAAAACCCTCAAACCAGGAGGCTTCCCAAGGTCATAATTTTCTTTGGGCTAGTGATTCTGAAAGCACTGTAATTGTTATTTGAAAATGATTCAGGACTTTAAAGTTTGTTTTGAAAGTGTATAAAAAACACAAATCAACAATTGATGGTTCTAAGTTCAAATGAAATAAATTTGAATCCATGACAATATTTACTCAAAATCTATGACACTGAGAAAATATTTGCTTTAATAATACAGCTGTCAATTTACAGTGTGTAAGGAGGCCAAAATGTTTTTAAGATAAGGGGGTCCTTCTGTCAAAACCACTTAGAATTACGAACCTATACTAATAGAGTTTGAGGCCAGATCCTACTATTATATGGCCCCAAACACTTGGAACCCATGTCACCACAAGGGAAAAACAGAAGACCCACCACAGTAAAGTTCAGCTCTTCTTGTTTCCTACCATAGCTTCCTGCTGGCAGCCCCTGTGTTATTCGGCCTCCACAGGGAGCTCCAGCAGGTCTGCAAAGTCAAACAAACCAGTCCTTTCCTTGCCAAGCATAGTGGTTAAGACATCAGGCCTCAGTGTATATCCTGGCTCAGGTATTTACTAGACCCGCGGCTTTAGGTAAATCACCTGTCAGCACATTTCACATATTCATTCATTCATTAATTCGTTCATTCAGTAACTGCTTTTGAGCACCTACGATGTGCTGTCATGGAGGATGTAATCAACAGTGTGTACAAATGAGCATAGTCCTTGAGGAAGACCCCATAGGTGGGCTAACCAATAGCCACTGTCCACCCTCTCCACTGCTTCTGTGCCACAGTGGGCTGCATGGCCCGACTTAGCCTCCTTGAGCCATTTTTTCTCATCTGTAATATGGCTGAGTTGACCTATATTTCCACTATGATCTGATCCAGCTCCGTGATTATATCTGCCTGAATTCTGTGTGCTATTAGTCAAGTTTCTACCTTGTGCAAGCACTAAATAAAGCTGGGCTAGAGAGGGAAGATAAAACATGATAGCAGGCGAGGGCCACCAAAGCTGTGGAAGGAGTCAGCCATCGTCTTCATAGCATGTCCATGGCAGAACCACAAGTTGTCTCCGCCCCAAATGTCTCCCCTACCAAAGCATCCATCAGCGGTGGGGCACAGAACCTGGGAAATCACAGCACGTTCTTCTCAGCATCCAACAGTCATGTAACAGTAAAACTAGGTTAAAACAAATATCAAGGGCAGAAAGAGATCACAAAAGAGTGAGGATGTCATCTGTCCTGAGGAAGGAAGAAAGGCAGGTCCATATGATTTGCCTGGTGATGAACTACATATAATACTAACAGCATGTTTGTGATGATAAAGACAATTTGTTACTAAGGGAGTAGATTTTGTTATCTGACTGTGGTCATTTTGTATAGCTTTGGTTATCCTCTTGTATTCTCTAAACCTAGGTCGCAACTGGGTGGTGGACCAGTTCCCTCTTGAAGGGTGCTGGAACTCCTGATGTTTTGCAGGGTAGAAGGTAGACCCAGAAGAGGACTTAGGGACAGGGGAGCAGGCCTTAAGAGGCAGGAAGGAGGATTCAAGCTTGCTGTCTTGTCTTCCTTCTCTTGACCTATACTTTGATGAGTAAATGTAGCTAATAACGGTCCTCCCGGTAGAAGGGAATAAAGAAAGTCTTTGAAGTGGGATTTAGGAAGGAGGTTGGGCAGGGAGAATTGGAGCTAGGGGGAAAGGATCCATAATTTACTCACATTATCCAGATTCTGATTTTAGTTTCCTTTGTATTATTCCCCAGCTTTGGGGTAAAATTTTGTTTAACTGTTTAGCCTCTTCTCTACTATAGGATTTGAAGAGAAGGCTATAGGGTGTGAAAAGAAGGCTCATTTGTCAGTTAAGGTTTGATCAGAGGAAAAAACAACTAGAAGTTATATAATCATAAGGGATTTGTTACAGGGATTCGACCATAGGTAATTACAGGATCTGTTTAAACTGTCTCTGTGAAGCTGTTGGCTTTGCATCTGGTGCTGGATCCTAAAGTAAGCAGGGAAGGAAGTTAGGTAGGGAAGATGGATGTGAAGTCAAAGAGAACAAAGACAAACTGGAATCCACAGAGACGAACCAGAACCCGTATTTTTCTCCCTGCCTCCAAACCTGCCATGTTGATGATGCAGTGCCCTATAGGAGAAGCTGGTGCCCTGAATCATAACACTAAATATGCACATGGTCCAGGAGTCAGAGAAACTGCAGGAGGACCCAGAGGGGACTGAAGAGGCTGCAGGCTAGGCTGCACACCCAGCCAACAAAATGAGCCAGAAGATAAAAGGTCACGTGCACGAGTGGCAACAACACCTGGTGCCTCTAGATTGACCTTCCAGACATAAAGAGAATATGGCTGCTTCTTCACCTTCCAAATCTCATGCAAATTGTCTTTTGTAGCCTCTTAACTCAAAAATATGCAAGGAAAAAGAGGGACTTCTCTGGTGGCGTAGTAGTTAAGAATCTGCCTGCCAATGCTGGGGACCACGGGTTCGAGCTCTGGTCTGGGAAGATCCCACATGCCGCAGAGCAACTAAGCCCATGCGCCACAACTACTGAGCCTGTGTGCCACAACTACTGAAGCCCACATGCCTAGAGCCTCTGCTCCACAACAAGAGAAGCCACCGCAATGAGAAGCCCGCACACCGCAACGAAGAGTAGCCCCCGCTCGCCGCAACGAGAAAGCCCACGCACAGCAACAAAGACCCAACACAGCCAAAAATAAATAAATAAAATTAAATTTTAAAAAAATGAAAGGAAGGGATTTCTGGGAAAAGTAATTCTAGTATAGCTAGCCTGACAAATACAAATCCACCACAATTCATTTTTCCACACTTGTACCATATTATTAAATGAGGGAGCGGTGCTCTAAGGCTCCCATGGTGGAAAAAGTAATCAGCTAGTGTTTCAAAGAGGACAGTCTGAGAGCTAGGGCAGCATGATCTAGCTGTCCCTCCTGTCCTAGAAATTTCACTTACAGTGCCAACTCATTAACTTGTAATATGGAAAGAAGTCTTTTCTTATACGAGTGCATGAACCATGGGTATTCTGCAGTATGAGCTAGTAGAACCATCTCTTTAACTTTTCTTCTTCTCCCTCTCCCACATCCCTGCTTCATTGCCCATATGCCTGTGAACTCCTGGGTCTGGGACTTTCTTCCCAATTCACTACACCCAAAGGATGGCTCTTACACCACCAGTCTAACCATGTACACATTTAATATTCCTACCAATTGAGTTAAACTGCCTTTGAAAATATTTCCACTGCCCTTTATATAAAAGATATGTTTTCAATAAATAAGAATGCTAAAATTAAGGATTAAGGGACTTTTGCTTCTAGTTAAAATGTAGAAAATCTCAACTCACTATCCCCCACCAAACAAGAGCAAGCTAAAAAAATGAAAGTAAACTATAGTAAAAACTATGAAAAGATAGTATATGATTTGATACTATATCAAAGTATCAAATCATACTTGAAACCATCAAAAAGCTGAGGAATGAACCCAAAAGAACTAAAAGAAACTTAAATGAATTAAATTCCAAAAAGGAACAACTCATTTTTTTTTCTTTTTTTTTAAAATTTTTCTTGTGATTCTTTTTTTTTTTTTTTTTTAATTTATTTATGGCTGTGTTGGGTCTTCGTTTCTGTGCGAGGGCTTTCTCTAGTTGTGGCAAGTGGGGGCCACTCTTCATCATGGTGCGCGGGCCTCTCACTATCGTGGCCTCTCTTGTTGCGGAGCACAGGCTCCAGACGCGCAGGGTCAGTAATTGTGGCTCACGGGCCTAGTTGCTCCGCGGCATGTGGGATCTTCCCAGACCAGGGCTCGAACCTGTGTCCCCTGCATTGGTAGGCGGATTCTCAACCATTGCGCCACCAGGGAAGCCCCAGAACAACTCTTTTTAAGAGAGGAAATACACATGCCTGCTTTTATCCCTGGCAGAAAAATGACAGGAGTAAACCTGCCATTGACAAGGGTGCAGAAAAAACAGCCTGACCTTGAACAAATGTGGGATGGTTGTCTGTGGCTGGGCCGTATAGCAGAGAAAGATCACAAGATTCTCACTGATTCACATATCCCAAGACATACTAACGAGAAAATACTGATTCTTTGCTCTAAACATTTGAAGCCAAAGGCTAATTGAATATAATGAAAGCTCCTACAAGTCTAGAAATGTATCAATTACAGATTAGATTGACTTTCTATTTCTACACACCCCCATCCCCAACCTAGCAGCTCAAGAGAAGAAAGAACATACCCTTTGTTAGGGAAAAAATATTACTTACTTCCATCTCTACTATTTTTTACACATGTTGGTCATGAGTAAAAAAATTACAAGCTATGTGAAGGAGTAAAGTGTGACCTAAATTCAAGATAAAAAACAAACACTAGAAGTGACTCAGAGATGACATGATTTTGGAATTAACACAAAATACTTTAAAATAACTATGACAAATATGTTAAGGAATACATGGAAAAGGTTAAAAGTAAGATAAACATGGAATTTCAGTAAAGAAATGAAAACTACAAAAGAGAACAAAATGATAAGTCTAGAAATGAAAATTACAGTATCAGAAATGAAGAACTCATTCCATGGAGTTAATAGTAGACCAGAAAGTACACAAGAAAGAAAAACTGAAGATAAATCAATAGAAATTATTCAAACTGAAGCAAAAAGAGGGGAAAAAGAGCAGAAAAGAACAGAGCCTCTAAACCCTGTAGGACAACATTAAATGGTCTAACACAGATGAAATTTGAGTTTTAGAAGGAGAGGAGATGAGAAGATGGGGTAAAGGAAATACTTGAAGAGAAAATATTTACTAATTTTCCAAAGTTGATGAGAGGTATTAAACCATGGATCCAAGAAGTTCAGAAAACTCCAAGCAGAATACAAAGAAAATGAAATCTAGACATATCAGAGTCAAAATGCTGAATACTGAAGATGTAGAATCATATAAGCAAACAGATCAAAGAGATGTAACACATTCAGGGGAACAATATTAAAAATGAATCTGACATCTGATCAGAAACAGTAAAGGCTACAAGACAATAAAATAACATATGTCAACCTTGAATTCTATACCCAGTAAAAAGTTCCTTCACATTAAAGATAAAGATGTTTTTGGACAGACAAAGCTGAGATAATTCATCTCCAGCACACGTGACATATAACTATGTCCACAAAAAGAAAAAAAAAAAAAACTTATACTAGAGAGTACATAGAAACCTTATTCTTAGTCATCAAAAACTTGAAATAATTTAAATGTGCATCAACAGGGAATGGAATACTATTCAGCAATAGAAAGGAACAAACTACTGATAAATCATCAATATGGATGCATCTCACAAACATAATATTCAGTGAAGGAAGCCAGACACAAAAGAATATATATTCTATGCTTCAGTTACAAGAAGTCCAAGATCCACGGTAACTACCCCATCTATGGTGATAGAAATCAGACCATGGTTGCCTGGAACAAAAAGGATTGACTGGAAAGGACAAGAGATAATATCTGGGGTGATAGAAACATATTTTAGATCTCAATTTGGGTAGTGTTATGTGGGTATATACAGTTTTCAAAACTCATCAAACTGCACACTTAGTATCTGTGCATTTTATTGCATGTAAGTTGCACACTTAGTACCTGTGCATTTTATTGCATGTAAGTTATCTCAACAAAAAATGTAAAATTAAAAAATATATATTGAAACTATATGGGGTAGTTGCAATAATTTTACCACTTACTATTCTAACCCACTTGTACAATAGTAAGCAAGCATTCAGTTCTGAGCTTCCTGGAAACTAAGGTCAAGGGAATGTCTGTATTTTACCTGAGAGAAAAGGTCTTTGACATATAAAGGCTTGTTAACGCATGAATAAACTTAAATATATCAGATTTGCTAGCTGTCACCTTGAAGCTAGCTCAGGGCCATCATCTTTACCACCAATCTTTAGCTTCATTGATTGCAATGTTCTCCCAAATGTGCACTCTGCCTCTACTCTTTTCTCCCTCCAATCTATTCCTCAATTTACAGAGATATTAAAAAACAAATATGGCAATGACTTCCTATCGACTACAAATAAAATACAAACTTTGTTGTAGTGTGACATATAAGATATTATATAACCTCACCCTTATTTTGTACCTTAAAGTCTTGTAAAACGCAATTGTTAAAGTGTCCTTGCACATTGTGTTGTTTACAATCCCCATGCCTTGTTCATACTCTTCCCTGTGCCCAGAGTTGCCTTTTCAGCCTATCTTATCCTCAGTAACTTATTCATCCTTTTCAGGCTTAGCTCAGGTGTCATCGTTTGTTCAAGATCTGTTCCTTGAACCATCACGTTCCCACAGTACCTGGTGTAGATCTCTAGCTTAGCACTTAGGCTATTTAAGCTCGTTAACAAATACGGGAGGACCTTCAAGATGGCGGAGAAGTAAGACATGGAGATCACCTTCCTCCCCATAAATACATCAGAAATACATCTACATGTGGAACAACACCTACAGAATACCTACTGAACGCTGGCAGAAGACCTCAGACCTCCCAAAAGGCAAGAAACTCCCCACGTACCTGGGTAGGGCAAAAGAAAAAAGAAATAACAGAGACAAAAGAATAGGGACGGGACCTGCCCCAGTGGGAGGGAGCCGTGAAGGAGGAAAGGTTTCCACACACTAGGAAGCCCCTTTGCGGGCGGAGACGGGGGGTGGGCAGGGGGGTGGGAAGCTTCGAAGCCACGGAGGACAGCGCAGCCACAGGGGTGAGGAGGGCAAAGTGGAGAGATTCCCGCACACCAGCCTGAGAGGCTTCTCTGCTCACATGCCGGGGCGGGCGGGGCTGGGAGCTGAGGCTCGGGCTTCGGTCGGATCCCAGGGAGAGGAC
This sequence comes from Balaenoptera ricei, assembly GCF_028023285.1. NCBI lineage: Eukaryota > Metazoa > Chordata > Mammalia > Artiodactyla > Balaenopteridae > Balaenoptera > Balaenoptera ricei. Next base: position 33,427,977 of record NC_082643.1, read on the forward strand.
TGGGGTTGGCTGCGTGAACACAGCCTGAAGGGGGCTAGTGTGCCACAGCTAGCTGGGAGGGAGTCCAGGAAAAGGTCTGGAGCTGCCGAAGAGGCAAGAGACCATTGTTTCCTGGTGCACGAGGAGAGGGGATTCAGAGCACCGCCTAAATGAGCTCCAGAGATCGGCGCGAGCCACGGCTATCAGCGCGGACCCCAGAGACGGGCATGAAACGCTAAGGCTGCTGCTGCAGCTACCAAGAAGCCTGTGTGCGAGCACAGGTCACTATCCACACCTCCCCTTCCGGGAGCCTGTGCAGCCCGCCACTGCCAGGGTCCCGAGATCCAGGGACAACTTCCCCGGGAGAACACACGGCATGCCTCAGGCTGGTGCAACGTCACGGCAGCCTCTGCCACAGCAGGCTCGCCCCACATATTGTACCCCTCCCTCCGCCCCCACCCCCGGCCTGAGTGAGCCAGAGCCACCTAATCAGTTGCTCCTTTAACCCCCTACTGTCTGGGCGAAGAACAGGTGCCAGAGGGGGATGTACATGCAGAGGCAGGGCCAAATCCAAAGCTGAACCCCAGGAGCTGTGCGAACAGAGAAGAGAAAGGGAAATTTCTCAATGCAGCCTTAGAAGCAACGGATTAAATCTCTACAATCAACTTGATGTACCCTGCATCTGTGGAATAGCTGAATAGACAACAAATAATCCCAAAATTGAGGCAGTGAACTTTGGAAGCAACTGTAGACTTGGAGTTTGCTCTATGCAACTGACTAGTTTCTGATTTATATGGTTATCTTAGTTTGGTTTTCAGCACTTGTTATCATTTGTGGATTTGTTTATTTGTTTGGTTGCTCTCTCTTTTTAAAATATGATTTAAATTTTTTTTATTTTAATAAGTTTATTTTATTTCTTTCTTTCTTTTCTCCCTTTTTTTCTGAGCCATGTAGCTGACAGGGTCTTGGTGTTCTGGCTGGGTGTTACGCCTGAGCCTCTGAGGTGGGAGAGACAAGTTGAGGACATTGGACCACCAGAGACCTCCCAGCCCCATGTAATATCACTCAGCAACAGCCCTCCCAGAGATCTCCATCTCAACACTAAGACCCAGCTTCACTCAATGACCAGCAAGCTCCAGTGCTGGACACCCCATGCCAAACAACTAGCAAGACAGGAACACTACCCCACGCAATAGCAGACACACTGCCTAAAACATACTAAGTCCACAGACACCCCAAAACACACCACCGGATGCAGTCCTGCCCAGCAGAAAGACAAGATCCAGCCTCATCCACCAAAACACAGGCACATGTCCCCCTTAATAACCAAGAGATCACTGAAGAAATCAAAGAGGAAATAAAAAAATACCTAGAAACAAATGACAATGACAACACGATGACCCAAAACCTATGGGATGCAGCAAAAGCAGTTCTAAGAGGGAAGTTTATAGCAATACAATCCTACCTCAAGAACCCAAAACCTATGGATGACCAAAACCCAAAACCTATGGGACCCAAAACCTATGGGATGCAGCAAAAGCAGTTCTAAGAGGGAAGTTTATAGCAATACAATCCTACCTCAAGAAACAAGAAACATCTCAAATAAACAATCTAAACTTACACTAAAGCAATTAGAGGAAGAAGAACAAAAAACCCCCAAAGTTAGCAGAAGGAAAGAAATCAAAATCTTTTTTTCAGACTCATCAAGAAAAAAAAGGAGAAGACTCAAATCAACAGAATTAGAAATGAAAAAGGAGAAGTAACCACTGACACTGCAGAAATACAAAAGATCATGGGAGATTACTACAAGCAACTATATGCCAATAAAATGGACAACCTGGAAGAAATGGACAAATTCTTAGAAAAGCACAACCTTCCGAGACTGAACCAGGAAGAAATAGAAAATATAAACAGACCAATCACAAGCACTGAAATTGAAACTGTGATTAAAAATCTTCCAACAAACAAAAGCCCAGGACCAGATAGCTTCACAGGTGAATTCTATCAAACGTTTAGAGAAGAGCTAACACCTATCCTTCTCAAACTCTTTCAAAATCTAGCAGAGGGAGGAACATTCATAAACTCATTCTACGAGGCCACCATCATCCTGATGCCAAAACCAGACAGAGATGTTACAAAAAAAGAAAACTACAGGCCAATATCACTGATGAACATAGATGCAAAGCTCCTCAACAGAATCCTAGCAAACAGAATCCAGCAGCACATTAAAAGGATCATACACGATGATCAAGTGGGGTTTATCCCAAGAATATAAGCATTCTTCAATATACACAAATCATTCATTGTGATACACCATATTAACAAATTGAAGGATAAAAACCATGTGATAATCTCAATAGATGCAGAAAAACCTTTTGAAAAAATTCAACACACATTTATGATAAAAAACTCTCCAGAAAGTAGGCATAGAGGGAACTCTCCTCAACATAATAAAGGCCATATATAACAAACCCACAGCCAACATTGTTCTCAATGGTGAAAAATTGAAACCATTTCCACGAAGATCAGGAACTAGACAACGTTGCCCACTCTCACCACTATTCTTCAACATAGCTTTGGAAGTTTTAGCCACAGCAATCAGAGAAGAAATAGAAATAAAAGGAATCTAAATCGGAAAAGAAGTAAGACTGTCACTGTTTGCAGATGACTTGATACTATACATAGAGAATCCTAAAGATGCTACCAGGAAACTACTAGAGCTAATCAATGAATTTGGTAAAGTAGCAGGATACAAAATTAATGCACAGAAATCTCTTGCATTCCTATACACTAATGATGAAACATCTGAAAGAGAAATTAAGGAAACACTCCCATTTACCACTGCAACAAAAAGAATAAAATGCCTAGGAATAAACCTACCTAAGGAGACAAATGACCTGTATGCAGAAAACTATAAGACACTGAAGAAAGAAATTAAAGATGATGCAAACAGATGGAGAGATATACCATGTTCTTGGATTGGAAGAATCAACATTGTGAAAATGACTCTACTACCCAAAGCAATCTACAGATTCAATGCAATCCCTATCAAACTACCAATGGCATTTTTCACAGAACTAGAACAAAAAATTTCACAATTTGTTTAGAGACACAAAAGACCCCGAATAGCCAAAGCAATCTTGAGAAAGAAAAACGGAACTGGAGGAATCAGCCTTCCTGACTTCAGACTATACTTCAAAGGTTCAGTAATCAAGACATTATGGTACGGGCACAAAAACAGAAATATAGATCAATGGAACAGGACAGAAAGCCCAGAGATAAACCCACGCACATATGGTCACCTTTTTTTTGATAAAGGAGGAAAGAATATACAATGGTGAAAAGACAGCCTCTTCAATAAGTGTTGCTGGGAAAACTGGACAGCTATATGTAAAAGAATGAAATTAGAACACTCCCTAACACCATACAGAAAAATAAACTCAAAATAGATTAAAGACGTAAATGTAAAGCCAGATACTATGAAACTCTTAGAGGAAAACATAGGCAGAACACTCTGACCTAAATCACTGCAAGATCCTTTTTGACCCACCTCCTAAGGAAATGGAAATAAAAACAAAAATAAACAAATGGGACCTAATGAAACCTTTTGCACAACAAAGGAAACCATAAACAAGACAAAAAGCCAACCCTCCAAATGGGAGAAAATATTTGCCAATGAAGCAACTGACAAAGGTTTAATCTCCAGAATACACAAGCAGCTCGTGCAGCTCAATATCAAAAAAATAAAAAACCCAATCCAAAAATGGGCAGAAGACCTAAATAGACATTTCTGCACAGAAGATATACAGATGGCCAACAAACATATGAAAGGATGCACAACATCACTAATCATTAGAGAAATGCAAATCAAAACTCCAATGAGATACCACCTCACTCTGGTCAGAGTGGCCTTCATCAAAATATCTACAGACAATAAATGCTGGAAAGGGTGTGGAGAAAAGGAAACCCTCTTGCACTGTTGATGGGAAAGTAAATTGGTACAGCTACTATGGAGAACTGTATGGAGGTTCCTTAAAAAACTAAAAGTAGAACTACCATACGACCCAGCAATCCCACTACTGGGCATATACCCTGAGAAAACCGTAATTCAAAAAGAGTCATGTACCACAATGTTAATTGCAGCTCTATTGACAATAGCCAAGACATGGAAGCAACCTAAGTGTCCATCGACAGAGGAGTGGATAAAGAAGATGTGGCACATATATACAATGGATTATTAGCCTTAAAAAGAAACAAAACTGAGTTATTTGTAGTGAGGTAGATGGACCTAGAGTCTGTCATACAGAGTGAAGTAAGTCAGAAAGAGAAAAATACTGTATGCTATTGCATATATATGGAATCTAAAAAAAAAAAGGTTCTGTAGAACCTAGGGGCAGTACAGGAATAAAGACGCAGACTTTGAGAATGGACTTGAGGACACAGGGAGGGGGAAGTGTAAGCTGGGATGAAGTGAGAGAGTGGCATGGACATATATACACTACCAAATGTAAAATAGATAGCTAGTGGGAAGCAGCCACATAGCACAGGGAGATCAGCTCGGTGCTTTGTGACCACCTAGAGGGGTGGGATAGGGAGGGTGGGAGGGAGACGCAAGAGGGAGGGGATATGGGAATATATATATACTTATAGTTGATTCACTTCGTTATACAGCAGCAACTAACACAACTAGCAGCAACTAACACTCCAATAAAGATGTTTTAAGAAATACGTATTGAGCATCTACTGTGCACCAAGCACCATCTCAACCCTGAGAATACATCAGTTAACTTAACAAACCATCTTAACATCAGGTAATTAAATTTGTTAATTTACCTTGTCCAGCTAAATCACCAATTCCATGAAGCCAAGCCATGGTTTTTAAAGTTTGTACCTGCAGCACCAAGCACTGTGCCTGGCACGTAATAGCTGCTCACCACAAATTCCTGTGAATTGAAATGAACCAAATAATGGAACAAGACGTAAGATGGCTACATGTTGATTAGCAGGAATGATAAAGATTGATTCAGAGCTGCCTGTGAAGCACAAGCCACAGGGGAGGACTCTCAGCTGCAGGGAACAACAGTGCAGCTCTGGGGGCCACAGGGGAAGAAGTGCTGAAACCAGACTACACAATTTTGCCTAGATCTGCCCCTACATGAAGCAGCCAGTTATAATTTCAAGACCACATAAGTGCTGAGTTTTGAATTGTGGCAGGTTCCTGCTGACATCCCACTGAGGATGTTTGATTGCCCCCCTATATTCCAAACCAGATGTCTTTGGATGGCAATCTCCTTTCTCTCACCCTGGGGTGGCCAGAGGGGAATTTAGATTAGAGGTATGTGGGCAATAGGGTAAAGGTTTAAAAAATTATTTTCCATGACTGATTGCCTAAGATTATGTATGAGGAGTGATCATAAAGTAGTGAGAGCTATTTTCATGTGTGACTTGTCTTATGTTTTAATCACACCTCATATATGGAATGTGTGTCATTTTATAAAACATTTGAAAATTACCACAACCTAGAGTATTTGGCAGGAACAGTTAAATTGTTACTGAGTGCTGTTTTGCCAGGTAGGTGCACCCTGGTTTCTCCTCAGAGCATGTGTGTAATTATGACTATGAAGAGTATTTTCTTTTCAGAATATATAATTCCAGGCATGTTACCCAAGAGAAGAAGAAAGAAACATTATATTTATAAAGTTGTGATCATCTAAACACTTCACAGCCTTTTGACAATTGTTATAAACTACTTGACAATAATGATAAAAATGAAACTTTGTGAATATATAATGGACATACATGTGGAATTAAAGAGAAAAGTCAATTAAAATTATGAAAGTGATAATAATAAAGGATTTCTATATTAAACAATTATCATACTTCTTGCAAGCATTTACCATTATTATCCAAAGGTTTTCTAAGGGAATCTAGGTGGGGATTTGACAGACATGAAAACAGTAACGTTGAAACATAGACTTTTATTTATTTATTTATTTGAAATATAGTTTATTTACAATGCTGTGTTAGTTTCAAGTGCACAGCAAAGTGATTCAGGTATATATATATATGTATGTATGTATGTATATTCTTTTTCAGATTCTTTTCTATTATAGGTTATTAACAAGATATTGAATATAGACTTTTTAAAAAACCAGTTCTTGCTGTAGCTAAAAGAATACAACTGACTAAACAAGAGAATAACCATATTTTTTAAAATTAATTAATTAATTTATTTATTTTTGGCTGCGTTGGGTATTCGTTGCTGCGCACAGGCTTTCCCTAGTTGCGGCGAGCAGGGGTTACTCTTTGTTGTGGTGCACAGGCTTACTGCAGTGGCTTCTCTTCGTTGTGGAGCACAGACTCTAGGCACGTGGGCTTCAGTAGCTGTGCCATGTGGGCTCAGTAGTTGTGGCTCACAGGCTCTAGAGTGCAGGCTCAGTAGTTGTGGCACATGGGCTTAGTTGCTCTGCGGCATGTGGGATCTTCCTGGACCAGGGCTTGAACCCTTGTCCCCTGCATTGGCAGGCAGATTCTTAACCACTGCACCACCAGGGAAGTCCAAGAATAACCATATTTTAAGAACCTAAGATTTGAAGTTAAAGATGTCAAATGCCAAAAAAAAAAAAAAAGAAAAGAAAAGAAAGAACGAAAGAAAAAGAAAAAGAACCAATTATGAGGTTGATAATAATGGGATTCTGTCTTTGGTCACATGGAGCTAAATCCCTGACTGTCAATATTAGATCTTGAGGGACAAATGTGGCCAACTCAGCATGAGAAGTAGAAATGTCATCAGAAGCTAGAGTTGCACCCAGCAGAGTATGAAAAGGGAAATTTAAAGAGCCGTTTTATCTGGAGTGTGTAATTTTCAAAATGATTTAGAGCTGTAGTTCTCAAACTTTATGGTTCATAGAAATCACCGGGGGTGCAAATTCCTCATTAACAGTGGGACAGGAATCTGCATTTTATTCTGATGTAGGGGTCTCCTGATCATGTTTTTAAAGTAACATATAGAAAGAACGAATTCTTATATAATTGAGATTTTTCATTATGACTTTACTACATAATTTAACAGTGATAAGACTAGATTTTAAAAATTCAGCAAAACTTTTACTTGGGAAATAAAGTCATTTAAAAATATTTCCCAGGAGGAGACCTTCAAGATGGCAGAGGAGTAAGACGTGGAGATCACCTTCCTCCCCACAAATACATCAGAAATACATCTACATGTGGAACAACTCCTACAGAACACCTACTGAACGCTGGCAGAAGACCTCAGACCTCCCAAAAGGCAAGAAACTCCCCACGTACCTGGGTAGGGCAAAAGAAAAAAGAAATAACAGAGACAAAAGAATAGGGACAGGACCTGCACCAGCGGGAGGGAGCTGTGAAGGAGGAAAGGTTTCCACACACTAGGAAGCCCCTTCTTGGGTGGAGACTGTGGGTGGCGGAGGGGGGAAGCTTCAGAGCCGCGGAGGAGAGCGCAGCCACAGGGGTGCGGAGGGCAAAGCGGACAGACTCCCGCACAGAGGCTCGGCGCCGACCAGCACTCACCAGCCTGAGAGGCTTGTCTGCTCACCCGCCGGGGTGGGCGGGGGCTGGGAGCTGAGCTCAGGCTTTGGAGGTCAGACCCCAGGAAGAGGACTGGGGTTGGCGGCGTGAACACAGCCTGAAGGGGGCTAGTGCACCACAGCTAGCCGGGAGGGAGTCTGGGGAAAAGTCTGGAACTGCCTAAGAGGCAAGAGACCATTGTTTCACGGTGCACAAGGAGAGGGGATTCAGAGCACCGCGCAAATGAACTCCAGAGACGGGCGTGAGCCGCGGCGATCAGCGCGGACCCCAGAGACGGGCATGAGACGCTAAGGCTGCTGCTGCCGCCACCAAGAAGCCTGTGTGCGAGCACAGGTCACTCTCCACACCTCTCCTTCCGGGAGCCTGTGCAGCCCGCCACTGCCAGGGTCCCGTGATCCAGGGACAACTTCCCCGGGAGAGCACACGGCATGCCTCAGGCTGTTGTAACATCATGGCAGCCTCTGCCACAGCAGGCTCGCCCCACATATTGTACCCCTCCCTCCACCCCCAGCCTGAGTGAGCCAGTGCCCCCTAATTAGTCGCTCCTTTAACCCCCTCCTGTCTGGGCGAAGAACAGGTGCCAGAGGGCGACGTACATGCAGAGGCAGGGCCAAATCCAAAGCTGAACCCCGGGAGCTGTGCAAACAAAGAAGAGAAAGGGAAATCTCTCCCAGCAGCCTCAGGAGCAGCGGATGAAATCTCCACAATCAACTTGATGTACCCTGCATCTGTGGAATACCTGAATAGACAACGAATCATCCCAAAATTGAGGCAGTGGACTTCGGGAGCAACGATTTTTTTCCTTTTTCTCTTTTTGTGAGTGTGTATGTGTATGCTTCTGTTTGTGATTTTGTCTGTATAGCTTTGCTTTTACCATTTGTCCTATGGTTCTGTCTGTCCGGTTTTTTTTTAGTATAGTTTTAAGTGCTTGTTATCATTGGTGGATTTGTTTTAGGTTTGGTCGCTCTCTTAGATCTTTCTTTCTTTTTTTATTACTTTTTAATTTTTTAAATTTTTAATAATTATTAATTTTTAATTTTAATAACTTTATTTTATTTTATCTTTCTTTCTGTCTGTCTTTTTTTCTCCCTTTTGTTCTGAGCCGTGTGTCTGACAAGGTCTTGGTGCTCCAGCCGGGTGTCAGGCCTGAGCCTCTGAGGTGGGAGAGACGAGTTCAGGACATTGGTCCACCAGAGAGCTCCCGGCTCCACGTAATATCAAATGGCGAAAGCTCTCCGAGAGATCTCCAACTCGACGCTAAGACCCAGCTCCGCTCAATGAACAACAAGCTCCAGTGCTGGAAACCCCATGCCAAACAACTAGCAAGACAGGAACACAACCCCACGCAATAGCAGACACGCTGCCTAAAATCATACTAAGTCCGCAGACACCCCAAAACACACCACCAGACTCAGTCCTGCCCAACAGAAAGACAAGATCCAGCCTCATCCACCAGAACACAGGCACTAGTCCCCTCCATCAGGAACCCTACACAACCCACTGAACCAACCTTAGCCACTGGGAGCAGACACCAAAAACAACGGGAACTACGAACCCACCACCTGTGAAAAGGAGACCACAAATACAGTAAGTTAAGCCAAATGAGAAGACAGAGAAATATGCAGCAGATGAAGAAGCAAGGTAAAAACCCACCAGACCAAACAAATGAAGAGGAAATAGGCAGTCTACCTGAAAAAGAATTCACAGTAATGGTATTGATGATCCAAATGGTAAAGATGATCCAAAATCCTGGAAACAGAATGGAGAAAATACAGGAAACATTTAACAAGGGCCTAGAAGAACTAAGGAGCAAACAAACAATGATGAACAAACAAACAACACAATAAATGAAATTAAAAATTCTCTAGAAGGAATCAATAGCAGAATAACTGAGGCATAAGAATGGATAAGTGACCTAGAAGATCAAATAGTGCAAATAACTACTGCAGAGCAGAAGAAAGAAGAAAGAATGAAAAGAATTGAGGACAGTCTCAGAGACCTCGGGGACAACATTAAATGCACCAACATTTAAATTATAGGGGTCCCAGAAGAAGAAGAGAAAAAGCAAGGGACTGATAAAATATTTGAAGAGATTATAGTTGAAAACTTCCCTAATATGGGAAAGGAAATAGTTAATCAAGTCCAGGAAACGCAGAGAGTCCCATGCAGGATAAATCCAAGGAGAAACACGCCAAGACACATATTAATCAAACTATCAAAAATTAAATACAAAGAAAAAATATTAAAAGCAGCAAAGGAAAAACAAGTACCATACAAGGGAATCCCCATAAGGTTAACAGCTGATCTTTCAGCAGAAAATCTGCAAGTCAGAAGGGAGTGGCCAGACATATTTACAGTGATGAAAGGGAAAAACCTACAACCAAGATTACTCTATCCAGCAAGGAGCTCATTCAGATTTGATGGAGAAATCAAAACCTTTACAGACAAGTAAAAGCTAAGAGAATTCAGCACCACCAAACCAGCTTTACAACAAATGCTAAAGGAACTTCTCTAGGCAGGAAACACAAGAGAAGGAAATGACCTACAATAACAAACCCAAATCAATTAAGAAAATGGTAATAGGAACATACATATCGATAATTACCTTAAATCTAAATGGATTAAGTGCTCCAACCAAAAGACATAGACTGGCTGAATGGATACAAAAACAAGATCCATATATATGCTGTCTACAAGAGACCCACTTCAGACCTAGGGACACATACAGACTGAAAGTGAGGGGATGGAAAAGACATTCCATGCAAATGGAAATCAGAAGAAAGCTGGAGTAGCAATTCTCACATAAGACAAAATAGACTTTAAAATGAAGACTATTACAAGAGACAAAGAAGGACACTACATAATGATCAAGGGATCTATCCAAGAAGAAGATATAACAATTGTAAATATTTATGCAGCCAACATAGGAGCACCTCAATACATAAGGTAAATGCTAACAGCCATAAAGGGGGAAATCAAAAGTAACACAATCATAGTAGCGGACTTTAATACCACACTTTCACCAATGGACAGATCAATCAAAATGAAAATAAATAAGGAAACAAAAGCTTTAAATGGTACATTAAACAAGATGGACTTAATTGATATTTATAGGACATTCCATCCAAAAACAACAGAATTCACTTTCTTCTCAAATGCTCATAGAAGATTCTCCAGGATAGATCATATCTTGGGTCACAAATCAAGCCTTGGTAAATTTAAGAAAATTGAAATCGTATCAAGGATCTATTCCGACCACAATGCTATGAGACTAGATATCAATTACAGGAAAAAATCTGTAAAAATTACAAACACATGGAGGCTAAACAATACACTAGTTAATAACCAAGAGATCACTGAAGAAATCAAAGAGGAAATCAAAAAATACCTAGAAACAAATGACAATGAAAACACGATGACCCAAAACCTTTGGGATGCAGCAAAAGCAGTTCTAAGAGGGAAGTTTATAGCAATACAATCCTACCTTAAGAAACAAGAAACATCTCAAATAAACAACCTAACCTTACACCTAAAGCAATTAGAGAAAGAAGAACAAAAAAACCCCAAAGTTAGCAGAAGGAAAGAAATCATAAAGATCAGATCAGAAATAAATGAAAAAGAAATCAAGGAAACGATTGCAAATATCAATAAACTAAAAGCTGGTTCTTTGAGAAGATAAACCAAATTGATAAACCATTAGGCAGACTCAGAAAAAAAGGGAGAAGACTCAAATCAATAGAATTAGAAATGAAAAAGAAGTAACAACTGACCCTGCAGAAATACAAAAGATCATGAGAGATTACTACAAGCAACTATATGCCAATAAAATGGACAACCTGGAAGAAATGGACAAATTCTTAGACAAGCACAACCTTCTGAGACTGAACCAGGAAGAAATAGAAAATATAAACAGACAAATCACAAGCACTGAAATTGAAACTGTGATTAAAAATCTTCCAACAAACAAAAGCCCTGGACCAGATGGCTTCACAGGTGAATTCAATCAAACATTTAGAGAAGAGCTAACACCTATCCTTCTCAAACTCTTCCAAAATATAGCAGAGGGAGGGGCACTCCCAAACTCATTCTACGAGGCCACCATCACCCTGATACCAAAACCAGACAAAGATGTCACAAAGAAAGAAAACTACAGACCAATATCTCTGATGAACATAGATGCAAAAATCCTCAACAAAATACTAGCAAACAGAATCCAACAGCACATTAAAAGGATCATACACCATGATCAAATGGGGTTTATCCCAGGAATGCAAGGATTCTTCAATATACACAAATCATTCAACGTGATACACCACATTAACAAACTGAAGGAAAAAACCATATGATAATCTCAATAGATGCAGAAAAAGCTTTCGACAAAATTCAACACCCATTGCTGATAAAAACCCTCCAGAAAGTAGGCATAGAGGGAACTTACCTTAACATAATAAAGGCCATATATGACAAACCAACAGCCAACATTGTCCTCAATGGTGAAAAACTGAAACCATTTCCACTAAGATCAGGAACAAGACAAGGTTGCCCACTCTCACCACTATTATTCAACATAGTTTTGGAAGTTTTAGCCAGAGCAATCAGAGAAGAAAAAGAAATAAAAGGAATCCAAATCAGAAAAGAAGAAGTAAAGCTGTCACTGTTTGCAGATGACATGATACTATACATAGAGAATCCTAAAGATGCTACCAGAAAACTACTAGAACTAATCAATGAATTTGGTAAAGTAGCAGGATACAAAATTAATGCACAGAAATCTCTTGCATTCCTATATACTAATGATGAAACATCTGAAAGAGAAATTAAGGAAACACTCCCATTTATCATTGCAACAAAATAAAATGCCTAGGAATAAACCTACCTAAAGAGACAAAACACCAGTATGCAGAAAACTATAAGACACTGATGAAAGAAATTAAAGATGATACAAACAGATGGAGAGATATACCATGTTCTTGGATTGGAAGAATCAACATTGTGAAAATGACTCTACTACCCAAAGCAATCTACAGATTCAATGCAATCCCTTTCAAACTACCAATGGCATTTTTCACAGAACTAAAACAAAAAATTTCACAATTTGTATGGAAACACAAAAGACCCCGAATAGCCAAAGCAATCTTGAGAAAGAAAAACGGAGCTGGAGGAATCAGGTTTCCTGACTTCAGACTATACTTCAAAGGTACAGTAATCAAGACATTATGGTATGGGCACAAAAACAAATATAAATCAATGGAACAGGATAGAAAGCCCAGAGATAAACCCACGCACATATGGTCACCTTATCTTTGATAAAGGAGGCAAGAATATACAATGGGTAAAAGACAGCCTCTTCAATAAGTGGTGCTGGGAAAACTGGACAGCTACATGTAAAAGAATGAAATTAGAATACTCCCTAACACCATACACAAAAATAAACTCAAAATGGATTAAAGACCTAAATGTAAGGCCAGACACTATCAAACTCTTAGAGGAAAACATAGGCAGACCACTCCATGATATAAATCACAGCAAGATCCTTTTTGACCCACATCCTAGAGAAATGGAAATTAAAACAAAAATGGACACACCATTGTAAAGCAATTATACTCCAATAAAGATATTTAAAAAAATAAAATAAAAAATAAACAAATGGGACCTAATGAAACTTAAAAGCTTTTGCACAGCAAAGGAAACCATAAACAAGATGAAAAGACAACCCTCGGAATGGGAGTAAATATTTGCAAATGAAGCAACTAACAGAGGATTAATCTCCAAAATTTATAAGCATCTCATGCAGCTCAATATCAAAAAAACAAACAACCCAATCCAAAAATGGGCAGAAGACCTAAATAGACATTTCTCCAGAGAAAATATACAGATTGCCAACAAACACATGAAAGAATGCTCAACATCACTAATCATTAGAGAAATGCAAATCAAAAGTACAATGAGGTATTACCTCACACCAGTCAGAATGGCCATCATCAAAAATTCTACAAACAATAAATGCTGGAGAGGGTGTGGAGAAAAGGGAACCTTCTTGTACTGTTGGTGGGAATGTAAATTGATACAGCCACTATGGAGAACAGTATGGAGGTTCCTTAAAAAACTAAAAATAGAACTACCATATGACCCAGCAATCCCACTACTGGGCATATACCCTGAGAAAACCATAATTCAAAATAATCATGTACCACAATGTTCATTGCAGCACTATTTACAGTAACCAGGACATGGAAACAACCTAAGTGTCCATCATCGGATGAATGGATAAAGAAGATGTGGCACATATATATAATGGAATATTACTCAGCCATAAAAAAATGAAATTGAGTTATTTGTAGTGAGGTGGATGGACGTAGAGCCTGTTATACAAAGTGAAGTAAGTCAGAAAGAGAAAAACAAATACCCTATGCTAACACATATATATGGAATCTAAAAAAAAAAAAAGGATTCTGAAGGACCTAGGGGCAGGACAGGAATAAAAACGCAGACATAGAGAATGGACTTGAGGACACGGGGATGGGGAAGTGTAAGCTGGGACGAAGTGAGAGAGTGGCATGGACTTATATATTCTACCAAATGTAAAATAGATAGCTAGTGGGAAGCAGCCGCATAGCATAGGGAGATCACCTCGGTGCTTTGTGAGGGGTGGGATAGGGAGGGTGGGAGGCAGATGCAAGAGGGAGGGGATATGGGGATATATGTATACGTATAGTTGACTCACTTTGTTATACAGCAGAAACTAACACATCATTGTAAAGCAATTATACTCCAATAAAGATGTTAAAAAAAATAAAAGGAATAAAAATAAAAATACTTCCCCTAAGTTTAATTATTTGAGGGGTCTGTATCCTTAAGGGTATGTAAGAGAATGCAGTGAGAACTTGATTTCTCCAGACTGTGATTAATGACTTGCAAATCACGACGAAATAGGAGAAATAACATAAAATTTAAGGTTCAATTTTCAAGTTAGAGGTTATTATTCAAGATAGATCAGTGTTGCCAGAGGGTGTTGATTTGACAGGAAACCGGTTTGGAGGCATTCATGTTTGTATGGCTCTAATTTGAGTATGCAAAAATAGACTTCTTCCTGAGAAGCCCTTTTGCATATTTTGCCCAGAATTGCAAATGCAAGCTCAGAATGTACTACTCCCACAGCCTCCATAGGGTCCAAAGCTGGGCCAGTCCCGTCTGCCAGGGGATTCTACCACTTGTAAAAGCAGCAGCTGCCGCTTTTCTGATTTATGTTGATGCGAAACTCCCGAGGAAAATAAAAGATTTGGCATCTGGGCTTAATTTTACTTTGATAGAAACTTTATCATGCCATGTTTGTAATGATTCCAAGGGGGATTTTAAAATAATGAGAGGGATACATTTCTCAAAATTCCCAATTGAGTTCTCATGCATGTTTTATTACATATATGTCTGTCACAGAAAAACAGGATCTTATTACTTACACTAATACAAAAGGGGGTTGATAAATAAGGTAATATAGAAGCACATATAGAAAAAAGCTAAATTTTATTCCAGCTTAAGTGTGATATTTCTATATAGTAGTAGCTGTGCAAGCAAGGTTTTAAAATCATTGGAAATATGTTTGTGAAAATGACACGAGGGAGATGGCTTCCTTTCCAATGCCGTTGGTAGTGAGGGGAAGAGAGGAACACATGCAAAATTATATCGTTGCTGTGATACAAGGACATACAGATCAGAGAAGGGGCAAAAAGGAGAGAGTGGACCATTTTACCTGGAGAAGACTGAAAATTCTCCCTAGGAAAGGTGAGCTGAGACTTCTAAAAAATGTCTAGACCAGGAGGAAAAGTGTATCGCAAGTAGGACATCATGGGAATTTGAGGAACACCAGCAGTTTGATAGGGTATAAGGTGGAGCAGATAAATGTCAAAACTGGAGAGGTAAACAGAAACAGGGATGGCAGTTCAGGGGCTCTGTTTGCTTGGGAGTTACATCAGAACCATGGGAGGGAGGCTCCTGCATTAGGACCTTTTAACATCTCTGTAGGTGACTATTATATGTGTTGCCAAGATTGATAACTACTGCTCCAGTGCGTCCTCTTCAGTTTTAACATACATGTTGTATATGAATAATTCCCATTTTAATGTGGGGCTTATGTCGTATATATAATACTAAAACTTGAACATTTCTTTAACATCTGCTGCAAACAAATAGTCTATTATTGTCATTGCAGTTAGGATAACCTGTGTGGAAGGGATTTGAGAAAGGAGATGGAGATCCAGGTAGTAGGTTATTCCAGTAGTTCTGGTAATAAGCCTGAAGCCAGGCAATAACCCAGGGGATAAATAGGAGGAATGGGTGTAAGAGATAGGATGGAGACCTAAGTGACAAGACTTGATCACAGATGCAGGGATGAGGAGAAAGAGAAATCACGGGTGGCTCTGAGGTCTGTGGTCTGGATGGCCTATGGATGAACTTAGCATGAATATTCCCACTTGTAATATTCAGATTTTACCCATCCCACCCACTAGCAGGAGTACCACTTCTCCCATGTGTTCCCTGCTATTTCTTTTTTTTTTTTTAATTTATTTATTTTTATTTATTTATGGCTGTGTTGGGTCTTCGTTTCTGTGTGAGGGCTTTCTCTAGTTGTGGCAAGCGGGGGCCACTCTTCATCGCGGTGCGCGGGCCTCTCACTATCGCGGCCTCTCTTGTTGCGGAGCACAGGCTCCAGACGCGTAGGCTCAGTAGTTGTGGCTCACGGGCCCAGTTGCTCCGCGGCACGTGGGATCTTCCCAGACCAGGGCTCGATCCCATGTCCCCTGCATTGGCAGGCAGATTCTCAACCACTGCGCCACCAGGGAAGCCCTGTTTTGTGTTTTTTTAACCTAAAACTAATGAATTCCTCTTTGGCTAGCTCATCCTCTCAATATACTTTATATCAAAAAGAAAAAAGAATAATAGTCCATGGTTCAACTTTGATGCCACCAAGATAAAATAACTGGTAAAACTTTCTGAAATGTTTCCAGATGTTTGCAAATTTCTCTTTTCAAAGAAATTGACGGAGAATTTTGTATCTCATCTTCATGGGGTAAAGCATCCACTCCAGCACTGACTGACAGTTAGTAAGGAGATTTCCAAGAGTACCCATTAAGGTGACAATAGAACTTATGTGCTCTATTCAAAAGGCTTTGCTGCCTTGCAGAGAGTTAAGAATTCTTATTTGAACTGTCTAGTTTTGCAAAAATTTAAGAACTAATTCCTCATATTGATCAACAAACAGTCGTAGATGAGTAATCCTATAAAGCAGCATAAATGTCTGGGATATCACTGTGGAACTACATGATTTGATGTTTGGTGAAAGTATAGAGTTGACCAGTAGCTGGCCAGCAACATTGCACAGTATCTGTAAACATGAAGATTATGATCTCATGTGATCTTTCTAATTCAGAAGTAACAATGAATATGAGTGATATTTTGTAAATTTGTAATAGCTATAATGTGATATGAAAATAGCTGTGGTTTTTCTTGGTAACAAAGTCATAGGAGTACCTAGCACTGCTGTAGTTTGTCACCTGCATTCATAATTGAAGGGCAATTAGAGTTAGATGTAATAGAAGCATATTTTTTTTCTATCCAAGTTCACAGACCCCTCAAATTCTGATTTCTATCCATAGAACTCCTGTTCTAAAGGTAAAACTGAAATTTCAAGTTTACTCCTGAAATTCCAAAGGAAAAATATCAAATGTAATTCTCCAAGGTTAGCGTACTCATAAAATCACATTGTTCAAACCACCTTTGGTGTGTGGGGGGGAGGGGGGAGTATATTAATAATTAAACCACAACAAAAGTCTGTCAAGACTGTCCTGGGCAAACCGAGATGTTTGGCCATGCTACCCAAGGTAGAAAGGAGATTAACTTGGAAAATATATACTGCAGAAGTCAAAAGTCAATTCTCCCCTTTTATAAAGAATCATGGCATCTGAGGGAATTAATGACTCCATTCCATTAAGAGGTTAAACTTTTTGCTAATATCTTAGCAGGTATAATAAGCCATAGCCATCAATAATATAATTTACTTGTGTGTGAAAATGATCTAAATGAAGTTTTTTGGCATGATGTAAAATTTGCCTTGCTCTAATACCCACTTTCTATTAAAACTTTATCCCAGTTTGGGAAAATTTATCCCAGTTTGGGAAAATTATCTTAACATGCAAGTCTAAATTATTATTAAATATTTAAAAGATGACCTTTTCACTCAATCATCGCCTGTTGTAATCCATGATCCTATGCTACTTTATCAGCTCCTTATACAAGAAAAGTAGAATAGTCATCAACGTGGCTGACCATTTGCCTGTAACTTGGTACTCAAGGGCTTGAGTGAGCAAGGTCATTGGAGAGTTCTGGACATGATGTTTTCCCTGCAAGCTCACCAGGCTGTAGAGTCCCAGTGCCCCAGAGACACAGATGCAGGGGAGAGGTGAGCCTTTGCAGTCTCTGCAAGTCTTCCCAAGAGTCAAAGGAAGGTATCTTTTCAGAGAAAAACCTCAAAAGGCTTAGTGAAAGTCACAGGCTTTTCTTCATGGAGGCACAAAATTGAGTGAAGGAGAGTTATTGGGGAGGAAAAGGAGAAAGCACTCCTTTTTGGAGGTCTACATGTACCAGGTATTTAACGTATCACCTCATTTAGTAATAAACCTGTAAAGGTATCGTTACTCCTGTTTTACAGTTGAGGAAATTTATTATCAGAAAAAGTAATTTACTTGCTGGAGATCACATAGCTAGGAAGTGCCAGAGGTAAGTTTTGAACCTGATCTTTCAGTCCAGACTACTCTCTGCTCCATACTGACAACTCAACCCAGTCTGAGAGATCAAGAAGGACACCATGCTTACCTTCATGCCCCTGGAATATTACGTCTACCTCCTTCTGAATCCAAGATCTAAAGAATGGTAGGGAGAGAGGCAGGAAGTCCTGAGTTCCTGGGAGAAGAAATTCAGTTCCTTTGGGGGTATGGGTCAGAAAGGTATTTCTTAGATGAATAAAGTAGATATTAAGGTTAAGTTGCTTCTGCTACAAATGTTTTTAGGCTATAAGAGCAAGAAGTCAAGGATTTTTCAAATCTCAAGGAAGATTTTTCACAGCCCAATGCAATTGTCACTATGACACAACACACTTATTGGGCTTTCAACCAAGTCTATTATGATTTGTATTCATCATAATGCCAATACAGATTCATTGCAACATGTGTAGAAAACATAGCTTGAAATATTGTTTCATCAATCTTTTTCCCTGTCTATTGTCCATCCCATAATTTTGGGCCTGAGCTATGTAACTATAGCTGTTTCTGATTAGCAAAATTAGCTTCCACTCCCCTTCATGTTAACGTGTAACCAGAAGTCTTAACTTGAAGATAAGACTGACTGCCCTCTTTGAGTAAAGAGCTTTCAACAGAAATCACAGTTAATTAGAAAAGTTTCCCTTGAGATATAAACCACAAGGGGGGAAAAAACAGAAACAATAATGAAGAATTATCAGAAATTTAATATTTTATCCTGAAAGGCAGCTTTAATAGCAATTGTATTTATACAGTTCATATTCATCTACTACATTTTTCTGTCAAGATACTCCACAAATGTAAATAAGATTACAATTAAAAAAAAATAAAGATGGAGGCTTCATTCATTCTTTCATTCATTTAATAATTTTTTGAGCACCAACAATTTTTCACACATCAACAATGTGTTAGGCATTGAAAATACAGACGTGAACAAGACAGACACAATACCTACCCTCATGGAGTTCACAGACTAATAAGAAATCCACAACTGTTTTAAAAGTACTCAGGAGATTAAGGAATCCTCAATTCTCTGGCAGTAGAAGACTATGCAGACAGACCCACGGTGTGCAAAAAGAACAAGAAATTTTAAATCAAAAGACCCAAGTTCTCGCCTCAATTCTGCCACTATCTCCATGAATATATTACTTAGAACTCTTTGTTAGAAATAATAGAAACCAGCTCATATCAGTTTAGGCAAAAACCAGAAGTTTATTATAAACATATGTAGCATAAGCGATATCTCTTAACATGTAAATATTACCAGTTTCTCTCAAAACTTCTATTTCCTCCCTACATCTCCCAAGTTTCCAAGTTTTTGTGATGGGTAATAAAGATAAGGAGAGGAAAGAAGAAGAGGGGGTGGGGGGAGTGAAAACAATGAGACATAAATCCACACATGTTGAAGTGTAAGTGGGAGTTTTTAATTTGTCATGTGAGTAGTTTCAAAATAGGCCTGAGGTGCTAGGAATCAGGTTGAAAGTGGCTTTTTAAAAGATGTTCTTATGGGTTGTAAATTGTCCCCAAGAGACCCAAGATTGTGATTCCTTTCAAATTATTTTTTGCTTGCTATATCATGATTCTTGCAAACACATGATTCTTGCAAAGCCCGACTTCTACCAGAGTTATGTTCAATGAGTTCTTTACTTCATTTTCAAGCATTATTTTCCAATAAAAATGACAAGTGTCTTCTCTAGTCTATCCAGCTTCTGCTCCAGACTCTATCACAGATGCAAGTCTGTCTCAGGGATCTGGGGCAGATAAAGAGCCTGAATCTGGACTCTAAAACATTTCTCCCACCTCCCCTGCCTCTTCTCCCTTCACCCCTAGCCCTCCTCCTCCTGCTTAGCTATTTATGATAGGCAGAAGACCAACACCCCAGAGCCCTGCTGGGCAAACAGTTTGATTTTTGGTCACCCTTCCAACCTCTCTTAGAAGGACTTCTGACTGACCCAGTTTGAGTCAGATACCCACTTCTGATCCAAACACTGTGGGAAGGGCGCTCACCTCTGTGAGTCTTCCAATCTCTAGAACAAGTCATTGGTTTTGTTCCCTCTGTATTTTTATTTGCTCGGCTGTGAAATGAAGATAATTTTAATTGTCTAGCCTTAGCACAGGATTACTGTGGTTTTTAATTGAGTAAATATAGATAAAAGTGACCTAATAACTGTAGAGTTCTCTTTAAATGCATTATTTGTATTAAAATGCTTGAAAACAATGTGTTTATTATTTATGATCACAAGTAATACCATACTGATGCCATTTCTGCACCTACTCTCAAACGACCCTTTTGACTTAGAGCAAAAGTGTCTGCTTTGGTGTTCAGGCAACAGGATCCCCACTCAACAGCAGTGTTGGTTACCCTTTTGGGGCCACACCCCTCTCTGAGTCAGTGGTGGAAATTGAGGGAGGTTCCTCAGAGGGAGGAACCTCTTCCCACAAAAACACTCACACATTCCTAAATTCAACATTTTGTATATGATTTCAGCGGCTCCATAAACCCACTTAAGCCCTGTCTCCAGCTCAAGATGCAGGGAGCACCCTCAGAGGCTTAGAAACCTGCACCTCCTCTCCACTGACAAGAAAGGGAAAAGTCACTTTCAATAGATTTCACTGTCACAATTGAATAAGAGCATTAAATCAGAGGCAGAGAGGAAAAAAAAAAAACAAAACTACATCCTCTTAAAAGGTTACAAATTCCATTTTTATCTCTCCAAAGACCATTTCCTTTTCAATTTCTCCAACAATAAGCCTTCCCTCTTGTGTCATTATGGAACAGGAATTAATGTATTTCTGTCCTCTTTATTTCCTTTAGTAGAATTCTTTTTTAATTTAATTCATGAAGGTAACGCTATCCAGTATGATGATTCATATTATCAGGTTCTACTATAAGACAATAAAATTCTGAAAATAAATCTTATATAATATTTATAATCAGAGATATATATGCAAAATGAGAGGTCAACATGTCCACTCAATATGCATTTAAATATGATGAATTTCTGGTCAATTTCTCCCTCAATATGTTTGGACAGTATTCTAATTAAACTAGAAACTTGATTATTTATTCTACTAATTGTTTGACCCACTAACAAGGTAAGTGGGTAAATCTAATGAGCATAAACATGCATCTAGATAATTTGGGCCAAATCCATTTTTTATAAATCTCCAGCTTGAGGTACATGGAAATTGTCACATCTACCAACATAAAGCTGAAGATATTTCAATAGTTAAGGACAAACTGTCAAGTCATATTTGCTGCTGATCATCATATGCCATCTAACATACTAAATCATACGGACGTTTACCTAAATCATGTGGAACTCTAGCTAGCATCCAGAGTCTCCTAATTAATGTATAAACTGGGATGATTCTTTTTTTTTTTTGGGATGATTCTTGAAGTGAATTAACCTGGATAAGGCTTTGGAGCTCCTTAAGTGCGCTACTGCACTCCTTTGCTAAATTGTATCCACGTTTCATTCATTAAACCTGAATTAAAATCCTATTAATGTCATTCACCAGCTGCATGACCTTTAGCAAGTGACTTGGCTTCTCTGCACCTAAATTTTTGTAGCCATAAAGGGGGGATGACTTGAAGGGTTGTTGTGAGAATAAGAAAATGTGTGTACCTCACACAATGCCAAACACAGAGTAAGTACTACATAAATGGTAAATGGCTAATACTAGAAAATTTACAAAAATAATGGATGAATTTGCCAATTGTCCTACCATGCTGTAGACATTACCCTGTACTCAAAAGACATGCACAGGTATACTCTACTTTTACAAAATATTTTTATTTGACATTTACATTTACATTTTCCTACCTTATCTTAACAATAAGCCTATGACACAGAAGCTGATTTTACCATTCAAATGTACCTTTGATTTTTTTCTGTATATTTTAGTAATTTATTGCAGTTTTAAATACTTATCTTTCTGGATACCCGCTTCTGTCCACACCACTATATAATCCAAATAGACCTAAAAATCCATATTGAAATTACCATGGTATGTGTCGCTTACCTGTCAACTCTTTAAATGAATACTAAATATTATTTATTATAATACTTAAGAAACTAAATGTAGTAGATATTTGCTGGTATTTTTAATTATTACTTTGTTCACCTGGCATCTGAACCCCTATATGATTTTTTGTGGGAGGCACCTCTCACTCTAGAAGTCTAAAAAAGCCAGAATGTTTCTTTCCCAGCCTCCCTGGCAGCTAGAAGGGTACATAAGTTAGGTCAATCAGTTACTCCATCACAGATTTTGAATAAGGCACTTATGACACAAAGAAGGAGGGGATGGTGGCAGAGAATCTATTTGGCAGTAGCATTCAGCCTCCAGGAGTGGTGTGGGCAGAAGGGGCATCCGGAGTTCATCAGCAATGGCTATGGTGTCCCTGACAGACCGATTCCATGACATGACTGTATCTGTGGTCCTGTGTCCTGCCTGCCTCTTTCTACCTATTGTCCAAGCCTGACTTCCCAGCCATCCACAATTCAGTTAGGCACTGATTGCCTTCGGGCATTTCCTTTTCTGCTTAAACCAGCCAGAGTCAATTTCTATAGCTTGGACACAAGAACCCTGACTGATACACTAAATCTAAATCCAGAAACAAAAACTTTTATAACAGTTATCTTGAATAACTGTGGAATTTTTCCAAAGAATAGATCAGAGTATCTGATTCCTACTCAGTGAATCATTTGACTTAAAAACAAGCAAACAAACCATCTATTGACCTCATGCCTATCTCTAACCCACAACCCATTTCTTTGCTTTGATTCTGTATTAATTAGGAATAGATTTGGTTAACATAAGAGGGGAAGACATGCAAGTGTTTCTCCTCTCACACTAAAGATGTGCAAAAACAGGCAGTCCATTGAGTCATCAGAGATCAGACTCCTTCTACCACTTTTTCCACTGCATTGGATTTGGATGTTGTGCTCTAAATTACCTCATGGCTCAGGATGGCTGCTCTTGAGGTAAAGTCATCACACCCCACATTCCAGGCAGCAGGAGAAGGGTGAAAATGGTGTTCCTCCCAGCTGAATTGCTTCCTTTTAAGAAGCTTGCCTAGGCGAGTCCGGTCTCAAAATGGAGGTAAAACCACCACCCGGTCGCCCCCAGCCCGACTCTGGCTGCCGCCGCCACGGGAGGAGGAGAGCCATGATCCAGAGGAACCAGAACAGTTGAGAAAACTGTTCATTGGTGGTCTGAGCTTTGAAACTACAGATGATAGCTTAAGAGAACATTTTGAGAAATGGGGCACACTTACAGATTGTGTGGTGATGAGAGACCCCCAAACAAAACGTTCCAGAGGCTTTGGTTTTGTGACTTACTATTGTGTTGAAAAGGGGGATGCAGCAATGGGTGCTCGACCACACAAGGTTGATGGGTATGTAGTGGAACCAAAGAGAGCTGTTTCTAGAGAGGATTCTGTAAAGCCTGGTGCCCATCTAACAGTGAAGAAAATTTTTGTTGGTGGTATTAAAGAAGATACAGAAGAATATAATTTGAGAGACTACTTTGAAAAGTATGGCAAGGTTGAAACCATAGAAGTTATGGAATACAGGCAGAGTGGAAAAAAGAGAGGATTTGCTTTTGTAACTTTTGATGATCGTGATACAGTTGATAAGATTGTTCAGAAATACCACACTCTTAATGGGCATAATTGTGAAGTGAAAAAGGCCCTTTCTAAACAAGAAATGCAATCTGCTGGATCACAAAGAGGTCATGGAGGTGGATCTGGCAGCTTTGTGGGTCATGGAGGAAACTTTGGAGGCGGTGGAGGTAACTGGCCGTGGTGGAAACTCTGGTGGAAGAGGAGGCTATGGTGGTGGAGGTGGTGGCAGCAGAGGTAGTCGTGGAGGAGGTGATGGTGGATATGACGGATTTGGAAGCGGCGGTGGTAACTATGGTGGTGGTCCTGGTTACAGTAGTAGAGGAGGCTATGGTGGTGGTGGGCCAGGATACGGAAACCAAGGTGGAGGATATGGTGGCGGTGGGGGGGGGATATGATGGTTACAGTGAAGGAGGAAATTTTGGAGGTAACTATGGTGGTGGTGGGAGCTATAATGATTTTGGAAATTATAGTGGACAACAGCAGTCAAATTATGGACCCATGAAGGGGGGGCAGTTTTGGTGGAAGAAGCTCGGGAAGTCCCTATGGTAGTGGCTATGGATCTGGTGGTGGATAGGGTAGCAGAAGGTTCTAAAAACTCAGAAGAAAAGGGCTACAGTTCTTAGCAGGAGAGAGAGCGAGGAGTTGTCAGGAAAGCTGCAGGTTACTTTGAGACAGTCGTCCCAAACGCATTAGAGGAACTGCAAAAATCTGCCACAGAAGGAACGATGATCCTTAGTCAGAAAAGTTACTGCAGCTTAAACAGGAAACCCTTCTTGTTCAGGACTGTCCTAGCCACAGTTTGCAAAAAGTGCAGCTATTGATTAATGCAATGTAGTGTCAATTAGATGTACATGCCTGAGGTCTTTTATCTGTTGTAGCTTTGCCTTTTTCTTTTTCTTTTTCTTTTCATTATATCAGGTATATTGCCCTGTAAATTGTGGTAGCGGTACCAGGAATAAAAAATTAAGGAATTTTTAACTTTTCAAAAAAAATAAGAAGCTTGCCTAGAAATACTATGTCAAGAACCTAGTCCTAGGACCACATTTCAGTCTTCAACTACAAGGGAGGCTGGAGAATGAAGCCTTTGTTCCAGGCAGCAAAGACAAGGTAAAGAGGCTTTGCTTCTAAAGTAAAAGGGGAAGATAGGTGTGAAGAAGGCAAATAGTGTCTCTGCCACACCTCCACAGCAAAATTTGTCCCCCCAAATAAAAGTAGTTTATATTCATGCTCCTCTCACTGTCCTCCCATCAGTATTCTCCCACCTCCACCCCCCTGAAACTCTTCTTGTCAAAGTCCCCAACTTCCAAATTGCCACAGCTCATGAAACGTTCCCAACTTGACATTCTTTTACTTCTAAACAGCATGTGACACCATTTACCACTTTCTCCTCTTGCTGTCCACCACCCACTAACTCCTCCTGGTGTCCCCACTCCCTCAATGCCTAGTTCTTCTCAATCTTCTTTGCTGGTTCCTTCTCCCCTGCCCTCTTCTTTGATGACACACTCCCTCCAAGGCAGTGTATACACTCCCCGGCTTTAAATATCGTCTCTATTCTGATGGCTCCTAAAATTATATCCTCAGCCCTGCCCTCTCCTCTGAGTTCCATACTTACGCTGATCTGTGTCTACTCCACATCAACACTTTGCCTCTCATATTCGGCATGCCCAGCATGACACTCCTGATTTCTAAATCAACAAGCAAACAAACAACAAACAAAACGACTGCTACTCAGATTTCCCCCACTGTGTAAATGAATAACCATCTACACAGAGTTGCTCAAACCCAAATACTGCTATTCCTTGATTCCGCGCCTTCTTTTGCACCCACACATTCAGTTCGTAAGTAGAGGGTTGTTAGCGCCACTTCTAAACATATTCCAAGCCTGTCCACTTCCCTCCAGCTCCACAGCTGTCCCCACAGTGCAAAGTTCAGAACCAGCATCATTTCTCACCTGGACTGCAGAACTAGCCACAGAACTGACTTACCTGCTTCCAAACTCCCTCATCCCACTTTAAAATATAAGCCAACCCAAAACCCTTAAATAGCTTCCACTTCTTTTACTAAGAATCAAATCAAATGGCCTATAAGGCTCTTTGTGGTGTGGACTCTGCCTACATCTATGACCCCAGTTCATACTACCCTCTCCCTCTCTAGCTACACTTTAGCCGCACTGGGCCTCTTTCTCCTCCTTCAACACATCAGGCTCATTTTCGTTTTAGATCTCTTGCATTTGCTGTTCCCTCCACCTGTAGTATTATTCCGTCCAAGCGTCATCTGGTTGGCCCCCTTAGCCATTCAGGCATTCAAGTGCCACCGCCTCAGAGACCCCTTTACCAACTCATCTGATACTGTGCCCCACCCACCCACCTGGTCCTCTTTTGCTCTACATGCTTTTTCTTTTTTCTAATAGTCATGACCCTATCCGAAAGTTTTGGGTATTTATGCATTTGCTTATTAGTTGTTTTTCTCCACATTGGAATGTTAGCTCCATTACAGTATCAAGCTTGTCTATATTATTTTCACACTATCCCAGCTGCACCTGAGATAAATATTTGTTAGCTGAACACATGCATGTTTGCACCGTAAGAAACAGCAGGAGGAGGAAGAGAGACTCTGCAATGGAGAGTCCTAACACTCCATCAGTCAGAAGTGGTTTTTATGCAAGTTCCTCCAGTGTGGTGTAAGTACAAGAGAAACCAAACTGGGTCTGGTATGCCCTATGATCTGAACCAGCAAGACATTTCCAGGCATCAGGAAAGACTGAAAGTGAGGAAAAGTGCTATTCAGCCAGAAGGCAAGCAGGGGGACGAGGACAGAGTGTATTCTGAGGGTAGGGTGGTGGCAAGTGGTTCAAAGCCAAGCCAAGAACAGCCTAAGTATATTGAAGTTGCCCTATTATGTGAAGTCTGCAGTGTGGGGCAGGATTGGGGCTAGTTTCTTATAGGAGCTAGAGAAGAGTTATAACCCAGAAGAATCAATCCCAGGGAAGAGAAGACATTTATACATTGGATAGGTGTTGCCATTTAGCCAATGTAGGTCATGTGACAATGACTGCAGTGAAACTGGTCATGATCCCCATTGCTGCAAGTGTGTGAAAGGCCTTCTCCACACCCCCCAAAAATATTAATGCACTGTCTCTTTCCCCAAAACAAATAAAAACATTAGCACTTGTTTACCAGTATAACCATTATTACTTAGGCTAAGTTTGATGTCAATGATCAATGTGGTCCTACAATGCTACTGGATTGTAAATTTCCCTCTAAACCCTGGGGCCATGGGAACATTTCTGTAAGTGGAAATACAAACTAAATAAAATGTGGATCTTTCTAGATAATTACAAGAGCAAAAGTCATAAAAATATTTTTATCCATACTCCCATTCCTCAAAGTGTTTTCAGGTAAATATTTCTACAGAGGAAAAAATTACAATGTACCCATATATTTAATATAGATTATAATTTAAAACCACAGATCAACTAAGTTCCTAACAAAAGAGGTATGTTTAAATATATTTCTGGTATACCAATGAGTGGACTACTAAATTTAATAATGGAAAAATGAAATAAAGCCAAATGGAAAAAGTAGAACACAAATTGTATCTACAGTAAAATTATATGCACACACTGTGTATGTACATGTGTGGATGGATACACAGTGATGTGATGGAGCTGACTTGTATTGTAGGTTTTTGAGAACCAATTGCTACATTTTCAGGGATTTTGCAAGCCAGTTGTTAAACACGGTCATTATGAAAAATTAAACAGATATCTGTATAGTGGAAATACTATGTGCTGGCCACTACTGCACATGTCTTATTTGGTACCTCATGGATGGTTTGAAATTGACCATGATGGCAGCATTTACACCATGGAGACTGGCAAATGCTACAAATCAGGGTTGATTATTTTTGTTATGCTGATTGTCTAGACTTAAGAAAGTGGTAGAGAATATGTTAATAATGCTATTAAACTTGAAATGTGTCCAATCTGTTGTCCTTACATTGTAAGTGGAATTAAAAACTGAGGCAATATTTTGCCAGTATTTGAAAACTTAGCAAAAAATGTGCTCTTCTCACTGACAAATGAGGGAAGATCTTACATTATCAGTCTTTTGTCTTAAGCATTAATGTAAATGAAAATATTAATCAATGTTCATGTTAGACCCACACCTAAAGTGCCAGTTGCTAAACATTTACCAGCACAATACTTTGTGTGCCTGTAAAACTAGAGTTCATGATTGTAAAGAAAGCAACAGATAAACTAAAATTATGGGTGAAATACTAATTTTATTTTATTTATTTTTAAATTTTATTGGAGTATAGTTGATTTACAATGTTGTGTTAGTTTCAGGTGTACAACAAAGTGATTCAGTTATACATATACAAATATTTATTCTTTTTCAGATTCTTTTCCCATATAAGTTATTACAGAATATTGAGTAGAGTTCCCTGTGCTACACAGTATGTCCCTGTTGGTTATCTATTTCATATATAGTAGTATGTGTATGTTTATACCAAGCTCCTAATTTATCCCTCCCCACCACATTTCCCCTTTGGTAATCCTAAATTCGAAATCTGTGAGTCTGTTTCTGTTTTGTAAATAAGTTCATTTATATCATTTAAAAAAATTAAATTCCACATATGAGTGATATCATATCATATTTGTCTTTCCCCTTCTGACTTACTTCACTTAGTATGATAATCTCTAGGTCCATTCATATTGCTGCAAATGGCATTATTTCATTCTTTTTTATGGCCAAGTGATATTCCATTGTACATATGTACCACATACTAATTTTAAATATTTCCATTTGTAATGATTTTAATATAGAGTAATAATTATTTTAAAAGTGAAATAATATAACAAATAAACCTTCCTAGAAATTTTAACATTTTCCAGAAGAAGTAACATTATGGCACAAACACAATGAATTATTTATCTCTTGACTTTCTTTCCTTCCACAAGTATCGAGCCCCTACCATTAGCAAGGCACTGTTTTATCCCTGATCTTATAAAGCTTATAAATCTTGTGTGGAGTCAGAAATAAAACAAATAATTGTAAAAACAAATATTTAAATGTCAATTTTGTTAAATATGTAAAAGGAGAAGACTAGGAAACCTAGACTAGGAGGATAGGGAGGGCATCTTTTAGGAAACGAACTTTAAGCTTATATTACAAGTAAGAATAGGAGTTAGCTCAACAAAGAGGGTAGAGAAGAGCATCCCCAGCAGAGGGAACAGCATAAGCAAAGGCCCTGAGGGAGGACAAAGCTTAACCTAAGGACACATCAGTGTAGTGTGGAGTGGCCAAGGCATATAGGGCTGGGTCTGAGTGCCAAGGCTGGAACCACATTGTACAGGGCTTTACAGACTATGGTAAGGGCTCTGACTGTTCTTCTAAGAGTAATGAGAAGCCATCACTGAATCTTAAAATTGTTTGGAGAGTAGATGCAATGAAAATTAAGAATCAAGGTAGCTCCACTGGGTTCCAAGTGAGAATTATCTGCAACATAGAAAGTGGTATAATCAAATCCTTTTTTCTTTTGCTTTACATCATACTTCATGATAATTGGGATAACATAGAGGAAGATCCAAAGGTCTTTGTCCCATCAGATCTGGGAAATCTAAAGGAAATAATATCATTAGAATGCTTTAATTTGGCCTCCCTATATTTAGTTCAGATTGGAACCTGGTCTTTTGAGATTCAGATATAAGTATTTCAAGCCACCCAACCCACACGGTCCAATCCCTTTCCAAGATTATTGCAGATTCTCAGGGACTTCAGTTTGCCTGGTTCCTGGGGCACATGAAGTTATTCCAGACACATTTGAAATCTTGTTCTTTTCCTACTCAATCCTAGAATCAGCCTTACCTAGCTTCCTTCCTTCCTTCGTTCCTCCTACCTCCCTCCCTTCTCCCCCTTTCCTCTCCTCCTCTGCCTCCTCCTCCTCCTTTTCTTTTTCTGACTGTTTTCCTCTCTCTCTCTCTTTTGCTCTCTCATTCTCACTCTTGCTCTCCTAAAATGAATTCATCCTGATACCTCCAATACTGACCCAAAATTTCAGGGTTCCTTCTTGTTTCTCCCTTTTCCTGTTTGTAACCCCCTTTTCTTACAATGAAAAACTTGACTCCCTTTATCCTCAATATACTGACCTACTTGCTCATGCCAAGAATACACAATTTTTTTTTCAGAATTGCTAAACCATACCACTGAGAAAACACATCATCTGTATTTTGTTAAATAAAGACACTGCAGTTCAGAATGCTTAAGTGATTTGCTTGAGAGACTAGGAAATGGCAGAGCCAAGATTTTCCTTCTATTCTGACTCCTTCTTCCGCGTCCTTCCCACCATTTCTGTTTTTTCAAGACATGAAGCAAAATAATGACTCTAAATATTTTATCTCTACTTATAATTCATTAGCCCCACATATTCAAATAGTACTCAAGGTGTCAGAAACATTAGGGAGTGAGGATGTTGACAGTTTCGACTGGAGTTTTTTGAGTAAGTTCTATACTTTTCATGAGGCAAACATTAAATTCAGAAGCCACTTTAAAAATGACATGATTTTTACCATGTATTTTTTGAAAAATTAGCCAATGAGATCAGTGAATTAATTCTAATTAGATGGAAATAGATTATCATGAGCTAATTTTGACTCCCGTGAGTTTTTTCTCCACCCTCACACCCTAGAGAAGTGAGCTAAGCAGAAAGGTAAAAATTAGCCCACTTCCTTAGATGGGTGGGGTATTTGTTTGCTAGAGAATCACAGGGTTAAGATTCTAACATTTGATGAAATACTGCCATTTACAGCAACATGGATGGACTTAGAGATTATCATACTAAGTGAAGTAAGTCAGACAGAGAAAGATAAATATCATATGTTATCACTTATTTGTGGAATCTAAAATATGATACAAATGAACTTATTTACAAAACAGAAACAGACGCACAGACACAGAGAACAGACTTGTGGTTACCAAAGGGGAAAGGGGGGATAAATTAGGAGGTTGGGATTAGCAGATACAGTCCACTATATACAAAACAGATAAACAACAAAGACTTACTATATAGCACAGGGAACTATATTCAATATCCTGTATAAGCTATACATAATACCTTTCATAAGCTATAATGAAAAAGAATATATATATGTATAACTGAATCACTTTGCTGTACACCAGAATCTAACACAATGTTGTAAATTAAATATACTTCAGTTTAAAAAAAAGATTCTAACATTTGAGATCGTGCATAAAATTTTTTATGTAATTTAAGGCAATCACATTGTGTTGCCAGTTTGCACACTCAAGTCACCTTTGTAGGGCTACTAGAAAGGACATAGATGCCAGAGTCCATGTTTCACTAGGCAGGTTTAGGCCTCAGAGTATAAATAGGTTAACTGAAAATAGAAGCAGTTTTTTTTTTTCCCTTGAGCAAGAATACCTAGGTAAGAAGCATTGTAATTAGAATGTATACAGTAATTACAGATGTACTCCTGTACATCAAATGTGTTATACTCCTCAAAATCTACTATTTCATGGTCTTTGAAGCAACCATTACGATATCATGATGGTGAAGCTGTAATTAGAAGCTAAGTCGTACCAACACATTTTTGCAAAACAAAGTGAAAAATATTACCCTTTTCTTCTTCAGGGGAAACAATAAGCAGATTTTACCCATAGTGCTAAAAAATTAAGAAGTATTAGGAGTAAATAGGAAAGGCAACTCTATCTCACTCTGTGGGCCCCTGGAGGGCAGTTCTGCAGACTTTCTCTTCCTGGGACAGCCTGAAGCCACCAGGGAAAAGATGCAACAGAGTATGAGATAAACTGGAGGAGTTAATGAGCCACCACTGATTACTAGAACGCCACTATCCTTGAGGCCTTATTTGTAAAAAGGATTTTTAAGTGGATTTTCAAGGAATACAGCTTTTGCCCAAAAAACCTGTAGAAAAAACCAAAATACTATGGTCTGCTGTGGGTGGTGGGATGTGATGAGGCTGGTGGAGTATTATCTCCTCCAAGGACATTGGGGCATGGGCTGGGGCCCCAAGTGTCAGCCCCTCGCTGGCTCCGCCCACCTTTGGGTACCACTTAGTCTCCACTGCAACACCTTGCCATAGTAGGTGCTCAGTGAATCATGCACAAATATCTCACATGAATGACACACTGCACAAAGCAATGAGATGAGGGTTAGGGAGTGACTCAAGAGTCTGGTGGGGCGGGGAGAGCACAGATTACTGGGTTCATTCTTAAGTTGGAGAAGTCAGGGGAGGACCTGTGTTTTGTATACAGAAACGTAATCTTCACAACTACCTGGTGACCATCCTTTTCCCCATTCGGCACATAGGGAATTGAAGCTTAGAGAAGTCTGATATTGCCCAAGCCACGTGGCGGATGGGATCCATTTACTCATTATACTCCAAATGCTTACTCTACATCATGCTGGGAAGCTATGTTAGTTGAAGAAAAAATATTTTGTGTCTTTGGAATAATATTTGTGTCTGGCCAGTGGCAATCAGGTGATCATCAGCAGGTACAGAAACACTCCTCTCACCAAAGAATGAAAACGTTGTATTTTTCCTGGGCTAGGCTGGCAGAAGAACTGTATAGTTGATGATTCATGCCCTGTATGTGAATGCAAATGGGCGTGTTAGGCCCAGGATATGCACACCCCCAGGTTTGCTCGGCTCTGCCTGCTTGCTCCATGAAGAGCCCTAGCCACTGTCACCCATTTCCAAACTCCCAGAGCTCTTCCAGAACCCCCTTGAGGGCGGGCCGGGCGTGGACACAATCTCCATTACACCCATGATGGCAGGACCTATGGCAGCCCTGGTACCCAGGCCTAATCTGCCTGGTTCCACAGAAGTTCTGCCCCTGGCAAAGTACGGTACCCCCAGCTGGGTAATCTGCCTTCCCAGTGGGGCCGTGTAATTCGGCTAGTGTGGGTTACAGGAGGCAAACTAATCCATGCAAAGGAAATGTATTATAAGGGTCTGCTTTTTGCCAGGCACTGTTTCAGAACCTGGGGAGTCCATGGTGAACCAGTTCTCAAGAAGCTCATATTCTCTTGGGGAACCTCAGGTTATCTGACTTGGAGCCGGTGCTTTTAACCTCAACGGCACATTGCCAATTCCAGTGACCCACCTGATACATGTATGTTCTTTTTTTTAAATTATTTTTATTTTATACTGAGTCGAGTTGATTTACAATGTTGTGTTAGTTTCAGGTGTACAGCAAAGTGATTCAGTTATACATACACATATAGCTATTCTCTTCCAAATTCTCTTCCCTCTTAGGTTATTACAGAATACTGAGCAGAGTTCCCTGTGCTATACAGTAGGTCCTTGTTGGTTATCTATTTCATTTTATTTTTTATTTTTATTTTTTTGGCCACACCATGCGGCACGGGGGATCTTAGTTCCCCGACCAGGGATCGAACCTGCATCCCCTGCGTTGGAAGTGCGGAGTCTTAACCACTGGACCGCCAGGGAAGTCCCAATTACCTATTTTAAATATAGCAATGTGTATATATATATATATATATATATATATATATATATATATATATATATATATATATATATGTCAGTCCCAGACTCCCAATTTATCCCTTCCCCCACCTTCTCCCTTTGGTAACCATGAGTTTGTTTTCTAAGTCTGTGAGTCTGTTTCTGTCTTGAAAATCAGTTCATTTGTTTCATTTTTTTTAGATTCCACATATAAGCAATATCATATGATATTTGTCTCTCTCTGTCTGACTTACTTCTGTATGTTCTAATTCTCACTGCAATATTTGGTAAGAAATGAGAAACTAAATATATAGGGATCCGTTATAACAAAAACATCCCCAAATGCTGAATCTCCAAGAGTCCTACTATTATCCCTAAATAACATTGGAGGGTGTGTTGGGCGTGACTCAACGCAGGAAACAGAAACCACTCTTCACATTTTAAACAGAAAAGGATTTAACACATGGAATTAGGTGCTAATAAAATGCTTGGCAGAGCTTGGTCTCTAGAAATGAAATGTAGAACCACTCCTTAGAACCAACTCACTGGGAAGCTATTCCTCTGAGGCTACTATTTGAACAACTGAGCTCAAGAACATATGGTCATAACTGTAGTGGAGAAATGAGGAAGTGGGAATGAAGACGCTGAACGTGGCATTCAGCTTCCTCTCCGCAGCAACACCTGTGAATACATAGAAACCTGGATAATGGACACGGTAACACCACTAGCAGAAAACTTCACATTTCATGACCTTGTTTGCCAATGGAATAAGGCAAAAGTCGAGAAAATGGCCTCTACTTCACTTCTGCCTCCCAAATCTCATGCAAGTGCACCAAATTGGAAGAAACTACCACGGGAAATGAAATAGAAAAACATACTAGAAGAATGATCAAATAAAAGTTGAATTAGCAAGTCCACAATGCCCAACACACAGAAGGAAAGACTGAGTTTACCATGTTGAATGATCACTATGGAATTACCAGTTAAGTCACATCTCCAACCTAGTGCCTAGTATAACATCCTATACATATTAGATACTCAATGAAAAATTTAATAAATAAAAGAATGAATCAATGAATAAATGCATTGTGGATGTCACAAAAATAAACTGTAATGGCTTTTTTCTTTTATTCTTTTTTAAAAATATTCCTAAATGATGTAGTGATGGTTGTTTTGTTCAAATACAAACTGAAATATTCTTAACTGTCTCACTTCCCTTTTGTGTCTATCTAAGCAGCTTTTAGAAAGCTCAGGAAGTAAAATAAATTTTTAAAAATAGAAGAAATCTAGATTTTTTTTCTCCTTCCTTTTGTTGGACAATGAATTTCCCTTTCAAACTTTTGTGGTTATTATTGCTAAATGTTTCCTCCAAGGAGAAGTCTTCCTATTTTGTTTATTTTTAGAAACTTAAGGTTGCATACAGAGAAGGCTTTTGAAAACTGGAATCTCAAAAGGGAACTTCTAGGCAATGGCTCTTTATCTAGACCAGGATAGCAGCAACTTTGAGTAGATTATAAGAATATAGCCCTGCAGTGCGTCAACCTCTGATCTTCTTTGTTCCACATTAAAGAGCATTTTTCAAGACTACTTTTCATTCTCTTTCCCTGTAGCATATAGACAACCAAATCCACTTAACCCTAACAAAAAGTCATCCAGATGTTTCCTTGCTTAAATTGGAACTAATTAGGATTGGCACTAAGTTGTACAAAGTATTATCATAGAATGTTGGAACCAAAAGGAATTTTAAGTCATACAGTGCTACTCTCTTGTTTGTAGGTGAACCTCTTGTTTGTAGGTGAGCAAACTGACATACAGTGAGGTTGAATATTATTCTGTATATTCAGCCGCTACTCCTTACTTTGGAAACATTCTCTCACGTATATTTGTTCATCCAGTAAATATTTAGTGTATATGGTACACAGAGCACTGTACGAGGACTTGTATGGAGATGCTGGGATGATTCCAGGCACGTATCCCAAGACTACATCCAATAAGCCACACACAGATCCAACCACATAGGACTGACTGCATGAAAAGAATATGCATTTTCATGACTGTTCATTCCTTACCTGGGTTTCCCCCACAAGACCCAATCTCTCCCTCTCTTCATGTCAAAATCCTGTGCATTCTTCAAAG
This sequence comes from Balaenoptera ricei, assembly GCF_028023285.1. Classification (NCBI taxonomy): domain Eukaryota; kingdom Metazoa; phylum Chordata; class Mammalia; order Artiodactyla; family Balaenopteridae; genus Balaenoptera; species Balaenoptera ricei. Next base: position 33,463,609 of record NC_082643.1, read on the forward strand.
CCCAATTCAGTTGTTAGTTACTGCTATGGTCCGAATGTTTGTGTTCCCTCCAAATTCATATGTTGAAATCCTAATGCCCAATGTGATAGTATTAGGAGGTGGGACCTTTAGGAGGTGCTTAGGTCATGAGGGTGGAGCCCTCATGAATAGGATTAATGCCCTTAAAAAGAGACCCTACAGAGCTCCCTAGCCCTTTCTGACATGTGAGGATACAACGAGAAGTCTGCATCCTGGAAGAGAGGCCTCCCCTGACCATGCTGGCACCCTGATCTCAGACTTCCAGTCTCCAGAACTGTGAGCAATACATTTCTGTTGTTTATAAGCTACCCAGTCTGTGGTTTTCTGTTAAAGCAGCCAAAACAGACTAAGACAGTTACCAAATGAAGACTTTCTCAAACCGTGCAATCACAATTGATTACTACCTTTTAAGAATTTCCAAAAGATTTCTTTTGTTTTTCTGTTATGGCATGTATCAGGTTGTCGTCTGGTGGGGTAGATATTTTGTAGATGGGTACATATCTATTTTCGATGTGGTTCCAGCACCGTGGTAGACTAAAATAACAAGGAATCCCAGTAGCTATAAACCCTTAGGAACACTGGATAAAAAATAACAACAACAACAAAAAGTTTTTACAGTAAATTTTTATCTGAAAGAAATGGAGTCCTCAAGTATATACATAGGGAATTGAAAGCCAGAGTGATAAATATAAGAACTGAGACTGTGGCAACTTGGGGGAGCTGATGGAAACAGTGGCATTGATTTGGTAAGACCAGGGTTTTAATGCCCAGCAGGAACAAAAGCCGTCTTCGGCCCACCTGAAGGGGAGCAGGAACAGAGATGCCTACATAAGGCCAGGACTCTCCAAAGCTACAATCCCAGCCAAAGAGGACCAAAAATCTCCGCCAACAATATCAAGAAATGACAGTTAACTCTGTGTAGGAAAAAACATGACTTCTGTGAAAAATAAAAATTCCAAACCTATTGCTTTCATTGGTGTGTAATCTGAATTTACTTTACCTGATCCTGCAGGAAAACTCAAGCCTAGAAATTATCATGGTCCTGGGCCAGTGTTGCCTCCAGTACACCAGGAGGATGTTAATATTAAACTCTGCTACCCATGCAGCATGGAATGAGCACAGACAAAAATGAGCCTCACTGCAGGGGAGCTCATAATAAAAATTCACATAGAATGCAAAAGAAAGAATCACGGATATAAACAGAAGATTTTTTAATCTCAAAATTTGGTATATAGAAAAACAATCTGAAAGAGACCATAACCTAAGTAAGTGTTTTAAATTTTGAACATCTAAAAGGCATCGAAAAAACAAACAAATGGTAATTCACCATAAAAGAAAAGCCAAAAATTTTGAACAAATTCGAACATCTGAAGCCAAGTCCCTTTAAAACCGAGTTCCCTTACAGAATTAATGATTTATCTCTCTATCCAAATCTTTATTGCCTTTTTTGTCCCCTCTGACCTCAATCCTGTGCTAACGGAACACTAATCCACCAGAATCAGATGACTGAGATTGTTGTTGTCGATAATATTGTTAATGTACTAAAATTGTTGATGTCACCATTAAACGTACAAGCTCGGGTTGTTTCTCCAGGGCAAGATGAGCTAACAGATCTCCGAGCCATAGACCACCTGGCCAAAAAAAATCATAAACCAGAGACAACCTGATTCCCAAAACTATGATTAAGATATGTCACAAGATGATGATTAACCCCAGCTTCTTTGTTCTTCCCCTTTAAAAATACCCCCTAACTCAAGGACCAAGTTGGAGTGGATCTGAGGCTTGTCTCCCACTCCCTTGCCTGGCGCCCCCCAATAAATCCTTTCTTTGTTGCAAACTCCCACTGTCAGAGTCTGGCTTTCTGAGCTGCAGGCACATGAATCTTTGCTCGGTTACACATCTAGAAATGAATGGTCATTTAAATTTACCACTGGACACATGGGTTAAGCAGATTAGAGCCAGCTGAAGAAGGAATTAGTAAACTTGAAGATACATTTGAACAAATTTTCCTCACTGTAGGACAGTTAAAGAAATAGAAAATATGAAAAGGCATGGAGAAAAAATTTGAAGGTCCAACTTACATCTAACAGGAATTATAGAATGAGAGAATAGACAGGATATGGGAGATAAAATATTTGGAGAGATAATGGCTGGTTGATAAAAATCAGTTGATTAAATATATATTTTCCTCTTTTGCTAGATAACTGACTGCTTTGGGGCATAAACTATTCATATTTATATTCTTAGAGCATTGTAAGAATTCATTAAATATACATTGAATTAGTATAATGGAAGTGTACAAATATCAATAAAGGACAAATATTAAAAATAAGATGTGAGGGACTTCCCTGGTGGTGCAGTGGTTAAGAATCCACCTGCCAATGCAGGGGACATGGGTTCGAGCCCTGGTCTGGGAAGATCTCACATGCCACGGAGCAACTAAGCCCGTGCGCCACAACTACTGAAGCCTGCACACTTAGAGCCCGTGCTCTGCAACAAGACAAGCCCCCACTCACCACAACTAGAGAAAAGCCCATGTGCAGCAATGAAGACCCAATGCAGCTAAAAATAAATAAATAAATAAATAAATAAATAAATAAATAAATAAATAAATAAATTTATTTTAAAAGAAAAAGATGTGAGAGGTATTACTAGAGAAATACAAAGAACGTGCTACTGATGAAGACTTTATAGCAAGAAATTGCTTACAGCTGGGATTATTAGAGAAGAATTCATGGAAGAGGGAAAGGAGTACAATTTGGCAGGTAGGAGGGAGGGGTTGGCCATTCCAAACAAACAGGATGACCTAACAAAGGCAGAGAGTGGGAAAGGGCAAAAAGCATTCAAGAAAAAGCAAGTGGTGCATTTTGGTTAAATTGTATATCTAAGGACTAGTTGTGGGAGATCAAAGAAACAGAGCCAGATGATGTAGGTCTTGAATGTCAGACTAAATATTTTGGACTAGTCGAGAAAGAAAAAGCACCTCAAGTAAGTCATTGCTGGAGGTGTTTCAACAGTGGGGTGACAAGATCAGAACTGTTGTTTAAGAAGATTGATCCAACCAACAATTACACCCAATATCAACTAAAGGGAAGACATAGGAGTCAGGAAAACCAACTGATTTGTGTGTCACAAAGGACTCTTGATAGTGACAGAAAATGCAACTCAACCTGGCTTGAGCAAATAAGAGTTTTATTAGATCATGTAACCAAAATGCCCAGGGTAGATCTGGTCAGGTATGTCTTTACCCAGTGTTCTATAATAAAGAATTTGACTAGCCTTTGTCCTTGGCTCCTGGGAAGTAACCTCTAAATCCTTGGAACTTCCTGAGTAATAGGAGTATTTTTATCATTCATGGTGAACCCTGATAGTTTACACTAATGAGGTGACTCATGTTGGGCCCCTTAGTTTATGCTAAGAAGATGACTCATAGTGGGCCTGGCCACACCAAAAATCAAGGGTTGGGGAATTGAGCCATGTGATATCAGCCCGCTCTCCACAGAGGGGAGGGGGACTGGATACTGAGTTTAATCATATGGCTAATGATTCAATCAATCATACCTACATCATGAAATCTCAGTAAACATGCAAGATAACGAAGCTTTAGTAAGCATCCCTGGTTAACAATATTCTGTGCATATTGTTACACGTTGATGCATCCTGACTCTGTGGGGAGAGGATACAGGAGATTTGCATTTAAGACCCTCCCAGACCTCGCCCTCTCTTCTTTTGGCTGGACCCAATTTGTATCCTTTCTGCTGTAATAAAACTGTCACCATAAGTATAGTGTTTTCCTGAGTTCTATGACTCGTTCTAGTGAATTATGAAAACTGAGGAGGTAGTGTGTCCCCAGTAGCCAGTTAATCAGAAGAGTGGGTGGCCTGGGAACCCCTGAGCTTGCTGCTGCTGATGGAATTGAGGGCAGCTTTATGGAGGACTATGCTCTTAACCTGTGAAATTTGACTGAATTCTGGGCAGTTAGTGTCAGAAGTCATGGTATCCAGCAATGCAAAGACCCTGAGGTGGGATCATGTTTGCCATGCTCCAGGAACAGCAGAGGGGCCCAGGGGGCTAAAGCAAGTGGTGGTTAGAGGGATACATACGAGCCTGACTGACAGCCAGGGCCAGATGGTTCTCAGCTCTTAGAATCACTGGGGACCTTTTAAAAGAAACCAATGTCCAGGGTATACCCCAGGTCGATTAAATCAGCTTCACTTGGGGGTGGGCACAGGCATCTGTAGTTTTATAACTTCTTCAGGTGATGTAGGTCCTGATGTAGGCCCTTGATGGCCATAATGTAAGGACATTAGATATTGTTCTGAGTGTAAGGGGAAGCTATGATGTCTACTGAACAGAGTGACATAATCTGTCTTAAAGTCTTAAAAGACTCACTCTGGCTGCTGTGTGAAGAATACTCTATAGTGGGACAGACAGGTCAGGTGAGAGATGAAGATGGCTTAGAATAGGATACTTTTGTATGTGGCAGAGAGAAATGATTCTATCTGGGATATATTTTGAAGGAAAGTAATTTGCTTCCGAATTAGATGTGGGGTATGAGAGAAAGAAAGAAGTCATGGATGAGTGCATGATTTGTTTTTTGTTTTTGTCTTGTTTTTGGTCTAAGCAACAGAGTAAAAGGTAATGCTAATCACTAAGGCCAAGAGAATGTGGTCAACTGGCCAGGACTGAATCACATGCCCATCCCTGGAGCAAGGGTGAAGTCAGTCTTGCCTAAAACACATATACTGAGAGTATTAAGAGAATATTTCACCAGAGTAAAAAACAGGGCATGACACTGGAGGCAGGTGGAAGAGACAATGGGTGAGCCAAGAACAATAGCTCATTAGAGGTCTGTTGATTGTATTCTAGAGGACACACGGAGAGTAAAATAAACTTCAAGAAAAAAAAAATTAGCTCTTCCTCTTTCCCTTCCCAAACAATTCAGTCCTAAAGCCATTAGCTGGGGCCAAGGGGGTAGTCATGGTGGACCAGAGCAGGGTGTTTGACCCCAAGCAGGGCCAGGAAGGCGTTTAGGTAAGGAGGGAGCCGTGGCAGCCAGGCATCGTACGTTGGAATCTAGGTGGGGTGAGAAAGTCAACACATAGGAGGACTGGCCTGTGGGGAGTATCAGCGCCTAAGCAGGGTGAGGAGGGTCTGCACAGGAGGACCACCCAGCGTGTAGCATCCAAGTCCGAGTAGGACAAGGAAAGCACCCATGCAGGAGGTGGTCCAGCACAGGGCACTGGGGTCTCAGTGGGGTGAGGAGGACTTCCGCGTGGGGAAGTGGGCTGTGGTGTGACTGATGGTTTTCAAGATACACGTATGTGTGTACATACATTTCCTAGCTCTGTCCACTGAGAAGCCCAGGAGGAGCTGAAACTCAGTGGCAATGAGCACACCTATTACCCAGTCTTGGCTCCTAAATATCATTATTTATCAAAAGGAAGGAAAATGACTGATTCCAGGGCTAGGGCAGAGAAAGCACCACATGAGTCCAGAACATATAACCAAAGGTAAGGAAGTGCTAGAAAATTATGGGGACAGCAAAAGGGCATAGAAGTCAGCTTGAATGTATTGGCCAAACTGGGGATAATTGAAGCATTAAAATAAATAATGATAGTAAATGACTAAAATAGGACACCGTGAGTCGAAAATGATAAAATAAATGAATAGATTGAAAGTTTGAGGAATAATAAGATCGTCACATAAGTTACAAGGTGCCTTTTGACAAAACACTTATTAATTACAAAGGAAAAAAGAGTAAACTTAAGCCTGGCAGGTACCACTTAAATCAGGTGATCCAAGGGAACATCATCAGTGATGAGACAAATTGAAATTGACCCCTCCATATGATACAATAAGAGCACAGCATCACTTCTCTGATATTCATGCCAAAGATGCATAACTTAAATCTAATCCTGAGGAAGAATCAGACAAACCCAACTGAAGGACTCTTCAAAATAACTGGCTGGGGGACTTCCCTGGCGGTCCAGTGGTTAAGACTGTGCACTCCGAATGCAGGCGGCACGGGTTCGATCTCTGGTAGGGGAACTAAGATCCCGCATGCCACATGGCACGGCCAAAAAACCTGGCTGGTAATCTTCAAAAGTGTCAAGGTCATGGAGGCCTAGGAAAGACCAAGGAACTGTTCTAGGCGAAGGAGACTAAAGAGACAACATAGAGAAGCACATGGTGTGGTTCTGAACTGGATCCTTTTGCTTAAAAGGACATTATTAGGGCATCTGAAAAATTTGAATGGGTTCCAAAGATTAGGTGGTAGCAATTTACAAGTGTTAACTTCCTGATTTTGATACCTGCATCGTGCTGTGTAGGAGAATGTTTTTATTTGTAAAAAATACACAGTAAATTATCTAGGGATGATGAGACATCATGTTGGCAACTTGTTCTCAAATAATTCAGAAAAAAATTGCCTTGGGGCTTCCCTGGTGGTGCAGTGGTTGAGAATCTGCCTGCCAATGCAGGGGACACGGGTTCGTGCCCCAGTCCGGGAGGATCCCACATGCCGCGCAGCAACTGGGCCCGTGAGCCACAACTACTGAGCCTGCGCGTCTGGAGCCTGTGCTCCGCAACGGGAGAGGCCGCGACAGTGAGAGGCCCGCGCACCGTGATGAAGAGTGGCCCCCGCTTGCCACAACTGGAGAAAGCCCTCGCACAGAAACGAAGACCCAACACAGCCAAAAATAAATAAATAAATAAATAAATTTATTAAAAAAAGAAAAAAAGAAAAAAATTGCCTTGTACTGAACTTGCATTTTTTTCTGTCAGTTTGAGGTTGTTAAAAGTTTTTTTTTAAAAACAGAAAACTTGGGGTAAAGATTGTTTAGATCTATCAGATAGAATTATAACTAAGAGAGGAAAAAATAATATCAGAGCTGGCTAAGACCATTTAGTCTGTGATCCAATACAGACCTTTTAAAATCATTCATTTGCTCCAAATAATTATTAGTAACTCTTTAAGGGTTTCTTCAATTATTATAACAGATTTTTCTGATATTGAATGTGGATAAATTTCTTTAAAAGTATTTTTAAATTAATATATGTACTTTTTTTAGACATAATGTTATTGCACACTTAATTGGACTACAGTATAGCATAAACATAAATTTTATATGCACTGGGAAACCAAAAAATTGGTGTGACTCACTTTATTGTGATATTCACTTTATTGCAGTGGTCTGGAATTGAACTGGAAATACCTCTGAAGTATGCCTGTATTATTGTAATAGTAATAAATAGTAATTAATTGTAATACTGAAAGAAATGTAATTTTATATTGTTATATATTCACTTTATTGCAGTGGTCTGGAATTGAACTGGAAATACCTCTGAGGTATGCCTGTATTATTGTAGTAATAGTAATAAATAGTAATTAATTGTAATACTGAAAGAAATGTAATTTTATATTGTTACCAAGCTATTAAAAATGAACCTATCAGTTACATTAAGATATACTCTATCAGGTAATCACATGCATATACCTCTTCACCTTAAATGTTTTATATGTACATTATATATATGCATATATAAAACATACATATATACACACACAAGTGCACAGACACAGACACACATGCATATATAACAAATCTTTTGTATGAACAGTAAATTAAGATCAATAGCAGTTATTTCAGATAGGACTCTGGGAAGTAGCAAGGAAAAGCTATTTTTTTTTAACTAAATGCATAGCCAAATGAGTACAGATTTACTAAAAGGGACTGACCAAGTCTGCATAGTATCATTATTCCTGTATATAAGATAAATAAATTGTTTCAACATTTGAATATTTCAAATATGTGTATGAGGTATAAAACATTTGTCCTAAAATAACCAGCTAATTTGCATTATAAACCTACTGCAGGTATAAAGATCATTAATTTTTAACTATAAATTCCTAAAGAGACCTCTCTGTGATTAATGAATTTTGAAAGCTTGATAAGAACATCTTCTAGAGTTAACATACCCTGGAGTCAGTTTCTATCTCTGCTGCTTAATCTTTCCTATTTCCTCGTCTATAATCTGTTTCTCTAACTAGGTCATAACGACTTATCAATCATTATAAAAGCTTTATTATCCTTTAAGTACTCATGACCATCATTATTTTAAGCTAATATATAGAATGACAGGAACACAGTTTGCCATATTCAGTATTTATATAAACATGAAAGATGCTACGGAGAGGAGGAAACCACTAAAATCATGATTGATTTTAAGATAAATATAATAATTCTTTTTGAATTTTAAGTGAATCAAAAAAGTCTACATTCAAAGAGTAAATTTTATATTGGGTTTGAGAAATCTGATTTTACACAAACAAAATGAGAGTACTATAGTAATTTTCCATGGTTTTCCACTTTTGATATTATTAAATATCAAATAATTAAATAACTGTTGAAAATCACTGGCTCTGTCTCCATTCCCTTATCTGGAAAGTAGGGATACTACTACCTGCCTAGATTTTCTTCTTAAGGAGATTTAAAGGGAAAAAAGTTCAAATTTCTAAAAAGAAATTTACTTCATAAATTTAATGCTTCTATTTTCATTTTAACAGTTATTGCAGCTGAACTAGTAAATGACAAAATAACTGAGTATCATTTTGAATACATAGAATTAACATGAAAAGTGGAAATTTTTTTTTTTTAATTAATTAATTTATTTTATTTTTGGCTGTGTTGGGTCTTCGTTTCTGTGCGAGGGCTTTCTCTAGTTGCAGCAAGCGGGGGTCACTCTTCATCGATGTGCGCGGACCTTTCACTATCGCGGCCTTTCTTGTTGCGGAGCACAGGCTCCAGACGCGCAGGCTCAGTAGTTGTGGCTCACGGGCCTAGTTGCTCAGCGGCATGTGGGATCTTCCCAGACCAGGGCTCGAACCCGTGTGCCCTGCATTAGCAGGCAGATTCTCAACCACTGCGCCACCAGGGAAGCCCCGAAAAGAGGAAATCTTTGACTACACACTTTGTGGAAGTGAAATGGACCAACAGAACTATTAAACCATAGTTTTCTCATAGAAAAAAAGCATTTGTGTGTTATATACATTTAAAGCATGAATATCTGAATTTTTCTTCCATTCATCTGATATTTTCATTAAAAAATTAAACTTGAAATTTTTGAAAGACTTAATCAATTTTCTGAACCTGAAAATGTAGTTTTAATCATTCCCTCATATACATTTGCAAAGTCATTATATTTGTAAAGTGCTTCAAGAATCATGGCTGTAAAGGACAGCAAAGCTCCCAAGGTGAAACAAAAAATGAGAGAACAGTTCGTCTGAATCTTTTTCCAGTCTGGGTGCAGATTAGGGGTAGGTAGGGGTAGAGAGTCTCTTTCTGAACCTCCTGGCTTTATACTCTTTCCCGTTAAAGTGCGACAGAAAACACTAGAATTTATAACCATTAAAGATTATGAAATAAAAAATAATGCTAAGTTTCAAAAATTCAAGTTCATAGTCACTGGGCCCTTTCACTGAAAATAGTTGTTTCATCACTTTTGCTTCTGGGAGAAACGCTTGGCACGCAGTGAACAGAAATGAAAACATGAGACAGCAGAAAGTCTCAGCACGGTGCAGTCTAAAATGTTTGTAAGCACCCTTTATGTAATAAGTAATGGAGTAGCTGGAAAACTGCCTCTAAAGGCAGAAGGTTCTGGCCAAAAGTGAAGACTAGCCAATGCATTTGAGAAGTGAAGTAGCGTGAAGCAAAACCAGGAGATGTTCAACGCAAGTTTCTTAAGTAAAGCTCCATAAGGAAGTATGGAATAAATAAATCTCATTTAAACAAATTATGCCAAATAAAAATTGTTATTGTATTTCTTAATCAAGGTGGAGATGGGGGAGTGAGAGGGCTGGGGGAGGGAGTTACCACTTGGCTAAAGGCAGCCCTAAAATTCTAAAATTGTATTGCTAATCTGTGAAATCTGAAGAGAAGCCTAGAGAACAAAGAACAATTAATTACCTTTCCTTCAAGCCTGGTTGAATTTTTCTGCCCCAGGTGGTTTTTAGAAGATCCCTCTTGGATAGCATCAAGAAAGTTTTCATGTGCACTAGATACTTTGCGATTTAAAATTATTATATATCAAGGGCAGAAAGGAGTGCTTTCTAATCCTGCAAAAAAAAAAAAAAAAATGGAGAAGAGATTTTGGATTGAAATTCTTGGATTCTCTGTAGCATAGAGATGAAGCCATTTTTAAAGTTCTCTGCACAACAGGTTTTATTCAGATAATTGTTAGACTAAGAGGGGTTAGGAAAGGGTATAGAGAAATCACAACCAACAGGAGCAACGGTCAAGGCAGGCTTCCAGATGGTAAAGAGGTAGAGCCAGCCCCTCCTAATAAAGCCCCTAAAATCATGACCTGGCAGACAGAGTAGGCAACCACCAAGGAGAAATAGATCATCTCTGGAAGGATGAATGATTAGCAAATCAGATAGTGTTTTTTCTTTTTTTGGCCACCCCGTGCAGTGCGGCATGTGGGATCTTAGTGCCCCGGCCAGGGATCGAACCCGTGCCCCTTGCAGTGGAAACACAGAGTCTTAACCACTGGAGCACTAGGGAAGTCCCAGGTAGTGTTTCTTGGTTAGAAAAGAAAGGGGGCATCTCAGTAAAGGACATGCCAGTTGAAATATCTTACTCTGCACATTCTGCAACCCCGTGAAAGGGGAGAATTTGTTTTGGCTCTATAAACTTTAAATCATGAAGTAACAACCCAAATTAATAGCTGCCTACCTAGAACCCTCAAATTTTGTTGGCATTAGAATTGTAATGCTGAAACTAATTTTTTTCTGCCCCAATAAATCTTCAAATTTTGGCCAGCTGGGTCTTGATATATACCATATTCACTAAGCAACTATCTTATGAAAGGTGATTGCATCTTAATTCTTCTATGAAGGTCAGAGATAAAGTTCTTCAAACAAATTAATGCAAAGAGCAGGAACAAAACGGTTTTTAAAATTAGGTAACAGCTTTGGAAATACTTTCTCTTCTCCCCCAGCCCCTCTTGAAACGCAGTAATCTTTGTTAACTTAGGGATATAATGTCTGGGAATCATGTTAAAATACTGGCATATTATATCATTGTATTCACTATTTAAGAAGGGTGAAATCTTTTATCAGGAATCTTTGAGTGAGAAAATGTGTTTATGTCCTAAAGCTTGTTTGATTGAACCTGTGCTACCAGCCTACAAGGTGACCTCAATGAGCTCCTGGTAGTCATCCTTGTATAGTCTTCTCCCACATTAAACAGGCCAACCTGTGTAAGGTTACACAGGCTATTGCAGGAATGACAGTGTATGACTTCCAAGCCTACATCATAAAAGACATTTGGTTTCCACCCTGTTCTCTCTGGGAGCTTGCTCTGGAGGAAGCCAGCTGACATGTTGTGATAACACTCAAGGGAACCTACAGAGAGGTGCTCATGGCCAGGAACCTAGGCCTCCCACCAACCATCTTAGATCTTCCAGCACCAGTCAAACCTTCAGATGACTGCAGCCCCAATCAATGTCTTGATTACATCTCATGAGACATCAAGGGAAGCTGTTCCTAGCTTCCTGACCCACAGAAACTGCTGAGATAATACATGTTTATTGTCCTGAATCACTAGGTGTGGGATAATTTGTTACTACAGCAATAGATTACAAAGTGGGCTTTTTTTCAAGAAAGAGTAAGAGCAAAACAAATGAACACACCCATTTTAAGCCATTTACAAAGTTGAAAGGCTCTGCAGTCACTAGTACTTAATGAGGCCTTATCTCAAGAAATTTGCCATTTAGTTCCTTGTTTCTCAAAGTGTTGTACCAAGACCAGCTGTATTGGCATTACCTGGGAGCTTATTAGAAATACAGAATCTCAAATTCCACCCCAGACCTACTGCATCAGAATCTATATTTTATGAGGTTTCCCCTACTACATGTAAGTATACATCAGAGTTTGAGAAGCAGCACTGATCTGTTTGAATACTAATGTTACAGCCTACAGGTGGAAACGCTGGCTGTGCATTGGAAGCAGTTCCAAAAACTACTGTTGGAGAAGTCCATCCCCAGAAGTTCTGATTTAATTGGTCTGTGTTAAGGTCTATTATGGCCATGGACCTAATTATATTTCACAGTTTTTCCCCTGGAAAACTATGTTGAAGCCTCAGATCAGCCCTGAATTCCCAGCATGTTCCAGTCCTGGTTCTAGAAGTCAGGTATGCCCAGGTGTCCCTGAGACTGCCCTGGGGGAACTATGGTGCACTAAGCAGGAATCTTCTGGGGCACTGCATGCCACGGCAGCTTCACAGCTGCTGAAGAACTACTGCATATATCTCTGCCTTCTCTTATTCATACTCTTCCAGAACTTCGTTCATTCCAAGAAAAGCATCCATGTTCTTACCTTACAGGTCGGTTTGGATTTGCTGTCTAGGGCCACTCAGAGAACAGGTGGTGAATAACCTAAGGTTTCAGGGTAACTTACCCACCTGTCAGATTAGGACCAAACTTCTTTTAGTTTCATCTTTCCGTAATGGTAAAATGGAAGTAACTAATATTTCTCACAAGCCTTTGGGAAATATGCTTTTACTGTTGACCAGGCACTACTAAATTAAGACTTCGAGTATGATGGGTGCTTACAAATGTTAGACCTATTACTTAATGAGAAGCTCAAACTGACAACAATAAACATCACTTGAATGTAAGGGGGGTGGGGTGCAGGGATTTTCTGTTTACCAATGCATCCCCAGCGACGGAGACAATGCCTGGCACATTGCATGCTTTAATAAATATTTGTTAATTAAGTAAATTCCTCAAAAAACAATAACTTCGGATCATTCACTCATTCAAAGTTACTGAACGTACCACGTTAGCGAATCTGCAAAGGAAATTGTTTTATCAAAGGATTTTTAAATAAAGCTCCTGATTTCCTTTTAAAAAATAAATAGTGTGCCCCAATTCAATGCCATGTTTCAGGTTCCTGCCCTAGTTTAGCCTCGGCTCCTCATTTGGAGGCTGGCTAAGGGACGTGATCCCTGCCCTTGAATCTCCTTCCTTTGTAGTTTTTTTGACCTGCGCGGTTCCGTTTCCCAGGCGGAGGAGCGCGCGCCGCGGCTGCGCCCATCAGCGCGCGGAGCGGGGCTGGGGCTGTCAGGCGGGCGGGGCCGCCTAGGACCCTGGAGGGGCCGATCGTCTCGCGCTGCAGAGCCTCCTCTCCCACCTCTCTCCCTCCGGGGTTTGGCATCCCTCGGGGAGCAAGAAGCCCCCTACAGCCCTGACAGCGGGCCGGGCAGGCGGTGCGGTCGGGCCCGGGGGCGGATGCTCGCGGGTGGGCCGGGCCGGCCGGCTGCGGGGGAGGCGGGCTGCGTTATTTCCCGCTAGGGCCAGACTCCGGGAGGGACTGGCCTGCACGGTGCTGTCGGCCCCAGCTAGCGCGCGCCGCCCCTCGGGCAGGGCCTGGGGGCGAGCGAGGCGGCGGCGCGGCATTCCGGGCCTCGGGCCGGGCGCGTGAGCGGGCCGGGGCCGGGGCCGGGCCGACGCCCCCGCGGCGCCTCTCCCACGCTCGCGGCCCCTCCCCCTCCCTTCCTTCCTTCCCCTCGGATCTCCCGGGAGCGGCGGGCGGACGCGAGCCGCGGCGGGCGCCCGAGCTTTGTATGCGCCCGCGGGCCCGGGGCGAGCTTCGGGCGGCCCAACTTGGCGGCGGCCGGCGGGCTCCCGGGAGGGAGTTGTGAGGCGTGGCCGGGTGGAGGAGGCGCCTGGGGGGGCGTGGGGCTCCCCGGCGAGCGGGAGGGACAGAGCGAGGCGCGCCGGACAATGAGCTGGGCAGCTCGGCGCTGCGGCCACTTTTAGGGGGGCGCGGGCCGGCCGGCGCCTCCGCGGCTCCACCTGCGAGGAGAGGGCGGGATGCCAGAGCTGGGTGTCCCGGCGCTCTGAGGCTCCTCGCAGTTAGACGTCCCTGAGCCGGTGCTCGCCTTGACCCTGGGCTACCTGGAGGCTTTGGCTGGGGCGTGTTTCGTGGGGGCGCCCCTGGAGCAGCCGCGATGGCCAGCACCAGGAGTATCGAGCTGGAGCACTTTGAGGAACGGGACAAAAGGCCGCGGCCGGGGTCGCGGAGAGGGGCGCCCAGCTCCTCCGGGGGCAGCAGCAGCTCCGGCCCCAAGGGGAACGGGCTCATCCCCAGCCCGGCGCACAGTGCCCACTGCAGCTTCTACCGTACGCGGACCCTGCAGGCCCTGAGCTCGGAGAAGAAGGCCAAGAAGGCGCGCTTCTACCGGAATGGGGACCGCTACTTCAAGGGCCTGGTGTTTGCCATCTCCGGCGACCGTTTCCGGTCCTTCGATGCGCTGCTTATGGAGCTCACCCGCTCCCTGTCGGACAACGTGAACCTGCCCCAGGGTGTCCGCACCATCTACACCATCGACGGCAGCCGGAAGGTCACCAGCCTGGACGAGCTGCTGGAAGGTAGGAGGGAAGGGCCCGGCGCGGCAGGTGCGGCCCCGCGTGCCGACAGGTGCACGCGCTCGCCCGGCGCTGGGGGAGCCTGCGGGGGGTTTTCTAGGCGGCCGCAGGAATTGTGCGGTTCTGTCTTCTTTTCCGCAGGCTCTATGGGTGGGGCGCGCTTCCACATATACTCTGACTGTCCCTCCCAGAAGATTTGCCTTAAAAAAGAAAGAAAGAAATCCTAACGAGATTTGGTGACGTCTCTTAAGATTGGCGGACTTGTTTTTGTTTTTTGCTTTTTTGAAGTGCAGAGTCTCACGTGAGGATCTGGGTAACCCTCTAGCTCATAAGCTGTCTGTTCAGCCCTCTGTGTGGAGCTCAGTGCCGGCACCTGTGTTTCAGCGTTCAGGACCCTGTTGCACCTGCTCTACTCAGAAGCCGTGGTTGTGAAACACTCTAGGTTGGCTTTCCTGGTTTGCCTTGCAGCAGAAGTTCCATGAGGTCAGGAGGGGCGTCCAAGACAGTGGTTCTCAACCCTGGTTGCATCTTGGTTCACTGGGGACTTTAAGAAATATGGGTGTCTGGGTCCCATCCCCGGATACTTGGATGTAATTGGTTTGGCGTGTGGTCTGGGCATCTGGAGTTTTCAAAGCTCCTCAGGTGATTTGAATGTGCTGCAGAGATTGAGAACCGTTGTGCGAAAGGGTTTTCCACGTTTGGTTGGTAATGAGGTGAATCAAGGTCAATCTCTCTTGCATCCTCCCCTAATGAAAGTAGCTAGTTAGGGTGATAAAGGCCACTGGAATCAGCAGTTGGTGCCCATTATAAATTAGGCCTAGGGTGTCAACCATGCTTGACTCAAAGGGACTGCTTGGCTGTATGTTGTGTCATCCTTGAATTCCTGCAGTATTTACTCTTCTTTCACTTCAGGGAGAGAAAGCATTACTAGTAGTTAAGAACCTATATCCAGAACTAAACACCACCCATAAAGATCAGACAGAACCCAAGTATGTGCTGACTGTGTGTTTATATACAGTCTGCTCTCATGCATCTTTCTTAACGCAAATGGCACATATTGCTATGGTAGTCATAGCAATGTTGGCTTGGCAGGGGAAGGAAACTGAACTTGAAGCCAACTATTTTTCTTATATTAGTGCATCATGTTCTTATGTTCTGAAGACATTGTCCATTTTACACATGAGGAAACTTAAGCAACATGCCTTGTCATACAGGACAAGGGCAGTATATGCCCTTTCATCTACAATTCACTTTTAATAAATTGATGTAGCCACACTGCGGAGTCCTGAAAGTGGTTGAGATTCTATTTAGTCACTGTTACCGAAAGTTTTTCCTGCCCTGGCTAGATGAGGACCCAGCCAAAACTAAGTTGTCTTTTCAGTGTGTGTGTGTGTGTGTGTGTGTGAGTGTGAGTGTGTGTGAGTGTGAGAGAGACTTCAGAGATTCTCCTGCTCACTTGAGTGTTTTGGTTTTAAAGGCTTCCTGAGGAGGTGGTGACAACCAGAGGAGTATAAATAAAATGAAGATACATTGTTAAAAGGGCTTTATTGCTTTATCGTGTTATTATGTTAAAAGCAACATTTGCCTAGATATTTCAAAACTGAGTAACGAATTTTCTGATTGACCCAAAGCTAGATTAGTAGCCCTGTGGAAGGATCAAGGCAATGCCTTTTTTACTTAAACACTCACTACTCACATGCCCTTGGGATACTGTGCCTGGTGTGGTCTGAGGAGGGACAGTAGTTTTAATATCCTTCTCAGAAGTAATTTTCCTTCTCAGAAGTAATTTTAACAGTGTATTTGCTACATGAAATGAATGTACTCCAGAGGCGAACATGATCCTAGGGAAGATGGTCAGGGTGTCCATTATGCATATTAATTGAGAGCACATATTGTACATTGAGTTTGTTATTGCCCAAGTGGTACATGGTCCACTGAGTCTAATTCTCAAACTGTAGGTTCAACTATAAATTGAAGGTTGATAAATATCCTTTGAATCACTCATTCACTGATTTGTGGAGGAGGGGGAACCATGAGCATATGTAGAGTCCAAATTATACCACAGTATGAAAAATAATGATAGAACACAAATATTTGCACCATGGAAATGTTTCCCTAGTATAGCCAATTGCCCACTTGTTTCAAATATAATAAAATTACATTTTATTAAATATAATACAATTACTGCAAAAGAAGAAAATTTGAGCACTTCTTTTGTCATAGTGGCATTCTCTCTGACAATAGATCTTTGTCTAAGTCTTGAATTTCCCACAAAATGAGTGGAATACCCTGTTTCTAGGCAGTTTTTAAGAAAAGAACCATCAATGTTTAATATCAACTATTCAAGAATTTAAATAGTTTCAACTTTTAGTTAAAATTGTGTACTCGAATGTTCAGATTTATCATGCAGAAGAACTAACCAGCTACCTGTGAAGTTATTATTTGCATCAGTAGAAATAGGTCTGTGATATTTCCCATGTTGTCAAAATTGACTATTTCATCTTAGTTCATCATTTTTAATAAAGATTCTCTGATAGTGTTTTTTACACCATTATGTTCAGCTGATCTCTCATTTGCCTCTTCCATTCCGTGAAATTTGTAGTTTAGGAGATAACTGTTTTTCCCAAAACGATTTTTTCTAAAATGTTTTCAGTGAAGAATAGAAAGTGATGACTCAAGATAGCTAGGCATGAACACTCACTCAGAGCCTCAGTCCCACTGAACTCAGATGACAAAAGAAATTTGCATGGCCCAGATTTTTTTCTTCTGCCCTTGAGAGTCTCTGGAGACCAAAAACTGTTCAGGTGTAGGCTGGTACTCCTGCACTACACTAAACCAGCAGGCATTTGGAGCCTACTGTTTTAGCTCCCCTTGCTGCATTAATTTCAATGTGTTAGTGCTGTGCGTCCCTGTAATCCTGTTTAGTCTTTACAACTGGATGGGGACCTTCTCTCAAAGGAAGACTGTGAGTCATAACAGTTAGTACTGGGAAAATCAGGTTGAGCTGTCTGAAGCCATGAGCCAGCCAACCGTGTCACATCTCTGATAGACAACTGAAGATGTCTGGATGGCATGTTCCTAAGTTCTCAGTCAGAACTCTTGGTCTTAGTTTTTTTTTTTTCCATGAGTGTTCTCTTCTTCAGAACATTTAAGCTATAATTATTTTGATGTCCCAAAGAGAGATGCCCAAGGACAGTAGAAACAATGCGTGACCAAGTTGGGGTCCCTAGGTTGTGTGAATTTGAGAAAAATTCACCTCTGTTCTCAGCCTTAGTGACCTTTTCTGTTGAAAGAGAGGTTGGCAGATCACCTAAGTTAGATCCTTTCTGGTCTAAAAGTATATACCCTTCCCCTGCCTAAGTGGTTATTTATTGAGTGTCTGATGGCCTGGGCTGCCTTCCCCTACCCAGAACCTATCTTCTGGAAAATTGACAAAGCTGCAAATGTCCTACACAGCAGGGAGTGGGTATATGGCTCTGATGAAGTGTTTGACAGGAGCCAAAAAATTAAGTGCTACCCGTCTCTGCCTCTTTCATTCCAAAGTAATATGTCATTTTATGTTGTTTATACCTTTTACTCCTCAGTCAACAATAAATAAACTGATTGGATTTTTTGGCATGTGAGAGAATTTTGATTATTTTGACAGGTGATACTTCCATTCTTCCATTAAGTTAACTTGAAAATTAGCTTGAATTAACTTGAATTTAAGAAAATTAAAGTTCTAAGAAAATCAAGCATTTGAAGTTTTTGAGGTTCTCCTACTAAGCCTAGTTTATTGAATCTCTTTGGTTATTCAGTCTCTTTGAAGGTGTTAAACCAAAATATGGTGACAGTTATATTTAAGTAAAAATGAGTTTACATTTAAGTAAAAATTAAGTTACATTTTTAAGTTACATTTAAGTAAAAATGCATAAGAACTCAGATTATAGGTTTTATCCCCTTGAATGATAGATTTTTAGAGTAATAATAGAAACTGAGCTCTTGGAACTTGTTATAGGGAGGAAGGCAACATAAACCCATGAGATGTAAGGTATTTGCACATAGTAGTCAAAAGCAGTACACATTTATATAAGGCAAGCATGATGATTGGACATAGCAGTTTAACATTGACTCATCAATCTGCAAAACCTCCTCTACCTGGCAGACTCCTAGATCCTCCTAGATCCAAGACCCTCTTCAAATATCATCTTTCTATGAAACCTCTTCCCAGACCTCGGGGGCATTGGTCTCAAACTGTTGTTGACTGAGAGCATAGTTGTTGTTGTTTCAGGTGCTGGGGGTACGGTTCTAGAATGCTCACATTCTAGAGAGAGAGTGAACACACACACACACACACACACACACACACACACACACACACACACACACACACACACACACACACACACACACGATGGTTCCAGCTGCAGGGCTGTAAGTGAAGTGGTAATGAGGTGGGGCAGGAGGCCCACAATGGCCAGGACAATGGAAAAGGATTCCCAGAGGAACAGATGTTGGAGCCAAGGCCTGAGGTCAGGCTTAGAACTCTGCCATTTGCTTACTCACGGCATTTTTCCTTTCCTCTGTTGTAACACTTACCTTTACAATTAGAGGTATATTGGGTCTGTTTTTTGCACTAGACTAAGCATGTCGTGAGGTTAGGGATCTTGGACACAATAAGTTCATTAAATAAATAGCCCAGGAAATGACTTTACCTCTAAGTCTCTTGATTGTCAAGGGAAGTTTTGTATGAATTAAGTTTGAATAGGGTTGTTCCTATGTATTTGTGAAAATATGTATTTTGAAAAATTGGATTATATTCCAGATAAATCAGAAATGCTCTGCTGACTCATCGCTGTGGAGAGAATGGCTCTTCCTCAGTACTTGCTTCTATAAATCTGATTGTTTTCTTCTTCTCATTTCCTCAAAACAGGGGAACTCAGGTCTGCTATAATGCAGCTGCATTATAAGCTCTTTCCGGAGGTAATGGGAAGAGAAATTTTCATTTGCAGAATAAAGAATTCTAAAGGGTTAGGGGAAGAAAGGAAATACTTGGGAGAGCATTTATGAGATGAGGGTCAGACAGAATGATACACTGGTAGTTATAAGAAAAGATCACTATTTCATGAGGTTTTAAACTATGGAAATGGACATTTTATGGCCCTGTCATATGAAATAAGAGAAACTAGATACTCCCTTGACCAGTGATTGTCAAACTGCTTTCTTCATTGTAGAGAGGGCCAGGGGAGTTTCTCTGGGTCTGTACTGCCTGACTAGGTCTCTTCTCATCCCTACCCGCCTGCCCATGCTCCTACCACTTCTGTTTTTGTCTCTTCTATTGATAAAGTAAACTATGACCCTAAGGATTAGGGATCCTATTCTTCTCAACATTGCTACCATTTTTTAGATGTTTTATATGCAATCATTGTGTGAGATACTTTGTGTTTTATCTCACCCTTGTTATCCCTAATGGAATATGGCTGCATTGTCTTCCCCATTTTACAGCTGGGGAGACTGAGACTCAGAGGATTAAGAAATTGTCCCCTTGTACCAGTCAGAAGAGGTGGGGCTGGAACCTGAGGCCTTTCTCCTTGGCCTTTCAACTTCTGTTTTCCTAACTGCTATGTTCTACCACCTGTGAGATGGGGTCCATCCTGACCCCTGAAGTTTGCGTAGGTCATGTATCAGCAATCTAGAGCTGCATCACCGCTGCAGCCAAACCTGTTAGTTATTTATATTTGGAAGATGAAGATGGTGGTAGTTCATCAGTCACTGCAGATGTAAAGACAGTTTTAGGATGTTTTGTATATGGTTCCTGAAATGAACCATACGTTATCCTATGCACCGGCATAGTAGGGTCTGTGCATTCAAATTCTGCAGAGTTGTCTTGCTTGACTTTGGTTTCCTTATCTTCAAAATGAGGAAGGTTAGGTAATTGCTAAGGCTGCTTCCCCTTGAAAGTTCAGTGATCTTGGGAAATGCTTCTGGAAGTGGGAAAGAGAAATGATCTGTCTGGCTCCATGTCTCTCTTTAAAAATTGGCCAGGTTTTGTGATTGAATGTGGTTACCTGGGTTTAGATGGAGTTCTTAAACCCTCAATAACCTATAGGAGGCTCTTCCCCATAGAATCTTCTCAGGAAAGGGAAAATTATGTACAGGCCCATTGAGGGCTGGGACCATGGTCATTTCGTTAATTCATTTATCCTATCAATAAATACTTCTGGCACTTGATGTTTGATGATTAATTTTACTTTTGTGCCATATATAAGATATTTTGATAGGTGGGAATAGGTGGATATTGGTTTTTAAAAAAATCTTTCTTAGTTAAGACAGCCAGCTGGACAGTTGGCTAGATTTGCAGAGGTCAAATAAGGTCATGCAAAAGGCAAATATTCCTTGCCCCTTCATATTTCAGTTTTGAAATAAGTTTTTATTCAAGAAAAAAGGGATGCAGTATATTTGTATGTTAACAGTTTATCCATTTCACTAGTGTCTGAGATGCCTGCCTTGATTTTTCTCTTTGGACATCTTTCATAATCAAATTCTTGTACCTTTATTTTGAATGTATGTTTAAATCCCAGGACTATTCTAAGCCCCCTAATATTTTCAGCGTCTGCTTTGAGTTTGTTCTCTGATGTAGCTAAGACTTAGTTTCGTTCATCTTTTAGCATTCTTATTTTAAGCATTGTCTTTAGAAAATTTATTTCACATATAGTTTAAATACAATCTGCATTGTACAATACTTTTTGGGTTTTTTTGGCTGCATTGGGTCTTTGTTGCTGCACGCAGACTTTCTCTAGTTGCGGCGAGCGGGGGCTACTCTTCGTTGCAGTGTACGGGCTTCTCATTGCGGTGGCTTCTCTTGTTGGAAAGCACAGGCTCTAGGCGCGTGGGCTTCAGTAGTTGTGGTGTGTGGGCTCAGTAGTTGTGGCTCGTGGGCTCCAGAGCACAGGCTCAGTAGTTGTGGCTCACGGGCTTAGTTGCTCCGCGGCATGTGGGATCTTCCCGGACCAGAGCTTGAACCCGTGTCCCCTGCATTGGCAGGTGGATTCTTAACCATTGTGCAACCAGGGAAGTCCCTCTACAGTACTTTTTAAATTCTATGAGTTGGAAATATAATTTAAGGCTAGAATTTAGATACTCTTTCATTCATTGACATGCTATAATTTTTGCTCTAATCCAGGCTGTTTTACCCTGTTTGCCATATCTCCTGCAGCCTGAAGCAGTAGACTAGCCATATTGTAATTTGTCAGAAACTACTACCTTCAAGACAAGGAATGGGAAAATACTGATTTGTGAGATCAACTTTAGTACTTTTGATTACACTGTAACATTTACTAACATCTCAACATAACTAAAATAATCTATAATTATGACCTACTATGTTACCATTTGTTTATATGTTGGTTAAATTATAATCACTTGCAACCAAAATGTATCACAATAGAAGTTTTTAAATTGTCATTGATTTATTTCTTCCTTCACTGTGTATGTTTTACAAACTTCAGATTACTTTGTTAATTTTTATGTAATAACAATGTCATTATTTCTGAAAGGCAGTGATTGATGCTCTCTTCCCCAATATCCTTGTCCATTATCTTGGTCTTTTAACAGTATTCTATCTCATCTGTTAAGGAAGCAGGAAAAGAAAAAGGAGTTATGGAAACTTACTACTGGTTATACTCTTCATCAAGCCTCTGCAAAAGAACGAACTTGAGAAATAGCCTGACATAAACTCATCTCTACTTAGTTTAGTGATCAAGGCCAATAGCTGGAAGATTCCACATGAACCTTGTAACACTTAGCAGAGTCCTAGCGTGCAGTGTCTCTTCGATAAATGGGAGTGGTCCTCAGCATCTCAAACCAAAATGTGTGTCCTTGTAACTTCCCTCCCTGTAATTCTAGAGCCACCGTTTGGAGCTACGTAAGACTCCAGATGGAGCTACGTGGCAGCCCTTCAGACATTTTATGACAGTGGTCATGCTTTACTATTTCCCCCTTCTGCCCATCTCCTAAACATCACTACTCTTTTTTGACAAACATCTGGTTTCTGAATCCTTCATCACTTGCACTGAATCTTTTTGAGCTATTCTCACTATCATCACTTGCTTCAAACTGGAGCCAAGTTTTCCTCTTAGACTCAAAATGAGATTTAAAGGGTTGGGGGGGGGGAGCGGTGAGGGAGGAAGGTCTTAAGCAAAGATCTCCAGAAACTGGGGAAACTCTGTTGAGGGAGGTTTTTACCTCAGATGATGAGCCAACTGAAGGACTGACCCTATATCCATTATGCCTCAGTTTACTTACAAATAAGTGTAAGATGGGCACATTTTGGTTTGAAGATCTCTTTCTCAATATCCTTAAAATTGCAGTGTTTCTCAAACTTTTGCAATGTTTGGGATAATTAAAATTGAAAAACAATGTAAAAATCTAACAACCAAGTTGCAGAAGCCCAGCATTGCCTTAATTGCTTTAAATACATTGTCACTTAAATATTTATAAAGGTAGATGTACTTATGCATATAGCTCTTACACACCAGTACAACCCAAAGGAGACAACCTAAAAACCGACAAAACTGTATAACCAATAAAAATGCAAAATAGCAACATAAAGCTCCAGATACTATTTGCTCAAACTAAACTGTTCCCAGTGTGACCATGGTGCTGAACGCTGAGTTTGGTGTGCTGAATGCCGTGTGATGAGTTAATTTTGCACTGCTAACAAGCCTTCATTCCCGCAGAGTAAAATTATGTCCTCTGGCCTTAACTCTCTGTGCATGTCTTGTACATATAGTAAGTCCACTTCTTCCTCATTAACTCCCAGCAAAGTTACACCACTTGATGCCAAAGGAGTTGAGGCTGTGGGCACAGAGTGTCCTGGCTGCACTTGATTTAGAAATAGACATTCAGATGTTCCAGAATAAGATGATATAAACATTTTAAGTCTTATCATCAAATTAAGTACAGAATTGGGAGTTCCCTGGTGGCCTAGTGGTTAGGATTGTGGGCTTTCACTGCCATGGCCCTGGGTTCTGTCTCTGGCTGGGAAACAGATCCTGCAAGCCACGCAGCACAGCCAAAAAAAAAAAAAGTACAGAATTAAAATTGCCAAGGTGAATGCTTGTAGATTGTGGAATACAGTTGGCTCAGGTTTGAGCAGCAAGAAGACAAATAACGGATCTGATCTGTAGGTTCCATCCTACCAGGAGATTAGATAGAATTTTTTTTTTTCCAGTGGGTAAGCTTTAAGGCTTTTTGGTTAGTGAGTAGCATTTTTGTTTTTACTTTTACATAATTTCTTTGGTCTTAAGTTAACTCCTCCCAAATTTCAATGCCGAAGCGTGGATTTGTGGACATACTTCTTCCTACATATTCAGATGTTCAGTGTAACGTGTCCACACCTTTCTCCGTGGAAGGTATCACAGACTGTACCACTGGATGTGACTTTAGGAGGTGAGTCGTTTTCAGCCCCTTGCCTTCAGATGTGTTGAAGGGGCACTGGTCTTAGGAGTGAAAGATCTCAGCTTGTGTCCGCAGCCCCGCCCTGTAGGAAAGGCTGTTATATTCATTTTGTGAATGCGGCAGCAGTGGTCCAGAGGTAAGCCAAATGAGTGCAGAAGGGAACAGCATCCAGGTGAGAGCAGTGTACTTTATGTTACTCTGCTGGTTCCCATAAGGTTAAGTTCTGCGCACTGTACAGTTTGGGTAGAAAACCCAATAAGCTGTTTGCCACAACAGAATAGTAATCAATCTGTCTTTTCTTTACCCTGTATTCTTCTGAACCAGCTGGGTGTGGGAACGTGTCCTTGATGTGCTTTAGATGGAGATACGCACATTATTGTCTACCCAATAGGACAGTCTCACAGATGCTGTACTTGATTAAGGACATCAAACCATCTTGTAGATGCAACATACCCAAATTTATTTTCCTTGGTTACATTCCTTTGGAAGTAATTTCTTTCTCAATTTTGGAAGTTGGGAAGGAATTTAGGTTTCTAAGATTTTTGCAGATATTAGACCTTAAGTGCCATACTTTCTTTTCTTTCCTCTTTGTCTTTTCTCTGTTACCATATTTAAATCTCTGTGTGTGTGTGTGTGTGTGTGTGTGTGTGTGTGTGTGTGTGTGTGTGTGTAGGGAGGCTTTTCCTTAAGCTTGATGAGTCCTTACACTTTATTATTATTTTTTTATTGGATTATAGTTGCTTTACAGTATTGTTAGTTTATACTATACAGCAAAGTGAATCAGCTATATGTATACATATATCCCCTCTGTTTTGGATTTCCTTCTCATTTAGGTCACCACAGAGCATTGAGTAGAGTTCCCTGTGCTATACAGTAGGTTCTCATTAGTTATCCATTTTATACATAGTGTCAATATCATATATATGTCAATCCCAGTCTCCCAATTCATCCCACCACCCCCCCTTTCCCCCTTGGTATCCATACGTTTGTTCTCTATGTCTGTGTCTCTATTTCTGCTTTGGAAAAAGACAGTCTATACCAATTTTTTCAGATTCCACATATATGTGTTAATATACGATATTTGTTTTTCTCTTTCTGACTTACTTCACTCTATATGACAGTCTCTAGGTCCATCCATGTCTCTACAAATAGTCCTTGCACTTTAGACTTGTAAACAAGTTTTCTTTTTCACCATAAAGTTCAGTGCTTGCTTCTGCTCCAAGAGTTAGGTATAGTCTCAATGTCCAAATTTTGTATAACTGATTTTCTGCCGTAAATGTCAAAAATAGTTTGTAATTACAAGCTAATTAGTGGTTTTAGGCAGTTAATGTAAGTATTTTAACAGAGGTGGATAAGAGACTTTCATAGTAACTGATAGAAAAGTAGGCTAAAACATTCTGTTGTGGAACTTCCAACTGTGTAAATATGCATTTAGCTATTTGTGATTTCTAACAGTAAATTGACATTTTAAATGTTAAGGGATTATTTTGATTTAGCTATTAAAATATATTTTGTATATAATACACACAAACCCATATACACCTACACACATGTTCCATTGATTGAAAGACACAATGCATTTATCGGACTAAAATGTGCCATGGACTCTTGGTGCTTTGATGGTGTGAAGTGAAAAAAAAAAACTTGGTAGGTCCTAGGCAGCCCTCACAGCCTGCTTGTTTTCCTCTGTGCCTTAGTTTGCCCTTTGATGGGGTAGAATGACCTAAGAGTGTCTCAGACCACACATGATGTCCTTCAGGAGCCTGACCTGAGCCTCTCACGGTCATTCGGTGTCAACACCTACACTGTGCAAATGTTTTACCTAGAAGTAATGCAGATCCAAACCGTGAGACGTACAAGTTTGTTTTGGAAATACGCATTTTTGTCATGACTTTGACAAACATGTTTTGGGTGCCTGCTGTATACCAGGTGCTGGGCTCGGTGTGGGTAACATGAAGAAGGGACAGTCAGTGTTTTCAAGGAGATTCCAGTCCAGGCAGTAGTAGTTTGTAACAAGAGATTGTGTTAAGAGTCACCTGTGAAGTTAGGAAGCCTTACTCACAGGTTCTGGTGCCACCTTCCAGTGATTCTGGTTCAGTCGAACTGTGGTGAGGCTTGGGCATCTGTGCTTCTACAACAAAATCACCTGACGAAAAAAAAATTCTTCTCTAAGAACCACCGGAAGAGACAGATAAAGAATAAAGAATTATGAGAAGTTAACATATTGTAGGCTCAGGATACAATAAGTGAACCCAAGAGTGACATAATTTTTTAAATTATGAAACACATATCTATAGAAAATTCATAAAGCATACATGTACAGCCCAGTAA
This sequence comes from Balaenoptera ricei, assembly GCF_028023285.1. Lineage (NCBI taxonomy): Eukaryota > Metazoa > Chordata > Mammalia > Artiodactyla > Balaenopteridae > Balaenoptera > Balaenoptera ricei. Next base: position 33,489,829 of record NC_082643.1, read on the forward strand.
GTTATTATGAAGTGAACACCTTTGTGACTATTATCAAGAAATAGAGTATTGGGAATTCCCTGGCTGTCTCGTGGTTAGGACTTGGCGCTTTCACTGCCAGGGCCTGGGCTCAATCCCTGGTCAGGGAACTAAGATCCCACAAGCCACATGGCATGCCCCCCACCCCAAAAAAAAAGAAAGAAAGAGAGTATTGCCAGCATCCGAGAAGCTCTTCCTGTGTCCCTTCCTAGTTACAACCCTTCCCAAGTTACGGTAGCCTGACTCTTGCTTTTCTTTATATTTTTACCACTGATGAAGGCATCCCTAATCAGTATAGTTTTACTTTTGTCAGTTTTGAACTTAAAGATATTAAATCCTACTGCATTCTATTCTTTTATTATCTTTTGATCACCGTTATTTGTAAAATTCATCCAAGTTGTTGTTTATAGCTGGCTTGTTCATTTCCATTACTGCACAGTAGTAGTACATTATATGAATATACCACAATCTGTGTGTCTGTTCTATTGCTGATGGATATGTGGATTGATTATCATCTTTGGCTACTGAGCCCATTCTATGAGTGTGTGTGTGTGTGTGTGTGTGTGAGTGTGAGTGTGTGTGTGTGTGTGTGTGTGTGTGTACGTACTCTGGTGCCCATATACAGCAGTTTCTCCAGGGTATTTTTCTGGGGTGGAAACATATGATGTATATGTTGTCAACTTATCTATCACTAGATAATGCCCACCTGTTTTTCCTAAGTGATTGAACCAATTTAAAGTACATGGAAGTTCCAGCAATATATCAAAGTTCCTGTTGCTTTACCTCCTTAGCTGGGGTGATTAATCTTGACTGGTCAGTAAAAAAAAAAAAAAGAGGTAAGGAGAGAGGAGGAGGAAGGGTATTTCAAGCATATAAGAAGGAATGAGAATAAGAGGGTGTCAGTATAGGAGCCCCTGAGGAAAGGCTGCTTAAGGTGGAATAGTTTAGCCAGAAGTGGGGTGTGGGTGGGACATGTTCAAAGCATGGAAGAACACGGCCAGAAGCTGTTTTAGTGTAAGGCAGTTTGCAAGAGAAGCCGGTCTGTCTAGACAGTTTTAGCTGTGGTTATGATATCTGGTAGTTATACCAAGATTGTGATAAACTACTTTCTTCCAGACATTTCTTTCTTAAGGAAAAAAAAATTCAAAAAAATTTTTGGTATATATATCAGAATGTGGTGGAAAATGTATGCAGGATGAATTTATTCCAATTTTATATTAAACATATAAGTTTTTAGTACTTGAGTATATGTAAATATATATTTTATATGCATATGTATTTTTAAAGTTTTATAAGTAATGGAATACTTTGAAAATGTTTCATGTATTATATATTAGCCGTGCACCATATGTAGCCTAAATCTTAATCTTCTATCTTAAAAATAAAATTATTGTTCAAATAATGTCTTTTGATTCTGTACTGTCTTCCTAATGAATTCTTTGTGCTATCTGAAGCGTGTCTATAAGTTTAGGAAGAAACTTATATCTTCTAAATTAAAAAACAAAATGTTTTCCTAATTTTTTATATCTTATGTGGCTTGGACCTAAACCTAGTTGACAAGTACTTAAGATGTGGATTTGCTTCTTTTAATAAAGTGCTTATTTAGAAAAAAAAAAAAAGAATAAGAGGGTGTGACGAGTTTGGAAGGAAAGTGCAAGTATATTGGTGCGACACTAACTTAGGAGCCTGTGGGAAAGTGGCGAGAGGTGAGATGGAAGTATGTGATATGTTGGGGAGTTTGGTCTTTATTCTAAAGGCAGCGACGCAGGCAAAAGACATCAGATTTACATTTTAAAAAACTTGCCGTGACAGCTCTGTGGAGGATGAGGGGGCCTCGTTAACTACTCTAATCTGGGGAGAAAAGAGAGGAAGCAGGGTTGAAGGGGATGGGTTCCAGAGATGCTTAGACCAAGTCAACAGTTTTGCTAAATCTGCTGAATATGGGGCAAAAAGAAGAGAGACAGGAGTTTTGGGTTTTGCCTGGGTGACTGTGTAGGTGGTGATTTCATTAAGTTGGGGAATTCCAGAAGAGAAGTGTTTGAGGTCGGGTGGCAATCATGGGGAGTGAAGTTAGTTTTAGACTTGTGGCACGCGAGACAGCTGTAGATGATCTCGCAGAGATGCTCTTTAAGTGGTTTGAACTCAAGAAAGGACTGGGCTGGAGATGTCCCAGAGGCCGGGTGGTGATTGAAGCCGTGGGATGCGGCTGCCCACAGAGAGTCTAAGGAGGATGAGGTGGATACAGGGGAGAAGGGGGTCCTGAAAAGCAGACCGAGAAGGGGCTACCAAAGGAGTAAGAGGTAAGCCAAAAGAAATTAGATCCTGGAAGCTGGGGAGGAAAAGGATCTGCAGGACGAGAATCGTGACTGGTGTCCAATGCCCTCAGAAGACGCCAAGTGAAATGACAAGAAGTGCTTGGCATTTGGCAGTTAGGAGAGAAGTGCTTGGGATCAGGGTGTTTCAGCCCGGGGAGCACAGGGAGCAAAGGTGATGCTGCAGTGGCTTGAGAGCAGATTGTGGGTGAGGAAGTGGGAGAAACCAGATGAGGAGCTGGGCAGTGAATGGAAGCCAAAGCACATTCGGTGGACTGGGGCGAGGAATGAAGGGTAAGATGTGTGTGTGCTACAGTGGGAGATACTATATAAAGTCCTGTGTAGTTAAAGGGAGGAGAGAAGGAGAATGTGCCTGAAACCTCAGCATGAGGAGCAGGAAGGGCCCAAATGTTGCGAGAGACTTAACATTGAACAGGAGGAGGGTACCCTTGTCACTGAAAAGGGAGAAGAGGTGGGAAAATTGGCACAGACTGAAATACATCTGTAGGGATGACGGTTTTCACAGAACAAGAAATTGGGGAGTTCCTAGCTTTTAATAGCCTCTTGCCTCTTAAATAGGAGGCAGTTCATTTGGTTGAGTAAGGATGAAAGTTAATGGTTAACAGGTACCCAGGTTGTATTACACAACTGTTGACAATTGGTTTGTCAACCTGCTAAATATGAAGTAATGCAGAGTGTCTCTGAACAGATGTCAGTGGTAGGAAGCCATAGGCATGCCACTGGAGAGAGTCAAAGGGGGTGGAAAGACTTTCTATTCCTCACTGTGCTTGAAAACAGTAAAGGTGTATAACCACTTCCTGCTTCTATCCATCCTCTTTCTATACAGAAAACAGATCCTCTTTTTTTAAAAAAAAAAAGTTCATTGAAGTATAGTTGACTAACAATATTAGTTTCAGGCATATAACATAGTGATTTGATATTTTTATAGATTGCACACCATACAAAGTTATTATAAAATATTGGCTGTATTCCCTTTGTTGTACCTTACATTCCTGTGACTTATTTATTTTCTAACTAGTAGTTTGTAACTCTTAATCCTCTTCACCTATTTTGCCCCTCTCCCGACTCCTCTCCCCTCTGGTAACCACTGGTTTGTTCTCTGTAACACAAATCCTCTTCTACGTAGTATTCATGTGATCATAATTTACAAAATGATTTCCCACCAATGCCTTATGGTCAAAGAACTGCTTTTAGAGAAACAGAGAGGGAGAATATGAATATGTCTGAGTGTGTGTGTATATATCTCAGTTCTCTTCAGCTAAAGACCACCAAGAACATACCTGGAGGTGAACAAGTTGAGTTTGCTACTCATTGTAGTAAGGAAGAATGGACATTATGGGATACCACAGGGCAGCTCAGTAAGAGCTGCAAGAGCTGTCATAGAAATTGGGCTTTGGTTCCAAGGAAGCAGGGACTCATTCTGTATTGGGTGTTGTCAGAGGAAGCACAATTCTGTGATTGAATATCTCATTAAATCCTATTTATAGTGAGAGCAGACTAGATTGAGGAAAAAGCTATAGTTGGTAACGAAGTGGCAATCACTCATTGAGTGACCTTTTTTGTGTGTCACTTTATCATAGGCCCAGAATGGCTTCATTTGATATAGATATTCTGTGAGATGATATCCCACAGAAGATCACAGATCAGATCAGGTTATAGTAATATTGAGGTCTAGCTCTGAATGTTAGATCAATTCTGGACCTCAGGGACTGCTTTATTTTTCATATATCCATGTATGATATTTATGTATATATATAGACATAACACATTTATATCTTTAAGTCTAATTTTAAAATGAGATGTTTATCCTTTCCTTGTTTTGATGAGTGCAGTTTTAATATGTACTGGTAAGAGTTTAAAAAATTCTCTCACAATGTGGTATTTTATCCATGAATCAAGGTTCATTACTTTAGGATATACCTTTCCAGCTGTATCAGTAACATAAAATGCACTATCATTTGGAAAACTTGTTCTCTCTCTGGGGAATGAGTAGAAAACAGAAGATTCTTGCATGGATCCAGGTGGGAAGTGGGTGGTGATGAGGGCAGAGGGGAGGGGCATTTTTAGAAATATTTAGAAGGTAGAGTGGACAGAACTTGATGTCAAAATGCAGTGTGTAGGGAAGCCAGAAGGGTGAGGGATGATGCCTAGGTTTCTAGCTGAGGAGTCTGAGTAGGAAGTGATGTTCCTCAACAGGATGGATGGAATGGAGAAGTGACAGGTTGGCGGGGGGGTGGGTAACAAATCTTAAACAAGAATCCCTACAGTAGGGCTTCCCTGGTGGCGCAGTGGTTGAGAATCTGCCTGCCAATGCAGGGGACACGGGTTCGAGCCCTGGTCTGGGAAGATCCCACATGCCGCGGAGCAACTAGGCCTGTGAGCCACAACTACTGAGCCTGTGCGTCTGGAGCCCGTGCTCCGCCACAAGAGAGGCCGCGATAGTGAGAGGCCCGCGCACTGCGATGAAGAGTGGCCCCCGCTTGCCACAACTAGAGAAAGCCCTCGCACAGAAACGAAGACCCAACACAGCCATAAGTAAATAAATAAATTAATTAATTAATTAAATTAAAAAAAAAATCCCTATAGTAGCATGACTCTGGTTGGGGGAAGACTGATTGCTTCTAATCAATCTTGTAGGTGCCTAGTGTCTAACAAAGAATAAGAATTTATTGTTTGATTAACAGCAAGAGGTATAACTGCCTAAGGAACCAAAATCTTAAATGCTTTTGTCTGCATATTCTCTCCCTGTAGACAAATCTATATATTAAAAATGGGGCCATTAAACTGCATGTGTGAAAAAATAATGAATTCTTTTTGAGTTAGAAGATAACTTGGAGAAAATCTTAGAGTGTAATCCTTTTATCTTGCATGCCACAAAGTTGAGACTAAAAAAAAGTGGGTGACTTCTGAGTTTCCTGAGAGAAAACTTGTGATTTTTCAACATGAAGTTTTGGAACTTAATGAACATTGAATCAATTGACCAATTGACAAATACTATAGTTTTTATGTTTTACTTAGTGAAAATTAAGCAGAAGTCTACATGAATAAAGAACACATCATTTTAACTACTAAATATCCTTCCTCATTTAAGTAGACGATGAAAAGTTTGTCTATTTAAACTATTTTAAATTCATATTCTTCCATTAAGGAAAAAATGCTTGCGGTATGTTTCTTTGAGCTGTCAAAACTCTTCCTTCATTTTTGCAGTGCTTCATTAACTGAGTAAATGATCATATAACTAAATATGTGAATTTAGTCAGCTATGTGAATTTTGTAGTAACTTTTCTTTGATTAGGGCTGAAATATATAATTGGAAAGAGGAGGAAGACAGTTTTATTTCTTTATGAGAGTGTATTATTTTGTGATACAGTTATTTCTTCCAGAATGAGATATTAAAAATTAAATTAGTTAATGGACTTTTGGACGTAGAGAGTACCTTAGAATTCACCTGGTTCAACAACTTCCCTTTACAGATACTGATGTTGGGAAGCAAAGTGCAGGGACTTCCCTGGTGGTCCAGTGGTGAGGACACTGTGCTTTCACTGTTGAGGGCACGGGTTCTATCCCTGGTTGGGAAACTAAGATCCCGTAAGCTGCGCTATCCAGGGTGACATTTGACCAGAATAAAACCCAGATCTCTAGTTTCTTCGTCCAGTGCATTTCACTCTAATGTATGCTATTCTCTCAAAACCAACCTAGATGCTATTGAAAAGAAAGGGGTGTGGGTAGAACGCCAAACCTGTTAAGTTGAGGATTCACTTAATGGGATTCTAGCGTGTTTGCTTCATACAAAATGCTCCTGTGGTGGGGATAACCACGTTGATAAAACTGATTTTTGCTTTTTAGGTGAGAGTTACGTGTGTGCATCGAATGAACCGTTTCGTAAAGTTGATTACACCAAAAACATTAATCCAAACTGGTCTGTGAACATCAAGGGTGGGACCACCCGCGCCTTGGCTGCCCCCTCCTCAGTGAAGAGTGAAGTGAAGGAAAGTAAAGATTTCATCAAACCCAAATTAGTGACTGTGATTCGAAGTGGAGTGAAGCCTAGAAAAGCTGTGCGGATCCTTCTGAATAAGAAGACTGCTCATTCCTTCGAACAGGTCTTAACAGATATCACTGAAGCCATTAAACTGGACTCAGGAGTGGTGAAGAGGCTCTGCACGCTGGACGGGAAGCAGGTAGGATGTTTCCAGCCCCACGCTCTCTGTCTTACTTTTAAACTCTCCCAGTACCACGGTGGTTACATAGTTAATATGAATTTCATAGTTCCCTAGAAGTTATTCTAGCAGTCCTACTTGTGAGGGGCATGTGTGTGTTGGCCTTTATCATGAAAAATGTAAGTGGCTTACCTGTCTCTTTACCCAAATTATCTCAAAAGTAAATGTAGACAAATCTATCATATACTTCTTATGGCTATTGGAAGGGAAATGTAAACTTCTTCTTTTTTTTTTTTTAATTGAAGTATAGTTGATTTACAATGTTGTGTTAATTACTGCTGTGCAACAGAGTGATTCAGTTATACATATATATACTTTTAAAAATATTCTTTTCCATTATGGTTTATCATAGGATTTTTTTTAAATTATTATTTATTTTATTTATTTATGGCTGTGTTGGGTCTCTGTTTCTGTGCGAGGGCTTTCTCTAGTTGCGGCAAGCAGGGACCACTCTTCATCACGGTGCACGGGCCTCCCACTACCGCGGCCTCTCTTGTTGCGGAGCACAGGCTCAGTAATTGTGGCTCACGGGCCTAGTTGCTCCACGGCATGTGGGATCTTCCCAGACCAGGGCTCGAACCCGTGTCCCCTGCACTGGCAGGCAGACTCTCAACCACTGCGCCACCAGGGGAGCCCGATAGGATATTGAATATAGTTCTCTGTGCTATACAGTAGGACCTTGTTGTTTATCCATTCTATATATAAAAGCTTACATCTGCTAACCCCATATTCACACTCCATCCCTCCCCCAACCTTCTCCCCCTTGGCAGCCACAGTCTGTTCTCTACGTCCATGATTCTGTTTCTGTTTCAGAGATAGGTTCATTGTGTCATATTTTAGGTTTCACATATAAGTGATATCATATGGTATTTGTCTTTCTCTTTCTGACTTCACTTAGTATGATAATCTCTAGTTGCATCCATGTTGCTGCAAATGGCATTATTTTGTTCTTTTTTTATGGCTGAGTAGTATTCCATTGTATATATATACCACATCTTCTTTATCCATTCATCTGTCAATGGACATTTAGGTTGTTTCCATGTCTTGGCTATTATGAATAGTGCTGCTATGAACACAGGGGTGCATGTATCTTTTTGAATTACAGTTTTGTCCGGGTATATACCCGGGAGTGCGATTGCTGGATCATATGGTAATTCTATTTTTAGTTTTCTGAGGAACCTCCATATTGTTTTCCACAGTGGTTGCACCAGAAGGGAAATGTAAACTTCTGAGGAAAGAGTGTATGTTGAAGAGGCTTCCTACATTAAATGGGATATTCTCTAGTTAAGAATAAGAACATCTGTTGACCAGTAGAGTCAATATGGGTTTCGGTAAATCACAGAAGTAAAAATAAAAGATATTTAATGCTTTCAGAAAAGCCTTTCCTCCCTACTTATGTATAATATAGAAAATGCATTTCAAAGAATGTTCTTTTATAGGAATGTCCATTTGAGTTTCATAGGAAACAATAGAGGTAATTAAGCAGCATTTCTGAAAAATGTACACAAATTATACAGGAAGATGCAAGCCAAATTATGGTAACAGTATACCAGGGAATCTAATAGACTAAAAAAAATTGAACAAATTGCAGGAATGCATGAATAGCAGTTATACAAATATTGAGTTTCGTAACAATCAGATTATCATTCCTAAAAAGAAACATGAGGCTTCTAAAATGTATTTTTTCAACTTAATTTCAATAAAGTTAAGTTGTTTAGATTTACATTGTATTAAACATTATACTTTGTATTAAACATTATAGTTTCCAGCATTCAATTTGTTTCTTCATTCCATTTTGTTTCTTCCCTCTAACATAATTTATTTTGAAGTGTTTGGCTTGTGTAGTGCTGAGAATGAACAATATAAAACACTGGAGTGGTGTCTTCTGGAAAAGCATAATTAGTTTCTAATTTTCTAAGACCAGATCTAGTTACTGGGTTGTTTTCATAAACATAAACAAAATTTTAAAAAATACGTTCTGAGAATTCCAGTAGATTATAGTGAGTTTACAATGACTTTTCTAATTAATTAAATTAATAGTTAGAAGGTATAACGTTTCAGAGTGGCCTGCCCCAAGATAGGTTCATAGTATGAATGGAAATAGACACTTTACAAATTGAGTTAACAGCACATCACAACACAAAGCACCTTAAGATTCATCCTGCAAATAAGTGAAAAAAAAATTAGACCACAAGACAGAAAGGAGATTTGGTAAATCAAATAGCTGATTCTTGGTGGACACAGTGAAGACAGGAAATGGGGAAGACAAATATTTAAGATACCTGATGAAAGGAAAAGTGAAAATCAAAGCTGAAGCAAATTAGAAAACATAAATGGCATATAAACAGGAAATTCAATAAAGATTTTAAAAACTGAAACAGATTTGGAAATCTACAAATAAATGTTGTTCAGGAAAAATGTAAGTAAAATATAGACGTTGAACAGCTAATTGAAATAGAAATCACTGAACTTTTAATAGGTATTCAAAAAAATTATCTTTGAAAAGCCTCCAGACTAGAAATGTTTATATGTAAAATTGTTAACTAAAGCACAAGCAACCCAAATCACCAACATATTAAAGAATAATACTGTTATGCGTAGACTTATGACAGAAATCAAAGGATGGCTTACTATTAAGAAACCTGTTTATACATGAGATCTAGAGGAAAAAGCATGATAGTATATACAGTCCCCCAAAAATGTCACAAAGGCATTTGACAAAATACAAAATCTATATTCAGTTAAAGATTTAGTAATAAAAATGGGAGGTGAATTCTGTAATACAATAAAAAAAGAAAAATTCCTATCTGAAACAAAATGTCCATGTATTGGTAAACAAATGAGTTACAGGAAGCATTTCTATGACAGTCAGGTACAAGATAAGGACGCCTGATAGCACCTAGTACTCAACATTCTTCTATACATTCTTCCTGATTTTTATTTATAGTTTAATTGCAATTTCCATAAGAATGTAAATGAGATTGTTTTGGAGTGAGGGGAGCGATACCTGACAAAGTGATTTTAAAAGTTAATCTGGAAAAATAAGCAGGAAAATTTTGGAAATAATGATTAATGGGCTCTCATGCTACCACATATTAAATCAGCATCCTCATAACCATACCAAAAAGAAATTCCAGGTGTTTTAAAAATATAGGTGTCAAAATGAGACACAAGAACAAAAGGAAAATATGTCAATAGTTATGTTGAAATGGGAAAGGATTTTCTAAGTAGTAAAGAAGTGGAAAAATCAGAGGGAAAAGTTGATTGGTTGGACATAAAAATTAAACATTTCTAAATGTCCATGCACCCCAGTGTTCATTACAGCACTATTTACAATAGCCAGGTCATGGAAGCAACCTAAATGTCCATCAACAGACAAATGGATAAAGAAGATGTGGTACATATATACAATGGAATATTACTCAGCCATAAAAAGGAACAAAATTGGGTCATTTGTAGAGATGTGGATGGACTTAGAGACTGTCATACAGAGTGAAGTAAGTCAGAAAGAGAGAAACAGATATCATGTATTAACGCATATATGTGGAATCTAGAAAAATAGTACAGATGAGCTGGTTTGCAAGGCAGAAATAGAGACACAGATGTAGAGAACAAACGTATGGACACCAAGGGGGGAAAGCGGGGGCAGGGGTGGTGGTGGGATGAATTGGGAGATTGGGATTGACATATATACACTAATAGGTATAAAATAGATAACTAATAAGAACCTGCTGTATAAAAATAAAATAAAATTCAAAAAATAAAAAAAGAGAAAAAAAATTTTAAAAAAGACTTAAAGAAAATTTCTAGATGTCAAGCAAGGGTTATATGCGTTTATATTGAGTCATACTAGTTTAATATGAAAAAAACCCACTACAATGGAAAAGTGGATAAAGGGCCAAACAGACAGTTTGAGAAGATAGGATTATAAATCGTAAGCATAAAAAAAGTTCAGTCTCACTAATAAAAATGTGAATGAAGGCAATAAGATATTCATATTTAAAATTGACAGGTTATTTTAAAACAGAAAATGTCTGTTATTTTTTAATGTGCAGTGAATTGGCATTCTCAGTGATGGAAGTGCAAATTTCATAATCTCTATGGAAAGCAATTTATTATGTACAACTCAAAAATATTTTTACTATTTGAACTAGTAAATTAACTTCTAGGAATTTATCCTAAATAATCGAAGATGCAAACATAATTATGCATAAAAATGTTCATCCCATCAATAAGAGCAAAAGATTGGAAACAATTTAAAATCTCTAAAGTAAAAAACAGTTAAATGATTTCACCATAGAATTTATATGTAGTGGGCATTGAAAATTGTGTTGGGGGAATAATTAAAGACACGGGAAAATGTTAAGTGGAAAAAGCAAGAAAAAAACTCTGTAGTATGTTTTCAATCTATGTTAAGAAAGAAGAGTGAGGAATAATTTTTTTAATGAATTCAGAAGGAAAAAAGATTATAGTTGCCGTCAGAAATCCAGTATTTGCTGTTCTGATTTCCACTACTTCTTTCTCACGTCTGCTTAGAAGCAGAAACTCAAGCACTGAGAAAGAAAACAAGACTGATTTCAATCAGATGGAAGAAATTAAAACATTGAGTTAATCGTTGAAATTTTGGCACGTGGTTATAAAATGGTAGTATCACTTTTGTCACTTTTTATGTCTTATAAAAATTAAAATATTATTTCCCACATGCAAAGAAAAGAGATATTTTTAAACTTCGAAATAAAATGTTTATTTGGAAAAATTAGAGATTTCATTTTGATAGACACAGCTTTGGATATTATATTTTCAGATTGCCAGGTATCCTTAAAAGCTGTAGTTTTCTAGGCACTGATTCAACATTTGTACTATAAGTGGACTTATATTTAAACTTCAAGTCTGTCTTTTGGTTGGTTTATGTTATAAGTATAAAGAGAGATGAAATCTTGCTTTGAAATAGCCTAAGAGATTTTTCTTGTTCTTAAGATTAATGCAAACCTTTAAATGGACAGTGTTCATTTTGAATTTTTTCCATAAAATGATTTTTTAAAAATTATCTGCTCTCTGAAAATTCTCAAGAACAGCTTTGCTTAGGTGAAGAGAAAGGAACTAAGATGTGTTAATGAGTTGTCCCTGTACAAAATTTTAGACTGTCTGCCTTGACTTTAATGTTCTTTTTCCTGGTTACTTCCTACTCAGATTTGTTGTTTTCATTTTAATTAGTCTGATCTTTGACACAGGATAGCGATTAAACAATTTATAGGCAATTCATCGTGAACAGTCAATGAGCCCATTCTGATACTTGTGCTAGAGTTTCAAGGGGCCCTGCTTATCTTTTATGGGCTTGAAAACTTTCTTGATTGAAGAAGCAATGGGGTGTCATATGCCAGTTAGCATTCATGTTGTGAAAACGATGTCCCTGAAATCTTTTCTTCCCTCACAATGGATGATCACATCTTCCTAGTAGTATTGTCTCCATTTACAAGGTCTGACTTAGTTAGTACAACTAATTAATGTATTTTCTGTCTTTTTATGAAATCACTTCAAATAAAATCACATTTTAGGATTTTATCCATGTTAACTCTTGGGTTTTCTTTAGTGTCAAGACATGGTTCTCAGCTGGGCACACTTTTACCCCTAGGGAACATTTGGTAATGTCTGGAGTCATTCTTTGATTGTCTTGACTGGAGGTGGGGATTCTACTGGCATCTAGTGGGTAGAGGCCAGGGAAACTGCCCACCATCCTGCAGTGCACAGGACAGCCACAGCATAATTCCCTGGGTCCAAAACGTCAGTAATGCTGAGACTCAGAAATCTTGGTGTAAAGTAAGTGAAATGATTCAAAGGGAAATGATACTTATTAAAATAGTAACTTTGTTATCAGCTAGGCCACATGATATAAGTTCTGTTTATCTCAGACCTTAGAGACGTTCTCATAACCTTTCTGTCCACTTTTTATGTAATTGAGGCAGGTGTGTTAGAATGTCATGGTTTGTACTCTTTCTTGTCCAGGATTTCAAACTATTTGTCTTCGTTGTGTGAGGCTGACATACAGTTGGGTAGTATAGCTTCACAGGGGATTAAATAAAGATGTCCCAAATCATTTCACCTGTATTTAAAGAGAAGCCTAAGAAATCAGGATTTAGTCTCGTGAAGTTTTAAGTATTTAATACTTAAAAGTGATAGCATGATTATCAATTTTTAAAAAACATACAACCTAGGTATTTATAGATGGGGTGACTAGAAAAAAGCATTCGTAAATAGAAGTCACTATTCCCCTAAGTAGTTTTCTTTGAACTAGCAATTAATTTAGATTAAATGCTTGACTTTTGTTTTTCTTCTTAAAAACAAAATCTTCTTGAACTTTTAAGTTAAATTGTATAGAAAAACAAGGTTTACTTTTTAAATTTTTTGAAAAACAGAGTGACTTTCTCAGAATAAACTGCAGCAGGGTGGTAGTTATTTAAAAAAAAAAAAATCTTTAGTCTGTTAAGGAACTGAAAGGTCCAAATATAGCTTTAGTCCCCATGTGTAAAAAATTCTAGCTTTTAGCTTTCCCAGAAACAGCAGAGTTTTAACATAAAAGAAACATACTTCGTGGAATTTTGGAACAAGTTGATTCTTGTCATGGGCAGAGACAAAACAGACTCAAAAATCGCTAGCAGTTGATGCTTTGGGGGTAAAATACTTCCAGACTTTGGGACCGCTGCCAGCCTCAGGATGCCCACATGCCGTGGGTCCTTCTTGCGGAACATGGTAACCCCTTGGAGTGCATTCATCTTATCAGCCGTATTAGAGTTTATGAAGGTTTCCATCCTCACATTTTTAAAAGTTTATTTCACGGGTACTATACTATTAATAATATTTTATATCTTTTATTTTTCCAGCATCACATTTTCTAGTGAAGATTCATTTCTTTGTAATGACCCAACCGTACTTACTTAAAACAATCTCTTCTCAAATTGCTGCAGAAAAATCACGTGGTTGAATTTTTCCTTGATGTAGATGAGAACAGTTCGGTTTTAGTTCTCACACTGCTGCCAATGCATGCATATCCTGTTGTAGAAAGTAGAAATCCAGACAACAGTGTTCTGTCCTCTTAGATAAATTCACACCTCTGAAGTGTGGGTAGCTGATCTATCTCAAGTAATGGAAGATTTATCCCAATCAGGAATTAACAGACTGTGAGTAACCAGTGGGACTTTTCAGTACAGCTGGAGTCCAGGTATAGAAAGGTATTTTCATTTGTTCTTCGATTCCTCATCTAAGCAGATATATCTCTGCCTTTAAAAAGGGTGGGGGGGAAGCTTAATCTTTGTTTTTTATTTAATGAACCCTTTTTTTCAAAGAGTGATCTGAAAAGCGGGAAGAAAGAAGAAAGCATTTAGATATCCCTCTTCAAGTAAAGTTTGTGTTTTGCCATTTTGATATCCATGGTGTAGGCAGTTTCCCCTGACCTTAAATAATACCTTTTCCTTTTTAATGGGAAACTGAAGGAAAACACTAAAATCCTGTTAGTAATGACTGCAGTTGAAAATTAGGAGAAGAGATGCTTAAGAAACACAATTTTAGCTCTCAGTGAATTATGCAAGGTAAAGTGTAGGTGAGATAAAAATGACACTACCGCGAACTCTTTTGTTTCCTTATTCTTTTGATGTCTAAGTTGGAGTAATGCATAGAACATAAAGATTGTATTGAATTAGTTTCATTTTGTTATAAATGAATTTTCCACTGATTATAATAATTATTAAAATATATATTTTGTCACATATGTATTGTGCAGTGCTTAGAATAATAGCTTAATTAGCTAATAGATAATAGCTAATCGCTTACTGTGTCAGACATTACGTTGTGCTTTACATTAGTCTTCTTCACTAATCCTTATAGCAGCCTTGAGAGTTAGGTAGTGTATTTTCCACTTAGCAGTGGGCAAGTTGAAGTAAAGAGAAATCAAGAATCATGCAGCTGGTGGCGGAGCTGGGGTACATATCCAGAGAGTGTGATCCTAGATCCCGCACTTTCCACAGCTACGGTATAAGCCACCTGTGGTCAGGCTTTGGGAAAGGCTTCAGTGATAATGAGGGACAGGACAAATAACTAATAAGAGAAACAGGTTATGTCAAAAAAAAATCTTTCTTAAGTTTTAGAGTGATGCAGTTTTACCTGGGGTTTCTCTAAAATCTGTGTAATAATAATAGGTCGTGTGGTAAAATTATACTTGGAGTAGGATCTGAAAAATGAAGTAATAGGTTAAGGAGTGATTATATGCTTGACAAAAAGATGACTCAGTGTTATTTTATAGATTTTTTAAAAAATTATATGACATTGCAGAAAGTTTAGAAAATACAGGAAAAACTAAATGCACAGTGCTTCCATTTTAGCCCTTTGTTTTCGTAATTGAGTATTCCTATCAGTATTTTCATATACACATGTTTTGTCTCTCTTTTAAGAGAAAACTACCCAGGTAAAATCAGTATAATTTCTATTGGAAAAATGCAAAAAGTTCAGGGAAATGCAAAGAATGAAAGTTTTTTTCACATCTGCCCTGCTTCCCCAACCTCACTCTACTTCTTAAAAGGAACCACCTAATAAGTTTTGTTAATGCAATTTAAATACATATATACACATAGTTTTTACATAACATGGTTTTTATGTGTAATAGTGTATCCTGCTTTTTTCATTTGTTAATCATACTCTTCCGTGTTATATAATCTGCACATTTCATACTTAAATGACTGAATAATGGTCAATTGGCTAGATAGACTGTAATTTCTCTAACGTATTGCTGGACACTTGGCTTGTTTCCAGCTTTTCATTCTTTTATCCTCTGATGATCTTGCTACATGTAGACTTTAACATCATTGGATCAGTTCCTTTCTTTAGGATGGATTCCTAGAGGCAGATTACTAGAAGAGACTCTTATGGATTTTGGGGTTTCAGAGATACAATCAAAGCTGTAGACACAAAGTTGTCCTAGTTGGCAACGCTCTTGGCATGTGCCCCAGTATTTCTGAAGCTAGGAGAGGCTTAGGAGTGGATTAGACGTGACAGCCGGTTATAAAATGGTCATAATTTGATTTTTTGCATGGAAAAATGTACATTCTGCGCAATTCCTGTTGTGTAAATTGAAGCCTACACGCATTCCTCTTACCACCTTTGCTACTTTCTGTTCTAGAGAGTAGTTTAAGGAGAAAAGCCAGTTGACCTGTGTATCAGTTTTATATTCAAGGCAAGTGACGACCAACTAGTCTTGAAATTGTTAAGCTTAGTAGGGAGAAACCTTTTTTTTTTTTTAAGCAAATAGCCCATATTATGGTACTATGTCACCTTAATCTTGAACTGAAGGACCCATCATTTCATTCAGTTTTTTTTTTTTTTAATAACCTTTGCCTAGATGCCAAAAATCCCCCGAGTATATTTCTGGTATTTAGTGAAGTCAGGTAACTTTTTGCTTTGTGGTATTTTGACTCAGAGTTGAGTCAAGGATATTACTTGCGGTAGTCACTTTGTAAACTTCGTTGCTTTTGGTCATAGCTAACTTTTGGATTTGTTTTGTTGTTTTTGTATGTATCATGAGTATCTGCTGATCACAATTTCTACCAATACGTGTAATATATAGTATTACTTTACAAATTTTACTAGATTTTATGAAAGGGTCATTTATTCCTCATGCCTTATGGTAAAAACAAGGACAGGTGCAAAGTCAGCATGGTGTTTTAGAATGTATAATTGAGATAGGAAATTATTTAGTCCAGCTTGCTAATTTTATAGGTGAGAAATCTTTCAGGGCTTATAATAGCTTTTGAGAACCTGATGAAATCTGTGGCTCTTCTCTTCCAAGTAAAGCCTGACTCAAATTTTGTGTATGATCAGCTTGTTTGCAGTTTAAGAAACTCTTCTTTGGCCTGTTTTACTCTCTTCCCTTTAGTAGGGGGAAGTGTTTTATTTTCAGCCTTAAAGTCATTGATTTTTCTAGAGAGCAAAAGTTAAGCTTGACCGTGGTCATCCACGTTCTTAGGGTGCTGCCTCAGAGAAGAGGAATTAATTGAATCTAAACTAAAAATTGCGTCATGGAGAAAAATAGTGCTAGAGTCTGTATTTGCGTTTTCAGTAACCCTGTGCAATTTCCTGGATTTAAAAATTAACCTCTTGCATTTTTCTTAAGTAAGGAAGAGCACCACATTTCACAGCTAGTAAGACTAGCTTTCATGAATATTCTGTGTGTGTGTATTTTTAGAACGTTTTAACTGTACTCCGATGAGCTGCCAGACTCCCAGCAAAGTGTTGGAAAGCTTGTAGTCATTAGAGGCTCGCCTCCACAAAAGTTTAATTCTCTGGGCCTGAGGAGTGTTAGAAATGAAGCAACACTTACCCAGAAGGAGCAGTCTGGTTTTCCTTATGCATTTCAGGCTCGTTTAAGACTTGAAACAGTAAAGTTTTATTTTAAATTTTCTTTTTTTGTTTTATAATGGTTTATGGTAAACTTCTCTAAATGTGAGCGTAAAGACATTTGATTATATTTTTAAATATTGCTCTTTGTTTGCCCACATGATAAGTCATTAAATGACATTTTAAGTATGAGTTGTGGAAGATATTTAAATATCTGTGTATTGGTACTTATTAAAACTGACATTAGTTAACATGGTTGTGTTTCTGAAGGATTAAGTCTATTAAACACCTAGTCTTTGGTATCATTTATGCTATGTGTTTTTAGTGGTAAAATATTATGGCTACACATGCCATTGTGAACATGCAAATTAAAGACAGTCTTTCTTTTTATAAAATGCAAAAGTTGTGTAAATGGAAACTTGTAAAAGCCCAGTTAGGTAACTTAATGCACATTTTAAATGTCTTTTCACTTAATACAGTAGTCCAGACTTTTACATGTAGATAAAAGGTTTAACTTTTCTAGAAGTTTTAAAAGTGATTTTTGCTTCCAGGGCATTCCTGCCTAGGCAGCACTAGTCAATCAATGTCTTAATCACTTCTTGAATTTCTAGGAGTTAAGGGAGTTGAGGTCAGTGTGATTTGTGCTCTAAGGAGCTGATTATATGCATTGGAGTCAAAAAATACAAACTGAAGTTTGATTTAAATATATTTATTTCCTATGACGCACAATTGCATTTTAATGTTGAATAAGGCAAGGCTCATACTCTTGCGATGAGGGAGATCATTAAAGATTTTTAGTAATGGGAAAGAAAAGACACCAACGTTTAATGCCAGCTCTTGTGGCAGACTGTTTACACGTGTTGTCGTTTAAGTCTCGGGAGCACCCTGAGATGGTATATGGTGATATCTCTATGCAAGGAATGTTACAGATCATGTTTACAGAACTTTGGCCCTTTGGTTTCAGTTAGACATGTTGACGTGACAGTGCACTTACCCTACAAGGTTGCCTTTGCTCCAGACATCTTTTATTTACTTTCAGAGCTAGTTTTCAAGATCCAAAGGAGTATTTATCTCACTACATTCTAATTATTCCTGATTGTTTTCCAAAATCTATTATGTAACATGATTATTTTCTTTAGTCTTTAGACTTGACTCAGAATGTCTTGCTAGACTTTTCCCAAAACTTATATTCACCTTCAAATGGTGAACAGTTTATTAATTTTGTTCTATGGATCATAATTCCTTACTATCATTTATTTTGTGGCTCAAGTTGTCCTAGGTTTTTCCAAGTTGGATCCTATGCCTGTTTGAGATATTTAAGCATACATGGAGAGTAAGGACCATAGAGAACCTTGTCATGTTCATAATTAGACCTTGCGGAGAAGAAAAGTATAACAGCAATTCTGTATCCCAGAGACAGCTCTAGGCCCACTGTTCTCGGGTGTCTTCTCTCCATGTGTGTCTAAGACATGTGATTTCTGTTCATTGCACATGACTCCTAGTTTCTCTGCAACTCTGTCTTTGTCTGTCTTAGTATGTTTGCCATTAAACCCCTAGAAACTGGGGGCCTACAGTAAGTCTGATTGAGTTGATTGGTATTGTCCAGTGTAAGAACATCGTCGCAGACCATTAGCCTCCCTGTCCTTGACCTAGAGATGGCTGCTTTTAAGGAAATGCTCACGGTTTGTTGTGAACAGAACTGCTATGGTTTGAGTCGTATGACCCTGAAGCCTATGTGCAATGAACTTGGCTCTTAAGGGACTTGTGAGTATTCAGGGCATCTAGGGGATTCAGTGACTTTCTGATTCAGTGGTTCTTGGCTGGGAGTAATTTTGCCCCAGAGGGGACATTTGGAAATTTCTGCAGACATTTTTGGATGTTTTAACTGGAGACGGGTGGGGGAGAGTGTGCTCCTGGCATGTAACGGGTACAGGCCAGGGATGCTGCTGTATGTCTCACAGTGCACAGGACAGGCCTTCACAACAAAGAATTATCTGGTCCAGAACATCAGTAGTGCTGAGATTGAGAAACCATGGCCTAATTTAATGGATGTAAAGAGGAAAGGGATGGCGTATTGAGGCAAATGCAAGTGGTTTTAGAATGGCCAGTGTAAAGGATGTAAGTAGATATGTACGGTTGAGTGTAGGTGTTGAAATTAAAAAGTTAGGCAAGGGGCTTCCCTGGTGGTGCAGTGATTAAGGATCCGCCTGCCAATGCAGGGGACACGGGTTCGATCCCTGGTCTGGGAAGATGCCACATGCCACGGAGCAACTAATCCTGTGCGCCACAGCTACTGAGCCCACGCGCTGCAAGTACTGAAGCCCGCGCACCGCAACAAAGAGTAGCCCCTGCTCACCGCAACTAGAGAAAGCCCGCGGACAGCAACGAAGACCCAACGCAGCCAAAACTTAATTAATTAATGAATTTAAAAAGTTAGGCAAGGGAAGGTTATGCACAGGATACGCTGCATTTCTAGGGATGTGAATCTCATCCGTTAGGCTGTGGGTTGCCATAGAAGAATTTTAAGAGGATCAGGCTTGCATTTTAGAATGTTTACTCTAGAGAGTGTAAAATGAGTTCACAAAGATGATCAGTCCTAGAGGATTGAATGTCCCAGAAGCTGTCTCAGATAGTATTATTTCAAAGTTGTGATATGTTTTACAGTTTCCTAAATGCTTATGGGAGTTGGGTCTTAAACTCTATTCCATATAGGAAGCAGACATTCCTAAAGAAATTTACATAGTTTCGGAGGATAAAGATTTGATTTTAGCAGGAAATGAGAAAGAGGATGGGTCAGAGTTATGGAGTCTCTTAAGTCAATGGACAGAAAGTGTCATTTGGTTGGAGATTATACAAAATCCTCATAGTGACTGGAAAGAAGTATTTTATTTTCAATATTAGTGTTTTAAAAAGAGCATTAATTGTCCTTGTGCTTTTTTTAAAAAAAAATAAATTTATTTATTTATTTATTTTTGGCTGCATTGGGTCTTTGTTGCTGCACGTGGACTTCCTGTAGTTGTGGTGAGCGGGGGCTACTCTTCGTTGTGGTGCGCAGGCTTCTCATTGCAGTGGCTTCTCTTGTGGAGCACGGGCTCTAGGCACATGGGCTTCAGTAGTTGTGGCACGTGGGCTCAGTAGTTGTGGCTTACGGGCTCTGGACCGCAGGCTCAGTAGCTGTGGCACACGGGCTTAGTTGCTCCACGGCATGTGGGATCTTCCCGGACCAGGGCTCGAACCCGTGTCCCCTGCATTGGCAGACGGATTCTCAACCACTGCGCCACCAGGGAAGCCCTTCCTTGTGCTTTTTATATTGTCACTTTGAAATGTTTGTGGCAGGATGGATATTGGGATTGTTACTTGGAAGTTATGCTGGAGTGTAGGTAAACACTGCCTTTCCTTATGTGCTGCTGGCCTTGTGGATGCTTTCTCTCCTCCTTTCACATCATGTACCTAACAAGATCAGGTGATCTGTGACTGTGAGGTAAATTTATATTTGGGAGAACCTGTGACTGTGAGGCAAATTTATATTTGGGAGAACCTGTTACTGCAGTATGGAAAGTACTGCAATATTCTGTCCCCAATAACACTTTTATGAATGACTTAAAAGATAGTCACTATGACAGCTAGGAAACTTGAATACAAAAGTGCTTCTTGGTAGCAAAAGAAAAGGTACTTTTCCTTAAAATTATTAGCATGGCATAAAAGTACATGGTTCATTCTTCATGAGCAAGGTCATGATATATCTATTGGAATACTTCAAAACTTTTGATAGCTTTAAAAAGTGTAAACACTCTTATGCTTTGGCTAATAAGATGTGTCCTCAGAAGTATATTGATAAAAGTCAGTTACTGAAGAACTATCACTGCTTTGTTTTAAAAATCAACAGTGTTTCTTCCTAAAATCAAAATTTTCTTCTTTACTTATGGAAGTAGAAATTGCTTTGAGGAAGAGCCAAATCTCCATTAAATGATTTGGATTTTTCATGCAGTTGTACTTTCAGTTTTCATGCTGATCTATTTAGGCTAATTTGATGTCATGCAATTTTGTACCGTTTATACTGTACGGTGATTCCTGGTTAATGGCCTACTCAAAGGATGTTTAGAACAATTTAGGCAACGATGTGGAGGAATGAGAGAGCAGGATTAAGTCAACGGACTTTTTGCCTGGAAGGTTTTTTTTTTTACAAATATATAGACAGATATATAGATATCTATAAATTTTATATACATTTTAAAATCTGTGTAAAGTTTCCTCGTTTAGCAAACATCCAGTCTACCAGTCGACTTAATGCATCTGCAATACTGAGGCTCAGAAGGACTGAATATGTGTTCAGGGCGAGCTTCTGAATGCTCAGCTCATTCAGATGAGGTGAGGTCTGTGTGCTTGAGGTGCTTCTACACTATTTGGTGAGGAAATATAAAACACATGACATAATTAGGGACTTCCCTGGCGGTCCAGTGGTTAGGACTCCGCGCTTCCATCACAGGGAGCATGGGTTCGATCCCTGGTCGGGGACCTAGGATCCCACATGCTGCGTGGTGGGGCCAAAAAACAAAAAGAAAAAAAGGCCTAATAGATATTGCTGTGCAGCTAAAGAACAGAAATGTGAACTGGAGGAGCTGGGAAGAGCTCCTGGAGAAACAGAACGTGAATTGGATTACAGTTGGGGAGGGTGATTTAGAAAGACTGTTCCCACCTACCACACCCCCCGATACACACACACACACACACACACACACACACACACACACACACACAGCAGCAGCAGTAAGGGAAAAGCAAGTGTGGAAAACAATGGCAGTACTGAGGGGAATGAGAATAATGTCCGGTCATAGTAGGAAATGAGTTTGGAGAAATTGGAGGGAGGCGTGGACTTTTGTTCAAAGAAAGGGCAGTGAGTGTAGAGAGGGACTGTCAGCTTGGGATGAAACAGTGATGTAACAAAACTCTGCTCTAGGTCAGTCGGCCACTGGACTGATTTTGGAGTAGAAGGAGGAGGACCACACAGCCCATCAGGAGACCCTCTCAGCAATCAGGGTTTGGTCCAAAGCAGCATGGCAGAAGTGGGACGGCAGCAAACGATGTGAAGCAGAGAATCCAGACTGAGTGGATTTGCAAAGAGCTGTGGCCCAGTGCCCTTTATGCAATTGCCAAGCCGCAGAGCTGGCTACAGGCTCTACCACAGAAACCCTTCAAAGTCCTGGTTTCCTAAGGGGCCACTAAAGGTTGAACAAGCAGAAATATCACGGACCCAAAGTATGGCTTCTGCAGTAAGTTGATCATTTTATTTTGGGGGCATGGCAGCTCGTTATTATGTTTGAGGTAGAAAAAAGCCAAGTACATTTTCATCCAGGAATAAATTAAACTATTTTATTATTATTTTTTTTTAATGCTATTCTTGTCTGCTTACATTCTTTTTATGTATGTATGTATGTATGTATGTATGGCTGTGTTGGGTCTTCGTTTCTGTGCGAGGGCTTTCTCTAGTTGTGGCAAGCGGGGGCCACTCTTCATCGCGGTGCGCGGGCCTCTCACTATCGCGGCCTCTCGTTGCCGAGCACAGGCTCCAGACGCGCAGGCTCAGTAGTTGTGGCTCACGGGCCCAGTTGCTCCGCGGCATGTGGGATCTTCCCAGACCAGGGCTCGAACCCGCGTCCCCTGCATTGGCAGGCAGATTCTCAACCACTGCGCCACCAGGGAAGCCCTATTTTATTTTTAAAAATACCCACTTCATTTTATGTTAGCCTAATGAGGTGGAAATAACGTTTTTGTTGAATTCCATGTCACAAATTGCTTCTATGGGAGTTTTTTTTTTGAAGTAGATGTTCTTTGTGTGAAGAAAACAAACTATTGTTTTTACCCAAGTAAAATTTAAACCTAGTTTATGTAGCAAATATCCTTATTTTGCTCTTAGCCTGAAAACATGAAAAAGAGCTACTTTGTGACTGGAGCAAACTTTGCAGAATACGTGTAAGAACCCATGAGATTGGCCTGTGAGAAAACAGCTGAGGTCCC
This sequence comes from Balaenoptera ricei, assembly GCF_028023285.1. Classification (NCBI taxonomy): domain Eukaryota; kingdom Metazoa; phylum Chordata; class Mammalia; order Artiodactyla; family Balaenopteridae; genus Balaenoptera; species Balaenoptera ricei. The sequence continues at coordinate 33,512,795 of NC_082643.1, forward strand.
CTTTTAATGTTTATCTGAGCCTATGACCATCTTAGGTTACCAGAGGGACTGGGTCCTGTAGTCACTATTCCTTGTTAAAAACCTTTTTACTAGAAGTAGAAATGCTATAAGAATCCTAGGGAGACATCCCCAGGTACTGGTCACCAGCTTGTTGCATCTTTTTTTTTTCCCAAATATAATTTTTTTGGAATTTATTTTTTTAACCCTTTTAAAAAAAAATTGAAGTATAGCTCATTTACCATGTAGTGTTAGTTTCAGGTGCACAGCAAAGTTATTCAGATATATATATATATATATATTCTTTTTCAGATTCTTTTCCATTATAGGTTATTACAAAATATTGAATATAGTTCCCTGTGCTATATATACACAGTAGGACCTTGTTGTTTATTTTATATGTAGTATTATATGTCTGTTAATCCCAAATTCCTAATTTATCTCCCTCTACCCCCACTTTCCCCTTTGGTAACCATAAATTTCTATGTCTGTGAATCTATTTCTGTTTTGTAAATAAGCTCACTTGTATCATGTTTTTAAATTCCGTATATAAGTAATATCTTATGATGTTTGTTTTTCTCTGTTTGACTTACTTAATATGATCTCTAGATCCATCCATGTTGCTGCAAATTTCATTATTTTTTATGGCTGAGTAGTATTCCATTGCATATATATACCACATCTTCTTTTTCCATTCATCTGTCAGTGGATATTTAGGTTGCTTCTATGTCTTGGCTATTGTAAATAGTGCTGCAATAAACGTTGGGGTGCATATATCTTTTCGAATTAGAGTTTTCATCTTTTCCAGCTCTATGCCCAGGAGTTGGATTGGTAGATCATATGGTAACTCTATTTTTAGTTTTTTAAGGAATCTCCATACTGTTTTCCATAGTGGCTACACCAATTTACATTCCCACCAACAGTGTAGCAGGGTTCCTTTTTCTCCATACGCTCTCCAGCATTTATTATTTGTAGACTTTTTAATGACGGCCATTCTGAATTACCTCATCGTAGTTTTGATTTGCATTTCTCTAATAATAGTGATATTGAAAATCTTTTCATGTGCCTGTTGGCTCTCTGCATGTCTTCTTTTGAGAAATGTCTATTTAGGTCTTCTGCCCATTTTTTGATTGGCTTGGTTTTTTTTTTTTCATATTAAGCTGTATGAGCTATTTGTATATTTTGGAAATTAAGCCTTTGTCATTTGCATTGTTTGCAAACATTTTTTCCCATTCTGTAGGTTGTCTTTTAATTTTGTTTATGGTTTCCTTTGCTGTGCAAAAGCTTAATTAGGTCTCATTTGTTTATTTTTATTTTTATTTCCATTACTCTAGGAGGTGGATCAAAAAAAATTTTGTGGCGATTTATGTCAAAGAGTGTTCTGCCTATGTTTTCCTTGAGGAATTTTATAGTATTTGGTCTTAAATTTAGGTCTTTAATCCATTTTGAGTTTATTTTTGTATATGGTATTAGAAAATGTTGTAATTTCATTTTTATACATGTACTGTGTAGTTTTCCCAGCACCACTTATTGAAGAGATTGTCTTTTCTCAATTGTATATTCTTGCCTCCTTTGTTGTTGATTAATTGACCATGAGTGCATGGGTTTATTTCTGTGCTTTCTATGCTGTCCAATTGATCTAGGTGTCTGTTTTTGTACCAGTATCATACTGTTTTGATTACTGTAGCTTTGTAGTATAGTCTGAAGTCAAGGCTTCCTGGTTGGAGGGACTGGTGCCTGCCCACTGGTGAGTGGAGCTGGGTCTTGGCCCCCTGGTGGGCAGGGCCATGTCTAGGGGTGTGTTTAGAGGCACATTTGGGCTCAGGAAATCTTTAGGTGGCCTATCTGCTGCTGGGTGGGGCTGTGTCCCCACTCAGTTTGTTGTTTGGCCTGAGGTGTCCCTGCACAGGAGCCTACAGGCTGTTGGGTGGGACCAGGTCTTGGTACCAAGATGGCAGCCTCCAGGAGAGCTCATGCAGATGAATGCTTCCTGATATGTCCGCCACCAGTGTCCCTGTCCCCAAGGTGAGCCACAGCCAACTCCCCCCATCCCCTGCCTCCCCAGTAGACCCTCCAATTCTAGCAGGTAGGTCTGGCCCAAGCTCCTATCAGATTACTGCTTTTGCCCTTGGTCCCGGTGTGTGTGTGTGATTTTGTGTGCACCCTTTAAGAGTGAAGTCTCTTATTTCCCCCAGTCCTTTGGAGCTCCTGTAATCAAGCCCTGCTGGCCTTCAAAGCCAAATGCTTTGGGGGCTTCTCTTCCCAGTGCCAGACCACTGGGCTGGGGGGCCTGATGTGGTGCTCAGAACTCATTCCTGTGGGAGAACCTCTATAATATAATTATTCTCCAGTTTGTGGGTTGCCCACCCAGGGGTTTTGGGATTTGATTATACTGCAAGCCCACCCCTCCTACCCATCTTGTTTTGGTTCCTTCTTTATGTTACTTGTAGAAGATCTTTTCTGGTAGGCTCCAGTCTTTTTCATCAGTGGTTGTTCTGCGGTTAGCTGTGATTTTGGTGTGCTCATGAGAGGAGGTGAGCTTAGGGTCCTTCTACTCTGCCATCTTGGTCCCTCTCTCCATCCTTGTTGCTTCTTGACAGGACCTTTCGTTCCTTCTCTGGGTGACATGTGCTGCCCCTCCCTCCTGTGCAGAGGTGAGCTTCCCTTTTGTGGGACTAACCTACTGAGTAGCAGTGTAGGAATCCTGTGGGCAAAACCAGCTACATAATTTGTGGTACCTAGTGCAAGATGAAAATGCAGGACTCCTTGTTCAAAAATTATTAAGAATTTTAAGCCAGCAACATCAGAATATTAAACCCAGAAGGGGCCCTGTGTGTCTGTGCAGATCACACGCCCACAGAGCCAGCCCTGAGTGTGGGGATAAACTGTGGCATCCTTGGCCTCTCTCAGGGTCTTGTGAGGCTTAGAAGGACTGCCTTGCCTTCCACCAAATGGGAGAGGGAGAACTCAAGACTGGCTGCTGCTTCACCCCCTCACACGGCCCGCCCGTGCTCCAGTGTCAGGGAGAGCTAGGAGCTCCCTCCATCCCCTCCACGCTCAGGTCGATTTTGTTAACAGGGGCATTGTTCTGAGAGTATTGGTTGACTTCTCCAGACATTCAGGTGCTAGATGGTAGGTTACAAAATGCAAGAGAGTCTCGCTGTTTGTGGTAGTTATGTTCTGTACAGTTGCAGCAGACACTGAATTAGCAAATACTGATCTTTTTTATCCAGGAATAGTAGTAAAATAGAATAGTAAAATAGAATAGAATAACAGTAAAATACTGATTTTACTGTTGCTCTTGGGGAACAAAGTTAGGTTCCTGTGAGCCCCATGGTCACAACTTGGTATCAACCAGTCAATACATAATCTTGTTTTAAGTGTTTTTCTGTTGAAAGACACTTTATTTAATATATATTATTCATTATAATATATATTATTCATTCTAATATATATTATTCATTCATTTACATTGCACTCAGGACCAACAGTGCTGTAACTCACGCCCACACGAACTGTATCTAACACGTGTATTTTCTCTGTGAGGCACGTCACAACCTTCTTGAGCCTAGGAACACTAGGTAGCACTCCAGCTGTACGTTTGGGGACCATTTTAAGAGAGAAACAACAGAAAGCCCCCAAACACAAAAACAGTGGCACTAAATACACCATGAGAAGTACGTGAGCAGGAACCAGACAGCAGTGTCACTTTGTTCGACCTCAGCTGGGAATTGTTGGGTGACTCAAATTTTTTGGCACTGTGCTCATGTCAGCGAATGACCGCAAAAGTGCCATGAGTATTGATTTGGGGACTAAAAATATATTTTAGAAAGTAGGCAAATTTGCAGATGTAGAATCTGCAGTTAATGAGGATCAAATGCGCTTTGAATTTCAGCTGTTCTGTCATAGTGAGCTGGTCTATAATACACAACCATATATCAACATGGAAAAAGGAGGTTACTGTTTATTTTTTTTGAAGGCTGATATAATAGGATGTAAACCAAGGAGGCAGTGTTTTCTAAAATTTGGGAGAGCTGATTCAGAGGATAGAAAAAGTTGTTCTGTGTCAGACATTTTCAAATTAAACCTGAAATGCATATACTTCTCTCTGTTAAAAGAATATGAAGGTGTTGTGGGTTTGATAACGACTGTGCTAATAACAATCATTGAGTGTCAGCTAATTACAATGTGTAGAAATAAAATGTCCAACTAATAGTAGGTTAATTAGTTTCAGTTCAGGAGTCATCTTGTGTAAACAAAGGTTGTAACAAAATGAAGAGATGAAAAGAGTTCAGATAGGAAAAGAGTTTAAGGGCTTTACCCCCTTAAAGAAACTGGCAGGCTCCAAAATATTGTCCAGTCTGTAATTATTTCACGATTAAAGGAATTCCTTCGGAAAACAGACTTCAGTGAGTGTTTGTGATACAATGTTAAAATTCAGGAAATGAGATTACACATTTTGAAAACATTCTCTTCTGAATGACACTTTCGTGTGCAAAATATTTTGAGACATTCCTATGGTAGGGACTATTGTGTGAAATAAACAGATTAGATAAGGCAGTGCTTCATGTGTTGACAAGATAACTGAAAATGTCTTAAATTGCAGTCACTCATAAGATGCAGTTTATGTCTATTTGTGTTTATGTGTACGTAGCAAGGGCTCATGGCATGTGTCAATGTTTTTTGTTTTTTGATCTCCTTAAGTCGTCGTATCACCTCGACGACAATTCTATACAGTGATGGCATAGTACCTAAGTGCCTGGGTAGCATCAATAATTGCTTTCTTGTTGCAAATGTTTTGAAATATCAGAACATTTTCATTTTTCTGTCTTTTCAAAATCCATCTGTTTTTTTGAAGCCTGGTGTGCTGTGGGATTACGGTTTGGGTTTGTGGCTGTTCTTCACAGTAGTTCCCTAAATCATGTGTTCTTTCTCCTTGCAGCCTTCCATTTCACTCAAGAGACTCAGCTAGCGATTGCCCCAGTGTGCCTTTTAATACCGTTTTGCTCTTTAAATGAGTTCATCTTCTAAATAACTGTTTACTGACTTGCCTGAGCCAGATGATAATGTTAGACTGTTGACTATGAGGAAATCCCAATTCTTTTCATTTTATAATGAAATGGTTACCTAGAATGCTTTTAAACAATTTATGAACTAAATTTTAGAAGACTCATTTTCTAAATTATTATTTTTCCATATTCTCTGGAGCAGTGGTTCCAAAAAAATCAAAATCCATTGCACCTCACCCCCCCCCCCGTCACAAACATACACACATACTATATCTGTATATCTATATCTGTACCTATCTATCTATCTAGCCATGTATCAGAGTTTCAGGTTATATTTGAGAAAAGCTTCATTCTTGGAGACTCAAAGTGCATATTAGCATGTTGAAAGCTTTGAAAATTCCTGCAGTGAAGAAACCTGTTAGAACATTTCCCAGATTATTCTGTCATGGAACCCTTTCATTGCAGAATACCCTCTTCATATCCCCTTGGACTGGTGTTCTGTAAAATGCTGCCCTGAAGACAAACAAGCATTTAAATGTTATTACTTACTCAGATACAGTGAGTATTTACTATGGGCCAGGCACTGAACTAAGGAAAAGGCATACAGTTGGTGACTAGGAGTCTTCACTGCCCCTAAGGGGAGAGCAGTGAGGGATAACAGAACACACTGTGATAGGTGCCTGATAGAATAAGTACAGGGTGCTGCTATGAAAGAATGTGTAGGCTGGGGAACCTAACCCATACTCAGCAGGGAAAACCACCTAAAGTAAGTGTTCTTTCATTCATTTTGCAAAAATGAGTGTCTTCTATAATGGGGGAATACAACCGTGAACAAGACAGAGTCTCTGCCCGCATGAAGGTTAAATTCCATTGGGGAAGGCAGAAAATAAGCAAGTAAATCATTTAGCATTTTTGATAGTAAAAAGTTCTGTGAAGAAAATGAGGAAGGTTTGAAACAGCTGCTGTATAAATGGAGGAGAGCTCGAAGGGAGGAAGCAGCTAAGAGGGTTCTGGTGAAGTAGAAACCGTGGATTTAATAATGGCATCATGAATGTACAGAGCCTTGTGGATTTTCTCCAACTGCATCCATTGCCCAGGTGAGGTACAAAGAATGTGAAGAGTCGGGTTGACAGGAATTTGGGTTTCCTCAGTCGTGGGCACTGAGAGGAAGATCAGGTCATGGAATTTTGACTCCATCGGGTAGTCAAAGATCATGGAGACTGAGCTGGATGGGGAAGGAAACCCGAAGAGGGAAGAAGGAGGGTGGTGAAGAGGCCAAGATTCCAGAGATTGATGTCTAGGTGTAGTAGGGGTGAGAGAGCAAGAAGATAAGGAAGTTTGTGGTCAGGCAGAGGTATTTTCTTTTAAGGATTCAGAAGTGGGGGGTCCCTCTGAATGATGAAGTCCAGAATGCGGCAATGGGCTATGATGACTGAGGACCTGTGGTGGTACTGGCCCCACTGGAGCTGAGGAGGTTGTCCTGACCACCAGCATGGGCTGTGATATCACTCAAGAAAATGGAAGGGATAATTGAAGGGATACTTGGGATGGAGAGGCTATGAACCAAGTTCTAAAGCCTTAAGGAAAAAGGGGGAATGTCAGAACTGGAAAGTACAAAGTGGTATAATTAGACGGTGTGAGACTCCAAGGAATAGGGAATTTCTTTTAAACAAGCATGGAGAAGTGATTAGAAAAGTCACTGTGAGCATGTAGCGGGTTCTTCTTATCCTAGGGTGTGGGGGAACGAGCAGCCTCCAGGTGCCTGGAATGTGGTTTCACCGATCAACCTGGGTTCTGAAGAGGCTGTGACTTTTCCAGTGTAGGTGGTAACTGGCAGACAGTAAAGTTCAAACCATGTCTTCTGGCTCTTTGTCCAGAGCACTTCACCCTTATTGCAGAGATGTAGAGGCTACAAGATGAAAAATAATCATAAATTCATAAGCAGCCAAACACGTACTTCTTTGCTGAATGCTGTCGGTACTATATTTACTGTGTGAAGTTGTGTACATAATGGACCAAGCTTCTAGATTTTCATGAGATAGTTTTTGAGCTGTGGACATCCAATACTTGAAAAATTACCTTATTCACGAAATGATGGCTCCCAGATCTCCATCAGTGACTGAGTTTCTCTCCCCACCCCAGGTCCCTTACCCCTGCCATGTTCCTCCTTTCCCTTCCATCCTGCCTTGGCCCTGACTGGCTAAAATTTTTGTTGGAAACCCAATCAAGCCTGCATCTCATCCCTAGAGACCTTTGAGAGGTCATTGCTTCAAATGCATTTTCCTTGGAGCCTTAGTGAGAGCTATTGGTGCTAAAATGGTTTGTTTTAGAGATTAAGAAGGAGAGTTTTGGGGAATACCCTGGCAGTCCAGTGGTTAGGACTTGGCACTTTCACTGCCAAGGGTGCGGGTTCAATTCCTGGTCAGGGAACTAAGATCCTGCGAGCCGAGCAGCGTGGCCAAAAAAAAAAAAGAAAAAAAGATTGAGAGTTTTGTATTTGCACAGACCTGAAATTGATTCCTGGGTCCACCATTTATTAATGGTATAAGCTTCATCAAAGTACTTATTAACCTCATTGCTCTCTTTTTTAATGTGAATGAAATAAGATTTATGCTAAAGCGCTTAGCACAGGGCCTAACCCATGGTACTTGACTGATGAATTGTAGTGGCTCTCAGCATCTCCAGAGGGCCCTGGGAACCATCCTTGCAAAACCTGGAGTTGATGGCAGGGGGTGGGGGGTAGCAAGGAGGAGGCTTTGGAATCTATTGTCCCAACAGGGACATCCTTACTCTTGACGTGCTTCACTGTGAACATGACATAAGTCTCAGTCTCCCATGGACTTTGAAGCCCTGCCTAAAAGTGAAAGGCCAAATCTGGTCTGTGAATAGGCTGGCCCTTCCTCTTTTGGGACTGTCAATTAGGGTCCTTAATCATGACTACACATCAGAATCACCTGTAGAACTTAAAAAAAATAGGTACGTAGACCCCATGCCCCAGGAGATTCTCATTTATAGACCTGGAGTAGGGCCTGCACAAATGATTTTTAAATGTGTATCAACAGGTACATGAACTGATAGAGTTAGAAGGTAGGACTAATAATAAAAACTTCCCAAAGTCATCAGGATTAAGTAAAATTGCCTAGTCCATAACTGCAATTCAAGAAGTTGTATCAGTTATCTCTTGTTGCATAACAAATCACCCTAAATACAGTGGCATTCAGAAATAGGCAAAATAAGCATTTATTTCTCACCCTTTAAATGTTGGCTGCAGCAGCTCTGCTGATGCCAGCTGAGCTGCAGCACAGAGTGGGGTGGGGCTGGCTGACGCAGCTTTCCTCCCCAAGTCTCCCATGCTCCTGCACCAGTGGGTCAGCCCAGGGTCTGTCAGAAGCACAAGGGAGCAAGTGGAAATACGTGTGGCCTCTTGAAGCCTAGACTCAAAACATTACTTCTTCCTCATTCTGTTGGCCAAAGTGGATCACATGCGGCAAGCCCTCGTGTCAAGGGGTGGTGAAATATACGCAAAGGACATGGGTACAGGGAGGGGTGAGGAATGAGGTTCAGTAGTGCAGTCTGTCACAGAAGCCTGAAACATAGGTCTTTACTAGCGAAAGTTAAATGACTGCAGATGAAAAAAAAATGTTGGTGAAGCATCTACTCTATGTCAGGCTCAATGGTAAAATGCCAAGAAAAAGTGACCAGGAACTGCCCATAATAAAGGCTTAGTAACATATATCAGTTACTCTCAGAGTTAAACAGGCTTGTGGGGGGGTGTGTGTGCAGGATTTGGGAAATTTATCTCCCTTTGTAACTTTTTCCTCGCCACAGGAAAATTCATACAGGATTTAAATGAGTTTTGGAAAATTATTCATAAAATGTGACCACCTGTATTTTCTGTATTTCCATTCTATAACAAAATGTGTTGTAAAATGTAATTGGACCCCCAAACCACATCCTTTTCAGCTACCATCTAATTACAAGGTTGCATATCGAGGAGAGCTTGTGGGAAGCATTACACATTGGATTTTAAGACAGAGGAAATCGGTACTCTATCTGATGCTTTCATTATGGCTAGGTGCGTGAAATTTTTTGTCTGTCTGTTCTTCATTTTTAATGATATCTACCCTTCACAAGTTACTTATTGAGATTAGATGTAACAAAGTATGTGAAAGTAGCTTCAAAGTTGAATATCATAAACCAGTAATAAATGGGAGTCGTTTCTCCAAAAACAGAGAGGGTAAGCTCTTGGGTTCCACAACCAAATTGCCTGGGTGTGATTTCTGGCTTTGTCACACTGGCTGTGAAATGTTGGGCAAGGTGGGTTAACTTCCTGGCCTCAGTTCCTCCTTGTTTAAAAGAGAGTAAGAGGCCTATCTACCCTCTGAGGTGCTGTGAGGACTCAGTGAGGTGTAATCTTGTAAACCTTGTGGTGGGCACAGTGCCTGGCCTGCTGTAACTATCAATAAGGGTTACATTTTATTTTATTTTATTTTCCACAATAAATGAAATACAGACAAAGTTGCTATTTGGTGAATTATGCTCAATGATAGCTAGAACAAGTCTAAGATATGTGGTAAGTTTTGTGAATTTAGGAATCTGAGTGGAAAAGTTTGAAGGGTTGTATCTGCTTTTGGATGTTTCAGATCTCAGTTATTTAAAGGTGAGAATTATTTTGCAAGAAGAAACATTGTGGACCTGCCATGTGTACAATAATGTTATACCTAGCAAAAAAACTTCAGATATGGTCTCCACCTTCAAGAAACTAGCAGGCCATTGGGAAAAGCACAATTATCACATCTGAAGTGATGCCAGTGCAAAGTGATATAGTGCAGACTAGGTGCTTAAAAGGAGTGTGTATCCAAGCTGCTGGAAGGGTGCCAGTGAAATTCTGTCCGTGGGTTCAGGTGGCAGTTCAGTTGTTAGCCGCAGCATAGGGTGGTTATGTACTTACTTATGCAGAGACGCAGAATTAAATTGTGGTCTTACCAGGTGTCTGCAATTGAAATGAGACTCCACAGAGGGAGAAGGGGAGTTTCGTAGTTGATGTTACGGTGCTGCCGAGCACAGAAAAAAGCTAAGTCAGCACATGTTGTGCCTCTGCCTTACAGAGCAATGGGTTATGTATCATTAACAACGAAGCGGTGTTGGCCATTGCCAGGAGAGACAGAAACTGGCCTATTCAGGGTACGGTGGCTTTGCAGTACCAAAGCTAATGCCGTTTTGAGCCAAGAGTATAGTTCAGTATATTTGAGCATTACTATCTTTGCAATCTGTCTTTTTAAAAGTATAATTTCAAAGTTTATATGAAATTCATCTTGTTGATCTATTTCTTATCCAACTGATGTGGTTTGTTGTACATTTTGGCAAATGTAACAAGCAAAATATACCTCTGGAATGCCAATGCTTAGTTCCCGCTTAGCCTTATATAGTCTGTAAAGGTGGGTGTTGGTCTTTATCTTAATGTGGCATAAAAGTAAAGCTTTAATGAACCATTGTATGTAACAGAATCAAAGACTCTGGTAGTAAGTCAAGGAGGGGAATGTAGAATATAATTTTACCTTTGCAAAAACCATAAACAGAACAGATTTCTTTCATAAAGTACATTAAAGTAACTCAGAACAAATTCTAAAATGAAATAGAAAGGTGACGATTTGTTAGTTTACCTTCTCTATTTGTTATTTTGCAGTGCTTTCTTTCTTAGAATTGAAGCTCTGGTAGAAGAAATTAGCTATCTTTGTTCTCTCCAGGTGAGTGGGGCCGTAGAGGAAATAGATATATAATAGGTTTCCCCCAGCAAGAATGTAGGTCCTCCTAGACTCCATGGGTCTCCAGGACTCGGGGGAGCTGTGACAGTGCCAGCAAAAGGGTCTGTATGTTGAAGTCCTCAGTGGTGATGCTGTGTGGCAGGCAGGAGAAAGTGCCAGAGTCATGAAGACTTCTTCTTAGGAGAAGCGGACTTTTTCACAGAAGGCTTTGCAGTATCCATGAAGTAAGTACTGTCCTATGCTCAAAGGTTGCAGGTAAGTCAGTGTGCTAATGAGAAATTTAATATATTCTGCTTATTCTTCCTATTCTTTCCTGGTGTGTTAGGAATCCATGAAGGTGCTACTGTTTTTATTTTTTTTAAATGTTTTTTGTGATAGTCCGTGTATACTTTTAGATCTTAAGACGACGAGTACTGTAAAGTGGTTAAAATAATTTGTTGATAACAACAGTGAAGTGTTTGGAACTAGTAAATAAAATAAGTGTACTAGATTATAACTAGCATTATCATATTTGTGTATCTAATAGTTTTCAAAGCTTTTGCAGAATGTGTAGAGAAGTTGGATGGGAAACTTCTTTATTGTTCAGATTTTTTTAAAAGTTTACCAACAAAACTGTCTACCTAGTCAGGGGAATGAATAATGCCACTTCATTCTAACTCATTCTCTTCCTTCAAACATGCAGATTCAGCTAGTCAGGTGTTTAATTTATGATTCTGAAACCATACTACCAACTGTGTGTGGCTTTGAATGTTCTGTTTTTTGGGTGGCAGAAGTCCTCATGGCATTTCCTTAGCCTGTGAGTTTTAATTCCATAATATTTCTTAGTTCTTAAGACTAGGCCAGATTTCATTACATTCTCTGAAATTTAATCTTATAAAAGTTCTAGGATGATTCACGCTAGCCTTCCCTCCCCAGATCATGACTCATTTTCAAAGTTGTATTTGAAAAGCTATGTAAGTTAAGGTGAAATATTTAGAGTTTGGCACTTGGTTATTTCCCCGATTACTCACTTGGTCTCTGCCAGCAGTGAGTGTGATGACAGGGTTAGGTTTTATTTCTCAGGTGTTCGTGTTGGTGTTTCATTTTGCAGATCTAAACAAGGGGTTAGAAGGGAGTGCTGAAACAGAAGAATAAGCCCTTAAGGTTTTGGTTCCTACGAGATGGAAACCATTCAAGGACATCTGGTGCATAGAGCATTGTTAGTTTCTCAGTATTTGGCTCTTACCATTTTATCAGCGTCTTTACAAGACTAATCTTCCAGGAATATTCATTGTCTCTTTTCATCACAGAGTTCTCATTGGAAATATACAAACAAGTCATGGCACAAAAGAGAATTTTAAAGATATTAGGGATTAGAGAGTGATAAACTTGAGGTACACATCTATTTCTTGGCAGAAAGGTGTGAAGGAAAATGTGACTTCAGAGCCAATGAGAACTACTTTACAAAGTTTTGAAAGATGACTTTGAAACATTTTTTGTGTGTGTGGTTTGTTAACTCTGTTTTCCAAGACAGGGACTCTTTCCTCATGAGAGTAGCATGATTTCATGCTCTGGAGTAGGGTCATTGTGGTGAACCGTACAGCTGTAATTAGAACACACTAAATTGGCCCAAACTGTAGTTTGAGGTGTAATGCTTGACATGTTAAATACATCAGTTCTCTTTTAGGAAAAATTTCTGTAACAGTGAAATCATACTGTGTTAAGTTAAATTATGTTAGTATCTTTCTTTTAGACAGAGGAGCATGAAATGTCTGAATTCTTTTTCCCCCATTAGTCATGAAAAAGGTTTATGAACCTGTTACGAATAAAATAATTATTTAGTGTAGTGTCCACTTAATTCCCTGCATTGCCAAATATTCTTCTATGAATCTTTCCTTCATCACTCCCTTCTGACTCCCTCTTTAGATCTGCAGTTTTCAGTAGCACATCAATCATCATCTTGTATATAATTAGCACAGTGTCTTAGGTGGTGTCATCTGAATTACTCAACAGGGGGTAACGATTGGGTAATTTGAAATGTCATCATTGACCCCAGATCTTCCTTCTCTGAATGGTAATAGTAGATAATGGTTTCTAAGCCATTGCACCCTTTCAGTTTAATAGACTGTAGGGTTAAAAAAAAGAAAGAAAGAAGAGAGAGAGGGAAAGGAAGGAAGGAAAGAAAGGAAGACAGAAAGGGAAAAAGAATGAAATGGAAGAAAATAAAGGAAAGGAAGAGAAGAAAGGAAAGAGAAAGGAAAGGAAGAAAGGAAAGAAAGAAAAGAAAGGAAGAAAGGAAAGAAAGGAAAGGAAGAAAGGAAAGAAAGAAAGAAAAAAAAAGAAAAGAAAGTGTCTTCCTGGATGTTTTTAGTTTCTTTTGTTTCCTTTATTATTTAGCATGCTAACCTTTTACAGCATTTGTTTCCCTCACTTATGTTTCAAATTAGAGTCAGTTTCCTCTGGTATTTGTTGACCTCAGAACTGACTTCAGGCATTTTATTTATGAAATCTGTGCTGGAGTTAACAATGAGCTATGCTCCAGGGGAAATCGTATATTAAATCAAATATTTGAGCGCCCTGAATTCAAGAATCTATTCTTAACAGACACAAAGGTCCCTAAGATATGGCTCATAACTTTAGTGAACTTATGGATGAATTGTCAAAATAAGTATAAAGAAGCAGATTCAATAAGAAAAGCAAAACCCGTCAATTCTGTGTAAGGTTTCTCTTAAGAACCTTGGGAGGAATGTTCCAGACAGTGAGATAAGATGTCTCAAGGGATGCTGACTCTGATTCTCCTTCTTTCCTTGGGGTTGCCTTTGATTTTCTCTGCACCACCAAGTACCACCCCCACCCCCAGGGAGGCAGGTGATTAGAGGTTATGGGAGCAAACCATGGAGTCTCAGTGCTGGGTTGGGATCTTGGGCCGGTTACTTGATCTTTCTGAACCTGTGTCTTTACTTGTAAAAGGGGATGATAATACAGACGTCCCTGGAGAGTGACTGGTACCTTAATAGATGTTGAATAAATGTTAGCTCTTATTACTTTTACACTGTTTTCCCTTTAAAAGCCCAAGCGTTGGCAAAAATATCTTCTTGTTGTCATTCACTTTTGCCAATTGAAACAGACTGGCATTGTAGGAAATAAATTTTCTTGATAAAACAAATACTTATCGAATACCTACCATGTGGCAGAAACTGTCCTAGTAGGTTTAGGTATATTATTTCACCTAATTGTCATGAAAGATGTAAGGAGGTGTAGGTAGCCTTAGCTCAGTTTTATTGATAGCAAAGTAACAACCTCTTTGGACATCAGTTTCCCTAAGGTCACTCAACTAATATGAAGTTGGAGCTGGAATGCCAACTCCTGATCTTTTTGACTCCAAAAGCTCATGTTTCTTCTACAGTACCTCACAGAAACAGTTATGAAAGGACTCTCAAAAATGAGGAGTACCAAAACGTACTATCGAAAGGGGATTTTCTATTGAATATTCATAGAGTATCAAATTTTCTCAGGCTCTGATCCTAAAGAGTTTGTACAACATCACAAACAAAATGAATTTATTCAAATAATAACTGGAGATAAAATTTTGAGCAAAACAGCTTCCTACTTCTTAGCCTCCGGTTCTTCTTCAAATGGTGGCCATCAGTGACATCAAGGACCTGAGACCCATTCTAAGATTAAAAACAGTAAAATACCTAACCCAGTAAAGTCATTTGCTTATGACAAGATTTACAGTAGAAAAGTAGCTTGTGTTTTTGAGTCTTATCACTCCAGGTGTGGTCCAAGGACTAACATCAACATCACTTGGAAGTTTTCACAAATACAGAATCTCAGGTTCGACCTCAGCTCTCTTGCATCAGACTCTGCATTTTCAGTCTCCAACTGATTTGTATGCACAAGTTTCAGACTCACTGTTTTAGAAAGCAATACAAGAGAAAACTACACATCACCTGGACAATTGTACTAACTTTTAATGTTCAGAAGAGAAGAATACAAAAACATAGTTTATTTCCTGGGTGAATTTACAAACTAGTTAGCCAGCATTATAGTGTAGTAGTTGAAAGCTAGTTCATTCAGTTGAGAGCTGGGTTATTGGAGTCAGACTGCCTGGGCCACGTCCCAGCTCTCTCACTGAGTCGATGTGTGAGCTTGGGTAAGTCCGTAGCAGAGGGCTGTGATGTGTTCAGATGCCGTCCTGCATGGTCAGTGTTTAGCATAGTGCCTGCCACACAGTGAGCTGGTTATTTACTGTTAAAGAAGCCTTAGATATATGCAAGAGCTCTAGAAGTTGATTAAAGTTCAGGTGGTTGGAATATGGCATGATTTGATGAAGGAAGGCTAGTTGTACAGTGAAAATAGGGTTTTAAGGCTTGGGTTCTAGGTCTGGCTGTACCACCAACCAGCTGCTTGGCTTTGGGCAAGTTACTTAAGGCTCAGCTACCCCATCTGTAAAATGGCTTGCCTACCTGATAGAGTTTTCTGAGGGTCAGTTGAAATAATAAAAGTGCATTGTATGGGCACTTGTAAGGTAGCAAGTAAGAATTGATATTCCAAAGGCCCTTTTTGAATAGAGAGCTTGAACTAAGTTACCTGCTTAAGCTGGGTATGTCAGGGGCCAGACCCAAAGCAGTTTACTTTTATACTGCTGCAATGATAAACAAATTGGAATAAAATGGTAAGAAAGCTTAAGCGTCAAAAATAAATTGTACAACAGCTTTGTCCCATGTCCTTGGTGTTTACTGGTTCCTGACCCTCACCTGGTCATAATGCAAATTGTATACCCTGTTATTCAACCCCATTATGTACAGTTGTGTAGTAAAAACTGGCTGCAGAGGAAACACCTGTACTTCACGTAGAAAGTTGCCTTCCTCTGGAGCCAGTGCTGGCAGTACACAGGGTCAGATGCACAATCCACTGTGTATGCAGTGGCATGTCCAGTTTGGGGAGAGCATTGTCAGTGCATTATCCTTCTTTCTGCCATGATATTTTTAATTTCGTGGTGAGTTATAATATATAGATTAAGTGACATACCAGTCTGGGCAATAGCTACTGGTAAAGTGTGGAAGAAATATTTTGTTATGATGAATAGAGTAGATGTTGAAATAAGGGTTGCTTTGGAAAGTGAACTGTGAGAGTGTTAAAAAGTTGTTCACAATACAAACTGCAATAGAAATCTTATTTTAATGTAATTGATCTAGTAGTATTTGGTGGATCAAAAGTCTTACCTGAAAGGATCATAAGAATTACATGTACCTTTTATAGTAGATTTTAACTTGAAACAATAAGTACACTCTGATTCACCAAACATTTGATGTCAAGGCCTTTGCTTGGAGTGTGACCACCTGAAGAAAGGTCTTCCTTATCTCTCTTGTATAAACCATATCTACACTGTAGAGTCTATAATTGTTAGTTTCAGTTCTTAAAAATGGAGTGAGACATTAGATACCTGTGAATCAATCTGAGGGCAGAATCCATTTAAATTTTTGTCAGATCTCATCCCGCAAATCTAAGATGTCTTGAGAACATTTAATTCAGTAGCAATTTATTTGAGTAACCTATCTTTATGGAGCATTTTCAAATCATTCAAATTAATTTCCATTGAAAACCTTTGTTTTCATACTTGTATTTCTACTGTTTGTAGAAATACACGTTATAGTTTTAACAAGCACAACTGGCATAAACAGGTTGGGGAGGAAATAGAACTGATTCCTAGTATATATTAAAATGTACCTGGTAGAAGCTGATGTGTTTGGGGTATCAGGAAGTAGCCTGTGGTTCAGTGTGTCATTCAGCAGAATGCTTCACAGAAGAAATAGAGAACATGGTGGAGAGAGAGCAAATTTTTATTGTAGTATACATTTTGACCACTGGCTATAAGATGCCTGGCATGAAGTGAAGTGTTTTATTTTTTGGTTTTTGGAAGGTTTTTTTTTTTTTTTGCTTAACATTTTGTGAAGACTATTTTAAGGTCATTTGGCAAACATGTGCTGTTTCACAATATAATAGCTTCTTTTCTCATGGGGCAAGAAGCAAGAAAACATTTTTCTTTTTTCTTTGCTACTGTGAATGTCCCTTACTCCAGGCTTTGGAATTGTGTTTAATACATAAAATCTGTACTGATCCTGGACTTGAGTGGAAGAAATCTTGGCAGGTTGGTTGGGGATAGAAATGAGGTAGTCCAGTGACTTTTAAAATGCTACTGAATTGTGCATCCAGTTCTTGTTAAAACCAAAAGGACCCAATCTTAGTCCAAGCAAAACTTTACATGTTTAAATTGCTTGTGTTTTTAAATGAATGTTTTTGCTGTTTTTTCAAAAGGCATTTTGACAGAGAGCATAGTTGAAGTACACGTGAATGTTTACATAATATGCTGACTTCTCGAAAACGGAAAGAGGTTTTTTTGTTTTCTGAGAGATCCAGTTTTTTTTTTAACCTATACATTTTTAAAAAGTATTTATTTAATTTATTTATTTGGTTGCACTGGGTCTTAGTTGTGGCATGCATGTAGGATCTAGTTTCTTGACCAGGGATCAAACCCAGGCCCCCTGCGTTGGGAGTGCGGAGTCTTAACCACTGCACCACCAGGGAAGTCCTTAGTTTCACTGTTTAATGAGAAGTTTAAATTTAGTGTTTGAGATAAATTTTTTTTTTTAAGTGAGAACAATGTATATCTTTGTATACAATGTAACAATGTATATCATGTAAGTCACGCATAGTCTCACCGTTTCCCATTTCAGAAAGATTGGTACTCTTTCATTCTCTTTATAATGAAAATAGTGTGCTGTGCCTTGACAGAAAGCACAATGGAACTGGAGACAGAAGCCTAGATTTCAAGCCCTAACCTGGGTGATGTCTAGAGTGGCATCTAATCACTCTGAACCTTAGTTTCTTCATCTGTAAAATGATGCAATAAGACCTTTTTCATCCATAAAATAGGAATGACTGTACCAACTCACAGGGCTGTTGTCAGGATTAAGTGAGACTATAACATATGAAAAATGTTTAGCAGTTTGTTTGGCACAGAGTAAGTGCTTGATAAAATGGCATTTATCGTTTTAAAAATACCAAGGCGATTGCTCCAGGCTTTTACCCTTGATGCTTCTGTTATGTAGACTTAATGCCCTCTTGCTGAGTAAGAGCACTTCTGCACACATTGTTCAGGCCTGTTCCCTCCCATCTCCTGCCTTTTGCCCTCAAATAGGGTGAAATTAGCTAACGGACTAATAGCCAATTGCCTGCATCTAGGCCTGTGTTGTCTGGTGAGCTGCCAGCTAACCATTTAATGAGCTGCGAGTTTCTCTCAGCCTGTCTTACAAGCCCCCTGTGGGAACTTTCCCGGCTGAAATAAAGGAGGGCAAAGCTGAAAGGGTTGGCCAGGGCTTCCCCCTCCCTTTTCTGTCTTCTGTCCTCGGCAGGGAGTCGGTGGCTTTAGTAGCTGCACCTGCCCTGCCAGGGAAGGCTCTCCAGGTAGGCAGTGTCTCAGCATCCCCTGCCCTGCTGGTTTCCAGCACTCTTGCTGCTCCCCAGGTGGTTTTTATTTTGTTTCTGTTCTGGTTTTAGTGCGGCTAACTGTATCATGAAGAAACTGTTCCCAGGGGAGTTGTTGAGGGATGCTTTCTTATCCCTCCCAAATCCCACCCCAGCCAGCTATGTAAGAAGGAGGGAAAACGTTGTGTACAACATTTATGCCCTCGTGGAAGACTTGAGATCTTCAAGTTGGATATTGGGACAGTCACATGTAACTGCAGGCCCCGGAAAGGAATAAACTAGAGTGAAGACAGGCTAGTTCCTTGCCTGAGGCCACTTCCTTTCCTCTGCCCCTGGCATGTTTCTGCAGATAAGGACCACTGAATTAATTACTTTGGAAGTCTAGGAAAATAGCATTTTGAATGTTTTATTCCTCAACAAGCTCTAAATGGAAAATATGTCTCTAGATAAGACCTAAGAAGCTCCAGTGATGTTTTCCCCATAATTATTGATAAGATTGTTAAAAATGTGGCTCTGGTTAAAATTTTAGATAATCAAATGAGGTGCTAATGCATAATATTAATGTTGTTATTATAATACCAGCTCACTCAACTGACATATTTTAGGTCAATTTGAATCATGTACCAAATTGTTCAATGAAGTGTAAGAAAGCATTTTTAAGATATATACATAATATATAAATATTTAATGTATACATAGATTACATATATATTTATGAAACTTTTACATATATATATATATATATGTGTGTGTGTGTGTAAAAGAATAGGAGAAAAAAACCTGAGAAAACAGCCACCGTAGCAACAAGATTTGGATCCCATGAGTCTTTCAGGATCTCAGACTTTGGTAAATAACAACCGAGTGGGAAATGCATATGTAATTTGAAAGCAGTTGTGTGACATAAATGGTTTTTGGTTTTGCTTTATTTTACTCTATATGCACATCAGCGAAAGTGAAAGCCCAATAACTGGTCCAAAACAATGAGTTCCCCATATACTGCCTTCAGAGTAGCCGCACGGTGACTTAGATTTAACTTTTGAAAACAACCATAATTAATGATGAAGGTGAAACCAAAAATATGCATCATCACTGCTTAAAGATTAATTTTTTAAAAAAACCCAACTCTTTTATTTAAAAAGAAGGAAAAAGACTCCTGTCTTGCTGGTGTTTGTATACTTTAAACAGTGCTTTGAATGGAACAGTCTTACAGAGCAACTTCAAGGCCAGTATTATCATTTTGGCAGTGAGAGGAGCCCTGTAAAGCTCGGTAAATGCTTTAAGTAAGATATTAAACAACATGCTGTGAGAACAAAGGAATGACTCATTCTAACTGAGAGGATCTTCCCTCCTCTCAAAGGCTGGAATAGTTCAAAAGGGCTTTGATGAATGAGGAAGACTTCAGCTGGTGAAGGAATAAAGGAGAATTTTAGGTGGTCTGAGCAAAGGCATCAAGGTATTAAAGTCCACGAACCACTTGGCAACTGTGGAAGAGCCCAGCATCGCTGTGTGTGCTGCTTTCCTCCAGGTGGCCCCTAGCAGCTTCAGGGCTATTCTGACAGTCCAGGTTCCCCTCCATCCTTCCAGCAAGCATCTCTGAAGGAACTCTGAGACCAGAGCATAATTTCAGAATCAAACTGTAATTGGAGACTCAGTGCTCTGATTGCGCTGGCAAAGGCTGTCCTGGATTGAGTGGAGAGAGAGAGTTCCCCAAGGAAAAAGTGTGTTCTGTTATAAGCAGAGCGAGGGGATGGGTGCCGGGCAACAAAACCCAATTTGCTGCAGAAGCTCGGTTCAAAGGTCTCCTTGTCTTCAGTGTGCTCAGTCATCCACTGTTACTCTTTCTCTCCATTCACTAATGGACACTGATCAGAGTCTTTTTTTTTTTTTAATTTTTATTTATTTATTTATTTATTTATTTATTTATTTTTGGCCGTGTGTTGGGTCTTCGTTTCTGTGCGAGGGCTTTCTCTAGTTGCGGCAAGCGGGGGCCACTCTTCATCGCGATGCGCAGGCCTCTCACTATCGCGGCCTCTCTTGTTGCGGAGCACAGGCTCCAGACGCGCAGGCTCAGTAGTTGTGGCTCACGGGCCCAGTTGCTCCGCAGCATGTGGGATCTTCCCAGACCAGGGCTCGAACCCGTGTGCCCTGCACTGGCAGGCAGATTCTCAACCACTGTGCCACCAGGGAAGCCCCTGATCAGAGTCTTTTAATTACATTTTCTCCCCACTAGAGTAGAAGCTCCTTGAACTCAAGGATTCATTTATTCATTTCATAGTGTTAACACCCACTTGGTACCAAGAATCTTGCTATGTGTTAGGGATGCAAAGAGAAGCAAGTTTGGACCCTATTCTTCTCTTAGGGTACTTAACCGTGGAGGAGGGACTCAGGTCAGAAAGGCGATTTAAATACTCAGGCTTCACATCAGGACACTTCATTTCTGCAAAGAGATTTAAATTTCAGATTCAACTTAAATTTTTATGTGGAAAGATGATGTGTACTTTATTTCCTTGCTTTGACTTTTTTAGAAACAAGCTTTCATGTTATTACCAAGTGCATTGTAAACAAATAGCGGAAGCTAATCAACTGACTATGAAAGCCTCTGCTAGAGAAGGGTGCAGAAACAGAAGTGGGTGATGGGTTTTTATTTTTGATTTTTGTCTTTGTCATATTAGAAAGCTTATTTTTATAAGCAATTAAAAATATATGTGAATGCACGTTCTCATTTAAGTAACAGTAGCTCTGTTACTGAAACAAACTTGGGTCCGCTTGCCTGTGAGCAGTAAAGCCAATCAACTGACACCAGGTTGTGGTGAAGGAAAGTACAGCATTTATTGCAGGGTATCAAGCAAGGAGTCCAGAGCAGCTAGTGCTTAAAAGACCCGAACTCCCTCAAGGCTTGCAGGGAAAGGTTTTTAAAGACAGGGTGAGGGAGGGGGGTTGTGGGGTATGTGATCAGCTCGGGGACGTTCTGATTGGTTGGTGGGGAGGTAAGTGGGAGTCAGCATCCTCAGCCTTCTGGTTCCAACTGGTCTGGGGTCCATGTGCTTTTAGGCAGCACACAGTTAACTTCTCCCACCTGGTGGGAGTTTCAGTACCTGTGAAACAGCTCCAAGGACATGGCTCAGACTATTATCTACAGCCCTTGAAGAGAAACTGAAGGTCCTTTGTTTAATGGCTGAACTATAATTATTTTGTCTTGCTTGACTGTTTTCCTTTCTTTCTGCATTTTCTCACTTCTCTAATTAAATTTACTCTTTGGAACTCAAGGAAGGCCTAGGAGGCTGATGTTTTTCTACAGATAAGAGGCAGGTGGAGGACATGGGGCAGGGGGAGGGGTATCTGTTCTGGGAAGGCCCCATAAGGTCCTGCTTGGTTACATTGCATGAAAATGACTCAAGAGAAAGTTAATTCAGAAGGTTGAACCACCAGCATTGTGAATATACAGATAAGTATATGCTGCATAACTTTCCTATGGATCAAGACCTTTATTTTCCTTCTCTATACCAGCTAAAGCATATAATTCGTATCATCTGTAGGGTTAGAATGTATTTTTCAAGAGACTCAGTCTTTGTATACAGCAGAGCACTACTTTATGAGAGATAGGCAATGGCTGTTACTGACATTTGAGAAATGAATAAACTACAGCGTGTCTGAAAATACGTTGGATGGTGACCATGGTGACGTGGGCCATGGGGATGTCCCTCTGGAGGGTCAGGAATGGTGGGGGCGGGGGGGAGTAGAGAGGCTGAATGGTTACTGGTAGTAGGTACAGAGAAAGGCTTCCAGGCGTCAGGGGAAGAATCTTGAGAGATCCATGAGAGTAGGTTATGCTGGGCATTGAACATCGGTTTTTGCCCTAGGGATAATGGGAAGAGAGCAGAGTTAAGACTATGCAGATGGGTAGGTAGAGGTGCATTCAGGAAAATGGGCAGTACTGAGGGAAGGTTAGACATGGTCATTGAAGTCATGAACAAAGTCATTTGCATGGAGTATAGAACAGGAAGGAAGAAGGGGGCCTAGGACTGAGCCTTGAAGAATTCCAGCTGTAAGGGACAGAGGGAGGAGGGTAGATGGAGGAGTGGCCTGGGAGGTTGAGGACAACAGGTGAGTGTGGAGTAAAAAGCCAAGGTGTAAAAGGGTCTTTCAGGAAGGAGGTGAATGGACAGATGCCAGCAAGAGGTCTTTGTGAGGTGAGAACTGAAACCTGCCCTTTGGATCTGGCTGCGTGGAGGTTGCTGGTGATCTAGAGCCGTCTGTGAGATGCAAGGGAGAAGCCACGTTAGAGTGCCTTCAGATAGTGAGGATGTGAAGACAGTCTTCCAAGAATGTTAGCAGGGAAGGGGAGGGAAAATGGGGAAGATTAAGTGGGGCTTGTAGAGACTTTTTGTTTTTGAGGTGGGAGAGACTTGAGATTTTGCTTACTGGACTGAGTGATGGGGATGTAAAGCTACATTCCTCTGTTGAGCACCTAAT
Organism: Balaenoptera ricei; assembly: GCF_028023285.1. Classification (NCBI taxonomy): domain Eukaryota; kingdom Metazoa; phylum Chordata; class Mammalia; order Artiodactyla; family Balaenopteridae; genus Balaenoptera; species Balaenoptera ricei. Next base: position 33,535,509 of record NC_082643.1, read on the forward strand.
GTATGTCGGCACCGTGCGAATCTCTAGGAATTCTCAGACACACAAACTAAAATACTATAATGTGATATATTCCTAGGTGTTGAATGAATATTTGTTGAAAGAATAATTGAAGTGTTAGAGTGACTACTTCTGCTGAAAGAAGAAGGTTAGGAAAAACTTGATAAGACAGGTGACATAAGGAGGGGTATCTTGAATGATGAATTGGAGTTTTGAAAATAGAAAAAGGCATCCCAAGCAAAAAAAAATAGCTGAATCAGTGGCATGAAGGAGTGAAAGTTCATGGCTTACTGAAAGACTCATGACTATTGTCGTGTATGGAAACCTTAGGGAATACAATAGAAAAGAAATGGTAGCCAGATTCTGAAGGATATTGAACAAGAATTTTGCTAAGGGATTTGAATTTTGTTCTTTGAGCAGTGAGGAGTTAACAAAGCAAGCAGGAAAGAGGCCATGTATCATGCTCAGATTGTGCCCTCCAGAAGGTACCACACCAAAGGAGAAACCATTCATATCTGAAACCGAGCAGGACCCTGTGGGGCCCTCCCAGGTACAGAAGCGTTTCTGTGTCTCCTGTTTTTTCTGGTTTGTAGGCCTTCCCTGAGTTCCAAAGGTGGAGGATGGTAACTTCGGGCCGAGCACACAGTTCCTGGAACTCCACCCTGTTATCTCACCACTAACCAATCAGAAGAAAGTCATACACCCTGCAGCCCTCCCCTCCAAATTTGCCTTTAAAAACTCTTCCCTGAAAACCATCTGCGGGATTCGGGTCTTTGAGCATGAACTGCCTGTTCTCCTTGCTTGGCCCCTGCAATAAACCTTTCTCTGCTCCAAACTCTGATGTTTTAGTTTGGCCCCGCTGTGCATTGGACACGTGAACTTGGGTTCAGCAGTACACCCTAGATATGGACTAGCATGAGAGGGGCTGATGTGGAGATTCCAGGCTGCTCAGGTGAGTTCTGGGGCTGTGGAGGAGAGGCCCTCTGGCGTAAATCCCACCAGCTCACCTGTCTATGCACATGCATGATCTCCGAGTTAATTTAGTGGTGCTTCGTCTGCCTCTGAATATCCCCTAAGGTGGCTTCTCTTGCCCACCTGCCACTCTTAGGGACCTAGTACTCACCTTTCGTCAACTTGGAACCTCACAAAGTCACCTGGAAGGCGTGGGCCAGTGGAGTGAGCGCACTTCTGGCGTGTGTGCTCTGCTTGGCATTTGAGGGAGGGGGTGTTGTGGACAGGTGAGAATGTTGGGCTTCTGTATGTGCAGACAAAGCCATGACCCCGATAGCTCCCCTTAACAGGGCTTTCATGGTATGCAGTTTTAAGGGAGCAAGATTTGTCATCCCCAAATACGTCTCTTTGGCCTATTGATTGTTTTAAACTGGCTATTTTCTAAGAAATAGCAGACTTTGGAAAAACTCGGAGGACCAAGTAGGAGTTACCCTTTTAAAGAAACATTTGCATTTGTAAGAGAAATCTCCATTTGTAAGGGTGTCTCCCTCACTTCAGTGTACCAGGAAGAGGAGGATGACCAAATCTCAAGAAACTCCTATAAGCAGAGAAGGTGATGACTTAAATCTGCATACCAGATTTGTTTACTGGTGCTTTCCCTGGTAACCTTCCGTAACTGACTCTGCCCATCCTCAACATCCTCTTTTTGTCTTTAGCTGAGGATGGTATTTAAGGTGAAGGCTTCAGCCATTTTGGTGAGTTGCTCAGTTTTTCTGGGTCCCTCCCATATATACAAATGTTATTAAACATTTGTTTGATTTTCTCCTCTTCATCTGTCTCATGTCAGTTTAATTCTTATACTAGCCCAAAGAACCTAGAAGGGTAAAGGAAAAAGTTTTTCCTCTCTGACACTTTAGTATACTAACTTGAAATATTTATTGAAGAAAGGGAACCTTTTTATCATTTGCACACAGGTAAATTGAGTAATGACAGTGAAAGTGGTATAATTAGGAAGGTGTTTTAGAAGGATAATCTTGGAGGCAAAAAGAAATTTGGATTAAATAGGGATTGGGACATAAGGAAGGGAGGTGGCTAAGAGATAGGGACATCTTCCTTTGTTTCCTCACTAGAAAGCTCAGGAATCCCTGGGTATGGGACTTAAGAAAAGAGAGACGCATGTAAAATCCACAGTGGTCCAGCATATAAAAGATTTCCTTTTTCTTGTTTGCAGACCCTCCCTGATGACTTTCATTGTAGGGGAAGGGGTGCTTTAAGAGTAGTATTTTTTTCCCTGATAATCATATGTTTGTTGTTTTGCAGCTTTTGAGATTTTATTTACATTCAGTATTCTAGCACCTTGTTGATGTGGAAGTCCTGAGGATGACTGAACTTTATCCAGGTATCTTAGGATTCTTGAGGACCCTGGGCACTTAAAAACCCAAACCTCAAGGAGGTTAAATAGCTTACTCCTGCTTCTACAGGGGTATTGTTAAGGTTGAGGAAATGGCAGTATTAAAGAGCTAATGGACCAGTTTTGTTTCACAGTGGATTGGGATAGAGCCAAGACTGGTGTTCCTTAGTGTGTTCAAAGACTCCAAAGTTAGACAAGGCGCTGATTAGGCAGACTGTCCCATCCAACCAGAAAGTTTGCTCCCCCTGGACTCTGTTCTGAGAGTAGGAAACGGAAGGGAAACTTTTGTGTTATTTGGTTATAGGTAGGAGGAAACCTATAAATCCTCTACTGCAGGCTCTTTGTTTTATTGGTGAGATAATTAAGCTCCAGAGAGGCTGTGACTTGACTGAAATAACAGAGCTATTTGGTGGCAAGACTCCTGACTCCAAATCCATTGTTTTTTCAATCATACCCACTCCTTTAAGTTTAAAAAACAAACATACAAAAACTCACTGAGCTAGTTAAAACCATTTGCATTAAAAGGAAATGAGAAAAAAAGAGGGAAGCAATATTTAGGTAAAACATCTGATTGCTCTGTAGGAACTTTAAATTATATAGATTGTGAACAGGGGCTGTAAAAATCAGTCACTGAGAATGTAGAGAACTTAGTTTAAGAGCAGTTGGGGAAGCTTTCCTTTTGTGATGTAAATCAGTATAGAATTGCGTAGGTGTAGGCTATCTTTTAACTCATATGGGTCTTGTAAAACAGTAATAAATGTGCTTTCTATTTTCAGTTTCAGCTAACCTCTATAAATTAGAAAAATTAATGGATACTGGTGAATCTGAAGCCTAGAGAGCCACTTGATAGGTCTTCCCTCAAGAAATAGATATCAGTCTGTTTGTGTGTTCACAGGGTAATATATCTAGGATGTGCATTACAAAGAAACAAAATACAAATTTTTCAGTTCCCAATGGTCTAAGATCTTTTCCACTTCTTTAGATTATATCAGATAATTTATAAGATGTGGAACTGATAAAAGACAGCGTAACGCCCCATAATTCAGTACAGTAACTCACTAAAGATCTCTGGAATCAGTTTGGTTTTCTAATATATTAACAGTTTGTGAGGAAAGGAAGGAATCCAGATCACATCCATTTAAAAGGACGCACAGATGCACCTGGAATCCACAGAGAGGGGCTGCCATTTGTAAGTATTTTATTCCATTGGCAAATTACAAAGTGCCGGGAAAATGGGAGATGAGTGATCACAATTTGTGAAATTGTTATTTTAGGGCTGAATTGTCCAGGGGACTTAAATGAAAAAGAAAATAATAAGATATTATGTCTGCTTCCTTACCACTGTAGTGGGGTAATCCCTCAAGTTTTGAGTCCTGTGTATTATAGGGGCTGATGGTTGGTGATTCTTCCCAGGCAGAGCCGTAAACATTTTTCCTACTGTGACTTCCTTCATGTCACCACCTTCTGTTTATGGATTTTGATATATTTTTAATACATTAAAAGTAGAATTATTAGGAACAGAGGAGCAAATCTAGACTCCGCATTTTTTTTAAGAGAGGGTTTTAGGGCTAACCTGAATCTATTAAATAGTATTATCCTCCATATACATTTGTATGGCCTTCCTCATAAAATCTCAGATCCGTATTATGAAAGATCAGAATGTTATTTTCAGTTAACATGATAAATATTTAGATATTTTAAGGTATTTTAGTGAATATAATTTCAAATCAAATGTACAGATAATTTTAATAATGTTTTCTGAGCTTTTTTCCCCCTGAGGTTGTTATTTCACAGGCTTTCCTTGCTTGATTCCTACTGGAAGTAGTTGCAATGTAGAAGGCAATAACTCAGACTCAGGTTTGGAAAAATCTTTTCAGTCCTTTATTCTGTCTCCTGGTCCCATCATTCAGCTTAATGTTTATTATGACCACAGAATTGTCTAGTGGGTAGTGGTACTGAGAATGAACTATGGCGTGACACATCTTCCTTTCTTCCAAAATTGGTAAAATAACCATTTTTTAATCATTCTGCAGGACAGTCACCTCATCAGATCGAGGTGATGAAACTAGCCATTTAAATCATTATTCATTCCCTCTTTTATTCAACAACAGATAGATCATATACTAGTTCAGAGCCCAGGGTCCTAGGCCACCTCCTACCCCCTTGTCCATAACTTAATCTCTGAGCCCCTTTCCTTACCTATACAGTGAGGATATGGTGCCCACCTTGCAAGGTGGTTGTGAGGATTAAATAAGAGAACATTCAGGAAGTGTTCTCTCTGGCTTCAGTACATAATAAGAGTTCAGTAAATGTTAGTTATTATTGAGTACTTACTGTGTGGAAAAAAAATGGTGTAGGCAAGCTCAAGAAGATTATATGTGTGAGGCACACACTTAAATAACTTATTTAATTTGTATGAGATTTTTCCATTTCTAAAATACCCTGGCTTGCATTCCCATTCAAACCTCATAATAATAAAGAAAATGCCCATGATTAAGATGAATGCCCATAATTAAGTGCTCATCAATCTTAGGAAGTTGGTTATTTTATTTTTAATTTTTTTCAACTTTCCATGGTTAAGGACAGTACCACACCATTAAGCCACTTTTCCAACCCTTTGTCGTACAAGTTTTATTCCTGATATTACTGTACGGTTTTTATGCCAGCAATGGAAAGGTAAACCTCAGTTTTGCTTTGGAAATTAAGGTATAATGTCTATCCTCTAAGATAATAGATCTTAACCCTGGATGTATATTAGGATCACCTGGTGGAGATTTTGAATTCTACTGATGAAATGCTGACCCCTTGCCCTAGAGAGTCTGATTAAATGGTCCAGAGCTGGAGCCCGGGACATCAACATTTAAAAAATATGCAGCTCCAGTGGAAACCACTGCTCTAAGGAATATGTTCTCTCTTTAGTGCACATACCTTCCCCACCTCCTACTCCTCCCCTAAATTTAAAGGCTATGATTCGTCAGCAAATTGCAGTAATTCTAGATACTCTGTAGATTTACAGCTATTAAAGACACATTAATAAGTGTGTATACTATTTTAAAGTATTTGAAATCTGATTGTATCAAGTGTAGATTAATCATATGTGTCTCTCTGGGTAATTTTGAGTTGTAATAACATTATACAGAGGAGACAATCCCCTTGGTTCTTGTCACTCTTTAAGACCCTCCTGTTCTTTTGATCACACTGATTTATGAAAACACTTGTTCTGGTTTACAGGAGTAATTTCTGATTTTGTAGACATGAAATGTGTTCAGTCATCCGAGACAAGTTTATTCATAACCTTTAGGGAAGGTTCCTTGAGGGCATGAATATTCCTTCTGTCTTTAATGGTGGAACATACCTTTAGGGAAGGAACTTCCTTGTTTAAAGACCCTTAACAACTGTGGACTATTAGGGTTTTGTAGTTAAATGACAGTGGTCATCAAACTGGGAGCGTTTAATTCTGTGGTTTCTTCTGATCTTTGTCTACCTTTGGGTGCATTAGCACTATTTCTATTCTGTAGGTCTAGCAGCTGTTAGAAATACCACGGATGTTTGCTGAAATTAGGTGGTAATTTTATATACAGTGCCGCTGATTAGATTGCTCAGGGTTGAGGTTTGTTTTTGTTTTTTTTAATTTGTCTTCCCACATAAAGTTGGTTAGGTTGGGGAATTTGCTCCAATTGCTAACAATTGCTTTTTAAATGTGGAGCATGTTACCACAGTTGTTGCCATAAGCAGCTGCACGCAGTGTATTAGCTTGAACACATGGTAAACATTTTATGGTTGGAATAGTGAGTGTTGCTTGGAGGAGAGAATTTATTTCAGAGAGAACATAAATTGACCTGGAAAAAAACGAGTGGAAACCTTGAACCTTGACATGCTATATTCCTGTTTAGAATCAACAGAGGGCTACCCTGAATCCTTCAGTTATATTTACAGTGTTATCTACATTCATTTTAATTGAGCCACTCAGTGTCTGGGTCTGGATTCTAATCATTGCAGAGAGTTTAGGTGCTAATGCCAACACAGTATTTGTATAAAAATCTCACCAAAGTTCCACTTGTTCCTAGTGTTGACTGTTGATGAAAAATGAATCAGGGCTTCCCTGGTGGCGCAGTGGTTGAGAATCTGCCTGCCAATGCAGGGGACACGGGTTCAAGCCCTGGTCTGGGAAGATCCCACATGCCGTGGAGCAACTGGGCCCATGAGCCACAACTGCTGAGCCTGCGCGTCTGGAGCCTGTGCTCTGCAACAAGAGAGGCCGCGATAGTGAGAGGCCCGCGCACCGCAATGAGGAGTGGCTCCCACTTGCCGCAACTGGAGAAAGCCCTCGCACAGAAACGAAGACCCAACACAGCCATAAATTAAAAAAAAAAAAAAAAAAAGAATCAGTCCATCTAGGAAAGAAATGGAAAAATTTTATTCGAGCCAAATTTTGAGGATTATAATCCAGGAAGAGCATCTCAGAAAGCTCTGAGAACTGTTCTGCCTATTAGAGGTCAAGGCACAGTTATGTAAGGTTTTTGAGACAGAGGGCTGTACATTAAATGACGTATTATTATCGACAGTTTACATAATCCAGAGCTAAGCATCATCGTGGTGGGTCATGTGACCCTTACAAGATCAAGATGGAGTGTTATCTTTTAAGGAGTCCTCTTGTCGATGGGCGTCCTCTTGTTGCTCTTTATAGTTGAGCAGGTATTTCCACTGATGAGGCAAGTTTGGTCGATGCATAATGCAGATATCCAATCCACAGTGGGGGGAGAGGGGACGCCAAAGGGCAGAAAAGAATTTTTTACATTTAAATTTTTCTTGTCTTACCATGAAGTACGAATTGTATTTCACACGACTGAAAGAAAAACGCACGTTGTAAGAGCTGTGCATTTCGGTTTTATCTGAGGACCTTCTGGAGTACTACAGCCCAGGAAACAATCTCTCAGTAGCTCTGAGAGGCCTACTCCAAAGAGGTAGAGGGAGAACCCAGTATATGCATGATTTTGGCTAAGGAATATGTGTAGTCAGGTATATATATCGGGAAAACGTTACTGCTATTCACAAGGATCAGATATCTCAGTTAATGATATTATGCTTTTCTATGTATGGGAAGATGCAAGAATCTGGGTTCACTAAATTTTTGTTTTCCTGAGATATCTCTATCTAAGAGGGCTGTTTTTCCAAAGCACAGAGTGCCTTATCTCGTTTTTCATCCTCAGTTCCTTACATGGTGTACTGTCAGTCAGCGACTGCAGTGGCTAATAGCTTGATCCTTGTAGAACTGGATGGTGGGCAACATTCTTTGTTTTACACGAGCATTTTCGGTTGCTTGTGAAATGGAGGAGGGTATTCCCCTGTGTTTTATCTCTGAAGGGGTGAAGTTCTGGGCGCTGACTTCTGTGAAGAGTAAACATTTCCCTGTTTTCTTTGTGTGACAAATGACTACCTAAAATGCAAATATTAATGCATATTTTATCTGAGTTTGTAATTAGAGCATAGCTCCAAGCAGTGATTAAAAGTCCTCTCTGCTCATGCAATCTTTGTGCACCGTTAGGAAGAGGTGGGCTCTCGCCGGGCTGATCGCTGGTCCTTTTCTGGTTAGGAGACAACCCTTAAAAAGCAGCGCTTTTGGCTTTTTTCAGATCCCTCTGAATGGCAGGGAGCCTTGCCTCCTTTTCAGAGTTCTTCCTCGCCACAGGGATAAATGGTGGGCGTAACACTGCCTAATGATGACTGTGATCATGTAAAATAGCCTCTGATTAAAGCCTCTCATCGGGCCTGCCTGGGTGCATTATTCTCTTGGGAGACACAGAACTAGGGTGGGGTTGAGGGAATTCTCTTTCATATTCAGGAGATAAATTGCTCTCATCAGAGGACCATCAGTTAGTTAAAGACAATTTAAAATGCGCTTTTCTCATTTCAGGGAAAAATGCCCCCCAAAATTACCTATTTCAACTGGAAGGGGGGAAGGGAAAGGAACATCTCAGGAGCCTGGCCTCAGGCCTGCAGACGGCAGCTCTTTGGGCCTTTGCAGTAGTTACATCCTTGGCTTAGGAAGGGCAGACTCTCTTTGTGGCTACACAAGTGACGCTGAAAGAGACTCTTTTCATGTATTGAATATTCATGGACAGTTTCCCATAAAGTTACAGAAGAAAATAGTTTGTATCTGCCTTCTGACCTTGCACCAATCTGCTAGTTACCTGTCAGCCAAATGATACTACAGACCTCAGTTAAGACCCAACAGAATTTAACTTTTGAGACCTAAATCTAATAATTGTGTGGAAAAGCTAGAAAGACATTGCATCTTGTGGTTTTCCCATCCCCTCCCCTAAAATGGAGGGGACTGTACTTCTGTGTAGAGCTACCATTAGATTATTAGTCGACCAGGACAGGAACCAAGATCTCTACTTCTGTGTGTGTGGCAGCTATTGCAGTCCTAACACTGTAACAGCCTTCCATTAATGCTCATAGGTGAATAACTTTGCAATGGGTTGGCAGTGAAACTTAGCATAGTATATGCCTTTCACGTAATCAGTCAATGCTCTTGAAATGGCTAATCCACATTTCTCACTGATCAACTCTAGATTTTAGCTTGAGCTGACTATTGAGCTGCTTACCAAGCTGAGCTATCTCCGTTTCCTCAAGGTGATGTTGCTTTGGAAGGTCAAAGATAGATGATCTGGTGTGAATTGGAGATGTGTTGTTTAATAGATGTTGTGAGAAGGAAGGTCCCATGAGCATTCCAGGGCTCCGTAAGAGCCTGTTCTGCCATCACTCCACATAGGAAGCAAGAGGGTCCACCTCAGAGAGTCACTGTGTTTGTGCTTGTCAGATTTCATACATGATCTTTGCTCTTCTTGGCTTAGGCAGGCAAAGACTCCTGGCCCCTCCCAGGCTGCCCTCTTACCCAGGCCCCTCCCCCAGCTGTTCTAAGTGAAGAGAGTGTCATTCACATCCAGGAGTGCTATCTGATTAGAGAAACTTCTCATCTGACACAAGTAGGACCTTTCCTCTGGAAAATTATTAGAATATTTCCAACGTAAAAATTAATTTCTAACAATCCTTACACAGGACTGTACTGGTAGAGTTGTCAGATTCAGAAAGAGAAAAATGTATGGGATGTACTTATACTAAAAAATGATTCGTTGCTTATCTGAAATTTAAATTTAACTAGGTGTCCTGAATTTTATCAGGCAATCATAGATGCAGGTAATGTTAAAAGAAAGAGAAAAAGAAGATTAAAGGAAAAGGAATATCCCTGCTGATATTTGGAGTGGGGAAGGGGAGAAATCAGTAAAAGTGTTTCCTCACTACTGCGACTGTGAGAAACGTCGACCTCAGTCCAGCTTACAAGAAACTAGAATTTTTCAAAATTAGGCTAGAAACAATGAGAAGAGGGAAGTGGATGCAAAATACATAGACAGTAGGAGTAGCATGGATCATAGAAGATGGAGGTGTCCCCTGTAATATGGGAAATGAACCATAGTATATTATAGTGGAAAGGTTCTTTATAGATTACTTGGTCTGATTTCTTCATTTCCCCTAGAAGGAAATTGGAAGTGAAATATTTAGAGGCTAAGTTACCTGACCACATTTTCATCGTCATTTAGAGGCAGAACCAAGAACAGAACCTAGGTCTCTGAACCTTCCTTTCTGAAAACCTGTACCTGAAGACTTTGACATACCATTAAGTTTAGTCAATCCACATAAAATCAAGTACTTTTGATGGTGGAGACCTCTGAAGAGAGCTTTCTTGTGTAAAAGTGATTAGTACAGAAATTGAAGCAGCAATTACCAAAAAAACCTTCTCAGTTTCAGTAACTGCACTCTCTCCTACAGTGGTCAGATTCACAATGTCCTCAGCATATACTCCTGACTTATTTGGACTCCTGAAGGGAGTATCCCAGTTTACTGACCTATAAAAACTAAGGGAGTTTGGGTTAAATGATCTCATTGGTAACTTCTAACTCTGTGACTCAAAAATCTGTATTATCTGAATCTCTCTTAAGGAATTTACAGTCTTGTTGATAGAAGACATACCCTTATAAAAGAGGTCATTATAAAATTGGTCAAAAATTCATTTTAGTTAATTAAATTAACTAAAATTCAGTATGTTTGATGTAGAAAGTAAATGTTGCTAGGCATAAGGAAAGAGATAGCAGTATGAACTGGAGTGAATCTTCCAGAAGAATAGGAGTTGAACTTAACCTTGAAAGGGCAGAAGAGCTTGCAGACTAGGGTTGGGAGCGGGGCACAGAGGTAGGAAAAGCATGAACAAGATACAGAAATAAAAATGATCATGGAATGTTCTAGAAATTCAAACGTTGGCTATAGCCTAAAATGTGTGCTTGGAAATCATGTCAGATAGTACTGCCACAACCTCCACTGTCCTGTACCTTCTCTCTCTCCTAGTTCTTTACAATCATAACTGAGCCACTCTGGCCAGTCTGGCCTATTCATTCCACCTCCTCTCTAAGGAGGCTTTTCCAGAGTCCTTCAGGCCACTCCCTCATTTGACTGGATAGAAGATAAATCAGCACATGAGTCCCTCTTGTGACATGTCCAGAATGTGGCTCAGTAATGTTGTTAAATTATTTTGCTTCTCACATGCACGTATCTTATCTCCTGCTTATGGAGATTGTCATTCATTTCTTGCTCTTAGTTGCTGCTCCTCCAACACCAGGCATTGTGCCTTGTATGCAGTAAGCATTCAGTAACGTAATTTGTTCCGAGTTGTTTGTTGTTCTGCATGTTTGACTTAACAGGTAATAGGAAAGAAGTGTAAATGCTCTTTGATGAAAGGGACCTTCCTTCCCTTTGTGCCTAATGCAGTGCCAGGACCACATAGCTAATCTCAGTGGAAGGAATGTGTGGAAATATGCATGTGTGTGACAGGAAGGAATCTACAGATCATATACCCCAAACCCCTAGCTTTATGGATGAGAGAACAGAGAGCTGGAACAGTTAGTAACTTTCTCAAGGTTACCAAACAAATTTTGGGCGTTAGAATCCAGGTCTCCTCACTCTAGCGAGTGCTTTTTAAAAAAATTTTTTTATTTAAGGTATGCCTTGCTTTTCTTATCTTTGCCTGGCAGTACAAGAACAATTAGCTGGATTCAAAGTATTCAATTGTCCGTCTCTCTGTGGCATGCCTCTCTCCTTTTCCTGTATTAGGAGTAAAGTAGAAAGAGCCCCTAGGAGTTAGGGGACCTGACTTCTTTCTAACCCCGCCACTGCACTTGTGCCTTTGGGGATTCACTTATCTTCTCTAAGCTTCCGTTTCCACATCTGTAAAATGGGGTGGGCGTGGATTTGGCATCACATACACGCTCGGTCCCTTCCAGTTACATTCAATAATTCAGCAGTAGTTCTGAATTTTATTCTTTTGGGGGGTTCAAGAATGTTCCGTTCACTCCAATAAAGATGTTAAAAAAAAAAAAAGAATGTTCCATTCTTCTTGGACTTCCCTGGTGGTGCAGTGGTTAAGAATCCGATTGGCAGGGGACACGGGTTCAAGCCCTGGTCCGGGAAGATCCCACATGCCGCGGAGCAACTAAGCCCATACACCACAACTACTGAGCCTGCGCTCTAGAGCCCGTGAGCCACAACTACTGAAGCCCGCATGCTGCAACTACTGAAGCCCACATACTCTAGGGCCTGCGCACTGCCACTACTGAACCCGTGCGCCACAACTACTGAAGCCCGCATACCACAACTACTGAAGCCCGCGCACCTAGAGGCCAAACTCCGCAACGAGAGAAACCATGAGAAGCCCGTGCACCGCAACGAAGAGTAGCCCCCGCTCTCCGCAACTAGAGAAAGCCCACGCACAGCAACGAAGACCCAACACAGCCAAAAATAAATAAATTAATTTAAAAAAAAAAGAATGTTCCGTTCTTCTCTTCCTTCCCTCTTATAAAGTGTTTCCACAGCATTTGCCAAAAGCTGAAAAGTGTAAGCATGTGCGGGGTGAGAGGGCAGGGAAAGGTGGGTCAGGGAGACGCATCTGAGCTTCAGTGTGAGACAGGCCTGGTGGTTCCCGCTCTTCTGCCCTTCATTCTCCAGGTGGCTCAGGATGAAAAAACCAACTCAGCAGAATGACTGTGGAGTTCAGGACGTGACGAATCTTTTCAGTGTGGGATTCCCTATCTTTAGTTCTCATGTGGTCAGTTTGTTTGGTATCTATGTCTGTGAAACAGAACAACACAGAGAGCAAAAAGACAGGCTCTTCCAGGGTGTCACCAGTGATGGAACAAAGGTTCCTGAGGCATTGTGTGAGGAAACCACGGCAGGGCCCCTTGCGGAGGGAAAGAAGCATGCCCCCTTCACCTCTTTTTAAGTGCTGAGCCTACCCAGACGGATGTGTGTTTTCTAGAAGGAAAAACCTGCCCTTTTGGCAGCAGAACTAAAACAGAGAAATTGAGCTTGACCTATTTCCTTAGCAGTGCAAGCCTCGCATTGTCCTCTCAGGCGGTAAGAAAATCCTTGAACTGGGAAACTGACAGCTGCAATCAGACCCTTGCATTGAGGGAAACATCATGCATTTTAATAGGAGTGCTGCTGCTGGATGAGGTTGGGAGAGGAGAGAGAGCCAAGCCAATTCAAACAAAGGGAGCAGAAGGGGGTTTATTACACCTGCAGCTCATGGCAGTGATGAGAGTAAAATTCAAATGATTTATCCCACAGCGGATGTTGATTTAAGAGGGGAGGATTGCAGAACTCTTGTCAAGTGGAAAGGGTTATGAATCTCCCATGATTATGAACCCCACAGTACTGAAGACAAAGAAGGCGGGGACAACAAAACGTGACTTGTTTAGCAGGAGTGGTCCTTCAACACCGCGCATCAGCAGTGCCCAGGAAATGAGCCTGGGAATCCCATCACCACCCCGCAGATGAGAGAGCTTCCTGTTCGGATATACCACGGGCGGGCACAGGCACATGCGCACGTCCACCGAGTGGGTTTCAGGACGTCCTTCCGGCAGCCCTCTTTGCTGAGCATAGCACTTCCCCTCCTGAGTCGCCACCAGCATCCTGTTTGTCCTGGGGTGGAAGTGTTGGAATCTGTTCCCATCGTCAGGTCGCTTCACGATGTGGTTGCTTCTTGCTGTTCATATTCCCAAGGTGGTCTCCTAAGGCGTGTCCACTGCAGAGAATATGTAAAAAGAATGCTTCTCTTTTTAGAACATGGTCCTGTCCACCTCTTTACCACTGCGCCTGCCGAGCCACACCCAGACCAGTTGGCGTTTGTCAGAAGCTCGGACTGCTTCTGGGAGTGAATGCATCCGTGAGCCACTTTATTCTTATTTGTTACATGGTTGTGCTTCATTTTAGAAGGAGGACCTGAGTCTTTATCAAAATAGGAACGTGATCATTTCAGAACCCCATTTTTCTGAGTAGATCTTGAAATAGTTTTTTAAAATGAAGATAGCACTTAAAAAAAATACAATACAAGCTTTGTTCATCAGGTTCCTCTGTTGGTGAGATTATTTAACCTGGGAATATTTCAGCCAAAGACGGTTCCCTGAGAGAGTGCTGGCTGCCATTCTGAGTACTGTTTATTCAGGAAAGAATGAAGAAAACCACCACATACTGTGCAGAAGCAGCAACTGCTATTTCAAAATGGGATATTAAAGATGGAACTAATGTCTTGGTCTGTGAGCAGGTTCTTCTCCTGTAGTAGGAGGGGAATGAGAAGAGTAAGGTCATCCCTCAGTACCCGAGGGGAGACTGGCTCCAGGACCCGCTGTGGATATCAAAGTCCACCGATGCTCAAGTCCCACAGTCAGCCCTGCGCATCCACAGCTCCACATCCGAGGTTCAACCAACCACGAATCATGTAGTAGTTCTGTATTATTTATTGAAAAAAAATCCGTGTATAAGTGGACCTGCGCCATTCATGCCCCTGTTCTTCAGACGTCAACTGTATCACTATGATGAGGAATTGGAACTCAAGCTAGACCAAGGCAGAACACATGAGAAATGGAGATGAGGAACAGGGCTGCCCTTTACCAACCAGACTGTGAAGAAGGAATCGTCTTCGGTCCCCTGCCAGGACTTGTCACCAGCCAGTAGAGGTGCTGGTGCAGACTCTGTGGGCTATTTGGCCCAGACCTCACATTTGTGAAGGTTTCATATTTAGTCTTTAAAAATATCACCGAATGAATTTAATATATAGTTTGTCTATATTTAAATCATTTGCTGCCCTACGTGTAGAATGATTACCTTAACCCGTTCTCACATTTCTTCGTGTTTTAGTAAGTGGAAGTATTCCTGCCTCTTCCCTCCTCACCTCCTTCCCTGTTCTCTGAGCATACGCTTCTTGTCTGCAGGGCTCCTGATACTGGCGTCTCCACGGGGTCCCAGTTATCTTTGTCCTGACTGTAAGCTGGGAATGTTCCATTCAAGTCTTCTACGTTGCTAGAGCCAAACAGCTATGGAGGTAGGGGATAGGTGGGTGGGGTTTATTGTGGTGATAACATTTACTTACATTTGGGATCCTGCGGGTGTTCAAATCATTACGACTGTGCAGTCATGCCACCCTGTCGCCTTCTGGTCATGTCTGTTTTCTAAGCCCCCTGGTGGTCCATGGCCATCACCATGATGTAGTAGTAAAAGCTGCCCCCCGTGAGTCTAATGCTATGAGCTGCTGAACCTGGAGCCCCTGCCTCTGTGCTGCTCATCCTCTCATTCACTGGATAAATATTCCCTGTGTGTCTACACTCAGGCATGGCGCTGGTGCTCTGGCTATACGATATGGAGAAAGATAGACACAGTCTCCAGGTGCCAGATGTTTTCCCCTTCCTCCTCGCTGCTCCAAGCTCATGCCGACCTACTGAAGCCCCCATCTTGATATTCCATCTGGCCTCAGCCACCTGCTTAGGTTTCCAAGGTACCTTGCCACACCACAAGAATTTAAGGGTAACTTCTGTTGATACTGATGGAGAAATAACGTACCAAAACGTCTTCCTGGAGAGAGGCTGAACGGCCTTAAAGCCGTGGTGAGGCAGGGTATTCTTTAAGTCATTCAGGTGCCACGATGGATTGGAAAATGGCCCAGAAGGAAGGAGGCTCTTCTTTTCAGGCTAAAGAACAGCCTCCTTGTTGGGAAGGGAATAATCAATCCCAGATGGAGAAAAGAGACCACGTTCCCTTTGCTTTTCCATTCAAATCTAATCTCATGACATGAGTTTCTGACATGAGTAGCATTCTTGCCCAGACTTGTGGCCCCAGGGAGGGGATGGTTATTTAAGACAGCTGGCTCCCCATGCAAGCCATATAATTTGATGATAAATGCTTACAGACAACTTCCCTTACTCGCTGGTCCCGGTCCCAGTTTAATTGACACCCCCGGAGATTTGCAAAAAAATACAAAGATGTTTCTTTGAAAGAGTATCATCTCTCTGGATGCAAGAAAAAGATAAGAAATTCTACATGCATACAGTTCATCAGTATTTCCCAGCTTATGGAACTCTTCAGGGAGGGATTCCTTTTATGCATTCCCTGTGAAACAGAAGTTTCCTGTGCCTTTAAAACCTGTCTTGTGTTATAGTGTACAATAAATCTGACATATGATTTTGTTTTTTTCTTCCTTTGCTTTGTCTTTTGGAAGGATCTATTCCTATGAATTAGTAGTTTTAAGTCATCTTGCAGACTTTTCTTTTCTGAAAGCTTAGATATAGCCCTGTCATGAATAATTTTAAGTTTTAGTAATTTAAAAATTCTTTTTTCCAGAGTTTATACTCCTTTGGTGTCAAGAAACCCTGTTCTTGGAATAACAGTTACGCCTAAGTCTCTAGACCTAAATGTCAAGCATTTGCTGCACATTCCTTTCTCATAGTTGGAGATGAAGTCTGTGGGCAAAGAAGGAATTGACTCACACATCTGTTATTCTATCTGGGAACTTACTTGGTCACCCTAATGGTTATAATATATAAACTGAAATGAATAGTCTGAGAAAATAGGCATTTATCTGAAAGATTCTGAAAGTTTTGAGGGTATGTACAATTTATCTTTGCAATCAAAAATAGTAATGTTAAATGGTACAATGATAATCTTTTAAAAACAAAAACTTTAGGAAAGGATTAATGAGCTAAAAAAAAAAAAAAAAAAGAGTAAGAAAAACTAAGGCCTGGCTAGATTTTAAAATCAATACCGAGTGAAAAAAGCAAATTGCAGGGTGATGTATTTAGTATGCTATAACTTATATAAGGTTTTTACAGCATACTGAACAATATTGCTGGTTGTCTCTAACACAAAGTCTAAAAACATGGCTTGGAAGGACCCAGGCTAAATACGTCATAATATTTTCCTGGAGTGGTGGAGAAGAAAGGCAGGCAAGAGGGAGGGGGATGGGGCTTGGGACCAGGAACAAAAGAGATTTTAACTTATTGTTTATTTCTGTATATTAAAGGGATCTGAGGCCAACATGACCAAATAACATTTGTTAACTCTAGGGGCTGGACATTACTCTTTGGTCCTAAATATATTCAATTACCTTAAAATGAAAAAGCAACAAAAAGATTTTTCTACCTTCATTCTAAAGTTTCACACAAATGGGAGTAGTGGTGCACAGTCAATGGATACAACTCTTCTGTGTGTGTTTGTATCTTTGATAAACTGATGACTCTGACTGCTGCGTATCTTGCCGTAAGTCCTCCTAAACTAAGGACTTGTTCTAACAACTTGCAAATCAGTTATGTATACGTTAGTGTAACAAGTCTTGGCTGTGTTTCAGGAACAGGTGCCTTTTAAACAGGAAAATCTAATTGTGGTATTTGCCTCTGCCAATAGCGCTTTTCATTTTAAAAGTGTTGCCCTAAATGATTCAAACGGATGGCATGCTTTCCATTTCTAAATAGCCCCAGGCATATAACTTACTCAGAGGATTTCTCGGCTGTAAAAGTGAGACTTCCCCCTGCTAAGAAGACTGTGTTGGAAAAAATTTTCTCATTGCTTTTCATGTAGGATTGATGTTGGTTCGAAAATGAAAATTTTGATTCCTTGTCATGGTGAAAATAGACGTAGCTATAGAAAGCAACATCTTAAGGTTTCTGCAGCACAGAACTGCCCACTTACTTTGGACTCAAATCTAGCCTACTCACCAGGCTGGACCATAGCTTAAAACTAGGAAATATACAAAGGGAACTTTGTCATTAGATGGTGTAAAATTTGGGCACTAAAGTTTCTTTCCTTCCAATCAAAGCCTCTAATTCTCGCCCAGTTTACTCTTCCTTTACACTGGTTCACAAAACCTAAGATAGCTCTCCCGAACGTTAAATACAGCGAATTAGAAGTGGGCAGAGGGGCTGCTAAAAGAGTAGTTGGGGTGGTCCTTTTGATACAAGAAGTGAAGGTTCAGAGCATGATGGCAAGGGAGGAGGAAAATAACTTTATTAAGATGAAAGAAACAGGACTTCCCTGGTGGCGCAGTGGTTAAGAATCCACCTGCCAATGCAGGGGACACAGGTTCGAGCCCTGGTCCTGGAAGATCCCACATGCCGCGGAGCAATTAAGCCCGTGCGCCACAACTATTGAGCCTGCGCTCTAGAGCCCACGAACCACAACTACTGAGCCAGCGCTCTAGAGCCCGTGCTCTGCAACAAGAGAAGCCACCGCAATGAGAAGCTCGCGCTCGGCAATGAAAAGTAGCCCCCACTTGCCTCAACTAGAGGAAGCCCATGCGCAGCAACAAAGACCCAACACAGCCAAAACTAAAAACAAATAAATTAATTTTTAAAAAAAGATGAAAGAAACATAAAAAACAGATATGATTCTTTTTTTAAAGATAAGGGGAATTCCTTGGCAGTCCAGTGATTAGGACTCTGTGCTTTCACTGCCGAGGGTCTGGAGTCTATCCCTTGCTGGGGAACTAAGATCCCACAAGCCGCAGGGCACAGCCAAAAAGGAAAAAAAAAAAAAAAAAAAAAACTACTAAAAAAATAAAGATAGGGATGATTTTCCTACAAACCTAAATAGCCCTACTACATTAGAGCATGTAATGGTGTTCTGATAGTGCTGAGTGGTTGGTTGGTGCTTTCCAGAATAAGTATGGAATTAACTGACCAAGTTTTTCCATACCCCTTGCACTAATGGTTCTCTTAGTCTTGATTCCAAGGGTCTTTATTACCTGAATGTGCTTACCATATGCTAAACTGTATGCAGAGGATGAATTTCTGGAAAGTGTTGCAGGTTTTGCCTTTATGTTAAAATCTTAAAGGTCACAATATTTCTTACTGCATATTATACTCTAAGAATCTCCAGTCTGGCAGCAAATGGAGTCCTATTCTAAAAACCATATGATTCCAACCTGTGCTTGTAATTTGTTTTTAGTAAGAGTTAGCCAGTTTGTTTGAAGATATCAATTTCAGAATATATTCAGTATTCCCTAAAGTATAGGAGGTTGGCCCGAACTTGTACTGACCTTATGGCATTACTTAGAAGTTGATCCTTAAAAAAAAAAAAAAAAAAAAAACCTAGATATACACTTACATACTTGCCATTCATTTACTTCATAAAAGTATGACATAGAAAAATGGTCTGGGTATTTGGGTTTTAGACAAGTATAAAAACTTCTCTGACTTACCTCAATAAACTCTCTTATGCCATTTTCATAGATTGTAAATCACACTGTTTTCTTCTTTAGGGAGACAGTGTGTGGTCAAGTACAAAGGATACATTCCAAGTCAGACAGGCAGAGTTCAAATCTCAGCTCCTCCCTCACTGGCTGTGTGACCTCGGTCAAGTTACTTAACCTCTTTGAGCCTCTGTTTCTTTTTTTGTAAAATTGGAAAAATCGCGCCCACTTCATAGGGTTGTTCTGGGGGTTCAGTGAAATTGATGTGTAAATGAGAGATTCGTGGGGTACAGTGTGTAGGTAAGTGTGCCGTGCGTGATTGTTCCCTTTCACTTTCTGTTGGAACCAGAAAAATTTGGATTAGAAAATTGCCACCTTCAGTTTGGTTCTCAGTTGCCTCTTCTGTAACACTTATGATTTCATTGTTTGTTTATTGTTGGAAGATGCCCGAGTCCTAGGGAACATTGACTCAAAGTTCTAGTCACATCTGCTTGAAAACATTTTGCTCCCACTTCAGAATTAGAGGAAAATTCATGATGGTTGGTTTAATAAATTTCTTCTGACTTCTTCACCTGAATTCTTCTAAAATTTTGCTCCAGCCTCTTTCCCTTGGTGGAAAGCTCTGGAGTAGATTTGAAACTTTTTTTTTTCCTGTAGGAATTAAGACTGGGGCCCTCAGTGGGGGGCAGTCAGAGGGTCAGTTTAGAAATCATTTCCTTTATAGGAAGAGTGATCATTGTCTCTCCTCCCAGAATAACGTTTGGTAGCTAACTATCTCTGAATTTTTCAAGGTCTTTTCAAGGTTTCTTCCTGAAACAAATCTTTGGCCTCAAGATTCTATGATTAGTCTTGATTGGAGAATCATCATTATTATGGGGAGGCCACAGTGGGAAAAGGAAGGTTAGGTCCAGTATTTTTAAATGAAAGCAAACTAAATGTAGAGGGTTGTCTGCAGATGCCACTGAGAAGCCCTTTACTGTAAGTACCGTCATCTTTTAGCTTCAGTTCTGTTTCCATGGCAGCCACATGGTTGGTGGGTGCCTGGCTGAATGGTTTTACGGGAAGCTGAAAAACATTGCTATTCTAAGTAGCTTTCTTTTTTGTTGTAGAAAGGAGTCCTTCCCTGACTGCAGGCTAGCCAGCATTTACTGGGAACAAAGCAGGCTATTTATGCTGATTGTATTCTCGGTAGAGGGTAAAGAAATGGGGAGAATCCCAGCCCCTGCTGACTGACCTGTGCATTTATTTTTCTGGTTGTTGTTTCTAGCATTTTGGAAGAACCAAGTGGCTTATTTTATTTCTTTATTTCAGGTATGATTTCCCTGTTCATTTTAAACAGAACTTATATTCCAGAGATAGAACTGGTTAAAAAAATAAATAAAAAAATAAGAGTGGTGGTAGCAGTGGTAGTGGTGTGTGTCTGGGATAATGCTAGTTATGGTGAAGTCAATCTGCTGAATTTATAGCTTTCAAGTATCTATAAGGGCAGTGTATGAAAAAAAAAGTGTCCCCTGCTAACAACAGAAAGAGGAAGGTAATGGCTCAGGCAGTTATAATATTAGGCTTATCCTTTATTGTATATTAAAATTGTTCTTTGGATTTTTTAAATATTAAAAAAAGTTATGTTTCTGTTTGTTTATATGATAGAAAAATTATGGTACAATAGTCTATGGGGGGTTCAAAATGCAGTTCTCTTTTGGCAGTTTATGACTTGTAATGTGACCATTTCTTAGGAAAAAACAAAAGCAAGGGTATCGATGCAATTCCATTAAAAGCCTATATAATAATTTTAGTTTCAAATATAAGCCACTTACTGGACTTTCTTTCTGGAACTCCTTCAAATCCTCTTTAGAAGTAAGCTAGAAAAAAATGTTGCTGCCTAACTACTCTTCTGTAGAGGCCACCTTTCAAAGCTGAACTCTGATAGTGAAAGCATTTGATTTCAAAAGGAACTGTGGACGTTTGTTCTCTCTCTCTCTCTCTCTCTCCCTCTTTCTTTCCTATACACACACAGTTAAAATGAAAGAAAACCCATAAATTCCAACATGTATTTTTTTACTTCTGATATCCATCATGCCATTATTCCTTTGATAAAGTGCGATCCTTGCTCCAAAAGGTAGACATTACAAAGGTGCTAAGATTTTGACCCTGACTCTATTTAGGTAAGTTCTTGTTAGTTTAAACTAGTCTCTCACTGAGATCCAATGATGTTTGTTTTGCATTTTTATCAGGTCTTGGAGATTTTCAATAAAATAGGCTTCGAAAGTATCTCAAGAGATCCTTATTTGATAGAACCCCAAGTATTTGAATGGCACCAAATGGCAAGTTTAATTGCAAATGCTTTCCTCTACCAAGTGGTTGTAGTAGTAGAGTTCATACGCAGTTTTTCTCAGATCACTCTAAAATCATGATGAGATTTAATTCCTGAAAGGGCTTACGTGATCTAAGATGAGTATTTTAAAGTATCCGGAGCCAAAATTTGATTACCAAGTATTTGCTGAATACCTCCTATAAGGAGCTAAGGGTTTGACTGGTGTGGTCAAAGAGTTTATAGATTATGTTGGCATAGAAAACTAACATCATAAATCTGGGAACAAAGACTACCTTGTATGATAACGGGTTGATAAGAATTCATAGAAAGAGTGTGAGATGGAGCCTCTAGGGAGGGCTACCTGGAAGAAAAGGGACTCAGGGCATTTCATTAATTCCACAGAAATTTACTGAACAGCTCCTACGTGCTAGGTGCTATGTATTGATACTATGCTAGAATTCTAGTGATGCCCAAGACAACGATCCTACATGTGTGGAACTCGCACTCTGGTAAGAGGTCCAGGCGCAAAAACCAGGCAATTGCCTCAATGATAGTATCTATGTTGGGCAAATTACAGAGTAAGTGTTAAGGCAACACCTGGATTTGGAGCGCATGAAGATTGCGTTGATGACGATTTCTTTGAGGAAATGTGAAGCTGAAACGAACAGAAAGAAATCCCAAATGGACATTGCTGTTTACCCACTTATAATAGTGTTCCTTTTTTTCTCTCGCAGAAAAATGCACTCAACTTTTCTGAAAGCATTGTCCTAAAATATAAATAAGCTTTTCTTAGAAACTAAAATATTTAGACTATACAACTTTGTAGTAGGAAGTGATCTTAGAGAAATCCATCCTGCTTTACCAACAACTAACTCCTTTGTAACTCTGGAAAGGGTAAGAAACACAAGATTTCCAGAGTGCTAGGGGGTCAGGAAATGGAGACCTTCTGTAGTTCAGAAAGCAAGTGTCCAAGGAGGATGACATCTCTGTGTTCTCCACCTTTTTTCTTTGGAGTAAAAGGTTTATTATGCTCCTAATACATGCATAGTGTTTTTATCAGACCTCAAGCCCTTTGTTTCTGTATCCTTTGGCAGAGACCAAACAGAGAAAGAAAAAAAAAAGTGGTTGGGGCAATCTCTTAAGAACTAGCACTGGAATTATGGCTGCCACCTTTTTACCCTGATCTAATTAATCTGTTGACTGAAGGATAGAAAAATTACTGTTTTTAAATGGCCCACATTCATTTGGAAAACTCAGATATGCTCCTGTAGATACATTATTTCTCAGTCTGACGTTTCCCCCTTAGAGCCTGCTGATGGCTTTAATTTTGTACCTTAGCAGAATTATTACTTTCTCCTCGTGTGTGTAGCTTGCTTTCATAAGCCACAGAACATCCATTATTCGTGAGGAGCTTCTTGCATGGAAAAAAGAATTTAGAAGCAAACCGTAAGAGGTCTTCTAAACTGATAACGCTTTTCCTCACCCTGTTAAGAATGACTTCGAGACATTATTCAAGGTATTGATACGTTTTTTTCTGAGTCAGGTTTAGTGACATGGCCCATAACTCAATGTTAAATGCCAGTTTTAAAAATGTATGATGAAAGGAGCAAACAGACCACCAGAGTTGAAGAGCAAGAAATATGTTTTAAAAAACTATAAAAGAGGGCTTCCCTGCTGGTGCAGTGGTTGAGAATCTGCCTGCCAATGCAGGGGACACGGGTTCGAGCCCTGGTCTGGGAAGATCCCACATGCCGCGGTGCAACTAGGCCCGTGAGCCACAATTGCTGAGCCTGCGCGTCTGGAGCCTGTGCTCTGCAACAAGAGAGGCCGCGTTAGTGAGAGGCCTGCGCACCGCGATGAAGAGTGGCCCCCGCTTGCCACAACTAGAGAAAGCCCTCGCGCAGAAACGAAGACCCAACACAGCCATAAATAAATAAATAAATAAATAAATAATTTTTAAAAAAAAACTATAAAAGGTAGATTTATCTAAGTGTCCAAACATATGAAATATTCTAAAGGTATTAAATATTTTACGGGATCCTGTTTTTCATCAAGTTATTTCTTTTGGGTGTTCTTCTATTCCAGCATTCTCTTATTGGAACGTTTTGATGGTACTTACTACTATTCTTGTTCATCTCCACCACTAGCCTGTGCTTCTTGTCTTTTGTTTATGCCTGGCATATAGTAGGGACATGATTCATGTTAGATTGAATGTACAGTAGTAAACTAATGTGGCTTCCATTGGTGAGAGAGAGTTATTTTAGCTTACATCAGACGCTGAGCATTTTATCAGATTTTAAAAAAATTATTTATTTATTTATTTATTTATTTAGGCTGCACCCGGTCTTAGCTGCAGCTTGTGGGATCTTTAGTTGCGGCATGGGAGCGTGGAGTCTTACCCACTGGACCACCAGGGAGGTCCCTCAGATGTTTTACTTTGAAAAGTATCAACTGAGTTTGGAGCACTATGAAGAACAATTAAATATGTGGTCCCATATGCTCGTGAAATTTAAGCATGGGCGAGTAATGACTGCATTACATGGAGGCCTAGTATTACACAAATATAATTTTGGCATAAAATTAGATGGATATGCTTACAGCTCTGTCTTTATATTATCTAAAAATGTTGACATTTATAGGTATAGCTTACATACATAGATAATAAGCCAATGCTTTGCTTTGATATATTACATTTAAGTTAATTCTTTTTCTCGTTTGTAATTATTCTAGGGAGCTGTTGGTAGAAACATTTTTTAATATATGCATATAAACATATATATTTTACATGTCATATGTATACCTATATGTGTTTATCATATATTACATGAATCACATTTTTGTGTAGAATATCTGGGAGCTTAAGATATCTTAATTTGGGAGGCAGTGATTTTTCCACAAGTGAAGACTATCAGTGGCAGCTTTCCAAGTTGTCAGTGATTTTTTTTCTCGGAAAATATCTAATTTATTGAACTTGTAGGAAAGCACATATTATTTTTTTGTGTATACTTAAAGAAAAGATTATCCATTAAGTTAAATTTTTAAAAAAACATTTGAGGCCATGAATTAATGAAAATGAAGAAATAACGTGTACCAGCTCCTTTCACGTCCTATCACATTTTTCCCTTAAAGACGAAATGAAACTGGTCTGCTGCCCGTTTTGTGGACAGAGAAATGAGCCTCCGAGAGGTTAAGTATCTCCCCAAGGTCCCACCTGTATGAAAGGGAGGAGGTGCAGCACGGTGGTCCTCTGCTCCAGCAAAGCTTGTGCTGAGCCTGTGCTTCCTGCACGGACATCTGTAGTTTAAACAATACCATAAATGAGTTATCCTGTACAATGAAGGTAGAAACAGAACTGAAATCTGCTCGTTCTTCTGTGCCTGTTAGTTTTTTAGCTCACCTTTAATCATGCTCATCAACTTGCACCTCTGCCTGCTGGCGTTCTGTTTCTAGCGTGTTTTAGGTTTACGGTTTAGTTAAACATGGTAATGACAGTGCATAACAGTCCATGTTTACATTGTGAAAATATGAACAGAGACTTGTATTTTAAATCAGCAGCAGCAGCGGGAGAGAAGTTCCCATTCATTCCTTATTTACTCATTATCGGTGGAATCTAGGTTTTTGCATCATCTGTGTTCCTATTGATTTTCTTCTATTGACCAGTCAGGTGCAACCCCATGAAACGGTAACAATTCCAGCTTAAAAGGGTTTGATTTTTCTAAAACACTGTCTCGGCTGGGTAGCTGCTTTCTAGTTTTAGAACCAAGAATGTCTATTATGCAGGTTGTGGGACCCTGAATGCGCCCCTATTGCTGCCTGCAGGCATGTCATATTTCCCTCCCCATTCATTCTCCCCACAATCACAGGTTGCAATTCCACACCTTTTTTTTCTCCACGAGTCTGCTGTACTTCCTCCTTCCCCCACCCCTGGCCCCTGCCTCACTTTGAGCTGAGGACTTTGCTTCAAGCTTTCTCAGTGAAGCAGGAAGCAATCCACCAGCTCTCCCACACCCACCACATGTCCCCACCTAGCAGCTTCCACCTGGTCCTCTTTATTGCCAAAGACTGACCGTAGTCTCATGCAAGTCGAGCCCTTCCACCTGCACACTGATCCCACGCCCTCTCACAAAGGGATGCAGCTCTAGCAGTTCCCTGTCTTGCCTCACCATTTTTGTCTTACTAGATCATTGCAACAGCATAGTAACTTGTGTTCTCTCTCTCATCTTGAAAACAAGCTCTCTTGACCATGGATGGACTCCCTGCTTCCTTCTGCCACCTCCCCACTCCTCTGCTCCACTCTTCCAGTCGCAACTCCCTGAAAAAGTTGTCTGCATTCACTGTCTTCAGTTCTTCTCCTGTCCTCTGTTAAAGGTGCTGCAAGTAGACTTTCTTTTCAACCACTGCACCAAAACTACTTCTGATCTTCAAGACCAGCGATCTCCTTGTTGCTCAATTCAGTGGTCACTTCTCAGTCTTCATCTTACATGGCCTGTCAGTAACATTGACTCAGCTGATTGCTCCTCCTCCTTGAAACACTTTCTTAGCTTGGTTTCCAGCAAACTACAAGCGCTCGCTTTTCTTCCTCCCTCACTGACTGTTCCCTTTCAGTCTTCTTTGCTGTTTTTGCTTCTTCGCCCTGACCTTGTAAAGTTGCTGGGTTTCGGAGCTCGGGGCTTAGACCGCTTCCCTATGTGCATTAATTGCTGTAATTGAGCTCAAGATTTTAAATACCATTGATATGCTGGTGAGTCCCAAATTTATATCTCCAGGCTAGATCTCTCTCATGAAATTCAGATTTGTTTATATCCAACTTTCCACCCAACACCTCCACCTGGATGTTTAATAGGCATTTCGCAGTTCACATGCCAAATCTAAATTCGTAGGCATCCTCTCCACCACCAGCCTTGCCCGTTACCTTGTACTCTTCCATGAGAGTTAATGGCAAGCCCATCCTTTTAGTGGCTCAAGCCAAAAACCCTGAGCCATCACATTCTTCTCTCTTCTCTCAGGTCCCCATAGCCTTCTCATTCCATCCACTCCTGGCACAGGGCGCTCTCGTTGCCTGAGTAGCAATAGCCTCCAACTACGCTGCCATCTGTCCTTGCCCTTTTAGAGTTTAGTCTGAGCACCGTGTATCCTGTTCAAAGTAAGTCATGTTGTGCGGTCCTCTGCTCCACAGCCTCTAGTGGTTTCCCATCTCACCCAGAGGAAAGCCAGAGTCCTGACCAGCAGCTGACAAAGCCCTACCCCATCTGCTTGCCTCCGTCCCCTTGCTGACCTGCTCTCCTGCAATGACTGTTCCCCCTCTAACTGTGCTCCAGGACTGTTTCCCGTGACCATGCCAAGGCTTTTGAATACTCTCTTCTGTTTCCTGGAACACTGCCCTCCCACCTCCCTCCCTAGACATTCATGCAGCTTCTCCCTTATCTCTCTTAATATTTTGTTCAGATGTCACCTTTGCAGTGAAGCTGTTTAGTATTGCAGCACCCATGCCCTGCATTCACTATTCCCCATCCTTGTTTTCTTTCTCTGTAGCACTTATCACCTTTTGACATTGCATACATTTACTTATGCATTTTTATCTTGTGTCAACTCACACTGGCTTCATGAGGGCAAGGATTTCTTTCTCACGCTGTTTTTTGTTGTTGTTGTTTGTTTTGTTTTGTTTTACTGATGTTTCTGTAGCACCTAGCGTGGTGACTGGCACATAAGTTCTCAATACAAATTTGTTGAATGAATGAAAACGGGAGTTGTTTAATATCTTGTGAGGTATGTTGGTATCCTGAGTACACGTTAATAAAACAAAATTAGCCAAAATACATGTTTGCTTATCTCAGTTTATCATTTATTTATATGACACCTATCATTGCTTGAGAGTAGTGATGACTTATTTGAGGTAAATCTGAACCAATTGCTAATTATATAATTTGGTTAACTGTTTAACCAGATACGTACTTAATGGCTAGAATCTGAATTAAAGGGATGCAGACATCTTATGCAAACCATGTTTGGAAAGCCAAACTTATACTGACAGGTGAAATCATTAAACAATTGGTTAGGAAGAACTATCAATAAACAGAACTGCTGGGGGAGGGGGAATAAACCACCTTTTGATCTGTTATATTCCTTAGACTTGATAAATACCTTTATTCCACATAATAGGCAACTTAATTATTTACTTTGGCATTTATTCTACTCAAATACCGACTAATTTAGTACCAGATGAAATGTTTTCTTGTAATAAAAGCAATTAAAAATTAATTGACTTTTCAAACAGACATTCATACAGGTATATTTTAGAAAATTCGGTTGTAATTTTTTCATGCTAAATTGATTACGAAAACAAATGAAATGTTGATTTTTTTAAAAATGGATTAAACTTTGGTAGATGTCTGTTTTATTTGGCCAAGAAAGTAAAACTGGATTCAGTTCCATTTAAGAACCATTTATTAAATGTATGTGTGTAAAAAACAAAATAGTGGCAGATATGAGAGACATAAATGACTATAAAACAAGGTGGAATGCGGTAAGAACTATAAAAGTAGAAAGGGACTTCCCTGGTGGTCCAGTGGTTAAGACTCTGCACTCCCACTGCAGGGGGCATGGGGTTCGATCCCTGGTTGGGGTTAGATCCTGCATGCTGTGCAGCTCGGCAAAAAAAAAAAAAAAAAAAAAAAAGATAAAAGTAGAACGATGAACTCTGGGATTCCACATAAGGGGAGGCACCATGGTGTTAAGTTTATTTATTTATTTATTTTAACTTTTTATCTTATATTGGACTATAGTTAACAATGTTGTGATAGTTTCAGGTGTACAGCAAAGTGGTTGTTATACATGTATCTATTCTTTTTCAAATTATTTTCTCATTTAGTTGCATAATATTGAGCAGAGTTCCCTGTGCTATACAGTAGGTCCTTTTTGGTTATCCATTTTAAATATAGCAGTGTGTACATGTCACCATGGTGTTAAGTTTAAAGCAGAGATATAGATGTGGAGGACCTGTGTCTAAATTCCTGTGCTCGTGTTCATTACCTGTGTGGGGGCAGGTTGCTCACTCTAGATCCGTTTTCTTGTTTGTAAATGACGAGTGATAGTAGTATCAACCTCAGGGATATTGTAGGGATTAATGAGGTAACACATATACAACACAGAGAGACAATTCTGAGAGGTTAAGTGATGCCTAAATTCTGTAAGTCTTACATGTAAGTGATGGTGGTGGAGATGGCAGTGGAGATTGCATCTGTGACACTACTCACCCCAGAGAAGTTACTCTGTGTCTGAGAACTCAATTCCAATAGGAGCAGCTCCATACCAAGCCACAGTTCATTCAACAGATATGCATTAAGCATCCACCAAAGCCAGAATTCTCCTAGACGCTAGGGAATGATGAATCAGAAATATCATTGCCTACCTGGAGGTCGCGGCACCAAAGAGTGGTCAGAAAGACCACTTCAGGCTGAGAAACAGCATGGGGAAACATATAGTAGTAAGAACCAGCACTGAAGTAGAAATTACTCAAATGTCCATTAACTGATGAATGAATAAACAAAATGGGGTATATCCAAACAACCGAATATTACTCAGCCGCAGAAAGGAATGAAGTACTAATATGTGCTACAACACGTATGAACCTTAAAAACATGCTAAGGGAAAGAAGCCAGTTGCAGAATGCTACATACTGTATGATTTGATTTATATAAAATGTCCAGAATAGGCAAATCCATAGAATCAGAAAGTAGATTATGGGTGCTTAGGAATGAGGAGATGGGGGCATGAGGAGTGAATGGTAATGGGCCTGGGGGTTTCTTTTTAGATGATGAAAATGTTGTCAAATAGATTGTAATGATGGTTGCAGAACTCTGAATATACTAAAAACCATTGAATTCTGTACTTTAAATGAGTGAATTGTATGGTTTGTGAATTATGTTTCAATAACGCTGTTTAACAGAAAAGAAGCACCAGCACCATACAGGTAGGGAACCCAGAGAAGTCATGATGTGGCTGAGGGAGCAGGTGTGCAGAAGAAATGGCAAAGACAAGGTTGGAGGCTCAGGCAGGGTCAGGCTGTGTGCCCTGTGAAGGAGCATTATCTTGTCAAGGAAGGAGGTCGGTGAGCGCTGTGCATGGTGCGGGCACCCTGGCACCTTAAGAGA
The DNA here is from genome assembly GCF_028023285.1 of Balaenoptera ricei. Lineage (NCBI taxonomy): Eukaryota > Metazoa > Chordata > Mammalia > Artiodactyla > Balaenopteridae > Balaenoptera > Balaenoptera ricei. The sequence goes on from NC_082643.1 coordinate 33,564,893, forward strand.
CTGCATGTGCCCACATGGTCTTCATTTATTTCCACACCTGTGAGAACAGTGATGACTGGAACGAGGGGAGCAGTAAAGACTGGAGTTAGAAAGCCTGTTACTAGGCAGTGGCAGGCGCCATGGCAAGAGAAAGTGAGAGCTGAACCAAGGAGTAGGGATAGAAATATTTGGGAGCCGTGTAGGAAGGAAAAATGATGTGAGGGATTGGTGAAGAAGGGAGGAAAGGATGACTCCCAGGATCCTAGCAAGGATGAAGGGGTGTGTGTGATCACCACCTGAGATGAAGAGAAACAGTTTTCACAGGAATGGTGAAAAATGTTATTCTTCTATAATGAACTGCATGTTTGTGTCTCCCCAAAATTCATATCTTGGAACCCTAATCCCCAGTGTTGATGCTGAAAGCTCGGCATCTGTACACCGGCACCGAATCAAATCTCAGAGACAGAGTTTTGGGTGAAGTAGAAAAGAATAGCTTTATTGCTTTGCCAGGCAAAGGGGGACACAGTAGGCTCCTGCCCCGAAAAACTGTGTGTCCCCACCTGGGAGGATTTGATGTGGAGTTTTATAGCAGTAGTTCAAGGGTGGGGTTGCTGATAAGATCAGGGTGTGTGCAGGGCCTGCTCTCCTTTACTCTGATCTCGGGTAATTTCTTGATGAGCTTCTCTGGTCCCTTTAATCTGGCCTCTGGTGGTTTTTTGGCTGCTCCTCCCTTGATTAGCATCTGTTCAGATCTGCCCTTTGGAACTCAGGGAAGGTCATGGAGGCTGGAGTGTGTTCCCTACAAACAAGAAAATGGGGGACAGAAAGGCTTCTGTGCCCAGGAGCCCCACAGGGTCCTGCTTGGTTTCAATGTGATGCTATTAAGAGGTGGGGCCTTTGGGAGGTAAGTAGGGTTGCATGAGGTTGTGAGGATGGAGCTCCCATGACGGGATTAGTGCCCTTATAAGAAGAGACAGGAGAGAGCTGGCTTCCTCCTGTGTTGTCCCCCAACTTCCATGTGACGAAACCAGGAAGAGGGTTCTCACCAGAATCCAACCATGCCGGCACCCTGATCTCAGACTTCCAGCCTCCAGAACTGTGAGAAATAAGTTTCTGTCATTTAAGCCACCCCGTCTATGGTAATTTGTTATAGCAGCCCAAACTGACAAAAACACGCCTTAAAAACACTGTGACCTGAGCTGAGTTTCAGTGAAGTACAGAAGCCACATCTTGCTTGATGAGGGACTGGAGCAGTCTCCATGCCTGTTCCACTTTTGTGTACAGTTCACTGTCTTCTCTCTAGAGCATTTTTTTCTAACTCTAGAGTGAGATTTTTTTTTTTCAATAAAAAGCTAAATAGTGATCAGGAAGACTTAAGGAATTATTGAGGTTCTCAATCCTTTCAAGTACTAGAGCACTGATTTTTTTTTTTTTAACTGCATTATTATTGGGAGAGGAGTACTTTTTTAGAAAGAAATCTTATCATACATCCCATTAAAAAATCAGGTAAAATTGGAGCCTGTTTATATCCAAAGTCCTGGAAGATGGTTCTTGTCACCACCGGGATGAAGGGATGAATGTGCTCCCTGGGGTGGGTCCAGGTTCTGTGGGATCTGACAGTGATACAGTATTGGAGAGGGTGGGGTGAAAAAAGAATATGAACTTAAGACTACGTTTAGGTACAGGGGCTTGGAAGGGCCATCATTAGCTTCATGGCACGTCTTCCTCTGATCTTAATGATGGTGGTGGTGGTGAAGGTGAGTATTAACACGTTGAGTATCTATATGCCTGGCACCCATTCCAAGCGGTTTTCATATATTAATCCTCAGGACAACCTAAGGCGCAATGTACCAAAGGTACAGAGAGGTCATGCCCAAGGTGACACAGCTGGGACATGGAGTTTCTAGGAGAGAAGAAGGGTAGACCAGTAAACTGGAAGCAGAGACCTCCATCAGCCCCAGCTTTGCCACCTGTTAATGGGAAACCTGGAATACATCACTGAGCCTCCTGTGGATGCCCTTGACTTCACTTGTAAACAGGAACATGATGCCAGCTAGGAGCCCCTCGTTTTGTTGTTCTGAGGTCGGTCAGGAGACATTGTGTGGAATTGCTCTGTGGAGGGTGAAATGCTTGGAAATGTATGCTATTAAATAGTTTTTCATTCTGACTCAGTGTTATAGGTGAGGCTAGAAAATATATTTAATTTTGCTGACTTTTGTTTCACTTTTAATGTTTCTAATTTATTTCTTGGACATAATTTTTTTTTTTTTAGGTTACTTGTCTGCAAGACTTTTTTGGTGATGATGATGTTTTTATTGCATGTGGACCTGAAAAATTCCGTTACGCCCAAGATGACTTTGTCCTGGATCACAGTGGTAAGGCAGTTCATTGACCATCTTTGTAACCCTGAATTGGAGGCTTGGGATTCTCACTTGGTGCGTGTTAAGTGGTCTGGTGTGTTGAAGAAAGATGGCATTAGCAGTACTCTTTTTGAATTAATGAAAGTAGAAAATAAAATGAAGGTATTTACCTAGTTGCAAAAAACAAAAAACCCTAATTCAAGTGAAATAGTTTTCATTTTTTAGCAAGTTGGTTCCATCTCTTTTTATTGCATTGTTTAGCCTCTGAAATGGATTTCCTACCTTCTTCCAGAATGGTTCCTGGCTATGCCACCTTAAATGTATGGATAGTGTTGAACCTGAAACAGTTCATTATACATTTTCCATGTCCATAAAGAGATACATAAAAGGATAGTAAGTTATTAATAGTGATTATCTCAGGTTTCTTTTTATCTTATTGCTCTGTTTGCAACTTAAAAAAATAAAAAAGCATGCATTGTTTATATATGCAGGAAAAATAAAGCTATTTTCATTGATGGGATAAGAAAATCCCTTTCTCTTAATTTTAGCTAAAAAATGGAGTTTTCCATAGCATGAGTGTGTTTCGTGTTTGGTAATTGCAATCATTGTTGCTTTTGTTGTGGTCATTCATTTACAATGCTTGGTGTCAGTCTATTTATCTCTTGTAAAAATAAAATACAGTGTGTGTGTGTGAAAAAAAAAATGGAGTTTTCAACTATTTAGCAATAACCTCAGTGATTTCAGATGATTTTGATCCTGGGAATATTGTTCTAATCTGTTGTCTGGAATTAATTTAAACCTATTGCAGTATTAGTGATTATCTTAGCTGATAGTAAAGTCAACTTCATCTTTAAATGAGATAAAATCATAACATGAGATAAGACATAACATTTCACAGAGAAGAGGGATGTTGGAGATTCAGTCCCACTCTTTAATTTCATGAATGAGGAAAGTTGGCTTTTCAAAAATTAAACTGGTGGTAAACCCTTTCCAGTTGTAGTGATTCTGACAGTCCAAAATTACAGAAACATATTACCAAATAAATATGGCGACCCATAGACTTTTTAAAATTCAAGATGATACATTCTGTGGTATCAAACTTCCTTGTGTAATTCTTCCCTGTTACACTATGTCACTTATCTTGGGGCGATTTATCTACTTTGTGCTTGGGGCTCATTTATCTACTCTTACTGTTTTTTTCCACTGCTGCCAAATTTCTTGGGGGTTTCTGTACTGTCTTATACTCTGTTGTACTGGCCCTGCTTTAGATTAGTAATGCCACCAGAAAGTCCATAAAGAATTGCCAATACTATCTATGCTAATGCTCTCCCCTATTCTCATGGGTTGACTGAAAAACGTGCATTTACATATCATCTGTATTTTACATCTTTTTTGACTGTAGCTTAATTTCATTTCATAATATTTCTTCAATGTCAATATGAGTCATTTTGAAAGCTGAGACACTGAAACTCAATAATATTATACTCCAGGTTGTAAAGTTAATTTGGGTGGCAACAACAGCAATAAAACATTTATTGAGCACTTACTATATATGTACTGGGCATTGTACTCAGGGCTTTACATGTATGTTGTAAATTTACCTAAGGGATATTGTTATGTGTATCCCTTGAGGGGGAACCAGGACCTTGCCCCAAGGCTGCACTATTGCTTCTTGACTGCTCCTCCCTTGTCTCTGCGTCCCCTCCCTTCCCTGATTAGCAACGGTTTGAACCTGCCCTTTGGAACTCAGGGGAAGTCATGGAAGCTGGAGTCTACTCCCTACAAGAAACGGGGAAACATATCTCTGGATATATGTATATGTATGGTTGATTCGCTTTGTTATAAAGCAGAAGCTAACACACCATTGTGGGGCAATTATACTCCAATAAAGATGTTAAAAAGAAAGAAAGAAAGAAAGAAGGAAGGAAGGAAGGAGAGAGAGAGAGAGGGAGGGAGGGAGGGAGGGAAAGAAAAGAAAGAAAAGAAAGAAACGGGGAACACAGAAAGGCTTCTGTGCCCAGGAGCCCCACAGGGTCCTGGTAGGGTTCAGGAGGCAAAGACTTTTTTAAAAACTCAGTTATTTAACTTGTGTTGTAATCTTGATGAGTTCCAACTCTGTCCTTTTACACTGCTGACAACATCTTACATTAAAAATCCGTTCAAAATCCATAGAATTCAGCTAACCTAGTCTTAGTCAAGGAACAAAACCCTCCGTTAATGAGCTGGGTGCAGGACTGGCTCAGATTCCTAAACCTAGGGGCAGTTCTGAAGTTCTGGTTATGGGCTTTCTAGATTTACCCATCCTGCTCATAAAGGAGTGGCAGTGCCTTTAAGAAGTTTCTAACTAACCCACACACCACTCCTTCCAGCAGTGGAGTACTTTCTAACATCCATACTGCTGATTAACTAAGCTGCTATTGCTGCAGCCCCCTCTGAGTAAGGTTCTGATTAGAGTCTTTCAAATGCTAACTCACCTCCCTGGTGTGTATTTTCCTGATTAGTGTACTTCACTTGTTAATTTATTGCCCCTGGGGTATAGATTAAAACCAACCCACATTTTAATCTTTCTGGTAAATTGAAGTATTTTAATGTGAATTACAGACAATATGTTATCTAATTGAATCCTTATAAGAAGCCTATGAAGCAGATTTATTTTCATCCCAGTTTCATAGGGGAAGAAACTGAGACTTAGACCTAACCAAGGTCCACCAGTTAGCAAAGTCAAATCCATGATTCATCCCAAATCTGCATGACTCCAAAAACCAGGTTCTTAATTGTTCAAATTAGAAGTGATTATTTAAGCTGTTTAATTAGTTCTGGTCCTCTACATGCTAATTTATTTGGCAATTTATGGAAAGACCAAAGTTATTGTTTAAAGCTAGTTTCCTCATTTTTGATGCTTTGGGCAGATGGAAAATAAGACAGTAAGGGGTTCCTAAATTAGAGTCCTATACCCTTTCAAACTAAGGTTATCAGAAACTTGGAGAGAACTCTTTGTTGTAGCCTTTGCCTATCAATGCTACTGACCAAAATAATAATAGTAAGTTGCACATGTGTAGATTAGGCTGTGGGTATGTGTGAATCAAGTTAGGACATCAGGATTTCTGTATTAAGAACTCCATCTGGAACAATGAGGTGAGTCACAAGGTTTGAAACCTAATTTAAGGTAACCTCAGGTGTGCTTTTGGGACAGTTGCTCTGTATATTAAAGTTGTTTAACATTAATAGGAAAGATGACCAGGTAATGGTTCTAGGCAGTAAACTACTGTAACATGTGATCTGTGATCTTCCCTTGGTTAGAATTAAAACCAGATCTACATAAGCACTTTCTTTCCTTTCTAGAATGCCGTGTCTTGAAGTCGTCTTATTCTCGCACCTCAGCTGTTAGGTATTCTGGATCCAAGAGCCCTGGGCCTTCTCGACGCAGCAAATCACCAGCTTCAGGTAGTTAAAGGGAAAGGAAATGGATAGTCACAGAAGGAGCAGATCATTCTTCAGTTTTCTTTAATATGAATTAGTAGTCTTTCCCATCCTTGTGTGCAGCCAGGTTCCAGAATGACATATACATGACATGATTTTTAAATCCACAAGTTTAAGTCTGTTTCTCAAAGTTATAATAAGTGTCCTAACACTTGGTTTTGTTCTGACACATTTTCTCAAGAACAGTCTTATCTAGATTCTTCTGGTATTTATGTAGAAGTGTTTCACATTTTGACCACTGTGTGCTGCATTTTTAATTTTGTGTTATAAGATTGTGGATATTTTCTTATCTTATTGGTTTAAAACATAAACATACATGCCTAACAGCAATATATTTACTTGATAAGTTTCCACAGGCTTTTCCACCATCGAGCAATTTAATAGGAGCAACACTTATTGTTAGAAAGTAGCACTGCTTATTTCAGAATCAGACTTGCCTCTAAGTTTCTTTCAGATCTTAAGCCTATAGATTTGTCATAATTTTGACAGCTTTTGATATTTTTAAAGAATTAAAATATCCCTCAAATCTTGATATATTGATTCTGTAAGGCTCGCTTATAGTAGTTAAAATTTTGCTGATATCATTTCCCATTAAGGAAAAGATTGTGAAAAAACTGTGATTTTACATGTGGTAAATCTAGAACATGTGAAAGTAGTATCAATAAAAACTGTCTGAAGCATCAACCTTTCTATAAAATACTGAGTTTGGGGGGGTGTTCTACTTTCTACTGCTGCTTCTTCAGCACCTACCCCACTTTCTCTAGGTCAGGCTGTTTTGCCCTTCTTTTTGTGTACATGTTTAGACCTGCTGAATAACCACTCTCCTTACTGTCTCCTTTGTTTATACTGAATGTGTCCAGTAAAGAGGGGTGGCCACTACTCCAGGGCCTACTCTACAGCCAAATCCCCAGGTGAGCCATGATTATTATGGCTTTGTCGCTCTGCTGGGTTTTTGTTTTCGTCTTTCGCCATATTTCTGTTTCCTTTTGCTCCATTTCCATGAATGCATCTGGCTTTTACCAGTGGACATCTGTGCAGTTATCAAGCGCTTCACAATGCTTCAGCCTCCCTTACTTGTTAGAGAGCCAGCCATCCCCAGAAGGTTGCCAGGTGCCTGTCTGTGTGTAGTCACGGTACACAGTGATGGAGGAGACACAGCGCTTCAAGGGGTGTGTCTTCTAGTTAATTTGGGAGAATAGCCTGTTATTGAAAAAGGCTAAGGGTTGTTGGTAATATGAAAATGGCCATAGAAGCAATTATACTCTCCTCTCCTTCCTCCCCACCCTGGGGTTAATAGGCCCAACGTCCTCTCTCTAAAATATCAGTGATATGAATATTTTTAACTGAATGCATCTCTCTGATGTTAAGCTTATTTCAAATCATATTGTGCTTCCTGTAAAGTATCTCACATGCAGGGAAAGCTAATATAACATGAAATTTGCATAAATACACTTCACTGAGTTTACCACGTGGTAAATTAGACTTGTCAGGTTCTTAGCTTTTGTTTTGGTGATAGGTTTACAGATGCTTATCACGTAAGTAATATAAATAAAAGTGGGGAGAGTGGTTCAAGGATCAGGTATTAAAATTAATCTAATTTTGTCTGCCTGAGGTCTAAAGAGGGAAATTAACATATTGAACTAAAAACATGTTTCATAGCCATACTTGTCTTGCAGACCAACTGCTTCATAATATAGTCTAATAAGTGTATAAATCTTTTTAACTAGAATTTGGAATGCTTAGAAATTGATTTGAGAAAATCTTAGGATTCCAGTACTCCAGATTTTCAACTGAGTCCATATTCGGATTTGGGTTAATAAAGTTTATCTTAACTTATAAGTAAAAGTTGTGAGATGTAAATCGCATTTCAGAGGGCACATGGCTTCTTTATAAGAGATTAACTCAAAAGCATGTTCAGCACACACTATAGATACAGAAAATGGAGAGAGAGTTTTGTATTATTAAATGTCACAGTACACAGAAGTATAACTCGCTTTTACAGACTGCTTTAGCTGTAGTATGACTGTTACCATTTAGAACATTCCATGGGACTCACTGGAATTTCAAACAGAGCAAGTAACTTTGTAAATGTCATATTGTACTTTTTCACTCTTGGGACAGAAGTGCTCCCATCAATGAAGTCTTCTGGCTGACAAAATTCCTCAACAAAACTCTAAATTTATCTAAATAGCTAAATGATATGTAATAAACACATAGAAATTAATCTGGGTGATACAAGTGGGTAAATAGTTACCACCATTTTCATCTTAAAAATTCTCACTTCGGATTTCTAGCTTGTGAATCTGTCATCGTCCACCAGGATAAACAATGCTCAGAGCAAGCAAACAAGAAAGCCCCCAAGTTTATTTCTTACCTTACCGTTGAGGGGAAGGGTGGATAAGAGCCTTATTTGGGGAGAGAAAATCCAGGGTGTAGTGAAGGAGGGAGAGCACCTCAGAGACGCTGGGGGTTGTCGACCTGCCTGTTGGTAGCAGCAGTGTCGGGGGAGACAGCACAGTGTGGCTCTGCCCCAGGCCCCACTTACCCCCCCAGAGCCTGGAGAAATGTGCAGATAAATGGAATTAAGAACTTCTCGCTAGACAACATTTTTTTTAGAGCCTTTCAAATGCTATCAGAAACTTAGAGGGCTGTATATGGCTTAGTATCTCTTTAGGATGGGAGTTATTTGAGGGTAACTATGGACATGTAGTTACTGATACCAGTTCAATTCCTGGTGGTGAGTTTTGTTAAGAAATTTATGTTTAGGCAGGAGGTGTGTTTTTAGGGAAATTGGTCTGCCACAGGGCTGACCATTTGCAGGAACCAATTTTTCTTCTTTAGTCCCTTTTCTGTCACTGTTCCAAGGAAATCTTTGATATCAAAGTGGTTTCTGAATATCAGTGAAAGGTAACAGCCCTTGGTAAGTAGGAACTGGTGACCTGAACCAGTTGCTGTGTGGAATGGAGAAAAGGAGCCAAACTCAGTATCAGCTCACAGCAAGCTTACTAGTTCACTAGTAATCTCACTAGCTCATAGTAATCTCTATTTTACGTGAATTCCTACCACCAGTTCCCTTTAAAGAGAATTTTTAAAAGAAAGAGCATTAATTGAAGTGTAACTTTATTGAAAAATAATCAGGTCTGTTGAATACTCTTAAAAGTTTCTAATTAATTGTACAGTTACTTGTGTTGTACTTGTGCTCTAAATACCCACATACACTTGCTAAGAAAATCTAGATAACAGATAATGATTTATGAATGAGTGGTTTTAAACTAGAAAAATTCAAGTTTGGTAATTTAAAAATAACTGGAAAATTTTTTCACCGTTGCTGAATTTTTACAAGGAGCAATACAATAAACATACATGACTGATTCATCTCATCACACATACTTACAGATCCAGAATTCTGCCTCCGTTCAAGGACTGGTGCTTACTTTTTTGAGTCACCTATTCAGGACCTTTATCTCTGCATTTTGATTTTTGTATTTATTAGCATCGTTTAAAATAACAGTTGTCTCCTCCCTTGTATTAAAAAGATTATTTAAAAAGGAAATGGACTTTGCTTTTCTTTCCATAGAGATGAGTGTCAGTTTTCATCTGCTTGGGGCAAAAGCATCAAAGATTAATGATAAAAGGGGTTAAAGCACTCCTTAGAAGAGAAAAAAAAAAAAAAAATATATATATATATATATACCAATACCAGATGTTAACTAATAGTTTTGTGAAATTACAGCCGAAGTGGATCCCATTGGTATAATTAGGAATAAGCCTGAGTTATACTGAGATGTGTGACTAGCATTGTATAGTATAAAATCTGCAAACTAACCCTCCCCTTGAAACAGCCGTGCCCATACTCTTCCCTACCGAGTCTCTAAATTGAGCTTTCAACGGAAGAAGTGTATGGAAGTTTGGAGGAGGGTGTACTAAAAACCACCAAGACTTGCTAAATAATGGGGAAATTAAGTTGAGAAGACAAGAAAATGGAAGGAATTAGAAATAACTAGTCTAGATAATAAGAAATTGGCTTTCAAACAAATAAGTAGGTATTACAAGGAAGATGACCAGTAATTTTCTTTTTCTATTAAGAATATACTTAGAAAATGTGTTATAATCATGGTGGAATTGATTTGGGAGAGCCACAAGAACGTCTTGGTTATTCAGCTTGGTGTGTACTAAGACGCTGGATATTGGAGTAGTTATAGGACAACCTTCAGAATAGACCATTACAAATATAACAGCCATACATTTCTCTACCCGTGATGGCAGGCAGGCTATATGGACAAGTTGTTGCTCACATCTCTAACTCCATAATGTTTTATATATTTGTTTATGTCACTGTTGGAAAACTATTATTGAAAATAATTCTAGTTTCACTGCTTATTTGTCTGATACTTTGTCTGTAATGCAGTAAGACACATTATTTTTGCTTTTTGCTGATTTACCGTCTGCTTTGAGCTTTGAATGAATTGAAGCTCCATTGGAGCTATACTGGGCATATGCTTAGTGTTTTTACACAATCTGGTGGTTCTGAGTTTTAATGATCTCTGTCTCCTTTGTTGTCTCATGATCAGTTAATGGAACTCCCAGCAGCCAACTTTCCACTCCTAAATCTACGAAATCCTCCAGTTCCTCTCCAACTAGCCCAGGAAGTTTCAGAGGATTAAAGGTATGAAATAGGAAATGTGGCTTATTTGCGTGATTTTGTTATTTTGAGTTGCATAGTTTAGTTAACTTGTTCAGGGGCTTGGGTGCAGTAACAAATCATAAAGGAAAGAGTTTAGGATTTGGAGCCGGGAAGACCTGGCTTTGAATCTTGTGTCCTTTTTCATCTTGTAATTTGGGCCAGTTCACTTAACTCTTCTGAGCTGAAGTGTTCCCATCTCTTTTTTTTTTAAAGAAATTCACGTTCTTTTATTTATTTATTTATGACTGTGTTGAGTCTTCGTTTCTGTGCGAGGGCTTTCTCTAGTTGCGGCAAGCAGGGACCACTCTTCATCACTGTGCGCGGGCCTCCCACTACCGCGGCCTCTCTTGTTGCGGAGCACAGGCTCAGTAATTGTGGCTCACGGGCCTAGTTGCTCCGCGGCATGTGGGATCTTCCCAGACCAGGGCTCGAACCCATGTCCCCTGCATTGGCAGGCAGATTCTCAACCACTGCGCCACCAGGGAAGCCCAGTGTTCCCATCTCTTAAATGGGAATATAAAGTTATGGTTAGGGTTGAACATAATGTGGTTTTATATAAATAAATAGCAGTTTTCCTATTATTATCAAAATGATTTACAATGGCAAAACCTTGGAGAACACCAAGATTCTTTTTTAAAATGTCATTTAAAATCATGATTTTAATATCGTTAATGTAATTTGACTGTGTGAAAGTCTAAAACAGAGTGAAATTCTGGCATAATACTTATATCCACAAGTTAGTAACACAAGAAAAATATGTTCATTTTGGTGAAGAACTTAGGAATAAATGTTAGGTTTTGACTGTGATGTCCTAAAAATATAAACAGTAACTTAACATGATTAAGCAGTTGTTTTAAACTTTTTAAAAAATTAATTAATTTATTTATTTATTTATTTATTTTTGGCTGTGTTGGGTCTTCGTTTCTGTTCGAGGGCTTTCTCCAGTTGCGGCAAGTGGGGGCCACTCTTCACCGTGGTGCGCGGGCCTCTCACTATCATGGCCTCTCTTGTTGCGGAGCACAGGCTCCAGACGTGCAGGCTCAGTAGTTGTGGCTCACGGGCCCAGTTGCTCCGTGGCATGTGGGATCTTCCCAGACCAGGGCTCGAACCCGTGTCCCCTGCATTAGCAGGCAGATTCTCAACCACTGCGCCACCGGGGAAGCCCAAGCAGTTGTTTTAATAGGCATTTTATCTAATAGAGAAGGAGAAGAATGAATGATGAGCAAAACCAAATTTGCAGGATTTCCACAAGTTTAATTTGATTTAGTAGCCCTCAATAATTTAAGTTTATACGTGGAAATTTGCACGGTAAAATAGCAGTACATGATTTTTCTTAAAGATTGAAAATGTCCTTTTGTAGAAACAATCAAATTGTCTGTATGGTAATGTACTTTAGGAAGATGGAAGTGTACACAGTGCCATGATGTACACGCGTATTAACTTTCATTCTCTTGGAGTGTTTAACATCGGAAGCACCTTCGTTAGGAATACATTCTTGAAAGTTGGTTGCCCCAACACTTCAGATATCGTCCGAGTGGTTTTCTTTACTTTAAGGATGCTGAAAAACATTTTTCACTGATAAAGTGAAAGGTAAAAGCACGCCTGGTGAACGTGGGGTGGGAACCTGCTGGGCTGGCAGGGCGGTGGGCCTGCGGGTCCTCACTGCCTGGGGGGCTCTGTTCTCCACCTGACACTCAGGTGTGCTTGTCCTGTCCTGAGAATGTTGTATCTACCTCAGAGTGAACTGCATGGTCCTTGTCTGAGTGCCTGACTTCAAAAAGAGAAGTTTCTTCTGGAAAAGGACAGATCGGATTGTCTGTTTTTGTGCCTGCTTGCTTATGTATGTTGGCAGAATTTGGACTGAGACCAATAGTCAGTTTGGGATTGGGAGCACATAGCTCTCAGTAACCTCTACGTACTGGAAGTTCCTTATATTTATCAAAAGAACCGGCCATTTTCTGAAGTGCTAAATTGGCTTAGGTCAGTGTATAATATGATTTCAGTGGAATTTTTTTTTTTAAGATCTATTTATTATTTACTTATTTTTATTTATTTTTGGCTGTGTTGGGTCTTAGTTGTGGCACACGGGGTGCACGGGCTTCTCTTTTCTAGTTGTGGCGCACAGGCTCCATGGCGCATTGGCTGTGTAGTTGTGACACGCGGGCTTAGTTGCTCCGTGGCATGTGGGATCTAGTTCCCTGACCAGGGATCGAACCCATGTCCCCTGCGTTGTAAGGCGGATTCTTTACCGCTGGACCACCAGGGAAGTCCCTCAGTGGAATTCTTAAATGTCAATCCCAAAAGAAAAGTTATATCCATTAAGAATCACTCATGTAATTATTTTCAGCTTTTCTTTCCCAACTCATTTTCCCCAGAATAGATTGGAGATGCTCTCTTTTTAATCCGGGTAACTTTCAAGAGAACTAGAGTAAAGATCAAGTTGATTCACCTCTTTTCCAGTTTCAGTTGTTTCATCCTTTGTTAAAACTAAAGCAAGTTGTTCCTAGTGCTGGTAATTGTCAACCTAGGGCAAACCTAACCTAAGCTTTGCAGTGATCCACCTGCAAAAGGTCACTTGTATTTCTCCCTCAGGCTGTTGCTGTAGGCAGGGCTGCTCTGATCCTTGACCTAGGACTGCGTGTGGCCATCCCAGAAGGTACCTTACCCAGGGTCTTGGTCATTTCCCCTTTTTTTTGTTATCCATTGGTAACCTGGTCTCCCGTCTTTCTTCCCAGTCCATCTTCAGCTCTTAGCCCAAGATTGTCCTTTTTTGTTGTTGCCACTGGGTCAATTGGTGCTGCTTAAATGCTCTGAGTACAGACCCATTCCTTCACGTATGCGCACAGACTTGCAGGAGATCGCTCACAGATGCGGAAGTCTGGAGTGAAGAGGCATGGGATTTTTAAAACATGCTAATAAGTTGTATTATTGCAGAGACATTAGATAAAATTGTTCTCACTACACTAGGTGTATCTTAATTATTAGAGTAACCCCAGCATTTAGCACACACAGTTCCATGGCACATGGTAAGTGCTCAAGGATCACTTATTAATGCAGAAATAAATGAAGGTTAGGGAAATGCTGATTCCTGGTCAAGAGTGAAGATGAGATTACCAGTAAGATAAAGAGTAGTGGTTCTTCCATGACCTCCCACCCCTTCCTTTCTCCTCTACCATACCTGGGGCTTGGCTAACAGCTGTGAGACCTCCTCTTGACTTTTATTTTGATCATCTGTAAAATAAGGATGTTTGACCTTTGATAACTTCTAGAGTGCTAAGATTAGAGTTCTTTTAAGTTGCCCAAAAATCTGTCTGGGAAGCTGGGAAGTCTATTGCTCTTCCTCTCACTTTAAAGCTGATGCAGAATCACTGAATCTTACATTAAATATTCGCAGCTAAACAAGTCTCTGCCACACCCATCATCTGTTTGGACACAAAGCTAAACACCTCTAACCCCTGCCTGTTCCCAGGGGTCGTACTTTGTGGACATTTCATCTCATCACAGTTCCCCACAGTCCATGGTGTGTATTGTCCTTGGAATGGAAACCTGCCTTTGAAATACTGCAGCTTAGTTGTTCTCTTTACTGTACAAAATACCGTAATTTCGATGTCATTATAGAGCTCTAGTCAGCATCTGTCCACGTTTGCATTATTTTCTCTATTCAGTGACATTACAAATGGAGAATTACAGATAATTACCATGTGTTAGTGCTATGCTTTTTCTTTCCCCTTCATTTAAAATAGCTTATTAAGATCAATTAAGAGGAGATGTCTGACAATGGAGAGCTGTTTTTCATGGGCAGGAACTCTTTACCACTATTTATCCTACTTAGATGCTTTCATGGCTTTGGGGATAGTCTTTTTCCAGAGAATCAGGGAATTGACAAAAGCAAGCAAACCAAGCCAGGACAGCGTATGCAGGGGTTGGCACTCACATCACTCTGTATCCCAGGACACAGTTTTTGGCAGATGGCTTTTTTTCCCTCTACTCTCTGGGTTTTACTTACTAGGGAATTAAGCAAAATCAAGTCAAAGGTAAGCAGAATTTGATATCCTGTCACAGTTTTTCCCCCCTTTGTGCCAGTTTCTGGGAACCATTTTGTGTTTGGGTGGAGACACTGAAAGAACTGAAAATGGAAATAGTGACATTGTGATGTTTAATCTCTGACCCAGAGCATCGTTTTTGTTTGCTCCTTGAAGAAGACGGGAATTCAGAAGCAGCTCCCCTCCTCCACAAAAAGCCCTCATTGTTTTCTCGATAGTACTCTTGTGAGGAAGACAGCTCTGCTCTATTCATACGTGTTCATAGAAGGTCAAGCTCTCTAAGGGGCTGGACCAAAGGCAGGAGAAGAAGCAAAGTTTTCCTCAAATTGGGAATGTTTTTTTGCAAGGTGGGGTGTTAAGAAATAGCGTGGCAGGGCAGAAATAGAGACACAGATGTAGAGAACAAACGTATGGACACCGAGGGGGGAAAGCAGAGGCGGGTGGAGGTGGTGGTGTGATGAATTGGGAGATTGGGATTGACATGTATACACTGATGGGTATAAAATGGATGACTAATAAGAACCTGCTGTATAAAAAAATAAATAAAAGAAAATTAAAAAAAAAAAGAAATAGTGTGGCGACCAAGTAATTAAGGTTCTTTAAACCTAAAACCAAAAGATGTTAGGAAAACTGAGAGTTAGTTGTCCCTCAATTATAACTCTTTGGTTTTGCTAGACAGTTACCTAAAACCATAGAATGTGGAAACTGGAAGTGGCCTCAGATCTTTCAGTTTGTCTTCACTGAATAGATGGAGAATCTGAGGTGCACTCAAATCTCTCTCTCTCTTACAGTTTCTCATCTTGGACTTTCTTTTATTATTATTATTATTATTATTATTTTGCTTTAAAACGCATGTGATGCCATATCAAGTCAATGTTATTCTCTCACCATGTGCTCTGTAAGAGGTGGGTGTGGGTGTTTATTTGGCCAGCAATTGAGTATGTGCTAAATAAAGTAGCATGATCAGTATTCACAGCAGCTTTTTAGGAAGTATGAAAAAAACATCGTACTGGTCATGACGGTGACATGGTATAGTCAGCTGCCTTTTAAGAGGTCCTATCTGTTCAGTGTTAAGTGATTTTTAAAAATAATAACCTGTTTTTCTGACTAGCTTAAAGATGAATTTGAAATGGTTTTGGATGCAATTACGTTACGCTATTTGGACGATAAACTCACCTTGACCTAAAAGAAAAAAAGATTCTGAGGTGCAGAGATGTGAAGTGAGTTGCTCTAGGTCCCAGTGGCCAGTTGGGATCTCTGACCCTTTCACAGTCTCCGTCTCTAACTTTTGACCTTCCCCCATCCCTGGTGGGCCTGCTTCAGTGACCCCAACACAGGCACCCCTTGGAAAAGCTGTGCTGTGTAGGTCTTTTAGGAGGGTGAGTGCCTGGGTTTAGATATGCACAAATGCTCTGAATAAAAACAGGTTGTGAGACGGGGAAAGGAACAAGGAGAGGGGAGGGTTGGGAAAAGGGGGAGGTGATCCTGGGGTGGGGGAGGGGGGAGAGGCCAGAGGGAGGGCGAGGAAGACAGAGAAAGACTCCTGTTGACAGCTCTTCCTGGGAGGCTTGGTGTAAGAGATTGTTCATCGTATCTAATGGGGATTCTTTTCAAGAGAAATGGTTACACTGTGTGACCAGCAGTTTTACTTTAGGGGGTCCGCTTTAGTAAAATGACAAAGTTCACAATGGGTTAGGGTTATTGGGTTTCTTTGTTTGTTTGTTTCTTTGGTTTTTTTTGGAAGCCAGCAATGGAGCTGAGTGTGGTCAAGACTGGCACAGGTTGGAAACACACTGTGTAGTCCTGCCCCAGCAGGTGCATGGGTACCTCGACCTGGGATAATGCTCCACAGTGGGCCTGCGATGGAGGCCACGTCGTGAGCACACTGGCATGACGGGAATTTGCATGCAGAGTGCACGCTCATAACCACTACTAGCCCCCAAAGACACAGTGAGAAAGCAGGGCAAGTCTGTTATACAGCTGACTGGAACTACGTAGTCAGACCAAAAATTAGTAAAATGAGCTGCTAGGGCTACCCACTAGGCTTCTTCCCAAGAACCTAGTGCCTAGGTATGAACAGTTGGCTTTGCTTTTGTACAAGTTTTGGGAATCCGGCTTTTCTAAAAGACAGGACCACTCGTGGTGATAGTCACGTGGGGAGGGGGTGTCTTGGCAGCTGTTTCCACCACTGTGGCACCAGGCCACCCACCAAGCCAGGCAGACGGGGAGCCAAAGGCCGTGAGGTAAGGCCAGCTCATGCCAGGTTGTACTATGCCTGTGTCAGGAAGAACTTTTATTCTCCTTACTTATTAAAATTTTCTGTGAATGTTCCAGTCTGTCCCAGTTAAGATAAGGGACCCATTTAGGCCAGAGGACGAAGGCAGAGATGGCACCCGCTAGTGTGCAGTTACATAGAAAGAGAGGCTTGGAGAAGGGAGCAGCCCAGAGGCTCCTGCTCTGAGATGGACACAAGGTGGTGCAGTGGTTCAGGGTGTGAGCTCGGGAACCGGAGTGTCTGGGTTTCATCTTGGCTTGCCTACTCACTAGCTGTGTGGCCTTGGGCAACTCACATCACCCTTATCTGTAAAAAAGGGGATTCCTAGGACCTACTGCACAGGGTTGAGATTAACTGATTAAATATAAAGAAAGGACTTAGAATAGCCTTGTTACTCTATTATTCTATTGTTATTCTTTTATATTCTATTTGTATTACAGTAAACATTGGGGTTTCCAGGTTCAGTTTTCACATGAGGGAAGTTTCACTTAGAAAAAGAAATGATATGCAGTAGTATAGGAGAAGGAAAGAGAAAGTGAGAGAAGTCAGACTCCAGATATTATTACCTTCTCTGCTTTTCTGTTATGACTTTCCCTCCCAGCTCTACCCTTCGTCTTTGTTTTCCTGCCCTCTCTACATGTTCCAACCCTATTAGTAATCTATAGGTAATTCTGTTAGTAACAAGCTATCCCCAAATTTAGCAGCTTAAAACAACCATAAAAAATTATTTTCTCCCACAGTTCTTGTGGGTCAGGAATTCAGGAGCAGCTAAAGATCTTTGAAGAGGTTGTAGTGAATATGTATACCAGGGCTTCAGTCGCCCGAAGCTTGACTGGGAATGGACGATCCCCTCCCAAGGTGACTCACTCACTTGGTGGCAAGTTGTGCCGGCTCTTGGCAGGAGGCCTCAGTTCCTCACCATGTGGACCCCTCCATAGATTGGCTTCAGGATCCTCAGAATGTGGCGACTGCATTTCCCCAGAGTGAGTGGTCTGAAAGAGAGTGCCGTGCAGAAGTTCCCCTTTCGATGACCTAGCCTCGCAAGTCAGACACCATCATTTCCATCATAGCTCAGTAGTCACAGATGTCAGCCCAGTTAAGCGTGGGAAGAGACTACACAAGGGCATGAACATCAGGAGACGAGGCTCACGGGGACCATCTTGGAGGCTGTCTCCCACTCCCCTTCTCTCTGCTTTCATCTCACCCAGAGTTTCTTTCCCAGGCTGCCTCTGCTCCCTCAGTAGCTTTCTGTCCATTCTCCCTTCTGAGCACCACAGAAGTCTCTCTCCCCATCAATTTCATTGCTTTTTTCTCCTTCCAGTCCTTTTGTTCTCCAGACCGATCACTCCCTGTGCATTCTTTTCTCTCCTCTGCAAACCCTAGAATCCTACCGCCACTGTTGTTTTCTTCTCTTAATCCCCATCTTCCTGATCCTCCATTTTCTCCTTGACCTCAGTCCGTGATCTCCTGTTTCCTCTGCCCAAGCTCCTCTGAGTCCCTTCGATCTAGCTGATAACCTTCCCTTCAGGAATATTTACTGTGAGTAAATCACAGCATTTTTTGGGGGACAGATAGGCAATAAAGAGTACTAAATGTGTCATCAGCTGCCAGATGGATGAAGAAAGCATTTCCCTGAAATTTAATTCATCATCCATGTCCCAGTTTAAGACTTTCAAGGCTGTAGTAACTCAAGCCTTCAGAGTCAGGGGCACATCTGTGGACACTGGGGGATGAAATGTCTCATGTTTTGATGCTGAAGTGTATGCCCAGGGGCTGTCTACTGTGAGCATTCTTGTTGGTTGAAAGAAGAAAGAAAAAAGTACATTTGGAACATTATCCAACATCTTGAGATTATAAACTGTCTGATGTGCTGATATTTTGTCTGATGAATGTCTCCTGGGTCTGCTGTGGTGAAAGATTTTCCAGATTTGTGAAGTGTGATGAAAGGGCTGGTAGTATCTCATACTGATTGGCAGAGCTAAAATGTAACTCTTTGACCTTCTGAACTCAAAACTTCTTTTCGAAGCTGTGAAATGTAAATCCACAGTAGCTTCTGACCTTCAACATTTTCGCTTTTCCCTGGAGCTCTGGCTTTTCTTTGGTTTTTAAAACTAGTTAATGGTCTTCAGTACGAAGAGACTGACGACTTATATACCTCCTTTATTACCTCAGAAATGTTGGGTGGTGACTTCATCTCTGAACATAATTGATTTTGTTGACAGAAACAAAAGCAAAAGAGGGACTAAGCAGTTTTGAAGACTTCAGTGCCCTAACAAAATAAATCATCACAATGACTCTCAGATTCTGTTTGAGGACAGTGATTTGTACATTGTAGTTGTTAAGTAAAAAAAAAAAAAGCATTTGGTGGGTAAATGGCTCACCTGGGTGGAAGCCCTTTTTTATGGGGATGGAGGGAGAGTTTGCCAAGCAAATCAGTGTATAAATTGGATCAATTGTAAAAACTTTATTTGAATATAAGCAGCATATGTGTTTATCTTAAACGCCCCCTTATTCGTGAAAGTGGGTAATTAGACCTTCTTCTCGGTCACGCATTAGAAAACTGGATGGCGATAATACTTAGAGGTTGTGGTAGTGAGCTGGCCTGTGCCAGTGACAGACAGTGATAGCCTCCATTGTTGGCACTGAAGAGACAGGCACCTCTCCCACCATGCAGGCATCCTAGAAATTGGTGGTACCTCACACTGAAAGCATGTAGACATGTTGAGCAGGTAGGTGTGGCCATACCACCTGTTGCTGAAAAATCCAGTAATCCAATAAGCAAAATCCAATGCTTGAAAGGCTCACTCATAGGGATGTGATGAGATTCTGTGCTGGTTTTGGCAGGCCGTGTAGTCAACTGAGGCGGCAGAGATACTCAGAGGAACAGAAAGCCAAAGTCAGCAGGTTCCATGCAGCTCCTTTTGTTACTGGGTCCAACCTCGTACTGCTCACCACATGACAGACTAATAAATTGAGAGAGGAGTTGTTGAGGCAAGGAATACAGACTTTATTTGGAAAGCCAGCAGACCGAGAAGATGGAGGACTAGTGTCCCAAAGACCCATCTTACCTGAGTTAGAATTCAGGCTTCTTTTATACTACTAGGGGAGGAGCTGTGGTTGGTTGGTAAAAACTTCTTGGTGCCAGAATCCTTTGTTCTTGCAGCTGACCGTGTAGTTCAGGTCACTGTGTTCCTCTCAACCTCCAACAAGACAAATGTTATTCTCTGTTCTGCAACTTTTTATCTCTATATGAATGGGAAAATGTTATATCTTTAAAGGTCAGAGCCTTGAGAATGGGCTGTCCTGTATATTTCAGGCTATAAGCAACATTCTTTTAGTTATTAACTTGTAGCAAAAGCGATAGAATATAAAGGTTAAAGTAAAAGAAACATCCATTATGGAGTCAGGTTTGTTCTTCCCTATTAAACTTTCATGGACTTGAGCTGGCTATTGTCTCAAACAATGTACATGCACAGACAGTGGGTTCTGTTTACTGCTCTTCACCACTATGAACCAGTCACAAGTCTCAAGCACCACTGATTTTACCAAATGAAACCAAGTGTAAGGTATGGCTACAGATAAGAATACTTCGTATGTTACTAACCCTTAGGTGCTGATTCAGATTAATTGTTCTCATGTCTCATTACTAATACTGAAGTATTTCAAAGTAAATTATCACAAATCTAATATTAAAGCGTTAAAGCTTCTCTTTTTAAATGGATGCCTAATTTATACTGGTTTTCCTTCTAATTAATGGAACTGATATTTCTGATATTTTTTTTAAAAACACCACAAAAATGATCATGAGGCAAATCTATTTACAAGTAATATCTAGAATACTGATTTTTAAAAAAATCTTCAATACGTTTCAGAGGTCATCTTTTTAAAGAAAAATTTTTCTTAAGATTGCTTTATGTGAGGAGAGGCTGTGTATTTATTTATTGACTTTTATATTATTTGACTAAATTATAAGAATGTGATTATAGTTATGTACTCTGAAAGCATGTTCTAAATATACCCCAGTGAATATTTTGATCAGTGAGTCTGTTATAGGGTACAAGACTTCTTGAGGAGGTCATAGTGTGAGACTAGCCAAATAGCCTGGGCTCTGCAGTCAGACCCGGGTTTAAATTCTGAATCCACATTTGCTGTGGCATTTGGGCAAGTTATATAACCTCTCTGAGCTTTGGTTTCTTCACAGATCGATAGAGATGATGATAATACCTAATTCATAAGATATAAAAGTACTCATTTTAGGACTTGGCACAAAGTAGGCATTCAGTAAACTGTAATGAGTTGCTTCTTTCCTTTTCTTACAAAGAGAACATTGTTCTTGGGCTATTGATGACTCACAATGGCTAGATTACTGGATGAGTGACAGAGAGGACTTAAATTAAGATAGCTGGACAATTAATTACGATTACTGCCAGAAACTTCCTCCACAGAGGTTCTCAACCTTAGCTATACGTTAGACCTTCTGTGGAGCTTAAAAAAATATTGATGCCTGGGCCCTACATGCAAGAATTCTTTAATCTGTGGTGCAGCCTGGCAATAGAATTTTTCAGATCTTCCCTGGTAATTCTAATGTACAGCCAAGGACAGAGAACCACTGCTTTATAACAACCATACCCTGGGGTTTATTCTGTTCTAAGCATTTAAAAGTGTAAGAATTATATTGGAGGAAAAGCTTTCCTAAGAAAGTTCTTGTAGACCAGGGATTTATTTGCCTGTGGCCACATTTGGCCCAACGCCTGTTTTTCTCAATAAAGTTTTATTGGAACACAGCCATGCTCATTTGTTTCCATTTGGTCTATGGCTGTTTTCACGCTGCACCAGCAGAGTTGAGTAGTTGTGACAAAGACCATATGACCCACAAAGGCTAAAATTACTCTCTGGCCCTTTACAGAAAATGTTTCTGACCCCTGCAGTAGGCCACTTAAAAATTGAATCGTAGTGTTGTTTTCCAAGATGCATTCGAGAAAGTCAACTCACTATACAAGTGTATCTGCTAGATTCTGTTCAAATGCTTCCTTTTATGAAAAACCAAAATGAAGTTGGGACTATTAAGTAGTTCTATTAAGTAGCATTAATAGAACTATTTTTGCTACTTTTTTTTGAGAATTGCCTATTTCTGAACAAAACTTCACAATTTTAGTATAGCACTTAACATTCTCTTTAAATTCTAAGTTTTGTAGAAATAGTAATAATCCACTTATCAAAGAAATTTAATGTAGGACACTTTGACTTAACTTCCTTACTAAAAATGTGGAAAGCTGGCATGTTAATGATTATCAAATGTACTTAATCAGCCCTGAATGCCCTTTTAAATGAAGCTAGTTGAGAATACTGTATAGCTTTTTCTGCTTGTTTTCAAGTCTTTTTTAAAAAGTTCTGAGCAGAAGTGGATTCTTGTGCATTTTCCTTCCTTGCATACTCATAAAAATGGAGCTGCTGCTGCCAGAGAGTAGGTAGGTGGTGGCGCAGTGGAGCAGATCCCAGAGAATGTGCTCGGCAATGTCTTCGGTCTTTTCAATCACTTTCCTTTCTTCACTCACCAGGAAATATGTCCCCTCCACTCCCCACCCCTAAACATCATGACATCTTTTTGAATCAGTTAGTAATTATGGAAGATATCTTGAAAGAACCCAGTTGCTGCCACCCGTTTATGCTTTATGGAGGAGCAGCTCACCCAAATGCAGCATCTAGGCACAGTCTTCGTGCTGTCTCAGCATCCTGGTTGCTGATGGAAGCATGAAAGCTCATTAGCATTTTAAGAGATTAAAAAAAAAATGTGTAGTTGGACAGTAGAAATGGGACCGGTTTAATCAGGAATGCCATATTTTAGTCTCTCCTTGCTTCAGTAAGAGAATAGTTCTCTTACAAGGGACAGGGAAATCCATAAATTCTGACTGGTAAATGGTGGGAATTTTGTAGTCATAGCTTTCGCTTTTCCTTCCTCTTTTGTCTGCATGTCTCTCAGGGCACCGGGAATGCTTTTCTTTATATGTAACAATAGATACTTCACGTTTGCCAGGGATCTGTCCAGAGATCTTGGTGAATACCCAGCTTTTCTTGGATTCTCAGAGCACCAGGCTTCGTTGCCAGGAGGTCACGTGAGCTTAATTGCTAGCGGTGTGATTCCAGCACGCCAAGTGCAGATTCGTGCTGTAGCGAAGTGCTTCCCTCGCACGGATCCTCACGGGCGTTTGAAACCATCAGGAGGAACCTTCAGATGGTTAGGTGAGGTTTCTGGGAAGGGTTTTAAGGGTGCACACATGCCTCTTCCTGAGACTGCAAGCTTCCGGCAGTAATGACCTTGGCCCTACATCTTTGCATCCTTTGCAGCCAGCACAGGTTGTAGCTGAGGGAGGAGAGGAAAACTGTCCGTGGGTCTAATCATGTCCTGTCTGTTGAGCTGTGTTATAAGATGATTCCCACATTTCTTTATGTTTTCATTTTCTTCATGAAAGCTTTATTTTCAAGTAAAGGAACATATTGGGGCAGGTAATCAGTTATGTCACTTCTGTTAACTCTCTAGTTTTTAAATGCTTGAGGTTTAGCACTTTGAAAAAAAATCATTCTGTTTGAGAGTTTTGAAAAATAATCTTCTTGCCATTATTCCTTACTAAGAAAGCTGCATTTCCTGGTGATTTAGTGAAACTTTTGTCAGGTACACATGAAAGTAGCCTCTCACGTGGGCCTGTGCCCTCACTCTGCCCATGAGGCCACCTCCGAGGCCAGGCTTCAGCCCAGTTGCTGGAGGACCAGCTTCCACCACCTGCTCTGGCTCCTTGCCACCTCTGAATCCCAACACAAACCAGGTTTGTAATTGCTGGACTGTACAGGGAATCAGGATAGGTGGGAATGGGGGTTTAATCAAAAGAAGCATTGAGAAAGTTACAGAGGTTGACAGGAGCTCCGTAAACACTCCAGGGAGTCACACATCCATGTGAAAATGTACAAAGAGGTAAAAATGCCTGCATTTTAGCCCCTTCCAAGACTTCCTTCTTAGCCCTTGAGTCAGAACGTATCAGCTTGCGATGAACTAACGTACTCAAATTAGCTCAAGAAAGAGACCTGTGAGAAGAACGTTACCTGCTTCCAGGAGAGCCGAGCAAGCAGGCCTGGGGGAAGGCAGGTCTTCGGACCTCAGCAGTGGGCGTGAGGTCTGCACGCTGCACACTCCCTCCAGCTCTGAGTGTTGGGAAGGGAGATGGTTCCTTCAGTGCCCAGGCTGGACCCAGCCAGCTGTGTCCCGAGGGCGTGAGGCTGCCCCGTTCTGGGCTGTGAGATATAGACATTCAGGTAAGCCGGCCACTGTCCACTGCTGCTCCCGGACATTGACGGTCCACCTCCCCCATCCCTGTAACCTAAAGGCAAGCCCGTGATCAAAGGGGATCTTTCCATTTATCTTTTGAGATCTAAACCTTTCCCCAAAATGACATTGTTCTTATCTTTATTCCATTGAGAATGTGGCTGGTATGAGTTTAATTTGGATCTCTTATTCCCATGACTGACAGTTTTCAATCTAGTAAGGGTTGGATTAGAAGTGGAACAGACTTCGAATGAATTATTTAGCAAAAGATCTCTTATAGCCATTGTACATTCAATAATTCAAAAGCATTTCTCAGACACTCAGTTCAAGGCCCTATGCTAGATGTTTTGAGGAAAAATACTAATAACTAATATTGAGTTATTGTTACATGTCAGTGACTGTGCTAAATGATTTTACATGCATGAGCTAATTTTAATTCTTTAACACATCTTTGCACTAGCTGCTGCTACTATCCCTATATTCAGAGCAGGAAATTAAGACTTAGAAAGTTTTAGCAACGTTTCAAAAAAAAGATAATTGGAGACTTCCCTGGTGGCGCAGTGGTTAAGAATCCACTTGCCAATGCAGGGGACACGGGTTCAAGCCCTGGTCCGGAGAGTTCTCACATGTTGCAGAGCAACTAAGCCCGTGTGCCACAACTACTGAGCGTGTGCGCCACAACAACTACTAGCCCGTGCTCTAGAGCCCACATGCCACAGCTGCTGAGCCCGCGTGTCACAACTACTGAAGCCCACATGCCTAGAGCCTGTGCTCCACAACAAGAGAAGCCACCTCAGTGAGAAGCCTGCGCACCACAACGAAGAGTAGCCCCTGCTCACCGCAACTAGAGAAAGTCCGCGTGCAGCAATGAAGACCCAACACAGCCAAAAATAAATAAATAAATAAAGCTACTCAAAAAAATTAAAAAATAAAAAAGATTATCGGAGTTAATGTAAGTATGAAATACATGAAAAAAAGTGATGGGAAACAAGTTGGACAGGTAAGGGGATAAATCATGGCCTGAACGCCATGCTGAAGACGTGTGGGTTAGTCTGTTGGTAACGAAGACCCAATGAGTTTCTGGGATCCTAGGGGCGATGTCAGAACTATCCTTCGGAAAAGCTTCTCTGGCTATAATCGTGGAGTGGGAGAGACTGATGGTAACTGAGGAGTCCTCTGGTAGAGGTGCCGAGAGAAGCTAAGCACGACCAGGACTGGGGTAGTTGCTGTGGCCATGAATGGAGCAGAGAATGCTGTGGTTTTCTTTTCAGCTTCCTTTTATGTTCCCTTTCTGGGGCTTGATTTTAAAAGTCTAGCTTTTAAACATTCTAGCATAGACTCCTGCTGAATTTGGAGTTGCCTTCAATTTCAGCAGAAAAAAAAAAAAAGAATAGAACAAACGAAAAAGCTCAATTTTGAAAAACTTTGTCCACCGAATTACCTGTATTGTGAGGAAACAGTGATTGAACTCTTGAGGAGCCAGGTGTTCATCCGGCTGCAGCGTTTTCATCAGGTTAAGGGTGGCCAGAAAGCGACCCACACGCACACCCACATTCCTGCACGACTACTCCCCTGTCAGAGTGTAGGACACAGACACTTACGAGAGGTGTGTTTGTCCCTCAGGAGGGGGCTCATTTGGTGGCTGTCACCACTGCTTTTCCGTGGCCCTGGGTTTCCTAGCAGGACACGCTGCTCCTGGTTTTACTGTCCACACAGGTGTGGTTACGTGGGACCTGAGAAAACAGCCTAATTTTTACGTGCCTCTCATCCTTGAGGCTCATATTTATCCCCAAAGAACTTCTGGATGATCCTGTTTGAAGGAATGTTGTAAGTATTGGGTTTTCCTGGATTGAACCAAACTCAGCATCTGTGAGGTTTTCCACTTCACCCAGAGGAAGAGAGTGGACTCAGTGTCTCTAGCTTGTGGGCACTGTGGGAAGGGTAGGTCCCTGCTCTAGACCTGTGCTATCTGTGCTTTCATTTAGCAAGTGTGAATTAAGTAGTGTGTGCACCAGGCCCTGTGCTGCACATGGAGGACGCAGGGATGGAGAAGGCACAGCTGCTATGGGGCAGAAGCTGCCAGGATAGTTTGGGCGTAGAGGCAAGCATGTAAACACACCAGCACAAAAAATGCCAAAGATGCTTCTCGGTATTTGGTAAGTCCTTTGATGTTTAAACTCCTGAAAGGAATACTTTTTTTTTTTTTTTTGAAAGAGAAGAAAGAAAATTAAAGATGAAAGAGAAAAGATTGAGTTTGAAAGTGTAATAGCCCTTGGAAATTAAGAAAAAATTCCACAAGCCTACAGAATAATAAAGAAAATAAATAATAAAACAAAATAGTAATAAATAAATATATGAATAATAGTCATAATATGAGTTTTTCAGTTTACCTAAGAACTAGAGATATTTCTGTGTTAGACTGGGAACTTCAGCTTTTTGTGAAGTTGGAACCTACCTAAAAGCTTTATCTTTTATTCCCCTCTGGTTCCTAGTAAAAAAAAGCTCCTTATGATGCTTCAGAGGAATTCCTGCTGTCTTAGGGTGGCAAAGGAGTTGATTGGGCCAGGGCTGTTCTCTGGGTCCTGAAGCTACAGGAGGGTGCAGAAGGTGATGCAGTCCCAGACATGGGGCTGGACTTCTGAGAAGAGCTCGACCCTAGCAGGGACTCTGGTGGTCAGCCAGGGTGTGGGGAAGGGTGGGGAATGTGGGATCTGGGGACTCTGTGCTGGCGTTCTTGTAATTATCTATAGTTCTAAGCCTTCTTGTGCCGCTAGTAACTACCTTGTTCATGGGTGAGGCCGTGAAAGTCTCCTTACTTTACTTCGTTGAGATCAAAAGTAACACAGTATCAAAGAAGAGTAACATACGTCAATTTTCCTGATACTAATATGAATTGAAAATACTGTATCTAAGGAAGAACTGTATTAATGGGATTGTATATAGGGAGAAAGGTGAGATGAGAAGCAAGGGGATGCTTCTTCTGTTTCTGTACCATTTTATTTTATTTTTTTTGCATTCTATTTTATAAGCATTTTCTCTTCTCTTAAGGATGAGCTAGCTAAAGATTTGGAAACTTATCCTGATAAATAATGGGCACTCTCCTCTTTTAGCAGAATTCTGCACATGGCCGATCTTCTTCCAATGTAAATGGCGGGCCTGAACTTGATCGTTGCATGAGTCCTAAAGGTAGTTCTCAGTCTATGATTACTTTTTTTAAAAAAATTATTTATTTATTTATTTATTTTTGGCTGTGTTGGGTCTTCGTTTCTGTGCGAGGGCTTTCTCTAGTTGTGGCAAGCGGGGGCCACTCTTCATCGCGGTGCGCGGGCCTTTCACTATCATGGGCTCTCTTGTTACGGAGCACAGGCTCCAGACGCGCAGACTCAGTAGTTGTGGCTCACGGGCCTAGTTGCTCCGTGGCATGTGGGATCTTCCCAGACCAGGGCTCGAACCCGTGTCCCCTGCATCGGCAGGCAGATTCTCAACCACTGCGCCACCAGGGAAGCCCCTATGATTACTTTTATAAGGGAAGCCATCCATGTGAACTCGGTTGCCCCCCAAACCCACTTGTGCTAAATTATCTCCCTAAACAGCAGGGGTCACGTCAATATGTATAGAATCTTGTTGTTAATTAAGCTACCCAATTTCAAATTTTAGTCTTGGGTTTCCTTTATTTTTCCTTAGTGGCAATCTGCTCATAATTCCTAAATGTAGGCTTTCCTTTTTCTTAGATAACATTAAGTGGGTTTCTTTGTTTGATGTCAGCTATGTACAGGGCACTGAGGATACATTGTGAAAAGTGGTCGATCTTAACCACTTCCTTCTCCTGCCCCTCCCCCCTCTCCTTTTTGAGGACACTTTGAGCCAGATATTAGCCTTAACAAGGTATCCTAAGTGGCCAGAATTTTCTTTACCAGAAAATCTTGAAGAGAAAATTTCTAAGATTAAGTCCCCATCATCAATCCCCTCCCCCTTTCTCCAGAGTTGACAAAAAGTTTACAAAGTTTTGGTTAGACTTCCCTTTTACCCAAAGCTAATCACTTATTTTCAGCTGATATTTCAGGGATTTGTTAGGTTTATTTATTTTGTTGGTTTCTGACTCCAACCAACAAGGCCAAAGGAAATTGGTGATTCAGGTGTTCTATTCAGAGAATATGCTCAGAGGATTTTCTTTAGTTTTACCACAGATTTAGAAGTAACTCCATTGTGATTTATTATTTTACCAATCTGTAGGAATCAAGGTGAAATGTGATGTGTTCATTAGACTTTGTGTTTATCCTTTTTTGCAGGTGTGAATGGAAACAGGTGCTCTGAATCGTCAACTCTTCTTGAGAAGTACAAAATTGGGAAGGTTATTGGTGATGGCAATTTTGCAGTAGTCAAAGAGTGCATGGACAGGTGAGTGGATAGTGAGAATAATCGTTTGTTCACTGACACATACATTTTCCTTTGGAGTTTATTCTTATCTGAATGAACGAAAGGCCTTCTTAAAGAGTCTACTCTTAGGACTAGTGTTTTGCATGCCCACAGGCAACTTGACAGGGGAAAATATATGTATACATGTAGAATATAAACCTGCTTTTTACTTTGGGAGATATATCAGGTCTCATCCATGAGACAGAGAAAAATAGGAAAGAGTACGATTCATTAAAAAAAAAAAAATCTATAGCACTTATCTGTGTCAGGCTCTATTCTCAGTGCTGTACTTATATTGTCATTAACCCTCTCAGCTAATAATTAATTGCATATTATCAGTAGTTCAGGATACATGAGCTCTGACTTTATTCAATATCAGAATCAGCCAACTTTTGCCCATATTAAAATTATATTTTTGCTTGTCCAGCCTTATTTTGTTTAAGGTCCTAATTTCTCAGATGGTAACAAATCCATTCTTTTACATTCCAGGCCTTTTGTAAACAATATTAAAACTGGAAAAGACTCAGATTAGAGTGTTTGTGTTTATAGCGTGTTACTCTAGCTGTTCTAAGTGGTAATTTTTGTTGTGGTGGTGGGAGATGGGTGAGGGGGAGTTTTCCAGAAAGTTCTGGTGACTACAGTTTTCCTGTTCTGCTACATCTCCAGTGAAGCTTTACTGCTCCTTATATGGTACACAAAGTAGCTCCCTGTCTTCTAAGCCCCTCTGCTTAGCTCTGGTACACAGATTGCTGCTCAAGCAACAAGCATCTAAAATATGACTTCTAAAGACTCATTAGAAATCTGAGGCAGTGTTTGGTTTCTATTATGGAGAAGCAATTTAAATAAAAGTTATTCTTCCAAGGTAGGTCTCATCAGTGTGTACTGTGACCACCTGCCAAAAGCAGCTTGTGCTTGAGAGAACTAACCTATTCCAAGAATACCACAGTGTTCTTTCTTGAACTGCTTTCCTATTCTAAAAGATGTATTTTTTACATGTTCAGATTAAATTATACTAAAGGTGATTAAAAGTTAAATAACAACATCAGGATTCTTATGTCAAATGAATGATGTCTCTAGTACCAGACATGGACGTTTAAAGGTGTGGATAAGGTGGCACCAGATCCTAAGTGGAGTTTTGGCTGAGAAATAGAGACTGAAAGTCTAGGGACTTTTCAGTTTTGAATTATGGGCTAATTAGTGACTAATGGACTCATGTAAAGACATTGATAAAAGAAAATTTTCTGTTACTTTGATTCATTTTTCTTAATTTTATTCTGTCTCCTAAGAGAACTATTTTTGAGATTTAAGTGTGGAAGAACAGCTTCTTATCCAAGTCTGATACAACAGAATTTAAATACTTTAAATATGTGAGTTACTTAATATTGTAATGATTAATAGTTATAAAAGGAGATTGACAGTGTGGCTTTGTGGGTTTTAAAAAAATCTTTTGTGGGTATTTTTCTCCCTGACCCCACTCAGCATCCTCTCTGGTGTATAGGGAAGGAAGCCACTCTTTTTTCCCTGGGTCTGTGCTGTAGAGGAAATCAGGATGGATGGTGTCTTTGATTTATGTCTTTAAATGTCCTTCCTCTGATTATTCCATAGGTCCACAGGAAAGGAGTTTGCCCTAAAGATTATAGACAAAGCCAAATGTTGTGGAAAGGTACAGTATACATAACTGTTTTGTAAAAGAAACTGAAAAAACTTAGAGATGTCTTCTGCGGTGAAGGAATTTAAGTGGTGATTTGACAAGATCATAATAGGAATAGTCTGTTGATAGGAGCAGGGGAAACCTTGTCAAGCTTTTTTTTTTCCCTGCCATTTTTCAGAAACCTTAATCCTAAAACAGTAAATTGATTTGATCTTTGTCCTAACCATTGAAAAATACAAGTTCTCCTCTCTCGGAGATGTCTATATCAAAACCCAGCAACACACAAAAGGTGCCTCAAGAACTGTGAGGGTTCTGAGACTTTTCAAACTAAGAAATTAGCCTTCCAGCTTTGTAGATGTGGCAGAAGACACAAGATTCCTAGGTCAGAGACAAAAACTATTACTGGTGCCATAGCAGAAAGCAGGAGCTCCATGCTTGCACTGGTTCCCCTTAACTCCCAAAGCCCACAGAAGTGATGCAGAGGGGCCCAGCTGGATGCTGTCCACACAGTGGGTTTGTGTCACAGTGGAGGACCCCCAAGCTTAGGAACCCCCCAATCTTATGAGGGGGCCACTAGCATCCTACCCAGCCTCTGCCTCAGTGGAGAGCATTATTTTTATTTTCATGGTCAGGAAACAAATTGGCCCTCCACCCCTGGGGGAGACCCTGTCTCTGTGTTCCAAGGGTGTTTGCTATACAGACATACTTGGAAAGATAGTTTGTAACTAAAGCTGATGTGGGATGTGCAGAAACACCATGGATTGTCTCCCCAAATGGATGAACTGTTTTCTCTGTCCTACTCTGAAGATGGGACTGGCAAAAAAATCAAATGATGGAATGTTGCTAGATTACTGCCATTTCAACTATGTTTGAAAGGATAAATATTCTACAATAGTGATGACAAAGACCTTTTTAGATTCCTTTCTGGTAAGTAGCATAGCAGTTAAGAGAGCAGGCTCTAGGACCTTCCCTAGAAGGTGGCGCAGTGGTTAAGAGTCCGCCTGCCAATGCAGGGGACACGGGTTCGAGCCCTGGTCTGGGAAAATCCCACATGCCGTGGAGCAGCTAAGCCCGTGCGCCACAACTACTGAGCCAGCGCTCTAGAGCCCGCAAGCCACAACTACTGAAGCCTGCGTGCCTAGATCCCATGCTCCACAACAAGAGAAGCCACTGCAATGAGAAGCCCGCGCACCGCAATGAAGAGTAGCCCCCGCTCGCCGCAACTAAAGAAAGCCCACGCACAGCAACGAAGACCCAACACAGCCAAAAATAAATAAATAAATAAATAAATAAATACATTGAAAAAAAGAGAGAGAAGGCTCTAGAACTCATGGTCCAACTCTGAGCCCCTCACGCTTGTGGTGCTGAGCAGCTGAAGTATGGCCAGTCTGAACTGAAATGTACTCTCAGTGTAAAACACAACAGATTTTGAAGACTTAATGCTAAAAGAAGAATGTAAGATACTATATTAATATCTTTTGTATTAGATTACATGTTGAAATGATAATATCTTGGATATATTGGGTTAAATAAGTTATACATTTTACCTGCTTTTTATATTTTTTAACATGGCTACTAGAAAACTTAAATTTACATATGTGGATCACATTTCTATTGAACAGTACTACTCTAGAGCCAGATTGTATAAAGTTTAATCCTGGCTCTGCCTCTTTTTGCTGTATGACCTTGGAGAAATTAGTTAACCCCTCTGTGCCTCTGTTTCTTCCTATAAAATGCAGTTGTTAATAATATCAAAGGCATAGGTTATTGTGAATTAATTGAATTAAGACATAGAAAACATGTAGAAAAGTATCAGTATATAACAAGAATTTAACACATGTTAACTGTTAATCTTATTAATATGCCAGAGGAATTCAGAAGCTATAGCTAGGCGGATTTGATGTGATAGTAGTGGTTTTATATTTATGGAACTCCTAAAACTATTCTTCATCAGACATTTACAAAATTGTGTATTTTTAACAGGAAACTTAAAATATTATGATACAGGGCTTCCCTGGTGGTGCAGTGGTTGAGAATCTGCCTGCCAATGCAGGGGACACGGGTTCGAGCCCTGGTCTGGGAAGATCGCACATGCCACGGAGCAACTAGGCCCGTGAGCCACAACTACCGAGCCTGCGCGTCTGGAGCCTGTGCTCCGCAATAAGAGGGGCCGCGACAGTGAGAGGCCCGCGCACCGCAACGAAGAGTGGCCCCCGCTCGCCGCAACTAGAGAAAGCCCTCGCACAGAAACGAAGACCCAACACAGCCAAAAATAAATAAATAAATAAATTAATTAATTTAAAAAATACATATATATTATGATACAGTGTTAGAAGAGTCTTCTCAGAGACCCAGAATGGAAAATCCAATAGACAAATTTGTCATACACTTTTTTTTTTTGTAACACTACATTGTGACAGCCAATGAAGCAGAGTCTGTGCAAAATGCCCCCCTTTTCTTTGAATAAGGTTTTTCTAAATGTAATTTTCTTTAAATAATTCTATGTGTTTTCAGTTATTGTGCTAACAATTTTATTACATTTTCAGCTGCAAAGCCTGTCTCCATATGTAAGTAGGTGTTGCTCTTTGTATCTGATATTGTGTGATTTAAGCAGAATGTGTCATAATTTTGGGAGCCAAGTTCTAAACAACTGTATTAAAGTATGTTTTCAAAAAAGTTTAAAAATAATTGCTCTGGTAAGGATATTGTTTACATGATTAAAATTTAAGCAGCTGTCTCAGTAGTTGAAAAAAAAATCTTTATGCAAAAAAATTCAGTCTGGTACACTAAGTGTTGAGGCAAATGAAGAGGTCACTTCAAACATTTGGATCTTATTTTTCCTTGTTATTGAATGTCATTTTATTTTTATAATTCATGATCGTATACTTATTTCCATCCTTATATTTTGCTTATTTGAACAATTATTTCCACATTGACTATATAAAATTATAAGGTTAAAACTTTAAAAAAGAAATTGAAGGATAGTTGACTTACAATATTGTGTTAGTTTCAGGTGTACAGCAAAGTGGTTCAGTAATTTTTTCAGATTATATTTCATTATAGGTTATTATAGGATATTGAATATAATTCCCTGTGCTATACAGTAAATCCTTGTTACTTATCTATTTTATGTAAAGTAGTTTGTATCTGTTAATCCCATACTTGTTTTGTTCTAAATAGGTAGATTTTTCCACTAAATTTTATATTTAGTATTTTTTGCTTTTTTAAAACAAAATCTAAGGGGAGGTATTCAGCCACTCTTCAGGGGCATCGTTCGTTACCTCTGCCTTGTGGGTCGTATACAGAAAAGTAATAATGCTGAAAATAGTATCTGCCATTTATCAAAATGTATTATCTATCCAAAATGTATTATCTATCCATTTATCAAAATGTATTATCTATCCAAAATGTATTATCTATCCATTTATCAAAATGTATTATCTATCCAGGCTTGGACATGTAGGAATTTTGCACATTATCTTTAATGACTTGCAAAACAGATGTACTGGTTTTAGAGATAAAGAAATAGAAATTCAAATTAAATAGCTTCCCAAAAGTCACACAGGATCAGAGCAGTGATTGGACCTTTGGGCCAGTTGGTTGCACAGACAGTCTACACTGGCCAATCTACCATGATCCCTCTCCAAGTTCAATTTATGCATTTGTTCCTATAATAAGAACCTGGGAAAAATTCTTAACCTCTGGTTTTCTGTTTGCTTTTCTGTAATGTACAAGATTGATTCACTTGTTTACCTAACATTTGATGTTTGTGCAAGATACTGTGCTAGGAATAAGGTAATTTAACATTAATACCAGTTCCGTAAAAGTGTTATGGGAGTTCAGGGTAGCACATGAGAGAGAAGTAGGTGCTCAGTGGAGATGCCTTAGAGCAAGAAGCATTCGAGCTGGATTTGAGCAGTAGGTACGGCTTGAGTAGGCAGTAATGACAGAAAAGCTTTTGAGGCGGCCAGCGCAGCCTGAGTAGAGGCCCAGAAGATGGAAAGCATGTTGGGTTCTTCCAAGTAGGAGGTTTTCTTTTTCTTTTTAAAAAATATTTATTTATTTATTATTTATTTATTTTGGCTGTGCTGGGTCTTCGTTGCGGCACGCGGGATCTTCATTGCAGCATGCGGACTCTTAGTTGCAGCATACAAACTCTTAGTTGCGGCATGCATGCAGGATCTAGTTCCCTGACCAGGGATCGAACCCGGGCCCCCTGCACTGGGAGTGCGGGCCACTGGACCACCAGGAAAGTCCCTCAATAGGAGATTTTCTTAAATTGATTTATAATGTTGTGTTAGTTTCTGGTTTACAGCAAAGAGATTCAGTTATACATATGTATTTTTTTTCATATTCTTTTTCATTATAGGTTATTACAAGATATTGAATATACAGTAGTTCCCTGTGCTATATAGTAGGACCTGGTTGTTTATCTACTGGGTTGGCCAAAAAGTTCATTCAGTTACTGAATATGTTGTTCAATAAAGTTCTTCGTGAAAATGAAAAATGTGTCTTTTATTTTTACTTTAAACCAAGCAAACTTTCTGGCCAACCCAGTATTTTATATGTAGTAGCTTGTATCTGTTAATCCCAAACTCCTAATTTATCCCTCCGCCACCCCCTTTCCCGTTTGGTAACCATAAGTTTGTTTTCTATATCTGCGAGTCTGTTTCTGTTTTGTAGATAAGTTCATTTGTGTCATATTTTAGATTCCACATATAAGTGATATCATATGATGTTTGTCTTTTTCTGTCTGACTTACTTCACTTAGTATGATAATCTCTAGGTCCATCCATGTTGCTGCAAATGGCATTATTTCATTCTTTTTATGGCTGAGTAATATTCCATTGTATATATGTACCACATTTTCTTTATCCATTCATTTTTTGATGGACGTTTAGGTTGCTTCCATGTCTTGGCTATTGTATATAGTGCTGCTATGAACACTGGGCTGCATTATCTTTTCAAATTAGAGTTTTCTCTGGATATATGCCCAGGAGTAGGATTGCTGGATCATACGGTAACTCTATTTTTAGTTTTTTAAGGAACCTCCATACTGTTCTCCGCAGTAGCTGCACCAATTTAAATTCCCACCAACAGTGTATGAGGGTTCCCTTTTCTTGACACTCTCTCCAGCATTTATTATTTGTAGACTTTTTAATGATGGCCATTCTGACTGGTGTGAAGTGATACCTGAATGTAGTTTTGATTTGCATTTCTCTGATAATTAGTGATGTTGAGCATCTCCTCATGTACCTATTGGCCATCTGTGTGTCTTTGGAGAAATGTCTGTTTAGGTCTTCTGCCCATGTTTTGATTGGGTTGTTTGTTATTTTGTTATTGAGTTGTATGAGCTGTTTATATATTTTGGAAATTAAACCCTCATTGGTTGCATCGTTTTTGCAGATATTTTCTCCCAGTCCGTAGGTTGTCTTTTTGTTTAGTTTATGGTTTCCTTTGCTGTGCAAAAGCTTATAAGTTTAATCAGGTCCCATTTGTTTATTTTTGCTTTTATTTCTATTGCCTTGGGAGACTTACCTAAGAAAACATTGCTATTATTAATGTCAGAGAATGTTTTGCCTGTGTTCTCTTCTGGGAGTTTTATGGTGTCCTGTCTTATATTTAAGTCTTTAAGCCATTTTGAGTTTATTTTTGTGTATGGTGTGAAGGAGTGTTGTAACTTTATTGATTTACATGCCACGTAGGAGATTTTTGCAAGATCTACCTTGGGGCCAAATTTAAGGAGGCTTTTGAGAAGGCTATGTTGTTTGTAAATTTAAGAATTCTTCCAAGTTTGATATTCTAAATAATATTCATTCTAAATATTTATTGAATTCCCATAGTGTATGAAGCCCTGAGCTTTCTGTTGTGGTGCTTAGAAGTGGTCCTTCCTTCTCTTCCCAGAGTTCTGCATTCATTATCTACATGCTATGGGTCCAGGCAGGACATAAATCCAAATGTATATTGTATTAGTTTCCTGAGGCTGTTGGAATAAATTACCACAAACTTAGTGGCTTACAACGGAAATTTATTTTCTCACAGTTCTGGCAGCTAAAAGTCTGAAATGCACACTCCCTCTGGAAGCTTTAGGGGAGAATCTGTACCTTGATTCTAAGTAGCTTCTGGTGGCTGACAGTATTCCTTGGCTTGTGGCCACATCACTCCAAACCCTGCCTCCGTCTTCACCTCCCTCTCTTCTGTGTGTCTGTTTTTCCTCTTTTGTCTGTGAAGTCTCCTTCTGCCTCTGTCTCATAAAGACACTTGTGATGGCACCCAGATAATCCACTGTTATCTCTTCGTTGCCGTATCTTTAATCACATCTCCAAAGACATTTTTTCAAATACAGTAATATTAACAAGTTCCAGGCATTAAGACTTGGTAACTTTGTGTGGCCGTTATTCAACCAACCACACTCATCTACCGCAGAAATTACATGTAGCGATCTGAGCATCTCGTCTCTCTCACTGCATGATCCTCAGCAGTACTCACCCCACAATATAGATACCAGCTGTAAAGCCACTGTTGACCCGAGAGCAGCGCATGATGTGTTTATGTCTTCCGCTTTCTTGAGCACTTCAGAATGAACTGTGCTAGTTGCTGGAGGCCGAGGTAAACAGAAAGCTCTGGGACAGCAGGGTGAGGGCTGTGGTTGGAGCAGAGCACAGGGGCACTGAGAACAAATTCGAGGGCCTCCTAACCCAGTCACAGTTGAGCAGGGGAGGCCACCTGGAGGAGGTGAGGTCTCATGTGGTGCTGAGGGGTAAATAGGAGTTCACCAAGAAGTGGGGAAAGAGAGCTCCAGACAAAACCGCCTGTGCAAGTGCCTGGAGGTCTAGATAAGAGATTGGCAAAAGGGATAAAATGGGAATGGATGTATCCCGAGGCTATTGAGAAGGCAGACCTGGCAGGGATCGGTGATTGATTAGCTGTGCAGGAGGACGCAGGAAGGAGGGTCCTGGTGGAATTCCTGTCTGCTCTGGGCAGCCAGGTTCATTCAGTGAGACAAAGGACACAGGAGGGAAGGATCGGAGACAAGATGATTCGTTTGGTTTGAGAGAGCTGTTTATTCTGCGAATCTGTTTCTCCCTGGCTGTCTCTCTCTCTCTCTCTTTTGTCAGTTAAAAACCACCCTGGCCAAGGATAGGGCGGTATCCTTTGCCAAGTGAGCAGTTTTCTTTGTCATTTACTCTCACATACAAAACCGTGGAACACCGCCATGAAATGATTCATGTGTAAATTATTTGGAGTTAGAATCATGAATCACTTAACATAAATAATGGTAGATGACTGAATAATGCAAGTTCAGTGCAGTTCAAGACAAAAGTGATGTTCACGTTGTATTTAGAAATATCTCCCTGGAAAATGTAACCTAGAGAGCATTTTTATATATTAGAAACAAAGATTACATACGGGTTGCATAAGAAATAGGAAGATAACGTTTGTAAAGATTTTTGTGCACTGTTTTGTTTTGCTCCTGAGGATGGTTTACGTTAAAAAGTGGATTGTTCCTTCAAAGACATATTTACATGCATCGTCAGAGGTTGGGAAACAAAGGCTAATGGCTCCCACATCCCAACAAAAACCTTCACTATGTGCATAGAATACTAGCCATTGTTGAGTAGCATACAGTAAGCCGAGATAATAAATAATGGTGGAGAAAATGTTGCAATATTCACTTAATGTTTGAAATGTAGCACTGCCCAGAGGCGCTGGGAGAAGTTCCACAATGCGTCTCAGAAGACTCTCTGTTGTGCCTTTTAATGAAAAAGATAACTTTGGGGAGGTGTAGTCTCCGTATGTGGTAGACTCCTTATTTTAGCTCCAATTTGAGAGAATTCTTGGGGTACTGGTGATGGGGATTATTTTACATATGTCACTCAAAATTAGCATCACAGACAGAGCCCCTGAAGAGAGGTAAATTTATAGACTCTCCCAACCTGGGGGAAATGGGGAGGAGGGAGGAGAACTGACATGATAGTTCCACTTAGCTTAAAAATCAAACACCCGTTTTACTACCACGTCGTCCCGGCTTCACACAGAGTGAAATAAACTCGTTTGGTTGCCTTTACATGTTCACAAAGGTACATCCACCTCTGCTTGTTACTGTGACTAAGGACATGGTTGGCACAGATGAGCCAAAGGCTTCTAAACAAGTGTACAAATGTGGAGGGTTTGCTGCATCTTTCCTTGGTCTCTGTGGCCGCGAGGAGTTGGCCGCACAGCTGCTTCCCTTGGGAGGGACCAGGGCTCTGTGGCTGCCTCGTGCTGCTGCCCTGTGGGACGGGAACCAGGTGGGGGGCCCTGTGGCCTCCCAGCTGTGGTTGGCTAGGTGCTGAGAACCACTGTTCTTCCCTGTCTGCTGACTCCAAAGCCAGTCTCAGTCTTCCCAGCCCTGCTCATTAATGGGCATAGATTCTCTTCCTGTACAAAGCCTGGTGTGGTTCTGCCTTGACTCCCAACTTGGTGTGAAACGACCTCTAGATCCTATCTTTTCAAGGAATGAAATAGTTTCAGCTTTGCAGCTATCATTTTGAAAAATTCCAACTTTGACTAAAGCCTCCGCCTTTGAAAGGTGATATTGTGCAGTACAAAAAATGTGGGCTGGGATGTCAGGGCCCTAGGTGTGCATCCCCCCTCCAAGGACTGTTCTAAGGATAAGCGTTAAGACATTTACACAAGTACCTTGCACAGCGACTGACAGATAGTGACTAGATTCCTAGATCATGTTGGTTCTTTTCTTTCCCCCCACTTCCGTTCAGCATTTGCACTGTCATTTTCCAGCATTTACCGAGTGACGACTTGGACAAACACAGTGCATTCAATGCTCGAGAAACACCGCCCACCACGAGCAGGAGCCAGCAACAGATTTTCTCTGAATGTTAGTTATTCATCTGTTATAATTCATGCTTCCACCTATTGTCGAAAAGTATTTGAGATGGCTTTGAGTAAAAATACATGTATACATGGATGCATGAAGATGAGAGGAACCATAAATTGTATCCTGAACTAGAGATAAGATAATTATCTTACTACTGCAGCAGAACACTAAATTTAGTTGAAATTCATGAGATCAAAGGAGGCAAAAGGGGCGGTAAGAGGGAAGCACGCACACACACATGAACATGTAATATGAATATATGCATATATGTGTATTGAATATTTAGGTAGCAAATGATAGCTCTTATAAGGTACATTTTATAAAAGCTATATATGAAAACCTAGAGTGTGTAATAGGGCAATTAGCAATTTTTACAGAGCATTTCCTAAATTCTAAACAATTCATTATTACAGTTAATGAGGATTAACAAATATGACATTGTTGAGAGAGTTTAATGTCTCATAATAAAATAGACCAATTGTTGTTCATGATTCACGGGTTGGTGTATTGAAAATAATAATGCTGTGAGTAAACGTTTTGCTACAGTGCTGATCCCAACTGCATTACTCACCAGGACTGATAATCAGGTGGTATTTTCAGAGAAGTGATTAGAGTTAAAATGAGAATAGTGGTCCCCATGGTACTATATGTTTCCTGATTTCTGAAATACAAGATGATAAGGAACATCCATCTGGTGAATGATTTCACACTCAATCATAGAAGAAGAAAGTTTCTTTTTCATGAATTTCAACATGAAATTCAAATTCATATTGGTAATAGTTTAAAAACTAAAAATGTTTGTAATGCTAGAAGTTGTATCCCATAAGCATGCCAAATTTCCTTATATGCCTAGTCTTTATTTCTGAGTGTATACTGAAAGGGAAAAGTGATTCCAGCTGAACTGCAAAGCACAGTGTGGCATACACAAGCTTTCGTAGCATCACAGCCTCTTAAGGTGTTAGAAATAAAGAAGAGACAGGAAAGAGTGTGTTTTATGTGCCAGATAGCATGCCGAGCCTTTTGAGGGATTTTTTTTTTTTTTTTTTTTTTTGGCTGTGTTGGGTCTTTGTTGCCGCGTGCAGGCTTTCTCTAGTTGCGGTGAGCGGGAGCTACTCTTCTTTGCGGTGTGCGGGCTTCTCTTGTTGCAGAGCATGGGCTCTAGGTGCGCGAGCTTCAGTAGTTGTGGCACGCAGGCTCAGTAGTTGTGGCACATGGGCTCAGTAGTTGTGGCGCATGGGCTTAGTTGCTCCACGGCATGTGGGATCTTCCCGGACCAGGGCTCAAACCCGTGTCCCCTGCATTGGCAGGTGGATTCCTAACCACTGCGCCACCAGGGAAGTCCTCAAGGGATGTATTGAAGGATGTCTTTCTGTTAGTTACAATGAGGTGTCACGCTGACTTGTCCTGTCCCTAGGGACACCAGCTGGGCCAGGATGTGGTTTGTCTCTGTTCCTTCAGTGTCAGATCTACAGCGTGTGTTGTCCTCCAGAACACAGGGATAGAGCAGAGGGTTCTGTAATTTCTGATCTACCTCTCTAAACCCTTTTTGGCAGGAGCATCTGATTGAGAACGAAGTGTCGATACTGCGCAGAGTGAAACATCCAAATATCATCATGCTGGTTGAGGAGATGGAAACAGCTACTGAGCTTTTTCTGGTGATGGAATTGGTCAAAGTAAGAGGATGGAGAGATTTCAAGGGAATTCATTGATGACAAATCCCAAGACGTACAATATTCTTGAAGGACCTAATTGGAAAAGTGTTTTGCTACCTTGAAACTTTCATTATTTATAATCATCAGTTTTAGTGGCACTTGTGTCATTTTTTTCATCTACTCCAGGCTGATGAGCTTTCTTTGTTACCTTCACAGGACTGCCACTGTTGATGTTTTGTTTTGTTTTGTAAAAATATTTATTTGGTTGCATTGGGTCTTAGTTATGGCAGATGGGCTCCTTAGTTGCGACATGCAGGCGCCTTAGTTGTGGCATGCAAACTCTTAGTTGCGGCATGCATGTGGGATCTAGTTCCCGGACCAGGGATCGAACCTGGGCCTCCTGCATTGAGAGCGCAGAGTCTTAACCACTGTGCCACCAGGGAAGTCCCCACTGTCGATGTTTTGATATGTTCTTTTATGTGTCCTTTAGGGTGGAGATCTCTTTGATGCAATTACTTCTTCAACCAAGTACACTGAGAGAGATGGCAGTGCCATGGTGTACAACCTGGCCAACGCCCTCAGGT
Organism: Balaenoptera ricei; assembly: GCF_028023285.1. NCBI lineage: Eukaryota > Metazoa > Chordata > Mammalia > Artiodactyla > Balaenopteridae > Balaenoptera > Balaenoptera ricei. The sequence goes on from NC_082643.1 coordinate 33,606,210, forward strand.
ACCTCCACGCCCTCAGCATTGTGCACAGAGACATCAAGCCAGAGAACCTCTTGGTACGTCATCTCTGCCTTTTCTGTTCCAACTCAGGCCTCTCTCCCTTTAAAGTGACAGTAATTGCATGCAAACAATCATATGCAGACTATGACATTTTAAAGTCTATACCAACCCTGCAGATACGGGGCTGAGAGAATTTAAATCTAGAAAATCAGCCTGACTCAAGTCAATGACCATAAAATGTTAATGGATTTCTTGAATTGATCTGCACTTCTGCATTTACTGTTTACCAGACATTAGAAAACATATTTTCATTTACGATTTGATGGATGGTGCTAACTGAAGAAAGGTGAGCAGGAAAATTATTTTATGAGGCAAAAGTTCTGAAGAATAAATTGGAGACAGAAACAGAATTAGAGGCTTGTAGGAACCAGCAGTAGAACACGAGAGTTCGTTTCTATGCAGGACGGAACTTTGGAAATAATCTAGTCCATTCATTTCAGCTCTACAGATATGGAAATTGAGACCCAGAGATGCTAACTTTTCTTGTTTAAAAGTCTCATTTGTCCCGTTGGTCTACAGATGAAAGTCTTATTCTAATATGCACTCAGCTTCATAATCTGGTTCCAGTTTACCTTTCCAGCCTCTGCTCCTGTTACTCTCTTCCCTACCCATCTGACCAGCATGGCACTCACCTTCAAGCCATATTTAACTCACCTCATGGTGGCCTTCAAACCAAACACTGCTAATGGGGACAGTCCTCGTGTCTACATTGTAGAGAAATTTTAGAGAAGGCGATCTGGGAGTTCTGCACACATACATCCCCCAATCCCACACACACAGGGCTCTTGGCTTCTCTGTTTCCACCTTTCAGGGCTGAGCATCACCATCATCGTCGTTACTGCTTGGCAGGTGAGCCTGTCTGAGTCTCCCATATCGTGTGCATCCAGACACAGGCTTCCCCGGGTCCAGGAGTTGGTGAAGACTTGACTTCCTCAGCAGCATTACACCTCATTGTTGGTGTCCACACTGGTCTCTGTTTGCAGCATCCTCTCCCCCAGCAACGTGGCAAACACGTTCATCTTGTAAGATACTGAGCAAGGCATGTCTTCTTGATAGCACCCTAGGCTCCCTGGGCAGAGTCAGTCATGGCCACCTCTGGTTTTTGCTGCACTTGCCGTGGTGCAGTGATTTTATTGTTTACTTGTCTGTTGTCTTCTCTAGGTGGTAAGCACGAATGGGGCAAGGTCTGTGTTTCGGTTACTTTATATCCCCAGGGCCGAGGAAGCACACGGTAGACGTGGGGTAGACGGCTGGTGACTGCCGGCCATGGTCACCTAGGTCGCTAGCAGCTGGCCCTCAAACACAAGTCTCCACAGCCTGGTTCATACGCCCAACACGCAAATAACAACTGAATGGGCTAGGCTTTGGGGCCGTCCTGGGGCTTTCTGCTAATCCGGGGTATCCGGTTCCCCTTTTGGTTAATACCATTTGATAATTTCCGAGCGTCCACTTAAAAGTATGTGAGGTTTTTTTTCTTACTGTCCCCTGCCTTGAGGGAATATGTTTCATTTCTGTTTGTTCCTATTAGGAAAGTAAACACCCCTGCTCTGTAAAACAAGGTGTGCTATGTGAACTCTAAGGAGGAATGGAGGCCGTGGTAAGCCAGGCCCCCGGGTGGGCGTGGGGTTCCCTCCTCTCGACGGGCTGCTCCTCCCCCGTGAGGCTGCGGTCTGGGCTGGCCCCGCCCCCACTGACGGAGCTTGGCGGGGGCTTCACATGCAGAGGGGACAAGGCTTCCCCCGGCCGAGCCAGACATGGTGCCGAGGTGTTCACGAGGACGCCCCTGCTCTCCGCAGCCCACGTCACCGCAGTGGCCGCTGTGATTGACGTTCTCTGAGAGCACGGGGCCACAGGGCCCGAGGACCAGTGGTTACCGCAGTGCCCGCGCCGCCTGGCTCTGACTGCGGGGGCCCAGCCAGCGAGGAGGGTGGCGGAGGGTGCCCGTTTCCCAGCTCACTGATTCCGTTCTCACCCCGTTTCCCCTCTTTTCCACTCACAGTTCCTTACTGTGTGCAAAATCTCAGAATCCCACCCCTCACCCTCTTCTGCTGTTACGCATCAAGGGAAGATAGCAGCTGGAGACATCAGTCCCCGTTAGGATCAGTCTCAGACGGTAGGCAGGAGATTGGAATCGAGTGCCTCGTCTGCCTCACCTGCCCCACCTGGATGAGTGTCCGCCCCGCTCCGAGACCTGCTCCAACCCCTCTGTGCTGCCCAAAGGGGAGAGAAGGGAGATGATAAAACTGATGTCGGGATGAGGCTGATGTGTGACATGAAAGGGCCGTGGGGTCAGGCTTTGGAGACCCTGAGCTGCGCATATCTAAGTAGAATATGTGCCTGCCGTTGGAAACCTAACTGGACCTCTCAGCTGATCCTAGACAGAGTCAGCAGGTTGGTGTGAAAAAGTGCCATCGAGGCACTAAAAGGAAATACGCAGAGGGACTGCCAACCTCTTGCTACTCGAAAAGAGAATTGGGTCTTTAAACTCCAGAGCATTCAGACATCTGATTTGCATCCCCTCCTCTGGCAGCAGTGTCATAATTTAAACCCCTGCCAGCAGAGATGTATGGGTCACCGTGTCAGGGAGCACAGGGGTGGCCATTAATGCCATGAGTTACAGCCTGGCGGTGCCCTGTCAGAGTTAAGTATGAGAGAACAGTGATAAATTCCGCGTTTCCAGGAGTTCTGGGGGCAGGGGAGAGAAGAGGGTTGGTTTCTCATATTTGAAGTCCTTCTAAATCATGATGCTGACATTTTATTTAGAGAGCTTGTGGCATTCACTTTGTATGTGGGATCCGCATTTCTCACATATTTCAGTTTTGCATTCTGAGAGCAACTTGTGACAGCGTCTCTCAGCTTGTGGTGGGCCCTTTGAGCAGCGCAGGGCTGGAGTTCTCACAGGGGTGGTGGATCAGATCTCACCGAGAGTCTGCAGGCCGTGCAGGCTTTTAGACACAGGAGGGTGCGGTGGACGGCACTGGTCTTGTTTGGAGCCCCCCTTGGCTGCCTGCTCGTAACTTGAGTTTTCTGAGCCTCAGTTTCCTCATCTGTAAATTGGAGCAAAAGTCCTCTTCCTAATTGTCCAGCGGGGTGACTATAGAAGTGCAGTGAGACAGCGTTCAGGAAAATATTGGAATCTCCCAAGTCCTGCGAGGATGCGCGTTACTGGGGAGAACTGAACTCTCTGCCAGAACAGAAGGCCTTTGGAGTCCCTGTGCATTTAGCCACCTCTTTCTTAAAACCAGTCTCTTAAAGCCATGTGTGTGTGTCCGTGTCAGTTTCTTAAAGCAATGTCATAAATTTTTTAAAAAAAATTTTTGGCTGCATTGGGTCTTCGTTGCCGCACGTGGGCTTTCTCTAGTTGCGGCGAGCGGGGCTACTCTTCGTTGCGGTGCACAGGCTTCTCATTGCAGTGGCTTCTCTTGCTGCGGAGCACGGGCTCCAGGCACGCGGGCTTCAGTAGTTGTGCTCGTGGGCTCTAGAGCACAGGGTCATTAGTTGTGGCGCATGGGCTTAGTTGCTCTGCAGCATGTGGGATCTTCCCGGACCAGGGATTGAACCCGTGTCCCCTCCGTTGGCAGGCGGATTCTTAACCACCGCACCACCAGGGAAGTCCCAGCAATGTCATAAATGTGTGTGTGTGTATGTGTAGATTTATAGATGTATATATATATTTTTTTTTTCCTGCTTTGAAGAGAATCTCCAGCTAAGATTTGAAATTTACTTACATTCTCTTCCACATATTTGCCTTTGTGTCTAGCATTGGGGAGAGATGAATCATATAAAATATTATTATTTCAGGCTTGTCTGCCCCTTATGACACTTCCCTTTTGATGTTTAGCCAAGGAGTACCACTTGCCCAAACATAATTCAACGATTATAGACTGTTCAGTCCCTTTCTATTTATACTCCTGCATCTGACTCTGAATTCCTTATAGGGGATGTGAAAAACGGGACTTCTGGGACTTCTGAGTATCTGACAACACTTAAATACCCCTAGGCATCCCTAAATTGAATGTCTAAAGTAAACACTATTTTTAAAAAATGTACCTAATGAGTGTATTTTAAAGTTGTAAAAACAAAATGACATTAACAAAACTTTTTTTTTTTTTACTCTCATGATAGAGACATTTAGAATTATAATGTTGGTTATAATGTTCTTATCACTGCAATTACTCAGGGAATTTCTAAAGTCTGGGTTTCAGTAAATGCATCATAAATTCTAACTGTAATTCAGATTGTTCTTGTTAATGTTTATATTAAACATAATGGATGGAAAGTCGTCCTAAGACTAAGCATGACTAAGAACCTGGTTTCTGTTGCTTTAGGCTGAATCATTAGTAGCTTTGAATATGTTTCTGCTGAGTTGTGGGCTGACTCAGAATGATAAATATCTGTGAGGGACTCCAAATCCTCACCATTAGTGCTGTGAAACTTGTAAGTCATAAAGATGCATGCTGGGCATGGGTATTTAGTACATCAACATGGAAGCAGTTATTAAAATACTAAGGTGAAAAATACTCCTCTTAAACTGCTGAGAACATCACAGGCGAGGAAGGTATTTCAGTGTCATCCTTAAAAAATGCCTATTAAGATGGTGGGGTCATTGGCATGAGGAAGGCCGGAGGTTCTTGATGTCTTTTTATTGAGGAGTTTATAAATCACCCCCCTCACTAAGTATCAGACTGATGGATGATGTTGTAAACATGCTTATCTTGAAAAAACATAATTTGCTAAATTTTTCACTTCCTTTAGTAAGTAGTGGTTTAGGTGAAAATCTGATTCAGTTCATGGTAGAATACAAGGAAACACAAACAAAATATGTTTAAAATGTAAAAATAGAGGAAAGATACGACATGAGTACAGGTTAGGTTTTTGTAGTTATCCTCTGAAATTGAGTGTTTTCAGAACGGACGTCCAAGAGGCAAATGGACAGCTTGTTAAAGATCCCACAGTCAAATCTCAGTTATGTTCTCACACACACTCATTTGCTTCTAAAACCATCCATTTAAAATGTAACTTCTGGACTTTTATCCCATAAGGAAAGTTTGCTTATATATAAAATTAATTTTTTCTGAATTATGGAACCAGCACATGTTCATTGTAAACATTTTGGAAACTACTGAAAAGTATAAAGAAGAAAATTAAAGTAACCTGTAATGCTACCACCTAGAGATAAACAACATTTTGGGGTGTTACAGTATATATATATAATTTGGAATATTTTAAAGATTTTATGTAATATAGTAAATATTTCCCATGATTAATATTTACTTGAAATGTGCTTATTAGTGACTGTATAATATTTCATTGTAGGGATTTACCATGATTTATTAAGTCATTACCCTGTTGGCCATTTATGTTGCTTCCAGTTTTTAAAAACAGATGAATTCTGAGATTGGCATTCTTGTGCGTAACCTTTCGGTCCATCTCTGTTGCCTTAGAGCAGGTTCTTAGAAGTAGATTTACAGGATCAAAGGTTATAAAGGATATTAAGAAATTTACGTATGGTTGCAGTGCTTTCTAGAAAAGTTGTTACATGTTCACCAGCTTTGTTAAACCTTTTCCAAGATGATGATTTACCTGATCTAATCAGCCAGTCCTTCTAGGAAAGGAAGGAACATTCATTAAGTCCTGATCTGTACTTCATCTCATTTCATCCTCACACCAACCCCGTAAGCCAAGGACCCGTGTCCTCCCATTTCACAGATGAAGGATCCTGCCCAGGGCGAGTGAGAGACCTTCAAAGGTCACATCACCAGAAAATGGGTAGAGTGGTTGGTTATGTAAGCTCAGGCTGTCTGATCCCCAAAGTCATTTTCTTTCTAAATTTCCAGGTTTCTCCCCTATGTAATATTTATATTCATCATTGTCTAGAGAACAAGTCCTAATTTTATGTTCTAAACTAAACATGCAAGTTGGAGAGCACCTAGCGCTTCAGTGGACACTTCATAAACATTTCTGAGGCTCTCACATCCCCCCTCCCCCCCCAGCGCTCGGGAAACACACAACAGAAGTCTTAGAGGGCTCTCGAGCCAACCAGGTAAGCAACCACCTACACCCCTCAGCAGGCAAGCGTGTTCATTATACTCCTAGGTAAGGAACTTTTGCAAAGGTAGAAATATTGTCTTTTTCCTATTTCGCACAATCAAAATCACATGCAAAATCTCTAAAAAGAAAAATTAGAGCTTTAAAAAGCAACAAAGATAAACCATGGCGTTAATATCACAAGGAGAGATTTCTTTTGATTTGTTAGTAAATGTATCTGTGTCCTTTCTGCCTAATTCCAAAGCCCCCCCCCCTTTGCAATCACTGAGAAAAAAAAAAACAAAAAAAAAAACTTCTGATTATTGGCTGGTTTCTGTTCCAGGTGTGTGAATATCCTGATGGGACCAAGTCTTTGAAACTAGGAGACTTCGGGCTGGCCACTGTGGTAGAAGGCCCTTTATACACAGTCTGTGGCACCCCGACTTACGTGGCCCCAGAAATCATTGCTGAAACCGGGTATGCCTCCTGGGGGTTTGGGTTAGTGCTTTAACTTTGGGAAAGGGTATATTTTGCTGCTACTCTGCTGTGTATTCACATGCCTCTTGGGAATGTGGAGGGCAGGAGAGACTGTTACCTGCACCATGATTTTGATCCCAGGAGCTTGAGTTTGTGCTTCTAGTTCCAAGAGCCCTAGGCCTGGACTTCTGTCCCAAGGCCAGTCTTGGAGTCCCCAAGATGGTGGTGAGGTTGGGAGAAGAGCAGACACCTTTTGTCCAAAGGGTAATTCATTCCCCTACATGAAATGAGCAGTTTGGTACCGAAAGGCCCTTTTTCCCTAACAAACAAAGGCAAGTACTCCAGTAATGTGCAGGGTTCCTGGGAGTAGTATCACTGTTTCTGTCCTCCCACCCACTTTGTTTCCCCAGCTATGGCCTGAAGGTGGACATTTGGGCGGCTGGCGTGATCACGTACATACTGCTCTGTGGATTCCCACCCTTCCGAAGGTCAGTGGCTCTTTGAATGACAATATTTGAATTGTAAACCCTCTCCCTTTGATCAGGAAGCAGACATTCTACTCCTGGCAATCAGGACCAGAAACTGCTCAATAAAAATGTCAGCTAAAAATTATACAAACATACCTTTCACTTTTTTATCTTAATTTACAACCTATTAATGTATATTCCTTGTCCACACTTTTGATGTGAGGCCAAGGCCTTTGCTTTGTGTTTGGTCCCCTGAGTTTCCTGCGGTCATTCTTCCATAAAACACACCCATAGTCCAATGTCTATGATTTCCATTCTCAGTCTTTTTCAAGAGGAATAGATTTAAAGATCCTTGCAAAGCAATCTGATCCTTCCAGGTAAGCCTTTTTCTAGTTCTTAAGAGTTTTCTCTTCTACTTAATTCGACAGCAATTTTTTGGTTTTTTAAAAAATAAATTTATTTATTTATTTATTTATTTTTTGGCTGCATTGGGTCTTTGTTGCTGCACACATGCTTTCTCTAGTTGTTGAGAGCGGGGGCTACTCTTTGTTGCCGTGAGCGGGTTTCTCATTGCGGTGGCTTCTCTTGTTGCAGAGCACGGGCTCTAGGAGCACTGGCTCAGTAGTTGTGGCTCACGGCCTCTAGAGCGCAGGCTCAGTAGTTGTGGCGCAAGGAATTAGTTGCTCCGCGGCATGTGCGATCTTCCCGGACCAGGGCTCGAACCCGTGTCCCCTGCATTGGCAGGCGGATTCTTAACCACTGTGCCACCAGGGAAGCCCCCTCAACAGCAGTTTTTTTGTTTGTTTTTTTTATTTTTTATTTATTTTTTTATTTTAAAGAACTGCATTTATCATGTGTTTGCATTAGTTTCAGATATAATATTTCTGTAAATAACAAAGCCTTTTCTCCTTAACATAGTACATTATTATAAATCACACTAGAGCATGGTTTACCTTTTATCCAGACAAGCAAAATTAAAGGCCATGATATACTCCTATGAGAAATAGTGGTTCATAATAGTGTTATAGTGCAATCTGAGGAATAGACACCACCCCCATCACACTGAGAATCATTTTCATAGGGCATGTTAGTGATGACAGTCATTTATTCTCCTCCATACAGGCTTCTTGGAGATTTGACCCTCCATAACATGGGAAGGGACAGACCTTTATATCACATATTCCCCCAGCAAGTGTGCATTCGATGCTTGGACAAGGAAATTGACCCAGAGACTGTTAATGGCCACAGGAGCTAGATGTATAAGGTCATATAGCCACTGATGCCACCACTTAGGGGCATTCATTGTAGGCTATGTGTGTTTGATAAACAGGCAGGGAGCACTGAGAGAGAGATCATGTGGTTTTGGAAAGAGGGAGAGCTGGAGAAAGCGGCCATGGGCTCTGAGAGCTTCTGAGTTCTTAGTCCATTCCAGCTATGAAACTCAGTGATTTCTCCTGTCCTTGGATTCTGCAGTTTCCTTGGATTCGGTCTTCACTTAAACTTTCTCCATTGTGCCTTCAACAGCAGTTTTTAAACAACTCACTTTGCAAAGCATTTGACCTAGTTCTTGTAGAAACAGGGAATTCTTTCTTTTTAAATTTATTTTGTCCGTTCACATAGAATTACAAATACTTTTGGCATAAACAGAGCTGGGAACAGCAGATTGACCCTTGGTGACCCTGCACCTCACCTGGTGGCCACACATGGTGTTGGGGTGACCCAGCAGTCCATGACCAGGGGGCGTGTGGGGCTTCGACACAGCATCTCTTTTGATCAGTTCTGTCTCCCTCTTTGGAGCAAATGAACACTTTGAAGCAGAAGTTCATTTAATGGTGCATGTTTGATTTTCCTCTGAGTTTTCTTGAATGCTCTTTTCCTTTTAATCCCTTCTTTGTTCATTTTACAACTATTTGTAGAGTAGCTCCTGTGGGCCAGGTTCTATTCTAAGTGCTGGGAATCGAGTGGTGAACAAAACATATTTTCTGAGGCCATAGTGTTTACAGTGTAGTATTCGGTCAGGAAGTGAAAAATAAGTTTATTCCATCCCCCCCCCCACCCCGTATTTTATTGTGAAAGCTTTCAAACATACAGAAAAGTTGAAAGGTTTATCTTTTTAAAATGATCAATTTTTAATTGAGTTGAACAGGTTTTTTTTTTTGCTGACATTAAACACAAGAATGACAGAGATGTCAGTCTCTACTTTTGAGAGCCTTATGGTGCAGATACATCACAAGAATATTGATCAAGCAGAATAACTGAGCATGAGGTCATGCTAAGTTGAGGGCATGCTTAGTTGAGGGCTAGAAATCACAAAAGGTTTCGTGAAAGATATGACATTTGAGTGGGACCTTGTCCTTGTGGCATGGGTTAGGTTTCTGTAGGTGGAAAGTTCTTTCCATCTGGCCATCAGCATCATGGTTTTCCATCAAGATCATTGCTCAGGTGGGTTATACAGACTGTAGGATTACTGGACGTATCAGTTTTTGCTGAATAACAAACTTCCCCTAAAGGCAGGGGTATAAATCATTCTGTGGGTCCATTGAGCAGTTCTTCTGCTCTGGGCTGGCTCAGTGGGGGCATGAGGTCCAGTGTAGCCTCACTCATATATGCCTGGTAGTTGGCTCAGTGTCAGCTGGGAAACAGATATGACTTGGCCATGTGCCTTTCAGCATCCTGTGGGCTAGCATGGGCTTCACATGATGGTGGATACAGGATATCCCAAAGCAGCCAGAGCACTTTCCAGGTCTCTGCTTGCCTCACATTTCTTGATTGATGTCCCGGTGACCAAACGAAATCAAATAGCTAAGCCTGGGGTAAATGTGGGAGAAGGTTAAGTGTGTACATAGAGGGAGGGGGATCATTTGTGGCTATTTTTACAGTCACACTGTGCCCTGGCTGGTTTCAGTGATGACTTGTTTTGGAAACAAGTCAAGTGCAGAGGGTAGTGGGTTTTGATAGCAAGTAATTCTAGGACCATTTACAGTAGAGTTTCCCTCCTTGGTTAACCCAAGTTGAGAGCCGTTGGAAAAGGGTATCAGGGATCAGTTGTAGAGGAATGTGTGCTCACAACACCCTCTAGTGTTGCCACTTGCCAGCGCAGCCTGGGAGTTTTTTCTTCGACTTTGCTTTTTACTTTTTAACAAAAGTGAGACTCAGATTGCACAACGTGTATCTATTGTGACTTGTTACCCAATGGACAGCAACTTCTTTGCGGGATCTTGAGATAAGTCTGGCTAATCAAAAGCAGTAAAACTACATTCTGAAAGCTGCTGCCTCAGATGTTGTATTCAGAAGCTGGTCCTACAACTCTAGATAGCTTACTTCTGAAAATGTTTTCCCTCTTTCATACCATGTTGTGATGAAAGAGAATCTATTATGTTAAATACTAGTTACAGAAACATCTTCACAGTGTACAGAGACATTCTGGATAGATTTTATAACCTTCTATAATATAAAATATATTTACTTTTATATATTGTATATATCATATATATATATAGCAAATTATGGAAATGGTCCTTTAAAGAATGATAAATGACTATGGTATAAGACAGATTATCTACTTAAATTTGTACCTAAAATAAAGTCCTTCAAACAGATATCTCAAAATATTTGTTTTCTACAAAAGATGATTTTCACCCAAAGCTTTTTAATTAAAATTGTTCCTTGGAATTGACAGTTTCAGCTTCTTTCACTGTAGCATCTCTCATTCTTCTTTTAGGGTTTTCGGGCTTTAGTCTTGGGCTGACATATATTTTCCCTCCAGTCTTTTCAACACCAGATTCATTGTTACTGAGAAGGATGTTGGTTTTTCAGAGGCAACTAGAAGTTTAGTTATTGCCTAAGCAAGTCTGTTCTTAGGACCACTGACAACAATAGTTGCCTGACTGTGCTGAGGTATTTTATGTTTCTTTTAAAGACACACACATACCCCCCTTGAAGTGAAATGTTTGCACATCATTTGTGAAATAGCTTACAACATTTTTTCAGGTTACCTCGTCCAACCTTTAATGACTTGGCATTGGAAAGAGTGTACACAGACTCTTTTGCTGTTTTCAAAGTTTTTCTTAATGGGCATTTTCATACTTACAGCACTGTACTATTTGAGAATTTAAAAGTGCCTGAACCATCTCAGCCAGATTGTAGAGTATAAATGTGTTAATAAATCCAGGGAAGATTTAATCAGAGAGGCTTTTATTATGTGACTACTAAGAAGGATAAATTCTCTTCAGCTCTGCTCTGGTGAGGGCAGCCCGAAACTCCCAAAGCTCTCGCAGTTCACAGCACGGGTCCTGAGGGTGCCATTCTAATTGCCAGGATCCTGGGGTTTTGCTGTTGACTTAGGCTGTTTTGCCAAGGACCTAAATCCTGCAGACACACCCCCAATGTTTTAGCTGTTTGTTAACAAAATAAAAGCCATAGATATTAACAGAACATAAGCTAGTCGAGATTCCAGAAAAATACCAAAAAGGAGATGAGTGCAGCCATAAAGAGGAATGGCTAAAAAGAACAAATTCTGGAAATGGGTGATTTTTTTCTGTCTTCTTCTAACATTGTCTCTTGGGGTCCTCCAGTTTTCTAAAGGTTTCTGTAAAATCCCATTGTGTTCTTAGATGCATCCTTTACTCATTTTGAAGGAGAGTTGAGCTGAAGTAAATCAGTAGAGAAGTAACAGTGAAAAGAAAAGAAAATATTTAGACACCTAGAAGGAGTCTGTGCTCACTCAAAGAATATCACTTTTTAGGAGAGCGAGGTGGGTGGGGGCATCTTTTGCCTTGTCTGGTGATCTGGCCTGACTTGTGCTGCTCCGTGACTTTTGCTGCGTGACCCAGACGCCATGGACCCGCGGTGTCGATGCCGCTGGGCTTGGTTAGAGGTCATGAATGTTCACCGGCTCACAGACTCTGCTCTTTTTTCCTAGAACAGGAACGAGGCAGCCACCTTATCACACAGCCCCCATATTTGTCGCTGGACACTGCCCGGCACGATCTATTTCTAGGGACACCACACTTGCCCTTGCAGACCCTGGAGGGCTGGTAGCATGAGCAGCCTGCTGTCCAGAAGGCTGGGCAGGGTCCCACGTGAGCACCCTGAGCAGTAAGTCGGCTGCAGGGAGCCTGTCGGGAGCTCCAGGAGGACGGTCGCACCCTTGCCAAGTGAGACTGAACTTCGCTCCTGGATTTTGATCTTGACTCCAGCAGTGCATCCTCAGTTTTCTCCTAGGGCTTTGTGATGGCCTAGAAAGCCAATGACTGTGTTCTCACTCTGGCCATTGACGTGCCCACCAGGGGAAGGGGCTCTGTGGCTGTGGAGATGCAGTTTTCTGGGAGGTAGGAGACGCCCAGCTTCCTGAATTTTTCCCAGCAGTGTTTCCATGGCGCCATCCATAAAAAGTCAAGTCATCATTTATCCTGTAGGCATCAGCTGTGTGTGCAGGTGCACCTTTCGGGGAGGGGGGCAGGTAGGCACAGGGTGGGGAGGTACGTTCACCCAGGGGTGGCGAGGTGGGTTTGCCTCAACCGTGCAGTTCTAGTTGATGTTCTTGGATGGGCTCTTTGTCTCGGACTGAGCTTCAATGAAAGGCAGGTTCCAAAGGGGAGCACATTGTGTCATGAATGTTTATCCAGATTCTGAACTCCTTATGATGTTTTCATATGTTGGCTGCTTCACTGATCTTTGGCTGTTTTCTTGGAAAAGTAGAAAGAGGAAGGACAAGGAGATCTGACTCAAATGTGCTGCTTCTTCCCTCTTACTACCACAAGACATTGAGGGCAGGTGCTGAGCTTGGTTTTTGCTGAAATGAGGATTTACATCATTTGTGGATTCCATTTTTTTCTTGAGTCTTTTTTATCGTGGAAAAATATATGTAACATAAAATTTATCATTTAAACCATTTTTAAGTGCATAGTTTTAAGGGTTAGGTGGTATTAAGTACATTTACAATGTTGTGCAACCATCACTACCATCCATCTCCAGAACATCTTCATCTTTCCACGTTGAAACCCTGTACCCACTAAACAAAGTTCTTGCATCTTTGTCTCTTCTCTCTTCCCGCCCCTGCTCCTCCCTCTCTCTCCCCCCTCCCCCCTCCCTTTCTCCCCTTCTCTCTCCCCCTCCCTCTCTTCCCCCTCTCCCTCCCCCCTCTCCCCCTCTCCCTCCCCCTCTCCCTCCCTCCCCCCTCTCCCTCACCCTCTCTCTCCCTCCCCATCTCTCCCCCTCCCTCTCTCCTCCTCTCTTTCCCTCCCCCCGTCCCTCCGCCCCCCGTCTCTCCCCCCCACACACCTCCCTCTTTCTCTGTGATTCCCAGGCCCATGGAAATGTTCTTCCGTTCTTTGTCTAAAAGGGAGCGTGTCATCCCAAATGCAGTTGAGATCCACAGCTGAGCTATGAAATGCCCAAGCCAGAGAGACTGGACTCCTCCCCCCTCTTCCCATGAGCATTTTGTTAAAAACTGTATGGTGACTCTGACTCTTTCTCTGTTTCTCCATCACTGACTTAGTGAGAACAATCTCCAGGAAGATCTCTTCGACCAGATCTTGGCTGGGAAGCTAGAGTTTCCGGCCCCCTACTGGGACAACATCACGGACTCAGCCAAGGTACCCATCCAGGCCCGTTTCTAGGGGCTGCGTCGTGTTGAGGGTCCTCACTCACTGTGTGGGGCTGTAGCAGCTCTTGGTGTTGAGCTCCGCATCTGTCTTGACTTTTAATGTGTGGTTCTTCATTAAGTTCCTTCCTCAGTGTGGTCTCTGAAATGCTTAACTGAATTCTGGAAGCTGGACTGGCTGTCTTCCCAGTTTGCCGCTACCGCCCTCCTGTGCTCCTCTAAGCCCTAAGCGTTTGTTCTTTCATTTATTCAAGAAATGTGTTACGCACACCCGTCAGGCTATAGGGGTGGATTTGTGAGACCTGCTGGATTGCCGGAAGGAGCAGCACTGGGGTTTTGTGCTGTGGAGTGATGATGACCGGAACTCTTAGGAGAGAACATCTTGGGTTTCATGTAGATTCGGGAGAGACCTCTTCCTCTCTCAGTGCCGCTGACACGAGGCAGCTGTGTCTGCGTAATTGCCTCCTAGTCACGGGCAGTGGAGGTGATAATAGCTTTTGCATTCAAACGGCTGAGCAGCTGTGTTGGCTGCTCTTTGAAGTACGTGGTGCAAACTCAAGATTTCTGTGTTGATGCTGGAATTACCCCCTTTCGCCTGCTCTATCACCTTCTTTATTTCTTTCCAGGAATTAATCAGTCAAATGCTTCAGGTAAACGTTGAAGCGCGGTGCACTGCGGGACAGATCCTGAGTCACCCCTGGGTATCAGTAAGTACCCACGTCTCCGGGGCACCAACACCTCTGTGTCCTGTGGCCAACAGCGTGCTTCCTCGCCAGGACTTTTGCACAGGCAAAGTTCTGCATCCAAATTCCATGGCGGATTAAATGTCTGTTTTCTCTAATGAGCAAGTAGCACGAAGGCAGTTCTCTGGGAGAAAGCGGTTGGCACCAGGATCCCACTCTGTGAGTGACCTGGCACGCCACTGTCCCTTCCTGGGCCTCAGTTTCCTCGTCTGTGAGATGAAGGGTTTGGCCAGGATGCTCTCTAAGGAGCTTTCTCTGTCATCCTGGGGTTTGAGAGATTTTAGGATTTGTCCAGAGATGAGCCTGTGTCAGACCCTGGTCTCTGTCTTCATGGCACGTGGTCCCAGGAGCGCTGCTGCTGCAGGCGGCGTGGCCGGAATGCGGTCCTGCCAGAGTCAGGCACAGGATGTGTGACGTTGCCTGGAATTTCTCTGAGCTTCGGCGGTGGCTCTGGGCTCATGGTAAACACGATCCACGAAATGGCAACAGCAGGAGAGGCTGCGTCCTCCTCAGTCCCGGAGACTCTGGGACAGTGACGTTAATTCAGGGGCTTTTGCTGACTTTGGCTCCCCAGGCGCCTCTGCCACCCCCCGTCCCACACGTCCCGACCTTTGCGTTCAAACTCTCTGGGTCCTGCTAAGTGACCTGGCTCTTGGGCCAAGTAGCTGAGATGCCACGTTTGTTTAATGAGCGATCAGGACCAACAGCTACCTGCATTCTGGATTAAAATGATAAACTGTTCATTAGTTTTGATGTTTCTGTGGGAGGGTTCGATACTAAATTAGGTGGCATTTGTGCTGCGGGGGGAGGGTCTCAGAACCCTGTAGAATGTCCTTGTGCCACTGGGACCTCTGCCCTCTCCTCGGCCCCCTTCAGACCTAAGGAGGGAGGTGAATGGCAGAGGGTCTTTCCGAGGGCAGGGGACTGGTGAATAATGGTAATCACTTCTAATTACTTCACTTAGATTGTTCCCCCGACCTTGTGGCTCAGATGGGCCCATTTAGGAGGAGATGGTGGTGGTGACGGCTGGTGTGTGACTGCTGAGGAAGAGACAACATAGACGTGAGAATCAAAGGCAGTGTATTTGATTCTTTCCTGTAGGACGATGCCTCCCAGGAGAATAATATGCAGGCTGAAGTAACAGGTAAACTCAAACAGCACTTTAATAACGCGCTCCCCAAACAGAACAGCACCACCACCGGGGTCTCCGTTATCATGGTAAGTAGAACGCACGGTTCTGCCCTTGGGCAGCTGCAGCATCTGGCTGACTGCTCAGCCGATGTCGAATCTTATCAAGTCAGCCGCCAAGCGCTTCCCTCACGCGGCCGTGGGCGCCGTCGCGTTCCTCTACACTTCAGGAATGGCTTGGCACGTGAAAGGCACCCTTTGGCCGGCTCCCAGGCCTTGGGTCCTGGGATCAGAGGTTACGCAGGTCCCAGCAAGGCCAGGCTGATGGGCCCCTGGCCGGGGCGCCCCGGCCTCTTCTCCTGGGCCTGGTGGCCTCCAGGCAGCTGCTTCTGTCTCATCTCTGCTTTCCCGTCTAGAGAGCAGTTCCCAAGCCCAGGTGGGACTTACAGCAAAAGGAAGTGACTCCCTGACTGCTCAAGGCCTCAGACATAGATTATTTGAGCTATGAATGATTCTTTGGGACTTGGGATAAGAAACAGCCAGAGTTAAGCAAATTCCATTTTAAAAAGTCAGTGTTTTGTGGTTTTTAAAAGTTCAGAAGAATGAAAAAAAAATATTAGTTTTTTCAGGGTTGGTAAAATTTTATGACAAGTCAGTAACAGTGATCCCCATATTTTTTCAAATCTTCCTTCTTCCAAAATGTTTTTAAAAAGGCAGCTTACCTAAATCCACAAACACGGCAAATGGAAAGTGGCATTAAAGTAAGTGAAGTAGCATGAAAGTAAGTTCAGCAAACGGGAGAAGATGGCAGAAAAAATAAAACTGAGCCAGAAGTGTGGCGTGCACCCTCCCACCAGCTGTCCAGACCCAAGTCCTTGCCCAGGTGGGGCCGTGAAACTGGCCCCCGGTGTGTCCTCACCTGCTCCGGTGCCGTGTGTAGAGCACGGGTCCCCGGCGTGATCTCCGTCCCGCCCACAGGATCAGGGAGCCGCGGCCGGGAGCCAGGCTTTCTCAGGAGGCGGGGGCCTGAGCTGGGTCTCGGCCACCCCAGGACTGCGGGGATCTGTGGAGCCGGACAGCTCCGTCACCCTGACCTCAGGACAGGCCCTCACCCTCTGGAAAGGCTCGGTGTCCTACCCGACTGGGAGGAAAACAGTTGCTTATTCTCAGGGCGCACCGTAGCCTCGGAAGCTTCCCTGCGAGGACGCGGCTCCAGACAGAGGCAGAGAGAAGCCCGCCCCCTCGTGAGGGCAGGAGGCCGGCTGCTCCTGGAGCCTCCACCACCGTCCTGGCACCGCCGCGCCGTCCTCCTCCCCCGGGGTGGGCGGCTGCGCTCCCCCCTCCAGCCCCCAGGCCAGGCTTGCAGGCTGATGTGCTGCCGGACTCGCGAGTGGGGGTGATGATGGACTCTGGGCCGAAAGAGCGGGAAGGCCTCTTGAGCTGTGGTTTTCCTGGCATCTCAGCAGTGTTCTGCCGAGAGCCTGAGAAAGTCAGAGTTGTCACAGAGCGGCAGCTTAAACCCTTTGCAAAGAACCATCTTGACTGAGCCCACAGCATGAGAAAGTTCTCAAGCGGTTCACCCTTGAGAGCAAGGCTGCCGGCTGGGGTAAGGGGTCACGGCCCTGCCTCCGGCTGCGTTGTTAGGCAGCTTCTGGGGAAATTTACAAAAATTTAAAAACATTGAAAACTGGCACACGCAACATGGAACAAAAAACTTGAGTCAGCAGCACAATTTAACAACCACACGTTAATTCAGCTTCATAGTGTGCTAGAGGAAGAACCTTTATAGGAGGCGCCCAGGGCTTATGGCAGCTCCCCCCTCATTCCCTGGGTCACCCGTCAACTCACGGCCCAGATGGGAATGGATGGCCCAAGGCGTGTGGCCCGCCAAGGTTCTGGAATGGTCAGCCCTTCTGCCTTTTGGCCCAGTATAGGCTCTGTTCTGGATAAGGACGTTTAGGTTGCCCTAGAACCTACATCTCACGGTTTACAAATGGCATTTTTCCATTTGCTGATGGATTTCAACTGTTAAATTTCAAACGCCTGAGCTTTAACGGGATGTTTGTGTGAATGAACAACGCTTTATTGTGATTCCAGCGGTGATTGTGAAAGTTGTGTGTTCCCATGTGTGTTCAGTGTCACCTTGGGCATGTTGGCAGGGCTCCGTCTAACCCCGCATTCCGTACACAACTCCACAGCTCGATAGCTCTGGGGAGGTGCTGACGACGTCACCACGCTCACTGCCTACGGGGGAATCAGTAGAGCCTGCCTCGGGGGGTACCAGTTCTCCGTGGCCACAAAGCTGGCCTGTGAGTTCTGGCTTGTCCCCCAGAGCAGCGGTGAGCAGGCCTCCGCAGGGATGTCGTACTCATCCTCGCCCGACCGAGGACCTGGCGTGGTTGTGTCCGGGCAGCTTGCAAGGCTTCTGTGTCGTCTGCCTCGCTCTCTTCACCAGTACTGTGCGTCTTTGTGTCCTGCCCTTGGGAACAGCTTCAGATGTTTTCTTAAAAATCATTATTCACAAATGACGCTCCCTGGTATTTATATGTTCTCATAACTGGGGTATGTGAGGCTCATGTGGTTTCCTACAGATACAAATAGCAGTGGAAACAGGGTATAAATGTTCCGAGGCGGAACCCTCAGGAACGGCTGTGTCGCTCCCAGACAGAACCTTGCTCTCCGCTGCCACCCCTAGTGTTCTCTCTGCCTTGGCCCCCCACGCCCCCCAAAGGATTGGAGCCTGAGGCTCCGGTGAGAAAATGATAGGGTAGGAATGGTAAATAACGGTGCAAGAAAGTCAAGTTGATGCTGTTGTCTGCATTTTGTTTGACAGTTTGATTTGACAGTTTGAGAGACACTTCAGAGTTTCACTCTGTACCCCGTTGAGACTCTGGGGACCCCGGAGCAGAATTCTGGTATTCAACGTGCTATGCTTCATCCGAGCCGCCTCTAATTGTCACCCCTCTTAAATCTGCATGCTTCTCTTGGACTTTGACACCAGCATCCAGCTCTCAGCTCCTCATGGGTGCAGGTCTCCTGTACCTACTGACACCCGTTTCAGCCAAACGCACCCTTGGAGACTTTACTTAAAACTTCTCGCCTTGCCACGTTGCCTTCCTTCTCAGACCAAAAGCTGGCGAGTGCACAGGAGAACTCCAGTCGTTCTCCTGCTAAAGGCTATCTTTCACTTAGGTGAAAAAGCATCTTTTTGTGAATGAGAGCATAAGATGGGAACCTTTGTGAAGGCTTTTGTTCTCTTTCTCCAAATACATTTCCAAAGATGCATTTTTATCAGTAAGACAGTGTAGGGTCAGCAAGGCTTTGGGATAGGAGAACACGATTGGATAGGATTTTGGTTTAAGACGAGGCCTGTGGTTTCAGAATGCACTCGCATTTGCTCTGGCTTATCCTTAGACGCTTAAGAAAGGACCGCGCACCTGCAGAGAGGGCTCACCACCTCGCCCAGAAGAGGCCATCTCGTGGTGGGAAAGGGAATTATAAGAAACCCCTTCTCACTGCATTTTGTAGCCTTGTAGCTGACTGGAGAAAGGATGGATTCAAAAAGAGTGCTTCCCCACTCGGGGATTATGCTTCTTTCAGGGGGGAAGTTGGAAAGGATTTGGGCTTAAGATAGACAAAACTGTTTGGACTGTGTTGCTTCTGTTGAAAGTAAGTCTAGTTTCTGTCCCTGCTTCTCTCCTCGCTCCTCTTGCCTCTCACGCCGCCTGCATTGCTTTCCTCTGACTAGGTCCCAGGCGATGGTATGTACTAACTGCACGACAGTGCTTCCTTCCGCTGCACACATGCGTCTTCTTGACGGGAAGGGAAGAGGAGAAATAACTGCGGCACTGTTGCTTTCTTCTACCCAGGGGAAGTTTTATGGTAGAAAAAAGTGAATGCCGCCTCTCCCCGCTTTCAGTGTTTTCACTGAGGGGTGGCCTGGCCTCTGCTCATACTGGGAGCTTGGAAGCTTGTTAAAGAGCGATGCTGAGTTTCTGATTTGGCTTGTCCACAGTTACCTCTTCTCCAGGTAACGGAAATTGTCCTTGGCAATCCCTGAGCGTTCAGCCCGAGCTGGGAAGGGCCTGTGGAGAGCACCTGTTTTCCAGTTGACACCAAGTGCCCCGAAGGCAGCCACCCAAGTCTGTCCTAGGAAGCCCCGTTGTTCATATTTTCTCCAGACTTTTTTTTTTTTTTTTCCTTCCAGTCAGAGTACTGGAAGAATCAGTGGTGCATTTTCCCCTCAAGGTGGTTAGACCGCAAAAGGACTTCTGGTCCACGTGCCTTGTAACTAAAGGTGCCTGAGAACCGAAAGCTCCCCACGTTTGGAAAATCCAGTGAGAGGGCCGCTGGCCGGGCCTGCCTGGCCGAGCAGAAGTGCTCAAGTCCACTCAGAGGAGGAGGAAGGCAGGTCAGGGCCAGCCTCCCAGGCTAGGGTCAGGAGGTAAGACGTCTTCTGTGCCCCTGGAGCAGGTTAAAACCCTTGGGGGTGTGACAGGATAAGACACCCGCACAAAGAAGAGGAGATGGTGGAGGATGGAAGGATGGGTAATGCAGCACCATCGATTGCCAGGGCTTTCATAGGTTACGGGGCACCGGTGTGATGGTGGGGTGGGAGGTACTTACTATAGACGACCCGTGAGTACTGTTCGAATCCCCGACGGGGAACCTTCTTTAGAAGAGTTAGCTGTCAGGGACCTCGCATTCTTGTGGGGTTTGCTTCTTGTCCAGGACTCTTCTGGGCTCAGGGGCGCGGGGAGAAGCGCCCCGAACCCAGGCAGCTGGGAGCCGGAGCCGGGGAGGATCTGCCCAGGCCGCGTCCAGGGCCGTAGGAGCAGAGGCCGCGGCGCCGGGGACGGGCTGGCCCGTGGGCCGCCGTCGGGGGCAGCCGGGCGTTACTTCTCCTCTCCTGTTCCCGCCGCGCATGCTCTCCGCGCCCTGCTCGCGGTGCCGGGACCGAGGCGGCGGGCTAACTGTCTCCTGCTCTCTCCTCAGAACACGGCTCTAGATAAGGAGGGCCAGATCTTCGGCAGTAAGCTCGGCGCGGACGGCAGCCGGCCCGGCCTGGAGCCCGCTGCGCCGGAGCCCCCTGCGTCCCCGGAGTCGCCCCCGCGCTCTCCTGCCGCCGCCGCCGCCGCCGCCGCGGAGTGCGAGCGGGCGGGGACCTGGCGCCGCCACCGCGACTGACCGGCCGCCCCCGCCGCCCGCATCGCTGCCCGCACCGCGCATCGCATCGCCGGGGTGGAGAGCGCGCTTCCAGGCCCACCGCTTCCCGCGCGTTCCGCCCGGGTCCTGGAGGGGCCTGTGCGCGTCGGCTTCGGGGACAGGTCCTCGGAGCGGCTTCGTTTAAATTCTCTGTCTTCTCAGTTCAGTGGACATTTGACGGCGTCACCAGGAGAATGTGCAACTTTTATCTGACATTGAGCGCATTTTTATAGAAACACTTTGGATGCACCGAGATCTCTCTCTTATTTAAGTAAACTCAGGAGGGCTCCCTTTTTCTTACAAGCAACTCAGAACTGCGTCTGTCCCTTTGTGGGCGCCCTTCCTCTGCTGACGGGGGTCGGGGGCTGGCTTCCGCGCAAGGCTTGGAGCCCGAGCGGACCCCCTGGTCCCGGCACTCCGCCCAGCCTCGGGGGCTCGTCTAGGACGACACTGGCTCTGGACTTGTGCGCAGACCGCAGGGAAGGCCGTTTCTTCCCTCGCAGTTGTGTTTCCCTGACTCTTCCCACGACCGTATTAGAAAATGCTGACGACCTTGTCCTTGGGGCTTTTTAACGAGAGGCGTGGTGCATGCCGCGTTGCCGGGGCGCTTCCTTCTCCAGGTCCGGCTGCGGGCAGAGCAGGACCAACCAGCGGCCCCAGGAGCCGCCGGAGCCTCCCTTCTCCATCTGCTTTTCATCTGCAGCGGCGGCAACAACCCACAGGAAGCGCGGGGCACAGTCGGGACTGGGCGGGAAGGTGCCTGCAGACATCCTCTGTTACTAACCTTCTGGAAGGCTGCTGGCAGTTTTTCCTTTTTTCCACCACCCTGCTCTTTTTAATGATTGTATATAATCAGTGTATTTGTTTTACCTGCTCATCTTCTAAACGGGTGGGCCTGTAGTTCATTCTCATTGTTAATTAAGACTTTTGCCGCCTACAAGTGTATCCAATAAACTTTTCCTTCTTGAGAAATAGCGGTCAGGGTGGGTAGAGGTTCCTGCGTGGTGGTTTTGCAAAGAGTGTGTGGTCAAAGCAACACCTCCCCGGCCCAGGTTCTGGCTGGTGCCAGTGTTGATTTTTGTCTCGGGGTCACAACCGGGAAGAGAGGTGCTTGGGAAGAACGCACAGAGGTGCACCTGGATGGAACTGTGTTTGATTACAGGTGCAGAAACTCACACAACAAAAGCTCAAAAAGGAATAGAGATTATTAGTGTACAACAGAGAACTCTGATGGAACCAGAGACAGGAAGGTCAGGCTTTATAGGAAATGGGGAGCTGGGGCAGCTGTTCTTGTCTGTCTGTGCCTGTCTCAGAGGTTGTGCCGTCTCCTGTCTCTGCTTCTTTCATTGCGTTTCGGCTCTTGGTTTCTGTTCCCTCATAACGTCTGCTTGCCTGGTCTCTGGCTTAGCCTGTAACTGCTTCTGTCCCCAGCTTTGCAAGGCTGTACAACACCATGGCTTGAAACCGTATCTTTCAGCTCTGGTTCTCTTCGTTCACACTGCTGTGTGACGATTTCTCTCTGGGCTGGTGCTGACCTGTGATCCAATCCAGAGGCAGGTGACAGAATGCAGATGGGCTTCCTGGGCGCACAGCTCCAGTGGGTGCGGGCTTCAAGAGAGGGTAGTGATGGGCAGGTCCAGAACATTCTGCCTGTCGCTCCTCTCACTGGTTAAAGAGCGAGCTTTTTCATAGCTTCCAATAGAAAAATGTTTGTTAATGGAAGCGAAGAGCTAATGTAAAAGAAAGAGGAGAAAAATGAGGATAAAGAAAATGAAAATGGAAGAATGATGGAGTGAGGCCTTTAGTGTACTGACCATCTCTCAAATTGCGAGGTTCAAAGACATTTGTTAAAGACTTAAGAAAATAAATGGCCAGGGCAGTGCCAGTCACTGGTGGCAGGAGGAGGAGCGCCTTCTGTCCCGCACGTGCTCCCACGTTCTATGGCACCCTGGATGGCCTGGAGACGGGAGTAACCTGAGCTGGGTGTGGCAACGTGGCCTGGCAGTGGCCAAGCAGTTCTTTAGTAATTAAATCCCACAAACACCTAGAGCGTTAAGTGGTGGTAAAGGAACAAGCCCAGAAGTAGGTCATGGGACTGGCAGGAGACAGAGCCATGATGTGGTTTCAGATTCCACAGACATCAAACCTGTGCTCTTTTGAAGGCAGCCTGTTGTCCAGGGTCAATCGAGGCCTGGACGTGAGTGGCCATCTAGATGATGATCCTAAATAAAGGCTCCGACACCACAAGCAAATTGTTCATTCACCCACACATGTAGCAAACGTTATTGAGCTCTTATTCTGGTCTCAGGATCCAAATTAAATAGAGGTCCTTTATTGCTGGGTTCCTCCGCTCCCGCACGGAGAGAGAGGCCTGCGCTTGGTTTATGTTCATCCCCTTATTCCAGCAGGGGAGCCATGTCTACAGAAGTTGACCTTTGAAGAGAGCAAGGGAAGCAGTGACCTGCCGAAGCCGTCGTGGGCCGCCTGCTGGGCCCAGCCAGGAGTCAGCGGGAGTCTGTCTCTCTTTCTTCAGAAAGGTTGCCATGACGTGAAAGTACATGGAATATACAGATGGAAGCATTTGGCGTAACTCCCCCAGATTAGCTGCGTGAATACGATTGTGAAACGTGAATCAGGAGATGGGGGACAGTTCAGAACAGATAAACCATATTGGAAGAAAGAGCGCTGGGTAGTGATGCTGTCTTGGAGGAGGACTTTCGGGGCAGTTTGCCGTCCCATGGAAATACAGTGTAAGCCACATAATTTAACATTTCCTGGTACCATATTAAAAAAAATGTAAAAAGGAACAGGTGAAATTATAGTTTATTTAACCCAGTATATCTAAATACATCCCTTTAAAGTATTATTTCAACATGTGATCAATGTAAAAAACAATCATTGGGATACTTTACCTTACTTCTTTGTCCTAAGTCTTTGAAACCTGGTGTGTATTGACATGTATGGCACATCTCAGGCTGGACCAGGCACATTTCAAGCGTTTAATAGCCCCGTGTTGCTCCACCTGCCAAGCTGGACAGTGCAGCTCTAAAGAGAGGCCACAGCACTCAGTGTCCTTGTTTTGTTTAGTTTTGCATATGATGTGTATGACAACGCAGAAAGAATCCTTATCCACTGTTTTAAATGGGATGGACTGATTTAAGACGATCTCAGCAGGTTAGAGCACTGATCCAAACCTGAGATGTGACATCAAAGCGTGAAGTCCTGTGATTCAGTGGCCAAGGCCCTGGCGTTCACTGCTTCACGGGAAAGATCTGGGAGGGGAGAAGTGCAACGAGCACAATGTCATTAGGCGCCAACAGAACTGCTTAAACGTTAGCATAACCTTAAGCTGCATCCTGAAAAGTCTGTGCAGGTCGTGGGCAGCGTGAGTCGAGCCTCCCAGGTATGGCTCTGCGCTGGGGCCTCGGGGTGTGTGGTGCAGATGAAGCAACCATTGCCCGAAAGAAGGCAGCCAGGGTGGCGAGGGGTTTAAAGCCCTGGGAGCCAAGGACTGGTGGAGAAGCGGTCAGGTGTTGCTTAGGAAAACCCAGAGGCACCTCCGCCTGATGTGTGGCTTCACAGTGAACTGCTCTGTGGCAGGGGGTGCAGACTTCTTTTGGGTGCTCTGGGTGGTGGCCCGAGGTCAGTGGGTAGGAGACTTGAGGGTCAGGTGTGAACACAGCGTTGCAGGAGCAGGCCGGTGACAGAATTCGCTGCTTTCTAAAGGAGCGATTGTCTAGTTCTGGGAAATGCCTAGGTGCTAAATAATAACAAAAGTTCATAGTTTACAGAGTTATCTCACACTGTCTTGTTTGAGCCACACCACAGCCCTGAGAGAACAGCTAACATTCCTGTTCAACAAACGAGGAAACTCAGATGGGTCTTGAGCTGACGGAGCCTGGACATGCCTCTCCCGGCCCTGGGGCAGGTGTCCTGGGAGCTGCTGTGCCCCTCCAGGTGGTCAGGGATGCTTTAGGGGTAGCATCTGTGTCCTAAGGTGGAGGTGGGATGGGCTGGGGAAGACACCTGACAAAGTGGTAGAAAATCAAGGCGGCTAAGAAGTTCTCAGGGCAGGGGCGTGTGAGTTCCGTGAGATGAAGGAAGACAGTAGTCTCTCTGAGGGAGGCGGATGTGTGCAACTTTGGTTAGTCTTGGCCAATGGATTTTAAGGGGCTATTTTATGATAAACCGTGCAGCCTTGAATTCAGTGGGGATGTGTTACCATCATCGAGCAGCTGAGCGGAAGAAAAAGGTATTTGGTACAGAGACTGACCTGCTCCTGCCATGCTCCTTCTCAAACAGAAGCCTCCTTCATTTGGGGCAGAGCTGGCAGCACGGCCTTTGGCGGTCAGGAGGGTTTCAGCCCGAGTTTGATGGTGTGAGGCTGGGCACCTGCCTGTGCTGGCACTAAGGTCAAGCCTGGGGAGTGTCTCTCAGCTGATCCAAGTCTGAAGCTGCAGCACAGCCAGCTGCTTCTGCCGGGCTCCCCCAGAATCTTGGTTTTGGCGAGGAAAAATATTCCTGAACTTGAGACAGGAAAATAATTCACTGCATGTTTCTGGCACATGACTGCCGTGGAATTCAGAGGAACATTTGTAGGTCACCTGCTTCCCTTGCCTGCAGGTCAGACCACCCTGTTCTCTAGAAAGAAGGATGTGAGGCCCTCTGGTTTGAGCAATCTGCATTTCTGGCTCAGGCAGGGCAGGGAGTGATGTGTCAGGGTCATTCATCGT
Organism: Balaenoptera ricei; assembly: GCF_028023285.1. Classification (NCBI taxonomy): domain Eukaryota; kingdom Metazoa; phylum Chordata; class Mammalia; order Artiodactyla; family Balaenopteridae; genus Balaenoptera; species Balaenoptera ricei. The sequence goes on from NC_082643.1 coordinate 33,631,651, forward strand.
AGCCTTGGGCTTTTATATGGTGATCATGTGATTTGGGGGACCCAGGAAATGCGTCATGGACTCTACTTTTCAGATCTATTGAAAAGAAAGATCCAAAAGACGTTTCTCCCACTCATCTGAGAGAAAATAGAAGAGGTAGAATTAAAAATTTTTTTAATTTTAATTTTTGATTTGCTACTTTATGGTCTTTGCCTCTTCCCAGCTTCCTTGCTTTTTCCCTGCAGTGATAACTTGCGATGCCTATAGAATTAACATCATTACACTTTCTGCTACAAAAAAGGGAGGTAGCAAGGCTGGTTGCTCTCCTAGTTGAAGTAGAAAACACTTTCCTCCGTCTGTGGTGGGGCAGAAATAGCCAAGTGGAGGCTCGGGCGTATTTGCGGATACGCATGGTTTATGCAGATTTTCAGATTCACGTCCTCCTCCTCTGTGTGTTTGTGAACATGCTCTGGCCTAATGTGATGTCGCGTGATGACGTGAGGCTGTGGGGCTGCCTGCTCCTCCGCCATCCAGCGCACACCGGAGAGTGGCCAAGCCACTCCATCAAGCTCAGTGGGATCCTTCCACCTGTGTAAAGACGTTTCTACTTCGATGTGGAAGGAATCTGTCCCGGGGCTGCTGGGCTCTTCAGCAGTGATGGAGAGGGGGTGGGGCTGCTGCAGGAAGGAGAACCAAACCAGGCCAGAGCTCTTGAAATCGTGTCTGGTAAAAACGTATCAAAGATCCCTAGTGAAAAATCTCTCCCGTGGAAGTTCTATCTTGCTGGATCTAAACTGTCATGTGCCATTTAAATTCAGTTACATTTGCAGAAGAAGGTGCAACGCGGACGTGCGATCTGGCTGCGTCCAGATTCCCTGGCTGTCTGCCAACTTGACCCACGTGAGCTCTGCCATCTCTCTGCCCCTCCGACAGCGAGGTGGGAGGACACGCGGCCCCAGATGTGCGGCCAGGCCCCTGGCTGGGCTCTGCTCTCGGAGCTGAATGGGAACGGGCAGCCTGGTGGTTAGCTACCGACCTCACGTGCTACCCCCCGGCTTCCGTGGGTCCCAGGCAGGGGACTGTCCCGCATGCTGACAAGCAGAACTGAAGTGTGGGGTTATCTCAAGGCAGAATTGTTCCTTTTCATTGGATTAATTTATTGGAACATTTATTTGTGGATGTTTGGTCCACTTTGGGAACAAGCTTCTCCTGAGTGGATTGTCCACCAGTTCGCATCTGTGTGCCTGTCAGGTTTTCGTGTTCTCTCTGCTCTAAGCCCTCATACGCTTTCTCCTAGAGATCCAGTGGTATTTCTTAAATTAGAGCCTCACGGACTTGACTGATGATGTTTCCGTCAGAATCCACACTACCGGTGAGGAAAACCTTCCTTTCCCGAGGCAGCGCATGTTAACACACCGCCTCTCAGCCGCGTCACCTACTGAATGTGCCGCCGTGGTTCCTGGCTGTTGTAGGTCATCCCGTTTCATCCCAAGCCACGTCAGTTTTGACTTTTTTCCCTTATTGGTTTATATTTAATTCGAAGTAATTTTTTTTTAAGGAGTGAAAATTGGATAAAATAAGTGAATGTTGAGTAAACCCTAACGTATACAGTACTAAACAGAGCCTACCCCTAAGAAGCCCTGTGTTGATGCCAGTGGGATTCGTTTTATGAGTAGATACAGTCAGCCCTCGGTAGCCGCAGGTTCTACGTCCGTGGTTGGTGGAAGCCACAGATGTGGGCGGCTGGCTGTAGTTGTGTGTTGATGCCAGTTGTAAGGTATTAAGTTTCAGTGGATTTTCCACAGTTTTAAGTAAGTTTTAAACAATAAAGGCGGTAGAGGCGCCGATTTTCTTCTTAGGCTCCAAGAGGAAGCTGCTTCATGAACTTTGCTTCAGGCTTGTTAAAATAGGTAGTTGAAGAAGTATCATATGCCTGGCATATGACTTAGATATTCCTAATTTTCTTCCACCACTTTCCCCAAAGTTCCCAAAGTGTGATATCACAGGTTAGTACCAGTGAGGATATTCATTTACCAGTAACTTGGGTATGTCTTTGACTCTAAGATGTACTTCCCTTCTCCCACATTTTACCATCTATTGTTTTGTTAATGGTTTATAAAACAACGGTGGATTTTAGACGGACCAGTGTATAAAGTTCCTTTGGTCGTTTGTTAGATAAAAGTCTTGTGTTCTCGTTTCCGTAATGCCCACTTTCCTGTTTTCATTCAAGAGAATTGCTCACCTATTGGTTATTGTTCAAAAACTATGACTGAACCAGGGTTTGACATTTTCCTTGCAAATAACTGTATTATCATCATCATTGTTTCAAAAGTAGGAGTGAAAAAGATTATTACCAACAAAACAAACAAATACCATTTTATTTAATTTTTCTGGCAAACAACTGAGTTGTTCCATTCCTAAAATCTTTGCTTTTAGAGAAGAGCTGAATGTGTAGGAAAAAGGAGGCGACCCCTTTTAGGTAAGTAAGTAAGTTGCAAGAGAAATAGAGATGGAATGTCAGTTTCAACGCAGAGTTCACAACTTACAAAGAATTTATTTATGCAATACAGACCTTTTCTCAAATATTTTTCACAGAATAATTCCACACGGCAATCTGCTAGAAAAGTAGAATTCTACAACACCAAAATGACATTTTCGTAGTACAAATTGCTAATCAAAAGGAAGATGAAGATTGTTTAACAACAAACAGAAGGTAAAATGAGGGTTGCTTCACACAGCACCCAGTAGCCTCTGTTCCTCGGCCCAGGGTGGGGACGGGGTGGGGGGAGCCCCGACAACGGCTCTGCCTCAGCGCGTGAGCACAGTTAGCCCTAGGGGAGTGAGCTCTGGTACTTGCATTTACTTTAAAAGAAAAACAGAGGTTGTGAGCCCAAGAGCATTTCCATCATTTCATTTTGGTGTGCTAAGAAGAGGACAGATCAGGAAAACATTGTAAATATTTCACACTTGCGATAACATTAGATCCTTTATGATAACCACACAATAAAATAAAATACCCTCCCCCAAACCATAATTTTCTAGGCCTAAAACATGCTCGAAGAATAATATTGATAGAAATAATTCATTGAGATGTTTTAAATTACATTTACCGTAATTTAAACATTGCTATTTAAATCCCAAAAATTTCAGTGCTGAAGAAGCACAGTTGTTTGGAAAAATACAGGACCCAAAGTACAGCGTAAAATTCCCTCATCCCGGTATTATAACCCATTCCTTATTGTTAAAATCACACATTTCTCAAGATTACAGATAAACGGGAAGTGTTTTTCCATAATATAACTAGTGTAAGTGGGTTTACTTGCTCCACTGTATATTTATTTCCATAATTGGTGAAAATAGACTTCTCATTATGACTAAAAATATAGATTTTTTTAAAACTACAGAACCCAGCAGCCAGTTTTCTGCTTTGCTATTCCCCCCAAAAAAGTCAAGCAAAGTCTACAAAAATAGCAATTTAAAAAATATTTTGCTTCTTAGAGCAAATTTAAGTTACATTCAGATGTGATTGATTGCTATTTCTAAGAGAAAGATGCTGAGGGCGCTTCCTGTGCCCAGGCTGGGGGGCAAGGCTGAAGCCCAGCTGTCACTATCAGTAGCGGGTTTGGTATTCATGATGCCACCGGTTAAAGTCATTGTAGAACAGAACAATGCTTCCTGAGGCCATGCCAGAAATGATGCACCTGGGAGAAGCAGAGAGAGAAGGAGGGGTTTACAAACCTATTTATTTATGTCCTCAGGCTTTGTTACTAAAGAAAGAACTGCCCTCCCCAAATCCACAAGGTAAATACAGAAGATGGCAGCCAGACCTACAATTTGTGAGGTTTACGGTATGTTTTTTGGTGACTAAAATGCAGTCCTGAGTAAGCTCAGAGTTCCACCTCTGACGCTCCACCAAGGATCCAATTCACAGCTTGCCTTTATATTGAAAGTACAGCTAGTTTGTGCAAGATGGGTCACAAAAACCTGAACAGACTAGATAATTTCTAGGGCGGAGAGGCTGGGTATTTTTTTATATTAGGTATTGGAATTTTTTATATTAGGTATTGGAAGCAAAATAAAGAATCATAATCTCAAAGTAATTGCTGGTGGAGGAAGCAGCACACAATCAAGTGACTGACAGAGGTATCTGACACATACAGAATGAATGAAGAGTAAGAAATCAGAGTGTTGACCACCCTGCAGAAGAATATTCTGTGTTGCATCGTGTTGTTGAGGGTAGAGGGGCCTTGTCCTCCCAACACAGCGACTCACTCACTGACATGATCACTATAGACAGGAGTTGCCGTTTGCTTCCCCTGTCCCTGAGCTGGTGGTGCAGGGAAAGAGATGAAGCAGTAAGACAGGCGGTTCAGAGGAGCCTCTCCAGGAGGCAGAAACCTATTTACTACCTTAGACCTCTCTGTATGGTTTGGTTAGGAGAGTCCTTAGATGTCATACTTAGTATCCTTAGTAGTACCTCATATCAAAATTAGGAACTAAAATGTGTCACAACAAGAAAATCAGCTAAACACAAAAGAAGGCGGTAATGAGGATATGAGGGACAAAAAAGCACCGAGATGTGTAGAAAGCAAACAAACAGTAGAATGGCAAAAGCAAGTCTTTCCCTATCAATCAGTAATTACTTTACGTGTAAGGTGATTAAACTCTCCAATCAAAAGGCAGAGAGACTGGCAAAATGAATTAAAAACATGATCAAACTATGCGCTGTCTACCAGAGACTCACTGTGATCTAAACAGGTTGAAAGTGAAAGGATGGAAAAAGATATTCCATGCAAATAATAATGAAAAGAAAGCTGGGGTGGCTATACTAATATCAGATAAAATAGGTTTTAAGTCAAAATGTTACAAGAGACAAAGAAGGACACTATATAGCAATGATAAAAGGGTCAATTCATCAAGAGTATATAGCAGTTACAAACATATATGAACCAATCAGCACCCCCAAGATATATGGAACCAACGCTGACAGAACTGAAGAGAAGAAAAAACAGTTCTACAATAATGGTTGGAGACTTCAATACCCCACTTTCAATAATGGGTAGAACAACCAGAAAGAAGATATGGAAATGGAGGATCTGAACAATACTAAAAACCTATTGGACCTAACACATATATAAACATTCACCCAACAACAGCAGAATGCACATTTTTCTCAAATGCACATGGAACAGTCTCCAAGATAAACCATACCTTAGGCCACAAGTCCTAATACACTTTAAAAAGATTAAAATCATACAAAGTATTTTTTCTAATCACAACGGAATTAAACTAGACATCAATAACAGAAGGAAAACTGGAAAATTCATCAGTTTGTGGAAACTGACCAATGGGTCAAAGAAAAAAAATCTCAGGGAAATTAGAAAATACCAAGACAAATGAAAACAAAACAACAAGCCAAAACTTACAGGATGCAGCAAAACCAGTGCTAAAAGGGAAATTCAGAGCTGTAAACACACATACTTAAAATCTCAATCAGTAACCTAATTCTACACATTAAAGAAAGAACAAGAAAAAGCTGCAAACTAAACCCAAAGGTAACAGAAGGAATGAAACAATAAAGATTAGAATGGAAACAGGGGATAGAAAAACAGAAAAATCAGCAAAGTCAAAAGTTGCTTCTTTGAAAAGGGCAACTAAATTGACAAACTTTTACTTAGAAAAAAAGACTCAAATTACTAAAATCATAAAGTGGAGACATTGCTACCAATTGTATAGAAATAAAAAGAGGATTATCAGAGAATACTAGGAACATCTGTATGCCAACAAATGGGATAACCTAGATGAAATGGAAAAATTCTTAGAAACACACATTATTCCAAAATTTCATCATGGAGAAATAGAAAATCTGAATAGACTTATAACTAGTAATGAGACTGAATCAGTAATCAAAAATCTCTCTATAAGAAAAGCCCTGGACCAGAGAGCTTCACTGGTGAATTCTATCAAACATTTAAAGAAGGATTAACACCAACTCAAATGCTTCTAAAAAACTAAAGAGAACATTTCTTAAGTCGTTCAATGAGGCCAACACACCCTGACACCAAAGTGAAACAGACATTACAAGAAAAGAAATCAAAGGCCATATCCCTTATGATTACTGATACAAAAATCTTTAACAAATGCTAGCAAACCAAATTCAGTAGCATATTAAGAAGATTATACACCATGACCAAGTGGGATTTATTCTTGGAATATAAGGATGGTTTAACATTCAAAAATCAATTGTAATATATCACATCAATAGAATTAACAATAACCAAAAAAACCCACATGAGAGAAGACATTTGACTAAATTCATCATCCTTTCATGATAAAAACACTGAAACTATGAATAGACGGAAAGTACCTCAACACGATATAAAGGGCATTTATGAAAAATTCCCAGCTAACATCACAGTCAATGGTGAATACTGAAAGCTTTCCCCCTCTTACTGGGAACAAGATGAGGATACCTGCTTTCACCACTTCTAGTCAATATAGTACGAAAAGTCCTAGCCAGAGCAGTTAGGCAAGGAAAAGAAATAAAAGGCATCTAAATTGGAAAGGAAGAAGTAAAATTACCTCTATTACAAGTGACATGATCTTTATGTAGCAAATCCTAAAGATTCCACACACAAAAAAACTGTTAGAACTGATGAACTTATTAGCAAAGTTGCAGGATACAAAATCAATACAAAAAATAAGTTGTGTTTCTACATACAAGCAGTGAACAATTCCATCATAGCAACAACAATGACAACAAAAAAATAAAATGCTCAGGTATAAATTTAACCAAGGGGGCAAAAGGCTTGTATATTGAAAACCAGAAAATATTGCTGAAAGAAATTAAAGACAACATAAATAAATGGAAAGATATCCTGTGTTCATGGATTGGAACACTTAATATTGTTAAGATGACAATATTAGCCAAAGCCATCTACAGATTCAACCTAATTCTTATCAGAATCTCAATGCTTTTTGCAAAAATAGGAAAAAAAAAATCTTAAAATTCACGTGGAATCTCAAGGGAGCCTGAATAGCCAAAACAATCTCAAAAAAGAACAACAAAATTGGATGTCTCATACTTCCTGATTTCTAAACTTACTGTAAAGCTACAGTAATCAAAACAGTGTGGTACTGGCTTAGAGAGAGACATATAGACCAATAGAATAAAATAGACAGTCCAGAAATAATCTCTTATATAGGAACAGTCTTTTCAACAAATAGTGCTGAGAAAATTGATATCCACATGCGAAAGAATGAAGTTGGACCCTTACGACCATCATATATAAACAAACATTAATTCAAAATGGATAAAAAACTAAATATGAGTTAAAACTATAAAATTCTTAGGAGAAAATATAGAGGAAGCACTTCATGACACTGAATTTTGCAATGATTTCTTGGATATAACACTGAAAGCACAGGCAACAACAGAAAAAAATAGATAAATGAGACTTCATCAAAATTAAAGGCTTCTGCACATCAAAGGACACTATGAGATGGAATGATGAAAAAGTTCTGGAAATGAATAGCAGTGATAGTTGTATAACAATGTGAATGTACTTAATGCCACTGAATTATGCACCCCCCAAAAAGGTTTAAATGGTAAATTTTATGTATATGTTATCACAGTAAAAGAAGTTAAGAACTAAAATGAGAGACTGTATATTAAAAAGAGATAAGATGCCAGATAAAGATTATCTCCCCAAAATGAAGGTTTTAGGAAATAAGCCAGATTTCTCAATGGAATCATTATGGACAGACATACAGGCATTTCACATGAAATTTTGTTTAAGAAAAATGGTACTTTAATATAAAAAGCTTTACAGCAATATAATTGGAGCCTTTGTTACTTAAATCCTGTCTATTCCTAGAGAATTCAGCCTTTGTCCAAGATTGGCAATGCCATCAAACAAAATCATGCTTTTTAAAAAGTATCTTGGAATATTCCAATATTCATCAGCTTTTTTGATTGCACAGGTGACCCTCACAACCCAGCCCATTCATCAGCCCATTTACATACATTCCCTCGCCAGGTTTTCATGCCACCAGTATAGACCACGATTCCAGTGTTACCTCTGGTCGTAAGACAGTGCCATGGCCCGGATCCCGGCGTCGCAGCCTGGATAGGCGAAGAGCTGCTTGAGGTCAGACACCTGCCAGACCATGACCACACCGTTGTCTCCTCCGGTGAGCAGGTACTGCCCGTCCCGGCTCAGCTGGATAGCCTGTGAGATACAGCAACATTCAGTAGAGACACGGCTCTCAGAAAACTTGGGCCCTCCCCACATCTCTGATTAATTCGACATGATGCCAGCCGGCTACTGGAGCGCGCAAAGGGACAGAGTGTGTATGTGTTCCTGAAGAGTTTTCAGGAAATCATGAGTCATAGAAGACTTTTGCTATGTTTCAAAAGTCAAATGGGCAAACTTAGGCAATGCTTGAGTCTTTTTTTTTGTTTTTAATTCTTGCTTTTTAAGGATGAGGTGGCAAACTCTTCCAATTCTATGACTACTAATTAAATTGTCCGTGTTGTGGACGGGGACCAGCACTCTAAAATGAAGCGCTTCCTGGCATCTCTCCATTGCACTGTGGTCATGCTAAGCCTGTTTTGTACCGAGGCTGGGCAGACACTGCTAGCTGACCTCATATCACTGATAAAACACTGCTGCCTGTGGGGCTCAGCCCCACAGGAGACCACCTACAGCTTGAGCACCTTCACTAGGCCTGCTGGAAGTTTACAGCAGGTGGGAAGACAACTTGGTAGGGAACCGCGACTCCCAGGGTGATTAAACCCAGTTTAAGCATTTTCTTCTTGCCCCAGGACTGACTGCTTCCTGCCAGTGCTGAACTCAACGTACAGACACGTAATTTGCTCTTCAGTCCTGTCAAACCTACCAAAGGCAGGCCACTGCCTGTTTTTGTATGACTTTTTACATTTTTTTCATGGTTGAAAAAAAAAAATCAAAAGAATATTTCATGACATGTGAAAATTATATGAATTCCAAATTTCAGTGCCCATAAATAAGCGTTATTGGAACAAAGGCACATCCATTCATTTCTGGCTACTTTTTTTTTTTTTTTTAACAGAGAAAGTGTGCCAGCTCCTGATATAAAAGGTCCCTCCCTACTTGAGGAGCAGATCCTACTGCCCCTTCCTCTCCTCCTGCCCCCTTCCCTCCAAACCTTCTTTTCCCGGTTTATTAACATACACATTTCCTTTCTTTAGCTGGGTGACATTGGGAGTTCTAAAAGTTACTGCAAATACCTGTAATCTTATGTCCACTTGGACACAGTGAATGTGGGAATCCAGATTGTACTAATAGGCCAGAAAGAAACTATCTACCTTCTGAAAAATATATTTATACTGTTCTGTACTCAGAGTTTTAGTATAGTTGCCTTAAGTCTTTACCCTTTGACAAAATTTTTTTTTAAATTATAGAAATGTTTCATAGCCATTCAATTCACATTCAAGTAAATGCCAACTTTCAGAGGTCTCTTAAGTACAGTTTATTCTCCAGAACACAAAAATACATCTAAGAAATCAAAACCTGTGGGTGGAAGACACTTTCATGTAAGAAGCAGTCTCTAAATTTTAACCAAATACCCATAGTAAGATTTTTCAATATAAGTAAAAACCAATATCCTTTTCCCCCATTCATTTCACAAACGTCAATCTCTAGGGGCTTATCTGGGAAATGCAATGAAGACTACAACAAATAATTATTTGCTACACTTATAAAATTCAGCTGATGAAAATCCATTAACCTTACGGTTGTGGTTCACTTGAGTTTTATACTTGAGGCTTTTTACTGGATAAGTGCTATATTAAAACATAAATTAAAACCATTAATCTTTAACTCCTTGTCCTAAAGAATCCCTACTCCTAGTCCTGTGTTGAAATAAATAAAACCTGGACTTTTTTAGGACTACACATGTATCAGCACCTAAAACATTTTATTAAACCAGGTGCCTGCCAAGGTTAAAAAATATTTTGTTGGCCTTTCTCATGAGGGACTTGTCAAATTTCCCTGATAATAACAGCCAGGGTAGCATTTCCTGAATAGCACCCTATCTCCCACCCAAACCAGCATTCACGTAGTTCTCAATTCTCATACGCCTCCTCCAGTCTCAATCCAGGTTGGGTTGAGACTAGAGATTTTAGGAGGGCCCTGGGGACGTGTGAATCTCAGCCCCTGGACTCCTGAGTGCTCGGACAACACCGTAGTTGCACCAGTTTCCAGGAGGTACCAGCAGGCCACAGCAGTCTGCTGGCGACAATCATATCCTAAGACACAGCTTCCCCAGGAAAACAAAATAAATGAGTTCCTATGGGTGAAATGGGGGTGATCCTTTGTTTAGGATAACATAACTTCGCTGCTCTGTACAGGCTGCCCACTTAAATTTAAGTTATTCATTAAGACATCTAAACATTGCCTAGTTGATGTGCTCTGATACGTTAACCAAATGCCACTGCACAATCTGGCATCTAAATAAAAACAGGTGGGAGGCCTTGATTAGTGCAGAGGTTCCCCAGGCCACCTGCCTGCAGGGTTCTTGCTATTTCAAAGAAACTTCATTTCTGGTCTGAGCTAATGACTAATTTGTTTCCATGGTCTCCTTTCCTTATACAGGCTCAGACTGCAGGACGGAGGTGGAGATTTTTGTTCTGTGATGTCTCTTAATCCAAGCCTGTGATTTCCTTCCACCCTTCCCAAGGCAGTTAGCTGTGAAAGTGTGGGTCTCTGGAGCCGGGCACGGGCAGTGCTCATTTTAGGCAAGCTCACTTTAATCACACAGTTGCCACTTACAAGTTAGTATGATAAAGTGCAGGCGTGCTGGGGAAAAGGCGATGGATTGTTTAAGCCTAAAATCCAGTGGGAAATATTACAGAGGGAAAAAAACAACGGCCATAGGGCAGAGAGGAAAAGCATGTGTGTACGAACAGTCTGCAGAAAGCCTCCGACTGCTGCCTGGAGGAACTTCCCAGAGCCTTTGGTACTAACTGAAATGCCACAGAAATTGTTTTAGCCAGCAAGGGATTTCAAATTACTTTACAGATTTATTAGTGTAGCTGACAATATAATCGCAACTCAAAGTGACAGATTATCAACATTATTATCGTAAAGAAAAGAGGAAAGGAAAATCCTCTAATGTGTACTTGGTTTAAATGAAGGGAGGGAAAAATAAAAGCAGAGTGTGAGCATCTATGTATGCAGCCCTCATGGCAGAGGTGGTCAAAATGCACTGGAGAAAACTCACAGAGAGAATGGGAGAGAGAAGAAAGCCATTTACTGAATTGAGAAATCATCCTAGGATCCAGAAGCAGCAAGTGCCCTTAGTCTGATCAGTGTAATCTATATTCAGGGCCTCTGTTCCTTATACTTCTTGACCCCAATATTTATGTGAGAGAAGGGGGTGATCAGACTAGATCCGGAAAACTGGGAGAATTTATGTCACCTAAGTCGCCCCAGGTCAGGGGTATAACAATAAGCATAGTGGCCAGAACTAGCTTAAACCACACTCAGAGGGCTGAGGCCTCTGCAACCTTCTTTCCACCCCCAATACATCCTGGGTCCCTTCACTGTACTCAGTTCACATGCCCCTCCAACCCCATCGCGGGAGATGATAGGAACACCAGTTTCATTTTACCTTAACCTGCACCAAGGAGTTCGGAGGTGAGAAAAGAAGGACCTTGAAAAAATAGCCTTAGGGACTTCCCTGCTGGTCCAGTGGTAAAGAATCCATCTTCCAATGCAGGGGACGCGGGTTCAACCCCTGGTCGGGGAACTAGGATCCCACATATCGCGGGGCAACTAAGCCCGCACGCCTCAACAAGAGAGAAAAAAAACCTTCACACCACAACTAGAGAAAGCAAGCCCGTGCGCCGCAATGAAAGATCCCGCAACGAAGATCCTGTGTGCTGCAACTAAGACCTGATGCAGCCCCAAAAATAAAGAAAATAAGTGAATAAAATAAATATTAAAAAAAAAGAAAAGAAAAAAAAAAACAGCCTCTCCGAGAGCAGTCCTTACTCTTTTCTTCAACCTCTAATACTTATGGTGCCCTGTCCTGAAAATGAAAGAAGACCCTGGAAGGTCCACCAGCACTACCACCTCTTGTACACCAAAAATGAAAAACGTTTGCCTGATCCACATCATAATTTGAAGCACAACTTCCTTAACTTGGTGAGTTTGGGTCTTGTTATCCACAAAGAAGTGAAGTCTGCAATTAGATGCTAATCCTAAATCATCATCATCCCTACCACTCCCGCCATCAGCCTGTTCGAGTGTAAAGAGAGCCGGTTTTAGGGGTACTCTATTGCACTATGTTAGCTTAGATACCCAGAAAACAACACTATGCAGTTAACTTTCTTAGATAAGCAAACCAAAAACAACAAAAAAACGAGCAGTGCCACTGAAAGCCACCCAGGATGGCTGGAGGAACATCCCCGGCTCCACTTAGTGACCTCGGGCTGAGCGGTACAGTTGGCAGGGCTGGGACGGGCTGTGCTCTGGGGAGGAGATAAGCCCTGTCCAAGTGCTACCTGATGACTTTCTTTTGGGGTGGAAAAGAGGCCCTTGGTGACGAAACACAGAGGTTTCTTTGGCGAACCCTCTCCCTCCTCACTCGCCTTTACACTTTGAGGTAAAAACATAGAATGTTGAAAAGTCTGTAAGGTACACTTACCCTTATGTTATCATCTGTTTCCATGGTGGCCTGGAGTTTTCCATTCACACTGAATGTACAGAAGAAGCCATTTTCATAGAATATGACACAGTGACCCTCTCTGGAAGCCTGAATGAGTTTTGGTTTCAGGCAGTTTTCAGGACCCTCCAAAGTCCTTAACAAGTCTCCATTCATGGAATGTATGAGACATGGTCCTTCTGAGAAAACAGGAGAAACAAAAGGCAAAATGAAGTTTTTGAATAAGAACAGACAAATGTGACCTGAATCTTGAGCACCACTGAAACAGGATGCCAGTACCATATCATGGTTGTAGAAAGCCTTAAAAAATTATATCTTAGATATCAGTTATTTTGTAAAATCTGCATGCTGGCTAAATCTCACCTTCCACTTGGGAAAGAAGAAAGCCGAGTCATACATGTTCAAGTTCACTTCTCAAGAGACGGGAAGTTACTTTATGAAATTCATTATGCCAAGGGATGATAAAAACCGGAGGAATTCAGAAAGGAACAGGACAAATTACAAATCCTAGAAGAGCTTCCAGGAAGGCTGGGCCTCAGTTAAACACCAGCTGCTGTAAGGCACACAGGGTCCCGATGGTAGCAGCATTGGGGCCTGTGTGGCGAGAACTCATTAAGGCAACTTCGGAAGGCCTAAAACATCTTCCCTCCCACTGCTTGCTACTTTGCGATGAAAGAAGGTCCCTGGTAGTCCACCTCCTCACCCCCCAGCCCCCAGGGAAATTCATACAGAGATCCTTCTGCCACTTCTCCTTGGCAAACAAGTCTGCCCCCTGCTGTCCCCTAAACCAAGCAGCTTGCATCCACCACTCCCCACTCTCCGGGCTGACCTCCAGGCTGAGATGCTTGAGGAGGATGGAGAAACTGCATCTTGACTGAGTGCCTGCTACATGAAAAGCAAAAGAGGAGCAGGTAACCAAAACTGCTTGTGTGGTGAGTTGGACAAAAGGGGTAAGTAGACTATATGCCCTGCTCCTCTCCGGGCTAAAGTTCTCGTGGCTACATGGAATCATCACGTGTTCCCCACATGACCATTAAAACGTGTCTCTTGGCTTCTTCTTGACCACTCAGGGAGTTGATAGGTTTTTAGTGTTCTCGACATAAATACATAAGGCGGTCTTTGCTCTGCACAGTTCCAGCATGCATGAATTTCAGTTGTCACTCTAAATGACCCCAGTCCCTCAATGCCACAGTTCAGATTTCAGTTATCACAGGAACCGCATAAGGTACACACTTCATGGTCAGCTTGTCAGTCCACAAATCACTATAAATAACAGGTGTGCATCATGATGGGTGACCAACCCCATTACTTCTTTCAAAGTCTGTTAGTGAATGGTCACTGCATGTCTGTGACTCAGCTCATGCACAGACAGCAAACTCTGTAGTTGTGTTGCCTCCTTGTCTCCCAGGGATGGAACTGTATGACAGTCTACAAAAATGGATAATCAAAAGAGGGTAGTGGCCAACAAAGATGGATCTGAAGTAAGGAAATGAGAAGTGACAAAGCTGAAAGTAAAATTGGAAGCCAACATAAACGGAGTTATAGAAGGTAGACCTGACCGTGGGAGTGTTGACATCGCTACAGATGCAGCCAGAGGAAGTGAGTGAAGGTGATCTTACTGACATAAGTTCTGTGAAACTTATGGAAAGTGCTGTAACAAACATGAGGATGTCCCAGAAGTGATGTCAGCAAAAATCTCCACATTAAAGGAAACCTAGGAGATATTTCATGACACTGAAAGCACAGAAGATAAAATGTTGGAAGCTGATCCAAACTTAGGAAGGAGTTTGACAACTGGTCAAGGCACAGAGACGATTCTCACTCCTTACCTTAAGTTACACGGAGAGAAGGGGGCAAGCACTTTCCAAGTACTCTTGATGTATTTTTTCACAAAGAAATAAAATACTTTCATTCTTAATGTTTCTAATGTTTTAAATTAGTGTACTACATGTGAGTTTTACTATTTTTCTCATGTCCGTACATATGTGTATGTACGCATATGTGTATAAAAGTGAACAAGAGAATTTTTAATGTTTTGATAAAAATTTTTAAAGGCCATGGAACAATCATAAATTTTCCCATTATTTTTCATAATATTTCCCATTGAAATTATTGATTTTTAATATCTTTGCATGGTTTCATCTTGCATGGTCATTTTTATGGTGCTGTACCACCGTGCAAAGTGAGGACAGCCTGTAATATGATAGGTTCATTTTACATGTCCAGTTTGGATCACATACAGTCCAGGAACTCATGTTAGCTCAGGATAAATGACATCATCGGGTATAAGGGAAAAAAATCCAGTAGTTATAGAATTCTTGCCATCATTGTTACTATTTCATTGTTTTGACCAACTAAATTTTTAAACACCAACATTTGACTCTTGAATAAGTCTCGTTAGCTAGACAAAGTATTATAGTTCAAGACACACATAAGGTGACTCAAAAACTCTACGCTTCTCCCTCAGATAAGCCTAAGAGATATGTGATTACAGTACTTTTTTTGTGTTCAGAGCTCAGTTCAGGGCAGAGAGACAGAGAGATGAATAGACTATTACAGCTGAATAAGCAACGAATTGGAAACAGCTCTGCTCCTGGTCAGATCCTGATTTGTTGTGTGCGCTCTTAGAAAAGCTTGCTGAATATCTTTGGCCTAAATATGTGACGATGCTATAGGACAGACCTCCAGGCCAACCAGCTGAAGAATCTTTCCACCCCATTCTCAGTGCCATCCTGGCCCCTGCCTAGTTCAGAGATTTGGAAAGTAAAGCAGACCGGGTCAGGAGTTTCCATTCAGGTATGAGGTGGAACCCAGCCCAGAGTCCAGAAGGATAAACAAATACACTAAGACTGTCCTTGTTCTCGCCTCACTCTTCAGAGCAATGCTGTGAAACAGGACTTCCCGCAGTGATGGAAATGTTCCCTTTCTGGGCTGTCCAATACGGTAGCCACTAGTCGTAGGTGCATACTGAGCCCCTGCAATGTGGCTAGTGCCACCAGGGAACTGAATTTTAAATTTTATTTCGTTTCAGTTCATGTGAACAGTCCCATGGAGCTAACAGTCACTGTCACAGCACAGCTTTAGAGAAAAAGGCACCAAATTCACCTTTGGTAATTTGCTATTAGAAGACACCAAAAAAAAATGCATCCATTTTTTGAAGGCCCCACAGATTTACCTTTAGAACCACTTAACACGAGGCCGAGCTCAGCGCAGACGGCAGCACAGGTGATCTCAGAGTCATGGCCTGTCAAGATGGCCCGAGGAGTGGTGGTCTCACCTTAAGGAAAGAAAGATTAAACGAACAAATCAATTCAAGTTCATGCAGGGGATGACCTCCCTCTACTCAGATTAAATCATCAGTCATTTGTTCCTGATTCCCATAATGCTTAAATCTTTAATTTATAGTTTGGGAATTTGTCCCCAAATCCTATTTTAGGAATAGATGCAAACTATCTGCTATAGTTTGAGGAACACATGGTGCTGAATTTCTAAGCCTTACGTGATTATCAAGCAACAATAGTTTAAAACAGAACAAAAATAAGACAAAATCTGTATTATAAACTGCCTCAGATACTTTGCAAATACAAATATGAGTCCTTTGATTAAATGATTTTTGGATGGATGATTATAAGGGTAGGGACTGTGGCTTAATTCACATTTCAAAGAAAGGTGGCCTCCTCCTCTCCCCCCTTACCCAGCCCTCCTCTGGGCCAGTGAGACCCCTGTCAGGATGAAGATGGTCTGAACTAGGATTCATGATACTCAAGGCAGCCCCTCTCTTAAATACCTATTGTCTTTCCCAAGCCTATGTGTTATCCTGATGTAAAATCTTACAGAGTATATTTCTCCATGGTTCATTCAAAGAACAGAGGGGGAGTAAAACTATTAGTATTAAATGTAATTCTACTGACAGTGACTGAACATTAGGGGAGGAGGGTGAAGGTGGGACAGAAAAGGACTCTGCAAATCATGGAAGATGTTTCAAAACGTCTTCACAGGTAGAAGAAGTCATCCTGTGCCTCAGTCCCAAACTAAAAGGAAAACTGTGGTTGGCTGTGGGGGCACCCCACCAGGGGCCGGCGCCACGGGGTCCATCTGCGCCGTGCTTCGTGCCAAGCCACAGGGGAAACTGAATTCCATATTTAGCCTGCAGAATACTATTTCCAGACAAACTAGTCCTCTACTTTTATAGTCTCTGGGGACAAGGACACAAAACGCCTTCATGAAGTGGACCAGTGAGCAGGACCCTGTCAGCACTCTGAGATTCCCTTGATTAGGACTGCTTTTATAGTAAGATTGACAAATGACACTGTGTGATCCACAGGGGCAACTGTGCCCAGAAAACAGGTCACTACCACCAGCTGTGGAACTCTGTGGGAAAGAAGAACTTGTCATCCTAACCCCATACCCTTGGCTATCCTTGGAACAGTCACCTACCCTGAGGAGAGAGATCTGGCAGATCAGGGAAAATGCAGCAGAAACCTACTGTCCTTGGAAAGGCAAATGCTGCTGGTCCCAAAAATTAACTAGTGGTTTTTACGATGGTCAATGTGTTCTTTGAAATGTCATGCAAATTTCTGTACATGCCTATGTTTTCCTGGGGGGTGGGGAGGGGAAGAAGGAAAGTAGGGTTTATTGAATGCGCAGACCAGGAGAGGGCCTCTACTGTGAAGACAGGGCCTGGTTTCTGTGCTTCTGGCCCCGCTGCCTCCAGAGCCTGCAGTTACTTCATGTCTGGTCGTCTCACGTAATTATTACAATGCATTTATTGGACTGCGTGATGCACAGCGGTGTCCCCACAGCGTCCTTCCTCACTCTTGGTGACTCTAGGTACTTCTGAGTGAGACGTGGGTGAAGAGGCATCACATCAAACTCTGCTCCACGTTGGCCGTGCTATGTGCAGTCAGACTCGGAAACTGGCTTGCATGCTTGGTGACCAAGAGAGACCTCAAATGGCACAGTAAAAGGCCAGGGGATAAGTAGAACAAGGGGCTTGGTTTCATTTGATTCACTTTTAAAACTTCTTTGGGGAGAGAAACCCACCTTAAATACAAAGTTTACTTGATATTTTCCAAACCAGAAAGCATTTGTTACAATAGCAGCTATTTTTTTCCCTTAAAAAGCATACAAATTTGGTAAATTTGTTAAGAAAAGAAGCAAATATTACAAACCTATCTGAACTACTTAACTTTCTGCTGGAGATAAGTCTTGCCACAAAAAACAGAAATATTTTTAAAAGTTACCAATACTTCAGCCCCGATTCATGGTCCTCTCCATCCCCCATCCCAAGATGCTCTATATTCCACGAAAATACCATACAATGTTATTTTTGAAATGTCTAGTTATACCTGTTGGCAACTTTTTTAAAATCAAGAATTAAAATCATTAAGATCTAAG
Source organism: Balaenoptera ricei (assembly GCF_028023285.1). Classification (NCBI taxonomy): domain Eukaryota; kingdom Metazoa; phylum Chordata; class Mammalia; order Artiodactyla; family Balaenopteridae; genus Balaenoptera; species Balaenoptera ricei. The sequence goes on from NC_082643.1 coordinate 33,649,738, forward strand.
GAATATATTTTCAGTGTGATTGTTCCTTTTTTGTTTTCATAAGGTACCATTTTATGGGGGACAAGATTTGTGTTTTAACTTGAATTGTCTTGGAATTCCTCAGTGGAAAATGAGGGTCTGAAGGAAAACTGATGACAACTGAAAGCAATCTAAGTGTAAGCCAAAGTAAACGAAGGACAGATGGATAGTGGGGACACAGAGGACGTTGTCACTTAAGCATGCCAATGCTAATTTTTTGTTTTCTAGATCTAAGAATATTTTCTCAGGGACATGGGGAGGAAGTGAGAAGATTGCTGTCAACTGGATTTCTTTCTTTAATGTAAAAACAGTGAAATACTGAGAATTTTCTATGACAATAAAGTTAGAGTTTAGGAAGCCTCACAATTTACCCCATAAAGTGAATTAAGATAAAAGCATTCTTTTTTGTAAACTCATAATTAAGATTTTTATAAGTATGCTTTACTTACAAAATAATATTTTCCAGTAATCTACACTGTGCCAATCATTTGCCCCTCCACCAATCAGAAGACACATGTGCATGCTGTTTAATTTCAAAACTGAAAAGAGATTTTCCTTTTCCTAGGACCTGATCTCTAAATAAAGGCCTGTTCAATGCTAGGACTCTGGCTTCAAAGTTTGGCAAAATGTTTTCTAAACCAGGAAGCAGGTTAGACAATCCAGGGAATATGGGGGGAAAAAAGGAGAAAGCAGAAAGGAAAGGGAAGGAAAGGAAAGAGAAAAAACCAAATTGAAAGCATAAGGGTAAACTTATGATCATTGGGTTCTACTCAGGTAACTGGTTCCACAAACACTCACTAGATGTCTAGTAAAAAAAAGACCCTGCTACTGAACTTTCCTCCCCTTTAGGAAACGCACATTAATGGCCTCTAAAAATCCACATACAACAATATGAGAAGAGATATCATTTCCTCTAAGAAAAGCCATTTCCAGTCTTGTTTAAAGACTAAAGTTTGTATTCCCTTTATTATATGCAGTGCAGGCTGGGTGTTCTTTACATTTTCTCATTAAAAAATCTGTTCAAAATAAATAGTTGGATTTTTATAAGTTTCAATAAACGAAATGTTTTATGTATTAAAAGTTCACTACAGAAAATAGAATTCTATGATATGGGATTTAAATCCAACAGGTCCAAACTAATAAGTTCAACAGATATTTTGGGAACCCCTTTGGAATGAAATTATGAAGGGTAGAAGGGTTGATGGGAGGCGGAACACAGGCTTCATATGTGGCTCACAGAATCTATTTATTTCTCCATAGTTACATCCTTATACATCATCCTGCAACACAGCAATAACATCCCACATACCAATAACGATATACATATGTGTCTGTGTATATTTGTTTGCAAAGCCTAGAAACAAAATCTGGGGACCATATAACATTCTGACTGCAGCACCCATCTAAATCTGCCCCTCCCAACTACCTGTCAACCCACAGAGTTAATACCTAGAGGGGAAATCAGCTCAAATAAGACAATACTGTCCATGTATTACTTTTTCAAAGACCCCAAAAGCTATGGGCATCTCTCATTGAAGTCTCTAAACTGAGTAAGGAGCAGGGGAAAAAGTCTTCTGAAAAATATCAGGTTAATTCTTTGATAAAAATTTGCAGTAGTTAATGGATACAAAAAGTCTTTACTTTTGCTTTCTGAGATGGTAGGATCTACCAAAAGCTAGATCATAAAGCAGAACACATTCCCTTAAGAACCTTTTAAAGTCTTACTGCTTGAAAAATCGTCATGGCTTTCAATAAAGCTGAAGAGAAAAATTTATCTTGCTGCTAGTTTAAGGGGCTACACTTCAAACTCTTCTTAAAGAAAAATAAAAAGAGAAAGAGGATAGACTTCTTGGACTGCTTTGAAAAGCTTGAGCAATTACTTCAAAGGAAAGGGTGTCTTTGTCCGGAGAGCAGGTTTATGACTACTGATGCAAATCCTAACCAAAGGCTGAAAAGGATACTCAGTGCATCTTTATGGATGGCCTTAAAGGAAGATGAACAAGTCAAAGGAGATTAAAGACAGTCCAAATCCTGCCACGAATACCAGGACACACTAGTTTTTACAGATGTGCTTTTCTCAGTACGTAATACCAAATATCAGTTACTAACTTACGGACACCATTGTAACAACCCAACTTGCATTTAAGCAGCACAAGATCTCCCTAATACCCACTTAGCATTTATATTGGACTTATGTTTTAAAATATTACGTGAAATGTTTTACACCATTAGGCAGAAAAACAAACGCTGCTATTAAATGTGTTCCTTTGGTGGCCTCGTAACACTAAGTGTATTTCTCCATCAAATGGACCTGAAAGAAGAGAAGGAGGAAACAGTAATTTCTCTAGTATCTGTTCATAAATATCCAATGAGAAAAATATTTCAAAAGATCTGTCTCCGTTAAGGCAAAGGGGATTAAAAGCTAGGTAAAAATAGACCTGACACGTATTTCTGGCAAACTCTGAGTTACATTTTTAAAAATGAATAAAGTTCTTGGTATTTTTGGCACCGTCTCCTCAGTCTTAATGAAAATTAAATTGCTTTAAAAAGGCACTGCAAAGTTCTCATTAGCAGTTTAAATATGTTGTTATTAGCAGAGAGAGAATCCCCTTCATTCCTTTACCTTTTTCATATCATCTATCATGAAATGAAGGGCAGTTCAACACTTTCCTAGTCTTAGTTTTCTAGAAATGAAATTAGCTCTTCCAATTAATAGTTTAGATGACTCTTGGGACAGAAGTTAACATTTCCCATTTGTCTACTCATTCATTCCTTCACTCCTTCACTTAATAACATTTACTGGGTATGTATTATGTGCAATGCACTGTGGAAACAAGGAGGGGAATAAAATATGACCTTGTATTTGTAAATGGTTTGATTTTTTTTTAAATTAATTAATTAATTTATTTATTTTTGGCTGCGTTGGGTCTTCATTTCTGTGCGAGGGCTTTCTCTAGTTGCGGCAAGTGGGGGCCACTCTTCATCGCGGTGCGCGGGCCCCTCACTATCGTGGCCTCTCTTGTTGCGCAGCACAGGCTCCAGACGCGCAGGCTCAGTAGTTGTGGCTCACGGGCTTAGTTGCCCCGCGGCATGTGGGATCTTCCCAGACCAGGGCTCGAACCCGTGTCCCCTGCATTGGCAGGCAGATTCTCAACCACTGCGCCATCAGGGAAGCCCAAATGGTTTGATTTTAAATTGTCATTGGATCAGGTTTTGTTGACCTTACTATAAGCCTGCTAATTATAAATACCTATTATTGGAAAGGTCAAAAAGCTGTACTGAAGTCCAAACTATTTATTACAACTTAATTTTTATATAAAATGAATATTTACCGTCAATTAATGAAGTCCTAAAATAAAAACAACCAATATAATTTTCCAGGTTAGTAAAATCTAATACCATCTGACCTCTTAGAGACATAAAACAAAAAAGAAAATCATTTCAATAGAGTACTCATTTTGAAAGAAAATGTAAGTTTAAGGACCTAAATATATAATTAAGTTAGTAAGTATATATAGATTTAAGAAAATCTAGGTGTTATACATGCCAGCCATTTCCTAAAGCTGGATACTTTTGTTTTGCACATGCCTTCTGTTCCACTTTAATTACATTTGATTACTGTAAACATTCATCAACAAAAAAATTCATATGAAAATTGAATACTAAAGTTTCTCAAGTGGCTCACACCATAATGGTAAATCGAGAGAGGAAATGGCTTTTCTGAAGCGGAAATGAGGTTAGTTGTTAAATGTTTCTTAAATCTTTCCACTAACTTCCTAATTTTTCAATGAGAATTATAACACTACATTTTAATTATACAAAGAGAAATTATTTGAGTTTGTTCTATTTATTCCATCTCTACCAACTCTTCCCTCTCCTCTCCTTTCATTATGGCCTTTTTGGTGAAAAAATGTTGATCTGGTTAAACATATACACTGCAGAAAATAAGACATAGCTGCATTTAGGATGTGACAACCAACAGTAAAATTTGGTAGCTTCCTTTTGTAAATACTGTTAGAATTATTAATGCAAGACAATACAATATTGGTACAAAAAACAATAATATTAAGTTCTTGATTTATAACCTTTCTCCTCTTCTATGATATATATATCAATATATCTCATATAAACTTATATATATAAACTTAAAAACATATATACGTAAGTTTATGACAATGGAATCATCTTCTAAGACTACACTGGAAAATGGGTTTGTGTGAGTATATACCAACAATTGTATACTTAAAGTATAACCCTAACTTGTGTAATAATATTTAAAAAGTACAAAATCCTATCATGACATATACTGTCTTAAGAACTCAGTACTAACAAAATTATCTCTATATTGTCCTTTGCAAATCCTAAGATGGCTTTAGTGACAAGGTTGTATCAAATTCTCTACAGATGACGATCCAATGAAATCAAATTAAAAATGCTGTACAGTTTAGTGGTTAAGAATGGTGTCTCTGGCCTAGAGTGCCTGGGTTTGAATCCAGGCTACAGCATTGCTAGCTATGCCACCTCCCTTGGGCAAGTTCTCATAGTTCTAGTAAGATCTAGGAACTTCAAGACCCAGGGCAGAAAGTAGAGGCATACTAATACTCTGTCTGTGCCTCAGCTATAAAGCAAGGATAATACCAGGACTACAATGAGGATTAATGAGTTACTACGTGAAGTGTTTAGGATGGTGCCTGGTGTGTAGTGGGCGCTCAATAAGTATAATCTAGTAGTACAAGCAGTAGCAGTATTTTCACCCTCTATTGCAGACCCTCTCTCCAGCAAAAGTATAATATCTGATCCTGTGCCACATAAATGCCAATTAGAGATTGTTCTCATTACTATTGTTTCCAGTCAGGGAGAAAATATACCTTCATTTCTAGAAATTATACTTTGATTTCTCCCATTCCTCCTTTTTTTAGACTTTCCAACCTTCCCTGACAATCCATTTAATTCTGATACAACTAGGGCATGAAGCCTAGAGCAGAAAGGGAAGGTACTTTACAATAATTAGGTATTTTCCTCCCAAATAAAATATCTTTATTGTCTCTTATTATCAAAATAATACATGCTCATTATAAAACATTCATATAATTTAGTAAATTATGAAGAAGAAAATGAAAAACTGCCTCTAAATTCCACTACCTAAAAACAACCATTGCTAACATTTACTGGTTACCGTTCCAGATTTTTTTCTATATGTAAATATACATAGTAATATTAAATAAATATATGTATATAGTAAATATACATACATACATACAAGGTATACACACACAGGCACAGACACTTAAAATATATCATATTATACATGTAGTTTGGTGATCTTTTACACTTAACAATACAGAGAGCATATCCTTCCACGTCAATATCACAATGCATAATATGTTAATGGCTGTACAGTCTTTCATTGTGTGGGCATATCAAACTTTACTTAACTAATGTACTTCTTTTATCCTACTTTCTTGAGACTTTTTCACTCGCTAATTCCCCACAGACGGTCTTATTTTTGGCTCTAATTCACTGATAGCTCCTGTAGCTGCATATGAGTGTCTAGTAAACATAAACATTATAAAACTCTGCCTCCAAAAAAGAATGCAGATACTTAGAAAAGTTGTTGAAAGGAAATCTTGTTCATATTTTTTGAAAAGTAACATTACCATTCTTATGAATATGAAAACATAACTATTTTTATCTATCTATCCTAAATACTCAAGTCACATAAAATTCTTTGTAATTTGTCCTCCTTAACATTTTTAAGGTTCCTTTGTTAAAGATACATAAGTAAGCCACTAGTGAAAAGTATAGAGGGTTTTCACATCTTTAGCTATTAGAAACATCCTGGATTTGACACCAAAAGCAAAGGCAACAAAAGTAAAAAATAAACAAGTGGGATTACATCAAGCTAAAAAGCTTCTGCACAGCAAAGGAAACCATCAACTAAATGAAAAGGCAACCTATGGAATGGGAGAAAGTATTTACAGATCATATCCCTGATAAGGGATTAATATCCAAAACACATAAAAATTCATGTAACTCAGTATCAAAAGAACAGTCTAATTTAAAAATGGGCAGAGGCTCTGAACAGACATTTTTTACAATGAAGACATATGGACGGCTAACAAGTACAGGAAAAGGTACTCAACATCACTTATCACCAGGGAAATGCTTACCACAATGAGATACATCTCATACCTGTTAGAATGGCTTTTATCAAAAGGACAAGAAATACCAAGTGTTGATTAAAAAGTGGAGAAAAGGGAACCCCTGTGAACTGTTGGTGGGAATGTAAATTGGTGCAAACACTACGGAAAACAGTATGGAGGTTCCTCAAAAAATTAAAAATATAACTACCACATGATCCAGTAACTCCACTTCTAGGTATTTATCTGAGGGAAATGAAGACACTAATTCAAGAAGATATTTGCACCCCCATGTTCACTGCAACATTATTCACAATTGTGAATGAACATTATTCACAATGGACAATGGACATGGAAACAACCTAAGTGTCCACTGATAGATGAATGGATAAACAAAATGCTACACACACACACACACACACACACACACACGATGGAATATTATTCATCCACAAAAAAGAAGGAAATCTTGCCATTTGTGACAACATGGATACACCTTAAGGGCATTATGCTACGTGAAATAAGTCAGACAGAGAAAGACAAATACTCTATGATCTCACTTACATGTAGAATTAAAAAAAAAAAACAACCCACCAAACTCATAGATACAGAGAACAGACTGCCAGAGGTGTTTGCCAGAGGTAGGGAGTGGGCGAAATGGGCAAAGATGGTCAAAAGGTACAAACTCCCACTTATAAAGTGAATAAGTCCTGGGGATGTAATGTACAGCATGGTGATTATAGTTAATAATTCTGTATTGTATATTTGAAAGTTGCTGAGAGAGTAGATCCTAAAAGTTCTCAGCATTGGAGAAAAGTGTGTAACTGTGTGGTGATCGTTTTGTAATACATACAAATATCAAATCATGATGTTGTGCCCCTGAAACTCAAATAATGTTATGTGTCAATTATATCTCAATTAAAAAAAAAAAGAAAAAGAAACATCCTGACCCTGCTCACCCTAAGGAAATAAAGCAATCTCTCAGTTGTAGAAAGTTACAAGCTATGAGAAGAAAAGCTAAAAAGCTCAACGGTCATGAAGACCTCAGCTAGGAGAGGCAGAAAGAATTCTAAGGATTTTTTTTCCTACCTAAAAACACTTCAAATCCAAAATATGAAGTCTGACCAAACCTCTTTGAATGTGAAAAAAATTACTTTTAAAAACAGGGCAACTGTAAAAGAAATCATCAGAGGCATTTAATACTTAGTTTCATATAAAAATGGGTCTCTTTTCATGAATTCTCAGGACTATCTAAAGTACAACACGAGGTACACATGCACAAAGTTGTCATATAGTTTCTCTAAAGAAGCAAACTCTTTGGAAGGTGGTAAAGTCAGTCTAACATGCTGTTCCAGGAGGTCTTCAGTAAACGAATCCTTAGTAGTTCTACAGTAATCTCCCTCTCACTCTTTCTCTCTCTCACATGCAACATTCCAAAAGCAGAAGGCTCCCGATTTTAGGCTTAAAAAAGGAAGGGGGGTGAGGAAGCAGCTTGCAATTTCAGAGTATATTCAGTCTCAATTAAATGAAAGAAGACACATTTACCATTTTCTTCGAGAGACTATACTTAGTTGACTAGAGAGAATCTGTACCTTCTAACTAATGGTTAATTCCGGCCATTGTTTGAAATTAAATTTCCTATCTGAGCATAAAGTATTAGACAATTTTCTTTGATGTTGCACTATTAAAGCCTACATATGAAGATACTCAGTTCCAATTTGAGGGCATAAATCATCAGTTCTTCTGTTCCCATATTTATATGGTCAGAGCCTATGGGCTGAATGGTATAGTCATTTTTTTCTGCAACTAAACAAGGTAAATAAATGTGATATATTGGCACATCAGCCCACCACTCTGCATATGGTGCACATTAAGGTTGTATTCATTTGCCATATGAATATAATTCCTTTTACCACATCTACTATTAGTTACAAGCAGTAAATACAGAGTTGTTTTGCTGAAACGGGAGGGCCTGCATTACATCATGGAGCACTAAACATCCTGGACCTTCTGGAGAATTTCATAGACATAGTTTTAATGTCACCTGAACTTGAACACTGCCAACATATTGCTTCAAACACTGCTTGATGAATTCTTCACGGAAAAAAGAAAAATACAGGGCAATCTTAGTGTTAGTGCAATAGTGCAAACCAAAAGTAGGGCCACGAGGAAAGTTCTTGATGAGTTACATATAAGAACTCATGTTCTTGACAAAGAATCGGATGGAGTCATATCCCAGATATAAAAAAAGCTATTTGTTTCAAATGTTGCTTTCATATTCAGAATCTAGTGAACATAAGGAAACTAAAGTTAAAATATCATCTAAACAAGTTTCTCCAACTGTAGCTTACTGAAGACCTGCAATTAATAAGAGTTTATTTCATGACAAACTGTGATGCTTTGTTTCATTAGGTATATATTGTGTCTACTTTTTCCTTAAACAAAATATTTATTATAACATTCCAAATCCATATTAGTGCAGGGCAAAAGAAGAAAGTTATTTCTTTTACAAACTCATATGGTTCAACACAGATGTACATATCTTGACATTTGTGAACCATAAATAATACATCACAGGCAATTAAAAACAAAGTACACCTGTTTTAACAAGTACTGATTTTCAATTTTACCAACATTAAGTCCCCAAATGCATCCAGCAGATGGTGCTCTAGGACACCTACTTACGGGGAGTCATACTGCTTGTGTTACATCCACCTATATTTTTGGCAAGACAAAGAATAAGGATTTATCTGTAGCTTAGTAAAGCGTATTAGGCTTTACGATAAAAAGAACATAATTCCTAAATATGTGCACAAAAATATACATATGCATAAGCACATGTGCACAGAGGCAACCAGTAAATAAGTCACACCTGGACATATTGTGATACCACTTTTCTTATAGACTTGATGAGTAGGTTATGTATATCAGTGGTATTTATGGTCATATGGCAAGATCATTCTAAATTCATTAAAAAAAATTTAGAATGCCTTAAAGTTAGAATTCATTTTTAATTATAGCAGGAATGTCTCATTAGGGTGATACTAGTAAAATTAACAACAGTAGGATTTACGGTAATGACTTAAGTGATTGATGAGAGTCTAACAAAATGAAGTTTTAGACAGAGAAAAAGCAGGGCAGCTATGGCATACAGTACTTTAAAAAACAGCTCTGTGGTCTGTTTGTGCTAGCCTTATGGTTAATAAAACCTTCCTTCTAATTGACGGTGCTGAAATATTCTTAAAGAACAGAATCTGGTTATGAAAAAAACTTTTTTTTTTTTTTCAGTAGACGCCATTCCCATAAAGGAGAAAGCTGACATAGATTAGCATGTCTGATTGCAAAGAGGAAAAAAAAAATGCCACCTTTCAATCAAATCAAAAACAGAATGCGAGGATGGAAAACTACTTTGCTGAAATACTACACAGCATCTATGCAACACCTCATAGTCAGCGACCATTTTCTTCTAAAGCTAATCAACTGTGGCTTTTAAAAAATTACTCAGATACCTAAAAATGCTTAATAAGCATTTCCTTTTAGATGCTTAGTAAGTATTTGATTTTAAGTTTATGATCTATTAATACAATATAAAAATAGTGGATAAATAACTCTTGTAAATATTCACCTTGATTATAAGATCATTTTAAAGTTTAAAGTATTTAAATGTCAACTGAATGCATCAGGGAACATTTTCTTCAAAATCTGGAAATGTACAGTCTGGATAGAAAAATGAGTATTCCAGGAAAAGCATTTTGGTGGACAAGATTCAGTTCTAAAACACACAGAGTACTAGGGCAAAGAGAGAGATGCTTCCATGTAGAAAACGTCTTTCTTTGAAATGTTCTTGGTTAATTTTATTTAAAAAATCTACAACTAAATGGAATCCTATCTTAATTTTTTTCCTCATTAAGAAAACTGCATCCCACAGGAGATAACTATCACAAGACAATAGAGTCAAAAATGAAACACTATCTGTCATATAGGAAAATAAGGCTTTTGCTACATAATCTAGGCAGATTTCATAAAACATGTGCATCCTTTTAAAAGCCTCAAATTATACTATATATAGGTTTTATCCAGTTTGAATTAGCTTGATTTTACCTGAACAATGTGCTTATTAACAGTGGATAACATGATTTTTTAAAAAATAGTACTAAAGCTAACAACTTTACATACAGCATTAATATTAGATTTGGAGAAAATGGCATAGGCTTATGACACTAGCAAGTAAAATTACTAGCTTATTCTCATGATTTTTAAAATAAAAAAGCTAAACACTTGAATGAGACCTATAAAATGCAGGAAAAGCAATAGCCTAGTTTTTAAAAAATTCACCCATTTTCCTTCCGAGCAAGAAAAAAGTCTAAATTCAAAAATTTAAGTTGAGGCACTGTATGCATTTAGAGACCACACTGCCGTTATGTATATAAAAGCCTGATTATTTCTTAAAGGTCAATTATATTTCATCCAAGAGATACAACACAGAAATAAGCATAACCTAAAATTCCTCATCTGAAAAGCTGTGACTTCAGCGGCTGCGTCATGGAGCCATCAATGAGCCACAGGCTTATAAAATCCGAACCAGCTCTCATGAATGTTTAAAACAGTTCACACGCGGTAAAAATGTCTTTGTTTTTGTTTGTTTGTCATTTTCGTTTGAAAAGCTTAGACTGGCTTGTTCATTTTTCTATTCTAATGTGTGGAAATTCTCATTATATGAAAAAGTGCCTATTTGTCTTTTTCCCAGATTCATCCTTCAAAGCTAAAGCAAAATTAAATTGGGACATCAGACGTTACAAAAGGGCCAAAAAGGCCGAGGTTCACTTTGAGAAAGGTAATTTAATTTAGTCAAGATGCATTATAATTTTCTAAAATTTTTATTAGATGTGCTGTTACGTTATTCTTTTTTTTTTTTTCCCTTTTCATTACCAGCATTACTAAGACTTATTGTCCACCATACTGCAAGACAATGAGGGTATAGATGAAGTGCTTTATGAAAAAAAGAACATTATAATATATACTCTAATGCCAGCAAGATGGTGTTTGTGTGGTGATTTATTTGTTCTAAGCATTCTGTGCTTCTGATAACACCTTAAGTCAGTTACTATTGTTGCTTTCATTTCATAGACAAGACAGCACAGCAAAGCTTAGAACTTAGCTTTGTTTTACTCTAAACTCCACGATTTGGTCAGTCCTACTTGATTCATTTCTTAAAATGTCATACATGTAAAAACCATCTCTAGGGTGATTTACAAGGTATTTAAACATACATATATATATATTTCTCCCTTCTGGAAAAGCTGAATATTTCTAGTTTTAAAATATACTTAAATTTTTGAAATGTAACAACAATTACATACAAGTGTAGCTAGGTTTACAGAAGTAGCCTTTAGCTACTTCTCAACATACCCATTGGTAATGACATATAGAACGTGGTTAGGTCAAAGAAGTAAAAAAAACAAAACAAAACAAAATCTTTTTTTCATTTAGATTGCTATATGTGCATGAAACATCTCACACGATTTTAAAGCAAAAGAAAGCTCTTCCTAAATATTTTCACGTAAATAACAAAATGGTATACTTATTACCTATGTCAAATCTAGGTTTGTCTGAGATAATTTAGTGAATCTCAATAACTGAATTTATAGAAACAGAAAAAAAAGAAATTGAAAGTAGTCACTCATCCTAAAAGGCCAGAAAGAAGGAGAATGTAAGACTCCATAATGAAAAGAACACGAAGTATTTCTCAAAAGAATGTGAAAAAAAAAAAAAAAATCCCTGAAATTTACATATTTAAAATTATTGTAATTACATATAAAATGGGATGTTGTGTAAATATGAGAGATACACACTACTTCCCCATATAGACACACATACTAAAGTTTGATCTGACTATAAAGACTGTATTACCCATAGCATCACAGCCTTGAAGTTACTTTTCATATTCTATTAGTATAGGGAATTACCCCTGTTCTGATTAAGATAAGAAATACATATTAGAGGTTCATAAAGTAAAAACTTTGATTCACCACCACACCAAACAAAATACATACAAAGCAGACACAATGTTGATAAAAATACTTTGCATACACTTCTTTTAAAACTGTACTGGCTCTTGAGTAAATTTTTTTAGAAGGTTTCACTTTCATACAAATAATATACATTTAATAAGCATAACTTTAAGAAGTCAATTCAAAATATGATGGACTTAAACATATTCAGACTGTTTTATAATTTGGGACTGAGGGACAGAAGTAAGTACCACAGTATTCAGGTAAAGTAATCAGGAACAACATGATCCTTCCTTAACAAAATACATTGCAACTTGCTTTAAATTAAGAAACTGTAAATATTTAAGAGCAGTTAAAATGCTCTACCTTATGAAGTAAAAATCTAAAGCTATTCTTGCAGGAACTCTTCAGTGTTGTCATAATCATTTTAATTAAATTCTCATTTTTCAGGTGGTCCCTTTAATTGTTTTTTCCTACTTCTTAATGTGTTTTTCTAAAGCCATTTCTTTTCTGCAGCTGTGTGCGACTGGTTTTAATGGTAGCTGCTTCCTTTTTTGCCTTCTGTGAATTACAATTTTAAATGGTTACACATTTTTTGTTTTACTGCCTTCAGCATAGTTTCATAAAGATGTTTAAGGCTGTTGGTGAACATTTTCATTTCCCATCTGAAAAACCAAGAGCCAATTTGAATATTCCATATTGGCCTTTTATGACCTGTTTTATCTTTAATTTAATATGTAAATGAAAGCATATTTTTTCTAAAGACTGGTTTGTTTCCATGAAATTATAATGTTTTTGCTCTTTTAAAACATGAATTCAATAAACAAGATAATATGTGATTGCTCTTTTATGTTATATCTTATTGTTTGTGAATGAAACACCTCTATTTTATTTGGTGACAGCCATTATCAATGCAGAACTAGCATTTTCAGATCATAAGAATAACCGATAACATGAAAAATGAGATTTCATGCTTGAATTTGAATTATCAATGGTCACAAAATGTTAATAACAAGGCTATCCAGACCTTTCTTAAATTATAACTAAGAAATTAAAACTACTTGATACTTCAGTTTCACTTTCACCATGATGAAATAGGTAACTTCACTGCAAAATGTTATTATACTTCAGTTGTAAAAGTTTACTTATAAAATAAATTGTACTTACTGCCTGGGTTATCGCCAACCCCACTGCTTTTTCCATTCCAGTACCAGAGCAGAAGGGTTGCATCACGTGACCCTGAGAGAATGTAGCAATTTCCCCCAATATATGACTCCGAACGAGTGAGGCAAGTGACGACGTCCCAATGGCCAAACACCACTTGGATCAATTTTCCTGAAATACAAAACAATTTTCTTTAAAACTGCTATTTAAAAAATTGAAAAAATTTCCAGGGATCATTTCACTTAAGAAGATAATGAAGTTGTATTAATCAGATTCTGATAATTCAGATTTTATAATAAAATTTGACCTGGTCCAACCTAAAAGTTTTCTTCGAATAGTTAACAACAACCACAAAATCAATTGAAGAGTGATAGTCACATTTAAGACATATGTTAAAACTATTTCAACTAATAATGTTATTATACATAGCTCCTATAAATTACAAATGAATCATGTCTACTGATTAAAGCAGGCCCAGGAGAACCCTTATTTGGAACCATTTCAACAATTTAAGTTACTCTGTATGATTCAAAACAAAGCAAAACTTAGTTGCCTTTCTGTAAATACTCTATCATTCAGACTTCACTAATACAAACCCATCTCTGAATTAGTAAAGACAATTTATTTCTTCTTCTATTCTTCAAAGTCATCTATATACAAGGACAGTATTAGCCACTTTGGACAGCTTCTGTTTTTTTTGTTTTTTTTTAACATCTTTATTGGAGTATAATTGCTTTACAATGGTGTCTTAGTTTCTGCTGTATAACAAAGTGAGTCAGCTATACATATAATATATATCCCCATAACCCCTCCCTCTTGCGCCTCCCTCCCACCCTCCCTATCCCACCCCTCTAGGTGGTCACAAATCACTGAGCTGATCTCCCCGTGCTATGCGGCTGCTTCCCACTAGCTATCTATTTTGTACATTTGGTAGTGTATATATGTCCATGCCACTCTCTCACTTCGTCCCAGCCTACCCTTCCCCAGCTTCTGCTTTTCAAATCAGGCTTACATGAACTAAATTTTGATAAAAGAACTAACATATTGTCACCACAATTTGAGCCAGGTCATTCTTTCTTTGTTTTAATTGCCTGAAGGATGAAAGTTCCTGGGGAGGCGGAAGGATGATGAAATTAAGATTATGACGGTTTAACAGTAATGATTAGGGGCAGGGTGAGGATGGGGGTATCCAGTAAACTTACTGTGTATCTAGGACATTAAACACAGGATGAACTGTCCACAAAACAGTGTGAGAAAAAAACCTTTTAGATTTTTTTTGCTTAATCAGATATGGGTTTATAATTCACACAAACTTGTCTAAAGAATTAAATATCTATAGCAGCCCTTCCACTCTCTCCCTATAGTTTCTAGCTAACGTTTCTCTTTGAAATTTCTAGAGAATCTACAAATGAATGTCATAGAATGTCTACCCTTAATATTCAGCATGAGTGTTTCTTCTTTTTTCAAATAAGCGTTCAGTGGGGTCATAAAAAATACAATTCAGATGTGCAAGATAAAAACCATTAAGCTGGAAAAAAATCAGTATGCCTAAAAAGTTTATATGTTTAACTTGGAACACATCATAACCTATTCTAAAGCTTAAGGTCTCAATTAAGTATTGGTATCTACACGTATCTACATGTATAAACTTTTCAAGATAACAATACATAGAACTAAAAGAGTATTTCCACTAAATTGTTTAAATTATTGGTTTTAATAAACCCAAAGCTTATTATAAAGTCTGCAAATTTATAAGTAAAATACTGAGATGTACTTTATCCAAATCAGATGGAAAGTCAAATACAGTGTTTTCTCTTGTACACAGTCTACTAAGAGTAACTTAAGATCAGATTCTTATCAATCTCAAATTGCAAAATTAATAAAGGACTTTTTTTTCTCCTATGGATAAAGACTTTAGTCAAAGCAGGTATTTTAATTGCTAAATGTTAAAAATGTTCACTTCTGAATTTCTTCAACCTTTTAAATTAACACCAAAACATTCGTTTTAAAAATTAGCTTTTATCAATAAAGAATATGGTAAGAAGAAGTCAAGACTTTCTAGAATAAAAAAATGGAAAAGAAGAAAGCAAATTAAATATTAAAAATCTAATAATTTTTGCATCATTTCCAATTTATATGAAGGACAAAGTGGAGAGGTTTAGGGGTAAAATGGGTGGGGTTACATTAGAGGCAGGTCTTACTAAGGATGAGACAAAAGTTAGGGAGCTAAATGCACTCTCATTCGAAAACTGAAGGTTAAATCAGTGAGTTTTAACTACTGAAAAACTGAACACCCCGTAATGTGATTATGTTTTTGACTTCTGTATGTACAGTGACTTCTGCCTCAGCCTATACTAAATGCTGAGAGCATGTCAACTACAGGAGTGATTTAAATGGGTTATTTAGAGTAGGCCTATTTAAGATGTGATACCCATCAATTGAGTGCGTTGTAGAAGTGAGGATGAGTAAAGCAACTACAATTAGGTACTTGAGGTCACGGCATACAGGAAACCCAAATGCTCCACGTACACCAGGAGGCTTGCAAAAGAGCAGCTATTTGCTTGGAAGATGGAGATGAGGGAGTGACATTTAAGTATTTACATCTAAAGAGTTTCATATTTTAATACAAATTAACTTCATTCTCTACAATTTATCCTTTGGGCTCAACTTTGGAAAACATTATTTTTTTCAGTTTGCTTTTTCCTCTTCTGGCAGCCTTCCTTAGCAATATTTGTTATTGCTATGAGGTTGAGGTTCACTCCTCCTAAATAAATCACAGCATATAAATACCTGCTGCTCTTTTTGGTAAATTATTTTCTGATAATCTCGTAAGTGTTCCTCAACCTTTATTTTTTGTTTCCTTTAATACCGGTCCACCTCTCCACACACAAATATCAAATATTACCACAAGCACTAGAATATCTTCTTTTTGACAGAACAAATTTTCTAGTTAATGTTTTATTTGACAGCTGTGCTACAAATAAAAAAAATTCAAGTTCAGGACTCTGCACCATTGAATCTAAAATGTGGCCTGAAAATAATTCCCACTGCCGAGGGAAGGTTTTATTGTTGCCTCTGCTGTTCTGGTTGTGTCCCGAAAACATGATTTATGTTTAAAGAATTTCCTGTTACAACCGTGTTTCTCTCTACCCCCGCTTCCCTGCCCCGCCAAATCTAATAAGAGAAGGATTTTTTTTTTTTGGCTTATGTGCCAAAATATAATTGAATTCAACACTTGTGATAGCTATGCCATTATATATTATTGATCATACAATTTTTCCCTGTGTCTCTGCCAAACTTAGGAGAAAATATTTAATATTCCTATTATCATAAAAACACAGACACATTTAAAATTTAAATAATTTAAAATAAAACTAGCATCAGAGTTTGTATACAAGATACTAAGAAAGATATTAGAACTATCATTTGAGATTTTTTTCACAACTTTCCTGGCAAGTATAAATATTTTTAGTGTACATGGTAAGTCAGTCCCACTGAAATGAAGTTTAAAATGAGGCTACTTCTTAGAAAATGTTTTATACATACACACGCATATGCATGTTTTAAAAAGTAATAAAGTAGAAGGCTTTTGGAAAGAGGGGAAGGAACGTCATCTAGTTTATTAAGTAAAGTAACATGGCAGACGCTCTAGGAACCTAGTTTTTGAACAGGTAACACTTATATGAGATTACATGGCATAGTCACAAAGATGCCACACCTGAAGTCCGAGGAGTTGGCTACAATGCCCAGTTCTAGCACCATTATCTACGCAGATATCAACAAGTTACTTATCCTTTCTAAACCTCGGTTTCATCACCTGAAAAATGGAGCGAAGGACACCTGTTCTATCTCATAGGATTATTGTGAGGCTGACACAATATCATGTATGAGAAAGAAGGAATTCTGTAAATTCTAGAGAACTGTGTGACTATAAGAATTATTTTAATTATTAGTATTATATAAAAGGGAGGTTAGCTTTACTTTACAAATATTAATATTCAACGTCTTTTTAAAATGATATGAAATGTCAACAAACTCAAAAAGCCTCAAATGTCAAGACCAAAGGTTGACATATATATGATCCCATTTTCTGACATTCTGGTAAAGGCAAAATTATAGGGATGAAGGCTACATCAGCAGTTCTGAGGGGGTTGAGCTGAGGGAAGGGACTGACCGCAAAGGGGCAGCACAGGGGGTCCTGGGGGACCTCAGCTGCTCTGCATCTTAACTGTAGTGGTGGTGGCAGCTGCATAACTGTATACAATGCCCAGACGAACAGAACTATAACCAAAAAAATCAATTTTACTCTATGTGAGTTAAAAAATAATTTTTAATGTATAAAAAACAATATGCAATCTAAAAGAATGTTTAAGGAAAACTTGTGAGAGGATGTAACAATTTTAATCTGAAAGTTTGTGTGAGAAGGGACCACAGTTTGAGGTCAAATAATGCCAAGGTTGTCATTACCATAATAGTGAAAGTAAAGGTTAAAATTTCAATTTGATAATTAAATCAGAGAAAATTCATTATAATAATAAATATATTTTAGGAAAGCTTATCAATCCCTATTGCATTTTTAAAGAATTCCAGAGGAGTTTTAGATTCAATAGTAATCAACCTCACAGACCTAAACATCTAGTAAAAACCCAAGTAATCAGAAAGACCTGAATGATGACATTTTCTTTCTTTCTTTATTCTACAGAATAAAGATGGAAATTACAAGAAAATTAGATCATCAATTCCATAAAACAAAAATTAAACAGGACCATGCCTGAAAACAACTTCTAGGGTTTATTCTATGCACAGTACATATTTAACTATTTTCCCCTACTCTCTCATTGCTATGTTACAATGATATCATCAAAATATACCTAGGACAAACTCCTTGGATAACCAAGAATTAATTTTTTAATATGCTATACTTACTAAGGCAGGAGCATGGACTCATACATTTTATAGAGATTATTAACATAACTGAAAGATGATTTGCTGTGAAACATTTAATTAACTAGAAATTTCCATTTTTAAAAATTTCTTATCCCACATTTAATCAAGATATTTATTTGTAGATCCTTGTTTTAGTTGAACTATCTACTTCCACAGTATCTATCAAGTTCTAATGCTTAATATCTAATTTTAATTATTTTAAATATACAACTACATATTTACTATAAGTTTACTTCATCCTCTAACAGTTTCTAAAATACTTTAAAGAGACTCCATTAAATTTGTCAATGTTCTCAATTTCCTATATGCAAAAATATATAACCATTTACTGGACTGGATATCGTGTAATAATACTGATTTGAGTTTGGTTTGTCCCTTGGGAAGATGCATGCAGATGAATATATAGACTTAAACTTTTATATTTTTAACAAGACCTCCTGTTACACATAAAATCAGTAGTCAGCTACTTTCCTTCACGATGGTGTAGTTTTCAGCAAGATTCTGTGCGGAATTGGGTGGAGGCAAGATATCTGCTCCCAAGAAATACCCTTAATGAGAATTCCCAGTAGGGAAAAAATAACCTTTATATAACACTAAAGTGGGGAAATACACCTATAAGTATGTGCACTTGCCGTAAGATTATGCACATACATGTGCATACAGTATTTACATACCAGGATATGCTTTCGAAATGAATCGTTCATTCTGCAAGTATGAAGCTTGGGAGACAAGCCTACCAAAAACTGCCTCTTAAAAGCATTCTGAAGTTAACTTAATAATGGACTATAGAGTAGATTATTACTTGAAAGGAGAAAACTGTCTTTATTTCACAAAGTTTAGAATTCTGTAATTTTTAGAGGGAAGAAGATGAGAAAGACTCTGAACATCACTTGTCATAAACTTTAGTTCACTGATGAAGAAATGATGAAGTTACCTGTGTCTGCAGAGTAGACTCGAAAACTCTTATCCCAGAAGCCACAGAGGAGAACGTAGCGGTTGTCCGAAGTGATGACAAAGCACTGGGAATGCACTTGAATACTTTGGTCTAAAAGGTCAGTGATTTGCCTCCTGTGCATTCCTGTATTGCTGGCTATGAGAACAGAGGAAGAAAAAAAAGCCTCCTAAACCCACACGTGCAAAGAAATCCCATAGTTTGTCATACTGGGGGTTGGGGCTGAGGGAGGAGAGACAATACATTCCAGGATAAGAATATCTGATCTTTAATATTCAATATAGTAATATTTGAAAAACCAAGTAGGAAAACACAATCTGATTGCTGGAAGAATACGGGTAGCCAAATTCAACAGCTCAGTATGAAATTCTGCCTAGAGGAAAGAAACAATAATACACTACAATTTTAAAATACGTAGTATACAATTCTCAGAACATGCTATCTAGCTCTTGGGCAGGACCAAACTAGATTAGAATCTCCAGATCGCATCACAGTTAGGTTTGTGTTTCTGACAATCTCATTACATCTACTGTCATGAGAATGGATTTATGTTGTGACAATCTATTACCTTTAACTTTTTGTCGCAAGGTGAGAATGGATTTATGTTGTGACAATCTATTACCTTTAACTTTTTGTCGCAAGGAAGAGATACTAGAATATAAATGGCATATATTTGAAATATTGTAGCATCTTGTACTACTTTGGCTTTAACAGGTCTTTAATTTGACTACATGTGAACTCCCATTTCCCCTGTTTACAGCTGCACTTGCATGTAAGGAAAGGGTAAAATGACTATTTATTAAAGATACTTGTAATTGAAGAAGTCAAAGCATAGCACACTGCCACTTTGTTACTCCTGTAAGCAATAAAACAAGCCAGTCTGGCAGTGTGTTTTCAAAGCGCTATAGAGCACCTGAGATGGGCTTTGTCACAAGGCACAAGGTCAGACACAGAGCAACATCATGTACATGTGAAGAGTAATAATCCTCCAGAAATACACTATCAAGTGTGTCATTATCAGCAAAGGAATTCTCACTGAGATGCCTTTTTTGGCATTATGAAGCCAACCAGATAGAAAGCTTTGTTGCTAGTGATCTAAGAGTTATTTAATCACCAACTTTCCAATACAAATTATGGTTCTTACACTGCTAAAGAAACTTGATCATACCAGACATGAGAACAAACAAAATAAATTTCTGCCTCTGATTATTATGTTCTTTGTACCATAGTTTGCAGTTTTTTGGGGAAAAAAATACCATAGATGCACTATTGATAAAAATTTAAAAAAGAAATATATCTATGTTATATTCATTGTATGTAGTAACTAAGTTAATATGGCCAATTCAATAGAAGGCTCAGAAAGTAATATGGAAGAAAAAAGTGTTCAAAATGCTCTCCAGTCCTGTGCTGGAATACAGAGGAATAAACTATCCCTTGCCCTCATGGCATACACAACACAGCAAACATATTCATATACATGTGAAATACTGCAAAATTCTGCTAGTGTCTGACTATACAACTTAACCATGTAGGATTATTAGATAACTATTTGATAATAGGCTTCATATACTTTGGGGAGATTAATGGGCTAGAAAGTGATAGTGGTAGTAAAAAAAGGGCCAATTCTAGCCGAGAATCATTCCCCACCTCCTTCCACACAAAGGGAAGTTGCCGGCAGATGAAAAAAGCTTTTATGTATCATAGTGTATCATGGAGAGACATTAGCATCTCATTGCAGTGAAGCTGTGTGATACAATTTAGTTTTTTAATTCCAAGAAACCTAGCAATTAAAGACAAGATATGTAGTATTTTCTATACTGGTTACTTCAGTTCTTCATTCCACATGAAAATTATAACAATGTTTATTTTTGCCAATGTTTATATGACTTTCGCTCCTATGATACTGGTCTTTTTGGCATGATTTCCTGGGAGGACCTAATTTGACAGATCTGGGCATGTGCATAATTTTGAATTGAATGACCACAAAGTACCCATGGGTAAAGGCTGATGCCCCTTCAGCATTCAGATTATCTATTTTCCAAATAAGTGCTTACTTATAATTTAACATTGCAACCCATCCATCCATCCATCCATCCATCCATCCATCCATCCAATCGATATAATCTCCCAACTGCCTTTCCTTTATCTCTCTTTATTTTCTCTAGTAAACTTCCTGAGATTCCATACTGAAAGTATTTTTATTTGATGAAAATTAGGTATATTTGTCTAGATCAGCAGTCTTCAAACTGGGACATGCATATCCCTTGGGGTATAAGATTTCCCAAGGGACACACAGGCACAGATGGTTTTAAGGGAATCAATTTCTAGTTCCACAACTTTCATATGTTCTCTTGCCTGAAACAGATTTGCCTGAGAACTCTCCTGTGAGTTTTCCTTTCTTACCTCCCTTTTTGCATGCTCTTGTTCCACTAGATAGAATTTTACTATGGTGCTTTACCCCAGGGTAAAAAAATCTCTTGAGAGACAAAAAAAGGGACAATTCAAAATACTGATGTCATGCTGGAAGGTGAACGCCTAGGTACCAAATCATTCTGCAGGGCAGGTGGTTTCCAATTCATTGTTTTCTATAAAATGGAAGGAGGATCTAATCATGCTGTCAATTGATCATTAAAAATAAGTTTCAGTGATAGATTGTTAAAATGGTTATTTAATGATAGACTGTAAAAGTAATCCTTAATAATACATCACTCTGTGAATTTTGTCACATAACTCAGAAAGAGTTCAAAGATTTGAATGACCTTGTTAAAATAAGACTCTTTGCTTGCCCATCTATTTTCTTATGTGAGTAACATTCCTCAAAGCTTCCATCTACAAAAAACCCCCAAAAGATTAGAACTGTTGACAAATTCTGTCTCATTCAGCAACAAATAATGTTTATCCATGAATACATGAACAGAAAAGCCCTATTCATTTCATTAAAGCTGTATTTCCTATTTCCAATAAATATGTGTTTTATGTTCAATAATATTTATTAAAATTTAAAATTGTAATAAGTGTGTATTAATAATATTTGTTATAACTCAATGCAGATTAACTTTTTGAGCTGAGCCTTATGGTCACAGGAAATTTCAATGTTTAAATTTACATACAGACTTTTATTGCTGAAAACAGTATAATAGGGTAATCAATTTTCTAAAGTTAAAATAAAATTGTGCAAGGAAAGTACAATGAAAATATAAATTCAAGATGAGAAAGGAATACGTAAAATTTTCAAATGTTAAAAGCTTTTTCATGCACTTTTTAAAACAGAAAATGCTGACTCTCAAGTGACTTTGATATTTAGATTCTACTGGACGTATTTAAAATTTTATACACTATGTCAAAAACTATAACCATTGTAACTATTTAAACTTGTGATGATGTCACATTTAAACTTTCAGATGTCAACTTAAAAATGTGTGATAAGGTACGTGGTTTTAAACAATTATTTTAGGGGATACAGGAGCAAACAGTCTGAGGACCAAGGATCTAGAGCAGGGAAGAAAACTATGGCCTGCAGGCTGAATCTGGCTTGTGCCTGGTTTTGTATATAAAATTTTATTGGAGCACAGCAATGCTCAGTTGTTTATATATTGTCTGTGGCTGCTTTTGTGCTATGACAGCAGACTTAAGTAGTTGTGTCTGAGACCTCATGGCCCACAAAGCCTAAAATATTGACTATCTGGCCCTTTACCAAAGAAGTTCACCATGCCTTGTCTAAAGGGTCACAATTTCTTAATTAATTTAGACTTTATGCTATATGATATTCATTGTCAAGGTTTAAGACAAACAATGATTCTATACTTCAGAAATCAGGCTTTGAGTAGCATAGCAAATGGGTTTTATTATTTTCCTGACTCTTAAAACTTTACCCAAGTGAGCATTTAAGTTTTTAAAAAATATATGGCAAATCATATCTACTCAAAGCAAAATAAGATTTAGGAACCAGGGTAGTAATTATCCTTCATATAGATAGTTACTTCTTAGATTTCTGCTTATATTTGGGGAAATGATGAAAGACTTAGTTTTGAGCTTAAGGTTACTTTAGTTCATCTTGATAATTAATCTGCAAATGGTGGTCATTTAGCTCTCCACTGAAACAATGGTGTTAAAGACAAAAGAAGGTGACATACACATAGGGAACACCTTGAATTTTAAAATAATCAATGAGCTTATTCATATGCTTTATCTAAAAACTTAAAAATACTAACAAATTTACTTGTGCCAGGGCAATTTGACAAAATTGCAGGCCAAACATCCATGCTAGTAGCATACCCCTGCAGCTAGGTAATTAAGTTTTTTATTCTAAAAGTTATTGACTAAAATCTTCAATATCAAGGCTTAACACTCTTAGTGGGGCCACATTTGAAAACCCCACTATAAGCTGAAAAATGCTAAGCTGGAGATTTCAACTAACCTACTCAAAAAGCACAACAGCAATTAAATATTCTAAGTCATCTGCTGCAGACAGTCATTTCATCCCAATGGCTCTTTCTGGTCTCCTCCTTTTTTCTTTTTTTTTCACCCTGAACAAATTTAACCTCCAATGGCAATTTATTGGGCTGTAGGACCCTAGGAAAATGAATACAAATACCTTAACACTGCCATTGGCTGGGCCATATATTTCAACTTTGAAACTGCTCTGCAATTGCACATTAATCCCCTCAGATTGAATGGAGGGTCCAGGAAGAAAGGACTGATCTCCTTTAATGATGAAACCCTGGCACTACAGTTTTATTTTTCTCAACACAGTGCTGCTAAGAACCCCACTGTTATTATGAAAATTTCCCTAGCAAAGAAGCTCCGTCACATTACTGGTCCACCAATTCATCATAACGTGCCTCGCTCCTGCTCATCAACAAGTCTGAGTGATGAAAAGATCCAATATTATCCTGACAGAACTTCATGCGCATTCTCAATCACACATTATTACAGCATCCATATTAATTTTCAGTGACACGCGTCCTAGGCCTGTTCAAATTAGGCAAACCAACGAGGGGGAGTTGATGAAATACCAGCATAGCCACAGCTCATTGCATTCCAATTTGCATGCAAATGGTTTATCAGGAAAATTCCATTCCCAGCAACCAGCAAGTGAAAAACAACTGTAATCTACACTTCAGGGCCACCATACAGAGCTTAATGAATCGCAAAGAGAGAAGGAAGTGACAGACCTATGAGGGGATCGATTTCCACTGGCAGCTGGCATGACTGGTCTTGTACAGCACCTTGATGAGCTGGAATTCACAAACGATAAAAAAAAAGCATTATTTTTCATATACTAAACTACATTAAAATGCGTAAGTCAAATCTCATGTAGAATTGTTTCTAACCTCCAAATCTCTCACACGGTTTTATAAAATTTAAACAAAAAAAATTCCAGGTGCTTCTATGGCTAGCTTATTAAACATTTATTTTAGATTAGTGCTGTTCTGAACATGTGCCATCAGCAGTGGCTCCAGTCCTAGGCCATAAGCTATAGCAGATGCTTGACTGGCAACCTCTGATTCTGCAACAAAACAAAATTAAGTGGTAAGGCGCACTGAAAACAAAATGTGACAACCATCTGCTGACTGTAGCAAATACTATTTTTTTGTTACTTCTTAAAAAGGCAGTTTTGAATGCTGCAGCACAAAGGAGTCACAAAAATGTCAATTTATGATGGAGAAAGGGAAAGCTCTAAGTCAAGGACATTTAATGTTTCATCCATCACGTAAAATCAATCAATTGAAAGTCTGAATAAAAATAAAGCTATTTGCAGATAAATGTTTTAGTTAAATGCATTTGGCTGAAATGTTTTCCTAAAGATCTGATTGCAGCTTTAAAAAAACTTTTATTAATATTTAATATTTCCATAGTTTCAATTGAAAAATACTCTGAGAAGCAAGTGAGTAACAAAAATCAATCCATACTAAGAACAGTTTGTTTAATTCTCAAAATAGTTCTAAAGATTCAGATGTACTTATTTTGTGATTGAAAAGAGATTCTGTAGGCTGTTTCCCTGTGAAAGGTAGAAGGACCTGAGGGGGAGAGGAAGCGCTGTGAGAAGCAGGAGTGACCACTGGCCAGCTGTGCAACCTTAAGCAAATCAGAAGCCCCAGAATGAAGGGTTTAGAACAGATGATCTTTTTCAGCTTTGTAAATCTGAGAGTTAAATTCTCGGTCCTTTTCCAAATGATTTTCCTCCAATAACTCAGCCATTCAATCTGGTCCGCATCTGCCTTTTATAGACTCATAAGCATTTAAACTACTGCTTGGTTGGTATCAGAGCTCTGCTTAATATCATCAGATACTAGGATTAAGATGATATTACTATCATCAGATTTTAAGAAGTCTTTCTGACTGTCCTTGAGGGGCTGAAAATAAAAATGGGATACATTCCAATGTGTTCATTAGATTAATTCTACATTTCTGATGTTAGCACTTCCCCTGTTAGTAAATGCCAACTTTTCAAGGATTTTTCAATGATCTTTTGGAAGATCATTAATACTGATAAAATAACCTAAGTACAATATTAGCACTAAAAATTAGAGTTGAGTATATATAAGACATTAAAGTAGATGAAAAAAGGAAGGCATATGACTCCTTCTTTTACTGAAGGTATTGTCTTTGCTGATTACTAGCTCTGCCAGTAAAGAAATCACAGGGCACATATAGGGAATCATCAGGGAAAATGCACCACAGCCTCTGATTTACCCAACAGGGCCATTTACTTCCAGTAATACCAGGGCCAATCAACACTAATACCTTGAGAAGTTTTCTCTACAACTTTGAGAATCTGGGATCATAGAAACATTAAAACCAAACTGTCAGTGAAAGAGATTTAGGAGGTTAACTATCTTTGGTCATGCCTCAAATCCCAGTTCTGCCACTAACTGCCTGTGTGACCTTGGGCAAGTTATGTCGTCTCGGTGTTTCAGATTCCTGCTCTGTAAAATAGGTTAGATGGGTTAGGTTGAACCACATGAAATCACCAATACCTGGCTTTCTGACCTACAGAAATGGCAATTTCAACCTAAATACAGAACCTACATCCTAAGGTTGTTGAGGGGATTCAGTGAGTTAATACGTGTGAGGTGATTAAAACAGTATTCAGAACCTACAAAATGCTCTATAAACATTAGATGCCATTATTTTATTGTTTCAGACGCTCTGCAAGGTCCTTTGAGTGAGATGGAAGGATAAAGATGATTTTTCCCCTAAATCAGGACTCAGACACTGCATTGACAGGAGCTAGCTGTCTAATGAACAAGCTATGGAAATCATAGAATCTCAGAAAAGAACCAGAATCTAAACTAAAAAAACCTGCAACACGAATTTGATATTCATTGAAAAAAAAGCTGTTAGGAAGTTTTGACATTTGTTTTAAATCAAGGCATACTGACAGGTGAAGGCAGCACAACATAGGATGAAAGACCAGATTTATGTAAATAAACATACCTGAAATGAGGCACAGATTTAATAAAATGGATGCTTAATATTTTTAGGTGTAGGTGTACTGAGAATTGGAGATCACAGTGTAGAAAGAGAATCACCTGTGTATTTCCATATGTTATCATTCTTTGTAATTTATCTGGTGAAGAGTTGTCGTACTATAAAGCCAGGGGATGGGGACAAAAACCACCAGTGACACGAGGTACAGACCCTAAGAAAGCCCACTAGGGAGAATTCTAGGCAAAGAACTGGCAAAACATATGCAGTCTCCCAAGCTCTTATCTTACAGAAAAGTGAGCTTGGCCTCAGAGCAGGTGGACGTACCATATGTGGTACTCCAGCAGAGGGACGCTGCCCCTAAATCACTTTACAGATCTATAGAAAAGTGGGGAGTAGGGAAGAGAACAGCTGACAATCAAGTACTGATACTACGGGGAGCCCAGGGAAATGGGCTTGCTCCAAAGGGGAGTGTCAGGAGCTCAGTCATCAGTGCTGAGGGAGGGAGCCTAACGACTAAGCATCAGCTGGAGACCTAGCAGCCCTCTGGTTGAGCCAGTTCAGGTCCTGCCGAGCTAGCTCATTGCTAGGCTAAGACTCAAGATAGGGGTGGAGAGTGCTCAGAGCTTTCTGGCAGTTGAAAAGTTTTGTCTCTCCTCACATACACTGTCACTCTGTTTAAACTGAAGAGGTTCTCAGAGCCACCACAGCCAGCCACCCAGATTAAGCATGGTTTGCGGGGGCCCTTAGGCCACACACACTGGTGCTTTTGCCAAGCTCTAAGGGTAACTGCACAGAGCAGAGGTAGATCCTCTGGTGTGCATGACAGAACACACCGTCAGCATGTTCTTCTTCTAATGAGTGGTATTTAGAGAAAGAAAGAAACAAAAAAGAAATCACAGTTGTTAATCAAATTATAATCTTTGGTCCCAAAATATAAGTATGTTATTTGCATACACATTTACCTCTGTAAGATACGTTCGTTTGAAGAAAAGGGACTAAAAGGGCCTAATAATAGAGATACTATACCTGCCTCGATTTTTACCTTCTCTACTGTTATGAAATCTATTCTCTAATCAAATATCACCATTCATTTCATTTCTAATGGCCAGGAAAATGGCTATATTTAAGAAATTCTGATACGAACCACAGATTCGTCATGATGCGTATCTTATTACATTATTAAACATAGTTATTAGTGCACCTACTTTTTGTTTGAACATCAATTCAATCCTGTTCCATTCTAAAATCTCTTGCATTTAATTTGGCATGAAGCCCTTGTTCAAGAATTTATATTTGTGCAACCATTTCAGGTACTATAATGGGTAATGCTTTATGCACATTTTACAGATTTAATAACAAGTTAACAGACTATTAAAATCTATCTTTTAAAATTTCCTACCTAAAACAATGGCTTGGGAAAAAAAAGCCTATAATCTCCAGGACTTTAAAAGATTTTCCTTCTGTAAAAAAAGAATTTCTAACTAGTGGCCAAAAGGAACAGTGCTAAATCCAGATCCCAACATTCCTGTTCTAATGAGAGACAATAAATCACAGAGGGGTGATCATAAAATTTGAGTCAGAAAAATTGGGTTCAAACCTGGCTCTGCCACTGACTTGCCATATGTGATACTGAACAAGGCAAGCTCCCTGGGGCTCAGTATCTTCACTGATAAAATGTGGGCCTAGACTGGACGAACTCTCATGTCTCTTCAAATTTTGACTGTTTGTGATTCTGATGGTTATTTCAGTATCTTGCCATTAGTTACCCTAATTATTCAGCACTTAATGAAAGAACAGAATGTACTTATGGGGTTGTAATATTTTAGCTGGGTAATCTAAGTGCTCTTTTTCTATCATCCACAACAAATACTTCCATGCCATGAACAAAAAGGCACATAGTAGACAATCAGAAGTGTTTATTGAGCAAATGAATAAGTGGAAAAAAGAGGAACACCTGATAAATAAATACATACTATTTATGGACACAATATAGAATATCATTATGTGAGAAATAATATTTATCTCCAAGGAATAAAGACAAACCACCAGATGCCAAAGAAGAGTTTATGTTTTAACTTTTGTATTATACGCCTCAGAGGGAACTTCTTTAAACCTTTCAAAGTATGTTTAATTTTGATTCAGACTAATGCTCGAAAACTAAAAAGCTTAAATGTTGAGATATAATATATTTAGGTGGATATTAAAATATCTTTATACAGTGTTCAGCAGTTACACTAGGCCTTATAAGGGTACTTCTTTACTTACCCGGAAGGTTGTGCCACTTGTTCACGGCAAACAGCCTGTTAGCAGTGACTGTGATCACAGCGGGAGTGGCCAACCCAGGCTGGGTGTTGGCCGCCACGTGAGTGACAGGGGAGTTGGAGGGGAACTTGAGAACCATGATAACATCCTGCTGAGCTTGGTCTGTGAACATCAATGGACTCTGCAGGAGGAGATACTGTTGAGTGGGCAAGACAAGATCCAAATATAGGAAGGAAAAGACAAGGAGAGACAAGAAAGAAAGGGTGCAGGAAAAGAACAGGGAAGACCATGTTAACACAAGTTGCAAGTGAGAGCACAGCGAAGCAGAAAGGCTTATAGAAACAGCAATTAGTATTTGTTTGGTTTTCATGTATGTCATTAGTTGAATTTCTAGGTGACTGAAGTAAACTACATTAACAGAAACACTTTAAAAATCCATAAACTTTATTAACTCCCTTCCCCACCCAATTCCCATGAAGAACTAAAAGAATGATTTGATTTCAATTCTAAATAGGCAAAGTATTGGGGATTGTGTTAAACCATTCCAATTGCTATTATGTGTCAAGTATTGATACAAAAGAGAAAAAAAAAAGGAATGAGAATAGGCAATAGGCACAAAAGCAAGCCATGGTAATTTCCAAAGATCATCAAAAGTTGTGTTGAGTTAGCATGAAGATTTTGACAACTAAATAATGAGATAATTAATTAACAAATATATTTAAAAATAATAGTTGTACAGCATGCATGTGTTATTATAGTAGAGAAATAATTTATGAACGTAATACACAAACTTAATTATAAAGGTGTTTCAAAGCAATGCATAATTAAATGTACTTGTAAAAACAATATATTTATATAGTGTACCAAGTCATAAACACTACCCTATTATAATGCAAATGCCACTGCTTTCTGCTGCAGCTAAGGATAAAGAGAAATAGCTAGATGCCCCCCTCCCTCTTGGTAAAGAAACTAAAGCTCAAGACTTTTGATTTCTCCTTTGAAAAGCAAAAAGTAACTGAAAATGTTAAACAAAACATTGTCTGTTCTAATAACTAGCAAGAAAATAAATCTGGAAGACTATTAAGATTTAGAACATTCTTACAAACCATATGTCATAATCTGAGACATACATAACACCATTCTGATTTATTGGCTTTATTTATACTTTGTGGTAGTATGCTATCGTGCAGTAATTGCACTGTGCATTTTCAGCAAATCTCCTCTACCATGTCTATTTTCTAATAGCTGATTAGTATCATTCAGAATCGAAACACTTTGATGAAGTGCTTCTGGCTGCTTTCCTCTTGCCATATTTCAAAACACCAGGTATATGTAAATGTGTAGGCACATATATTTAACACGTATTTATTCAGAGCTGCTAATAAAAAATTAAATACATTTGCATTTTTATTATCAGTGCTTTTTAAAAAAAGTTATTAAGAGTACTTAGAAAAACATATTGCACTAAGAATACCTATTTGCACTCTTTGCATAAAGGTGTAAATAAAGGCAACTAATAAGCTACCCAGACACCCTTCTAAGCAAGTGGCTAAAAGCCAATCAATATTATGAGTTAATCCTCCCTGGATGCTCATTCAATTAAAGGTGTCAGTAATGCCTCATCTGATGTGGCCTCAATTAAATCCAACTATCTGATGGTGTGAAAACACAGGGGGATACAGCAACAGCAGCAAAACCAGACAAATAGGCAG
The DNA here is from genome assembly GCF_028023285.1 of Balaenoptera ricei. NCBI lineage: Eukaryota > Metazoa > Chordata > Mammalia > Artiodactyla > Balaenopteridae > Balaenoptera > Balaenoptera ricei. The sequence continues at coordinate 33,680,378 of NC_082643.1, forward strand.
CCTTCATGTGCCTGCTAATTACTACACCTGGTGTATATTATGGCGCATGCACTTAACGCAGCACGAGGTGGCTTTAATTTCTGCTACATTCGTGTGTGCGTGTGTGTGTGTGCTGCAGTGATGGTTGATGGGGGAACACATCTGAATGGTAGTAAAAAACAATTAATAACATTTGGGTCTTTGATTTTTCAAACCTCTGATATCAATAAGTAACATTTCCTATACAGAGAACCTCTTACACAGTTTTAAGGAATTCTGTGAAATTGGGTAAAAATGAGAAACAATCAGCCAACCACAAAATATCCTATAAGCTAGCTTTGATGGAGTTCTGGGAAAAGGAAACGAATGTCATTTCAGAACACCAAGCCTTACTTTTCAACTGCGTAGGTTTTTTAAAAAAATAATATTTACTAAAGTCAATTTATAAACTCTGAGAAAGTCAGACTAAAACATACATCATGAAGTCTCACTGAAAGGAAGTTGATACATATTTCTGAGCTTAACAGCTCATGTTGTAAATACAATTAGGCTCAAATTGAATAATTCCAATGTTTATGCCCTTAAAAAAACACAGGAAAATCTCTAACGTATAGGAAGAATGTCTTGTTTACACAGTGCCTCTAGTGGCCATCTCTTAGCCACATGGCAAGGACAAGCCCTTTTCCATAGAAAACCGCAGACACCATATCCAGAACCGTCCCCTGCATCCTTCCAACAAGCTGTCTCTCCGGCTGTTCCTGTGCATTTCATCCTGACTAGAGCTCCCAGTGCAGGCAAGTAGCAGGAAACTCTCGGGGGCACCATCACATCCTTGGCTAGTGAGTATGGAATAAGGAACACTAGAAATAAGAAAAAGCCCAGCCCAGCATACTGGGCTAGTCTAGAGCCACAGTAACAGCTATGGATGAGCGGGACATCTGGTCAAATAGGGGCAAGAGAAAAAACCCTCATCCAATCCTGGGTGCCTCTGCGAGCCCAGTATGAGGTAGAAGTAGGAAATTGCTAGCCAGATTTCATTTGGTTTTCCCAGATTACGTATGCACTCGTTGACAACTCTGGTTTCTTTCTAACACACCTTTCTTTCCCACCCACATATGTATAAGAAGAAAAGCACAATTTGCACAGGTCTGAAAAGGAGTTCAGGTATTCGATTCAGAGGATGAGGATAATGGAAGAGATGGCCTCCCATCCTCAAATAAGCATGTGCCTTCCCAGCCTTGCCACCCTCGGGACAGTAAAGCTGATCTGCCTCAGTGAACCAGTCATCCTTTTGCCATGGAGAGAGGCTTGGCAGTAGGAACTCCCTCTTGGTCCCAGTGACCAAGGCTGTGCCGTGACCCAGGTAGAAAGTCAATGGACCAGTGGAGGTGCTTCCATTAGCCAGCACCGCAGCAGTCTGCATCTCATTGACAAGCTATTACTAAAACTAATTCCAAACCCCACACATAAATCATTCTTACTATTTTTATGGCATTATCTTCCATTGTTCTTGCCAAATGTTCGTTTTTTGTGTAGTCTTTTCACTAAAGCTACCCTTTATGTTCTTTTAAATATGATTTCACCTGCTTAAAAACACTGAGGGGAAAAGGTGATGCAAACAATTTTTTAAATGCTTGTAGTTTATAATCATGGTCAATTCATATAGAGAAAGAAGGGGGAAAAAAGACTTGGAAGAAGAAAGAAGATGACAAAGAGGGCAAAAGGGGAAAAGACACAAAGAAGAAGGAAATATGGAAAGAGAAAGGAAGAAAGAGAAAGAGGGTCAGAGGCAGAGAGGACCACATCTGTATCCCTGGCCCTCTTGGCATCTAACAAAATTCTACCATTCTAAGCCACAACATGGAATCAGAATCCCTTTTAAATTATTCAGGGACTTCCCTCGTGGCACAGTGGTTAAGAACCTGCCTGTCAATGCAGGCGACATGGGTTCGAGCCCTGGTCCGGGAAGATCCCACATGCCGCGGAGCAAGTAAGCCCGCGAGCCACAACTACTGAGCCCATGAGCCACAACTACTGAAGCCCGCGTGCCTAGAGCTGATGCTCCGCAACAAGAGAAGCCACCGCAATGAGAAGCCCACGCACCGCAATGAAGAGTAGCCCCCGCTCGCCACAACTAGAGAAAGCCTGTGCCCAGCAACAAAGACCCAACGCAGCCAAAAATAAATAAATAAATAAGTAAGTAAATAAATTTAAAAAAAATTATTCATTACATTTATGGAAATAGACGTTATATCCCCTACTCTGAATTTAAAACGGTAATGAGCAACCTGTTTTATTGAGGGACAATTCAAGAAAAAATATAATCCCTATCGCCTGTAGTTTTAAAATATGATTTTTGTCATGCCATTCAGTATTTGTTCCTATGCTGAATTTTCGTTATCATTAAAGTATTTCCCCCTGAAATTTCAGGAACCATAAAAGAGGAACAGCCACATATTTTACAGCTCTAGTCTATTTCCCTACTCCTGATTCTGGGCTGGCCTCTGACTGAACTTGCTTTTGACCAATAGAATGCGGCATAAACAGTGTTACGCACGTTCAAAAGCAAGCTTCAAGAAGTCATGCCGAAGTGTTCTCCTGGAACACGGCTCCCACCATGGGAGTGGCCTGGGCGAACTTCCTTGATGATGAAAGACCACGTGGAAAGAGCGGTCTGGCGTCTCAGCACCTGCCCCAGCAGTCCGTGAGGGAGCCAAGGTGAAAGACAAGAAATGCCCATCTGTCCCTCAGAATCACAGGAAATATAAATCACTGTTTTATGCACTAAGCTTTGGATGTATAGTATATCATCATCGTCGTCATCATTTCTTCCTCCAAGGTCCCTGACTCTCAGTAACATTTCCTACATATTAGGATTACTTCCCAAACTGAAATTCCCAAACTGAAAAACATATTGGGATGTAAAGAATAAACACAATAGGAAAACTAATCTAGACACTCATAGGGTCAAACCAGAAAAGTTATCCATCCCATGTCTGGAGATTCTGTCCTAGAGTGAGGGTATGAGACAATTATGGACCTTTTAATTCTGCAACACAGAGCACAACCTGATGAAATACTAGAGCACTGGAGCAACGTCTGCTTCCCGAAGACTGCAGGAGAACAGGCCATATTTGTTGGCTGTTAGCAAGTTCACAAAGAGTGCATAAGAAGAACAGGCCCAGATGTGGTGGAGAATCTCAAGCACAATGAAAAACAGTTATGAATGTCAAGCAGGGTCTCAAAGAGAGGCAAGAAATGAGGAGAGTGCAGGCAGCACTTACCGCTTGCATGGCAGAACCTCTGGGAGGATGGGGCTCTATGAGGAGCTGAGAAGGCGTCTGCCCAAAACTTCGGATTTGTGCTTCGACAGCCTGGAAAAGGCACGGGCAAGTTTGAGGGTTAAGAGGTGCTAATTACAGGCAAAAGAACCACAACCGTCACCTGAAAATGTCATTCCATACTTCTGGCTTATTTCATGTTGGAAATCAACCTTGTATTTTCACAGTGGGGCTAAGCACCTGGTAGGGCATTGAGGGTGAGGTCATTCTTCACTACCGTGGAAGCTGTTCCTACAAAACCCTGCAAAACTTTCTCATCTTGCTCAGTGATAGGAAACAGAAACCAGCCATTACAATCAGAAACTGTCCTTTTTGGCTTCATCTCTGTTTTCTTGCATTTTTTTCCCCTGCTTGCATCATCCCTGATGACTAAAGCTAATCTTTTACAGGTATAGAGAAAACCTACTGCTGCTTTGATTCTAGGCCCCATCTCACCCTGGGAAGTAGAAAAAAGAAACCCAGCACCTGTGAAAATCGCTTGATGCTATTACTTTTGAAGAGCATTATTGCTGACAGTCTCTTTGAACCTAAGTGGCTAAACAACAAAGTAAAAGCCATATGTTGTATCCAAGCATGAGAGGGTTAACCCGGGGACTGACCAAACACAAGAAACATGTGTGTGCGCCGTTTTCGAAAGATGTGTGCCTGTGCCCTTTGTCGCGCGCTTCCGACCACGGCTCTTCCTGTATACCCAGCAGAGATGCTCACTTCCCAACCTCATCAAGGAAAACTGTTAAATGCCAGATGCGGTCACTATCTGTAATGATTTTATTTGTTTACTTGTTTATGCCTGTCTCCTCCCACTAAAATACAAGATCCATGAGAGCGAGGACCTTACCTCTCTTCTTCACTCTTAGATCCCTAAATTGGGTGAATGAATAAATGCTATAGTATGTGTGAGGGGACAGAAGGAAGCAAAGATACAGAAAGATGACCTCAACACCCCACACAGTCAGTATTCTTAACTCCTGGGCTAAAAGGATGAAGAAAACCTCTCTGTAAGGGAATATATGTTCATCATGCTATTTTTTAATCCTTAAGAAAATGAGTATTCAATTATTATATGCGCTACAGGACTGTAGGCAATTAATAAATCATAAACAGGGAAATACAATCATTATCCAGTATTAGTTTCCTTTTTTTATTTGGTAAGGATACCATTAGTAGTCCTTTACGATGACCTTTGAAGAAACGATGATAGCAATTCATTCATTTATGCATTCAATCATAATCGTCAACTATGTATACAGCAGTATTAGGTGTCAATGTTTCTGCCCTTGAAGAAAGTATTCCTAATATAGAAAGCAGGGCATGTATTTGGATGGTTGAGTAACAGTTTGATGCAGTCAGTCCAATAAATTCAAGGAATGCACTATGACTTGCTTAGGCAGAAAAGACTGGAAAGCACCTCTGTGAAAGCTGAGGGTTACGGTGAAAGCAGCACAGGCTTTGAAGTCACATGGACCATGTGCAAATCCTGACTGCACACCACTTAAAAGCTATGTGACCTAGGGCAAGTCATTCAACCTAAGTTTCAATTTTCTTCCTGTAAAATGTGGATAATAGTACCAACCTTATAGTGTTATATTAATGAATAAACGATATATATGTAAAAAACACAGCGAAGTGCTTATTAGTAGAGATTAGACCCTGAAAATGCAGCCAACAAATACTCATTGAGGGGCTTCCCTGGTGGCGCAGTGGTTAAGAATCCACCTGCCAATGCTGGGGACAGGGGTTTGAGCCCTGGCCCGGGAAGATCCCACATGCCGCGGAGCAACTAAGCCCGTGCGTCAAAACTACTGAAGCCCACCTGCCACAACTACTGAAGGCCGCACACCTGGAGCCTGTGCTCCACAATGAAGAGCAGCCCCCGCTCCACACAACTAGAGAAAGCCCGCGCGCAGCAATGAAGACCCAAAGGAGCAAGATAGATAAATAAATAAATAAATAAATATATAAATTTATATTAAAAAAATACTCATTGAGGGCTGCTAACAACACCAATAACAAATATTTATTTAGTACTTATTATTGCCAGGAACTTTTCTAAGTGATTTTACTATCTTATATCACTTAATCTTTAAATTGTATGATGTGAGTACTTTACTATATCCATTTTATAGATAAGGAAAATAATGCACAAAGAACTTAAGTATCTTGTCCAAGGTCACACGGTAATTAAATGGCAGACTCAAAATGTGCACCCCAGCAGCTTGATTCTAGAGCTCATATGTTCAACCATTAAGCTACTCTTTCTGCTTATCTGTTGCCAGGGGCTATGCCAGGGCCTAGCGATAAGACTGAGCACACAAAAAACATGAGCTTACAATCTAATGACTGAATTAATAAAGTACCTCTAATATCAACATCATCATCATCATTACAGTGAACAAAGTATGTGCACACACAATTAGAGCAGCACGCTAGGCAAGGGTTGGTTTTATATAGTAGGAGATAAGGCTGGTCTCAGACATCACAAACCAGAAAAGGAGCCAATAGGAAGTAAGGAGTAGAGACTAGGATCATTTCAGAACAGCAGCTAAAACATCTTTTGATGGGGTAAAATCAATTTATGATCAACATCAAGGACAGTCTTGAGGAAAAAAATATCACAAAAGGGCAACTTGAAGCTTAAGGTAGTCACAAAGAAGGACGTGGGAGCCCTGCTCTTTTATGATATATGGATTTATGACTTGCTTTATGAATGTGAACCTTGTCTCTTTTAGAAACAGTTAGCAAGGCCGGTGCCCTTTCCTTTGACTGCTGCTGCCTTCGGTAGTCCCCGCCCAACAGCCCACATGCATTTCCCCTCATTAAAAAGAAGGGGATCTATATTTCTGTTTTTGTGCCAGTACCATACTGTCTTGATTACTGTAGTTTTGTAGTGTAGTCTGAAGTCAGGGAGCCTGATTCCTCCAGCTCCATTTTTCGTTCTCAAGATTGCTTTGGGGGCTTCCCTGGTGGCGCAGTGGTTGAGAATCTGCCTGCCAATGCGGGGGACACAGGTTCGAGCCCTGGTCTGGGAAGATCCCACATGCCACGGAGCAACTGGGCCCGTGAGCCACAATTACTGAGCCTGCGCGTCTGGAGCCTGTGCTCCACAACAAGAGAGGCCGCGATGGTGAGAGGCCCGCACACCGCGATGAAGAGTGGTCCCCACTTGCCGCAACTGGAGAAAGCCCTCGCACAGAAACGAGGACTCAACACAGTCATAAATAAATAAATAAATATAAGCAGTCATTTACATTTAAAAAAAAAAAAAGATTGCTTTGGCTATTCAGGGTCTTTTGTGTTTCCATACAAATTGTGAAATTTTTTGTTCTAGTTCTGTGAAAAATGCCAGTGGTAGTTTGATAGGGATTGCACTGAATCTGTAGATTGCTTTGGGTAGTATAGTCATTTTCACAATGTTGATTTTTCCAATCCAAGAACATGGTATATCTCTCCATCTATTTGTATCATCTTTAATTTCTTTCATCAGTGTCTTATAATTTTCTGCATACAGGTCTTTTGTCTCCTTAGGTAGGTTTATTCCTAGATATTTTATTCTTTTTGTTGCAATGGTAAATGGGAGTGTTTTCTTAACTTCACTTTCAGATTTTTCATCATTAGTGTATAGAAATGCCAGAGATTTCTGTGCGTTAATTTTGTATCCTGCTACTTTACCAGATTCATTGATTAGCTCTAGGAGTTTTCTGGTAGCATCTTTAGGATTCTCTATGTATAGTATCATGTCATCTGCAAAAAGTGACAGCTTTACTTCTTCTTTTCCGATTTGGATTCCTTTTATTTCTTTTTCTTCTCTGATTGCTGTGGCTAAAACGTCCAAAACTATGTTGAATAATAATGGTGAGAGTGGGCAACCTTGTCTTGTTCCTGATCTTAATGGAAATGGTTTCAGTTTTTCACCATTGAGGACGATGTTGGCTGTGGGTTTGTCATATATGGCCTTTATTATGTTGAGGAAAGTTCCCTCTATGCCAACTTTCTGCAGAGCTTTTATCATAAATGGGTGTTGAATTTTGTCGAAAGCTTTCTCTGCATCTATTGAGATGATCATATGGTTTTTCTCCTTCAGTTTGTTAATATGGTGTATCACATTGATTGATTTGCATATATTGAAGAATCCTTGCATTCCTGGAATAAACCCCACTTGATCATGGTGTATGATCCTTTTAATGTGCTGTTGGATTCTGTTTGCTAGTATTTTGTTGAGGATTTTTGCATCTATGTTCATCAGTGATATTGGCCTGTAGTAGAAAGCCCAGAGATAAACCCATGCACATATGGTCACCTTATCTTTGATAAAGGAGGCAAGAATACACAGTGGAGAGAAGACAGCCTCTTCAATAAGTGTTCAATAATTCTTTTCAATAAGTGGTGCTGGGAAAACTGGACAGGTACATGTAAAAGTATGAAATTAGAACACTCCCTGACACCATACACAAAAATAAACTCAAAATGGATTAAAGACCTAAATGTAAGGCCAGACACTATCAAACCCTTAGAGGAAAACATAGGCTGAACACTCTATGACATAAATCACAGCAAGATCCTTTTTGACACACCTCCTAGAGAATTGGAAATAAAAAGAAAAATAAACAAATGGGACCTAATGAAACTTAAAAGCTTTTGCACAGCAAAGGAAACCATAAACAAGAAGAAAAGACAACCCTCAGAATGGGAGAAAATATTTGCAAATGAAGCAACTGACAAAGGATTAATCTCCAAAATTTACAAGCAGTTCATGCAGCTCAATAACAAAAAAACAAACAACCCAATCCAAAAATGGGCAGAAGACCTAAATAGACATTTCTCCAAAGAAGATATACAGATTGCCAACAGACACATGAAAGAACGCTCAACATCGTTAATCATTAGAGAAATGCAAATCAAAACTACAATGAGATATCATCTCACACCGGTCAGAATGGCCATCATCAAAAAATCTAGAAACAATAAATGCTGGAGAGAGTGTGGAGAAAAAGGAACCCTCTTGCACTGTTGGTGGGAATGTAAATTGATACAGCCACTATGGAGAACAGTATGGAGGTTCTTTAAAAAACTAAAAATAGAACTACCATACAACCCAGCAATCCCACTACTGGGCATATACCCTGAGAAAACCATAATTCAAAAAGAGTCATGTACCACAATGTTCATTGCAGCTCTATTTACAATAGCCAGGACATGGAAGCAACCTAAGTGTCCATCAACAGATGAATGGATAAAGAAGATGTGGCACATATATACAATGGAATATTAATCAGCCATAAAAAGAAACGAAATGGAGGTATTTGTAGTGAGGTGGATGGACTTAGTCTGTCATACAGAGTGAAGTCAGAAAGAGAAAAACAAATACCGTATGCTAACACATCTATATGGAATCTAAGGAAAAAAAAAAAAAAAGTCATGAAGAACCTGGGGCAAGACGGGAATAAAGACACAGACCTACTAGAGAATGGACTTGAGGATATGGGGAAGGCGAAGGGTAAGCTGTGACAAAGTGAGAGAGTGGCATGGACATATATACACTACCAAATGTAAAATAGATAGCTAGTGGGAAGCAGCCACATAGCACAGGGAGATCAGCTCGGTGGTTTGTGACCACCTAGAGGGGTGGGATAGGGAGGGTGGGAGGGAGGGAGACGCAAGAGGGAAGAGATATGGGAACATATGTATATGTATAACTGATTCACTTTGTTATACAGCAGAAACTAACATACCATTGTAAAGCAAGTATAGTCCAATAAAGATGTTAAAAAAAATAATAATAAAAAGAAGGGGAGCAGGGAACAGATTGCTTCCACACTGGGCCTATGGAGTCAGATGGTTCAGAGTGCTAATCTTGACTTCACCATTTATCTGCTGCATGACTTTGAACAAGTAGCTTAATCTGTTTCCCCATTGATAAAATAAAGATAATAATAATAATGCCTAGCTCACAGAATTGTTTGGAAAGTTAAATAATACATATAAGGTGCTTAGCATAATACCAAGCACATAAAAGGCACTAAATAAAATGTTGTATTATTGCTGGGTTTGGGGCTCAGCACGATCCCCGTTTAACACAGCTAAAATAGAGAAGGAAGAAATGCTTCAGGAGTTTACAATGAGCATGATGATGATGAATACATTATTGAAAAAAACTGAAATCTGGCTCAGGATTTCAAAGTATACTGCAGGGCTAAGTGCCGAGAGACAGGGAGATCTCCTTGGAGGTTCAGAGAGCAGTCTAAAACATAAGGAACTGTATACCTCAGTCCTTATGGAAGCTGTGCTATTTGCAAGAAAGGGATAAATATGCAAACTATGATCTAAGGCAAAATCAACAGGTCTTAGTGACTGATGACTTTGAGCAATGAAGAAAAGAGAAAAGACAACACAAATTCTTTTCTTTTGAACTTGCATATTTTAGAGTAGTAAGGCAATAAATAGAAATACAAGTTTCTGTGAGGGAGAACTAGTGATAGCCGTCGAGCCAGGTTGAGATGTCCAGTGCTCAAAAGAAAGCCCGGGACTCGCTCTGGGATGAAACATCAGAGGTATTGATTTGGGTGTCATTCATGCAAGAGAAATTCAAGTCAATGGTTTTTGATCTTGCCCTCTCACTGTGTTTATGTGTGTATCCTGCAGAATTGAGCTCAAACTCTCCTTTATATAATACTGCCCTGATCAAATGTCTTCAATTAACTGCCAGTACTTAAAAGACAAAGGCCTACTCCTTGATATGAGGCACTGAGAAGAATGCTATATAATTTCTATGGTATCCTTGACAAAAAATAAATAACTTCATTCGAATCACATGAAAATATCAGAAAGACAAATTAAGGGACATTCAACAAAATATCTGACCACTTTTCACAAATATCAAGACCATTAAAGAGACGCAAAGACCGAGTCACTGTTACACATAGAAGGAAACCAAGAAAGTATCAACTAAATACAACGTGGAATTCTGCATAAGATCATTAGACAGAAAAAGAATCGTTAAAGAATGTGATGACATTTCACAAGGTCTGTAGTTTAGTTAATTATATTGAACCAACGTTATTTTTATGGTCTTGATCATTTTACTAAGATTATGTAAGGTGCTGATCTTAGGGGAGCCTGGGAAGAAATGTACACAGGAAATTTTTCTACTATGTTTGCAACTTGTCTGTGTCTAAAATTATTCAAAATAAAAAATTTAAAAAGAAAAAAAAAGATAAAGACCTACCGCTAGGCAATGTAAGTCTTCCTACCTCTCTAACTTTCATTCCCTCATCCTATGCCCTGTACTGTCAAGCTGATTTTCTTCCACAAATGTAACCAGCCATTTCTGCCTTACGTTTTCTCTCATGCCGCTGACTCTCCTAGATTAGTTCTCCTCATCTTCAGTTTTCTAAGGCGTACCCCTCTCTAGAAAACCCTGCTTGAGTTCTACCTTGTTGGTGTAACATTTCCCAAATCTTATAGCCTATTCATGCTGCTGATTACATACTTGACTCAGGCTTCCTTGTAATGTTATTTAGCTTTTATGAGATTACTGGTCTGTCTCAGCAACTATACTATAGGGTCAGAATATCATATTTTAGTAGTGTGCAGCAGGAAGAACAGTACTTTGTACATAGTATTCACACAACAAACAAGTTTACTGAGTACCTTTTATACAGCAAGGCCGCCCAGACCCTTGTGCCTCATCTAGGGTTATAGTGGGACAACAAACAAGCACAGTTCTTGATGAGGCAAAATGGGGGTGAGGAGGAGAATGGGGGAGTGATAAGTGAAGGCTGACAGCTGCTGTTACAAAGCAGTCAAAAGAGCCTTTCTTAGAAAAGTTCTGAAGGATGTCACTAAAGGCAGTAATTCTCACTTTCAGCCCCCTACACACCTGAGGGATATGACAACACTCCAGTGTCTCCCTGTAGCAGTGATTCTTAAGGGCCAAGTGAGAAATCCTGGGGGAATATGTGTGATTTGAAAAAGCCCCTCAAGTAATTTTGTTTATTACTCTCTTCACTTTTCCCTTCAGCCCTTTGTATACAGCAATAGAAAATTCAGAGGCATAACGGAGGTTTGAAATCACAGGAAACATACAGGTATAACATTCAGGAAGGTGAATAGGTAAGAGCGTAGCTTAATGAACTCTACCAAATGCCTAAACTGTTTTTAATGAACTCTCCTTCACCAAGAGAGTTTTGGTCCCAGGTGATATATTTTTAGAATTTGTTTATTATGTTAAATTTTTATTATGGAATAGGATAATGGATCCCTATGTACCCATTAGTCAATTTCAATAATTATTAACACATTTGGCCGTAGGTTATTTTAAGGTGGTGGTTCAGCCTAGGCAATGTGCTAGAAAGATTTATTGGAAAATAGGGGACTGTGCCTACCTTTAAGCAGTTTATTTTTTCAAGTCTACTGCAAAACTACACTGAGAACAAAAATATCAAAAAATGACCCCAAATTGAAAACATTAGCCAGCAGCCTTCATCTTTGTTCAGAAGGGTTAAACACACCTGGACTTGAAAGGAGATGTTCAACCCTAAAGCTGCAAATGTGATTATGTGACTTCTCTAGTTAAAATCCTTCCATCCAAATTCCTTATCACGGCGTGGCCCCGTAGCATGGGGTTAAGTATGCAGACACTGCAATCAGACCGCCTCAGTTCAAATATTAGCTTTATCACATATTAGCTGAGTGACTCCGGCAAGTTATGCCTTAGTTTCCTCGTCTAAAAATGGTAATAATGACAGTGGGTCTTTATTGGGTTGCTGTGAAGATTAAATGAGATAATATAAAACACTTGGGACAGTTCTTGACAGGTCAGTGTTTGATGTTACTATTACAGCATATACATAAAAGACAACATGGTGTCTGGCTGAGGTTAAGAAAGCATTTAATAAATGTTACTAACCACTTATAATTAAGGTTAATAATAGTAATCTAGCTCCTGCCTATGTTTCCAGTCTCATGCCCTGACACTGTCCCTCTCACACTCTATAACGTGTGATGTAATGTGTCAAACTGCTTCCGTTATTTGTTTTCCGATTTTTTCTATTCCCTTTCTCTGTGCAGTTGCCTCCTCTTCATTCTTTAAGACTCAGCTCAGCATCTCTGTACTCTGAGAAATCTCTTTCTAGATCTCAGCCAGACTGTTGTTGCCCCGCCCTGTTGCTTTGGAGCAATGCGCACAGACCCCTACTACTACTTAACTAAAATTCTAATTACTGGTCTAATTTCTATCTTATCAATTAGACTATAAGTCTTCCTGAGACCAGAGACTTCTAAGTATTTCTGTGCTTCTGGGGGCCTGACACACAGTAGGTGCTCAATCAATATTTACTTAATGAATGAATGGTTATCCAAGTCAGCGTAATTCAGCAGGTATGCAGCTAAGAGATACACTCCTAACACTATTATAGAGCAGCCCAGCACTGAAAAGACATTCTATTAAACATTTCTACTACTTTGCTGTACAGCAAGAAACTAACACAACATTGTAAAGCAACTATATTCCAATAAAAATTTTAAAAATTTTCTACTGAAAAGCTTACTTCATTCTTATTCATCAATTCCCAATTATTTCTGTAAATAGCCTGTTACTACTTTCTATAATAAACCTGAAATCAGCAGGCAGCATTCCAGATGTTGAAATACATAGTAATAAAAAAAGACTATGCAAATACTTCAAGACATTCCAGTAAAACCACATATTTATGTTTTATAAACAGCATCTCAAATATTACCTAGAGAATTTATTAATGGATTTCTAAATGGAAATATTATGAAAAGATTTTCAGCAAGTTGTGCATTCTATTGTTTTCTGTGCCAACCATTGCATACTTGCATGATTTTATGGCTATATAGAGAGAAAGAGATATTACATATAGAGAGAATATAGATACACACACTAGATAAAACAAAAGAATGAAAGAAAAGAGAGAAAAGTAAAGGAAAGTAGACTGGCTTAGTGACAATGTAGGGCTTCAACTTAACAGTGACTATTTTAGTCTCTCTGAAGTGGTCTTTTTAATCTAACAGAGGAAACAAGTTAACTCAGTACAACACTTAGTAACCAACAATAAAGCTGTAAAACTTTATTTTAAGATGAGTTTGGGGGAGGAATAACTTAAACATATGGATGCAATTAAGGTAAACACATATGTACTCTGCTTTTTTTTAAGCACACAACTCTGAAATTGCATTTTATCCCCTATATATTTACATCTAAAAGCACTATAAAATTGGGATAGGGAAACTGAAAAAATCATTTATTAAGAAATAACATGCCATTTATTAGTATATTAAAAATTTCTGATATTACCAAAATTAAGTACTAGAAGGCTATCTTAAGATTCTAGAGTAACTCCTTACCGAAAGATATTTACAAATCCAAATAAGACTTCATATTTTGGATTTCAGAATTAATTCACTTTTCAATGTTTAGAAAGAGTCACAATAAGGCCATTTAGTGATTTCTCCTGTGTTACGTATCATATTATCACTTGTGCCTACTTCTCCCCCTTGCCCTTCACACACTTGAATTAAGCTGGAGAAAAACTTGCTGGATATTTGACCAGTTTCCACTGTTTACTGACCAACTTTCTAGTTAACCAGCCTCAGTGCCCTCTGAAGCCACTGTTAAAAATCCAGATTTGGTATTAGCAAATTAAAAAAGCATACTAATTATTACATATGTTAGTATTTAATTCCTAAAGGACAAAAATCCTGATAATATTAACTACTAAGGCCAAAAGAAAACCTGTAACAACTAGATGCACTTGATTAAAAATGGATGAAGACTCTAAAAGAGAAAATTATCTTTATAATATAAATGGTCTTGTTTGCATAATACCTCTAACTGCTTTAAAAAAAAAAAAAGGCAAAGCATCATTTAGAAACGTTGTGAAACCAGGCTCCCTCTTAACATAAGAAATTAAATACAGAGTTACTTTTTAGTAGTCAGAACAATAAGTGAACAAAATTTTAAAAAATAGCATAATGAACCTAAAAGAAATCTTTTAAGATTGGAATATAAATATTCACAGTGCCCTGGAAATAAAAAATATATAGGAATCAAGCTTTGTAAAGCATAATGTAAAAGATAAGTAGCCTATCAAGAAACAAGTGTCATGGATATACTACCAGCATATGGAATTTTAAAAAGTCAATCAGATTTTACATTCAAAATAAACACCAGATGATATTTAACCAACAAATTATGCAAAGTAATCCACACAAAAGATGTATATAGTGAAGAAATAAGTTAATTGAACAGAAGTAATTCTATGTAAATTTGGACTTGAAAGACAAACTTTTTTTTTTAATTTTGAGAAATTAGACATAGAGAAAAACAAAAATTTAGTTAAAAGTCAAATTTTTATGTTTTCTGATAAAGATTGAGCTATTGATTCCACTTCTACAAATTTTCATAAAAGTGGAGTCAGATGAATGCGAAAAGATTAAGATACAAAGATGGTTATTATAGCACTTTATAATAGTAAAAATTAGGGGAAAAAACTAATTAAATTATGCTAATGGAATACTATGCAGTCATTAAAATGAGTGAGTTGAACTGAATATATGTGACATGGAAACTAGTCTATAGTATATTGATTAAAAAAAATTCCAAATCATCAAAGAATATCGTTTATTATCTCATTTAAATAAAAAAATTAAAAATAAAATAAAATTAAACTATATAAACACACACTAACATGTGTTATGTGAGTACATGTATACACATACATAAATACACACGTGTAAAATCTGGAAAGGTACATAAACTTATCAGCTATTATCTCTGGTGGGGGGTAGATGAAAAGACTGGCAGAATAAAAATTAATACCTTCTTCACTTTTATACTATTTGATATCTTAGACAAAGCATGTATTACTTTTAAAATAGAGTAATAAAAAATTTCCATTTTGAAACAAATCTAAAACTAAAAAACATAAAAATCTAAAGAAAAATCTGACAATATGCAATATAGCTTTATGAAATTTAATTTTTCCATTAACATAGTAACCAGAAGTATTTCTTAACCACCTAGGGACAATTCCAACTGATAAACTGGTCAAACACTATGAAATCAATAGACCTTGCTACAAAGTTAATTTTGTTATTTTGAGCTTATTTCCTAAATTATTTCTATCTGATTTCAAGGAGCCATTAGTTTTAGCAATATTTTACCATCATTTATCGCTAACTAAATATTTAGAAAGGTATATACACTTTGCAAGTAAACAATGTTTTACTTACATTAGGTATTTGGAAGCATATACATATCATGATGGCATACAGTACATAAAGAGCAAAGAGAAAGAGCAGCTAGCTAAATAAAGTAAACCTCTAAAAAAAAAAAAACGAATACAGTGATAAGAAACCAGGGGAGAGGGGAAATTAGGAAAAGGACTATTTTTACTTATATTTTTACTCAATAATATTATGGAAGTTACCAGGGTGAAATATGATGTAATTATAAATTGTGAAAATATGCATAGATTTCCTATTAGTGCTTTTAACCGAGCCCATATATTCCAGGCACGTTACCCTGAGGTCCAGCCCAGCCCAGCCCAGCTCAGCCTCACTGCAATCTCCACTTCTTGTAGCTGTCCATCCACTGCAGCATAATCCCAGCTGCCAATCTGAAAGAAACCAGCTAGTCAGAGCAGACACAACCAACAGAAACAAACGTCACTCAATAATGTTCAGCGGCGCTGTGTTCATGGATAATTTCAAACAGTATCTCTGTCTAGAACACTGATGTGCTCATTCAAAACACCTCCATCTCTAGCTACTGGAAACGAGTAGATAAAGCAGCCTGCCTAGAAAAATAAGTGGAATGTTGCTTCAGAAAGGCTGCCAATACTAAGAGGAAAACATAGTGAAAGCATAGTAAAAAGTTCTTAAAGAAAAAAAAAATTCAGGATAGTTGCATTCAGGAGGTTAAATTATTTCTCAAAACCAGACAAATATGTTTAAACTATGTTACGGAAAGAAACAGTCATTTGGTAAGAATCATTTCATCTATTTTTTTCAATAATATTTGTATCTACCATGTACAAACACTGGAATGAGGTGCAGTTAGGAATCCTTGACCTCAAGGCACTTAAGCCTGAAAGACAACACACACACACACACACACACACACACACACACACACACACCCCAATTACACAGTACTGGCAGGGACAGAGAGAGGGAAGGCAATACATTTACTGTTATGACATAGTTAAATAATATCTAACATTTAAAAAATTTGCACTTAAGCATTTCCTAAATACTGTATGAATAGAATCTCAGTTCCCTCTTTGCACCAATAATGGAAACTAAAAGTAGTGATTCTAAGTAAACTTCCTCGTCTTTGTTAGAAATAAAACAACATTGCTATTCTGAAATTAGAAATTTGACTATGCTATTGTAACAGTCAGCAATCTGTTATACTTGCAAATAATCTTACATAGATTTTTCAAATCTAAGTAATTTTTCAATCTTAATCTTTCTAGAAACTTGAATTTAGTGTAAACTTTTGAGAACAAAATTTAGTCACTTGATTTGAGAGTACTTTTCATACTTTCAATTTAAAATGAAGATGGTGCCTGAAGGGATCAGGGGTTTATGACAGAAGTCATCAGCACATGGAATTGCTCAGGATTCCTTGGGTAGCTGATAGAGGAAAAAAAATCATAAAAATATTAATACTTTGCTTTATGTCCTTGCATGTATAATTCAGCTACACCTATTTAACTAATAAGTTTGTAATAGGCATAATCACTAGCAAAATACAAAGATTAGCTTTCCTGACAACTTTAATGTTTAATTGACCAAGGGAAACTTTGTGCTTTTAATGTACAAGGAAGTCTGGCATAATTTCAAGGTATTTTTAAATGTAGGTTTTCAATGAAAACCTGACGAATCCTTTACTGTTTGTCTTTTCATTGTGCAGTTCCTGCCCCGCACTGTGTCAAATTTGCCATCTGTGTAACACACTTCTGGCTAGAGATGCTTCAGGATTATTTTTGTAACGCCCTGAACTGTGGCTGCGTGAAGCCTTAACTTACTGTATTCAATACTTATACTTTATTCTCTTGCTACGACCATCGTGACCATGTGGTCCTAAGGTCCTACTCTTAAATCTCACTGCAGTCACTACAAAAATTCCTGCCCCACCTGCTTAAAACGGGCTTACACACCATTCCCCGAACTATTTAACAAATGTTAACAATGCTATAAATACCAATTGTGTTTACGCTTTCTGAAAGATTCACTGCAGCCAGTGTTCTGCAGTAGTGTTAGAGCTGAAATAAGCTGTTGACTCCCACCATGAAAGTGATTGAATTCTAAGCCAAAAATGCTTTTCCTTGGATAAGACATCTGATTTGCTACCGCTGTCATGAAACTGGGGTCATGTGAACTTAAACACTGCTGCTGCTTCTTTTGGAAAACAGACCTTCTCAGAGTGATTATGTGTTACTAAAACAGCATTTGGAAGGATAAATTTGGAAGAGGGAAAAGCAACCACTGACACGAAACACAACGTAGGGAGAAATTTTCAGGTTTTACTTTCATATTATGAGACCCATTGTATATAATTGTTTAAATTGAGCAATATCATGGCTCTCCTTTTCCTCTTCCCTACCCATCTATGTAAATAGAGCTGAGTTCCATTTTCAGAAGGAAATAAATAACTTCAATTTCCAAACTCACATAAACATAAAATCACATTGTATTTGCTTGAAAAGTAAAGGAGAAAATGATGCTTCCAGAGGAAATGTAGTGAGTACTTACAATAAGGTGCAAGATGGAAAAGCAGGGCTTCCCTGGTGGCGCAGTGGTTCAGAATCTGCCTGCCAGTGCAGGGGACATGGGTTCGAGCCCTGGCCTGGGAAGGTCCCACATGCCGCGGAGCAACTAGGCCCATGAGCCACAACTACTGAGCCTGCGCGTCTGGAGCCTGTGCTCCGCAACAAGACAGGTCGCGATAGTGAGAGGCCCGCGCACCGCGATGAAGAGTGGCCCCTTCTCGCCGCAACTAGAGAAAGCCCTCGCACAGAAACGAAGACCCAACACACCCAAAAATAAATAAATAAATAAATAAATTTATAAAAAAAAAGATGGAAAAGCACGGATGATATTGTTCATATTAATGCTATCCTATGCAACATCTACCTGCAGTGTATCTTTTGCTCTTTGAACCTCCACCTCTGCTTCCCAGCTCCAGCGCACCCCAGGATCTGCCCCTGCCCTCCCTTCATAATGGCTGCTCAGACCCTGTGCTGTGTCTGTACTTTTCCTTTTGTCAAAACCTCCTATCAAGTTCTACGCACAGAGAGCTGAATGACTGGAAAAAATCGTTTAAAAAAAAAATCTGTAACCAAATAAATGATCTCTAATGGTAAAGTTTCAAGCACTGAGTGAAAGGCAATGAAGTCTATGGCAGAGGCTTTTTTTCTGTGCATATCAAAGCACATCATATAGAAATTGCTATAGCTGACTTTAGCATGAGACTCGCATTAGCTAACAGAGTCTAAACTTAGGGACCGACGCCTTCTACTCTTTTATTTTATACTTTCAGAGTATTTGAATTTTCAGAGTTAATGCACATTTTTTGGATAAATAAGTTGTTAAATCCCTTTATATACAAGTTAATTATATACAAACACACACACACACAATTTAGTAGTGAACCCAGAGATTGAGAATTCATGAATCATAGGTCAAAAGCCTTCCTGCTTTTAGAAAATGATGATAAGGACTACAATCAACAGTGATGTATCTAAGATATTCTCCCTAAGAGTATAAGTAATCTTTTTCGGTCCTCCTCAAATATGCTGGGAACAATGAGGAAATAAATTCAAACTGCTAAAAAGTATGAAAAAGAATCCTAGTTCAGTGAGTTAAATAACAATCTAAGAGATCAGAGGTACTCTAATTTCTGAGAGAGATAAAAGTTAAGAAATTGTAAATTCCTTCTTCTTTATCAAAGTTACACGAAGATCATTATACAAAGTCACTATCCTAGCAATGTTAAACATGGCCAGTGCCACAAAGTAATTACAAGAGACCTCCAAACAGCCAAAAGCAAAGTCAGTATCCTTATCCTCATGTTAACGTGCATCACTTGTTTGGATTTTCAAGCAGAGACTTTTCCCCCTCAAAAGAGAGAAAGAGTTGTGGGTTGGCTTTTTCCTCTTGATTTTAAAGAGAAACAAATTTCAGAATACAGAAAGTAGCAAATAAAAGAATTCCATGATCTCACTAACCAAAGATAATGACTATCTTTGGTGAGATGACCATATAAACATCTTGAGGTCTATAATTACAGAAATTTCCTAATGCATATATACACATTATAAAATTTGTATTTTCTATGTTTCATAACATGATCTGTTTTGCCATGTAATATGGCAAAGTATTTTTCCATAGCAATACACATAGAACTAGATAGCAATATTTTTTAATGATGTATATAGCATTCCACTGTATGGATTTACCAATATTTATTTAACCAGTTTCTCTATTGTTAGACATTTATGTGGTTTTGGTTTTCATGGGGTTTTTTTGCTATTATGAATAACTATACACTTGAACATCTTTTTTTACATATGTGTTCAATTATTCCTTTTGGTTAAAGTTCTAAGTAAATAGTGGGTGAGTATTTTAAAAACTGATAGATTGCTATAAAAATTCAATCTATTTTATCCTCACCAAATATATGACAATGTGTGTTTCTAACTGACATGAGGAATTTTCATTATTTTTCATTTTAGATGATCTAATAGGTAAAAAATGCTGTTGGATTTTAAATTGAATTTCACTGATTTCTAGTGAGGTTTCATACATTTGTGGCTTGTATTTCATCTTTTGTGAATTATCTGTTCCTGAACTTTGTCATTTGTTGTTTTTTTTGGATGTACAATAACTTCAATTTTTATGTAGACAAATATATCAATTTCCTTAATGACTTTTGGTTTTGATATTGACTTACAAAATGGGCCTTCTCCATTCCAAAAATTATTAAAATACTCACCTACAGTATTTTCTAAGTCCTGTAGTTGCATTTTTTATATTTACAATATAATCTTTATTCCAAACAAAAACATGTAATTCATTTGTAATTTCTTTTACCTTAAGATGTGAAATAGGGATCTAAATTTTTGCTATAACAGTTAGCTAGCTGTCTTAACACCACATGTTGAATAAGACAGCCTTTTCCCAGTGATTTAAAATACCACCTTTATCATATATTTTCATATATCATATGTCTATTTCTGGAAGCTCTATTCCGTTCCATTGAAGCTTAAAACTAGAGCATAGAGTTTTGATTACTATCATTTATACTTTTGTAGCTGAGGAAGTAATCAAAACCTATTTATTTACTTTAAATTTAGTTCTATCATATCTGGTTATTTGGTTTCTCAGGCTATCACATCTAAAAAATAGCTAATTGTTGACTAAGAGGACAGGTACCCAAAAGGCAGACATACTGACCTGGTAACAAGAAGTAAGAACTGATAGTTTTAGAGTAGAAATAGGAAAAATATAAAAAGAGAGCATAACAACTTGAGAAAGAATAGCAGTACAGGATTCTTTAGCTTAAGTTCAAATATACCACAGAACAATAACTAATGTTAATAACAAAAATCACATTCATTAATTACACTCCTCACTTGTCATTACTCATATCATATGGTAAAACTGCCTCTACTCCTAAAAACTGTAGAGCGCCCATTGTTTTTCAAGTACACATAGAACATTTAAGAAAACTGACTATGCCCAAGGTGACTCAAGTCTCAATCTGTATCATATGTATCAGTCTTCAGCTTTAAATTAAGTTAAAATTAGTAACAAAAAGATACTAGATTGGATGTATGAAGGCAAGCCCTTGCTGAAGAGACGACCTTCAAGCCGAGGCACGAATGACAAGGAGCCAGCATGTGAAAATCTGGGATAGTCAGAGAAAATGGCTATCATAAAAAGGTGCTAATCCAGTGACAACCTTCACAGGCTCAGGAACAGAAAGAAGGTCAGTGAAACGGCGCACACGAATGAGGATGAGAACAGCATGGCATGAGATCAGAGAGGCAGGCAGGGGCCAGATCATGTGGACCAAGCAGAATTTTATTCTTTGTTTAATGTGAAATAGGAAAGCTTAAGTAGAGGAGGGATGTGATCTGATTTACAGTTTTAAAATGTCACGTTGGCAGCTCTCTGGAAAGTGGATTGTAGGTAGTAAAGGGTAGAAAAGGGTGACCAGGACTACTAATGTTAGTCAGGGGAGAGATGATGACGGTGGCTTAGACTAATGACAGACATAAATGGTTTCCAAATGTGCTTTGGAGACACCATCAACCTAACTGCTCTTCATCACCAACTTCTTATGCCCCCCCCCCCCCGCCACTCCCCACACGTTATTCTCCAGCCATGGGGCTGTACAGTGCTCCTTCCCATACACTGTGTTCCCTGCTTTCCACTGCTTCACCTACTTAACTCCTCATTCTTTCAGGATTATACTCAGGTGGGTTATTCTTGCCTAAATCTGGGTTGGCTGTTTCTCCCTTGTGCTCAGATATGTAGTGTACACATCTCACTCAGAGCACATCACTGTACTTACAATTTTTAAACACTTATTTCTGACCTAATAAAACTCCATCAGTGAACTGTTTTACACTAAGGAAGCTAACTGAGCTCTGAACTTTTGGATATAGCAAATATCATTTACATGATAATTGACAGGAGAACTCTGGATATAAGAAAGGATATAGAATTGTTCTAGAAACCATGCCTATAAATACAATTATATTCTAAATATATTAAAGAAAGTCTTTAAGGAAAATACTTATTTTACATTTTTTAGGAAAAGAAACATTATTTTATAAAGTTAATATTCAACTCATCATTAATTTATTTTGTGAATTTGGATTTTGGAACAAGGTTTTTTCCTTAATAAAAATATTTATTCTTACTCAGATCTGACTCTGAATTCAATTAACCTAAGTTTTCTCTCTTTTTAATTTCTTCTTTCCATGGTTTTTAGTTTTTCTTTCTTTCTTTCTTTCTTTTTTTTTTTGAAATGCCGGTAGAAGGAAGAAAGGTGAATGAGTCAAACCAAATTCAGCAGAATTAATCATCAGAAAATAACCAATTTTTATTTATTTGTACCTTGTCTATAAAAACATATATGTAATACTAGGAAAGTAGAGTAGATTAAAAGTGGTAAAGGTAGAGAAAAAGGGAAAAAGGTACCCCAAGGAAATAGAGAAATAATGAAGAGTCAAGAGGTCTGTTAGAATAAAGAGCTCAAGGTAAGAATATATCCTCTAGTCAGAGGTCACAGATATTTGGCTGGGGGGGGGGGGGGGGGAGGAAAAGCAAATTTGCCTGAAAAATAATTCTTTCTGGTGTGTGACATATGCGAATACAGACATGGTTGTACACTGACAACCCAGCTGTTTTCTAAAAATTAAAAACAACATAAAAGTTTAACGTGCTGCAGGCTGTTTCTCTGATTACTCTTCCTCCTCTTATGGTTATCATTTCTATTGTTTAGCGCTTTTTTTATAGAGAGATTATTTTTATGATCACTTACTGCACCATATGTATTAATCATTCACTCTAGAATAAAGCTTTCTCAAGAGGAATGGAGCTTTTCCCAAGTAGTAAGTGAATACACGACTTGTATGTGGGAAGCCTGCCTCTGTGTATGACTGTGTGGACATCTAAGTGTCCCTGATTGAACCAAGTATATCATAGTGACCAGAAATAAGCCTAGTCTAGTCTGCTTTTAATACTAGAGAGGCACAAATCCATCCTGGTACCATTATTGTGATTTCACAGGGATAATGTTTCAATATAAGCCAAGTGTATGCACAGATTTCCTAGTATTAGGGATGTTAAAGCCTCTTAGAAGAACAAGATTCTGAAGGAAAAATGGTACGGCCTGGAGATGGGGTGGAGAGTACATTAGAAGATGGTGATAGCGGAAGCTTTACAACTAGCAAGACTTGACAAGGCTTGGGAGGCTGTCCTGGCCTGGGGTTACGGGCACATGGTTGGCCAGAGTAGAGCAATGGGAGCTGCCTCCCGGAGTTTCCTTATATGAATTTCCATTGTTCTCAAAGTGTGGAAGGAAACATTTTATGAAGACAGAGGCAGTCTGTGAGCGACCTCTCTGAAAGACTGTTCTACTCCCAAGTCACTGTGTATTCTGTAACCCAGCCTTTTTTCTTTATAGCACTCATCACTAACTGAAATTAGTTTTTATTGTTTATTTTCTGTGCACCTCATTGGAATGTGAGCTCCATGAGGGAAGGGGTTTGGACTGACTTTCTCGCTCATCTCTGTATTTTCAGCACCTTGAACAAAACGAATATTTGTTGAATAAGTGAATGAAAAATTAATGAAAGAATAAACCTTCCCAATTTATAAGGCCCTGTCTTATTTACCCAAACCAGCCTAGATCCACCATTTCAACAATATCCCTTTAACAATTTCATTAACCACCCTTCCACTCTCAATTCTTTTTTTTAAAGAAAAATCTTTTATATCCCTTTACAGTTGCTCCTAGTTGTCTTTTTAAAAAAATATTTATTTATTTATTTATTTGGCTGTGCCAGGTCTTGGTTGAGGCACGTGGGCTCTTGTGTTGCGGCACACGGCCTTCTCTCTAGCTGTGACGCCTGGGCTCCAGAGCATGTGGGCTCAGTAGTTGCAGCACGCGGGTTTAGTTGCCCCGCGGCATGTGGGATCTTAGTTCCCTGACGAGGGATCTAACCTGCATCCCCTGCATTGAAAGGTGGAATCTTAACCACTGGACCACCAGGGAAGTCCCTCAATCCTTTTTTTATATATTCCACCATACTCTCATGGCCAAACCCCATCTCTCTCTCCACATGTATAATTACACACACACACACACACACACACACACACACACACACATGCACACCCCTTCTCTATTCAACTTTTTTCTACATCTATTCTCCCACTATTGAGAACAGAGAAAAACATGTAAAGGAAATAATAATTTACATATTATTGAGCATCAGTTAAGCACCTATCACTATGTCAGGTATTTCCACAAATATTACCTCACTTTTGGCACAAACCCTCATAATCTTGTTGCCTTTCCACCTCATTCAGGCACATTTACTTACACCAGTCCCCAGGCTAACCTTCCACTCTCTAACCGCAGACAAGGCAGTATTGTTTCCCGCTGTCCGGTGCTTTATCTATCCGTGTTCTGGATTTTGTTCCTTTCCTTTTCCTCATAGAGCTTGGCAGTCTATTTCATGCTTTCTTTCTTCTATGTTTCATGTGCTTCTCTCTTTTTGGATATTTCCAATTAACACAGAAGCATGGTCAATTACCTATCCATTTAAAAAAAAAAATCTCCCTCAGAGTGACTGGTAATGGGTACAGGGTTTCTTTCTGTGGTGACAAAATGTTGTAAAATTAGATTGTGGTGATGCTTGTAGAACTCCATGAATAAACCAAAACTACTGTACTGTATACTTCAAGTGGGTGAATTGTATCATATGTGAACTATATCTTAATAAAGCAGTGACAAGTTCTCCCTTCCATCATCTCCTTTCCTCACTGTGTTTACTTGTTCGCCTCCCATTCACAGCACAGTCCTCTACCATCTAAGCTTCCTCCTCTAATGACTCTTAGAATAATCCAATGAGGACTTTTCAGTTCTTATTTGTTCAGCTTTCTTTCAGACAGATTCTAAAACACACATGTGGTTATGTCACCAACCTCCAACCTTCAATCCACTGTCTTATAATGCAGTTAAAATTACTTTCCATGGCATTAAAATTACTTTTTCTGGCTCCTGTCTATCTCTTTCCCCTTATCACTTTTGGCTCATTCCACAAACATAATCTCCAGCCATGATCTCTTTCACACATTGTGCAGGAGGCTCATAGAGTTTCTTCTGTGTCATTATCCTTTGCTCACAACTCTATCCAATGTTCTTATTCACCCTTCAATCTACAGCTCCGGCCTCTCATTTCCCAAAAAACATGGCTGGATTCTGGCAGTCTAGGTTTAGTGCCTATTCTCCACGCTTGTGCATGCATGCAGTGTACTTATCTCTACACTGAATTTATCACAGTATTATAACTGTTTACTTATCCATATTTCCCCACTAGACAATGAACTCTAGCTGATGAGGGCAGGGACTTGCCTTTCAACTCTTTAACCTTATTACATAATTTAGGTTTAGTAAAAGGTTGTCGAAAAAAATTAATGACCTAGTCTTGTTTTCTGTTTTCTCCTTGCCTCACTTTACAATGAATTCTGTATGAATCTTCTAAGAAACAATCTCTAATAACTTCTCTAGTGTTAACACTTCATGATTCTTTCTATGATGCAATCGGTAATTCATATTCTTTTCCACAGTTGTGTTTTCTAACCCACAGGTTTAACAGGGAACAACATAAGGGAAGGAACTAACACTTGCTGAGTACTTATGATGGGATAGGTACCATGGCAGGCCTTTTCATGTATTACACAACAGTTAATTCTCCATGAGGTGGGCGTTATCATACCAATTCCATATACAGAGTCTCAGGAAGAGCTAAGTCACACCACTAGTTGGCACTGGAGCCAGGAATCAAATCCACATTTGTTTGTTTGTGTATTCTACTGTATCACACTACATTGTGTCACAAAATTCAGCACTATAATAAGGAATGGCTACGATAAAAGATCATATTTGTTTCAATAACATTCAGAAAGCAAACATGTATACTTATATGAATAATGCTAAGTAATGAATGACAGTCTTTCAAGAACATTGAGTACCCACCATACATCATAGGCCATGTTTTTTGAGTGAATGCTGAATCTAATATATAATACATGTTTATATAACATATAATATAAAAATAAATTAGGGGGTGGGACTTCCCTGGTGGCACAGTGGTTAAGAATCTGCCTGCCAATGCAGGGGACACGGGTTTGATCCCTGGCCCGGGAAGATCCCACATGCCGTGGGACAACTAAGCCCATGTGCCACAACTGAGCCTGTGCTCTAGAGCCTGCAAGCCACAACTACTGAGCCCACGCACCGCAACTACTGAAGCCCACATGCCTAGAGCCTGTGCTCTGCAACAAGAGAAGCCACTGCAATGAGAAGCCCGTGCAACCGCAATGAAGAGTAGCCCCCGCTCACCACAACTAGAGAAAGCCTGCGTGCAGCAAGGAAGACCCAGTGCAGTCAAAAAAAAAAAAAAAAAAAAAAATGAGGGTGCAATGAGTTGGAAAGCTCTCCAGTTAAAGTTTAATTTGCTAATAATTAACCACTTGGAGATGTGGGGAAGAAAAGAAACTTACAGCAAAAGTTTTAAATAGTCTTTAGCAAATGCTGATCATGAAAAATAAATACTGAAAACTTCCTTGGCATGGCAGTTCCTCAAAAAGTTAAAATAGAATTACCATATAATCCATCATTTCTACTTCTGAGTATATATACCCCAAAGACTTGAAAGCAGGGCCTTAAACAGGTATTAATATACCCATGTTCATAGCAGTATTGTTCACAATAGCTAAAAAGTGGAAACAACCCAAAATATCCATTGACAGATGAATGGATAAACAAAATGTGGTATATACATATGATGAAATACTAATCAGCCTTAAAAAGGAAGGAAATTCTGACCCATGCTACGACATGGATGAACCTTAATAAAATAAGCCAGATACAAAAGGACAAATATTGTATAATTCCACTTATCTGAGGTACCTAGAATAGTCAGATTCCTAGAGACAGTAGAATGGTGGTTGTCAAGGCCTGAAGGCAGGGAGGAATGAGGAGTTACTGTATAATGCATACAGAGTTTCAGTTTGGAAAAAACGAAAATTCTGGAGATGGACGGTAGTGATGGTTGCATAACAATGTGGATGTACTTAATGCCACTGAATTATATCTCAAAAGAGGTTAACATCGTAAATTGTATATTTATTTACCACAATAAAACCCAATATTTGAAGTCATAATATGTTACTTTAAGTGAAAGAAAAAATATAATTTGGTTTACACATGTATGTCAACTACATATCTAATGCCTAAATGGACTATGCCCAATTCCAAATATTCTACCAAGTTAATTTAACAAACATTTATTGTCCCATTGTCTGACCACCTGCCCAGAATCTGGATTTCGAAAATTTGGTAACCAAAGATACACAACAGTCTTCTAGTTTCCCCTGTCCAATGCGGTATCCACTAGCCATATGTGGCTGTTTAAATTAACTAAAATTAAACATTCAGTTCCTCAGTCACGCCAGCCACATTTCAAATGCACAATGGCCACCTGTGACTAGT
Source organism: Balaenoptera ricei (assembly GCF_028023285.1). Lineage (NCBI taxonomy): Eukaryota > Metazoa > Chordata > Mammalia > Artiodactyla > Balaenopteridae > Balaenoptera > Balaenoptera ricei. Next base: position 33,708,023 of record NC_082643.1, read on the forward strand.
GGCTGCTGTATTGGGCAGTGCAGATACAATGAACATTTCCATTACTACAGAAAGTTCTATTGGACAGTGCTCTTTTAGATTGTACTGTAAACAGTATATGGTAAACTCCTTTGGTAAATCGTTGATGTGTGTGAGAAGCAGCGTGGGTCAATCCAGAGTAAAAACAAGGAGCCAATTATACTGACTGATCTATAGAGGAAACATCCAGCTGATGGAATGTTTCACTTTTTAACTAGCAGCATCACACAGATACAGAGAGCCATCCTTTATCAACCACATGTTGCACAAACTTTAATGATGGGAAAAGTATCACTATATCGACTTGGACACACCAATAGACAAGTCTTAAAAAAAAATAGGATCCCACATTGGGAGAAATGGTATTAAGTACATTTTCATAGCAACTCTACAGAATATTATGGAATTTCAAAATTAAAACTACACAGATTTTATAGCAACATAAAATAATATATGCTGGTATGTTAAGTAAAACAGCACATGACAAAATCAAATCTATATTGATTCCATGCATATAAAAGCTAAGTAGAGATAGGGATAATTACTACAAGGGAACCCAAAAAAACAGAACCAGGTGGTATATTTGAAGAGTAATTATGGACATTAATAGAACCACTGTTCAAATATTGTTAAAACAGTAAAAAAGAAAGTAAATGGGCCTATTCAATTCTATTCTAACAATGAAATTATGTTAACACCATTTGCATGTTTGCTCCAACCTCAATTTCATACACGGAACTTATGCATATTTTGTGTCATGCAGTCAGTTGTTGCTCTAATAAAATAAAATGCCCCCTGAAAGGAACATTTTCAAAGAACTGAAAAACTGGAAGAGTCTTTTAGCGTTCACCTGATCCAGTTCTAAAATAAAATGAAACACAGCAATTCAAAACCTGTGCAATTTAAGATAAATGTGCATCGAGTGCACAGTGCTTTTGTTTGTGTATTAACCTTCTTTATCTAGCACATAAACCAGGTGATAATATATGTTAGCAAATATATTTAAATATGTACTTTCATATACTGTCAACGTGATCAGGTCATAAGTAGAATTATAAAGAAATACATCAAGTGATGGTGAAAAACGACAAATCTTACTTACTGCAAACGATGTTCCCTTTACAGTGATATACAACTTTCCCTATGAATCAAAACTCCCTGGTTTCTTTAATAAAGTTCTCTTCTAAAATAGTACAGATGTGTAAGGTGTTATCTGTTCAATTCCATGAACATACATACATCTTTGTATATGATGTATGTTAGCTGGAGGATGTATAATTAAATTAAAATACTTAAAAAAAAAAAGCAAGGCTATATGCAGAGTTTTTGGTGAATATTGTATTTGTCAAAACCATGTTTTGAGTGTTTTACTTAAGAAAATCAATGACAAAGATAAAACAAGTCTCAGTAACATCCAACACCAAGTTTGATGATGTAGGAAAGTTATAGACTTCATTCTTATTATTAACTTCTATATGGTTATACACGTACTTATGTATCATATATAAATATGGGTTTTATCACATTTAAATAGATTTATGCTGATAATCCTATTTCTTTAATGAATTATTATTTTCCTAGTTCTTTAAATTAGTGAGTAGCCTTCAAAGTTATAAAAATTAGAAATATGATTATTGATCCCTTAATGGGTTCAAATTGAAAAAGCTCTCATCTTATATTGAGTCAAACATTTTGTTGGAGGGAAGTTCTGGGTTCAAGTCCCAGCTAGGTCACTAACTTAAAGGTTATCCTGCTTTAGGGTACTTTACCCATCTGGTTTCAGTTTCATTATCAGTAAAATGAAAGCATGGGGAAGATGAGATCTAATAGCTTCTGGTCTAGAGATACCTGTTAGACCCAGTCAGATAACTTACCTCTCTCAATACAGGATCAGTTATTGAATTCAGATTGACAGCTCCTTCATAGGTCAGGTAATAGAACACATTGAGGGCTCGAACAGCCTCCGGCCCTTGCTGTTTATAGCCAAAAATGAGATCAATCCATTGGTGAAGCTGGCAGGAAACAAATTCACTCTCCAGAGCCTGAAAAAAAAGGTGTAGATCTTATTATTATGCTGAATTCTGTTTTTAAAATATATAGAGGAATTTAGAACAAGCAGTAAAGTTTACCTCTAAATTGACTGTGAACAGACTTATTCTGATGTCCTATTTTCCACCAGAATTTGTCCTCCATTTTTACAGAGACTTTGCAGCACGTGTTACACTGAACTACAATCGACTGCTTAGATTTCAGTATTAGTCTACTTGTACTGTGAGCACTGGAGGACCAGGGCTGGATCTATCTCGGTCACGTTCGTAACTCAGGGCCTGACAGGTACTCAACTTACGTTTCAAAGAAAGGAGGTCATACAATGTAAAGGTTACTTTGGGACAGCAAATGTGAAAATATTAAACATTGACTATTCACTTGAAATATTTATAATTTTTCTAGAATTAAAACATTTTGTCTACTGTAACAACTGTAACCAAATTATTTAGTTATTTCAACTGAGTTTTTATGACAACAGATCAGATCTTGGGAGGGATACTTATAATTACTGAATTATTATTCTAGGTACTAGTATCAAATCAGACCAAATATTTGATGCTATTAACATAAGTGTCCAATAAATAATGAATGAACATAATCAAGTTTTCAATAGAAATGCTGGGTTCAAGATCCACTTCCAATTCATCATGACATTCCCAGTTCCAAGCACTGTACCCTAAAACACAATAGGTACCAATAAATGTTTGCTGAACTTAATAACGTTAAAAATCCTAAAGAGTTTTAATGAGCAGAGACTTCTAATTTTTAGAAAAGTATTCATACTTATTTAATGTTGTTAAAAATTATTCCAACATAAAAGCTTAGCATTATGGACTAGTGTATCAATAAATAATGTTACTCAAATCACAAACTCAAACTGTGAAGCTTAATTTGAAGCATACCAAGTTGTATCAGGTAATGTATCTCACTGAAATTCTTATTTTTAGAGTCATAAGTGTATGACTGTGATGTATTTTTGGTGTGGCTTGCTGCTACGTTTTCAATATTATAAAAAGAAATCTGTTGGTTTTAAAACAAAATTGACTAACTTCTATAGCAAGCAACCAATGAGATATAAATCATCTCGTGACAAAAGACGTTCCTATTAGTTCACAGGTGTACGCTTGTGTAGATATGTGCTTTATTAAAACAACTGCCTATGAAGAAGAAAATTGTTTATGGCTAAATTCAAATCATATATTCCCTTTAACTAATAATATTTAACATGGCTTCATAATATATCACATATCATAAAGTATAAAAAATAATTCTATAAATAAAACTCTAGGCAATTCTCATATTCCAAAGTATACCTGAATTGAAATATGCCTTAAAAATATTTATTTAGTTTCAATTGTAAAAGTCACTGTTTAAAACATCTCTTATAAAACTCTTTATATTTATAAATTTAGTAAACAGCTAAGAGAGCACAAAACTGCTTCATATTTTATTTGAAATAAGAAGAGAAGGGCTTGTAATAACTTTCAGGAAAGTCCTATTTTAAGCACATGGATTTAAAATTAATCTGAAAATCCAGGAACTATTAATGCAAGTTGCACACAAAAAATGATATGTTTGTTTCATTAACTTAGGTCTTGGGTAGTGATGGGGGTGAGGGGGTGGGGCTGGAGGACATGTTTAAAGAGACACATAAAAACAGCAATTGTCTTAATTTGTGAGCAGCGCACTCTACACAAAAGCCCTAAATATGTTCAAATTAGAGCAAGCTGCTTGATTGTCACTGCAGTCTCATGTCACATTAATGCATGACAAACATTAAACCATACACTTAAATGGCAATTTATATCATTTAAATGTTTACTGCCAGACTAGCTCATCACTCATTTAAATGTGACTTTCTGACAGCTAATTTCAGTTAATTTTCTCCAATTCACTTAATTAGAACTTTCAATCAGGGAAGGACCTATACATATCTTTGAGCTTACGTTCTTTTTAGTTGTTCAAAATCTGAGTTAATAAACAGCTGAAAAGCTCTACTATAATAGATTAGCATGTAATATCTCTGGGTCTACAAAAATGTGTGACTATATGAAGCAAACTCACAGTATATACTCTTAAGAAAGGACCTACACTTATTTATGTAAATAATACTCTCGCCAGTAGTTTAAATAAAAAAAGTTTAGTTCATATACACACACACTATTGAAATGATAAAAAGAAACCCTGCATCTAAGCTAATTAAAAATTAATGATTTCAAAATTGTTTAATAAGATAAAACAGTCAGGAGTCTCCTGAGTGTCCGTGGTATTGTGATTTGAGGCTATAAAATTCCAGAAGGCTCAGCAAATGACAAAGTACAAATGAATTTTCTCAATATTAAAGCTCTAAAAACTAGGGCAATTTTATTTTATGTGTCATCAAACAAAGAATTGTGAGTCTTCCTAATGTTGATTACTTCTTTATGCACATTCAAAATGGTGAAGTTGGTTAGATTTAGATGCTTAAACCTTTACATCTTGACACCACATCAAAGTGTTAAGCAAAAATGCTGAAATGACAGACACGATGCTCACATTATGCCACAAGCACGCATGCAGAAGTCACCATAGTGCCATGGTTCATCCCTCCCCTTACCCTGTTACACTTGGTTAGTCCTTAAGGGGTTGACCAGTAATTCACCGAATTATTGGCAAAATCTCTTCCAGAGGTTGATAAACATGTTACTTTAAGGAATAAACTTTAAATACATTCTAAAAAACTAAACTAAAAATCTCAGCAGTCTTCAATCATTTCTTGCAATATTATCAGAGCTTTAAAAAGGGACCCACAAGAACAACTGCCATGGATATACAGGAATTGCCAAAAGTTTAAAAATCATTTAATACAAAGTCAGTTCAGGACTTTAACATCGTTTTGATACCAGTGAATGGCAATTGCCTAACCAAAAGTATATATATGATAATAAACAAATGCACTTACTAAAGACTTGACGGAATAGGTAAGAACAAGCTGCAGGAAATTGTTGACGGTAAAAAAATACAAATAATTCAAAATGGAAAACCCTGGGAATACATTTTATAACTTCTGTTTTTGAGATTCAAAAACATAAATTAAAAATTCTTTAATTCCCCTTTCATACGTTAAGATTTTAAAAAATACTCTTTATATAAATACTTATTTATATGCACATTTTCAGTCACAAAAAAATAAAAACATGCCAGTGGAATGCTAAGCATCTGAGATTTTTCAAAGCCTTTAGGACAGACAGTCCTCATTAGGACTGGAGTTAAATACGGTTTGCAGCTAGGGGATAGAAACATTCTTCCCATGCTGCTATCAAACCTAACCGATCAATTGTTAGTACTCCCCTAGCAGGCTAGATACATCATTTACATCCAATGTGTGCTCTGAGTAAAATTTGTAAAAAAGAAAATCCACTAAAATGTCCAACACAATACAATAATATTCAACTCATCTGAGTTATTATAAAATAAATCAATGACTAACATTCAATTGTTAAGGTTCAAATAAGACTACGAAAAGACAATCATATGAAGCCTCACACGAATTGTCAATCCAATCCAGGGGGACCCATATTAGTCTTGACAAACTGTCTTGGGGCTGATATCTGTTTTTTTAATGAGATCTATTAAGCAGAGACTAAAACACTTGAGATATGCTAAAAAGTACAGTATACAGATGTCAAATACAAACACTTATTAGTAACTTTCATTTGTTTGGCCCACATGCAGAACATCAACAAATTAAAGGTTTAATATTATAAAGAAAATAGTAAATTATTCATAAATAACTCATTTGTGTAGCCCTGTGTCAGAAATAATTATAACATATATGAATATGTGTCTAACAATAAATCTCATTGAAAGATCGCAATCTACGTCTTCCTGAAACTAACCCATTAAGGAAATGAATTATTTATTAATAAAAAATGTTATATAAAATTATTGTTGCCTCTTATAGTGGAGTCAAATAATATGATAACATGTAGAAATCGTTTGCTTTTTCCAAGAAATTCTAAGCTATTTGAGAATAAAAATTGTAAAATAAAAAGCATTAATCATGTGTTCAGTAATCTATGCATGCTTTAGAAATACTCTAGTAATTTCCTTGTATCTTCAAAAAATCATATTTCCTCTAATGTAAAAATTACATAAAATCAAGAAAACTAATTTCAATTAACAAAAGAAATTATTAGATAATTGTTTACCTCAAGACCAGGAAACCTTAATTGTGTATTATTTGTGTTTCTCATACTTGTAATTCCCAGATTGATGCTAATATTTAGTTACACTTTTGCTAAATCTTCTCATACCATGCCATTTTAAAAAAGCAACTAAATAAAAGCTATTGAAATCTATAGGATAAATAATTTTTACAAAAAATCAAATAAATAAATCAAATATTATTGACAAACTTTTAAGTACAGAAATAATTATATAACCAGAAAGAAATAGGCTTCTGCACCCCATACTACTACTTCCATTCCCAGGCTTTGAGAAGGTCCAGTTCAATTCCAAGATACAAAATGCCATAGCTATAAGCTTCAAATAAGAAAAATCACTGACTAATCCTCTTGACTTGATATGCATTTAATTATAAGATGTATTTAATCATATTTTAATGGAAGAAACTATAAAAATTAGTTTTGTAACTTTTTGTACATATAATTAAGAGTCTTAATTCATTTGAGTGTAGATAGTAATAAGTTTCAAAGGAGTTAATGTTTGGATTGGCAAAAATGTTATATATAATATTATAAACTTGGAATTTTAAGTATTTTTCATTTTAAAAACATGTAATAAGGCCTTCTTATAACACACACACACACACACACACACACACACACACACACACAGATTTAAAATGAACTGGTCTGTTATGTTTGCATATGCTGGATTTCAAACACTAGTGGTAATGTTTCCTTAACATTGATATATGACCTTTGTAATTTACATTGAAGAAAGCTGTTTTTTTCAGCCTAATTAGAACTGTTTCAAATTTTCCTGCTAAATATATGATATAAAGTCCTTTCAACTTTTTTATTCTAGAGTTTCTTTCCATGTCAACTTTGTTCCAATCAAAATATGCTTTGAATTAAATGATTTTGATTGAATATGTGGATCACATTTCACTTCTAAGATTTAAAGTCCAAAAAGGAAAAGTTTAGCCTGTTCAAACAAAGCAAAAGCAGCCACTTTGCGGAAAGCTATTCACATTTAAGAAGACTGACAAATTGTTTGTGTGCACCATTAGGTCTAGTTTCTGCAATAGTTGCCAGATTTCCTGTCCCCCTAATAAGATACATTAACTCCTTAAATGCTGGCTCTGAATTTGTGATGAATCCAAGTAACCTCAGCAAATTTTTAATTTACCTATAATTTCCTTTTTTGAAATAGATTGAAAAAATAGAAAAGAAAAATTGCTGTTATATCAAATTCTTCGAGAAACAAAGGTCAGAGAAAAATCGTTTTTTTCATACTGGACAGATACAAATTCAAAATGTAAATATGCTTTCCAAATGGGATTTTTCCAGACATGACAAATCCACATTAATCCCCGTTTTTTAAAAAAAATGCATTAATTAACCTATTTAAGGATTACTTGTTCAGGTGAAACACAACAGTGAAAATACTGAAGTAGTTCATGAACTATAATCTACTAACATGAGCTTAACATTCTCCCATACTGATTACAAATGCATCACAAAAATGCTTCTGAATTCAGATATTTACCTTAATATAAACATAGAACAAAAATGTTAAACAAATTTTATATTATTTACAAAGAAAAGTTTAACTTTGGGGGCTTAAAAAAAAGTTTAACTATGTGTGAAGCTGTGACATTAAGAACAATAATTCATGAATGTCAAGGGGGAAAAAAAGGAGGATCAAGGATTTAGGAAAAAATTGTGGGATGCTAAGAATAAAAATTTTATCTGACAGTTTAAAAAAATGAAATTTAGTCAACAACACACTGAAGTACGGGCTGAAAGGCAGATAGAGAAATCACTAAAGGAGTTCTGTACTTCTAAACTGCCCTTGAACTGTTGGGCAGAAGAGAGATTTTGGAGCCAGCAGCACACTGTTCATTTCTACATTTATACTATTACTAAAGAAAAGTGTGAGTTAGTATCATATCTTGATAATAACCATCAAGCACTCGTGCATCTTTTGGCAGGAGACTCATTCTGTCTACGATTGTTATTGTGTCGTTTTAAATGGAGTAGTCAACCAGCTGTTATATATTTTACACACTGAAGGCCATGTTTCCTTTGAAATTCATAGTTTTAATCTCAACTGAAGTCTGTATTGCTGTGTGCCAAGATCAAAAGGATTAGGCAAACTTGCACAATTACCCTCCTTTTCAGAGAGATGATTTTTTTTCTAATGTTTAAAATAGTCCTACATGCTGACATTTTATCCAACTATTTTCTTTAGAGCTACAGAACATTAAAACATTTAATTAACATTTCAACCTTAGGTCACTCTTAATCTAAAATCTAGGAATTCACAATATACAGATATGTTAAACTAGTTATAGTGTAACACACATAGGGAGATGGAGCTTTTAAAAAAAATCTAATAAGGAACGATAGAGAACAACTATAATTAAAGGATAGATATGATGCATATGCATCAAGATAAAATAAATCTAACATAAGAGAAGTAAGACAATGCAAAAATGGGTAAGAAGTACATAAAAATTATGCCATGAAATTCTATAGACTTGTTAGAGGTGTGCCATGTATTTGACATTAAGCTTTCTAGCAGGCAACATAAAGAAAGAAACACGAACACTTACAAGAGTCAAAAGTGACTATAATGTAAAAACAAACCAGATGGCCTAGAAAAACACATTATTTCTATTCCTAAGATAAGAAATTCCTCCCTTGGCAATATGATGGAATCCAGGTATGTGACTCTCGGAGGGACTGACTTAATCCTGGGATAGATTTAGAGTATGGACAAATGAAGAGACTACATATTCTTCAGGCAATCCTGCATAAACATTTTCTCTTAGGTGAGGCTTGGAATGGTAAATTCTAGATTACGTTCCATGACAAGTACCTGGAATGCAGCCATTTTATTTTGCCAGTAAATGTAGAGCCACATGCTTCAACAACATCTAAACTGAGTCACAGGACTAATAATCTCTTAAAAATGTGAAAGGAAAGACAGAAACAAGTCTCTATGGAAGGCAAGCTCACCTTCACTTGGAAGGGGGAGTGGTCTTCCCTAAGACAGATTCAAGATTTTCCTCAGAAAGAAATTCTGGATAAACTTTCCCACATAGATAAATGGTAAGAGAAGCCTCCAAATGCCAATCATGATGTCCAAATACACACAGATGTTAAAATGTTTTAAACCACGGTACTAAATGCTCAACCCTTTAAAAAGAATTAGTAAAGTATCCGTAGAAAATTAATTTTGAGCATTGTATACTGCTGTTATGCTCTCTGAGATAAAGTAGTTATAAAAAATATATGCTTAAGTAAATAAAATACTAATCTAAAATTCTTAGTTATCTGCCTAGGTATAGAAAAAAAGAACAGGTTTCCTCTTCAACAACCGTAGAAAAATGTATTAATTTGCTGTATGAACTTCTGGAAGTTTTAATTTTATAGTCAGTTATTAAAAGAAGGAAAACAAAACCAAAAAAATTTAATCCCTTCCCATTTGCTTATCCACGTAGATCTGATAAATACTAGCAGTCTCTTGCCTTTGAAGATGCCCAGACCAGCATCCCTACTTATTGCCAGATGTAGTTTAATCCCACAGGGACTCCAGATAAAAACAAGGAGCTGTCTTCATGGCACCAATGATTCTCTGGACTGACTGCCACAAATTTACGTTGGCAAATCAAAATCCTTGGCAAAATAGAACGCTTATTATATCACCACTTCCAAGAATAACCAATAAAGAAAAACTTGAACTAAAGAATATGAATGCAAATGTTGAATATGCATTCATGTTGTTGAACAATATGACAACAAATGTCAGTTTTAAAGCACTGACAAGTTCAGCCAGAGAATTACATCTGCACTTACTTTGTGTGCCCAATTGTATATGTGTATATTACGTAGGGCTAAAAGTCTTTTTTCATTCTGCAACTTTTGATTAATATCAGCAGCTCTGTCATCCATTCAATCAACAAACCTTTATTGAGTGCTTACTATAAGTTCTGTTCTATGCTAGATTCTAGGGCTAAGGAGATCAGATATTCCTTTGGAGAGAGGGTAGGGAGGCAAAGTCATCTCTAAGATGATTACAATAGCTTATGTGAGAGGCACTGAGAACCCCAATCAAGAAAGAAGCAGTGGGAATGAAGAAGAGGGGACAGATTTCAGAAAGATTTAAGATATGTTATTACTTATACCACCAACTGATTACCAATGTGAGAGGGGAAGGATGACACCCAGATTTCAAGTTTGGACCTTGATTATACTGGATAAGGAAGAGTTTACATGGTAAAAGATTAATTCAGTTTTGAACTTAGCATTAATATTTTGAACTTTAGGGACTTGCCTGGTGGCGCAGTGGATAAGAATCCGCCTGCCAATGCAGGGGACACAGGTTCGATCCCTGGTCCGGGAAGACCCCACATGCCACGAAGCAACTAAGCCCGTGCGCCACAACTACTGAGTCTGTGCTCTAGAGCCCGCGTGCCACAACTACCGAGCCTGTGTGTCTAGAGCCCGTGCTCCACAACAAGAGAAGCCACCGCAAGGAGCAGAAGCCAGCGCACCGCAACAAAGAGTAGCCCCCGCTCGCCGCAACTAGAGAAAGCCCGCACGCAGCAACTAAGACCCAACGCAGGCAAAAATAAATAAAATTAAATCTTTAAAAAAATATATTTTGAACTTTCTTTTATAGATTTGAATTAACCCTAAGCCTTTCTTGGATCTAAGTCTGATAACTATAACAGAAGTTTGTATACTGTTTCAATATTAAAATATGTTCATGTTCAATACTGAGATTTCTAAGCCAAAAAATTCTGGGTAAAAAATAATCACCAGACTTTATACCAGTGATGCCCAGTAGGAATATAATACAAGCCAAATATGGAGTTTAAAATGTTCTAGTAGCCACATTTTTAAAAATAGGAAAAATTAATTTTAATGTACTATAATCAAAAATATCATTTAAACATATAATCAATATTAAGTTATTTTGTATTAAATCTTAGAAATCTGGTATATATTTTACACTTACAACATACAGTACATCTCAACTCAGACTAGCCACATTTCAAGTGATCAATAGTCACACATGACTAGTGGTTAAAACATTGGGCAGTAAAGCTTTATTCAGTTCCAAATACTGAATCTGCATTCAGATTTTTACAGTATTTTTATAAAAGATAGAATTCAGGGATTAGCAATATTTAACACTTTAAAATATACAGCTTCTCCTGCTGAAAATAAAGATAAACCTTACAAAGCACGAAACACCTGCAGCAGACTATAAAGTGACCTTTGATGCAATTTTGAAGTGGTCATTACAATTCTCAGTGCCAGGAAGAACGGCTATATCTTAGGACATGAGAGCAGAAATATAACATCTTCACTTGTTAAACAGACACGATATTCTGCAATGTATATTCTTCAGCCATTTACAAATATCTGAAGAAATGTGGCAGCATTCAAAACATGGCACTATGACTCCTCTAACAACAAAGGTAAAGGGCTAATTTTACTAATTATGATATCATCTGTAAACTCTCAATCCTTAAAAGTCCTTGGTTAGAATTCTTACATATTATCTACTCAGCTGTATCAGCTATGTACTTTAAGAACTAACATATAGCCACAGACTACGATTTAGTATAGGAAACACAACGTTTGATGAAAGTCAGATACATGAAACCTGTAGACAACACGGATGCATTCATAAACCTCATAAAAATCACCTCATTTTGGCAGCACATGAAACTAGCCTGTTTGCCCACTCTTAGAAATCCCATAACATCTATAATAACAGTCTATGATTCTCTAAATTGTAGGTCTGATTCTTTCGAAATTATCAATGTAATAATGACTAGTAAATAGGGTCAGTCTTGTTTAATTATTTTTATGTAGTTATGAATACACAGGCAATATGAGATCAACAATCTAAACCTTTTGAGAGATTCAAGTAAATTCGTTATTTATGCTTCCTTACCTCACTTTCACTTCTTAACTAACCTCTCATCTTTCTATCACAGTTACACCACTGAAAATGTTTTTGCTAAGATGACCACCTCCATCTGTCTGAAACCTATGGATGCTTAACACTTCCCCTCTCTGCATTACGGCATTTATGGTTCTAACTCTATCTTCTCTAAGCTTCCTTGCTAACGTCCCTCCAGATTTTCTTTCTGCATTTCTGATTCTCCTTCTCACTTTTTAATGGAAGGTCTTTTTCCTCTGTCGACATCTTCAGTGTTCGTTCTCCTCGCAACTCAGTCCCAAGCCCTTGTTTCTAATATAACTCAGACCAGATGAGCCAGACTTCAGCTACCTCAACCGACTATTATGACCATCTCCAGAGTTTCAAGTCCAAAATGTCAAATTAGACTACTTCTTTTGCTCTGCCTCAGGTAACTCAAACCTAATATATCAAAAAAATAATGAAGAATTTTTCCTCTTAAACTTGCTTTCTTGCTTGCTTTTCTGATTATGGAAGGAGACCTTCATCCACTCAGCCAATTCAGAAATGGGGCAGTCATCTTGGCTGCTCCTTTTTCCTCTCCCTCCAAAATATTATCTACTAAGAAAATAAGCCTCCAAAGTATCTTTCAAATTCATTCCTTCTTTTCCTTCCACTATGACTATGTTTGGTTCCATGCTTCATTATTTTTTGGCTCAATTATTCTAACACTATCCAAACTGTTCTCTTTCTCTCTAAAATCCCCTCCCTCCATTCAATTCCTATCTAAAACCTGACCAATTCATGACTCTCCTTAAAACTTTTCAATGGTTCTCCTTTCTCTAAAGCAGTGGATATCCAACTTGAACAGCCACTAAGATCACCTGGAGGACTTGTTAAAACACAGATTGCTGGGCTCCCACCCAGAGAGTTTCTGTTTCTGTAGGTCTGGAGCTGAGCCCAAGATTTGCCTTTTTAACAAGTCCTTAGGTAAGACTGAAGCTCCTGGTCTGGCAACCACGTTTTGGGCACCACTACCCCAAAGAAAAAGCCCATCTGACTTACAAGACACTAAGGAATGTTCATATAATATGCCTCCAGTCTTCTCCCTCCACAGGTGTCACTCACAGCTCTCTTTACACACATACTGCACGCCACCTCCTGAGTTAAGTTGAGGGTGTGTACTGTACTGTAACAACATCAAGATCTTTGTTCACACTGCTTTGTATCTCTGTAATGCCCTTTCCGTCATCTTGCTCCCTCCCTGGCAAACTACTACTCATTCTTAAAGACTAAGATCAAGTGTAGCTTCCTTGGTTAAGCCTTGCCCAACCTTCCCAAGGAAGCAACATAAGGCATTTCCTTTCCGTTTCGGAGTTAAAAAAAACCAATTATAACTATGCATGGTGACAACTGTTAACTAGATTTGTGATCATTTCACAAATATGCAAATATTGAATCATTTTGTTGTGCAACTGAAAGTAATATAATGTTATATGTCAATTATATCTCAATAAAAATTAATATTAAAAAAAGTATATACACACAAACGAATAAAATATTGAATGCTTTAATGGTAGCCTAGATTTTCCTTAATGGTACATGCCACAAGTATTATATTTTTTGTTATATATTATCACAAGTTATATATTTATTTGTTTAGTTTCTTATTTATTATCCATCTCCCTCACTAAACAAAATGGTGCAAAAGGGTAGACACTATGCTGTCTTTCTCATTGCTATATTCCCAAAGACTAATAAGTAGTAGGCATTCACAAAATATTTGTTGAATGAATAAATAAACACATCACTTAATCTATTTCCCTAATTAGTTACTGCCATGTCTGTTTGATCTTCGTAATGACAGCCCCAAAGGGCAGGTGTCATATTCTTCCAATTTTGTGATCACAGACCCAATTACCCAGCAGGCCCCTAAATAAACGTCTGTTGAATGAATGAATGGCATTTAAGAAATTCTTGTGATTTAGCACAATTCAGCATCCATGCTGAGGGACTAAGATCTTAAAGCGTTGTATAAGAAGCATGAAATTGACCATAGAAACTTTATCCAGTTGATACTGTGCTAATTTGGCAGAGTTTTAGAAAATGTGCAGAATTTCTGTGATTACAAGCCATTACAAATGATTTGTCTACAGTTTGCTAACCATACAATCAAATTTAAGGTAGGCTGATTACATGGAAAGAAGAAAAAGTGAAGTGGATATTACAGTATCATCTTTCATATTTTATTTTCTCTTGAACAATATCAGGAAGATGGATGCAAATAAAGTCATTCATAACCTCGACAAAGCCTCTAGAAAGACAACATATTATGCAAGGAAAATGGATCTGAAGGTCAACCTGGAAGAAATTCACTGACCAACTAAACAACACTATAATAACAATAACATCGGCACTTAACATTTAGTGACTGCGTATAATGTGCCCGGTTTTACGCTAAATGTCTTACATGGATTATTTTCTTTAATCTTCACAGTAATCTTATGAGATAAGCACTACATTTAAAAAAATTCTTTTACAAATGAGGCTAAGAATGCTAAGTAAATAGACTAATATCACACAGCTAGTAAATGTCAGAACCCAAATCGGACTCCTGAAGCCATGTCAGTACACATCTTTTTGAAAAATTCTGAAATAGAATGGTATATGCCAAAGCTGCATTAGGAAACTTCTAAAAATATGAAACCATTTCATACCAAGAATTATTTTTAATGGGTTTCACATATACCATTTGGTGACACTAGTATTAAGTATTGCTGAGTATACACTAAATCTGATGTGCCATGTCAACCCGAAGGCTTTATTTACAGATTTTATTGTTCTTTCAACTGGTTTTCACCTTTACACCTGCCTTTCAAAACTAACACTTTCACCTTGTATTATAGTTTATTTTTCTACCTTGCTCACTAGTAGCTGAATTCCTAGACGGCAGAGATTATATCTCATTCTTGGAACTGAGCACACAGTAAACACTCAATAAATATTTATAGAGGTAAATAAGAAATTATATTCTAGGCCTCTTTTTCACTAATTTAACTGTATATTCATTAGGAGATTTTAAAAATCAGCCTTTAGAGCAAGACAGAGAATACCAACATATTTGTTAATTGCTAAGTCCAAAGACCCTCAATAAAGAAGCAATCCATTAAACTACTTTGCTCTGAGAATTAACAATAAGAGTTCATTCTGCTAAACATTAGCAACTTAAAAAATGTGATTTCATATATTTTAATGTGTATCATATTTTGTTTTGACACATAAACTATTTGATTTCCTTAAATCAAACTACCGTGCAAAAAGAAAGGAGAAAATTTCTCTTATTTCCTATTTAAATAAACACTTTCAATTAACTACCAAATTCGATACATGTTTTTGTTAATTTTTAGAAAATGTTTTAAATACTTTCATGCAATAACACTGTCTCAAACTATCTACTCAGGGCACTGACTACACATTTTTCTTTTATTTTTCAAGAAGTATAGCATAAATATTATTTGTCTATGTGATTTTAGTATCTCTTAAATGTGCCACTTGGCAAACACTTTTAAATTAAACTACTATAATAATAAAAATGTCAAACATCAAACTGTTTTGAGACTTTTTTTAAGCTTTTCAGGGGACCTTTTCTATAAGCTGGTAAGACACACTAGAGTACTATAAAACCAGAGTTGGAACCACTACCTTTATTAGGTTAGGAGAATTGGATCGAGACATAGATGCATTCATTCTGAACGACCACCATTTTCCTCCCTTGTTGTTCAAAATTATAACTCTTCTTTATAGAATATCTACAGTTTCAGTTAAATTCAACTCAAAGGATGCAGTTATAAGGTCAAAATCTATCAAATATATTATTAGCAATGTAAGCATTTAAATTTTTCTTAAATATGTAGGTGAAAAGACAAACAGCAAGGCAAGAGTTAATTGAAACATTCCTCTTTAGAGCAACTGCATTGACGAGTGGGGGCTGGTGGATGGCGGGAGGAGGGAGCAAGGCAGAGAGATCCAGAGTTAATCAGGGAGCAAATCCAAAGCCAGGCATGGATAGGCCTCACTAATGAGTCTCAAGTACCCTGCAGTGGTTTTCAAACTTAACTGGCTTCAAACGATGCCACCCCATGACAGAATGCAGCTAGCCATAAGAGGAGGGTGATTAGAATAAATGACTGGAGTAATTAACTCTGATGTGAAACCACCTGATTGGAAAAGAGAAGCCAAGAGCTATTTAGCTGATGGTCCTCCAGTAGAAAAAGGAAGCTTTCCCTTTCTCTTGTGTGGGTGTTCAGTTAGAACTCAACTCTTTCAAGTAGGCATTTGGTAGCACTAATGAAAAGCAGCTTTCATTCAAGGGCCTTCCCATTCATTTTGAAAGGGGAAGAAAATAAAAGCTTCAAAGTAGAACTAATTTACTTTACTCCCCAACCTCTCAGTGAATTTGGCATTAGTGAAGTCTGCATTAGTATTAATGCTAACAATCTACCTCCAAATAATGTCATCAAATACCAAAAATTGTTATTTATGAAATAACTAGATAAGAATAATTTTAAAAAATTAAAAATTTTTCTTTCTCTAAAAATATTTTCCATCATATGTACATCTTAAATATATACATTTTTTATTTGTCAATCATACTCAATAAAGCTGGAAAAAATGTTTTACACAGAAAACTTTAAATTTATAATAATCGTTGATCAGTGTCAATACTTCCTTTATAAAATCCATTGGGATCATTATTCCTATAAAAGAGACCCCTGAGTAGGGGAGAAGGATATAAAGTACAAATGGTGTACATTTGCTTTTGAAGAGAAAACAAAAAAAGAATAATGTTAAGTCAAGGAAAGAAAGAATACATATTTTTGCAAAAAGACAGCTTTCTTACAGTGCAAATTGAGCCAAAGAATCCACCACACTCTCTAGTCTGCTTTATTTTACAAAGAGGGGAATTACAAAGACTGGGGGAATTACTACCTGCTGTTTTACAAGTAATCATCAATTCATTGGGCCAATGTTGTTCTGTACCTGCTGAGTTAATGTTCCTAGACACACCCCTCCCCCTTAAACAGGTTCACAAGCTGCCCAGGAACAACTATGGTGTAGTAGCACATGTAACTTAGCAAATGTTTATGCCTAAACTCGGATTTATTTGACAGCTTTACACCTTTGGGTATGATATAATTAAATGTTTTGACAGCTAAACAAAAACTGTATAAATTTAAAAGCTATTAGGAGCTCAGCATCTAGAATCAAAATTTGCTTATACCCTAAACCATTTTTAGCCATGCATTCCAATAAAAAGCACAAAGAGAGGGGCAAATGTCTATCCAAATGTTTTAGCTAATTCTTTCACATTTCTCTTATGAAGAATATTCCACTTACAAATACTGCCAATGATTTTAATATCAACAAAGGGAACATAAGCAGATTTAAGATAAAGCCTAAACTTTATCTTTGGCTATTTTCTATAATTTTAGAAGCAGCAATACTAAAAAGGCGCAGACTAAGATATATGTAGTGTATTATTTAAAAGGCCACTATGTGCTATTTAAAAGGATTTAAAGCAACACAAGGAAAGTGAGTGGTCCGTCAAACTCAGCCACCAGTGACTCAGGAGTTAACTTTCATTCTCCAAAGGTGCCAGGTTCCAGATTTTGACAGTACCCTGTGCTGCTGCTTGTTCCTCTGAGATCCCAATTCTCGCTTCTTGTGGAAGAGAGGAATCACAATGCCTACCTTCAGAAAAACTCACTGTTCATTATCTGAGCTCCAGAAAACATTCCCATCAGTAGTACTTTTCAAACACATAGATTAAAAACCTCAGATACTTCTCTAAAAAACAAAACAAAACAAAACAAAGAAAAACCTATAAAGCAAAATTGTCAATTAAACTATCTTTTATTTTAAAATGCAAGGCCAATTTATATCTACTATATTGCATCATAGTATCATTCTGGAAAGCACCCTCAGAGTACTGGCTTATAGTCTAACAAAAAAGCTCAAGTTTAAACAATATCTATAGTCAGAACCACTACTGAAGCATTTGGACTCTATCAAATATATAAAAACATTTAAAATCTACTTTTCATTATGTAATGACCTGAGGGGATATTCTATCCTCACTAAAGGTTAACAATGATCTGCTGTTTATTTTGAAAAAAATCAGTGAAATGTTTAGAAACCAGTTCACTTCTCCTGTGATGTTTATATTTCACTTTATCATCCCTGTTGGAAAGACAGTTCTGAAGGAAGAAAATACTATGAACCAAACCCTGTTTAACTTACACATGCTGATGTCAAGTAATTTAAAAAAACATATTCTAAAAAGAGCTTCTTATGTACACATTTAAAAACATAACTGCATTATCTAATTCTCTTCCTCTCACTCTTGTGAACAGGATGGATGTCTTTTTGTGTACCCTATTTGGATCTACTGGAACACAGCCTGAAAGCGGATTTAACTTTTCTGAGTTTTTAAATATCTGACAGTGTATGGAGTGTGGGGATAAGGAGGTGGGGACTCAGAAGCCGACAGCTGCAATCTGGCTTTTTTTTTTTTTTTTTTTAAATGAATGAACTATGAGTCATCTTATAAATGCTAGTTATAAGGCTCAGTATTCCTAGCAGATGGGCAGCTGTTTGAAGATTTACTGAATTTAGACCCAAAGGGAAGTATTACCTGGTATAAAATAAGAAATTGATGTTATTTAAATACTACATATTGAAGATGTCCTCTTCTTAGGAAATATTATCTCAATGTCTTTATTTTATTATTTCATTGTTTCTCTTTTCCATGGACAACATGTTTTGAAAAGAGTTATCAAATAGTCAAATGTTATCAGATACATTTGACAAGATGTGTATATGTCTGCCAGACCTTCTGATTAGAATGAGATAATCAGTGGCACTGATCTAATTCAGCCAAAGCACAGGAACTAGAATTTAACCCGTGTTGCCTTTTTATAGGTAAAAGATCTACGTTCAAAGCATTGAGAAATTGCCGTGGCAGCTCTAGGGGTACAATGACCTTTGGTTGAGATCCATTAAACATTAATAAACATATCATGCCTAGTAAAATATACTAATTTCATAAACCTAAGACTCCATTTGACTGTAAGATGAACCTTTATTTCATGGATTGCTAAGAAATAAAAAGAGCTGCAAAATAATGATAACAGAATGCTATATGATACAGGATTCTAAAATTATACTGACTGAAAGAGCTATCAGCTAGTGGGAAGCAGCTGCATGGCACAGGGAGATCAGCTCGGTGCTCTGTGTCCACCTAGAGGGGTGGGATAGGGAGGGTGGGAGGGAGATGCAAGAGGGAGGAGATATGGGGATATATGTATATGTATAGCTGATTCACTTTGTTATAAAGCAGAAACTAACACACCATTGTAAAGCAATTATACGCCAATAAAGATGTTAAAAAAAAAAGAGCTATCAGACTTTTTAGACTTAGATTTTATTAAGTATTGTACATATGTAAAAAAGAAAATATAAATGAAATTAACTGGTTATTTATAAAACGTTTCAGAGTCCAACTCTTCTGAATTGTTTCCTGATTTGAAGTTGTTGAAATCTGTGTTTTTCTTCACAATACTGTTCTCACTGCCTTTAAAAGCATTAGTGATGCAGCATCTTTTAAAAAGAATTCTCCACTATTACATTTGGAATTTTCTTCCAAGCCTCAGACATGCATTTTACAAATTTTGATGCTGACATTTTCTTGATTTCCCTGCTTTTTTTTTTTTCAGAGCTGTCAGTGCACTTCTCATGACTACTCTACCTTGATGCTCTTCTAACTGTGTTTACATGTCTATTAACCATGATACCTCTATCTGAACACCTTTACTATAATAACTCTATCTTAAAACTTACCAAAATACATTTTAAGATGTTTGCTGGAGCAACACTGTTTAGTGGAAGACAGCTTGGCAGTTTCTTATGAGCTAAATATCCTCTTACCGTATGACCCAGCAATTGCACTCCTTGGTATGTACCCAAATGAGTTGAAAATTTATGTCCACATGAAGACCTGTATATGAATGTTTACAGCAATTTTACTCATAATTGCTAAAACTTGGAAGCAACCAAGATGTCCTTCAATAACTGAACAGATAAATAAACTGTGGTATATCCATACAATGGAATATTATTCCTCAATAAAAAGAAATGAGCTATCAAGCCATGAAAAGGCATGGAGGAACCTTAAATGTATATTGCTAAGTGAAGGAAGCCACTCTGAAAAGGCTACATACTGTATAATTCCAAATGTATGATATTCTGGGAAAGGAAAAACTATGGAGACAATAATAAGATAAATGACTGCCTGAATGTGGAGTGGGGGGAAGGGGGAAGAATGAACAGGTGGTGCTCAGGAGATTTTTAGGGCATTGAAACTTCTGTATGCCACTGTAATAGTAAACACATGTCATAATACATTTGTTAAAGCCCACAGAATGTATAACACAAAAAGTTAACTCCAATGTAAGCTATGGACTTTAGTTAATAAAAATGTATCAGTATTGGCTCATTAATTCTAATAAATGTACCACACTACTACAAGATGTTAAGAACAGGAAGAACTGGGGGCAAGAGGAGTGAGGGGTGTTCACTGAACTTTATGATCTGCCCAATTTTTAAATAAACTTGAAACTGCTCTAAAATAAAGTTTATTATATTTTTAAAAATGATGTTTATATGTCTGCCTTTTCCTCCACTGAGCTATAAGTTACTTAAAGACATGCGTCACAGCTCATTTATCTTTGGATCTCATGCCTGAGACAGTTATTAGGACATGTTAGGGGGTTCCACTGCTACTTTTTGAACCGCTAGGAGTGTGGCTGCCCTAATCAAAGGATTCTCAGTGCCCTCATTCCTAGCACATGTGCCATGGCCTACAGAATGGCATGCATTAATAAATATTAAATCCATACTTTTCATATTATTTATATGAACACATCCCAGTAGGAATATAATCAGTCTCTTTTTCAGAGTGAGTCGAAAAGTATGAGTGGACAAGCCACTAATTTATCTAATACTTACTACATATTATTGTGCAAATATTGTGCTAGGCACTGTGGGACAAAGATAAATGAGACATTTTGTACCTGCCCTGAAGGACCTCCCAGTCCAATGAAGACACAGGTATGAAAACAAGTATGCACAAAAGGGTGTAGAGGGCAGAGAACTAAGAACATAAAACCAGCTTAAGTAGTAGTATAACCTTTCATATAAATATAGAAATAATTTTAAAGAAACATCCTGTTTTATATATTTGTGGGGTAAAAATATAGTTTGCATTTATCAATACTCAAGATTCCATAAAGCTTAAAACTTAAAATACTGTCTATATTCTCAACATTTTAACATTTCATCAAATTATTCTTGAGCAAACTGTGAACTGCCTTTATGAAGCATATACCATTTCCTTCAGTTTTTTCAGCTTTTGCTTCTTAGTTCTATTCCTGTCATCATTCTTGATGGCTTCAGAATTTTTACTAAGGGCTCTTCCCTCGAAGTCTTCCTTTTCACGTTAGTCACCTCTAAGCATATAAACTTTGACTTAACAATCCAAGCAATTCAAATCCAAATGTCCTTGAATAACCATAACCTACTTTTCTGCTAGTTAATTTTTCTTTCAAACATGCCCTTTATCCTCACTTCTTATAATTTCTTTCAATTATTAAATTACAAAGACACATGACAATAAAAACAGCCAATAAGTAATGGCTTACTATTTATTGGATTACTGTGATAATTTACATAAATTATACCAATTAATTCTCAGACAAACTTATGTCTCCAAAGTAGATGTACCAAACCACTACACCATATTTTTTCTCTATATGATGAAATATTATGGAAACAGGCTAACAGATCTGGATTCCAAGCCTGGCTGAAATGGTTATAAAATCTTGGGCAATAGTTAAATTCTTAAAGCTTCAAGTTACTCATCTCTAAAATGCAAAAATACTACATTCCTCATAAAATTATTGCAAGAATTAAATTATACACTTGGTACAGAGTAAGTTCTTATTAGATGTCAATTCCCTTTCCAGTTCTCCTTCTGTGGTGGTTAGCCTCCAAGATGGCCCCCACCTGGTATTCAAGCTCTTGCTGTTTCCCTCTTATGCTAAATACAGCTGACCTGTGTAACCAACTGGACACTGTAGAAATTACATAGTGGGACTTTCAAGACTAAGTCATAAAAGATACTGTGCCTTCTACCCTTCTCCATTTTGGATGGCTTGGCCTGGGGAAAGTCAGCTGCCATATGGTGAGGAAACTCAAGAAGCTCTATGGAGAGGGCCATGTGGTGAGGTATTGAGGTCTCCTGCCAACTCACCAACAATGTGAGTGAGTGATCTTAGAAGCCCCAGTCATACCTTTGATGACAGTAGCTCCAGAAAACATCTTGACTACAATCTCATGAGAGCTAGAGAGCCAGAACCACCTAGCTAAGCCATTCTTAAATTCCTGACCCAAAAAAGCTATGTGAGATAGAAATGCCTACTGCTGTTTTAGCTGTTAAATTTTGGAGTAATTTATAGTACAGCAATACAAAACAAACACATCTTCCAGCCCACACTTTCCTTAGACCTGCTTGACCTGTTTTAACCCACACCAGACCCCATGGTGGTTATTTCACCTAGGTTTTTTACAAGCAATCTAGACTCTCACCAATTTGGCCATTCTTATTCTTATTTTGTTAATCCTTAATCTTGGTAAATCCCATGATCTATTTTTCTAGCTTCTATACATGGGCTGCCATGCTTCATTATAGAAAATCAAAACATATACCAATGATTTTACTATAAATCCAAGCTCTCTATCTTCAGCTGGGGCTCAAATTCTTCTCTGGTAATTTTTGTGTTTCTTAATGTCATACTCCCTTCAGTGGCTGCCCTAAATTACATACCTGCCTCACTTTCTTTCTCAGTAGATTCTCTGGCCTTTGATGTCAAAAAGAGGACATCATAAATTATTTCTTGACTTTCTTCTCCATTGTAAAATGTTTATATTTCAACCCTACCTCTCCTCTTTATCCTGCACTTTGGGGTAAGAAGTGTCCTCATGCCTGGTTTTCAGTTTCTCCCCTTCTAAATTATTCTTTCTCTGAGACTATTCAGATTCTCCTACCTAGAATCTTTTCCTTAATTCCCTTACCATCACAGAATCATCTCTTCTTTCACTGGATATCGTACTTCTCAAAAGAGGCCATATTCATTCTCTCATTCCACAATCTCTCCCCCCCATTACTCCTCAATTCCTTAAAATCTAGATTTCACCATACTCTATTGAAATTTTCTATTGAAAGTTGACAATATCCTCCCTTTTAAGTCTAAAGTTTTTCTCCCTCTGTGAGAGTGAACTATTGTGGCAAAGACTGTTTGTCATTCAATATCCACTCTTACTTTCTTTAATAATAAAAATATTAGCCAGAGACACATTTACCACTTTTCCTTCTAACTCGATGAGGCCATGTGACCAAGTTATGGTTAATGAGATATGAACAGAAGTAAGTATGTTCCACTTCCAGGTTGCTCATCTCAAAAAGAATGGCCATGTTTCCATTCCCCTTCCTACCGGCTAGGAAATGAAGCAAACTAGACCCATCTCGGGCCTAAAGATGGAAGTCACGTGCTACAACTGGCAGATTCGCTCTCCAGCTTTAGGTTCCTCTTCTCTGTGTATGAGAGAAAAATGAGGAGACCCTAAATAATATTACCAGTGACAAATTAAAAGTATATAAGTCTTGGGTACATGAAAGAGAAATAATAAGACTCCAAGATACAGTGGCTTAAACATGACAGAGAATAACTTAACCTGTACCATAACTAACACACCCAATGTACTGGTCAGGATCCTAGCGGGAATCAGAAGGCACAATTAGACTGGACTCTGATGAAGGTTCTATTCACATACAGGGTCAACGAAACCAACAAGCCATTCTGAGGAACCTGCAGACTCATAACAGTGAGATGGCATTACAGCCCATAGGCCTGAAAGAGTAAGGGGAGGAATTAATATTACTAGGGCTTGTCAAGTGCTTAAGTTATGAAAGGGAAACTGCCTGGATGTATCAATAGCTGTAGCTGTTGAAGGTCTAAGTCCTGAAGCAGGCACGGAGTGAGGGCAAGAAACAAAGTGACCTCCTTTGCCTGCTATCCTGTCTCCCACCTGCCTTTTGCAATCCATAGCGACCAGCCTTCCAAGGCGTAAAAGAGAGCAGAGAAGGGAGTGGAGGTAACGACTGACTTGGAAGGGGTGGGGAGGGGGAAGGAAGGATAACAAGCATAGCTATTAACAAACAAAAAAATATATCACATTAGCATTTGGTGAGACCACTGTGAAGCATATTTTAAACCATCCAATTGCTCTTGAAATACCCTCTCTTATATACTTTTAACGTTACATATACATTCTTACGTTTTTAACTGTTACTGATTTTTTTATGGGTTCGTTCCTCTTTGTCTTCCTGTTCTCAGAAGAAAATTGTTTCCCAGGGCTCTGTCCCTGGATTTCTTGCCTCTATGCCTTACATTCTAAGGTAAAGTCATGAACTCTCTCTACCTTCAACTATCATTCAATATAGATGACCGCCAAATCTCTGTCTCCAACATTGATCTCTCTCCTAAGTGCTGGATCAAAGGTTGCATATTTAAGTATCTATGGAATCCAGGTAGGTAAGAGGAACTTAATATGGCAAACTGGATATAAAACAGCAGAAAAGGATAGAGGCTGCAGAAAACTAGAGAGTTATGCCTAAGGTGTGGGCATCACCTAGCTCCACTTGATTTTGCCATGCACTAATGTAGTTCCAGTACAATCAGATAATCTAACTTCTAAAGAAAAGGCCAGAAATCTAAATTTGGGAGAGGGAGGGATCTCTATTTTATTTTTTTAATGATGGCAACCAACTCCATTTACTTAAAATCTTAAAATATCAAGTTTATTTCAGAAATAAATTTTAAAATCCTCTCACTATAAAGCATTCAGAAGTGCTGAATAAAATAAAACAAATATGCTTTCTTAAAGCTTTGTTTTGAAATAATTTAAGTCTAATAATTTTAGACTTAAAGAAAAACTGCAAAAATAGTACAGTTTACATATACTCTTCACACAATTTTCCAAATGTTAACCTATATAATCACACAAATATCAAAACCAGAAAATCTATACTGGTATATGCAGAGACTGTCACTTTCACCATTTCCCCCCAAAGCCCTTACTTCTGTTCCAGGATCAAATCTAGTATCCCACATTGCACTTAGTTGTTGCATGTACCAATTACAAAGGGAAAAATAACAACAAATAAGTTTTTAAACGAAAACTGTGCTATAAAGAAAGCAGCAAAAGAAATCCCCAGGAGTCACAAACAAACAATAACTAATAAAATGAGAAAACAGTACTACAGAGTTGTAAACAGATAAAGATAACACCTGGGTGGTTTTTGTTTGTTTGTTTGTTTTCGGTCTCAGTCACTGAGAAGTTTGGTTTTAATGCCCATGAAGAAAAAGTACAGGAGACCTTGGCTCATCTCATAGGCTGGTGAGGGAGGAGGGAGTTGGAAGTGAGATTTCTCCCTATCCAATGCTGGAACCCGTGAAGAGCCATGACCTCAGGGAAAAGAAGGCCAGGAAAAAAACATCTATTTACAAACAGCAGGATAAAGAGAAAAGCTTATCTGTCTTGATCTGGGCTTAGGTAGGAAAGCCTCCCTTAAGAGTTCATATCTAAAGGTCTGCCCCTCATATGGACACAGGATTTAAAAGTATAACCAAGAGGTCTGAAATTTATGAACAAACTGGTCCCTGACTGAGACACTTAGAAAAGCAAACGCAAAGCACTCTGGAGAGGCATACTATCAATCAAGGATTCTAACAGGTAAAGCCTCGCCTAAAGATGAACACACAATCCCAATTACCAAATATACGAGGGAACAGACTATCGTAAGCAAGAGTCATCCAATAGCACAAACGGAACTACAGATATTGGTAATATTGAACAAGGCTCCTTGTTCAATAAATGTTTTAAGTTACTAGGGACATACAAAGAATGAGAATATAAGAAAAGGAGACACAGTTGTTGTTTTTTAAAGTTGGTTTGAAAAAGAACCAAACAAATTCTAGAATGAAAAATACAGCCACTAAGTTTATAGTGGACTGCTTAAACAGCAGATTTGAAATAGGTGAAGGGACAATTAGTGATATAAAAAATATGAGGAAATTACAAGAATGGAGCACAGAGAAATAATAAAACGGAAAATACAAGAGATGCTTCGTAGGCCTGGAGGATGGAATGAGAAAGAATCTTACATCTGAAAGGAATTCTACCAAGAATAAATTGAGAGAATGGGGAGGAGACAATATCAAAGTGATAATTCCTAAGAACTTTCCAGAATGTATTTAAGACACAAATCCTTAGGTTCAAGATGCAAAATAAGTCCCAATCAGAATAAATAAAAACAAATACACACTTAAACACATTATAATAAGACTGCAAACTATTAGACAGTTGGAAAAATGTTAAAAGCATCCTAAAAAGGAACAGCTGATAGATTTCTCAGCAGCAACAACAAAAGTGAAAAGCTAATGCAATAATAATATCTTCTAAATGCTAGGAGAGAAAGTTATGGTCAACCTATTAGCTAAAGAGTAAGATGAAAAAAAATCGTCTTAGATTGAAACAAACAAAAAAACCCACTGTGTCAAACAAAAAACATTTCCGTAGCTCTACACTGCCCATGGGCTACCAGTTGGCAACTTTTGCTGTACATCCAGAACTTAAATTGTCTGGCTTCCTCCACCTGGGTGTTGCATCAACATCTGAAACTCAACCTGTCCAAGGATAAATGCAATTGTATATTTCCACAACCGTCTCCTCTTCATGACTTCCCTATTTCTGTTAAATTCAGCACCATCACCCAGTTATTCTAAGTCAAAACTTTAGAATACCACTGAACTTCTATTCGTACAAAATCCTACAAATTCTACCTATATATTTGTCTTCTGTGCTATACATTCCCACTGTTACTATTCTACTTCAGGCTCACATCATCTAAACATTTGAAAAAGCCCCCTAAATTGATTTCTCTAGTGTCAACTGCCCCTACTCCATTCAATCCTATATGATGCTATTAATACTACAGTAAATTTCCTAAATTGGAACTTCAGTCATACCACTCTTCTCCATAAAATTCTTAAATGCTCCTCTTTGCGCACAGGATACAGCCAATTCCTAATCATGGCAGTCAAGTCCCTCTGAAGATCTGACCTCAAACTTGCTTTTTGGTCTAAAGTACCAACTACTCTTTTCTTTACATTAGTCAAACTGGATCACTGTTAACCAAAATAACTTGTTAACTCTCTTCTGTATTTCCGTATATATTCTTTCCTCTAATGGAATTCAATTAAAATAAAATTTAAACATATCTACAGAGGTCTCTTCTGTGTTAGACGCCTGTGTTCAGAAGCAGGGAGGTGGGGATGGGGTAGAAACAAATTATTCACTTATTCACACCCAGTTTTTTGTCTGAGTCTCATGAGGGAATGCCCTCAACTTCCTCTCCTTTCATGCTTTCCCTTATTCAACACACTCACACACATTTCCACCTGTCAACTAAAGTGGTCGCATAGAAGCCAGATAATCATCCCTAACGGAAATATAGAGGAGCTTATGGCATTTCATGGATAGCAGAGCAAAATAACATACTCCAGGTTCTCTTAGATTGAGGATCCTATTAATATTATAATGTGACCCTGAGCTATCAAAGAGCCTGCCAATGAAAGATAACATCATTATGTCGTTTTTGCCAAGGAAGTAAATATATGATTTCTGATTTACTTTCAGTTGATCATAAAATTAAACAAAATATTCCACTTCCCTTGCATATTTATAAATTATGTCCTTATTCTAGCTAAATATATTTGTATATGAAACCAGAAATGCTATTCTTACATGATGGTTCTAAATTACTCAGGAAAGTCTACTTTGAAAATATAATTTTGAGACGGGAATTTTGAAATGCAAATCATATATGATTCAATGAAATCAGTGGTAAATTCTCTGTTTCATAGCACAGTATAAAAGATACATTAAAATGAAAGAATCATTTTGATCACTTCCTAAGAGAACAATGATCTGATCTGGATGAACAGTTACACAATTAAAAACGCAGGGATTTAGAGCAGGAAAGGAAATTAAGGGTTGTCCAATCTTTGGCTAGATATTCAAGATCAGTTAGAAATTTAACCACTGTAATCTTGTGATTTTTGTGGATTCTTGGTTGTTCACTTTTTGTAAGAATAGGTTTTATTTTGGTTTATGTTACTGCTAACTATGCTTTAGATTGGGGTTGGCAAACTTTTTCTATAAAAGACCAGATAGTAAATACGATCACTATCACAATTACTCAACTTTGCTATTGTGGCCCAAAGGCACACATTGACAATATAAACAAATAAACATTCTGGCTGTTTTCCAAAAAAAAGTTTATTTACTAAAACAGGCAGCAAGCTGGGTTTGGCCCATGGGCCATAGTTTGCTGATCTCTGTTTTAGACTCATAAAAACAACTTTTAAATAAATTAGTTCAATTTTGATCTTTCTCCAATTAAAGAAGATTATTAGGTGTAAAACCCAAACCAATAAAAACCCAAAGCCCAGCAGATGGCCCGAATGATTCTGGAAACATGGCTTCTATCTAGTCTCTGGTAGTATTTTCCTTCTCCCTCCTTTACTGACATCTGAGACTGTCTCAGAAGACTTTCGATCTGAAAGAGAACAGATTCTTCCTCAGTGGAACCAAAAACCCAGTCTACCATAATCCCTGAGTCAGGATCTATTTAAGACTCAAAAGGCTCCTACCAGGCCAACTGTAAAAAATGGGTAAGTTATTTTTTACTTATTTTTACTAAGCCTCAATTTCCTTAAAATAGGGATAATATCTACAGTGGGAGAATAATATCTGAAAGAA
Organism: Balaenoptera ricei; assembly: GCF_028023285.1. Taxonomy (NCBI): domain Eukaryota; kingdom Metazoa; phylum Chordata; class Mammalia; order Artiodactyla; family Balaenopteridae; genus Balaenoptera; species Balaenoptera ricei. The sequence continues at coordinate 33,737,201 of NC_082643.1, forward strand.
TGCCTAAAACAATGAATGTCTGGCACATAGTAGGTGTTCAACAAATGACAGTACTCTTCTGGTTACCGCTTCTCCTTACCCACAAAACCCCTTGACCCCAAGTTCATTCATTTATTCTTCCAATATACATTCATTTAGGACTTACCATATATGTCAGGGATTGTGCTAAAGACCGGGAACACAGTAGTGAATAACACTGACAAAATCCTCATTCTTGTGGGAAGACTGACATTAAAACACAAATTATTCAACAAGATAATGTCAGATACCGACTAGTGCTACAAAGTGATGGATATAGAGTAATTGAGAATTCTGAATAGAATGAGCAGGGAAGGTTCCTCTGGAAAGGTGGCATGTGACTTGAGACTTAAGGATAAAAGTCAGTTAGCCAGAGAAGTACTAAGGAAAGAGCATTCTAGATAAGCTGAACAAATACAAAATTCTAGAGGTTAGAAAGTTTCTGGTACATTCAATATCAGAAATGAGGTAGGACTCATCTCCTGAGACAGTTTATCTCCAATGTTAACCACTCTTCAATTCTATTCACACCAGACAACAAAACCCCTTTCTGCTCTGCTACTGTCGCAGCCACTTTACATTCCTACCAACAGTGTAGAAGGGTTCTAATTTCTCCACATCCTCACCAACACTTGCTATCTTTTTTTTTTTTTTACAATAGCCATCCCAACAGGTGTGAGATGATACCTCATTGTAATTTGATTTGCATTTCCCTGATGAGTAGTGATTTTGAGCATCTTTCCATACACCTATTGGCCATTTGTTAGTGGGAAGTATTCCTTGGAGAAACGTGTATTCTAGCCTTTAGCCCATTTTAAAATCAGGTTACTAGATTTTTTTGCTATTGAATTGTAGGAGTTCCTTACATATTTTAGATTAACTCCTTATCTGACATATAGTTGGAAAGTATCTTCTCTCATTCCATAGGTTACCTTTTCATTTTGTTGACTATTTCTTTTGCTGTGCAGAAGCTTTTTAGTATGATATAGTCTCCCTTGTCTATTTATTTTTGTTGCCTGTGCTTTTGGTGTCATAGCCATGAAACCACTGCCAAGATCAGTGTCATGAAGCTTTCCTCTATGTTACTATCTAGGAGTTTTACAGCTTCAGGTCTTACATTTAAGTCTTTAGCCCATTTTTTATTGGAGTATAGTTCTTAATCCATTTTGAATTGATTTTTGTATATGATTTAAGATGAGAGTTCAATTTCATTCTTTTGCATGTGGATATTGTTTTTCCAACACCACTTATTTAAGAGACTACGCTTCCCCTATTGAATAATCTTGGTAACTTTGTTGAAGATCAGCTGACCATATATACATGGATTTATTTCTGAGCTCTCTACTCTGTTCCACAGGTCTAAATGTCTGTTTTTATTCCAGTACCACACTGTTTTAATTACTGTAGTTTTATAATATATTTTAAAATCATTAAGCGTGATGCTTCCAGCTTTGTCCTTTCTCAAGATTGTTTGGTCTTTTTGTCTTTTGTTGTTCATATGAATTTAGAATTGTTTTTCTATTTCTGTATGATGTTGGGATTTTTGATAGAGATTGCAATGAATCTGTAGATCATTTTGGGTAGTGTGGACATTTTAATAACATTAAGTCTTCAAATCTACGTACATGCCATTTTTTTGTGTCTAATTTCTTTCATCAGTGTTTTGTAGTTTTCAGTGTGTTTTTCATCTCCTTAATTAAATTTATTCCTAAGTATTTTATTCTTTTTAGCACTATTATAAATGGGATTGTTTTCCTAATTTCCTATTCCTTTCAAATAGTTCATTGTCAGTGTATAGAAAAGCAACATATTTTGGTATGTTAATTTTGTTTTCTGCAACTTTACTGAATTCATTTATTAGTTCTAACAGTTTTTTTTGTGTGGAGTCTTTAGGGTGTCTATAAATAAGATAATATCATCTGCAAGAAGAACAATTTTACTTCTTCTTATTAGTTGTGTGACCATGCCTATCAACCTTCCTGAATTTCTAGAAAATTTGGCATATCTTCACTATCAGCCTCCCAAGCACATTATGAGGCTCCAATGACTAATAAGTGAAAGCTATTTATAAAATGTTAAATATTACTCAAATTTAGGTTATTATTATTATGCATTCTTTGGTGATGATTTGCAAATTTCATACCTTAAATACTACTATGATAAATATTTTAGTAGGAATAAAATCTGCTTAGGAACTGCAGCTTTTTATTTGTTAAAGTTGCTGTTAAATGTCATTAGACTTTTAAGCAGAAACATTGTTACCTTTAGTAAAAGTGCTTTAAACACTTTAGTGTGAAGTATTTTAATAGAGTCCACCAATATGCAAACAATAGAGCAACTATATTAGTTCATGCAAATGTTCTACACATGGATTCCTGGGTCCATAATTAACCATTTAGGGTAATACTCATAAACTATACAGTATGCAGTAAACATGTCTACCAAGTAAATTAAGAATCCCTATACTATGTAGCAGCTGATGCAAACTGGGACCTGATTTAAAATCTTTAGAAACAGAGGATTGTTTTAATTCTAGAAGTGGGAGAGGAGAAAGTCATATTCCTTAAAGAAAAAAGTACTTCAAGTCTCTGTAAGACCTCCAATTTTCCATATGACACATGCCCATTTAGGAGATCATATGTCAGGTTTTATAATATAATACATTGTAAATAATGGAGGTAATTAATCATGATTGTAAACCAACGACTCTCTTAACAGGAGCTGGGAGTCTCTGGTATATGTTTAAAATTTTTGCACTATATGAATTTATAAGTGCCTGATCCCTGTTGGTCCCAATTGAGTATACCAGGTAGACTCTGTATTGGTACTTGACAATCACCCGAATTCAAAAATCTTAAGTCCATATTTCCTAAATTTCCCATATCTTGCCATCATTCTGAATAGCAGTCAAAAATCATGTCAATCATTAGAAGTAACAAAACATGTTATTATTAGCACAATTCCACACTTCTCATGTATAAATGATTGACAATAGGCAACCTGCCCAGTTTGGTTTTTGAACTCCAATGAACACTGATCCTCCCATCAAGGTAGGGAATATTATGAATTTTTTTTTTCTCATTAACTGTCCTCTGCTTGACTGGACAGCAATCCGTAAAAGGTACACAATAAAAACTGCTGCATTTATAAATTGGTCATAGCCCTTCACAGCCTCTATTTCTTCTGTGCCTGAGCAAAATCATCACATTTCCAGACAAAAATAAAACACACTTTTATTAATGGCTTTTATTATTTTTTAAAGTGCTATAATTTCAAAAATCTTAATTGTCTAAAGAATGTAAACTCCCCAGATCAATTTTCTAAAAAGGAAGTCCAGATACTAAAAATAACTTCAAGATGTGGAACGCTGGGAAATATCAAGAGCAGACCAGGCAACTTGCATGCAACCATCAGAGACGGGGAAACTGGTTTTGAGCAAAGCCATTAGGCTGCCTTATAGACATGGAAGAAAGAGTCACAGGAGCTCTGGTGAAGAGAACTAACAGTCACAATCTAAAGGTAATTTTAACATACATGTAGGGTAGGAAAAACCTGCCATATACATTACATGTGTAATGTAGGAAAAACACTGCCATCTGATGAAAGCAAGAGCACAAATGTCTTCAAATAGACTGACAATAATGTTAAAATATATAACTAGTATCTTAGTGATCACTTGAATAAAATAATATGCTAGATTCAGAATAAAAAATACACTAAAATAATTTCTCAGCTATTCTTATTAATTATATACTACTAACAATTTTATATATTAATTTACCAATTAACAAAATATAAAGACAGCCTCTTCAATAAGTGGTGCTGGAAAAACTGGACAGCTACATGTAAAAGTATGAAATTAGAACACTCCCTAACACCGTACAAAAAAATAAACTCAAAATGGATTAAAGACCTAAATGTAAGGCCAGACACTATCAAACTCTTAGAGGAAAACATAGGCAGAACACTCTATGACATAAATCACAGCAAGATCCTTTTTGACCCAACTCCTAGAGAAATGGAAATAAAAACACAAATAAACAAATGGGACCTAATGAAACTTAAAAGCTTTTGCACTGCAAAGGAAACCATAAACAAGACCAAAAGACAACCCTCAGAATGGGAGAAGATATTTGCAAATGAAGCAACTGACAAAGGATTAATCTCCAATATTTACAAGCAGCTCATGCAGCTCAATAACAAAAAAACAAACAACCCAATCCAAATATGGGCAGAAGACCTAAATAGACATTCCTCCAAAGAAGATATACAGATTGCCAACAGACACATGAAAGAATGCTCAACATCATTAATCATTAGAGAAATGCAAATCAAAACTACAATGAGATATCATCTCACACCAGTCAGAATGGCCATCATCAAAAAATCTAGAAACAATAAATGCTGGAGAGGGTGTGGAGAAAAGGGAACCCTCTTGCACTGTTGGTGGGAATGTAAATTGATACAGCCACTATGGAGAACAGTATGGAGGTTCCTTAAAAAACTAAAAATAGAACTACCATACGACCCAGCAATCCCACTACTGGGCATATACCCTGAGAAAACCATAATTCAAAAAGAGTCATGTACCACAATGTTCATTGCAGCTCTATTTACAACAGCCAGGACATGGAAGCAACCTAAGTGTCCATCAACAGATGAATGGATAAAGAAGATGTGGCACATATATACAATGGAATATTAATCAGCCATAAAAAGAAACGAAATGGAGGTATTTGTAGTGAGGTGGATGGACTTAGTCTGTCATACAGAGTGAAGTCAGAAAGAGAAAAACAAATACAGTATGCTAACACATATATATGGAATCTAAGGAAAAAAAAAAAAAAGGTCATGAAGAACCTAGTGGCAAGACAGGAATAAAGACACAGACCTACTAGAGAATGGACTTGAGGATATGGGGAGGGGGAGGGGTAAGATGTGACAGGGTGAGAGAGTGGCATGGACATACATACACTACCAAATGTAAAATAGATAGCTAGTGGGAAGCAGCCACATAGCACAGGGAGATCAGCTCGGTGCTTTGTGACCACCTAGAGGGGTGGGATAGGGAGGGTGGGAGGGAGGGAGACGCAAGAGGGAAGAGATATGGGAACATATGTGCATGTATAACTGATTCACTTTGTTATAAAGCAGAAACTAACACACCATTGTAAAGCAATTATACTCCAACAAAGATGTTAAAAAAAAAAAAAAAGAAAAGAAAGAGCAACATTGGCATAGAAAAAATATATATATATACTAATAGCAAATCACTACATAAAAAAGTAAATATTGGATCAAAAATCATTGTAAATGTCTATATACAAAAATTCCACAATTAGAAATATCATCAGAAGCTAAAAATTTAAATACCAAGTTTGTATTAGAAAAACAATGGTTGTTGGTTGATTAAAATGGATAGAAGATGGCAATAATGAGTGTCACGTTATTGGTCCAATCCTAAGGTTTCACACTTAGAAAACAACATTTCATAGTCAAAGACATGTCTCTGATCTCAGTAAAGAGAGTCACATACCCATGCTTTAGTTGAAAAGGGAATTATGTTGAAAATGGTTCAAACAAAAGACAAAACAAAAATCCTCCAAAACTATCACCATTACTAGAAACATAACTCATAGCATATGCTCTGATGATAAATGAGAAGTGCCACTTTCTTTGTGAATAACATCTTCAGCTGCCCTGTTATTAACTCCAGGAAGATATGCTGGACTTCTTGGCTTTGTCTTCTAACACTGTTCACATATCACTGGTTATTATGTTGCCAAGGTAGCATTCATGAAGGCAAATAAAAGATAAACCATGAAATCCATACACAGGAAAAAAAATAACAACAATAGATAATTCAGGATCACAACAATGTCACTCCTCACTGGCAAAGGGTCAAGCCAGTGTTAGAACTGCAAGGATCTCCCAACTCTATTCATAATAAGGTTTCCAAAGTACCTGTGAACTAACCCTCAGCAAAGTTAGTTTTTCTGTCCTCTTAATCATTACTTTCCTTTTGAAATAAATACAAAACTAAAGTAATCCAAATATGGCAAGAGATATGAAACCCATCTACCTCAGGATCACCTAGGAAGTTTGTTAGAAAATTATCCTCGGGCCTAATTCCCAGACACCCAGAATCAATGTTAACAGGTATGGTGTGGGATCCTGGTATCTGCATTTCTAACAAACTCTTAAACACTAAAAGTGTGAGAACTTCTAACTAAAAAGAAAATGTGTATTTTATAAAAATGCACACATCAGCAATATAAAAAAAGACAGCTTTTCATTATTTTCTATTTGTTCATTTATCTTAATTAAGTACATTTTGTTTTTTAACATTACTCTAGGAAAATAGCTTGAAAAGCTAAATTTAAGTGTCTTAATCTAATAGACTCTTGTAAAGGTACCAATATAATTTATGCCTAGCTCTAAAACTCTTAAATTTTCCAGAGACACTTCAAATCCCTTCACACAATTTATGAATTAAAATGACAACTGGTGTGCTTTTTTTTTTAATTGAAATATAATTCATACACCACAGACTTCATCCTTTTAAAGGGTACAACTGGGACTTCCTTGGTGGCACAGTGGTTGAGAATCTGCCTGCCAATGCAGGGGACAGGGGTTCGATCCCTGGTCCAGGAAGATCCCACATGCTGCGGAGCAACTAAGCCCGCGAGCCACAACTACTGAGCCCGCGTGCCTAGAGCCTGTGCTCCGCAACAAGACTAGCCACCGCAATTAGAAGCCCACACACTGCAACGAAGAATAGCTCCCGCTCACTGCTACTAGGGAAAGCCCATGCGAAGCAACGAATACCCAACTTAGCCCAAAATAAATAAATAAATTAAAAAAAAATAAAGTGTACAATTCAGTATATTCACAAAGATGTGCAACCATCATCACTAATTTTCATTTCATTACACCAAGAAGAAACCCCATACACATTAGCACTCACTCCCCATTTCCCCACCTCCACCCCCTGGTAACCACTAATCTACTTTGTCTTTCTATGGATTTTCCTATTCTGGATATTTCATATACAAATGGGATCATATAATATGTGGTCTTTAATGTCTGGATTCTTTCACTTAGCATAAAGTTTTCATGGTTCACCCATGCTGTAGAATGTACCAGTACTTCACTCCTTTACATGGCTAAACAATAGTAAATGTATGGATATACCACATTTTGTTAATCCATTCATCAACTGATGGACATATGGGTTGTTCTCATTGTTTGGCTATTATTAATAAAGTTGCTATGAACATTATGTACATATTTTTGTGTAGACCTATGTTCTCAATCTCTTGGGTATACAGTTGGCCCTCTGTATCTGCAGGTTCTGCAACCACAGATTCAATGAACCATGGATCCAAGTTGAATCTGCAGGTGCAGAACCTGCCTATACAGAGGCCAACTGCAAGGGACTTGAGCATTAGTGGATTAAGGTAATCAGGGGGTCCTGCAACCAATCCCCTTTGATGGCTTCTTGGCACCTTCCCACAGTACAGAATCTTAGCCTAATCCAATATGCAAAATAGGAGCACAGAGCTCCTAAGGGCTCTCAAGCTCTTGGGGAGTGCACAGGCCACCCCAGGGGACCAAAGGTGTCCAGCTCATTGGTACAGAGGGCAGCGGAGCCTGTGGAATGATGTCATGAGCCCAGCAGTCCTGAGCCAAAACGTCACATTGACCACCTTGGCTGTTGGGTAAACCCAGGCATCTCTGTTAACTGGTGTCACTACATATTCCAGGGCCAGAAGGGATTTTGGAGGTCAGCAGTTCCATCCTGGCATGAATCTTCTCTCTACAATCCCTGCCAGATGGTCATCGGGTCTTTGTTCACTTGCTGTGATGGGGCAATCCCTCCCACCAAGGGAATCCCTATGAAAGTTCAAAAAAAAAGAGAGAGGAACTGCTGGGTCATATGGTAACTCTGTATTTAACTTTTCGAGGACTTGCCAAACTTTCCAAAGAGAGTACATCATTTTACCTCATTAGCAGTGTATGAAGGTTCCAATTTTTGCATATGCTAACCAACACTTTTTATTGTCTGTCTTTTTGATGCTATGCTAGTGGCTGTGAAGTGGTTTTGTTTGCATTTCTTTATGACTCATGATGTTAACATCTTTTCATATGCTTTTTGACCATTTGTATATCTTCTTTGGAGGAATACCTACTCAGATACTTTGCTCAGTTTTTAACTGGGTTGTCTTTTTATTCCTGAATTGTAAGCGTCCTTTGCACAATCTGAATAGTAGACTCTTATCAGATATATTATTTGTAAATATTTTCTCCCATTCTGTGGATTGCCTTTTCACTTTCCTCATAGTGTCCGTTGAACCACAAAAGTTTTAAATTTTTATAAAGTTCAATTTACTTTTTCTTTGATGTTTTTGGTAACATTTTAAAAAAACAAACAAACATTGTCTAACTGGTGTGATTTACCATTTTTATTCCTATTTATTCCTGGGTCAAGCAGAGAAAATAAAAGAGAGTAAAGATAGAGAGAAAATATGTAGATACCACATGTCTATCAGCTATAAAATCCACAGTTCCTCAAGCACTTAAAAACATCACTGATGATACACTGGGTGCAAAAAAGGGAAAGTTCTCAAATGATGGCAGATTGATAACTGCAAAATGTTACTGAACATTACTGTTCAAAGAAACTGAACAAAGAAACTGTAGTTTCTTTGTACTTCTGATAGACATCAATATACATACTCTTCTCTGCTTAATCGTTTAAAATTAGTCAAAGACTTGATGGCATCACTTGGACATCTATGATCTATTTTGCAGACAATTCAGGTTGTTTCATGTTCTGTCTCTAGGGAGGTTCCAAAAATAACAATTCTCAATGAGAAAAAAAAAAACAACATAATACACAAATATATAATTTACAGGTAAAGAATTGAAGGCAACTAATTTTAACAAAGTTTAAGAGTGCTAAAGCAAGAAAGTAGCCTTGAAGTCTTGTTTCATGCCAGCAGAGATTTGCTAGAAAACTGCTTAAGAAAGAGGATACATACAGAAGACTGGAATGCCAGGAGAAAGCCCCTCTCTGAGGCCAAAGGATTGTGGCTCTGAAAAGTTAAGTTGTAAATATGAACAAGGTTTTGTGATTTTTTTCAAGGCAAATTAATCCAATAGTTTCTAAGATAGTTGATTAACTAAATTTAAATTAACATAGACCCTCAAAAGTCAAGAGTAGACATTGGTCTTAAAAAAGAATATAGTAGAAAGTAATAAAAATGGAAAATATGGCCTAAACTACTGACACAATAAAAATTTCTAATGTTCAGAGAAGCCAACCTACTGATGACAACAACAAATATAGAAATGAATAGCAAAAATGTTATGGGCAGCCAAAATGATGGTAAACAAGTACTGAAATATGCCAAGATGATTTGTATTTGTAATATCTATACAAACTTACTTCAACTTTCACCAGGTCTATGGATATCTATTTCTGTTTTTAGATGCATCCAGAAAAAGAATACTTAGTAACTCATTTCAAATTAGTATGTCTTATGGAAGATTATATGAACATAAGCAAGGAGTACTGCATGCAGAAATCGGACAGTATTGCTCAAAGTGGTACTAAAAAAGTACATTGATCTTTAAAAATTCACTTACTGATGCCACCACAGGAAAAATTACTTAAAATAAGAATTATTTCTTGGTCAATTTTCTATAGGTAACTTAAAAACTTTGAGGACATGAAGTACTTATATAATTTATAGAAGTTTGCCATCCAGGTATCATATAACTCTTGTATGACAGAAGTATCTCAGGGCAATGTATATGAATAAAATGTATATGAAAGACCAAGAGCATCATTATTGTATTCTATATATTTGCAGCACACAAGTTTAACAAAATGGAGGTAGCAACTGTTACCTTCCTGATGGCAGAATTTTTTTAAGTGCGTTTGAATGAGAGCAAGACACTATCAAGGGGCTTCCCTGGTGGTGCAGTGGTTAAGAATCCACCTGCCAATGCAGGGGACATGGGTTCAAGCCCTGGTCTGGGAAGATCCCACATGCCACGGAGCAACTAAGCCCATGCGCCACAACTACTGAGCCAACTGCCACAACTACTGAAGCCTGTGTGCCTAGAGCCCATGCTCCGCAACAAGAAAAACCACCGCAGTGAGAAACCTGTGCACCGCAACTACTGAAGCCCACACACATACAGCCTGTGCTCCACAACAAAGAGCAGCCCCTGCTCGCCGCAAGTAGAGAAAGCCCGTACACAGCAACAAAGACCCAACGCAGCCAGAAATAAGTAAATAAATAAATAATTTTAAAAATGAAAAAAAAAGACTATCAAAAAGAATTTCTAAATGCTAAAATTGTCAATAGCTACCCATCTGCCTTATGGGTGGTGGAAAGGGTGTGTGTGTGGCATTACAGTCTGGCAGGGATCATATGTGTAGCTTAAAAAGTATATTCAATTTATTATAATAAGATATCCATTGTTTACTGTTTCCTTAATGCAAACAATAAAACAGTGGTGCAGTTTTTATACCTATTTGAAAGGCTGTGAGCTCTTTGTGCAGTGAACTTGTGGATGGTGAAGATGGTGGCTTTGGGGTCCGCCTGGAGGCCACTGTGAAACCTTCCAACAAAGGGAAGGCAACCACTGCGCCATCTTTGCACAGCTGCCGGTGTACAGGTAACTCAGGTACCTCAGGGCCGTGTTGGACAATAGGGGACTGAAGTCTCGGGCTGAGCAGGATGAACTATCACTACAGACTAGAGTTTCTGATGTCTCTGTGACTCCACTGCTTGGAATTGACCCAGCCCAGGGCAACGGGGACTCCTCTGGTAGTCGCCCTGGCTTTTGCTAACTCATTGGTTTCTTCCCAGGCCCCTGATTCTCGAAGGAGAGTCCGCAGTGCCTCGAGGGGGTTTAAGATGTTCACTGGTGTGTTATTTTTGAATAAAGCTTGAGAGCTTTGGAAGCCCAGCCAGGGCAGTGCCCCTTCACAGAGATTCAGGGCTAGCCTGGTGGCTGAAGGCCTAAAGTTTGGAATTCTTCTCTTGGAGAAGTGCTGTTGGGATAGCTGGGATGCCCAGGTAATGGTTCCTGCCACTTCATCAACAAGCTGTGACAAGAAGTGGAGAGTAGCATGCCTTCTATCTGGGTACTGTGGTTTTTCTGCCAGAGACTAGAGTCTCTGAGAACTTCTCTGAGGATCACTGAAACCACCTGATCCACTCTTATGCTTCTTTCCACCCTGTGTGGCAATTCCCCAGCCCACCCAGACTTTTTTTTTTAAAGAAAAATTGGTGGAGATTGGTTCAAGATGGCAGAGTAGAAGAACATAATCTCACTCCCTCTTGCGAGAGCACTGGAATCATAACTAACTGCTGAACAATCATCGACAGGAAGACACCAGAACTGACCAAAAAAGATACCCCACATCCAAAGAAAAAGGAGAAGCCACAGTGAGACAGTAGGATGGGTGCAATCAAAACAAAATCAAATCCCATAACTGCTGGGTGGGTGACTCACAAACTGGAGAACACTTATACCACAGAAGTCCACCCACTGGAGTGAAGGTTCTGAGCCCCACGTCAGGCTTCCCAACCTGGGGGTCCGGCAACGGGAGGAGGAATTCCTAGAGAATCAGACTTTGAAGGCTAGTGGGATTTGATTGCAGGACTTTGACAGGACTGGGGGAAACAGAGACTCCACTCTTGGAGGGCACACACAAAGTAGTGTGCGCATCGAAACCAAGGGAAGGAGCAGTGACCCCATATTAGACTGAACCAGACCTACCTGCTAGTGTTGGACGGTCTCCTGCAAAGGCGGGGGGCAGCTGTGGCTCACCAAGGGACAAGGACACTGGCAGCAGACATTCTGGGAAGGACTCCTTGGCATGAGCCCTCCCAAGTCTGCCATTAGGCCCACTAAAGAGCCTGGGCTCCAGTGTTGGGTCGCCTCAGGGCAAACAACCAACAGGGAGGGAACCCAGCCCTACCAGTCAGCAGACAAGCAGATTAAAGTTTTACTGGGCTCTGCCCACCAGAGCAACACCCAGCTCTACCCACCACCAGTCCCTCCCATCAGGAAACTTGCACAAGCCTCTTAGATAGCCTCTTCCACCAGAGGGCAGACAGCAGAAGCAAGAAGAACTACAATCCTGCAGCCTGTGGAACAAAAACCACATTCACAGAAAGATAGACAAGATGAAAAGGCAGAGGGCTATGTACCAGATGAAGGAACAAGATAAAACCCCAGAAAAACAACTAAATGAAGTAGAGATAGGAAACCTTTCAGAAAAAGAATTCAGAATAATTATAGTGAAGATGATCCAGGACCTCGGAAAAAGAATGGAGGCAAAGATCGAGAAGATGCAAGAAATATTTAACAAAGACACAGAAGAATTAAAGAACAAACATACAGAGATGAACAATACAATAACTGAAATGAAAAATATACTAGAAGGATTCAATAGCAGAATAACTGAGGCAGAAGAACAGATAAGTGACCTGGAAGACAGAATGGTGGAATTCACTACTGCGGAACAGAATAAAGAAAAAAGAATGAAAAGAAATGAAGACAGCCTAAGAAACCTCTGGGACAACATTAAACGCAACAACATTCGCATTATAGCGGTCCCAGAAGGAGAAGAGAGAGAGGAAGGACCAGAGAAAATATTTCAAGAGATCATAGTTGAAAACTTATGTAACATGGGAGAGGAAATTGCCACCCAAGTCCAGGAAGTGCAGAGAGTCCCACGCAGGATAAACCCAAGGAGAAAGACACCGAGACACATAGTAATCAAACTGGCAAAAATTAAAGACAAAGAAAAATTATTGAAGTAGCAAGGGAAAAATGACAAATAACATACAAGGGAACTCCCATAAAGTTAACAGCTGTTTTCTCAGCAGAAACTATACAAGCCAGAAGGGAGTGGCATGACATATTTAAAGTGATGAAAGGGAAGAACCTACAACCAAGATTACTCTACCTGGCAAGGATCTCATTCAGATTCGATGGAGAAATCAAAAGCTTCACAGACAAGCAAAAGCTAAGAGAATTCAGCACCACCAAACCAGCTCTACAACAAATGCTAAAGGAACTTCTCTAAGTGGGAAACACAAGAGAAGAAAAGGACCTACAAAAACAAACCCAAAACAATTAAGAAAATGGTCATAGGAACATACGTACCAATAATTACCTTAAACGTGAATGGATTAAATGCTCCAACCAAAAGACACAGGCTTGCTGAATGGATACAAGAACAAGACCTATATATATGCTGTCTACAAGAGACACACTTCAGACCTAGGGACACATACAGACTGAAAGTGAGGGGATGGAAAAAGATATTCCATGCAAATGGAAATCAAAAGAAAGCTGGAGTAGCAATTCTCATATCAGACAAAATAGACTTTAAAACAAAGACTATTACAAGAGACAAAGAAGGACACTACATAATGATCAAGGGATCAATCCAAGAAGAAGATAAAACAACTATAAATATATATGCACCAAACACAGGAGCACTTCAATACATAAGGCAACTGCTAACAGCTATGAAAGAGGAAATCAACAGTAACACAATAATAGTGGGGGACTTTAACACCTCACTTACACCAATGAGTGTACAACAGATCATCCAAACAGAAAATTAATAAGGAAACACAAGCTTTAAATGACACAATAGACCAGATAGATTTAATTGATATTTATAGGACATTCCATCCAAAAACAGATTACACTTTCTTCTCAAGTGCGCATGGAACATTCTCCAGGATAGATCACATCTTGGGTCACAAATCAAGCCTCAGTAAATTTAAGAAAATTCAAATCATATCAAGCATTTTTTCTGACCACGACTCTATGAGATTAGAAATCAATTACCAGGAAAAAAATGTAAAAAACACAAGCACACGGAGGCTAAACAATAACCAAGAGATCACTGAAGAAATCAAAGAGGAAATCAAAAAATACCTAGAGACAAATGACAACGAAAACACAAGGATCCAAAACCTATGGGATGCAGCAAAAGCAGTTCTAAGAGGGAAGTTTATAGCAATACAAGCGTACCTCAAGAAACAAGAAAAATCTCAAGTAAACAATCGAACCTTACACCAAAAGGAACTAGAGAAAGAAGAAAAAACAAAACCCAAGGTTAGTAGAAGGAAAGAAATCATAAAGATGAGAGCAGAAATAAATGAAAGAGAAATAAAGAAAACAATAGCAAAGATCAATAAAACTAAAAGCTGGTTCTTTGAGAAGATAAACAAAATTGACAAACCATTAGCCAGACTCAATAAGAAAAAGAGGGAGAGGATTCAAATCAATAAAATTAGAAATGAAAAAGGAGAAGTTACAACAAACACCATAGAAATACAAAGCATCCTAAGAGACTACTACAAGCAACTCTATGCCAAAAAACTGGACAACCTGGAAGAAATGGACAAATTCTTAGAAAGGTATAACCTTCCAAGACTGAACCAGGAAGGAATAGAAAATATGAATAGACCAATCACAAGTAATGAAATTGAAACTGTGATTAAAAACCTTCCAACAAATAAAAGTCCAGGACCAGATGGCTTCACAGGCGAATTCTATCAAACATTTAGAGAAGAACTAACACCCATCCTTCTCAAACTCTTCCAAAAAATTTCAGAGGAAGGAACACTCTCAAACTCATTCTATGAGGCCACCATCACCCTGATACCAAAACCTGACAAAGATACTACCAAAAAAGAAAATTACAGACCAATATCACTGATGAATATAGATGCAAAAATCTGCAACAAAATACTAGCAAACAGAATCCAACAACACATTAAAAGGATCATACACTATGATCAAGTGGGATTTATCCCAGGGATGCAAGGATTCTTGAATATACACAAATCAATCAATGTGATACACCATATTAACAAATTGAAGAATAAAAACCATATGATCATCTCAATAGATGCAGAAAAAGCTTTTGACAAAATTCAACACCCATTTATGATAAAAACTCTCCAGAAAGTGGGCATAGAGGGAACCTACCTCAACGCAATAAAGGCCATATATGACAAACCCACAGCAAACATCATTCTCAATGGTGAAAAACTGAAAGCATTTCCTCTAAGATCAGGAACAAGACAAGGATGTCCACTCTCACCACTATTATTCAACATAGTTTTGGAAGTCCTAGCCATGGCAATCAGAGAAGAAAAAGAAATAAAAGGAATCCAAATCGGAAAAGAAGAAGTAAAACTATCACTGTTTGCAGATGACATGATACTATACATAGAGAATCCTAAAGATGCCACCAGAAAACTACTAGAGCTAATCAATGAATTTGGTAATGTTGCAGGATACAAAATTAGTGCACCAAAATCTCTTGCATTCCTATACACTAATGATGAAAAATCTGAAAGAGAAATTACAGATACACTCCCATTTACCATTGCAACAAAAAGAATAAAATACCTAGGAATAAACCTACCTAGGGAGACCAAAGACCTGTATGCAGAAAACTATAAGACACTGATGAAAGAAATTAAAGATGATACAAACGTAAGGAGAGATATACCATGTTCTTGGATTGGAAGAATCAATATTGTGAAAATGACTATACTATCCAAAGCAATCTACAGATTCAATGCAATCCCTATCAAATTGCCAATGGCATTTTTTACAGAAGTAGAACAAAAAATCTTAAAATTTGTATGGAGACACAAAAGGCCTCGAATAGCCAAAGCCGTATTGAGGGAAAAAAACGGAGCTGGAGGAATCAGACTCCCAGACTTCAGACTATACTACAAAGCTACAGTAATCAAGGCAATATGGTACTGGCACAAAAACAGAAATATAGATCAATGGAACAGGACAGAAAGCCCAGAGATAAACCCACGCACCTATGGTCAACTAATCTATGACAAAGGAGGCAGGGATATAAGATGGAGAAAAGACAGTCCCTTCAATAAGTGGTACTTGGAAAACTGGACAGCTCCATGTAAAAGAATGAAATTAGAACACTCCCTAACACCATATACAAAAATAAACTCAAAATGGATTAAGGACCTAAATGTAAGACCAGACATTATAAAACTCTTAGAGGAAGACATAGGAAGAACACTGTTTGACATAAATTACAGCAAGATTTTTTTTGATCTACCTCCTAGAGTAATGGAAATAAAAACAAAAATAAACAAATGGGACCTAATGAAACTTACAAGCTTTTGCACAGCAAAGCAAGCTACAAACAAGACGAAAAGACAACCCTCAGAATGGGAGAAAATATTTGCAAATGAATCAATGGACAAAGGATTAATTTCCAAAATATATAAACAGCTCATGCAGCTCAATATTAAAAAAACAAACAACCCAATCCAAAAATGGGCTGAAGACCTAAATAGATATTTCTCCAAAGAAGACACACAGATGGCCAAGAAGTACATGAAAAGCTGCTCAACATCACTAATTACTAGAGAAATGCAAATCAAAACTACAGTGAGGTATCACCTCACACCAGTTAGAATGGGCATCATCAGAAAATCTACAAACAACAAATGCTGGAGAGGGTGTGGAGAAAAGGGAACCCTCTTGCACTGTTGGTGGGAATGTAAATTGATACAGTCACTATGGAGAACAGTATGGAGGTTCCTTAAAAAACTGAAAATAGAATTACCATATGAGCCAGCAATCCCACTACTGGGCATATATCCAGAGGAAACCATAATTCAAAAAGACACATGCACCCCAATGTTCACTGCAGCACTATTTACAATAGCCAGGTCATGGAAGCAACCTAAATGCCCATCGACAGATGAATAGATAAAGAAGATGTGGTACATATATACAATGGAATATTACTCAGCCATAAAAAGGAACGAAATTGTGTCATTTGTGGAGACGTGGATGGATCTAGAGACTGTCATACAGAGTGAAGTAAGTCAGAAAAAGAAAAACAAATATCGTATATTAACGCATATATGTGGAACCTAGAAAAATGGTACACATGAATCGGTTTGCAGGGCAGAAATAGAGACACAGATGTAGAGAACAAACGTATGGACACCAAGCTGGAAAGCAGCGGGGGGGTGGGTGTGGTGGTGTGATGAATTGGGAGATTGGGTTTGACATGTATACACTGATGTGTATAAAATGGATGACTAATAAGAATCTGCAGTATAAAAAAATAAATAAAATAAAATTCAAAAAATAAATAAATAAAAGTTAAAAATAAATAAATAAAAGCCTATGAAACACTGATATATACAACACCTTTTCTAAAGATCTTTAAACTGAGAATACTTACTTAGGAGTGTGATAAAGCAGATCCTCCTCTCCTTTCTGCCCCTCCCTACTCCCTTTTCTCTGCATAGAAACAGAGTGGCCAAGACTCTTAAGGTTCAGAAAAGGCATCTAACTTCTTATGGGCTGATGCTTCCCTTAAACATAAAGCCAACATTAAACCTTACAAACTAAACAAAAACAAGAACACGTTTAGGGGATTATAATGAGAAAAACACTTTGTACCTTTAAGATGCAGACTTAATTGTGGAGGAAGAGTAAAACAATATTTATTTTGGTTAAAAAGGGTTATAGAAAAAGAATATACAATTGGTTAGATTTATAAAACATAAAGTTCACCTGAAGTTTTTTTTCCACAGGAAAGCATTAAAATAAAAGGAAGTGAGGATAGAAGGGGATAAAGGCCTTAAATGGCTCATCCACGTCTATTACTATCAATATGAAGTTTTCATGTTTTTATTTTGCAGACATTTGGAACTGTCCAATAGCCTTTGCAGAAGTTAATAAATGAGGCCTGCAGAGCGCTGTTATTATTCTTAATTCCCAAATTAACAGGTATTATCTTTATTTTCTAATCTTTGGGTCACAAGTCTTAGATTATAAATTTCTAAAAGATGTTTACAAACCATTACATAAAAAATGAAAAGCTAACATTCATAGAATATTCAGAAGGGAGTTAGTTTCAAAAAAAACTCAGATTGCATATTCAAATCATTTTAGGTAAAAACAAACAAAAATCTAAATGGCTTTTCTTTTCCTTGTGAAACACTTGGTAGAAATAATACTTACCTTTTCCCATATTATATTATATATTATGTACTTGTCTTGAACAAGTAGACCTGTATAAATATAAAATCTACAACTCTGCATATAAAAGCAAAAAAAAAAATACCCACAACCCCAATAAACTTATAATATAGAATCTGTATTACAGCCATACATGGGCAAGTACACTAAGGTATAAAAAAAACTAAACACTTAATTCTGAGTTGATCCAGTTAAAATATTGTGCAAACTTATTTTTAAAAATTTACTAATGTTTTATTTTCTACTTCAAATATTTGCCTAACTCTGTGCCATCTGTAGTACTAAAAGCAAACGGAAAAAAATCATCAGAAAGATTATACAGAGAGTAAAACAAAAACAAAAGCACAATCAAGGAAATGGATAAAGAGGAAAAAGAGAAAAGGAAGACCAACAGACATAGGAAGGAGGGAAGAGGAGGCAAATTGGCTTACTTAAGCTCTCTTGGGACAGTGTGCTGAGTTACCAGATCAGAAATGAGGGGTTGAAAGCTACTACTGATAACTGGTGGAGGCTGAAAGTGCTACTTAAGTGCTTGGTGTCTGTTGAAAAAGAGGGAGGAGAGGTTTGAGACAGAGGATGCCAAGTGCATTCCCAGCCAATAGAGTAAAAAGGAAGCATTAACAGTAGCCTCAGGGGAAGCTGAGCATTCAATCCCATGAGCCAGAGGGCAAATGTGGCAATAGCAGTGAGTAGCAGCTGGATAAAGGAATAAAGAAGCCACAGGAAAACTGGCAGCTTTAGACACATAGGGCCAACTAGGCCTTGTCTTGATATTGAGAAGAACAAACTGCCTGGAAATAACACTGCCATCTTTCTGCTGCCAGGGGGTTACTAATCCTCAACCAGGATGCAAAGACTGAAATTTAGTTTGCCAAGCTATACTAAATATTGATTTAACTCTGGAATAGTAGCTCTGCTGAAAAGGCATATAACTAAGACACTCTCAGTGTTTACCTTTCCAATAATCAAAATCAGCATTCTTCACAACTATCTAACTACTACTCAAAAATATTTGAAATGAAGAAAAGAATACTTAAAATACCTTTCTCTAACACTGTATTTCCTTAATGTTTTCTAAACATTATTTCATAGAGTATGATTTAACAAACTAAAAAGAATACATATCAATAAGGTATTAATGACAATCAATATGGTATATTAGACACTAAAGAGAAGTGAAAAACTGGAAACATGAAAATCTTTAAAGAAACTTCTGAAATAATATTCTCTCATGTTATTTTAATTCATCTTCTGCCATTAAAAAGTTCAAAATATTTTCAGAAGGCAATCTATATTACCTTTCTATAGTTTTAGATCACAAGGTAATATGTTAGACTTCTTCTTTTAAATAGGCATCTGCTCAATATTGCAGTACAATATCCAAAGATAAGATTACCAAACACAACAGTTTTTCAAATTACTAGGTTTGATATATTGGATAAATTGCAATTTGTAATTGATTCAATACATTCCCTTGGCCTGAGAGTAAGTCAATTCTCTCTTTTCTTCATCAGAATTAAGCTAACTTAAGATTGATGTTATGAAAAAAGTAAGATTCTAGCCCTAGAAGAATTTTACACATTTAAGGAAATCAAACTGAAAAGTAAGAAATATCGATTAAGTTGTTAAGTTCTAGATTCTATAGGAATTCAAAGGGTGGGAAGGGATGGAGTAGGAGAAAATTTCCTTAAGGAAGTAAAATTTAAGATAGTCCTTAAGCCATAAATAACATTTGGATAAAAATTACTTGGAAGGCAAAGATATGAAAATAATGTAAATATAAGAAGAAGTGATCATGCAACTATATTCTGTAGAGTTACCACAGGAAAATTAGCTTTGACAGCTATTGCAACTAGATGATAGAAAATACTGAAGCTAGAGTCATGATACTAAAGTATCAATACAAAAGGAAGATTGGGGGTGTCTTAGTGTGCTCAGGCTGCCATAACAAAATATTGGACTGAGAGGCTCAAACAACAGAAATCTAAGTTCTCAAAGTTCTGGAGGCTGGAAAGTCTAAGATAAGGTTTTGGCAGGGTTTAGTTTCTGGTGAGAACTCTCTTCCTCATTAATAGGACTTGCAGACTTTTTACTATATCCTCCCCTGGCAGAGAGAGGGTGATCTCTTGGTGTCTCTCCTTCTTGTATAAGGACACTAGTTTTATTAGATCAAGGTTCCACCCTTATGACCTCATTTAACCTTAATCACGTCCTTAAAGGTCCTATATCCTATAGAGTCACATGGGGGAGGGGGAGGGCTACCATATATGAATTTTGGAGGGAAACAATATGGTTCATAGCAGGGAGTGTCATTAAAGCTTTCCAAACAGGACTTCCCTGGTGGTCCAGTGGTAAAGAATCCGCCTTCCAATGCAGGGGATGTGGGTTCGATCCTTGGTCAGGGAACTAAGATCCCACATGCCCTGAAGCAACTAAGACCTGATGCGGCGCCCCCCCCCAGAAAAAAACCACTAAGAAAAGTTTCCAAACAAGTGGTATCATTTTTTAAAAAGCTGTTGGAAGGATTAAGTGAGGTGATATACCATAAATTGCTTAAGCTAGTTTAGGGATATCATAGAAGTGTAAACTCCAAGAAGGTAGGGACTTTATTTTTAACCATTACATCACAAGAGCTGCACTGTCAATACAGTAGCCACTAGCCAAATGTAGCTATTTAAATTTAAGTTAGTTAAAATTTAAAAATTCAGTTCCTCAGTAAATATTCATGACATTTCAAGTGCTCAAAAGCCACATGTGGCTAGTGACTGTCACAATGGTTGGTGCAGATTTCCATCATAGAAAATTTTAGTAGACAACACTGTTCTAGAGCCTAGAAAGGTATATGACACTGTAATTGTTGGATGAATAAAGAAATGTAAGGAACTATTAGCGTGCATGGTTCAAGAAGATTATTGTTACATGCAGAAGAAGGAATGATATCTTTAGTTTATACTTTTTGTGAAAGATTCAAAAGAATCACTTGCAACCTAAGAAGAGTCTCTTATTCACCTTTAGAGAAGCAGTAAGTTTAATGCTAGGAAGATTTAAATTAAGAAGTATTTCTGCAGCAGATTAAGATAATACTGTTCAGAATTTTGGTTTCTTATGACCTGAATCAAAAGAGGAATCAAAACTCTAGAGACAAGCCATGAATGTGGCTAGTAGTCTCACTCCCAGGTACCAGCAGTCTTACTTGAGCCATTGTAAGCAGCAGGATCAATAATGAATGGATTCACCAACAAGTTCCTATGGCACATATTGTCAGGGTTGTTGGCAATAAACGTGGGACAGGGAATCTGTTGTGAAAATACAAGGATCTGGATTTCTATTTTTGTTTAGATAATTTATTTTTGTCAATGGATGAGGATGTATAGAATATCTGCAATTAATGTTTATTTATTCAGATGAGAACTTCTAATCTTCCAAGCACTTGGAAATGCACACAGTTCAGTGCCATTACAAGGCATTCTGACTGGTAATTCCATCTTGTACTTTGATAGTTTGATTATCACACAAATAAAGGAGGGTTCCTTCTGTAAGGGGTTAAGCTTTTTCTGCAACTCTCATTTTAAAAAGTTAGCCTATTTTTTTTTATAAGTACAAAACCAGAGAATATACTTTCCCTGAACTTGCCTAACCCATCTATTTTCTTCATAAAATTAAACCACAGAACATGCTTTCCCTGGACTTACATTTTGCCTATCTTTTCTGAGAACTGAAAAAGGTTAACTAATCTCTTGAACAGGCTTCCTGCACATTAGATCATCTTTACTGAGAACTGAAAATGGTGAACTAATCTTACAGGAACACCTGCCTTACTCCCCACACCATATTCTCTGACACGTGGACACAACACACTCCCCTCCTTTGTGATCTAACTTTGTTACTCTCTGAGGACTGCCAGAAGTCCAAAGCAAACTCATTTTAGGAGTGGCCTTACTGCTATCTGTGAATAAAGCTTTCTGACCTGTTTTTGCTGGTCTTACTCTAGAACCCTTGACCTCTCCTTCCTTCCACAAATAGTTCTTGTTCCACAGGCAATGGGATAGAAGACACATACAAATTCTCTCCTCAAGGAGTACAAGTTTATTCTCTTAGTTTCTTCTTTTTTCCTACCATTGGGTGCCCATTTCTTTTACCTATTAATGCCTTCATTCTTCTCGGGTGAAATTGGGAAAGGAACACGAAGCATGACAAAGACAGTTTTAATAAACTAATGCGATAGTATCAAGTCTAAAAAAATTGTTACATTAGAACCTCCCAAGTCAAAACCAGAATCTTCTTCTGGTATATTCTATAATATCAATTTCCTGATTTGTTATTGTAGCATTAACTACTAATTATCCCCCATCATGTATTTTATCCTTATTACATTTAGCAGTAGACCCATCCTCCCTTGCAGTTTTAGGGAACTCAGCTTGGTATTACACTTCCCAAACTCCCTTGCAGCTAAGAGTAACCGTGTGGCTACATTAGAAATTATGACGTGAGCAGAAGTGATGTACCCAACTTCCTAGTCACATCCTTTAAAAAAGAAGCTGCTTGTCCTCAACTTACTCTTGCCTCTTTCCAAAGGGCAAGAATGTGAATATAAAACATGGCTGCAAAAGAAGAACAAAGCTGAGGCAATAGTGGAACAAGGCAGGAGGAGCCTAGTGACATAATACATTAGATTTTCCCTAATTCCTTGGATTGCCTACCAGCTTAGACTTTACCCAAGAAAGAAACCTTCCATTTCCACTTAAACAACTACTCTTTGGTCTGTATGAAAGCTGTAAATCATAAAACCAGCAGTAAAAAAAAAATAGTTATATTTAGAAAAACAGGATATGTATACAAAGTCTAAAACGGCAATATGGTCAGATGGAAGCCCTGAAAGATCAATTACACTCAAACATAATATGTATTTCTTAGAATGATACAGAGAACTCTTCAATACCCAGCTCAAATGTCTCTAAAATATCTACATCCTCTGAATGAAGTTAGTTGCTCTGTCATCTATGCTCCAATTTACCACATTCTCTAATGATTATTTTCATTATTAAATAGTTAGTTCCTGCAGGGTAGGAATTTTACCATACTCATCTTTTTATGTTCCCAGAATTAAGCATAGTGTTTGGAACTTGGTAAGGACCAATAAATATTTGCTGAATGAAACACTGGACTTTAGAAGTGATGAAAGAAATGTGTGAAAATATTTTTAAATGCTTTTCCCTACATGCAAGTCATGCATTATAATAAAATATTTCTCCTTCACCTCTACAACTCCAGACCCTGATTTCATAGTTTATATCTCTTATGGCATCATCGACCTCAAGTTGTCTATAACCACTAATTTCTTTGGAGTTGAAATGCAGATTCTATCAACCAGTGCTAGATTACAAACACTTAATTCATGAATTGCAGACACTTTTACGTAAAGAGTAGGCCAAACACATTTTCACAGGAGTAATAAATAGCTTCAGATGTCCTTGTAAGAAACTCACCGATAGGGCTCACCTATTAGTTTTCTCTACCGCGTGCATTTCCACATCAAAAAAGCGTTACTTGTCATTATTTTACGTTACCACAGTAGAGAAGATTTCATCTTCTTTTACATCACAATTCCCTTGCTTTAGTGGCCTTGTGATCATTCAGTATTACACGTATTCTAAATCTGTCATAATGCTTAAAACCTACTTCCCAGATTCAATACCCACTATTTATTTACTACAAAGAGAAATTAAGTAACTTAACCATGGTCACAAGTTAGCTAACACTGAAGACCTGGGACTACTCTCCTAATATTCTGAGTATGAGTAAATATACATTATGCATGTTGATGCATTTATCATACAATTTTACAAAATTATTGAGGTAGTTGATCTGGAATCCATTACATATGATTATTATGTTACTTAAATTTATTTGAATTAGAATCGTAGGTCGATCAATGAATATTCTGTGAATCATATATAGTTAAAGCCACCATTTATAAGTAATTAGAGGGAGGGAAAATATCGTTAATAACAGTAGGTTCAATAAATGGTAAAGAGAGTCATAAAATAAATAAAAAGTACACCTAGATTTCACAGAAACAAAAAAGACCTGGCAGTCATGGTTATTTTATTACATATCAGAAGGACTAAAGTGAGGTTTAAATTTGCTTTTTTTTTCGGGGGGGGGGAGGTCTTGGAGATAGAAGGAGTATCTATGGGAAGAAATTATAGGGAACAGATCTCACTCAGTATAAGAGATATCTGAAAAAGAATGTCTGAGACACAGAATTCCTGTGACAATATATTGCAGCCATAATTTCTATGTGTAGTGGAAGTCTTAATAGAGAGATTGGTGGGAGTTATTCTCTAAGAAGGAATTCCACCTGACACCAGGGGTTACCTGAATAAACACTACTATACACTCGGAATCATGATTTAAATGCATGAGAACAATATGACTGCACTGTCCATTTGGAAGATAAATTTATCAGGGGCATATTAAATGTATAAAGAGTAGGGAAACCAGAAGGAAGCTATTAGATAGTCCAAATAAGAGATAAGAAAGGGTAGTGTGGTGAAAATGAACCAGGAGTCAGAAAAAGATGTTCTAATTAATCAATTATGTTAATATTATCTTTTACTGTACTTAGATAAAACAGGATTTCAAAAGTAACTTAATAAAACTATCTTTTAGCTTATTTATTAAAATTTCTTACCTTAATATATTTTGAAATATATATAAAAATATAATCTCAACTATAATGTGTTTGAAACAAACTGAATTTATCTTTCTCAAGAAGCCTATTTCTTCCTCCTCCTGTAATACCTATTTTAGTAAGATAATTTACCCCATAACCTTAGTTAAAAATCTCAAGATCATCTTCAACTTCTTCCTCTTATGTCTATTATTATTAAGATATTCAGAATCTCTCCTCTATCCCCTCTGCCACTGTTTTAACTAAGGTCATCATCATCTCTTCCTTAGTTCCCTTTAACTAAGCCTCCTAACTGATTTTCCGGTATCTACTTTTTCCCAAGTCTAGTACAAAATCCACATTGTTATCTTTCTAATGAATAAATTAAACATAATTATCTCCCTTCCATGAGTGGTTCCTCACTGTCTATAAGATGAAATACTAACTCCTTAGCAAGGTATAAAGAACTCTTCATAAATGTGGCCTCAACCTACTTCTCAAGCCTCATCCTTGGCTATTCTTTCCCAAGAAACCTATGCTACAGCCATATAGAAAATCCCATAATTTCCTAATCATTTCATACATTTTCCAGATGAATGAATGTTTATGAATATGTTTATTCATTTCACATGGCACTTGTCAAATGTCAGTGCCTGGGCAAGGGACATTTTAAATCAATCTCTGTTTAGTAAATAAACCAATAATCTTTGTATTCTATTAGTAGGTGATTCTTTAGAGTGATTGAAAAAAATTTTTCCCTCAACACATTTTCCTGTAGATTACTAAACTTTTATCTAATGTACAATACACCACACATTACCATATTCCAAACACAATATATTTGTTTTTGTTATTAAAAACAAGAACTACTCACTATAGAAATTTGAGAAGGAAAGAGTAAGACAAAAACACCCAAACATCAACTATTAAGATGTTCATATATTCCTTTATAATTTTTTAAATGCTTAGATATCATACACATAAACAATTTTATTTTCAAAAATTTTTAGCATTATTGAAGTACAACTGATAAATAAAACTGTATATATTTAAAGTATACACTGTGATGACATCACATATGTATACTTTGTGAAATGATTACCTCAATGAGGTTAACCAACACATCTATCAACTTACATAGTTCTACCATTTTTTTGTGTGTGTATATGCTTAAGGTCTATTCTTCTGGCAATTTTCAACTATACAACACAGCATTATTAACTATAGTATTAACTGTAGGTTTTCATTTTATGGTGTCCATTAGATCTTCAGAGCTTTTCATCTTACAACTAAAGGCTTCTACCCTTTGACCAGCATCTCTGCATCTCTTCTAACCCCCAGACACTGGTAACCACAATTCTACTGTTTCTGTGAGTTTGACTTTTTTTTAGATTCCACATATAAGTGATATCATACAACATTTGTCAGTCTCTGCCTAGCTAATTTAACGACGTGTAATATTCTCTAGGTTCATCGTTGCAAATGGCAAGATTTCCTTCTCACTCATGGCTGAATACTATTCCACGGTACATATACCATATCATCCATTCAACCACTGCTGGACACTTAGGTTGTTCCCATATCTTGGCTATTGTGAATAATGTTGCAATGAACATGGGGATGCACATATCTCTTTGAGATGCTGATTTTGTATCATTTGGATATATACTCAGAAGTGGGATTGTTGGATCATATGGTAGTTCTATTTTTAATATTTTGAGGAAACTTCATATTACATTCCATAATGGCCATACCAATTTATATTCCCATCAACAATGTACAGGGTTCTCTTTTCTCCACATTCTGGCCAACACTTGTTTTATATTGTCTTTTTGATAAAAGCCACCTTGACAGGTGTAAGGTGATTATCACATTATGGTTTTGATTTGCATTTCCCTGATGATTAGCGATGCTGAACAACTTTTCATGTACCTGTTGACCATTTGTGTGTTTTCTTTGGAAAAATGTCTATTCAGGTCCTTTGCGTATATTTTAATCAGGTTTAAAAAAAAATTAAGTTGTATAAGTTCCTTACGTATTATGGATATTAATCCCTTTTCAAATATATGATTTGAAAATATTTTCTCCCATTCCATAGGTTACCTTTTCATTTTGTTTATTTCCTTGGCTGTGCAGAAGCTTTTTAGTTTTATGTAGTCCCATTTGTTTATTTTTGCTTTTGGTGTCACATCCAAAAAATCGTTGACAATACCAATGTCAAGGAGCTTTTCCCCTATGTTATCTTCTAGAAGTTTTACAGTTTCATTTCTCACATTTAAGCCTTAAATTCATTTCTAGTTAATTTCTGTGACTAGTGTAAGACAGGAGTTTCATTCTTTTGCATGTGGATAACCAGTTTTCCCAATACCACTTTGAAGAGACTATCCTTCCCTCGCCATGCTATATTCTTGGCACCCTTGCCAAAGATTAATAGACTGTATACGAGTGGGTTTATATCTGGGCTCTCTATTCTGCTCCATTGGTCAATGTGTGTGGGTTTTTTTTTTTTTTTAATGCCAGTACCATACTGTTTTGATTACTGCAGCTTTGTAACAGAGTTTGAAATCATAAAGTGTGATGCTGCCAGCTTTGCTCTTCTCAAGATTACTTTGGTTATTTGCGGTCTTCTATGGTTCCATTACTTTGGTTATTTGCGGTCTTCTATGGTTCCATATGAACTTTAGGATTGTTTTTTTTTTTCCATTTCTGTGAAAAACGCCAATAGAATTTTAATAGAGATTGCACTAAATCTATAGAACACTTTGGGTAGTATGGATATTTTAACAATATTAATTCTTCTAATCCATGAACACAGGATATATCTCCATTTATTTCAGACTTCCTGTTTCTTTCATCAATGTCTTACAGTTTTCAGTGTACAGTTCTTTCACCACCTTGGTTAAATTTATTCCTAAGTATTTTATCTTTTTGATGCTACTATAAATGGGACTGTTTCCTTAATTTCTCTTTCTGATATTTCATTGTTAGTGTATAGAAATACAACTGATTTCTGTATATTGATTTTGTACCCTGCAACTACTGAATTTATTAGTTCTAACTGTGTGTGTATGTGGTTTTTAGGGTTTTCTAAATGTGATAGTGAAATCTGCAAACAGAGATGTCACTTTACTTCTTCCTTTCTGATATAGATACTTTTCATTTCTTTTTCTCACCTAATTGCTCTAGCTAGGCCTTCAAGTACTATGTTAAATAGCAGTGGTGAGAGTAAGCACACTTGTCTTGTTCCTGATCTTAGATGAAACACTTTGTTTTTCACCACTGATTATGATGTTGGCTGTAGGCTTCTCCTATCTGGCCTTTCTTATGGTGGGGAACATTCCTTCTATACATAATTTGTTGACAGTTTTTATCATAAAAGAATGTTGGATTTTGTCAAATAAGGATACTGACCTGTAGTTTTCTTTTTTTGTTGTATCCATGTCTGGCTTGGGTATCAGGATAATGCTGGCCTCGCAAAATGAGTTTGGAAGTGTTCCCTCCTCTTCAATTTTTTGGAAGAATTTGCAAAGAATTAATTTTAATTCTTCTTTAAGTATTAGTATTAGTAGAATTCACCAGTAAAGCCATCAGGTCTTGGGATTTTCTTTGTTGAAAGGTTTCTGACTATTGATTTAAACTCCTTAATCATTACTGGTCTGTTAAGATCTTCTATTTATTCATGATTTAGTTGACAAGTTGTACGTTTGTAAAAATATTTTATCTATTTCTTCTAGACTATAAATTTGTTGATGTATAATAATTTACAATAGTTTCTTATGATTTTTTCCATGTCAGTGGTATTGGTTGTAAGGTCTCCAATTTAATTTCTGATCTTATTTGTATCTTCTTTTTTTCTTATTAAGTCTAGCTACAGGTTTGTCAATTTTGTTGTTATTTTAAAAAAAAACAGCTCCTAATTTTGTTGATCTTTTCTTTTGTCTTTCTGATCTCTAATTTATTTATTTCTTCTCTGATCTTTGTTATTTCCTTACTTCTGCTAACTTGGGGCTTAGTTTGTTCATTTTCTAGTTCTTTGAGGTGTAAAGTTAAGTTGTTTACTTGAGGTCATTCTTTTTTCTTAATAAGATGTTTATCACTATAAACATCCCTCTCAAAACTGCTTTTGCTGCATCCCATGGTTTTGATATACTGTGTTTCATTTTCAATTGTTTCAAGATGTTTTTGATTTCTGTTTTGATGTCTTCTTTGACCCATTAGTTCAAGAGTGTGTTGTTTAAATTCCATATATTTGTGAAGTTTCCAGGTTTCCTCCTATTAATAATTTTTAGTTTTATGCCACTGTCATCTGGAAAAAAAAAAAAAACACTTGGTATGGTTTCAGTCTTCTTAAATTTAAGACTTGTTTTGTAACTTGTGATTTATCTTGGAGAATGTTCAGAATGCATGTGAGAAGAATGTGTGCTCTGCTGTTGTTGGATGTAATGTTCTGCATATGTCTGTTAGGTCCATTTGTTCTAATGTTAGTTCAAGTCCAGTGTTTTCTTAAAGGTTTTCTACCAGGATGATCCATCCATTGTTGAAAGTGGAGTAATGAAATCCCACACTATTAATGTATTGTTATCTATTTCTTCACTCTTTTTCATTCCTTTTGCTTTGTTCTACTCTGGATAATTTCAGACGACCTATGTTCAACTTCACAGATTCTTTCTTCTGCTTTATCAAGTCGGCTGTTGATGCTCTCTCTTGCAGTTTTCATTTCATTCTTTGTAATCTTCAGCTCCAGAATTTATTTTTTTAAAGATTACTACCTCTCTGTTAAACTTCTCATTTTGTTCATGTGTTGTTTTCCTGACTTCACTGAATTGTCTTTCTCTGTTTTCTTACTTCTCAGCATGATTCTTGCAGCAACTATTTTGAATTCTTTATCAGGCAAATTGCAGCTCTCTGTTTCTTTGGGATTGCTTACTGGAATATTACTGAGTTCCTTTGGTGGTGTCACATTTCCTTGATCATTAATGTTCCTTGAACTCTTGCATTGCTGTCTTCACATTTAAAGAAGTAGTCACCTCCTCCAGTTTTTACTGACTGGCTTTGGGAGAGAAATACCTCTAGTTGGCCTCTTGTTGGCCTGCTAGCCATTCTGAGGCTTTCTCATACCTTTTCTATGGACACTCATGCTCCACACTTCTTGTTCCCTCTTGGGGGATAATTCTTAATACTGAATGCCTTCTCTTGATCATACAAAGCCAGGCCATGTGCTGACAGCCTCCTGTTTGCTTTCCTTAAAGTGATGCTTAATGTTCAAGTTTATGCACTTTCTCCCAATCCCACAGAGTTAAGCCAGCTTTCTGCACATGCTCACATGTTACCTGTAAAGGTTTGCATTTGCTGCTTTCAGGGGCATACACAGGGAGGTAGCTACAGGATGGGAGGATATGTGGGCCAGCTGGAGGTATCTGCAGGAGAAACATTTCTAGGAGTTCACAGGAGGGCTTCCTAATGAAGCCCATAAAGCAGTTAGTAGGATTCTTGTCCTTTTGATACCCTCTGAGAACCCTGCTGCTAGTCATTCTCTCATTCATTCCCCATCTCCCATAGTACAGCACACCTCAGAATTCTGGATGGGAATAGACAGAAGTGGGCCTCTTTGGCAGTGTCCCACACAGGTGGGGAAGCTGGGTGCTCACTCACATGCTCTCACTTTTTCCTGAGAGCTATGCTGCTTTAGGGGATGGAGGACATGGCTAAAGGGAAACTCTTCCTCTTACTCTCTTCAATGTGTCCAATCTGGGATTTTTTTTCTCCAACAATGTGTTAGAACTCTGCTGGACTCCTAGACTTCCACAAAGGCAGTCCTGTACCTGGCGATTGTAAAAATCAGTGTTCTCTGAGGGCAAAATGGTAGTAAACTCCTATTCCACCATTTTTCTTTTTTTTTTTGGTGTTACTCTCCATAAACATGCAATTTTATATCCTGCATTTTTATAACCTGAATTTTCCTTTTCACTAATTTTTAAATCAATAAATGAATTTTTAGATTTTAATTTTCTTCTGATGAAAACTGATAAAAGTATTTTTTTTATTGAACACTAAATGCATATTTTCACTCAATGTATAGGATATAAAAATGTATTCTGAAAATAGGTATGAGCTCATTTGTGCAAGTAAAATTTAATTAATAGATATGCAGCAGTATAATTTCATTGCAGGCAGTATAGTACATAACTTAATAACACAGAGTTCTTGCTTTGGAATTCCAGCTCGACATTGATCAATTCTGTGACCTTGGCAAGTTACATAACCTCTCTATTCCTCAATTTTCTAAGCTATAGAGTGAAGGAATAATAGCACTCACATCATAGGACTACTGTGATGATTAAATGAGTTAATCCAAAACTGCTTACAACAACCTCTGATGCATACTAAGTGCTCAATGAATATTAGTTATTATTATCTTTCTAAAAATCTAAACTTTAATGAAAAGAAACTTACTAAACAAAGCAAAAAATGAATAAATTTTGTTTGTGGAAAATATATAACGAGCATAACACAAAATTATAAAGGATACTGAAATACATTTTAGCCTCTTCTCTACTGCAGGAAAGATTAAAAAGGTAGAAAGAGGGAAATAAGGGAACATAAGATGTTCACCAGAGAATTTTTCTCCATAGACATTCATTTGGTTGAAGAGAAATAAGTGAGATGGTGAAATGTACAGTCCTAGATAAATATGGGACTAAGAAAGTAAAAAGGATAAAGATATCATTGAAAAAGAAAAAAAAAATCACATATTTACTATTCGATCCCTGGTCCGGGAAGATCCCACATGCCACAGAACAACTAAGGAACGACTACTGAGCCAGTGCTCTAGAGCCTGCGAGCCACAACTACTGAGCCCACACACCACTACTGAAGCCCGCACGCTCTAGGGCCCACGTGCTGCAACTACCAAGCCCGTGTGCCTCAACTACTGAAGCCCGTGCATCTAGAGCCCGTGCTCTGCAACAAGAGAAACCACCATGATGAGAAGCCCGCGCACAGCAACAAAGACCCAATGCAGCCTAAATAAATAAATTAATTAATTTAATTAAATAAAAATAAAAACACTTTATAGGAAAAAAAATGTTTCTACTATGTTGAACAAAAAAATAATTTGGCTTTTATTGGAAAATAACTATTGTGATTGATACAAAACATGGTTTGTAGAAAGATTCTTTCGTGTTTTTGAATAAAAATATTATATTTTGTAAGTAATAGAGGAAAATATTAATTCAGAGACATTCGTGATGGTAGAAATTTTACATGTATTCATTTGGAGTAGTTTTTCAATAGCACTTTGAAAACTGCAACCTATACTGTGAAATATAAATATACCGCAAGAAATTAAAATGTAAAACCTTAAAATTCAAAGAAAGCATGGTTGCAGAATTTTTGCTACCTAACTTTAATTCTTTATCTTTTCTTTACAATATGCTGTATAGTTGCTATTCATATGTTTTCTGCATTAATCATGTACTTAACCAGAAATTATCTTTACTAAACTACCTGAATTTTATTGAAATACTATGCTTATCCTGCTTGTAGTCTTTGTGCAACTTATTTCATGACTCTCAGCATTGGATATGATCTCTCAAACCAATGGACTAGGACTCAGGTTTGAGACATACAGAAGCTAAAGGCTAAATTCCCCTCCCCTGTGATCATGGCAGAAACTATTAATCATTGACGGCATGTTCCAGGCAGACACTGCAAAATGAGCAGAGCTGGCCCTCAAAGAAAACACTAAGTTCTACTGTTGTCCTGAAGCATTTTGGTTCTCCCTGATACCTTTGGACGACTCATCCATTTTTTATTCATTCTTACAGCAAACATGCCTTTAGTACCCATTATGGGCCATATATTGTGATAGGCCTGGGGATGCAAAGAAAAATAAGAGCAGTCCTCAAGTGGCTCAACATTTTGTGGAGGAAACAGGTAAATAGAAAGACCATCAAAATGCTAGAAGTGTGCATGTGTAGCTAAAAGAACACACAGGAGGAGCATCTAAGGCAGACTCTGTTGGTGTATTTTGGTGGTGGTGGAGCGTTGGAGCGTGGATGGAGGTATAATTAAAGCTTCCCCAAGGGAATTCTGAAAAATGTGCAGAAATCAGCTAAGTGAAGGTTGGGGGTTAGGGGAAGGGAAAAGAGAAGGGGGAAAGGAGAAGTATTGGTTGGAGGAGCAATGCGGAATTTTTCCAAGCAAAAGAAGTAGCTTATAAAACGTGAGAGAACACAGCACTTTTAGAGTGTGTAAGTTGATCAGTATGACTAAACTATCTTCTGCAAGAGATGAATTTGGGGAAGTACACAGACAGATTGTAAAGACATGGATTGTATGCCATGCTATGAGTCAAAAAGCCTATATGTAACCACTAAGGTAAAAGCAATATAGAGTCTCCAATTTAGGGGGTATCCAATTTAGAAGCATCTTGAAATAGCATAAAGAAAAACAGTTGTTTTATATGATTTCCTGTGATGCCGAATGAAATGTTCTCAGGATGATCCAGAAATATATACAAGTGATCTGCTTCTGAGATGCAGATTAAATTTCTTCAAGGAATCTGGGTCACAGCTTATGCCATTTTACTTCTAAGAGGCATATGAATCAGAATCCATTATATACAATTTTCTGGTATATAGAATAACTGTAATATAGACTAATGAAAATAAAATTGAGAGGATATCATTAAAAAGACAATTTCAAAGAATGTTCTGGAAAAGACAGGTTAAGTGGTTGATAATGGTTAAGTTGTATTCCCCCCCTAAAACATATAGGAGTTCTAACCCCCAGTACTGTAGAATGTCACTTTATTTGGAGAGAAGGCCTTTACAAAGGTAATGAGGTTAAAATGAAATCATTAGGGTGAGCCCTAATTCAATATGTCTACTGTCCTTATAAAAGGAGGAAAATCTGGACACAGAAATGGACATGCACACAGGGAGAAAGCCATATGAAGATTGGCGTTTGTTGCTACAAGCCAAGGAACCACCAAACACTGAGAGCTGAGAGAGAGGCCTGGAACAGATCCTTCCCCACTGCCTTCGAGGGGGCATGATCCTGCTGACACCATGATCTCATACTTCTAGCTTCCAGAACTGTGAGATAATAAATTTCTATTGCTTAAGGCACCCAGTCTATAGTACTTTGTCAGAGCAGCCCCAGGAAACTAATAAAACAGGATTATAGGAAAAGTGACTTCTTCTAAGAACTTAAATGACAACTAAAAGCAATAATTTACCCTAGACTGGACCTTGTATAGTAAGGTAAAAATTCTATAAAGAACATTATCACGTTAGCTAACAAAACTGATACATGGAAAGTAGATTACACATGTTACATTAATTTAAATTTATGAAATGGTAACTGTTACTATGGTTACGTAAGAAAAGATCACTATTCTATGGGGATACATACTGAAGTATTTGGGGGTAAAGGGCCATGAAGCACGTAATTTACCCTCAAATGATACAGTAAAAATATTACATATATGTGTGTATATTCTATATATATGCATATATATATATATATATATATATATATATATACATACACATAAATGTGTATTAATTTGTAATCACACACACGGAGGGGAGTGGGGTGGGGAAAGGAAGGGAGAGGAAGGAGGGGAGGGAGAAAGCTCACGTAAAAAAAGGCAGGGTGTATAAAATGTTACCAATAGTGAATTCTGTGAGCTATTTTTATTTTTGCAACTTTTTCTAAGTTTGAAATTATTCCCAAATGTTTTAAAAAGTTTTTTTAATGCTGAGTATGAAATTATATTATAAAACGTGCATGAGAAATAAATGCCCCACATAGAACGGTGATTACTTTCAAGACATTACCTTTAGAATGGGAGGAAAGAGAACTGGTTTTTGCAAGGTTTCAATTCTTTTTGTAATAATCACTTAGAAAAAAAACCTGAAGCAAATGTGACCATTGTAAAGATCTGATAAAGCTAAGTACTGATCATTATTGCTTTATTCTCTACATTTTATCAAAAAAACTTTATTTAATGTACAAGGTTGGAAATAAAATATTTTTAGTAGGACATAAATCAGAGAAGAAAAGAAACATCCAAAACTGATTTAAGCCAAAGAAATTCTAAAATGCCTCAGGAAAATCTGAGACATACATTTCCATGTAAAATAAAAATCAAGTATCACAGTCATGGCATTTAATTGAATATATTCTTTAATATTATAATAGTAATGCTAACTAAATTTGCCTTTGCTTAAAAATAAAAAACATCAGAATATCTACTTTGTAGAAAGTAACCTAACACTTATTTGGAATATCTGTTAATAGAGAGAAAAATGGCCTTCTTTTTCGTATTTACACAGTACTCATACAGCTATTCGTTAATTCCTATCATTGCAAGTTCTTTGATATCCATCCTAAAGTTTATTTTCTAAACAATTCTAAAATAGAGTAAAAATAAGTAATGCTAGGAAAGTATGACGCAATCCTTCTCTTCTTTTTCTTTCTTTTGGGGGAGAGGTCATTTTCTAGTTACCATAACTAAGGATAGTTGCTGGTTTACACAAAATTTTTAGTTGGAAAAAAAATTTTTTGGACATACATCAGTTATTGGCAAATCACACAGACATAAATACCACAGTAAGCAGTCATTTAGCGGGTATCACTGTGCAGAGTTGCATGAAAGTGTCCATAGGCAGAACAACCTCCACCCACATCCCAGCAGAGATGCTGAGTTTCAGATCAACTGCCGCTGCAGGTGACATGGTCCAGTGCCAGGAACAAAGGCAGTGAGGGACTGGAGGCACCTCTTCCCAACACCACGGAATATCACCAGCAGCAACGGTGCTCGTGAGGGGAACCAGGAGAACACGGTTCCTCTGTGAATTCCACTTCCAGTCCCATATTGTGAGCGCATTAGTCTCACTTTTCTTCTGCAACCATCACAATTAGTCCCTGGCAGAAATAACTTCCAGCTGTACCAGACAGCACACTACTGTGATAATTTACACAAACATTAAAAACGAAAAGGTAAATAGTATACTTTCTAAACCGCCTTCTATTTTCTATCATAAAAAGTCTCTCTCCTTCCACCTTTTCCCTTCTTGTTACATCTAACCTCTAGAGAACATAAACTGCTCTGGGCAAGCAGTACGTTATCATAAGGTTTCCTTTTTTTTTTCCCCCCCTAAAGTCAGTGCATCAAGGCACTTTAAGAACTTAAAGAAATTAAATTATGAAAAATTGCTCTGAAATAAATCAGATCAGCCATCTGCAAAATAATATCCCAGGTAATAACTTGGGAAGAATATCCAAATTCCAATCATGGTGATTGGGGTGAATTTTTATAAAAGTATGACATTATTAACATATTTAATCAGCGGTGCTCTGTTTAAAGAAGGGGGATGGTCAACAGAGATTATAGAAGGGAAGCACAGAAAGTAAGAATTTGGCAGTGTGTCCTAAATAAACCTAGAAGAGAGGTTGTTCAACCACATAAATATGAATATTATGATTTTTGTGGCAGGCACTCTATCTCTGTGTTGGAGACAGAGGCATCAAGCTAACATGGCCATTGAGATTTCCTTTGGAATTTACATGTCATTCCATGAGGCCAGGGGGCCTTGTCTGTTTTGGTTGCCTCTGTATCCCCAGAACCTAGAAGAATGTAAGCACTGAACAAGTATTGTTCAGTTAATTATGATCATCCAACTGTCTTTTATGCTAAATCAATATTACCATACAGTGATTTTTGCTTATATCTGGATTCCCATACAGTTTTGGCTGAGAGAGAAACTGCTGGCCAGAAAAAAGAAATATGCTGGTTTCTTTGATAGTTAAATTCCTCATGACAAATAATTTTGCTTTATATGTTAGCACTTGCACATCTGTTTAGTGCAAGTTAGTAACTGAAATATTTATCAACAGTTGGCACATGAAAAAAATTAAGTCTGGCTACCATTGTCAGGCTGCTCCTAAAATCTTCTGATTTTTACTGATTTTACATTTGAATCTCTTCCTCTTAAATTAAAAATCTTGATCTTGATGACATAAACACAATTACTCATTTGCTTGATTTACAATATACCCATAATAGTTTCAAAAGAAATACACCAATATTACCTAAATATAAGGCTAATAAAAAAGGTTTAAGATATTTCCTGGTTCTTTTGTCCATAATACATATCCTAGTAGGGGTACACTTATCCTATTAGGGTCACTTATTCCAAAGTCTTTTCAATTTCTAGAGATTGGATTTTTCCTCTTCTTGATCTTATTTTTTAAGTTATATAAAACATTTAATAATTTCAAAGTCAAAACTATTAAAGAAAATAGATTCCACTTGTGAATATGACATTTCTTACTTTGGCCAGTGTAACTTCGGAAAAGACACTTGTAAGCTGGGTCAAAGGATAAATAGGTAACTTTGCTAGAGATTGGCAAACTTCCCTTCATTGGGAGTGTGTCATTTTGCATTCCCATCAGCAATGTAGGAGAATGCCTCTTTTCCCACAGCCTCGTCAACAGAGCCCCTTGGTGAATTTTTGGAATACCGCCAATCTGAAAGATGAAGATGGAATTTCAGTACAATTTATATTTCTCCTATTATGAGTGAGGTTGAATATTTTTTTTCCTGTGTTTAAGGGGCACTGACATTTGTTTTCCTGTGAATTGTTGCTCATTTTTCCATTATATTGTTGGGTTTATTTTTCTATAATTTTTAGGAGTTCTCTATAAGTGAGGTTCCCTAGCATTTATCTAAGTTTTAATTCTCAAATATTTTTATTCAGTTTGTCATTTGTCTTTTGACCGTGCTTCTGATGCATTTTGCTATGTGAAAATTATCTGTGTTTATGTAATCAAAGTGATCAGTTCTTCTGTTACTTTGGGTTTTCAGTCAAAGTTGGGAAAGTTTTTCCCACCCTCAGGTTATACAGAAATTCACTAAAGTTTTCCTCTAGCATTTGTTTCACCTTTTCACATTTAGATATCTAGTCCTTGGTTTTTGGTAGGACAAATAAAACTAAGGTTATCTTTCTTCATACAGCTAACCCATACCATTTATTATAAAGTCTATCTTTTCCCCACTGTTTTGAGGTTAGGATGGGGGTTTACATCTTCTCTTCCCTTAACCAACACTAAGCCACTAGGATAGTATCAATACAAAGCAGGTACTCAAGAAGCATGTGATGAATGAATAAATAATTGTGCTTTATTTATTAACGGTAACTTAGGAGATACTGATGCAGATTATGTTCTCCATACACACTTTTAAGATACACCTCTGTAAAAGATACAGTTTACACCTGAAACCAGGATTCTATATGCAAAAAGGCATAGAAGGGGCTTCCCTGGTGGTGCAGTGGTTGAGAATCTGCCTGCCAATGCAGGGGACATGGGTTCGAGCCCTGGTCTGGGAAGATCCCACATGCCACAGAGCAACTAGGCCCGTGAGCCACAACTACTGAGCCTGCGCGTCTGGAGCCTGTGCTCCTCAACAAGAGAGGACGAGACAGTGAGAGGCCCGCGCAAAGTGATGAAGAGTGGCCCCCGCTTGCCGCAACTAGAGAAAGCCCTCGCACAGAAACGAAGACCCAACACAGACAAAAATAAATAAATTAATTAATTAAAAAAAAAAAAAAAGGCATAGAATGTCCACTGGGTAAGGAGAATAATGACCAGTGAGTCACACGTGTACAAAACCAGATTGAGAATGGGTTGCAGAAAGGCCATAGGGTGGTATGTAGGGGGTTTTTATGAAAAGTTTAAAGGAAGATGAGAGTTTTGAGAAGAGCTGTTTGCAGGGTTTTGTTTTATTTTGTTTTCTGAGGTGGTAGTGGTAAGGATAAGGTTATGAGCTTTACAATATAGTTTTGTTTAACTTTAATAGTGGGGGTCACCAGGGCATCCCTCAAGCTTTTACCTTGCCACATATGCATAAAATAACATAATAGGTCAAAAGAAGATTGGAAACCCTGACAGAGAAAAATGACAGCTGGCACAGGTAAGAACTCTAAAATGCTAACAGGAAAGCTAAAAGAAGGCAGAAAAATGTGGGTCATTTTAGCTAAAGAACAAAAAGCTCTATGTATCTCAACTTTTTAGGACATCAAGAAAAATACCTGAATATTTAACAATGAGTATACCAGAAAAGGCTATTCTCTGTTTAAGAGGCAGGGAGATGTGTAATCCATTTCACAAAAAGATTTATTTTCAAGGAAAATGGTGAAAAACATTGGAATTTGAAAGTAAAAACTTCAATTGTATGGAAGTTTTTCTTTATGAGAATTATCTCATTCCTGCATGATGCTGAGTATCTCAGGCACTCTTCTATTCATTTCAGAACGTTTCTATCAAGGTAGAGTAGTAAATAAAATTAATAGGCATTTTTCTCCTTTCTTAACTTCTTTAGAAGACATAAGATTGCATAAAACAATAGTTATAACACTGTACAGTGGGTTTATAACATATAGAGATGTACTGTACATGAAAGGAGCACAAAATATGGGTAAGGGGATGAAGCTGAGTTGGAACAGTCACTATATTTTACTGGAATTAATCTAATATTAATCTGAAGTAGATTGTGATAAATTAAGATGCATTTTGTCCCTAGAGTAATGACTAAGAAAATAACTAAAAGAAATAAATAGTAAAAAAAAAAAAAATTAATGAAATAAAATGGTAGACTAGAAATATCTATTTAATATAAAAGAAAATTTTAAAGTAAGAAAAGAGAAACAGTAAGACCGAAGACTAAAGAACATAATCAGCAAAATGGCAGACATGAATCCAATCATATCAACAATAGCATTAAATAGCAGAGACTATCAGACTGGATAAATAACATGATCCAACTATATGCTATCTACAAAAGATAGACTTTAGATTCAAAGACAAAATAGGTTGAAAGTAAAAGAATGGAAATCTATGTACCATGCAAATAGTAACCACAAGAGAGCTGGATTGGCTATACTAATATTAGGCAAATCAGACTAAAAAAGTACTAGAAACAAAGAGGGACAATTTATGATGAAAAAGAAGTTCAGGAAAATAGTGCTGAAAAATGCCCCCACCTTGAAAAAAAGATATCAGTTCCTATCTCTAGAATCTGGAAATGTTATATATGGAAAAAGGGTCTTTGCAATGTGATTAAATTCAGGATTTTGAGATGGAAGCATCATCCTGGATTATGAGGGAGGGCCCTGAATGTAATCACATGTATCCTTATAAGTAGAAGGTGGAAAGACACTTCACTACAGACAGAAGAGGAGAAGGCAATGTGAGGACAGAGGCAGAGATCATCTAAAGGGAGTATAACACTGATTTTGGACCTCCGGCCTCTAGAACCATGAGAGAATAAACTGCGATTGTTTTAAGCCTCCAAGTTTTTGGTAATTCGTTATAGCAGCCATTGGATATTAATATATGCACCTAACAGCAGGATTCAAAAACACAGGAAGCCAAAACAGAACAGAAAATAATATTTGGGAACTTCAACAACTAACTAGCAAAAGTTTATAGACATAGGCAAAATCAGCAAAGATATAGAAGACTTAAACATAAAAACTTGATCAGCTGACACCTATAGAACACTCAACAACATAAGAATACCCATTCTTCTCAAAAGCAAATGAAGAATTCTCTAACACAGACCACATACTAGGTCATAAAGCAAGTCTCGGTACACTTAAAACAACAGAAATCATACAAAGTATATTCTCCAATCACAATGAGATTAAATTAGAAATAAAAAACAGAAGGAAATTTGGAAAATTCACAAATATTTAGAAACTAAGCAGTATACTTCTGAAAAACCCATGAGTCAAAAATCACAAGGGGAATTAGAAAATGTTGTGAGAAATGAAATTAAGCAAACAAAATATCAAAACTTATGGAATGTAGCAAAAATAGTACATAAAGGGAAATTTATAGGTGTAAAAGCCAATATTAGAAAAGAAGGAAGAGGGACTTCCCTGGTGGTCCAGCGGTTAAGGCTCCACACTCCCGATGCAGGGGGGCCAGGGTTCAATCTCTGGTCAGCGAACTAGGTCCCGCATGCTACAAGTAAAAGAGCCTGCATGCCGCATGCCACAACTAAAACGGCCCGCATGCTGCAAATAAAAAGATCCCGCGTGCTGCAACTAAGACCTGGTGCAGTCAAATAAATAAATATTAAAAAAAAGAAAGAAAGAAAGAAAAGAAGGAAGAACTCAAAAAAAACTTGTTTCCTTACTGTATAGCACAGAGAACTATATTCAGTATCCTATGATGAACCATAATGGAAAAGAATATTAAAAAAAGAATGCATATATATGTATAACTGAAACACTCTGCTGAATTAACACATTATAAATCAACCATATTTCAATTAAAAAAAAAATAACAAACTAGTTTTCCAAATGAAGGATCCAGTAAAAGAGCAAACCAAATCCAAAGCAAGGAGAAGGAAAGAAACAATGAATATTAGAGTGAAAATCCAATGAAAGGAAAAAAATAGAAACACAACAGAGAAAAAACAATGAAGTGAAAAGTCAGTTCTTTGAAAAGATCAACAAAACTGACAAACCGTTAGCAAGACTGACGAAGGGAAAAAAATGATACAAACTACCAAAAATCAGGGACGAATGAGGTAATACCACTACCCACCTTAGAGACATTAAAATGATTATAAAGCATACAATGAACAACTTTATACAAATAAATTAGACAACTTAGATCAAATGGCCAAATGCCTAGAAAGACACAAACTACTGAAACTGATTCAAGAAAAAAATCGAGAATCTGAATAAAACTATAACAAGTAAAAAATTGTTTTAGTAATTTAATATCTTCCCCCCCACACACACACATAAAGTGTCCTGACAGCTTCAGTGGTGAATCCAATTAAACATTTAAAGAAGGAATAATAGCAATCTCTCACAAGGTCTTTCAGAAAATAGAGGAAGAGGTAACACTTTGCTCTATCTCATTCTATGAGACCAATATAAATCCTGATATTAAAATCATACAAAGGTATCATGAGAAAACTACAACCCAATATTCCTCATGAATATAGATGAAAAAGTCCTAAAAAATAATAATTTCTCAACAAAATATACAGTACAGATCAAAAGAATTTATATCATCCAAGGGTGATACACTCATGGAATGCAAGGTTGGTTTAACATCCAAAAGTCAATTAATGTAATATATCATATTTCACTTTTTGTTTCTTGTTTGGAAAACTTTTCCCTATTCCAAGATCACAAAGAATTCCTCCTGTATTATCTTCTAAAAGTTTATAATTTTGCCTTTTGTTTGTTTTTTTATTCATTAACTCACTTTTTACTTTATTTTTAAAGCTTTAATATATTTTAATTTTTGTTTATGGTTTAAGGTTACAACTTAATTTTTTTCCATATTAATATCTGTTATGGGTTGAATGGTATTCCCCCAAATTCATATGTTGAAATCCTTAACTTCCCAGTAACTCAGAAGGTGACCTTATTTGGAAATAGGGCCATTACATATGTAATTACTTATGTTAAGATGAGGTCATACTGGAGTAGAGTGGGTCCCTAATCCAATATAACGGATGTCCTTATAAAAAGGGAAAATTTGGACACAGAGATAGACACACATAGAGGGAGGATGATGTGAACAGACGTAAGGAGAGCACCGCTAAATACAAGCCAGCAAGAGGCCTGGAACCAATTCTTCCCTCACAACCCTCAAAAGAAACCAACCCTGCTGAACTTTGATTCCAGACTTCTAGCCTCCCAGGACTGTGAGACAATATATTCCTGTTGTTTAAGCCACCCAGTTTGTGGTACTTTGTTATGGCAGCCCTAGGAAACCAACACAATTACTATTTATCTTGGCATCTAAATTGAGAAGTCCTTCCTTTCCCCACAGATCTGTAATACCAACTTTATGATAGATGAAGTTTCTTTATATGTCCTGGTCTGTTTCTGGGTTCTCTGTTCACTTTGATTAGTCTCTTTCTCCTAATTTCCCTAATTACTACAGCTTTAAAATAATTCATGATATATAGTAAAGCAAGTCCCTCTGAAATCTGTTCTTGTTCTCAGAAAGGGTTGTGGTTATAATTGGCCCTTTACCCTTTGCAATCAGTTTTTTATATTCCAGCAAAACAAAACAAACCTACTGGGACCTGGATTGGTTCTCATATTGCATTTATAAACAAATTTGGGGAGAATTAATAATCTATCAATACAGTACATCTTTTTATTCTCACTTATTTAGGTGGCCATTCAGAACTAGAATTTTCACAGTAAATGATATACAGAACTAAAAGCAAACCAAACAATAATAATTTTAGCTTTTTAAAATTATTCATACATATCTGCCCCCATTCCCCAGGGCTTTAGATCCAGCCACTGCAGGGAGTGGGGAGGTGGAGGGAAGGATACCCCCATAGTTGAGAATAATTATCACCAACTATACCACCATGACTATTTACATTCTTGGCCATATCATTATCAATGTGTAAAATGAAAAGGCAATTGGAAAAGGAACAGTATGAAAAAAGCATGTTAGCTTCTGGCATTTGTATTCAAAAAAAAAAAAAAAAAAGTTGCTTAGTCAGCTCTCTTAAGAAACAGGGTTTTGAATCCCATTTCTTCAGAAAATGGAAACAAGGATATGAATACAGGTCAAAAAAGTGCAACCCCTTTCAAACCTCAAGCAAACCTTTCAACCTTACAGTGTTTCTAAACACTGTAATTTAGAACATAATA
The DNA here is from genome assembly GCF_028023285.1 of Balaenoptera ricei. Taxonomy (NCBI): domain Eukaryota; kingdom Metazoa; phylum Chordata; class Mammalia; order Artiodactyla; family Balaenopteridae; genus Balaenoptera; species Balaenoptera ricei. The sequence goes on from NC_082643.1 coordinate 33,780,713, forward strand.
TGCTATTACAATAATCTAATTGCTATATCACTACAAATTCAGCCATCTCAAGCTGCAGGTCTTGCTATATGTACATCTATAGCACTTTTTCATCAGGGAAAAGAGAGTCTTAGTCTCATCACTTAAGAATTGTAAATTTTCCATACAAAGGAAAAAGAAAAGACTGACCTAGTTCATGCACATATATAAGATCTATGAAGATTTACGCTGAAGAGATTTAAATTTTAGCAATAGATAGGAAAAGACGAGGTTGGTGGTGAAATAAAATTTGAAATTTTTATTTTTCTCGTAGACCACAATATAAAAAAATCACTTTTAATCTGTCCATATATTATCTGGAAAGAAGATAACACATTCATTTAATTTTTCTTTATCTTCTCAAGCAAGTGACAACCCATGTCACCTTTATGAAACAGTAGGAAAGAGAGAAGCTACAGAAGATACACAAAAGCAAAGGTGACTCTAACTGGTAACCTCAGGACAGTTCATTAACAGGAGCCTTCCTTTACTAAATTCATGCCACCTCTCAGCCCTGAGCAGCTTTCTACTTCAACAGCCTAAGTTAGCAAAAAGGAAGGAACCTCCAAAGAGTAGAGGTATTGTCTGCCTGTTTCACTGAGTCTAACGGTGCTGGTACATAGATAGGCAACTCAGTAAGTACCTGTTAGATGAACAAATTACTTTCATTATTATTATAACTTGAATAAATTACACATCCTGCAGCAAAAACAAAATGCTCCACTTCACCAACTTTTATAAACTTTTACAAATAATATTACTGCTGAGAGTATGATTTTCTTTGTCTCTTATTCAACTTAAAACTCAAAGGTTGTAAGAGGCAGTATAATATAGGTCCATAACATCGACCTTATATCATGAGATAATGATGAGCAGGCTGAATTCACACATTTTCATACTATTTGGAAGTATGGGAGCCTGTTTCTCATTTATATTTCTGAAGCAGTATTTGGAATAACTTTTTTTCTGGTCTAGGAAGTATTAAATAAAACAGACCAATCTCTTGGATGTAGTTAAGACTGCTTTGGTTTTACCCTGATTCCAACTCTTCAGAACAAAGAAAATTTAATTTATATACCTGAAAGAATAATCAGACCTATGAAAGTGTTTCTTTCTAAAATACACAGGATATTATCTTCTGTATATAAATTCAACACTTAAGGCCAACTCACAAATCCTTATTTACATCTTCACTACCTGCAGAAAGCTTAGGGAGTAAAATAGAGTTATAGATAAGGTAGCACTTACAGTCCTCTAACACAAAGAAAATGTAGCGTTACTGTCCACCATCAAAATCATGCTCCTAAAAATATTCTATTCCCTTGAAATAATACTTGGGCAACCAAATACTTAAAAAAGACATGCTGGGTATCTTAAAATGAGTATGTCAGTTCATTAAATCTATGATCCCCTGCTACCAATGGAGTACCGTACAATCTGTTATTATTCACTGTCCTATAGATCATCTGTTCTTGGTGCTGGTTTGTTCCAGGAAGAGAGACAGCTGCAACACTATATCCCTGTTCAACCTGAGGACCATCTGACTTTAATTGTAACACACAGCTTGATGTGGCTCTGGCTATGAGAAGCCAAAGTATCGTCTGTAATAATCTGGAAAAGCAGAAACCTGCCAACAGAGGGCTGAAAACAGGGACTTGTGCTGTCTGGCTGCCTGACGGGCTGCAGGAAATATGATTAATGAGCAAAAGGTATAATGATATCAGGAACCCGATTAGCACCACAAAAAGGTCACAGATCAACGTAGTATGCATTTCATGAGCTACAATCATTGCATAAAATCTGTGGACTTGAAGAGGTAAACCAAAAAGACGAGGGCGATAAACCCCTTATGCGATAACAGGCTAACCTACATAAAATACCATACTAATAATTTAGTCACTTGCAGAAAGTTAACAGGAAAATTTAAACCGAATCAATATGAACTGCACCATAGGAAAGCTTTGTTCGTCATAGGTGTATAATAAATATTTTTCAATGAATGAATGAGTTATTAAATTCTTTCCTAAAGGCACATGTAAGTAAAATCAAGTATTTTCCTAATTATGAGTTAAAATTATCAGAGATGTAAATATTTGACTGTAAAATGTTTGCATTTAACTTGCAGTAAATTTTTATGAGTTCTGTTAAGAATATAAGCTTATTCAGAAGCTAAACTATGAAGACATCTGTAAAACTCAGAGAAAGAGGAATCACTGGGACAAATGTTTAATAACTCAATAATAAGTTACATTAAATGTGCAGTTAGTATTATAAAATACTACTGTTTAACATTTCATAGTCATACATAAGTTTAGAGCGTGAGCAGGCAAAACCAAAATCTTATTGGAAAACAATTTGGTAAGTTGCCACCTTCTTTTCCTTGGTGCCCTTGTGAGACTTGTTCCAAATAGACCTGGCTCTTCTGAAGAGAGGGTACTGAAAGTAGGGATGGGGGTACTATCAGGAGAGTGGCTTATGTTACTTTATACAGTTACATTTTCTTAATTGTCAAAATATTGTTGAAGAGCTTTAAATATAACTTACTCAAATGTTTCTGCCTTAGACCTCTTTTAAAGCAAACACATTAACAAATTTCTTTGTATTTTTAACAATACTTAAATATGGTAATGATTAATAGAGAGTTGGTTCCCTTGAGACTTAAAAGTATAAATTGAGAAAAAATGCTTCAATAATAAAATGATCAGAACATGGTTTTAATTTTTTTAAAAATATATTCCTCAAGAATGGGGATGATTATTTATACCTTTCAAATATTATATAAATATTATTTTACATCTACCTAATAGCAAGAACATTTATTCACAATGGTGATTCAGCCTGCCATACACTGTCGCCCCACAGTAAGCCCTCAGGCACTGCAGCCACCCCCAACGGTGCACCCCCGGGGACTCAGGAGGGAAAGAACAGGATACTGGCCCCAGACAGCTAAGGTGTATATCAAAGGAATGACTTCAAAGAGCCCAGATTCTTGCATCTTCCCATACACAGAGAAGCACTAAATTCATTAATTTCAGATACCTGGTTTTCCTTAATTAACAGTAATCTTTTGATGTTCCAACTACCTGGGCTTGAAGTACTTAGAAAGTCCACTGAATAAAACATAATTCTCAAAAAAAAAAAAAAAATGGTGATTCAGAAGGAACCATTAAAAAGGAAAAGACAAGCCACAAACTAGGAGGAAAATATCTGCAAAACATATGTTGGACAAAGGATTTTTATGGAGGATATATAAAGATGTCTTACAACTAAATAATAAAAAGACATACAACCCAATTAAAAAACAGGCAAAAGATTTGAATAGATAGCTCACCAAAGAACATATTAAGAGTAGGAAATAAGCCTGTGAAAAGATGGTCAACATCATTAGTCATTAGGGAAATACAAATTAAAATCACAATGAATCATTGGAAGAGCTAAAATAAAGAAGATTGACAATACCAAGTCTCTGCAAGGATATGGCAAATTGAAACTTCACATACTGTTGGTGGGAATGCAAAATGGTAAATATATTCTTATCGTATGACTCAGCAATTAAACTCCTAGGAGTCTATCCAAGAGAAATGAAAACAGATATCCACCCTAAGACATATGCAAACATTCTTAAGAGCCTTGTTTACTGGTAAATAAACAAAAGGTGTTATATCTATACAATGGAATACTATGCAGCAACACAAAGAAATTACTCATATATGCACAATATGGAGATCTCAAGAACATCATGCTAAGTGAAAGAGTCAGGTACAAAAAGACTACATACGGCAGGATTCCATCTATATAAAATTTCTAGAAAAAGCAAAACTAAAGAGACAGAATCAGCGGTTGCCTGGGACCACGACTGGGAGCAAACAGATACAAGGAAACTTTTTGGAGTGAGGTAAGCCGATTGTGCTGATGGTTACATAACTGTATACATTTATTAAAACTCATTGAATCGAGCACTTTTAAAAAGGTGGATTTTACGGTATGTAAATTATACCTCAATAAATGTGTTTTAAAAGCACAGAAAATTACTGAAAGCAAATAACAAAAAAAACCCAAAAAAACTGCAGAATGACTAGACCTTCTATTGACATCTACATACCCCTGGAGATAAAAAAAAAAAAAAAAATGCACGACCATAGATAACTGTCACATTTAAAAGTTTGACATCTCCTTTAACATCTTTCAGAGCTAAGCTTTGTCCTGGGCTCTCATTTTAATTACAGTTAACTTAAAAAACTTGAAAAATACATGCAGTAAACCAAAATGCAACATGTACCTTAAGACTGTGATAGAATAATGTTAGGTGCTATTGCCTGAAGGCCTCCTGTAAGCCAGAGAAAATTCTAGGCATTTTACATACATAATTACAGTTTTACACAAATAATTTTCAAATTACAATGAGGAAATCAAGGCTCAGAAAGGTTAAATTGCCTAAGGTCCCATAACCAGCAATCTGAGTTATCCACGATTAGGAAAACTGGTCTAACTTCAAAGCCTATGCTCTTTCCACTCCCACTGCACTGCTTCCAGTATACGTAAAATATGAATTTTCAGTAATAATGGGATTACAATTAGGATCTAGAATACTGTACAGGATTAAAATATAATTGTTGGTAGAAAAGGTAAGCATACCAAGAAAACTAAAATGAAATAATTTTCCTTGTTTTAGTGCAAATTAAAAATACAATGCAATTTAGGTTTCATTTTTATTTTATTTATTTACTTATTTATTAAATAAATTTATTTATTTGTTTGTTTTATTTTTTAATTTTTTGGCTGTTGGGTCTTTGTTGCTGTGCACGGGCTTCTCTCTAGTTGCGGCGAGTGGGGGCTACTCTTCGTTGTGGTGCGAGGGCTTCTCATTGTCATGGCTTCTCTTGTTGCGGAGCACGGGCTCTAGGTATGCAGGCTTCAGCAGTTGTGGTACTTGGGCTCAGTAGTTGTGGCACTCGGGCTCAGTAGTTGTGGCTCGTGGACCCTAGAGCGCAGGCTAAGTAGTCGTGGCGCATGGCTTAGTTGCTCTGCAGCATGTGGGATCTTCCCAGGCCAGGGATCGAACCCGTGTTCCCTGCATTGTCAGGTGGATTCTTAACCACTGTGCCACCAGGGAAGCCCCAGGTTTCATTTTTAATATGAAATATGAAGTATGATAAAGAAACTACTTTAAAAAACTGAGAATAAAGCTCCCTGATTCCAAGCATTTATGAAAGTTAAAGGTAAAAAGGTAAAGTAATATTATTTTTTCATAAAGTAATCCAGAACCCATACAACAGAGGACATTAAAGAGTCCACGGGAGAGGATTCTGAGGAGTTGTTTGTAAGCACAATGATTATTGCACTTTTCAGTTTTTAAGTTTTCATATTCTAAATATTAGATGAAGATTTCCTTCAAAAGACAGATACAGCACATAATTTGAAAATCTTGTTTCTATTATCAAAATGTACAATGGCCTTCCAACCTGAACACAGAATTATGTTCTTCTCCTAGTACAAGAAACTCATATTTGAAAAAGCATAGAATTCTACAAGAAATTCACTTATAATCTTGAATCATCATGTTCATATAAAAGTAACCTAAATTCTGCATAAAAGAATAAAAGACACCATTATACCTTTCATGTCAATAAGATTTTATAAAGTATATATGGAGATTCATGAACTATTACATCACTTTCAGTTATCCCTATCAACTACAGTTTTGCCCAGAAGAGCAAGGGTTAATGATTATACCAACACATGAAAGATACTTTGAGAAAAGGCTCATGACAGACAGAGTAGATGATTACTATCTTACCAATCTGTTTATGCGAACAAATTCTTCTGAGGTTTTGGCCCAAGGAGGAAGTTCAACATCAGACACTACTGTCCCATCATCCATCACTCCAAGATTATAATTATTGAAGTTGACAAACATCTCAGGGAGATAATAAAATTCAGGGATCAACTCCTATACAAAAATAGAAGACAATGTCATATTATAAATTGTAGAATACTGACTAGGTATTCATAAAAGGGCTGATCATTTCCTATTGTGCAGAAGAACAAAATAAACATAGGAAAATTTTTTTCTCTTTTCATATCATAGCCCTATCACAAAGTTCTATTAAGGTAGACAGATCCCATCCAACCAAATTTAAATAACACCTTACTGGGTGGTCACATGCTTTCCTTTAGGACAAGTCTTACAAACTCAAGACTCTTATATACCAACATTTGAGTAATATTTGAGGTTTGACAACATATAAACAGAGTTTAACATGCTGTAATAACAACAACAGCTTAAACTAGATTTTTTTTGAGGTATATGGAATTTTTGCCAGAAAAAACCCAAAATCTTTATAAGCATTAAAATGCTTTGGTCCATCACCAACCAGGAAGATATTCATTGCATTTGGCCATGGTGTAACAGTATGTTTCGCTCACATTTCAAAACATTCAAGTTTAGTTTTAAGGTACTAACTCTTATAAAAGATCAAAATTTATAATCAGTCTAGAAAATGACCTGCATGAGAAACTAAGTAATATAAACATGACTTTAATAAGGACATTTAAAATACGCTTTAACAGGATACTTAATAAGCAGAAAAATGCAGCCAGTTAGGTTTTTGTGTACAATAAGCCCCATGTATAACTATTTCAGAGGTCCTATAGATCAGACTTGAAATCCAGTCTTGACATGGGTCAGTGACTCAGTGGTCTTTCAGATACCCCCTCAGGGCCAGCTATGGCAGGCCCGGCTTTCCAAATGGTTGAGTGAAATAGGGAGGTCATCAGATTTTGGACAAGGTCAGTATGAACTCACTAGAGCAAAGAAAAAAAATTCAGCAGGAATTAAGCTATTATCACCTCCATCATCCATGTGAAATGTTCCTTGACTTTGAATCGTACATCCTTTGTTTACAATCACAATAATTAACTAAGCAGAGTAGAAATGAGCTTGTCCTCCAAATGCCTGACAACCACCTGATCATTGACTTGCAAAACATTTAAACTGAACAAAATTAATTTTTTTAAAAGGAAGATCCTGTTAACTTTAATATAAGTTTAATTTAATAAGTTTAATTAAGTTTAACCATAAATGAAATGATGCAATGTTCATACAACAATTTTAAGAATCTCTTCTCCAAAATGATGCATATAAGTCTAATTGACAAAAGACATATTTTATGCAACAAAAAGCTATATTCAATTTGTTTTAGTTAAATAACTTACTGCATGAGATGAGTCAAGTACTAAAATAAACTCTTAATAAACATCACATTTAATCTTCACAACAACTTATCACACTTAATCTTCACAACAACTTTACAAGGTAAGGTATCATCTCTATTTAAAAAATTAACTAAGGCTCAAAGAAGTTAAGTAATATGCCCAAGGTTATGCAGCTGATTTATGATAAATTTGGAACTTAGATCAAGATTTCTTTAACTCTAAAACCTGTGTCCATAATCATCAAAAAAGCATGGGTTCTATTACATAATATATACAGTGCTAAACATTTAAAATATGTTTTTAACATATATTCTAAGCAATTTTTTTAAAAAAGTAAACAAAACCTTTTCATTCTTCCATCATAAGAAAACAACTGGTTCTCCTGAAAAAAATATTTTATTTATATATGTATATATGTATATATACTACACATATAGGAAGAATTTTTTAAATATGCTATAATTATTATTTACCCATATATAAATATGTCACTTTATAACTATCAATTTGCTGAAGTATGCATTCAATAAATTCCAACTTTGAGAAAATTTCCCAAAATGTCTTACTTTCACTCCATATTACTTGTGCTAGTAAAGAGGAATGTTACTATTGCCAAGTCTTGTTCTACAATAGTAATGGAGGACCATGCCTTCCTTGTGTATTCAAAATCAAAAGCAGCATTTTGGTTTAATTAATTACTTATTCTTTAAATTTCAATAATACCTGCCCACCCGTACCCTCACCCTAATGCTCTCACAATTAGAGGATGTTGTCCTTCTTCTGCCTGTTATACTCATTATGCTTCTATATAATTCTCCTAGGAATCAAAACAATTATAATGGCTGAATTTTAGATGCTAGGTTTCTCCCAAGTTTTGGGAGATCAGTCATCTGCATTATAAATCAGAGATATATATTGCATAGTAAAAATATGCAAAAAATATACTCTTTCTTGAGACCATGCCTAGACAGCAGATGAAGACCCAACACAGCCATAAATAAATAAATATATTAATTAATAAATAAATAAATTCAATTAACAGAAATATATTTTGTTCGTGGCCTACTTTATTTAAACACATAAATTTATTATGAATTTATTTTATTTTAATATTGACAGCTTACTCTAAATATAAATTCAGTTAATTTAACTCAAAATTAAATGGAGCAAAATTACACATAAAATAAACAAGAAATTTGTAATAAAAGATACGAAGAAAGCAATTTTTAAATTTTACTGGACCATGTTAAACATTCAGTTGCATAATTTCTGTAATGCTGGGAGGGAGGTAATAATTCATCAATTTCCATAATTACCACAGATTTTATTTGCAATTTCCTATTAAAGATAGATACCCTATAATTTTGTAGAGTGGACACTATAAAAATATTTCAAAATTAAGATTTTAAACTTTATTAATTAAAAATTAAGCTTAATATTTCACTTGAAATTTATCGATAGGAATTTTATGTTTTGCTTCTTTATTTTTTACCTCCCAACCTCCCACCCCATACACTTCTCCAATTTCAAGAGAGTTGTCAGGCATTTCCAGAACATTTGCAAGGTCCAGAGCAGAGACCTCCTGAAGACATCCTCTTTTTCTGTCCTTTGTGAAAGTCTAAGCAAATGGGAGATTATGTAAAACGTCTAGGAGAAGCAGTGTCAAAGGTTAATATTTTTAAAAAGACAGAAACCAAAGAAGAGTTTTTCCTCTAGGGAACCAAGTTTCTCAAAATCTGTAGTCAGCTTTCTTTAGCCTGAGGGCAAGGGGAGGGGATGAAGAGGTTAGGCTGGAACCTAGGGGATGGTAAGTGGTCATCAAGGTCCCTACTTGTCCACATAGTGCCTCTGTATGAATTAGAGAAAAGCAATCCTTCTGGGCTAATTCAGCCCCAAGATAACTCAGTTTGGTAAGTGCAGTACAGGTTGGATTTTTGCTTCTCCTTTCCTTCAGTCAAGCACCCTTACATAGAGAACAATTTGCCCACCTCTACACAATGGCTTCATGATGGTGCACTTACAGAAGACAGTCCCTTGGCACCAGGGCTTTTGGCATCAGCAAATATTTCTTAACTCAAGCTTAGATAATCAGCAGAGTTGCCAGCTTCTAAAAGACCATGTGTCCTAGACAATGAAGATATTACTAGTGAACAAGATGAACTGAAGATGTGAGAGCCAATTTTCTAGGTACCACATAAGCCTGGATCTCATTCAAGCCCTGGGAAAAGGAGGTCTCTGCCCTACCCATCTAATGACTGTGAAAGAACTTCCTACTAGCATAATATAAAGAAGATTTGAATTCAAATTAGGACATTTTTTATATACTTGAGTTGGTGGTTATGAATTTATACATACAGTTGACATGTGAACAACACTGGGGTTAGGGTGCCTACTCTCTACTCACTCAAAAATCTGAGTGTTATTTATAGTTGGCACCCCTTATCTGCAGTTCCTCTGTATCCCACATGGGTGGTTCCAAATCCATGGATTCAACCAACATTGGACAGGGTACTATTACAGTATTTACTATTTAAAAAAATCCACACATAAGTGGACCTGTGCAGTTCAAAACCATGTTGTTCAAGAGTCAACTGTATTTCAGTGATAAAAAGTTACCAATATACTCACTGACAGTTATTTCTAGGAGACAAAATGGTAGAGAGAATTCAGTATGAGCAGTACAAAACTTTTTAAAGTTCCCATTATTTAATTGATTATTTGATATAAGCTTTAGGTAGGTATGAAGAGTGATATAACATATCATAATCACAAAAAGCATTTATTTCATTTTTACTCTGCAAAGAACTGTGTTAGGATCTGGGATATGGAGACGTGAGTGCCACTTCCCCTCTACAGATCAGATCACAGATCTAACAGTGAAAGGATACATTTTTTAGGAGGAAATTGGTTGTAGGCACAAATAGTACTCTAGAAATTCAAAAGAGAAAAGGATGTCTAAAAGTTCGGGTGGTCAGAGAAAGCTTTAGGGAGAAGAACATAATACATTGTACTTCCCTAATATAACACTCATCAAACTGTATTGCTCCCTCTAAATTGACGGCTCCAGGAGATAAAGGACTTTAAGTATCTTGTTCACTGCTACACCTCCAAAGCCTAGACATAGTGAGTGACACATGTTAGATATTCAGTAAAAATCTGTTGAATGAATGATTGAAGAATGGTACTTAAAGTCAAAGATAAATATTAGCAGAGAGGAAAGACAAGAACAGTCCTGACAAGGGGAATATCTTAAGAAGAGGTACAGAGATGGAAACTTGCATATATCATGTGTTTCCAGTGATCAATGAAGAACTATTTAGTTGGTTTAGAGAGGACTATATACATGGAGTAGGAGATAATTTAAAGTAGGACAAATGTTCCCAATAAATTAACACTGAAGAGAAAGATTACAAAGAATCTAATATAGTATAAAGGACATCATCAAATAAGGACAATTAAGTAAAGGAGTGAGTACATATACTTAAACCATATTACAATCTCATTGGAAGGAAATCTGCATAAGTAAATCAGTTGATGGGAGTTGAATACCCTCTTAACATAAAATAAACATACTGAACTCAACTGAGGTACACCAACATGTAACCAAAAAGATAAATAAGTATACATACTGCCTGAATTTTACTATGGATGATAGTGACATTCAAGTTATAAGTAGAATTCCGTCTTAATCCTAAAAGCATCTTTCTAAGAACTATGCCTTGATATAACACCAAATATTATAGTTCAGAATTATCTCCTTTGACAGATGAAATTTAGTGATAGAGTCAAAGATTATGTCTTTCTAATACTTCTAATGTACATTTACAAAGTGAAGTATGTTTTATATTCATCAGAACAGAACATTCAGCTCTGGATAAAAAACACATGTTCAGCAATTCTTTAAAACATCAGTGGAAAATGGTAAGTAAACAACACTGACAGAGGACAGAGATATTTACAATTCACATTTTCTTCTGACTTGCTGACAATAATTTTAATCACTATCACTTAATTAGGCCATCAGGTCTTAGAGGTAAGTAACATGGTCAAAATGTAGTGTATCATCTCCTAAAATAAAAATTTGAAAGGTTCAACCAGAGGTTATACCACAGTTCAGGATAAGCCCATTGCTTTGATCACAAATCCCAAGGCTTTCATGGCATAATGACAAGGATTGGTTGTGACCACACATATGCTTTAGTTTTCTTTTCTAAGGTATGATCCCCATTGATATGAATGGCCTCTGCAGCAAGGCTGTATGATTCACCTTCTAATAGTCACCAATTCTATCCATTGAATTAAAACCATCACTTCAACAATACCTGGGTAATCATGCCAAATACTAGTCTATTAATCCAAAGAAACAAGATAATAAAACCTGAAATAAAAACCAAGATGCTACTTCAGAACTAAAGTTAAATTTTTATTTTATTTTTACTAAAATATGAAATCCTGACAAGTCAAACATAAGCACAATAGCAAGGTAACTAATTTAATGTATACTGTTTTGGGGATACTGATGGTAAAAAAAGATGTGAAAGCAAAATTTTAGCTTTTTACATTGGAAAAACTATATTTTATGAAGGAAAAAATCCAAAGTAAACTTTCTTAATGAACAAAAAAAGAGTTGATGAACAATATATATTTTTAAAAAGTACATGTTCTGATACATATTAACTTGCAAGTATTTATTTTGTTAGCCCATAAATGAGAAAATCTTTTAGAAAGTTATTAGAGTTGAACTGAACCTATAAGTCATTTTAAATGGACTGCATATCTGAAAGTATTCAAATTGATATTTAGTTTCTCCTTATCGAGTAGATAAAACGCTATTTTCTTCCTTTAGTAAAAGAAATGTTAACAGCAATTTTTAAATTGGAGAAGAAAAAATAATCTATAATGCTTCCAGACAGATCAAATAAATACTGTATGGTTTTAGATATTAAACTTGCATTTTAAATTCAAAATAAAGAAAAATCATGGATTACAAATGAACAAATAGATAATCTATCTCAATCTAATACAGTAAAGAGAATAACTGGGTTTGCGTCTTGTCTGTTCAACTTCCTGGTCACGTGCTTTTAATTTAATTTTTCTGGCCCTTACTTACCTCAGTCGCCTCTTCTAAAACACAGGGTTGTTGTGTGGCTAATGAGATAATACAGAATTCTACACGCACAAAAGATGTTACTACTACCACTACTACTACTACTACTACTATTATTATTATCATTAATGTGGCCCCTGATAACAAACCCAAATTAGAGACTCAACTTGTCTGATTCTTAAAGTCAACAGGTAATTCACTGATTGTGGCCATTCTTAAAAGCTTTTAATATAATCCTAAGGGAATTTAATAAAATTTACTTGTAAAAGTAAATATGACCACAAAAATATTTGAGACTTAATAGTTCCTACCAAATAGCTATCACATTTAAAACAAATTTATTTATTTTTTTATTAGCAATGACAGTACAGTTCAACATGCCTCACTTTATGATGAATACTCTCAATACTCTATAGTTCTCTCCTGCTTTCAACACATATTTTTCACTTCTAAATTTGGACTGGACATCTTCGCTGAACCTTTTGCTGTTCCAGACTCCTATCTTAAAGGAAATTGTAATTTGGGGAGAGATAATGGACATTAATAATACAAATAATGGGTAAGCTGTGACTGCCAGAAGAGAAGACATAAATAAAATGCCCACCTTAAATCTTTCTGGAACAATTTGTATAATACATGAGTATGGAGGAGAACAGTTAATATCAGTATTTATAAATATATTAATGAACAGTCTACATTTTTACACTGAACAAAAATATCATAAGATCACCAGGTCAAAAAACAAATTACAGCTGACCTGTGTACATTTTTATAATTCAGGAAGATAGGAACATTTTCTAAGTGCTTTAAAAATTGTTTTTTCCTGCCCACTATGTAAGTAGCATAAGAAGAAAAATATTCAGTTTTTCAAGTAATTTTTCTCGAAGAACACACGAAAAAGAAATGGTTCACTGTAGACATAAAGAGCACAAAGTTCAAAGCTAAAAAAAAATAGTACATGGGTACATCATTTAACCTATTGATGCATGAAAAAGAAAAGTGTTAAAAAGGGTTAAATTAACAAATCTGCAAGTTATGTATAAAAACAAGGATGAACACATATATAGTTCAGTTAGAGTATGAGTGTTCTACATTGTTAAGAGAGCGGTAAGACAGCTTGAGCTGACTCTAATGTGGTTGTGAGTGTGTGTGTGGCGGGGGGTGGAAGAGGGACTGACCAAAAAAATAAAAGAAAGAGAGAGAGAGAGGGAGAGGAAGAGAGAGAAGGAAGAAAAAAGAGGGGGAGAGAGAAAGACAGAGGGAGAATGAAGAGAGATAAAGAGGAGGGAGGGAGGTAAAGAGGAAGGAAAGAAGGGAGGGAGGGAAGTACATATGCCAGAAATGTGCAAAGTATGGATAGAAAAGGGTAAGATTTTAATTTTACTTTCTTTTAGCATTTTAAAAATTCTGAATTATTTAAAAGTTTGTTTGAAAATAGGAAGAATGAAGAAAATAAAACTATCAAATCATCCTAATTTAAGCTTTTTCTCTTAACAAATACATCAAGAAATAAATGTCCAGCAATTATGTTCTACTAACTGTAGCTAAACATTTTCTTATAAATGGCTCTAAAGCTGATGCTATCAGCATCTGTGGAATGTATTATGGTAGAAGACATGCTGAAAGAGGAAAAAAGAAACCTAACTTATCTTCAGATCACAGCCCCTGGGATTTCTGAGGTAGTGGAGGGCAAGTCAAAGGTCTCATGTTTAACAACTCTCACAAGACACAAATAGAACTATTCTCTGATCATCTCCACTTTGTATTATTACTTCTAACAAACAGGTATACACTTAATACCTTTAAGGGTTAATTTTTAAAGCTAAAACTAATTCTTGTAATATTACTGATAGTCATTTATTTTAAAAATATTATTTAGTAAATTCTTAGGATTTAATTGTACTCTATTTACTTAATTTTAAGTATGGAATATGCTGTACTGACCCTCCTGATTTCATAATAAAATTTTATATTCATCACTAATGATACACAATAAATTATAAGATAGATTTTTAAATTGAATATCCAAGATACAATCAGTGACAGGATGTCCATATGGACTTCTTTTGTAAAGCTATAACAGTAAAAACCCAATGTGCTTAATTGTAAAAATGTAGAAAATTAGAGCATTAACCACTCTTAGTCAGCAGATGACATTCAGCCACCAGTTCTCTTGTGGAGAGATAAGCCCCCTTCCTAAAATACGAGATGTTAGTAGCCCCATTGGAGCACCTACCCATTGGATTTTGCTGTGCCCTTCTGGCTGAAATGGCCTTACACTCTCCTCCTTCTCCTCAGACTACCTCTCTGTTTTTCCCAGGCTTTTTCACTGATGCCTCTTTTCTCGATATCTTTATATCTACTCATTCTTTCAACCAATATTTATTGATTTCTAACTAAATGTTCTAAATGCTGAGGTTACCAAATGAACGACACACAAAGCCCCCACCTTCACAGAACTGTAGCTATGGAGACATAACATAAATAAACTGATATATGTACTGTGTCAAATGGTGGCAAGTATTATGCTAAAAAAAAAAAGGATAAATGGATAGAGAATGATGGGGGTTGGGCAGTGTTGTTTTAGAGAGTGTGTCCGGGGAAGTCCACTCTGAGGAGGTGACATGTGAGCAGAGACCTGAATGAAAAAAATGGAATGAACAAAGCATTATCTGGGGGAAAGTGGTTCAGGCAGAGGCAACATAATACGCAAAGCCACCAAAACAGGAGTGGGCTTGGCATTTATTTTTTGGCCATGCCGCCCGACTTGCGGGATCTTAGTTCCCCAACCAGGGATCAACCAGGGATCAACCAGGGATCGAACCCGGGCCAATGGCAATGAAAGCGCCATTGTAATGCCAAGTGGGCTTGGCATTTTTGAAAAGGAACCACAACAAAGGCAAGCGAGGCTGCAGGAGAGTAAAAGAGATGTGTCGTCAAAGAGGCAACCAGGTAACACAGGGCCTCAGTGGCTATGTTAAGAACCTGAATTTTGCTCTAAGCTAGATGAGTAGGCACTGGATATATGTGAGCACATGGATATGATCTGATTTATAATATAAAAGATTATTCTTGCTGTCGTATGGAGAAAACACCACATGGGGAGCATGGGAAGTGAGAACTTACAGTTACTTGGGCCAGGGCCCTCGTGATGCACGTGGTGATAACTGGTCAGATTCTAGACATATTCTGAAGGTTGATAAGATGGGCAGTGAGGTGTATGTGATAGGGAGGAATCAAAGATTCCAAGTTTTCTAAAGGTCTGAGCAAACTGGATAAACAGTGCTGTCTTTCACTGAGACGGCAAATGCAGGTATTGAGCAGGACTTTCTCCTTAGGGTAGAGAGGAGGGTAAGAGGGAAAGACAGAGTTTGATATTGGACATGTTCAGTTTAAAATGTCTGTAAACGTACATCTAGCTCAAAGGGAGCTAGATATATAGCTCTAGAATTCAGGGGAGAGCCACGAGGTAAGGTGTGATCACCTAGGGAGCAAGTGTTGACACTAGAAGAAATCTAAAGAGTAAGCCGAAAGGTACTCCAGTAATTGAGGGTATGAAAACAAGATAATCCAGTAAAGGAGACTGAAAAAAAGGTAAGAAGATAGCCAGGAGAAGATGGCTCCTTCACCAAGTGAAGAAAATGTTACAAGGAAAATGGATAAATTAATTGTGTCAATAATGCTGACAGATCAAGTACCATGAGAACTGAAAATGTGCATTTGACAACATGGAAGTTGTTCATCAATGACTCTGACAAGACTGATTTCGATAACATGGTGGAGAAGAAAGCTTTATTTGAGTGGGCTCAGGGGAGATGATGGGAGCTGAAAAAGTGGAGATCAAGAGACTAGACAATTGTTTTGAGGAGTTCAAGATAAGTATCGCCTAATATTCCTTCTTACCCGACATGCCTATGACACTATTCTGAAGCTTAGGTTTGAATTTTCAACTAGTAGGTGATAATATCCTGGTTATTCTGAAAATATATCAATGTGTCAAAAAGTGAATTCACACATTTGGTCTACATACCAGCTTCATTATAATTCATAGCATCATCATTTATCTAGGCACCCAATCTAAAGAATCATCTTTATGCCTTCCTATCCCTTTACAGTCAACCAAGTGCCAAATCCTGGAGAATTACTTTTAACCCATCTCTTGAGTCATTCCCTTAGCTCTTTGACTAGTTGAGGCTCCTACAGTCTTTACTTTTAACTGTCATAGCCTCCTAAAATTTCTCCCTACCTCCAGCTCTCATCTCTTTTCCCCATTCCCAGTACTTTCCATACCGCTGCCAAAGTGCCTTTTTTTTTTTTTTAAATAATAGAGCCAATTAGTACAAAATCTTAAATGGATCCTCATTGCCTATAGCAGGGGATGGTAAAATACAGCCCAGGAGCCAAAACGCTGCCACCTGTTTTTGTAAATGAAATTTTATGGGAACACAGTCACACTTATCTGTTTACATATGGTCTACGGCTACTCTTGGGCTACGGTGGTAGAGCTGAGTAGCTGTGACAAAGATTGCATGGACTGCAAATCGAAAAATATCTTTTGAATATTACTGAGGGTCTTCATATTAGACCACAATTGCCTTTCAGTATTTCTCCTTCTCTATGTTTCCTACACACCAGGCACATAAGACCAATTAACAGACCAATAAGCATTCCCCAATGTGCTAAGCCTTTTCTCTGAATTTTGTTCATGTCATTTTCTTTGCTCAGAATACTCTTCTATATTTCATCAAAGCATTAATTTAATAAATGTTTTAGTGCCTACTGTGTTCCAGGTACTGTTTTAAGCTCTAGGAATAAGCCAATAAACCAATAAAAAGCATCACTGAGGGTCAGGCCTGAAATGGAACCACCAGTGATGAACCGAAATACAAACAAACCCCCCAATTTTAAAATGGTAAATCATGCTAAAAATGAAAGACTGCTTTAGTGAAATCAATAATGTCTCTTTCTTCTCTGAAATAAAAATAATTAATATTTTAACCTTTATTTCTTAGGAATAACTTACATTTTTCAGTAAAATTATTCCCTGAGTATTAGCAGAATGCAAGAAATAGGGATGCTAAGATATTATAGTGACAGTTCCCTTTTAGCAAAAAAAGTACTAGAAATGTTATCATGTTATTCTTATATTTTCCAAAAAATTAGTTAATTAATTAATTATTATTATTATTTTTTGCCTGCGCTGCGCAACTTGCGGGATCTTATTTCCCCCACCAGGGATTGAACTTGTACCCTTGCCAGTGAAAGTGCAGAGTCTTAACCACTGGACCACCAGAGAATTCCCCTGAAAAATTAATTTAAGTAAATCTTCTATCGACCTAACAATATTTCATTTTTGTAAAATGTCATGAAAACATTAGAGAATGCATATTAATCAAGCAAGGTATACTTTAGAATCCACTCAGTAAAGTGATTCCTACCACCCACTCACATAATTCACTATCCCCTCTCTACTGTTTAACATTTTCCTTAGTATTTCTAGAAACTCTAACAAGACAACACAAATAAAGATCAGACTATAATTAATATGATCCCATCTGAAATATAATGTTATATCTCAATGTTTATTATAGTGATTTAAATGTGCTTTCTTAATATATTCATTCTTATACATTATATTATTATAATAATTTAAACATGCTTTATAAAGTGTTAGAATGTAACATGAAGAGGCAAGATCAGAAAACAAAAAATAAAAAAAGCATGATTAAATCCCTCCTCAGTCGTAGAAGGACCAACTATAAGGAGGCGCTTTAAATAGCCTATAGCCTGTGTAACCATGTATTATATACTTTTCAAAGTGTTCACTAAGTTGTAGGGTCCAAATTACCAGGTTATTAATATAGAAAACGGAGTAATTTATCAATGTCCTATTCACCTTACAGATATTTTGTGGTTTAAAAAAAAAAAAAAGAAAATTAGGAAAATATACATATTGGTTAGAAGAGCAAGTGGGTTTCATCCAAGTTAGTCCTGAAGAAAATTTCTGTGCCTCTGAACATAATGAAATTGTATTTAAGAATAAAGCTGTATCTCTAAGCAGGCTCCAATCAACTTGACACTTGGAATTTTTAATTCTTTTATTTTTCTTTTAACTTTTGCCTTAACTTTTTACTCTACTTCTTCATTTAGATGCCCTATATAACTAGGTTAGGAAGCTAGAAATTAAGTAGCACAATAACAAGAACTAAAATTCTAGTATTTGTTTAGTAATTGGGGCTGTTTTTATCAAAGTCTGCTGAGGCATTCAAAGGGAAGCGAGATGGATTTGAGTCATTATTTGTGAAGAAACAAGAGTAATGAGAAAAATAAGGAAGGGGAAAGGTAAAGTTCATATGGGTTTTGGGGTTTTATTTTTTAATGCTGTAGCTGTTTTGTGTGGGTTTATTTTTTATTTTTTTTACAAGTGGGGTATTTTAAAGGAAATGTTTGGGAAAATGGAACCAGACATGTGCTAATTAAAGAATTGTGACAGAAAAGGGCCAAGATTTAGGAAAAAGAGACCACAAAACTACAAGGATCTATCACATGTATCTCCCGTCCAACAAAGCATTAAGCGGGAATGTCTAGTACAGAGAGGTAGAAATTTGAAGATATCCACTACGTCTCTATTACAGAGCAGAAAAAAATTCAAATTCATAATTTTGTTCTTGTTTACACTTCTATTACCAACTTATGTATGAGGTTATAACTTGGTCCTGAGATACTTCAAAAATAAAGGAATTTAGGAATTAAAAATTTTTTTTCATGTCTTCAATTTGATAACAAAAAGTCAATCTTATCAATGTTTTCATATGTCCATATCTCTTATGACTTCTCAAAAGGTTAAAGTAAGTAAAGAAATAGCTTTGAGATTAGAAGTAGAAACCATTATTAAATCTGTTAACTATTCTGATTTACTGTTATCTAATTATCCATTTCAAAATTATCTACTGATGATTTTTTTTTAATTATGATCAATTGATTTTTTAAAAAATTTTTTTATTTATTTGTTTATTTATTTATGGCTGTGTTGGGTCTTCGTTTCCGTGTGAGGGCTTTCTCTAGTTGCAGCAAGTGGGGGCCACTCTTCATCGCGGTGCGCGGGTCTCTCACTGTCGCGGCCTCTCCTGTTGCGGAGCACAGGCTCCAGACGCGCAGGCTCAGTAATTGTGGCTCACGGGCCTAGTTGCTCCGCGGCATGTGGGTTCTTCCCAGACCAGGGCTCGAACCCGTGTCCCCTGCATTGGCAGGCAGATTCTCAACCACTGCGCCACCAGAGAAGCCCTCTACTGATGATTCTTAAGGAATATGATAATTTCAAGAGTATTTCAGAGTACATTATTTGTGCTATCAAAAATTCCTATAGATGTTCCAATATAAAAGATTATTTCTGGGGACTTCCCTGGTGGTCCAGTGATTGAGAGTCCATCTTGTAATGCAGGGGATGCCAGTTCGATCCCTGGTTGGGGACTAAGATCCCACATGCCACGGAGCAACTAAGCCCGCGTGCTGCAGCTCCTGAGCCCGCTCTGGAGCCCGCATGCCACAACTAGAGAGAAGCCTATACAACGCAATGAAGAACCTGCACATTGCAATGAAAGATCCTGCATGCCGCAACTAAGACCCGACGTGGCCCCTGCCTCCCCAAAAAAAAAAAATTACAAAAAGAGATTATTTCTGCATATGATGGAATCTTCAATAAAATATCTTGGATATAAGCAATGTTATACTCTACAGTAAGATAAAGTATGTGAACACTTTTTATAGACTGTAATGTATCATGACTAAAAGTAAGATACAATTATAATTTTAATTAATTTTTTAAAGTACTCTATAGTAACATAAACATTAGTAATGTAACTTTTCCTCTTTCAAGCCCAAATATTTCTCATATGTTACTTATCATTTTCTCCCAAATAGTATAATTATTTATGTATAAGACATAGCTCTTTACGACACCTAAGGACACAACCACAGGCATATCTCGTTTTACTCAACTGCATCTAAACAGTAAAGAAAGAGACACTATGTCACAAAACTAAAATACAGTACTTTTGAGGGCAGAAGCAAAAGTATTACATCAGCTACTGTGCAAAGTTTTTGATCTCCTGAACATACATATAGATAGAAGAACTCATTTCCCCTCAACAATAAAGCAATTCTATAACAAGCAGAGCCAGGTAGGCATTTAGAACCAGCAGTAGGTAAAAGATGATTACCTTAAGAATAGAGACAGGGGATTGCTAAAGTATCAATAAAATGAAATAAGTTGAATTAAACTAAACATCTGAGATCTTTCTCACAGTATTTTTGTGACTGTATTAATTTTATTGAGTTTGGAATTGCATTAAGCATGCTGCCTTACATCCATACTACTGTATTTTTCCTTTAAAAAGGATTCCAAGGAGGAAGGAAAACAACTGTTCCACAATTAAAGAGAGACGAGACAGACAGACAGAAAGAGACAGACACAGGAGGTAGAGAGAGAAAGAGAGAGAAATCTTATATAATGGTTATTGGCCACTTAATTAAGGCCTCATCCTTTGAGGCTCATCTTTAGTAAACAGGGCTGTATTGCAAGAGAGAAATTATCAACATTCATTCAATAAGAAACACATTGGCAATAATAATTGTAAAATGAAGTATTTCTGTACCTTAATATCAGATGTATCACGCTGACTGTTTCTCCAAGCTCTGGAAATTGATGAAAAAGTTCGATCTGCATGATCAAATTTCCCTCCTTGTAAATTTAGGAACAAAGTTGTAAAGGGTTCCTAAAAAATAAGCCATTTAAAAAAGCCATATATTCCCTCAGGCATAAAAATGTGGTTTTTATAAATCTTTATACCTAAATACTTAGTGACCAATGGACATTAGCCAGTAATACGTACTAGGCATAGACTGGGAATTATACCTAAATTATTACATTAATATTCTTACATTATTTTTGTTTCAGAAGAAATATTTCCAAAATTTAGTATTTTTCAGACTCTCTTCAATGTTTTTCAGACTCTCTTCCTTTCCAAGAACAATTTATTAGTAACATTCAGACATAAATTAGACTGCATTTGCTTCACAGTCCAGGGAAACAGTCCAATATGTAATTTTCCTATTGTTATGGCTCAGTATTTAATTTATGATTAAGAAAAGAAAAATGTTTGGAAGATTTAAAAGCCTCCTTTTAGTTAAAGAACACTTAAACACATATTAGTGGATAATTGCTTGAAATTAGCTAAGCACTATAAATTACCTCTAGGATTTATATCTGCCTGTACCCTCTAACAAGCTTTAATTAATGATGTGCTGCTAATGCTTTCCCAAAGAAATTACTTTCTAGTAGATGAATCACCTTTCAATTTTACGGAAACATTTCTTGTTTAACCAATATGTTATCAATACACAGCAGTCTTGGTGTAAATTACAAACACACCTTATTCCATTTGGGGCAACTGAAGTTTCCAAAATATATGAATATATGCCTGTGTTAAGGGAATCTTATTTAGTTCTTATTTTAATAGACTAGATTTGAAAATAACATATGTTACAATTTAGAGTCTGGTAAGATATCAACGATTTGAAGAGGCAAATTTAAGGAAAAAAATTCACGCAATTCCAGGTGAACCATTTTTATGGCCATTCTACAGTAACATGTTATAAAATACAGACCAAATGGGATAAAGAGATACTTATATAGTTAGAGCCTCAATCACTGAAAAAAATTTCACCATTCAAAAAAGATGCTGATGATTTTTAATCAATGCATATTCTCCACAACATTGAATTTACTTATTCATGGTTTATTATTCAAATTGAACTTACTATTCTTAGAAGCCATGCAAGAACAAAACTTGCAGTTGAGTAATGAGTGCCATAGTGGAACTTTGGAACTTGATCGTCTTCCCAGGATTCATAACGCTCTGCAAAGAATGCTGCTCTTTTTGGATTCAAAGCTCCTATTGGCTGCCAACGGGGAGGAGAAAAAACAAGAACACATAAATACAATCGTCCTTTATTTCTTTCTCTCTTCAAATGTTATCTAATCAGCAAGTGTGAAAGTGAATTAAAAATACATACTATTCAAATTAAAGCAGTGTTACAGTCAGAGAGTGGATGGAAATATAAATGTATTTTTCAATGCACATTAAATATACACATATAAGTGAATGGAGAAACCTGTCATTTCTCAAAAAGTCTAGTTTCTGTTGAATAAAGGTCTTTAATCAGCCCATAACAAGCACTTTTATGAAGATAATTACATGAAGTGAACATTAGTTATACGATACTTTGGAAAGCATCTCTGAAATCCTCTTTAGTTCATTAGAAGCAACAACCAGAAACAGAATCTTGAAGCTAAAGTTTTAACATATCATAGATTCTGAGAAGACAATGCAACAAAATTGGGCAGGGCGGGGGGAGAAGGAGTGCAAGGGGGAGATTGTGTGAAAAAGGGATTAAATGTAAATCTAGAAATTTCTAACAGTATAAGTACAACCAAAATTTAGAAGACAAAAACATGCCGGCATGAAATTTTTTTAAAATGTGTAACATGAATAGAATATTAGACAGATTATGAGCTTGTACAACAATACTTTACAGCAGAGGTCCCTAAAGCAGTATAGCAAAGTGATGAAGAGCCTGGGTTTACTGGAGTGGTAACAATACCCAGTCAGAAAGTTGTTTTGGAAAATAAAATGAGTAAGTACATGGAGGGACAAACCATACCTGACAATATTCAATGAATGCTATTATTTTTAAGGTTATCTTTTAGCAATGGGGTAAAGTTTGAATAAAACAATAGCCTATAAGCCCCCAGAATATTGGTTGGTATAAGATAAGAGCATAATAAATGTTAGCTGGTACCATTATTGTTACTGCTGCTGTTGTTATTCAGGGAATTCATGAACTCCATTAAACAGTAAGCAAAATTTCATGTGATTATGCACATGTACATTTTCTTCAGGAAGACATACAGAGTATTCTAAGATTCTCAAAGGGGTCTAAGGGCTTAAAAAACAAGTTAACAATTCATTCTCATAAAACATTCTAATCTCTAGAAAATCTCTAATCTTTATTTAAAATATAAGTACCAATTCACTGAAAAAAAATGTAAGATTACTTTCTTTAATGAAAACCTATCAGTTAATCACTCATTTATATGAGAAAGAAAATATTTGATCATTTATGCAAAAAATGTTAAACTGAAATTTAAAATACTGGTTTTAAAATAGATGCATTCAGAAATATTCTATGGAAAATGAAGTAATGTTAAACTAGTTTTTAAATTGCTTTTCATGTTAAAAAGTAATTTTAAGCAGTATTTTAAATGATCACTTTGGCTATATTTCTTAAAATTGTTAATTATTTTTTCAAAACTGCCATTTATCTCTAGTACCTTTCATTCTCTTTCAATAGGATGGTTCTCATCAACATTTTATTTTAAGCCCTTTTTTTTTTAACTTTACAAACAAAATTTTAAAAACCTTTAGTTGATTATTATTTTAAACCAGTATCACAGTATACCAATTTAAAATGCCATCTTTTAAAGCATTAGTTTCTGTACAAAAGAGTTAAATCTGATTTACTAAACTCATGCCAGTTAAGAATGGAACCGACTCCAAGAAATCTTTGTTACAGAACCAATTTGGAATGCCTTTAAATGTATTTTAGCTGTTGTCCCTGAAGACTGAGCCATGCAAAAGGAAAGAAAGAAGAAATAAAATCACTGGAAGACAAATTACGTGAAAACAAAATCAATGCTCCTTTTGTATGGTTCTGCAGCATATTAAGTATTCACTTTATGTGCTCCTATTTTTATTACTCTCCAAATGAGTACACCCCCAAAATCAATGGTTATAGAATCACATTTCTTGAATATAATGCTAAAACCAATTAGGATTGATTTCACTAGCATCCGAAAAAAAAATGGCATCGTGCAGAGATCCATATACGTAGAACCCACAGTATTGATTCCGGCTGTGATTGTTACAGTTGATTTCTGAAGCCTGCTACAGGACAGCTATCAAGACATAGCACATTTATTTGCAAGCATATAAAAAAGAAATCCCCAAATAAAAGAAGGTTAAAAAAAAAAAAAGACCAGTGGAGCTGTGCAATGACAATGATACACTATCAGCTTACTCAGAGAAGTTACAGTGGGAATACACACATTGAATTATACATTACGCGAAAGCACTGATTTATTGTGGTAATAACATCCACCTCATTAAAAGATTCTGCTTTGCTGCAGTTGGAAGGCTACATATTGTTTACTGCTATAAATTAATGGCAGTGCAAAGAAGACTGTAGAACCATCCTAACAATAGATCTGTAATGACAGTGCTGTATATCACAGCTTCCTCAGCAGCTTCATAATAAAATGGAGACAATGTATTGAGCTAATACATTCTACCATGCTGGCCCATATTTTTCTGACAATTGCTTTAAAAGATGAGCTGAATCCAACTATGTTATAATGCTGCAAAACATTTAACTAAGCAAGAGTCAGTCATACACCAAAGTGCATCATAGCATTTTTGAAACATTATCTAAATCAGCATTTCAAGATGTTTATTCATCTCTGCAAAAGAACTAAAAGTAAATGCTGATGGTTCCTCTTACTTATACAGTATATTAAGAGCAACAAATGGAGGGCAATTCAGGAAGATGCCTAGTACTATCATCCTACAGAAAGCTCTTTGTACAATTTAACTGTAAAAGCTTGACAGATTATTTTTCAAAATCAGCAAATTGATTAAAGGAAGCAGAGCAAAAATACTGGTCATTTAAAGTGGTCATGACTTCCTGGAAAAAAATCAATAAAAAATAAGTATTGATTAGAGAGGTATAATTCAAGTTCATAACCAGGTAAATATGAATAGGCTGAGGATATAGAAAAATAACTTTAAACACTACAAAAAGCTAACAAATAGAATTATATAAGATTTTTTAAATCTGCAAAATAATAAAAGAACCTTAATCACAACAAGATGAAAAAGTGATTCAAATAAAAGGGAATTATTTAAAAATTAGAGTATCAGGACTACCACCACAAGCATTTACGTTAAAAAAGAAATGGAAATAAGAACTTGGATTAAAATAGGAAAAGACAAATTAAAGAAAAAAGAACACCAGAACTCTTGAAAATGTATAAATAGCAAAAAAAAAAAAAAAAAATCACTACACATAGGATATATTAATCTCATGAATAGCAAAATTGACAACTGTGGTAGATTGGTAAGTATTCTGTTTGAAATTCTCATCTGATACCTTTCAGAACAAGATATGCAAAGCAAAACTTTCTAAATCAGGTTTTTAAGAATATTACAATAAAAAAATCTTTTGTTACCTTTTTTGAGAAGTAATTTTGCTAATTATTAGAGATATAAAAATACTGCATGTAAAGTGCCCAGTTCAGTGCCTGGAATGCAGTAGGTTATTAGTAATAATAATTATTGTTATTTTTCAGCTTATTTGATCAAGAATGTTTAAGAAAAAAAGCCATTAAACAAGCCTGATGAAATTAATGTTGTCTATTAAGAAAGTAATTAAGCATCACAATCATCTAATGGTACATGCAGTACTGTGCATTATCTGTCAGAAGCCTAACAGTACACAGTAGACATCAAAACTGCATTACCCTATCTCAAAAACATAATCAAAAACAAAATTATCTTTCAAAAGTCCAAAAGGCCTCCAAATTTTACTGTGAAAAGCATATGAAATGTCAAGCAAGTTACAATCATCTAGTACTACATTAATTAAAAACAAATGGTATTGGATTCAAAGACCCCTACAACCACCCAACACAGACTCCTTCATCTGATTACTAGTAAAAGTTAAGCTGTAAAAAGACTGTAGTGTCCACACATTCTAAGTTTTTGCTTTCTTTTTAAAAATTTTCTTACCTGAAGTTATCTAATTAATAACCTCCAGCTTACATTTTGTATTTTATAAAACATTATTATGCATTCTCACAATAAATGTGAGCTAGATATCCCTATTTTAATAATGAAGAAAATAAGTATCTTGAATAACCTCGCTCAAAATCAACATAAATCTAGGAAACAAAAATCCAGTACTCAAATCCAGTCTTTGGGCCATTTTATCCATAAACTGTTGTATTACAAAATGTTTTTCCTGATTTCAACAATTTCCCACTTTCTTACACTTCCATTTTTCAAATATGATATTTATTTAATAGGTTTATTTAAAAGACTAATAATATATGTAAAGTGCTTAGAAGAGCTCCTGGCACAAAGTACTCAATAATAAGTATAGCTGCTATTAATGTTGTTGTAATTGTTATTATCACCATCACCAGAATTCCTTCTTCCTTTTGAGATTTATATGTGAACTGTTGCAATTTATATCAACTTTTCAGAAGTGAAGTTCCAAACTGCTGGACCATGGTTACAATTACTAAGAGTAAGAAAGTTGTAGGGAATTGGCAATAAATCTCAGAAATTCTACAAAGTATAGATTTGCTTGAGTTAACAACACTCTCTTTTAAAATCAAAGTCTAAAAAGATATTTTTTCCATCTTTCTGTGAAAGCTTTCTTTGGTAATCATTAAACCTTAACATCTGGGGATGAGAAGCAGGAGAGAAGATTAGAGGAAAAGAAAAAGGTCATTATGGAGCAAAAGACTCAGAAATGGGGCCGTTGGACACGCTAAAGGATAGTGTATCATAAACATACATGTTGTGGGTGAAGAGCGGAGTGGGGAAGAGCTGTCAAAAGTGAAAATGGGCTCATGAAGGAGAGGCAAAAGAGCATGACTACTTTTAGGATCATGCTTAGGATCTCGATGACTGGCCTAAACCCATCTGTCAATGTTATCTTCCTTTGGTATGATTAGAACACTGGAAATATCCTTTAATTCCAGGACTACAGATAAACCCTGTCCTACAACATATAAGAGGGCATACAGGCAAGAGAGGTTATACATTATTTTCTTCTGGAAGTAGGGCAGTCCTATAGATATCAAAAAAAGAGTGATCACAAAGTGAGCACAAGGAAAAGGTAACAACGCGGTTGAACCCAATGTTACATGAATCCAATGTTATAAAAACGTCACATTACAGGAAAGACTCATGTTAATTAAGTGTAAGGTACTTGATATTCAGGAACAAATTAAGCAAAAATCTTCAAATTCAGACAATGAAAGAGGATGGACTATCAGGAAATGTGACATCATAAAAGATGGTCATTCCTGGTTAGAGAATAATGATTTGTTTTGGGAAGATTACAGGAAATAACTATGATAAACATATTAAAGAGGCTCTTCTATCTGATGACAATGCAACTATTTATTGGCTATACGTGAAGGGTCTAAGAGTCTTAAGTAAATTATCTCACTATATTTACAACAACACCTTAATGTACAAAACTATTAGCTTTCCCAATTTACAGGTGAAAGAATTGAGTCTGGGAGAAGTTAAATGAGTATCAAAGGTTGGTTCCCCAGTCAATAGCAGAGCCAAGATTCAGAGTCACTAAGTAAATTGACTAGTAAATCCTAGAAAAACTTCAGTTGTATGGATTGATGAAAGTGTTGGTGCTGAATCTGCAAGGGCACTGGAAACCTTTCATTGGTGGTTTAGATTAAATGCTCTTCTGAAAAAATGTTATTTATGTTTTTATTCCCACCTATATAATGTGTGTGGATATCAATTTAGCAGAAGGCTTCACAAAAGGGGGAGAGAGATGAATATTTTGTCTTGGGGATGCTGAAAAATGGTTGGCAAAAACAGCTTTTAAAAAAGTGAACAAAGGGGCGCCTTCAAGATGGCGGAGTAGTAAGATGTGGAGATCACCTTCCTCCACACAAACACATTAAAAGTACATCTACATGTGGAACAACAACTACAGAACACCTACTGAAAGCTGGCAGAAGACCTCAGACTTCCCAAAAGGCAAGAAACTCCCCACGTACCTGGGTAGGACAAAAGAAAAAAGGAAAAACAGAGACAAAAGAATAGGGATGGGACCTGCACCTCGGGGAGGAAGCTGTGAAGGAAGAAAAGTTTCCACACACTAGGAAGCCCCTTCACTGGCGGAGATGGGGGGTGGGCAGGGGGGAAGCTCTGGAGCCACAGAGGAGAGCGCAGCAACAGGGGTGCAGAGGGCAAAGCGGAGAGACTCCTGCACAGAGGATCGGTGCCAACCAGCACTCACCAGCCCGAGAGGCTTGTCTGCTCACTGGCTGGGGCAGGTGGGGGCTGGGAGCTGAGGCTCGGGCTTTGGAGGTCGGATCCCAGGGAGAGGACTGGGGTTGGCGGCGTGAACGCAGCTTGAAAGGGGCTAGTGTGCCACAGCTAGCCGGGAGGGAGTCTGGGAAAGTCTGGACCTGCCTAACAGGCAAGAGACCATTGTTTCGGGGTGCGCAAGGAGAGGGGATTCAGAGCACTGCCTAAACGAGCTCCAGAGACAGGTGTGAGCCGCAGCTACCAGCGCGGACCCCAGAGACAGGCATGAAATGCTAAGGCTGCTGCTGCAGCCACCAAGAAGCCTGTGTGCGAGCACAGGTCACTCTCCACACCGCCCCTCCCGGGAGCCTGTGCAGCCTGCCACTGCCAGGGTCCCATGATCCAGGGACAACTTCCCGAGGAGAACACACGGCGCGCCTCAGGCTGCTGCAACGTCACACCAGCCTCTGCCGCTGCAGGCTCACTCCGCATTCTGTAGCCCTCCCTCTCCCAAGCCTGAGTGAGCCAGAGCTCCCTAATCAGCCGCTCCTTTAACCCTGTTTTGTCTGGGTGGGAACAGAGGTCCTCAGGTGACCTACACGCAGAGGCAGGACCAAATCCAAAGCTGAACCCCAGGAGCTGTGCAAACAAAGAAGAGAAAGGGAAATTTCTCCCAGTACCTTCAGGAGCAGCAGATTAAATCACAATCAACCTGATGTACCCTGCATCTGTGGAATACCTGAGTACACAACGAATCATCCCAAAATTGAGGTGGTGGACTTTGGGAGCAACTATAGACTTGGGGTTTGCTTTCTGCATTAAATTTGTTTCTGGTCTTATGTTAATCTTAGTTGAGTACTTAGAGCTTATTATCATTGGTAGATTGTTTATTGATTTGGTTGCTCTCTTCCTTTTTTTATTTTTCATATATATATATTTTTTTCTTTTTTTTCCTTTTTCTCTTTTTGTGAGTGTTATGTGTTTGCTTCTTTGTGTGATTTTGTCTGTATAGCTTTGCTTCTGCCATCTGTCCTAGGGTTCTGACTGTACGTTTTTGTTTTTTTTAATATAGTTTTTAGCACTTGTTATCATTGGAGGATTTGTTTTTTGGTTTGGTTGGTCTCTTCGTTCTTTCCCTCTTTCTTTAATTTTTATTTATTTATTTATTTTTAATAATTTTTTTCTATTTTAACCATTTTATTTAATTAATTTATTTATTTTCGTTCTTTCTTTCTTTTTGTTTCTCCCTTTTCTTCTGAGCCATGTGGCTGACAGGGTCTTGGTGCTCTGGCCAGGTTTCAGGCCTGAGCCTCTGAGGTGGGAGAGCCGAGTTCAGGACATTGGTCCACCAGAGACCTCCCGGCTCCACGTAATATCAAATGGCAAAAGCTCTCCCAGAGATCTCCATCTCAACACTAAGACCCAGCTCCACTCAACGACCAGCAAGCTAGAGTTCTAGACACCCTATGCCATACAACTAGCAAGACAGGAACACAACCCCACCTATTAGCAGAGAGGTTGCCTAAAATCATAATAAGGTCACAGACACCCCAAAACACACCACCAGATGCGGTCCTGCCCACCACAAAGACAAGATCTAGCCTCATCCACCAGAACACAGGCACTAATCCCCTCCACCAGGAAGCCTACACAACCGACTGAACCAATCTTAGCCACTGGGGGTAGACACCAAAAACAACGGGAACTACGAACCTGCAGCCTGCGATAAGGAGACTCCAAACACAGTAAGTTAGGCAAAATGAGAAAACAGAGAAACACATAGCAGATGAACGAGCAAGGTAAAACCCACCAGACCAAGCAAATGAAGAGGAAATAGGCAGTCTACCTGAAAAAGAATTCAGAGTAATGATAGTAAAGGTGATCCAAAATCTTGGAAATAGAATGGAGAAAAAACAAGAAACATTGAACAAGGACCTAGAAACACTAAACAGCAAACAAACAATAATGAACAACACAATAAGTGAAATTAAAAATGCCCTAGAAGGAATCAATAGCAGAGTAACTGAGGCAGAAGAACAGATAAGTGACCTGGAAGAAAAAAGTGGAAATAACTACTGCAGAGCAGGATAAAGAAAAAAGAATGAAAAGAACTGAGGACAATCCCAGAGCCTTCTGGAACAATATTAAATGCACCAACATTCGAATTACAGGGGTCAGAAAAGAAGAAGAGAAAAAAAAACGGGCTGAGAAAATACATGAAGAGATGATAGTTGAAAACTTCCCTAATATGGGAAAGGAAATAGTCAGTCAAGTCCAGGAGGTGCAGAGAGTTCCATACAGGAAAAATCCAAGGAGAAACACGCCAAGACACATATTAATCAAACTATCAAAAATTAAATACAAAGAAAAAATATTATAATTGGCAAGGGACAGACAACAAATAACATGCAAGGGAATCCCCATAAGGTTAACAACTGATCTTTCAGCAGAAACTCTGCAGCCGGAAGGGAGTGGCAAGACATATTTAAAGTGATGAAAGGGAAAAACCTACAACCAAGATTACTCTACCCAGCAAGGATCTCATTCAGATTCGACGGAGATTTTAAAATCTTTACAGACAAGCAAAAGCTAAGAGAATTCAGCACCACCAAACCAGCTTTACAATAAATGCTAAAGGAACTTCTCTAGGCAGGAAACAAAAGAGAAGGAAAAGACTTACAATAACAAACCCAAAACAATTAAGAAAATGGTAATAGGAACATACATATCGATAACTACCTTAAATGTAAATGGATTAAATACTCCCACCAAAAGACACAGACTGGCTGAATGGATACAAAAACAAGACCCATACATAGGTTGTCTACAAGAGACCCATTACAGACCTAGGGACACATACAGACTGAAAGTGAGGGGATGGAAAAAGATATTCCATGCAAATGGAAATCAAAAGAAAGCTGGAGTACCAATTCTCATATCAGACAAAATAGACTTTAAAATAAAGACTGTTACAAGAGACAAAGAAGGACACTACATAATGATCAAGGGATCTATCCAAGAAGAAGATATAACAATTGTAAATATTTATGCACCCAACATAAAGCACCTCAATACATAAGACAAATGCTAACAGCCATAAAAGGGGAAATCGACAGTAACACAGTCATAGTAGGGGACTTGAACACCACACTTTCACCAATGGACAGATTATCCAAAATGAAAATAAATAAGGAAACACAAGCATTAAATGATATATGAAACAAGATGGACTTAATTGATATTTATAGGACATTCCATCCAAAAACAACAGAATACACTTTCTTCTCAAGTGCTCATGGAACGTTCTCCAGGATAGATCATATTTGGGTCACAAATCAAGCCTTGGTAAATTTAAGAAAATTGAAATCGTATCAAGTATCTTTTCCAACTATGAGACTAGATATCAATTATAGGAAAAAATCTGTAAAAAATACAAATAAATGGAGGCTAAACAATATACCACTCAATAAACAAGAGATCACTGAAGAAATCAAAGATGAAATCAAAAACTACCTAGAAACAAATGACAATGAAAACATGATGACCCAAAACCTATGGGATGCAGCAAAAGCAGTTCTAAGTGTGAAGTTTATAGCAATACAATCCTACCTCAAGAAACAAGAAACATCTCAAATAAGCAACCTAACCTTACACCTAAAGCAATTAGAGAAAGAACAACAAAAAAACCCCAAAGTTAGCAGAAGGAAAGAAATCATAAAGATCAGATCAGAAATAAATGAAAAAGAAATGAAGGAAATGATAACAAAGATCAATAAAACTAAAAGCTGGTTCTTTGAGCGATAAACAAAATTGATAAATCATTAGCCAGACTCATCAAGAAAAAAAGGGAGAAGATTCAAATCAATAGAATTAGAAATGAAAAAGGAGAAGTAACAACTGCCACTGCAGAAATACAAAGGATCATGAGAGATTCCTACAAGCACCTATATGCCAATAAAATGGACAACCTGGAAGAAATGGACAAATTCATAGAAAAAGCACAACCTTCTGAGACTGAACCAGGAAGAAATAGAAAATATAAACAGACCAGTCACAAGCACTGAAATTGAAACTGATTAAAAACCTTGCAAGAAACAAAAGCCCAGGACCGGATGGCTTCACAGGCGAATTCTATCAAACATTTAGAGAAGACCTTACACCTATCCTTCTCAAACTCTTCCAAAATATAGCAGAGGGAGGAACACTCCCAAACTCATCTACAAGGCCACCAGCACCCTGATATCAAAACCAGACAAAGCTGCCACAAAAAAAGAACACTACAGGCCTATAACACTGATGAATATAGATGCAAAAATCCTCAACAAAATACTAGCAAACAGAATCCAACAGCACATAAAAGGATCATACACCATGATCAAGTGGGGTTTACCCCAGGAATTCAAGGATTCTTGAATATATGCAAATCAATCAATGTGATAAACCATATTAACAAACTGAAGGAGAAAAACTAATACTGAAGGATCATCACAATAGATGAAGAAAAAGCTTTTGACAAAAAATCAACACCCATTCAACACCCACCCATGATAAAAACCCTCCACAAAGTAGGCATAGAGGGAACTTACCTCAACATAATAAAGGCCATATATGGCAAACCCACAGCAAACATCATTCTCAATGGTGAAAAACTGAAACCATTTCCACTAAGATCAGGAACACGACAAGGTTGCCCACTCTCACTACTATTATTCAACATAGTTTTGGAAGTGTTAGCCACAGCAATCAGAGAAGAAAAAGAAATAAAAGGAATCCAAATCCGAAAAGGAGTAAAGCTGTCACTGTTTGCAGATGACATGATACTGTACATGGGGAATCCTAAAGATGCTACCAGAAAACCACTAGAGCTAATCAATGAATTTGGTAAAGCAGTAGGATACAAAATTAATGCACATAAATCTCTTGCAGTCCTATACACTAATGATGAAAAATCTGAAAGAGAAATTAAGGAAACACTCCCATTTACCACTGCAACAAAAAGAATAAAATACCTAGGAACAAACCTACCTAAGGAGACAAAAGACCTGTATGCAGAAAACTGTAAGACACTGATGAAAGAAATTAAAGATGATACAAACAGATGGAGAGATATACCACATTCTTGGATTGGAAGAATCAAGATTTTAAAAATGACTATATTACCCAATCTACAGATTCAATGCACTCCCTATCAAACTGCCAATGTCATTTTTCACAGAACTAGAACAAAAAATTTCACAATTTGTATGGAAACACAAAAGACCCCGAGTAGCCAAAGCAATCTTGAGAAAGAAAAATGGAGCTGGAGGAATCAGGCTCCCTGACTTCAGACTATACTACAAAAGCTACAGTAATCAAGACAGTATGGTACTGGCACAAAAACAGAAATACAGATCAATGGAACAGGATAGAAAGGCCAGAGATAAATCCACGCACATATGGTCACCTTATCTTTGATAAAGGAGGCAAGAATATACAATGGAGAATAAGTCATGCTGGGAAAACTGGACAGCTACATGTAAAAGAATGAAATTAGAACACTCCCTGACACCATACACAAAAATAAACTCAAAACGGATTAAAGACCTAAATGTAAGGCCAGACACTGTAAAACTCTTAGAGGAAAACCTAGGCAGAACACTCCATGACATAAATCACAGCAAGATCCTTTTTGACTCACCTCCTAGAGAAATGGAAATAAACAGAAAAATAAACAAATGGGACCTAATAAAACTTAAATGCTTTTGCATAGCAAATGAAGCCATAAACAAGATGAAAAGACAACCCTCAAATGGGAGAAAACATTTGTAAATGAAGCAACTGACAAAAGATTAATCTCCAAAATATACAAGCAGCTCAATATCAAAAAAACAAACAACCCAATCCAAAAATGGGCAGAAGACCTAAACAGACATTTCTCCAGAGAAAATATACAGATTGCCAACAAACACATGAAAGAATGCTCAACATCACTAATCATTAGAGAAATGCACATCAAAACTATAATGAGGTATCACCTCATATCAGTCAGAATGGCCATCATCCAAAAATCTACAAACAGTAAATGCTGGAGAGGGTGTGGAGAAAAGGGAACCCTCTTGCACTGTTGGTGGGAATGTCAATTGATACAGCCACTATGGAGAACAGTATGGAGGTTCCTGGAAAAACTAAAAGTAGAACTACCATACGACCCAGCAATCCTACTACTGGGCATATACCCTGAGAAAACCATAATTCAAAAAGAGTCATGTACCACAATGTTCATTGCAGCTCTATTTACAATAGCCAGGACATGGAAGCAAACTAAGTGTCCATCGACAGATGAATGGATAAAGAAGATGTGGCACATATATACAATGGAATATTACTCAACCATAAAAAGAAATGAAATTGAGTTATTTGTAGCGTGGTGGATGGACCTAGAGACACTTATACAGAGTGAAGTAAGTCAGAAAGAGAAAAACAAATACCATATGCTAACATATATATGGAATCTTTAAAAAAAAAATGGTTCTGAAGAACCTAGGGTTAGGCAGGAATAAAGACACAGACATATAGAATGGACTTGAGGACACAGGGAGGGGGAAGAGTAAGCTGGGACGAAGTGAGAGAGTAGCATTGACATAGATACACTACCAATGGTAAAACAGACAGCTAGTGGGAAGCAGCCACATAGCACAGGGAGATCAGCTGGGTGCTTTGTGTCCACCTAGAGGGGTGGGATAGGGAGGGTGGGAGGGAGACTCAAGAGGGAGGAGATATGGGGATGTATGTATATGTATAGCTGATTCACTTTGTTACACAGCAGAAATGAACACACCATTGTAAAGCAATTATACTGCAGTAAAGATGTTAAAAAAAAAAAGTGAACAAAAAACATAAACAGTCACCAAAGTTTATTGCTTTACTTGCCTCTTAACTTTTATATTTGTATATCCAAATCTACGAATCCAAATGAAAGCCTTTAATTCCGTCTGTTGTTGAAACTTTTTAAACAAGCCAATGAATTTTATTTTGTGCCTCTCTACCCCTCCCTTCCTCCCCCACCCCCAAAGAGAAGAAAATAAAAGAATAGCCTCTGTCATTTAAGTAATGTTGCCACTGTTAGGGGGTGCAGGAACTATTTTGTGTCAGTTGTAGCAGCTCTTTTATCTAAATGACAAATAAACAAAGAGACTCATCAACACTTACTCAACCTTGGCTTCTAGGATATTTCATCATGTGCTATATGCAGCTGAGATGCTTTGGCACTTATCTTCACACACTGTACGTTTTATTTAGTAATGTCGAGAAAATACTTTCATAGGCACACTACTATGGCTTTTAGAGTTAACAAATAAGCACTTTTGTTTTCAAGTACCAGAGCAGATTTTAATCACTTGAAAACACACGTTCTTCCAAGTGGCAGTAAACATATAACCCCTATACTATTTCAATTTAACAAACACATCTTGGGAAAAAGACAGTATTCCATTTTACTTATTGTACCTAAGTAGAATCTAAATCATTTCAGAGGCTCACATTGGTAGATTTAGTAGCAACGCCTTCACAGTTCTATGTTATTTAGCTATGGTTCATATTAAGTGATTTTCATTCTAGGTATTTATCTGTTTGAGAAAGGCACATAAATCAATTAAAATAATCTGATAATCCAATGTCATTGTTGAGCTAAATGTCTGGAAGAACCCAAAAAATAATCTTAACAATCCAAGGTCAACTAAAAAAAAGATGTTTTAAGTAATTATGAAAATGACAAACACCCAAGAGGCTCAATGCTATTATAACAAAACCTATTCATTTGCTGAGCGATTCACCTATCCAATTAAAGAAACACTTAGGACCATTAAAATCAGGAGTTCTGGTCCAAAGAAGTGACAAAGGAGGCTCCTGAACTCACTTCTTCCCACAGAGAAACTGAAAATTCAGCTACACATGGAACAATTCCCTCTGAAAGAAACCTAAAACCTAGCTGAGCAACTCTTACACCTTGGGCAAATAAGAAAAACCCACATCATAACAGGTAAGAAAGGGTATGACACAATCTCATAAACCTCACCCCTGAAAGTGACACACCAGCTGACGCACCACTGGGAGGGAATTCACAACTCATGGATTCTCCCTGAGGAGTAAGTTTGGGACCAAACACCTAGCACCTCAACATTTAAGACTTCCACTTGTGAGACAGGCCCCCAAAACACCTAGCTCTGAAAGCCAACGAGGCTTGCATTCTCGAGACCCACAAGACTATACAGGCATACCTGGGAGATACTGCAGGTTTGGTTCCAGACCACTCTAATAAAGTAAATACAGCAATACAGCGAGTCACGTGAATTTTTTGCTTTCCCAGTGCATATAAAAGTTATGTTTACCCTATACTGTAGTCTATTAAGTGTGCAATAGCATTATGTCTAAAAAAACAATGTACATGTCCTAATTTTAAAATACATTATTGCTAAAAATGCTAACCATCTTCTGAGTCTTCAGTAGTCATAATCTTTTTAATGATGGAGGGTTTGAAATATTGCAAAAATTACCAAAATATGACACAGACACAAAATGAGCAAACGCTGTTGAAAAAATGGCACTTTTAGACTTGTTCAAGGCAGGGTTGCCACAAACCTTCAATTTGTAAAAAACTCAATATCTGCAAAGCACGATAAAGTAAAGCACAACAAAACAAGATATGCCTGTACAGCAGAAAAAGAAAGAACAAAACAAAACAAAACACAGTTCCTAATGGGCTCTCACTCCAAAAGGATGGAATAGGGAAAACAGGAGTATACTGTTTTAAGGTTTGAAGACTATACATGAAATGGTATATTATTATTTGAAGAAAGGCTGTCGTAAGTTGAAGACATATATTTCAAACTGTAAAGAAACCACTAAACTTTTAAAAAAGAGGTATAGGGCTTCCCTGGTGGCGCAGTGGTTAGGAATCCGCCTGCCAATGAAGGGGACACGGGTTCGAGCCCTGGTTCAGGAAGATCCCACATGCTGCAGAGCAGCTAGGCCCGTGTGCCACAACTACTGAGCCTGCGCTCTAGAGCCGGTGCTCTGCGACGAGAGAGGCCACCGCAATGAGAGGCCCGCGCACAGCAATGAAGAGTAGCCCCCGCTCACCACAACTAAAAAAAGAAAGCCCACGTGCAGCCATGAAGACCCAACGTAGCCAAAAATACATAAATAAATTAATTATTAAAAAAGAGGTATAAATAACAAGACACAGTGAAGATAAAATAGAATAATAAAAATACATAATCTAAAAGAAAACGGATAAAGGGAGACAAGGTACAAAGAACTGATATAAGGGATAAAAAACAGATGGCAAGAAAGTACATTTAAACTGACTACATCAAAAATTACATTAAATGTAAATGGTCTCAACAACCCAATTAAAATGCAGAGCTTATCAGAATGGGTATAAAAGCAAGACTCCATTATATACTGTCCACAGAAAAGAAATTTAAAAAATAAAGCCATAGACAGGTTTAAAAAAATGATAGAAAAAGATACTACAAGTAATAATCAAAATAACACTGTCATATCTACATCAACATCAGAAAAGGTAGACTTCAGAACATGGACTATTACCAGGTATGAAAGGAGACCTTACATAAAGATAATGGGATTCATTTATAAGGAAAACATAACAATCTGAAATGTGTATGCACTGTATTAGTTTCCTAGAGCTCCTATGACAAACTACCACAAACTGTGTGGCCTAAAACAATAGAAATTTATTTTCTCACAGTTCTGGAAGTTAGAAGTCCAAAATAAGGTGTTGGCAGAGCCATGCTCTCTTACAAGCCCCTAGGGGAGGATCCTTCCTTGTCTCTTCCAGCTTCTTGTAGCCCCAGGTATTCCTTGACTTCTGGCAACATAACTCCAACTTCTGTTTCCATCACTACATGGTGTTCTTTCTTTTGATGTCTGTTTTAACATGGTGTTTTCATCTTCTTCTTATGAAAACACCAGTCATGTTGGAATCAGGCCCATCCTAATGACCTCATCTTTAACTTCATTACATTTGCCAAGACCCTATTTACAAATAAGGTCATGTCCACAGGTGCCAGGAGTTAGGATTTCAACATATCTTTTGGGGAGACATAATTCAACTCATAACAGGTACCCAGAAACAAATGCTAAAAATAAAAAATAAAACAAAAACTTGAGAGAAATGAAAAAAGATACACACAAATCTAAATTACAGTTGGAGAAGTCAACACTCCTCTCTCAGTAATCAACAGAACAAGTAGATATAAAATTAGTAAGGATATAGAAGATATTAACAACACTTGCAACCAATTTAACCTAGTTGACGTGTATAGAGCACTTTATGTAATAACAGATGAGTATGTATTGTTTTCAGGTACACATGGAGCATTAACCAACGGACACCATGTTTGCAGCCATAAACCAAATTTCAACTAATTTAAAAGAACCGAAGTCATACAAAGTATGTTCTCCAATCATAATGGAATTAAACTAGAAATCAACAAGAGAAAGACATCTGACAAATCCTCAAATCTGTGGAAAGGAAACAATACTCTTCTAAATAATTTATGGGTCAATGAGAAAGTCACAGGGAAAATTAGAAAATATTTTGAAAAGAATAAAAATGAAAACACAATATAGAAAACTTTGTTGGACCTTACAAAATCAGTGCTTTGAGAAAAACTTGTATCATTAAATGCTTATATTAGAAAGAAAAAGAGATCTGAAATCAATAGTTTAAAGCTTCCACCTTAAGACACTAAAAAAGAGGAGAAATTAAATCCGAAGCAAGTAGAAAGAAAAATAATAAGGGAAGCAAAGGTCAGTGAAACTGAAAACAGAAAAAACAATAGAAACATATGAAACCTATAGCTACTATCGTACTTAATGATGAAAGTAAAGGCTTTTCCCCTAAGATCAAAGACAAGGCACTCTCAGCACTTCTAGTTAACATTGTATAACGCAGTAAGTATTCATTGGGAGATGTAGGAAGTCCTAAAGTCTACAAAAGGCTGCTAGCATGAATAATTGAGTCTAGGAAGGTTGTAAAATACAAGGTCAATATAAAAAATTCAATTGTGTTCCCATATACTAGCAATGAACAACTGGAATTGAAAATTTTGTAACAATAAAAAACATGAAAATTTTAAGGATAAATTAACAGAATATGTACAAGAATTGTTTACTAAAAGCCACAAAACATTAGAGAGAAATTAAAGAAAACCTAAACAAATGGAAGATAAACCATATTTATGGAATGGAAGATTCAATATTGCTAATATATCATTTTTAGTAAAGATGGCCTACTGATTAAGTACAATACCAATCAAAATCTCAGCAGAATTGACAAGCTGATTCCTATATTTATATGGGAAAAACAGAAAACCTAGCATAGCCAAAACCTTTTTGAAAAAGACATAGTTGGATTCACATGACCTGATTTTATGACTAACTACAAAGCTATAGTAAACAAGACAGTGTGGTATCGATATAAGGATAGATATGCTAATTGACTGAACAGAATAGAGTCTAGAAATAGACCCACACAATATATAGTCAATTTAATTCCAACAAAGGTTCCCAGACAATTCATGAGAAAAAAAAGTCTTTTCAACAAATGGTGTTGGAAGAACTGGACTTGCATTTGTAAAACAAATGAACTTCAACTGTTATTTTGCAACTATGACAGATTATAGATAAAAATAAGTAGCATCAGCAGCAACAGTAGAAGAGGGTAATAATAATTATGTTTGACACAATTTGGTTTTAGAAAAGTCAAATCACTGTTAGGTAATAATAAGTGTGTAGTCAACTAAATAATCTACATCAGCAGCTTTAAATTTTTCCAGTAAGACAGGCTCCAAACATATACACGTAGAGGTGAATTCAGAGGCCTCTTGCAGTAAACCCATAGTGCCCCCTTCAAGTGACCTAAGGCTACAGGTTGAAAACAACTGCTACATCTTTATCTTCCTTCCTACCAATAAGACTACTGCCATTTATATTTCGAACTCTGACTTATCTTCATCCTCTCTTCTTCCTGTTTTTTTTTTAATACTGTATATTTCTAAGCCTAAATGTAAGGCATCACATTTTTTCTTTGTATTTCACTAAATATTTCACATGAGTATTTCATTCTGAAAAATGATTTAAAACTTTGTATTTTAATTACTGTAATGCAAGCTGTATGATCAATTTGTAATATTGGTGAAACTGTCAAACAAATCAGGTCCTAGAACAGAATCCTGGAAAGATGGCCTAAAGAGGATGACACCTCAAGTTTATAAAGGGCATTAAACAGTGGAGTTGTAAATGATACAACAATTCTGAATGCTATGAATGTCTTCTAATCATCTTGTCTGTATTTCAGAAAGGTACCACTCAGATTTTCAAATCATTTGCTGGTTGACATTATAAATCGTGAACTCACAGTTTTTTTAAAAACTCCTTTTCTGAAAGTGGGACAGTCTAAAGTTAAGTCACGCAGAAATAAAATGTTTCACAGTCACATAGAAATGTGTCACAGTCACACAGAAATAAAACTATTCTTGTATAAATGGTTCCTACATAACATTCATTTGGTCATAAAACTCTTTAAAAGTAGGGACTATTTCATTCACCTTTGTTTCTCACAGTTCTCAGAACAATGTCTACAAAAGGTACCCAGAAAATGTTTAATAATCAATTATTTGAATTAAAACATTTATTCAATATAAACAGGGTACTGTAAACCTTTGTTTATGTTGAATAAATGTGCTTATTCTAATAAATGGACTTGGAGAAAAAAGACTTGGACAGGAATGTGGACATGTGACTAAAAGATACGTTACTACTTACCCACTATAAAAAGCAGACTATCACATACTCACATAAAATAAGTTTTGACTATCACAGGGAACTATAAGAACGAAAAGTTGACACAAAGATATAAAGAAAG
Source organism: Balaenoptera ricei (assembly GCF_028023285.1). Lineage (NCBI taxonomy): Eukaryota > Metazoa > Chordata > Mammalia > Artiodactyla > Balaenopteridae > Balaenoptera > Balaenoptera ricei. Next base: position 33,822,168 of record NC_082643.1, read on the forward strand.
CTCCAAATGTATACAGGTTTTTTAAATGTCTTCCTACTATATTTACTCTCTTAGAAAAAAATACTCCAGCCTGAAATCAGAAGTATAATACCAGAGCTTATTCAACTTAAAAAAATACTTTTCTAGGTGTTTTGAAAATAATTTTTATGTGAATTTATGGTTAAGTACATGTTCCTTACTCAGGATCTACCCAAGTTAGTACACCCAGCACTAAACTAAGAAAACAGGAAGTACTATGTGATAAAACTGGTAATGCTATGTAAATGAAACAATTCATTTATAAATAATAATAAATGATCACTCCACACCACAGTAACTTAGGATGATTTGAGAATAAATACTTAACTTTGAGAAGGATTACTTGACTGGCAGTGTGTTGCTGGTACATGTCAAGATTATTCATCTCCCTGACAGTAATATTAACCACAATCCATCTCAGTTACTTCACTTTATCATTTTCTGACTAATGTTAAAAAAACAATGTCATTGAAGGCTGCTTAAACTAAGTGTAGGCTTAACCTCTGTTAGAGTCATATAAAAACTTCCACTAGAAGGTAACTTCTAGTAAAAAAACAAATCTGCTATACAGAGCGCTAATACTTTAAAAATACAAATTTTAAAAAATAGTCATACAAAACCAATAGATTGTTTTCCTAATTTAAAAACAAAACTTCAGCAAATCCTCTAAACACACGACAATATATTGCCCCGTGTGTGTGTGTATGTTCACATTTTGCTAAACTTAATTTTAAATTGTGGGGGAAAAGTTGCATAGCCATATTTTAAACAAAATATATCACATTGAACATGTAATAATTTAAAGTTTTAAAAGGTCAGTGTACCCATGAAAAATTTTCTTCAGTATTATACAAATACTACATAAAAAGCAGTTTGCTATATAGGACCCCCCAAATTAAGTACTTTGCTAAAGGTCCCTTCTAATAAATGGAGGCAGGCTGATACAAGTCTATCTAAATCCAAAAATTTCCTACTCTGGTTCTTGAATTTTATCTTTCCAGGCTATTTCCCCTTTCAATTTGGATGTTCCTTTTAGAAAACATCTGCACTTACACTCTACTTTCTATAAAATCATTTTCTTTTTCTATTAATGCAATAGTTTTTCTCTGTGAGGGTATTTATTCTTGTTTCGTTTCCAAGGCTTCTTCTGCTTCTTAAATTGTCTTTGTTTCTTCTGGTTTCTTTTATTTTTCTATTCCATTTAGTCTCTGTTGTCCTTCACACTGAAGACTGTCTTTCAGTGTGAATGTCTGCTACCTTCATTTTTAAGAACGAGGCACGAAAGAGCTGACTGAAGTACACTGAACATAAGCAGCATGTGAATGGGTCGACTTCACTGAAGAGAAATCAGGTGGGCTCCAAGCAGGATCCCTAAATGTCAGTACTCTTCAGGTCTTTTCTCTTGAGCCAGTCAGTATATCCAAAGAGTAGCACAATTTTCTGTCTTACAGGGTGGGGCTGGTACAAGCCTGGCTGTCGGAGTTCCGATAGCATGACAGCAAAAGGGGTCTGGGGGCCTTCACCATTCAGTTCTTAAAGCTTTCTGTTAATCCTCCTGCTTTCCATTCCTTACCCTTCAACTCTCCCGCTGCTGTTCTTGTTGTTCTCAAATCAGAAACTTCTCCAGTACAATTTCTCCAAAAAGTAAACCTCTAGTCTTTTACCAAGATAAAGGTAAAAGTAGTTGCATATTGGAAAGAAGTATAAATGCAAGTATTCAATGTAAACTATTCTTTCTGGTTATATCTAAAGTCTACCAGTTCAGTGATAGCGACAGATCTGAGATCAAATCCTAGCCTTAACACTTGGAAAATGTATGACCTTAGAGAGCTGCTTAACTTCACTACATCTTAGTTTCATTATGTGTAAAATAAAGATAATAACACATTCCTTACAGTGTTGTTGAAGGGATTAAAGAAGGGCGCTTATACAAAATGTTTGTTAAAAGCACCTACTAGGGCTTCCCTCACAATCCTACAAAAAGATTCTAACCTTTCCCAGTATCATTCTTTTGCTGACTGGACTATAAACTCCCCAAGGCCAGGGAATGTAATTTATATCAAAATCCCTAAGATCCATGTGGCATATAACAGTATATTTGATGCCAAGATTAAAATATTTTTAATATATTTTGTCAGCCAATAAAAAATAGCCAAATGTGGGGTAATTTTAAATTTCTTTCTCTGCAATTATGTTTTATTTAAATACTTTAAGATCCATTATTTACTCTTATAATACAATAACTTTTTAAATTTTTTTAAGTTTGAATTCCTTTGGTTTTGACTGAAGCCCAATAAATAGAAAAACAAAGTATAAGTTATAACGCCTATCATTTTAAAACAATATTGCTCCCCCCCCCCCAAAAAAAGAGTGTTCTTTTCCCTCTGTGACATCTAGATGGTATATTGATTCCCAGTATATCTGTTACAGAGCCTACTAAAAGGACTGGCATTCGTCAGAAACAGCACTTAAAACTTAAAGAGATAAAGAAGTGCTGTCTGATCAACAACAGTTAAATGTCGGTAGTCAATTCCAGGTCAAGATGAATGCTGTATATTAAATGTGTGTGTTAGGAGAAATATCTCACATATAAAAACACACAACCAAATGGTAGGAGATAAAAAGGAGACAGGAGACGGGGCGGGGGTGGTGGTGGAAATCATCTACTTTTGCTTTAAACAAAGAGAGAGAGAGAGAAAAAACACAATAAATACAAGGACAAACAATAGCAACTCATCAACCAGTAAATAAATTCAGAACAGCCTTGTCATTCAGTACTCTTCAGTTATCTCAGAATGTACGCTTTAGAAACATTTTGACCCAGACTAGAGCAATGAAAGCTGCTAGTTTAACAGAGTGTGGATGGTACAGCATTGTAAGATAGGTTTAAAACAAACAAACAAACAAATAAACAAAAACCTATGATTAACTGGGACCTGGACCAAAATTTAAAATACAGTTTGAAGATCTGATGATAGTAAACTTTGCTCAAATTCCTACACTACAAGGTAGGGTCATTTTCCCCTAATGTTTACTTTTCTTGACTCTTAAAATAACAGATCACATTGTGCTGGCCCTCTACAGTTGAAAAATGCATGATTTTCCTTTTCCCTCTACCTTGAACTCTTTCTTTCAGTATTTTCCTTCACTTTAAGAATGAGCTCTAATAAATATTAAATACTTGATTATACCTTGGCCAGTCCTGCTTTTTCCCCCCAATCTTCAGTTATTTTTTAGTAAAATAGTAACTTAGAAGATTTTATTTTATCTAATCTCCAGAAACTAAGAGTCCCTCGCACACCCTATTACTCAATGAACAATCAATAAATGAAAAACCCAAATGAATGCTCGAGTAGTAACATCAGGTATTCTCTAGATTTAAGCAAACATGCAGCTTTTTCATAAAACAGGCTTAGTCAAAAAAGCTTGGGGCATAACCTGGGACAAACACACCAGGAGTAGGCAATTGGGAAAAGCTTTCCTTTTTCAAGCAATGGAATGCTGGTTGTCTCTTACCATGCATTTCAGCATGAGAGGTGAAAAGCAACTTGATAAAATAACATCAAAACAGACTTAGCAATTGATACCAAACGTAGAAAGCAGTATAGCATATTGCAGCATTTCTCAAGGTTTCTGGGCCAAAGCTCATAGTAAGAAGTCTGTCACTTCAAATCATAACCCAGCACACACACACACACACACACACACACACACACACACACACACACACACACACACATCTTAAGCAGAAGATTCATACATGATGCACATTACTTTCTTTTTTTAATGTAATGCTATACTATTCTATTCTTTTTTTAAAATGCTAGTTGTGAACTGCATAGTGTTAAAATTCTGGTTCTATCCACTAGCTATGTGACTTTGTACAACTTGCTTAACCTCATGGTGCCTCAATTTCTGTCCCTGTAAAAGACAATAATAACGTTACCAATCTTAGAAGGCCTTTGTGAGGGTTAAAAGAATTAACACATGTGATATTCTTAAATAAGAGCCTGGCATATACTAAGTCCTTAATAAACATTAGTTAACAGTAATAAAGTGAGAGGTTCCTACCCTGAAATTTACAGCTGAGTTTTCATTTGCAAGGTTTCACTTGGAAATGGATAGTTCCATTTCAATCTAACAACATACTTGTTTTTTGGAATAGGTATTCAGGTATATACATTAAATATTCCAAAATAACCATGTTGATCAATTAGAACAGAAATGATTGTACCTGATTATCTTGATTTTCCTCACTTAGAAAATTGGCTTACACAATCAATCTCCTACTAAGGAAATAAATAAATAAATAAATCACAATAGCACAAAAAAATCTTACTAATCCACCAAGGAAGCCCTGGTACTGAAACACTCAGCCATCATAATTTGTTTTTATGGTATGACATTTTGTAAATATATTCCTGTCCTAATTATAACTTCTTATAAAGAAAAGACAAAAAAAAAATGTTCTTATCTCTTCCAAGGAGACTGTCAAAATATAAAAATCAGTATGTATTTGTAAAATATGGATTAATGTCACTTCAAAGTTTATGCATGGTTAGATCTGTCTTCTCATCAGTCAGAATTTCAGACTAGTGATGAAACAACAGGGAAAGTGGAGAAAAAAAATCAACTTCAAAACTGATCTCTACTTTTTTTCAGCTTTAAAAGAATAAATTAAACCATTATGTTAAATGAGGAGTTTCTCAATACAAGGAAATATTAAATTTTCATTGTGATTTTCAGACTAGACATTTTTTTTGCACTGCCCCATTTAGACTTTCTTTTTGAACAGAATGATCAGAAACATAATACAGAAGAAAGGGTGCTGATTACATTAATTCAGCTTCAGAAAGAGAATTCCCTGTGCAACATGGAAGAGATTACCAAATAAAATTGTAGCTTTGTATCAATGCTACTAAAACTCCTCTGAAAACCAGCTTAGGGGAAATTAAATGGACATAAACACGCATAAATAATTCAATGCATTTTAAAGCTAGTCAGGCTATATTATCTACTTAAGAAGGAGGGTAAGATCTGTTTATATTTTAAATTAAGCTTTGCACACAATGTTTCCTTTGATTTCACAAGTTTATTTAAACAAATAGTAATGTTTGCTAAATGTATACTATGGGACAAACTTCAATATAATTCTATTATAATCGTTTTTCATACAGATATAGCTCATTTTATGTACGTGATGCATTCCTGAAAATATGTATATAAACAGATATTTCAAAATGGAATCATACTGTAAACATTAGGCAGACTTTAATACCAATAGGAATGAGATACATTTTATAAAGTAAACAATGTTATACATGGAAAGTACAATTTTAAAATACCTGATATGCTTATTTCACTTAAAATAATTCAGTTAATTCCAAACTCACTTATTTCCATGAATATTTAATGAAAACAATTAGTAGTAGCAGAATTCCATTTTCATGAACTTGAATGACTTTTGTAGCATTTGAACTACTGCTGCTTTATAGGAAAGGAGATGTTGTAGGTTATGTGGCTGAGTATTAGAGCTCCCTACTTCTTCCCAGCTCTGCTAATTGCACTAATGTTGGCTAGCCAATTAAGTGCTGTTCAGCTAGTGTTGAAAACACTCTTCATAAATTTTCCTTCCTCAGCACAAAATGCAATCCTTTCACAAAATCTCTTATAATATTATAAATTTTTTTTATATATAAAATTTTTATATAAAAATGGATACTACTACAATTAAACACACTAAATCACCAAAGTGATATTTTTATGTCTTTGTACAGCGGATATGGACATTTATAGATAGAGAATAATGAAAATAACTCTTTTGCTTTGGCTTCTGAACCCCTTTTTACTTTTAATCTAATAAAATAGAAAAAGCAAAATTTCTATTGCTTGTCTAGTGGGGCATAAAAATAACCTCATTTATCACATACAGAAGATAAGTTATAAAGACATGAGTTAAAACAGTGTTTTACACACCTAGCAAAAGTATTTGGCAAGTTCCTTAGAAACAGCTGCAACATACAAATAAGATTCAATTTGAATAAAAGATTCTATTTACCTGGCAAATAATAACAGCATTTTGCTGATACTATTTCATCGGATTCTCATAATGAAAAAATTCATAGGATCTACTTTTAAAAAATTGTTTTGAAGGCTTTCTTCTGGTCATGTAAGATTTTTAGTGGAATAGAGAACAAAGATGAGGGTCAGAGAACGGAGGCTTTTGGCAAGGAAGTAGTAAGACGAGGTGATAGGGTTATGGGAGCTCTTGTTCAGGTACAGTGATGGCAGAAGAGAGAAATACAGCCTCAGCAGAAAAATCCAAATAGCCTCCCACTTAGCACCACTGCTAACTGTTCCATCAAGACATAAACATGCACCTTGTCCACAATCCATCTAACTACTCACTGCATCTTAAAGAGCCTACAAAAAGTCCTCTAAAGCACAAAACATCTTAAGTTATGTGCTTAAATAGAAGTCCAAACTGAAGGACTCAGCTTAAACAAAAAAAAGGCAATTCTTCTAGATGTCTAGAAAGGTTATATATTTATTTTGTGAGGCAAATTTTACATTTTAACAATTTAATGAAAAATGAGACCTTTACTTTCACTTACACAAAATTCAAATAAAGGATAGTAGGATATAATAGTCTGAGAATTAAAGAGCTGTCCAGTTTTTACTATTGACCTACTGCATGGCTCACTACACAAGTCAAACTAATACAGTCCTCATTTATTAGACAAGAGAGTTCTACAGATTCCAGTGAAATACTACAGGGTCTTAGAACAAATACAATACCTAAATGTAAGTAAGGCTTTCCTTTAAAAAAAAAAAAAACCCAAAAAACATTTATCCACTTATTATTCCTCGTAGTCAATGGGTCACCCGGGAAATTCTGCTGATCTGGCCACAGCTGGCTGCTCTTGGTTGTGCTTGCTCATATGTTTGTGGTCAGCTGAGGGCTGGCTCGTGTAGGATGGCCTCAGCTCACACAGCTCAGCCATCCTCCAGGTGTCAGTCCTGGCCCTCCAGCTAGTTAACCTGGGCATGTTGTTCTCAAGGTGATCAAAGAAAAGTAAAAGCAGAAACATGCAGGTGCTTTTTCAAACCTCTATTTTGTGTCTAGTTTACTAATTACCTCTTTTTCTCCCCTTACTGGCCTTTTTATTGTTTTTGTTTTTTAATTGTTATAAAATATACATACATGAACCTTACCATTTTAACCACTTTTAAGTGTAAGTTCAGTGGCATTACATTCAGGTTGTTGGCCAACCATCACCACCGTCCATCTCCAGAACTTGTTTCATCTTGCAAAACTGAGACTCTATATCCATTAAGTGAGTCTCCATTCCTCCCTCCCCCCGCCAGGCCCTGGCAACCACCATTCTACTTTCTGTCTCTATGAATTCGACTACTCTAAATACCTCACATGAGTGAAATCACACAGTGTTTGTCCTTTTGTGAATGGCTTATTTCACTTAGCATAATGTCTTCAAGGTTCATCCATACTGCAGCAGGTGTCAGAGGTTCCTTCCTCTTTAAGGCTGAACAATATTCCACTGTATATATGCACCACATTCTGTTTATCCATTTATCCAACAGTGGATACTTGGATTGCTTCCATCTTTTGGTTACTGTAAATAATACTATTATGAATATGAAAATTGGTATACAAATACCTCTTCGAGTCTCTGCTTTTATTTCTCTTGGGTATATATTCAAAAGTAGAATGGCTGGATCTTAGGGTAATTCTATTTTTTATTTTGAAGGAACTGCCATACTTTTTTCCATGTCAGCTTCACCATTGTACAGTCCCACCAGCAGTCCACAAGGGCTCTAATTTCTCCACATCTTCACCAATACTTGTTATTTTATGATTTTTTTTTTTTAATTAAAGCCATCCTACTGGCTGTGAAGTGGTTATCTCATTTGGTTTTGATATACATTTTCCTAACAATTAGTAATGTTGAACACCTTTTCATCTGCTCATTGGCCATTTGTATAACTTCTTTGGAGAATTGTCTATTCAAATTCTTCACCTGTTTTTGAATCAGGTTGTTCGGTTTTTGTTGTTGAGTTTTAGGAGTTCTCTATATATTCTACATATTAATCCCATATCCGATAGGTAATGTGCAAACAAGGCTTTCTTTTGAAAATGAAAACTCTCCTTTAAAAGTGAAAAAGGATTCAGGATATTCTGTTTGTTGATAATTCAGGACAGAAAAGGAAAATTCTTAAAGAATGCCTGATGATATGTGAAAATACTTATAGAAAACCCAGTGTGTGTGTGTGTATGTGTGTGTGTGTATAAAATGTAGTTATTCCTTACTGATATGCGGTAAATTAGAGGTAGTTTTTGTTATTTACATGTTTCACATTTTAAAATTAAAAACAGACTGATTAATTTTAACACAGTTAAAATTAATTTTTTAGAACTTGGGGGAAATGTCATGTATATTTTATTATTTAATTCATTTAACACATTTATTGAATGGCAGGTCCTATACTAGGCAAGGGAGAAATAATGGTAAACGAGAACTCTATCTTTATGAACTTTAGTGGAGCACACAAGAAGAACCAAAACAAGTAGGTAGAAAGATATGTAAAAATGCAGGATATTTTAGGTGCTCTGAAAGAGAGGAAGGAAGGAATCAGTAATGGTCTCTATGAGGAGGTGTTGTTCCTAAAGGACTGAGACAGTCAGCCACTCACAGAGCAGGGAGATGAACATTCAAGGCAGAGAAAGCAAACTGTGGAGTTGGGAAGGATCCATTCTGCATGCAATGATAAGTCAAGAAAGGTTTAAGCGCTGAATTTATGGAATTCAAAATTACATTTAAAGAGGATCCACTCTGTTGTAGTGAGGAATGGCTCAGAGAAGGGCAAGAGGTAGAGGAAAATCACTTAGGAGACACAGAGCAGTGTGGGGTTACTTGTCTTTTTACAAGAGTGCTGGTAAGAAGTTTCCATGATGTTCTTCGTATCTTTTATCAAGTACTGACACCCTTAGAAGAAGCTGATATTTGGGAATAATATCTTCTTAAATGTATATGGAGAAAAAAATATAACTGTTAATATTTTTAGTTGTTATCAAGGTTACCAGGCATATTAAATTTTTCTATTTTAAATTTGAGAATAATGAAAATACATTTAAAAAACAAATATATTAGTTATAATAATATTAAAAATATTTTCTAAATGTGATGTGAAAAATAAAGATAATCACTTGAATATTTTTATATTCAAGATAGTGATATTTCAGATGATTATTAAGAAATTACCTTGGACAAATCTCTGAAGTTACTTGGCAAAGTAAGATCCAGTTCTTCTGATTCATAATTAGTAATGACCCAGGGAAACACTGGGTACTGATTTAAGTCATTGTAACTCCGTCCTGGAAGAGGAAAAAAAAGTCATTCTTAATTTAGAAGAATGAAATGATAGACATTCAGGAATATACTAAAAGTAACAAGAACAACAATTTCTGAGTGCCAGACATTGTTCCCAGTGCTATCCATTCACAATTTCATTTAATTCTCACAATAACCCTATGAAATTGGGATCACCCCCATTTTACAGATAAAAAAACCGAGGCACAAAAGTTTATGTAACTTGCCCCAAATCATGCAACTAGTAATGGTCAAACTACATTCAAATCCAGATACTCTGTACCCACATCTTATAAATTACACAATTATTTTTTATTAGTTGAAAGCCTGCACCAAATAAAATAATCCTCATTAGGAATTTAAAAAACAATTTGCAATCTCACAGAGTTCTTCAACACCAGAATCCTTTCTTTGCCATTAATTAACCAACCAACCAATCAACTAAGTTCAAGTGACTTCACCCCTATGGGCATTCACAGTCAACTGTAAAATGACCAGGATGTTCTTAATAACTCTGAAATTTCTGTGACAGCTTTCAAATTCTATGCTCCTTTGAACATAATGCACAGTATCATAGATGTTGCTTACTTCATTCCCAAATGCTGCCACATACTCTTCTATGATTCTGCTAAACTAATGACATTCAACGACACATTCAGGTCTACTAAAAATATGAATAAAACAAAGGATGACGTAGCCCATCCATGTAGAAACAGCAGTTTTCTGGATATCACCACTTTAGGGAGGCAGCACGGTAGATGACATCATTGTTTCTGGAGTAAAAATGTTGGCGTTTGACTCCACCATTTTACTAGTCTATAACCTATTTTTACTTAGATTTAATGTGAACAGACTTTTATGGCTAAAATACAAGGCAAACAAGGATATTAATATTGGTTGAATTCCTTTCTTATAGTGTATTCTATCATCGCCATTCTTTTCCCGTTCTCAAATATATACAGATATCATATCAATATAGGGCTGAGTATTACAGTAGCTCTCCACACAAATTCTTGGTATCTAAGCCTCCCTTATCATTTGATGTTTTGTTTTTTTTTTTAAACATCTTTATTGGAGTATAATTGCTTTACAATGGTGTGTTAGTTTCCGCTTTATAACAAAGTGAATCAGCTATACATATACATATATCTCCACATCTTCTCCCTCTTGCATCTCCCTCCCACCCTCCCTATCCCACCCCTCTAGGTGGTCACAAAGCACCGAGCTGATCTCCCTGTGCTATGTGGCTGCTTCCCAGTAGCTATCTATTTTACATTTGGTAGTGTATATATGTCCATGCCACTCTCTCACTTCGTCCCAGCTTACCCTTCCCTCTCCCTGTGTCCTCAAGTCCATTCCCCTCGTCTGCATCTTTATTCCTGTCTTGCCCCTAGGTTCTTCAGAACCTTTTTTTTTTTTTTAGATTCCATATATATGTGTTAGGATATGGTATTTGTATTTCTCTTTCTGACTTAACTTCACTCTGTATGACAGACTCTAGGTCCAGCCACCTCACTACAAATAACTCAATTTCGTTTCTTTTTATGGCTGAGTAATAACCCATTGTATATATGTGCCACAACTTCTTTATCCATTCATCTGTCAATGGACACTTAGGTTGCTTCCATGTCCTGGCTATTGTAAATAGAGCTGCAATGAACATTGTGGTACATGACTCTTTCTGAATTATGGTTTTCTCAGGGTATATGCCCAGTACTGGGATTGCTGCATCATATGGTAGCTCTATTTTTAGTTTTTTAAGGAACTTCCATACTGTTCTCCATAGTGGCTGTATCAATTTACATTCCCACCAACAGTGCAAGAGGGTTCCCTTTTCTCCACACCCTCTCCAGCATTTATTGTTTGTAGGTTTTTGGATGATGGCCATTCTGACTGGTGTGAGGTGATACCTCACTGTAGTTTTGATTTGCATTTCTCTAATGGTTAGTGATGTTGAGCATCCTTTCACGTGTTTGTTGGCAATTGGTATATCTTCTTTGGAGAAATGTCTATTTAGGTTTTCTGCACAGTTTTGGATTGGGTTGTTTGTTTTTTTTGATATTGAGCTGCATGAGCTGCTTGTAAATTTTGGAGATTAATCCCTTGTCAGTTGCTTCATTTGCAAATATTTTCTCCCATTCTGAGGGTTGTCTTTTCATCTTGTTTATGGTTTCCTTTGCTGTGAAAAAGCTTTTAAGTTTCATTAGGTCCCATTTGTTTATTTTTCTTTTTATTTCCATTTCTCTAGGAGGTGGGTCTAAAAGGATCTTGCTGTGATTCATGTCATAGAGTGTTCAGCCTATGTTTTCCGCTAAGAGTTTTATAGCGTCTGGCCTTACATTTTGGTTTTTAAACCATTTTGAGTTTATTTTTGTGTATGGTGTTAAGGAGTGTTCTAATTTCATTCTTTTACATGTAGCTGTCCAGTTTTCCCAGAACCACTTATTGAAGAGGCTGTCTTTTCTCCACTGTATATGCTTGCCTCCTTTATCAAAGATAAGGTGACCATATGTGCATGGGTTTATCTCTGGGCTTTCAATCCTGTTCCATTAATCTGTATTTCTGTGTTTGTGCCAGTACCATACTGTCTTGATTACTGTAGCTTTGTAATATAGTCTGAAGTCAGGGAGCCTGATTCTTTCAGGTAGGATTTTATTGCTATAAACTTCCCTCTTAGAACTGCTTTTGCTGCATCCCATAGGTTTTGGGTCGTCGTGTTTTCATTGTCATTTGTTTCTAGGTATTTTTTGATTTCCTCTTTGATTTCTTCAGTGATCTCTTGGTTATTAAGTACTGTATTGTTTAGCCTCCATGTGTTTGTAATTTTTACAGACTTTTTTCCTGTAATTGATATCTAGTCTCATAGTATTGTGGTTGGAAAAGATATGTGATATGATTTCAATTTTCTTAAATTTACCAAGGCTTGATCTGTGACCCAAGATATGATCTATCCTGGAGAATCTTCTATGAGCATTTGAGAAGAAAGTGTATTCTGTTGTTTTTGGATGGAATGTCCTATAAATATCAATTAAGTCCATCTTGTTTCATGTATCATTTAACTCTTGTGTTTCCTTATTTATTTTCACTTTGGATGATCTGTCCATCAGTGAAAGTGGGGTGTTCAATTCCCCTACTATGATTGTGTTGTCGATTTCCCTTGTATGGCTGTTAGCATTTGCTTTATGTATTGAGGTGCTCCTATGTTGGGTGCATAAGTATTTACAATTGTTTTATCTTCTTCTTGGATTGATCCCTTGATCATTATGTAGTGTCCTTCTCTGTCTCTTGTGATAGTCTTTATTTTAAAGTCTATTTTGTCTGATATGAGAATTGCTACTCCAGCTTTCTTTTGATTTCCATTTGCATGGAATATCTTTTTCCACCCCCTCACTTTCAGTCTTTATGTGTCCCTAGGTCTGAAGTGGGTCTCTTGTAGGCAGCATATATACAGGTCTTCTTTTTGTATCCATTCAGCCAGTCTATGTCTTTTGGTGGGAGCATTTAATCCATTTACATTTAAGGTAGTTATCTATATGTATGTTCCTATTACCATTTTCTTAATTGTTTTGGGTTTGTTATTTTAGGTCTTTTCCTTCTCTTTTGTTTCCTGCCTAGAGAAGTTCCTTTAGCATTTGTTGTAAAGCTAGTTTGGTGGTGCTGAATTCTCTTAGCTTTTGCTTCTCTGTAAAGGTTTTAAAATCTCCGTCGAATCTGAATGAGATCCTTGCTGGGTAGAGTAATCTTGGTTGTAGGTTTTTCCCTTTCATCACTTTAAATATGTCTTGCCACTCCCTTCCAGCTGCAGAGTTTCTGCTGAAAGATCAGCTGTTAACTTCATGGGGATTCCCTTGTATGTTATTTGTTGTTTGTCCCTTGCCAATTATAATATTTTTTCTTTGTATTTAATTTTTGATAGTTTGATTAATATGTGTCTTGGTGTGTTTCTCCTTGGATTTATCCTGTATGGGACTCTCTGTGCTTCCTGGACTTGATTGACTATTTCTTTTCCCATATTAGGAAGTTTTCAACTTCAAATATCTCTTCAAATATTTTCTCAGTCCCTTTCTTTTTCTCTTTTTCTTCCAGGACCCCTATAGGTCGAATGTTGGTATGTTTAATGTTGTCCCAGAGGTCTCTAAGACTGTCTCAATTCTTTTCATTCTTTTTTCTTTATTCTGCTCTGCAGTAGTTATTTCCACTATTTTATCTTCTACATCACTTATCCATTCTTCTTCCTCAGTTATTCTGCTATTGATTCCTTCTAGAGAATTTTTTATTTCATTTATTGTGTTGTTCATCATTGTCTGTTTGCTCTTTAGTTCTTCTAGGTCCTTGTTAAACGTTTCTTGTATTTTCTCCATTCTATTTTCAAGATTTTGGGTCATCTTTACTATCATTACTCTGAATTCTTTTTCAGGTAGACTGCCTATTTCCTCTTCATTTGTTTGGTCTGGTGGGTTTTTACCTTGCTCCTTCATCTGCTGTGTGTTTCTCTGTCTTCTCATTTTGCTTAACTTACTGTGTTTGGGGTCTCCTTTTTGCAGGCTGCAGGTTCATAGTTCCTGTTGTTTTTGGTGTCTGCCCCCAGTGGCTAAGGTTGGTTCAGTGGGTTGTGTAGGCTTCCTGGTGGAAGGGACTAGTGCCTGTGTTCTGGTGGATGAGGCTGAATCCTGTCTTTCTGGTGGGCAGAACCCCGACCGGTGGTGTGTTTTGGGGTGTCTGTGACCTTATGATTTTAGACAGCCTCTCTGCTAATGGATGGGGTTGTGTTCCTGTCTTGCTAGTTGTTTGGCATGGGGTGTCCAGCACTGTAGCTTGCTTGTTGTTGGGTGGAGCTGGGTCTTAGCTTTGAGATGGAGATCTCTGGGAGAGCTTTCGCCGTTTCGTATCACATGGAGCCGGGAGGTCTCTGGTGGACCAATGTCCTGAACTTGGCTCTCCCACCTCAGAGGCACAGGCTTGACACCCAGTTGGAGCACCAAGACCCTCTCTGAATACTGTTACCTCCTCAGAGCGCTCAATAGCAGGGTGCATGGAGCTTTTACAGAGGGTCTTAGCAAGCAGGCAGTCCTGAGGTACCAGATTAGCAAACGTTCAAAAGCTTGACAATATACTCTGTTGGCAAGGGTGTGGAGAAACAGTCCCTCTTTTGCATTGCTAGTGAGAATGCAAAAGGGTATAACCAACAACAACTTTGTCAATATGTCTTCATCAACCAAATGAGCAATGACAATGTGGGACCCAGAACCACTCACTCTGTGGAAGAATCCCAGGTTCAGGCAGGGGACAGGCAGAGTGCAGGTAATATCTGGATATTGCTTGACACTTTACAGACTGTTGTCAATGAATTTGCCTTCTCTGCTGAGCTTCAAAGCTTCCAAGATCTTGGCAGCTGGGAAGTGAAAGGCAGAGGGAGGGAGCGTGGGGCAGGAGCAGGTCCTGGGCATGTGCCCATGAGAGTGGCTGCCTGAGAGACCCAGGAGCAGACGGTAAATAGTCCCCCGATTGGACGGAGCAGAGCAAGGACTACAACCTGATTTGATGCTTTTAACATTTTATTTCACTGTATTCATCAAGGGCGTGAGGTCTATTAGAGTAACAGAGTTCTTCCTTGATTGATCTGGAAATAGTCTTAGAAAACATGAATAACTAGGACAATTTTAATTCAGAAGTATTTATGTCATTACATATTTCTGTCAATTTTAACTTCTCCCAGAAGAAAATAACCAAACTTAACAGCAAAAAGCAGTCTATCTTGATGTCTCCATTCTCTCACATTTTCCTGATTGAGATGTTAGTAAATAGTAAAATCCTCTTCTTAGCCTATCTGCTTAAATAATCAAGTTTATTGTACCTACGAAAAAAAGAGTACGCATCTGCTCACTGTAAACAGACTTTTATTAATTAAGTTAAATTCAATATTTAGCTACTGAATGCCTAGTGACTGTCTTTTGGGAAATGTGTCATGATATCATGAGAACCTATTTGTATCACAGATAACACTGTAAAAGAAATATTAAATAACATGAGACTCCACCCCAGCCTCTAGTGTATGTAAAAACCATCCAAAGCAAATTATTGGTTCTATTCTTTAAAGAGAATATCCAGGGGATATATTTAAAAGACACTATAGGCACACTAGAAGTTGAGAGTAGACCATTTCATAAATGCTGTCCATAATTATTACACTGCATTCAATCTAGGTGTTAATTGATTTATCATGTACAAAACATGTCCATTTAAACTTGTTGCATAAGTTTCCTGTCTCTCATTATTACTTAAAAATCCTTTCAGTCTCTAGTTATACAATCCCTACTAAATTCCACATAACTGTTCAAACTTTCTTTATTCCATTCCCTCAATGGACCCTCAGATGAGTATCTTCCTAACTGATGAATTTTAGACTTTTTCAGTGTAAGCCCTGAACTTCCAATTCTTCGTACTACACCCTCTCTTCTCCACTTCTCCAATAGTGTCTTTATTCTCTGGGAGGTGTGATTCTTCCACCTGAGCTCTTGAACAGGTCTCCCTCATAATGTGAATTGTTACTTTTCCTCTCTCTTCCTCTTTCATAGTTACTCTCCGCTGCCTTAACTCACCCTCTCTTTACTATTACACAAGAAAACTGTAATCTACATCTACTGTTCTCATTTAATCTTGAACCATTCAGTCCTTATAATCAAACTTTTTTGCTTGTTTTGCAAATAAACCCTTAGGGACTTCCCTGGTGGCGTAGTGGATAAGACTCAGCGCTCCCAATGCAGGGGGCCTGGGTTCGATCCCTGGTCAGGGAACTAGATCCCATATTCATGCTGCAACTAAGAGTTCTCATGCAACAACTAAGCAGCCAGCCTGCCACAACTAAGACCTGGCACAACCAAATAAATAAATATTAAAAAAGAAAGAAAACAAACCCCTGTAAAGTAACCCATAAGTCCTGAGATGTTAAAGCCAAAGGCATGGCCTGTACTCACTCTTAATTCTCCCTTACCTCTCCATCACATCTAATACAGCGGCCAAGGCCTTTCTCCCTTTCCCCTTGTATCTCAAGACATTTGCTTCACCTTAGTTCTCCTCCTACTAAGTCTATAAACTCTGGGGTCAGTCATTCTCTTCTCTTCTTTAATAACTTTCCCTCTTTCTTTTTGTTATGCTCAAGAGCATTCCCCAGACCTTACCTCACTGCTTTCTATATCACCTGGCTTGGTAATCTCAACTCTCTCTCTTGGTGATTTCCTCTCTATGCAGATGAAATCCAATGTCCTATCTCTAAGCTCCAAATACCCTCAACTTAACCTATACTCCAACAATTCTTTTTGGTATCTTATCTTGGATGTCTTGCTAGCACAGTAAAATCATCTTTCTCTAGATCAATTTTTTGACTTCTTTTTCCTTTAATGGCACCACCATTTTCTTCATGATTTAGAGCAGAAGCCTGGAAGTCTTTTCTGACACTTTTTTCTCATTTACTCCCAACATTCAGTTAGCTGCATGGCAAATGGTTTGCACCTTGTAAATTCTTGTGTTATCTTTCTTTGTTTGTTTGTTTAATTAATTAATTTAATTAATTTATTTTTGGCTGCATTGGATCTTTGTTGCTGTGTGCGGGCTTTCTCTGGTTGCGGTGAACAGGGCCTACTCTTTGTTGCAGTGTGTGGGCTTCTCACTGTGGTGGCTTCTCTTGTTGTGGAGCACGGGCTCTAGGCAGGTGGGCTTCAGTAGTTGCGGTACACAGCCTCAGTAGTTGTGGCTCATGGGCTCTAGAGCACAGGCTCAGTAGTTGTGGCACATGGGCTTAGTTGCTCCGCGGCATGTGGGATCTTCCTGGACCAGGGATCGAACCCGTGTCCCTTGCATTGGCAGGCAGATTCTCAACCACTGTGCCACCAGGGAAGCCCTATTCTTGTGTTATCTAATCCTTTGTTTTAATTCCTACTGTCACCTCTCTAATGCAGGCCCTCATTACTTTTTATATGTAATTGCTTCCTAACTTCTGCTCTCTACCTAGACTCTCTGCACCATAATTTATCCTTCATACTGCTTCCAACTTTTCATACAGTTCTGATATTACTCATTTGTTCAAAAACTTTCAAAAGTTTCCCTGTGAATTGACTGCCAATTCCTCAAACTGACAAAAAAAATCTTCCACAATGTCTCCAGACTACCTTTCTAGTTTTCTTTTTCATTACACCTTTATGAATATATATTTTATGTACACGCAAACACAAACACACATACTATACCATTAATTGTTCTCTAGCTATAATTCATTTCTTCCCATCTTTGTATGCTTGCTTACACCTTCAGCTTTACATGGAACGACTCTATTTATACAAATACTCAAAATAATCTAATCATATCACTATTAATAATTTATCATTTGAAATACATCAACATGTGAGCTTAAATTACCTGCTATTGTGTTGAGAAACATCAAGTACTCAAAATTTGAAATCTCCCTGTGTTGCCATCGCTGGGTCATATTAGAAGCTTTAAAAAGTTGACGAGGACTAGCTAATGAGATACGCCTGCAAGAAAAAGAATTTGATATAGAATCAAATTTAACTTAAGATTAATTAGATCAGTAATAAATCATGACTTCTGTGCTCATTCAAAATGGCATCTGTATTATTCTGAGACGTTCTATTCATGTTATACTAACGAATGCTAGAGATGTTTCAACCTATAATTAATGGTTAAACGAATGATTTGGATGAGTCACAGGTCTATTACCCATATTCTATTCATCAAGGTAAGCTGTCATTACAAAGCCATTATAATATCTAGGCTCCATAAATGTTGATTAATAACGGTATGATTAATAATTCACTGCCTTACTGATACAAAAGTAATTATAGTAACTGAGAAACACACACAAAATTGTATTCACATCTTTATCAGTTTAAATAGTCATCTCTTAAAGACAGCATATTTGTACAATATAAATTTAAACATTATGTTTGTATACCCATTGTAATAGGGGAAAGAGGATCCCAATCCCTCAGGTGTCTATTCGTGGGTTCGGATAAAGGTAAGGGAAACTATTATTCTTTTATACAGCCTAACAGTAGACCAAGTTTTCTGTTTTCTTAACGTAATGTAAATAACAAAGGATATAACTGACCAATACTAAGTAGCAGTGGGAAATAGGTGACAGGATTAATTACTACATTCAGAGCCCAGAATCTCAGAGAAGTATGCTGTCACAGTTCTTCCTACTACTAAGGACAAGATACGTATTTTTTTCAAGCTTTATTTCCAAAGGTATAATTTACGTAACACAAAATTTACCCTTGTAAGTGTACTATTCAATGATTTTTTAAAGTAAATTTCTAGAGTTGCGCAATTATCACCACATTGTATTTTGGAACATTTTAATCAACGCTAAAACTTCCCTTGTGCCTATTTAGAGTTAATTCCTATTCCTATCCCCAGCTCTAGGCAACTATCAATCTGCCTTCTGTCTCTATAACTAGCCGTTTCTGAACATTTCAGATAAATGGAATCATATATCATGTAATCTTCTGCATCAGTCTTCTTCTACTAACCGTAATGTTTTGAGGTTCATCAATGTGGCAGCATGCATAAGCAGTTCATTTCTTTTGATTGTAAATAGTATTCCATTGTATGAATACAGAATATACCACATTTTTGAAATCCGTTCACCAGTTGATAGACATTTAAATTATTCCAGTTTTTAGGTATTATGAAAAATGCTATTCAGAACATTCACGTACACATCGTTGATGAACATATGGTTGCATTTCTTTTGGGTAGATGCCTAGGAGTGAAATTGCCAGGTTGTCTGTTGACTTAATATTTATCTTTTTGAGAAACTGCCAAATTGTCTTCCATTATACATTCCAACAAACAATGTATGATGTTCCAAATTTTCCACATCTCTGCCAATACTTGCTATTGTATGAAATTTTTATTATAGCCATTCTAGTGAGTGTAAAATGGTATCTTATTATAATTTTAATGTACATTGTTGAACATCTTTTCATGTGTTAATTAGCCATTTGTTTATTTTCTTTGAGGAAATTACTATTCAGATCTTTTTTACCTTAATTGGGTTGCTTCTGTCCTATTATTGAGTTGTCAAAGGTCATCATACATTTTGGATACAAGTCTATCAAATACATGATGTGCAAATATTTTCTCAGTCTGTGGCTTATCTTTTCACATACTTAGTGATATATTTAAAGCACAAACATTTTAAATTTTGATTAAATCCATCTTCTCAATTTTTGTCTTTTATGAATTATGCTTTTGGGTGTCACATGTGAACTCTTTGCCTAATGCAAGATGATAAAGTTTTTATCCTATATTTTATTTGAGAAATTTTTTAGTTTTAGATCTTAAATATAGGTCAATGACCCACCTTAATTCTTATGAACATTGTGTGGTAAGTGTTGAAGTTCATTTTCTTGCATGTGACTATCCAGTCATTACAGTACCATTTGTTTAAAGATTACCCTTTCTTCATAGAATTGTGTAGGCACGTTTCTTAAAAAGCAACTGACCATAAATGCAAGGGTTTATTTCTGTATCCTCAATGTAGTTTCATTAATTTATGTGCCTATCCTTGTATAAATAGCACACATTTTGATTATTATGGTTTTATGGTAAGTTTTGAAATCAGATAGTGTAAGTTCTGTAATTTTGTTGTTCTTTTTCAAAATTGTTTTGGCAATTCTAGATCCATTGTATTTCAGCTTCTCTATTTCTCCCAAAAAGTGTACTAAATTTTGATAGGGGTTGTATTAAGCTTATAGATTGAGGAAGAATTGACATCTTAATCATATTGAACCTTCTGATCCATGAATATGGAATGTCTCCATTTATTGATGTCTGTCTTTAATTTCTAACAGCCATGTTTTACACTTTTCATTGCAAAAATTGTACACGTCTTTTGTCATCTGGGAATAAAGACATTTCCCTTTCCAATCTGGATGCCTTTGATTTTTCCCTTCCCTTCCTTTCTTATCACACAGGCTTATCACACATTATATATCAATATAATATTGATAGAAGTGGTGAGAATGGAAGACATTCTAGCCTTCCTGACCTTAGGGGAAAAGCATTTAATCTTTCAACATTAAGTACAGTGTATGTTATGTGGGTTTTTGATGGTTGCTATTTATCTGTTTGAGATTTTCTAGTCATGAATGTGTGTTTTATTTTGTCAAATGCTTTTTCTGTGTCTACTAAGATGATCATGTGGGTTTTTTTTTTTTGTCCTGTAGTCTATTAACTTCATGCATAACATTAATTGATTTTCACATTTAAACCAATCTGCATTCTTGTGATAAAACCCACATGGCTACTTTATAATCCTTTTTGTATATTGCTGGATTTGGTTTGATAATATTTTGTAAAGGATTTTTGAATACATGTTCATTAGGGATACTAGTCTACAGTTTTCTCTTGTTAGCTTATTTTTTCTTGTGATGTCTTTGCCTAGCATTGGTATTAGGGTGAAGATGGCCTCACAGACTGAGCTAGAAAGTGTTTCTTCTTCCTGTGTCTTCCAGATGAGCTTATGAAAGATTGATATCTTTTCTAATTTATCTATTTAATAAGATTCACCAGTAAAGCCATCTGGGCTTTGACTTTTCTTTGTGGGAAGATTTTTAAATTACTAATTCAATGGACCTGTTATAGGCCTATTCAGAATTTTAATTTCTTCTTGAGTCAGTTTTGACAATTCTGTCTTTCTAGGAATTTACCCATCTCATCTCAATTGTCTTAATTTGTAGGCTGAATTTGTTCAGGATATTTCCTTCTAATCCTTTTAATTTCTACATCGTGAGCAGTGCAGTCCCTTCTTTCATTTCTGACCTTGGTAATTCATACCATCTCTTTTGTTCATAGTTAGGCAGTTAAAAGAATGTCAATTTTATTGAGCTTTTCAAGGAATCAGCTTTTGCTTAATTGATCTTCTTTATTGTTTTTGTCTGTTTTTCATTGATTTCTGCTCTAATTTTCTTTAGTCACTTTTTCCTACTTGTTTTCCATTTAGCTTGTTCTTCTTTTTCTAGTTTCTAAAGATGGAAGCTTAGGTTACTGATGTTAGGCATTTCTGTATTTCAGATATAGGTATTTAAAGCTATAAAATTTCCCCCTGAATACTATTTTAGCTGCATCCCATAAATTTTGATATGTTATATAGCTCTGTTGGATACAGAAACCCAAATCACTGTCCTTCTCAGTACCATTGTAGGAGGAGTTGCTGAGTGCAGAAGTTACCAAAAGCACCAAGGGCTACTCTGAAGAGCTGCAGCAGCATGTCTGGAAACAAAAAAAAAAGGAGCTCCCAAGCCCAGGCACTCTAAATGCAGGGAGGTATGTAGGGGAGAAACTGGCACAGACCATGGAGCAAGAAATAAAAGGAGAAAAAAGCCCTCCTACCACTCCAGTCACCCCCTATGGCCTAACCTCTGCTCATCCTAACCTCATCCATGTACTTCACACCAAGCTTCAAACTGCAAGATAATATGATCTCCTGGTAGCTGTTAAAACCTCTGATTATTTATGTGTTAAACTCCTTGATTAGTGTTCCCTTACAGAAAAAAAAAAAAATGCCTGAATCAAGTGATAGGGTTGGGCAAAACTAGTGAAGAGAAAACTAAAATGATATTATAGGTAGAAACTTTGGGTTGGTTCAGTATGTTGTTATGGCTTATAACTGGTATTGATGTGTATATGCTTATACTGTCAAGTACTCATAAAGTGTCAGAGAGAATATTCCAGATCAAGAGCTACAGGTAAAAGAGTGATAATAGGATTAATTCTCCTGCCATTTGCCATCAGTAGTAGGTCAGGATTTAATCCAAATATCTCTACCTACTCATGTCCTATTGACTGAGAAGTCAGAAGTCTCACACCTAAACCAGAACCAAGAGAGATAGCCCAAAGGCTGCAACAAAATTCAAGGGCCTGCTTGCCAACTAGAACTTGTTGATACTGAATAGACAAACTCACAACAATCAACCTCTGGCAGCCAAAAACTGCTGTTGCTACATGCAATAGCCTTTTTTCAGTCTATGTCTTACTGATTTTTCATCAAATCTTACCTTCTTGAAATAGTCTCATTCTTTGGCATCACATTTTCCTGGATTTCCCATTTTTCAAGGCCCTTCTGTTTTTGTTTTGTTTTTTTTTCTCTTTCATTTACTTAACATTTAAATGTTGCATTTCCTCAGAATGCAGCCCTCGTTTCTCCTGCTCCTTCTACGGTCTGTCCCAGGTGAGTTCATTTCCTCTCAAGGCTTCAAATTTCATCTAAATGGTAATGACTCCCAATTACTACACTTTTCATTTGCGCTCTAGCCATACCTTCTTATATCTAACTTCCTATTCAACATTTCAGTCTAGACATCTCTCAGGGGTTTCAATTTCAACAGATCTAAACCTAACCTTCTCCTTTTCAGTTCATTCACTTCTGCCCCCCACCCTCAACCCCAACCCCAACCATGGGGGGTATGGGAGGGTAGATGCATACAGGTACTCCTTCTACAGTGTTCCCCATCTCAGTCTGTGCTACTGAGCAGTTCAAGCTGAAACTTGGGGAGACACACTGGATGCCTCCCCTTTTTATCATCCTCCAAATTTAGCTAATCTCCAAGTCACACAAATTGTATCTCCTTAAAGTCTCTAAACAAGATGTCTCTCTTCCTGTGATGACCTAGAGGGGAGGGATGGGGGGGCGGGTAGGAGGGAGGCTCAAGAGGGAGGAGACATATGTTTACAAATAGCTGATTCACTTTGTTGTAAAGCAGAAACTAACACAACATTGTAAAGCAATTATACTCCCAAAAAAAAACAACAAAAAAAAGATGTCTCTCATCAATGATACTACATTTTACTTCGATTTCTACAATAAGTTCCCGCCTCCAAACTGACACTGTCTTCCTGAAATCACTAAGTGCCGGTGATACTTGCCTTCCAACATTCCTTAATACACTGGAAGTTTCAGGGCCTTTACACATGCTACTCACTCTTACAAAGGTTAGCTGATTCCAGTCCTTCAAATCAAACTATAAAGTCACATAGGAAGATATTTCTGACCATCTTATCCAAAGCACTCCATCTCCACTCCACTAACCACTATCAAAATACCCAAAACATCCTTCTTTCACTTACACGGTTTTTCCTTTCATTTACATATTTGTTTAAATGCTTGTGGGCAAGATGATATTTATATTGTACATTACTGGGTGATTGATACACTGTAAGTGCTGAAGATCTATTTAACTGACTGACTTAATAAATTAAGACTTTCAGCTTTCATTAACTGTGGGAAAACATTACAAAGAGTTCCTAAGTATGACAACACATAAAACTCTTTTTAAAATAAAGAGATAGGGGCTTCCCTGGTGGCGCAGTGGTTGAGAGTCTGCCTGCCAATGCAGGGGACACGGGTTCGAGCCCTGGTCTGGGAAGATCCCACATGCCGCGGAGCAACTGGGCCCGTGAGCCACAACTACTGAGCCTGCGTGTCTGGAGCCTGTGCTCTGCAACAAGAGAGGCCGCGATAGTGAGAGGCCCGCGCACCGCGATGAAGAGTGGCCCCCGTTTGCCACAACTAGAGAAAGCCCTCGCACAGAAACGAAGACCCAACACAGCCATAAATAAATAAATAAAATAAATAAACCCAAGTTTAAAAAAAAAAAAAAAATAAATAAAGAGATAATCAGTAAGGACTTCCCTGGTGGCTCAGTGCTTAAGAATCCGCCTGCCAATGCAGGGGACACAGGTTCAAGCCCTGGTCCGAGAAGATCCCACATGCCGCGGCGCAACTAAGCCTGTGTGCCACAGCTACTGAGCCTGCGCTCTAGAGCCCACACACCACAACTACTGAAGCCCACACACCTAGAGCCTGTGCTCTGCAAGAAGAGAAGCCACCATAACAAGAAGCCCGCACATCACAACAAGAGTAGTCCCTGCTCACCACAACTAGAGAAAACCCGCGCGTAGCAACAAAGACCCAACGTAGCCAATAAATAAATAAATCTTTAAAAACAAAAGAGAGATAATCAGTAGAATTTTTTATTAAGATAAGGAAATCTACTATGCCATTCTGAGCTGCTTCCTCCTGAACCCTGAAATTCCTCATGAAATTATAAAATTATCGAATCAAAAGCTTTACTGGGATTGTAAAGCAACTATGGCTAATAAACCAGAAGGGCCTCTTTATGTATCCTGTTTACATAAAAGTTGTAACCTGTTACATGTCCATGAATTTTTTGATATTTTCTCTTCAAGAGATGGAACTTGATTCTCCTGCCATGGAGGCTGGGCTATATTTAATAACTCACTTGTAACAAATAAGATGTAGCAGAAATGATGGCGTGTGACTATCAAGGCTAGGTCATTAAGAAGACATTGGGGCTTCTGTCCTTCTCTCTAGAATCACTTGCTCTGGGGAAAGTCATACAGTCACTCAAAAGCAGCCTGTGGAGAGGAAGACTTGGCGCAGAACTGAGTCCTACTGCCAAGGGGCATGGGAGTGCATCCTCTTAGAAAGTCCTCCAGCCTAGGATAACTGCAGCTCCTGCTAATATCCTATTATTTGTTGATTCTATCTCAATTGCATTTGTAACAAGATACTAACTAAAAAAATTGAAATAAACACTAATCAACATCAATACAAAATTAGGTATGCTAAAAGTAAACTCTAAGTTTCTACTGCTAATACATTTCAATCAATAGAAAAATCCCAGTGTTAACTCTCTTCCTAGTTTTTAAATTAGTTAACTAAATTGTATTGATGAAGTATTAACACCTACTAAGAAAGAAAACAGTTAATGATGGTGCTATTTAAACGTAGACAACTGGTCAGCACATAGGAAAGAGAGGTATAACCCCACACTTTCCCAATTCCCTGTACTGTGAGAGATGCTTTTTGGCATTTTAACATTCCTTTCAAGTAGTTATTAAGTTACTTTGAACAATATAAATACTAGTTATTAAGTCCATATGTATACACAAAGTTAATATTTGAACTCTGTTTACCAGAGGTTAAAGATAAAAGTTTTAATTAACTATGTTGTATTCAAAATCCTTAATATATGGATTCGATATTTACATCAACAGAGAAAAAAATTACAACAAATACGACATAATAAAGCAAAGTCTAATCATTTTTATCAAAATGATTAAAAATTTTAATCTGATTTATCATACATGTTAAATAATGGTACATTTGAAAATGGGTATGTAATAAGCACTTTTGTAACTTAGATATTTTAAATATAGAGAGCCTATTTTTCTATGATCTTTGTTGAGATAAAATTTAATATAATAACATTTACTAAACTTAAGTGTATAGTTTAGTAAGTTTTGAATATACCTATTTCTGTAACCAACCATCATAGAAAGACTCCAAAAAGCTAATTCCTTTGTCCCAGTGTCTGGCTCCTGGCAACCAATGATCTGCTTTCTGTCACTATATGCTTCTGTTTTTTCAACAATTTCATATAAATAGAGTCATATAATTTCACATAATTTTTCAGTCATTTCATGTAAGTAGAATCATAGCCCATGGCTATGATGTACGTAGCCCACGGTGCTTAACTTCTTTTACTCAGCACAATGTTTCTGAGAGTCATCCACGTTGTTGCATGTGGCATCCACGTTGTTGCACGTACTCAATTCCTTTTTATTTCTGAGTAGTATTTCATTGCGTGGATGCAGTGCAATCTGTTGATCCATTTACAGTTGATGGAACTAGAAATGTTTTCAGTTTGGGACTACATGAATAACATTTGCTTACAAGTGAATGTGTGCACATATATTTTCATTACTCTTGGTAAACACCTAGGAGTGGAACTGACAGGACATAAATTAAGTGTATATTTAACTTAATAAGAAATCTGGCAAATTTTCCAAAGTGACTATACGAATTTGCATTCCTACTAGCATAGTTCTAGTGTTCCTGATACTGTATATTGATTTCACATTCTTTATCTTTTTCTGTTTTTGAAAATCAGGTTTACTGATTTCTTTACATAGCATAAAATTCATCCTTTTTTAGGTATACAATGCAATGAGTTTTGCCAAACAAAGAGAGTTGTGTAACACCACAACAATCAAGACAGGAAATATTTCCATGTTATCAAAAGGTTCCCTCACACCCTCCTTTGTAACTAATCCTCCCTCTTCACCTCCAATCTCTTGAAACCACTGATCTGATTTCTGTCCAAGTAGTTCTATTTTTTCCAAAAGGTCATATAAATGGAATCACACAAAATGTAATCTTTTGTGTTGCCTTCTTTCATCGAACATAATACTTTTTAAATTCATCTGCCTTGTTCTGTATTTTAGTAGCTTATTCCTTTTTATTGTTGAGCAGTATATCCTGTTGTATGGTTGAATGTACCATAATTCGTCCACTTACTAGTTGAGGACCATGTTGGCTATATCCATTTTTTTTGTGACTGTGAATATAGCTGCTATAAACATTTGTGAATAGGTCACTACATGAATATACATATTTTCATTTCTCTAGGGTAAATGCCTTTGAGTGAGACTACTGGGATGTATGGTAAGTGTATGGTTAATTTTATATGAAACTGCAAAACTGCTGACTTTCCCATCAACAACATGTGAAGTTCCAGGTACTCTGCATTCTTATTAGCTCTTGTTGTTATCAGTTTTTAAAAAGTCATTCTAATAGGTGTGCCATGAGATCACACTGTGGTTTTAACTGGCATTTCCTTGATTACTACTGATGTTTGGCATCATTTCATGTGTTTGATATTTGTATCTATTCTTTGCTGAAGTATCTGTTCAAATCTTCTACTTATTTTTTAAAAACAGATTGCTTGTCTTGTAATTAAATGTAAGAGTTTCTTATATATTCTGTATATAAATCCTTTGTCACACATAATTTGAACTATTTTAACCCAGCCTAGAGCATATCGTTTCATTTTCTTAAGAGTGTCTTTCAAAAGCAAATGTTTTTAATTTGAAAGGCCAATTGATGATTCTTTAAAAAATCTTATCTAAGAAATCTTTGCCTAACTCAAGGTCACAAAGATTTTTCTCCTATGTTTTCTTTAGGAAATTTCACTTTGGCACTTACATTTAGGTTATATTACATTTTGAGTTAATCCGAGTTCATTTATGTTACATTTTGAGTTCATATATTACATTTTGAGATAAAGGATGAGGTGGGGTTTTTTTGTTTTGGGTTTGTTTTTTGTTTTTGGGGTTTTTTTTGCATATGGATATGCAATTGTTGACCACCATTTGTTGAAGAAACTATCTTTTCCCATGGACATATCTTGATACCTTTGTTGAAAATCAAATTGACCATTTATGGATGGGCCTATTTCTGGACACAATTATATTCTATTGCTCTATAAGTCAATTTTACAAAACTACCAAACTACACTAGTTAATGTAATTTTATATTAAGTCAAAATCAGATAAAGTCCTCCAACGTTTTCTTTTTCAAAATTGTCTTAGCAATTCTAGATATTTGCATTTCCATTTAAATTTTACAATCAGCTTGTCAATTTCTTCAAAAGAGCCTTTTAGGATTTTGGATAGGATTGCTTTGAACCTATAGATCTGTTTGGAGAGAACTAACATCTTACTTATATCGAGTCTTCCAGTTCATGAACATGGTATAGTACAACTTTCCATTTTTAGGTTTCTTTCATTTTCCTAAACAGTGTTTATAGTTTTCAGTGAACAAGTCTTAAGAATATATTTTCAAATATATCCACAGTTATTTAAATTTTTGATACTATTTAAGCAGTACTTTAGTTCCAATTTCCAATTGTTCATTGCTAGTATACAGGAATAAAATTATGTATGCTATGAAATAGCTAAACTCTTTTATGAGGGTTTTTCCCCCTATTTATTTATTTTTTTATTTATTTATATATGTATATATTTAACATCTTTATTGGAGTATAATTGCTTTACAATGTTGTGTTAGTTTCTGCTGTATAACTAAGTGCATCAGCTATATGTATACATATATCCCCATATCCGCTCCCTCTTGCATCTCCCTCCCACCCTTCCTATCCCACCCTTCTAAGTGGTCACAAAGCACTGAGCTGATCTCCCTGTGCTATGCAGCTGCTTCCCACTACCTATCTATTTTACATTTGTTGTTTATGAGTTCTAATAGCTTTTTTTCTTTTTAAAAATTTTGCAGTTTCCCTGGTAATTTCACATTAAGTCATGTATATATACTGATAAAGACAGTTTTATTTCTTCCTTTTCAATCAAGATGGTCTTTAGTTTCCTTTTCTGGTAATGCTTTTTTGTGGATTTGGAATTCAGGTAATGCTGGCCTCACAGAATTACTTGGGAAACTTATCCTTCTTTTCTATTATCTGTAAGAGTTTTCCCAGAAATTATATTACTTCTTCATTAAACATTTGATAGAATTTGCCAATGAAACCATTTGAGCTAGGAATTTTCTGTTAGAAGATTTTAAGCTACGAATTCAATTTCCTCTGTAGAGTTATTAAAGTTATCCATTTTCATTAGTGAGATTTGACAGTTTGTCTCTTTCATGGAATCTGCCCATTTCATCTAAGTTGCCTAAGTGGCATAAATTTATTCATAATATTTCCTTATTTTTTTAAAATATCTATAGGATCTGTAGTGATACCCCTTCTTTCATTCTGATATTGGCAATTTGTGTCTTTTTTTCGTAAGTCTGGTATAGATATTTATTACACTTATTAATCTTTTCAGAGAAACAATTTTTCATTGCATTGATTTTTCTTTATTGTTTTTGTTTTCCTTTTCATTGATGTTCTGCCTTTGTTTATTTTTTTTTTCAGATTAGTTTAATTTACATATGTTCCTCTTTTTCTAGTTTCTTCAGACAGAAGTTCAGTTGACTCAAAACAGTAAACTAATAATCATCATTTACAATGAAGCATAAAACAGAAGGTCATGCATTTCAAAACAAATTAGAACAAATATTAATACAGATTATTTTCCATATTTTTCACATATAAAACAGCACCTGGTTTGAAGCAATCCAAAACTGGTTCCAATACCAACACGAGGTAGATAGTTAACCACTTTCTTTACTGTTGCAGGGTCTGGGAAGTTGAACATTATAGCAACTAGGAAAAATAATTTTTAAAAGTTAGAATGAAATATGATTTTCTTTCTGGAAAACTGACTTCTTGGTCCAATAAAATGTTTACTCTTAGTTCAGGTATCTTTTAAATAGAATTCTTACCGTATTACTTTTATTATAGTATATATCAAGTTTTAGCATTAATATGCCGGTGATGATACTCATTTTACTCATGAACTACCACAAACAGTTCCTTCTCTAAATACTGTCAGAACTAATAACAACTATTGTTGCATTAATGTGACATGAAGTTGAGATTTTATCTTGTTACAACTTCAAATTTGCAAAATTGAATTTTAGCAAGTTAAAAATATATCTGTGAATTTCTATAAAGACCTTTAAATTTTTAAGATTATATATTTAACAATCTAATACCCAAAAGTCTACATATACAGCTAATAAACTGTCAGCTGTACTTACTACTAATCATCAACAGCTTAAAAAAATATTCTCTTTACAATCCTTATATGTTTATGCTTTGTATGTTCCTATAATCCAGAACAATGTGTGACCTGAAGAAAAATTTTTCTTCTCTGGTCAATAATCAATTTAAATGCTTTTTAATCATTTCTATCTCAATAATTACACATTTTGAGAATATCAATAAATGTACATCATATATATAAATATATTCAGCATACAAATGTTAATTTATGACAGTCATCTATAAATTTTTATCCTTCTTAAAAAATATGAAAATAACAAAGTCATAAAATCATGACAGAGAATTTAGAAGATATTAATTTGGTTAGTCTTGAAATTTTAATTATATTAACTTCTGTATCAAAACCATAAATAATCTACAAGTACTCATCTAGAAGATGATCCTTCTTCTCCACCTAGCCTAAAAAAATACTACGAGCCAAAAAATTTTATCAGTGTTAGTGCAATTTTTAAACACAGGCTTTATAACATGTTTTAGGTAAATAATTATATGATCATCCACTAAACACCTAAAATATATTTAGAACTGTCATATACATATCCAACATAACTTTTTAATAAGCCTTTCTTACATATCCACTATTACATTGAATACAGGGGGGAAAAAAAGGAAAAACTCAGGTTATGGCAGGTGACCAAGGCCATGAGGGAAAGGCAATAGAAAAACACACAAAGATACAAAGCAAGGATGCATGAGAAATTTCAAAGAAGGAAAATAAATGAAGATGAGCAAGTAATAAATATTGTAAGGTTGAAACCCCTTTGGGACAGCAAGAATGCAGACTGAACTAAAGTGTGAAGCATTCACTTGATTATTTGCCTGGATGAATAATGTTTACATTAGAAAAAAAGGTATGTGTGTGGGAGAAGACCAAATATGGAAGGGAAAAACATCTTTTCCTAAAGAAATCTGCATTCCCTAAAATATATGATTTCATTAAAAAAGAAAGTATGTATGGAATATACATTATGTGTAGATTTTTTAAATGATAACTTGTAGATTATAGAAAGAGAAAATAAGAAAACTTAAATCTATTTAAATGAAATGAGTATGTACAATAAATCACAAGGTTTTACATATTCTCCCTTGTACACCTCCACTCATACCCAACGATGCTTTTCCTTCAAGTTCACCTTGTCTCTCTTTTTTGTCTTAATGAATTTCACCAAGTTCAATTCTAAACCCACAAATTGAATTTTAGTTCTTTCAAGAATGATGTAATACAAAGCAACCAGGACAGTTCAGTACCATTTTCTGATGGTCCCTTTATAAATGGCAATAGATTAGACAAAAAATTAAATAAATGTATGAATCATTTGATTACCCTCTCCCTTCTCGAAATGCAACCACCTTCCAGAAGGAGTTTAAGCATCAGAGCATTATGAAAACTCTACGACTGATTAAATGGGTAGTTATCCCCCATATTTATAAAGCACTGCACTAATTTGTGATTTGGCCAGAAAAATAAATTACTACAGATATTTCTAAGAGTGACCAAAGGGGGAAAAACCATGAAGATGCACGTGGTTCAAAAAGAGGTCAGTAGGACAGAGAGTGGGCTACAAAATTCTGTCTAAATGGAAACAATATGGTATGTTCAAAATGAAATCTTAAGGAGATGGAGGTTAGCTTTGTAACAATATACGTCTGCAACATATTACCTCTGTTTGCCATAAAGATCTCCAGGGCTGTATTTTGCAAAAGATAACGACGAGAAAAGATCGATCGTATCTCTGTGAACAGCCATTTTCCATGCAGCCCTTCTGTATATGCCAGGATCTAGTGAGGAAAAAAAGAATCCAGAGTAAGTAACAATAGAATTTTTTTGTTCTTCCCCCCAATTAAAACAGAAAAGTCCCTATTAAGAAAAATAATTTCTAAGAACTGAATAGTTATTGAAATAATTTGGAGGGTGACTAAGAAAATAGATTGCAGTTCATGAAAAATGATGTTTAAATGAAAAAGCAGAACAAAATTGTAACACATCTATTTATAAATATATTTGGGGGCCTTTTAAAGCAATGATGTAGTCTACTGCTTTTCAGGAAATACATATTGCATTACTGATTGATTGATTTTTGAGTCATATTATAGAAAGCAAAATTTTAGACAGCCCTTAAAAAGAAGACCTGAAAAGAATGTCCTACATGCTTACAGATGACATATAAAATTCAGTTTCATATAATATGATAATAACATATCCAGAAATACTTTTTACATACTTTAAAATTACAAATTTAAGATCATAACTTCAAAAAATCACACTTATAAGGTCACTGTTAAGGCAACAGTCACTCATTCAGAAAGCACAAAGACTGACTGTATGAGAGGTTAAGTATCATCTTGTCAGCTAGGCTAAACACAAACCTGCGAATGAACTCAGCATAATCTCTCTATGGAGTAGGAGGTTGTCAGAGTGACTTGTTACAATTCTTGTCATCCCATGTGACAGACGCAATGGCTTAGAATCTTTGCCAACTCAAAGTAATCCTGTCTTTAGTCCTAAGCCACTTTGTTGCTTTGTTATTCAAGTTTTGTTTTTTAAAAAGTTCATTTCAAAAGCTTAATTATGAAGGTGTTAAATGAAAACCAGAACTGGAATTTCTCCACACTAGTACTTCACAGAATATTAATGAAGAAAATGAGATGTATTTGCTATCAAATACTGATGAAAATCCATGACAGCAAATTAAGTTAAACAACTTAAATTTCTCAAAAGTAACCACCATTAAAAAATACAAATAAAATGACATTTGATTATGATATTGCATTGTAAGGACAAAGACAGGATAAGCAAAGAGAGGAAAAATAATGAATAGTAAGAATGTATCCTATGTAAATGTTCATTTTTGATTTCCATTTTCTAGATCTTAATTGTAAAACAACTACATTCCTCAATGCAAAATACAGGGGGTTTTTTTGGAAAAAAAAAAAGAGAGCAACATTATTTAACTCACCAAATATGTATTTAGATTTTTCTACAGAAATTATTCTATTTCTGGTACCACAAAATCTAGAAATGAAAGACTGGGTACAATTCTTAGGCTCGGTGTTTTTTGAAAAAACAAGACAACAATTCAAAGTCCCAAATAACTAATCACACTTTCAGCTTTTAAACAGGTGATAGAGAAAATCCTACTATCTCTTTCATACAATCAATACCTATGTAAGTAAGATCAAGAGAAATTAGGAGAAAAAGAGAGGAAAAAATATCGGTTCTACTCTCAAATAGTTTTTTAAACCAGAGGTCACATGCACCCCTTTCTCCGATCACAACCAGTAGCTCCAAGGCTTCAGAGTCTGCAGTGGCCTCCTGACTGGTCTCTCTCCTTCTAATCTTACCTGGAGAATCTACTATGACCAGAAGAGCCAAAAAAAAAAAAAAACTTTTTAAGTATAAATCAGATCATATACTCGTATATTTAATACCATCCAATGGCTCTGCATTACATGCATAATAAACTCTGAAGCTCTTTATAACTGTTTATAAAGACTTATATCTGGGACTGTCTGATGAGCCCAACTCATTCTTCCTCAGGGCCGTTATACTTGCTTTCTCCTCTGCTTGGAATGTTCTTCTCCCAGATCTTCATATGGCTGGCTCATCCTCACAGTCACGTTTCTGCCCAAATGTCACCTCCTTAGAGAAGCCACAGGATCTAAACCCCACTTCTGCCACTACTGCCTCATCCCACCCCAAACTCATCAGATTTCCTTCATAACACTTACCACCAGAAATTACAATATTTCCTTGCTTGTCTATTGCCTCTCTTCAGCACTAGAATACTAGAATCTAAGTTCTATTAGACCAAAGGCTTTGAATGCACTCTATTTCCATCTTCTAGAACAAGGTCTGACACAAAGTAGATGTTTTGGAATGATTAAATGAATCAATGAATGGCAACCAGAATTCCATATATGACCCACATTAATTTTTGGGGGGGGCCGTATGGTATTTTCCCAAAATTTCAAGTAGTTGAAAATACTTGAGAAAATGGTTATTTACATAAATATTCAGATCTCTGGTTTCTCAGGAAAAACTGGAGCATCTGTCAAACCTAGATCTATATATGCCACATAGTACAACTGGCATGCAGTCTCCGTTTTGAAAGTCTCCACTCACTCACTCATTTACTATCTGTCTAGTTTCCATTGGTATTAGAGTTTGCCATACTTAACTTATCAAGTAGTAGAGAATCCAATACATGTTCTGTAACACTTGTAGCCCAATCTATCCAACTATTAATAAGGAAAATGAGACTTAAACAAGATAAATACTTAATACAAAGTCCCTTGGGAAGTTAGTGGCAAAGTCTGGCCTCCTCCCAGGTTTTCTAATCCAAATGTCCAGAGCTTACTTATATACTACATTGTCACATTTCTAAAAAAGGGTTTAAATGTTTGTTAAACTAGAACTCAACTCATCAGAAATTTTAATCAACTACATTTGTTTTCCTGTACTTGTGTTAAAAGTGAAAGAGGAAAATCAAACAAAAATAAACAACAAAGCATTAGTCTTTAAGCTCTGTCATATGCTAAAAATATCACACACTGGTCTGAAAATTCTACCTCTTATATACTAAAAAGCTATATAACAAGTATTGTTGCTCATAATGGTGATGCCAATCATTGCAAGATCATGGTCATGCAACTAAAGATTTAATTATTTTCTAGACTATTTCAATTACTAGCAGAAGTATACTAAAACACTGCTACAAGATTTTTCATGTAATAGTTTTTCAATCAATCAAAAAGTTCAAGTTATATCCCATTCCTTTAAGCAGTATAGTTATTTTAAAAATATACTTGAAATATAGCAAGTGGTATGATCCTTTAAAATTTGTTTTATTACCAAATGTCAAACATACACAAAACTACAGAAAATGACATAAGCCCCATGTACCCATTACTGAACCTTAGAAAATCCTAACATTTTGCCACACTGTCCTATATATTTTAAAAACTCATAAAGCATTACAGATAATGTTGAAATTCCCATATATAACCCTTCCTGATACCATTTTCCTCCTTCATCAGAGCCAATCACTATCCGTGTTTTGAGGTTTATCATTCCCATGTAAGTTTTTATACTATTAGTACATATACATCCACAAATGATATCCAGAATTGTTCTACATGTTTTCAAACTTGATATCAATGGTATCATACTGAATGTATGACCGTGTGCAATCAGAGTTAAATATAAGCAGGTAAAGTAGTGTTTTAAAACTTAGAGAAAAAGAAACAGGAGGAGAGACAGAAAATTATTTAAAATTGCCAAAGCTATCAAAATTTAAAATCTTACACACAAAAAATTAGACTGACTTAAAAAAAAAGTAACAAATGAAATTCTACACCTATGGTCAAGATAGCGGGATTTAAAATAGAAACAAAGAATCTCTTAACTAACAGAACTACTAGCTGAAATTGATATAATAACATTTCTTTTAAGTATTCATTAGGAAAAGGTGTCAGTACTGAAAAGCAGCTGAGGCCTAGCTCAGCAAGAGGTTTATTTCTTATTGGACTGGTATATTCCTGGTCTGAGGCTTCACTTCAAAGTCTCTAGAGTTCAATTAAAACTGGATTAGGTAGAAGCAGACCCTTCTTTGGGACTTTCTGTTCACTGAAACTCTACATACACTGACAGCACCCTAGACAGAGGTCTAGCCCTCCAATGAATCAGTTGCTATGGAAACCGTATCATTACCATTGCTCTGCAGTTATGACCACAAGTCTTGAATAGCTTGAAAGCTTAAGCCCTCAGCACTCTCTTTGAATGTTTACCTCCTTGTTTTCATATCATTAGTATTATTATTAGTGAATTCAACTGTCATATTTTAATAATTTATTTGAACAAAGATAGTTTATTGGTTAAATGTTGACATAAGGTTGTAGAGAGGGAAAAAAGAAATCAGTATTTAATTATACATATATATATACTCACACACATATAAAAGCATATATACTATTTCTTTACATTAAAAATATCAAACATATTTTCTTTAAAATTTTTATCTGAAAATTGTGACTCTGAAAAAGGATTTATTATTTTGCCTGAATAGTACACAGTTTTTATTCTACACTTCAAATAGTATACTATGAATACATGGGAAAATTTCTTCACCCTGTTGCATTAATTGGCTTGAAAGCAAAGTATTTTTCACCTTTAACCATTCATTTTGAAAAGCTAACAAATTTATCCAAATAACACTTTCTTCTGCTTTCTCATCCTCATGAAAGAATAAAAAAGAAACCTGCATTTATTGCCCAACTGCAAGATACTGTTATTTACTGAATATCAGGTATGTTCAAAAAATAGATTTAAAATAGTCTCTGAAAATATAGCCATATTTGTTCCACTTAAGTAAAAAAAGGTTTTGTTTTCAAAAATCCACCCTCAATAAATATAAAATGCTTTCAAATTCTTTTTAAAGGGAAAGATATTAAAAAGTGATCGAATGTTTTAACCTCAAAAATAAGAAATATTTACATGGGAGTCTGCACATATAGAATCAATAAAAAGTGTTTTTAAAAACACTATTCTTAATGTTTACAGCTAGCACTGCATATCTTAGTCCCAAATATTCACCAATTTTTGGAAACGTTTTACTCTTTCAGAGAATTCCACAGATTTCTGAAGAATTCAATAATAAAAGTAAAATTAGAAAAAATATACAAACAATAGTACTTAAAATTTCATAACAAAACCATTTCCAAAGCATATGGATATATATTTAACATCAAGAAAAACATTTTAAACTTAGCATACAAAATATAAACTAATCATGCCATCAGTTAAATAATGATACCACAGGTAGAAAATATTCATATCCCATTTTCATGGAACATAATTATAAATTAGTCATAAGGATTATACCTTAATATGGGAAAACAGTAAATATTTGAAATATATTTAAAATGAAAACACATGTTACAACATAGACACTAGTCTAAAAATAGTCTATCAACTCACCACTAAATACATGTGCAAATATGTTTTTTTACGATAATTGCAATTTTACCAAAATAGTTTAAAGTAATTTTAATCGAGTATTTTAAATTTGTACCACTCTAGTATTAACATAGTTGTTGGATTTTGCTGCATGTAATTTTCTCTGAAACTTGATACCAAAGCATAGCATTAAATTTATTCTAATACTGAATTCCAGTTGGTTTAAGGATGTACTTCATCATCAACTATATAAATGTTAGTAAAGTTTTTAAAGATATATTCTTAAAACAAAAATTAGAGGTCTTTTCGAATTGAAAAATGGCATATACTTGACTCTGATAGAAATTTTAAGATGGTTATTTTGTTATTTAATATATATCCATGAACACATAGAATGTCCCCAAACTTGGAAAAGAACAGAACAGTGACAACAAAAGTATAAAAGTTATGAATACAAAGAAAATTACCTTTAAAATTAATTATGAGTCATTTGATATTTTTCATCTATATAGTAAATTTCCTCCTTCTGCTTACTAGTTCTATGATGCAGTACAGTATTCTCCTTAGCATTTTCATGGGTGACAAATTCAATTAAACATATTCATTATTCTAATGTTCTATTTGGCAGCTTAGTCAGTATGAAAAATTTTAAATATATAAATAAAATGCTATGTGACCTCTGTATTGATTGGGCTAAAGTGGTTTTAGCCTGGGAGTGGATGATGGGGCAGCTGGGAGGAGCAAGAGGGGAGCAGACAAACACATACACTCTTAGGTTTTCTCTTCCAATTACTGAGGGAGATGATAAAACCACAGCAAATGATGTATCAGCTCATTTTATCTTATCGCTTTGGGGCTAGGTGACAATGAAGTTCATATTTCACTGGCTCTCATTGAAGATTGTGAAAATTACTTGCCCTCATGACCTGAAATTTCACTAGAAGACAGAAATTTCTCTTCTGCAAAGTAATGCAATTTTTCAGATGTCAACCTTTAGCCCAGCTTTAAAAATTAATTTCATTTATATTAACCAATGATATTGATATTTTCGCAGAACGCTCTTTGATACATAAAGCAATGACTGGCAAATTGATGTTGCTTTAGATGGGTAAAACTATTTTATTTTAAGCTGCTATGGCAGACAGATTTATGGCAAACTGAAATTCCCATTTCATAATTTAATATTTGTGCTGGAGTAGTGCACCTTTAAGCCCTTGGCCTGTATATAATTCAGATTCAGTTGGTTCTGTTTTATTTTCAGTATTCTTCAGC
The DNA here is from genome assembly GCF_028023285.1 of Balaenoptera ricei. Lineage (NCBI taxonomy): Eukaryota > Metazoa > Chordata > Mammalia > Artiodactyla > Balaenopteridae > Balaenoptera > Balaenoptera ricei. Next base: position 33,860,369 of record NC_082643.1, read on the forward strand.
TTAAAAATAATTTGCATTCTAAATGATGTATCATAAAGCCACCTCTTATTGAACTAACATTTAGTATATATCCTAACGAGTCAAAAGCCAAATATAGTAATGAATAAGCAGAACAAAGAAGGTATTTATCCATCAGCCAACTAATTTTTAGATTTTTAAAAATTTAAACTATATCTCTAATCTGATTTTTTTTTTGAAGGAAGAACCCAGATACACCACCAAAGGTTAATAAGGAAGAATAATAAGCAACATAAATGCATCTTACTTTATTTTTCGTAACAGTATATAAAGAGCTAAGTATTAAATTTTCAGAAAAAGAGTAGAATAAACTTAGATAAGTACCTGAATTAAAATAGAGACATTTGGATTTGGAGGTACCTTTTAAGATAAAAATATAATAAAAATAAAGTCACAATGTCAGTTTTATCATGAACAAGATGTGAAAGTGTTCCATATGATTTTAGTATAGAGATACAGAAATTACCTTGAAATTTGTACAAAGAAAATTTTAAATACTTTGGAGTAGTAAAAATGTTACTAAAAAATATACAGTCTGGTACCTTATCAAGTTTTATTACCTTTATCCAGTAAAGAGTTTTGTCTAATTCAAATGCCTTGAGAAAACAATCATTAGACCAATACCCTTCATTTTATTAATGAGGTAAATTAAACATAAACATGCATTAATTTATGCATTAATCTATATTCAAGATTAGAAAAAGGTCAAAAAAGACATTTCTCTAGTTTAGCTATTTTCTCCCCAAAATGGTTTAATACAAGTCTGACTAACTTTCTATTCCCAAAATCACTTTTGCATTTTTTATGCTAACAATATCCATATTATTTTTTCTTTAAAAATATTTATAGTTAATTTTCCTCACATGTATGATATGAGGAAATAGTAATATAAATAATACCTTATAATTTTTCCATTTAGATTGGAAAGATTCCTAGTTACTTCTCAAAAACTTGTGAGAATGACATGCTATTGTCACTGAATTCAAGTTACAAAGTGTTTTTAGCTATTCTGCACACTGACTCTCTAAAGTCATGAGCTTTCTATTCCTGAACAAAGAGTTAAATTTAAATCAGCACTAATAAAAAACCACCTAATTTTAAATGTGCTGGAATATTCTATAATATATACTTTTAAAACAAGCAATGGACACAAACTATCTTCTCAATGCCAATTCTTACTTTAGGAACTCAATCTCAATCTCAGATTGGTATCAAACGCCCTCCCTACATACAGGAACCAAATCATCAAATTAGAGTAATATCAGCCTGTACCTAGACTACTTATCTCTTTGTAGCAGATACAACATGGTTTAGTCATTGGAAGATTCTCTGGTGACTAACCTATTTAAACTAATTAAAGGGAAAACCTTTATCTTCAAGAAATTTACTTTTGTTCTTCAAACACAACAGAGAACAGAAATAAAAAGGAAAAGGAAAAAGTTACATTAGAACTTGATGCTAAAATCAGGACATTTTCTTCCTAATTAGAGGGAAATACTTTTCCACTTTATTTTTTTTAGCTTTCTTCCTCCTATTAAGTACTCATCTTGTTTAGCTAGAGTCAATTATAAATGACTAGTATAGGTTCTTATTTGCTTCCACATTAGAGTATGAAACTAAATACTGTGCTCATATTCAGCTTCAGATACAATCTTCCAAAAAGCTATTTTTTTAAAGGACCTATATTACAGAAAACATTATGAGTGCTATTTAAATAAGATTTGAGGGTTAACAGGATTTCACTGCATAACTCAATAACACTGCACACCCTCACTAGATTGGAGTTCCTACTTCCTGGAGCTTTTTGAGATTAGGCCACTGGTGTTAGTCATCTTTCTATTCACATACCAAACATGGTGCCAGGAACATGGAAGACACTGACTGATGGATAGAGAGTCAGCCCAACCTCACAAACTACATACAGTCTAAGATTCTGGGAACACATGAACACAAACATAGCACAAAGCAAAAAGGGACAGAAAAATGAAAAGGAAAACTACAACACAGCATTTAAAAAAAAAAAATTAAATTCAAGGGTCAGCATATTTCAACTTCTGACCAAGATGGAGTAACAGGGACTGGATTTACCCTTGTACACAAAAAATATTTAAAACAGATAGAACATGTGGAAAAAATTGTTTTTAAGAGATGAAACACCAAGCAGTGAAAGACAGTGATCTCTGAGAGACAGGAAAAAAAAGTGGTGACACCACCTACTGCCCCAGCTCTCTGCCAGAGAAGACTCTGCAAGCCCCAGAGCAGGCAGGAACATAGTGGTCTCTCGGAATAGAGAAAACAGCTTGAAGTACTATGAGATCAAGAGGGCTAAAACTGCAAGATAGAGTAGCAGATTGGAGAAAGCTGAAAAGTAGCAGAGCTCCTGAGATCTGCAGTCTTCAGGTGAGATCTGATCAGCTTAAGAAAACAACCTGAGACCAGTAAAAGAATCATTCCCCTAAATTACAGGGAACAATATGCAGAGCCCACACAACCAGAGCAAAAAACAATCTCATAATTCATCGAGCACTGGTTACAGTACTCAGAAGGGTTTTGCCTCAGTAGAGGGGGAAATATTAGCCCTAGGCTAAATGCTGCTCTGGTCCTGCCTAACAAACCTTAACAGCAAGATCCACATAGATCAAACCATTTCCAAGGTACGTAATTGTATCTCAGAAAAACGGATTAAAATATTTATAGCATACAAAAATATCCACCACACAACAGGGTAAAATTCACCACAGCTGGTACTCAATTCATAAATTACCAGGCCTGAAAAAAAATCAGGAAAATATAACCCATAATGAGGAGAGAAATTAATTAATCAAATGACACAAATGATAGAATTATTGGTAAAAGACATCAAATTGGACAAAGTAGATTTTAGAGCAAAAAAACATTAATAGGAATAAAGAGGGTCATTTCATAATAATAACAGATCATTTCATCAAGAGGTCATAATTATCCTAATGGTTTCTGAACTGAATAATAGAGCTTAAAAAATATATGAAGCAGAAACTGAAAGAACCGAAACAAGAAATACACAAATCCACAATTATAAACAGATTTCAACATTTCCCTTTCAATAATTGATAAAGCAAGTAGATGGCACATCAGTAAGGATATAGAATACTTGAACAAGAACACTGAACATGAACTGACACCTATAGAACACTCCATCCAACAACAGTAGAATATACATTTACAAAGATAGAGCACATTATGAGCCAAAAACCAAGCTGCAATAAATTTAGTTAATTCCAATCATATAAAGGTATATTTTCTGACAACAATGGAATTAAATTAGAAATCAGTAACAGAAAGATTTTTTTTTTAATTCCCGAAATATGAAAACGAAATAGTATACTTCTAAGTAAACCCATGGGTCTGAGAAAAAAAATTAGGAAGTATTTTGAATTGAATACAAATGAAACCACGACATATAAAAATTTGTGGAATGGCAGTTAACGTAGTACTTAGAAGGAAATTTCTAGCACTAAACACCTATATTAGTGGGAAAGAAAAAAGGTCTCATATCAATGATTCAGCTTCCACCTTAAAAAAACTAGAAAAAATAAGAGCAAATTAAACCCAAAGTAAGCAAAAGAAAAGAAATAAAACTCAAAGTGAAAATCAATGAAACAGAAAATCAGAAAATAGAGAAAAAATAATCAGTGAAACCAAACACTGGCTCTTTGAAAAGATCAATAAAATATATAAGCTTCTAACCAGACTGGTCAGGCAAAAAGGAGAGAAGACAAAAATTACCGAAATCAAGAATGGTATCAGGAATTATCAATATCAGAAGAGAAAAAGCATCACTATGGATTACACAGAGACTAAAAGAATAATAAGGGAATATTACATACAACTTTATACCACTAAATTGGACAATTTTTATCAATGGACAGATTTCTTGAAAGACACAAACTACTAAAGCCCCCTCAAGAGGAAACATAACATGAATAGCATTATATTTATTAAAGAGATCAAATTGGTAGTTTAAATCTCCCCATAAAGTAAACTCCAGGGCCAGATGGCTCCACTGGTGAATTCTACAAATATTTAAAGAAGAAATAGTACCAATGCTATACAAACTCTTCTAGAATATTAAAGAGGAGGGAATACTTGCCAACTCATTCTATGAGGCCAGCCTCACCTATATATTAAAACTAGACAAAAGCCTTATAAAACAAGAAAATCCAAGGTGCAGTCTCACTTATGTATGTAATTTCTTTGTCTTAAGACATTATGGATACTCTATAAAATAAACTCAAACTACCAAGAGAAGTTTTCCCACTCCTGCACTTTCACAAATTATCCCTGAATGTACCCAACTGTCCCCTACATTTCTCAAGAATGTCTACAACAGTTTCTTTTTTTTGTGTATTCCAATTTGACATTCTTTGGATTTTAGTAGGGTGGCTGAATTCTCAGCCCTCTCATTTTACAGTGAGGGATTTCATCCATAACCACGGCTTCTAATACCAAACCACACAGGAGTGCTAGAATCTAGTGATAAGACATTAGAGGTGACTACCTGTACATGGGACAGTTTTGGACTCATATCCAACCACTTACTAGATACCTCCACAACAATATCCTCTAAACACTCAAATTCAACATATCCAAAAATGAACTCATTTTTGTCCCCTCAGGAGCTACTATTAGTCCATTACACACTATTTTGCTAAAGGAAATCACAAAAACCACACAGAAATCTGAGTCATCCTAATGCCTACATATCATTCCTTTTGACCTCAGTCATCTCTCAGTCAACAAGTTCAATAGATTCTATCCCCCTATCAGCACTTACATCCGTCTGCTCTTGGTAATGTACACTGAAATCTACTTTAGAGCAAGTCCTCATCATATTTGAATATTTTCAGACATATTTCATGTTCCAACCATGTCACATAACATACACTCATTCAACCGTGCTATGCTGTTTCATGCTTACATGCCTTCCATGTGTTGGTAGTCTTATCTGGAAAGCAAACTTTTAATGAGCTTGGTAGAGGAGGTGGTGAGGGTGCTTGTATTAGAGTAGTAGTAGACAGTAATAGCAACAGCAGCAACAAATACAATTTAATTAGAGCTCGCTATATGCCAAGATCTATGTTAAGTGCTTCATTTCAATTAATTATCAAAATGGCATTATGAAATAGATATTTTCACCATTTTATAAATGAGGAAATGATCTTTGAGAGGTTAGATGACTTAGTCAATATCACATAACTAGTTAGTGGTATAGCCAAGTCTATCAGGCTTCTAACACTGTGCTCTAAGCCACTACCTAGTACTTCCTCCACGGTGAAACTCTCATCCTTAAAGGCCAAGCCAAGATTTTGTAAAACCTCTGACTTCCCAAGCAGACGCAACAACTCTCTGTTTTCTGCTATCACAGGCCTAGTACAAATTCCATTTATTTGTAATGTATCCCTTACCAGACAATAAATTTCCTTAGGTAGACATACGTATTACTTATTCCTATAAACCTGGAGTACCTAGTACATTATATAACTGAATGAATGCATACTCAATGAATAAATGATGAAATTAACTATTTCTGCTGAAAATTATTCCTTATCTCCCACTCCTTGCTTCCATAATTAGTTTCAAAACTAAATAGAAAAGAGATCTCTAGACTTTGTAAAATAGTGAACTCTGCGTCTCAGCTCCTAGTAAGGGCAGTCAGTGGGGCCATAATCAAGGTTAGCAAAATTTACTGTTCCCAGAGAGGGTGGTTAAAATGACCTCTCATAAGTATTAAAAATTTATTATTTGGTTCACTTTAAAAGGAATGTATTATAAGAACAAAAAAGTGGACACTCTTCCAGAAATTGGGAAAAAATCCTATAGAAGTATCATTGCCCTATGATGAATTATCAGCACCTAACAGAAGTATAAATTTTCTAATACCTCACCCCCCCTCTAAAAACTCTGAACATATATGTAATATGAATTTTCTATATTATCTAAAAATATTCAATTCTGCTATAGAAGATAAGGGAAAAAACAGGATAGATGAAAACCGAAAGAAACAGTAAACACTGAGAGCAAGGTATGAGATACAGGCAAAATTCACAGGCTATGTTAAGTAGAGATAATGAGTAAGGACGTAGCTTGTGAGAGAGACATCTCAAAAGGTGTTAAACATGTACAATAAATTTAAAGTTAGATACCTGTTAAAGACAGTATATTGAATGTATGACAGCATAAAGAAGAGTGTAACAGACAGAAAGAGATTGAAGGACCAAGTCATAAGATACAATCATGACAACTTTGTTTTGGGTGTTGATATTTCTGCAGGAGTTCAGAGCGAGGCAAAATTGCCCTTTTGTTCCAGACATTCTTTTCAAGGATGTTTGTATAGAGAACAGCCTTGGAAGAGACAGACAGTGTCTTGCTTCAGAGCAAAGGGCAAGTTTGCTTACTGTCCAGTATAATAAAGATAATGATGACCTTTGGAGCAAGGGCCAGACTTCACCGCCCATTGTAAACATTTTGGGTTCCTAAAGATTGAGGTTGCTCAACTGGGATGTAAACGCAGTGGGTGCACAGTATCTGCCTGGGCTTTTTGGCTTAGTCTGCTCATACTGCCATAATACAATATCACAGACTGGGTGGCTTAAGCCTAAGAAATACATTTCTCACACTTTTGGAAGCTGGGAAGTCCAAGGTCAAGGTGCCAGAAGATTTAGTTCCTGGTGAGAGCTCTCTTCCTGGCTTGTAGATGACTACCTTCTCACAGTATCCTCACATGATAGAGAGCGAAAGAGATCGCTCTTCTTCTTCTTTTAAGTCCTATCACATTAGGGCACCAAACTCATGACCTCATTAAAACTTAATTACCTCCTAAAGACCCTATCTCCAGATACAGTCACAATGCAGGGGCGGGGGGTGGTGGTGGTGGTGGTGGTGGTGGTGGTGGTTAGGGTTTCAATACACGAATGAAGGACACAATTAAGTCCATAGCACGCCTCCATATCACCTCGAGAAACTTGGGGGCAAGGGGAACAGACATTAACATGATGCTTATTCTCTTCATTGTGTTGTAATAAAGCTCTTTGCCTCTGACCCAGGTGTCTCATGTCTTCTGCTAGCATTCAGGAAATTTTGGCAAGATAAACTGTAACCTTGCAAGTAACATAAAATTTCAGGTCCATGATAGGTCTTGACACTCTGGAAGACAACTATCAGGCTTAAATGTGATAAGGAGCTATAACACATTTGGCTGATAGGAATGTGAAGAAAAGTGTATATTGTTGGTGAAAACATGAAATGTAAAACCCCTTTGGAAAGTAGTCTTACATTATTTATTAAAAATAAAGATAGCCACATTTTTCATAGTGACATAAACAAAAATGGTAAACAAGACTATGAAATCCAATGTATGTCATTAGGAAAATGGTTGAAAAATTATGATACATCGTCTTCTTCAGTTATTGAAAAGAATGAATGAATCCCACATCAGCTTGACTTGGCTGAATATCCAGCATCAAAATATAGTAGAGCGAGAAAAACAATATACCAAAAAGCATTTATAATAGGATTTCATTTCTGTAAATCAATAAAAAAATTCACGAACAACACAAAAATTTATATGAAAACAGAAAAATATGAAAGGATACATATTAGATTGTTAATATATGTTAGGTATGGAGAGAGGTGATCTGTGGTGAAGGAGATGGGGCTGAGGAGAGCCAAGAAAAGAGGGAGAAAAGCATGCCTGAAAATAAAACACACATGCAACAAAAACAACCACTGAGTTGATTACATTTATTGATACAATAAAACTATGTAGGTATGCATAAAAACATTTATTAAAATCTGAATGAGAAAAGGTAAGTCACCATTTTCTAAATTTGTTGACTATGTTATCAGTTTTTGTATATTGTCATGGAGGACAAAAATGACTTTTTCTTTCCTTTCTTTCAGTAGTTTTCAGAGTTCAACTTATTTACATTTTTTCTCCTTTAAAGTTTCCAAAACTCTTTCTATAGATTCTTAGAGTTCTTCATCACCTAGGACCAGCCTGCCTTCCTGCTCACTGTCTTTAAAGATAAGAATACAACTCCTTTCAATTTTAAATGCTTTACTCCTGATTTCCGTCAATTACCTCAGGTTCAGGTCACGGTCCTTCACAGTCAATGGAGTGAAGACTTGATTTAGAAAAGGTAACTGAAAACCAACCTGGACCTCAGTAATCATCTCAGAGCTCACCAAACCCTTTTTCTTACCCGCCTATTTCTCACCTCTGTATACCTGTTATAACAATGAGAGCAGAATAGGAATTTACTGGGGTTCAATGAGTATATTTTATTTCTGAGGATCAATAGGCTAAAATACTTATCTATTTGATCTCTGCCTCTAGCATTAATAGTAAGATTTGTTCATATTTGTCCATGTGTTTTTATGTTGATACAAATATAGACCTTTCCTAGGCCACGTTTTTTTCTTTGGTTTATTTTACTTCATTCATAATTTATATCAAAAATAGCAACCTTTAAATGAAAGCAAACTAATTCCGTATAAGATCACCTTCAACATTCAAAGCCCCCACATGTAAAAAGTAAAAGAAGAGAAAATACTTAGGTGCTGAAATCAATCACTATTTTTGTACTTAAAAATTTATTAAGGTATTACTTACATACAGTAAAATACACAGATAATAGGTGTATACAGCTTCATGAGTTTTAATAAATTTATACATCTATGTTATCATCACCATCTCCAGAAAGTGGGCATAGAGGGAACATACCTCAACATAATAAAGGCCATATATGACAAACCCACAGCTAACATCATACTCAATGGTGAAAAGCTGAAAGAGTTTCCTGTAGGATCAGGAACAAGACAAGGATGTCCACTCTTGCCACTTTTATTCATCATAGTTTTAAGTCCTAGCCATAGCAATCAGACAAGAAAAAGAAATAAAAGGGATCCAAACTGAAAAGGAAGAGTAAAACTGTCACTATTTGTAGATGACATGATGTTATACATAGAAAATCTTAAATCAAGTTGGTTGATAGCGTTTTTCCAGTCTTCTATATAGCTACTGACTTTATGCCTATTGTTCTATCAATCACTGAGAGAGAAATTTTAAAATCTCCAGCTATAAATTGTGAATTTATTTCTCCCTTTGGTTCCTTCAGTTTTTGCTTCCTATTTTACAATCTCTATTATTTGATGCTATGTCAGTTTCCTATTGCTGCTATAACAAATTACTACAAACAGTGTCTTAAAACATGTAAAATTATCTTACAGTCTTGTAGGTTACAATTCTGAAATAGATCTTAGAGGGCTAAAACAAATAACACCAATCTGAGTTCCTTCTGAAGGCTTGTGAGGAAAATCCACTTCCCTGTCTTTGCCAGCTTCTAGAGACTACGTGCATCCTTTGGCCAGCAGCCCCTTCTTCCTCCATCTTCAAAGGCAGCAGTGTAGAATCTTTAAATCTCTCTCTCTGACTCTGACTTCTGCTTCTGACATTACGTTTCATTCTCTGATCTCTCCTATCTCTACTCTCTCTTATAAGAACCCTGTATTTACTTTGGGTACCCAGATAACCCAGGATAATCTCCCCACCTCCAGATCCTTAACTTAATCAGTTCTGCAAAGTTCCTTTCTCATGTAAGGTACATATTCACAAATTCTGGGGATTGGGATATGGACATCTTCAGGGAACACTTAGCCTGTCTACCACAGACATATATATATTCAGCATATGTACATTCAGGATTGTTATATCTTCTTGATAAATTACACCTCTTACTACAAAACATTCTTGATCTCTGCCAATATTCCTGAAATCTATTTCATCCATTTTTAATATTGGGTTTCACGTTTCTTATGATAAGTGTTTGCATAGTATATGTATTTTTGTATCATGTCATATATATTTGACATTGTCCCTTAGCTGACTAATGTCCTGTTCATTTTGTATGATTTTTTTTTCCTTTCTGTGCTTCCATTGGCAGAGTTTCTATTGCCCTGACTTTAGTTTAACTGATCTTTTTCTTACAGTATCAAATAAAATGTTAAGCACATCTAGTTAAGTTTTCAGTTCAAATATTACAATTTTCAGTTCTAAAACTTTCATTTGGTTTTGTTTTATAGTTCCCATTTTTGTACTGAGATTCCCCATGGGCTTCCTTATTTTGTTCATGTTTTCCATTAAATATTTGAATATATTTGTAATTGCTTTTTTTTACACAGAAGTTTTTTTATTTTCTTCATTTATTTATTTTTACCATTAACTGAATTCTAGATTTTATTACGATTTCACCAGTTTTTTCATTAATGTCCCCCTTCTATTCTAGGATCCAATAAAAAAATACCACACTGTATTTAGTTTTCATGTCCCCTCAGTCTCCTCTGGTCTGTGACAGTTTCTCAGTCTTGCCTTGTTTTTCATAGCCTTAACAATCTTGAAGAGTACTGGCCAGAAATTCTGTAAACTGTTCACAATCTGGGTTTGTCTGTTGTTTTTCTCATGATTATAATGGGGTTATGGGTTTTGTTACTAATATCATAGAGGTGAAGGGTGCTTTAAGTCACATTATATGAGGGAGTTACATGACATTCACCTGACATCACTGATAACAGTAACCTTCACCACTTAGTTAAAGTATCATTTGGCAGATTTTTCCATTGTAAAGTCACTATTATTCCCTTCCCTTACTCTGTTCTTTGGAAGCTGTTACTAAGACTAGCCCACCCTTGGAAAGAGGTGGGTAGAGTGAAACTAATGGGGAGTATTTATCTATTTATCTTTCCACACATATATATTAGATTTCTTAATTCCATAATCTCTATCATTTCTGGGACCTTTGCTATTAAAGAATTTTTCTCTTAGAATCACATTTCTTGGTATGTCTTGTAATTTTTTTTATATTGGATATTGTGGACTCACAATTATTTTGCTTAGATTTTGTTGTCTTTCTTTAGAGAGGGGTGAAATTTTGTTCTGGAAGACAGTTAATTTACTTGTGGATCAGACAGTTCCTTTTCAGGTTTGTTTTAGGCTTTGTTAAGACAAGTACAGACTAGTATTTATTATATTTATTATTCAAGGACAGGGCAGATCAGTCCCCTATAAGCTTTTTACACTTAGTCATAAAATGGAATAACTGGAGCAGGACAGGAGTAGCAGAAATTGATTTCACCTAACAATCCATACTATCTTCCTTTGCTGACATTACTTTTCACCAAGGCAGAAGATTACATTCCACATTTCCCTCCACAGAAATTAATCCATGGGCATCTTCCAATGTTTATTTCAATACAATTTAACCTTGATAAACATGAAGGTTGGAGTGGACATGGGTGGTACACCCAGGCTAATTTGAACCCTGGAGTTTCTTAGGGATAACCCAAGATCAATGCACATAAACACCGATTTCACTACGCTTTACTCAATGGAAAATAAACCAACTCAATTGGTATTTTGTACATTTATCAATAATATGGGCTTTGCTTCTGAAACTTGATATTATATTTATCGAGGGCTTCTATAGTTGTACTTATACATTTCACTGATAAAGAAATATAGTAGGTAGCATTCTGAGTAAAAAAATATTAAGTTTTGTACTTAGGCTAAAGGCAATAGTCCCTTCAACCTATAAATATGGTGTGTTTCAAAACACAGGCCATAAACTAGCAATTAGCCCATCAAAACAATGTTATAAATTTTAGTTCAATTCACAGGTTAGCTCACAAAGTGCTATTTTGACCAAAAAGTGACTGAACCATATAAAAACTCTGAATTCTAATCATCCAAGGCCAAAAGTCCTCTTAGCTTCTTCCCATCTCAACCCCAAAACTTGACAGAAGCAATAATTTTATAGAGAATAATAACAATTAAAATTTTCTAAGTAAAGAATAGCCTATGTATATCTTGATATTTGTTCAGAAATTTCAGGATCTCCTTAATACACTGTCCAACTACATAGGACCAATTCTACTAAGGCTAAATTTCTTTAAAAATATACACTACCAAAAATAGACTTATATACCTTTTTAACTATTAATATTTTTATGTAAGATATCAGCTATAAAGTGAGCATCAAAAGGCATTGTTCATATTCTACATACTCGGCAAACAACAAAATATTACTGCATGCTGTTTCTAGGCAGCAGATGAAATAGTCTGGTGGTTTTCTTTTTTCCTTCTAAGAAAACACATTTTGGTTTAATAGTGTTTCAGTTATGTTCTTTTTTTCATAGTCCCAAAGATTCATTACTTTGATGACCATTCATCAGAGACTCAAGTTCAATCCATACTATCCATTGAGATAGCAAATAATTCAGCCTCAGTGACTGTGTTTGTGAAAATGGGTTGTGTCCTAGATAAATGGCCTACCTGCCTCTGACATAGATTAGGTCATCATTCAAACTAACCACAGATCTCTACAACAAATACAAGGAAGTACAAGTTCACTTTAGCTGATGTTTCAGTTTTAGTGTAGATTCTTCCCTTTTAGATAGTTACAATATTATCAAAAAATGATGGCATAGGCTTAAAAAACCAAGATTCAGTAATACAATGATAAAGACATTTCGTAAGTTTTGCAAACCACCAATTATTCAATATATACTTACATCTGACTTCTCTTTTACATTAGAGCATCTTCTAAATTTCTGCTATTTCAGTCTAATTTAAAAGTGTAAAAAAAAAAAGTATATACACTATACTATGCTAAGGTGGCAGACAAGAAAAGCCATTATAGGCATATATCTCTTCCCATATTCAAATAAGCTTTTCTGTATTCCTCTCAAATTTCTGTTCTCTCCCCATCTGTCTTGCTATTAGAAGAAAGAGTAAACATTATTTAGAGAGGGAGGCTGGCTGGCTACCTGACACTCCTCACAGGGTGGAATTACCTTGGTCCAGAGTTTACTCACTAATCTTAAAGGTTCAGAAATAGAAACAAAACAAGATTCATCTGTCAGGAATAGATTCCTATTAACCAAGTACACAAAGATCAAAATATAGAAAAATGATTTTTTATTGCTGATGAGAAAACTAGACATAGACTACATTCTTTACCTATAGGGGAAAAAAAAAGAAAGAAGGCTGATTAAATTCAGAATGACACTTTACTAATTTAAAATAAGGAATATACTAGCTCTCCTCTGGTTAATCCTAGCAAAGTGACTATAATTAATCTCTTCTCTTGCCCTATGACTAACTTTAAAGGTTAGGTCACTTAACCTCCTTTTCCAACACTCTTCTTCCTTGCCTTCCTCTATAAGAGAGGTTTCTCTTCCTCCATAATGCCCTCTCTTACAGACAGAGACTGTCTTTTAGTCTTATTCAATGAGACTCATAAAGAAACTTGCAAACAGAGACAAACTGTAGGAAAAGTATAATTTTCTCAATAAAGATGTGCTGTTGTATCCTCATTCCCTTCCCTTTTTTCTCTTCTTTTAAAACTTTTTATTATGAAAATGGTCAGACATACATAAAAATAGACTTAGTCTATGTACCCATCATACAATTTCAAGAAGTTTGACAATTTTGTATCTTCTCTCTCCTATGTGAATATCTTCTTTGGGGAGTATTTTTCCTTTAGGGTGATTTTAAAGTAAATAATCATAACATTCATCCATAAATGTGTCATATGGATCTCTAACAGATGAAGAGATCCCTTTTTAATTAACACAAACATGATATCATTATTACATGTAAAACAATTCCTTAACATTATCCACATGTAAAAATTCCCTGTCTCAAAAATACCCTTTTTTCCTTTTAACTGGTTCCAAACAGTAACGAAATGAAGTCCACATATTACTTGATATGCTTTTCATGTTTTTATTCAAGGAGAATCTCCCCTTCCTTATACCATTTTAAAAAAGAAACTGGGTTATTTATCCTATAAAATTTCCCATATGCTGTATTTGGCTAATTGTTTCTTCATGGTATCATTTAATTTGTTTCTCTATCCCCTTCTCCTAGAATCAATCATTTCCCCCAAATGAGATGCAAGCATCTCATGGAATCTGCTCAGTGATTTATAGGAAAAGTTTCACATTCTCAATATAGAGAATTTTCCTTTTAGTAGAAAATGGTATTTAGAGACCATAACCTAGGCATTGGGGGCATTCAATGCTTCCAGACCAATTTCAGTAGAAACAACTAAGAAACATGTGCTCTGAGGTACCCCACGTCACTGCAGCAAACTCACAAGGACACTGCAGGATACTTTTTGAGGAACACAGCAATAATCAAATCTGTCAAATGTCATATGAGCTACTAGCTTGAGATCAAGTTTTAATGTTAGATCACAAGACATTTCTTTCAGTCATGTCACATTTTTGCAAAACTGAGTTTTCAGCAGCAGCAGCAGCAAGTGTCATGTTAAAATCAGTGTGGATCGGGAAATAAGAATGGAGATACGATTTCAAGATTAGAAGAAGCTGTGCAATACCAAAGAGAAGCACATCCCATTAATAAGTAATTATGGTTATTTAAGAATAAAAATATTTTTTTTCTTTTAAGTTATGTGCATTATTTTTTCAAACAACCACTGCATAAATACTTTGTAAGTCATCTGCATCTAACTGTTTAATAAACAGAGCTGTTAAGCATTTCTTTTAGCCTAGAGTAGGGTTTCCAGCCTCAGCACTATTGACATTTTAGACTAGATAATTCTTTGTTGTGAGGAACTGTATCTTGTGCATTACACAATGTTTAGCAGTATCCCTGGCTAGATACTAATAGCACTCCTCCAGCTATGACAATCAAAAATGGCTCTAGGCATTACCAAATGTTTTGTCAGAGGGGGTGAGAAAGTGGGGGAGATGGTTAAAATCACTGCTGGCTGAGAACCAATGGCCTAGAGCCACTGAAAAAAAAAAAACTGAAACATTAAGGGTACCATGAATCAAGAAGGTTTTGGAAACTGATGTATTTTTTAGGAAAAAACAAAAAACATGAGTTAGTACCAATCTTTCTAATTCAAAGTTAAGATTACAGTGCTTTTAATTCTTGGATTTTAGATCTGAATCTTTTTTCTTATGCTGAAAAGGTTGATTCCTAATAATAATTAACGTAAGTACTTAGTTGCTTTATCTCGGAAAATACATATAATAGTTTCAAAAAGGCAAATCAATATTACATGAAACAGTAAGTTTAAGAATTTCTTTGTAAATTTTACTCTTACTACATATCCAACTATAAATGAATAATCAGAATACCTTGTTTTAGTGTTACTGAAATAATTCTTATTTGTGTAGTTTGCCACAAAGTTAACAGATAGTTAAATTCATTTATTTTTCATTGTTTTGATTTTTATTCTCTGTTTCCTACACATCACAT
Organism: Balaenoptera ricei; assembly: GCF_028023285.1. Lineage (NCBI taxonomy): Eukaryota > Metazoa > Chordata > Mammalia > Artiodactyla > Balaenopteridae > Balaenoptera > Balaenoptera ricei. Next base: position 33,875,712 of record NC_082643.1, read on the forward strand.
ATCATCTTGCAATCATGGGGAGACACACATGAAAACATATGACAGTGTGTAATAACTAGAGGGGTAGTAAAAGCCTGGATAACTAATTACATGATTGAACAGATGAACCATATCAATAACTGCCTGGTAGGTGAGAAATACACTTCCTATTTATGTAAAATACTTTTAGTTGGGGTTTTAGTTACCTGCAGCCAAATGCCTTCATATCTGTTAAACAACCTAAACCTCAATAAAACTATGTAGAAAGGAATAAAAAGGCATCGACCCAAAGAACAAAAGTAGTATAAAAAGGAAGACTGTAGCACAGATTTCAGTAACATTTCAGAAGACAGAAAGATACATACAGTGGTCATTAATTTAACAAAAGGAATGGAGTCACAACCTAAGTAGTCACCAAGATGACTGTGATAAGAAGTCACCTATTCACTCTGCAAACCTCCCGAAATTTTCAGCCCTTAAACATACTAGGGAACACAGAAAATAAGTTCATAAAAAGAGGAAGACAGGTTATAAGTCTACAGAGACTAGCTGGACCCCAAATTTCTCCCTCAAGCTGAAGATTTTTCTTCTCCTATTTTTCTCTCTTGTCTCCTCTCCCATGGGAAACCTGAGATTCATTTGCTGAGAAATTAGGAAATTATTTACACAGTGGAAACTAGGAATAAGGTGCACGATGCCACAAAGCAGAAAAGAGAAAGTCAACATACTTCCACCTATTTGTTCTCAGACTGAAAGCAGGCTCATTATGCATCCTCTACTCCTTCCATCCCCAATACATAAACCCTCAGACAGGTTAAAAAAAAAGGATTCTTATTTGGATACATTGAATGGTCCCAAAGAGAAAGCATTCAGATGCTGATATTTGACTGGGTTTGCCAATGGGCAGGATGGCTCACAACTGCTAAAGCTATAGAAAAAGACCAAGAAACATACCTGCATATAAATACAGAGTGTCCAATTAGGTTTCAAAGGGCTGCAGTCAACAGCCCTGTAATTTGAGGAAAGACTCCAACATGACAAAGATCAAAACAAATAGAAAAAAAATAAATTCAGAATGAAGAAAGAGAATTCAGTGAACAGAATGAAACTTTAAAAAAACAGTAGCTAATAGAAGACCTTACAACCATATAACAAAGGTAAGATGCTATCCCTCCCTCTAAAAGAGGAAGGAAAACAAAACAATTCTTTACAATTAAAATTTTAAGGAAAAAACAAACAAAACCCTTCAGTGAAAAGACTTAAAGTTGAGAAAAATGTCACAGAAGGGGTTTAAAAAAGAGAGAAAAAAAGGAAAGAATATACCCAAAATTAAAGGGTGAATCCAGGATATACATTTCAGAAAATAGAAGGAAATAATTAAAGGAAAAAAACTTCAGGACTGAAGGTCACAAGTCTCAAGATATAAAGGGTCTACCCAGTGCCCAGATCAATGAATGCAATAAGACCCACATTAAGGCAAAAAATAAAAAAACTGAGATAAAGGTCCCAAGATTTTCCAAAAAGAAAACAAAATGTTATTCAAAAGAACAATAATAAGAATTATCTAACACTTTCAACAGCAGCAGTGGAAGAGTTAGGCAGATTTCAAATTCTAAAGGAAAGTGATATTCAACCTGCAATTCTATACCCAGTCAAACTATCAAGCAAGCATGAACAAAGACCAAAAATTATCTCAGATATTGAAAAACTCCAGAAGAAAATCACATCCTATGTACTTCTTGAGAAGTTACCAGAAGATGAGCATTTGCAAAATAAGAGAGTAAAAAGCCAAGGAAAAGGAAGAATGAGATCTAGGTAACAAAATCCAATGCAGCATAAATCCTACAGTGAGAGCTATGAGCCAGGCCTAAAAGGCAAACAACATAGGAGGCTGGAGCAGAAAAGTGGAAGACAACTAAAATGTGCTGGAAATTGCTTGTTTACTCCCAGTACCATCCCTGTTTTTCTAAGCTCTATCCTGTATAGTAGTGTTAGGGAACTGCTGACTAAAACCTCCCGCCTTGGCCAGGCACAATGATAACCAGTTACCTGAGTTGTCTCACAAGAGGAGGTCCCGATAAAGGAAACAGTACTGCAGCTGAAAAGTAACCAGGAGAATTCAGGAGGGACTGAAAGGAGGGACGTGCCAGCCCATAGTATGTCTTTTAAAACTAACTCAGAAGAATTCAGGAAGGGCCAAAAGGAGGAGGGAGGAGATGATATGTCCTGCCAACCTTCCAGAAACCCTCACGCTGGAATCCATCTTGGGTGAGAGATGCAAGCGCCATGATGGAGGAACCTGAGTCAGACCATTTATGGGGCAAGCAAGATGACTGGCCAAAGGTAACCCAGAAACTAACTCCTTTACCATAAAATCTGAGATTGCGAGCTACATGGCAGAGCAGTTCTCTTGGGTTCCCTTACCCCGCTGCTCTCTGCCCGGATGCCCCTTCCCAATGAAGTCTTTTGCCCTGTCAGTAAATGTGTCTCCTCAGACAATTCATTTCCAAGTGTTAGACAAGAGTCCACTCTCAGGCACTGGAAGGGGTTCCCCTTCCTACAACAACAGGAACTGAAAATTTATAAACTTTATTTCCCACATCCCTTGCCGGCAGATTTTAGTTTAGAGTCCACAATGAAAGCATTTGTACAAAATTTAGACAGCAGAAGAAAATGAGAAACTATTATTCTCCAGGCTCCCCAGAAGGCAGAAGCAGTGACTTTTAGGTGCCAAAGACAACTGATATTAGTAGATGTGGTTTATCTGCAATTCCTGTACTGCCCTGCCACATTCTTAAAAAACTAGCAGTGGTTTTTCCACTGGTTGTGTTAGCCTCCAATTCCATTTATTAAATTCCATTCATTTTGAATTATGGAAAATACTTTGTTTTCCTAACCTAACCCTGACTAATCAGGATCCATTAGGCAAAAATATAGAAGTTATTTACCATTTGATAACCATTATTACACGGTTTTCATCAATGACCATTATTTACATAGCCACCGCACTGTACGCTCAACTTCTGACTTAATAAGATTGTGATATACCTATACTTGGAGGATATGAGATAGAGGAAATCGTTCGAGAGGAATATGATGATAGAGGGACACATTCTCAATTTCCACGAAAAGGAAGTCTATATATAAACGTTTAAAGTTGATGAGTTTTTAAAAATAGCAGCATTCGTCCATTCTTTTGTTTTTTTAAGGCCATAAAGTTAACTTAGAGGAGTGGGTCAAGGCACAGGGCAAAGGATTGCTTTTAGGTAATAAAGAACGTGTAAGCAACATTAGGTTTTTTAGGTAGGTAATATCGTATTTTCTTTAAAATAACAAGGAATTTTTGTTAAAAGGTTAGTAAAGAAAAACAATGGAAATAAGAAACAGAGCAAAGTTATAAAATAAACACAAAATACAGTTGTAAAATAACTGGGATATTCAGTCCTTTGAATAAGACATTACTCCTTTTATATCTATTTACAGGAGAGATCAAACTACAATCAGTTTTTCTGGTATGCATCAAATGAAGGAAGTTGAGCAAAATAATTAACATTTTAATTTCCTTAGCTTATCACAGCCTGACACATCCGTGTCTACAGTGGGACCAAACATATCACCTAGACTTAAGAGTGTGGAGGTTGCCTTTCCTATAGAAAGAACATATTGTCATGTATCACGTATCTAAATACCATATATTATGCCTACAATATATGATAGGTAGTTCCAATGATTCCTTCTGTAATTACTCTGTTTATGCTTCTAGAATTGTCCAGTTCCCCCAGATGATTGGCTTATTTGCACAGGTAGGTTTGTGTGTCTGTAAAAATGGGGTTTAGATTAAGACTAACTGTTCTGGAAGCCACTATACCTTTACAGTGATACACACGTTTCTTTTCTAATCTATTTTGTACTGATCTAAAAGTTAAATTTCCATTGTTTCCAAGTTTGTATTGTCTAGGAAGTTAGTTAGTTAGTTAACTTGGTGGGAGTGGTGATGTCATTGAGCCCCATGTAAAACAAACACTAATTATTAGCTCCTATTTAAAGCAAGAGTTCAGCTTAAGACAAGTGGACTCTAGCAATCAGTGCATTTTTTTCTACTTTTTATTATGAACAATTTCAAACGTACATCAAAAGCCGAGAAAAGAATATAGTGAATTTGTATGTACCCATCACCTAGATTCAATAATTATCAATTTTTGGCATTCTTGTTTTCTCGATACTTTTCTTTCCAGAGTATTTTAAAAACTAATGCCAGACACCATGTCATTTTACAAAACTTGCATTCCAAAATGCAGAACAAACTATCTTTGCTGACTTTGGCAGTAATTAAATCTGAGTAGATATTTGAATCTTTTGATACTTAATATTTGAGTAGACTGTCCTGGCATAAGGAGAAATACATCTTAGGTAATGTGATTTATTCCCTTCATGGCTCATATAAATTCAGAAGATGATCTAAGAGAATTGCCCATCCTAAGGCATGAAACATAAAGGATGTTAGCCCTTCAGGACATCTATTCTCTATGAAGGTACAAAAGTGTTCAGAAATCAGAAAAGTTTAGGGAAAACAAGGGGAGAAATAAAGTGATCTAGGAAAAGAAGTATCAAGGGAATAGGCAAAATATGAATTTACAGACAAATACTAAATTACCCAGGAACACCTGTTGCCTGAAAAAGATTTAATGACTATAACAGACATTGTCAGGGCCCTGTTCATAAAACCTTGGAACTTAAAAGTGTCCTCCTGCAGACTTCCAACTACCAGTATCTATATCTCTGTGCCTGAGGGCTCTGTACCTGAGGGGAGTCTGCCTGTACTTGGAAACTTTAATTAGAATAATTCCCAGAGGTTGATGTATAAATATCAAAGCTCCCTCAACTCTCAGAAGGGACAATTTTGTGACATATTTTGCACTCTTTCCAAAAATTTCCATAGAAACCCCTTCAGCAGCAGGTTTAATAGGTGCCCATCACTGTCTCCCTTTTCCCTCTCTCATTTTGCAACTCCCCTACTGGTGTCACCTGAATTTCCCAAACAAACTACTTGTACTTGAACCACTGTCTCAGCATCTCAATCTGAGGAGACCTAAACTAAGACAATTAGTAAACAAGATACTTTTCTTGCTCTTTTATATTTTAGATGAGCAAGAAAAGAAGACCCTATAGTAGATGCTTTACATGCATTATATCTCATTAAATCCTGATAACAGTAATGTAAGGTAAGCTTTATACCGATAGAGAAACTCAAAAAGTTGTGTCCATGGTCTCACTGTTGGGATTTGAATGCAGGAATAAGATTAGGAAAAGTACCAGCAATGTGAGTGAGTTAAACCTGAATCTCCATATCATCTTTCCCCAAGCCAACTTCACCCAGTTTTATTTCCTCAAAGTACTGTATTATATGAAATTACCTTGTTCATCTATTTTTTTTTGTTCATCTATTTATTTACTTATTAATTCTCTCTCACCCCCTTTAGAATGGAAGCTACATAAGAGCAAGAACTTTTATCCTCATTAGTATATCCTCAGAGCTGGGAGTAAATTTAGGTACTCAATATCTGTTGAATGAACAATCTATCCTTATAATCAAACAAAATACTTTGGCTTGTATTTTATAACTCCTTTATCTTCTCTAGATTTTCTGCAACTCAATCCCAGTTTGCTAACTTCCCAGGAACACCATGCTTGCTTGCTGTTCCAATCATCCTTTTGCTCCTAACGCCTCTGCATTTCCTGTTCTCTCTACCTGGAATGTTCTTTCCTTAGACAGCCCTTGTGGCCTGTTCCCTCACTTTATTCAGGTCTCTTCTGCAACAGCATGTTATTCGAGAGACATTAGTGTTTTATTTTTCTCTTTGGTAATTATCACCAAATGACATACATATTTATTTGTATGTCTATCCCCACTAGACTCTAAGCTCAATAAGAGAAGTATATTGTCCATACTTCCTTACTGTCGTATTCTCAACACTTAGCGTCCCTGGCACTTTGTAGGCATTCAATAAATGTTGTTGAATGAATGGATGGGCATAATCTAAATAAATACTGTTATGAAAGCAACAACCTCCATAAAATTACTTTGGCTTTCTGAAATCTTTTCCAAGAAGTATCAATAAAAAATATGAAACTGTAGGAAGAGGTGGGTAAGTGGAACTCCATGCTTAACTATAAACACAGTCCAACAGAAGGGCTTATGTTTACATTCTATTGATTAAAGGAAGATACAGAATAAAAAACAACAACAAAAACAGGAAGATAACAGCACATGGACTCAAAAGATACACTTTCTAGTTCTCAGAATTCAGCTGCTATGCTAGATCTCTACCATGTATACCACTTAAACCTAAATACAAAACTTCATGCATGTTTGATTTAACATTATCTTGTTAGTTTTAGTTCTGTTTTCCAGCCACAACTGTTAGTTTTCAACAGTTTGGTGAAAACTAAAAAAGATAAAGTAGACTATTTTATATGGCGTGCTCTTACAGATCTTATAGGGTACTGTCATTCTCACTTCCTTCTTGGAGCTTGATTGATTACTCCTTTTTCTTATGTTCATTAATCTCATCACCTTATCTTTTATACCACTTCATTTTAGTAGAAAGGTAATAATAAAACCCTCATCCATTATCCTTTTACTCATCTAGTCAAGCGGAAATGGTTAATAACATGCTACAAATTGAACTTCAATCACCTCATTTTCTCCTTTGTCGAATACACATTAAAATATATTCCAAAAGTGCAATTTGTTTTACAGGAGAATTTGTGTTATATTGCTACAGACAACTAAAATTAAGTGTTTCTCAGTTCGGTTATTAAATATATCCAAGTGCTCTTTTATCGATAATATTAAAACATTAACTCATTTTATTAGGGTATAATAATACAAGAGCCTTATCTCCCAGAACACGAAGACATCTATACTACCTAATAGTATGTGTTAGATGATGGGTCATTTATCTTTAAGAAAAAAATACCAGTGATAATTTATGAACTGGTACATTATTACAGATGAAATTGCTCTCTATTTTTAAAAGTTAATTTGTTTACATGCAGCCTTATCTTGAAATGCAAGCCCTATTAGTGAAGAAGTCTATAACTGTCATATAAAACAGAAAAAGAAGAATAGATATATACACAAAATAGAAAGACATAATGATTTAAGATTTTAAAACTATGCCCTTTTGAATGGAACCAATATATAATTATACTGTGCTTTTCAAGAAGGAAAAGGAAAAATGACTGTTAAAATTACACATTTCTATATACATTACAACAAATCCTTGTTTAAATGAGTTCTAATAGTCCTGAAACTGTTAGGGGGGAAATAGCTATCTTTTTGTAGAGAAAAGATTTTCCACTAATTTGGGTGGGAATCTTCTATCTATTTGTAAATGGTGCATGCTCACCAACTGACTAAAAACTAGACTTATAGTAAATGCTGGAAAATTTAACCAGATAATCAAGGCTCATTGAATATTATCTTCCAATCATCCTGAAAAAATTTACCAACTGACTTAATATCAATATTTGAGCCGTCAAACCGTACCACTTGTTAAGAATAAAACTCATCTTTATTATGAAAGAAAAACTTGTAATATACTTATAAATCTATTTTCTTACTCTGTTGCTTTAAAAAAAGTTCCTTTTTATCCATTAAATTGTTTCACTGTAAAATATACACAAAAATGACATATGACAATTACAAAGTTATTAAATTTTATAGCATTGTTTACTCAATGTTTTGGTATTCCAGAATTAAGAACAGGTATCAATTTTTGTTTACATTTGTTTTAAGACTTTTTAGAACATAATCCAGTGTTCCCAATAAATAAATCCATTCTTTTTTTTTGCATGATTTCACACTGCTTGTGTTAGTGGAAGACTTTTAAGATACCAGTCATGTTAGGCATGAATTACATGTCATAGTTACATTATATTCTCCAGGAATAATCCACGTTTTCTGTAAACTACACAAAATAAAAGAATATTACAATAGCAATAGGCTACAATTATTAAATACTTATTTCCTACAAAGAACTGATAACATATTACTAAGTTCATATTATATATATTGAATATATATTTTCCCTATAAGGAGAGGGGGAATTAACATTTTAACACTATTTAGCGTATGAAAATTGGAAAGAATCAATAAAGAAGACTATGTATTCAACAGTTTTGATTTCAATCTCTAAACATCCTTGAACAGTATCAGATGCCAATGCCTATAAGCAAATGAGTTCATCAATTTAATGAGAATTCAGGCAAATCAGCTGCTTAATGAGAACTCCAGCTAATGTGGCAGAGGTTTTGCTCCAGTGCTGACAAAATCAGTGTGATAAAACTGTGACAAACTGACGAAAGCTTGTTTCTTTTTAAAATCAACATTTCATGTAATTAATGGCAAATAGCAAAATGTAATCATTTTAAAACAATTTTATTTATATTTTAATGTGTTTTAATATTTAGACATAATGGTTTCACTTTTTTTATATTCCTGACCCTTCTCTTATCTATCCTTACTGTTCAACTCATCTCTCTAAATTTTCTCTCTCCTTGTTTGTTCTGTCTCTCTTTTTTTTTTTTTTTGGCCGTGCCGTGTGGCTTGCAGGATCTTAGTTCCCTGACCAGGGATGAAACTGGGCCCTTGGCAGTGAAAGTGCAGAGTCCTAATGACTGGATCACCAGGGAATTCCTTTGTTTGTTCTCTTTCTACATTGAAATACACATGTAATGTCACCATTTGAACAAGGACAAATCTTAATTTCTGCTTTTGCAAATAGTAATTCCCAATTTAATAGTTTAAAAAAAAACAACATTATTTAAGCTTTCCTATTAGCTGAGTAATGCTTTGGTCCATAATTTTATCTACTTTAAATACAAAATAAAGAATATTCTAAATTGAAGATGGAAAATATCTTTTAACATTCTTTAAAGTATAAAATACTTTCATTCTTAGGACAAATGTTACTCCTTAGCTTCACAGAGGTGGTACAGTTAGAAGTAGAAGTTTTACATGACTGATGGTGGGTCTGGAGATACTGTGTGCTTCCTCATGTGTTCCAACATGCGGCCCCATCACCTATGCTATAGTTTATCTAAAAATATTTACTTTAATCTAACCAAGACTTTACACTTAACTTCCAGTTTGCAGGAATTGCAAAGAAGAGAAGAACATCCTAAATAATTATTACAAGAAAGCAAATAGATAAATGCAGAAAGTGGGACATTCTACAGAACAAATGGCCTAGTCTCTTCAACAAGTAAGTGCCATGAATAAAGAATTGTTCTAGAATAAAAAAGACTTAAGGGACAAACCAACCAGATACAAATTACAGTCCTGGTTTGGGCCAACAAGTTACAAAAAATACTTTGGGGACAAAATGATACATTCAAATTTACATTAGGTATGAGATAATATTAAGGAATATTATTAATTTTGTTAGGTAATAATGTTATTTTGGTCTATGTAGGAATCTACATTCTTTTAGTGAATATAAAGAAGTATTTGGGATAGACAGTTGGGTATCCAATTTACTTTAAAAACCTTTCAGCATTTCAATTCTGGTAGTGACAGAAAGGGGGCACAAAAAGGGCCTCTGCTGGTGGTAATGTTCATTTCCTGTTCTGGTTGTTGGTTTCATGGATTTGTGTGCAAAAAGTCAGCAAGTTATACAGTTATGTACACTTTTCTGTATACATTATACTTCAACAAAAAATCTAAACTTCATCAACATTAAAAAATAATTAAGTGAATTAATTTTCAAATGCACGGGCTCTGGGACCAACTGACTAGGTTTAAATTGTGGCTCTACCATGTACTAGCTCTGACCATGAGTAAGTTACTAACCATCTCTGTACCTCTTTACCTGCAAAATGTTAGCCAAAATTATTCTTTTACATCAATAACCCCAATTTATAAGGTAACTTCTGGTTTTTATTTGCCATTTTTTTGTGTTAGACTACCTTCCTTATTCAGTCCAAAACAGAGTTCTAATTCCCTACCTCTGAAAACTGGAAACATTCTGAAATAAATCTACAATGTGAGTTTTGAATTGAACTAAATGCCTGTAGTTTTAAAAAGTTTAAAAAGAAAATTCGCAACATCAACTTAGTTTTAAGTGCATGTTAAGAGATATGTCTGCTCTAGATAATTACTCGGAAGTGGCAGTGATTCTGTGGTACAATTCTAGCCCAAAGTAACATATACCAGAATATTGCACATTAATTTGACCTGAATACCATTCAAGATGCTAAGTGATCTGGAAAATAAAAAACTGAGATACATATATACCTTAGAGTTCATAAAGGGAAAATGAAGATGGTACTGCTGAGAAGACTATTCAAGATTATTTTATCACTACTGGAAGTATGTATATTTTATCAGAAATGGAAATATCTAAAATATCTTTTAAAATAACAGGTTATTAAACAATATCAATAAGGGAACAAAAACACTTCTGTACTTTAGAAACATTGCTTTAATATTTTAAATAACTGTTCTAATGTTTGGTTTTTTTTTTTTTAACTATTAAGATGTTGATGTCATTTGAAGCACACTAAATAGATTTTAAATTAAATTGTTGCTAACTTCTTACTAAGTATTTTCCATATTTCCTGTCTCTTGAAAATGAATATCAAATATTCTAGGTTTAACAGATATTTTAATAAACAGAATTATTTTTGTATTCTCAAAATCATACTATAATGTTATTAGATAGTATGCTGAACAACATTTTGAAAAGCAATGAAACTGAAGATTCTATGGCATGCTGCCATGTTTTACAAAATAGCCTAGGTTAATCTTGTAGTTGCAAAGTAGTGCAACAATAAGCAATTACAAGAATGTTCATAACATTCCTTAGTAAAATAGCAGCTTATGCTTTCCTAAAAATGTTTTTCTTTTTACAATGTTGTTATTATCCAACTCAGTGATATATAAGGGCTGTATAAATTAGTGCAATTATCTAACAGAAGACACAGCCACACAACCTAGGAAGAGGGGCTCTATATCGGCAAAATCAACTTTACAGAGCATCCTGCTTAGAAGAAACGAGACAGCACTAACCCAAATTTAAAGCTATTTTGTTGCCTTGAAAGTTTTAACCATACAGATGTACTATTAAATAAAGTAACTTTTCTGATTTTCAATATGAATCTTACAATCGCTAATAGAGAACACAGGAAATCATAACGATGGTTTCAAAAAATGGTGGCTCAGTCAACTATGGTTACATCTGGCTATAGGTAAAACCTAACTAAAAACATTTTAAGCAAATTAGGGACTTCTACTTTCTTATCAAGTAAAAAGGTAATCCAAAGGTAGCCAGTTATTGGATCCGTAGTTCAAAAACACAAAGCTTGAGGTCTCTGATTTTCTTGGCTTGTTCCAACTCTTATGTTTAAGTTTTAGGAAGCGATAAGAGGAAGAAGGACAAAGAGCAAAAGGCAAAGCTGAGCTAAGTCAGCTCCACCTGCAGAACACTTTCCCAGAACTCCAACACAGCAACTTCCACTTGTATCTTATTGGCCAAAACTTTATCTAATTGCCAGTCCTACCTTCAACGAAAGCGTGTGTGTGTGTGTGTGTGTGTGTGTGTGTGTGTGTGTGTGTGTTAGGCTGGGAACATTGGTGCCTTTCAAAATTCAGAGTCTTGTCTTTTTTCTTAAATGTTTTCTTAAAATATGTCTGAAAGTATTTTCATCCAAACCATTTCTTATTTTATAATATAGACCTTGCCCCTCTTTGAAAAACACCTGAGGAGAAAAAAAAATACATAAGAGATAGGATAAATTATTTTGCAAAAGGTATCAATTTAAGACATTTAAATTTTTTGTCATTTCTACTCCCATTTTTAAAAATCTGACAATAAAGCATACATTATTTTATGTCTGAATCATGCATTGCATTTTAGAATGGTACTCTACAATTTGTAGTACTTTTAAACCAACTTTTTACTTTGGAAATAAATCTCAACAAATGTACTACTGTCTCCCTCCCGAAGGTACTTCTAGACATTTTCTCCTCTCCCACTGCCCCACCCCATCCCCCAGAGGCCCTATAACCAATGGGGAAGAGAATAAATTCTGGAATCAGACTGCCTGGGTTCAAAATGGCTCTAGCAATTTTGGGCAAATTACTTAATTTCTCTGGACCTTACTTTCTTCAACTGTAAAATAGCAATAATAATTGTAACTATAAGAATTAAATGTGTTAACACATATAAAACTCCTAGAACATCATGTGTTATAAGTATTCTTTCCTGTCATTGTTATTACATTTTCCTTCATTTGAGATATACTCATTAAGTACTTATCTGTATACCAGACATTGTAATAACACTAGAAATGCATGTTATGACCAAATCATACATGAGCCCACCCTTATAAAGCAATGAAAAAATCTGTAAGGAATTGAAGATTCTAGATAGTTCCCGTTTCCTATAACAACCAGGTAAGAATGTCCTGAAAAGACAAATCTAGAATCAAACAAAAATAATTTAATAATTATTAAATTATTATTATTAATAATTTAAACAGTTACGCAATCTTTCCAGATTTTCTCTTCCATTTAACTATAAATTTGATAATGACATAGCCATAGTAATATAAAAAATTTTTTTTAAGTTCTTAAAGCAAACTTTAAGAATATTCAAGATACCTTGTGGTATTAAAAAGTCAGACCAAAATAATTTTATATTGAGTCTTGCCACTAAAACACAAAAATGAAAATAAATTGCCATTGGTATTACAAAAAACATAAACGGAAGTACTAATCTGCCAGCCCTCCGAGAAAAGAAAATGGACATACATTTATTAACTCAAAGGACTTTGCTAATTATGTAAATGTCTATCTTTTCTACATGTAATTTCATTCAAACTTCCTCTCTTTTCCCCAATTAACAAGGCTGCCAAATGTTTGGACTCGAAAAGGCCACAGTTTTATACACAATTAACAGTCAAATTCTAACACAAATTATATGTCATTCTTATCTCTGTATACACATTGAACTCCTATATCTTGTTGCCAGCAGGCAGCTTGCACTAGGGAATACATCCTGAATTTGTTTAATGTCTAGGAATAACATTTCACACCTAGAAAGGAGATACTATCCACTGCCAGCTATGTGAACGAAATTGGCCATGCTCCCTCCTTTTCATTTCGTTCAAATAGGTAGTTTCACTTATCCATTCATTTGTTTTAACAAATATTTTCTTGAAGCACCAGCTATAAAAATAATCTTCATTTTTCTTTTAAAAAATTCAGGGTGAATACAGAAACTTTTATGTATGGTAAACATATTTTCTGAACTAGAAATTGGGGAAAAATCAGTTGACAAATCATCTGACTACAAGAAAAAACATTTCAAATTGGATCGATCCTAGAAAATTAGATATATATGGTCACTATATCTATGACTGTTTCTCTAAAAAAGGTTTTCAACAATAGAAACACTAGAAATAATCAATTTCTTATTTAGCAAGTATACCAGTCATCACTTCAAAAAGCTCAAACATGCCCTGTTCTTTTGAAGATTTATTATTACCAGAATACCTCAATAAATACCAGTCATTTATAAAAGGGCAACTAAAATATATCTCATATATTAATATGTACACATATTGTTTTAAAGGTAATATAAAAGGAACTCTGTAAAGCAAAGAAACTTCTTAAAATACAAATATTATTCCCAATTAAGCTTTTAAATAAATAAATCTGATTGGGTTAGTTACCAGCCTAAAACTTTTCAGTGGTTGCTCACTGCGCTTAGAATAATGCCTTTAACTGGCATCTGTCTACCTGTCCAGCTTCCTCTCCTACAACCTTCTCCCTGTACCCTAAGCTCCAACCACACTACAATTCTTTCGCAACCATGCTCTCTCTCAAACTGGTCTATTTCCCTGAGTCTGGAATACACTTTCCCTATTGATCTAGTATCAATAGATTCCTGGTCATCCTCCAGTTCACAGTTTACATGTCATTTCCTCAATGAAGCCTTCCATGAACTCCCTCCTCCTATCTCCCCTAAAATATATCAGATGTTGGGATATACATTTCCATACCGCCCCTATCATAACATTTACTATAATGTACTGGAATTGCTTATTGATCCCTCTGCTGGAATACAAGCTCTGTGAGTATCACTAAGAAGAACCATGTTGGTCTTGCTCACTGTTGGATCCCCAAGGTCTACACATAAGGGCCTGACCCTCAATAATTATTTGATTTCTAAAACTGGCATATATATATATGTATATATATCAAGTCAAAGCAGAGCTCGTGTGGATTATAATATCCATTTAAAATATTATATTATCTTCCCATCGTTATAAATCCCTTTCTGTGAGCATAAAATGTTCTGATAACTGGAAGGGAAAGGGAGTTGGGGGTGGGGGGAGAGGGAGGAGAAGGAAAAGGAGAAGGAGAAGAGGCAGAAGGAGGAGGGGAAGACGGACTGAAAGGAGGAGGAGGGAAGAGAGGAGGAAGGAGGAGGGAAGAGAGGAGGAAGGAGGAGGAAGAAGAAACTGTGACGTGCTTGGACATGGCATTCAATTTGGTGCAATGGGGGTGTGTGTGTGTGTAGTGAATTTCAATTCACTATCCTAGATTTGAGTTCTAATTGCACAAACTGTTATCTATGCGATGCCGTGGAAGTTGCTTAAGGTCACAAAGCCTCAATCTCCTTGTCTGTAAAATAAGGAATATTAATGCCTGTCCCACAGATCTCAGAGAGCTGCGAGGTATTAATGAAATTAAGCTTGTGAAAGCCCTTAAAAACTGTGAAGCACTTCATAATAAAAGGAACTGTTAATATCTTTATTAATACCTCAATTAAGATAATAGCTAAAAAGAATGCTTACTAATCATTTCAGAAAATTTTTGGCTTCTATATGAACTGAAATGTACTATTTAAAAATATTCACAAAAGTTTATAGTCAAAAGAATGTTACAAACCAATCATAAAATAAGTTCAAATATACTAAGATCCCTCTGCTATAATCTCAGAATACCTCCTGAAATTTTTTGTCCTTTGTAATATCTGATAATATTAAGTTCACTTGAATTATTTTATTTCACTTATTGCACTTTAAAATTCTACACATGGATGCTGTTATTATTCTGAGACAATAATCACAATCTCTTTTTTAAAATAAAAACTTCAACGTTTTACCTTTTTTTTTTTTAAGAATTTGCAATCTAACACTGTATTAGATGGTGAACAAGAACTGTCTGCTATATAATCTCTAAAACTATTTTAAGCTTTTTAATAGGTATATAGGTTCTGAATAATGGCTAAGATAGTAAACATTTTATTTCAAATTTGAGGTTAAGGGTTTAAAGAAAATAATAAGATAGATTGGAACTCGTTTTAAAACCTCACTAAGGTAGTCATTTAAAATGTGATTCAATAATGAAACCAAATTCTTTAAACTCACTTTGGGACAGTTATTCATGATTCTGTTACCTACCTAGAGTAAAAATAACCCCGATCCTTAATTTTTGAGTGGTATAAAATTTAAGCTTTCCAATATTCAGAGATAATCCTTTTGAGGAAATGGTTAATTTGAGAAGGAAAAAGATTTTTTTTCTTTCTTCCCACCCATTATAAAATACAGATATAATCATAAGCAGCATATGCTTCCCAAAAGCTCTGAAGGCATATAACAAATTATTATAGTTAAAGCTTGAACAAGTCTTTTTAATCCCCGTTTTTCATATACAAGAAGTATTTGTATATTTTGCAAAAGGAATACTGTTGTGATATTACGACTTTGAACTAAAGCTCCAAAATCATACTATTCAACTAAAGGTTTCTTTAGCAATATTAACATGACCACGCTGCACATGTTACTTTTAGCTTCTTTATGTACAACAAACTGCATTCAATTGGTGAACAAATACAATGTTTAGTATCATATTTAAAACCACCATTCAAACCTTTTCTTAATGCTATTATCAGTTTTTCTTTTGCAACAATTTTGTGTATAAAAATAAAAGCACTGGATTTTTATTAGTGCTGCCCCTTCTTTGTTTTGCTCCACTCTGCAAAGGCCTTTTGGGACACTAAGCCTGCATTTACCATAATACGGATTAAACTTTCTTTGTCCCATTGCACAGGGTTTGTTAGCAGGTTAGTCTTTTTACATTTTTCACAGGCAGCCTGCAGCTTACCCTTTAGGCCTCACTCAAAATACTTCAGTGGATTTACAAAAATGCCAGAGTGGTCTTGGGGTTAATTGGAAGATAAGTGCAGCCTTTAACATAGAGACTCATTAAACATTTAGCCTTACCACAATCCACTATCCTTGGAAAAGAAAAGTTCTAGAGCCAATTCAGAAATAGTTCTTTTTTTTGTTTTTTTGGGGTTTTTTAAATGACTATTGGTTGTTTTATAGACTTGGAAATACCTGATTTAACTGTTATAAAGGTGATATTTCCCCGGTCAACTCTTTATTTTGGCTAATATGTGTTGATCATAGATAAAAAAGACCAGATTTTCCAAAGCAACTAAAAGACAAAATCTTCTAAGTTTATGTTGAGAGATTTGAAGTAAAAACTCAACTGATCTGCAATGAAAGGTAATATTTATTTCTAAACAACAACAAAAACAATTAATTCTGTACTTTATATTTTGTTGATTTTTGTCCAAGTAAATCACCATACTCAAATATATTTGTCTATTAGAGCCAATGGAAACAAAATGTACTAAAAAATACTTGTAAAATAATTTTTAAAACAAATTATTTCTTTAATTTTTGAAACACAAATCTATACAACACTTAAAAATGAAATCTGAAGTATACTCATTGCTATTACATTATTTTTTTATAATTATGCAAGTGGATTGTTATCCAGATTAACTTTTCCATCCCCTTGCCTCCTTCCAACACTATCACTCACACTTAGAAAGAAAGAAAAAAAAAAAGAAAATGCGACAAAACACACAGACACTTGAAGTAAAGGATTAGACATATTTGCCCAAGATGCAGATAACAAAAGCAAAAGTGAAGAAAATTGAAGAGACAGCCAAACTTCAGCAACAAAATGGTTAAAGAATCTGAAGCATTGTTCCCCTTATTTTAAAAGTCCGCTATATTGTGAACAGCGCAAACATCAGACAAGTTAAGATTACTGACCATTATCTCCTTAATTTTCTCCGCTTTCCCTCACATTCCCTCTTGCTATCTGGGCACCATTTTTCTAAAGCTTTATTTCTGCTAAGAAGTAAACTTTCCCTAATCCATCTATTATGGGACCTTTAATTGGATTGGGAGCAGGGTGGTGTATAAAATAGCCCCTATTCACTCAAAAGGACTGTAGTTTTAGGGACTTAAAGGAGAAAGGTATTGTGAAAGAAAATCCTCAGGGAATCAAGGATTAAAATGTGGCTCTCTTAAATTCATCAACTCCAGAACACAAATGAATTGCTTCCCTAAACAGGTAACTTTCCAAATAAATGGCATAGCAAAACTGAAATTAAAATTTTACTCTAAGGAGAATAATACATTTACACTAATAGTTTTTGGCTTTATAAACGACTTATACTTCCTTTTTCTTCAGCTCACAACTACTATGCCAGGGAACAACTGGAATGCCTCAAACATACTTATTTATATTCTCCCTACTCTACATGTATATATTTCCCCATTAAATGTCTAAGGAGAAAAGTAAAAAAAAAAAAATTTTTTTAATCTTAATTCATTCCTGCACGTGGTCAGGAAACACTGCTATAAAACAAGTTTGTTTCTAAGCAAAAATACATTTTGTTCTTACAGGGGGTCAGATACAAATAATCAGTAGTCACTCTTCTTCCATTAGCCAGCCATCTTCTTGGTTTCTTTCATACACACCCCACCTCCAAATATCCTATGTTTAGGCTATAGTGCTTCTGCCCTCTGTCCCTTCTACAGTGTACTTCCAACCATCTGGGGTGTCTTCAACAAGAAATGGGGCTACAGTTCATACTTAGTTATTCTCCTACTGAACCAAAGATACTGAATGTACCAAACCTGACATCTAAAGTAAAATGAAATCCAGAATGTACCTACCAACTTTAAATTAATCTCTCAAAAATACACATACCCTTTATCAAAACAATGGGGAATTGTGAAAAGAGAAACGTTAGGAGAGATCAAGATTCCAATTAAATTTGACACTTATTTTGTGTAGGGTACTAGTCTTCATTAAAAGGAAATAAAAATAAAAGTAAATCAGTGTTGGTGATTTAATTAATAGTACTTTTGAAAACAGTTTCTTTAAGAAATTCAGTTAATTTCAAGAAAACCCTCATGAAGTATCACCTCTGTTTTGGAACCCTTATCACAACTTAATAACAACTGCGTACTTTCTAAGTGTCTGGCATTGTGCTAACACTATTACATGAATTATCTCATTTTATTCGCTCAATAACTCTACAAGGTAAATGTTATTATCTATTTTACACATATGAGGAAACTAAGTCTTAAAAGGTTCAATTAAATTGTCCAGGGTTACACAGCTCCAAAGAAAGTAAGCTCTATGAAAGCTTTTGTGTTACTGTATTGCAAATGTTTTGCACAGGAAAGGAGACCAATTTTCCAAAAGTCAATCCGAGTTCCCCGCTGGCCTAGCAGTTAGGACTCCAGGCTTTCACTGCCACGGCCCGGGTTCAATCCCTGGTTGGGGAACTGAGATCCTGTGAGCCACGTGGCCAAAAAGACAAAACAAAAATTGTGGTCTTGCAAAAGTCAATCTGAACTTGCTTGAATTACCAAAATTACCTATTTACCAATTATAAATATTTAAAGAATATTGTTCTTGAATATATTAAACATATGACTATATTCTTCTGGTGAATATATTATTCTAAGACATAATTAATAATTATATTCTTCTTAGCAACATCTCAAGAACTGTTCAGTTTTTCAAAACTAAGATCATAGGGCTGTCTTGTCCTATTACACATACAACTTAAATTTCTGAGTTTCATATGTGAATTTTTCAATTTATACTGATTTCTACTTCTTTTCACAGTCTTGTCTATTTTTCCAACATTTTATCGTATTTAGTATAAGTCAGTCACCTTTACATATTTAAAAAGTATTGTAATTAGTTGAAAACTGGTTTTATAGCTTTAAAATTTTTGTGAAAATTGACCAGTTTTCATAACCACTTTTTAAGGAACACCCATTTGTCTGTGCCAGATCTCTACTGTTGAAGCCAAAGGAAGCCTTTTTTGGAGGAACGATAAAAAAGAAAGCACACATTTCAGGGAGAGGTTCTGATTCTTGAGAGCATTAAGAATGAGGGGTCAGAGGTAGCTAATAAAAGGCAAGGTCAGAGGATAAAGATGAATCCTGGCCATCACAGCCCTTGCAGGCCCTGTCGACCCATGTAACATACAGTGTGTGAACAAAGAATAAACAAATTAGTTTGGGGTAATTTAGTACAGTAGAGACTTAGTTTTCAGCAAGTTGAGTTAAGTTCCTACCAAAATGTCGTGCATTATTAGTAGAGGCTTAGTTAAATACATGTTGAACGACTATGTTAAAATTTCATATAAGGCAAAACTTTACCATACTATGCATTTCAAAAACAATCTTTAATTGGAGAGCTAAAAGTACTTTACATAAATTATATTTAAGAAAAATAACATGAGTACACAAGTTCCATTGTAGGGGTAGCTGAATTGTTCCATTTATGACGCCCCAAAATATCTTCTTCTGAATGATTGTTGACTTACTTTTTTAAAAAAGCAACTATGGGGAAAGAACAAGACAAGGATTCAGAAATATTAAGTTACGGTAAGTGTCTCCAATAAAGTGACTTACTTGTTGAAACATATTTCGAATCTAAAAGTAATACGTATTCACTATTTTGGAAGCCCATTAAAATTAAGAAATCAACTATGATTTTCCTCTGTGCCATTTAACTAACAGGTAAGTTAGTATGTAACTCTCAGTGGTTAATATGTAAATATCACAGTAAAGTGTAATTATTTAATCATATTCCATGTGCCTTTATGCTTCTTTACAACTTCAGCTAAGTTTCTACACATTAGTGGTTCAGTTTTAAACGGCTGGCCAAAAACTACGATGAGTTAAAAGTTATCTTCCATTTGGGTGTTCATTCACAATAAATTACTGTTTCTAGAGCATCAAATAAGAACTTCAAGCCTTCATTTGCTGCTCAGTAAGAGGCAATTAACCTTATGTGGAAAATAGTTCTTTCACTAAAAGACTCTATCATTATCTTGGCTTCCCACAATGAGATTACCCAGACTCTGTATAAGATTGGATATTCTGTTGTATTATAAAATATTTAAAACAAAACAAATATCTAAATATATTATATATATACACATATATATATGTATGTATGTATGCATATGTATAAACATATTCAACCAGAACAACTGATAAAACTTTGAGGCAAAGCTGGATTCAAACATTAAGAATCTCATATGTTACACATCAAAGTGGCATTTTAAATCACTAACAAAAAAAATTTTAAGTACCAGAGAAAAGCTTATATTAAACTTTTTTTTTTTAACATCATGTTTACCCCTTAGAAAACAGAATACAAAAGTAGTTTGTGCCAAGATCCAAAGAAATGAAGTCAGAAAGGTAAGAACATCATTCCAGTCTCCACACTAATAACTGTGTACCCTACAATTACGTATACACAGACACACTTGGCAAAACCCCTAGAAAGGTTCCTTAATTTTAAAAGAAGAAATTTCTATTTCTTTGACAATTAACTTCGTATTTATATAATTTTACAGAAAGTTATCAAAAGTTCACCATTAGCTGACTTGTTGGGGGCTATATGTTTAGCATATTTGTGGAATGAATAACAGGTTATATATAATAGAAAGCCAGGACCTTCTGATTGACACCCAGCTGGTGCCTAAGGAGAGAGATGTGTAGGAGACAGGATGAGGAAGGGATGCGTTTTGGTAAGAAGATGTTATGGGTAGAACCAAGGCTCTAAAACTGTGGGTTTGATAGGGCAAAGGAAGGGGAACAAAAAGGAAGAAGGAAAATAGGGGCAGGTAGCTTCATTAAAGGGACGTCTTTAAAAAAAAAAAAAATCTCGAAGAGTCAAATTACTTGGCATTTCTGGTACTGAGCTGGAGCAAGGAAGCAAAATTCAGGAAATAAGAGTTACTAAATAAGAGTTACTAAAACCAGGACAGAAATCAGAATTTAATAGTCTGCTAAAGGATTAGACCAGAAAGAATACTTCTAATTTTGTTTATTTTCTACAAAAATAAAATAAAATTAGAAGCATTATAAGCATCTAATTGAAACCACAGAGATGAGAAATCCTAAAATGCTTTCAGCAAATGAAGAATGATATATGGAAATTGACAATACAGAATCAATCATAACCAAAGAAGTATGAAATGATAGTGATAGTTCCTTTATTTAACAAACCTCATCAACATATTTTATAAATATAATAATAATCAAAAGGGCTTTTATAGGTTCACTTCTGACCTCAGTCCTTCTAACCTTAATTTTCCCATAATATCTTAAATTCTTCAAAAAATTCTACCATCAATGAGGTTTTTAAAGAATGTAACCCTTTGTATAAGGAAATATCAACTCTTCTAAATAATGTTCATTGCTACTTTAAAAACAAAATCTATTAGGGCAGCAAGCAAAATGAGCTTTCTTTACATTATAGGCAATGTTTAAGGGAAATATTTACACATTCATTCATTAAAAAAAATTTTTTTGAATGCCCAGTATGTGCCAGACACCATTCTTGAGACTGGAGATCCAGAAATCAACAACAACAAAGAGGTAGAGGGTTGGGTGAAGAAATATTTTACTTAAGATTAGAGAAAAGTCACTCTAAATAGCTTATTCAACCTATATTTTGAGAAGTAAATATTTATTATTTATAGAAAAAAAAGACTCTAAGAACCTTAAAATGTCTGGGGTTACTGTTTAAATAAACAAGGCAGAAAAAAATCTGAAAATCAGTTGACTGTTATAAAATCTTACACCAACTCCTTCCATCAACTCCAGGTTTTGTGATGAACTATTCAGTTGTTTTACTATATTTTAGAAGGAAATACCATCACACACACATACACACACACACACACACACATTACCACATTGCCACCATCCACCCCCAAATTGTAGATTCTGCTACTTACTTAAAACACTTTAGATCTTAAGACTAATATTCTAACCAACACATAATAATTCAAATCTATATGCAGGTTTTGTAAAGATAATACACTTTTAGCTAATCCATATACCTAAACTAAACTAATACCTAACTAAATCATAAAATATGAATAATTACAATTGTATCATAATATGGGATCTAAAAATATTACAGAAAAATAAAATAAATACAAAATAAATAAAATTTTTATAGAACCTCAAAAATAAGTATGTACTCTAATATGTTCAACATAGTTAAGAGTTATTTTTACAAATTTATTCTAAATGGCCAATAAACAAAATTTAAAAACTCATTATCTCTAAATGATGGTAAGCAAAAAAAAATTTGTTTGAGAATAAATCATAAGGTATTTTAAACGGCTATACTATGATGTTTAAATATATTCAAAAATGTTATAATATGATTAATATCTAAAGCTCCACAAGGAAGCAAATCATACCTATTTTTACTTACTTTTATAGTCTCAGCATCTGACATAGCTTGTACATTAGTAGATATTCAAAAACTTTTGTGGAATGAATGATTTTATATATATATATACTTATAAAGGATCTGAATAGTTTATTAACTTCTATATTTACTTAAAAGTTCATTGCTGACTTCTGTATTAAATTTGAACTTTCTAACACCACAATTTTCCCTATAAAATAAATTTTGATTACTTATAAATTATGGAAACACTGTGAAGATGCAGAAAGACACATGATGCAGTTTGGACATTTTAAAAGACATCTTTGTCACCATACAAATGTAAGCTGTCATCACATTTACTAATGCTGTGGTGTATAAATTGGATACTACTTCCAAAGTGGTCTTGCAATGTTTTGTCAACGTTTTACCAATGTGGCATTCAAAAACCACAAACAAAATGAGACCTAAAAGTAATACGTAACCTTTTAAAAAAATATGAAGCTGATTAAGAAGATGTCACAAAAATAGGGGTCCCACCATTATCAAAGAAAGACAACTGAAAGAACATGTGTCATGTGTTATGTTTCCCCCAGTGCTCACATCTTGGTTTCTAATAGTAATTAATCCTCACTGAAAGGAATCAAGGTTCTTCAGAGTAATAGCTGATTCCAGGGCTGCAAGAAGGAAGGTACAAGAGGAGCCCAGAAACTCTTGCTATCCCATAAAGTCAGAAAGTGCTCAAGAAAATGAAGGGGCATGTCAAAAGTACATAAGAAGAAGCTTGAAGGGGCTTCTACTGGCCAAATATGGAATAACTTGACCACTAAAATGATTATGAACATTAATGAATTACTAACCATCAAAAAGCAAAAATTCATGAGTCCACAGCAATATAGATAAATAAAATTGGGTGAGAAAGAAGGATATTATGTTAACTATAATGTCAACTGATCAATACGTAAGAAGAGCTGATGTTGGAAAATGATCATTTTATAACAATTGTTATAAAGACTGATACAGGCAAGAAATGTTAAGTAGACTCTGTAGTTTATTCAGATTTCACTAGTTTTCCCCCTAATGTCATTTTTCTGTTCCAAGATCTCATCCAAGACATCACATTACATTTAGTTTTCATGTCTCCTTAGGTTGCTCTGGGCTGTAACAGTTTCTAAGACCCTCACGTTTTTGATGACCTTATTAAGAGCTTTGAGGAGTACTGATTAGGCCATTTGTAGAATGTCCTTCAATTTGGGCTTGTCTGATATTTTCACGGGTTATGAGCTTTGAACAGGAAAACCACAAAGGTAGAGTGCCATTCTCATCATGTATGAGATACATGCTATCAACATGGCTTATCACTGATGATATTAACCTTGATTACCTGGCTAGGTATGTGTTTGACAGTTCTCCACTGTACAGTAACTTCCTCCTCTCCATTCCATACTGCACTCTTTGGAGCAAGTCACTAAATACAGCCCATACTTCATGGGTGCAGAGTTATACTCTACCTTCTTTAGAAGCAAGTACCTACTAAATTAGTTGGAATTCTTCTGAAAGGCAGATTTGTCTATTCTTTCCTATATTTATTCAAGTATTTATTTATATCAGCATGGACTCATGGATATTTTTGTTATCCATGTACTGGATTATAATTCAATACTAATTTGTTTATTTTGTTGTTCAAATTGTTCCAGCTTTGGCCATGGAGAGTTCTTTCATTTGGCTCTGTGTCCCTCTGACATAACGCCATTCTGTTTTGTGAGCACTCCCTCACTTTCTGGCACTACAATATGCTCAAGGCTCATATATAGTCTTTGCCCCAGACCAAGAATGAGCCATTTCTCTAAGGAGCCCTGGTTCCTTTCATTGGATATTGGTATTAGAAACTAAGATCTGGGCATTGGGTATGCTCATTGCTACTGGGATGTCACTGCTTCTAGACCCTCTCAGCAGACAAAGCCAAAACATATGTGTATATATACTAACTCATGTATAGATACATATCTATAAATTATTTCTGTATATATCCATTAGTATCTATAAGCAGATAAACATGGAGTTCACAATGAAGTCTCAGACTCTCTCATCTAGTACTACATGATTCTTCTAGCCTGCAGAGGGGAAATTTTTATGAGAAGTAGGATTCCTTCCTTCCTTCCTTCTTTCTTTCTTTCCTTCCTTCCTTCCTCCCTCCCTCCCTTCCTTCCTTCTTTATGGCTGTGTTGGGTCTTCCTTGCTGCATGCGGGCTTTCTCTAGTTGCAGCCAGCAGGGCTACTCTTCATTATGGTGCACGGGATTCTCATTGCGGTGGCTTCTCTTGTGGAGCACGGGCTCTAGGCACGCAGGCTTCAGCAGTTGTGGCACGTGGGCTCAGCAGTTGTGGCTCACGGGGTCCAGAGCACAGGCTCAGTAGTTGTGGTGCATGGGCTTAGTTGCTCCACGGCATGTGGGATCTTCACGGACCAGGTCTCGAATCCGTGTCCCCTGCATTGGCAGGTGGATTCTTAACCACTGCGCCACCAGGGAAGTCCCAAGAAGTAGGATATTTTCATGGTCTCACTACAGATTGTTTGTGAATTGCAAAGGAAAAAATAATAAATATACTGGAGATATTGGACAACACCCTGACAGGCTGATTACAATTAATATAAGCATTGAAGAGCAGATGGGCATTGTATGCCTCTACATGTGAAACTCTGAGAAAGACACATCACTTATGTAATATTCCAACTAGGTACATAACCTGAACCTAATCATAAAAAAGTACATAAATTCAAATGAGGATTACTTTTTTTAAAAAGGGAGGGTGGAAATGTACTTCAAAATTGTCAATGTGGGACTTGTCAATAGAGCAACTAAGCCTGTGTGCCACAACTACTGAGCCTGCACTCTAGAGCCCGCAAGCCACTACTACTGAAGCCCGCGCACCACTACTACTGAAACCCGCGTGCCTAGAGCCCATGCTCCGCAACAAGAGAAGCCACCACGATGAGAAGCCGGCGCACTGCAACGAAGAATAGCCCCCGCTCGCCGCAACTAGAGAAAGCCCGCGTGCAGCAACAACGACCCAGGGCAGCCAAAAATAAAAAAATAAAATAAAAAATTTATTTAAAAAAAAAACTGTCAATGTCAGAAAAGACAAAGAAAGGCTGAGGAAATGTGCCAGATTAAAGGAGACTAAAAATATTAAATGTAATGCCTAATCCTACCTAGACCTAGATCCTATACTGGAGGGAAAAAAATGTTATAAAGAACATTATTTGGTAAATTGATGAAAGTGAAATATGGATGGTATATTAAAGTATTATAACAATGTCAAATTTTATAAATTTGGTAATTATTAAGGTTATATAGATACGATAATATTTCTATTCCTAGGAAATAAACACTGAATATTTAGGGATAAAGGAGCATGTTGTATACAATTGGTTCAAGAAAAAAAGTGTGTATTTACATACATATACATATTTATAAACATACATGCACACACATATATATATAGAGAGAGAGAATATGAATGAGCAAATGCTAAAAAAAAAGGGGCAAAATGTTAAAGGTAGGTATATTCAAATAAGTTTTTAAAAGAACATGTCCTACATTTCACATATTATAAATATATGATTGTATCTGATAAGCTTGAACCAACATTAGTGAAGCATGGGCTTTGAAATGTTTTCCAGAAATAGTTACTTTCTCCTGTGAAATAAAGGCTATCTGGGGAACAGAGTAGAGCTAACTGGCCAATATGGAAACTGACCTCCAACTATGATTTCATTAGTACCACTGGCTGATATATATTTATAGAGTATACACAAACACAACTTTGGCCTCTTCTTTAAGGAGTTTCCCTAGTTCAACCACTAAGAACTCTAAATTGATGCTCAGTAGAGTAGCATATTAGTCTATATTCATAATTCAAATCATTAGTAATTAAAAGAATTACCATTAGTAAGTGCTACCTGAAACTACAATAACAATTTATAAACAGTGATCCTCTACTTCAAATTACAATAATAAAATTCTTCCTGAAAATTTTGTCTCAAGTTTCATATTTTTAATCTACTCTTAATGTGATAAAACTATGTTATTCTGAAACCAGTGAAGAACTATGCTAGATGAGAACTTTTTCTAAATAATGGAAGATTTCGTAACACTGTATCCATTTAGGTGGAAATATTTCTAAATCATAATGGTACTCTGGTAGGCAGAATTATTCTCCCTCCTAAAGATGTCCACATTCTAATCCCTGAAACCCATGAATATGATACCTTACATGGCAAAGAGGAATTAAGGTTGCAGATGGAATTAGGTTACTAATGAACTAACCCTAAAATAAGATTAACCTGGATTATCCAGTGCACCCAATGCAATTCCAAGGGTCCTTTAAAGTGGAAGAGGGTGGCAGAAGGGTAGTAGGTCAGAGTAATGTGATGTAAGAAGGACTCAACCTGTGGTTTCTGACTTTGAAGATGGAGGAAGGGGGCCATGAGCCAAGGGATATGGGAGGCCTCTAGAAGCTGAAAAGGCAAGGACACACATCTTCCCGCAGAGCCTCTGGAGGGGTAATGCAGTCCTGCCGACACCGTGATTTCAGCCCAGGGAGACATGCAGTGTTCAAGCCACTAAGTTTTTGGTAATTTTTAAAGCAGCAATACAAAACCAATACATACTTTTTTCGTTTATAGAATGTGTAACATATATAATTTAAACTCTAAAATCAAAGAGAATCATTATGGGAATCAGTTACTGTTCTGACCAACAAACTGTCTATCCCAACCTCCAGCGATACACATAGAAAATGCCAACATCCATGCTTAGAATATGATATAGTTTTGTGGTCGGGAAAAATCATTACTGCCATATCAGTAAACAAAGGATGCTGTGGCCATCAAGCCATCGGCCACTGCAGCCACCCCTGACTGCACACCCCGAGGAGATTCAGGGTGAAGAGAAGCTACTGGCCCTGGATAGTGAAGGTGCATCTCAAAGGAATGATTTGAATAAGCCCAGACTCCTGCATCTTCCCATGTATAGAAAAGCACTAAATTCACTAACTTGAGATATTTGTTTTTTCTTTAATTAACAGTAATCTTTTGATGTTCCAACTACCTGGTTTTTGTTGCAAAAACTCCTGTACATCCTGGCTCCTCACTTACCTCTTTGGAGCTGTCCCTCAGAGCTCTCTTGAAAGGCTGCCTCAGCAGCCTTAAGTCCTCAGCAAGTCCGCTGAATAAAACATAATTCCCTCAGGTTGTGCTTTTTTTTTTTCTGTCAACAGTTTCCATGTGATCTTTTGACAATAGAGATGTTCTATTATTATCTATTGCTGATTGCACTTCATCTACTGTGAATGACTCTGCTCTCATTACTCTCCACATCACTAACTATGCCTCAGTTTCTACTATTCTCTTTCCCACTTAGTCCCCCTTTTAATTCTTTCCTGTTAGTTTTGGTCATATTTCTCCAAATAATCTTGGCTCTTGCATAAAGACTGGCCTTAAATGCACAAAGCTAGTCAATGCCTTGTCTGCAAATCTACCAATCAGCATATAATAGTCTGCTCACCTCAGCTCTTTTCACTGTTGCTGAGTATTCACTGGCTGTTTTCCAAGAGTATTTCTCCCCCTATTTGCAATCTGAACCTTGAATTTTTCCACAGAAGACTGCGTATATTTACTCTATCTGCAAACTTGAATGGGAAAGAAGCAAAGTTAATGATACTATAGTTACACACATACTCTCACTGCTATAGGCAGCTGTGATAAATGGCAATGGAAGTGCATATTCATTTTCTTTACAAGTAGGCACCCTTGCCCTGTATGTTCTCAGTAAATGTTTAACAGACAGGGAAGAAAATAAGCTCTTAACTTCACAGTGTGAAAGTTATAGGAAGCAGAGAGAACAAAACAAAGTCAAATTGCAGAAAGTACCGGAACAGAAATTAATACACATTTAATCTACAATATATTTTCTTAAAACTTATCTGCATTCAATACATGAAAGGCCTCCAAATATTTAAATAGTGCAGATATTATTAACTGAGAGCTACCAGATATTCAAAATTATGTCTTATTCGTTTCTGTTTCCCTGCTTCCCAGAATTAGTTTTGTTTGGAAGTAATCTTTTTCAACCTTATGACAAATTTGTATATAAGCCTAGAATTTGTATATAAGCCTAGATCTTGGCAATCTAACAATAATAAAACTTACCAATTAGCATCACATAATCACAAGGCTGAAATACTAGCCTTATACTCTTCTTAAAAGCTATGTTTATTTTTTTAATTATTTTTTTATTTTTTTGGCTGCACTGTGCAGCATGCGGGATCTTAGTTCCCTGACCAGGGATGGAACCCAGTGCCCACTGCAGTAGAAGCACAGAGAGTCTTAACCACTGGACCGCCAGGGCTATGTTTTATATTGATCACATACAGCAGTGTAGAGTAGTAGCATATGAATTATGGTTTTATATATACTTTTTATATGACAACCCTCAAGGTAATTCCAGCTGCCAATTTCCATGGCAAAGTATAAGCTGCACATAATGGAATCCTGGCTTATTTATTTAATATATAAAAGATGATAAAATATGGTAAACCTATATAACCTAAGAGTTATTTAAAAACAGATTAGACTTTGAAAATTATTTATTTATGTGTACAAATATTTAAATTTATTGAAAAAATATTAATACAATGAAGGAAATTAAACCCCCCAAAAGTAATTATAAAAGTAAAATTACTATACTTTAACTGTTTTCATTTTTTTCCTCATTCTCTTCAAGTCTTCATGAATATAACATAAGCTTAACATATGTAAAATCACAGCAGAAATGATTCTGTGTTTTTTTAATTTAAAATTTACTTTTCGAAATACTTTAAATATGACAAATGTTTTAATTATATAAATCTATCATTTCAATTCCCCTGTAAAAAACTTGTAAAGAATCATATGGCATTTTATGAGATCTGAATATAATTTACTGTATCTGAATTATATCTGAAAGAGTCAAAGTTACAAGAAAATTCATGAATTAAATAAAATGTGACTTAATAAAGCATAATCTGAAACAGACTCATTTCAAAAAAAAGTTATCATCTTAGGATCTTACTGGACTTCCTTCTAATTAAAGATTTCCAATTAAACTATTTACGAAAAGCTTTAAAGTAATTTTAACCTTAAAAGTTAAAGGAAGATCAATAACTGATACTGACTTCAGACTAAAATGTTCTAGGTAATACAAATAGTAATTACCATGACAAAATTTTTAGCTAAATATGAATTGACCTTTATTGAATGAGCAAGAACTTGAATAACTAAATTCCTGCAAGCAAAATATACGGACATGACTTTTAAAAATACACAGGGAGTACTGCAACCCTTATGAAATAGAATGCCATCAACTTCCACATAAAAGCTGAAATCCAAAAAGAAATTGAAATTGATGTCAGTTTACTTCTGAGAGCTTACTATATTTGGTAGACTGCTTCCTCTTTGATAACACAGTGGTTTCAATTTTACATAAAGACTCATTATAAGCCACAATGTTTCCTAAGTATAAAATATGCATTTTATTAACTCCATTTCCCTTTTATAAACAGCCATGGATGTAACTACCAATCACTTTAAAACCAAATGTAAATTTCAAGTATTTTTCCTATGATTTAGTACATATTACTTTGGAAATTTCCTAACCAGACTACCTAACAGTTCACACTGTAACCATCTCTTAAAACATGCATAAGATGATAATGACAACTGCTATTTGGTCCTCCATGAATTTAAAAAGCAAAGCAAAACAAACAAACAAAAAAACATGAGTCTGGGATCTCTCTACCTCTCTCTGCATTATCTGATTATGTCACAACATTTTAAAGTACTGTATACCAAGTTATTCTCATCTTCTGATTGGGAAAGAAAAGGGCTTTGGAGTATCTTGAGAAGGCAAGGATAAGTAGGTGTGCAATGGATATCATTTAAGTTGTAGGAAAGCAGAAGTTGAGAAACCATCGTAGACAATTGCAGAAAGGGCATTAAAGAAACAAAAAGAGCATGGCATTGACAGGATAACAAAAAAAAAGTTGATTGCTTTAAAATAAACTGTCACCATCTTTGCAAGTCATGTTTTGCTACTTCCTAGCTTTAGAATGAATCCAGTTATTTAATCTCTCTGTGCCTTGCTTTCTATACAGATAGGGATAATAATAGGATATAATTCATTACAGATTTACTGAGAGGATCAAGATAATTAAAGTGCTTAGTATAGTGCATGGCACAGAATAAGAGCTCAATATTGTTCTTGTTTAAATCTCATTTCAATTGAGTTTTTTAAAGACTTTCAAAACATCACCTCTAGAAATCTCACATTGAAAATTTGACTTTGGTGTTGGGAAGAAACCTGTTAGAAAGAGGAGGGCACCAAAATTATCAATCAATCTACAGGTATTTACTGAGCATGTACTATGTATCTAGTCATGTAATGCTAGCAAATAAATAAGATGATACCTGCCTTTCAATAACTTTTCACATTGGTAAGGTAATAAAGGAAGAGGAACACATAAATAATGACATACAGGAGACAACAAAAATGAAAACATACTAAACTGAGATTGATGGTAACTAGAATATCAGTTCAAAGAATGCTCTCTGTAGGGCATTACATGATAAATGCAAGGAAGTCAGCCTGAAAAGACAAAGATTTCAGACTGAGGGTCAGTGGGAAACAAAGTTGATTAGGTAGCGTTTTAAAGATTTTAAAGAATAATGACATAATGACAGTCTGTTTTATTCTATTCCTATAAGTAAAAACCTGTCAAGGAAACTAGAATTAAAGCAGGTACTTGACAGAATCACTGAATTACTGAATCACTGTAAAGTTCCCCTTCCTTCCTTTTTTCCCTCCTTTCTGCAAATAGTTATTGAATAGTTACTGAATACGTATTAGCTAGTGTGTAAGGTGCCAGGAATAAGAAATCATTAAGATGAGGACTATGTCTGGTTTGATGAGAAAAACTTCTGGGTAGATATCTCAGAAGAAAACCAACCAAACTTATTTTCCCAGCATTACTTATTTTGTTTTAAGTGAGTATACTGTATTCTCACTACAACTTAAAGATTTTACAATTTCAAGAGTGTACCAATTGATACATTTATTACATTTTAGATATACATTCATATCAAAAGCAACCATTCCTAAACTCCATTCTGAAAGCGCTAGTCACTTAAAACATACCAAGTGAGGGAGTTTAGGGACCTGAATATAACTTGAGTTTAGGGACCTGAAAAACTTATGCTAGAACTGCACATGAGCCCTCGGATTTAAAATACCCTAGCAGTTTTGTCAGTTGCCAGAAAACCAGTAACAACCAAAAATTAATCCAGGGTGGAAAAAGGGAAAGTGAGAATAATTTAGAAATACATTAGGGTCAGAAGAATATAACTAACTTCCTCAAGGTAATCCAACATTAATAAGAGCATGGAACCTTGGGCAAATTTCAACCTTCCCGCATCTCAGTTTCTTCATCTGTAAAATGGTGATAATATATATATAGCAACTACCTCAAAGGGTTGTAAGAAAGGATTTTTGAGTTAACATAGGTTAACATAACCTGTTATGTTAACATAACATAAGCACTTAGAAAAGTGCTTACACACAGTAACTGCCTCATACGTCTTACTATTATTGTAAAAGTATCTCTCCAATATCCAGTTGGTGAACAATAATTCCTGACAAAAGTAAACAAGAGCTCTAAAAAAGAGGGAGTGTTCAAGAGTAGCACAATAGAAAAACAAGTAGGAAGTCACAGAATTGTGTTAGTGACTTAAGTGTGTTTAGGAAAGGAGAGGTAAACCAGAGGTCACAATAAATGTGTTTAATTTTAAATAAGTATATGAAAGAGAAAAAGAATTATAATCTATATTTAACAAAATTTAGATAACTTCCAATCACTTTACATTACCCTAACAAAAGTTATACTAATAATGAAGAGTATACTTCTTATGATATAGAATATGGAACCCCATCACAATGGTTTGTTCAGCTTGCATAAGTCACAACTGATTGGACACAGTCCCTGTGGGCATGCCATTTCATCCAGACTGGACGGTTCATTAGTCATAATTACTATAACTGTACAGCAGAGACTGCAGTTTTATCTCATCATACATCTTTGATCAAGCTGCTTCAATTTCTGCTTCATCAGCATATGAAGTTACATTACTGGAGTTTTTTATTTTCAATCACAGATTATGCTTTTTTTATCAAAACATATATTTGGTCTTCACATTTAGTAGCGAGGGCCCAGATCTGACCACCGTTTGACCTCTGATACTTTGAAACCACCTAAACACCATGAATCATCAACTGAAATCCAGAACGTTACGGAGAAAATTAAACAAAGAAAAGAACTGACCTGTGTTAAAAGCATAAGATGATAGGACTTATCGACATTGAGACTAACCATATTTGCTGCAGCTTCTCATTAAACATGAAATTGCACACCAGAAGAACACATCATACATATTTATTGTTTTGCACTGTCACTTTGGAAAGACTCATATCACAATTAGTGCTTCTCTCAAACTATGAGCTGCATAAAGAAATTTCCCATGAAGCTTGAAGACAAAATAATGTAGAAGACTGTACAAGAAGGTTAAGGAACAGATGGATAATAGATTTCACTGAACACTAAAGCATAACACTCTTACTTTAGAAAGGAAAATGTTGCCAAAACATGGTTCAAATGCAAAATACTGAATGAAATTGATGTGTCAGGAATTTTTTTCTTCCAAGTTCTACTGGAGAACAATAGGGGACTAAAAGACCTGTCGTACAATTTTTGTGTCTCACTATTTTCATGTGCAAAATGTCCCCACTGTAGGCTGCATGAACAATCATAGTCGACAGTTACATGCAGGCACTGAGGCTGCAAAAATCCCAGAGTAATTAGTGTTGTCTGAATGCAATGACATCTGTGTTCTCATGGTTCTCAAGACACGTCAGGCCAATAAGATGTATATGAAAAAATATGACAAGCATTGCAAATGCCCTTCTGAAAGGTCTTACACTTTGGGGGAAAACTGAAGAAATAACACATGTCATCTTTTTGTGAGCAGTATATTTAAGATTAAAAGATCTAAAAAGATCTTTTGAGTCATTCATTCTCTTTTTGTAACTATAAAGCATTTATTCAGGATACAGCAATGCAGTATGAAAAAAAATCTGCTGCATGTTTGTCTCTTTTTAAAACTTTTCTTAAACACAAGTGATTTTGTGCAATGGCAATATATGTGCCCATTCCTGTAAGTAACAAAGTAGGGAGCACATCTTATTAATATTGTTCGATTTTAATTTTAAAATAATATCTCTTAGTACTGGACATAAAACAGCTTAAAGTGTGTTGATAAACGCCTTAGAATTATGTTTGCATTTTTCTAATAATAGAGACTGTCAAACTGATTGCATTAAAAAGCCTTTGTTTTAGGACACCTAATGCTTTTGCTGAGTGGTGTCTATTGCTGAGCCCTCTCTCTGGCTGTAGCAGTATGTTGGAGCATGCACTTGCTCCGAGAAAGACATTAGTCATCATTAACAGAAGCACTGACACCAAATCTAAGTGCCTCTCCACAATGACCAAGTGGCAATCATCTTTCTCTTACACTGTCACTGCTGATTAGGATTTTCTTTCATGAAAATTTAATTTGTCCCCCTTTCTTCAGCTTTTTTTTTTTTATTCCTGAAAAAACACTGTATTCAGGAAAGACATCAAATACAGCAGAAGAAGCTGCACCAATAATATAGCTAACAATATAAAGATTACAAGATTCCCAGCTAAATATTTTATCTATTCCAACAGAAAAACACAGATTAAGTGAATGATTAATAAACAAGAGGGGGAAAACACTGACTCTAAAAGGAATCTTGCTTTAAGAATCTATAAGCCTCAAAAGGTGACTAAAGCAAGAGATTTGAATAAAATTTCTCTATTAATTACATAAGCCCAAAGCTTCTTTAAAACTAAGACTATCATATTTCCATAGCAGTCATCTTTCACTACATTTCAAATGTGCATTCTCTCATTTCTTAAGAAGGAAGATGGGTATTCACACAGACATGTCACTGCAAACTTAAGAAAATATTTAAGCATCCATACCCTCAGTGTGCATTAACCTGCTGTTGTTAGTTAAAGAAAAAAGGGGGGGGGGTGGTATTTTCAGTTGTATTGGACAAATGAAAATGATTCATGTGGTCAGGCAGGCTACCCCACGGCTAGATGATACTACAGACTTAAACTCTGGTTCTGTACAATATCACAGTGTTAAACAAGATATCATAGCGATAAGTTATTTAAGGAAGTTTTAAAAAACATTTACTTTTCTGTTTTATTTCAATTTGTTTAAAGTTTTCAAAAAATGTAAGCATGTGATAGTTTGCAAGGATCCTGGTACAACCCAAACTCCCACTTCTAGTTATAAATACTATCTTCTCTTTATATTACTTACATTTTGTAACAAAATAGAGATTGGTTTAAATTTAAAATATTTCTCAATTATTTTATATCCCTTTTAGAACATGTGTACTTCTAATCAAAACCTGTTACACTTTTGTGTTTATGTGAATACGACCTACATCTACCTTTAAATGTAAATATCCATATGAAATGCTTTTAAAACAAGTCAGCCTCATTGCTTTTTAAAATTCAGAAGCAACCATAATTCATCAAACTTCAATCATTAAATGTTCAATTCCTGACTATTTTATTGTGAAAAGTAATATAAAACGAATTTGAAGGTCAAATAGTAACTGTTTAGTGGCTAATACCTAACATTTACGAATGGTTCAAGTTTTTTTCTACTTAAAATTAGTCTGCAGTTAAAACATTTAAGAAGAGGTTAGGAATTATAAAGGATTTTAAGAGAATTTCTAACTGCTAAACTTTTATAAGTTCAGAGATATCGTGATTAAATAAGGATCTAGTCTAAATTAAAAGCGAAACCATACAATAATAACCCAACTTAATTATGCTGGCAGAGTATCTTTACAAATGATTAGCTCATTTCTTTATTTCTTAACTAAGTAAACACACTTCTTAAATTCTCAAAAGCTTAAACGTAAACTCTGATTTTCATAGTTGCACTGACTTTTCCAAATCAAAACTTCAAAAACTTACAACAATATAGTTACTGACTCTATTGCTAGATCCAGTATGCGTTCAAGTAGAGAAGTTTAGCTCTGTAACTTCCACCCCTCAACCTAAACCTCCAAGTCACTTGTCAGTTAAGGGTTGGGCGATTTATTGACCGGCCCTGGATGCATACTGTCAGTGCTGAAGGAAATATGAGAGAGGGTTGTCGCTACTGTTCTGGAGCTCATTGATAATGACATACCTGCCTCTGTCACCCATTACCCATACTACAAACTACTTAGACCTAACTGAAAAATCAATAGCCTACTTGCACTGGTTCCTGTGGCTGCCTCCTTTGATTGTCAGCTCCTGTCTAGGGTCAGCACTTACATGAAAGGGGCTGTGACTGCCTGATGCTTTCAGGACAACCTAACGATATGAAACTAGCCAACAGAACAGTAAATTCTGTCTCTCTGCCCTCCTCATCAATTAGGCTTTGACTAGGCTTGCCTGTAGAAACCTGACCTTTTAAGTTTAGGTGAATATGGACTAGCTGAACACACCATTGCCCTCAGCACTGAGCCAGGAAATCTACTGACAAGTTAAACAAAACAGAAGGTTGTAACTGTCATAATTTGCATTGCACTTTCACGCCAACAAGGGTGTTATCAGTAGGGGCAAGCCCTGGAACACACAACTCCAGCACCCTTAAGCCACGCTACTCATAAATTTTCAAGTGAAGTGAGATAAAACATAAATTCACAAATAGCAATGCCTTTCTCATCTCTTAGTCTTTTAGGTTTGCACTCTGCAAACCCACAGAGTGTCCATCAACAACTCTCTCGGTGGTCACCTGGCACGCCTATTGCATTAACGACAGACTTCCAAAGAACACAAAACAGAAGTAAAAATAACTCAACTATGCCCACTGAAAAGGTATTTTAGAGAGAATTCATAATACAGCAGACAGACTGATTGATCTATATCTCAAAATGAGAACAATTAGATCTCAATATTTTGTCTTTTCCTGTCTCACTTCCCTCCCTCCAAAAATATCCACAAGCTCAGACAAATAATAAGTTATCGCATAAGTGAAAGGAGGTGTTGAAATTATTTCCTACCATGCTACTCTGATACAGCATCTTTTACAGTTTGAGGGAAAACTAAGAACATCTGTAAAATAAAAGATGTTAACACTTTTATGCTTGTCAGGTCTTCTGATGAAAACAAGCTAAAAGCATGAGAAAGTAGTATAAAACTCACTTTAGTGACTCATGTTTTGAAAACCATTTCCCTGCTTGGGTCTATCTTTTAACACAACATGAATACGGTAATGTTATAGTTGCTTAAAGCAGTGTCATTTCTCTAAAGAGAAGACTGACCTTTCATTTTTTTTTAAATTTTTTTAAGTTAATTATGAACTTGAACTTTATTTGGCTCCACGAACTAATATTTACAGAATAGCTAATCTTAGTGAAAATATCAGAAACACTGAAAGACAATTCAACAATTTGAGAAAAAAAAAAACAACAACACACCTGCCAACCTTGTGCACACCTTTAAACACATATGGCTTTGCTGAATATACAAGAATACACAGCCTGTTTCATTTTCATATTTTTATGATCCAACTCCTATCAAGGAATAATTAGTATACTCTTAGAATCTATTCCAACTTGCTAATGGGTTGTCCCTCACAACTGTCTCCAATCTATAATTTGCATTTTTTCCCTTAAGTCTAAAATATGGAATATAACGATTTGTAAGCTTATTCTTTCTGTGATATTTTTCATGTTGAAAACTTTCATATGCATATATTAGAACAGCACTGAAATTCTAAATGTGTGCAGAAAGATTTCTGATTTAAAATCAATGAATAAAGATATAAACAACAACTTTAAACATGTTAGGGTAGGAAATTACAGATTTCTGTCTATCTAGAAGAGGTAGAAAAAACTCTTCATCTATCCCCCCATTTAACAATTGAGAAAATAGTGAGTGGAGATAGTGACTTGATCAAGGTCACTCACACGGTTTGTAGCCAAGCTAGGATAAAAATTTAGGGCTTTTTATCCCCTAGACTAATGCTCTTTAATACTATCATACTGTCTCCCTTTCTTTATCTTATCTATGCAGGTAAGCTATGTGACAGCAACAAACTTATATTAAAAAAAATACATAGCTTTGTATCATTTGTTTTAAATTGATGCTACAATTTATAGAAAGTTTTAACTAATTTGAAGAAAAGATTAGATTTGTGGAGCATTTAACCAACAAGGTACTATAGAACAAATAACTATTAGAAATAGAAGATCTAATTAAGTACGGTTGGAACCCTTTACTTATCTAATATGATGATTAACTGTGCATCTGGTAGCCTTTCAGGTCCTTTGTGTGCACCTATCTGATAGCAAAGTGAAAGGGCATGGATAGTGTCTGGTCCCAGCAAGCAAATCATTTGGAAACAGTCATAGCCATAGATCAAAGATTTTTCACTCTATCTTGGCTGATTTAAACCTACTAACCCAGGTTTCGTCTACAGACAAAACCAGTCAGAAAATAAGAGAGTGACTCTTTAGGATCCAAAGATAACAAGGGAAGAGAGAAAGGGAAAACTCAGAAAAGAAACAGACTGGCAGAACCTTGATATACATAGGCCAAGACAGCTGTTTTATATCCTAGCTTTATTTCACATGGTTAAAGGAAAAGTTTCCATTC
This sequence comes from Balaenoptera ricei, assembly GCF_028023285.1. Taxonomy (NCBI): domain Eukaryota; kingdom Metazoa; phylum Chordata; class Mammalia; order Artiodactyla; family Balaenopteridae; genus Balaenoptera; species Balaenoptera ricei. The sequence goes on from NC_082643.1 coordinate 33,914,139, forward strand.
CTTAGATCATCAAATATTATTTCATTTATACTACACAGATGTCTTCTATACATAGATTAGAGCCAATGAAGGATTTTTGTTGTTGTTATTCAACCACTACCAGGAATCAGAGAAACCTCTCAGCACATCACTTTTACTCTAATTCACAATGTTTAAAGGAAGGAACAGGGTAGATTTTTTTTAACATTTTCATTAAAAATAACACAGGCTTATTAAAAATTTCCTGTAATCTTAGCAGAAGATTGATGCAAAATTACTACTACTAATAATATTATAGATGGAGTGCTGCAGAACCTGTATATTTCAAGAGAAACTAAGATGTTTAAAAGGGCTAGTTCTCCTGAAGTGTAACAAAAACTTACCTACGATATGCTTAACTGATAATTTTAAACACAGGCCCACAAAATGTCTCGTATGGCCTGAAAGAAATATGGAATGTAACACCAAGTCTTATATTTTGAACTAAGTACAGCTCAGTACAGGCATAATCTACATCCCTAATCTCAATCATCTGTTTTGTAAATGTCTGGCACTGATGGCAAAGGAAAGTGGAAATGGGAGTGGGAATGGCTCTGAAATTCCAAGAAACATATTCTACATGTGAGTCAGTAGTATTATCTTATTAAACTAAGGATACCACATCTTCTTTAAAGCATAAAATTCAATGTTCCGAATGGAAATGAATGAAATTGAAATCAAGAGCCTTGATTTATTTAGCATCAAGTTTAATACCAATAATCCTGATTTTCTGTCTATTTTGTGGAAGTGATATTAAAGACCAGTAAAATTTGTTTCTCAAAGGTGGAGGAGACACAAATAATAATCCACTAATTACATAATCATCCCGTAAATAGTTAAGAGTTGGCTTCTACTAAAAGCACCCTTTCATTTGTTGAAAACTATAGTGAGTCATGAAAGCCAAAGTTATTAAACAGAAAAAATATAATATATACCTCATAGTATGTTAATAAGTTAAAATTGTTAAAAAGGAAGGAAAGAAGACAGAAAGGTAGACTCTTATTTAACTTCTCAGTATAACTCTTCAACTGTCGTACAGAAATAAAGGAATGTGACTACTACAACTCAAAACTGTGTTTCTCTAAAATGAGAAAAAGCTAAATGTTTCTTGGTAAAGTCAAAAGACATAAATGAAAATATAGTAAATTCAATCAATGAAAAATACTTGCTGAATTAACTCAGATTGTCTTAACACTGTATATCCTAGCTCAATAATACAAGAGTATTTACATTTCAGTCAGGCTAAAAGCTGCTCACTTCCATTCTCCTGAGTACAAGTTCTTTGCTCTATCACTGTCCATTTTGATGATGTTAGCTTATGTATAGCTTAATAAAGTACTCATATACACAGCTGGTACTAAACTTGGGGAAAAAACAAACATCTATTGTACTTTCAATTCTCTCATCCTACTAAATTATACAAGAATTAGACTTGTAAAAGTTTAATAGGTGTAAATATCACTAATCAAATACATTATCCAAGGTAACCCAAACAAACTTAATCCCACAAAACAATATTCAAAAGTACATAAAAGCATTTATTTTTCAGTACAGTTTGAGGCTTAGTAATGCAAAGTTAAAGCCATTGCTTTGACCTTACAGAACATTAAGTTCAAACTGTTCAAATGACAATACCCTTGGGTTACCAATCAAAGTGATTACAAGGTTTGGGGGTTTTTCAGTTTTTTTTTTTAAGCTATTTTGTGAAAGAAATTAAAAAAAACAACTTGTTTTAGCAGCATGATTGACCATTTAAAATTAACAGGCACTATGGTGAACTGCTCAAAGAAAACATTCTATTACTGATTATTCTCCTGATTGGTTCCAGAATAATAATTATCAATAGCTTATAAGCAATTTCTATGATACTTAGGAGATTTGGAAAATTAGATCATTTGACAGAGAATGGAAGAGAATGCGGCTTTACTCTGACTTTTAATACAATGTGCATAGTATAATCCTGACAGTTGGTGCTGTTAAAGCTTCTTACAGATAGTTTAATATAATTACTTCAATAAAATTTCATCAACTAATACACTAACAAATTGTGTTTGGGTTATTTACTTTTCTTCTTGTTTTTACTGGAATAGTTCTTAAATTCAGAGAATTTAATCGTTATTTATTGCCCTTTACATCTTGAACCCCTAAAAAAGAATTTTTTTCTTAAAAAATATTTTTATAAATATATTGAATGATTAAGCATATAAGAACCAAACATTTAGCAACTGTACAGATATTTTAAAGTTAGATTTTAGAGGATAAGAATATATACAGGTAAACACGTGGTCTTTTGTTTTCCAAAAAGTATAAATCCTTCAGAGAGTTGATTTTTTTAAGTCAATAACCTGATTATTTTTTGAATAATTCTAAAATGTTTTCCTGGAAAACAAAATCATATAATCTAAAAATCTGTATGTATACTCTTTAGGAAAGATGACTGAAATACTGTATGCCATTTCTAGAGATAATTAATGGATATCTTTTAAGTCCCAGTGATATGATAAAGTAAAAACTGCACTGAAGTTTAACTCAGTAAGCACATTTCTAAGTAAAGATCAGCAAAAAATAAAACAGTTTAAGCATTTTGTATTCTCTGGAAATGTAAACAGGATTATAACTGTCAGATGTACAGAAGCACTGACTGCAGCCATTAGTTTGGTTTTGCTTCTGAGAAACACAACATGAACTACTGAATCATTTCTTTTCAAATCCATACGTTCCCTGCAGCAGCTCAAGCTTCATCAGCAGTGCAAGAATGTATAAAAATGACAGGCAAAGAGCATGAGTTTTCTTTTTTCTCTCATACTGTTTGCCTGTAAATGGAAGACAGGGTTCTTTCTCAAAGCACTTAAGCTGAGGATGTTTAAGTCAATTGCTGAAAGAAAATATGACTGAATTCTCTATGCAAGAAAGTATCATAATTGGAGAAACTGAAAAAAATCAAGCACTGTGTTATTATCCTAGAATAACATATTACAAGATTAGCATTCTAACTTAGTTGCCCATTATTCTTCAATTAGAAATATTTTCAGTTTTTTAAGTATTTTGTCAACTCATCACCTTATTTTAGTGCCATTCATAAAGTACCTGGTTCTGCTTCTAATTTTAAATGTAAAAAGGTGTTCAAATTAAAATACACACATTTTCTTTCAAAAACATCGTACTTGTATAAATAGTTAACATTTTGATTTCCAAGTTCCTGTACCCAGAAGTGTTTCACTGAAAAAGGAAATTCAATTAATAATTAAAAGTTTATTTAACAATGATCAAGTAAAGATAGGATCTAATGTATGATCTGGCTACTCTTCTGGAGCTTAAACATTCACATTTTTCAAAAACTAGCACAGTAATTTCTGTAACTTGACTCAATTTTTTTAAGGAAATGGGAACTTTTCAGACTGAAGTTTAAACATACATAGTTTATAGTAACTAAAAACATGCCCACCTCACTATCATCATCTAAATGCTCATAAATGTTCCTAAGTGTAAGGACGGTGAAGGTAAATCCTAGAGAAGTCTGAAGGTTATGGGCTTCATGAAATCCAAAAGAAAATATTCAAATCACACCCTGAATGTCCTCTTTCTCTTTTTAGTAATGTCTGTAGTCAGACCAACATGATAGGTCTGGGCAGAAGCATGCTGATGTTGGCACTGCCTAAACCAAACAAACAAGATGTTTAACAGTCACATAAAATGTCCTGCAGCCTCCCTAATGAATTTGTCAAGGACCATCAGATTTCGCTCCCCCTCTTTTGCCTCATTAACTCAAGTATGATGAGACGGATTATAACAAGAGAATACAGATCAATCGGTCTGAAGACTTGAAGTGGCTTTTAGCCTCTAGAGTTTCTTTCTCTCACTTGGTCTCCTTTAATAGAATACGGTATCTCCTGCAGAAGGGGCTGCCACTTCGTTTTAATACACCATCAAGGAGCTGCTGATGGACTTCTATACTAACATACATAAAAGCAGAGGTGACAGGGGCTCTTCAATTACAGCCTCCTCGGATACCGTTTCCCCCTTCAATTATTCAACCAGAGGAAGAGCGGATCCGCAAACACACAGCTGAAGCAGCTCTTAGAGCAGAGGCAGCCAGAGTGAGTTGGGGTGGGGGAGGGGAAGGAAGGGAACCAGCAAGAGGGAGCATTATTTGCTGGAAGTGTTTAAGTTTATTGCTCAAATGATGTTTCTAATTAGTACCACGGCCATAAATTAAAGTCGCCTTTGTTTAACTGATTTATTATTTACTAGAGCATCTACCTTGGACAGGGTAAATTGGTAATGAATTGTTTTTAAATCAAAACATTTGTAACATTTTATCATTCCCTCGGCCTCAGTACGTAAAAGTGGAAAAGCGAGGGGACAAGGGTGGGACGAAGCTTGGTCGTGCTGACAAAGCAGGGAGGAGAGGAGGCGCGGGGTGCCGGGCAAGTGGTGGCGCCAAGACCCGCGTGGCCAGGGCCGCCCCACCCGAGAAGGGCGTGCGGACGGAGGGCGCTGGGCGCCTGCCCGCGGGCGCGGGAGCGCGGAGGAGGGATGACGCCGTCACCCCGGGGCCTTCTGCAAACACTCACTCCCTGGGGCGTCGCGGGCCCGGCCGGTCCACGCGCGAGGCCTCAGCGGCTCCGACCGGGGGCGAGGATCGAGGGTCGGGGCGGGGGAAGGGAAGCCCCTCACCCTCTCACCCCGCCACCAGTCTCCGCCCAGTAACTGCCCTCGGGAGAAGCCGCGCGGGACCCTCTTCTGGCGTTCCCACCACTCCCCGCCGCAAAGTGCCCCTCCTGCCAGTAACAGTTCCCAGAGCGCCGCTGTGGCCTCGTGGCCAATCGCCGGGGTGCCGGCAGAGCCTGGGCGTCCCACACGCGCGGACCCTGAAGGCGCCGGCTCGCGTCCGTCCGCCTGCAGCCCGGGGTCCGACGCCAGCCAGCCGCACGCACGCCGCAGCCCGCGGCCGCCCGCGCCGCTGCGACTCCCGAGAAGTCACTACAGCTCTGCGTGCCGGAGTCCCGCGGGCGCGACCGTTCGTCTCAACTCCTGGCCACTGAAGACATACCTGGCAACAAATGCGACTTGATGAAAAGAAGGAAAAAAGGACAAAGTTCTTTAGGAAGAGACATGTAGCTACGAGAGTGAAGGGGTGACAAGATACCAGTGGTCTGCACCAGATGTGTAAGAACGAACCAAGGAGGTCCAAGCGTCTGACATCAAGTACCTGAGGAAACAAACTTTCCCTATGCAACTGAATTCAGGTTCATCTGGTTCAGCCTTAAGACAGCAAGTCAAGCCTTCCCACGGGGTTTTGCAAAAGCCGCATACCAGGTTTCGCAAAATGAAGTCTTCGCACAACCGGCTCATAGATTTTCTTTGTTACAGCATTATCGGAGTACATAACGTCCAAACTCTAACTAAAAACATTCCCATCTACTTGATTTGTCTTAAAAAGACTCAGAATCCACACACCTGAGGTTCAAACATAAATTCTAAGCAAATCAGAAACACAGTTACAGCTCTTTCAACCAAAAGTACCTAAAGGCTACCATGGTACAGCTCGAAAGTATAATACATATACTAAAAGCACATGCATGAGTTTCACTGAAATGCCAAGGGAGGAGTGAAGCCATCTGTGTAATCAATAACAGGATAGTTATAGATTTTTGCAGCAGTGAAGTCTTTTAAAAGCAAGAGTCAATTATGAAAATAAAATGAGTTTACAAGTGAAATTCTGTACTGCCTGAAAATATACTCAAAATTAGACTTACAACATTAACATTTGAAGAAAACTTTAAATCAGGTTCATATTTACTTCCCTTCATTTTTATTAAGTTTAAAATAATTTTAGTGGTTTATTTTAAAAGTATATCCAACAAAATTTTACCATATATAAATCTGCACCATTTCTCACAACTTAAACATATTTTCTCTCTGATAACAAGTTACTCCTTGTAACAATAAAGTAATAACATTAAATATATCTGAATCTTAATTATGAAGTAATTATCAAACAAGGTGCTTGTACCATTTTTGCCCTGCCTCATTTTTCAACAGCATACGGAAATTACTGAAAAGAGATTTATGATTATAAACTCTCACCCCATGTCCACTCCCCCCATCCCCCAACTGGCACACATATACAGCAATTGCTCTGGCTCTTGGCAACAATGGGAGGGGAGGGGAAGAAAAGGGAGGAAGACTTTACCTAAGGAAAAAATCTAGAAAAATTCAGGTCCTTTCCCAGATTTCCCTTCCTCCTCCCATTTGCCTTCAAGCGAAAGTAATTTTGTTAGCGTTTGCACCTTCTTCACAATGTTGATAGAAAAAAAAAAAAAAAGTGAACCTTTCTGAACCACTGCTACTCTCCCTTGAGTCATTCCAGCCATCTCCAAGAAGTCCCTTCTCTATACACTCTCTTTTTCTTCCTTGCAATTGATAAGAGAGGAGGATAAAGAAGAGGGGGCTGCAAAATGTGTGTGAGCATTTGACTTCTACTATCTCCTCCTATTTTCTTACTTCTCTCTTTACCCCCTTTCTTTATCAAGTGCAGCGGTGGCTGCTACCGTTTGCCAAGCATGCCTGTCTTCTCTCTCGGATTGGCTAAAGCACTGACAGCTCCGACAGCGATTGTAGGAACTGAAGCTCCACCCCCCTCATGATGGCCCAGGACCATTCATAAACTAAATAACTCCAGGAAACAGCAACGAGAGAGAGAGAGAGAGAGAGAAAGAGAGAGAGGTGCTGGGGGGTGGGGTAAGAGAGAGAGAGAGAAAGAGGGAGAGAGGGAGAGAGGGAAAAAGAAAGGGAGGGAGCGAAAGGAAGGGAGGGGGAGATAGAGGAAGAGAGATTAGGAGGGAGAGGGAAAGAGAGAGAGAGACATCGGAGGGGAGGAGGGAGAGGCGACTCAGAAAGTGGAATCTGCACAAGCAACCTAAAGGGGGAGGAGAAGAAAAACCCTTGAATCGTTATAACTAAACCCCAGATGCAACGCAAGCAACGACTTCGTCACACTAAAATAGATTTTGTGACCGCCAAAATTATAAATTACGAAGCAGAAATGAGTATCAAACAACTTCCAGCGGTTTGCACCTAGAGAAAGACAAGAAGAACGCACTGCAAACAAACCAACCCAGTCCAAACAACGCCTCCAGTAGGAAAAGAGGAAAACCGCTACAAGAGGACCCCCTGAGAAGAGACCAGACCTACACGCTGAGAGTTCGGGGCATCTGCGAACCTCTGAGTGTGCTGCGGACTGAGTTGCACTTCGCCGCTCTCTGGACATTAATTACACCCTTCACCTTCCATTTGGGGGAGGGTGAGGAGAAAAGCACTCACCCAATCTGAATAAAGAAGTGCTACCACCGTGGGAGAGAAGTTTAAGAATGAAACACTGAATGTTTCGCTTTTATTTTTAAATTTACTTTGGCATTTAAAAGACCTCATTTCCAGATTTCTGGGCCATCTCCGCTGCAGACGTCTAAGCCTAACCTCTTGGTAACCTGAATTTTTCTCTCTCACCCTGTGTCCCCACCCCCCTCCCTTCATCTCGCCCGCAGGCATATCTTTATTTCACGTATCAAGAGAAAGCAAAAAAGTCGCAGCAGGTACTTTTCTTTTTCAAAGATCATCTTTTTTTTTTTTTTTCCTTATTTTCTGGAGAAGAAAAAAGCTTTCAAAAGAGGGGAAGGAAAGAGCTAGACGGCTGAAGCATCAGCCGGGCAGCCCAGGTGGAAACAAGAGTGAAAGTGGGGCTTAGGGGAGCGCAGCGCCTCTTTCGCAAGCCGCAGGGCCACCACCAGCGCGTGAGCCTTGGATCCCTCAACGTACTGCGAGACGCCGGTGTACAGCCCGGACCTGTGCCCCAACATGATCGCCGCTCAGGCCAAGCTGGTTTACCAGCTCAATAAATACTACACTGAGCGCTGCCAAGCGCGCAAGGCGGCCATCGCCAAGACCATCCGAGAGGTCTGTAAGGTGGTCTCGGACGTGCTAAAGGAAGTGGAGGTGCAGGAGCCTCGCTTCATCAGCTCCCTGAGCGAGATCGATGCCCGCTACGAGGGGCTGGAGGTCATCTCGCCCACAGAATTCGAGGTGGTGCTCTACCTAAACCAGATGGGCGTCTTCAACTTCGTGGACGACGGCTCGCTGCCCGGCTGCGCGGTGCTCAAACTGAGCGATGGGCGGAAGCGGAGCATGTCTCTCTGGGTCGAGTTCATCACAGCGTCCGGCTACCTCTCGGCGCGCAAGATCCGCTCACGTTTCCAGACGCTGGTGGCTCAGGCGGTGGACAAGTGCAGCTACCGGGATGTGGTCAAGATGATCGCGGATACCAGCGAGGTCAAGCTGCGCATCAGGGAGCGCTACGTGGTGCAAATCACTCCGGCGTTCAAGTGCACCGGTATCTGGCCTCGCAGTGCTGCACAGTGGCCTATGCCCCACATCCCCTGGCCCGGCCCCAATCGGGTGGCGGAGGTCAAGGCCGAAGGGTTCAACTTGCTCTCTAAGGAGTGCTACTCGCTGACCGGCAAGCAGAGCTCTGCGGAGAGCGACGCCTGGGTGCTGCAGTTCGGAGAGGCTGAGAACCGCCTGCTGATGGGCGGCTGCCGAAACAAGTGTCTCTCGGTGCTGAAGACGCTGCGGGACCGCCACCTGGAGCTGCCTGGCCAGCCGCTCAATAACTACCACATGAAGACGCTGCTGCTGTACGAGTGCGAGAAGCACCCGCGGGAAACGGACTGGGACGAGGCGTGCCTCGGAGATCGGCTCAACGGCATCCTGCTGCAGCTCATCTCCTGCCTGCAGTGCCGCCGCTGCCCTCACTACTTTCTGCCCAACCTCGACCTTTTCCAGGGCAAGCCCCACTCGGCCCTGGAGAGCGCTGCCAAGCAGACCTGGAGGTTGGCCAGGGAAATTCTCACCAATCCCAAAAGCCTGGACAAACTATAGGGTGCTGGGGACTGCTTGAAAAGCGACACAAACGGGAATGCTCTCAAACACACAACACACAACTCGGCGACAAACCGCGGAAACTCCAGACACAGACGTTTATGTAAGCCACCTACGAGAAACGGGAACCAGGCAGAAGACTTCCTTAATTAACAAGCAAACAAAAGGAGAGCAAACCAACCAAACACACAAAATCACATTCTTGCACAAAAGTGATCCTTTCCTTCCAAACAATGTGAATTTAAAAGGTCACACAACAGAAGCCATCGGGCTTTGCCACAACAAAATGAAACCCAAGGTACATTTTCAATCAAAATATAGTAGTTTCTCCCTTTTCCTTCTCTCCCCCTCTTCTTTCTCTGTCTCTGTCTCTGTCTCTGTCTCTCTCTCCAATTTGTTTTGGGTTGCCTGAATGTTGTCACCAAGTGAAAAAAAGTATTTAATTATATGTAAAATTTCTCTTTTAAACAAAGTTTTGCTGATGTTAAATGTATCTCAGTGCCAATGTCAGATGTGCCCCTCCCTCTCCCGCACCTCTTCCCTCACCCTAAGCAGTCTTGTTGAAAACAGTAATAAAAATATTACTTTACATTGTAAATGACTGTTTGTGGATTGTTCTTAAATGAAGGAAGGTGAGATCACAATTTATTATTTACAATATAAAGATGTGAACTTGAGGAATGCAAGAAGCTTCCATTTTAACTCTAGTTCGCAAAATTTACAAATGCAGCACATTCTGTAGATTTAACGATTCAAGTTCCCACCAAAATCTTTAGAAAAGAGAAAATATTAATTTTACACAACTATAATATATGTTTGTTCTGTAGATTTTAAGACTAAAAGTAATATCTTATTTCACACTTGAAAGAACAGATTTTGTATGGAACAACTGATTTTGATCCTAATTTTTAAAAGAAAAGTTTTTTCACATTAAAAATTAAGATATCTGCTCTCTCATGCCATCATCTAAAAAAAATGCACTCTGAGTCTGAATTATAAAAGAAACATTTATGGATCTTTTCTGAATAGTTAACACAATGAGTTATACTCATCCTTCAATCATTTGTCCTCTTCAAGTTTTAAATAAGAAAACTTAACAATTAAATCAGTAACATTAAAAGAGGATAAAATGGATATAGCGATATTCCTTTTCCCCAGCAAATGGTGATATGAACAATCCAGATTTATAAATTACTTCAAGTTTTTAAATGGCTAGTTATAAATGCTGTAACTATGATCATTTTTTAATCAAAGTCCCAGAATTATTCAGAAGTAGCTTACAGTCAGTTTAAATAAAAAAGGTTTTAATACTATTTTATGACCAAAGAAAAATTAAATATAAGAAAAGTATGTTCCTCCTCTTTCTGCTTTTCTAAGGTAACAATCCAGTGTATTCATTTCAATGTTTCAACTTTAACAAATGTTTCTTTTTAATATAAGGAAATATCTGATTACAAAAATAAAATAATTAGTAAAACTGAAAGCATCCCAAAGGAACTGGTTCCTCTTCTTTATGCTGGAGGTAACTATACTCCATTAGATATGTTAATGAGAGGCACAGGTACCGAATACATGTCAGATGTTATCCTTTAATATTTAAAATTTATTCTTTGAATTAGCCCATTTTTTTTTTAACTTACTGAGAAAATCCAGGAATGAGAGATACAAAGAAAAATGTGCTAAGAAGCAATTTTAAAGATCAGAGGAAGAAGTCTGAGTGGGGGAGGCAGTGTATGGAGGGATGAACAGCAGGATAGCAGAGGTGGATGAAAAACAAGGAAGCTGCTCAGAGCTCTGGTGCCTAGTTCACTTGATAAAACAGGCTGAAGTTTTAAGATTCCTAGGTAAAAATTCCATAGTAAAAATAGTTCTGAGTTAGAAATATAAACTGTGATCTTATCAGTTCTGAAATCATCTCTACTCTTTCAACCTATACTATATCTTTTTCAGGTCTCTCTTCCTGCAGATGTAGAATAAACGCACTGTAATACTAACTAGTTCAGACAAATATACTAATTTTTTGAATAATACAAATGAACTTATTCTCTAGGGAAAATGTTCTGATTTTTAAGAACAATTTCAAAGCAAGTAGTAGGTGCTTACATTTACAAAGAAATTACTTAAGGGTACAGTGTTCAGTTTAAAAGATATAAATGACATTTTAAAATGACCATTTTTTCACTCACAGAAGTATTTAAAGCATTAGACACGTCTCTTCCTCCAACTATCCCAGAGAAAAAGTTTTAAGTCTTGACAAGGAGAAATAAAAATTCCCCAATTCAATATCTTTTTTTCCATCCTTATTTAATTTAATGCAGGCATCACCAACAAAAAAAGAAAAACACTCCAGTATCCTCATTTACAAAATACCTTAAAGCACCAACGTCTATACAAAATCAAAAATTCTTCCAATAATGGGCTGAAAAAATTTTGAGAATATAAATTAGCAAAAGTTTTGATTTCTGTAACATTAGGCAGGTTGCAGCAGTACAGACCATTTCTGTGTCTAGGCTCAAAGGTCCTGTATTGCACAAGCAGCAGGGAAAAAAATTAATTTAATGATGCTGCACAGAATAAGATCAGACAGAAATAGAAGTTGTAACTTTCCCCAAAAGGAGTCAATAACTTCACAAAGATTGGCAGGGGTTTTAATAACGAGGACAGTTCATTAGATATGTTTAAAATAAATCACATTTTAGATTTTAAGCCATGTATGTCTAAAAGCATAATAGAATAGTATTCTGAATTAAATTTCGGCCTAACTCACAAATAACCATAAATTAGAGAGTTTGAGTAATTCTGGTTACCTACCTTTCCTAAAGAAACTAAAATACATTTTCAGACATTTCAGCCATACAACAAAGTAGAAAATTTTTCTAGCTGATATAATTTCAGAATTAAAGTTTTCTCTACATTGGATTAGCTACATTCTCAAACTCAAAACAATCAGTTCCAGCACAGACTTCCTTTCATATAGTCTACCAAGTCCAGTCTTAATAAAAGCAGCAGTGCTGAACCCAAGTGCTAAAAACATGCATAAGACAAGATATGATTTGTTTGTAAAGTTTTTCATAAAATTATAACATTTTCATTATGAATGACTTTGAAATACTTCTAAGTCACTAAAATTTAATAATTCACATGATTCCAAAATCAAAGAATTTCCTACCAATAAACTCAGGAAAAAAATTACGTGTGTGTGTGGACATACACACACACACACACACACACACACACACTAGCTAACAGCCTGTAAAAGAAATTACTCCACTTTTTAAAACCTCTTCTCTTTCTACAGGTTGCTTATTTTGCTAATTTTAAAAGAGACTCAGAACAAATTCTACCATTCACTTTCATGAAATAAACCTAATTTTGGCTTTATGGCTATGCCACAAATGTCTCTTAGTAAAATAAAGTTGCCAAGGTCTGAAAAGTAATCAGAAATACATTTTAAAGGGGAAATTACATTTTCATTTAAGAATAGGAATTTATGCGGTACCTTGTAAAATCGACTATAGGTAATGGGAAAAAGAGGTATCTCACACATACAAGCCATGCTTGCATGCATGTCAGAGTGGTAAGTCAGGAGGACAAAGCAAGGAGAGTGATATATTGGTATTATATCCAGAAAAATATAAAGGCTAAACAAAATAATTCCACTCTCAATCTCACTGAATTTTGTAGCTTAATTCACCCTGGACCCTTTGAGGCAAAATATATTTTATAGACGATATTCCCTGAGGTTCTCCCCCAACCCCTGAATGAGCTAATGATAAATGCAATTAAATGGAAACTGTTTTTGAATCTAAATGAACTTCAATAATCTAACTAGCTGGTAAGGGATTCATAAGCTAAAGGAGATAGTTGCCTTGCATATAGGCAGAAGCAATTCATCAAGAAATTCCAACTATTTCTATCAGTTTATTAATGTCAGTCCTACCCAACAGCAGCCCACTTTCCCATCATAAAAAAAAAAAATCATAAAAATGAAACCCATTCCTCACCTTGGGGTCACTTTTCTTGAAGTTAGGGTCTTCTTCATCCACCTCAAAATAGAGTTCGGAGGAGGTGACAGAAAGAGTGCCCTTTACTACAACAGAGGGGGCCACAAGCTGAGCTGGTGTGCTCAGGCTAACAGGACCTGCCAAAAGGAAAAGACAAGCCAAACAAGTTGGAATGATATTTTTCAAAAAATTAAGTGGATTCAGGCAGAAATTTCATTTAATTTTAAATTCTCACCTCTAGCACCAAATTGCCTGCTTACCCCTTTTACACTTACAAATTCTGTCCACCCCAAATCTCCCTCTGAAAATGCAAAGTTAGGGTTCTCATACTAAGAGATCTATAATAGGTGGTTAATGATAACAGTAAACTAGGATTCAATTATTTTATAGGGAGTCGGCCTAGCTTTGGTCTAATCTCCTGGTTAGAAGGTGACTCTGCCTAAATAAGTCCATCCACATTCCATTTAGAAAACAAGCCTCAGGCTATCAAACAACATAGAAAAACAACCAGGAGCAAGGAAGACTCAATAGGCTTCCAAGGCCAGAGGTTAGCTTAGAGTTTGGCTGAGGCATGATTACAAAAAGATTACTAGCTTATTAATGAAGTGAGAAACGTTAAACCATATTCTCTGATAAAGATTTTGTGCCAGGTTGGCACAAAACCTCTTCCATAACAACTTTACCCCATGAAAGATTGGTAAAAATACTTCTTTTCCAAGCCTGCCTTTCCATTGTTCAATATTGTTCAATGCTTCCAAATCTAGTATTAGTGTAGTTCAGGGACTCTGGGAGTAAACAGCTGGAGGGTGGGTTTCCAAGTGAATGAATTTTTATTGGAATAATCAAATCTCCACAGGGCTTATCAAAAAGACAAATCAGCCTGCTACTGAAAACAATAGATTCACTATAGATAGACGAGCATAAAGTATATTAGAGCCAAACCTAAAATAAGGACTAAAAATAATAATTATACATACACATATTTATGTAGAGAGAGATGTAGTAAGTTTTTGAAATCCCATGTAAATTCCTCATTGTAAAAATCCGATAGGTGACGAAAACAGCAAGACAAGATTGGCATTTATAGTTCTGAATTAATATAGTGCCTATAAACACGGTACACCTATTCAGGTAATCAATGGGTGAATAAGTGTTTCAAAATTCAGATGAATTGACATTTCCATCGATTGTTAGAAGGGTGTTGGTCCTTAATCTCACATCAATCTTAATGTGTGCCAGCGGGACAATAGGAGGGATGCTCTGCAGAGATCAGAGCAGGTTTTGCCCTCTATTCCCAGTGTACAAATACATTGTGTTTGCAGATGGGCAGCAGATAACTGCAGAACAGCCATGATTTCCCAAAGCTCATCCCTATAAATGGATGAAATAAGCAGCTATGTGTTCTTTTGCTGTCTCCTTTGCCCTCCGTACATTAGCATGTAATCCTGAGAAGAAATAACATTTTTTCAATCATTCTCAGACATTCAATTACAGGGTAAGCAGACAGCTGCAGGAGCTAGGGCAGCCTAGGTCCTACAGAAGACCCCTGACAATTTCCACTTCATTTCTAACCCACACCACTTTATTAGTGTGGATTACTTCTTAATCCTATTTCCATTGTCAAGATTATATAATTAAACTCCCCTTTCACCTCTATTACTGTATGAATGTATTACTAGTAGCAAGAATAGAAGCAAAATAAAGGAGGAGGAAATGAGTAAATGGATGTGAAGGAAAAGACCAGAGAATAGCAGTGTCCACCTTACTCTCTACTCCTGCCCCAAATCCCTTAACAGTAAGCTCTTATTAATTTTATTTTACTTTACAGAGAGATTTACAGCCATCAGAGAAGATGCCATCATCTGTTTTTGCTTTTCATTATCATTCATTTCATGGTTGTGGATATGTCACTAAATAAAAGATTTTTCATGCCTTTAAAATTATCAAAATAGTAGATTATGTAACTTTCATCTACAGAAGCTGTAGAATCTTTCAGACTTTCCTCCTTGAGGGACAGAGCCACAGGCATTAAAGAAAAAAAGGCATTTAATGAATGACTAAAATTTCCAGTTAAACAAGAGAATTTTTCCCATAAGGGAAGTAAAACCGAAAATCTGCAGAGCGCAAATCAAAAATTGCTACATCAGATAAAATATGTGAATCCTGTGAAAAGCCATAGCATTCTTGGAATGGATTTTTTGAGAGAGTTAAATGTATATGCAGCATGTTCCCTAAGACCTGTCCTGTATATCAAAGCAAATAGCTCATCTACCTCCAAGCTTTATTTACAAAGCAATTGGCATAATTTTACTTACAGCTCTCATGTTGTAGAGATTAGGTAACTCCCATTAGATGGGTGAAGCAAGTTTGTTTTGTTGTTGCTGTTTTTGTACTTTTTTTTCTTTTTCAGTAAAGATTATTCATAAAAGAAAAAGATGAGTAGGGTAAACAGAATAGAAAAATGACAGGGAAACTATTGTAGATTGGGGGGAAATGTTTAGAAGAACAAAAACAGTCTTCATTTAATGTAATTGTGGGTGTAAAGCTGGTAGTCCTGCTTTTTCAGGCAGAGCTGAAAAACTAAGTAATTAGATGCGCGTTGGCTCAGAGCTAGCTGAAGTACGTGCACGACTCCTGAATTTACCGGTGAGATTCTCTAAATCTTTCTCGTCCACGGATGACAGAGTATCGTCGTCGCCTTCCAGGAGGATCTCGTTTTCCGAGTTCTGATTTCCTAAAGCCTGACTCTTGATGGACTGTTTTCCTTTAGCAAGAATATCTTCATCTGCAGCTGAAATGAAAAGGAAACAAAGCTGTCCATCAGGTCTGGGAAGAGCACCCTGGCCGAGGGGCAGGGAACTGAGGTAAGGATAGGTGGCCCAAGATTGTCAATTGTTTTTACCCAGAGTCATCCAGGGTGGGGAAAGTGATCAGGAATGCCCACACGCTCCTTCTGACAACCATGATTCCCCAAACCTAGTCTAATGTTACCTTGAACAAGAACCCTAATCCCATTAAATCTGACCCTTGCACTGCTCACTAAGCCTTTTATTTACTTATATTTAGGGCAGAAGAGGGTTCAAAAGCAGCACATTTTTTTGAAATTTGTTAGTAGAAAAAAAAATCAGAACTTAGTTTTGGAAACAATACCTGCTTAGCACTGAAAAACAAGGAATACTGATTTATTCCTGTGAATAATATTATAATGACAAACATTCTGAAATGGTTGGGGTGTGGCTGTGAAGGAGAATCCATAAATACAGACCTAAGAGAGACCCACAGCCAATGAGGACTCAGGCGAGATTCTGAAGCCATATCTGACACTAATAAAGCTATAGCAGCTCTTAGAAGCGGCATGCTCTTCCTCTTACTCCATCCTCCCTCTTTCCTTCACACTAACCTTGCCCACATTTCACCCCACCCACACCCCTACTCCAGCCCTTATACAAATCTCCAAGAGCAAGGCAGCGTGGAAACTAAGTGGAGGCTCAAACACTACCTCCTCCATGTGTTTAAACTAAAGGGCTAAGACACCCCGGGGGCAAACATAACAGAAAGCCTGGGATGAGAGGCATGGGCAAAGAGCCTCACACCGCCTGAACTGGAGCGGCCTGTGGAGAGCAGCAGCGCCAGACTCAAAGGCACTGGGACCAGGCAGCCGAAGGGAAGGAAGGAGGGAAAGGGTACAGCAGATATAGAGAGGAAAGAAGCAGCTCTGCGGAGCACCTACAGCCACCAACGGAACCAGAAAGAGGAGCAGGGGGGCAGCTGAAAGGACTTAACACTGAAACTCAGAATTCTGACTTCAAAACCCCATATCCCTCCAAGGTGACTCCCATTGCTTTGAGCAGCTTTCTCCTTAAGAAATACATAAAAGCAGATACTAACTTCTGGACTGGGATTTTTAAAAGCGCATAGTGTCACATAAGGGAAATTCAGAATCCTCATTACACGACTGACATGCCCAGTCTCCAGCTAGGGAAATTCCAGAGGTAAAGCACCTGATCCACCAGGCAACAGCTACTGATATAGAAATAAGATGGCTAGGCTTTTTTCTCCACTGCAGTATCAGCCTAGGCATAAGGCCCCAAACCCAGAAAGGATAAAGCACTCAGTTTGCAGTAACATGACTAATATTTATCTATATAATTTATTCTAAACAGTTAAACTACATGTATCTTACCTAGTTAACTAGACAAATCAAAGCTTCTCTGAGTTTAATAGGTATGGTTATTTGATAATGTTAAAGGTAAAAGTTTATTTTTATCATATTTATTGTAAGTTCACCATGTATATCATTTATATGTAATACTTATGGCACTACTTAAAAGAACATAGAAGCTTTCTATTAAATAAGAAAGTCACAGGAAGAGGCTTTCTATATTTAGCTTTGAATACCCTCTATGGATGAATAAAATCTTATTTTCCTTCATACCCACATACAGCATAGTATGCTGCACACATATGAAGGTCTCAATAAATATTTGAAAAGAACTAAAAGTATCTAATTGAAATGGCTCTATTTTCTTAAATGCTATAAAGAAATATACCCAAAAAACACTAATTTTTAGGAAAATAGGAGTATGAGTTTTTATATCATTGTTTATATTTCAAGCATTTATACTTCCTTACCTTGAAATCACAAACATTGCTCTTAGCCCAAACAAGATCTTTTTCAATTTACTATCAATTTTACTAAAAATAAATTGGTCACTGAGAAACACAAGAGAAATCACCATCTTCTATAGTTTGTTACAACGTAAATTGTAATAAATTAACAGTTGCCAGTCAGATTTTAGTACAAAATCAGTATGCTACATTCTCATTTCCTGGGTTTATAATTCCTTCATCAAAGCAGAAATAATAATAATAATAATGCTAATATTAAATACACGTATCATGTGCCAAAGTATTCAAAGCACTTTACACATTTAACTCATTTAATTCTCATATACCCTCTTCTAAATTCTCCTTTTCACATGAGCAAACAGGCTCAGAGAGGTTATATAACTTGCTCAAGGCAACACAGCTGGTGATAAGTAAGAGTCAGGATTCAAATCCAGTCAGTGTGGCACCATCATCTGGGCTTCTAACCACTATGCCATAGAAAATGAAAATAACCAATATACAAATATGACATTCATATATGTAATTTACTGGTTAGTTTACTAATTCTTATGTTTCTCATAATGCATTTTAAAAGCTTAAGTCAGGATTATAATAAATAAGTACAGAATAAAAACATATTCATTTCCAAACCTAAATTTGATGAGCACAGGCCAAACACATCAGAAAAAACTAAATTCAACAGCTCGATCATTACTTTCTCTGATTATTGCCATACATGTCCTGAAGTACACCAAGCTTATTTGAAAGGAAAAAAGAAGGAAAAAACTCTTTAATCTGAAAACATTTACAAAAAATGACAGTAGGAGTAGTCAGTGGCAATACACAATGGTTTAAAATAGCTCAGTAAATAAATTACATTCATTTCAATGACCACTAAAAATAAATTTTTATCCCTTCCAACTGAAATTTTAAATTTTTAAATATGTTCTCATCATGCTGACAACAAATTAAAACACAATAGCTTTTGAATTAAAATTTTATGAAAAAAATTTTAAGTACTATAGGTCTACTGTATGCATACAAACACCACTTTTATTTATTTATTTACTTATTTTTACAAGCTCAGATTCTGGAATTGTTCAACCTCAACTGAAAAAGCTCTTGTCATGGAAAATATGCAGCTTACTGATATTTAGAATGGTTTTCCTGTAATTAACTCCCCCTTGAGGATTTTAAGTTAGCAGCAGTAAAATTACCAACAGTACTCTAATACACACCACATGCGCTGGTGTTCAATTCTCAGTGGTCTAATAGCTTTCTGCTAAAGAACTTTTTTTTTTCAAAATTAGAACAAAACTGTCCCAAGCATAAAATAAAAGATAATTATCATATTTATATGTGCTGGGAAAAGCAAATTTTTAAATTTTGTTTGTCTCATACTCAATCAACCATTAAAACAAGAATCAATTATTTTAATATTTTCTGTGAATATATCCTATACTTGTATAAAAGTTAACTGAAGTCAAAATATACTTCTGGTTCAATTTTAAAGCTTGATTCAGATCTTTTCTGGTTAATGAAATTATTACCAAACATGATAACTGTTTAAATTTTTCATATCACTATCAACAAACTGCCTTCATTAATCTCATATATTATTCGGATTTAATATTTATCCTAACTTAATAACTAAACTGCAATTGTTACATAAAATTGGAGAAATCTGTAAAAAATGTTCTCTTTGAAATGTAACTTGTGATTCACTGAGGCTAAGAGCAATGAGAGGGCTCAGAGAAAAGCTGGTCCTCAAAATGTAAAGTTCAAGTTCTTTAGAGCTAGCTCTGGGCATGAGTTGACTTATCTATGCAACACAGACTAGGTAAGTAAAATTAAAACAGAAAAAAGAACACAGAAAACTGTACTACCTATGATATATAAATCCCTTTTTAGAAGTCCACTGTGCAAGTGAACTGGAATTATCAATAGCCCGTATTATAGTAAAAAAACTGATACATTAAGAATTAGCCACTTTGTTAATTGAAAAAAAAAAAAAAGATAACTACTGGGATAACAAAGTGACCTCAATTGTACATAAAATAAATATGAGTGTCCACTTAGTGTGACGTGCAATACATACCATAACTGTTTATTCTGAACACGACACACAAAGAATACTTATATACAACTATTGCCCTAAACTAATTCCCCTTTATAGTTTATGCAATTTCCAAAGTCAAGAAAATTTACTCTAGAAAAATTAGTGAAACTACAAAGGATAATTAGGAGAACAAGCCAAGTTCATCTCCTAATGATCATGGGTTTCTCTAAAGTTTTACATAAAGAAACTAGTGTATTTGATCCTAAGAAGGAAGCAGTAGTATCTAGCATTATTGAAGATATGAGAGAAGGACATGATTTAGGATCTTTACATGGTCTGTCATTCCTAGAAAATCAAATGATTTACTTGTATCATTCCATGTGATTGCAAGACACTTTTAAAACTATGTTAAATACTCCTCATATACTTCTATTAGCATGCACATTCTCTACAAAATAAAAATGTCTTAAATTCAATAGGATTCTAGTGCTAAACTGCTTTAGCATTTGAATTAAAATCAATCTTTCCACCATTTAAAACATTTTTTACATGGCTTTAATCTGAATATAAAATTCCCATTATATTTAACAATGAATTTTAGAAGACAGCATAGCACAATGATAAGAAAATCTGACCAGTCATCAGTTAACTTGGGATTTAGCTCTATATCTACCAAGAATTATGTTGGACTTTTGTTTCCTCAGTTTCCTTATCTGTAAAGAATAAAGTTAGACTAGACTTTAGCCTTAGGTTCTTTTCAGATCTAAGATGCTCTGATAATAAATAACTGACAAACTGGTCTCTGTGCGTTAGGAGAACGTTACGAATCATTAAAACTGATTTCTAATAAATTTTAAAACTATAAAATTGGAGAAAATGCCCTCAAGAATCACATATGCACCTCTGCTTCCTGCTGTTAATTTCCATAAAGGATATTTAATCATAAGAGGAAGTATTAATTTTAATTTAAAAATATGACTCAGTTTCTACAAAGTTAAAGAATTCTCCCATTACAAAATGACTTTTATAAATAACCACTTTGGAGGGTCTCTCTTTGAAAAATTACCTGAAGCTCTTTTCCCCAAGCAAGTTAATGTGAACTTGGGAAGGGCAATTAAATTGTCAGAATTAAAAAATTTGTTTTTAACTAGAAGGTAGCCAGAAGTAGAGTCATGGGGCTAGTATTGATCGCCTGAACAGAGAACATCACTCTTCAGGTATTTACTCTGCCACCCTTACACCAGAGGCTTTCCTTCAAATCAAATCAATCTATAAAATAGATGGCTTGTACTACTAAAATACATAGCTAATCTCCAACAGTATTTCTATTTAGATGTCCTCCTTTGATAATAATAATATAGTTCATGATGTTTTAAGATTCTGCGTTTTCAAAATGTCCTGTCTCCTGTCCTGATTTGTAAATCAACTACAAATAAAAGTGAGAAGTCATAAAATAGTATGAAACTGACATACTATCCTCAGTAATATTATTTTAATTATTCAAATTCAACATTGAAGCATAGTATTCACCCACAATAAATTCTATGATTTCACCTGCTTTTTGATCACATTAACTGTTTTGTTTTGCATTCTTGATTCTTAACATATTTATTTTTATTAGCTTCCTTATTGTAGTTAAGTTAGGATAAAAAAAGAGTTTCACAATTAACACAAAATTAAAATTGAATGTCAACTACAAGATACTCTAATTAATAAAGCATTAAAAAATTAAGCTCTTCATCTACCTAATGTATTAGCATAAATTATGCCAACATCAAACAATACCACACTACAAACTGTGTGCTGAGTTCCAAAACTAATAGTTCTTTATTATTTAAAATTAAAAGTATATAAAATATGATTAGTTAGAGTTTTTACCATTTTTCAAAAAAATGTTATATTAAATATAACATATCCCCTTAATTGGAAGCATCTACTACACATTTAGTTAGTTTTTAAAAATATATTTCAGATTTAAATTTATATTCTTAATCTTTCAGAGTGCTTTAAATATTAATCATTATGAAACTAGTATAAAATATTACCAAATAGAATGGAATTACATAAAATGATAAACTTTACTTCTCTCTCTTAATTTAAAAGTGCATAATAAAACATAGATATCATTAATATTACGTTAAACTTTCAATTACTATTTAGAGTAATTACAGTGAAATCTGCTCCTATACAGGATTTTAAGTATTCAATGACAGTAAGCATTGCTAATAAATGTCTTTTTTAAAAATCAGATTCTTAGCATTAAAACAGTTGACATGATAATGTTATTTTAAAAGGTAAAGTTCAACAACAAAATTAAAATTTATTCATATGAAAAATCCTATAATTCCCCAAAGTTAAATGTACTATTTTTGATTGAAATGATTTTAATAAGCTCTGTATTAAATCTATACAACAAATTTTAAATTCAGTTACTGCTGTTTCTTTCAGGATAAAGGACTAACAATTTGCCTATATGCAGTTTTAGAAACCCGGTCCCCCTGTCCAGCTATAAAAGGAAAATTTTTCATAAAAATATTTTTATTGTCATTCATAGACTTCAGAACTCACAACTCAATGTTAAATGACAGTTAATAAGACAGAAAGATACTTATTAAATTTTAAGTGCATATGGTAACATCTTTTTGACTGAAAAAGAATAAAACTACAAAAAGGCTAATTTTTTTCAATGTAAGGGTCATTAACCAAAGCCAAAAAGACAAAAACAAAATGAAAGAAAAATAAAAATAGATATATAACTCTGAAATGTATAGCATCACGTAAAAAGTACTTGAACCTTAAAAGCAAAAGTGGCCTAATTAATTCTACATCTTATTTCTCCTTCTCCACCTCCTGTAGTTGAAGACGCAGGGCCCTGCAACTATTATTGCTTTTAGATCACTTTGTTATTGACTATTCTCTGTATGATCATTTATTTTAAAGGACTGATGTCACATTTGGTGTTATATCTGATGACATATTGTGGACATTTTCTTCCAGAAATGGCTCTTTAAGGCTGAGTGCAAGAGGTTAAGCTGCCTGACTGAGGCCAAACCTAAGATCACAGACTTGTAATCTAAATTCTTAATATCCTTCTTGAAAGTAATTTAACATCTACTTTGTATACTACATACTATCATTTAACCATAAGCTGCTGCATGTTAAACTAATACCCTGAAAAAGGGAAATTAAAACTATTTCTCATCTTACTAAAACTAACCAATATTTATTTTATAAAATCAAAAACAATTTAATATGGAGAGGTACATTTTCCCCCATAATCAATAAATCTTAACTGGCTTTCAAAAATTATAAAACATTATGTGAAACCCTATGATCAAAGAGAGTATATTATCAAATCCAAAGGACTTTTTCAGTTTTTCCAATTTGCTCATCAGGCTTCTACCTAAACTGAATCATAGTGCTATGCATTATATCAAAAAAGGGAAAATGTTTTGTTAAGCTCTGATAACAAAATGATGCAGAACAGGAACATATGAAAATAATGTCTATTCTCTTTTTCCA
Source organism: Balaenoptera ricei (assembly GCF_028023285.1). Classification (NCBI taxonomy): domain Eukaryota; kingdom Metazoa; phylum Chordata; class Mammalia; order Artiodactyla; family Balaenopteridae; genus Balaenoptera; species Balaenoptera ricei. The sequence goes on from NC_082643.1 coordinate 33,937,287, forward strand.
GGAGGCGTCTATCACAACCATCTACAAATCAAGGCTCAGAAAGTATCTAGGCACTTGGACGTTTATTACCAGCTCTCCCGCTTCATCATCTCATGCTAAAATACCATAGTTGAGGGAAAACCATATACACACAACAGAACCTAGAAACGTATTTGGTTTGTAAATGCTGTCTTTCTGATATTCATGGATTTAAGACAGGCATCCTGGATTAATTTACTCAAAGCTGAATGTGTCACTTAAAAGGAGAAATATTTTATCTTCCTACTCTGAAACAAAGGGTCTATGTTAAGTAAGTTTTGCATGTGTAACACAGTAAATAAATACACTTGACACCATAATTTAATAGGACCCTACACTAACTATAAAAAATTTAACTTCTGTTTCTGGGGTGAATAACTGTGAAATGTGGCACTGGACCATTTTACAGTACCTTGTAGTAATGAAGTTATGCTCTTCATTACCAAGTACTGTACCTGCTGCTATTGGCAAGGAGTGGTTTATACACTGACCATGTTCCACGGCTGTTTTTAGTGTCGCTTCAGGATGTGTCGATCCTAGAGGGTTACGCACAAATCGTCGCCGGCGCCGCAAGTCATCTTCCCAGTAGTCGAGGCGCCAGAACTCACGAGGACGACTACAATGAAACAGAGAAGCCACATATGTTAGCAATTATCAAACAGCGTGGTAGCACTGAATTTCTGCATAAAGCTCTCCTTGTTTGCTCTGCCTTTTTTTTCCTCCCATTCCTCTTAATTCTCCCTCCACCTCACACTCCCCTTTCTGCAATCTTTAACTTAGGTATGTCCTTGAAAATAACAATATCACCTTCCAGTCTAAGGAACTCCTTTTCCTTTTTCTTGGAAGGTGAAATGAGCACTAAATACATCATTTTGAAATGAATTGCTGACAGTGTGATCAGTTTCCCCACACTCTAGTGGCATGTGCTCTGATTTCAGCCTCATTTCAGCCTCAGCAGGGCACCTTTCTCTGTGGCTGCATTTATAAACCAGAATAGGGAAAAGGCTATTATAAATATGGTATAGCATTACCTATATTAATCAAAGTCTGTCCCCCTTCATTTTTCTTCCTAATTTGTGCCTTTTTGCACAAGGTCAGTAAATCATACTGTGAATTCTTGGTCCAGAAAGTGTTAACTTTAATGAATATCTCAGTTACATGGTTATGCATGTGATAATAAAATATTACTCTGTTTAGATGTGCAGGAATTTAATTAAAATAATCTCTTAAAATATTCATTACATTTAGCCCCTGAGGCTTAGAACAACACAAGAAAATGCATTTCTTTTCCATTTACTGTTTTTAAATAAACCATTCCTATAGAGTGAAACAGCAATCTATATTCAAGCAAATCAGATTGGATTTCTGTTTTATGTAGTCTGTTTTTATATTTAATTAAAAACTACATGCTATATGATGTGCAATAATTGCTGTATCAAAAGCATACTTTTAGAAATGTATTTTTTAAAGGGTTCACACAATTCAAGTTCTACTATATTTTCCCCAATTATGTAGATCTTTTACATGGCAATATATAAATGTCAACTTTCTCTCCTCTAAACTAATCGTGATCTAGCATGTTGAAAAGTATTTTCTAAGGAAAATACTAATATGAAGTTTTTCCAGTTACAGTTTAAAAAAAATCTCCGCAGAATGTATTTATTCACTAAAGGTACACAACATGAAAACCTCTAAGTTTCAATAATGAAATTAAAAATTTCATAATCAAAACTTCTGCAAAAAATGACTAATGCAAAGTAAAATCTCACTTGTATTTCATGAGCTAATAAAATTGTACCTGTCAGCTTTGACAAATTAGTAGCCTTGACCAACTGATAGTCCCAAAATACCTACATAAAAGTTACCCATATTTTGATGTTTTAAAGATGCTACCTTTAAAAATTCAAAATACATGTGTAAATAAGTACTTCAGTGATTAAAAATTATCTGATTAATAAAAGCACAGATAACAAATAGTGCATTATTTAAAGAAGATATTTTTAAAAAACAGTAGGAATCCTATGCTCTTTTCTGAGAATGCTGGGGAGACAAGGGAACAGCAAAGATTTCCTTTGTTGATTTTGACCATGCATAAAGAGGAAGAAATATAAAGTAATCTAAATGGCATACAAAAAAGTGTAAGAATTGCAGTCCTCGAAAAGAAAAATTAAAAAACTCTTTTATTCTTCTTTGTTATTTTGCTGTCCACATTTTAAATGAAAACTAGTATTATGATTTCATTTAAATTAAATAAGAAATACATACAGAAGACATATATAAGCAAAAGAAAACAGTTGTTTGAACTCAGTTAATAATATAAAATTCTCCTTAGGTGAGTGGGGGAAAGGCGGTACACAGATGGCTATGTGTATGGCTTTGATAGTCATGAAGCTTGGATAGGCACTTCATCATTCTGCCTACCTACATTTATCTGTTAAAATTATTATCAAATATCAGCCAGGATGCAGTCGTGAATCACAGGCTGCTCCTCGTCTTCAGGGGAATGATACAATGAGGGTCTATTCATCAGTGCGGCAATCGGCACAAGTAATTAGTTCCCTAGACTGAGATCTCCTACAAAGCCTATTTCAGTCAGCATCACAAACATATGACGGTGTAAAGCTAATGAAAGCTGCTAAAATTTGTTAACCTTTTCTGCCATCAATCCTTCTAATATTCTATGCTTCAGTATTATGCAAAGGTGGTAAATTATTAATTTTTCATTCATCCATCCTTCTGAATTCTGAGTCAAATTAAGTGATGTCATTCTTCTTGATAACAACTAAAATTGTAAGAGATGTTAAGCTGCTATTATAAAATTATTACTAAATTAGGTAACAATAGATTCTAGTATAATGCTCGAGAGTGAAGTCAAATCTGATGGTTATTAAAGAATGTGTGTAATAATTTTTGTCATACAGTAGAAAAACCAGAGGAATTATAAAATCAGTCACAAATTTGCCAGAAACTCAAAGATAATATCTATGAGAATAATAATCAAAATTAGGAGGAAACAGAACTATAATATTTATTTTTGTGCTCTTTGACACTAACAAATAATGGCCACAATGGTGACATTTGGCTGAAACAAAAAGCACTGATACATTAGAAACTGAGAAATTGTTCACATAGTAGAAAAAATTTTGAGGTAAGTTTTACTTACCCTAATTATGTACTTCTGCCTTCAAATTTGAATGTTCTACCCAAAATATTAAAAAGATACCATCCAAATAAAATAAAGAAATCTATACCTAACCATGATAATCTTTACACCCCCCCGAAACTACATCTCAGACTATCTTCTCATGACAAGTAGTCTACCTCCTGCTACAACAACTTAAAATAGTCTCAAGACAAAGCAAAATCACTCATTTCAGATCACAGATCTAGAACGGATTACAAAAATCAACTAGAGAAAACAACAATTTCAATACACTTTTGAAAGTCTCTCCAGGTGATGTAGAATACAAACCTTCAAGGAATTTACTCAAAATGGAAGAGTTATTAACCTCATTTGAAAAAAGTAGCATTTATCATCCAATTTCTTATGGTTAGAGTAATACATGTTCTTTGAAAAAAAAAAAAGCATACTCATTATTTTCAGGTGAAGATAATTACTATCATGTTTAAAGTCATTTACATAGAAAGAGACTAGGACCTAAAAATTCACTGTTTTCTCCCAACTCTGCTCCTTCCAACAACATACAGTCTCAGTATAAAGCTCTATCACCAAGAAAATGAGTCACAATTTGTGAACAGTATTGGAAAGGGGAATGTGTAGGTTTCAGTCATCAACTTACTATAAGTTTTGATTATTCACATAAAGATTTCACTCTTATTTAGGAAATACTGCCACCTCCTCTCCAAAAGCCCCTTCTAGGGGAAAAAGGATACGAAATTGGAAAATTTGTGAAATCAATCCAACACTCTTCTCTTAAGTTTATGAATTAACTAAATAAGTTATTATATATTTTTGGAGTTATCACCATGGTATGGCTAGAAAAATTTAAAAGACTCCATGTATTCAGAAACAGATTCTTGACTGAATACATGCATGGATAAGATGAGAAATCACTTATTCTGAGAACTTAGAAATATATATCTAGATCACTATATACCTATACCTCTATATATCTGTATCAAAAAAATTACATTAGTACTACATTATGCCACATTCACAAACTTCATCTATATCCATTTCTACTAATAATTAAGACTAAGATCCCCAAAACTTTTCAAATTCAGGATGTAAGCCTAGGCTCTGTTAGGTCTGGAAATAAAGCCTTCTCTATAAAAGGTCTAGTAGTTAGGTCCCCTGTTAGTATACAAGCTCCAAGTACTAAAACCTTTGACTAACAGGAATATATTTGTCTTTGAAAAGTTGAGGATGACACTGAAATTAAATGCTCTAACTTTTCTTTCTAATTATTTCTCTCCCTTTCTTTGGCCTAATTTCAAAGTCTAAGATTAAAATGACAATATAGATCTAATTGTCTATTTCAAAGTCTAAGCATAAATCATCTAATTATCTATCCACTTTTTAAAAAACCTTCACATTTATGTGTTTGTACACATAAAACTTTAACACATTGCTATAATCTACATAAAATAATATAAAACAATGCCATTTTTATTTACAGAATATGTCTTTCTGTTCCACAAGAACAAAATCAGATAGATTGTTGAAATAAATCTTAGAAGGAAATACAACTCAAGCATCAATAGATAGGCTATTTGTTCTCCTCCTGGGCCCACTCTGGTCAGTGATTTGATCTAGTAAAACAAATGAATAAGAATGAGCCAAAAGACAATCAGTTGGAAAAGGAAGAAATATTAAAACAGAGAATCAGTAAGTAAGGGATGACCCACAGTTTCCTCTAACAGTTGAACGGTTCAAATAATATATTATTTTCCACATGTAAATTATAAGACTTTTTAAAGTTCAGTTTTCCTCAGAGAAAGTATGGCAATCTAATCAGCCTATTAACAGCGTTGAATGGATGGATATTGAATTAGACTCCTAAAATACTTTCTAATCATAATGATTGACTCTACCTTGAGTCAGCGGCTAGGGATACAAGGATTATTAAGATATTGTCTCCGACCTCGGGAGAAGACAGATGTGAAAATAAATAAGAATTCAAAAAAATATGTAACACAGTGGAGCTCTACTATATGGCCATTAAACTGCACAACTAGAAGGAGCATTGTCCACATCAAAATTTGTGTAAATGGCACTCCTGGAGTCGTGCAATGCTCATTTTGCACTGCTGCATAAGCACCCTAGGAGAATGATTCGGTGCTCTGAGAACACCTTATCTTCTCCCCTCTCTTTTCTTTGCTCAGGCTCCTTTTTTCTCTCCTCGAGCTAAATCTAATCTTCAGAATAGGGAACAGAACAAGGCTCTTCGGATGTTATCAGTAGCAGTCACACAGTTCGTATTTCCCTGATGTAGGAAAAGGTGTTCAGACCACAAATAGGTATGGTTGTCAAAAAACAAGCAAAATTTAATATGCAGAATAAAATAATTGAGAGCAAAAGAGAAATATTAACATTTATTTCACTGAAGTCGTTAAATTCATATTACTTTATCAAGGTATATTATGTTTTACTATCATTCTATTAAAGTAGAACAATGTTAATTACTGAAATGAACAGTAGCTATATAAATATTCTAATTATTACATAATCTAAATGTATTGACACATTATTCAAATTAGTCAGATATATGCATGCTTGTCATCCCTTTGGATTCAGTGTTATTTTAATGTAACTTGGATCTACATCAATAAAAGAACTGTTAGTTTTAAAAACTAGCAATTCTTTTAAAATAAAAGAATTGCTAGTCACAATTCAAGTATATTAGAAAAATTTCCTATTTTCCAGCTTTCCTATTTTCTTGTGACAATACCTGATAAATCTTGATGACCTTAAGAGAAGTCAGTAATAAATTCTTCTGGCCAGAAAAAAGTTCTAAATCCTAGAAAATTTTAGTATTCATATTTTGTTCTTAAATTTGTATACTACCTGTTTTTCTAACTCCTATATCTGGCTACCTTCTGTTTCTATAGTTTTAGATTAAAAATTAATGCTAGACATTAGCTACAACTTAAATAAATGGTAACCTCTAAAAGAAGTACAGTAAACATTTTCAGTGCACTGTCAGCTAGGAGATAAAAGTGCTTAAGTTCTAGAAGGGTTTCACTTTCTGCATAAATCTTGGTGAAATAATGTGCAGGTACTATTGGATATCGTACAATATAAAAGAATGCTTTATCTCACAAACTGAAATCTATTGTGCCTTCATGCAGATAGATAGAAAGAATATTAACTAAAACCTCTGTTTACCAAGTACCAACTATAAATCAAATGCAGGTGATCTATGCACTGTGCTGTCTTAATGAAAAAAAAGAAGCAAAAAGGAAAAAGATCCTTCAGTTGTATGGAATCCAGCAGATGGGACATCTTCCAAAGCAGAATCCTTTCTTTATTGAGGCCTGACATAGAGAGTTTATATTACACTGAGTCAGTAAGAGCATCGTATATATTATTTAACTATGTAAAATTACATTTTATGTAGTTATGAACTTCTGCAATGGTACTATTCAGTGTATTTCTCTATTTGCTTTAAGAGATAACTAGCGACCCATCTTCATTCAATTAGTTATTACTTTGGATATTTTTTAAAAATATAATTTTGCTACAAAGTCAATTATTCAAGAAATAATCCCAAGGTTTTCCTGGTTGTTGTTAGCCTGTTAACCATTTATTTATTCACTTAGCATTTTTACCAGGAGTAAGTTACGAGAAAATAAAAATCTAGTGTTAATTGTACTACCAGTTAAAACTCTAACAATAGAAAACTGAAAGAAAAATTAAAATAAATGATATTGTTGGATTCAAGAAGCCCTAAAACTCACCTCAGTAGCCACTCCATTTGCACAAAACTGTTCTACCTTCCCCAAAAATCTAATTTAAAAAATAATTCACCAAACATCAGTTGAATGCCAACTATGTACCAGATCTTGGTACATACAAATAAACTATGCTAGGTTCAGCCTAAAATTTGTTTTATATTATAATCAGGATAAGAAAATTATCAAATATTCATAATAATACAACTTTAAAGTAGACAGCATTTACTGCATTAGGCTATTGTGTGCTAGACATCATGCTCTTTCATACACATTATCACCAAGCTTCACAACAACCCTGCCATGATTTAATACTGATATTTTCATTTTAAAGATGAAGAAACTAAGTCTTATCCATCAGTAGTAAATAATAAGAGTCTATGGACTTCAAAGCCAGTGAGCTTTTCACATGCCATTTCCTCTAGAAACTCTTTTGGATACTCTTATAGCTATGATGAAAGTCCTAATTAACCCTGCCTGGGAGGACTGAAGATTTCATTAAGCTTTCAATGAGCGTCTATTTTGTAAGTTCCTTGAGGACAAGAGTTTGTGTCTGTGTAATTCACTGACCAAGAAGCACAGTAACTGAAACAAAGCAGGAACTTAATAAATAATCAATTAAAGAATGAACAAGATGACTTTTTAAAAGAAACTTAAATGATAAACAGCAGTCTGCTGGGCAAAATGGAAAAGGCATTACAAGCAGAAGAAATAGCAAAGGCATGGAGACCTAAAAAGGCACTTCTATCTAAGGGAGTTTGGGTAAGAAAGATCATTTCAAGGCAGCCTCAAAGTGGCAAAAGCTAAGGTATGAAACACAGGTTTAGAATCAAGATTTCAAAAGTCACTGTATAGTTAACTAAAGTAGTTACCTTTAGATCTTATAGTCAACAGAGAGACAACCAAACTTTCTTAATACAGGATTATTTATGATCAGCCTTGTATGTTACATGGCAGTAATATAAAATAAGGCAGTGGGGATGGAGTGTAGAGGCTAAGATTTCAGAGACATATCTGAAGTGGAATAGATAAGATTTGATGAGACATTCAACATGGGAGGTGAGGAAAAGAGGAGATAATGAGAATAAAATTGAGGTTTGTGACAAAACAGGGCAATGAGGGGAAAAAGATGCTATTTAACGAAAATGATGCAAGTTAAGTAGACAAGATTGGGGAGAATAACCATGTCATGGATACCTAATAATGTCTAGGTAGGTATGTCTAATAAATAAGCAATATAACTTGGGAACTCAGAAAAGCAGCCTGGGCTAGAGATACAAAATTGGGAGACTGATTAGCCTTGGAAGTCAATGGATTCAGGTATTTGTCGAACAAAAATTTATTGAGTGTTTACTATTAGCTAGGTATTGTGCTAGATCCAGAGAAAACTATATTGAAAGGACAGGAAAAAGTAAAAATGAAATCTGGGAAATTCCAGTATTCAAAAAATTACAAAAGAGGAAAGAAATAAATAGGGAAGGAAGTAATTGCCTCTCACAATCAATAAGACAGTAGAAGAACCAAAATAGAATGGTGCCAAAAAAAGACAAAGAAGCAAAGACTCTTCAAAGCAGTGAGTGGCCAGCAACATTTAATTCTGCATAAAAATGTCCAGAAGGATGAGAATGGAGAGAAGCTTTTGATTGTTTTTGTGTTTTAAACAGTTTTATGATATATAATTTTTATACCATAAAGTTCACCTGTTTAAGTGTACAGTTCAATGGTTTTTAACATATGTACAGAGAGTTGTGCAACCATCACCATAATCTAATTTTAAAATATGTTTTTTCCCCCCCAAAGAAATCCCATACGCACTCCCAGTCAGCCCATATTCCCCCTTCCTTGGGAATGGATATGTACAGGATTTCACAGTATACAGGTTAGAAGGTAGGTGAATGTGTTTGCTTTGGCCTGGAGCTTCTGAAGTTTGGACCAGTCTTAAAACAAGACAGATTGTAAGTGACTGATTAAAGGCATTTTTTATTAGTCTTGGAACTTTCTGGAGAGCCTAAGGACTATGAGAATGCATTTTTTCTTTAACATTTCCAATATCTCTATCTCCAATACCAAAGAACTGAGTCTAATTTATCTTTTAAGGGAGATTCTTTAAAATCAAATTTATAACTAATTCATAGTATAAAATATACAGCAGCTAAAGTTTCAAAGTAATTTATATTAAAAACCACTAGTCTTTAAAATTTCTGGATATGATATAAAAATATTTTGGCTTCATTTCTTTTAAAGTAAAGATAATCACCTTAGCTGTACCATGTACTAGATCTATGACCTGCATAAATCATTTATCATCTTTGGGCCTCCATTGCTTTAAAAAAATAACTGTAATTTGTTCAGTTACAACAGGGCTGTTGTGAGGAATCAAATGAAATGAAGTCTATGAAATTGCTTTAACAACAGAAAAATGCTATGTAAATATAAGGCATTATTTTCAGTTAATAATGAAATTAAGTGTTTGGATACTTCTAGATGCCATTTACTTTGATAAAACATGTGCTTAAAGCGATATCACCAGTGACTTCAAACGTGATTCAAAAAAAAAAAAAAGATTAAAAGCCCTTTAACAGCCCCTGGCAATGATTAGCTTCTATAGATTTACCTATTCTGGATATTTTACATAAATGGAATCATACAGTATGTAGAGTTTTCTGACTGGCTTCTTTCACTTCACGTAATGTTTTTGAGGTCTATCCATGTTGTAGCATGTAACAGTACTTCATTCCTTTTTATTGCTGAAAAATATTTCACTGTATTGATATACAAATGACCCTTGACAACACGGGTTGGGACTACGTGAGTCACTTGTATGCTGACTTTTTTCAATAAATACATCGCTAAACAATTTCGCGGTTGGTTGAATCCGTGGATGCTGACCCAGTGATGTGGAAGTGGACTATGGGACTTGAGCATCTTTGGATTCTGGTATCCAGCACAGGTCCTGGAACCAAGCCCTATGAATAGCAAGGGATGACTGTACATGGGTTTTCAACTTAAGGGAGGGTGGTGTCAGAGCTCCTAACCCCCTCAAGCTCAAGGGTCGCATTTTGTTTATCCATTCATCAGTTCATGGACATTTGAAGTGTTTCCATTTAGGGGGATCTCTGGGTTTTATGATTACAAAATTTAAGTACTCAGTTACTCATCTAACAGTCAATCCTCTCCCTTTTCCTTAGAATTGCAATTTTCCTAATTACTCTTTCCTAAGAATTACAATTTTGTAATATTGTAATATCTATCACTTCTTACATGGATGGTTCAGTGACTTATAGAAAGCTGATTCTAAGCCAATTACGATAATTCCGTCATTCTTCCAGTGATTGGTTCCAGAATCTAGCTTTAAGCCAAATATTGCTTAAATTTCCTGGCAATCATTTTTTCACCAATCTGAAATGCAAAACTTCTATTCAGTAGTTGGGACAGTAATTCTGCCTTTCTCCTGATTGACTGGAACAAGGAAATATTAGACTCAGCTGCTGGCAGCTATAATACAACCATAAAGAAGCCAGACTGGGGAAAAGTTTACACATCCAGGGACACAAAACTGAAAGAACTACAGAAAAATGGAGCTGAGGACCTGCCCCAACACCTTTACATACCCACACTGCTTATTCTGAATGATAATACACTTCTTCACAGTTTAAGTGAGGAAGTTCACTTTGGTTAGAGTCAGGTTTTCTTGCCTTTGAAACCATTTAACAGATATAACGATTACTGGTGATGCCATTAGCCATTTGATTACCATTGTGAAAGAAAACTAGACAGTAATGAACTCATGCTTTGGTGGAGACAGTTAATACTGGCTTTGTTTTAAAAATTTGGGGCAATGAAAGGAATGAGGGAGATATGATGGTAATTTAAAGAGGGTAAAGAACAGACTTCAGCATATGTGCAGGTGGAAAAGACAAAGTCTAAAGGGGAGGAGGAGGGAAGGAACAAATTTTAGAAAGAGATAAGAGGTACGATCCTGTGAAAAGAGCATGATTACTTTGGAAGTAAACAAAGTCACTTCCTTGTCTGTGGCAAGATGGAAAGCTGTAAGGTTCTGCATTTTAATAAGTAAGTTTAGGGTTAAAGAGAAGAAAAACTGAAGGCCTGATTTTGGTCTGAGTATTTCTATTTCCGTTATTAAATAGTACGGTTTCGATTAAAGAATAGAATATAGGGGTAAAATTCAGAAAAGTTGTCTTGGGGAATATGAAAGAAAGCTGACTATAGGAAAGGTTAAGGATGACTTAAGTAGTTAGGAAGGTCTAGCAGAGATTGGAAACCATTCGTCTATAGTGGCACTAATCTGTACAACTGTGATCCTCCCCACCCCCAGCTATACTCAGCAACCTAACAGCAGGAGTAAAAAGAGCACTTGGCTAAATTCACTCAAGATTTAGGACTAATTTGGCTGCCAGGCCAAAATAAGGAAGGTAAAGGAAAATGAGTAAGAAAATGGTGAGAATGTCTGGGATGGGTAAGGATGATAAATGCATGATCTTTCTGGACCTCAATAAAATAAAAAATTAAATGTAAGCTTTATTATACATTGATTCATTGGGAAACCAAATTTAACTTGTTTTCCAAGTCACTGATATTGATGATAATTTTGGTTTCCCAATTAATTAATCAATATTATGTTTAATCAATGTATCTAGTCCTTCTATTTGATGCTGTTATGAATTTTCAATTTGTATTAAAACATGCCTAGAATGAAAGAATGGAGGCTTAAGCTGTATTTGGAGACTGTCTTCAGTCTTCAAGCTTCAGGATCATGGTAGTAAATAGTCACAGGGCTGGACAATGTGCACACAGAGAACAATCTGAAGCCTCAGGAAGATAGGACCTCACTCTCTTGAGAAATATATTACATTATGCTCCTGGAAAGGAGATGGGAACTAAAATTTACTGATTGCCAATAATGTATCAGGCACTCTACTAAGTATTTTACATGTGATCTCATTTAATTCTCAAAACAACCCTATAAATTAGAAATATAATCCCAAATTAACAGCTACAGAATTGAGACTCAGAAGTCAAGTAATTTAGCTACCAAGAAACATAGATAGACCTCACATCTGTGACTCTCCATTACCGAAGGATTTTGGTAATGCTACTTCCGTGCTATTTTAGGTAAGATATTCATACTAGTCCCATAAATATATTCATTATGACAGTTTATTGTACTGGTATGAGTTTTAACATCCCTTTTATAAAATGACAGATTAGAATGGGACCTAATTTTTTTATAAATTATATGACAAACTATTAGCACACATTCCAATAAAGAACAATTACAAAATATGTAATTTTTCCAGCATTAGCATCACCCAAAATTGAAATAGCAAGGCTACTAGATTGGTAGGTAGGGGAAGGGGTTATAAAGCTCTTTTGCTCTTTATTAGATAAGTAAAATTAAAGTAAATACTAAGTATTGTGTAGTGCAGGTCAGCATTCGTAACTGAAAAGTCTGGAAGCTATTAATATTCATTGACTGTTTCTAGTAACTCCTATCCCTTGCCCCAAATGTAGAAAAAGTACATGGTTTATAAGCATATACAGTATATGAGCCCAATCTCATAGCAAAGAACACTGTTTTGGCACTGAGGACATCCATTTCTCTCAAACTCGGGCCCTATATCACATTTTTGTTGTTGTTGTTCTTAAGATAGTTTACAAGTTATAGGGAGAGAAGGAAAATGCAAAGAAATATCAGCCTCCATTGTGTGGCATTGATATCTTTAAATAAATAATTTAAAGGCTGAAATGCATCAGCAACCCAGCATAATCCAACACTTCCTGCCTTTAATCCAAAACTCTCAGGGAAATACTGGTAAAAGCAAACAACTGATTTTAAGTAGCATAAAAGAAAAAATATATATACTGTGCTTTGCAAGCTAGATAAATTAGCAAAAAGTATGTGCTCCTTATCCACAGGGGAGAATGGGCTTATTATGTTACACTTCCAGGTTTTTAAGACAGTTGGAAGCCAGTTCTTTCAATAGTTGCTGTCATCTCCTAGAAACTTTCTAGTACTTTCAATTTTGAAGCAATTATTCACATTCGGAAGTGATTTATTTTCCCCTCTTTCTTTACTGCATCTCATTTTTTTCTGGCTCTTAATAACCGGTTCTGCTTTGGCTTAATTATATTCATTTACAAATATTTTTTTGAATGTCTACTACTATTTGGAAAGCACTGGTTGAGGTGCTATAAGGTATACTCATATGAGGAAAACAGAGTCTCTAATCTCAAGGCACTTACAATCTAATAAACGGGATAAAATAAGCAAACAAAGAATTATATGGCATAAGATCCACACCATAAGAAAAGTAAAAATCCAGAGCTTTGGAAATTCAGAAAAAGGAGTAAGTGATCACATATGTTTTAAAGGGATCAGGAAATGCTTTAAGGAGCAAGAGATTTTTGAGAAAGATCTTTAAGAAGGGGTCAACTTTCAATTGATATACAAGGAAGAAGATGGCACTGTAGGCTTTTAAGAGAGCATAAGCAAAAGTACAGAGGTCAGAAAATTAAGCAATCTTATTTGGTTGGTCCCAGTAGGAAATGAGGTATAAAAGAAAGGTTGGGGCCTGGCCATACTGTAAAGGACTAGGGATGAAAAACTAATGAGTTTATATTTCACTCATTCACTCACCTACTTAGTCAACAAACAGTTACTGAGCACCATTGATGCATGAGGATCTGTGTCAGCTACTGGAGATTTAAAGAGTCATTTGGTGATAGAGTCATTATCCTCAAGGACCTCACTGTCCAAAGGAAGAAACAGATATATGAAGAGAAATTTTTAATATATTCAAAACATTCCTTGAAAACACAATGGAGGGGCGGTATCCAAAGTAACAGAAGGCTACTTGGAAGGCCATAACATGCAAATTGAGTCTAAGAGTTAACAGATGCTAACCAGGAGAATAAGAAAAGGAAAAGCATTCTTCCTGAAGGAATAGCATTAGCAAAGCCAAATAAGTAAGAAATAATTAGATATACGCCAAAGTTAAGTGTTTCCAGAACTTCTGGAGGGTATAAGGCAAGAAGTGGCCAAAGAAGAGGCTACAGAAATAGGCTGAAGCCAGATCCCGGAGAATCCTCTGAGGAATCCAACTCCTGGACTATGTGTGAATTTTTTTTTTTTTTTTCAGGCCTAACCACAGACAATTACAAAGACTTTAACCTGCCAGGCATCTTTGGGGAAAGCTGCCCTTCCCCTCAGACCAGACTTGGTGTATAGCCAGTGCATTGCAGTCTCTGAACAAAGTTACAGACAGGGACTCAGACTCCACTGGCCAGTCATGCTCTTTACATGCTTGCATTCCTAGACTCTGCACCTTCATCCCTAGGTTTCTTTATCTGAAGCTTTGGCACTGGTCCTCTTCAGGTGCCTTTGGTGAGGCCTTCTTACTAGAGGAGAAAGGAGAAATCCTGAAGACACTTTTCCCCACTCTCACTCAGTCCACTTGAGCCCTTGCCCTTTGCCTCCTTCCAAACTCAAGAGTCCATAAAACTGCTGGAGTCTTTTGTTCAGGACTCCCTCAACCGTGAGATCACCCCCATTTCTACACTAATCTAAACCAATCCACGCTGATTCATCTGACTGTCCCCTGGTTCAATATTCCAGGAGGAAAATGGAACAAGGGGAGTCCTGCAGTTTTAAACTCTTGCTTATTTCACTGCAGTTAAGTAATTAAAGGCTTAACTCTTTCATTTTGGTTTGTCACTTTAATCAGCTACCCTGACACCTTTTAGCTCAACAATCTTTCCCAGCTAGGTTAGCTCCTGACACCAGCCACGTCATACTAAGGAGTTTGGGTTTTATCCTGCAGCAATGGGGAAATACAGAATGAGTTTTAAGTGGCTATTGTGACTGCAGAACAATAACTCTGGAAATATACAAAAATTAGATTAGAGGGAAAAAAATATCTGAAATAAGGACACAAGTAAGTATATTATTGAAATAATGTAAACAAGATGAGGGTCTTCATCATTAATTTTTAAATTTCCTATTTTTCTGATTTAGCCTATTAATGTGTTATTGAAATTTGCCTAAAGTTCTCTGAGATACAGTGTAGGCAATAAATGAATAACACATAAAAGAAAATCTCAAGGATACAAGGCAGTTTGTTCAAAATAAAATGGGTTCCAAAACATATGATGTAAAAAGCTAATTAATGTTACATGGAGTAACAGAGGCCTAGAACTAAAGTACACATCAAAGTCCTGAAGCTAAGAGAAGAAATGGGTAAAGAGCATAGGAATGGTCCAGTAGATGCTACATCAACTCAGCCCAGAAATGACATACACATCCTCTACTCACATTCCACGGGTCTTACCAAATCATATGATTCCACATGGGAAATGGGGTCACTGGCCGGGTAGCCATTTCCCAGCAAAAACCTACACGTGAAAGACAGCATGAAACCATGATGATCAGCTAGCCATATCTGCCACAGAGGACAAGAAGTGCCATAGGAAAAATGAAACACGAAAGAGGAACAGAAAATACCAAGAAGGGAGCAGGGGACATGTTTATATCTTAAATAGGATGATTAGGGAAGGATTTCAAGAGAAAGTAACATTTGAGCAAAGACCTGAAGGAGGTGAAAGCACCAGTTATGCATATGGAAGAAAATTTCAGGCAAGGACAACACTAAATCCAAAGGCCCTGAGGTAAACACAATTAAGACAATGAATTGCAAGGAGGCCATTTTGAATGGATGAAGAGTCTCAGTATAAGTAGAGATCAAACAGTTACTTTGAGGATGAGGAGAACATTAGAATATTTTAGGCAGAGAAGAAACATGATCTGCCACGTTTTAAGGTGATCACTCTGGCTGCTGCAAGAGCATTGGTATACATGGGAGGGTGATCGTAGAAACAGGAAGTCCAGTTTATAGACTTCTGTAACAATCCAGAAGCTGGTTATGTCTGGGAACAAGAGGAAGCAATGGAAATGGTAAAAAGTCACTGAATTCTGAACATATTTTGAAGGTTTAGTCATCAAAAGAACATGCTAACAAATCATATATGGGGTATGAGAGGAGAGGAGGCCATAGTTTTTTACCTGAGAAGCTGGAGGAATAGAATTAACAAAAATGGAAGAGAATGTGAGAATAGGTTTTGGTGATTCTTTTTTTTTTTCTTTTTGGCTGCACAGCTTGCGGGATCTTAGTTCCCTGACCAGGGATCAAACCCGTGCCCCCTGCAGTGGAAACATGGAGTCCTAACCACTGGACTGGCAGGGAATTCCCGAGAATAGGTTTTGATAAGGAAGGTCAGGAATTTGGATTTAACATGTTATGTGTGAGGTACCTATTAGAAATCTGTGGCAGAAAAGGATTAACTCTTCACCAAACCCATTCCCCTCTTCTATCTAGGCACACAACTAGACCACTTTTCCCAATCTCGTTTGCAATTAAGTGTGGCCATATGACTGAGCTCTAGACAGTGAAGTGTGAGCAGAAGTGATACGAGCCACTTCCAAGCCTGGTCTATAAAACGTTTCTATACACAATCGTCCATGCTTCTTCCACTGGTTTGAGGCAGATAAATTTGGCAATCTTAGAAACCAAGAACTAAAGATAATAGAGCTATAAGATGGAATAAATCACCTAACAGAAACATCTAATTTGTATGTACTTTATATGAAAAAGAAATAAAGTTCTATTATGGTTAGCCATTGAATGAGATTCTGGGATTTATTTTTTTAAAGCAGCTTGTATTGCACAAGCAATACAGATATCTAAACAGAGATGTTGAGTAGACAATATATGAGTGTGGAATTCAAAGGAAAGCACCTGTCAGGATATATACTGTGGGAGTCACTAATTTATCATGTTTATATAATACAGGTGTGGACTGACTGAAACCTTAAAGTGAGCAGAGCCAAAGAAGGAAAAAGTAGTATGCCGAAGACTAAGGCCTGAGTAACCCCAATAATAAAGAAGTTGAAAAGATGAGAAACAAGCAAGGAACTCTGAGTAGCGGCCATTTGCAGGAGGAAAATCAGAAGGATATGGTGTTGCAGACACCAAATAGAAAAAGTATTTCAAGGAGGAGGCACTTACCAGCCATATCAAAGGGTATCCATAAGTCAAGGAAGATGAAGGTTGAGAATTTACTGTTTAATTTAGCAATATGGATCTCACTGGTGACCTTGAAAAGTGCAGCTTCCATAGAATGGGAAAACACAAGCCTGAGTGAAGTGAGTTCCAGAGAGAAATGAGAGAAGAGAAACTCAGCAAGTAGAAACAAATCTTGCAGAGTTCTTTAACTGTAGCAAAGAAGCCATTTACATTCTATACTGTACACAGTACATTATACTGTACACAGTACATTTGTGGGAAAAACACCATGAATACAAACAGTCCTAGCAAATAACACTATATAAATGTCATGGAATTTTGCAACATGAGGAGATTCTACTAGACCTGGACATTTCAGTAGAATACCCTAGGTATGGATAAGTATAATTTGAAAAGACAAAAGGTCCAAATCACAAAGGCTGCATAGACATCTAAGGGTTCATTCACGCTCAGTTCATTAATCTTCAGAGGCAAGGATTTTAGGGCACTGTGTTGGCAAGTTTGTTAACTAGGGCTTGATACGAAAGTAACAATATTGATATGAAAGTAACAATATTCAACTTTGAATAGGAAGAGAAAGATTAAGAGAAAATGGTTCTTAAAAATTCATTAATTAGAGCTGAAATAGCTCCAATAGGCGACATTACTATCTCTATTAATTTCAATAACTAAAATATGGACTATCTCAAAAAAACCCACAAAGAATCAAATAAGTTTTAATAATAAGACATCGAATCCTATATAATTAATTATTAATACAGATTGAGAAGAAAGGCTATAAATTGAAGAAAAGTAGAATTTTGTACATTTAAAATGAATAACAAACAGCACTACCAACCTGGACAACTTAATGTCTGTGTCAGAGCTTTTATACATTCTAATTGGCAGTATGTATACATAGAGAGAGATGCTACACATCCATTTTGTTCTACAAGTTCTTTAGTATAGCGACTAAACCTCTTAATCGTATTAGGACACTACCACATTAAAATGCACTGGCACAGGAATAGAAAAATCAACGACACAAAAGACATTTCTGAAACTCAAGGATATAAAATAATTTAGTATAGCATATCATTAGAGTAAAATATTTCAGATCAGTGAGAAAAGATTGTTAAATAAATGATTTTGACTATTAATGTTATGAGTTATCATATTAATACATTTTGAATAAATACTGCTTGGACACCAAAAATAATTAAATAAATAAATTAAGTAAAACAAAATAAAATAAAATGCACTGGCACTGTTAGAAGGTTCTCCACTGAGAGTTTATATTCTTGCCTTTAAACCCATATAATCAGCTTTCGCAAATTACTGTAGTTAAAACTTTACTTTTTATTATACTGCATTCATTTGGTTATTCGTGCTGGACTAGAGATACAGCATGGGAAAAAAAGAAGAAAAAGCAAACAAAGACCCTATTCTCATATCATTTATGCACTTGTCAATCTGAATGACTGTATCCCAAAAAAGATCTTGCCACATTTTTTAGTAAACGAGGATGCATGCTAACAAAAATATAATGAAAGGTAGAAGTGTTCCAAATGGTTCAAGAGATTCCATTAACCTTGTTTTCACTAGGAAATAGGAAAATTAAATTATTTGAGTTGTGGCTCTTCCCTTTCAACTTCCAATATTTGGGAAAGTGACTAATTAAAAAAGAAAAAAAGATAAGAGTTAAAAGCTATAAGCCCCTAAGTTTAAAATAAATTTATATAAAAGAAATTAGTTGCATCTTCTCAATAACAAACCAATTTTTTCAGTCCTACTCTCCTCAAATAGCGATAAGCTATGCTGATTAAACTCATTTTGTTATGTCCTATTCAGCTTATTAGTTTTACTGCAAATATGGAGAAAAGCCTCCTAGTCAGCTATAGCATTTTCTTTGGTCACAGAAGTATTAAAAATACTGTTTATTTCAATCATGTAGTAAATTCACAACAAACATGACATATATCCCAAGCCAGCAGTCTAAATCAAAAGCCAATTAAGTATCTACCTAAAACCCACTAAAATCAATAAAATAATCATATTAGAGACTAACACCAAGAATAACCTATATGTTTTCATCTCCTGGAAAAATAAATGCAATGGTACCTGTAAAAAAATGCATTTCATTTTAAAAGAGAAAGCATTATTTCTAAATTTTATAAAATTATTATCAATCCAAGTTGAAAAAGAAAAAAAAAAATCACAGAGAGGTAGATGTCTAAATACCTCATGGTTTCATTTTACACTTCTCATATCAGGGTGAAGCCTTAAAAGTAATTCAAACGGAAAATGAAAGTATTTTACTCAGAAGATAGAGTCCATATGTTTTTCAACCTGGAAACCCATTGGGAAAAAGACTTGAGTTTTTTAAAACTGAATTTTGACAATTGGAAGCTGATGTGACTTTTTTTTCTCTCCAGGAAGATTTGAATCATTCTCAAGGGGAATGAAATAGATCTTTATCAAGTATAGCAAAGCTTAACACCTGTTTAACTCCAATTACTTAGAAAAAATTTAGTGAGTCTTCAGCATCTCATAATGAGGGCTTACAATAAACACTTATTCCTAAGTGTAAGATATTTTTTACAAGCTTAGCACAATAAGCCATACCTATATATTTGAGTGTGTTTATACTGCAATTTCTATACTTTTTAACTTTTTCAATGAGTCTATTTCTTATTGATATACATATTCAAACATAATTGTATCTTTTTGTTAGGATTGTAACAGTAGGTTGTAATCAACTACATGTACATCTGCAATACCATTAGGCTATAAGGGGGCAGGGTCTATTTTTTTTTTCATTATGTATGAATACTCAGCTTCTACCACAATGCATCTAGTACACACTTTAAAAAGTCCACCAAGAAGATAAACATGTAATTTCTTTATCCTAATCATTCTTTCCTAAACCTAAAATGAAGTTTATATATTCAAAGTTAAATGATTCTACTCTCAAAATCAAGGTAAAAATGAGCTACAATTTTTAAAGGAGCCTCAATTTTATACAATACAGCACAAATTGGATAACTTGTGCTCCACTACTAATGCATACAATTCCTAATTTAATGTAATTTAACTTTAAAAAAATTACTGTATATCTATTAGTGAAAGGCGATTTGCTAAGACATACTAACATATGTTTGAATGTCCACACTAAAAACAGTCAAGTTTTCATTAATGTAAAAAAAATTGTGTCAGACTTAAAGAAAGAAACTGAGACAGTATATTTCTAAAAAAACACATATTTGTTTTGCTTTTTCTCTGAAGGAATTTAACTTTACTCTGTTTGTTAAAGCTACCCAAAAGCAACCTCTTATGTATTCGCTCCTTCCCCTCCAACTTCTTTCTCGACTTTGGATAAAAATACAATCTAACAAAAGGAAGAAAAAGGCAAAGGATTTTAAAGAACAACAACTCTCAGGAAAAGCGACTGAAAAAACATTGCATGAAAATGGAAATTACTGCCATAAGTGGTCTCCAAATACATGCTTTGAAAGATGTTACTTTATGGTGATTCAAATGCTCTTCTTACACTTGACCTCTTCGATTATTAAAACTGTTATTTTAAAAAGTTTTTCCAAGTTCACTTGTGAAAAACTGTGGGCTTTCTAACTACCTTTTTCTTCATTCCTTAGCAAATTTTACATATTCTAGGTTGTTTCCATACATATGTTAAAAAAACACAGTTGAATTATGTCACTCTGTAATACTACTGTAAAAGCAAGATGGTGTGTGAAGAACAGTACCAGATGGAGAGAAAAAATATCTAGGTTCTAGTTCTAACCTCATAATTAATTAGCTGTTGGATCCTGAGCAAACCTGTTTAATCTATTTGGGCCTCAGTCTCCTCTTCTATAAAATAAGAGGGTTGAATTTAATAATCTGTTAAGTCTCTACCATCCTCAAAATGCTGTTATTTTGTTATTATACTTTAAAAAATATATTCTACTCTTAGAGTATTCCACACACCTCTCTCTGTGAATGCTCAAAATCTTACTATTCCAGCTCCTCAGAAATCTCAAAGAATATTGTTTAAGGGCAAGGAAATTCCTGGAATTAATTATTTTACTTCCTTATAATCACATATTTCTCTTGGGAGTAGGGAGGGCAGAAAGCAATAAAATATGTCTATTTGTGCAGTTGTAATAAGTCTTAGCTTTTACTGAGGGAAATGCTGCACCTTTTTCATCCATGAAAAGGAGGTCTAGCATAGATGAACACTCCTAGATGGAAAACAAGAACACTGGGATGAACTTTTTCTTTCCCCTTGCCACCCAAGACTGTAGGACATACAGTAAATGAAGAAGTAAGGGTAAATTAAACTTTGGTAAGCATATTGGGAAGGAAGTGGTAGCATTTTATTTTTCTTCACCCTGTTGAATGCCACAGGCTAGAAGGACACTGAAGTTGAGGGATGAGGTAACAAGTTTACCTTGTTTTATAACGCAATGTCCATTGTATTGAATAGTTAGATAGGCACTTGAGACGTATACTTAGTACATGAAAATAAATATATAACCAATAAAGGAGAAATTAGGAATTCCTAAAACAGAGAAAGCTGATAGGATCAAACCCAGACAACGCAGAAGAGGAGTCCTCTGAAGGAGAAACAGGGAGAGCTCCGGTCTAAGGCAACAGATACAAGCAGTGGGTAGAGATGGTCACCTAAGACGATCTTTAGGCTGATTTCACCTCTCTCCTCTCACTACTTCTTTGGGGCAGCAGGCAATACAATTGCCTGCTCTCGGTTAAAAAGGTATGGACTCTTGAGTTACAAGACAGGCAGAGCCCTAGCTAGCCAATGATGACAAGAAAGAGTAGAAAGCTCCCGCTGGCAGGTCAATTACCAATGAACCCTGCCTCGCAGCCTTTCCCCAGCACCACAAGGAGGTAGCATTCTGACAATTTGAACGAAATTTGTATTGCATATAATACTTTTTGACACAGAAATTTCACTTCTAGATATGTATCCTATGGAAATGCTCACACATATTCACAAAGATGAATCTGCCAGGATTGTAGCACTTCCATAATAAGTAAATATTAGAAGCAAGCTAAATGTTCACCAGGAGAAAAAGCTGAAATAAATTACAGAATGTTCATACTGTGAAATGTTTTTTACTTATTAAAAAGAATGATATATGTGAAACAGCATGGAATACAAGTGAAAAGCGTAAGTAGTTAAATAAAACATTTAGAATTATATTTTTAAAAATTACATGTGTTTATGAATGTAGAAGAAGTGAGAAGAATATAGATCAAACTATTTACCCCCTCCACACTGGGAGGAAAGCAGGATTCATGGGTAGGCTGAGGTAGTGAAGGGGAATTACATAGAATGATTGACTATTTTATGAGAATGTACTTCAATACATGCTATATAATTTTAAAAGAAAATAAAGTTTGCCAATTTGAATCTTGACCTGAGAAAAATCTTCCCCACCTATATAAGATTTTATTAAATTTAATAATATCAATAGTTTTTGAAACAATGTCCATAGCACTCTATTAAATTCAGCGTGTTATAAACAACAGGACTGCCCTCCACAGCACACACATACCAAAAAGCTATAGGAATTAGAGAACATTATTGTTTTCACTTTGTGAATGTATTCAAGTAAAATGTTTTAAAACTCTGAACCTTCTTTGAGTTTAAATGTCATTAATGCAAATATTTATTTTATGGCAGCTATGTGCTCATTCTGCATTCTTACTGCAGAATGAAAAAGCCAAGAAACATACATGTTTGGAAACCTTCAGGGTTGCTCAAGCAGTTTGAATTCAGAATACTAAAACGCAGTCATTCACATGCCTTTCCTGTATCATAACGCTGATTCTGTCTCCCAAGCCACAAAAATCTGAAACAAGAATTTACAACTATCCCAAAAAATATTTTTGTCTTTAATTCACAAAAAGTCACTGACACTAGTAGGCATTCATACCTCATACTTGACAGACTTTTTCACCCATTTTCAAGAAAGCTATCAAAAAGGTGCTTTAAAATCAACAACGGACAAGGATATTTTGTAAGTTCATCATCAGTGGGAATCCTTTTTACATTTCTATTACAAACACTAATCATTATTTAAATTACCTATGTATTCAAACATTATGATAATTCTAAATAGGATTTAAATAAGTAGAAAAAAAACTTATAGATTTTCTCACAGGAAAATTCTGCTAAACACTGTCAAGTTTTGGTAAAGTTCTCTAAGTTTGTTGCATAAGCAATTCTACAGTAAATTTTTGTAAATAACACAGAATCCTAACATTTTTCTTATTCAGGCCCAACAACTTACTAGTTAAACAATCTTAAGAAAGAGACTTAGCTTCTCTAACTGTTGGCTTCTCAAAGTTAAAGTAGGGACAAAAGTTGCACTTACATCACAGAATTCTAATAAAAATTAGATGGTGTAGTTAAGTACTTGGCAGATTACAGACACAAAGTAAAACATATTAGCTATCATTATATATATATTTGGATATTACCATGCCTCAATGAACAATATCACTAATGCAAACAAAAGGATGGTGAATGATTAACTATATCATGTATATTAAGTTTTTGTTTTCGTTAGAGTTCTTTGCTAATTCTTACCTAAATCCTACAGGATTTGTGAATACAAAAAAATCGTTCAATATTCAACTTCCAACACATTTTTAGAAACTTGAGAATACTATTCCAATAAAATGATATACCAATAACAATGAAGTTACAAGATCTTAGGGTAGGGTAGAGATGCTATACTTTATATATGTAAATAGGTTAAATCACTTAGTTCATTTTGTAGATTTCCTGACTTGCAATTAAATTATTAATTCCTTTAGGTAATTTATACTATTTAAAATTACTGTTGCTTCTCTTTTCTCTTTATAAAGAGGAGGGAAGAAAAGATAGATATTAGTAAAAACAACTCCAATCAATGAAAATCCCCCCATACAACTGACTTGTACTCCTACTCTCCTAGATTTCCTTATTATCAAATTAAGACCCGCAAACACTATATCCTTTTCTTACTTCTCCTAAAAAGGGCTCAGTAATCTTTGCTTTCCCCAACAAGAATCTTATTCTCTCCCTTGCTGCCAAGTGGACAGGAACAACATATCAAACCTAGAGTTACTCACACATACAAAGAGAAGGAAAAAAATCCTATCATATAATTTTGACCAACAAATCTGTTTAAATGTTTGTTAGCAGTAGACTTTGAGTCATGTTTATACTACTAATGCATACATAAAAACATGTTAATTAAACAAAACTAGATAAAGATAAGGAACTAAAAACATGTCAAACATATTGTTTAAAATTAAATGCTTTTAGATAATGAAAGAATGAAAAACCTCAAACAAATGATCCTGAATTGATTTTCAATAAGAAACACTACTTTTTTATTAGATTGACTTTTTATTACTTATTTGTAAGAGCTCCTTACAATTAAGGAATATAACCAGAAAATCGAGTTTTGGAAGTTATAAACTGAAACATGTATAAATTTAATGCTTTAGAACAGTTATGGGGAGTGGGAAACAGTGGGTAGAGAGTGTCATGTCAAACAGGGAAAAGATGAAAATATTCAGAAGAGCTTTTCAAACTGTATGGGCTACTTGTTCTCCCCACTCTTACCTTTTGAGATTTCCTACGAGCAAAGTTACCAATAGATATAAGCCACACAACTGATCAGTGTGGAGACAGTAACTAGATGTAAACTATTGCTTTCGACAAGAGACTAATAAACTTAAAAAGCCAAGTCTTTAAAGTTTTTAAAGGGGGTGGCCAGAATTATATTTTATGTAAAATACCAACAACAACAAAAAAACCCTACTTTTAGATACTAACATAAAATCAGCAGTTTTTATATTATATTACTTGCAAAATACTGTATGTAGCTCTGCTCAGAATCTTAATCTAACTTAAAAACCCACCTTAATGATCACAAACTATTCTGGGCTCCACAGAAAGAGATAAACTTATTCAGTGGTTCCCAATCTTGCTTGAACATTAGATTTATCTGGGAAATTTTTAAAAATATCCATGCCCAGTCAGTATCTCTTGGGTTGGGAGCCTGATACAAAAATACAAATGTATTTTTTTCATTTTTCATATTTTTTTCACCACTGAGAGAACCCTAAAACACAGGGCTGAGGCTGAAGCACCTCCCGCCCAACAGAGAAGACAGGTTTCACTGGAAGGTAAGAGAAGCAGCTG
The DNA here is from genome assembly GCF_028023285.1 of Balaenoptera ricei. Taxonomy (NCBI): domain Eukaryota; kingdom Metazoa; phylum Chordata; class Mammalia; order Artiodactyla; family Balaenopteridae; genus Balaenoptera; species Balaenoptera ricei. Next base: position 33,962,523 of record NC_082643.1, read on the forward strand.
CATGTTGACTGCAGGGCCCTCCCCCAGGCCACTGAGCACCGTTCAGAGATCTCCTAGTTCCTCCAATGGAAAAAGAGAACCCGGGGGAGGGGTGGGGGACAATCAGCCCCCACTCAGCACTGTGGGTCGCTTTACAGAAGCCCCTCCTCTCATCTCACCCCAACAAGACTGCAGGGGAATCTGAGAGTCTCAACCACTAGGAATCTGACTGTGACAGAGAGGTAAGGAGGGGCTTGCAACTACCAGCACAAGGGCCATGGCAGACAGAGTTCATTCCTACAGTTCCCAAGCAGTAACGCCAAACAGTAGCTTTGCTCATTTGCAGAATCAAGTCAAGGACGAACTCTGACCAGGGGACTCAGAAGGGTGCAGATCTGCCTGATTTGAATCCTCAAATGAGGAGTTTTGCCAGCCCTCAAGCCCGGTGTGCCCACACCCAGGCAAGGAGGAGAATCACAGCCCTGCCCCTGGGGAGACTGTCTTCCAGGCACATCTGATCAGAAGGGCTGGTGAGAGCACCTGGAAGCTGTGTAGCCTGTCCTGCTGCCCTACCAGGGCAGGGAAGCTAACTGACAGCCCTATCTACTACTGAATATTGTACCAAGTCCTGACCGTCCAGAAGCCTGACCAGAGAATCCAGGTAACTGCAGAGCCCATTCTTCAGCCTCACTTGGGTAAGGAACCAAGCAAGCAGTCCTATCCAACTGTTCTCAGCCAGTGGCGTGCACCTCCATCCATGTCCACAGAGGTCAAACAGTTGCCTCACCCAAAAAAGGACAATAATAGCAGGCCCCACTTGACTAAGGATATTACATGCAGATATGCCCAGAAACCCAAACTGAGCTGACAGGTGAAGATCTGTCTCTGCGAAAGCAAACCTTTAAAGTCTGGAAGAGGAGCCCAATTACTCAAATGTGCAGTTACCAATATAAGGAATCAAGAATGACAAAAAAAAATCAGGTAATATAACACCACCAAAGAAAACTAATAGAGCTCCAATAACTGACCCTAAATAAATGGAGATCTATGAACTATCAAAAATTCAGAATAATCCTCTTAAGGAAGTTTAGTGTACTACAAGAAAATACAGACAACTAAACAAAACAATAACCTTGACAAGGAAATAACAAAATTTTTTTTTTAATGGAAATCCTAGAGTTGAAAACCACAATAACTGCACTTAAGAACTCAACAGAGAGTTTCAAAACTAGTCTCACCCATGCAAAGTAAAGAATCAACAACACGGAGGATACCACATTGGAAATTACCCAGAGAAGCAAAAACAAAAAAGAATGAAAAAAGAGTGGAGAAAGCCTACAGAAGTTATGGAACACAATGAAGAATAAAAAAAAAAATACTGGAATTATAAGAATTCCAGAAGGAAAAGAGATAGAGAAAGTGACAGAAGGTATATTTAAAGCAATAATGGTTAAAAACTTCCAGAATCTGGGGAGAGAAATGAACATCCAGAAACATGATGTCCAAAGCACCCAAAACAGAATGAACCCAAATAAAGCTACACCGGGAAACAGTATATTGTCAGAAGTCAAAGATGAAGAAAAAAGGTTAAGAACAGAAAGAGAAGAGAGAAGTTACATACAAGGGAACCCCCATAAGACTACTGGTGGATTTCTCAATAGAAACTTGTCAGGGCAGTAAAGAATTAAATGACATATTCAAAATACTGAAGGAAAATAACTGGCAATCGAGAATTCTATAATCAACAAAGCTGTCCTTCACAAAGAAAGGAAGGATAATGAGTTTCCTGCACAAACAAAAGCTGAGTGGGTTCATTATCATCAGACCTGCCTTACAAGAAATGTAGAGCCCTTACCTATCAATAATTACTTTAGATATAAAGAGATTAAATTCTCCAATTAAAACACAGAGAATGGCTGAATGGATTAAAAAACAGGATCCAACAATATGATACCTACAAGAGGTAGACTCACATTAGCCTAAAATACATAGACTGAGATGAGTAAAAGGAAGAAGACATTTCAAGCAAATGGTGACCAAAATAAAGCAGAGATAGCTATACTGATATCATACAGAATAGACTTTAAACTAAAAATGGTAAAAGAGATAAAAAGGTCACTGTATAATGATAAAGGGGGCAATGCACCAAGAAGATATAACAACCATAAATATTTATGTGCCCAACACTGTAGCACCTAAACATATAAAGCAAAAACTGACAAACAGTAATACAATAGTTGGGGAATTTAATACCCCACTGAACAATGGGTAGATCATTCAGGAAAATAATCAATAAGAAAAGAGTGGATTTGAAAAGACCAAATGGACTTAACAGATACATTTAGAACATTCTACCTGAAAACAGCAGAATACAAATTCTCAAGAATACATGGGACATTTTCTAGGATAGACCATACGTTATGTCACAAAACAAGTCATAACAAATTCAAGAAGACTGAAATCATACTACATATCTTCTTTCACCAAATGGCATGAAACTAGAAATCAATAACAACAGGAAAACTGGAAAATTCACAAACACATGGAAATTAAACCACACCCTCCTGAACAACCCAAAAACCAAAGAAGAAATTAAAGGGGAAATAAAAAAGTTTCTTGAGACAAATGACAATGGAAACCACATACCAGGAACTTGCAGGATGCAGCAAAAGCATATCTATTAATAAGAGGGAAGTTCATAGCAATAAATACCTAAGTTGAGAAGCAAGAAAGAACCCAAATAAACAACCTAACTTATGCACCTTAAGGAACTAGAAAAAGAAGAACTGAGCCCACAGTTATTAGAAGAATGGAAATAATAAATATTAGAGCAAAATAAATGAAATGGAGAACAGAAGAACAACAGACAAGATTAACCAAACTAAGAGTTGGTTTTTTGAAAAGATAAATGAAATTGACAAAACTTTACCAATACTAACAAAGGGAAAAAGAAAAAAAAATCAACAAAATTATAAAGGAAAAAGGAGACATTATAACAGACACCATAGAAATTCAAAGAATCATAAGAGGCTACTATGAACAACTATACAACAACAAAATGGACAACCTAGAAGAAATATTCTTAGCAACATACAACTTACCAAGACTGAATCAGGAAGAAATAGAAAACATGAATAGACCAATTACTAGTTAGGTAACTGAATCAGTAGTCAAAAGTCTCCCAACAGTGAAAAGCCCAGGACCAGATAGCTTCACTGGTGAATTTTTAAAAAACCATTTAAAGAAGAATTAACATCAATCCTTAAACTCTTCCAAAAACATGAAAGAGGAAGGAACACTTGTAAACTCATTAGGAGGCCAGCATTGGTATCCTGATACCAATACCAAAAAGGATGCTAGCAGAAAAGAAAGCTACAGGCCAATATCCTTGATGAATATAGATGCAAAAATTCTAAATAAAATACCAGCAAACCGAATTCAGCAGCACATTAAAAGAATCATTCATGATAATAATCAAGTGGGACTTATCCCTGGGATGCAAGGATGGTATCAATATATGCAAATCAATCCATATGATACATTATATTAATAGACTGAAAGTAAAGAAAAAAACTATTATCTCAATAGAGGGAAAAAAAAGCATTTGACAGAATTGAAAATCCATTCATGATAAAAATTCTTAAAAATTTAAGCACAGAAGGAACAGATCTCAACAAAATAAACAAGCCATATATAACAAGCCCACAGCTAACACCACACTCAGTGGTCAAATGTTGAAAGCTTTTCCTCTAAGATCAGGAAGAAGACAGGGATGCCCACTTTCACCACTGCTATTCAACACAGTACTAGAAGTCTTAGCTAGAGCAATCAGACAAGAACAAAAAGTAAAAGGTATCAGAATTGGAAAGGAAGAAGTACATCTGTCTCCATTTATGTATGACACAATATAATATATAGAAAACCCTAAAGACTTAACCAAAAAACAATTAGATCGAATCAATAAATTCAGTAAAGTTGTCAGCAGCATTTCTATAAACAAATAATTTTCTAAAAAATAAATAAATCGATTCCATTTACAATAGCATCAAAAATAATAAAATATTTAAGACAAATTTCAACTAAGGAGGTGAAAGACCTCTACTCTGAAAACTACAAGACATTGATGAAAGAAATTGAAGAAGAGACAAATAAATGGAAAGGTATCCTGTGTTCATGGTTTGGAAGAATTAATAATGTTAAAATGTCAATACCAGGACTTCCCTGGTGGCACAGTAGTTAAGAATCCACCTGCCAATGCGGGGGACACGGGTTCGATCCCGGGTCCGGGAAGATCCCACATGCCATGGAGCAACTAAGCCCGTGCACCACAACTACTGAGCCTGCATGCCACAACTACTGAAGCCCACACATCTAGAGCCTGTGCTCCGCAACAAGAGAAGCCACTGCAATGAGAAGCCCGTGCAACGCAGCGAAGAGTAGCCCCCACTTGCTGCAACTAGAGAAAGCCCGCTTGCAGCAACAAAGACCCAACGCAGCCAAAAAAATAATAACAGCAACAATAATAATAATAAATAAAATTTTTTAAAGTTTTTTAAAAAAAGTAAATAGTACCAAAAGCCATCTATAGATTTAATGCAATCCCTATCAAGATTCCAGTGGCATTTTTTACAAAAGTAGAATCACTCCTAAAATTTATATGGAACCTCCAAAGACCCTGAACAGCTGAAAATCTTGGGAAAGAAGAATAAAGCAGGAAGCATGACACTTCCTGATTTCAAGCTATAGTCATCAAAATAGTATGGTACTTGCATAAAAACAAATAGACCAACAGAACAGAATTTAGAACCCAGAAATAAATCCAAGCATATATGGACAAATAATATTTGACAAGGGAGTCAAGAATACTCAATTAAAAAAAGACAGTCTTTTCAACAAATGGTGCCGGGATAATTGCATATTCACATGTAAAAGAATGAAACTGAACCTGTACCTCATCTCACTCACAAAAATTACCTCAATATAGGTTAATGACTTAAATGTAAGACCTGAAACCATGAAACTCCTAGAAGAAAACATAAGAAAAAAACTCCTTGACATGGATCTTGGTAATAATTTTTTGGATATGACACCTAAAGCACAAGCAACAAAATAAAAAATAAACAAGTAAAACTACATCAGACCAAAAAGCTTCTGCACAGCAAAAGAAACCATCAACAAAGTGAAAAGACAACTTACAAAGTGGGTAAAAATATTTGCACACCATATACCTGATAAAGGGTTAATATCCAAAATGTATAAAGATCTTATACAACTCAACAGCAAAAAAAACAAATAAGGCAATTAAAATATGGGCAAATGACCTGAACAGTCATTTCTCCAAAGAAGATATACAAAAGGCCAACATGTACATGAAAGTATGCTCAAAAAAATCGTTATTCATTAGTGAAATATAAATTAAAACAATGAGATATCACCTCACACCTGTTAGAATGGCCATCATCAAAAAGGTAAGAGAGAAGAAATGATTACTGTGGATGTGAAAAAAAGGGAACCCTTGTGCACTGTCGGTGGGATTATAAACTGATACAGCCACTATGGAAAACAGTATGGAGGATCCTCAAAAAATTAAAAATAGAACTACCCTATGATCCAGGAATTCCACTTCTGGGAGTATATCCAAAGGAAACAAAAACACTAACTCAAAAAGATATCTGCACCTCCATGTTCAGAGCAGCATTATTTACAATAGCCAAGAATGGAAACAACCCAAGTGTTCATCAATGGATGAATAAGTAAAGAAGCTGTGGTGTAAACGTGTGTGTATATATATATATATATATATATATATATATATATATATATATATATATACACACACACACACACACACACACAGAATGAAATTTTATTCAACCATTAAAAAAATGAGGAAATTCTACCATTTGCAACAACACGGTTGAACCCTGAAGGCATTGTGCTAAGTGAAATAAGTCTGTCAGAGAAAAACAAATACTGTACGATCTCACTTATATGCGGAATCAAAAAAAAAATCCAAATTCACTGAAAAAGAGATCAATCAGACTTGTGGTTACCAGAAGAGGAGTGTGGGGGGAAGAGGAACTGGAGGAAGGTGGTCAAAAGTTACAAGTATTCAGTTATAAGATAAATACGTACTTGGGACATAATGTACAACAGGATGACTATAATTAACACTGCTGTATGATGTATAGGAAAGTTGTTGAGATAGTAAATCCTAAGAGTTCTCAACACAAGAAAAATTGTTTTTTCTTTTCTTTCTTTTTATTGTATCTACATGAAAAGCTGAACCTACTGGAATCATTTCACAATGATGTAAATCAAACCATCATGCTGTATGCTTTAAACCTATACAGTGATGTATGTCAATTATTTCTCAATAAAACTGGAAAAAATAACAAAAAAAAAAAAGAAAAAAGTAAATTACTATGAAATCCTATCATTCACTAAAAATTCTGAAATCATCATTACACTCTGGGAGCACACTTTCAGTATCACACATCATTAACATTTATTCTTTGTTGCAAAAGACACCAAAAAACATAAATAAGAGAGTTTTCACGTAATTGTTTTCATCTAAATCAACAATAATTTACAGATAATAACGGCATTAGACTTAAGCAATTAAATGCACATGTCAAAAACTATTCACAAGAAACAACCAACAAAGCCATTTTTAACAAAGCAACATTTCATTGCCCCATATTACACAAGCACTAAATTGTTTCCACTTGAATATTTAGAATGGGATTAACATTAGAAAGGAATGAAAACCCAAATGAAGAGTTTCAAAAAATTTAATTGAAGTGCATATAATTTGAGATTTACATACTCAAATTTAATTTGAACAGAAAGACAATAAAAGAAAGTACTATTTTAAAATGTTATAGCTATAATAATTTTTCTGATTTTAAAGATGGCAAAATCTATATTGTTAATTTAAAATATAAAATCACCTTTCATTTATTAGAATAAAATTATCAACTTCAAATGTTTCAACCATATAGTTTTGTGAAAACATAAACTTATCTTCATCTCCTATTAGATTTTTTAAAAAATCTTTCTCAAAAAAAAACATTAAAGCACACTTTAAAGCTAGATATAAATAATTTGGGGCTGTTCAGCATTACCAGTTCCAATACGGAACCACAGAAAATGAGAGCCTGACTGTACACTGAAAATTAATCAATAGATATACAAATAATAAAACAGTGCAATATTCCAAAGTACTTTGACAAAGAAAATTCTATAATAAATAACATATAACAAGCCTTATTTCATTTTATATAAATTTCAAATTATTATGAATATAAACACAAAGCTATTTTATTTTAAAATTATTTTCTTCAGAATATAATTTGCATTTTTAATTATTTTCAGCATAAGTTTAAAATTAAGGCCAAATTAACAATCTAAAATACTGTAGTTAAAAGAAAGCAAATATTCAAAATTAAACACAAAGTATATTCAGCTCTCATAACATAAAGTATTTATGTAATAATTATATAAGATATATTTATCACTGTAAGAAATTATGAAAAGTCAGAATTGGTCTTGATGCAAAATGCTATTTACCTAATTGTGTCTTTTATTATATTACAGCTCTAACATTCTCTTTCCATTTCTAGATCATAACAAGATCATTTTTTAGATTTAAAAATGATAAATAATTGTATCTGGAATATCTTCTTGCTCTAATATTTGGGAAGAAAGAAGAATTCCAAAGAAAAGGCAGTCAGTTAAAAATATGTTTTCCATTCTACTCTAACCATCTTTGAAGTCAATCTTTCAAGGTCCACTACCAACTGGAATGCAGCAGTAAGGATCTTATGATACTATGCTAAGTTTTTATTATTTCATTGAGAAAAATAATAATAATAATAAAAAGGATTAAGATGTATTTCCTTTTTCATCGTTTTAAGCTTTTTTTTTTTGCTTTCATCAATTCTAGTCTGCCATAAATCAAAAGTATTCTTTTAATCCCAACAATAGACAAAACAATGTATTTTATACTTAAATATGCTCAAGGAAAAAAATTAACATTCTTTATCACTACCCAACAGAGACAGTTAATACTCTAAGGCCACATTAATAGAATCTTTCTGCCACTGTAGAAAGTTTGATAGCACTCCTATTTCAATGTCTGAATTTTTCTCCTTTTTTTGACAAAGACAAATGATTGCCATCAATCAAGATCCAATCGGGTATACAGAGAGTCAGGCAAATGCATCATTCTTTACTGGTTTTCCTGTTATTTGAGCAGGCTTTGCTCCATATTATTTTATAGAATGATCAAAAAACCAGCCATAAGATAGATCATTCACACCCACTGTAAAATTAACTTTCATGAATAATGAGAGTTTTAAACCTCAGATAATGTATATGTTATACCAAGGATATTACTGAGTTCATTTCTGGCTAGAGATTATGTAAATGATACTATATGACCTTTATCATTACAACAGGACATGCAAAACACATATTATTTCATACATCATTTTAAAGCAAGTCAGTTTGTAAAGGAAAAACAAGCATTTATAATGTTCGGGGTAAAGTGTTAAAAGTTTTGAAAGAAAGACATTAAGCACTTGTGATCATTTTGCATCCTTCTTTCTTTAACCTGTTACTTCTGTTGGATATATCATAGGGTAATAAAACCTCTTTCAAAAGTATGTACTTGGTTTCTCTGTTCCTTTTTTAAGCTACTATTAATGTCATTTTTTAAACTCAAGTCATGTTGGATAATTAACCCTAAATTTTTAATGGATAACAAGTATTAATACATGTATATAAGTCATTGCATTCAAAATCTTCAAGAAAATGTCAGTGTCATGGGGAAGGAAATGAAGGAAAACATTCCAATACTGTTTCTTTATAACTATATTCTGTCAACTTTAAAACACAGAGTGCGAACATAAATGAAAATGGTTCACCAATGATAAAATAGGGCTTTTTTAAAAAGGTATATAAAGAAATACAAACTGCAGAATCGGCTGTTTCCTAACTCTAACGTTGAGCATCATCCATGCAGTTACTCAGGCAAGGAGCCTGGCTCTCAAACTTGATCCCTCCCTCTCCTTAACCTTCACACAAATCAAACCTCAAACACTTTTCCTCCTAAAAAACTCAAATCCACGCCCACTACTACAGAAAAAACATCCCTCTTGCCTAGGCTACTGCTACTGTGATACTTTTCTATCGTTTCATTATTGGCAATATTTTTCTTCTTCAAATCCATAACCAAAAAGCGCTGCCAGAATGATCTATCAAAAAGAAAATCTGTTGACCTCAACAGCTTTTTCTGAACACTTCAATAGCACCCCATCCCTTAGAACAGTGATCTCCAAAGTTGTGAGGTTATGTGTACCCACGACATACATAAGATAATTCATTTGTATGCTGAAAGATAAAGGTACAACCTCTATTTATATTTACTTGCAGGGGAAAAAAAGCAAGAAATTAAGCTTTACTAAGGTTTAATACATATAGTTGAATTCTACCATTTTTACTCAATCTGAGTATCAGGAATCATGTCTTATGTGGTATGCAATCTTACCATATTGAGACATACTGTAGTTTATTTCTGCTTAGCTGAACACGTTTACAGATTTCACTATCTTAAATAGAATACTTTAAATACTTTGTAATAAAATGAAAAGGACTAAAATATAACTGATAATGGTTGAATGGGATGATGGCGCTCATTTTTGTTGAAAAAAGACAATCATTGCAAAGCTGCTGAACTTTTCTGTGGCAATAATATGCTACATAGCAGCTATTTAAAAATAAACACATCTAACATATCCCTTTGACACAAAGGTGACATTTTAACTGAAAAAAGTAATTACTTTTGAAAAACACATATTATAGAAACAGATTTAGAAATATTCCCATCATTATGTGATTTTTGTTGCTAAAACTATTTGTATCACCTATGAAAACTCACAAATTTCTACCCTGAATTAAAACAACTTATAACCAGCAGAGCTTCCTAACCTAGGGTTTCAATGAGTTTAGTACACATTTGATAAAAATATTAAAATAGTAATATCCATCTTTGAAAAGAACCAAAAGTTTTTGTACAATTAAATAATAAAATTGCCTTTAAAATATTCTCTTCAGCTTTAGTTCATCTTTTAATTTCTCAGACTGACAATCTTTCAGTATTAGAGAGTTCACAGTATTTAGACTATTCCTGCTCTGTGTTTACTAGTTTTTTTTTAAAATAGTAAACGCGGGGGCTAATACTATTTACCTCACAAAATAACTAATAAGGCTTATGAACTTAGTAAAGGAAACTCTAACTAGTAATAGAAGTTGCTGCTGCTACTACTACCACCCATAACATTGTTAGCAGTAGTAGACAAAAAGGGACTTGTTTCTTGGAAGAGAGAGGGTACAATCTTTGGTGTAACTTCTAAGAAAACTGAGGTTGAAAGTATCCAATCTGAGAACAAGGTGGGCTTTAAAGAAAAAAATGGATTTCTCATTTTGCAGCAAAGCAACAGGACCCTCTGGATGAGTAGCATATATGCAGAGGTTTTAAGATGAGAATAAATTGTTTTTAACTTCCATAGATACTACTTAATCACCCTCCAAAAAGATACTACCAATTTATTCTTCTACCAAAATTGTATAAGAGTGTCTGTTTCCTGACAGTAATCAGCACTGAGCAATATTGGCCTTATTAATTTTTGCCAAACTTACAGGTGAGGGATATGACAGAGAGGACATGCTGAATATGAATCCAAAGCTTTAAGCTTAGATTTCAAAAATGATTCCACTAACAAAAACATGAAATACAGGAAAGCTTACAAGAGAAGGTGAATTCAGTTTTGGGTGTTGAGTTTGAGGGGCCAGAAGTATACCCACATGGAAACATTTAGAAGGTCCGTGAAAATGGAGATGTGGGGCTTACAAGAGAGGTAAGAACCACGGACAGTGGTGTAAGATATCTGCATAGAAGCGATAGTTGAAGTGCTAGGAGAGATGAAGATCACAGAAGAACTAATTAAAAAATATATATATATCAGCAACAGAACTTTCCAGGGATGACTCTAAGAAGTGGAATTAGGAAAAGGTAAGATTCAGGGACAAGAAAGTGGTCTTGCAAAAAGCCTTGCTCAGAGTAGGTTTTCAAAAAAATTTTCTTGAATGACTAATTAATATGAGAATGAGACAGAGCCATCAAAATGGAGGAGCACCAGAAGCAGAGAAGTTGAGCCAAGTAAGATAAAGGATGAGAACAGTCAGTTAGTCCTGGGACCTCCCTGCAGCATTCTTCAGCCACAGGGAAGTACTTTCTGTTCCATGCTCTCTGTCTCCTATTCTTCAGGAGCTCCCTAGCTACCTGCTAACAAGTATCATCCATCAACTAACTCTCAGCTTAGACGTCAGCTCCTATAGGTAATTCTGACCTCACCAACCTGTACTTCCTGTATCATAGCAGTTATACAACTATTTTATAATTATATATATATGGTTTTACCCTTTCTGAAACTACAAGCTCTGTGTTGTAGTTTCATCTAGTATGAATTTTTGGTCTCCTAGTTTATTCAGTGGGTTATAATCTGTTTCTATCATTATTTATTTTGATGTTTAAATCTCGCGATTTAGCCAGTGAGAGTCTTTCAAGCTAATTCTTTTTCCTTCTAACATGTCCCGACATTCTTTCAGCACTTCTTCACTTTCTACCACAAGGTATTTCAGGCTCATCTTCAGAGTTTCCCTTGCCAAGGCCCTGAAAGTTCCCATTAATCCACAGAGCCCTGGTTTCAATGCGGAATCTTATTTCAAAATCAAGATCAGGGCTCAAGGTATATTCACTGCTATTGGGATGTCACTGCTCCCAGGCCCTCTTAATGGAGTTAGGGAATATAGCTAAGTTTATACACACATACACTTCTATATTTATTTCTTCACCTATCTATCTGCATTTATTTCAGTATCTGTAAAACTATATCCATATACCTATCTATCTATCACTTGAGATAGACAGATAGATAGATAGATAGATAGATAGATAGATAGATAGATAGATAGATAATGAAAAACCAAACCAAGAATGAACCACAGGGTTCATTCCAGTTTTCTCCCTTTCCTTATTTGCAATTCCCTTATTTAACAGAGAGCAACCTGGCTACTATTTTTCTTAACATATTATTTGATCAATTCCTGTGAAAGTGACCAAACTCCTCTCACCACCACAGCAGCCTCCTGGCACACACAGATGATCTACTCTGCTCACCTGGGCTCATCGTCCTGTGCAGGGCAAGTGCATGGCACTCTGCAGAGATGCTCTCCACACATTTCTCAGGTCCCAGCATCACACACTGGCTTCCTCACTACGTGGACATCTCCTCACCCCACCTCGCTCCAACATCCTGTGTTGGATCACTCGGACACAGACGTCCTCCTCATTCTACTCAGACTTTGATATCCTTCATCTTCCTGACCATCCCCCACTGTGGACATCCTCCTTAACCCACCTGGGCTCCAACGCTCTGTGCTGAGGTACTGCTCTGCACAGACGGCCTCCTCATCCTGCCCAGGTACTGCCACCCTGCTGGCCTTACCTTCTGTTGTAGACACCTACCTTTTTTAGCCCACCCAGTGTTTTCTGGACTGAACTGCTAAGAAATGAAATGGAAAAAAAAGAGGAAGAAGATATTATACTTTTTGTTTGTTTAACTTAATTTAAACTCACGGTTTGATGATTTTAGGTAAATTTATACACTTGTGCAATCATCACCGTCATCCATTTTCGGAATGCTTCCACACCCAAAAAGATCCCTTGTGCCCATGTGAGATCGTCTCTGCTGCTACCCCCCACCAACTCAGGTAAATAATGATCTGCTTTTTATCTTTATTTAATTTCCTAGAAATTTCATAGAAAGTGAATCATACAATATATAGTTTTTTTGTCTGGCTTCTTTCACTCAGCATGTTGTTAAGGCTTATCCATGTTGTGATATCTATCAGTCATTTTTCCTTTGTATTGTTAGGTAATATTCCATTTAATAGTTATATCACACTTTATTTATCCTTTCACTAATTGCTAAACATTTGAATTGTTTCCAGTTTGTGTCGATTATGAACAATGTGGCTATGAATACATGCACATGAGACTTTATGTGGACATATGTTTTCATTTCTCTTGGGGAGATACCTAGCTGTGAATTGCTGGTACATGCATGTTTAACTTTTTAAGAAATTGCCAAAATATTTCCCAAAGTGGATTACCAATTCACTTTCATACCAGCAGTTGTGTGTTTCTAGCTTCTCTACATCTTTGCTGGCACATGATAACGTCAGACCTTTGGTTTGTACCCATTCTACTGAGTGTGTAGTAGTTCTCACTTGGTATTAACTTGCATTTCCCTGACCACTAATGATGCTGAGCATTTTCTCATGAGCTTATTAGTCATATATATATATTTGGTAAAAACTTTTTCTTCATATCTTTTATCATTTTTATTGTGTTGTCTTATTGCTGAATTTTGAGAGTTTTTATACAGTCTAGAAATAGGTCCTTTATTAGATATATAATTTGCAAATGTTTTTTCCCAGTCTGTGGCTGGCCTTTTATTTTTCATTTTCTTAGTGATGTTCTATGGAGAGTAAACATTTTTCATTTTACTGACATCCAATTTATCTTTTTTCTTCTGTATTTGTGGCTGTTTCTTCTGTGTGTGACTTAATAGAAGGTCACAAATATTTTTCCTGTCTTTTTTTCTTTGAGAAGTATTAGAACTTTAGCATTCACATTTAGGCTTATGATCAATTTTGAATTAATTTTTTCATATAATATGCGGTAATGTTTAAAATCTTTTTTATATGAATATATAATTGTTGCAGCACCCTTTATTAAGTCTAAGCTTCCATAACACTATTGAATTGTATATTTAAAAATGATTAAGATGATAAATTTTGTTACTTTACTACAATTAAAAAAAAAAAAGAAGCTCAGGGAATTCCCTGGCGATCCAGTGGTTAGGGCTCCACGCTTCCACTGCAGGGGGCACGGGTTAGATCTCTGGTTGGGGAGCTAAAATCCAGCATGCCTCACAGCGCAGCTGGAAAAAAAAAAAAAAAAAGCCCAGTATGAGTCTGGAACCAACTAGACTAAAATATCAATGGTGGCTCAGAGAGAATGGCTTAATTAGAGGTAATTTTTTGTTGGTCTGTCTTAAACATATTTATATTTTCTTTAGTAAAAATGTATTACTTTTATAATTTATATATTTAATAAATGTATTAGGTAACATATGGATCTCTGACATTAGAAATAAAGTTAAATTCTTCCCACACTGTATCAAACTAGCACCTTTATTGAAAATCAGTTCACCATAAAATGAAGGTTTACTCTCTATTCTTTTCCACTGGTCTATATATCTATCCTATGCCAATACCATGCTGTCTTAATTACTGTATCTTTATATTAAGTTTTGAAATTAGGTAGTGGAAGTCCTCCAATTTTGTTGTTCTTTTTCAAAACTATATTAGTTATTGAGGCGGACCCTCTAAGATGGTCCCCTATGATCCCCACCTCCGCATATCTATGGCCTTGTATAATCCTCCTTGAGTAACTTGTTCTAACAAATGGAATATGGCAACATTGAGGGGATGCCACTTTCGTGATGATACAAAAGACTGTGACTTCCACCTTGCTAGGTAACTCTCTTGCTGGCTTTGATGAAGCTAGTAAGCTGCCATGTTGGAGAGGTCCCATCTCAAAGAACTGAGGTCTTCAGTCCAAGAGCCCTTAAAGGACTGAATTCTGATAACTTCATAAGTAAGCTTGGAAGTGGACCAATAATAAGTTGAGCCTTCAAATGAGATCCCCATTTGGTGACATGTTTACTATGGTTTCATAAGAGATGGTGAACCAGAGGACCCAGCTAAACAGTGCCTAGATTCTTGATACACTGAACTATGAAATAATAAATGTGTGTTGTTTTAAACTTTGGGATAATCTGCTTCTCAGCAATAGATACCTAAACACAAGTATTCTAGGCCCTTTGTATTTCCATATATCTTTTAAGATTAGCTTATCAATTTTTATAAAAAATTGTTAGACTTTTGATGGGATTACATTCAATCTATAGATCATTTTGGGGAGTATTAGTGTACTGACACTATATTCAATAATAATCTTCCATTTATTTAGAAATTCTTAAATTGCTATCAATTTCTCTCACTAATGTTTTACAGTTTTCAATGTATAGGCATTATACCTCCCAGTATTGTATTCCAAAATATTTTATTCTTTTTGTCGCTATAGCAAATGAAATTGTATTCATAATTTCATTTTGGATTGCTCATTGCTAGTATATGAAAATACAACTGACTTCTGTATATCGTTCTTGCATTCCCACGCCTTGTTAAATTTGCTTTTTAGTTCTAGTAATATTTCTGTAGAATCCTTGGATTTTCTACATGCAATATCATATTGTCTGCAAACAAGGACATTTCTTTCCTTCCTTTCTAATCCCTATGTCTTTTATTTCTTTGTCTTGTTTTTCTGCAAGGCATAGAACCTTCAAAACAATGTTGAGTAAAAGTGATGAGACAGGATACCCTTGCCTTTTTCCCAGTTTTAGGGGGAAAGCATTCAGTTTCACCAGAATGCTGTTAGCTGTAAGTTTTTTATAGGTGTCATTTATCAGCTTGAGGAAGGTTCCTTCTGTTCCTAATTCCTGGATAGTTTTTCTTTATTATGAATAGGTTTTAACAAATCCTTTTATTGTATCTGTTGAAGTGATCATGAAGTTTTGCCCATTCTTTGATTAATATGGTATATTACCTGATTTTGAATGGCAAACTAACCTTGCACTCCTCAGGTAAACTCTACTTGGTAACAGTATACTATCACTTTTATAAGTTATTCAATTTTTTCTAATATTTTATTAGAAATATTTGCATCTATGTTTATGAGGGACTTCATTTACTTTTAACAATAAAATTTAATTTTAAGATGATAAAACTGAGGTCCACATACTACGTTACTTAAGGTCACATAAGCAAAAAATGGGAAGAATGAAATCTGAACTCAGGTATCTCTGAAACTAAAAATAGTGCTGTTTGCACCACACCACTGGTTCTCAATAAGCGCAGTACTGTTTCCTAGAGAGAATTATGAAAATTCGTTAGGAAAGTTTTGATTGTCACAATGACGAAGGATGTGACTATGATTTATTGGGCAGAAGAATGGTCAGGAAAAGATCCTACAAGAAGTAGAACAGTATTATGTTAATAATGGTCTTAGGCCCTGTATGACTTTAGCATGTTCTACTGGATCTCAGTAGACATGAAAGTAGATAACTAGATGATTATCTGAACCCGTGCCCCAAATATTTTTGCTTCTTTTTATTCAAGTAATTGCTGTGTAAATTAAGGTAAAAATTGAACTTTTTCTTGTCCAGTACTATACCAACAGTTTTTCACCATTTAAGAAAGTCACATCATAGCCAGTCATATGCTCATGGTATCACGACAGACTGACTATACGCCCTACCTCCATCAGTCTGATTTGTAGCTGTCACAGTCACAGTAAATCTATGTATGAATGCAAGCATCCAAGTACTTCATTATGTCTTTTAGCATCATCATGCCGGAGTACTTATTGAACATTGAAATATTACTTATTTTAAATTATTTTCGCTTTATTTCTGTTTAATTGGAGTTTTGGGCATTCTGTTGATTTGTTTAATATTTATCTAGGAAAGGTCTATTTACTATTTGAAACTAAAATTCATAAATAATGGAAAATTACAAAATATTTGATAAATAAAGAGTTATATTTAAGAACGGTAACTACTTCCTAAATCTGTCCCTTTCTCACCATACCCACTGGCACTGCCACAGTTGCCACAGTTAATACTCCTACTGTCTCTGGTCCTCTAATTTCTTTTGACAGCCTCCTACCTAGTCTCCATCACTTGAACCTTCCCTCCAATTCCCTGGCAATTTTCAAATTGCCAAAAATGTTACTGCTTTTCCTTTAAAGACACTGCTATCCAAGATGCGCATAGTATCAAAATATTTTTCTGGATTCCTATCTCCTTCAGAAAAAGTCCAAATTCTCCACCATAGAATTTAGGACCTCTTTATGATCTGTTTTCATTGGTTTTAGATTTATCTACAACCACTCCCTACCACATATCCTGAGTTCAAAATCATGCTTTCTCTCTGGACTTTCTCAAAATTTCAACATGTTTCACGGCAGCTCCCTGCATAACCTCTTCCCTATTCTGACATGACTTCTCATCATCACTCCCACCCCATCTTTTGTCTCTCTGGACTTCACATACTTTGTGAAATCCTAACACTCCTGTCCCTCCCCAAATCCACACCGTGCTTCACAGAAGTCTGAAAGCAAACCTTCAGATCTTTTGCTATACATATTCCATTGTAATGTAATTAATTCTATGTATGACTTTATCATTAAACCACAATATTTTCAAACCCAATAATATGTCTCTATGTTCCAAAATAAATAGTTGTTATCAATGGTCCTTAATCAAGATTTGTTGATTTAATGAATATTTAACTAATTTTCCATTCTTCTCAAATTCTATCTTTTCTGAAATTCTAGACATAAGCCACAAATAACTAAATATTCATAATGACACAATTCAAATTTATTCCACAGAAGTTATTACTTTTTTCTTCTAAATATGTTATGACAGAAATATGTAGCTAGACTTGACAGTCATTTACTTTTTAAATAACATCTCAGAACCTTTTTTACACTTAAAAGAGGAAAATAAATTTACAAGCAATCCTTCATTTGCCTATTTTTTTCCTTTGCAACAAAAAGATTTAGAAAAAAAAATCTAGCCCTTGATTGTTTACATTCAACGGGAACTATCTAAACATCACAGAACATCAATAAATATCTTTATATACTCTTTTTTATATGCACAATGGAAAAAAATCAAGTTTAGGAGTACTGGAATTAGTTACAGTCATTATGCTATAATATGGTGAATACAGAGTCAATTTAAGTAAATTCTAAAGGGTCATGAGGTCAAAATGCAAGACTGCATAATTTATCATATCAAGCAAATGATTTTGAAAGTACTGAGTTAAGTGAGGCATTAGGCTATTATTGCTTTTCATGAATAAAGGTTAATATCAATGTTTATCCACTTACACATTAGGTGGTATTTGCTATATAAACTTGATTCATAAAAAAATTTTCTGACACTATCATATTTTAAATCATATTGGATCAAAGTTAATTCATAGCACTACACTATATTAATGCAAATAACATTTATTACTCTAAGTTTTATTTAAAAAATTAAAATTGCCCAGGACATTTTGATTAATATGCTGTAGAAATAAAACCTCACTTTGGCACCAAGAGTCACCAACAAACAATTCAAAAGCACAAAGAATACATTAATATGTAAATTCTGCAGGCAACTTAAAGTTTGATTTTGTTGTTTGTTGTTAGTTGGTTTTGTTGTTTGCTATTTCTGCATAGTATTTCTCTTGCAGATAAAAGCTAGAGAATTGGGGAAGGTTTGGGAAAGTGAGGTAGGTGTAAAATATTAGACCATCAAATAAAGAAAAAAAGGTAAGTTTTTAACTGGTTGTTTTTCTTTTATGAACATGACGGGGTTCAGGTCATATTACCCCCAAAATATGGCACCTTGGCATATTGACTATTTTAAGCTGAAGGAGTCTTAGTAAACAGAAGAAGCAGAAAGGTCACTCTGATCTTCCCCTGCCACCCCCTCCCACTCCCACCCTTCTTCCTCGAAAAAGGCTACAAAACCTTCCAGCAAGAGATGTCCTTCCTATACCCTGAGAAAAGGAGCATCCTTACCTCTGAAGACAAAGGAAAGCCAAAAAGAATCCTAACAGGCCTTGCTAAGTTTCCCCCAGTTTATTACTATTATCTCATTCTCCTTAACCTATCATATTCATCCACCACTGTTCACTCTTCATCAAACCTAACATAAAAGTGTACAAGTCTGTTTCTTCGGTTCTTCATTTCTTTATGAAGGCTCCCACGTCACATAATACTTATATTAAATAAATTTGTATGCTTTTCTCCTGTTAATGTCTTTGGCAGTTTACATTTCAAACCCAGCCCAGGACCCTAAAAGGGTGGAGGAAAACTTTTTCTGCCCCTACCAAAGAAAAGATAATAGCAGACTGCTTCTCCATAAATTAACATATTTGGAGTTTTATATATTTTCATTTTCTAAGTTATACAGTAACATGTGAAACTGATGAAACAGACAAAATAACTTGGGGAGTATACAGAAACATACTGATGGTAAAACTAATATTACTGTTTCAAAATGAATCCCAAAATAAAGAATGTAAGTAGACGAAGGGTTATTTGAAACATGGAAGTATACACAAGGCAAAATCACAACAAAGATCAATTCTCTGTTATATCCTCATGTTGCTCTATATATAACAACCTTCATGAAAGAAATAGTATTTCAGTTGAATTCAATGATATGACATATCAAAGTTTCATCAAAATTAATCTTTTGTGGTCAAATCACTTCAAAGAAATGTTCACGTAAGAGTTACACTGGATTGAAGGTGTTTTACAAAGTAAAAGTTAATTGTGTATTAAAATTACAAATTATAACACAGAAGGGGGTAGTAGAAGAGGTAGCCTACAAAGAAAGGATTTTCACATTCTGAAGCAACGGAACAAAAAACTGTAATTATATCAAAATGAAACTGAGATATTCATAACATGGTATTTTTTCAAATTAATGTACTGGTGATTTGGCAGAGACTGTACCTATCGTTTGGCCCACAGAATAATTTTTTCCATGAATCACTTGAAGGGAAATTTGAAGGTCATATAATCCAACCATTATCCCTTTCATCGAACATAAAGTTTTCAAATAACAACCTCCATCCACCACTAATCCATTCTAGGCTGAGAAACCTACATGAAGAAAAAAAATTAACCTGTCCTAAATACCTACTGCATTTTAGGAAAGCACAGACCATTAGAGATCATTTATTCATTCCACAAATACGTACTGAGTGCCTACTATGTGCCAAGCACTGGGGAAACACAAGTAAATAAAACAAAGTTTCTGTTCTCATGGAAGGGGGGGGGCAAATAATCATAGAAAAAATTAATTTATAATAGAATGCCATAAAAGATACAATGAAGGAAAATAACTTTACCCTATTGATGCAGGTAAAGAGATAGTGATGAAGGTACATGGGGTGATCAGAAAAGGCTGATTAAGAAGGCCGGTCAAAGAAGGATGGGCAAAGATGACATGTGATTAAGACCATGAATGAAGAGAGTGTAAGCTATATTAATGAGTAAGAATGTTCCAGCATGAAGAGCAGGTGCTAGAGCTCTAAGGTTGGAGCATGGTAAGTACACTCAAGTAAAAGCAAGCAGCTCGGTGTGGCCCGAGCAAAGTGATCCAGTATTAGTCTGAGGTCAGATCATCCAGAGCTTTGTCCATTTCAAAAAAAGATCAATTAGCTGTAATATTACAGGTACATAACAGGGACAAAGGGATAAAAGTTGCATTGGGGAGATTAGTTAGGAGACTAAGACAGGGATCAGCAAACTGTTTTTGTATAGCCTGTTGAGATAAGAATGGTTTTAAATTTTTTAAGAAATTGAAAAGAAGAAGAAGATGATGATGGTGATAATGATGATGATTATTTCAGGACATGTAAAAATTACATGAAATTCAAATCGAAGTTTCCATAAATAAAGCTACTGGAACACAGACATGCTGATGCATTTATGTGCTAAGTCTGCTTTTGCACTACACCAGCAGAGTATGTGGTGGCCTCATCATTTCACACTGCTGCTCAGCACACTACAGGTCACAGTGAAACAGTTTTAACTTGACAGTGTTTTGAGTGTCATGCATATTGCCATACTAACTTTTATTTTTAGTTTTTAATTACCATGTGCATCTATCACATCAAAACAAGAAAAAAAAAAGGAAGGTGGACTTTGAATGTCATGCTTTTAAAACTTCAGTGGAGTGTGGATTATTTGTTTTAGAATTAAATGACAAAGCATTTTGTTTATTACATAATGATACTATAGCTATGATAAAAGAATACAATATACATCAACATTACCGGATAAAGAACTGAATATAATACTGTCAAAGCACAGGCATGCAACAGTCAGAAAAAAATAGAAAATTTAAAACAGATTATCTCATTACAAAAGAATTTCTTCATAAAAAAAATAAAAATAAGGCTGGAACCAAAGTAAGTTTCTGAGTGCCTGTTTGTTAAGCAAGCAAGGAAGGCCATTTATACATGGCCATACATCTGGCCTTACCATACAAATCTGCAGCATATATATTTTCTAGCTCAAATTCCAGTCCAAGAAGTACTTTTCAGACCTCAATGCTAATACAATGTGAATTTCATAATTCAGAATTCATTTAACTATACAATTAAGGAACTTCCACTTGACCTTCAATTGGAAGTGATTAACCTGCAATGTAATGACATGCTAAAAGGCAAATAAAGAGAAAAATCGAATAGACTTATATAAATGCCCTCTTACAGATAAATATGCTCAATCAACATATGTCTGTGAACTGATATCAGTATACGGTAATAATTACCTATGTGAAAACACACTTTCAAAGATGAAATACAGAAAATCTCATTATAGATCACATTAACAGATGAAAATATGCAATTGATTTTGATGTAGGGAACACTAACTTTAAACCCCAATTAAGTGAAATATTCCACTCCCCCAACCCCACCAAAAGGTCATTCTTATCATTAGGTAATCATATTACAGAAAATTATACTAAATAATTATTAAAAATATGAAGAAACTTGTTTTTCTCTTATGTGACTATATATAATCCTCAATTTGCCATTTGACTTGTAAGCTTGGTTATAACTGGTCTTTTACAGAAAAAGTGTGCCAACTCCTAATATAAGAAAACAATGATATTGTTCTGAACCAGGCAAAGCAGGTGACGGGAGATGTTCAGATTCTGGGTATATTTTGATGGAAGAGCCAATAAAATTACCTGAGTGATACTGTGGGGTGTGAGAGAAAGAACTGAGATAAAGATAACTTCAGGGTTTAAGCCTGAGCAACTGGGATGATGGAAGGATTAACAGATAATGACATTAAATGAGATGGGAAAGAATGAATAAAACAGATTAGGGGAGGTTCAGTTTTGCCATGTTAAGTTTGAAATATTTACCAATCAGACAAATGGAATAGGCAATTGGAATAGGCAATTGGATATAGAAGTGTGGAGTTCACAGGAGATGGAGATGTAAAATTGGCAAATAGATGGCTATTAAAACTTGGAACTGAATGAGATCACCAGCAATTATTGGTAAATAAAGAAGTATTTTGGGCCCTGGAGCATTATAACATTCAGACTTTAAGAAAGTGAAGATAATCCAGCAAAGGTAACTATTATGGGGTAAAGCGTAATGAGGTAGGAGATTATGCTGTCTTGAAGTCAGATGAAGAAAGTGTTAGAAGGAGAAAATGATCAATCGTGTCGTATGCCAATTAAGAAAAATACTAACTATATATTTATTCAAGGTACAGGCAAGAAATAATTAACAAAACATAATGGAGGACAGAGTCCTACAGCACCAGAAATGTTTATCCTTTAATACGTTAATCAGTAAACTCAATGGATTTTAGTAGCAGTGATCCAGCTCATGTTTTTCCATAACGTGCATAAGGACAATTCTCAAAACCTTGGCAAATGCCTTGCTGAATGTGTCTATATGCATGCATCAACAGTTGTTAGAAATATTCATGTTCTTTGACTTAGTAAGTATATTTTTGGAACTCAATCCTGAAAAATTAATCTAAAATAGGAACATGTTTTATGACCAAAGATAAAAGCCCTTTTGCAGATTATCATTCACATTGTCTTCCTTTACACTGAACTACTCAAAGTTCCTTAAAGATGTGATGCTGAATCATATCCCTGGCATCACACTCTCAACGTAATTAAGAAAGTTAATTAGTCATTACTTTCAAAGACATCATTATATTCTGGATATTTCAATTTATCTGTTATTGTGATTTATCATATTGTATTATACGTATCATTAACATGTCTTTCTCTTCCATTGGCAAATATCCTTCTTGAGAGCAGGGTCCTGTACTAGGTTCAATAAATGTTTATTGATTTCAATTGCCAAATGAGTAATAGAGAGTGTAAATAGTACCTTGAATACAGAGAGAAAGTGGGACAGAAGATTCAGGGAAAGCGCTACCTAGACGTAATACTTAAGAGAGTCTTTAAGCAATAAAAAGTGGAAGACCTAAAAAAAGGCAGAAGACCAGAGGAGTAAAATACATACAAGTGTGCAATTTTAAAACTAATACTTGTACATTATATGACATAAATTACAGATGACCAAGGAAGAGGCATGAATTCGGTAAGAAAATTGAATATCCTCCTTCATTTCTGCTCCATGCCAATCAACCTCACATGCACTGGAATAGTTTTTAAGGAAAATAAACAAACAAAGCAAGAGGAAAAAAGCCAAAGTACTAGATGCTAGAATACAAGTATGAGACATGGTATCTGGTCTCCAGGGTATCTGTCTTCTTATTGGAAAGACAGACAAATAATTGTAATTCAATCTTCTGAAAATAGTAGCTGTTTTCGTTTCTTCCGGAACATCGGAAAACATACAGGAGCAACAGAAAAGGAGATACCAGAGGAATAGCAATATTTACAGGCTAGGAGAAAGTGAATGGTGATGATAATTGAGGAGAAAACATCATAGAAGTAGGTGAAAAACTAGGAAAGAGTATGTGGCAGAAGCCAAGAGAAGAAAACAACTTAAGAAGGGAGTGATCTACCTCAACAAATGTCATAATCAAACAAAAACTGTACTCCCATGCTTTGACAATGAAGTCACAAGACTTCTGCCAGAGCAGTTTTTTAACAGATTGCCAGACGCTGAGAAATGAATAGGATGAGAATGAGAAAGTTCAAAACTCTTTGAGAAGCCTGACTATGAAGGAAAGAAAGAAAGAATCTAGCCAGGATTCCTAGCCAAGAATCTTTCTCAAACTGTCACTACCGGTGTTTGGTGGGGAGGATAATTCCTTGTCCTGAAAACTGCCCTAAGCATATTCAGACCCTTGGATTCCAACAATAAATGTCTGTAAGCTCTCCAGTCATTGTGACAACCAAAAAACACCCACCACAATTTCTAAATGACCCCAGATGCCAACTCATGCTAAAACAAGAGCCTCTTTCCCATGAGACCATTACTATAGGTTGAAAAGAAGAAGCTTCTTAGCATTTTGGAAAATGTTGGAAATATACTTGAGAGAGACAGTATGTTGGGGGAATAGGTGAATGAGTTTGTACCAAAGGGCCTCTGATTTTTCAGAGATAAGTTTATCTGCTAAGAGAACCTAACACATTATAGTTTCAAGTAAGGCTTTCTGCTTTCTTCACATCATCAAATTTCATGAGAGAGACCTTTTCTCATTACCCTAATTTACTAACCACTCACTCATTCCCTAAATTTTATAATCTGGCCTCCACTATCTTTACACTACCAAAATAGTTCTAAGACAACTAATACCTTCTTGGTTGCCAAGTCTAAAGTCTTTTTCTTAGATAATTTTGTTTTTTTATCACCCTGTATCATTGAACATGCTCCTTCTTAAAACCACTTATTCTTCTAGCACTGTCCTTCTTCAGGCACTTGTTCACTGTTTGGTTTGGTTTGGTTTGGTTTGTTTGGCTGTGTTGGGTCTTCGATGCTGCGCACAGGCTTTCTCTAGTTGCGGCGAGCAGGGGCTACTCTTCATTGCGGTGTGCAGGCTTCTCATTGCGGTGGCTTCTCTTGTTGCTGAGCACGGGCTCTAGGCCCACGGGCTTCAGTAGTTGCGCCAACTGGGCTCTGTAGTTGCAGCACACGGGCCCTAGAGTGCACAGGCTTCAGTAGCTGCAGCATGTGAGCTCAGTAGTTGTGCCTCGTGGGCTCGAGAGTGCAGGTTCAGTAGTTGTAGCGCATGGGCTTAGTTGCTCTGTGGCATGTGGGATCTTCCCGGACCAGGGATTGAACCCATGTCCCCTGCATTGGCAGGTGGATTCTTAACCACTGCACCACCAGGGAAGCCCCACTTGTTCACTCTTGTAATACTAAAATACCTCTTGTCTCTGCCTTCCATTCAATCTCTTCCAACACTTAATCCATTTTACAAAAGACAACAAGATCACCGTACTGAAACACAGTTCTTAAGTCATTTCCTGGCTCAAAAACTTTAAAATAGCTGACAGAGTAAGGCCAAATTTCTTGTCTCCAATATTTAAGAGCCTTAACAATCAGGTCCTAGCCCATCTTTCTGGTCTTAGTTCTTACTGGTCTGCTTTACATATCACTCACTGTAAACAAATAGAACTGCTGAATATTCTCTCGACATGCCCTTCTAGCTCCTGTCCCTGTCGGCTCATTTACCTTTCTTCTAAAAGTAATGCCTTACTGTTGCATGATCATATATCCAGATCTTCCTCAAAAATTGGATTATAACTCCAATATGAAGTCATCCCTTATCTCCCAGCTGTAAGCAATAGCCCTATCCTTCCTGAACTTCAAAGCACCTTATTTGTACCTTTTTTTGTTCTTAAGTATATACTTTTTACATGACTTTCAAATCTGTATTATATATTTTCATACAAATGTCCTGCCTCCCCTATAAATTTCATTAACAGCTACTATTTACTAAGCACTAATATTAGACACTTACATACATTACATTATATCTTCTCAACAACTCTACTGGTTATCTAAATCTAATACATGTAAAAGCAGGTAGGGCCTTAAAAATTAAGAAAACTACATAGATTAGCAAATACTCAATAAATATTTTAAAATAAAATATTATTATTATTATTATTAATAAAATATGATTATTCCAAGATGAAGTATCAATCTAAACGTTTACAAATATATAAATATGTTTCATGTTAAGTGAACCAAAGGAAGAGCTCCAAAAATATGTAAGAAAAGAGCATAGCATAGGTAAGAGGTTGTTTCAAATATAATGTAATATTAACCACTACAATTTACTCTGAGCACTTTTCTAGTTGCCAGGCAATGCGCACAGCATGTTCCACATGTTACTTACATTCTCAACAAATCCTTTAGAATATATACTTTCACTGAATAGATGTTTTCACTGACCAAGGCTTAGGGAGGTTATGTCACAAGGCCAAAGTTCCAAAGCCAAAATACATAGAAATCCAAACTTTCTGACTTAAAAGCCTTTACTCTATAGTAGTTAGTGAGAAGGCCCAAGGAGCCTCAGCCTGAAAGAAAAACAAATTTGGGCTTATATTTCCCTTTTTTTTGTTTTGTTAAGTAAGTGGAAGTCTAACAAATGTAACATGCCATATAATAACCAAGAAAATATTCTGCTTTTCCTAATATCCTCAAGTAGATTTGGGGGTTGGGGCCCTAAAAGTTGTCATCTGAGGTGAAATTTGTTTCCAGAAAAAAACTGAAAAAATTATATATTAAGTAACAAAATGCCAAATACAGTAAGGAATCTCAAACTAGAAGTTGAATAGTATTGTAAATATCTTGTTTTAAAATACAGCAAAAGGATACAATAAAATGCATCAATTGTACAAACTCACTCATGCTAGGACTTTTCTGTAAAGGTTTCTGTTCCAATAGTAATCTGTTAATATTTGAAATGAAATTTATATTAAAATGCCATAGTAAAATTTACATTAGCAAAACTAAAATTAACTGCCGTGAATGTCAGATCCACTTACCGTGATGTTTTACTTCATTAGAGTAAAAGACTGAGAAAAATACTCTACTTCTACTTACAATAAATAAAACTAATCAATGCTATAATCTTTCCAAAGAATCATTAGAACTCTGGGAGAGAGCTAAAGAGGAGAAAACATCATGTCTACTACTACTGTGACTAAATGGGATTAACTAATCCTCATGAGATAAAAGTTATGAATTAAGTGAAGCTCAGAACACTAAGAAAATTTGTGGGGAGAGAATGCAAATAGCTCCCTAATTATCTACAGCCTATTAACAAGCAATCCTTATTACTTGCAATTAAAATCCTCTTAAACTTTATGGCAAAAGTTCATTGAAACAGTGAAAATTATATGCTAATTATTATACTGTAAAGCACATGTTTAGTATGTACTTTACTATGGGCTCAATAAATAATAAAATATCAAATTCTAGGTGATACAGTGACTAATTATTTTACTAAACGAAAAACACCATGTGGTGTGAAGCCAGCATGGGCTCCTGCTGCAAATTCACAGAGCTACAGTACTAGAATATCCCACTAACTGTAGGTTCCACAAGGATGGAAGCATGACGATTCTGCGAACTCCAAATCCCCAACACCATCTCAGTATTTGGCATAGGTACATACTTATTTACTGAAGAAATTATTTGGGAGAAAATGGAAATATTTTTGTGATTTATTTATATTATTCACTTTCTGGTTCTGGATCTTCAAATGTTACCACACAGTTCATTTACTGATTGGTTTTTAAAGCACTTCCTATATTATAGATTTTTAAAACTGTTTATATAATTGTTTATTTTATATACAATATCTCCATGATAGCCTAAACCAAATTTGTCTTGTTTCTAACTGTATCATAGTACCCAGCACCTATCAAACAGTCAATAAATGTAACAATGTATGGAGACAAATGTTAACTGGACTTACTGAAGTGGTCATCTTGCAATATATACAAACATCTAAATATTATGTTGTACACCTGGAACTAATACAATGTTATGTCAATTATATCTCAATTTTTTAAAAAGGAAGTCAATAAATATTTCTGAAAGGAGTGAGGAAGTGAGTGAATACATAAACAAAAACGATATTACTACAGACCAAAATTTCCTGGGACATCATATTCTTCAGTAGGCAAAATACTATAGTCTAAAGAACAATAAGCCCACATGTACAATTGATATAAGTCATGGAGTCACTCCCATGGATGGCTCTTTTCTTTTAACTGAGGACTCCCTGGTACCCCATTATCATTTTCACATCCATGCAAGTTAGAGGAAAATCTCTTCAGATATTAAATATCCAGTTAATATTCAATTTCCCTAATTATCTTTATTTATTTACTGTTGGTTTTTAAAAATCAGGATCCAAATCAGCTCCATTTATTGTGCCTGTTGAGATATTTCTTAATTCTCTTTTTATTTGTATTGTTTTGGTCATTTATTTGTTGAAGAAACTGAGTTGTTTATACTACAGATTTTTCCACATTCTCAATCTTCCTAATTGTAGTCGTGTATCATCACTTAACATGTTCCCATTCCCCTTGGTTTCTCATAAACTGGTTTTTAGATCTACAGCATCAATGTCCCATAGGAATATAATGCAAGCCTCACATGGAATTTAAAATCTTCTAGTAGCTACATTAGAAAAGGGAAAGAAACAGGTGAAATTGTTTTTAACCCAGTATATACAAAATATTATTTCAACAAGTAACCAATATTTTTTAAAATGACATATTTTACATATTTTCACCCTTTTCTCACTTTGATTTCATTCCAAATCCAGTATGTATTTTACACTTGGCACACGTCAGTTCAGATTAACCACATTTCAAATTCTCAAAAGCCACATGTGATAAGTGGCTGCCATACTACACTGCACAGATATCAAGACTTAACGAAATGGAGGTTTGTCATATAATGTCTAATTGTCTCTTTTTTATGATTTAACATTGGTCTGTGAATTCTGATGTTCATTCATTAAAAAATTCCACATAACTTTTTACATAGTGGTTTTAGTAGCCATTGATGATCATGCCCAGATCTCAGTTCTGCTACTCTATTATTCCTTCTGCATTTATTATGTGCAATTCTTCAAGTAAAAAAAAACTTTCCCTCAACAATGTAGTTACCATGAGGTACAAGTTATATTTAAAAATGGGATGAATGTGTGATTTTTTTCCCCTATAACAATCAGTTTTGAGAATTATAGGCTGGTTCCCTAGAATCCTCTGAAGGTAAGCTATAAAGATTTTTTTGACTATTATTATAAACTCATGGATTTAAACATAATTTGCTGCATTTCAATCTAATAGTTATTTTTCTTTTAGATATTCAGACAGTCCCATCTTTGGCCAATGGAAGTCTCTTCACTTTAGCTCCTGAAACCTGTTTACTTGACACCAGGAACCTCCAGACTGATCTTGCCAGTCCTGGAATCAGGCATTTCTCCAAGGAGCCTTGATTCTTTTTATTGGAAAGTGGTATTTAGAGACCACAATCTAGGTTAAAGGGTGCTTACTGTTATCTTATTGTTTGTTGCTTCTAGGCTTTTCCAGTGGGCAGAACTGGAAAAGATACTTTTTAATAAAGAAAATATGAATTCATACAGATATTTCAATTCAAGTTAAGGATAACAGGAAATTTACTTAACTTCCTCAATTTTTATGTTTCTGTTTCTTCTTGCTCTGAAAAATCTTAGTTCCTAATGGCATTAACATAATTAGTTATTGGCTTTGAATTGTGTGGTCATAATAATATCTCAGCATATATTAGAAAATCACTCAATAAGTATTTGAGAATTAAATAAGAGAATGAATTAATAAAAAGGCTACCACTTTTGAGAAAATTATAAGAATTAAGTTCAGAATAACAATTCCAATTATACTACTATCAATAAGATAACCAAAAACAGCTTAAGATTTCTTTATAGCTTTTTCTTTGTCCTTAGCATGTGTATGTTGGTGGGGCGTGAGGTGGGTAGAGAGACAGGAAGAAGGAAATGTCCCCAGCAGAAATCTTCAAATTACTATGTTAAAAAATCACTTGAAATAATCACTCTATATATATAGTATAAAATACCCGGTTGATTTATTTCATTTGGCTTCCAAATTAGCCATTGATTCTTTAAACTTTTTTATAATTATGGATAAAAATTTCCATATATGATACAAGGTATATTCAGAAGTCTACTTTCAATTTCTGCTTTTCTTCTTTGTTCCTCTATCCCCTTTTAAAGTTTTTTTTATTAGTTTTTTGTTAAACCTTCCATTTTTAAAAATATAAGCAAATATATTTATATATATGTGTAGACATTTTTATATATATTTGCTGCCCACTTCCTTAGATAGATGGTAGCATACTATACATATTTTTCTCTACCTTGTTTTCTTCATTTATCTCAATGACCACTTCTAAAGCAGTTTATACAGATGTTCCTCATTGTGTAGATTCACAATGGTTTATTCAGTGTTTCCTATAATGAATGGGCATTTTGACCATTTATTATCTTTTGCTATTACAAATAGCGCTGTGATAACTAGCCCTGGTAAAAACATCTTTTCAATTATTTTTGTCATTGATTATTTAAGATAGATTACTAAAATTGGATTCAGGGAATAAATGCATATATTATTTGGTAGATACTGCAAAATTGCCCTCCATAGGAATTATATAATTTTGCATTTTCTAATGTATGCCTTTTTAACACTCCATGAGCATTGCCACAAAAACTGTCATATGTCAAACTAAAAGTTTGCTGTTGAGATACACAAATATACTAGAAATAGTAAATATGCTGTTTCCATTTTTCACACCACTGCCAAAAGCAACACTTATCTATTTATTCCACTCAGTAAAAAACAGCTAGCAATGCTAATAAGAATTAGTTATCCTTCAGGATTCATTTTTTTGTCTAATAATTAGATTCTCACATGATTTCAAAATATCAAATTCTATTCAATAAAAATCTTGGTGACATGGAACCTCAAGGGTTTCCAAATAGCTATTCTCCAAAAGATCTATACTGGTATGTTGTTCAGGGAGTGATGCCAACTGTCACTCCTCAAACTATTTTTGTATTCTCTTCTCATCCCAAACTGAGACTATCTTGTAGGATCTTTTCATAATGGGGAGGGGGGGTTGTGAGGATAAGATTCTGTCATTTTTTGTTTATGTTTGTCAAATTTCTCACTTCTCTGCCTACAAGATATCTTTTTGCAATCCACACCACCAATCCTAATTGCAGCTGCCATTGCTGCTAAGATCCAGTGCCCCTCCAACTTGTGGGTTTTTCTTTCTGTTTTTAATTTTTGGTGCTGCTTTCATCTTCTATCATGCTTCTCACCTTCCCATGTGAAAGGTCTAGACTTTTAATTACAAGCAGCCCTCAATAATTACTATAAATATTTACTGAATGAATAAATAAATAAATGACGTTATATATATGGTACCATAAAAGTATTATGAACAGAAACAGTCTCTGCCCTTAAGAACTGTTAATCTGGTTGGGATAGGTTACATATATATTAAAAGTTCAAGGGACTTCCCTGGTGGTGCAGTGGTTAAGAATCCGCCTGTCAATGCAGGGGACATGGGTTCGAGCCCTGATCCGGGACGATCTCACTTGCCGCGGAGCAAATAAGCCTGTGCGTCACAACTACTGAGCCTGCGCTCTAGAGCCCACAAGCCACAACTACTGATCCCGCGTGACACAACTACTGAGCCCGCACGCCACAACTACTGAAGCCTGCGTGCCTGGAGCCCGTGCTCTGCAACAAGAAAAGCCACCACAATGAGAAACCTGTGCACTGCAATGAAGAGTAACCCCTGCTTGCCGCAACTGGAGAAAGCCCAAGCGCAGCAACAAAGATCCAATGTAGCAATCAATCAACCAATCAACTTTTAAAAAAATAATAATAAAAGCTCAAATGTGTAACGTATAAGCCAAAGGAATGGTACTGACTACCAATATTATAACAGCTCACAGAACTCAAATACCATGACCCAGTGGAAGAATCCACTCACACCTGGCTTTTAAGAAAAAGTAGGACTCAGAAAAGTACAGAGGAGAGCTGTACAGGTAGATGGAATGTACATGAGAAGACAGACTTCACTTATGAAGGAGATGAGTTTTGTTCTCCTTTTTTAAAGACAAATCACATTTTAAGTTTAAACTGTACTTTAAAAGAAAACATAATTTCTTCTTTATATTTAATAATT
Source organism: Balaenoptera ricei (assembly GCF_028023285.1). Lineage (NCBI taxonomy): Eukaryota > Metazoa > Chordata > Mammalia > Artiodactyla > Balaenopteridae > Balaenoptera > Balaenoptera ricei. Next base: position 33,994,512 of record NC_082643.1, read on the forward strand.
ATGCTAAAATGCTTCAAGGTCATATGAGCACACATAGGTATTTTTCTAGTAATAACAATCGCTATGGGTTATAATTTTATTATTAACATGACTTGTTTCTGATATATAGAAATATTTAACATTGTGTTTATATGTAAAGTTAAAGAAGAGTATTTATTCTGAAGATTAATACCTCATATTATAGAAAAATTAAGTTCCCAAGGAACACGGCTTAAAATTTTTAAAGATAACATTAATAGTATACTTTCTCAGAACACTAAAATTAATATTTTAAAGGATGATTTTAAGCATTTTTTAAGTATAATAGAGTAAAACGAAGTATTTCTATGTTTTATTATCCAAAAATACTAAATATTTAGATTTTAACTTATTAACAATGATCCTAATAATAATTAACAATGTATGTTTACTATGTGCCAAACCCTATTCTAAGTGCTTTACATACACTTATCACAGAATTAATAATACAAAATGTAACAGTTTGCTCTTTTAAAGTTATTCTCTTAATAATTTTATGGTGCTTAGTTCTTATGTGTAATGTTTTATGTGCCATTATTTTGCTTTTACTGCAAAAGAAAGATCTGGTTCCCAAAGATAAAGGAGATTTTTGGTAAATGGTGAAGGTAAAGAAATAAATGACCCACTTGGCTAGTGTGTAATTACACTGCCTGAGATTGTAACAATCTATCACATGAAGGAGGATGACACCACATGAAGGGGTGAGTCAAAGGAGATAGCCTTTGACTAACTACGGAACCCCAACAATCGATACTCCACGATAGTGTGCTCTCAAAAACAATTGAATTCTAAAAAAGTTTGAAAATAGATTCCCCCCTTCTTCTGATATGGATCAGAGACTTATCTTGACCTTATTCTGGAAGAGCAATACTTTCTGAAAAAGGTATATGAAACACATAAATCCTTTCTATCTCTGGATTGTTCTTTCAAATGGATATTTAACACATTTCTATTATAATGACAGTCCTACGAGGAAAAAACCTACTAAAATCCTTATTTCGTTATTACATAAACAATTAGCTGTTACCAAGTTATCATAATACTTAACACATGACAGGTACATATCCCAAAGACAGAAAAAATAAAATCTATCGCAAAATTAATATTTCCAAAAGAGATTTCAGTACACATACTGAACTAGATATTTAATAAATAGCAAGTGATTTGAGTATATAATAAGAAAGCAGAAAGAAACTTTTAAAATAAATGGAAATTTTAAGTCCACAAAATATTTTACAAAATGATTTTATAGGATAATCACATTAGAATTATCTTAATGTAATGTGTCATGCTTTATTTTAAATCCTTAGACTGTATCTCAGAATAACTCCTATTACCTTAAAAAGTTTTAAAATTCATTAAAATGCATCAAAAAGTAGAGTTATTTCCCTTCATTTTCAAATTACATAATACAGAATGTCTGGTGTTTTTGGACACTGCATATAAAGTATCTGTAACTAAAAAGGCAAGTATCTAAAACAAAACATATTTCAAAGCCTGTAAGAGATAATTAAGAGAAAAGCAAAATCTATTCTAAATTCTAATAAATTTTTCTTTTCACAGAGGCTTATGTTATTGCAAATATAATCTATAAAATATCATAAATTACTATAATGTAAAAGATTATAAAATTAAACTTTATAGAAGTTTAGACTTTGTATTGATACTATAATATCACTATTGCAGACGATAAGAGAGTGAATACATGACAGTTAGTACAAAATGCCATTTTACAAAATGTCAGTATGAGAAGGGATACTACATGAAAACACAGTATATCACCTTTGTTCTACAGGGCTGTAGCAATCTGATCCCTCCCAAAGTACAAAGTTGTTAGGATAAAAGAATCACCTAGGGAGCTTAAAAATTTCATATAAATAGCCAAGCCTCAGACCAATTAAATCTCTCCCAAATTCTGAAATGTAGACATGGTTGAGAACTATTGCTATATCTGTTTGAAAACGTGAACAAGTTTGAAAGAAACAGACAAAAAGAAGCAATGCAAGATATGGAAATGGTAATACTGTTCAATAACAAAGGTGATTATATTTACTCCAAAATCTCCAAAGGATGAAGGGAGATGGATTAGAGGAAAGCCCCAACAATCTTTATAAATTAGCAATTTAATTAGATTAACAAATACTGTTAAAAATGCAAATACAACTTGAATCAATTCATTGAATTGCTCGTATGTGTACCTTGACATAATGTATTTGTTCTTTCCTTTGTTTAGTGTCAAATACTGAATACTTAGTACATGCCACTTTAAGGACACAGCCATGTCCTTTAATAAGTCACATTCAGATAATGGAAATTTTGACTATCTAGAGGGAATTGGTCATTTTAGAAAATAAAGCGATCTAGGATGTAGATTTTGCATTTCTAGAGAAAACTTTGAAGGCGCTGTATACTTATGAAGGCAAACGAGTCTAGATAAGACCAGGGTACAATACGATAGCAAAAGCATGTCATATTGATGAGAGAAGGTATGCCAATGAGTATCATCTCCATTATTACCTAAAAAAATTTGTTAGGATAGCAAATATGATGTAAAAGTATAAGAACTATTTTGAGTATAATAAATGTCATCCCTGAATATGGAGTTTATTCCTGTGTTTCCCATTCAACTTAGGATAGTTCCAACCAACGCTCTCCTGTTAAACAAATAAGAATGTAAGAAGAAACATCCATACATTCTAATGTCAATGTTCTTTCCTTCATTTAGTGTCAAATACTGAATATCTAGTATATGCCAAGTACTGGTCCAAGGATTGAGAATACAAAAATGAAGACATTATGGTCTTCCATTCTCTAAATATCTTTTAGTATAGTGGGAAAAACAGAAAATGTGTACGATAATATATAAATATATAAATATGAAATGTGTACTAGTGCTTTTGGAGAAGGTCATCAAGAGGATGTGACTGCTGGTTGATGCACAAACTGGACCATGGCAATTGGAGGCTCTTTACTCCCTCCATGTCCTTGGAATGTAAGTTCTGCCCACTGTTCCCACACAGGAGCCACTTCAAGGACACAGCCTTGAGAGTGTAACATGTTATTGCAACTATCTGGCCTGTATAAATAACATTAAGGCCTCTGCATAAACTCTTAAGATTCTCGGGGTGGGTGCAGAGATATACTCATCTAGCAGCTGCCCAAGCCAAGCCTCATGTGTAAGCTCCCTTGCTTATTTAAACTGCCACCTACCAATCTGGAGTGGTCTGCCTCTTCCTTGGTCTCTCCTTGTCCTCCGTGTACAGGGTCAGTTTTGAATGTCACCTGGGAATCCTGGAAGTTGCAAACCAACAAGTGCTTTGAAAAATACATTTATCAAGTGCTATGATAACATACATGAGCAAGGAAATAATCTATCAGGTAATGCTTCTGAGAAAAAGAAGAGACAAAGGCTGGTGAAGTACATAGAGGCAGACACATTTCAGATGGATTTTGAAAGATAAATAGCAACTCACTAAGCAAATAAGATGGGAAGAGCACTGAAGACACAAAGAACATGAGGAAAAAAAGAAAAATGTGCTTGAAATGCAAGTTGCCTGGTGTGGCTAAAGACACATGGAGAAGATGGCGGATTTAAGGACTGTCACTAAGGGGCCTTGAATGTCATATCTTAAGTTTTTCCACAGAGAATGAGTTTACTAATAATACGTTGAAGCTGCAATACTATTAAGAGAGACTGCAGGCAAGGAAATCACTTGGTAGGTTACCTGCAGACTTTTATAACCAAGAGTTTTTCAACAAGTCTAGGTTATAATCATGACCAATTATTAAAATGGGATACAGGTAGAGCTGATATGAACAACAGAAAGCTGTTCTGATTTTAGAACAGACCCTGGAGTTTTCTCTTTTCAACAAATGCCTAATTGTGACTTGACATTTTATCTAAAATGGATTATGATATAAATGAATGCATCAGTTAATACAAGTATAGCCTAAAACATAATAGTTTGTCACTAACTTTTCACTTTTTTTCCACTTTAACACCATCTAATCACATGCAATCTAGAGTGCATGTTACAGGTCCACAGGATTTGCTCTCTTGACATACATCTAATTTAAAAGACCCCTTCTTAAACTTTATCTCCATCAAGCTTTTCTATAACATTTCATATGCAAGACAGGAATTAACATTGCCATTTAAGAGTTGAGAAAACTGAGGCTTAGCAAAAAAAAAAAATCTTCTAAATAAAAGAGCTGATTTTCAAATCCAGAGCTATATGAGGCTAAATCCCATGATCATTCTTTTTATTTATTTATTTATTTATTTATTTATTTATTTATTTATTTATTTATGGCTGCATCAGGTTTTCATTGCTGCGCGCGGGCTTTCTCTAGTGGCGGCAAGTGGGGGCTACTCTTCATCGCGGTGCACGGGCTTCTCATTGCAGTGGCTTCTCTTGTTGCGGGACATGGGCTCTATGTGCATGGGCTTCAGTAGTTGTGGCACGCGGGCTCAGTAGTTGTGGCGCATGGGCTTAGTTGCTCCGCGGCATGTGGGATCTTCCCGGACCAGGGCTTGAACCCGTGTCCCCCGCATTGGCAGGCAGATTCTTAATCACTGCACCACCAGGGAAGTCCCCATGTTCATTCTTCTAGGCCAAAATTACTTCATGAGATGATTTCTTGTAGTCATGAATAGATTACAACTTTAAGAAGCCTAACAACTTCTGGACCTTTGTCTTTTTAAACACAATTAAAACATGATATAAGGGCTTTCTGAAGGCATAACTCATACACAATTTTATGAGTTTTGATAAATGCATAGTTGTGTCAGGATCTCTAAGACTACCTTCAGATTCAGTGACTCACTAGGAGGACTCACAGGACTCAGCATACAGTCATCCTCACGGCTATAATTTCTCATAGCAAAAGGATGCAAGTCAAAATCAGCAAAGGGAAAAGGCACATGGAGTGAAGTCTGGAGGAAACCAGGCACAAGTTTACAACAGTCCTCTCCCTGTGGAGTCACACAGGATGTATTTAATCCCTGCAGCAATGAGTTGTGAGACCATGTGTGAAATGTTTATTTAGGGAAGCTCACTAGAGCCTCAGCTCCCAAGGTTTTTATTTGGTGCTGGTTGTTAAGGTATCCTCTACCTAGCATGTACCATAATTCCAGACTCCCAGAATAAAACTGATGTTTAGCATAAACTACATTGTTTGTACAAACAGTCTAGGCAAACTGAGCTACTTTTATCATTTACAGAAAGTTTTTATTTGTATAGGGAACTATTTACCATTGAAGTTCCCATACGTCTTATAATCAGCTCTTTCTAAGGATATGAGTCTGCTATATTAACTCTTTTCTACACAGTTGTGTAACCACAAACACAATCAACAACAGTTCCATCACACACAAAAATATTCTGTACCCCTTTGTAGTCAACCTCTACAAACCCACAGATCTGACTTTTACTCCTAAGTTTGCCTATTCCAAAATGTCACACAAATGGAATCAGAATATAGAGCCTTTTGAGTCTTGCTTCTTCCAGTGCAATGCACTTAAGAGTCATCCACACTGCTGCATGTCTCCGTAATTTGTTCTTTTTTATTGCTAAATAATATCCTCTGTACAGATATAGCACAGATATTTTTATCTGCTACAAACATTCAGAATAGTGGGGGGGGTTTTTCTGTGAACTATATTTTCATTTCACTTGAGTAAATATCTAAGAGTAGGACTCTAGGGTTACATGATAACTTTATAAGAAGCTGCTAAATAGTTTTCCAAAGTGGCAATGCCATTTGCATTCTATTCTAGTTTGCATTCCCATCAGCAATGTGTAAAAGTTCCATAATAGTTTGAAATAGAGATATTCAGTGGTTTTCTCATAACTCCAGGCAGGCACTAAAGAAGAAATCTGATTGGTTGAGTGAGTAATCACATAACAAAAAGCATAGGCCAAAATGCTTTTCCACACGGCAAAATTCACTCATCTAACAAAATTCAGTTTAAATGTCATTGTTTCCCCTATAAATTTAGAAATGATTACTCCTCACTGTTGTCATATCACTTAGTTCATAATACTAGAGTTTGAATAGTATTTACCATCTGATGTCATGGTTATTTATATGTATCTGTTTCCCTGTTTGTTCTGAATTCCTTGATAATATTATGACTTATTCAGCTCTGAATTTTTATCATGTCAGACGGTGCCACATATCAAGCAATAAACAATTTTTGCTAAAATAAAGTAAATAAGGGGAGAACTTCCACTCTGGCTAAGACAGAGTAACTACAATTTACCCTACAAAATAAAACAATGGAAAACACCAAATAAAATAAAAGAAACAACAGTTTTTAAGACACTAGACCTCAGAAAACTAAAGAGAAAGATCCCTTAGAATTGGAAAAAACCAAGGAGTCCTACAGTTTCCCAGGCTCACTGTTTTAAGATTTCTAGCCCAAAACACAGGGAGGGGGAAGCTAAGCAAAGTCCAGTCCAGTTCAGTTCTCTGAGTTGAAGAGACAGACCTAAGTGTCTGAGAGAAGGTGGCGAGAGTTCTTAGGACCAAGTACTGAAGAGGAGAGGGCTGAAAAGAGAAAGAACACCAGAGATGTGAAGGAGGTTGCCCTCAAGTATTCTGTAGAGCACCACTCACTGCAAGCATGTAAGGAAACTACCCAAGGCCAGAGAAAGAATGACAATGGGAGAGTTCAATATCCCTCTCTCAATAATTGATAGGACAAGTCGACAGAAAATCATTAAGGTTATATAAGATGTGAACAACACTATCAACCAACTTGACCTAATTGACATTTACAGAACACTATACCCAATGACAGCACAATACACATTCTTTTCAAGTGTAATTGAAATATTCACCACAACAGACCATATTCTGGGGCATAAAACAAATTTCAAAAAATTAACATCAGTTACTTGCAAACTAAGTAACATCTTTCTAAATATCCCTGGTTCAAAGGAAAAATCAAAAGAAAATTAGATTTTGAACAGAAACAAAATGAACATACAACCCATCAAAATATGTGAGATGCTGCCAAAGCTGTACCTTAGAGCTAAATTTATTGTACTAAAAGCCTATATTAGGAAAAAGTCTAAAAAGCATTGACCTTAAGTAAAGCAATAGTAAATAAAACGCAAAGCAGAAGAAAGGAAATAATAAAAATCACAATGAAAATCAAAGAAATAGAAAAAAGAGAAAGAAAAATTCGTGAAGCAAAAAAAGAGAGAAGACACAAATTACCAAGATCAGAAATAAGACAGGAAACATCACCACATATTTTGCAAACATTAAAAGAATAATAAAGGAATATTATGAATAAGTTGATGCCACTAAATTGGACAACTTTGATAATAAATGAAAAGAGCTCTAAAGTATTAAAAAAACTGACTTTGTAGCTTAAAAATTCACCGAACAAAATTCCAGGCCTACTTGGCTTGGCTAACAAATTCTATAAAGCATTTAAGAAATAAATATTCATTTTACATAAACTATCCAGATTATGATGTGGAGGAATGACTTCCCACTCATTTTGAGGCTGGCATTATCCTGATACCAAAACTTGTCAAAGGTGTTAAAAGAAAACCAGAGACCAATGTTAGTCATGAATGTAGATGTAAAAATTCTACACAAAATCACAAAATTTTACCAAACAAATTCAATGATATATGAAAAGGATAATACTTCATGACCAAGATGAGTACATCATCAGAATGCAAGATTGGTTTAACATCCAAAAATTATTGTTTTAACATTAAACACCAAATTAAACTAATAAGAGAAAACCATTCCTGATAAATACTCTCAGCAAACTAGGAACAGAAGCTAGCTTCTTCAATCTGATAAAAGGTATCCATGAAAAACCTACAGGAACATCACATTTAATGATAAAGGACTGAATGTCTCCCTCACCCCTCAGATCAGGATAAGGACAAAGATTTATACTCTCATCACTTCTATTCAACATTATGCTAGATAATCTGGCAAGGGAAAAGAAAAACACCCTCCTCAAAAAAATCCAAACTATAAAGAAATAAGTAGGGAATTCCCTGGTGGTCCAGTGGTTAGGACTCCAAGCTTTCACTGCTGAGGGCAAGGGTTCAGTCCCTGGTAGGGGAACTAAGAGCCCACAAGCCCTGCAATGCGGCAAAAAAAAAGAGGAAGAAGTAAACTATCTTTTTTTTGCTGACGATATAATTGCCTACATATAAAATCAGACAGAAACTACAAAAATCTACTAGAATAATTGAGTTAAATAAGGCTGCAGGATACAAGATCAATATCCAAAAAATCCTGTATTTCTATCTGCCAACAATGAACACTCAGAAACAGAAGTAAAATGTTTCCAACAGAAAATATGAAATACATAGGTATATATCTGAAAAGATGGGCAATATGTATATACTGATAGCTACATAACATTGCTGGAAGAAATTAAAGACTATATAAATGTAGAGACATTCCTTTTTCGTGGGTTAGTAGACTCAATATAATTACGATGTAAATTCCCCCAAAATTCATCAACAAAATCAAATCAAATCCCAGCAGGATAGAAACTGACAAGCTGATTCTAAACTACATTTGGAAATTCCAAAGACCTATACTATCCAAAATAACTCAGAAAAAGAATAAAGCTGGAAGACTAATACAACCCGACTCCAAGACTTGTAAAGCTACAGTAATCAAAGACCATGTGGTCCTGGCAGAAGGATAGTCAGAGATGAAGAGAACAGAAGACAAAGTCCAGAAATAAACCGATATATAGATGGATAACAGATTTTAGACAAAGGTGCAAAGGTTATTCAGTGGATAAAGAACTGTCTTTTTAATAAATAGTGCTGGAACAAATGGATATTCACATGCAAAATATGACCTATGAATATATTCAACAGCATGGATGAATCTCAAAATAATTATGCTGAGTGAAAGGAACCAGGAAAAAAAAGGAGCACAAACTGGGTAAATCTATTGACAAGTTATTCTAGAAAATATAAACTAGTCTATATTGATCAGTGGAAGCCTGGGGGTAGGGAAGGTAGAAGAGAAGGAATCACAAAAGGGCAGGAGGAAATCTTTTGATTGCGGTGATGATTTGAAGGAGATACATACATACATACATATATATATATATATATATATATATATATATATATATATACACATAAAAACTGTACACTTTAGGGAATTCCCTGGCAGACCAGTGATTAGGCACCCATGCCTTCACTGACAAGGGCGTGGATTCAATCCCTGGTCGGGGAACTAGGATCCAGTAAGCCATGTGGTGTGGCCAAAAAAAGAAAAGAAAAATAACTAATAACCAAGTGCTCTGCCCCAATATTATATATCTAGTAAGAAAAGAGATGCAAACTAAATCACTAGCTATACAATATTAGTATATCATCTCAAAGAAAGAATTAAAAGAATAGGTGCTGCAATTGGCTAAATAAGGGCCCCCAAAGATGTCGACATACTAATCCCCAGAATTGTGAATACATGGCCTTACATGGCAAAGGGATTTTATAGGTGTGATTAAATTAAAGGTGTAGAGATGAGGAAATTATCCTGGATTATCTGGGTAAGCTAATGTAATCACAAGGTCCTTATAAGTGAGAGGCAGGAGGGTTAAAGTGAGGGAAGGCAAATGATGATAAAAACAAAGAAAAAGGAGGAGACAACAGAAGCAGAGTTGAAAATTTGAAGATGCTGTGCTGGGGAATTTGAAGCTGGAAGAAGGGGCCATGAATCAAGGAATGCAGGCATCCTTTAGAAGTTCAAAAAACTCAAGAAAATGTATTCTCCAGAGCCTCCAGAAGAAACACAGCGTTGCTAACCAAGTTTAGGCTTCTGAACCCAAAAAACAACTGTTATTCAAGCCACTATATTTGTGGTAATTTTTACAGTAGTAATGAGAGACTAATACAGGCTCTACAGTCAATGTGGTTCTTTGTTCCCAACAGTAAGCGCTCAATCTAATTAGGCATATAGTAAAAGTTCCTGATATTGATGGAAACAATGGATTCTTTGGGAATGGGAGAACATATGAAAGACAACTCACTGGATATTTATTCCTGTGGACCCTAGATATCTACGGGTAAAGTCCAAAATTCAGTCTGTGCCCAATCTTTAGAGCCTCCTTTGAAAACCCTGAAAGAAAACTCACATAAGCTATTCCCTAGGCTGACTTTAAAACAATATAAATTCTTTTGGTGGGTTTGGAGGGAGAGAGAGGTATCAAAAGACCTCAAGTGAATCTTGGGTTTGGGAATGATTTATTAGTGTTACCAAATCATACTAAACACAGGCTGGGACCAGACAAGCTACAGACAATGTGCACAGAGCAATCCACTGTTGTTTTTTGTTTTATTTGGTTTTTAATTTGGCATGTGGCCTAGGTCTCATGAAAAAGAGAGAATGATAAACAAATTCCAAACCACAAACTTGATTTTCCAGTTCCTTTCTATTTTTATCATATGCTTAAACTTTGAAACCTATACTTCCTTTTTTCAATCACTAAAAAGACACTTATTAACTGCCTAAAATATTCCAGGTAATATTCCCAGCACATTTTAATGAACAAAAATAAATATAATAATTTCTCTAATGGCATTTATATGTTAAGAGTCTGGGGCGATTCAAAAGCAATTACCATTCATTGACACAAGGGCTGTAACATGGGAAGTAGAGGTTGTTATAGGAGACATGGCAGGACACCTAAACTAGAGAAGGAAACAGAATATATACGTAGAGGCTTAGAGACAAGATGGACAAACACTGAGAAGAGCATGAAGCACAAAGTGAAAGCATTCTAAACAGAAAATGCTATAAGACTGCTTTAGCATGATACCAGCAGAGCCAGAAAATCCCAGGACATACTCACAATGAAGTAGCAATCTCTTAAATTCTATGTTCTATGAGGACAGTACCCATGTCTGTCTTTTCTATTGTTATAGCCTCAGCAATTAACACAATGCCTGATACATAATACGTGTTTAACAAATATTAGTTCCAAAATTAACCAATTCTGAAAACTTAATCAGAAAAGCATCAATAAAAGGAAGGATGGAAGGAAGAAATAAGGAGGAAGAAAGAAAGACACTTGGAATGACTGACGAATGAGTAACTAAATGACTTCATGAAAGTCATTCAGTCAAGCTCAAAATGGTGAAGATTTTGAGTCTTGTTTTGTCAGAGATCACTTGTAAAATCTCCAACAAATTATTTAACCTCTCAACAACTGTTTCCTCACCTATAAAATGCGGTAAGGCATAGATTAGGCACATCCTACCATACCTTACAGTGTTAAATATGACTATACCAGGTGTTTTCAAGGAAAGTGCATAATACGTTAACCTACGTGTTGTTTCTAAGACACAGAAAGCATTTGGTAAGAATTTACTGAACTCTGAAAGTAAAGTAAAAAATTTTCTAATTCTGAACATGCAACCAAAAAATTTTATTTTTAACATCAAGCTTTAATTCTCAATTATCCACAGTTATAGGGAAACAATGTAAGGGAAACCCAAGAGACAATCGCTCAGTACTTCCTCAGAAGTATATTCTTCCCAGCAAAAGTTACAAACCTATGGAATAGCAGCAAGAAAAATATCGAAAAGAATTACATACCTTTGCCTAAACCACCTTGTTTACTTATCTTGCTATATTTCCTTTATCATGCTTCCACTCAGTCTCTCTCCCCCATGTTTATTTATTTATTTATTTTTAGCTGGACCACTTGAGAATTAGTTATAGACAGCATGACGCTTCAACCCTTAAGTAAACGTATCCCCTAAGAACAACAATGGTATTTTCTTATAAAACAATACAATTATTATTCAGAGATAGTATTAATTAGTCAGAAATTAACTATTAATACAATATTACATATAATATTGAATCTATATTCAAATTATTCCAATAATATTTATAGTTGCTTATGTGGTGTTGTTTTGATCCAGGTCCAATCAAACATCACTTTCATATGTAAGTAATATTTGAACACTGATACGTATCATTTACTAAAAATTCAATACACTTTAAAAATAATAACCCAATATAAGATGATGAGAGATATAGAGGGGCAGGGCAGAAAGCTAGAAACAGTCCTAGATTATAAATTAGGAGGTTAGGTTCCACTTTGATTTTATTCTAACAAGCTTCCATTGGACCAATATTCCCTTTGCAGGCTGCAGAGTGATTTTCACATCATGAGATGATCGTAGAGCAATGAGTAACAAACCCATGATCTCTTGATGTCAGCTAGGATGGGACCCTTCTTATCTATATTGTATATTGGGTTCTAATTAAGAACAATATTTATAAGGCTTTTTATTGGTGGTTTGATTTTTGCATGAAAAAAAGTTTGGACACAAACAAGCTAAATAAGTAAAACTAAAAAAATAAGTAAGTAAAAGGTAGGTAGAAAGCGTAGAAAAAGAAAAATCAAATTCCCAAAAAATAAAGAGTGACACTCACACCTGTACTTCTTGAAACAAAACATCAAACATGGATAAACCTTTCAATGTTGACTGAAGTAGCAAACTGTAAGGTGTAAAAACACAAGCTTTATTATTTGAAAAGTCATGAATGTCTCTAAGCCTTCATTTACTCCAAGGCAAACTAGAAATAATAGTATCCACTTTACAGGGTTATTGTGAAGATCCAATGAAAGTTTTGTAAAGGAATTAGCCAGTGACTGGCAGATTGTAAGCACTCAAAAACCTAGTACCAATTACTAACATTAAGAAGTTACATAATGGTTATAAGTATAGACTCTGAGTCAGACTACCTGGGTTCAAATGTTAACTCAAAAGAGAAGGCCCAAATCAATAATCAGAAATGAAAACAGAGAAGTTACAATTGACACCACAGAAACACAAAGGATCATAAGAGACTACTAAGAGAAACTATATGACAATAAAATGGACAACCTAGAAGAAACAAATTCTTAGAAAGGTACAATCTCCCAAGACTGAACCAGGAAAAAATAGAATATATGAACAGATCAATTACCAGTACTGAAATTGAATCAGTAATTTAAAAACTCCCACCAAGCAAAAGTCCAGGACCAGATGGCTTCACAGGTGAATTCTACCAAACATTTAGAGAAGAGTTAACACCTATCCTTCTGAAACTATTCCCAAAAATTGCAGAGGAAGGAACACCTCCAAACTCATTCTATGAGGCCACCATCACCTTAATATAAAAACCAGACAAAGATACCACACACAAAAAAAAATTACAGGCCAATATCACTGATGAACATGATGCAAAAATCCTCAACAAAATACTAGCAAACTGACTCCAACAATATATTAAAACGATCATATACCATGATCAAGTGGGATTTATTCCAGGGATGCAAGAATCTTTCAATATCCACAAATGAATCAGTGTGATGCACCATATTAAAACACTGAAAAATAAAAACCATATGGTCATCTCAATAGATGCATAAAAAGCTTTTGATACAATTCAACATCCATTTATGATAAAAACTCTTCAGAGAGTGGTCATACATGGAACACACCTCAACATAATAAAGGCTATATATGACAAAACCAACAGCAAACATCACACTCAATGGTGAAAAGCTGAAAGCATTCCATCTAAGATCAAGAACAAGACAAGGACGCCCACTCTCACCACTTTTATTCAACATAGTTTAGGATGTCCTAGCCACAGCAATCAGACAAGAAAAAGAAATAAAAGGAATCCAGATTAGAAAGGAAGAAGTAAACGTGTCACTGTTTGCAGATAACATGATGCTATACATAGAAAATCCCAAAGACGCTACCAGAAAACTACTAGAGCTCATCAATGAATTCGGCAAAGTTGTTGTATACAGAAGTAATAACCAGAAATCTGTTGCATTTCTATACACTAGCAATTAAATATCAGAAAGAGAAAAAAATTTTTAACATTTTTATTGGAGTGTAATTGCTTTACAGTGGTGTGTTAGTTTCTGCTGTATAACAAAGTGAGTAAGCTATAGGTATACATATATCCCCATATCCCCTCCCTCTTCTGTCTCCCTCCCACCCTCCCTATCCCACCCCTCTAGCTGGTCACAAAGCACCAAGCTGATCTCCCTGTGCTATGTGGCTGCTTCTCACTAGCTATCTATTTTATATTTAATCAACTTATTTTAATAGTTAACATTTGCCATCTTTGCAATAATTTGTGTTAACATCTCCCTCCTCCTTTAAGCCTCAGGCTCTAATGCCAACCAACTATTGTTGCTTTCTTCTCACAGGTAATCTGTCTGAAATAAATAAAATGCATATGAAATAAGATTTTGTTAGTTTAACTTGTTCATTGTCACATAACCAGTTAGTGAAAGAGTCAGGAATAGAAATACAGATGTCACACTAGAGTTCTTTCCACGAAATCACACTGATCTTTTACCAAAGAAAGACTAAAGATGGATTAAAAAAAAAAAAAAAAAGGCTTTTATTTCCTTATTTATGGCTATATACAGTGAGAAATTATCATCACTGCTTTTAAGCTATTTATAATTTTCTGTTCACTCTCCCATTGCCTCTCTTAGACAGAAAGTTCTATGAGGGCAAGAGACATATCTGTTTTACTCATATTGGTTTTTGGAGTGCCTTACTGTGCACAGTAAATGATGCACAGCTGGTGTTAAATAAATACGAATAGAAAAAGTCCTCCAATAGGCAGGAGAAACAAAACTTGAAACAGCCAAGTATCAGCTACAAGAATAGCCTACAGTAGTCTTAAGTGGAAGGCAGCCCTGACAACAAATTGCAAGTTTGGCTAAACTACTGCTGTGGTTTTCAAGTGATTTTTGTACTGGGGTACTTGTTAAAAACACAGATTGCATGGTTCCCTCTCCAGGTCTATATGAAACCACTAAATTTTCTCAAATTCCTTAAATAATTTCATCTGCTTCCAACCCTTTAAGATACTTCTGAAAATTTTTGATTATACCAAAAATTATACCAGGGACTATTAAAGTTCAAGGACTCCCCACCCAAGTTACAATTTAAAATTACCTATTGAGCTTCAAATTTTCCTAATCGAAATATTCAAAGTAAATTGTTACAGAAAAGTGTTCTTTACAGATAGAAACCAAAATTTCCAAGTCTGTAACTATTATCTACAGTACATCTCTTTTCAGATATATTCTATTTCTACTACGTTTTTCTTAATTTCTGAATTAATACCATCCTTCATAAAATACCACCAGTTGTGATAAAAATATTTTTGAACTTTACTGTTTAAATTTCTTGCTGCTTTGGTTGAAAGAAATTTATCTGATTTAATACCTAGCATAATGATAAGGTTAGATAAGTTATGAATGAAGACAAGTAGTCTACCTGATTAAAAAAAAAAATTATTTAGGATATACTACAGGCTCATCACTAAGCTAGGAACTATGGCAATAACATAAAGTGAACATCTTATAACCTACACACAAAACAAACAACACAGTATACTGTCAGGTACCAAATTCTGCAGCATATATTGTGCATAACTGTCAGAGAACTTAGGAGGAAAGACTATCAAGAAAAACAGGAAGAGACTTCACTGAATAATGAAACTGAAAGGGGATTTCAAAAATGTACACAAACTTTTTGGTGTCTTTAGTGAACATACGTGCAATAATTTGTATTTCTTTTTCAATGTGTTTTTTTTTTTATGGTTGCAACTTATTAACTTTGAATTGTCGGTACTTAATACCATAACTTATTTTATTGTTTATTTCTTTAAAATTACTTTGTACCAAAAATATTTTACCCAAAATTATTATAAGAACATATTCATTTTGAATATTATAAAACATGTTAATTGCCTATAAAATTATGTAGTTTTTGCCTTATATTATTAGAAACTATAGCTATTCAATTCTCATATACTCAGCATCACTGATTTACAAAACATAAGTCATACATTTCTAGTAAGTCATTCAGTGTACTGTTAGATTTGACTAATAATAAAAGTTGTATCATAAGCATGTATAACTATATAACACAACTACACCGTGGCCATAAAATATGAGGGAAAAAGAACTGCTCCTCAGTACTGACACATCAGCATGTCTTCATGATAGATTGATACCAGAAATTTCTTTGCAGCAACATGGATGCAACTAAAGATTATCACACTAAGTGAAGTA
Organism: Balaenoptera ricei; assembly: GCF_028023285.1. NCBI lineage: Eukaryota > Metazoa > Chordata > Mammalia > Artiodactyla > Balaenopteridae > Balaenoptera > Balaenoptera ricei. The sequence continues at coordinate 34,010,653 of NC_082643.1, forward strand.
AGTCAGACAGAGAAAGGCAAATACCACATAACATCACTTATATGTGGAATCTAAAATATGGCACAAATGAACTTATATACGAAACAGAAACAGACTCGCAGACATAGCAAACAGACTTGTGGTTGCCAAGGGGGAGAGGGAGTTGGGGTGGGGGGGGATGGACCGGGAGTTTGGGGTTAGCAGATGCAAACTATTATATATAGGATGGATAAACAACAAGGTCCTACTGTATAGCACAAGGAACTATATTCAATATCCTGTAATAAACCACAATGGAAAAGAATATAAAAAAGAATGTATATATATGGATAACTGAGTCACTTTTCTGTACAGCAGAAATTAACACAACATTGTAATCAATTATACTTCAATAAGAAAATAAATTTAAAAAATATCAACTTATCACAAAACTAAGAACATGAACAAGTCTCATTATGTTCTGGTCATAGGTATTTAATGTGCTTAGTGTTTGAAACTATTCTTTTCATGTAAACACTTTCAAATACACCTGTTTTCTTTAACTGACATCTCCATAGATTCTTCCATTTGTTTTGTAAGCTATTGATTTTTTTCTTTCCTTTTAAGAAAGGGAACAAGGAGGGGGTAAATGGGAAAAATGTTCGGTTTATTAAGCCATCTTATAATGTTATTGTCGGGATTGGTTATAAAGAATTTCTAGCATCATCAAAGCTCCAGAGAGAGCAATGAGTGGTGCTTGTACTGATGTCAAGCACTAGCTCCCAGGGGTGGGTAGGAATAAAAACAAAAGCATTTGAAAGAATAAGATTGGGTATATTATACCTATGACTAGACATCTGCTTGATTACCCATGTACTATAATGAAATCATACGCCTAAAATGAACTCTTGATAAGGAAAGTGTGTTAGCACTTTAATTTCTCTAGAAATTCACTGGTATTACCTACTTAATAAAAAACTGGAGATGAAGAATGTTTTCAAAAGACATAATGCACTTTCGTTGAAATGGGAAACACATCCAAAAAGATGAGTTCAATATTAAATTTCACCAGCGAAAGATTTTTTTTTAAATCAGAAATTATTTTCAAAAAAATCAAGGTGTTTTTTTTGGTTGTGTTTTAAAAAGAGTAACTGATATAAACCCAACACTGCCCTAATCTTAGTTTTTTATAGGTCAAGTCCATTAGCTACTGCTTTCTTCAAACAATGGCATATAAAAAGAAAATGGGATATTTCCTACAAAGATTAAAAATTCTTTAGGCCTTTCCTTTCCTTGGACTCTGGATTTTAAAATGACATAGTACAAAATAAAATAGTAATGTTAATATTGATAGTTTGCCCATTACAGGTCAGCTAACTGTCCACTGGAACAGTTACAAAGCTGTTAGTTTCGATTTCACAAGGCCAATCAATACAGAGGCATACTGTTTCAATTTTGCCTGCATTGATTTTTTTTTTTTTATAACACTCCAACCTTACAGCATTCATCTTTCTGAAAGAAGGAAGATTTGATTTACTGAAGAAAAATTGGAGAGAGCATCACAAAGATTTTACTGGCAAGCTTGTGACACAGAAAAAAGATGAATGTCTTTCAGGGAGAGACGCCTCTAGCTTGAGGGCATCCATTAGAACACATTCAAGCAATCTGAAACGGAGTTTCTTAAAGCAGCAGAAATATAAACCTAAATACAGTCTCCTAAACTAATCAAAAGCATTCAAGAATCTTGATAAGAGATTCTCTTAAAAACTCCTAAACCTTATTACTTCTAAGATAATTTATGTTTCTAGCTCTATCCATGCATTTTTCAGAGGAGAAGAGAACCACCTTCTTTCCCGGACTAATACCAAGAGCGAATTTCCATGGTACATTAGTCAGCCTATTAGAATGCAATGAAGGACGATATGAGAAAAGGGTAGTATGTCCTCTGAGACTTCCATCCAGTGTTCTCCATCATCTCTCCTCATCCTTCTTACATTCAGCCACTTTACCAGGTGTCATCTACATGAAAGATGATTTGTCTTCTGACCCAAATAAACACAATGCCTGCTCCATGCACCGGAAAAAAATTACTTCTGCCACTCTGTTCATTTGTGGCCTCTTTCTTGCTTATTCCACTATTCTTATCAAGCTCTCTCTGTTTTCACCTGAGCCTCACTCCAGGTGACAGTAATGTATGGATGAACAGGTACTTGTCTGTCCCATTATTTCCTGAAATCTCTAAGCATTTGAAAAAATGCAATGACAGTAAAGGGCACACAGTTATAAGAGCTCTAAGGGAGGAATACTTTCTTTACCTGCCAATGCAATAGTCTAGGCATCAAAGAAAGGAGAGAGAGAGAAAGAGAGAGAGCTCCTCTCTCTTTCTCTTGTGGCAAAAGCTGGTATAAGCGGGATATTAAGACACAAATTGCATTCAGGCAGGTCACTAGGTGTCAAAAGATATTAGATGCCTGCTGTGAGGAAACAACAATTCCCATCTGCTTCTGAGAAAATAATATTTTCATTTTCAGTTTTTATTGAATGGAAACTTTTGGGAATATGTCTTTATAAAGGGTATTAAGTCTAGCAAGTATAACATGTTCAAAATGGCTATAATCATCATTGTGTTATCCATAAAGCAGCAGATTTCATTTGGTCTCTTTAGATGGGATAAATTGGATTCTTTTTTTCCCGGCTTGCAGTTTTGTTGCAGGACCAGATGTTTCTCAAATGCCACATGCTGAGGCTCCTATACTGAATGTAGCACCTGACCTTCTCTATAATTGACTAAAAATATTGATGTAATGGCATGGGTCTGATTGTGATTTATTAAAACCACTGCCGATCCCAGGCCAGCTGCCAGGATTGCAGCCCGCTGATCGTGTGGCATTAGGAAAGCCATCAATAGTGAAACAAAACAAATGACATTAATGGGAAGTATTAGGCCTACATAGCCATGGCTACAAGGAAATTTATGTGGATTCCAAAGGAGGGTCAAAATAAAAAATGCCACAAATGAAATTTCTATATATTCTAATATGATTGAATTTATAAGACAAAATGCTACTATAATTCTTAAGATAAAACACAAAGGAATTATACTTAAAATAATTTAATCCTCTTTACTAGAATTTTGCTCAATGTGCATATTTCTTTTAACAGGCTTAGGATAGTTAAATGCATTATAGCTACAGTATGACTCTGATTTCTCTCTAATGCCATTTATGTTTTCTAGAATTATGCTAAGTGAAGAACAAAGTACACTGTGTTAGTCTCATTTATTATAACCATGTCCATGATTTACAAGCTGATTATGCAAGCCTCATACAAGGGAAATCAGAATAGTTAACCACTCTCAAAGAATGGTAAGCATACGTTTTATCAACTACATTTTCTTACATAGCTTCCTAAAAAAGGGCACCAAGGTCTAGAAATCCACTCTAATTGGAATTAATACTGAAAAGGTCTACTTTAAGATAACTGTATTAAAGGCATTAGGGAACAACCAGGTATTCCAAATAAGTAACAGCTGAATGTGACACTGAACTAAATACAACGACAAAAATATCAGCATGGAGGCAATGTGCTTTGCTAAGCATTGTTTTTAATAAAATCTAAGTAAGTTATGAGATTTATAAAGAGGAAAATATCAATTCACTAATATCAATTTTCCTTTCAATGACGCATCCTTGGTTGTTGCTCTTAATTAAAAATGTACACATTTAAAAGCAAACAGTTTGACAGCTATTTTTACTTGGGAGCAAAAAAGTAAAAAATGTTCTGTAAATTTGGGGAAATATTAAAATTTCAGAATTCAATTTTTTCTGGCTTTATAGAATAATAGAGTCAAACCCTTGAACAACTCTATTACAGAAACACTAATTATTTCTAGACAAATACATTTCACAGTCCATTTAGTTCTCCAAGATACTTTATTACACCAAAATCACTTCAGAAAAACGCTTTCGTGTTGACAGCACAGGTATACTGAGCTATACAATGGTATAGCTATCACAAGAAAGAATTTTGATCTTATAAAAATGACCCCTTTGGCATAAGTTGCCTAAAGGTTTTCATTTTAAAATTGTAAAACTCCTTTTAGGTAAAAAAAAAAAAATTTTAAGCCTAAAAAAAAAAAGTAACAAACACATATTTAGTTCCCAGTATGTGCCAAGCACTGTACATCAAAGTAATCTTCTAATTTATTCAGTACCAGGTGTCAAAATGACTATAACAAATCTGTTACATTAAAGTATCTGGAAACTCTAAAATCCTCAATACAACTCCCCTTCCCCAGTCCCCTCCAAACACACACCCATGGGCTTTTAGATGTTGCAATATAAGGCACTAGAGAGTCCTGACCCAGTAATTCATGTCATTCCCATGACCATTCTTGCAGCTGAGATCAGCTGGAATAGTAATTAAAACAAACAAACAAACATGGTTTCTGCTTTTACTCACTCCTTTTGCCTTCAAGACCTTGACCTGCATGCCTTCCTCTGAACACCAAAAATGATATGCCCAGAAACATAATTCATTTTAAGTATTCTCCACAATAAGCATGATGAGATATATCTACTCTATATTAGTGAATACTTGTACTCAAAACAAAAACATCCCATATCAGATAGGTTTCAACTCAACTAGTTTAAAGTTCAGCTTAAAAAAAAACTAAAATCTTTTTCAGTTTACTGGAAAATCTCTAAAACTAGACTTTGATGTCTGCTAGACACATGAATTGCTTAAAACACAAGCAGAAACCAGTTACGCCTATATATAATATACAAGTAATTTTCTATTTTCTTTTGTTGTTGTTGTCTTCCAGAAAAAGTTATGCAGAAAAGAGGAATTAAAAAATATCTTTCTAATGGGAAAATAACATTAACATTAACATTAATGTTTTTCATTAACATTACTTAAATGAGTCAAAACATGTTCCTAAGACTTGTAGAATAAAATATTCCAAAAAGACTAAATTTTATGATTTATCTAAGTTCCTTAGTCCTAGAATGTAAATATTTTGTTTCTAAAATTAGAATAAAAAATTGCACCTTCAGTTTGGTAATCTTAAAAGGAGGTAGATGTAGTAAATAAAATTTTAAAGATGGTATTTTTTCATCACAGCCCTGTAATTTGCAACAAAATTCAAGAAAACAACACATATTATTATGTTTTCAAATTTATGTGTTAAAAACTCAAAAGTGTAAAATAGGGAATAGTTTCTTAAAATAAAGTATTGTACTTGTATAAATTCAGATGTAAGTGCAACTAGTAAAAGCAGTTTACGCTAACTACTTCCCTTAACAGTTCACTTCAAAATGAATAAATATATGAGCAACTATTCTTTTAGAAGTAGTTGAAGGGAACTGAAATATCCACAAAGATCCATAACTATACTCATACTGATTTTCTCCTTCCCCTTTGCTTTAAATTCATCGTAGAAGATAAAATACAAAATTAAATTACTTTGTTCTTCATCTGGCCTTGATCATATCCAAAGCCATTTATCTAAACCAAGGACTTCTATAGAAAATCAGTGGCCAAATCCTAAAGGTATAACTTTACCTCACTGCAGAATTTCCCCAGGCTCCATGCTTGTCTGTGAGAATGTTGATAATTTTCTGGATTAGCTGAGTTGCTGTCACATGGTCTCGATATTTGGCTGCTCTAATCAAATGATCACACATCTTCTCATCTTCTCGTCTGTCTGCTGAATACTGGGCACACAGTGACTTGGATAGGAAAAAGAAATATCTATTAATACTATAAAAATATGGAAACAAACCCTTTAAATGCATTATGAAATAATCTCTAATATGAACTGAACCAACCAAAAATTTAAAGTGACTTTTACATCACTCATTAACTGAATTGACAGAGTTGGTGATCTACTCTCAGTACAACAATCCCCCAAGAATTTATTTCTCTGAAGTCACTCATAAGATACACTCAGAAGTGGTTAATATTTAAGCAGAGACCTGAATAAAGAGAAGAAGCCAGTCATGTGAAGATGCAGGGTCCACATTACAAGCAGCATGAAGGGCGGTTGCAAAGCACTCAAGCAAAGTGAATAAAGGGAAGAGTGGTATGAAATGAGTTTGGAGAGGCAGGCAGGGGCTGCATCATTTAGTACAGTGTAGTTATGGTAAAGAGTTTAGATTTTATTCTAATGCAATGGAATACCAGTAGAAGGTTAATTATGGGAGTGATGTGATTGATTTACATATTAAAATGATCACTAGAAGCTCCATTTAGAGAATGGATTGTAGTGGAACAAGGGGGTTAAGGAGGGAGGCTACTACAAGGCTACTGCACAAGTCCAGAAAAGAGACGCTGGTGGCCTGCAATAGCAAACTGAGCCGGTTCTCAACACCTTTAGAAAATGACAAAAACAGTTTGGTCTTTTAAACCTTAGCTATGTAAAATGGACCACCAGCACTAGAATCACCTAGGAACTTATTAAAAATGCAGAATTATAGGTCCCACTCCACACCTACTAAATCAAAATCTGGATTTTAATGAGATCCCCAGGTGATTTATACATTAAAGCTTGAAAAGTACTTTCTTAGATATCAATTTTGCCAAAAAATTTTAGGATTCTTTAGCAATAATCAGATACAATACAATCATTAGTTTCCAAGTTGCTTATTTCTTTTCTTTTGGAATTCAGACACTTGTGGTGTCATGTTTATGGTGCTATACTACCTAGTTAATTAATTGTTTAAAATTAAAAAAACAATTAATGTAAACTTAATACTTAATTCTGGTCACAGAGTCTATTGGGCTCCTTTCCCTTAACCTCCAAATGAAAGCTCACGTATACATCCACATGTATATACAACCTATGATGAGTAATAAAAATTTGATGTTGAAATCCTTTCCTACTGTATACCAGTTTAGATAGATTGTTGCCATACACTATCCCCAGCACTGTCCCAGCAATAAGAGAGGGCCTTAACTGTCCTAAACCAGTGAGGGTAATCATCACACCCACACTGACAAACTGTCTGAGGGAACAGCACTTGATCTAATTGGTGCAATTAAGAGGAAAGGTCAGAAGTTTTGCTGGGTAATTCCTTCCTTCCTCTTAGGGTGTAAAAGAGGAAGTACATAATTCCAGGAGTATTGAAAGCTCTTTCTGTAGGAGAGAAGCAAGCCTGAGGATGAAGCTAAAACCCAAAGGGAGCAGAGCTATGAGAATTACAGAAATAAAGAGTAAGAGTAAGAGTTTATTCCAAATGGAATCATGAACTTCTGGATCAAAGACCAGCCTACGTTTACACTTTCTGTGAGACCTTTTTTTTTTTTCCTAAGACTTTTTACTAGAACCTGTAAGCTCCTGTTCAGTCATTGAAGGCCAGTGTGAAGTGGGTTTTCTGCTCCTAACACCATAAGCAACCCAACTGATATAGTGTTTATGTACATGCATAAGGAATCAAATATCTCTTAGTCTGTGCAAAACACTAGGCTATAGGGATAAAAAGTTGACTTAGCTTGATAGCCTTTGCCATGGAGAATCCTCACTCCTTACAGATTGTGAGGAGGCAAGTGGGAATAAAAGTACAGTAGCCCCTTGCTATGGGGTGGGGGAAATAGGATCCAGGGCCCCTACGGATACCAAAATTTGCAGATGCTTAAGTCCCTTTCACACATATCATATAATATATATTATATTCAATATATATGAATATATATTATATATGCATATGAATAAACATAAGATTGGGAAGCAAATCAAAAACCAGACTAAAGCATCATCCTTGGTAGTATCTCTTGTCAGTCTTGGGCAACTAACTCACTTTACCTCACTAGGTCTAACTGCTTTCATCTGCACAATGAGAGGATTATATTAGCTCTAGGAATTGTACAATTGGAAGATTTTGGCCAGCCTCTAAGAGGTTAGTTTTCATACACTGGTAAAGGCAAAGTACTTCTTTTACCTAAACACTGATATGAAGAAAATAAATCATGTTAGAAATTAGATTTATAAGAAATTAAAGGCAAATGCTGGATAGTATATTAAAAGACTGAGCCAAACCATAGGACAATTCAGTTTGTCAAAAATATGATTTGAGCAAATAAAAGAAAATATGATTAAGAAATACTTGAAGGGGAGTAGTTTAAGTGAAGATAACTAGGGAATGATTCCATTGTAACAAAAATGTCAACTGCTATGTGATATTTTCAGAGATTCATCCCAGAACTAGGCAGCAACCTACAGGTTATTTCACATCTAGCCCAACCATACACTGAAACCAATAGGACAATAGGACAAAATGGTAGACATTTGAAGACTTTTTATACCTTCACCATTCCCTACTATATACACAGTCTACCTTTGTCTAACCTTACCTGACAAGAGGAAATTAAAATTACTGATGGAAATTAGAAAATAACTGGCTTCTATACTCCCCTGAAACACCAGATACCTTCATATTAAATGTACTATTTAAAAGGCTATTATTTCTGTATTTTATTAATATTAGAATAATTTAACTTTATCAAATCATATTTTGCAAACATTTGATAAGCAACTAAAGTTTGCTTTAAAAGGCATAATTCTAAAAAGAAGAGTTCAAGGTATGTTAAATAGTAAAATGGTTTAAAGTGTTCTTTAATGGATCCTCCTTTACAATTTAAACAGCAACTTTTCATATCTGACATAAAATCTATAGATATAAATCACATTAAAGGGCTATTCTTTCCTGATTATCAATCTCTGTCTCATTGTGGAACATTATAGTCACATGTAACCTTAAAACATGATAAAAGGAAACCAAAGAAGAATGTTTTGTAAAGATATAATGAACTTGTATCTATTCTTAAAAACAACTTTAAAATGGAATTTGAATATATTCTTACTAAAAACCAATAACAAATTCAACATATGACATATCATTCAAAGTCAAGTACAGATGAGGAATATCTGCTTCAAGATCAAACACACGTTACTTATTGAAGGAGTATATATATTTGTGTGTGTGCGCTGTGTTTAAAGTTTGAGTGGAGGTACCCCAAGAGACCTTGCCAAAATGTACCATCAATAAAATCAAGGGTCAGGTCTAGTACTTGCATTCAATTTTACTTTACATCAACTTTTCTATATTCCTATTTTAAGCAAAACATAAACTAAGTAGTATGATGTCACAACAATAACCCCCAAAAATCTGAATCTTAAAAACAAAAGAAATAAGCATCTTGGAAACTACTAATTCAAATATATTTGATTATTGCTAAAGAAATCTAAGATTTATTAGCATAGAATTAATAAAATATAAGATAAATACACCTAGTTTTGAAAAAACATTCACTTACTTGCAGGGCGAAAATAAAGAGAGAAACAATTTAGACAACATTTATAATTCAAGTAACTATTCTGGATCTTTAAATGTAAATAAAGAAATGAAGACAATACCACATTCAGTCTTTCCTTCCAGATGCTATGTCTCTACCTAAGTTTACTATGTGTCCTTTTTATGAAAGCTCAGAGAGGAGTGAACTTAAAATTAAGCAGATTTTTCTATTATCCTCCTGCTATCACTCTGATCACCTTTCTCGGTGGTCAGACGTTTTCTGCATCACTTCCCAGTATGCTGGCATTTTCTCAAGGCTTTGTCATATGTCCCTTGGCAATATCATCCACTCCCATATCATCTATTATTATCAACTTAGATCTAGCTGTCAAATTTTTCATATCTAACCCAGCTGTTTTCCTAAGTTCAGACCCATATTTCTATTTGTAGGATAGTCTCCAATCATTCAATAAGTACCTAAAATTAAAAATGTACAAAACTGAACCTACCACCTTTATCTGAAACATGCTATTAAACTGAAAAGGGAAAGCTTTTCTATTTCTGTCATCTGTGACTTCTCAATTTCCCTCACTTCATATCCCACCACTACATTTTAGCAAAACCTCTTAACCACTCTTATCACTGTCCTAACGTAGATCTTTATTTGCTCACAACTCAGCTCTCGAAGTAATCTTCTGTCATTTTATGAGCAGTCCCAGAATTGTTCCTAGAAGAATTTACTTTGGTAAAACACAGATATATTTATATACCCAATCCTCAAAAAAATACATGATTGTCTAAAATATCGAACAATTAGAACCAAATTTTACTAGCCAGATCTGTGTGTGTGTGGCCTTCTTATAATTCACTAACATGGCATATAATCTTTTACATACCTGTCTATCCATCCTATATGCCAGATACACTCAGATTATATGCTATTCCCAAAATATCCTCAAGACATTTTCAAGACCCAGAAAGTATATTTCTCCTATAGCTTTTACAGGTGAAACAAGTATAAACATGTCTATTGAGAAGGTAAGATAGGAATTTGAAAGACAAACTACTAGAGAAGAGGAACTCATGCAGAGAAAGAGATATAGAAATAGATACTTTTGATTCTTTGGCTGAATATAAAAATGGAACAAAATATGAAAAATTCCAAAATAATTGGAAATTAAGCAATTCATCTCCAAGTAACAAAATATGGAAAAAAGATTAAATCAGAAGGAAAATTAGAAAAATTTGTGGGAATTGGCCACATGAGCATTTAAAATAAAATTTATAGCTTTAAATTTTATATTAGAAAATATTAAATATTGAAGGAAGAAATAATACAAATATTAAAATCAGATGACAGAAGCTAAGGAATACATTGCATCCAATTTTGCATTAAAGGAATAGAAAACTAAACACTAGTATAATTTGCCCAAATAAACACAAAAACTTTCAACAAAATACTACCTATAAAATGAATTATACATCAGGATGAAGTAGAGTTTATCCATGAAATACAAAGCTCGTTTAATATTTAAATATCAATCAGTATAATTCACTATAAAACAGAAAAGGAGAAAAACATATCACCTTAATCGATTTTTTTAAAAAAGTAATTAACATTCAAAACCATTTCATGAAAATTAATTAATTAATTAATTAACAAAACACTCTACAAACTAGGAATACAAAGAGACTTCCTAAACCTTAGGAAGGGCATCTATAAAACTCATTCAACTAAAACTGTGAATAAAATAGGTAGGTCCTCTCTCATGACTTCTATTCAGTATTATAAAAGAGATCCTAACCAGTACAATGAGGACAATAAATAAATAAATAAATAAAAAGATGGTTTGAAAAGGAAAGAGTAACAGAGTCTTCATTTGTAGTTATGTTCCTGTATGTTATAATCCTGAGGGTTCTAGGGAAAAACTACCAGAACCTATAAGTAACTTTGACAAGTCTCTTAGATACAAGGTTTATATACTAAAAATTAATTATATTTCTCCATGCTGGCAATATCAACTGGAAAATAAATTTTTTTAACTACTATTAAAAATAGCATTAAAAACATGAAATATTTAGCAATATATTGAAACATATTCCAATCTACACAATGAAAACCATAAAACATTGCTAAGTGAAATTAAATAAGTTAGGATATAGACAATGTTTATAGATTTAATAAGTCAGTTTTTCGGGGGGAGTCAAGATGGCGGACTAGGAGGACGCAGCATTCGTGTCTCCACACAACTAGGGCGCCTACCAGGCACTGGTGGGGGGCCACAGACACCTAAGGGGATGGGAGGAATCCCCAGTGACCTGGTAGGAGGTGGGGCATGGGGGGAGTGAAGGGGGAGGAGAAGTGGAGGCGGACAGGACTGGTGCCCCTGAGAGGTGGCTGGGGGAGGGGAAGGGATCCCACACCCGAAGAGGGAAACTGGGGGATCACTGGGAGGGCAGAGGATCAAAAGGGAGCGTTTCCAGAGTTCCCCTGCCCACTTGGGTCCCCGGGAGCCTGCTGAGATCCCGGGCCTGATCCTCTACCCACCGAGGCCCCCTCAGCCAGGCAGATCCTGAGGGAGTGGGAGGGAGGGAAGGGGGAGCAACAGTAAAGACTGGACCTACAGGACCAGCACCCCTGAGGGGTGGCAGGGGGAGGGGAGGAGTTACTACACCCAGTGAGACCCACCCATGGTTAGGGGTCCAGTGGGGACAGGGGACACCCTGGGAGACACACTGTGGGTGGGCGGCAGAGGAACGGAAAGAAGCGGTCAGCGCTTTCCCTGTCCACTTAGGCACCAGGGAGCCTGTTGGGCTCCCAGCCAAATCCTCTGCCCTCAGAGCCTCCCTCCTGCCATGCAGAACCCCAGCCCCGCCCCTATACCCCCACCAGGGGCCTACCTCTACACTCAGAGACCCCCTCTGAAACCCCCTCCAATGTGCTGGGCCTAAACCCCAGCCACACCCCCTCACTCAGGGCCCTACCTCCAAAACCCAGAACTGCACACTCCAAAGGCCCTCCTTTAGACGTTCTGCCTTTCCCTTTCCGTGCAGGTCCTAAGCAGAGGCCCCGCCCCACGCTTGAACGTTGCCCTGCCTAGGCCCCAGCCCCAGGGCCTTTTCCAACTATGTGGGTCTTGAGCTTAGGCCCCGGCCACGATCAAACATCACCCACTCACCAGCCTAGGTACCACCCCACCCCTGCCTAAGTTCCACCCCTGCCTAAACTCCACCCCCCATAGCAAAGGCTCTTTTTTTTTTTTCTTTTAGATTGGGGGTCTGTTTTAACTTGTTGATTCACAGTTCTTGATTCATTTAAATCTTTATTTTTTCAATTAAATGTTTCATTTTTCTAATTTTAATTTATCCTTTATACTTTGTTATTGTTCTGCCCCTTTTGGCTTGTTCCCCCTTTATTTATTTTTTCTTCTTTTTCTTTATTTTTTCTGTAGTGGTTTTGTTTTACCATGTTGCAGTTGTTCCAATTATATTATTTTTCCTAATATATTTTTTATCTTTCTCATTTTATTTCATTTTCCATTCTTTGTTATTGTACTGCTTTTTTTCTCTTTCTTTTTCTTTTTTTTTTTTTTTGCCACACCACCTGGCTTTCAGGATCTTGGTTCCCAGGCCAGAGGTCAGGCTGGAGCTCCTGTGGTGGGAGCTCCAAGTCCAAACCGCTGGACTAACAGGGAAACTCAGACGCTAGGGACTACTAATCAGAGTGAGGTCTCCCAGAGGTCCTCATCTAGGCAGCAAGACCTGGCTCTATCCAACTGCCTGGAGATTCCAGTGCTGGACACCTCAGGTCAAACAACCAGTAACACAAAAATAAAGCCCCAGCCATCAAAAAATAAAAATAAATAAGTGAAAAGACAACAAAATATGTTACAGATAAAGGAACAAGGTAATAACCTACAAGACCAAATAAACAAAGGCAAAATAGGCAACCTACCTGAAAAAGAATTCAGAGTAATGATAGTAAAGATGATCCAAAATCTCGGAAACAGAATGGAGAAAATACAAGAAACATTTAATAAGGATCTAGAAGAAGAAAAGAGCAAACAAACAGCAATGGACAACACAATAACTGAAATTAAAAATACTCTAGAAGGAATCAATAGCAGAATAACTGAGGCAAAAGAACGGATAAGTGAGCTCGAAGATAAAATGGTTGAAATAACTGCCAAGGAGCAAAATAAAGAAAAAAGAATGAAAAGAATTGAGGACAGTCTCAGAGACCTCTGAGACAACATTAAATGCACCAACATTCAACTGAGGGGGGTCCCAGAATTAGAAGAGAAAAAGAAAGGTCTGAGAAAATATTTGAAGATATTACAGTCGAAAACTTCCCTAAGAGGGGAAAGGAAATAGTCAATTAAGTCCAGGAAGCAAAGAGAGTCCCATACAGGATAAACCCAAGGAGAAACACACTGAGACATATTAATCAAACTATCAAAAATTAAATACAAAGAAAAAACATTAAAATCAGCAAGGGAAAAGCAACAAATAACATACAAGGGAATCCCCGTAAGGTTACCCCTGATCTTTCAGCAGAAACTCTGCAAGCCAGAAGTGGCAGGATATATTTCAAGTGATAAAAGAGAAGAAACTACAACCAAGATTACTCTATCCAGCAAGAATCTCATTCATATTTGACAGAGAAATCAAGAGCTATACAGACAAGCAAAAGCTAAGAGAGGGCAGCACCACCAAACCAGCTTTACAACAAATGCAAAAGGAAATTCTCAAAGTGGGAAACACAAGAGAAGAAAAGGACCTACAAAAACAAACCCAAAACAATTAAGAAAATGGTAATAGGAACATACATATTGATGATGACCTTGAATGTAAATGGATTAAATGCTCTAACCAAAAGACACAGACTGGCTGAATGGATACAAAAACAAGACCCTTATATATGCTGTCTACAAGAAAGCCACATCAGACCTAGGGACACATACAGACTGAAAGTGAGGGGATGGAAAAAGATATTCCATGCAAATGGAAATCAAAAGAAAGTTGGAGTAGCAATACTCATATCAGATAAAATAGATTTTAAAATAAAGACTGTTGCAAGAAATAAGGAAGGACACTACAAAATGATCAAGGGATCAATACAAGAAGAAAACATTACAATTATAAATATTTATGCACCCAACATAGGAGCAGCTCAATACATAAGGCAAATGCTCACAGCCATAAAAGAAGAAATAGTAACACAATAATAGTGGGGGACTTTAACACCCCACTTACGCCAATAGACAGATCATCCAAACAGAAAATAAATAAGGAAACACAAGCTTTAAATGACACAATAGACCAGATAGACTTAAATGATATTTTTAGGACATTCCACCCGAAACTGGAAGAATACACTTTACTCAAGTGCACATGGAATGTTCTCCAGAATAGATCACATCATGTGTCACAAATCAAGCCTTGGAAAATTTAAGAAAACTGAAATCGTATCAAGCATCTTTTCCGACCACAACGCTATGAGACTAAAAATCAATTATAGGAAAAAAACAGTAAAAAGCACAAATACATGGAGGATAAACAGTGCACTGCTAAATGGCCAATAACTGAAGAAATCAATGAGCAAAACAAAAAATACCTAGAAACAAATGACAACGAAAACATAACGATCCAAAACATAACACAGTTTTGAGAAGGAAGTTCACAGCAATTCAAGCTCACCTTAAGAAAAAAAAAAATCTCAAATAAACAATCTAACCTTACACCTAAAGCAACTAGAAAAAGAAGAAAGAAGAAAACCCAAAGTTAGTAGAGGAAAGAAATCATAAAGATCAGATCAGAAATAAATGAAATAGAAGCAAAGAAAACAATAGCAAAGATCAATAAAACTAAAGGCTGGTTCTTTGAGAAGATAAACAAAATGCTAAAGCTTTAGCTAGACTCATCAAGAAAAAAAGGGAGAGGACTCAAATCAATAAAATTAGAAATGAAAAAGAAGAGATTACAACCAACACCACAGAAATACAAAAGATCATAAGAGACTACTACAAGCCACTATATGCCAATAAAATGGACAACCTGGAAGGAAGGGACAAATTCTTGGAAAAGTACAACCTTCCAAGATTGAACCAAGAAGAATTAGAAAATATAAACAGACCAATCACAGGGAATGAAATTGAAACTGTAATTAAAAATCTTCCAACAAACAAAAGTCCAGAACCAGATGGCTTCACAGGCGAATTCTATCAAACATTTAGAGAAGAGTTAACACCTATCCTTCTCAAACTCTTCCAAAAAATTGCAGAGGAAGGAACACTCCCAAACTCATTCTATGAGGCCACCATCACCCTGATACCAAAACCAGACAAAGATATCACAAAAAATGAAAATTATACACCAATATCACTGATGAACATAAGATGCAAAAATCCTCAACAAAATACTAGCAAAAAGAATCCAACAACACATTAAAAGGATCATACACCATGATCAAGTGGGGTTTATCCCAGGGATGCAAGGCTTCTTCAGTATCCATAAAACAATTAATGTGATACACCATATTAACAAATTAAAGAATAAAAATCATATGATCATCTCAATAGATACAGAAAAAGCTTTAGACAAAATTCAACACCCATTTATGATAAAAACTCTCCAGAAAGTGGGCACAGAGGGAACCTATCTCAAAATAATAAAAGCCATGTACAACAAACCCACAGCAAACATCTTCTCAATGGTGAAAAACTGAAAGCATTTCCTCTAAGATCAGGAATGAGACCAGGATGTCCACTCTCATCACTATTATTTAACATAGTACTGGAAGTCCTAGCCGCAGCAATCAGAGAAGAAGAAATAAAAGGAATCCAAATTGGAAAAGAAGAAGTAAAACTGTCACTGTTTGCCAATAACATGATACTATACATAGAAAATCCTAAAGATGCCACCAGAAAACTACTAGAACTAATCAATGAATTTGATAAAGTTGCAGGATACAAAGTTAATGCACAGAAATCTCTTGCATTCCTATACACTAACAACGAAAGATCAGTAAGAGAAATTAAGGAAACACTCCCATTTACCATTGCAACAAAAAGATTAAAATACCTAGGAATAAATCTACCTAAGGAGGCAAAAGACCTGTACTCAGAAAACTATAAAACACTGATGAAAGAAATCAAAGATAACATAAATAGATGGAGAGATATACCATGCTCCTGGATTGGAAGAATCAATATGGTGAAAATGACTATACTACCCAAAGCAATCTACAGGTTCAATGCAATCCCTATCAAACTGCCAATGGCATTTTTCACAGAACTAGAAAAACAATTTTACAAATTATATGGAAACACAAAGATCTTGAATAGCCAAAGCAATCTTGAGAAAGAAAAACAGAGCTGGAGGAATCAGGCTGCCTGACATCAGACTATACTACAAAGCTACAGTAGTCAAGACAGTATGGTACTGGCACAAAAACAGAAATATAGATAAATGGAACAGGATAGAAAGGCCAGAGATAAACCGACACATATATGGTCACCTTATCTTTGACAAAGGAGGCAAGAATATACAATGGAGAAAAGACAGCCTCTTCAATAAGTGGTGCTGGGAAAACTGGACAGCTACATGTAAAAGAATGAAATTAGAACACACCCTAACTCCATACACAAAAATAACCTCAAAATGGATTAAAAACCTAAATGTAAGGCCAGACACTATAAAACTTAGACGAAAACATAGGCAGAACACTCTATGACATAAATCACAGCAAGATCCTTTTTGACCCACCTCCTAGAGTAAGGGAAATCAAAATAAAAATAAACAAATGGGTACTAATGAAACTTAAAATCTTTTGCACAGCAAAGGATACCATAAACAAGATGAAAAGACAACCCTCAGAATGGGAGAAAATATTTGCAAACGAAGCAACTGACAAAGGATTAATCTCCAAAATATATAACCAGCTCATGCAGCTCAACACCACAAAAACAAACAACCCAGTCCAAAAATGGGCAGAAGACCTAAATAGACATTTCTCCAGAGAAGACATACAGATGGCCAACAAATACATGAAAGGATACTCAGCTTCACTAATCATTAGAGAAATGCAAATCAAAACTACAATTAGGTATCACCTGACAACTGTCAGAATGGCCATTATCAAAAAATCCACAAAGAAGAAATGCTGGAGAGGGTGTGGAGAAAAGGAAACACTCTTGCACTGTTGGTGGCAATGTAAATTGATACAGCCACTATGGAGAACTGTATGGAGGTTCCTTAGAAAATGATAAATAGAACTCCCATATGACCCAACAATCCCACTACTGGGCATATACCTGGAGAAAACCATAATTCAAAAAGACACATGTACCCCAATGTTCACTGCAGCTCTATTTACAATACCCAGGACATGGAAGTAACCTAAGTGTCCATCAACAGATGAATGGATGAAGAAGATGTGGCACATATATACAATGGAATATTACTTGGCCATGAAAAGAAACAAAATTGAGTTATCTGTAGTGAGGTGGATAGATCTAGAGTGAAATAAGTCAGAAAGAGAAAAACAAATACTGTATGCTAACACATATGTATGGAATCTAAAAAAAAATGGTTCTGAAAAACCTAGGGGCAGGACAGGAATAAAGATGCAGACATAGAGAATGGACTTGAGGACGCAGGGAGGGGGAAGGGTAAGCTGGGACGAAGTGAGAGAGTGTCATGGACATATATACACTACCAAATGTAAAAAAGATAGCTAGTGGGAAGCAGCCACATAGCACAGGGAGATCAGCTTGGTTCTTGTGACTACCCTGAGTGGTGGGAGAGGGAGGGTGTGAGGGAGATGCAAGAGGGAGGAGATATGGGGATATATATATATATATATATATATATATATATATATATATATATAGCTGATTTACTTTGTTATCAAGCTGAAACTAACACACCATTGTAAAGCAATTACACTCCAATAAAGATGTTAAAAAAATAAATAAAAAACAATAAATGCTGGAGAGAGTGTAGAGAAAAGGGAACCCTCCTGCACTGTTGGTGGGAATGTAAATTGATACAACCACTAGGGAGAACAGTATGGAGGTTCCTTCAAAACCTAAAAATAGAACTACCATATGACCCACCTATCCCACTACTGGGTATATACCCTGAGAAAACCGTAATTTAAAAAGATACATGTACCACAGTGTTCATTGCAGCTCTATTTACAATAGCCAGGACATGGAAGCAACCTAAATGTCCATCAACAGATGAATGGATAAAGAAGGTGTGGCACATATATACAATGGTGTATTACACAGCCATAAAAAGGAACGAAACTGTGTTATTTGTAGTGAGATGGATGGACCTAGAGTCTGTCATACAGAGGGAAGTAAGTCAGAAAGAGAAAAACAAATACCATATGCTAATGCATATATGTGGGATTTTAAAAAGCAGTACTGATGAACCTAGTGGCAGGGCAGGAATAAAGACGCAGATGTACAGAACAGACTTGAGGGCACAGGGAAAGGGGAAGCTGGGATGAAGTGAGAGAGTAGCACTGACACATATACACTACCAAATGTAAAATGGATGGCTAGTGGGAAGCTGCTGCATAGCACAGGGAGATCAGCTCAGTGCTTTGTGATGACCTAGAGGGATGGGATAGGGAAGGTGGGAGGGAGGCTCAAGAGGGAGGGGATATGGGGATATATGTATACATATAGCTGATTCACTTTGTTTTACAGCAGAAACTAACACAACATTGTAAAGCATTTATACTCTAATAAAGATGTGAATAAATAAATAAATAAATACATACATAAAACTCAGTTTTTAAAAATATCTACTCTCTTCAAATTGATTTTATAGATTCAACCCAATCTTAATTAAAAGTTTAGCAGGCTTTCTTATGGAAATTAGCAAGGTGAGTCCAAAATATACCTGAACAAAAAACAAAACAATAATAGCAAAACAATTTTACAAAAGAGAAATGAAATGGTAGAATTTTATACTCTTTGAATCACACTAAAAATTAGAAATCAATAGAGCATAGGTTATTAAATGAAAAAGGAATATCTTTTCAACAACTAGTGCTAAAACATCTGGCCACTCACAGGGGAAAAAAAAAGAAAGTAATTTGTCTTCACCTCATACCATACAAAAAATGTTTAATTCAAAATGAATCAAAGATCTACATATAAAAGTTAACATTACAGCACTTCTAGAAAAAAAAGTAGCAGAAAATCTGATGAACTTGGTGTAGGCAGAGAATACCTAGACTGAAATTCTTAGACTGGAAACCATAAAAGAAAATCATAACCACAGAAAAACTGCCAAATTAGACTTCACCAAAATTTATAAAATCTGCTCTTTAAAAGGCACCATTTAGAAAATGAAAATGCAAGAGAAAAGGCAATGAGAAAAAATATTCACCATACATATAATTAACAAAAGATTTCCTTACAGGATAAAGAACTCCTACAATGCAATAAGACAAACAAATTTAAAATCATAAACAAAGGATTTGAACAGACATTTTACAAAAGATATACAAATGACTAACATGTATGTGAAAAAATGCTTAGTCAGTAGGGAAATTTAAATAAAAACCGCAATACAGTATCACTATATACATACTAGCAGGGCTGAAATTACAGGTACTGACAATATCAAACACTGGCAAGGATGCGGATGAAATGGAACTCTCATAACTACCAACTAGCCAGATGAAGTATAAAATCTACAACTACTTTAGAAAATAGTTTGGCAGTTTCTTCTAAGCCTAAATATAAACTTGCAACAGCACCTAGCAATTCCAATCCTAGGTATTTCTTCAAAATGAATGATAACATATTTCCCCAAAAATGTATTGTATGAATATGCCCATAGTGCTTTTAATCATAAGAGCCAAACACTGGAAATACCCAATATCCACCTATAGATGAATGGATAAACAAAGTAATACTGCTCCGCAATAAAATGAAACAAAGGAGTGACACACACACAACAATGTGGATTGATATCAAAAACTTCATGCTGACAAAAACAATCCAGAAATTTGAGTAACTACTATGTAATTCCATTTATATGAAATTGTATACCACGCCAAAGTATCTATAATAACAGAAACCAGATGAGCAGTTGCCTAGGGTTGGGTATGTATATGTGGAGAGGAACTGACCACAGTGAATCACAAGGGAATTCTCTGAGATGACAGAAATTTTCCATATCTTGATTATGACAGTTACAAAGGTATATACACTTGTCAAAACTCATCAAACTGTATATTTAAAATAGGTGTATTTTATTACATATGAACTATACTTCATTCAATAAATTATATTTAAGAAGTTTTTTAAAAATGAATAAACAAGGCACTGAGAAGAAAGTAGTTAAAAAATTCTTATTGAAAAAATTAGCTCATATACCAAGTAGGTAAATATCCCCTATAAATCTATAAGGCAGATAACCAGTAAGACAGATAACTAATAAACTGGGTAAAAGATAAACAGGTACTTCACAAAAGTACAATAAAAAATAGATAATACATAACAATCAGGAGAAAAGATGTACAGTTGAATTTGTAAATAAAATCCAAAATAAAACACAATGAATTACCATTACACAACTACCAGAATGCTAAAATTAAAAGTGGTAACCAATTGTTGCTGAAAATTTGGAATAATGAGAACAGCTATACACTGATGTTGGGAGTGTTACATGCTTTTGCAAGAGAGTTTGGCAGTATCTATTAAAACTAAAAACATGAATACTTTATAGTCAAGTAAGTCCACCCTACAGATATACGTGAGCGTATACACCAAAAGACTACAAAATGTTCAAAGCAGCATTGTTCATAACAAACTGGAAACAACTGAATTGCCAATCAATAGCAGAAGAGATTGTGAAAAACTACTGCCCTACTAATATAACAGAATACCATACAGCATTGAAAATGAAATAGGAAAACAAATCAAATGAATCTCACAAACATAATGTTGAACTAAAAATGCCAGACAAAACCAACTTTGATTCCATTTATATAAAGTTCAAAAACTGAAAAAGAAATTACAATGATAAAAAAAATATTTAAGTGTTGAAAGAAAAAACAGAAGCAAATAAGTCATTTCATAAAATAACATTATTTAGCTTAATGGAGCATGCAGACAAGGCTTCTCACAATCACTTTCTTTCAGCATCAGGGAAAGGAGGTAATGTTAAATGTACATTTTTTCTAGAGTTAAATTGCAGTATATTTTATGAGAAACAGGTTATAAAGCAAATTTTTATAATATTGTGAAATAAAAATAAATTCCAGTTAAAATGTTCAAGGCTAAAGAGACTTCCCTGGTGGCGCAGTGATTAAGAATCTGCCTCCCAATGCAGGGGACACATGTTCGAGTCCCGGTCCAGGAAGATCCCACATGCTGCAGAGCAACTAAGCCCGTGCACCACAACTACTAAGGCTGCGCTCTACAGCTTGCAAGCCACAACTCCTGAGCCCACATGCCACAACTACTGAAGCCCACGCACTTAAAGCCTGTGCTCTGCAACAAGAGAAGCCACCACAATTAGAAGCCCATGCACCACAATGAAGAGTAGCCCCCGCTCGCTGCAACTAGAGAAAAGCCCGTGCACAGCAATGAAGACCCAACGCAGCCAAAAATAAATAAAATTAAAAAAAAAAAAAAAGTTCAAGGCTAAAATCTTTTAAATATTATATAACACTTTTGCCTAATTTAGTAACATTTAATTTTATTTAAGCAATTGAAATGTATTGGTTTTACAAGTTTTGTGTTTCCGTTTTTAAAACAAACTTATACTCAAATAAAAAGGTAATGACTTATATGAAATAAAAAGAAAGTTCTCTCTTCCACCTCCTCCCTGTTTGGCTAATTGTTTTCTACAGAGGTAGTCACTGTTAACAGTAAGATGTAGTGCCTATATAAATAGAGTCAAACTATACATCATTCCATGTCAGGACATATAGTTCTATCTTCATTCTTTTTCACGGCTACACACAGAGTACTGTATTTTTATTTAACTATACCTTCTGCTAAACACTTTTAACAGTACTATCTTATGTCCCAATTTATCTCAAAATCACTTACACTATAAATTACTTGTCTCATTGTAAACGATTTACAAGGGAAATCACCTAAGGGACAACAAATTAAGAAGCTTTTCAATACTGCAATTTTGGAGGTCTTTGTACTTGATCTCAACTCAGATGTAAAGACTAATCATTAAAAAAAAAAAGTTGTCCTCGGGAATCTTACAAAGACTCCTGAAAAAGACTTAGAAAAATGAAAGCTTAAAAACCTCAATAGCCAACGAAAGTCAGCCAATGACAATGTGTGACAGCCACCTTTAATTCTAAAGTGATTCCTCTGTCATCCAACGCCTCAAAGTATTGATTTCTCTCAGCATGAAAAAGGCTACGCCAATGAAACAGATATAGCATCATCCCCACGATAACAGCATTCAAGGTTAAAACAGGCAGAGCACTTATCAAAGTATCGCTTCCATTTCTTATTGTTGTAATGGACTGGATACAATGAGTTGGGTTCTTATCTCTATAACTGCAGACTTCAAAACAGTATTTTTAAATAATTTGAGGATTAATATAACTTCTAATATTTTACTTTAGATAATAAAAAATTTGTTTTAAAAGCTTTTACATATTTGTAAAGTCAACACTAAGAAGAGGGCTACAGTTTCCACTTGTATGTCAACTGCACACACAACATTGTTTATATTATTTCATTACTTCATTAGAGTTACTTATTAACAATGAAAATCACAAAATTCTTAAGTAGATAACAAAACACTTTCCATAAAGACAAGCTGATTTCTTTAACAATGCCTGCATACATCATACATCAGCTTGGTAAATAAAGTAAAATGTGGTTAGAATCTGTGGTCAACAAAATTAACATGAAATTTAAATAGGGTTAAACTCAAATAATTTTGTTTTTAAAAATCATAGTATGAGACAAATATATCTTTGCATAAGATTATATGATTATACACAAACACATATACAAAGAGAGAGAGAAGGAGAGAGAGAAATCAAGAAGTTTTAATTTTTTAAACTTTACTTTTTGCTAATCTGCACAAGAGCTGGATATCTTAAGTAAATCCTATAATCTTTTAACTCAACATATCTAGCTAACCATTAGATTCTTTGAAAAGCATACAAAACTAGGGTGTCTTACTTGTATTAGACTAAAAGGAGATATATGTACCCACACACACACACACACACATACACACACACTACTACGACTACAAATAGGTGAGTCTTATGCTTAAATTTCAAATAAAAGTAGTTCAAGAACAAGCATGAAAACCAACAACTCAAAAAGTGATTAATTCATTCTTTAAAAAACCATAGTTAACAGTGTGGTTAAGAGCAGACTCTAGAGCCATACAACCTGACTTTAAATCTTTGGCTCTGACACATTCATGCTCAGGCAAGGTATTTAATCTCCCTATGCCTCAGTTTCCTCATATAAAAAGGACATAATGTGATGTGCTTCTCATAAGGATCCAATAAGAAGAGACATGAAATAATCAGAAGGCTGACAGGCATATATACTAACACCCAGCACTTACTGTAGACTCAGTCATGAAGTTAACCAACTATACAGCAAACAGTCCCTCTCTTCCAACATCTCAATGTAGTTGAGAGATACAGGAGAAAATATAATTAGAATATAAGATACCTGCTAAGAAAGATATTCATGGTGTGTTTGGAAAGAACAAGAAAGAACTATTCAGAACCAGGGAGGGTTTCACAAAGGAATTACAGGCTATGTAACTGTTCACCAAGAAGAAAGGGCTCATTTAAGATAGAAAAAATAAAATATAGCAAAATAAGAAGGCAAAAAAAAAAAAAAAAATAAGAGAACAGCTCAAATAAAAACCTTTCTTAAAAGTAAAGATACGAGGGGACTTCCCTGGTGGCGCAGTGGTTAAGAATCGCCTTCCAATGCAGGGACACGGGTTCAAGCCCTGGTCCGGGAAGATCCCACATGCCATGCAGGAACTAAGCCCGTGAGCCACAACTACTGAGCCTGCGCTCTAGAGCCCACGAGCCACAACTACTGAGCCTGCGAACCACCACTACTGAGCCCGTGTGCCACAACTCCTGAAGCCCGCACACCTAGAGCCCGTGCTCCACAACAAGAGAAGCCACCGCAATAAGAAGCATGCGCACCGCAACGAAAAGTAGCCCCCTCTGGCCACAACTAGAGAAAAAGCCCACTTGCAGCAACGAAGACCCAATGCAGCCCCCCCAAAAAAAGTAAAGGTAAGAGGGACTTCCCTGCTGGTTCAGGGGTAAAGAATCCACCTTCCAAGGCAGGGGATGTGGGTTCAATACTTGGTCATGGAACTAAGAGCCCACATGCTGCGGGGCAACTAAGCCTGCGTGCCACAACTACTGAGCTCACCCGCCTCAACTAGAGAGAGAAGAACCCGCATGCCACAACTAGAGAGAAGCCCACTGGCCACAACGAAGGGCCCGCGCCACAACGAAAACATCCCACACACCTCAAGGACGACCCCGCGTGCCTCAACTAAAACCCGAGGCAACCAAAAAAATAAAGAAAAGAAATAAAATAAATAAGTATTTTAAAAAGACTGTTGTAAATAAATAAATAAGAATAACAGAATAAGACATGTAATTACCAGAGCTTTCTCTTTAAGTACACCAATACACGCTTGTTTATATCTTCGTTGGGTGCCTAATGTATTTTTACCCATTTCCTTCATTAAAAAAATCATTCCGCAAAGGTTTTTATAAATCATTTAACATACAAATAGTTGATCTGGTCAACTGTTAAGATAACTAGCATATATCATAAATTGAAACCTTAAATACAGGCTTGATCTATCTATAAGGAGTATATTCAGACCTTTTCTTAGAAGAGAGTTTTCAATAGCAGTAAGAGATCTAGTTCTCTATCAAGAATATATTTTATATTACCAGAATACACTGAGAAAATAATGAAGAAAAATATATTTTTTAGTTTGGATTTAATTTGATCAGCACTGCTCATAGGTATGAATTCAATTTTAACTGTGCTATAGTTCCTTTGCTTTTTTCTAGCTTCCTACCTTTAACGGAGTGCCCAGTAATATAGCTCTGTTTTTTGAAGCTAGAGAAGCACTACTTATAATTTTCAAACAAGGGCAGAAACATCAGCTTACTTTAGAATGGTCTTCCTTTGCCCCAACAGTGATAGCTTCTTTAGCTTCACATATAATTCTAAAAAGTATGAGTTTTAAAAATAAGTGCATGTATACATGGGCCCTGTGTAGGTATGCTTTTTTCCTGTTCAAAAGTTACCCACAGAAGACTGACAGCAGAAAATGTCATGAGCCTAGCTCTTAATCTGGCCAGTATCAAGAAGCTAAAATAGAAAGTGAGACAAGTTAAAACACATCCTAGAAGAATCTCTAAAAATAGTGCATTCCAGAATGAATACAGCACACTTTGGAAATATACTGAGAAATATTATGATTGCAGAGTCCAGGTGTGGAAGATATACCAGAACATGTATGATAAACTGGGGTGAGACTTTCCCTTAAGGAATTTGATGGTCCCATTGTCAATCAACCAGAGGAAGGAAAAAGGCAAACCTTGGACTTACTAAGAACCAACATTATTTTCATTCTAAGACTGGAGGCAAATGGGCCTGGACTAAAAAAGAGGAGGAATGTGGTCAAAGGAGATGTCTGTGTGGGGAAACTGAACAAGGCCCTGCAACCGGGCGAAGGGATAGAGAGACAGAGGTCAAGAAAAAATCAAGAGAAAACCTCCTAAGCAAGAGCATGGCCTATGAATTAGGAGATGCAACATTCAATAATGAGTTTTATTTTACCTTTCTGCACTGTGATGTCCTTCTACCATTGCTAGGCCTACAAATGAGAAAAAGAAAAGCCTACGTCCATGCTTTGAGCAACAGGATAAAGAAAAAACAGCTACTTCCTGGAAAGCCACTTGCATGAGAGTAAGAGGTAGCCTCCAGACTTCTGACATAGCAGTAGACTGGATCTAGGCCCTAAGGCAGAGGTAAGCATTCCAGAAGAGAAGTGTGGGACATGTAAGCATTCCTTGGATAATCCTCGAGATTACTTAGAATACAAAAAATACTCCCCTTTTTAAAGTAACAATAATAGCTGCATCATTAAACACTTAATATGGACTCACAGTAACAGGCACTTTACACATATCAAATCCCATTTACTCTTCACAAAATTACTACAGGTAGGCACCGTTATTATCCTGATTTTAACATGAGGTAACAATAATATCTTAGCTCACACAGCTAGTAAATGACAGAGCCAAGATTAATGCACATGGTTATCTGACTGGAAAGTCAGAGCTATGTGAAACTGCAACATAGTAATCATGTGGTCTCACTGGCTGGGTGCTCAAAGTAAAGTGATCTTAACATTTAAAAGGACTTATAATACACCTTTACTTAACTAAGATAGTATTCCATCACTCTCATGATTATTTATCAACATCATTTTTACCTAACGTAAAGAAAATAACGACAAAAAATACAGTTAAAAAATTTATATATTGTCAAACTTACCATTTCCCTGAAGGGAAGACAAATAGGAAAGCAAAACTGGGAGGTTCGCTTGAAAATGCTTTGCACTGTGTCATAATTACAAGTTTACTTTTAAAGTTAGTAAGAAGAAACACAGTATCATTATATTTCATTTGCCTGGTATTTCAACCACTAACTGAAAGAAAATGGGGAATTCAATTCAGTAATGGGAATATAAAATGAAGTGGACAAAGATGAAAAAAGTCTGTCCTTCAACTAATCTTTAAATAGCTCAGACTTATTTTGCACTCTACCAATTTTACACGCAGATAAGAACAAATATATAAAGTCACTAGAAAGAGCAAAATAGACAGAAAAAACATGTTTATGGTTTTAGTTTCAAAAATTTTCTACAAAAGTGAATGAAAGGAAATTTAGAGATTATTACAGAGGTGATACTCTAAGACAACACAAGCAATATCAAGTGTTGGAGAGGATGTAGAAGAAAGGAAACCCTTGTGCACTGTTAGTGGGATTGTAAATTGGTGCAGCCACTATATAAAACAGTTTGGAGGTTTCTCAAAAAGTTAAAAATAGAGCTACCATGTGATCCAGCAATGCACTTCTTTATATCCAACGGAAATAACTCACTACCTCGAATAGATACCTGCACTCCCAAGTTCCTTGCAGCATTATTAAAACTAGCCAAAATATGGAAACAACCTAAGTATCCACTGACAGATAAATGGATAAAGAAAATGTGGTATATATACACTGGAATATTATTCAACCTCAGAAAAAGGGAAATCTTGCCATTTGTGATGACACAGATGAAACTGGAAGATAGTATGCTAAGTGAGATAAGCCATAAACAAAAACACAAATACTGCATGATTTCCCTTATATGTGGAATCGAAAAATGAAAAAGTCGAATTCATAGTAAGAGAGTAGAATGGTAATACAGCTAGAGGCTAAGGGGTGGGGAGAAAGGGAAGATATTGATCAAAGGGTACAGAATTTTTCTGAGATTAGTAAATTCTGGATATCTAATGTACAGCATGGTGGCAATAGTTAATAAGAATATGTTGTATACTTGAAATTTGCTGAGAGTAGATCTCAAGTGGTCGACCACACACACAAAACAATGGTGTGAGGTGATGGAATACGTTAATTTGCTCAACTGTGGTAACCATTTCAGAATATACACATATATGAAAATATCATGTTGTGTACCTTAAATATATATAATATTTACTTGTCAATCATTCTTCAGTAAAGCTGGGGGGAAAAAGAAAAACAGTGGCAATCTAATAAAAAATACAAGGGAGCATAATGATTACTATTTTTCTTTATGCTTCAACCAGGATATGAACAGAACATTTTCTTAAGCTAAAAGAATCTAGGATCTCACCTGAAAAGACTGAATCCCCAAATTTTTGTTAGCTGGGTATGAAAACCTTCATTAATCCTATATTCTACCTTGTTATTAGTTGATAGTTTCGTTAATTTAACAATATTTTATTGAGAACTTCCTATGTTCCAAGCCTATACTAGGAACCGAAATTAAAGTGAACATATCCTATTATAAAGGGGTCAATACCTAAGGTCTGTTTCCCTCAGTAGACAAATAATTTTGAAACATTCTTAACAGATACAAGTAACTCTCACAGAGTCTCCAATAAGAATAACCTAATCCAGGGCTTCCCTGGTGGCGCAGTGGTTGAGAATCTGCCCGCCAATGCAGGGGACACGGGTTCGAGCCCTGGTCTGGGAAGATCCCACGTGCCACGGAGCGGCTGAGCCCGTGAGCCACAATTACTGAGCCTGCGCGTCTGGAGCCTGTGCTTCCAACAAGAGAGGATGCGATAGTGAGAGGCCCACGCACCGCGATGAAGAGTGGCCCCCGCTTGCCACAACTAAAGAAAGCCCTCGCACAGAAACGAAGACCCAACACAGCCATAAATAAATAAATAAACAAATACTTAAAAAAAAAAAAAAAAAAGAATCTGCCTGCCAATGCAGGAGACACGAGTTCGAGCCCTGGTCCGGGAAGATCCGACATGACGTGGAGCAACTAAGTCCATGTGCCACAACTACTGAGCCTGAGCTCTAGAGCCCAGAAGCCACAACTACTGAAGCCCGCATGCCTAGAGCCCGAGCTCCGCAACAAGAGAAGCCACCGCAATGAAAAGCCTGCGCACTGCAACAAAGAGTAGCCCCAGCTCACCACAACTA
This sequence comes from Balaenoptera ricei, assembly GCF_028023285.1. Lineage (NCBI taxonomy): Eukaryota > Metazoa > Chordata > Mammalia > Artiodactyla > Balaenopteridae > Balaenoptera > Balaenoptera ricei. The sequence goes on from NC_082643.1 coordinate 34,039,685, forward strand.
GAGAAAGCCCACATGCAGCAACGAAGACCCAACGCAGCCAAAAATAAATAAATAAATAAATTTAAAAAAAATTTTTTTAAAGAACCATTTAGTATTTGATAACAATGGCATCTCAAATCAGGGGAGAAAATTTGGACTATGTAGCAGATGGTACAGAGAAAATTAGGTTGTCATATAAAATAAAGTTAGATTCATACCACAGTTTAAGCTAAGATAAATTACAAACAAAATTCTAAAGAAAATTTTTTCTTAAGTCAGGGTTTCCCAGGTCAGTCTTCTAGGATATATCCGAATTCTACTTTTAAACAACACTTTTTTTGTTGTTGTTTTTATTTCCATAATAATCTAAACAAATCAATAAAAATAGATTTGGGATTATCTGGATTATAGATACGTAGAAGCATTTCACATACTCATAGTTATTATACAATTATAATCAAATTAATCACAAATTAATTTCAAGCATCACCACAAAAATCAATGAATTTATATTATTTATGACTGCTTAAAGTGAAAGAGTATAACTTATAATGACCTGATAAGCATTAATTTGGACTATCATTATGTTAAAATGGAATCAGTCAATCCATGAATATCTAATGTCAATCCATGAATATCTAACATTTAAAACGCATATTATCAACTCTACAACTCCACTTAAGGATGACAAAATTGGATAAATTTTTCATTAAAAAAATAAATTCGATGAAACAGAACTAAATGAATATTTTCACTTTTATGTGGAATCTAAAAACAAAAAAAGTTGAACTCATAGAGAGCAGAATGGTAAAATAACAAAACATTAGTAAACAGAATATGGCAGCCAATAATTACTATTAATACTCAATAATAATAATTGAATAAGCCTATTCAATTAGATAAGAAAAAGCAATTAGAAGAATATAAATCAGAAATAAGATGTAAAACCTATCAATATCTGCACATGAAATGATTATATACCCGAAAAGCTCAAGAGAATCAAATGAAAATAGTTTTTTTGAAACAAACAAGCTAAATTTAATACTATTAGCTAAACAAGACTAGCCATAACAATTCTTAAAATTTTATATTTGTAAAAGTCAATGAGGGGAAGGGACTGCATAGCTCTACTAGTATTAAAATGCATTATAAAGCTTCAATAATTTAAATAAAAATTAACACCAATACATGAAATCACAGAGACTAATAGGGGAATATAGATTATAAAAAAAAAAATGCCTAAAACATAGGCATTTATTATTTGATAACAATGGCATCTCAAATCAAGGGAGAAAATTTGGACTATGTAGCAGATGGCACAGAGAAAATTAGACTGCCACATAAAATAAAGTTAGATTCATATCCCAGTTATCTTCATATACTAAGATAAATTATAAATAAATGAAATATTTAAACATAAGACAATAAAACTACAGAAATACTAGAAGAAACATGGAGAAATGCCTTTATAATCTATGCATGTAGAAAACATTTCCAACTACCAACCAAAAAAATCAGGTCATAAAAGAAAACATTCATAAATTCAACAACAAAAACATTTTGTAAAAAACTTCTGCAGGACACAAAAAATTCCACCATATGTAAGTCAACAAACTGCAAAAATAGTTATAACATATATCAGAGTTAATTCCTTAATATATGCAGAACTTCTACAAATCAGGAAGAAAATAAGAACATCCAGAAAAACAAGCAAAGGATATTTTTTAGAAAGGGAAATACAAAAGGCATAAAAATCAGAAATATAAGTTAAAACTATACTGAGAAAAACAAATGAAAACTACATACGATCATGCATAATCTATGAGAATGACAAAAGTCTAAAAGTTTGATAACACACTCTATTAGGAAACAGATACTCATATGCCGCTGATGGGAATGTAAAAAAATCTCCAAAAAATAATATTAAGTTTAAGAAGCAAAGTTTGGAACATTACAGATATGTTAACATTTGTATAAAGAAAGAGGGATGAGAATATATATTCCTATTTGTATATATGTGCATAAAGAAACCTTGACAAGCTTCACAAGAAACTAACAATGGCTTCCTACAAAGGTGAGGAGGTGGAAGGCATCCAGGAGGAGATTAGAAAGGTATGTCTCACCCTGTCCCTTCTCATAATTGTTAAAATTTAAATTAGCTATAGAAGACAATAAATATAAAAATTTTAAATTTAAAGACATTTAATGTCTTCTATATAGAGGTTTTATATAATGATAACATTATATGAAATTATTAAAAAACACAAAAGTTAAAAGTACCAATGAGGGACTTCCCTGGTGGCACAGTGGTTAAGACTCTGCGCTCCTAATGCAGGGGGGCCTGGGTTCAATCCCTGGTCTGGGAACTAGATCCCACATGCATGCTACAACTAAGAGTTTGCATGCCACAACTAAGGAGCCAGCAAGCCTCAACTAAGGAGCCTGCCTGCCACAACTAAGGAGCCCACACGCCACAGCTAAGAAGCTGGCAAGCCTCAACCAAGGAGCCCGTCTGCCACAACTAAGACCCTACGCAACCAAATAAATAAATATATTTTTTTTAAATTACCAATGAGATATTCTTGTGAAAGACCTATACTTTTGGTAAAGAAATAAGAAATGGAGATAGAAATGAAACTAGAAGGAGAACTATGAGAAGTAAAAAGCTAACCAGGAAAGCACCTGGTAAGAAAGTCAAACAAAACGAGAATTTCAAAACGGAAGGGTTGATCATCAACGTCAAATGATGCGGAGATCAAGGAACATGAAGAATAAAAAGGAGTCAACAGGTAATATAATTAAATCATATCAAGAGAACATTTGTAATATTTTTGTTCTAGGATTGTAGATGAAAAGGAAAGGAGAGAAGCCAGGCTGCAAGACACTGAACAGTAAAAGGGAGTAAGAAAGTAAAGACACCATTAGCAAAAAGCCTGGCAGAATGACAAAGCAAAGTGGAAATGGAGGCTTGAGAATTCTAACAGCATTTACACAAGGTTGCCAAGCCTCAGTATATGATAATTAGACAGAGAGATATCAATTATATCAACACCGAGAAGCTATAGGATACTTCCAGAAAGGGTCATTTGAAAGGAAGGGGGGAAAAAAACCCTCCTAACATATTAAATAATAAACTCAGACAAAATAATATATATTTTGTTAAAGAAAACCACAGAGGGCAGTCAATGATTGTAATGATCACCAATGACATCAGGTAAAAATTAGACCTTTCGATCAAAACTACTCTTAACAGTAAGCTGCCTATTTCATGCTTAATGACAACTTGGAACTGAACATTCATGGTATTCTGGAAACAGGTATCAAGGAAGATCTCACACATAACAAGGGCACATCATCTAAGGATCTTTTTCACATTAAGAATCCTATTAGAAAGAAAACACTAAAAGGTAATTGAATTTCCCTCAGTTATCTTCATCTCTGTCAGCTCCTGCTACAATAACTTACTCTCCAGAGCAGAGATAACTCAATTCTGTCCAGCAAGCATATGTTATGAATCTCCAAAGCAAACTTGTCTAAATCATTCTGGTCTTCTATCAAGGTTGGCTGTGGATATGAACTCTGACAGAAAGCAAACAAATTTATTTTTATCTTTTCAATAATTCACTTCTTCATGCTTTGATGGAAGAAATCATGAGACAAATATATGGTCTGCAGTTATAAAGTCAGCTGAAATGGCTTCCATGACTTAAAAAAATAGACTTAATTAATCATTCTTAAAAACACACACAAAATACTATTGATGTACAGAACTGGTATATTACCTTAAGTTTCAATTTGTATTTATAGTTATCTGTAATAGTTGGAGTTCAGGTAAAAAATACTATTAATCAGAGGATACTTATGATTGCACAAATACTGTTTCAACTATTTCATCCTTGAATAGCTTTTAGTAAAGCATATTTTAAAAAAGACAATATTAGAAAATTCATTCTCCAAAAAAAGCATTAACAAAATAGCTTAAATAATATTACTTACAAGGAAATGTATTTCTTATCTGTATTCTAAACCAGCATTTTATAACAGAAATGAAAAAAAAATAACTAACTTAAAATAAAGAGCAATGTCTCAGAAATCCTATAAGTTTATGTTTCTTAATTTAATTTGGAATATTCATAACAAAGATTATTCAGAAGATAAACTAATCCAAATTCAAATAGTTAATAAACATAACTATTTAACCCACATTATAAATTTATGTAAAATTATTTTATATAAAATAAAAATATTTAATATAAAAACACAAAATATAAAATTTACTCTCCATAATAACACCTTTGATTAAGGTTTTATTATATCCATTTTACAGGAGGAAAACTAAGACTCAGAGAGGTTCAGGGAATTCTTCCCAATACTTTCCAACTAATAAGCTGTAGAGCTGAGAATCAGAACATGTTTTCTAACACCCCCTGTTCCTGTTATAAAACTGGTTTTTGTTTTTGTTTTTTTGGCGGCTTTTGTTTTTTGGTGCCAAGCGGCTTGTGAGATCTCAGTTCCACAACCAGGGACTGAACCTGGGTCACCATAGTGAAAGCACCAAATCCTAACCACTAGACCACCAGGGAACTCCCCAACATTGTTAACAGTTTCAAATTTACATTACTTTTGGACACCAGAGAGAAGTTCAAAGAATATGGCCAACAATGCTCCTTGCAATTTGTTAATATAAAGTGTGCTAACCTGTACTTTATAGTTCAACCTGCCCATTCCTTCATTTCAATCACAATTAGTACTTTTTGGATGAAGGAACTTAAAACTGTAATTTGAAAGCCAACAATCATGGTAATTTGAGACACTATTACAAAATATCACCCTTGCTGATAATAGGTAGAATATAGTTCTGCCATGGCCTTTCTTGCTGAATTGAATCTTTTCTGTTTCCATAAAGAAACACATTCCCACTTTTAATCAGAAAAAAAGAAAAAGAAACCGAATGTGTAGGCTGTAATTAACATTCATTTATTGACCAATTATTTACTGAGCACTATGTGTAAGGCATTATGAATATGTGATGAATAAGACACAGAGTTCTTGCCTTCATGAAGCACACAGAAGAGCAGGGAACAACCACACAAGTAAATATATAATTACAAGCCATTAGTAAATGCTATGGGAGGTTAAGAAAGATGTGATTTAATATTTACATCAGATGATTGATGAAGGTAGAGGAGAAGAGCAGAGAAGGTTTCTGTATAAAAGTGACATCTGAAGGTAGATCTGCAAGATGTGTAGAAGTCAAGATAAATGAAAGGGTATTGTGACTAGAGCATAAGTTAAAAGGAGTATAGTACTTGATATGAGGTGGGAATGGTAAGTAGGGGCCACATTATAATGGGTCTTGTGGATTGTATTGACGATTGTAGGTTTACTCTTAACACAGGAAGGCACTGGATGGTTTTATGCATGATCAGCATAAACATTTTGAAACAATTGTTTCAGAATGACTACTCTGGCTCTTCTGCGGAAAATGAAGGAGACATCAGTGGGGGGAAATAGACCAAATTAGAGATTATTTCAGGTTTCTGGATAGAGATATGATGGTTAAGAACTAACAATATTGATAGCAGATACATTTAAGAGATAAACAGAACTTGATGACAGACACCAAATGTGGTGTAAGGGGGAAAAAAATGGGTGATGACTGACTTGTGTGAGCAGTAAGTAAATGGGTGATATTTCTTCAGATTGGTAAAAATGGAGGAACAGAGTACAGGAGAGAATTTCAGTTTTGGAAATTCTTCCCCCAAAAGTGGGGCTGCTTACAAGAAATTTCAAGCGGAGGTGAAGAGTAGATAGTTCTACACTATATAGGTCTAAGGCTCAGAAGAGAAATCAGAGTTTAAAAATCAGGAAGCTGGAGATAATAAATATGTGCTAAGAAAATGGGGGAAGAAGGTCTTCAGAAATATTGGATAAGAAAAAGTAAAATAATTACTGTTTTAGAGTTATGAAACATAAAATTATACACTAAGACCATTCCCTATTCACAGAAAGGCATATATTCTAGCCCAGCTCTTGATAACAGGCAGTAAACACAAGAAAAAAGATCTACCTCATTTCCTAATTTTCTCTTTTTCAGACAATTAGATAGTCTTTATATATCACTTACATGTGAATTACTTTCACCCTAATAAGGCATTGAAGAATGAGTGTTTTACTTTCTATGGCAATCTATCTTCATGTACCAATAATGTGATGGCGGATGCAGACTCATTAATTAGGAGAAAAAGAGGCCCTTGTTTATTTAGAGCTAAACTTTTTAAGTCTCTGCCTAATTCAGTGTGTTAGCTCAGTTGGCTAACACATACTATTACCGAGGCTAAGTTTACAGTTCTAGCTCTAAGACTGAGAGTGAAACACCTCCCAAAAACGTGACGTCATGAACGCAGATCGTACCACTAATTCCAAGTAGCTTTCTCATATATAAGTTCTAGCTTAAAAGAAAAGCTATACCAAAAAACTTTTAGTGTTTTAGTATAAATCCCAATGAGAAGAAAACTGACTTACTGAACACCCTACTAACTAGAAGTCAGTAATGATACATTTATATCCACAAAGAGGTCTGTTGGTGGTTAAATCATATCTTTCATTTATAACATAGTAAACACACCAAAATAGAAAGTCAAATCCCAGAAGTTAAATTTTTCAATCACATTGTAACTTCAAGAGTAGCACAAAAAACTGCATTCTCGGGTATGTAAAAGCAAAATGTCATGTTTAGTAACACTGACTATCTTTAAGAGAATACGTAAAAAAAGTAACTAAAAATGTACTTCATTTTCATCCAGCACCTGTAAAAACTACTCTTAAACACATTTCTACATAATTTACACTATTAAACACTACTAGAGTAATGGTATTTTGGATATCAATGTGTCAAACTTAAAACTTATTTGTGCAACATAAAAAGATAGGAAAAGATGTAATAATAGCAAAAGAGGATCAGTGTTATCAACAGGTCTCTTCTGAACAAATGTGAAAGTTCACCCATTTACATTTACAAGGTTTAGAAATGTTAACAAAGTACATCATGCTACAATGACACCTTACCTAATCTATTTCTTATAATTTAGGAAGTGAAATAATCTTTTCATTCATCTTATTTTGTGCAATTCAAGGAATGGTAATACACTAGTAGTTAGAAGAGCAGAACTTGGAGGTTAGAGTTGTAATCTACTGTGCAACTTATTAACAACTCTTTGTCTTTCTCATGTGTAAAATGGGGATAATAAAAAATGACCATCTAGCTCATAGGTTATTGTGAGAAGTAAATGAATTATGGTAGAAAAAGTGCTTAGAATAGTCCCTGATACATAATGAACATGCAATAAATCATAGCTATTATTAATGTTGTTGTTATTATCCCCATCCTTAATGCTTGGGTACACTGTAAGTGGCTGGCATTGTACGTAATTCTTTAAGAACAAATGGCTATGATTCCAAAGTACTTAAGACAGTCCAGATACACTAACATGCTGATGATTATACTATAGGAAAAAAATAAAATATGATCTCAATTGTTAGAGTTTAAAAAACCTAAAAGTCTACAGTACCACCAAAGATTTTTCTAATCAAAATCTAATTTAAGGTAAAAGTTTATAATTTTCTCTTAAGAAGTAATGTTTATATTTTATTTTCCTTCTTTAGAAAATTTCTTAACTGCCATCTGAGAACTAAATTTCACATCAATGGGCAAGAATGAGGCACCAAAAAAGTTCTTGCATATAGCAAAATATTTACTGCCAAAAAATATGCTCATGATGACAATTCTTCTGGGCAAGACACACATAGTAGAGAAAACAGCAACATACATAAAAAGCCTCAAAGTATATTACCAAGCTATAACACAGCAAAGTGAAAAAAACTTTCCTAACAATAAGTAGAAGTAAGACTGGTTCTTTACCAAATACTACTTCATATAGACAATCATAGGAAAACACGCAAAAAAATTACATTTTAGAAAAATCCTTGGGACTTCCCTGGTGACACAGTGGTTAAGAATCTGCCTGCCAATGCAGGGGACACAGGTTCGAGCCCTGGTCTGGGAAGATGCCATATGCTGCGGAGCAACTAAGCCCGTGCGCCACAACTACTGAGTCTGCGCTCTAGAGCCCGTGAGCCACAACTACTGAAGCCCGTGCGCCTAGAGCCCGTGCTCTGCAACAAGAGAAGCCACTGCAGTGAGAAGCCCACACACCACAATGAAGAGCAGCCCCTGCTTGCCGCAGCTAGAGAAAGCCCACACGCAGCAACAAAGACCCAATGCAATCAAAAATAAATAAATAAATTTATTTAAAAAAAATCCTCAAAGACAACTCACACAATATAACAGTTCTATACAATAAAATAATAACATTTTATTGATGTAATGATAATCAATTCTATAAAGAACTATAATCAATGACTTTTCAGTTCATCAGTCATTGTCTGTAAAGAGCACTATTTGCTATATAAATGGAGAAAAAAATTAGCACGTTACATTTTGCTGTCCTACTTTCAAGACGGAACATTACTCACAATTTTTCCTATGAAGAGCAACATAGGCGCTCAGAAAAGCAGCCCCAAAAATGAAATAACAAGTTTAAAAGTCCAATAAATTGTTTTTCAAGCTGTCTTTTTCAACAGTATGCTTTTTACCATGAAAATGTTACTTGGAAAACCAAGCATGTATTATGGAAAAATTCATGTGGCCTACCCTGATCCTAGAAATTCCTGAGATACCACAGATGAACTCCTAACACTATAAAACTCAGGTTTTGAATATATCTTTTCCCAGATAATGAAATTTTAGAAAAGTTAAAGGGGTTTACAATGCTAAAGGTGAAACAGAAAAAATTCAATCAATAAATACAATTATTAAACATTTCCCCCTGTAACACCAAAGATACAAGAGGAACAGAAAGGTCTACGGGCGCATGTGAAGTGAACTTTGATCATTTGTTGCTACTGATGAAGATGAGATGAGCATGCTCTTGACAAAGACGTTCAAGTAATTTGTGAGCCAGTATGATAGTTCACATCAGTGCCTTTCAAGTATGACTGATCCATGTTTTGGATGCTAGTTTGAGAACTGTTTACAGTCTACAATGAGATAACTATAGATACTGAGAGTAAATATTTAGAAATTTGTATACCAAGTAGACATGGTCAAAACATACAAACACAAGATCAGCAGACTCATCTGAACAGTTTATGTGTTACTAAATTCCCATGATATGCACAGTATTCATGTACAGAAGGATGACGTACTGTTCATGATATTTTAAGGTCAATTTATAATTTGTAATCCAAAATGTAAGCACTTACTTATTTCTATAACTTATTTTACAATTATTTTTAACTTTCAATAAAACCTATTCTTTTATTTATTTTTTTAAACCTATTCTTTTAAATGCATGGTGTAACAATATTAGCTCCATAAGCGAAGCAATTTTTCTTATTTAGTTTTAACAATAATTTACAATTAGAGTAACAAACTTCACTGGACTTTTCAAGAAAAAGACATGCCTTTTAATAAAGTGGCAATAGGAGTAAATTAAATGATGACAACTGAAGTAATTTCCAAATAATTATTCTACGTTTCACATATTAAATTCAGTTTTGAGAACAGGACCATTTGCATCCATATATAGTTGGTCCCCCTCAGCCGTGGGGTTTATTTACATTCCAAGACCCGGCCCCCTCCCCCCAGCAGATGCCTGACACTGTGGATAGTACCAAAGTCTATATATACTATGTTTTTCCTATACATACATACCTATGATAAAGTTTAATTTATAAATTAGGCATAGTAAGAGATTAACAATAATAACTAATAATAAAATAGAACAATTATAACAATGTACTGTAATAAAACTTATGTGAAGGTGCGTGCTCTCTCTCTCTCTCCTGCTCTCTCAAAATCTTACTGTACAAATGTAAGGCATTCTCCATCTTAACTTAGCACTTATCATGCACTGTGACTGTACCTTTCGCAGTGTGAGGTGCAACAGCAAAACTAGCACAAATCTCTTTTTCCTTCTTCACAATTTCACAGATAGAAGATTTATTCTTAATATAGATCTTAGCAACCTCAGCATACGATTTTCTTCTTTCATTAAGTAGAGAACTTTAAACTTTCACTTAAAGTATGTACTTTACAGCTTTTCTTTAGCATGTCCAAATTGCCAGATCACTACTCTTGGCCTTTGGGGCCACTGTTAAGTAACATGAAGTTTACTTGAGCACAAGCACTGAGATAACTCTGCATTTGAATCTGATAACCTAGAGGGCTACTTAGTGACTAACAGGTGGGATACACTGAACAAAAGGATGCTTCAAGTCCAGGATGGAGCAGGCCAGACCAAGATTCATCATGTTACTCAGAAGAGTGTGCAATTTAAAATTCATGAATTAATTATGCAATTTTCCATTTAATATTCTCGGACATCAGTTGACAGCTAGTAACTGAAACCGCAGAAAGCAAAACCTCGGATACGGGGGGACTGCTGTAACATAATAACCACGACTAAAAACTTAGGGCACACAAGTCAACATTATTTCACTATATGTTCAACATTATTTTGTCCCAGGAAATTCTAGCCCAGGAAGGTAAGACTGCAAACCAATAAATAACTTCACAATTTTCATTAGTAGATACAGAAACCAATTTATTTGAACAATAAATTGCTCATCTAGGCAAAATGTCCCCTTTTCAGAACAAGTTGCTCACCTGGGCAAAATGCTCACTTATCAACCAAATATTTACTAATATACTTGCTTCAAGTCTGTTGTCTCCCTTTCTGCCAATCCGAAACTATTATATGACAAATTTTACCCCACCTAATCAGATCCCCACATGGAAAAACCCACTGTAAACCAACTGAGCTCATACCTCAAACTATAAATACCCACCCCAACCTCCTCCTCCCGAGACACTTATGAGATTCTGTCAAGATGGCACTCCCATTCACTGTGGTACATATTAAACCTAGCATTGCTACACCAAAGGTGATTCTGATGGTGTTTTGGACAGTTCGTAGGTGGCAGCAGTTGTGTAGCCATAAATGATGAAGGATTAAAACCACAATGTGGTTATTAAAAAATATGTAATAACTGAAAAATAATAAAAGCACCAAAATTAAGCAGTTTAAATTTAAAATGCAAAGAATATTATTCAAAGCCAAATGAGATAGTAGAAAGAATGAATATTGAATTAAAAAGCCAACAGAACAGATGTGCAATATTTCACATAAAAACTACATTATTAAAAACAAATATAATATATTAACGCATATATGTGGAATCTCAAAAAATTGGTATAGACAATCTTATTTACAAAGCAGAAACATAGACACAGACATAGAGAACAAACGTATGAATACCAAGGGGGAAACGGGGGGTGGGATGAATTGGGACATTGAGATTGACATATATACACTAATGATACTATGTATAAGTAGATAACTAATAAGAACCTACTGTATAGCACAGGGAACTATACTCAATGCTCTGTGGTGACCGAAATGAGAAGAAAATCCAAAAAAAGGGGAGTAATTATACTCCAATAAAGATGTTAAATTAAAAAAAAAGAGGGGGTATATGTATGTGTATAGCTAATACACTTTGCTGTACAGTACAAACTAACACAATATTGTAAAGCAACTATACTCCAATAAAAAAATCAAAAAATTAAAAATTAAAAAATAAACTACATTATTTAGCAGACTTATTATGAAGTAGCACATGTTACCAACACTTAAATATATATATTTTATTTGTAAATACTGTAGACCCTTGAACAACGCAAGAATTAGGGGCACCAGCCCCTGCACAGTCAAAAACACATGTGCAGTTCTCCCTCAACATCTGCAGGGAATTGGTTCCAGGACCTGCCCTGGATACCAAAATCCATTGATGCTCAAGTCCCATAGTCAGACCTCCTTGTCCATGGTTCTCCATAGACAGATTCAAGCAAACTTAGATTATGTAATACCATATTTATTGAAAAGGATCCCCATATAAGTGGACCTAGGCAGTGCAAACCCATGTTGCTCAAGGGTCAACTGTATGTACATGAATACACACATAATTGCCAAGATATTAGTGAAAGACTACATCATAGACATTTGCTACAAAATACTGCCAAATTGCAGCTAAGAAGGTAGTTCACCTTCCAAAGAGACCAGAGCTTAATGTATTCAAGAACTAGTTAATGAAGATCTACTAACAGAACCAAAAAAAGTAGCTAAGTATTTTTCAATACAACTTGAAATTATATAGATTTTGCTAACGTGACAATCTTTTTAGAATAAGTGAAATTTTAACATGATGAACAAAAAAAAAATTTGTTTTTTAGCTTCACTAATGACAAACACCACTAGCTCTGAAAACTATAAAACTGAAGAATTATATGATCATCAAATATGCTATGGAGTTTACCTTTTGTTTAGGAAATTTTCTGACAGCCTAACTCCAACACTTAAGAAAACATTCTGGGATAATTAAGAAGATTTAAAATCTTGGGCCAGTTTGCTTCATCTAGAAACTCTTGCTACCATAAAAAAAATGTCACCTAAACTATAGTGTATTTAGTGATGAAATAAAAACTGAGAATTACCTTAAGCTTAACATTAATTTTGAGATTTTTCTCTTTATTATGTGGTAACATGGAAGGTGATATCAACTGTTATTGCATGCATGTATATGTATGACGGTTTATGAAGGGAAACATGTCTCAACAGAATGATTGAATCACAACTTTTAAAGATGTCAATTGGCCACGTGACTGATATCGGTAGTATTTTTAAGTACATTAATACTACGTACTACATGTTTTTAAGTGTCAGATAAGACTGGAAAGAAAAAATTATAAGCTTAGAAAAGTAGAGTTTATACAGATTTTTATGACACATTCCATAATTTAACAATATAGTCGGCCTTCCATATCCATGGGTTCTGCATCCACAGATTCAACCAACTGCAGATCAAAAATATTTAAAAAAAAAAAATTCCAGAAAGTTCCAAAACGCACAACTTGAATTTGCCATGTGCCAGCAATTATTTGCATATAATTTACATTGTATATGCAACTATTTACACAGCATTTACATTTTATTAGGTATTATAAGTAACCCAGAGATGATTTAATGTATGTGGGAGATGTGATGTACACACATACACACACATACACACACACAGGGAAATATTAGCCATAAAAAAGAATGAAATTTTGCCATTTGCAACAACATGGATAAACTTGGAGAGTATTACACTAAGTGAAATAAGTCAAATAGAGAAAGACAAATACTGTATGATATCACTTATATGTGGAATCTAAAAAATACAATTACTGAATATAACAAAAAAGAAACAGACTCAAGGACAGGGAACAAACTAGTGTTTACCAGTGGAGAAAGGCAAGGGGAAAGGGGCATGATAGGGGTAGGGGATTAAGAGGTACAAACTATTATGTATAAAATAAATAAGCTACAAGGATATATAATAGAACACAGGGAATATAGCCAATATTTTATAATAACAATAAATGGAATACACAATTTAAAACTGTGAATCACTATGTTGCACACCGGAAACTTATATAATATTGTACATCAACTACACCTCAATAAAAAGGAAGGAAAGAAGGGAGGGAGGATGGGGAAGGAAGGAAGGAAGGAAAGGAGGGAGGGAGGGAGGGAGGGAGGATGGAGGGGAGGGGAAGGGGGAGGGAGGGGAGGGGGATGGAGGGGGGGAGAGGGAGGGAGGGAGGAAGGAAGGAAGGAAGGAAGGAAGGAAGGAAGGAAGGAAATGGGAGGATATGCTTAGGTTATATGCAAATACTACACCATTTTACATAAGAAACTTGAGCATCCTCAGATTTTGGAATCCAAGGGATGGTCCTGAAACCAATCCCCCAAGGATATCAAAGGATGACTGTGATCAATAAAGTAGATGATGATCTTGATAGTGCACATGTGTGAAAAGTTATTATAAAACACCTGAAATACATAACAATGTTTTGAAATTTTTTCCAACAGAAGAATATCTATACATAGGAAATTCATGGCTGTAAAATCCATTTATTTCATCAAAAGATAATTTAAATTTAACTATGAATTTATAGAGCAAACTGGTGTAACTGGTTATGATAAAGAAATGAAAATGAATTTTGAAAATAGAGCACCTCTTGCTTCACTCTGGATAAAAGGTGAAAATGAGTATAGTGAGTTGTTAAGACTGCTTTAAAAAAATCTCTTCTTCCAGTCTCATTAACATAACTCTGAGTTATTAGCATTATTATTAATACCATTAATACTACTAAAATTAAAAAATGAGACAATTTCATTATTCCCTGAGGGTAATATTATATTCAATCCAAAGCAGACTTTAAGTAAGTTTTGAAAAAGCAAACTCATTTGCCACATTAAAAACTTTTATTAAAAAAAATCAAAATGTTAAAAACTTTGAATACTGTAATAAATGGTGTTTGTTCAAAGTGTACATGTGTCAGACATTTAATACAAAGAACTGCTATTTCTTTCACAACTTTTCATTTAGTTACAATTATGGAACAACCAGAAGTCATGGGCAGAATTTCAATTCTTTGTATCAACTGCACTCTTTCAGTGCTTCTGTAATTCTTTTCTTTTTTCCTATGTTATGTTTGTTCAATTTGTTGAATAGAACCCTCTTATACTCTTTGACTTTAACAGCAAAAAAATCAGTTATGTTATATTTTTCTTTTTATTTTATCTAGTAATATATTTTTATTTTATTTTAGAAAAGTTACATACCTATGATGAATTTGAGCTTTAAAAAATATCTGGTCTTTTACCACATTTTGAAAAGTACTAGTTTAGGTTACTATATAATTTTAAACTCTTTTTCTCCTAATCATGTAATTTGTATTTTTATCAATTATGAACTCATAGTTAAAGAAGCAAAACAAGCCAGTAACTTAGAGATAAAACATATTAACAACCCTCCTATTCCTAATTATGATAGGATATAGCTTTTACTATACAGATGCCTAAAGTAATGAAAATGCCCCAGTATTCTCTCAAGAAATCCCTTCATTTACATGAAGGAATGTACATTTTAGGGGCTCCTCAGGAAATAGTTCTTTTGAAAAATTAATGTAAATTAATTTTGCAGTTTTATATGGTTTGAGTTTATATGGCTGTTCTGTAAGTAGACAGAGCTCCTTCTCCTCATCTAAATTATGAATCATAATCAATTCTTTACTTATACACAATTACTTGGATAACTAACATTTCTGGCAAATATTGTTCAAAATAAACCACTATAAAACATCCAGAAATGCTAACTAAAACACAGAAAAAAATTGTCTTAAATACAGAGTTGGACTTGAAAGAAAGTAAAGAAAACCCTCTGTGACAAAAATCAAATGAAGATTTCAAAACCAAAGAAGTAAGAATAATCAGGTACTATCACTGCCTTAGCTAAGAGTTTGAGCAAGTGTATCTATGTGGATGCATGTTGTGAGAGGGTTCTCATTAAAGACCAACGGGCTTTGGTTTAATGACCGCATGGAGATAGAAGACATGCCTTGGGCCAGGGTAAGGTAGGGAGGTTAAACTTAGACATCGTCACAAACCCATTACCTTTAAAAGTATAATCTCACTGAAAGGAAATATGTCAACCAGCTGAGGGAGATAACAACCTTGTATCTCTCTGCCTGTTCTGAGTGGAGGAAACATGTAACCTGAGAGTTCATAATCATGGGCCTGCACATACACTGGCTTGTGGTTCAATTTAAGAAATTAATGTTAAAGCAGTACTGGCTGTTAATATGCCCAGGAAATAAGGCAGAAGCAAATATGAAAGAGACACACCTCTGAAGAGACACACCTTCAGACAAAGTATGAATCCTCACTGATAAGGTTATTTTGAAGATAAACCACATTCACAATTCACAATGCACTATGCAATTATGCAATGAACTATAGTCAGAAGACATAACAAACAGCAAGGTTACACGCCCCCTCTACCAATATTATATTATTAATTAAGCTATAAAGTCAATATGTTTCAGGACTTCCCTGGTGGTCCAGTGGTTAAGAATCTGCCTTCCAGTTCAGGGGATGCAGGTTCGATCCCTGGTCAGGAAACTAAGATCCCACATGCCTTGGGGCAACTAATCCTGCGTGGCAATTACTGAGCCTGCATGCCACAACTAGATAGCTCACTGGCCACAACTACTGAGCCCATGTGCTCTGGAACCCACGTGCCACAACTAGAGAGCCCACGCGCCACAACGAAATATCCGCAACAAAGATCCTGCGTGCCACAACTAAGACCTGACACAGCCAAACAAATAAATAAATAAATTTAAAAATAATAAATTTTTTTAAAAGCCTTTAAAAAAATGAGTATGCTTCAAATTATTAAAGATGTAAAAGAGTTAGATTAAGGTATTATTTATAAAAATGAAAAAATGGAAAAGAATTTTTAAAAAGTTCTACAAATGAAAAGGATGTTCACTGAAAGTTAAAAATCAGAAATGAATTAAACAGAAGAATTTGTAAAATGGAAGACAGGTCTGAGAAAATGAATATAAAAATTATTCATAAGAATTTAAAATTTTTTTACTAAGTCTTTGAAAATGATGTGTATTTTACTCTTGCAGCACATCTCAGTACAGATTAGCCACATTTCAAGAGATTAATAGCCATACAGGGCAAGTGCCTACCATGTTGGACAGTACAGATGTACAAAACTGATATAACATCAAAACTGCCAAGTAACTGACTCCGTTGGTTTCAGGGTTATTATGGTTACTGCCCTGTGATTTGGGAGTGCCTCCAAGTCCCAGTTTTCTCTTCCTAAGGAAGCCATCACTCTGTTAACTTACTATACTACAGTAAGATAAACAATAAGTAATTGACTGTCATGTCCATTTTCTGTTGAGGAAAACCTTTACCTTAAATAATACATTTCTTCCACCATAACAGTGACTCAATTATCTTAAAGATTTTTATATAGGAAAAGAATGTAAGTTTGTAAAAAGGGAAAAGAAAGGTATTTAAGCTGAATTTAACAAAATATCTTCAGTCTTAATAAAAATATTATACCTAAATAAAAGTGCAGGCATTTACTGCTTCCTTGATACAATGGGTAATATATGTAGCCAAATACCTGAATTTCTCATAGTT
The DNA here is from genome assembly GCF_028023285.1 of Balaenoptera ricei. Taxonomy (NCBI): domain Eukaryota; kingdom Metazoa; phylum Chordata; class Mammalia; order Artiodactyla; family Balaenopteridae; genus Balaenoptera; species Balaenoptera ricei. The sequence continues at coordinate 34,056,838 of NC_082643.1, forward strand.
CAGTCATTATTTGTTTATGAAGTTAATTCCTTCTAACCTCTATGATTTTTTTAATATACAAATATTTTATTTCAATTTGACTCTAACATGAATAATAATTAAAATAAGACAATAATTGACATAACTGAATTATAAGTACAAAGTAAAAACAAAAAGGGATTCAAATCCAGATTATAACGCCCATGTTAACTGTATAACTCTGAGGAAATTATTAAGCCTCTCTAGCCTCAGCTTCCTTATTCTGTATAGTGGGCCTAATAGTAATGCCTTCCTCTTTAAAACAACTTTAGGGTTCTAAAGATAAAACAGATAAGCCATGCAAAGCACTCTGAGACACTGGCACATGTTAAGCACTACGTAAATGTTAGGCACTATTATTGAAATAAGAATATCACTGTCTATATTAAATATAATTGCATACAATTTAAACTTTATAGTCCATAATACATAATAAAAGCATGGGTTTAAATATAAGAAAATATTATATAAAATGCTGTATTAAAAAATAAGATTTGGAAAATAGTTAAAATGTAGAAGTCAAGAATCACATCAAGCTAAAATAAAAGACTAATTATTCAGAAGCTTGTACATTCTCTACAAGATTTCCTTATTATCTATTTTCATTGCTCCTATTCATTTTAATTTTTTTAGTTAACAAGAGGATAAACCTTATCAGCTAACAGGAGGATAAACAATGAAAAATGAATCATGCCTGCTGCATTGGTCAAGAGGATAAAAAAAGGAAATGGAACATAGAATTAGATGGAGTAAATTATTGGTTAATATAGTATGATGCAATTTAGGAAATACACATGGGTTCCCTGCTTTTGAATCTCACTTCCAAGTAAAAATTTCTCTCTTTTACAGAAAGCGAAAGAAAAACCATGTCACATCACAATTTAAAGTAGTCGTCTTTAATTCTGTAAACAACCAATCTATTATCTGCCAAGTACTGTGTTAAGTGAGAGGAATCAGGAGGAAAAAAACTCTTTCCATAGCAAATAATCTAGAACAAGCTACTTGCTACTGAGAGTATTTGTTTGAATTTAAAATGTTTACCTTCATTCTAACAATAGGCTAAAAAACTATTATAATACTTTTCACAGCTCCTGTTAGGGCAAGTTTACTAGTTTTTAAACAAAATAAAAAATGTTACATTGTTGTTCACTGACATTCAAAACAAGGTATATATAAACGTACCATAAAAAGCTTATCCATTCTATGAGGCCACCATCACCCTGATACCAAAACCAAAGATACTACAAAAAAAGAAAATACAGACCAGTAACACTGATGAATATGGATGCAAAAATCCTCAACAAAATACTAGCAAACAGAATCCAACAACACATTAAAAGGGTCATACACCATGATCAAGTAGGATTTATCCCAGGGATGCAAGGATTCTTCAATATAGGCAAATCAATGTGATACACCATTATTAACAAATTGAAGAATAAAAACCATATTATCATCTCAATAGAAGCAGAAAAAGCTTTTGACAAAATTCAACAACCATTTATGATAAAAACTCCAGAAAGTGGGTATAGAGGGAACCGACCTCAACATAATAAAGGCCATATATGACAAACACACAGAAAACATCATTCTAAATGGTGAAAAACTGAAAGCATTTCCTCTAAGATCAGGAGCAAGGCAAGGATGTCCAATCTCACCACCATTATTCAATAGTTTTGGAAGTCCTAGCCACGGCAATCAGAGAAGAAAAAGAAATAAAAGGAATGTAAATTGGAAAAGAAGAAGTAAAACTGTCACTGTTTGCAGATGACATGATACTACACATAGAGAATCCTAAAGATGCCACCAGAAAACTACTAGAGCTAATCAATAAATTTGGTAAAGTAGCAGGATACAAAAGTAATGCACAAAAATCTCTTGCATTCCTATACTCTAACAATGAAAGATCAGAAAGAGAAATTAGGAAACAATCCCATTACCATTGCAACAAAAAGAATAAAATACCTAGGAATAAACCTACCTAAGGAAGTGAAAGACATGTACACAGAAAACTATAAGACACTGATGAAAGAGATCAAAGATGACACAAACAGATGGAGAAATATACCATGTTCTTGGATTGGAAGAATCAACACTGTGAAAATGACTATACTACCCAAAGCAATCAACAGATTCAATGCAATCCCTATCAAATTACCAGAGGCATTTTTTATAGAACTAGAACAAAAAATCTTAAAATTTGTATGGAGACACAAAAGACCCCAAATAGCCAAAGCAATCTTGAGAAAGAAAAACAGAGCTGGAGGAATCAGACTCCCTGACTTCAGACTATACTACAAAGCTACAGTAATCAAGACAATATGGTACTGGCACAAAAACAGAAACATAGATCAATGGAACAAGATAGAAAGCCCAGAGATAAACCCACACACCTATGGTCAACTAATCTATGACAAAGGAAGTAAGGATATACGATGGAGAAAAGACAGTCTCTTCAATAAGTGGTGCCGGGAAAATTGGAGAGCTACATGTAAAAGAAGGAAATTAGAACACTCTCTAACACCATATACAAAAATAAACTCAAAATGGATTAAAGACCTAAATGTAGGACCAGACATTATAAAACTCTTAGAGGAAAACATAGGAAGAACACTCTTTGACACAAATCACAGCAAGATATTTTTTGATCCACCTCCTAGAGTAATGGAAATAAAAACAAAAATAAACAAATGCAACCTAAAGAAACTTAAAAGCTTTTGCACAGCAAAGGAAACTATAAACAAGACGAAAAGACAACCCTCAGAATGGGAGAAAATATTTGCAAATGAAGCAACAGACAAAGAATTAACCTCCAAAATGTACAAACAGCTCATGCAGGTCAATATCAAAAAAACAAACAACCCAATCAAAAAATGGGCAGAAGACCTAAATAGACATTCCTCTAAAGAAGACATACAGATGACCAAGTAGCACATGAAAAGCTGCTCAACATCACTAATTATTAGAGAAATGCAAATCAAAACTACAATGAGGTATCACCTCATACCAGTTAGAATGGGCATCATCAGAAAATGTACAAACAACAAATGCTAGAGAGGGTGTGGAGAAAAGGAAACCTTCTTGCACTGTTGGTGGGAATGTAAATTGATACAGCCACTATGGAGAACAGTATGGACGTTGCTTAAAAACCTAAAAATAGAACTACCATACGACCCAGCAATCCCACTACTGGGCATATACCCTGAGAAAACCATAATTCAAAAAGAGTCATGTACCACAATGTTCATTGCATCACTATTTACAATAGCCAGGTCATGGAAGCAACTTAAATGCCCATCGATAGATGAATAGATAAAGAAGATGTGGTACATATATACAATGGAATATTACACAGCCATAAAAAGGACCGAAATTGGGTCATTTGTAGAGGTGTGGATGGACCTAGAGAGTATCATACAGAGTGAAGTAAGTCAGAAAGAGAAAAGCAAATATCATATATTAACACATATATGTGGAATCTAGAAAACTGGTACAGATGAAGTGGCTTGCAAGGCAGAAATAGAGACACAGATGTAGAGAACAAATGTATGGACACCAAGGGGGGAAAGAGGGGTGGGGGGGGGCGGTGGTGGTGGTGGGATGAATTGGGAGATTGGGATTGACATATATACACCAATATGTATAATATAGATAACTAATCAGAACCTGCTGTATAAAAAATATATAAATAACAAAAAATTAAAAACAAAGCTTGTCTAAATGATACAAAACATATAAAAATTTAATTTTTAAAATAATAACTTACTTGGGTTCTTTTAAAAGGAAAATGTGTATGTTAAATTCGTATGTTTACAAATTTTACATGTGTATGTTAAATTCCCACAAAGGAAAAATATTCTGCTTTTCTATAGAAGACAGTGCCTTCACATAATACTGACTTATTAGAAAAATGCTTTTCTATGATTTGACAGAGTGAGTCATCTAAAAATTATTACCCAGACATCATGCCATTATAACTCTCTTCAAAGAGATCTTCTCAGTAATACAGAGATAAAATAATATGCATGTGCTGTATTCTTATGCATGAATAAATGCCATATATTATTTACAAAGCAATTTTTTTTCTTGCTGTAACTGAACAAAAAAGCATTTAAAAGGTAAAAAATGAGATCTAAATTTCCTCATTTTTAGTGGCTTGCACTTACTAAGAAGTGACAGGATGGTTCCTCATCTTCTTTCTTTAACCTCCACTGAATGAAATTCCACACACCAAAAAAATAGAGATATTGAAAATGGAATCATATATTTGCCTCCTCCTTAAATAAACCTTTGTAGGTGCACATGCCAAGTATAATTCTGGATGAGTATTCTACACTATAGTTTCAGATATTTAATAAAGTTCTGAGCCAAAACATTTGCATCTCCATTGATCAAATTCTCCCATCTCACCTGCAAGACATGGTCACAAATTGTCTGACAGGGTGAAGAGAGGTACACATTCCTAAAAGCAAAGATGCTACATACATCAACTCTTTCAACTTAGCTGACTGAGCAAAGGCTATGTGAAAAGCACTGTGCTGAGAGCTTTAGGGGGATGGAAGTCCAGCCCTGCATTTAGAAATCATGAGGAGATTAAAACATGAAGCAAATAACTATAACATAAAGCATACACCTGCACTGTCTGTCAATGAGAATTCAGAAAGAGACTAAGACTGCCTGGAATGGGGGGAAAAAGAAGAGTTCATGTTAAAGGAAAGAAGTGATTATTTAAGTGATATTGCCTGTAGTAACCAAGAATGAACTTTCTTTCCTGCTGACCTTAACTTGTTATTTAAACCGGCATACAACCCTTGCAGGCATGAACAGTTGAGGAATCTCTGAATGGTATAAACATTTTCTGTATTCTGAAAATCATTCTCCATACTTATTAAAATAACTTCCAACTCCATATATAACCCAACTATAATCTACAGAGACTTCCAATCCTATAAAATATTAACTAGGGGAAGAAATATTCATGTTTATACTAGACTCAAATGTCAAATTAAGGTATTATAGAGAATCAACCAGCATACTCTAATGCTTACTGACATACAATGAACACTCAACAAATATTAGTTATTAATGTATGAACGCCAATAAGGCAAAGAAGCAAATGCCAAGTTAAAAATTTATTTTCACACTCTTAAATCTAATAGACTTTCCAAGGGTTCTATCCTTTTATCCATTAAACAAATATTAACTGGACATCAATTATGTATCTGTAACTAAGAACTGAAAATTACACTATTATGAGACATAATGATGTGTAAATAAAGGAGTAACCTTATAAAGTTGTTCATTATGAAGTCAATAAAAAAAAGGGGGGTGCCCTAAGATATAACCTGCAGAAGGGAAGAGTTACCAACTTCGGTAGGATGGTCCCTGGAGGTCTCTGAGGAGATGACTTAGAAAGGGGAAGATAAAGGCTGGAAGTTAAACAAGTAAAAAGCAGAAAAAAAAGCACACTTTGCGAAGACAAAAGGTCAATGAGCAGTCCTACTCTTAACATATCAGCATCCTTTTACAGTTTATCGTTCTTTCCAAAACTTTTAAAATTATATTTTCAGAACCACCGATTTCTGGCCTTCTATCTACCCACAGCAAGAACAACTTTCTGTTGCTACTGACTCACGTGGTGATCTCATCCTGATTATGGCATTAAATACTACCAGTTACAGTGGGGACTCCCAAATTTGTATCCCGAGCCTACATTCCTCCCAGGAATTTCAAGTTTGTATACCCAAATGCCTGATGAACATCTCCACTTGGATGGCCCATAGGCATTTCAAACCTAACATATTCAAAACTGGGCTCCTGACCTTCCCTCACTGCCCTAACCTGCTCCTTCTAAAGTCTTATAACCTGAGCAGCTCCATTCTTCGAGCTGCTCAAACCAAAACCCTCCAGTCAGCCTTAATACCCTTCATTCTCTCAACATTAACACATTAAATCCATCAGCATATCCTGTTAGCTCTAAAATAAAATAGATTAAGATCCAACCACTTCTTACTACCTTCACTGCCATTAGCCTAGTCCAAGTAATCATTTCCTACATCAATTAGTGCAGTAACTGATCTTCCTATTTAGGCCCTTGCCTCCCTTCAGTCTCTTCCTAAAACAGCAGCCAGAGTGAAGCACTTAAAATTTTACTCAGATTGTCACTTCTCTGCTCATTACCCTCCAAAAGTTTCCCAAATGTTAAGAATCAAATTCACTGTAATAGCTTATAATGTCTTATATGATCTAGCCCAACATTAACTCTTTATCCTCATTTCCTTCTATTTGCCCATTAACTCATCCAATCCAAAAATACTGGCTTTCTTATTATCCTTCAAATGTTCCAGGCATCAATCTGCCTGAAAGATTTTGTACCATGTGTTCGCTCTGTCTGGAACACGCTTGCCCCTGCCATCTGCATCCCTTACTCCTTTACCTCCTTTAAGTTGTCTTTTCAGGGCCTTCCTATCACCCTATTTAAAATGGCCACACAGCATTTGTTTTCTTCTCCAGAGCACTTTCTACAGTCTATCTTTAGAATCAACACCTTAATTTTACTGTTTATAATCTGTTTTCCCTCAAAAGTAAGTTCTAAGAGACCAGGTATTTATGTCAGTTTTGGAAATTCTTTTATTCTCAGGCCCGGGACAGTGTCTTGTACGCAGTCAACGCTCAATAAATCTCTCTTAAGCAAATGAATGTATAGAGACTCTGACAGAAGAAAGAGATCAACATGTTAGAAGAGTTGAAAGATTAGTGTGATTAATGCAAAATAACATGGGGAGAGTAGCAGAAGATGAAATGGGAAAAAAGTAGAAGTCAGATCATGCAGGGCCTCAAAAGCTACGATAAGTGCTTTGGATTTTTTTTTTAAAACATGTGATAGAAAACCACTGAAATGTTATGTAAGGAAGGAGATGATATGACCCCATTCATGTTTTGGGATCATTTGGACTGATATGTAGACAACATATGAGAATGGAGTAAGATTAAAAATAGGAGGCTGTTGCTGTCCTGCAGATGAAAGATGGTAGTCTAAGCTAAGGAAAGAGAAATGATACAAGTACATAATTTCAAGACAAATTATAAAGACTGAACTTCAGGATGTTTGAATGTACAGCAGAGAGGAGGGAAAGAATTCAAGGATGACTCTCAGCTTTCTGATTTGGTAGGTTGGTAGGAAAGGAAAATCAAGAGCCCTTTTAAAACATATTAAGTATGATGTAATAAGATAATAGCAGCTCACATATAATTGAGTGTTTACTATATGCTAGACATTGTTCTTAATGTTCTACATGGATCTCATTTAATTCTCACAACTCTGTTACAATCCTCACTTCACAAATGAGGGACTCAAGAACTGAGAAGTTATGAAGGTTAAAATACTGAGTATTAGAGTCCATATCAAAACCTTGGCTATTTGAATCTAGAGATGAAGCTCGTAAAACTCAGGCTATATAGTACCGTGATGTTTGTGAAAAATCCAAGTGGATATGTAAAATAAGGTTAAATAAATAAGTCTGGCACTCAGAAAAGGAACTTGGACCAAAGACATAAATACCAAAATTACCAGACTAAAGATCGTATTTAAGAACTATGAAAACAGGTTACATTACTTAGCAATGAAACACAGACACGTAAGAGAAGGCTTAGGATAAAGTCCCAAGGGACTTCCCGATTTAAAGGCTACGCAGAGAAAAGAAGCTAGAAAAACTATTGAGAACAAGTCAAGACAGCAGAGAGCAGTCAATAGCATTACATATTGAGATGAGGTTTACTAAAATAAAAACAAAAAGAGGTAAATACTGGTTTTGATTACACTGAGGTCATTGGTAATCCCAGGAAGTTTCAAGGGAATAGTGGTGGTGGTAGAAGCCTGATTGCCAAGAAGCCAAAATGCCATGAGGAAGCTCAGAGGAAAGAGAGAGAATATATGTCGAAAAACAATGTAAAGCTTGACAACTAGACTGAAAGAAAAACAGGAGGAAGGAAAGTAAAGTCAAGAGACGGTTCTGAGTTTGTTTTTAGTTTATTTAAAGATGGAATATATTATAACATGTTCCTGTTCTTTCCTAGGGGAAAAGGAAGCTTGATTAAGGAAAGAGAAGAGATAAGTGAAATAAAGTCTTGAGACGTGGGAGTGAGGAAGGGCCCCAAAAAACAGCCAAACAGATTTGCCACTGAAAAAGGCGCCGTTCTCTGATGCGAGAGAATTAACACACAAATATATATATTGATTAGCTTGGTGATGGACAGATTCAGTGTTCATTCCACTCTGATGAAATCTACTTTTGCAATAAATATGAGTTAAGGGCTTTTTGGCTGACAATATGGGTAGAGTGGGGCACTTGTTTTTGAGGAGGGGGAAAAAGTATGAATGAAATAACTTACTTGGGGTTTGGGAATTAAAGCCTCCCAGAGAAACCTAATAGGATGACTGGAAATTACTAAATGCCTATAGTTTGAAAGCATGAATGTAGTGGTAAATGAATTAGTTCAACTGAGTACTTGCCAAAGGATGCAATAACACTCAATTGTTAAGATGCCTTGGTACTCTTTTTATCCACTATATCGGTGGCTCAATAACAGTGACACATCAATTACTATGAATCAGCTAAAAACATCCAAATATAACTCAAATATCCAAATATATCTTATCTAGGCACTAAATCTGTATTTCCGAATTGCTATCAGATATGTCCATCTGCAGCATCCCAAAAACCAAACCCTCAATATGTTCTAAACTACTCTTCTCAATTTTCCCTCCAACATGTTCTTTCTCCTAATTTCCTAATCAGGAGGATTATAGTACCTAGCAACTCAGGCAAAATAAACTCTTTTAAGCCTTTCACAATACTCAATAGGTCCAAATACTAAAAAATATTTTAAAAAATAATTAGGGTGAAATTCACATAAACTAGCCACTTTAAACTGCACAATTCATTGGCATTAAGTACATTAACAATTTTGTACAACCACCACATATATCTAGTTCCAAAACATTTCCATCACTCCAAAGTCAACCGTTTTTCCATTTAGCAGTTTCTCCCCATTCTCCACTCCCCAACCAATGGCAACCACCAATCTGCATTCTGTCTTTATGGAGTTATCTATTCTGAATATTTCATATAAATGATATATACAATATATTTTTCTGTGTTTGGCTTCTTGCATTTAGCATTAAGATTTGAGGATCATGTTTACTGTAGAATTATCAACTCTTTACTCCTTTTTTTATTACTGCATAATATTCCATTTTATGTACATACCACAATTTGTATATCTACTCATCCACTGATGGACATCTTGGCTGTTTCCACCTTTTGGCTATTGTGAATAGTGCTGCTGTGAACATGTGTTGTGTTAGTCAGGGTTCTCCAGAGGAACAGAACTAATAAGATACAGAGACATATATATAAGAGGAGATTTTTTAAAGCAATTGTTTCATGGGATCAAGAAGTACCACAATCCACCATTTGAAAGCTGGAGAACCAGGAAAACTGGTGGTGTAATTCAGCCCAAGAACTGGGGGGCTAATGGTGTTTAAGTCCTTGTCTTAGTCCGAAAGCCTGAGAACCAGGAGTACCAATGTCCAAGGTCAGGAGAAGATAAATGTCTCAGCTAAAGTACAGAGAATGAATTCACCGGTCCTCCACCTTTCTGCACTATTCAGGCCCTCAATGGATTGGATGATACCCATTGGCACTGATCTTCTTTATTCACGCTACTTATTCAAATGCTAATCTCTTCTGGAAACACCCTCACAGACACACCCAGAGATAATATTTTAAACAGCTATCTGGGCATCCTACTCAAGATGACACACATGATAAACTATACATGCATGCACATGTACTTGTTTGAGTAACTATTTTCAGTTCTTTCGGATACGGCACTAGGAGTGGAATTGTTAGGTTGCATGGTAATTCTTTTACATTTCTGAGGAACTACTAAACTGTTTCCACAGCATCTATACCATTTTACATTCCACCAACAGTGTATAAAGGTTCTAATATCTCCATATCCTTGCCAACATTTGTTATTCCCTATCTGTTTTATTTTAGCTTGTCCCTAATGACTAATGCTGAACACCTTTTCATGGGTTTGTGGGCCATTTGTATATCTTTGGAGAAAAGTCCACTTCAGTTCTTTGCTCATTTTTCATTTGGGTTGTTTGGTTTTTTGTTGTTGAGTTGAGAGAAATTTTAACATCTGGATAATAGACCCTTTTATGAGATATAGATTTGCAAGTATTTTCTCCCATTGTATAGGTTATCTTTTTACATTCTTGATAATGTCCTTTGATACACAGAGTTTTAAAATTTCATGACATCCACTTATCCATTTTTTCTTTTCTTCTTTTGCTTTTGGTGTCATATGTAAGAATCCATTTCCACATACACAGTCATGAAGAGTTACCACTATATTATCTTCTAAGAGTTTATGATTTCGCTCTTATGTTTAGGTCATTGATCTATTTTGAGTCAATTTGTATATATGGTACGAGGTAAGGATCAACTTTATTCTTTTGCATGTGGATATCCAGTTATGTCTGCACAATTTGCTTTAGAGACTATTCTTTTCTCATTGAATTACCTTGTCACCCTTGTCAAAAGTCAACTGGCCTTATAGGAACAAATTTATTGTTGGATTCTAAATTCTATTCTTCTGTTATACGTGTTTATAATAGTGCCAGTACCATGATTATTATAGTTTTGTAGTAAATATTAAAATCAGGAAGTTTGAGTGCTCCTGATGTTGTTCTTTTTTTTCTTTGAAGACTGTTTTGGCTACTCAGGGCCACTTGCAATTCCTAATGAATTTCAGTAATAAACAATTTTTAAAATAATTTTTTAAATCACCATTTACTTTTAGATGCAATTTTTCATTCTCAAATTAAAACTTTCATCTAGTGAATTATATTCTATGGTCTAATACTCCGCTGAAAACAAGGAACAATCAAAGATAATTACCAGTTAAAACAAAAACATCTGTATTGTTGCCACTCCTCTATCTGATGCCTTATCAATTTATTATGTCAGCAAATTGTATTTAAGAATGTAATATAAGATGAAGAATAAACTTGCACAACAGATTTGGGGAATTAGGCTGGTAAATATTTTAACTTGCCTAATCAACCATACACCATACATCCATTTGTAAAATCAGATTCTCAATAAAGGACATGAAATATTAACAGTTTGAATACTATAATTCTAAGTAAGTCCACAAGTTAAGATTATACCAGGACTTTTATTGGCTGTTCACATATGAACTCATTAATATTTTAAAGAATGACCATTTGAGACATCTAAAAATACTAAGCTGTAGGTAGATGCTCATAATTTATTACAAGGAACTACTTTACCTATGAAAAGTGCTTTCTCCAGTAATGGAGAATAATGGGCCTTGAATTATAAGCATGATACACTCTGAAGACAGATATGTGGCTCAGTAGTATCAGTAAACAGCTTCTCAAACTACCTATATCAAAAAATATCCCTCACACAAATATAATTGTAAAGTACTGTTAAAAAAAGAGACACAGGATTTCTTATGTTTAAAATTATTCTGCTGTATTATAACCAAAAGATTCATTAAATCCTACGGCAATTAGCCCAACTTATAGTTCTGTGTAACTGCTTATACCTGTACTTAAAGAATACAGGTGGCTGAAATTATACATCATTACAAATAACCTAGTCTGACATTCTAAGAAAAAATATATAAATATGTATAAATTACTAGAAGCAAGTCACTTAGGGCAATCACATATCTGATATACATCACATTGATATTTAGATTAACATTTAAAATTAAAATTTTAGATTCATATTTAGAATAAGAAAGTAAACCATTCACAGTATATAACTGCCAAACCCAGACTATAAAATGGCACTTTAAAAGAAGTAAAACTATGTGGATGTCCCATGTTTTACACATGAAGAAACACAAATGAACAGGAAAGGCCAACAAATTTTTAAGCAGCTGGAAATGCTAAATTTAATTACTGAAGAGAAATCATGCAGAGAAGCTAGCTGCCAAACAGGATTTACAATGAATGCAGGAAGTCATGTAAAAGTACCAAGAAATTTTCAATATCCACTGATAATCATGAACCTAGATTTAAAGAATGTATGGATAATGTATATGATCCCCAAAACTATGGCGTGAGAATACAGTATTGAAACTGAGCAGGACCTGTGGGGCTCCTGGGCACGGAAGCCTTTACCTGTCCCAGATTCCTTGTCTGTAAGGAACAGATTCCAGCCTCCATGACCTTCTCTGAGTTCAAAGTGCAGATTCAAACAGTTGATAATCAGGGAAGGGAGGGGATGCAGAGACAAGGGAGGAGCAGTCAAGAAACAATAGTGCAGCCTTGGGGCAGGGTCCTGGTGCCCCCTCAAGGGATATACATAACTATATCTTTGAGCTCTTTACAGAACTAAAACCCCCAACAAATGGAAGATGTCAGCATTCTTCATTCCAAAGAAGACCACCTGAAGCCAGATGAAAGGAACCAGAGAAGCTCATCAAGACATTACCTGAGCCCGGATCAAAGGAGTGCAGGCCCTACCAGGCCCTGCCAGGCCCTGCACACACCCTGATCTCATCAGCGACCCTGCCCTTGAACAACTGCTATAAAACTCCTCACCAAATCCTCCTGGGTTGGGACACACTGTTTTTGAGGGCATGAGCCCGCTGTGTCCCCCTTTGCCTGGCTAAGCAATAAAGCTATTCTTTTCAACTTCACCCAAAACTCTGTCTCCGAGTTTCAATTTGGCACCAATGCACAGAAGCCAAGCTTCTGGCATCAGTATAGTGTTAGCCCAACAAAAAAGTAGTAAAATTAAAAACAATTTTAACACAGAAGATATACTATTATTTTGATAAAGGTTACTTTATATGGAATATGAAACATAAAACAAGCAATACCATTTTTCATTAATTAGACAAACCAATTAAAGCACAACTGATGCTAAATGAATACACTATAGATAATTCTTATTAAAAAGAATACTCGTTGGAGAATTTTATTTGTCTCTGTAACAACTATATTTATTCTTCAACTTGTGATTTCAACTCTGGGAATTTATACATATACGTAAATATATACATATACAATATATAAATATTCATTTATATGGATGAAATATTATATTCATCCATATAAATATGTACATATACATTATACATGTACATATTTATATGGATGAATAATATTGCACTGTATGTATATACCAGATATTGTTTATCCATTCATCAGTTGATGGACATTTGGGTTAATTCCAATTTTTGGTTATTATGAACAACATTGCTATGAACATTCGTGTATATGGTTTTGTGTGGACGTATGTTCTCAATTCTTTTGGGTATGTAACTAATAGTAGAATTACTGAGTCATATGGTAACTCTATAATTAACCATTTAAGAAACTGAAAACCTGTTTTCCAACATGGCTGCACCATCTTACATTCCCACCATTGGCATACAAGTGTTCTAATTTTATTACATCCCCACTAACTCCTGTTATTAGCTGACTTTTTTAATGAAAACCATTCTAGTAAGTATGAAATGGTATCTTATTATGTTTTTGATTTGCCATTTCCTTATTGATAACAATGTTAAGTATCTTTTCATGTGCATATTGGCCATTTGTATATCATCCTCAAAGAAATATCTATTCAAATTCTCTGCCTATTTTTAAATTGTGTTATATGTCTCCTTATCGGGTTTTTTTTTGCAGTTTTATGACTACTTGACAATCAAGAGTTAGTTCTCATCCACATTGTCTGTAGATTTTTTAAAGTGGTGACAGGTACCTAGGTAACCAATGGATAGCACTTGTTTGATGATTCTTCATCCTCTTTCCATCTTCTGGGCTACAGCACTCAGATAAGGTAAGGGATACTCCTCATTCCATTGGCCCAGACAGCTTTATTGAGCCCAGTGTCAATGCACACATCAGTAGTTCCCATATTCTTCATGGCAAATTTCTGGATCTCTTTGAGTGCCGGACGGCCATGCCTCTTGCAGCCCTCAGTATGAATGCGCTTATGAATGTGAATGGTGTATTCTCTGGTCACTACCTTGTTGATGGCAGAATAGCCCTTCTTCTTGCCACCCTTTTTGTAGGAGCCATTCTGTTGGGCCCAGGATGGAAAGAAAGAGCACAAAGTGCCCTGAGAAAAGGACAGCAGCATGGCAAGCACAACTTCTGGGTTGCCTGAAGGCAAGAGGAAGGGGATCTCTCTTTAATGTTGAGTGGTAAAAGTTCTTTGTATGTTCTAGATACTATACCCTTATCAAATATAAGATTTATAATCTGCTATTCCATTCTGTGGATTGTCTTTTTTCTTTCATCATAGTGCCTTTCGAACCCCAAATAATCTTAATTTTGATAAAGTTCAATTTATCTATTTGTTTTTTTTGGTTGTGACTATCACTTTTAAATTCTGGAAGACTGGAAGAATTACTGCTCCTATGATGAAAAGAGAGCTGAGCATGGGGCAGGTAAGATGTAATTCAGGTTGGAAATATCCAAAATATTTGAATTTTTTATCTTTCTGAATGAACTGTGGTATGTAATCTCTCCTTCTTTTCTCCCTAAATTTTAGTTATCATTTTTTAAATCACAGCTTTATAAGAAAAAAAAATTAGTAAAAGAAAAAAATACTAAATGAACAATTGTGTTATTTCTCCAGTTTCACTCTAAACTTTGACAATATTGATGCATTAGCTATAACCACAAGGCCTAATTTCAAGTCCTATATTTCAAAAATTAAAGCAATAATGCAGGTATTTTTATTAATTCTCAAGGCTCCACAAAGTAAACCTACCACTACTTATTCATTAACTCTTATTAATAAATTAACTGTTGTTAACTATTGTTAATATGACATTAAGACATTTTCCAATATTCTTCTGCTATAATTATAATAACTGACATTTTCAAGGACCTGATTTTTTTTTCTTCTAGATTATTTACATTAAAAAAATCTAAATAAAAATTAAGTCAACGAAAGGACTCATCTCAAAAAGATTTCCAAACGAATTGTGCTCAAGTTATAATGTTATGAGTAGCATTACTAGCATACCAGGTACAAAGAATTTTAATGGTTTTGCCATTTGAATTTGCACTTTTCCATTACTGACAAGCGGTACTCTCTTTCCAGTCTCCATCCTTCGCCCACGTATCCATTACAGTTTTCATATTTTCAAAATTTACATTTTTATATATTTAAATACTAATACCTCATAATTCATCTAAATTTTTTCCAATTTTCAATTTTTAATATTTGTTATTTTGGTCATACAATGTCTACAGTGAGAATTTATAAATATATTCCTTTGCGATTGCCTGGTGTTTTGAAACTCCAGAAAATTATCCTCTTCAGAAATTTCAAAAATTTGTTATGTTGTATTCTGCTCTTGATCCCTAAAACAATTTCCACATATAATTTTCATACAGCTAATCATGTCTTACTGAACATCAAGCAAAACAGCCTAGTATATATATTTATCTTTTCAAATGGGACTGATAATCATTTATCTGAGTCTTTAAAAATTCCTACTGGAAATTTTCATATGATTATAGACCAGAGTGTTGTGTGCTTTAGGTTATTTGTTTGCTTATCACAGAAAAAAGATTGTAAATATAAGCTCAATATCAAATTAGGCCAATTAGAAATCCTCAATAAATTTCAAAGGTAGTAATTCCACAGACCATACTATCTGCTCATAATGCAATAAAAAAACAAAATTTGAACAAACAATAAAGGACAAATCCCTTGACTATTAAATAACTAACAGATCAAAAAGTATACTAAAAGTATACAAACTAAGAAAAATGAGTATGTCATGTAATAAGCAATAGGATGACACCACTGCTGTCCTCAGAATAATATTAATACTATTGTTTTTGTTCTCATTACTTAAAAAGGAATAAAAGTATGCTTCCAAATAAACAAGAAAAAAAAAGAATGCAAGGGGAGGTAAAAAATATATTTGCCAAAACATGCAAGAGAATTAGAAAACAATTAACTCAACCAATCAATAAATAAGTCCAACATTTGACTCTCTGAAAGATAAAAAAAAAAAAGCTAATACATATATTTTACTTTCTGAAAATAGTAATTTTAAAAAAAGGAAATCAACATCACTTGTAAATAATTATAAAACTCCTTTAAAAAGTTAGAATTGGTTACGTTTTCTAAAATATTCAACCTGGTAGGATTTATTGCTATTAGAGAATCTAAAAAAAATTATTAACATACAGCATAATTTCTACAGATTCTATAATAAAAATATATAATAACCTTAAAGACAATGATGAAAGTGAAACAGAAAATTCAGTAGCCACCTACAGAAATACATAACAAAAATTGCAGAATACAAAATTATAAAGTGCAGCACTTTTCATAATACAACAAGAATGGAAAAAACATAAATGTCTAATAATGGAAGTCTGGCACTACAATAATAATTATATATACAGAAACATACAAAAATACAATGGAATACTATATACAGCAACCAAAAAAATGAGGAAGCTCAGTATATACTAACACACAGATACACACACACAAAACAAGGTGCAAAAATGTGTATACTATGCATTCATCTATGAAAAACGACACGTGACATATTTGTTTTCCCTGCTTTTTAAAAGCATCCTTATGATTCTAATTTGGTAAGTGGGTACTTACAGTGAATGAGTAAATGAGTATATGTGTATTTTTAAAAGACAGTAGGATACATGGGACCTTTGTACTACTTTTGCGACTTCTTATATTCTATAATTATTTCAAGTTAAAGTTAAAATAAAAACAATAGAGATAGAACCATTGTTAAAGCTAAACAATGAATGCTTTTTATTTATATTTTTCTTTATTTTCTAAACTTTCTATAATAAATACGTCTCATATATGTATGTATTCCTAATTGTATTAAATATGTATTTCCTAATTATAATTCTATAATTAGGAAAATAAACACTTATTTTAACTAAAGAAAAGCAAATGACCATCAATCACAAAAAATGCCAATATTAAAGAGGTAAACTGGATAATCCATCATAACCCTAAAATTGATCAAGTCTCTAATATTACATTTCTTAATCTGCTTTACACTCCTTCAGAACTGTCAAACATATGTTGAATAATATATTTTCTCAACAGCAAAATACTTCATGTAATACCCTGGGGTCAACAGAGGATATGGAGACAGAGACTACATTGGGTTATTGATAGGAGACCTGAGTTCTGGCTCAAAATTATCAATTTTCTAGCTATGTGACCAAGGCTAAATCATATTCTCTCAATCTATCTTTCATACTTTCACAGATCTATTGTGATGTTGAAAAGAGAAAATGTGTGTTACACCACTTAGTATACAAATGGCCTAACAAAACAAGGTTAGGTGGCACAGGAGCACCTCAATACATAAGGCAAATGCTAACAGCCATAAAAGGGGAAATCGACAGTAATACAATGGTAGGAGGGGACTTAAACACCACACTTATACCAATGGACATATCATCCAAACAGAAAATAAGTAAAGAAACACAAGATTTAACTGACACATTAGACCAGATAGACTTAATTGATATTTATAGGACATTCCATCCAAAAACAACAGTATACACTTTCTTCTCAAGTGCACACAGAACATTCTGCAGGATAGATCACATTTGGGTCACAAATCAAGGCTCAGTAAATTTAAGAAAGTTGAAATCATCTCAAGCATCTTTTCTGACCACAATCTAGGAGGCTAGATATCCGTTATAGGAAAAAAACTATAAAAAATACAAACACATGGAGGCTAAACAATACTCTACTAAACAACCAAGAGATCACTGAAGAAATCAAAGAGGAAATAAAAAAATACCTAGAACCAAATGACAATGAAAACATGATACCCCAAAACCTATGGTATGCAGCAAAAGCAGTTCTAAGAGGGAAGTTTATAGCTATACAATTCCACCTCAAGAAACAAGAAAAACCTCAAATAAACAACCTAACCTTACACTTAAAGCAATTAGAGAAAGAACAACAAAAAAACCCATGAAGTTAGCAGAAGGAAACAACTCATAAAGATCAGATCAAAAATAAATGAAAAAGAAATGAAGGAAACTATAGCAAAGATCAATAAAACTAAAACCTGGTTCTTTGAGAAGACAAACAAAATTGATACACCATGAGCCAGACCCATCAGAAAAAAAAGGGAGAAGATTCAAATCAACAGAATTAGAAATGAAAAAGGAGAAGTAACAACTGACACCGCAGAAATACAAAGGATCATGAGAGACTACTACAAGCAACTATATGCCAATAAAATGGACAACCTGGAAAGGACAAATTCTTAGAAAAGTATAACCATCCAAGACTGAACCAGGAAGAAATACAAAATATGAACAGACCAAAACAAGCACTGAAATTGAAACTGTGATTAAAAATCTTCCAACAAACAAAAGCCCAGGACCAGATGGCTTCAGAGATGAATTCTCTCAAACACTTACAGAAGAGCTAACACCTATCCTTCTCAAACTCTTCCAAAATATTACAGATGGAGGAACACCCCCAAACTCATTCTACAACACCACCATCACCCTGATACCAAAACCAGATAAAGATGTCACAAAAAAGGAAAACTACAGGCCAATATCACTGATGAACATAGATGCAAAAATACACAACAAAATACTAGCAAACAGAATCCAACAGCACATTAAAAGGATCATACAACATGATCAAGTGGGGTTTATTGCAGGACTGCAAGGATTCTTCAATATATGCAAATCAATCAATGTGATACACCATATTAACAAATTGAAGAATAAAAACCATGTTATCATCTCAATAGATGCAGAAAAAAGTTTTGACAAAATTCAACACCCATTTATGATAAAAACTCTCCAGAAAGTGGGCATAAAAGGAACCTACCTCAACATAATAAAAGCCATATATGACAAACCCACAGCCAACATCAGTCTCAATGGTGAAAAAAATGAAACCATTTCCTCTAAGATCAGGAACAAGACAAGGGTGCCCACTCTCACCACTAATATTCAACACAGTTTTGGAAGTTTCAGCCACGGCAATCAGAGAAGAAAAAGAAATAAAAGGAATACAAATTGGAAAAGAAGAAGTAAAACCGTCACTGTTTGCAGATGACATGATACTACACAAAGAAAATCCTAAAGATGCTACCCAAAAACTACTAGAGCTAATCAATGAATTTGGTAAAGTAGCAGGATACAAAAGTAATGCACAGAAATCTCTTGCATTCCTATACACTAACAACGAAAGATGAGAAAGATAAATTAAGGAAACACTCCCATTCACCATTGCAACCAAAAGAATAAAATACCTAGGAATAAACCTACCTAAGGAGGCAAGAGACCTGCATGCAGAAAACCATAAAACACTGATGAAAGAAATCAAAAATGATACAAACAGATGGAGAGATACACCATGTTCTTGGATTGGAAGAATCAACATTGTGAAAATGACTATACTACCCAAAGCAATCTACAGATTCAATGCAATCCCTATCAAATTACCAAAGGCATTTTTCACAGAACTAGAACAAGAAATTTTACAGGTTGTATGGAAACACAAAAGACCCCGAATATCCAAAGCAATCTTGATAAAGAAAAACGGAGCTGGAAGAATCAGGCTCCCTGACTTCAGATTATACTACAAAACTACAATAATCAAGACAGTATGGTACTGGCACAAAAACAGAAATATAGATCAATGGAACAGGATAGAAAGCCCAGAGATAAACCCACGCACATATGGTCACCTTATCTTTGACAAAGGAGGCAAGAATATACAATGGAGAAAAGACAGCCTCTTCAATAAGTGGTGCTGGGAAAACTGGACAGCTACATGTAAAAGAATGAAATTAGAAAACTTCCTAACACCATACAGAAAAATAAACTCAAAATGGATTAAAGACCTAAATGTAAGGCCAGACACTATAAAATTCTTAGAGGAAAACATAGGCAGAACACTCTATGACATAAATCACAGCAAGATCCTTTTTGACCCACCTCCTAGAGAAATGGAAATAAAAACAAACAAATGGGACCGAATGAAACTTAAAAGCTTTTGCACAGCAAAGGAAACCATAAACAAGACAAAAAGACAACCTTCAGAATGGGAGAAAATATTTGCAAATGAAGCAACTGACAAAGGATTAACCTCCAAAATATACAAGCAGCTCAATATCAAAAAAACAAACAACCCAATCCAGAATTGGGCAGAAGACCTAAACAGACATTTCTCCAAAGAAGATGTACAGATTGCTAACAAACACATGAAAAGATGCTCAACATCACTAATCATTAGAGAGATGCAAATCAAAATCACAATGAGGTTATCCCCTGACACCGGTCTGAATGGCCATCATCAAAAAATCTAGAAACAATAAATGCTGGAGAGGGTGTGGAGAAAAGGGAACACTCCTGTACTGTTGGTGGGAATGTAAATTGATACAGCCACTATGGAGAACAGTATGGAGGTTCCTTAAAAACCTAAAAATAGAGCTACCATACGACCCAGCAATCCCACTACTGGGCATATACCCTGAGAAAACCATAATTCAAAAAGGTACATGTACCACAATGTTCATTTCAGCACTATTTGTAATAGCCAGGAGATGGAAGCAACCTAAACGTCCATCGACACATGAATGGATAAAGAAGATGTGGCACATATAAACAATGGAATATTACTCAGCCATAAAAAGGAACGAAATTGAGTTATTTGTAATGAGGTGGATGGACTTAGATTCCGTCATACAGAGTGAAGTAAGTCAGAAAGAGAAAAACAAATACCGTATGCTAACGCATATATAGGGAATCTATAAAAACGGTACTCATGAACCTAGCGGCAGGGCAGGAATAAAGACACAGACATAGAGAAGGTACTTGAGGACACAGAGCAGGGAGGGAACGCTGGGACGAAGTGAGGGAGTAGCACTGACATATATACACTTCCAAATGTAAAATGAATAGCTAGTGGGAAGCTGCTGCGTAACACAGAGAGATCAGCTCGATGCTTTGTGATGACCTAGAGGGGTGGGATAGGGAGGGTGAGAGGGAGGCTCAAGAGGGAGGGGATATGGGGATATATGTATACATACAGCTGATTCACTTTGTTGTACAGCAGAAACTAACACAACATTGTAAAGCAATTATACTCCAATAAAGATGTAAAAAAAAAAAAAAAGTTAGTTGGTTCTAACTTTGTATCAGACTACTTGACTTGGGTTTGAATCCTAGCTTCACCATATATTAGCTATAAGACCTAGAACAAATCATTTAACCTCTCTGTGCTTCACGTTTCCTTACCTATAAAACCAAGATAGTGATAATAACAATATTTACATCAAAGAATTGATATAAAGAATTTTTCTTTGCTTGTTAACAGCCTACATAAATAAGTGCTGTCATAGAAGTGTTCACTAATATTAAAAACTGCAGAAGTGGGACTTCCCTGGTGCACAGTGGTTAAGAATCCGCCTGCCAATGCAGGGGATACGGGTTCAATCCCTGGTCCGGGAAGATCCCACATGCCGCAGAGCAATTAATCCCATGCGCCACAACTACTGAGCCTGCGCTCTAGAGCCTGTGAGCCACAACTACTGAAGCCTGCATGCCTAGATCCCATGTTCTGCAACAAGAGAAGCCACTGCAATGAGAAGCCCGCACACCACAACAAAGAGTAGCCACCGCTCGCCACAACTAGAGAAAGCCCATGTGCAGCAACGAAGACCCAATGCAGCCAAAATTAAATAAATAAAATATTTTTAAAAAATGCAAAAGTACTTAAATGGCAAAAAAAATTCCCTACTTTACTGAAAAATATTTTGTTTGCTAATATGAAAAAATATTTGAAATCCTTCAACTAAAAGAAAAACATATAGATTGCTATATTAATAATTAATCAAGTGCTTTCATGCCCTTTTATTTCATAAAAAAGACTGTTTTTATTACTTCAACTAAGCTGACTGGCCACCTACTTTACCATTCCATTGAAGCTAATAAGAATTGAGTTCTACTGTATAATAGATGAAATTCAAAGCAACGTCAGACAAAAGGGCATTGAGACATTCTTAATGAAATGGACTTGAACTTACACGGATTCCTAAAAATAAAGCTATTAAATGATAATCTTGATCACATGTTTTACAGATATAACACATCAGTTTAAATAAACTAAACTTTGATAGACAACTTTTTAACAAAAGATTGTCATGAATTGTGTACACCCACACATACACTACACTTACAAGACAGGGTACAATGTTTTGCACAACATAGTTTTTTAATAAACATTCTGTTTACAGCTGTAAGATTAAATAATAAAGTTAAGATGTGCACCCAATCAATGATGTCATGACATTCAAGGAACATCTACATAAATCAAAAGCAGAAGATGTCAAGGATATCCCACTCCAGTGATAATCATGTAATGAACTAAAGAGATGTGCATTTCAGATCTACACTGTCATCAATCCCTTGATAATAAATGAAACAAGTCAGCTACTTTACAACCACAAATGGTATATTAAATACATGACAACATCTCTTTTTTGCAGGAGGAAGTAACTAGCAGTAGCTAAAGTTCAAATGTATTATTTAAGAATGCACAACATGAATTCAAGGCTGAATATAGATAACCTTTAGAATATAAGCTGTCTAGGAAAAAATATGTTTCATCTTGCAGAGTATTATTTAAGATTTAAGACCAATGTAGTTAGAAATATATTAAACATGAACATGCCTCAATCAATTGGGGTTCTGTGGTATAAATAAAGGGAATTCTATTTCTATGAAAATAAAAGACTAGAAAACATTAAAAATATGTTTGCTCTCTTAAAATTGACTCTCATGTGAAACAGTCAAACACATTTCCTCCACTAAAAATTCAAGTAACAATAAAATTGGTTCGTAAATATTTGTTTTTATTTAGATATTTTATAATCATGCTTTAGAATATTACTATAAATACTATAAATCTCATAGCAAGATTATAAACATTAAAATGAAAAACTGTAGTAGAAAGCGTAAAATTAAATTAGCTTAGAATACAGCTGTTGTATATGCCAGGATTAAATCCTATTCACACATTCTATGGAAATCTAATAAAATGTGAAACAAATACACAGATTAGTGATTAAGAGATAAACTGCCTAGATCTGGATTCCAGTTCTAATTCTGGGTCATTTCCTCTTTATGCTGTTTTCTCATTTATAAAATGAGAGATAATAACAGTACTACTTCAGAGGTTTATTGTAAGAATTAAATTAGTTAAAACTTACAAAGCACCCATGACAGTTCCTGACCCAACATAAGGACTCATGAAATATAAGCTACAATTGTCACTATTATCCCTCATCTAAATTACAAATGTATGTACCATTTGGGTCAGATCAATTTAATTTCTTGTATTGCACAGTGTTTTAGAAGTATTTTTCCTCTTTTCAATTCCACATGTTTTCTCCTTCCTCAATCTCTCTCATTCATTCACATAAGAACACGTATATCACCAGCACCATGATCACTAAAACTTAAAAGAATGAACTGCAATCTCAACCCAGAGTTACAAAGGAACTTCTCCATAACCAATTAGAAAGGACACTAAGGAATAGGTTCCAGGTTAGGATATTAGGCTGAAATGGCAATTTTAAAAGTTTTTTCTTCCTTCAAATCCTAAAAAAATTAGCAAAAACAAAAATATTGAACAACAACCAAAAAAAACCTAACAAAAATAACCAAAATAAAAGAAACATAACATAAACTACCAAACATTAAAAAATTTGTTACCTTGGGGAAATTAAAACATACTGGAATTAGAACTAAGGTTGCAGTAAGCTCAGTTCCTAACCATGTCCCCGAAGCAATGTTGGTAAACTAACAACATTCTGATAATTTTTCTTAATGCCTTCATATATGGAGAGACACAAACCGAGTAGCTATTGTTATCTCTTGTTTCCTCTTATTGAAGATGCTAGAAAAACCTACAGTGCAAAAACTGGTGAAACAAGGAAGTGAAAAATAGGGCTGACTTCCCAGGGCAGAAGTAGACTCCAGAGTACTCTCTGAAATGACGGATAATGATTCACAGCCTAAGCACATTTTTCCCTGATGAGAATTGTCCATAGTTTCTAATAAGATGGAATGAACTTGGTAGAAAATATTTAACGAAATCTTGTAAGAGAAAGCAAGACTTAGGTGTGCTACGAAGGCCTCCTCACCTATGTCGAAGATCTCTCTCCCTCTCTTCATGATAGGCAAACAAAACTGGGCAAAAATCAAATTTCAAACATCAAAGTGTAGCTCAGTAACAGAAAAAATTAGCTTTATAGACAGTGAGAAGGGAAGGAGTCACTAAGATATTCTGTCTGTCTAAGCCAAACCATAGTTATGTAAACATAAATTGCCAATCAATGAATAAATAAAAAACAAATAAAATATTTAAATAAAACTGGAAGATTCTATACAAACGACAAAGAATATATAACAAAAAATGAAAGGAAATTCCTCATGATTATTTTCTTCTAAAAAACAACATAAAAATATAACTCAAAAAAAAAACAAAAAAAATAAAAGTCAAAATAAGAGAAAAAAGTAGAGAGGCTGAAGATCTAAATAAACAAAATGAAGGACAAAACAATCATTATAGGCAAACCACAGAGAAAATAAAACATTAAAAACTTACTCATGGCTGGAGATCAAAGAAAGTAAAGCAATTAAGAAATAACTAATAGATATGAAAGACATATCTAACAGATTTATGCATCACTAAGTAAAGAAAAAGAAAATAAAATGCAAAAGACAGTTCACATTTTAATTTATAGAAATTACTAAGAACTGAAGGAAAAATCTGAATTTGCAGATTATAACAAAAAAACTATGCTCCAGGAACTTTTGATAAATAATGCTCAATACTAAGTCATATTCCTGTTAAGAAATCAACTCCATGGACAAACAGATCTCAGACAGAAAACAAGCAAATCATCAACTAAGGGAAAATATCAGGCTGGCCTCAAACATCTCTGAAAGCAATGTTCAAAGCCAAAATACAATGAAGCAATGTCTATAAAGTTCTAAAGGAATGCAAGGGTTAGCCAAGAATATTCAATCCATCAGGATGTCATTCAGATATAATGACAGCTGGCAAATATTCTTAAACATGAAAGAATTTTAAATTTACAGCACACATGAACCCTTTGTTGGGGGGAGGGGAGGAGATGAAACCTAGCCAATTAAGAATTGAGTCAATATTCACACAGTGGAATACTATAGGAATAAGAGGGAACAATCTAATAGCAAAACATAATAACATAAAACTCAATGCTGAGTGAAAAAATGATGGCACAAAAGAATATATATTGTATTATTACATTTATATAAAATACAAATTCATTTATAGTGTTGGAAGACAGGATAGTAGTGGTCCTTAAAAGGTTATAGACTAGAAGGGGGCTCTAAATTGCTGGTAATATTTTATTTCTTAATCTGAGGACTGATTACCCAGGTGTGGTCAGTTTGTGAAAATTCATGGAACTGCACACTACTGATATGTGCACATTTCTATATGTATATTTTTGTCAGTCAAATTTAAACAGAGCATAATAAATGGTAAAATAAATGTTTCTCCTACTTTTCTTTCTGGGGGAAAAAAAAAGAATTGAGTCCAAAGAAAGAACCTGGGGGAAATTAAGAAATTATTATGACTAATAAAAGAGGGGGTGGGGTAATGAATTCACTTAAATATATTACAAACACTCAAGTACTATCAGAATTGTGGTTAAAATAAATGAGTGTTACATATTTAGACAATATGAAAAATAAAATATAACTTTAAAAATTAGAAGTTGAAGAGAAAAAAATGAAAAAGAATTATGAGAGGACTAATATCTTCAACTTTCATAGCAGGTTGTGGATTAAAGTATACAATTTAAAAAACAAAGATATGAATAAAGCTCTTATTAAAAAAAAATCAAGCCATCAACCTCTGCATTTTTTGATAATTTACTAACATCCTGTTCATTGAGAAAATGATGGTTCTTTTGTTAAAGAAACATTTCCTTGTTTTTCCATTGTTGTTTTTATTTTCTTAAATTTACATACAACACTGCAATAAGCAGGTTTACATATCTATGCTTATATACTATTACTTTTTTCTTAAAGATATATTCACAGAATAGGGTTATTGAGTAAATGGGTGTGTGTATATATGCCTATATAATTATTATTAAAATACATATGAACATATTGCCTTCCCATAACACAAAAATGTACATTTCCACTAAAAATATGAGAATACCATTGCCCATCTCATCTCCCCTATCTCCTTCAACAGTACTAGCTATCACTCTTTCTTTCTCTCAACCTGAGAACAGAGAAGTTATATCATGATTTCTCTAATTTACATTTCCCTAAAATATTTGTGTAAATATTCAATCATTTGAGTACCATTCTAAATGTTACTGGTAACTTATATTCTTCTGTGAAATCCCTATTCCTGTCCTCTGAATATTTGCCTGTTGGGTCAATTTTTCACTTATTTCATGAGAATTATTAATATAGTAAACATACTAATTTATCAGTCTTTCCATGTTCCATTATGTCTTTCCATGTTGTTGATGATATGTTTCCTCAGCTTAATATTATATGTAGTAACAGATGTTTACTTTTTATACTTTCTAAGTGGCCTCTCTTAGTTTAAAAATTCTCCCATATGCCTCAGTGCCACTTTTATAGTTTTCCAAATCTGTTTCTAAAATACTTACTATGTCATCTTTCATTCTATATCCTTACTCCATCTGGAAGATTTTTTAATATATATTGTCTTCATAGTATTGTTTAAATTAGTATTGTTTATCTGGGAAATCAAGTACATCCTCAATATTCTTATTTCATAAATCTTAGGGCTACACTAATGCATTTCTTTTCCCACATTAACTGGATATTTGCATATCCAAATATATTTTGTGGAAGATTTTGATATTTAGATATTTTTAAAGGTATATTTAAATTTCAAATACTCCACTGTTATTCTAATGGAATGATATGCTTATGTTACAGTATTGAATTTACATAGTAATTTGAGAAAAACTGACATCTTTTGGGGCAGTAATATTTTCTCTTTTTGACTATAAAGAACTTTATGAAGATATTTGGAAAAATATGAATAAAGTCTATATTTAAATAATAGCATTGTACCAGTGTTAATTTTCTGATTTGATAACTGTACAAGGTTAAAACAGAGAATGGGCACAGGAAATTCTCACTGAAGTAATTAGGGGTAAAAGGGTATCATGGCTTCAACTTACTCTCAAATTCAGAAAAATAAAGAAAAAGAGGAGAGAAGCAAATGTGTTAAACTTTTAACAATTACAGAATCTAGGAGAATGTTGAAGAGTAGTTCTTGTACTACTCATAACTCTCCTATAAATCTCAAATTATTTCAAAATAAAAGAAGGATTCTATGTCTCTGTTGCTGTCTCTCTCTCTTACACACACAGAGCAAGATACACTACCCAGCATGGAATGATTCTCCCGCAGGTTATATTTTGCATTGTATTAATGAGATTTCATACTTTTGTTACAAATAGTGTCTGTACATTTCTTAGAGAATTCAACCCAAAATAGTACTTCTGTCCTAACTGTATACATTTCTGATTTCCATTCTTAGCTGGCTACTGCTTGCTACTCAAAAGATAATCTATTAATTTGTCTGCATACTTATCTTATATCCAATAATCTTACTAAAGTCCCTATTAATTCTGGTAGAACAATGTTCAAGAATCTCTTAGATTTTCCTAGATCATAGCATGAGCAATCTGAAAGTAATATTACATCTTCTTTATCTACCAATTATATTAACAATATCTTGCACTTGCAAAAACATTAAAAAATTTTGTTAATGTTAATAGAAGATATCAATCACTCTTTTTTCCTGATTTTAATAGAAACGGATTTAAACATTTTAAATAATATTTAGTAAATAGTCATTATCATATTTAGATTGTTTTCTGATATACATTTTCTTTCTCAGTTTCATTAGGGCTGGATATTAAAATTTGTAATATGCTTTTTTCTACATTTATTGATATCTTCACATGATTTTCCTATTTTTAATTTGGTGATATAATTTATTTTATAGGTAGATATCTTAATATCAAATCTTTAGCATCCATAAATAAATTATAAGCAGTCCACACTATACAGCTAACCCTTGAAAAACATGGAGGTTAATACACATATAATTTATAGTCGGCCTTCCATGTCCAAGGTTCCTCCACATCTGTAATTTCGACCAACCGCAGACTCTGGTACTATAGTATTTACTATCGAAAAATATTGGCTGATAAGTGGACCCCCACAGCTTAAACCTCTGTTGTTCAAGAGTTAATTGTATAGTTCTTTCATTACATTGTTGGATTATGTTGGTTAAAGTTTTAGTTAGAATTTTGTGCCTATATTGTTAACTGAAATTTGTCTTCTACAGTTTTATTTTTCCAGTATCTTTTTTCATACTATGAAGGGTATATAAAATGAACTGGGAGAGGTTTTCATCATTTTTAATGTACCAGAGAAATATCAGCAACATTTGAATTATCCACTGTTAATATGTTAGAAAGAACCCAGATGGTGCTTTTTAATTTTTTTCCAAATTTTTTACAAATGATCCTGTCAAATGCTTCTAGTTCACCTTCAGTGTGAATTTTTATAATTTATACAGCTATAACACCATTAATTTCCTCTATGAATTCACGTTTGTTACACATGTTCAGAAGCAACTGCTGAGACAAGCACTGGCCCAGGATGGGTCTTTCACTTGGTCCCCCTGTGAGGATCCAAGAAGAAAGCTGTATTCTCCCTCAGTTCCTCAGCTACCACCTCAAGGTTAAAGAAACTTTATGCCGCTTGTTCAGCTTCTCTCTAGAAACCTAAAGGATCTTATCTACCATAGGGGTTTCATTTCCAGTTAACTAGCTCTGTCTTGCCTAGAGAGGGCAAAAATCCTTCACTATTTTACTTTATTGGAAAACTATCAAAGTCAAGGCTACAGAGTCTTGCACTATCTGCCTAGAATGCCCATGATTCTCTCACAAATTTATTTTTAATTTTTTGATAATACATGTTTGCTAAGACCATGCTGCCATTTTACCTACACAGTTTCCTATGACTAACATTTTAAAATGGTACCTTCCTCACACCACTCCTAGGTTTAACCTACCTCAAATTCCGCATGTCTGTGAATATCCTCTGCTCGCTGCCTGCTCAGGATAAATTCAGCTTCATTTGCTACTCTTACTAGGTGATCCTTCATGGTTTGGCTAAGCAACCTATAAAGAGATAAACATTGTCAAATAAATATATGTATACACACGACATATATGATTATTCATTGCTCAAAAGTGGTGTATTTTATTACTTGGGAGAGGGAAGAACATTTACTCTCCTTTTCTGACATCATACCAAATGAAGGACCGTTATTTTACACTAAATAATTGAAGAACATAACAGCAAAAAGTTATCCTTCTGGCAACAGCAGATTCGCTTTTATCAAACTAACTATCCAAGAAAAGCAACTGAATATGCTAGATTAAATTTATCTTTTAATTTTTTTTAAGGTATTGGAGAGTTTCCAAGGTAGCCAAGATTTAAACAGCCAGGATCCTAGAGAAGACGTTCAGCATGACCTTTCCCATTGACACATTTGCTATTCACAGGTGGGAACGGAGAAGCTAAACAGAGCTGTTATAAGTCTTATAGAGCTGGGACAAAAATTGAATTTTATAACCTGTCAAGGTAGAGGAATCCTAGTAGTTTACCGAGGCTTACAAAAGGAGTCCAAGTATACCCCAGGAAACAAACAACAGTTCTCAAAAACATGAAAACAGACCCTCAAACAACATTATGGGATTTGCACGTAGATTAACTAGCAGCCAAATAACTAAACAAAATTTTCACAATCTCATATGGTGAGAAAAAAAAAAAAAACCATAAAGAACAGTGCTGTAGACTCATTGTAAAACCCTGGGCTTTAAGAAAACCTAGAAGGGCTACGAGATA
The DNA here is from genome assembly GCF_028023285.1 of Balaenoptera ricei. Classification (NCBI taxonomy): domain Eukaryota; kingdom Metazoa; phylum Chordata; class Mammalia; order Artiodactyla; family Balaenopteridae; genus Balaenoptera; species Balaenoptera ricei. The sequence goes on from NC_082643.1 coordinate 34,086,959, forward strand.
GGAGTAGGCAAACTGTAAATAAGGCAAACTCTCACAAAGATTTTAAAAATTCCACCTTTAAATCAGCTCAGTCTTAAATTAACATAATTGGCACCTAATTTAACTGTTAATCAAAAATCAAAAGGAAATCCTCTCTACAGGAAGATATCATCATCTAGAGACTGTTAAATACAATTTCCTGCATTATTAAATACAATGTCCATTCAATCACAAATGAACGTGACATATACATGCTACTATATAATAAAATAAATAACTAATAAGTACCTACTGTATAGCACAGGGAACTCTACTCAATACTCTGTAATGACCTATATGGGAAAAGAATCTAAAAAAGATTGGATATATGTATATGTATAACTGATTCACTTTGCTGTACAGCAGGAACTAACACAACATTGTAAATCAACTATATTCCAATAAAATGTTTTTTTAAAAATCACCAGTGAACAGGTAAAATAAGAGACAACACCAAGTGAATGAAAACCAAACAGAAGCCAACGCATGGAAAATCAAGATAGTAAAGTTTTGATAGCCTCATCCATCAAAGGGCAGACAGCAGAGGCAAGAAGAACTACAATCCTGCAGGCTGCGGAACGAAAACCGCAATCACAGAAAGACGGACAAAATGAAAAGGCAGAGGACCATATCCAGATGAAGGAACAAGATAAAACCCCAGACAAACAACTAAATGAAGTGGAGATAGGCAACCTTCCAGAAAAAGAATTCAGAATGATAGTGAAGATGATCCAGGACCTCGGAAAAAGAATGGAGGCAAAGATCGAGAAGATGCAAGTAATGTTTAACAAAGACCTAGAAGAATTAAAGAACAAACAAACAGAGATGAACAATACAGTAAACGAAATGAAAAATATACGAGAAGGAATCAATAGCAGAATCACTGAGGCAGAAGAATGGATAAGTGACCTGGAAGACAGAATGCTGGAAATCACTGCTGTGGAACAGAATAAAGAAAAAAGAATGAAAAGAAATGAAGACAGCCTAAGAGACCTCTGGGACAACATTAAATGCACCAACATTCATATTTTAGGGTCCCGGAATGAGAAGAGAGAGAGAAAGGACGAGAAAATATATGAAGAGATTATAGTCGAAAACTTCCCTAACATGGGAAAGGAAACAGCCACCCAAGTCCAGGAAGTGCAGAGAGTCCCAGGCAGGATAAACCCAAGGAGAAACATGCCGAGACACATAGTAATCAAATTGGCAAAAATTAAAGACAAAGAAAAATTATTGAAAGCAACAAGGGAAAAACAACAAATAACATACAAGGGAACTCCCATAAGGTTAACAGCTGATTTCTCAGCAGAAACTCTACAAGCCAGAAGGGAGTGGAACGATATATTTAAAGTGATGAAAGGGAAGAAACTACAACCAAGAATACTCTACCCAGCAAGGATCTCATTCAGATTTCATGGAGAAATCAAAAGCTTTACAGACAAGCAAAAGCTAAGAGAATTCAGCACCACCAAACCATCTCTACAACAAATGTTAAAGGAACTTCTCTAAGTGGGAAACACAAGAGAAAAAAAGGACCTACAAAAACAAACCCAAAACAATTAAGAAAATGGTAACAGGAACATACATATAATTACCTTAAATGTGAATGGATTAAATGCTCCAACCAAAAGGCACAGGCTCACTGAAGGGATACAAAAACAAGACCCACCTGTATGCTGTCTACAAGAGACACACTTCAGACCTAGAGACACATACAGACTGATAGTGAGGGGATAGAGAAAGATATTCCATGCTAATGGAAATCAAAAGAAAGCTGGAGTAGCAATATTCATATCAGATAAAATAGACTTTAAGATAAAGAATGTTACAAGAGACAAGGAAGGACACCAAATAATGATCAAGGGATCAATCCAAGAAGAAGATATAACAATTATAAATATATATGCACCGAACAGAGGAGCACCTCAATACATAAGGCAACTGCTAACAGCTATAAAAGAGGAAATCAACAGTAACATAATAATACTGGGGGACTTTAACACCTCACTAACACCAATGGACAGATGATCCAAACAGAAAATAAGGAAACACAAGCTTTAAATGACACAATAGACCAGATAGTTTTAATTGATATTTATAGGACATTCCACCCAAAAACAGCAGATTATATTTTCTTCTCAAGTGCACACGGAACATTCTGTAGGATAGATCACATCTTGGGTCACAAATCAAGCTTTGGTAAATTTAAGAAAATTAAAATCGTATCAAGCATCTTTTCTGACCACAACGCTAGGAGACTAGAAATAAATTACAGGGAAAAAACCGTAAAAAAACACAAACACATGGAGGCTAAACAAAACGCTACTAAATAACCAAGAGATCACTGAAGAAATCAAACAGGAAATCAAAAAATACCTAGAACCGAATGACAATGAGAATACAATGACCTAAAACCTATGTGATGCAACAAAAGCAGTTCTAAGAGGGAAGTTTATAGCAATACAATCTTACCTCAAGAAACAACACAAATCTCAGATAAACAATCTAACCTTACAGCTAAAGGAACTAGAGAAAGAAAAACAACCCAAACCCAAAGTTAGTAGAATGAAAGAAATCATGAAGATCAGAGCAGAAATAAATGAAATAGAAACAAACAAACAAAAAAAACAACAGCAAAGATCAATAAAACTAAAAGCCAGTTCTTTGAGAAGATAAACAAAATTGATAAACCTTTAGCCAGATTCATCAAGAAAAAGAGTAGAGGACTCAAATCAATAAAATTAGAAATGAAAAAAGAGAAGTTACAACAGACACTGTAGAAATACAAAGCATCATAAGAGACTATTACAAGCAACTATATACCAATAAAATGGACAACCTGGGAGAAATGGACAAATTCTTAGAAAGGTATAACCTTCCAACACTGAACCAAGAAGAAATAGAAAATATGAACAGACCAATCACAAGTAATGAAATTGAAACTGTGATTAAAAATCTTCCAACAAAGATAGTAAAGTTTCATAGTGAAACCAAGCAGGACCCTGGGGTGCTCCTGGGTACGGAAGCCTTCCTGTGTCCCCCGTTCCTTGTTTGTAGGGAACAGACTCCAGCCTCCATGGCCTTCCCTGAGTTCCAAAGGGGAGATTCAAGCAGTTGCTAATCAGGTAAGAGAGAGGATGCAGATACAAGAGAGGAGCTGCCGAAAAACAATAGTGCAGCTTTGAGGCAGGGTCCTGGTTCTGCCTCAAGGGATATACAGAACAATATCTTTTGTGCTCGTTATAGAACTAAAACCCCCAACAAATGGAAGATGTGGGCATTCTTCATTCCAGAGAAGAGCACCAGTGGACAGATTAAAGGCACCAGAGAAGCTCATCAAGAAATTACTGGAGACCAGATTAAAGGGGCCTGTGCACACCCTGATCTTATCAGTGACCCTGCCGTTGAACAACTGCTATAAAAACTCCTCACCAAATCATCCCAGGTTGGGACACACAGTTTTTGAGGGCAGGAGCCCACTGTGTGCCCCTTTGCCTGGCAAAGTAATAAAGCTATTCTTTTCTACTTCACCCAAAACTCTGTCTCTGAGATTTGATTTGGTTCCAGTGCACAGAGGCCAAGTTTTCAGCATCATAATGAATCCCAATCCCAATCTTAGCAGGTCTTTCTGTGTAATTTGGCAACTTTATTCTAAAAGTTATAGGAAAATGTAAAGAACAAAGAATATCTGAGACACTCTTGAAGAAGGGAAAAGAGGAGGAATAATAATCATAATCCTAATAGAGGACTTACACTATCAAATATTAGAATTTATTATAAAGATACAGCAATTAAGACAATGTGGTACTGGGGCAAAGACAGATGAACAGACCAATGAAACAGAAAAGAATGTGCAGAAACAAATATATATATTTAATATATAAATAATTATATAAATGTTATATATAAATATTTAATATGGAAATATATTTTTATATAAATATTTAATATACAAATATATATATTATATTTTATACCAGATTCCATATTTACTGCAATAAGAGGAAGATGGAGTATTTCAAGAACTGGTCCTGCATCAATCATCTGATGTTCATATGGACAAAATTAACCTTGACTAGTATCTCAAACCGTACAAACAGATCAATTCTAAATGGATCAAAGACAAGACCTAAACCCTTCTAGAAGAAGATTACATAAGAGAGTATCTTCATGACTTAGGTTAAAATAAAGATTTCTTCAACAAAATATAAAGTACACATACCATAAAGAAGAAAATTGATTAACGATTTATGCTTATGAAAGCCAACATTAAGAGAATTAAAAGGCAAACTTTAGTACGGGAGATTTGGAATACTTATAGTCAACAAGGAAATTATATCTGAAATACATAAGAAAATCTTAGAAATAAAGAAAAGGCAATAATCACAATAAATAAAAATGACCAAATACACAAATAAGCACTTCACAAAAGATTTCCAAATGGCAAATAAGTTCATGAAAAGGTATTGAGGTGTTCAGGACTACTAATCATCAGGGAGATACAAATTAAAACCATAAAAAGGGCTTCCTTGGTGGCGCAGTGGTTGAGAATCTGCCTGCCAATGCAGGGGACACGGGTTCGAGCCCTGGTCTGGGAAGATCCCACATGCCGCGGAGCAACTAGGCCCGTGAGCCACAACTACTGAGCCTGCGCGTCTGGAGCCTGTGCTCTGCAACAAGAGAGGCCGCGATAGTGAGAGGCCCACGCACCGCAATGAAGAGTGGCCCCCGCTCGCCGCAACTAGAGAAAGCCCTCGCACAGAAAGGAAGACCCAACACAGCAAAAAATAAATAATAAATAAATAATAAATTAAAAAAAAAAAAAAAAGCTGGAACAGAAAAAGTTTAAAAAAAAAAAAACCATAAAAAATATACGACACCCCAGCAGAAACACTATATTTAAAAAAAAAAAAGACTCTAGTATCAAAATTTGGCAAGGATATGAAACTACAGGGACTCTCACAATCACAAAATATACTTAACAGAATGTTTACAGCAACTTTATTTATAACAGCCAAACACTAGCAACTACCCAAATGCCCATTAAGAATAAAATGAATTTTCTAAATGGTGGAATATTCATACAATAAAACACTAAAAAGAAACAACTACTGTTATGCACAACAAAGTTAATTTCACTAACAGGGTTAAGCAAAGGCACACCAAAAAATATATACCATATGAATCATCTTGTATAAAAAAATATTTTTGGGGGCCTCCCTGGTGGCGCAGTGGTGGAATCCGCCTGCCAATGCAGGGGACACGGGTTTGAGCCCTGGTCCAGGGGGATCCCACATGCCGCGGAGCAACTAAGCCCATGCACCACAACTACAGAGCCTGGGCGCCACAACTACTGAAGGCCGCACACCTAGAGCCCATGCTCCACAACAAGAGAAGCCACTGCAACGAGAAGCTGGCGCACCCCAACGAAGAGTAGCCCCTACTTGCCACAACTAGAGAAAGCCCGTGCGCCTATAGCCCATGCTCTTTAACAAGAGAAGCCACCACAGTGAGAAGCCCGCACACCACAACAAAGAGTAGCCCCAGCTCGCTGCAACTAGAGAAAGCCTGTGTGCAGCAACGAAGACCCAATGCAGCCAAAAATAAATGCTAATAAAATAAATATTTTTAAAAATCTTCTCTATAAAAAAATGTTTTTTAAACTAATTTATGGTAATAGAAGTCAAGAGTTTAACAGACGATTAACTTTGGTGATACTACAGATCTCTCCATATAATGATTCATACTGAATGCTAGTAATGATCATACACTTTTAAACATTGCAAAAAAATACCCTGAATATATAAATGATTGACCCATTCTTGGTAAATGCTTCCATAATACCATTCACCTACCATAAATACCAACAGAATGATCATTTTATCAAAATGGCAGTCTTCTGGAATATGTTATATAAAAGTCTTCTTAACTCCCTTCTTTAAAGGAACTGGAGAGATAGAATGGGCAGGGCTACGATTATGTTCTTTATGTCAATAGCAAGAGCAGCTAAACTGCAATTAGATAATGCCCACCTATAAAAGTTAGACCCAACAGTCATCAACAATGGCATGTCTACAGACATTCCATGGGGTTCTTGCATCTCTTTGTAGCAACTTTTTAAAAATAAATAAATAAATAAATTTATTTCTTTATTCATTTATGGCTGCACTGGGTCTTCGTTGCTGCACACAGGCTTTCTCTAGCTGCAGCGAGCTGGGGCTACTCTTTGTTGCGGTGTGCGGGCTTCTCATTGCAGTGGTTTCTCTTGCTGTGGAGCACAGGTCTAGGTGCGCAGGCTTCAGTAGTTGTGGTGCGTGGGCTCAGCAGTTGTGGCTCGCGGGCTCTAGAGTGCAGGCTCAGTAGTTGTGGTGCACGGCCTTAGTTGCTCCGCGGCATGTGGGATCTTCCCGGACCAGGGCTCAAACCCATGTCCCCTGCATTGGCAGGTGTATTCTTAACCACTGTGCCACCAGGGAAGTCCCTGTAGCAACATTTTTCTCAAAAATATAAATTAACACAGATGTAGAAAACAAACTTATGGTTACCAAGGGGAGGGGGGAGGGATTAATGGGGAGACTGGGATTGACATATACACACTACTATATATAAAATAGATACCTAAAAAGAACTTACTGTGTAGCAGAGTATTGAGCAGTATCTCTACTCAATACCCTGTAATGACCTACATGGGTAAAGAATCTAAAAAAGAGTGGATATATGTACATGTACAACTGATTCACTTTGCTGTACACTTGAAATTAACACAACATTGTAAATCAACTACTGTATACTTCAATAAATATTAATTTTAAAAATATGTATACATTAAGTATGCATAGACTTTGATACAAAGCAATCCTAGTAACTTGCCATATGAATATGTTCTCACAAGTGCAGAAAGATGTGTGTGTGTACAAGGAAGTTCCCTATAACACTTAATAAGAGTGAAAAAGAGAAAGAACCAAAATATACAATCATATAATGAGATAGATTCTTCTGAATTAACAACAGAAGTTTGTCCACAATATATTATTAAGTGGAAAAAATTTTTGAAGAATATTATGTACAATATGAGTTTGGGAAAAATATGAAAGGAAATATACCAAATTTCCAGTCATTGAGAATAAGGTCAGAATTACTAGAATTATGGCATGTGAGCCGAATCTGGCCTGCCAACTATTTTTGTTAATAATGTTTTATTGGAACAAAGCCATGCCATGCCATGCCCATCTGTTTAACTATTATCTATGGCTGTTATCACATTATAATACTACATAAAGTTGAGTAGTAGTGACAGAGACCATATGGCCTGCAAAGTCTAAAATACTTACTATCTGGCCCTTTACAAAAAAAAGTGTTCCACCCCTTTCTCTAGAAAGTTAGGCTATATGTCCTCCTCCTCATATTTCCCTATTGTTCTAAGTTTTACAACAAGCAATAATTAAAAGAAAGGAAAAGAGAAAATCCCTAAGGAAAATAAAAAGGCTTCCTGCTCTCCTACCACTTTTTCCATATCTCTATTAAGTTCATATACACTACTTATAATTTGATTCCAGGTCTGTCAGACCCTTTCCATTAACCCCAAACTGTCTCCCAGTCACTTTAGAAGTTAATGCAATGTCCTATCTATGATTTTTGGGTAACATCATTAGGGTAAACAGTACACATTCAGGCATTACAGATAAAAACAATCCCTAGTGCAATTTTAAAACCTGCTAATGAATAACTTCCTATGACTCTACAGATAGAGAAAGCAACTGCTTTCATAGTGTAGATGTGAAATATTGGTTTGTGCTTTAGTTACTCTCTAGAGACCAAAAACCACATTGTGAATTTAACATCAATATACTGCCTCACAGCACTCAAATATTAATTGAATTGATTAGTCACTGGCACACCAGCCTCTCAGTCCCCAAACAAGCAACCTCAAAGTTATTCTAGTCCCTCCCTCTTCACTACCACCTTCCTCCAGGTCCCTAATCAATCAGCAAATACTGCCAATATCTCCTCCGTAATATTTCCAGATTTAATTTATGCTCTCAATTTCACCATGCCCTAAAATATCAACCCTTAACCATTTCATACAAAATATAACTGAATAAGTCTTCTGAGTATTTACCCTGATCTATTAACATTTTTGTGCACGATTCCCTCTGCCTTTTGAATCACTGTCAAATATCTATTCAATACCTACTATGCTATAAAGATGCTAAGCACTGGAGATGAACTTTCCTTATATTTTAGTTGGAGAGGAAGAGAATACTCTGAGGTCCTTTCCAGCTTTAAATACGAATAGATGTGCTATGGTGGACACACTCTAAGGTGACCTCCAATGAGTCAAGGTCTTGTATGATCCCATTCCACTGAGTTTAGCCTAGGCAGAATCTTGGACTTGGTTCTAGGAAATAGAATACGGCAAAGATGATGGGATAGAAATTCCTTAATTAGGTTACTTTCTATAGCAGAGATGATGGGATAGACACTCCTGTGATATGTTACATTATATAGGCTCTGCCTTGGCTGACAAGAGATTCTCCCACCAGCCTTGAAAAAGTAAGGTGCCATGGCGTGAGAGGGCCATGTGACAAGGGGCTAGGATAGCCTCTAGGAGCTGAGATCAGATCCTAGTGACAGCCAGCAAGAAAATGGAGACGTCGGTCCTAAAGGTGAAAGGAATTGAATTCTGCCAACAACCATGTGAGCTTATAAGAGGACTCCAACCTCCAGAGAAGAACACAGCTTGTCTAATACCGGTATTGCAGATCTGTAAAATTCTCAGTTGAGGGTCCAGCTGAGCTGTGCCCAGATGCCTGACCCAAAGAAATTATAAGATAGAAAATGTATGTTGTTTCAAGCTGCAACGTTTGTGAGAATTTGTTATGTACCTATATATAAAAGATACAAATACAATTAGGACATAAGAATACATGTGCTATCATAATTCAGTAGAAGCCAAGATCCCTATGAGCTCCTCAAGATAAAAAAAAAAAAGCACCAACAGAGAGCTAGAGCATAAAGATGAGCCTTAAATCAAGGGCAAAAGCACAAAGAAGAGGAAATGTCATTGTGGACAACAGCGTGAACAAAGTTATGAAGAGGGGAAAAAAATGTGTTATATTTTGAAGAGAACCAAAACACCCCTTCCTGACATTTTTTTTCAAGATGGACACAATGTACAGATATCTAGATAGATAGACAGATCATACTGTCTTGTTTTGTTTTGTTTTGGTGCTTTGCATAAAGGTAACATATGATGTAAAAAAAAAAAAAAATCATGCAAAACTTAAATAATGAAGCAACAATGGAAAGGCCCCAACTCCCTTTCTTATCCATTTTTCAGAATAATCCACACAACCATTAACAGTTTATGTTCCTGTCCTTACATTTTTCTAAATTTATAAAAACATACATGGTATCTGTGGTATACATGTGTATATATAGTAAGTATGTATATGTGTATATAAATATTTATGTACACATGTGTAAAGAAGTCATACTATACAAAGCTATTTATTTTACTTACTGGTGCACCATTATCACACAGAGAACTTTTGAGGGTGGAATGTAACATAATTTATGAAACTAGTCCTTTATTCAGAGATCATGCATTCCTTCCTCCTCTACCCTGACTGCTAACATCATTGCTATTTACCTAGTTACTGAAGCTAGAAATATCAGTCATATTTGACTCTTCCTTCCTCATCATCCTTCACTTTCAATAGACCAAGTACTGTCCATTCTACCTCTGCAATAACTCTAAAAGCTGTTTCTCTCTGTAACATTTTCCAGTGCTTCAGGCACTCAACATCATGGCTTCAATTTTTACAAGAGCCTCCAATCAAATGTCCTTCCATTCATCTCATTATTCCAGTCAATGCCTCATCAGGGTCATTTTTCTGAAATGAAAACCTGATCATCACTGTACACTTTTTAAAAGTTTTAACTACCTTCCCATGATCTCCAGAAATTTTGCTACTCCTTTATACCATAAGACTGCTTTCTCAAACATTATACCTGTACTTTTATACCGCTTTACATCTGTCCCTACTATTCTCTCAGCCAGGAAACACATCACTTCTTATTCCATCTTGCTTATCTTATTAATCCTTCAAAGCAAAACTCAAGATTTAACTACATAAAACCTTTTCTGATCCTACATATGTTTTCCCTCCACAGAACTAAAAAACAAAAGGTACATATGCCTCTTTTGTGGTACTTATTACACTGTATCATTCTGTTTGACACCATCTCAATTATATATTTAGAAGTCTGTTTTCCATTCCAGATTGCACCAACCTTGAGTAAATTATCCTTATTATCTCCAGATACAGAACAGTGCCTGATCACTGCTCGGGGACTAGCAGTGCTTGCGTGGAAAATAAACTCTTTGAAAATAAACTCTTTGAACGTTTGCTTATGCCAGGCAATTCTAGGCTACTATATGCGAGGCATACAAAGATACATAGAACTGTCCACAGGGAGTTTACAATCTAACATAGGAAGTTAGGACTACATGCAAATAGCAAGGTAACTGTTATAAGTACCTTAAGGTTCTTAAAACGTTTTCTTCTCTTATCTTCTTCAATGCGATATAGCACATTCCTGGTTCTTCTCCTTAGTAGCTGCTTCTTCACTGTCTCCTTTCCTACTGTTTCCTTCTTGTACTACCTCTAAATTTTGTAGTTTCCCAGAGCTCAGTTCTGTTCCCTTTCCTCTATCTAAATTATTTCATCCATCCTACAGCCTTCAAATCTCACCTGCATGCTGCTGATTCCTATATCTCTAACTCTACTCTTGGTTCCCTGTACTTTCAACCCACATAGTCAACTGTCGAACTGAAATCTTCACTTGTATACCCAATGGGCATTTCAAATTTAACATTTCCAAAACAGAACTCTTGATTTTACCTACCCACTGTCAATAAAAACTCTTCCCCTATCTCTACTTCATTTCTTCCTACTTCAATAAATAGCTCCTAAGTCCCCTTAAGTATAACCCTAGGATTAATTCTTGATTTATCTTTCCCTCACCTCCAAATCCAAATCATGAAGGCAAGTTCTACTGCTTTAACTCTTAAATATATCACATATCACAATTGCTATCACATCAGTCTAAGCCACCTTCACCTCTTGCCTGAAATATTTCAGTAGTATCTTCATTGATATATCTGCTTCCATTCTTGCCCCATACCCTGACCCTATCACAATTCATTCTTTTTTTATTTTTTTATTTTTTTCCCCCCTTTTTGGCCACACTGTGTGGCTTGCAGGATTTTAGTTCCCTGACCAGAGATTGAACTTGGGCCCTCGGCAGTGAAAGCGTGGAGTCCTAACCACTGAACCGCCAGGGAATTCACCACAATTCATTCATTCTTTTAAAAACATAGCTCATGGTGTACAGAAAAGTGCATAACCACATGCAAAAGAATGATGTTGGACCTTTATCTTAGACCATGTATAAAAATTGTCTCAAATGGATTAAAGATCTAAATATAATACCTACAAATATAAAACTCTTAGAAGAAAACATAGGCGAAAAGCTTCATAACCTCTGATTTGGCAATGATTTCTTGGATATGACACCAACAGCACAGGCAACAAAAGAAAAAAATTAATTAAACTACATCACAATTTAAAACTTCTATGCATCAAAGGACATAATCAACAAGTAAAAAGGCAATCTACAGCATGGGAGAAAATATTTGTAAATCATATACCTGATAAGGGGTTAATATCCAAAATATATAAAAAACTCCCACAACTCAACAACAATAAAAAATAAATAACTCAATTCAAAACTAGGCAAACTACTGAATAGTTATTTCTCTAGAGAAGATATAAAATAGTTAATAACACAAGAAAAGAGGCTAAACATCACTAATCATTACAGAAATGCCAAATGAAAACCACAATGAAATACTACCTCACACTCACTAGGATGGTTACTATCAAAAAAAACTCAGAAAATTAATGTTGGCAAGGATATGGAGAAATTGAAACCCTTGTGCACTGTGGGTGGGAATGTAAAATTGTGCAGCCACTAAGGAAAGCAGTATGGCAGTTCTTCATATTTAATTAAAAAAATTAAAATATGATCCGTATCTCATATGAATCATACATGTGTCATACGACCAGCAACTCCACGTCCAGGTATACAGGCAAAGAATCCAAAGCAGGGACTAGCAGCATTACTCACAAAAACTGAAAGGTGGAAGCAACTCAGTGTCCATCAATGGGTGAAACGATAAGTAAAATGCGGTATATACTTATGATGGAATATAACTCAGCCTTTAAAAGGAATGAAATTCTAATATGTGCTACAACATGCACATATTAGAATATGCTACAACATGCAACCCTAAAGATACTATGCTAAGTGAAAAAAAGCCAGACACTGAAGGACAAATACTGTATGATTCTACTAATATGAGATGCCTAGAGTAGTCAAATTCATCAAGACAGAAAGTACGACAGTGGTTGCCAGTGGTAGGAAGGAATGGGTATAGAGTTTCAGTATAGTAAGATGAAAAGAGTTCTGGAGATGGATGCTGACAATGGCTGTGCATGTAAAAGTGAAGGTACTTAATGCCACGGAAGTGTACACTTTAAAATGGTTAAAGTGGTTAAGTTTTATATCATGTGTATTTTACCACGGTTAAAAATAAGTAAACTAAAACCTAAAAAATAAACACTTAAATGTCACCATCAAAAAAATGAAACATAAAACCCTAAGTCACATCATGCCACTCCTCTGCTTAAAACTCTGCAACATATTCTTACCAAAGAAAATTAAAACCGAATTTCTGACCACAGCCTACAAGGACCTATGTGATCAGAAACATGGATACTTTTGACATTTCCAAACCTCACTCTCTCCTTTGTTGCTCCAGCCACTCAGGCCTTTTATTTGTTTCAATAATTCACAAACATCATTCCCTCCTCAAGGCCTTTGTTCTTGATATTTCCTCACCTTGAAAGGTTGTGACCTAGATCTCAAACTGTTTGGCTACTTCTCTTCATTCAAATCAAGTGTCAGTTCTTCACAAATCTCCTCTAGACATGCTATATTGGCTTCCCTATAAACTCTCCCCTCTTCACTCTCATAACCTTTTCCTGTATTGTTTTCTTGTAAGCATTTATTACTATCTGAATTATTTTATTTGTTCATTCATTTCTTTATTATTTGTCCTCTCCTCTATGTCAGGAGAGTCTTATTCACAGCTACATCTTCTGTCTCCAGAACAGTGCCTGACAGGTAGACTACAATCAATAAATAAGTACTAAATGAATGATGGAAAATGAGTGCCAAAACCACCCGCAATTTATTTTTTGTCCTTTCTTTATATCCAAAGTCTTAATTTCCATAAGATCCAACTGAATCTTCTTTCCCTCTAAGGAATATTCCACAATTCTATAAAGGCCTTTATTTTATGCCAACTTATACCTAATGCTTATTATATACATAGCAGATATTTTACTTGTTTACACAGTATCATAAAAATTCCATTCAATTGCTACCTATATTACTCTATCTTCCGTATCATACCATAAGTGATTAAGGAAGCACATCTTTTACCTATTCTTCTTTTTTAATCAACCATAGTACCTAAGACGTACTGGTCAGGTAGACTGTACTCCAGCAGTCTGCAACCTTTTTAGCACCAGAGACCGGTTTCGTGGAAGACAATTTTTCCATGGGGGGTGGGGATGGGGGGTGTGATAGTTCAGGCAGTACTACAAGCGATGGATCAGGCAGTAATGCAAGCGATGGAGGGGATGCAAGCGATGGTTCAGGCAGTAATGCTACCAATGGTTCAGGCGGTAACGCGAGCAATGGGGAGCGATGGGGGGCGATGGGCAGCGGCAGATGTAGCTTCGCTCACCCTTACGCCACTCACCTCCTGCTGTGTGGCCCAGTTCTTAACAGGCTGCGGACCAGTTTGGGACCCCTGCTGTACTCAATCATTATTTGATAAATGGATAGTTTGTGACAATGCTTTAAAGATTCTCAAGTATCTAAATGTATCTAGGTAATTTAAAGTAAAACTCTAGAGATTTTAGATTAAACAACTATGTCAGAAATATAAGTTTGAAAATTTTTCACTACATAATACAAAATATTACTGTCTAACCTTATTTATTTAAAAGAATATTTTAAAATTTGATTAGAATGTATATAAAGTATTTACTATTACTTCCAAAGAAAAAAGGAAGCATAAATATTTCTCCTTCATAATTTAAAAAATGATTTTAAAATCCAATATTTCAGAAGGCCCTCACTACATGCCTCCCATTTATTTTAAATTGGACACATAAATATGACTTTTCCTTTTATTATGGAAAATATAGAAATGACTTCACAAAATAAGTAATAAGATATCTAAATGAATAAAGAATTGTTGCTTTTCTAAGGGGCCAATATTTTCCATCTATGTGCATATTTTCTCAATATACAAATTATACAGTATTTAGCAACTGTAATGTTATCTAACAGTTGTGAAAACTATTCTAGCCAACAAAGAATTACAGATGAGTTAAATTTTTAATTATAATAAGCAGTCTCAAAATAGTAGGCTTACTATTTAGTAAATTAAATCTCTAAATGCAGAGCACAAAATGATTCACATATTTTATTATTAAGAAGAAAAACTATGTATAATTTGTACCTACAGCACAAGGAGAAATAAAAAGTGCTTGTGTCAGCCCTAGGAAACAAACAGCCCTATCAAGTGACCAACTAGGAAAGATTCATGCTAGCAGCTCAATAAATAACAGTAATGATGACAACCAGCTCCCATAACTACATTACAGCCCATTGTCCACATCTGATTATACTAGTCTAGACCTTGGGTAAGCACATACGCACATTTTCACCAAGAGTTTTCCAATATTATGCTCTGTTTCCTGGGCTTTCTGTGACCCCCATTAGCAGCAACTGTCAGATTTTCTCTACTAAACGTCTTTACCATTGATGGGAAAGGAAAGTTACCACTTTTCTGCACCCTAACAACTGAGAATATGGAAGCAATGTGTCTGAATTGGCAATCTCTCTAACATTGTAATTACTTTCGAATTAACTACAGAGAACTGACACAAACCAAATCTGAGAGGAAAAAGTTGTTTCCAAAGTCTTCCTTCAGTATTATCACAACTAATAAAACCTCACTTCTCAGACTATATTTCATTTATCAACATATTCTTTATTCTTACATTGTAGAAGTATTACATAACTCTCCGTGTAACTACCTCTTTGCTCACATCACACACACACACACACACACACACACACACACACACACGATAGCCAATAAATCAGTATCACAAAAATCCTTAAATTGATACCTCTCTGCTCCTTTCTGAGGTAAAGCCCTCAGTAACAACTTTGAGTAAGAGACACAAAGGGTCTAACATCATAGAATACACAAGCCTGAAGTCTGAGAAAGAGCAGACTGATCACTAACTAAAGAGTATTTTTAAATAAACTATTCTGTATTCTTTAACAGGCTTCATGCGTATTTAAAGCCAATCTAGACCTTTCTCAGTTTAGAAATAGTCCAGGTGGTACCTACTTCTGGAGGCTAATAACCTTTATCAGGAGAACTATAATATATCAATACACTTTACTACAACTGGGATGGAAAGAACAAATTATTTCTCCTGAAAATGTAAGAACTCAGTAACTTAATATAAGTTTCAAATTTAACATAAATGTCATAGCCTGATATGAATCTACTTTTCCAAACGTATTTTGTACAGAAATCCCTAGTTGAGCATTTCAAAACAATAATTCATGGTAGTAGAGAGGCTAGAAAGAAGCAGATGGGCTGTTGGCAAGGTGGCATGTTCTAGACGAAACAAGTTCTTAGGACTATGAAATATTTATTCTCAATGTATATAAACTGGGAGAGAAGACAGTCTTATATAAAACAGCAAAAACAAGGGAAACCACTCTGCTTACTCCCCAATTGGAATCCACTTCAGGATTTCTCTGTTACAAAATATCTACCATCTTCTATTTTCCTGTAACTGCCTTTGTCGCCACTGCTAGTTGCATTAGCATATCATTTCACAGGAAAACACTCTTTTAGATTCCACCTTGACCACCTTATTTAAAACTGCAACATACACAACCGGGAAAGCAGCGGAGGAGGAAAGAAGCTCACACACCACGGCCAGAATCCGGGTCCAAGGAGGGCCGGAGCAGCACCAGGTAATCCCCTTTACATCTGAAAGAGCCTCAATTCAGTGATCTAAACCACTGTTATTGAAGGGTTAAAACAAAGCCGTGTGGCTGACAAAGTCATGGTGTTCTGGCTGGGTGTCACGCCTGAGCCTCTGAGGTGGGACAGCAGAGTTCAGGACACTGGACCACCAGAGACCTCCCGGCCCCACATAATATCAACTGGCGAGAGCTCTCCCAGAGATCTCTGTCTCAACGCTAAAACACAGCTCCACTCAACAATCAGTAGGCTCCAGTGCTGGACACCCCAAGCCAAACAACTACCAAGACAGTAACACAACCCCACCCATTAGCAGACAGGCTGCCTAAAATCATACTAAGTTCACAGACACCCCAAAATACACCACCGGACATGGTCCTACCCACCAGACAGACAAGATCCAGCATCATCCACCAGAACACAGGCACCAGTCCCCTCTACCAGGAAGCCTACACAACCAACTGAACCAACCTTACCCACTAGGGGCAGACACCAAAAACAACGGGAACTACAAACCTGCAGTCTGTGAAAAGGAGACCCCAAACACACTAAGTTAAGCAAAATAAGAAGACAGAGAAACACACAGCAGATGAAGGAGCAAGGTAAAAACCCACCAGAACAAGCAAATGAAGAGGAAATAGGCAGTCTACCTGAAAAAGAATTCAGAGGAATGATAGTAAAGATGATCCAAAACCTTGGAAATAGAATGGAGAAAATATAAGAAACATTTAAAGAGGACCTAGAAGAACTAAATAGCAAACAAACAATGATGAAAAACACAATAAATGAAATTTAAAATTCTCTAGAAGGAATCAATAGCAGAATAACTGAGGCAGAAGAGAGGATAAGTCACCTGGAAGATAAAATAGTGGAAATAACTACCACACAGCAGAATAAAGAAAAAAGAATGAAAAGAATTGAGAACAGAGGTCTCAGAGACCTCTGGGACAACATTAAACGCACCAACAGTCGAATTACAGTGGTCCCAGAAGAAGAAGAGAAAAAGAACAGGACTGAGAAAATATGTGAAGAGATTATAGCTGAAAACTACCCTAATATGGGAAAGGAAATAGTCAACCAAGTCTAGGAAGTGCAGAAAGTCCCATACAGGATAAATCCAAGGAGAAACACATCAAGACACATATTAATCAAACATTCAAAAATTAAATACAAAGAAAAAGTATTAACCTGCCGTATAAAAAAATACATAAAATTCAAAAAAAAAAAAGAAAAAATATGAAAAGCAGCAAGGGAAAAGCAACAAATAACATACAAGGGAATCCCCATAAGGTTAAGAGCTGATGTTTCAGCAAAAACTCTGCAAGTCAGAAGGGTGTGGCGGGACATATTTAAACTGATGAGAGGGGAAAACCTACAACCAAGATTACTCGACCCAGCAAGGATCTCATACGGATTTGACAGAGAAATTAAAACCTTTAAGACAAGCAAAAGCTAAGAGAATTCAGCACCACCAAACCAGCTTTACAACAAATGCTAAAGGAACTTCTCTAGGCAGGAAACACAAGAGAAGGAAAAGACCTACAATAACAAACCCAAATCAATTAAGAAAATGGTAATAGGAACTTACATATCGATAATTACCTTAAATGTAAATGGTTTAAATGCTCCAACCAGAAGACATAGACTGGCTGAATGAATACAAAAACAAGACCCGTATATACGCTGTCTACAAGACACCCACTTCAGACCTAGGGACACATACAGACTGAAAGTCAGGAGGCGGAAAAAGATATTCCATGCAAATGGAAATCAAAAGAAAGCTGGGGTAGCAATTCTCATATCAGACAAAATAGACTTTAAAATAAAGTCTATCACAAGAGACAAAGAAGGACACTACATAATGATCAAGGGACCAATCCAGGAAGAAGATATAACAATTGTAAATATTTTGCACCCAACATAGGAGCACCTCAATATATAAGGCAAATACTAACAGCTATAAAAAGGGAAATCGACAGTAACACAATCATAGGAGGAGACTTTAACACCCCACTTTCACCAATGGACTGATCATCCAAAATGAAAATAAGGAAACACAAGCTTTAAATGACACATTAAACAAGATGGACTTAGTTGATATTTATAAGACATTCTATCCAAAAGCAAAAGAATACACTTTCTTCTCAAGTGCTCTTGGAACATTCTCCAGGATAGACCATATCCTGGGTCACAAATCAAGCCTTGGTAAATTTAAGAAAATTGATATCATATCAAGTATATTTTCCAACCACAACGCTATGAGACTAGATATCAATTATAGGAAAACATCTGTAAAAAATACAAACACATGGAGGCTAAACAATACACTACTAAATAACCAAGAGATCACTAAAGAAATTAGAGGAAATCAAAAAATACCTAGAAAAAAATGACAATGAAAACACGACGACCCAAAACCTATGGGATGCAGCAAAAGCAGTTCTAAGATGGAAGTTTATAGCAATACAAGCCAACTTCAAGAAACAAGAAACATCTCAAATAAACAACCTAACCTTACACCTAAAGCAATTAGAGAAAGAACAAAAAAATCCAAAGATAGCAGAAGGAAAGAAATCAGAAATATCAGATCAGAAATAAATGAAAAAGAAATGAAGGAAATGCCAGCAAAGATCAATAAAACTAAAAGCTGTTTCTTTGAGAACATAAACAAAATTGACGAACCATAAGCCATCACTGCAGCACTATTTACAATCGCCAGGACATGGAAGCAACCTAAGTGTCCATCGACAGATGAATGGATAAAGAAGATGTGGCACATATATACAATGGGATATTACTGAGCCATAAAAAGAAACGATACTGAGTTATTTGTAGTGAGGTGGATGGACCTAGAGTCTGTCACACAGAGTGAAGTAAGTCAGAAAGAGAAAAACAAATTCCGTATGCTAACACATGTATATGTAATCAAAAAAAAATGGATCTGAAGAACTTAGGGGCAGGACAGGAATAAAGATGCAGACATAGAGAATGGACTTGAGGAGACGGGGAGGGGTACGCGTAAGCTGGGATGAATTAAGAGAGTGGCATGGACATATATACACTACCAAAGGTAAAATAAATAGCTAGTGGGAAGCAGCCACATAGCACAGGAATGTCACCTTGGTGTTTTGTGACCACCTAGAGGGGTGGGATAGGGAGGGTAGGAGGGAGAAGCAAGAGGGAGGAGATATGAGGATATACATATATGTATAGCTGATTCACTTTGCTATAAAACAGAAACTAACACACCATTGTAAAAAAAATATACTCCAACAAAGATATTAAAAAAAAAAGAAAACCATCAGCGACACTTATCAAGAAACAAAGGGAGAAGACTCAAATCAATAGAATTAAAAATGAAAAAGGAGAAGTAGCAACCGACACTGCAGAAATACAAAGGATCATGAGAGATTACTACAAGCGACTATATGCCAATAAAATGGACAATCTGGAAGAAATGGACAAACTCTTAGAAAAGCACAACCTTCTGAGACTGAACCAGGGAGAAACAGAAAATATAAACAGACCAATCCCAAGCACGGAAATTGAAACTGTGATTAAAAATATTCCAACAAACAGAAGCCCAGGACCAGATGGATTCACAGGCAAACTCTATCAAACATTAAGAGAAGAGCTAACACCTATGCTACTCAAACTCTTCAAAATACAGCAGAGGGAGGAGCACTCCCAAAGTCATTCTACGAGGCCACCATGACCTTGATACCAAAACCAGACAAAGATGTCACAAAAAAGGAAAACTACAGGCCAATATCACTGACGAACATAGATGCAAAAATCCTCAACAAAATACTAGCAAACAAAATCCAACAGAACATTAAAAGGATCATACATCATGATCAAGTGGGATTTATCCCAGGAATGCAAGGATTCCTCAATATACGAAAATAAATCAATGTGAAAAACCATATAAACAAACTGAAGGAGAAAAACCATATGATGATCTCAATAGATGCAGAAAAAACTTTTAACAAAATTCAACGCCCATTTATGATAAAAAAAAAACCTGCATAGAGGGAACTTACCTCAACATAATAAAGGCCATCTATGACAAACCCACAGCCAGCATCATTCTCAATGGTGAAAAACTGAAACCATTTCCACTAAGATCAGGAACAAGACAAGGTTGCCCACTCTCACCACTATTCTTCAACATAGTTTTGGAAGTTTTAGCCACAGCAATCAGAGAAGAAAAAGACATAAGAAGAATCCAAGTTGGAAAAGAAGTAAAACTGTTACTGTTTGCAGTTAACATGATACTATACACAGAGAATCCTAAAGGTGCTACCAAAAAACTCCTAGACCTAATCAATGAATTTCGTAAAGTAGCAGGATACAAAATTAATGCACAGAAATCTCTTGCATTCCTATACACCAATGATGAAAAATCTGAAAGAGAAATTAAGGAAACACTCCCATTTACCATTGTAACAAAGAGAATAAAATATCTAGGAATAAACCTACCTAAGGAGACAAAAGACCTGTATGCAGAAAACTATAAGACACTGATGAAAGAAATTAAAGATGATACAAACAGATGGAGAGATATACCATGTTCTTGGATTGGAAGAATCAACATTGTGAAAATAACTATACTACCCAAAGCAATCTACAGATTCAATGCAATCCCTATCAAACTACCAAAGGCATTTTTCACAGAACTAGAACAAAAAATTTCACAATTTGTATGGAAACACAAAAGACCCCGAATAGCCAAAGCAATCTTGAGAAAGAAAAACGGAGCTGGAGGAATCAAGCTCCCTGACTTCAAACTATACTACAAACTACAGTAATCAAGACAGTATGGTACTGGCACAAAAACAGAAATATGGAACAGGATAGAAAGCCCAGAGATAAATCCATGCACATATAGTCACTTATCTTTGATAAAGGAGGCAAGATTATACAATGGAGAAAAGACAGCCTCTTCAATAAGTGGTGCTGGGAAAACTGGACAGCTACGTGTAAAAGAATAAAATTAGAACACTCCCTAACACCATAGCCAAAAATAAACTCAAAATGGATTAAAGACCTAAATGTAAGGCCAGACACTATAAAACTCTTAGAGGAAAACATAGGCAGAACACTTTATGACATACATCACAGCAAGATCCTTTTTAACCCACCTCCTAGAGAAATGGAAATAAAAACAAAACTAAACTAATGGGACCTAATGAAACTTCAAAGCTTTTGCACAGCAAAGGAAACCATAAACGAGATGAAAAGACAACCCTCTGTATGGGAGAAAATATTTGCAAATGAAGCAACAGACAAAGGATTAATATCCAAAATACACAAGCAGCTCATGCAACTCAACACCACAAAAACAAACAACCCAATCCAAAAATGGGCAGAAGACGTAAATAGACATTTCTCCAAAGAAGACATACAAGTGGCCATCAAATACATGAAAAGATGAACATCACTAATCATTAGAGAAATGCAAATCAAAACTACAATGAGGTATCACCTCACACCAGTCAGAATGGCCATCATCAAAAAATCTACAAACAAATGCTGGAGAGAGTGTGGAGAAAAGGGAACCCTCTAGCACTGTTGGTGGGAATATAAATTGATACAGCCACTATGGAGAACAATATGGAGGTTCCTTAAAAAACTAAATATAGAACTACCATATGACCCAGCAATCCCACTACTGGGCATATACCCTGAGAAAACCATAATTCAAAAAGAGTCATGTACCACTATGTTCATTGCAGCTCTATTTACAATAGCCAGGACATGGAAGCAACCTAAGTGTCCATCATCAGATGAATGGATCAAGAAGATGTGGCACATATATACAATGGAATATTACTCAGCCGCAAAAAGAAACGAAATTGAGTTATTTGTAGTGAGATGGATGGATCTAGAGTCTGTCATAGAGAGTGAAGTAAGTCAGAAAGACAAAAACAAATACTGTATGCTAACACATATATATGGAATCTAAAAAAAAAAAAAAAATGGTTCTGAAAAACCTAGGGGCAGGACAGGAATAGAGATGCAGATGTAGAGAATGGACTTGAGGCCACGGGGAGGGGGAAGGGTAAGCTGGGACGAAGTGAGAGAGTGGCATGGACATACATACACTACCAAATGTAAAACAGATACCTATTGGGAAGGAGCCGTGTAGCACAGGGAGATCAGCTCGGTGCTTTGTGTCCACCTAGAGGGGTGGGATAGGGAGGGTGGGAGGGAGAGGCAAGAGGGAGGGGACATGGGGATACATGTATACGTACAGCTAATTCACTTTGTTATAAAGAGGAAACTAACACACTATTGTAAAGCAATTATACTCCAATAAAGATGTTTAAAAAAAAAGCAACAAAGGAAAACAAAAGAAAAATCTTAACACGTGGAAGAAGTTCTGCCAGAATATATAATAACCAACTATAGTATAGGGAAAACAGAAGATTTTCACTTCCTAATTTAAATATTGTTTAAAAAACTTAATAGGAACCTTTTATGACCAAAATTTTAAATAAAAATAAAACTTGAAAACTGAAAGAAAAAAAAAATTGCAACATCCCTTGCACCACACTGTACCTATTCTCTTTAATTCGAATGTTTTAACCTTCTCATTGCACTTATCACTTTCTGACCTAATATGAAGTTTTTAATTTCTTTATCATCTATCTATGCCAATTAAAATACTCTATAAGAGGGTGGGAATGTCTACTGTATCCACTGCTGAACCCCCAGAACAGCATATAGCAGGCATTCATAAATATTTTCTAAACGAATGAAGTGAGCTGACTCTGTCTTCATCTTATTTTCATTTAATTCTTCTCAAAGTTTAGCTGTCTTTTCTTTTTCTCCCACCCCTAATTTGCCTCTCTTTTTCTATACTCATTTTCATTTAATATAGTAAATGATTCCATTTATATATAAACCATTGTAGTTTTTAATAATGCATAAGGTTATGAAACTTCTCTACAAACACAAGCATATTCTACAGGCATTCTGAATCCACACCACATTTTCTGAAAATTATATACTTATCCTTGCTGAGAATGGTCAACTGCAATGCCAAACACATAAAGCCCTTAAACCTAGTGCAATTTAGCATTTTTAGGGAGTGAAAAACATAATTTAAATGCAGCACCATTATTTCACATTGATCACAACAAAACAAGCCTAAAAAGTAACCACAGAAAACTGAGATCAAGCTGGAAAATTAAAAGTGAAAAATAATTTGACCATATGACTGTTTTAAACCAAAACACATGAAGAAATGAAATAAGAAAAATGTGTGTATCCTAATTAAGGGGAGAAAATTCTAGTCCTCTTTAATAAGCCATTAAACTTTCAAAAGTAATAGACAGTAATTTAAATAACCTAATCTTCAAGAGGAAAGAACAGCACATACCTCTTTCTAAACACTCCACACAAATTTCTACATCAATTTAATCTAGAGTAAATGGAGATGAAAGCCTCCTCTCAACAAATCTTTGAAACAATCACCTCTTACTCTACCCCAAAAATAAGATCATATCCAAACAACTGTTCATAATATTTAATTGGAATCTTACTACACATATAATTTTAAAATTTAACTGGAAAGCATATGGCTCTTTAAGAAACACTCCCGAGTTTCCAAGAGATTACTTTGATTCAGACTATATCTTTGGTTGGCTCAGATAAGAACGTATCTTAGCTACACTGTTTATGTAAGTGCAACAAATACCTTGGTCTTTTTTTTTTTTTTTTAAACATCTTTATTGAAGTATAATTGCCTTACAATGGTGTGTTAGCTTCTGCTTTATAACAAAGTTAATCAGTTATACATATACAATATGTTCCCATATCTCTTCCCTCTTGCATCTCCCTCCCTCCCACCCTCCCCATCCCACCCCTCTAGGTGGTCACAAAGCACCGAGCTGATTTCCCTGTGCTATGCGGCTGCTTCCCACTAGCTATCTATTTTACATTTGGTAGTGTATATATGTCCATGACACGCTCTCACCCTGTCACATCTCACCCCACCCCCTCCCCATATCCTCAAGTCCATTCTCTAGGTAGGTCTGTGTCTTTATTCCCGTCTTGCCACTAGGTTCTTCATGGCCTTTTTTTTTTTTTTTTTCCTTAGATTCCGTATATATGTGTTAGCATACTGTGTTTGTTTTTCTCTTTCTGACTTACTTCACTCTGTATGACAGACTCTAACTCCATCCACCTCATTACAAATACCTCCATTTCATTTCTTTTTATGGCTGAGTAATATTCCATTGTATATATGTGCCGCATCTTCTTTATCCATTCATCTGTCGATGGACATTTAGGTTGCTTCCATGTCCTGGCTATTGTAAATAGAGCTGCAATGAACATTTTGGTACATGACTCTTTTTGAACTATGGTTTTCTCAGGGTATATGCCCAGTAGTGGGATTGCTGGGTCGTATGGTAGTTCTATTTGTAGTTTTTTAAGGAACCTCCATACTGTTCTCCATAATGGCTGTATCAATTTACATTCCCACCAACAGTGCAAGAGAGTTCCCTTTCCTCCACACCCTCTCCAGCATTTATTGTTTCTAGATTTTTTGATGATGGCCATTCTGACCGGTGTGAGATGATATCTCATTGTAGTTTTGATTTGCATTTCTCTAATGATTAATGATGTTGAGCATTCTTTCATGTGTCTGTAGGCCATCTGTATATCTTCTTTGGAGAAATGTCTATTTAGGTCTTCTGCCCATTTTTGGATTGGGTTGTTCGTTTTTTTGTTATTGAGCTGCATGAGCTGCTTGTAAATCTTGGAGATTAATCCTTTGTCAGTTGCTTCATTTGCAAATATTTTCTCCCATTCTGAGGGTTGTCTTTTGGTCTTGTTTATGGTTTCCTTTGCTGTGCAAAAGCTTTTAAGTTTCATTAGGTCCCATTTGTTTATTTGTGTTCTTATTTCCATTTCTCTGGGAGCTGGGTCAAAAAGAATCTTGCTGTGATGTATGTCATAGAGTGTTCTGCCTATGTTTTCCTCTAAGAGTTTGATAGTGTCTGGTCTTACACTTAGGTCTTTAATCCATTTTGAGTTTATTTTTGTGCATGGTGTCAGGGAGTGTTCTAATTTCATACTTTTACATGTATCTGTCCAGTTTTCCCAGCACCACTTATTGAAGAGGCTGTCTTTTCTCCACTGTATATGCTTGCCTCCTTTATCAAAGATAAGGTGACCATATGTGTGTGGGTTTATCTCTGGGCTTTCTATCCTGTTCCATTGATCTATATTTCTGTTTTTGTGCCAGTACCAAACTGTCTTGATTACTGTAGCTTTGTAATATAGTCTGAAGTCAGGGAGCCTGATTCCCCCAGCTCCATTTTTCGTTCTCAAGATTGCTTTGGCTATTCGGGGTCTTTTGTGTTTCCATACAAATTGTGAAATTTTTTGTTCTAGTTCTGTGAAAAATGCCTTTGGTAGTTTGATAGGGATTGCATTGAATCTGTAGATTGCTTTGGGTAATAGAGTCATTTTCACAATGTTGATTCTTCCAATCCAGGAACATGGTATATCTTTCCATCTATTTGTATCATCTTTAATTTCTTTCATCAGTGTCTTATAATTTTCTGCATACAGGTCTTTTGTCTCCTTAGGTAGGTTTATTCCTAGATATTTTATTCTTTTTGTTGCAATGGTAAACGGGAGTGTTTTCTTAATTTCACTTTCAGATTTTTCGTCATTAGTGTATAGGAATGCAAGAGATTTCTGTGCATTAATTTTGTATCCTGCTACTTTACCAAATTCATTGATTAGCTCTAGGAGTTTTCTGGTAGCATCTTTAGGATTCTCTATGTATAGTATCATGTCATCTGCAAACAGTGACAGCTTTACTTCTTCTTTTCCGATAGACAGACAAGTGTATTAGTACTAGAAACATTATGTCTTTTATGAGGTTATTTACATATTTGGATACAAGTCTGAATTATTGCTGTAATAAGCAGATACTGACCATCCCCATGGGATAATTAAGCAAAGTGTCCAACAGTATATGGGATAATCTGCCCTTTCTGTGCTTTTCAAGTCCAGTGAAAAGGAAAGAGTCCTAGGAGGAAATTTAAGAATAAAATCCTAGGAGGCTACAGAAGTTCTCAAAATGTATTTTTAATAAACAAAACCCAATACTTTAAATATAGGTCATTTTATAATCACTTATCTATTTAAAATATTATAATTCAAAATGCGAATTTATATCTTAAAATTTTTAACAGATATTATTCCTTTAAACTAGGTTCCACAGTCTACTACTTTCCTGATTTTTACCATCAAAAATTTTAAAACTTTGATTGGCCAATGGAATCATGTCTCTTTTCAACTTTATAAATGAGGAGACAAATTAAAAATTTGCTTAACAAAAACAGGATCCCTTGACATTTTAAGCTATAAAAATTTTACTTATAGGGAATCTGCACTGATTTTTCAGAATCTCAGAGTATAAAAACAAAAACAGTACCACCTAAATACATAGAATGTGCAAGATAATCAATATTTATCCATTACATTGTTCCTTCTAACACAAGTCAAACAAGTGAAGTTATAAGACTTAGTAATGCTCACAGAGCAGCTACCTTGATCAAAACTGCCGAGAACAACATCAGGGGCTTAAAATACTCGAAAAAATATTTGTTGGATGGATGAAAGGCAGGCTGGCAGGAAGAAAGAAGGCTACCTAGCAGTTGGATCTATTTCTGCTGGCAAAACTAACACCCATATTGAGATACTAAAATTTTTAGAAGAGAGATCAATAAAACCATTAAGAGATAATAGGAATAAGAAGAAAGGCAAAATATGAAATCTAAACCCCTTTATCCAAATGAGAAAAGACTTTTAAGGTTCACTGATAAAGAATTTAATTTAAATATATAAGCAACAGTTCTACTGGAATTAGTTTAATTAAATTCATTTTTCAATTAAATATATCTTAAGGTGAAAGAAAAAGCAACTAACATAAAATGAAATGAGTACACAAATAAATCAACTGAAGCCCTGTATACATAATAATGTTACCTACCATGCTTGAATTTAGAACAGATTTTCCTATTCCCTATTAATGTGGTGCCACAGCATCACAGAACATTCTAAAAGAATGCTTTAATATTCTTTAAAGAATTTAAAACTGTTTAAAGAAACCTGTGTCTTTCAGAACAAATAAAACACTTTTAGATCAATTATTTGCATATTTGAAAAGTCAATTGATGATGATGATTCAATATACCACAAAATATCCATAAACAAAAATTGTGATCCAGAAATAACAAAGTGATACACCAATGATGAAAGAATGTTACTACTCACAAAATGCGGATATT
Source organism: Balaenoptera ricei (assembly GCF_028023285.1). Classification (NCBI taxonomy): domain Eukaryota; kingdom Metazoa; phylum Chordata; class Mammalia; order Artiodactyla; family Balaenopteridae; genus Balaenoptera; species Balaenoptera ricei. The sequence goes on from NC_082643.1 coordinate 34,114,514, forward strand.
TAATCTTTTTTAATTTATATCTTTTATTAATGTTTATATATTTTACTTTGTCTTGGTAAAAATTGTCAAAGAAACATAACTTGATTATGTCAGTGATTACTGATTATTCTATTTCTATAAAAAATCTGTTTAAAATGGAATGTTGTGTTGTTTACAAGAAAAATACAAGTAATTCATCTCAAAACTATCAAAACAATGTATTTACAGAGAAAGTATCTAATCAATTAAACAGGTAAGTTAAGAGAAACATTTCTACCAAACAACAATTACTTATGTCTGACCTAAGTTAATTGATTTGCTAATGATACCCATCAAATCTGATAAACCCTATGCTGTAGCCTCTCTCAGTCTGTAAAGGTCTACATGTTATTTACACTAATAAAACATTAATCAAGGACCAAATTTATGGCAGCTACTCTATAAATGGGGTCAAGGCAGGTCAGACTTACATAAAAAGAAAAAAAAAGGTTGGTCTCTGCAGTGAAAAGAAAACCCTTATTACTTATTCTTCCTGCCCCTGGGATTAAGTCCAGTAGTTGAACACTGCTACACAAATACATCCATTGCTATGTAAACTCATTTAATCTCAATGTATTAAATATTTATAAAAGGAAAGTCAAACCTACTGATTTTAGAAAAATAAATCTCTAAATTGTCCCTTTAAAATATATTCTACTCTCTAAAGAACGAGAGAATAAAAATTTCAAATATTACCTCCACTATTTCACTAAAGAATGTTAGTTCTCTTTATACCACTGTTTCTTTGTAACATTTGCTTAAAAGACAAAGGCTAAAGTACTTCCTATAGGCTAAGCACTAAGGTAAAGAAGACAGTTTCTAATGACAGGAGGCAAACAAATCCAAACAGAGTAAGATAAACATAGATAAGAAATCAGGAAAAAGTTATTATAAAACCTACAATTACATGTGATATAAAAACAAATAAGTTATTCAAATAATTCTTTCTCCAATAAGAAATAATAAGAATCAGCTGTTCTGGATAAAATATTTGAGAATAACATGAAATTTATTTCTTCACAAGACAGAGAAAAGTTTTAATGTAAAATATTTATTATATGTATATGTATTTTCTTTTCTCTTGGTAATAATCTTCAAAGAAATATCACTTGACTATTGTCAAGATTATCTGTATAAAGCAAACTTCTGTTTGAGAAAGGATGTTATTTACATGAAAAATATAAATAATTGAAATAAAAACTATAAAAACAATGTACTTACAGAGAAAGTATCGTATCAATTAAACACAAATATCTACTGGTTTTGCAAGGCACTTCTCTAGGAGCCAGGGATATAACAATAAGCAAGAGACAGAGGGACTGCCCTCACTAAACATATACTGTACAGGAGGAGACAGACAATAAAGACAAACATGGGGAAATAATAAAAGATATGGGGAAAAAATTTTAAGAAATGAGGTAAAAATAACCTGGGCAACAGGTTTCAGGGAAGACTTCTCTGACAAGGTGACATCTGAACTGGGACTTAAACCATAATGAAACAGACATGGAAAGATCTAGGGGTAGATCTTCCAGCTATGATGAAATAAAGAGTCCAACAAATCCTTTCCCAGAAAAACAAGTATACAACTGAAGAATAACAATCATTTCAGTGTTCTGAAAACTGACCAAAAGCAAACAACAAAATCCATAATAATTTTATTCACAAAACTGTGCTAAACACTAAGTAAGAACAAACAAAGTCTGTGGCAATCTTTTCTGGGAATTCCCCACCCAGACACCATAGGTGTGGTAGTTCCATCGGTCTCTGGCTGCTTATGGAAGCCAGCAACTTCACTGCCAGAGGTGGCCGACTTGATTTGAAAGAGAGGACAGAAAATGAAGAAAATGCATGCCAAGCCGAAAACTGGAAAAACATATAGCTCTCCTAGAGTGAGATTACATTTGAAGTTAGGGTGAGCAGGAGACCAGAGGACAAACCAGAAATTAGAGAGGGAGATCCTGGAAATAAACTAGCTTAATAAGAATTTCACACATGGCTATCTGGGTCCCTGAGCAGATACAGGGCAGACTCGAAAAAAGATCAACAAGGAGTAAAAGCTAGATGAAAACTACTTCAAGTTTAAATGTGTCCATCAAAACCAAACGCAGATCTACCAGCCATACACGGTCAAAGGTTTCAGAAGGACTTCTGATCAATCATTCACTGACCTCAAAGCTATGGAGAAAAAGGGGTAACCCCTTAAAAGCCAGACCAAAAAAAAAAAAAAAATGAAGAAGAATTCTAAAACAGCTAAGCAACAATATTAAGAACACCTTACCACAAAAGAGACAAATTCTGCAAATTAAGCCCAAGCAAGTAACTTCTAAAAATCAACAAATAAAACCAAATCCAACAACTATAAAAAGAACTATATACCACGACCAAGCAGGAATTAACCCAGGTATGCAGAGTCGGTTCAACATTCCAAAGTCAATTAATGTACTCCATCATACATAAACAAGCTAAAAAGAAAAATCACATGATCATATCAACAGATACCAAAAAAGCACTTGACAAAATCCAATGCCCATTCATGATAAAATCTCTCAGTAAACTAAGAATAGAAGGAAACTTCCTCAACTTGACAAAGAATATCTACAGAAAAAATCCAAAAGCTAACATCATACCTAATGGTGAGAAACTGGAAACTTTCCCATTAAGATCAGTACAAGGCAAGGATGCCCCTCTCATCACTCCTTTTCAACATCGTACCAGAAATCCTAGCTAAAGCAAGATGACAAGAAAAGGAAATAAAAGGTATACAGATTGGTAAGGAACACCTAAGAATATCTCTGTTCAGAGATGACATGACTATCTATGTAGAAGATCCAAAACAGCTAAACTTTTATCTCACACCATACAAAAACATTAACTCAAAATGAATCACAGACCTAAATGTAGAGGCTAAAACTACAAAATTTCTAGGGATGAAAAAATACTTCTAGGAAAAAAAAAAAAAAAGAAAACCCTAGTACTTGTTTTGACCTAAGATTTCTTGAATTTACCAACAAGTCATAATCCATAAAAGAAAAAAATAGGTAAATTGTACTTTATCAAAATTAAAAACTTTTGCTCTTCAATGAAAATGAAAGGACAAGTCACAGACAGAGTAAATGTTTGCAAATCATGTATATGACAAAAGACTTATATCCAGGAATACTGATATATAAACTACTGTTTAAAAGTCAGAACTCATACAGTGAATGAAATTTTTAAATGGGCAAAAAATGTACACAGACATTTTCCCAAAGAAGGCACCTGAGAAAACACTCAACAGGATTAGCCATTAGGGAAATGCAAACAAAAACCAGAGTAAGATACCTACTAGGCTAACTAGGAAAATAGCTTGGCAGTTTCTTAAAAAATTAAACACAGACTTCCCATTCCACCGAGCAACTGTACTCCTAGGTATCTACCCAAGAGAAATGAAAACATATGTCCACACAAAGCCTTGTACACAAACACACATAGAAGCATTGTTTATAATAGCCAAAAACGGAAAGCAATCCAAACGTTCATTGACTGCTGAAGGGATAAACAAAATGTGGTATATCTGTACAATGGAACACTATTAATCAGTAAAAGGAACAAAATACTGATACATGCCAAAATATGGGTAAAAGCACCAGGAATTATTATAAGAACAGTGTTGGAGAAAGTGACAGTGATCCAAAAACTAAAAGCAATGAGAAATAAATGGAACTTATTTGGGGGTATGTAGAGACACCACTGATGAGGGATGGTAAGCGATACAGTCTACAAACATGAGATTCCAAGCTGACTGAGATCCTGGTCTGACAGTTCCCTGAACTCCTCTCCTTCTCCGAGCTTGTCTTCCACCCTACCTCAGCCATTTATTGCATGGTCATATGCCAGACCTCATCATTTCCAATAACTGAATGGCCTTGGTTCTACTCGCCCCACTCTCTAAACTACTACCTCTCATGTTTATAGCTCACTCATTCTATTACTATGAGCTCTAACAGTCCTTAGAGCTCCAATCCATCCATCCTATCGTTTTCTTTACAGTCACTCTCCTCTTTACCTGGCTTAATAATCATAATCCTGTGGTCAATGATTACAATCAGTCTCTAGCACAAAGAGACTCCCTTGTCCTTCTCTCCCCCATATTCACTTGGCAAAACCTAAATCCATTGAAACCCAACTCTAACTCTACTTCCATATTTACCTCCCAGACTCTGCAACTACATAAAATGCCTTCCCAGGTTACTGTAAATGACCCATCCATGCTCTACTTTAAAGCCAAACCCCCATTTGCATACAAATTCACCCACTCGCAAAACAACTTAAAAACATCACTCCAGAAATTCTCACCTATCTCTTCTACATTAATTTCCCCACTCCTTACCATGAAACTGTTCTCTTGTTCTCATTTTTTAAAAACCCTACTTCCCTTGACTCTGTTCCCCCCACTGCATTTTATTTTTGCTCCCCTTTGCAGCAAAATTCCTCTAAAGAACCATTTATACATATTCTATAATTCCTCTTCTCTTATTCTCTTCTTCTTCTTTTCTAAATTCACTGCAAATAGGCTTTTTTCCACACCACTCTCCCAAAACTACTCCTGACCAAGTCAGAAACAACTTCTGAGCCCGTGGTTAAAATCTCAGTCATCACCCTACCACCTTAATGATTTCATCTAATCTCAAGGCATTAAATATCATCTATATTCTTATAACACTCAAGTTTAGATCTCTAGTCTGGAGAAATAATTAACAACTACCTCTACCTGGATGTCTACTAGAGATATAAAAATCAGTATTTCCAAAACTGAACTCCTGATCTTCCCCAATAACTGTTTTATCCACAGCCTTTTCCGTCTGGTTGATAGACACACCATCTTTTCAGCTACAGAGGCCAAAAATCTTAAGAGTAATACTTGACTCCTAGCTTTGTCTCACAATCCACATCCAATCCATTAGTAAATCCTATCAGCTCTACCTTCAAAATATATTCATAATCCTACTACTTCTTACCTCCTCTACTGCTGCTGTCCTAGTCCAAAACACCATCATGTTTAACTAGAATTACTACAGTAGTTCCCTAGTTGATCTCTTTGCTTCTATCCTTAAAGTCCTATATAAATCAGCCTTTTTTAAAACATAAGGCAGATTGTCTCCCTCCTCTACTCAAAATACTGCAATGATTGTTATCTCCTGCAGAATGAATTGCAAAGGCTCTACACAAATCTTGCCCTATGTCTCTGACCTCATTTCTTACTTCTCTCCACTTTGATCACTTGTTCTTGCTATACTGGCCTCATTCCTCAGTTATGCCAGGGAAGCTTTCATCTGTTTACTGGCTGTTCCCTAGGACTGGAATGCTTTTCCCCTACATGCCCCTATGTTTAACTCCTTCACATCATTCAAGTGCTTGCTTACATGTCACTTGCTCAGTGATCTCTAATATAACCACTCTATTTAAACTACAAACCATATCAAACCTTTATATTTCCTTTAAAAATCACATTTCCCTCAACCTGCTTCACATTATCTTTTTCCAAAGAACTTACCACCTTTCATATATAATCCATTACTTATTTTGTTTATTGTTCATAGTCTGCCAATGACTGTTCAAATGTAAGATCTACAAAAAAAAGAATCTTTATCTGTTTTGTTTATTGCTGTATCCCCAGAATCAAGGACAAGTCAAGGTACACAGTCAGTGCATAATAAATATTGGCTGAATGAATAGATGAGGAAATGGATGCTCACAGAAGTAAAAGTACTTCCCATATATCAAAGCTGAAACTTGAACCCAAGGCTAACTTCAAAGCTAAAACTAATAATCACAAGAGCATGTTGCCTTATCTACTAAATGTAACACTAACTTGCATAATTGAGGGCATTTACTTAGTAGAACCTAAACAAAATAGACTTTTTTTTTCAGCTTATAAATTCATTTGTTTATTTTATTTTATTTTATTTTATTTTTAACATCTTTATTGGAGTATAATTGCTTTACAATGGTGTGTTAGTTTCTACTTTATAACAAAGTGAATCAGCTATATATATACATATATCCCCATATCTCTTCCCTCTCGCGTCTCCCTTCCTCCCACCCTCCATATCCCAACTTTCTAGCTGGTCACAAAGCACCCAGCTGATCTCCCTGTGCTATGCGGATGCTCCCCACTAGCTATCTATTTTACATTTGGTAGTGTATATATGTCCATATTTACACTACCACTCTCCCACTTTGTCCCAGCTTACCCTTCCCCCACCCCATGTCCTCAAGTCCATTCTCTAGTAAGTCTGCGTCTTTATTCCCATCTTGCCCCTAGGTTCTTCATGACCTTTTTTTTTTTTTTTTTAGATTCCATATATATGTGTTACCATACAGTACTTGTTTTTCTCTTTCTGACTTACTTCACTCTGTATGACAGACTCTAGGTCCATCCACCTCACTACAAATAACTCAATTTTGTTTCTTTTTATGGCTGAGTAATATTCCATTGTATATATGTGCCACATCTTCTTTATCCATTCATCTGTTGATGGACACTTAGGTTGCTTCCATGTCCTGGCTTTTGTAAATAGAGCTGCAATGAACATTGTGGTACATGACTTTTTTTTTTTTTATGACTTTTTTTGAATTATGGTTTTCTCAGGGTATATGCCCAGTAGTGGGATTGCTGGGTTGTATGGTAGTTCTATTTTTAGTTTTTTAAGGAACCTCCATACTGTTCTTCATAGTGGCTGTATCAATTTACATTCCCACCAACAGTGTATGAGGGTTCCCTTTTCTCCACACACTCTCCAGCATTTATTGTTTGTAGATTTTTTGATGATGGCCATTCTGACTGGTGTGAGGTGATACCTCATTGTAGTATTGATTTGCATTTCTCTAATGATTAATGATGTTGAGCATTCTTTCATGTGTTTGTTGGCAATCTGTACATCTTTGGAGAAATGTCTATTTAGGTCTTCTGCCCATTTTTGGATTGGGTTGTTTGTTTTTTTGATATTGAGCTGCATGAGCTGCTTGTAAATTTTAGAGATTAATCCTTTGTCAGTTGCTTCATTTGCAAAACAGACTTTTATAACCACTTCTCTTAAAAACAGAACTAGTGTTAATCAGTGTTTTGCATTAAGTAGAACAAATACATATTCGATCAACAGCACTGACTTAACTCTTTTTCTAAATATAAACTTTAAAAGCATCTAATACCTCAGTGTTGAAATTCAGCCAAAGAGCTATTTATTTTTTTGATGAACAAGCACTTTGAAATTTTTGCTAAAAGTAAGACTAAATTATTAGTCATTCACTCATTGAGAAATATTTATTGATTTCCCAACACTTTCCAGACTCCAGACTACAATTTAGCTCTGTTTCTCATATAGATCACTGCAATAGCCTTATTACTGTTCTTGATTTCAGTTAGGTCTCCTCTCCTTCAACCCATCCTAAACATCACTGCTAGTTATCCATCCAAAACCCAAGTAACACAATGATAATACTTTCTTAAGACATTTCAAGGTTTCCCATTGCCTTTAGATGAAAATCCAAATACACCATATTAGACCTTTTATGGTCCAGATAACCAATTCTATTCCAACAATTCACACACATACACATGCACACACACTCACACACGTACATACACACCTTCCCACATCACAGTATCTTCAGATATTCTATTCCCTCTATTCAGAATGCTTTTCATACATATGTCCTCCAATTTATCCATAATCCCCACTTTTCCAAAGTCTACATTACTAACCTTACTCATCCTTGAAAATACATCTCAGGAATCATGTTTCCCTGGGGAGGTTCTATCTAATTCTTCTGAACTAAATTGTGGAGTCTTTCTCTTTTTTCACATTCCTACCTTAATGACATATATGTAAATATTTCTAGCACAGAATTTAGCATATGGCATTAGTTGCAGGTTTATTTATTTGTATTCAACACTAGTCTGTGAGCACCTATAATTATTTACTGATTGAAATAATTTTAGTAGCATTTAATATAAAATAAAGTTAACAGTACCCTCTTCTACAACATTAACGAGACAGAGGCTAAATTCCTAGTTACTAGTTCAAATTATTCCTATAGTGATGGTGTCAGTCTCTCAACTCTAGACAGAACAGTATATAAAACATTCTTAAACAATAATTTTGTTCAGAATGCTATTTCCAATGGCAACCAATCACACCTTTTAATCTATACCCTGGGTCTTCAGTCCAAGTAATCCAAACTCAACTGCCACGGGCTTCCCTCTTAGCGCAGTGGTTAAGAATCCGCCTGCCAATGCAGGAGACACGGGTTTGAGCCCTGGGCCGGGAAGATCCCACATGCCACGGAGCATCTAAGCCCTTGTGCCACAACTACTGAGCCTGTGCTCTAGAGCCCATGAGCCACAACTACTGAAGCCCACACGCCTAGAGCCCATGCTCCACAACAAGAGAAGCCACCGCAATGAGAAGCCTGCACACTGCAACAAAGAGTAGCCCCCACTAACCACAACTAGAGAAAGCCCGCAGGCAGCAACGAAGACCCAACACAGCCAAAATAAATAAATAAATAAATTTATTTTTGAAAAAAAGAAAAAATCAACTGCCACGAAACAGACCCAAAGTAGTCCACTCATCATTTCCTCAATTTATTCTTATCCTTTAATTCTCTCACTTTCTTAAATCTATTTTTCCCTTGTATCTTTCTATCTCTGTACTTCACTTTTGTTTCCTACTACTGACTATTCTTTCCTTGAATTCTTCTTCCCTTTTGCCCAGGCCATGACATAAGAGAGATAATATAGACCATATTAGTCTATTTACTGGCTCTACAAATATAATAGAATTTTCTAGGAAGTCCAAATAAGTATCAGTTTTCCTTATATTTGCTAACAGAATCATCAGTGTACTTTTGCCAAAGGCTTACTTACTGAAAAACAAAGAACTGACTTTATCATTAAGCACATAACCATGAAGAGAACAAAATGATTAAATATTGAAGTATTTATAATAATTAATATCTAAGCTGACTATATCACTGACTGCAAAAACAATATAGTGCCAAAAATATCAGTTCCAATGGCAAAAATAACAATAACATCTTAAAGTAAAATATACATGGATATAAAATAGATTACCTTCCTTCGTTGACAAGTTCAATAAAAGCAAGGCCTGCATTCTTCTGAATAGAATTCTGCCACTCCTAAAAAATAGCAGAAAATAGCTGAACAAATTTCACTCAGTAGGTTATTTCTTTAAAACAATAATTATGAAAAACGTCACCCATATCAATTTCATACTTAATTGAAATTGATTTAATGGAAATTAATTAATTTCCAAAAGATCTTAATGGAAAAGTTTTGTTAAACATGCTGTCTACCCAATGCAGCCCCATGAACACATAAATAGTTGACATTAAAAAGTAAACTAAACAAGTTAGCAACAATTTGATTCTAGATAAACTAAATGAGCCTATCTATATTTATCTTGCCCTTTTAGTTCTGTACCATTATATCCTACTAATTTAACTGAAACAGTTTGAAAGGAAGGCAGCAAAGAAGACCAAGGACAGAGGTTTTGGTTTTGTTTCTTTAAGAGATGCATTACCCCAAATGAGGGGAAGACGGAATTAAGTAGCTCCCTAAACTTAATAAATAGCGCACATTCTACAAAAATTGATGATTAATGATTGAGAAAGAGACGAGAGATCAGTGAATTTGGCTAGACTACTTGTAAGCTGAAAAACTATAATTTACTAGCATATGAATTAGCAAAAGATGGTATAAAATTATTAATATATTCTTTATGAATAAGTTATCCATTAAAAAGCCCCCTGGCGGTCCAGTGGTTAAGAATCCATCTTCCGATGCAGGGGACGTGGGTTCAATCCCTGGCCGGGGAACTAAGGTCCCACATGCTGCACGGCAAGTAAGCCTGCGCCCCACAATTAGAGAGCCTATGTGCGGCAACTACAGACCCCACGTGCTCTGGAGCCTGCGCACCACAAATAGAGAGCCCCCGCGCTGCAACTACTGAGCCCGCATGTTCTGGAGCCTGTGCGCCACAGCTACAGACAAGCCCGCGCAACACGACTAGAGAGAAGCCCACGTGCTGCAACAAAGAGCTCTCGTGCCTCAATGAAGAGCCCGGGTGCCACAACGAAAGATCCCCGATGCCCCAACTAAGACCTGACTCAGCCAAAAATAAAAAGTAAATAAATAAATATTTTCTTAAAAAAGCCTCAGAAGAAAATTAACCAGTAATATATACAGAAATGAATTTTTTTAATCCTCATCTCAAAACAGATATAAAATACGCATTAATCCAATAAAGCTGGGCCCACATGAACTGAAATGTAGCTAGATTTGAGAAATGCCAATGCATGAGTGTGTGTATCTTTTAAAGAACTAGACATATATACATAATCTTTATGTTCCTTAAAACTAAAGAGCCCTTATATTCCACCTACGTAATATCCCTCAACTAATCTTTTTTTGTCCTTTTATAATGGTCAAAACAAAAGACAGTGCTGGGGACCTTACCACTGTTATCATAAGCAGTATTCATATATTCTGAATCTAACACCTTTAAGAGTTTTTAATTCCATGTAATTTCACCCCTGAAGACTGTTCTGTGTCATGCCAAATTCTGATTTAGTTTTAAGCCTCATCCTTTCACAGCTACTTTCTCCTTTTTATCCCCAGTATTTATTACTTTCATGTTTTGAAAAACCCAAGGTGGCCCTCAGGACTGAAATGGCTGTTTGCCATAATTTTGTTATAGAGTTCTATTTCATGAATAGTGTCAGCAAGAACATACTAACAGAACATATACAGTAGAATGAAAAGTAGATATAAAGTCAGTCAGACATTTGAGGCTACAGTAATTGGCTAGGACTAGGTGAGAAGATAAAGCAATGTGTTGCTGAAAAACAAGAAGTCATGGGATCTATGTTCTCAAACTGACTATGACACTAACAGGATATGTCCATAAACAGATCACTCTACATCTCTAGGTCCTCAATACCCCCTTAAAAAAATTCTTAAAAGATGTGTGATTTTATGATTCAACAACTTACAAACATTTAGAAATTAGTGGCTCATAAGTCCAAAATATATACTCTCAAAATTCACAACAGCCAGCAAACTGAAACAACAAAATAGAGATCTTATATTTCTTTCAATAAGGTAAACCAAGTCAAGGATAAATAGAAATACCCATCTAATTTAAAATCCTATTCTTTCCAGCAAAATGAAGTAAACAGACAGACAATACAAAGGAAAGCAATCAAACTCCATGAAGAAGTAAATCTCTGAGAGAAGAGGATGTGTCATACCCTCCACTCTTCTCAGAAATAGGAGGAAGAAAAGAGGAAAAAGCAGAAACCGCAGGTAAGTTTTTTGACCCTGGTCCAGAAGGTTCCACACCTCACTTCCGAGGCAGAGCACAGGGAGATGCCAAGTCTCAAAGAGTTGCCCTAAACCTAGTAATGCACAGGAAGAGTAGATAGAGACAGATTTAATGGTAGATGGACCTAAAACAGCCTCACAGTAACTCACGCCCTTGGAGGAGTCAGAAAATTATCACAGAAAGATGTACACATAGTTGAGGCTTTGAGGGGATGAGGAAAACACAGCTGTGACCTTTGTTGATAGACAGCAGGGAATCAGAAAGGATGGTAACAGAGGGATGCCCTAGTCAAGGAACAGAAGCAAAATCTCACTCCTCAGCTCTTATGCCCAACAGAGCACTCTCAGCAAGCCACCTGGAAATCTGATACAGCACCAGAGTGTGAGGAGGCAAGACCTTAAACTGAGTTTTCCTTTAGATCACTTACTTGAGGGAAAAATCTCACAAGGGAAATTAAATTTAGTAAAAAGAAAATAAAGTTACTTTTCTCGCTAGAAAAAAAGAAATTAGGAAGAAAGGCAAGAGGTTACCCCATATATAATTCTTTAGATCAGACATTTTATTTTAAAAAGTATCTACTAGTATTATTTTTCTCAAATCCATTTTGTCTGATTTAAAACTGCAACAGGTGGGGATTTTTATGTCATATAAAACTCAAACCCCACATGAAAAACATAGGTAACAGTAGAGACACTCAAATTTTAAGTATACAGGTAAACATCATTTTGATTTTATTTTCATTTATGTATACAAACTGACTTTTACTGATAATGTAAATTTAAACTTCACAAAGATTTTAAACAGCATGATTTAGGTCAGATAGAAAACTAGTTAAAGTTAGTATAACTATAAAAACATTACCATCTAAAAATTTTATGACCTCAACTTAAATTGGTATGCCACACAATTTTTTTCTTTTAACTTATAAACAAATTAGACATGAAGATACACATAGAACTTGAAAAGTCCAATTTTTCTTACGAAAGCTCAGAAACATATTTATTATGACTGCTAATACATTTGGATTCTTGTTTTCTCAAATATCATCTATAAACTCATATTATTTAACTTGTAGTAACAGCTATCAAAACACCTGGAATAAAACTTTTTCACCAGTTAAAAAAATTAGACAAAATGAGAAATGAAGTGAAAATACAAATCTTACCTACGCTTTGGGTAGTTATAAAAATCTTACAATTCTTAGAGATATCAGAGTTTTAATTTGCCTATAATCCGTTCCTACTTATAAACTATTTAACATTTAATAAAATATCACATACCAGGTACATAAAGATATACTGATAGGAATTAATAACCCAGGTAAAAAGAAGCTGCAACCCATGAGAATAGGAAATTAATTTGTTTTAATAAACCCAGCTGTTAGTCAAAGCCAACAAGTTTTCTCCATACTAAAACACTGACTACAATCCTTAAGGAAGTCACCAAAACTACAAAGAAGATTCATGCTATCCTAAAGCATTTTCTGCACTTCTGAGACAATTATTAAAGAAGGTGTTAGTCTAAACAATTTCACAAACCACAGCTCAAAATAACCTTTAGTGAGTTTTAACAGTTGAAAGAAAAGCTTAATGGTTATCCTCTCTCATGATCATTTCAATATTTCATCATAGTATTTACAATTATATAGCAATGCAAAATGCACCGTACATTTAAAGGTCTTGGTTATTCCTTTCCCAGAGGTATTGATGAAAAACATGTTAAAAGCCTCAAATCCAACCACTAATGCAGCTAAGTAATTTTAAAACACATTTCAGCACTTTGGAGAGGAAGGACTCAAAACACAACTGAGTCAATAATTTCATACTGTTCTAAGCTGTATTTAATTGACTATCACTTCCTAAGGCCATAACTGTTGACTAGTCAATTTTTACTAAAATATACTCTTAGCTTACTAATGCTCTTAAGTCATACAACAACAACAACAGAGATAGTATATATTAGTGAAATCTAGTAAACAAACAGAGTTACACCAATTTTCAAACATGTGCTTTTGGTGGTAAAAGTCGACCAAACTTGGGTTGGGGGAAAAAAAAGACTTCATCAACTGAATTAATTCTATGCCTCCCCACCATCAACAAATATAGAGAAAAAGGGCACCAATAAATGTGCTATATATTAATTTATAATATATTTTTTTGATTTATAATATTTTAATACAACTTTAACTCCCCTAAAGTGAACTTGACAGCTTTCTATAAATTTGATAATCTCCTACAACATATTTTAGTGTCTTGAATACAGCACAAGAATTTATCTAAATTTTAAAAGTAATTCCCAAATATTACCATGCTCTAAAGCAAATAAAATCAAGCTACAGATTGACAAGATAGACTACATATACTCCATGCTGCCACCTTTTTTCTTTTTTAGCCAAGCCATCGATACTGACATTAAATGTATATCAATGTTTTTTATTCTAGTGGGCCAGAAAATCACTAAACTATGTTCTACTCTTAAAATAAAAAAGGTATAAAATGAGTGACTTCGGTTAAACAGCAAAAAGCAAGAACAAAAATAATAAAGAGAGGACAAGAGTAATGAGAGAGGGTTAAAAAATTTCTCTACAACCTGAAGGGAAATAACTTGAAGAAAAAGACAAATGCTTGTTACAAAATCCTTAGAAAGGCCAAGAATTGAAGGCACTGATTACATATATGGATGGCTGAGGGACAGGGATGAAAAGAGTTTAAATGAATAAAAGCTGGTATAAAAAACACAGAATCTGAGCTCCTCTCCCCATGTCGATGGCCATCTCCACCATGGTAAGAGACTGGAAGTTTACTTTCCAGAGGAGTAAACCTCTGAACACTTTAAAAACCCCTACTGTAAAAACAAAATAACTTGAAAGTATGCTTACTGAACCATGAGACATCAAACAATATTAGAGAAGTGTTCTCTGAGAAAAATGAGAAGCCATGATAACATTTAAAATAAAGCTCATTCATCACCAGCAGACAGCTCATACATAGGCACATAGACTTTTGTGCAATACACTTAAACTTGAGCACAAAGGGTCACTAGTCATTAGAGGAAAGACTCATATGAATGACAGACACCAAAGAAACAAGCAGGAAAAAAAATAATTATTAAAAATGGACAAAATATTACCAAATTAAAATATTAAAAAATATTGTTAATGGGATAGGGAGAGGAAGAACAAAGAAAAGTATAATTAATACCATCAGAAAGGTAAAAACTTTCATGTAAAAATTCAGGGCAGGTTCCAAAATATTGCAGAGGGAGGAACACTCCCCAACTCATTCTACGAGGCCACCATCACCCTGATACCAAAACCAGACAAAGATGTCACAAAGAAAGAAAACTACAGGCCAATATCACTGATGAACATAGATGCAAAAATCCTCAACGAAATACTAGCAAACAGAATCCAACAGCACATTAAAAGGATTATACACCATGATCAAGTGGGGTTTATTCCAAGAATGCAAGGATTCTTCAATATACGCAAATCAATCAACGTGATACATCATATTAACAAATTGAAGGAGAAAAACCATATGATCATCTCAATAGATGCAGAGAAAGCTTTTGAGAAAATTCAACACCCATTTATGATAAAAGCCCTGCACAAAGTAGGCATAGAGGGAACTTTCCTCAACATAATAAAGGCCATATATGACAAACCCACAGCCAACATTGTCCTCAATGGTGAAAAACTGAAACCATTTCCACTAAGATCAGGAACAAGACAAGGTTGCCCACTCTCACCACTATTATTCAACATAGTTTTGGAAGTGTTAGCCACAGCAATCAGAGAAGACAGAGAAATAAAAGGAATCCAAATCGGAAAAGAAGTAAAGCTGTCAGTGTTTGCAGATGACATGATACTATATACATAAAGAATCCTAAAGATGCTACCAGGAAACTACTAGAACTAATCAATGAATTTGGTAAAGTAGCAGGATACAAAATTAATGCACAGAAATCTGTTGCATTCCTATATACTAATGATGAAAAATCTGAAAGTGAAATTAAGAAAACACTCCCGTTTACCACTGCAACAAAAAGAATAAAATATCTAGGAATAAACCTACCTAAGGAGACAAAAGACCTGTATGCAGAAAATTATAGGACACTGATGAAAGAAATTAAAGATGATACAAATAGATGGAGAGATATACCATGTTCTTGGATTGGAAGAATCAACATTGTGAAAATGAATCTACTACCCAAAGAAATCTACAGATTCAATGCAATCCCTATCAAACTACCACTGGCATTTTTCACAGAACTAGAACAAAAAATTTCACAATTTGTATGGAGACACAAAAGACCCCGAATAGCCAAAGTAATCTTGAGAACGAAAAATGGAGCTGTAGGAATCAGGCTCCCTGACTTCAGACTATATTACAAAGCTACAGTAATCAAGACAGTTTGGTACTGGCACAAAAACAGAAATATAGATCAATGGAACAGGACAGAAAGCCCAGAGATAAACCCACGCACATATGGTCACCTTATCTTCGATAAAGGAGGCAAGCATGTACAGTGGAGAAAAGACAGCCTCTTCAATAAGTGGTGCTGGGAAAATTGGACAGCTACATGTAAAAGTATGAAATTAGAACACTCCCTGACACCATACGCAAAAATAAACTCAAAATGGATTACAGACGTAAGTGTAAGGCCAGGCACTATCAAACTCTTAGAGGAAAACATAGGCAGAACACTCTATGACATAAATCACAGCAAGATCCTTTCTGACCCAGCCCCTAGAGAAATGGAAATAAAAACACAAATAAACAAATGGGACCTAATGAAACTTAAAAGCTTTTGCACAGCAAAGGAAACCATAAACAAGACCAAAAGACAACCCTCAGAATGGGAGAAAATATTTGCAAATGAAGCAACTGACAAAGGATTAATCTCCAAGATTTACAAGCAGCTCATGCAGCTCAATAACAAAAAAACAAACAACCCAATCCAAAAATGGGCAGAAGACCTAAATAGACATTTCTCCAAAGAAGATATACAGATGGCCAACAGACACATGAAAGAATGCTCAACATCATTAATCATTAGAGAAATGCAAATCAAAACTACAATGAGGTATCATCTCACACCGGTCAGAATGGCCATCATCAAAAAAATCTAGAAACAATAAATGCTGGAGAGGGTGTGGAGAAAAGGGAACACTCTTGCACTGTTGGTGGGAATGTAAATTGATACAGCCACTATGGAGAACAGTATGGAGGTTCCTTAAAAAACTAAAAATAGAACTACCATACGACCCAGCAATCCCACTACTGGGCATATACCCTGAGAAAACCATAATTCAAAAAGAGTCATGTACCACAATGTTCATTGCAGCTCTTTTTACAATAGCCAGGACATGGAAGCAACCTAAGTGTCCATCATCGGATGAATGGATAAAGAAGATGTGGCACATATATACAATGGAATATTACTCAGCCATAAAAAGAAACGAAATTGAGTTATTTGTAATGTGGTGGATGGAGTTAGAGTCTGTCATACAGAGTGAAGTAAGTCAGAAAGAGAAAAACAAATACAGTATGCTAACACATATATATGGAATCTAAGGGAAAAAAAAAAAAGCTCATGAAGAACCTAGTGGCAAGACGGGAATAAAGACACAGACCTACTAGAGAATGGACTTGAGGATATGGGGAGGGGGAGGGGTGAGATGTGACAGGGTGAGAGAGTGTCATGGACATATATACACTACCAAACGTAAAATAGATAGCTAGTGGGAAGCAGCCGCATAGCACAGGGAGATCAGCTCGGTGCTTTGTGACCACCTAGAGGGGTGGGATAGGGAGGGTGGGAGGGAGGGAGTTGCAAGAGGGAAGAGATATGGGAACATATGTATATGTATAACTGATTCACTTTGTTATAAAGCAGAAACTAACACACCATTGTAAAGCAATTATACTCCAATAAAGATGTTTAAAAAAAAAAAAAATTCAGGGCAGGGATACTTTTTTATTCACTGGTACCTCTTTGCCTCTGTATTAAGAGTTCTCCAAGCCAAGAGTTTGTGGCCCTCATCAGTGCCCATGATCACAGGCCTTGGGAGCTCCTTTAATCTCTAAGAAGAACTGGAGCAGGAGTTGTAAAATGGACTGTCTTACTGGAGCCCAGAACATCTGGGGAGCCAGATAACCCTCTCTTTGCACAACAGATGAAATTCGTTGTATGAAAAACAGAGTCCTCCAGAGAAACAGAACCAACAAGACAGAGATACGTATTTTATTTATTTTAAGAAAGTGGCTCACATAATTATGGAGGCTGACAAGTCTCTGCAGGGTGAGTTAGCAAGCAGAAGAATCAGGAGAGCTGATGCTGTAATTCTACTCCAAGTCAAAAAGCCTAAAAAATCTGGAAAATGAATGGTGTAGTTCCAGACTGAAAGGCACTAGGCTCGAAACCCAGAAAGATCCAACATGTTAGTTTGAGAACAAAGGCAGGAAAAAGTGATATCTCAGTTCCAAGGCAGTCAAGCAAGTAGAATTCTCTCTACTCAGGGTATGCTCAGCCTTTTTGTGCTAGTCAGGCCTTCAACTGATTGGATGAGGCCCATCCACATCAGGAAGGACAACCTGCTTTACACAGCCTACCGATTTAAATGTTAATCTCATTCAGAAACTTTCGGAATAATGTCTGACCAAATATCTGGATACCTCATGACCTAGTCAAGTTGACATAAAGTTAACCATCCAGCTCTCCCCTCCCATCTCCCCTGAAAACCTCAGAAAACTAGAAAATGCTATTAGAAATTAACAGTATAATAACAAACAAAAATTTTGAAAGAAGTACTGGAAGATGTAGAAGAAGGCTCTCAGGAGAGTAAAATAAAAGATAAAATGAAGAAAAAACAGGTGAGAATGGATATGAAAATTAGATAATTAATCCAGACAGTTCAACATCTAACTAAGAGGAGTTCTGGAAACAAAAATGAGAATACAGAGAAAGAAATTCCCACAGATATAATTAAAGAAAACTTCTCTGAATACAAGTACATACTTTTTCAGACAGAAAAAGTTTACATAAAATATCAAAGACAGTGGATTTTAAAAGATCCACCCACATCAAGGTACAATCCAGTAACAACAAACATTTTTTAAAATAATAAAAATATTAAAAGCTCTCACAGAGAAAAAAATAATTGGAAAGATTACAATTTTCAGCCTGTAATACTAATATCCCAACAAGCCACCAATCACATATAAAGGTTAAAAAAAAAAAAGACATTTTCATACAAGCGAGGTCTAAAAAATTCTACCATCATGCATTCTTTTTTAAGAAATTACAAAGGACATGCCTCATCAAAATTAATACAGAGACCCCACTATCATCCTCCATCCCAGTTCTGCTTTAATTTTTTCCATGGCATACTTATTGCCAATTAATTTCTTTTTTGCTTTTCTCTTTGTTTTATTCTCTCCTATATTCCAGTGCCAGGTCAGTGACCAGCACATATAGAATAAGTGATCAATAAATGTTGAATCAGTGTATCGTTCATAAAAGAAGGCCACTATAGGACACAGGAAATAAGACACTATAGCATAAGAGGGAGAAGAGGAAACATCTAGGTTGATGATAAAAGAAGCCTCCAAATGACACCTTTCTACACAACTAAGGAGTAACCAATCCAGGTGAGAACAAGAAAACAGAGAACTCCAGGTACTGTATCTCCAAGAGAAAGAATTGAACCAATAGATACCAAGTGTGTTCATTACACTGGTAGAAGTTATATGATTTCAGTGGAAAATTCAGAAATAAATTTGTGGTGGGTACACAGAAATTTAAATTAACAAAAAAGTAGGAAATTACTAATTCCATGAGAAAGAATGAAAGAAAGAGAGACAAACAAGTGGGAGGGAGGAAGGGAGTGAGAGAGGGAGGGAGGGAAGGAGGGAGGGAGGGAGGGAGGGAGGAAGGAAGGAAGGAAGGAAGGAAGGAAGGAAGGAAGGAAGGAAGGAAAGAAGGAGGGAGGAAGGAGAGGCAAGGTGGTTGGGTAAGCATGGTACATTTTGTAGGTCTGCACGGATATTTACATTGTCACGAAAATGGAAATGCTAGATATGGTTTTAACTAAACATTATGATATAACTGTCCTGGAAACAAGAGAGTACATGAAATGAAAAGGGACAGCAATATAAGTACTCAATAGTCATCTTCCATAGAAGACATTAGATAATATCTAAAACAGAAAAATCCAGAAATAGCTATCATTTAGAAATATGAAAGTAACTAGCAGAGTCAACAGCTAAGATATCTGAATGTGGCTCCTTCCAGAAAGGAAGAATCAAGGGAAAGAAGAAGAATTGCAGCAGGGAACTGCTGCTTTCAGTTTAAGTTTTATACTACTATTAGAACTGTGAAATAATATATGTTTTCTTTGATAAAAAATAAAATTTATATTAAAAATCATATGTTCTAAATGAGGAATAGTAAATGAATACAAAAGAGAAAAATGCACATAATATTTTTCTAACTGGACAATAGGTATTTATGCAAAATTATTCTAAAATGTCTCTAAACAATAGAACAAGCATTCAAGTTTCACAATACTGATATCAAAATTATGAAAATGTAAGGTTAACAGCTGACCTTTCAGCAGAAACTCTGCAAGCCCAAAGAGAGTGGCAGGACATATTCAAAGTTATAAAAGGAAAAAACCTACAATCAAGATTACTCTACCCAGCAAGAAACTCATTCAGATTCAACGGAGAAATCAAAAGCTTTACAGACAAGCAAAAGCTAAGAGAATTCAGCAACACCAAACCAGCTTTACAACAAATGCTAAAGGAACTGCTCTATGCAGGAAACACAAGAGAAGGAACAGACCTATGATAACAAACCCAAAACAATTAAGAAAATGGTAATAAAGACATACATATTTCTAACTACCTTAAATGTAAATGGATTAAATGCTCCAACCAAAAGACATAGACTGGCTGTATGGATACAAAAACAAGACCCGTATATATGCTGTCTACAAGAGACCCACTTCAGACCTAGGGACACATACAGACTGAAAGTGAGGGGATGGAAAAAGATATTCCATGCAAATGGAAATCAAAAGAAAGCTGGGGTAGCAATTCTCATATCAGAAAAATAGACTTTAAGATAAAGACTATCAGAAGAGACAAAGAAGGGCACTACACAATGATCAAGGGATCAATCCAAGAAGAAAATACAACAATTGTAAATATTTATGCACCCAACATAGGAGCACCTCAATACATAAGGCAAATGCTAACAGCCATAAAAGAGGAAGTCGACACTAACAAAATCATAGTAGGGGACTTTAACACCCCACTTTCACCAATGGACAGATCATCCAAAATGAAAATAAATAAGGAAACACAAGCTTTAAATAATACATTAAACAAGATGGACCTAATTGATATTTATAAGACATTACATCCCAAAACAACAGAATACACTTTCTTCTCAAGTGCTCATGGAACATTCTCCAGGATAGATCATATCTTGGGTCACAAATCAAGCCTTGGTGAATTTAAGAAAACTGAAATCGTTTCAAGTATCTTTTCCGACCACAGCACTATGAGACTAGATATCAATTACAGGAAAAATTCTGTAAAAAATACAAACACATAGAGGCTAAACAATACACTACTAAATAACCAAGAGATCACTGAAGAAATCAAAGAGGAAATCAACAAATACCTATAAACAAATAACAATGAAAAGACGATGACCCAAAACCTACGGGATGCAGCAAAAGCAGTTCTAAGACGGAAGTTTATAGCAATACAATCCTACCTTAAGAAACAAGAAACATCTCAAATAAACAACCTAACCTTACATCTAAAACAATTAGAGAAAGAACAAAAAAAACCCAAAGTTAGCAGAAGGAAAGAAACCTTATAGATCAGATCAGAAATAAATGAAAAAGAAATGAAGGAAACAATAGCAAAGATCAATAAAACTAAAAGCTGGTTCTTTGAGAAGATAAAGAAAATTGAAAAAACATTAGCCAGACTCATGAAGAAAAAAAGGGAGAAGACTCAAATCAATAGAATTAGAAATGAAAAAGAAGAAGTAACAACTGACACTGCAAAAATACAAAGGATCATGAGAGATTACTACAAGCAATTCTATGCCAATAAAATGGACAACCTGGAAAAAATGGACACATATTTGGAAAAGCACAAACTTCCGAGACTGAACCAGGAAGAAATCGAAAATATAAACGAACCAATCACAAACACTGAAATAGAGACTGTGATTAAAAATCTTCCAACAAACGAAAGCCCAGGACCAGATGGCTTCACAGGTGAATTTTATCAAACATTTAGAGAAGAGCTAACACCTATCCTTCTCAACCTCTTCCAAAATATAACAGAGGGAGGAACACTCCCAAACTCATTCTACGAGGCCACCATCACCCTGATACCAAAACCAGACAAAGATGTCACAAAGAAGGAAAACTACAGTCCAAAATCACTAATGAACATAGATGCAAAAATCCTCAACAAATTCTAGCAAACAGAATCCAACAGCAAAATAAAAGGATCATACACCATGATCAAGTGGGATTTATCCCAGGAATGCAAGGATTCCTCAATATATGCAAATCAATCGATGTGATAAACCATATTAACAAATTGAAGGAGAAAAACCATATGATCATCTCAATAGATGCAGAAAAAGCTTTCAACAAAATTCAACACCTATTTATGATATAAACCATCCAGAAAGTAGGCATAGAGGGAACTTACCTCAATATAATAAAGGACATATATGACAAACCCAGAGCCAACATCGTTCTCAATGGTGAAAAACTGAAACCATTTCTACTAAGATCAGGAACAAGACAAGGTTGCCCACTCTCACCCCTATTCTTCAACATAGCTTTGGAAGTTTTAGCCACAGCAATCAGAGAAGAAAAAGAAATAAAAGGAATCCAAATAGGAAAAGAAGAAGTAAAGCATGTCACTGTTTGCAGATGACATGATAGTATACATAGAGAATCCTAAAGATGCTACCAGAAAACTCCTAGAGCTAATCAATGAATTTCGTAAAGTAACAGGATACAAAATTAATGCACAGAAATCTCTTGCATTCCTATACATTAACGACAAAATATCTGAAAGAGAAATTAAGGAAACACTTCCATTTACCACTGCAACAAAAAGAAGAAAGTACCTAGGAATAACCTATCTAAGGAGACAAAAGACCTGTATGCAGAAAACTATAAGACACTAATGAAAGAAATTAAAGATGATACAAACAGATGGAGAGATATACCATGTTCTTGGATTGGAAGAATCAACACTGTGAAAATAACTATACTACCCAAAGCAAACTACAGATTCAGTGCAATCCCTATCAAACTACCAATGGCATTTTTCACAGAACTAGAACAAAAAATTTCACAATTTGTATGGAAACACAAAAGACCCCGAATAGCCAAAGCAATCTTGAGAAAGAAAAATGGAGCTGGAGGAATCAGGCTCCCAGACTTCAGACTACACTACAAAGCTACAGTAATCAAGACAGTATGGTACTGGCACAAAAACAGAAATATAGATCAATGGAACAGGATACAAAGCCCAGAGATAAACCCACGCACATACGGTCACCTTACCTTTGATAAAGGAGGCAAGAATATACAATGGAAAAAGACAGCCTCTTTAATAAGTGGTGCTGGGAAAACTGGACAGCTAAAGGTGAAAGAATGAAATTAGAAAACTTCCTAACACCATACACCAAAATAAAATCAAAATGGATTAAAGACCTAAATGTAAGGCCAGACACTATAAAATTCTTAGAGGAAAACATAGGCAGAACACTCTATGACAGAAATCACAGCAAGATCCTTTTTGACCCACCTCCTAGAGAAATGGAAATAAAAACAAAAATAAACAAATGGGACCTAATGAAACTTAAAAGCTTTTGCACAGCAAAGGAAACCATAAACAAGATGAAAAGACAACCCTCAGAATGGGAGAAAATAGTTGCTAATGTAGAAATTGACAAAGGATTAATCTCCAAAATTTACAAGCAGCTCATGCAGCTCAATATCAAAAAGCAAACCCAATCCAAAAATGGGCAGAAGACCTAAATAGACATTTCTCCAAAGAAGATATACAGATTGCCAACAAACACATGAAAGGATGCTCAACATCACTAATCATTAGAGAAATGCAAATCAAAACTACAATGAGGTATCACCTCACAACTGTCAGAATGGCCATTATCAAAAAATCCACAAACAAGAAATGCTGGAGAGGGTGTGAAGAAAAGGAAACCCTCTTGCACTGTTGGTGGGAATGTAAATTGATACAGCCACTATGGAGAACAGTATGGAGGTTCCTTAAAAAACTAAAAATAGAACTACCATATGACCCAGCAATCCCACTACTGGGCACATACCCTGAGAAAACCATAATTCAAAAAGAGTCATGTACCACAATTTTCATTGCAGCTCTATTTACAATAGGCAGGACATGGAAGCAACCTAAGTGTCCATCGACAGATGAATGGATAAAGAAGATGTGGCACATATATACAATGGAATATTACTCAGCCATAAAAAGAAATGAAATTGAGTTATTTGTAGTGAGGCGGATGGACCTAGAATCTGTCATACAGAGTGAAGTAAGTCAGAAAGAGAAAAACAAATACCATATGCTAACACACATATATGGAATATAAAAAAAAAAAATAGTTCTGAAGAACCTAGCGGCAAGACAGGAATAAAGACACAGACCTACTAGAGAATGGACTTGAGGATACGGGGAGGGGGAAGGGTAAGCGGGAACAAAGTGAGAGAGTGGCATGGACATACATACACTACCAAACGTAAAATAGATAGCTAGTGGGAAGCAGCCGCATAGCACAGGGAGATCAGCTCGGTGCTTTTTGACCACCTAGAGGGGTGGGATAGGGAGGGTGGGAGGGAGGGATACGCAAGAGGGAAGAGATATGGGGACATATGTATATGTATACCAGATTCACTTTGTTATAAAGCAGAAACTAACACACCATTGTAAAGCAATTATACTCCAATGATGATGTTAAAAAAAAAAGAGTCATGTACCACAATGTTCATTGTAGCGCTATTTACGATAGCCAGGACATGGAAGCAACCTAAGTGTCCACTGACAGATGAATGGATAAAGAAAATGTGGCACATATATACCATGGAATACTACTCAGCCATAAAAAGAAACGAAATTGAGTTATTTGTAGTGAGGTGGATGCACCTAGAGTCTGTTATACAGAGTGAAGTAAGTCACAAAGACAAAAACAAGTACTGTATGCTAACACATATATATGGAATCTAAAAAAAAGGTTCTGAAGAACCTAGGGGCAGGACAGGAATAAAGACGCAGACGTAGAGAACAGACTTGAGGATATGGGGAGGGGGAAGGGTAAGCTGGGACAAAGTGAGAGAGTGGCATGGACATATATACACTACCAAATGTAAAATAGATAGCTAGTGGGAAGCAGCCGCATAGCACAGGGAGATCAGCTCGGTGCTTTGTGACCACCTAGAGGGGTGGGATAGGGAGGGTGGGAGGGAGATGCAAGAGGGAAGATATATGGGAACATATGTATATGTATAGCTGATTCACTTTGTTATAAAGCAGAAACTAACACACCATTGTAAAGCAATTATACTCCAATAAAGATGTTAAAAAAAAACCTAGGAAAATGTAAATGTATCATAAACTATTAAGAATTTTTATTTTTTTAAAAGTTAGTATTTTACATCCTACCAAATAAAATTAACTTCATTGCTATCAGCAATAAAATATTCTCCTTTTTTTTAAGTATTGACCTAAGGATCCAAACATAATTTAACTTAAAAAAAGGAATGAAGAATAATTTGTTAACAAAAACCTAAACTCATATCAAATTATTTCACTTTTCTTATAAAAAATTAAAAATTTAAAGGCTTCTGCTCTTCAATGAAATATCAATATTAATATTTTGAGATGTTACAGTTATCTATGCCTTTGTAAAATAAATCAAATTGGTTGGATATAGATCCAAGTACCTAAATACATGTCAGAAACACTATTAGGAGTCAAGGGAGTAGGCCACAAAGGAGAACTCAAATGAGGAAGGGAATGTATTAACACAAAACTGAGAACCACATTATGCACAGGACTAAAGGTCAAAACCAGAGAAAACTGGTTCATAGTCATGATATAGTAATCTTAAGTGCTCAAAGTAAACTATCAAGAACTTTTCAACAGTGTTTGCACTTTGTGTCAGCACTCTCTCAACAGCATATCTAACAGAAACTTGAGGAACCACATACCAGGAAAGACTATAGCATAATAGTAAAGAACAGGTTTTATTCCATTGTCTCCGTAGAGGGTAAAACAAATCATTACATGAAATATCAAAATAAAATTTTACCTTTTGGCAAATTTTGGTTTTGATGATTTTTGTGAACATGTACATCTAAATTGTACACCTAGTTTGTACAAGTATTATGGCTCAGTTTATAAATAAAATATATACACAGATAACTACAAAATAGAGAAAAGAAAGAAAAATTCTATTAAAGTTGGATTAGCAAATGGTTCAGTTTCATAACTGCTTATTTAACAAATGCTTTTGAATATTTACTATGTGCAAGGAATTGAATATTGAGAAAATAACTATTTATAGGATTGACAAAATAAATAATGCAAGGATTTAAAAATCCAAAAAGTTGAGATAACCATGCAATCAAGTATGTGATTACTATATAGTTTTAAATTGTTTGTAAATAATCAAAAAAGCAATAATCCCCTGGTGTTGTGTTTTAGCATACATTAAAATTAATATATTTGCAAGTTTCTTTAAAAATCTGTTTTTAAACTTTTTCAGAAAAACATATTCTCCAGTCAACAATGATCTTTCAAATAACTTCCAAACTGGCATCAATATAGTCAAGATCTTTCACTAATCAATAAAGAAAGCTTGATTTCAATAAAGGTGACAAAAGTTGCTCTAACCCTTTCCAGCAACAAGCTCTCAACAGACGATCATCATTAAGCTTATATCAGGGCTTCACATTCAGGAGCTATATAAATGTGTCCTATTAGTACATGGTCAGTCTGTTTGGCAACTCCAGTTCTCCAGACATGTGGCAAATGCTGCCCTTTGAGGTCTGAAGTCAAGTCTTTAGGGAATCTCAAAGCCTGCACTGAAATTACAAGGAGTGTTCATTAGAGACTGCTGGAGAGGAAACATGAAAGACTTCCATTAAAACTATATAAAACAGCTACTTATTTTAAAAAGATTTTTAAACCATCTCATGTACTCAGCTACAATAAAAAGTATTTACCAACTGAATTATTTTTAAAAGCACTACTTTCAGGACATGGGTACATTCTTCATGCCTCCCATCCCCCACCTCAATACACCTAACATTCCTTTTATAGGGATCATCAAGTCAAGCTTTTGGTGTCCTGGGAGAGAATAAAACTACCTTATACCTCTAAACTCTTTCTACAGATGACTGTAAACATATATAAAATGAAGGTAATTTTAGAGACAAAGTTTTGTTTTCTAATATTAATTTTGAATAATACATACTGTTACTTAAACTCAGCCAGACATACATATGTGTTTCTTTCTAGATGCCTCTTTTTTTTTTACTCAAAAAGGCTCCATTTCATTTTCACTCAATTTTAAACTAATAATCATAAAAAAGTTGTAAACACAAAATAATATAAATTACATACTAGTTAATCTATGAAATGGCATTTACCAGATAATATTATGGAAAATATATGAAGATTCAAATGTTTAAAATTAAAAGAAGAATGTCAATAAATTGACAGACAAGTGTTCAAAGAAATTTCATGTCTTTGCTATCTCAGGATTTTGAAAAACATAGTAAATATATTTTCTAATTAATAATTGTTGCCATTTTAAATTTCTAAATCTATAGACACTTTTTAACTTGAGAGTATAGTTATTTATTAAATTTGCAACAAAACAAATACTACTAGAGAATACTTCAGTAACAAATCTCTATAAAATGTTATATAAAATTCATTAGCTTGCCTCAGTCATTTCTTGAATTCACATATATGTTGGTTTCTGACAGCCTAATTCCAAAAAGCAATTACAACCTCCATCCATATGTAAAAAGATAACAGAAAGCAAGTACATTAAACCAGTTTAAAAGAATAAAAATCTAAAGAAAACAGATTACGAATGATTTATATGAATGCCTAGTGCTGAAGTTAATTACAAGTAACCCAATAAAATAGTGCCTTTATTATTGTACAGCAAGTAATAGCTCTAGATGAAAAAACCAGAACTCTTTCTGCTGACTTTTGCATGCCCAATCCCACAGCACACAACATTAAGAATTTAAAATGTAGTAAATAAGGCATATAGAAAACAGCAGTTTTTAACTAAAAGCAGAAAACTCCCCTGCTGTTTAACTATTTGGAGTCTCCCACTCTGAACAGTGACCACTGTAAACTGATACTATGTGCTCATTGAATAAATTCTTAATGTTAATACAAAGTGAGATTTAATTTCAGTATTCAAAATTTTACATCAAATGAAAAGTAAATAACTGTGAAATGTATTCATTAGAAGAAAATAAAGTATCATTTATGTTTATGCTATGAAATTATATTTTCAGAATCAAATTTTTCCAAACCTCATACTACATCTACCAATAAAGCTTTGGTCCTAATTTTACAGTATACTATCTAAGACACATACATTACGTGCTGCAGTAGCATGTTATAGTTGTCAACAGCCACAAGCTATAGCCAATCACAGTATGCTTAATGACTTTCCCAATGAAGAGGAATAAGACCTTTCAGTCCAGAATGATTCCATAATTCTTCCAAATATTTATCAATGTACCTAATGAGATATTAGTTGGTATAAACTTTAACTTTAATGCAAAAGTCCTAAAACATGTTATGGATAAACATTACCATGTAGGTCATTTTGAACTACAACGTTAACTAAAACAGTGACATGAAATACCTGACACCCTGGTTTTGCTGCACAAATAATCAGTGGTGCATCTCTCTGGCAGTATTTTATTCATATCAATTTCATCTCCATTAGAAATATATGCAATATTAGCTTATTTTGCCCTTTTTTTTCTGGGTCAATAACTTTACAAATTAGAATTTGTCTCAACTACAGTAAAATTCTTTAAAGGTAGCGATGCCTGTCTCTTGGGGTTCTCAGCAGTACCTGACTCAATTTCCCTTATAACAAACATTCAAATGTTTGTTAAAGACACCATAATTTGGGGGCTTCCCTGGTGGCGCAGTGGTTGAGAATCTGCCTGCCAATGCGGGGGACACGGGTTCGAGCCCTGGTCTGGGAGGATCCCACATGCCGCGGAGCAACTAGGCTCGTGAGCCACAGCTGCTGAGCCTGCGCATCTGGAGCTTGTGCTCCGCAATGAGAGAGGCCGCGATGGTGAGAGGCCCGCGCACCGCGATGAAGAGTGGCCCCCGCTTGGCACAGCTGGGGAAGACCCTCGCACAGAAACGAAGACCCAACACAGCAAAAATAAATAATAATAAAGACACCATAGTTTAACACTGTTAGGTGAAGGAGGGAGGAACATGGCACTAAGAACACTCACTAGACAGATTACTCACTTGTTGTGGCCGCTATAACAAATCATCACAAACTTGGTGGCTTAAATTACTAGAAGTATGTTCTCTCACAGTTCTGGAGGCCAGGAGTCCAAAATGAGTTTCACTGAGCCAAAATCAAAAGCTGCTCTTCTCCTGGAGGCTCTAGGGGAAAATCTGCTCCTTGCCTCTCCCAAGCTTCTAGTGGCTGTCAGCAGTCCTTGGCTTGTGACCACACTGCTCTCTGCTCCGTCATCATACTGCCTCCTCCTCTGGGTACCTATCTCTAATCTCCCTCTGACTCTCTGTCATAAGGATACATATAACAGCATGTAGGGCCCATCCAAATAACGCAGGAGTATCCCTCATGTCAAAATCCTTAACATAATCACACAAAGACCCTCTTTCCAAATAAGGTAACATTCATAGGTTCCAGAGATTTGACATGGATATCTTTTGGGGAGCCATTTTTCAGCCTATCATATTAGAGAAACCAAATTAAAGAACAGAAAGAGCTAGTTGAACAAAAGTGAACTTTACTACAAAGTTCAACAAAATTCAAAAGATTCAAAAGAAATAAAAGCATTTTTTAAAAATTAGTATACTGTGGCAAGAGTTGGAAAAGTTTTTAAGCAAGTTAACTTGTGCTACAAGTGTTGGTTCTAACAGTGATTGAGTTGTGATTGGTTTTGTTTTCAGTTCCAGAAATTCAGCTACCAGGCTACAAGAAACTCAAATCTGGGCAGCTGAGATAGAAGATACAGGTAACAGGCAGATATCATTAAGAACAACTCCTAATAATTAGCAGAAAAGCAATGACAGCACTGCCAAATGTCCAAATAAGTAAGGCAGCAATTCAGACTTGGTTAAGATACTAACAAGAATTAGAAAGCTTCTTTGTAAAAAACTTTCCCATTGTTTTACTTTCTCACTGCCAATGATCAAACTCCTTTTTTCTTCCTTAACTTACAATACCAGAAAAACAGAAACCTATGCTCACAAACTAAGCTACAAATTAGCGCTATAAAACAATAGTGAATCTTTTCAATACATATAAATAGGACACAACTCTGAAAGATTAAGCAAAGCTGTAAGCTTTCTTAGGTAAAGGAATAGACTATCTCCCCTCTGAAAAAAAGAACAATAAGAAACCAGACTTAAGTTTGCTCTCAATTATGTAGTATCTAATAATAAGAATAACATTACAAATCAACAGACTGAACAAGACAATTCCACTGTTTTAACTGAATGTCTAATGAAAACTTGAGATTCCAACAAAAATTTTTCAAAAATACATAATTATTATCAAAAAGAATGCCCTATGCATCCAGTATTTAGGATATTGGCATGCATTTTCATACTCACTATATGTAAAAGCACCTTGTGGAAAGGAAGATGTCAGAAGAATGTCAGAACAGATTCGGGTTTAGGCTGTTTGATTTTTCTGGTGAAATACCCAGAAAATGACATGATACATATAACACGTATGTCAAATACCTGAATGCTACTTACAAAGCAGCAGAGAAATAAATGTAAACTAAACTAAAATAAAATAGCTATTAGAGAGCTTTAAAATAAGGCAGTGGGGTGTGAATTTGATAAGACAGTAAACTACAGCTTCTCTTGGAAAGGAACTACAGAGACTCTTGTAGGAAAGTAAACTTGTTAGTACATACTGAAAGAGGTAAAAATCAACACAAAGGAAAAGGCCATTTCCCTAATTCAGGAATAAGCTGGATCAGAATTTCTGATTCTTTACGGAGACCTTTTTCAAATGATACCTCCTTTTGTCCCTGCCTGTCTCCCCGATTCTGACAGCACTCAGGGTGAGATTCATCATAATGATCAACTGTTAATGATGATGTATCTGGCCAGAAAAAAAAAAAAAGGTTGATAATCAGTGACCTAGGTTAACTGTTATAAAAGCATTTCTCAAATATGGTAACACAGGAGGTGTGTTGAAAGTAATGCAGTATAAATAAAAAGCACTGAAATATACAGAAGACATCTTTAAGAAAATCATTGGAGTACTAATCCTGTACTGTCCCAAAATGACATCCATCTCACTTGTATTCAGGTATACTTTATTGACTTCCAAAGGAGTGATCACTATAGCTACCACAGGAAACAGTGGGATCACCTTTGGAAGCCTATGGAAAATATGAATATTAACCATTAACCTTGCCTACATGAAAATGGCCCAAAACTGCAAATTTATGGGATATCTCCTAGATCTAATAATGTATGGTTTGAGATGAAAACGGACTAGACTGGGCATATAATCACAGAAAGAAGAGAAAATAATGAAAGAGACACTGCAGAAAACAATGGTGGACTAAAGCAAAGATATGTAAAATCTAATTTCATGAAAAGAAAGTAAGAGGCACTAAAAATACTGAATAAAGAGAGGATTTTGTGTGCTGTTAAAAACACTTAGATTCAGAAACTAATAACTTTAATTT
Organism: Balaenoptera ricei; assembly: GCF_028023285.1. NCBI lineage: Eukaryota > Metazoa > Chordata > Mammalia > Artiodactyla > Balaenopteridae > Balaenoptera > Balaenoptera ricei. Next base: position 34,145,987 of record NC_082643.1, read on the forward strand.
ACAACCTACTTTGCTCCATGGACTGTTCTACATCCTTTTACATATATTATCTAATATAATCTTTATTACACCCATTTCACTCAATAAGAAACTGAGTCTCAAGCAAGTGAAGTGATTTGCCCATGGTCACAGAGTTAACAAGTGGTAGAGGGAAAAACATTTATTAAAATTCAAAAATCTATCATCACAGCATTTTCCTGACCTCAGTCTCTTCCTAAGATCCTTTCCAAAGTGACTTTTCCCTTTCTCCTTTTGTTACCCATGATGGAGACAACAGCCACCTCTACAAAGTCCATCTCCAGCAACTGAGGAAGTAACTACTAGAAAAACAAATAGCCTTCAGGCTTCTCATTCTTGCTTTATTCAGGCCTAAATCAAAGTGCAAACTTCAGGTTTTGTTAAAATTGCATGCATGCTTCTGGAAGCTCATATTATAAAATGGCAGCTTGACTAAAAACAGCTGCCTGACTAAAAGATGCATAACATATGGAATATATGGGCAACTACTTATATATAATAATTGTCCCTCCCTAAACTATACTGTGTTTTATATATATATATATATGTATACATGATGCTATTATATTCTAACTGTACTAAAGTACTAAACTCAGTCAACTGAGGCAAATAGTGTAAACACTTTAAAATTGACAGCAAAACTTAAATCTAGATCCTAAGAACTCTGATTACTCTGCTTAAAAACTATTAAATTATATACTATTTATGAAAAAAAGTTATCAGAGATTTTGGTATAAAAACAAAGACAATCTCAAGCTTTACACTTTTAATCTAGCTTTTTTGTAATACTTTAACTTCAGTGGATTAATTTGAAGTAATAGACAAAAAAGAAAAGACTAAGCAAAACCAAACAATAAGCAGTAAAAGCTGAGAAACACAGAAACCGAGCTATAATCATAATTATGTTAAAACCAAAGGAAAACACTATGCTTAGAATATTTCCATTCACGCATTCCCCTTTTCTTCTAACTCACAGCCTAATCCCAATTTAAAAGACCAGCTGTAAAACGGCGGGGTGCCAAATTAAAGCACACTTTATTTTCAGATGTCTCCATACTCATAGGCTGACTTCCTGTCAGGAAGAGTCCCATTTCTCTGAATACCCCAATCAGCAGGGAACTTTCAGAATTAAGTGCCAGTTGATATTACTTTGTTTTGCATCTACCACCCTTGAGAATAACGTTCAAAGATCTAGTTATATAGTCAGCATGGTACCATCCTTCTGACTAGACTGCCAAGCCACAGGGTGTACTGCCAGTTCCACAAAATTTACCTTAAAAGGTTGTGTTTTCTAAATCCTAGTGCGCTAGTGAATCAACAGGATGCCTGTATTTCAGAATAAATCCTACGCTAAAGTTAAATTATGCTTCTCTTTGGTTACAAAGCACTTTAAATTAATACTGGAAAGGTCTGCATCCAGGTTCAAATAAAGATCAATTCATGTTCACTAATCCATCAAGTTAAATATTTTATTTTTTAAAAGTGAAATGCAATAATTCAGTCTGATTTATTTTGTTAATGTTTTTGCTATTGTTTAAAGACAAATGATTCCACCTTATAAAAGCAAGTTATAAAAATCTGAATCAAGTAAAACTATAAATTTTTTTTCCATATTAGCATAAAGTGCAGTTATTAAGCTGGTTTCAAATGCTTCACAACTGTTAGTGCATTTAAGATGTTCATGATCGGTTAATATAGCTTGAATCTTAAACTACCCTCTCCAGCTCCCACAGACTTCCCATCATGCTTCTTCAAAGGTCTCTAGTTCCTTCTCATAAGGTCAAATATTTTGATTGCACACAAAATTAAGTTAATTCTGAACACTTCAATACAGAGCACCTATGCTCACAGCCTTTGTACATTATAAGGACAAAGCATTCACAGCAGCTCTAAGATAAAAATAGCTGATTGTACTGCAAGCCTACTTTTTTGAACCCAATGTTAATCATTACCATATTGATTCTCATCCATTAGCAATCAAAAGGCCATAAGCACTGACAAATCAGAGACAATCAATTTACATTGATTGTAAATACTAATTTTCTATAAATATATTCTAAGGATGAGGAGTAAAGGCATCCAAAATAAAATAAAAGGAGAGGTAACACTGAGAAAAGGTTGAAATATTAAATTATACTGATCCTAGTTGGACCATGCTACATATAACCTGGTCTTAAAGAATCCAATTGCCCCTAAAGTCCCATTTACATTGGAAAAAGGAAGGCTGGTTACAAAGAAAGTTGAATGATTTATTGACAGCATATCAAAGTATAAATTTAAACATTTAATACACTTTGCAAATTTGTTGCCATGCAAGCACTTTTAGCAATCTTTCTACTCAGATATAGATTTGTCTCTTTTAAGAAACCTCCACATACAAGGTGCTAAAATATTTGGGTAAACATCATTTTTAAGAGCCAGAGATTCAACATTTGTCATATTCCCTTTGTTAACAGAAGCTGTGGTGCCTGAAATGAACGCTGAGTTATTTGAAGCTAGTGACTTAAACGTGATATAAATAATTCTACAGAAAGAGGAAAATCTACATGCACAAAGTGATTTCTTCATAAGAGGTCATCAGTTGAGACTGTTTTAACAGGTCCTTTTGTGACTCTTTTAACGGATCTTTTTGAGACCCAAAGCTGATCAGGTGAAAGGGATTTAATATGTATCATTTTCTTACTTTAAAACATTTAAGTAAGCATAGGGTAAGAGTTCAGAATTAGGGTTTGAAGCCTCTATGTAAGGGCTAAATTGCCTTTCAGATTAAGATAAAATTTAATAGAAGAAATAAAAGTATTAAATAGAATGGTGTCTGTTCCTTAACTAAAATAAATACTTTTTAATGAATCAAAAACTCAAGAATCAATTTTAAAGGGAACTTTACTTAAATAAGGTAAATATATTGATTTATTCAACAAATATCTATTAAATGATTATTTTATTATAATCTGACACTAATAAACAATGTAGACAAAATGGACAATAAGAAATGGCTTCCTGACTTCAAGGAGTTTTCAATCTAACAAAAGAAACAAAACTTATCATACAGCGTAAGTAGGAAAATAGCTCTTATGTGTATAAATTTAACTCTTCTTTAGCACTTATCTCTGTAAATTTAACTCTAAGATGGAGTTCTCTAAGTTGGTGTATTCACAACTTATAATCCAATGTTGGGGGCATCTAAGCAAAGAAATGAAGATTAATAAGAGTTAATAGGATTTAGAACTATTTTTATTCTAATTTATAGTAAAAGCAAAAAACCCACACATTAAATGAGTTTTGTTATTACACAACATATGCACAGAACGATTTTTATATGTTCTTATGCCAAAAATATCTGTACATGTCAAAGATAGAGTTCTTCAGACCATATCAGAAGAAGAGTAAATTCCTCTCCCATCTATTAATTTAATGAATCTTCCTAAATATACCTGGGTGAATTTGCTACCAGCATTCCATTCTCCCTCACTTCTCAGGGTTAAGGATCATCAACATAGATTTTTGTTGTCTACTAACTTTAGGAAATGCCTTATATACAAATTATATTTTTAAAAAAATTAAAACATAAAAACACTACAGATTTTAGCGAAAACCCCTGGACTTAGGCATCAGAGTCATTTCATGACTATTAATTCTTTAACCCAATTAACCTCTTTAATAATGACTTCATATTTTTATTATGTCTAGGTCTTGATTGCAAGCTATCTCAAATCCTAATTGTTTGAATGGATAAATGGATGACCTAAGAAGAGCAACAGCCACTGTATAATTTAGCTGTGTAACTATAAACTATCACTAAATCTTTTTTTTTTATTTTTTATTTTTTATTTATTTTTGGCTGTGTTGGGTCTTCGTTTCTGTGCGAGGGCTTTCTCTAGTTGTGGCAAGCGGGGGCCACTCTTCATTGCGGTGCACAGGCCTTTCACTGTCGCGGCCTCTCTTGTTGCAGGGCACAGGCTCCAGACGCGCAGGCTCAGTAGTTGTGGCTCACGGGCCCAGGTGCTCCACGGCATGCGGGATCTTCCCAGACCAGGGCTCGAACCCGTGTCCCCTGCATTGGCAGGCAGATTCTCAACCACTGCGCCAACAGGGAAGCCCTCACTAAATCTTTATTCTATTAAAAATTGTTAAAATTTTATTGCTAAAATTTTACTTATTTATTTGACAAATACTGAAAATTTCTTTCACCAGACACTGTATCATATATCAGTCACATACAGATTAATTTCATTTTATTTGGACCTTTTGCACCTCTTTAAGTGCATAACGAAGTTCGATTTTACAAATGGGTCTCTAACGATGTATGTAATATCCCATTAATATAAAATATACTCTGACCCTGGTTTCTAGACTTTATACCAGACACTTAAACACGATTACAGAGCATAAACTGCCACAATATTGACTAAAAATGTAATGGGATTCACTCAACCAATGTAGGAAATAGCTATATAATCAATTGATGTCAAAATATTTGAATTTATTCTTAAGCTTGGATTAGTTCTACATAAATATTGTAAAAATACATATATGTGTGTGTAAAAATACACACACACACACACACACACACACACACACACACTCCTGGTTAAACTTAAGTTGTTCTAGAAAGAATACCAAATCTTACTATAATCAGTTCTGAACATCTATCCCTTCAGAAACAACATGTAAATCGAGTCCAAATTACCTACAAAGGAGAGAGAACAGGTAATTGAGATAATTCTTGAATGAAGTAAAAATAATCACAGCGTTTCATGAAAAATACAGCTGTACTTTTGCAAATCTACTGATTTTCTGTAATCACTGTGATTGGAGAAGCAGAGAAAACCAGAAGCAGAATACAAGAAGAGGCATTTCCTGCATTATTCACTGTCTCAACACTGATGCTTTTCCTAAAGTATATTTTACAAAAATTATCCATACACACTATGGCCATAAAAAGCATTTTGTGATCAAATATACTAATATTATTCTCATAACAGATTCAACAGTACACTTTATTTTATATATATATATTTTATACACATACACACACATACACACGTGTATTGACTAAAGGCCTTGAGGAGCCCTCCAGTAAAGATCCTAATTAAATTTAAATGAACATTTTCCAAGCTTATTTACCACTGTGTGCTTTTCTCACAGAACATCCATTTTCATCACACAGTACACACTAGGATTTGCTGTACTGGAAATTTTGGACAGTGAGAACTGATCAAACAAGTAGCCGGCTACCACAAATCTAACCAAGGAAAATTATAGGTACAGCAAAGAGTAGAGGAAATGCTTTAAGAACTTTAATATCTATTGATCTCGATGAAATTATTAAAAAACATAGATGGAACCCAGAAAAAAATTTTTGACTGAAAGGCAAAGGAGCCTGAAATGATCTATTCATGAACAGAAATAAAATTAGAGTTAAATTAAACAGGGATTAATAAATACATTTTTATGCTCCATTCCTAATTCTACTCCCTGCCCCTATTATTTGCTTCTATTTCTCTTAAAGTCCTCATAAAAATTCTATGCTGTATTACAATTATTTGTCTCTCTTACTAGATTAAAAGGAGAGAATTGTCTTAAAATCATTCAGTACATGTCTGCTATATAAAAAAAGAAATACCACAAGCAGGCATACTAAGGAGGACTCAGGGCAAATAAACTGACACAAAGCTCTGTATAAGAGATAGCATTTGAACTGAGCCTGACAGACAGTGAAAACAAAAACTTAGAAGTGTTTTTTTAGAAGTATAGTTTATGGCCTCACAATACTGCTGCATAAAAGCTCCATACCATAAGATTTCCTTATAGGTAAAAAAAAAATGCATAAGGAAGTTAAGAAGACAGTTATATTTCCAATGAGCAATTTAAACTCAAAATTCTTATTTTGTGATTAGCAAAAGATAACCCTATGTTTTACTGACTCAATTATTTCTTTTTAAAAACCACACAATTTTCTTAATATTAGAGAGTGAGTTTTAGTTTAAAAGGTTGACGTGTACCCTACATACAGCACACTCTGAGGAGCTAAGCACCACAGTTAAATGAAGTAAATCTCCATTTATATTAAGTTCTACAATAAGTAAAACACATGCACAGTAACAGAAATCAAATCAGTAGCAACTTGAGGTGATACGGGTAGGGATTGATTACAGAAGCACAGGGAACTTTCCGGATTGAAATGGGTGCTACATGGTTGTGTATATGTCTAAATGCATTGAACTGTACCCTTAAGATATTGTATATAGGGCTTCCCTGGTGGTGCAGTGGTTGAGAATCTGCCTGCTGATGCAGGGGACACAGGTTCGAGCCCTGGTCTGGGAAGATCCCACATGCCACGGAGCAACTAGGCCCGTGAGCCACAATTACTGAGCCTGCACGTCTGGAGCCTGTGCTCCGCAACAAGAGAGGCCGCGGTAGTGAGAGGCCCGCGCACTGCGATGAAGAGTGGCCCCCACTTGCCCCAACTAGAGAAAGCCCTCGCACAGAAACGAAGACCCAACACAGCCATAAATAAATAAATAAATAAATTTTTTTAAAAAAGATACTGTATATATACTGTTGTATATAATATTGTAAAATATTACATATATATTGTATACTAATTATGCTTCAATAACTTTGATTTTTTAAAAAGAAGTAAATCTGATTAAGCCAAAAGAAAATGAAAAAAGTAAGACTCTTATTTATAAAGGAACATGTCTACAATATTTGGCAATGACAAAATAGCTGACAATAAAAATGAACAATTAATACACACTTAATAACACACAAAAGAATGAGGATGTTTCATAATAAAAAGGACCAAAAGGTAAAAGCCCAAAATACAGTGTTTATGATCAATGTTACCATTCATTTATTAATTGTACAATTATATAAATATTTGGTTGAATAGTAATTATGCTGAATGTTGGAGATACAATAGAAAACAAAACACTGTGCTCACCTTTAAGAAACTTAAAGTCTAACGGGAAAGAAAAAAAAATAATAGACAATTTAAATGAAGAATGAAATTACTATAAGGTGGATCAGTGAGTGCTTAGGATGTATACCTCACCTAGGCTTAGAGTTGTGGGGAAGAGAGGAGTCAAAGAAAGCTTTCCAGAGGAGATTGCAATTTAGCTGGGAGTTGAATTATTTATTTATTCCATAAATATTCACTGAGCAGCCATCAGATGCCAGGGACTGTGCTGGGTACTAGGCACACTTCACAGTTTACCTAGTATACTAGGTATATGAAACAGAAATAGTTGTAACTTTCATAGAACCTAGAGTAGAGAGAGGGAGACTGGCAATACAAAAGTAGCAAACTAGCACAGGCATAGTTAAAATTTGTGATATGATGAGTGCTAAGATGAAGACACGCAAAAAAGATACCAACTATAGATATGATCTGAGAAGAGGATAATTAAGCTGAGTTCGGAGTGATGAGAAGAAGCCAACAATTAGACTCACCAAATTTGAAGGAGGGAAATTATAGGGAAAGAAAAAGCCTACGCCAAGACACAAAATTATGATGGCACATTTGGGTAACTTTAAATAGTTCACATAGCTTGAGAACAGTTACAAAAACAAAGGGATAAGAAATGAGGTCAAAACAGTAAGAGAGGCCTAATAATGAAAGATGCCTTTGTGCCATGGTATAGAGCTGGTTTGCTTTCCCCCACCTGTCTCGGGTTTTTGTTTTTGTTTTTAATTATCTACTTTACCCAAAATACTCATCACAACTATAAAAGGAAAAGCTCATGAAATAAAAAGCCAAGAGCAATAACATTAATGTCACATATTTAGAAGGAATAAACTCAAAAGGGAGAAGAAAACAGGAATTAGAAAAAAGAAATTAGAGGAGAGTGATGGAAAAGAGGAACACTTTACTATGAAGATTCAGGAAAAAATTCAAATGGCAATAATTCAAACATGAAACAGACATTGAAGAATCATATGAATGGTGATAACTGGTTCTTATTATGAACATTATAGTTTTAAAACTAATAATTCAGAGATATAGAAAGAAATGACCAAACCTTTTCTTATTACCTTCATGCAAAGGAAATATTTCCCAAAATAGCAACAATCTACATATTTTGATGAAAAATGTATAAAAGAAAAATCAGACTAACACTATTTTTAAATTAACTTTTACTGCTAATTAATTACTCACACAGGATGCCAGGTCAGACTACATGGTGCTTCTAGTTTTTCTATATACTCTATGCATTTCTGATAAATGGGAAAAGAATAGATGACCTGGCAGAAGGCTCAGACAATAATATGTGATTTACAGGACATGAATGCAGCTACCATAAGATTTATCTGACAGCCCTCTCTGATAGTGGACTGCTGAGTATCCGATGGAATGATTTCTAGTCTAGAAAGTCTACTACTGAGTAGCCATACACATTATTTATTTATTAGATGTTTTGGGTTGAAACCATTTTTAAATGACGCACTTCACAATGCACAGTCATAAATTTAGCTTTAAAACCCAAGAAGGGAGGTAGTGTTATTGGACTGTATGTCAGACTGAATTAGGATGAGCAACACAACACTTTTATAAAGTGGCCTTGAATACAATGTCAATTCCTTCAAAAATGATATTAATGTCAAATGAGCAGGATACAAACACTTTACACAATGCTGGAGTAATATTACTTGAAATATTTATTTAACATTTTCTTTAAATTCATATGGATTTCTACAAGGTTTATACACATACACAACAAATATTGGGCAAAAATAAGTTACATGCTTCTGAAAAACTGAATCTGAAATATAATTAAGAAGTTGTTCGATTTTCTGTGCATCAGAGAATATACAGTTTCCTGAAGAGTGTATACAGTCTTATTTTAAAGAAGTAAAGAAGACTTAAATCAGGTTTTGAAGCTTAAATAGCTCTTGAATTATTTTCAGTATAGGAATAAACATAACTTAATAAACCATAAGTATATATATATAACTTTACTCAAAAATAATATGCTAAATATTTTAAGAAAGATTTTCAACTCTAAATAATAACATTTTGTCTTAAAATGTTAAAATTTAAATGGGATAAAATATGAAACGGTATCTAATCAACCTATTAATGAATGAGTGGATATTGAAAAATATAATCCTAGCTGAAGCTTTAACAAAATATATAGTGATCTACTTGGTCTTAATGACAGCAAACCAAATGTGATCATTTCCTCATTTCTTAAATTCAGGCTCTAAACTCTCTTCTGTAATAAAATACAGCAGATTTAAACACTTTGTTAAGAAGAATACAAAAAAAAAAATAAGTTTTGAATGGATTCAAGAAAAATAATCAGAACATGGCTGATTGTCATGAAATTAACATCAACTAATTTGTAAAGTTTTAAATTAAATTTGCAGATGTTAAGTTCATAAACATATCCCATTATTTATGTGATTAAAATGGAGTTTTTGACCTGATCTTTCGATCTTTGGCACTCAATCCACTACATCTCTTCTTTAAAAAATTGATTAAAATTTTAGCAAGATGCTAGCCTTTTACTTCCCAACCTATCTCAGACTAAAACAAATTATCAGTCAAGCTCAAGCCATAGCCACCCAATATCTGCAAAATGTCGACTTCAAATTCAATTTCATCTCTCTTAAGCTTTCATGTAGAAAAAGACAGTTCACTTTTTAACAAAATAAATCACTTTTGTGATTGCCAATCTGACCTCTTTGAATTAGGAAAATTCAAAGTGAAAAATGTAATTATCACCCCAGAACAATCTGTATACATCTGGAGCTAATTCTGGCTTCATTTTTCACGTCATTTTTTGCACTGTGCTACATCTTATAGAGATGCCGTGGAACTTTTGGAGAACCCATAAAAAATGTTAAGAACTCCAAATAAACCGATAATGTGTTTTATTTAAACAAAACTTTGAGATGATCTGACTTTTGCAACTTACTCTAAGTGATCTTCATATTCCCATTTGATTGGAATAGTATTAAACAGCACTGTGACATACATGACAAATAGGTATCTTAAAACATGTCATTCTTTATCTTTTCAGCTTCTAACATTCCACTGTGTAATATACTATATTTAAAACAGCTTTCATGTATCAAGAATACATTAAACTCTTCTAACCTAGAAAGTGAAACTTCATTATCAAACTTCACTTATGAAACAATTATATCACTATAAACAATAAGTTCATACTGCTGTGAGTATACATATAAAACTGTAAGCAAATGCTTCTTAAAGTAAGGGTAATTTCACGTGAGTATAAGAATGGTATATGGCAATTTCCATTCAAGAAATAAACAACCAATTATTTCAAATCAGATTACTAAATGGGAAATTTCATCCAGTCAGTTTTTAAAGGAATGGGAGTTTTCTAAAGTAGATAATTAACTTAAAAATATGACTCTCACTAAATCTAAGAATAATAAGCCCACTACAAACATAACTACTCTTAACAAGTTCATTATAAAAATCCATTAGATGTAATCTCTAGAAGTAATTGTTCTTATTGCATTTTATTGACAATGCATAGTATTGATTTTTCACACCTTCTATGATTCTTTAATTTGTATTCATGAAATGTCCATCAGCACAGTCTAAATAAATTTGGCAATATAGGCACTAAAATGAATAAATCGATGAAAAGAAACATTAATTTTGCATTATCCTTATTCGTCAGGCAAGTAAACCAGGAGAGTTTTAAATGAAGGTCAAAGGTTTTGAAATGGGTCAGAACCCTTGACCTCTAGACCAATACTCTTCCTATTAAAAAAGGCTATTTTAAACTTTTAAGTAGGGGAATTTACTACCAGCAAGATATCATTTTTAAAAGACTACAAAAAAAAACTCTCAATAAAAACATTCATCTGTTTAACTGCTAAAGAGAAAAGAAAATATCACAGGATACATGATTTTTACATAAGTTAAAAAAAAAAATCATTAAAGTTTACCACATGGGGTATAAGGTTTCTGAACAATGAAAGTAATCTCGCTTTTAGGAATTTATTCACTACATCTTATTATGATGGCTGCCATATTTTTGTTGATGTTTTCCCAAATCTACTAGGTATGTCAAAAATAATTAGCAATGACAAGAATTCAAAATTATTTATCACTCATTTTATAACCTCTGCACAAAAGGGAAGTAAACCCATTATTCCCATGGGAGTCAGAGTGGCACTCCACGAGGTATAGAAATAAATCTGTTTCTGTAACCTTAATATGCAAGGCAAAGAAATTTAGCCATCTCAAGACCATTTGATCTGGACATTTTTAAATGTGGGTCGAAAAACCTCTATTTCTCATTCATCTATCCTATTTCTCTCAGCACTCACTTCGAAATAAACTGTTAGCAACAAACACAAGAAGTAACCCTTTTGCAATACAAATAAATTATTTTAAAACTGCAAACACAAAACTACTGTAGCAAAAATTTCTAATCAATTTTAACTTTCTTGCAAAATGAATTCACTTGAGAATTTACTTTTAATTCAACATTTATTCTTGTCACTCACCTGAGAACACAGTAGCATAACCAATTCCACAACTGAACTACTAGACTTCATGCAAACCAGACCTATATCAAAGAGAATTTTTTTTTAAATTACAAAGTAAAAAACAAGGGATTTATTTCTTACACAACTTTGTCCAAATTGGTTTTAAAATAAAATTTAACTTCTTGCTAAGAACCAAACCTATACATATTTGATCATATGTGTAAACAAAACATTCTGTAATTACTTTAAACTTGGCATCAAAACCACCACAATTTTTTGTAGCCAATTTCATTTCAGCTTTCAAATTACTAAAACATTTATTACAACTTCATATATAATGACATTTCACAATACTCATAGAAATGTGCACAACATATGCCATATTGACCAATATCACCTAAATTTTGTTTTGGAGAGAGTTGATTGTTATACATGCAGAGAAGGGAAATGGCTCCCTGACCTTTGCTTTCTCCACCACACTCTCTCCCTTCAACCCTCTAGCTATCAGTCAAGTTTCCATTTTGTTTCATGGCAGCAGACATCCCAAACACTCTTATTAGTACCTTGACCTGTGACCTCACTCTAAACCTTAACAGAAGTGCAAGCCGTTGTCTGTTATATATTCTTGATTTTTTATAAATAAATGCATTTATATTTTCTCTTTTATGTTTCATTTGGGTTCACCAAAAATATCTCAGGAAGGAAGTTTTATATAGATAATAACTATCTGAAGAATTCTTTAGTTTTGATTAACAGTAAGATATAAAGTAACTACTTTAAAGAACATTCAAAGAACATTTTATAACCAGTATCTTAAAAAAGCAATGCCAATAATTAAAAGCACTAAATTACTAAATTACACTAGTAATAATTAGAAAAATTAAAAATTTTTATTCTGTATTTTTCTAAGCAAACGTAAGCCTAAGTTCAAAGTAAACTAAGTATAACAACTAAAATAATTCCTCATGGCCCTCACACACCCCACAGAATTACCTAATTTCTTTCTCCACATTAAAGTTCTTGTGGGCATCCTATCCCATTCTATTCCCTTTCTTTAATCTTCTTGCTCTGTAGTTCTTTCTCTTTCCCTCTTTTAGTCATGATGCCTCATACCTGCTGACGGCACATGTTGGCATTCTGTAGCCTTACAAATAGTATTCAAGTTAAACAGGTTGTTCACCCCCTTCACTTTTTAGAAAAGTCAGAACCATTTTTCTCCATGTCTGAAAAAATGTGTAACATAGAAATGATGGTAACAGTGTCAGCACTGGCACGAAAATTAGCTACAGAACATCTACATGTTGCATTAAGCAAACAGGCCATTAACTAGACTAAATTGTTGTTTCTATAGAGCTAAGATGACCATACCTCCTCAGGCTAATGCCAAGGCTGAAAGGAAGGGCACAGCAATACTCCATCTCTTATTGCTGGTGTAGCCTTTGTTGGTCTGAAAACCTGTCACTTTTCATAAAATGTTACCTAACTACAGGAAGTTCCATATATTTCAACTTCAAAAGCCACTACTTGCAGCAAGTAAATTCGGGTCTTTCTACAACTAGGACATTATTCCTTACTGTTTGATTCTAGAGGAACCAGAATTCCTACCACCTTTCCTTTTCTGGCAAAGCATTTGGGCCCTGATCTGGCTCAGCCTTTCATATCCACTCAGATAATGAACAATAATGATTAAAAGGGCCTTGGGCCGTCCAAAGTTAGAAAGATTTCTAGATGTTCCTTTGTCTCTCTACAGCATATTGTAAGATAGTTCAATACTCGTACTTTCAAAAAATTACTTATTTCAGTCTTATTTCTCAATAATAAAGATTAGAAAACCAGAGGAAGGTTGATACAACCACTGATCAGTGGGTTGAGTGTTCAAGGACAGTAAGATGTCAAATAACATTTTATAGTTTGATTAGAACAATTCATGTGTTTTTTGGAGTGAGGTTTTATAGATCTGTAAAGCATGGGTAGGGGGCGAAGGTGGATTTTAAATGAGAAAGGGCTTCAGAAGACAAAAAAAGAGCTTATATTAGACCTCTAATACTAAGCTTCCTGCCTAAAGGGCATCAATACTGCAAACAAAAATATATAACCTTGGGAATAAATAAACAGGAAATAATCCCAATAAGGGACTTGATATCAGATTACACAACTTAATCACATCTCTCTATGACCTAAATTGTTTTGTGACACTGGTTGCATGGATGAAAAAGCAAGAAATGACTTAAAAATCAGTAAATCTGTCTTCAGATCTACATTCAGACTCTAAGGATTACCCAAAGGAAGGCCTTAAAACAACACTTGGAGTGCAGTTGTAAGTTGTTACAGAAGCATCAATTTTCATTTTACACACACAAATCCTATTATTGTCCCACTTAGCAGAAAGTGAACAAGGTACTGTAGGCTCAGAGATCTGACTAGCCTCATAATCTGACCCTTGGGTTCAGTTTTCTTGGTTTTACCTTTGATTGATTTTTCAACAATATGGAATTTTAGTCTCCTCAAAAAAGACAAACTGAAAATGCCAAAGCCAAGAGGTTTATACTCTTCTGATGTTTCACAACCAAAGACCACTTCAATTTCTCCACCAGAGACTATTTATCCCACCTCTATTACCACTGTTTTTCCATACTATTAAACTCAGAAGTATTAAATGGCTTACCAGATATTAAGCTATCAACATCTGAACGCACTGAGATACCTAAACTCTCAAGTGTACCATGAAAAATGGTCATGACCATTTACTGTCTGGAACACAAGAACCCTGTTTTTTGTTTTATTTATTTATCTTAAGTCACCTTAAATAATTTACAAAAAGATAAAGCGATGGTGTAAACATTATTATAAGTTTCAGTAAGAATTTAAGCATAATAAACTCAAAATTATTTTCCCTGTTTTCCAGGTTTTGAAAGTATTTGTCTATAATTTGGATATAATTAACTGCTCCTCATGAATCTATAAACATGATATTCATCTTAAAAATACTGATTCTAAATTTCAAATAAAATTCTAATAGGTGCAACTTTATCATTAATTCTGGTCCTTCTTCTTGAACTAGCATCATCAAATGCAATACTTTGAAAAGTTGGATTATTCAAAATTTTGTTGTAGAGAGAACAGCCATTTTCTTTCCTCTCGAATTCCAAAATATTTTCTTCTTTAGATTATAAACACCATTTAGAATGATTAATCAACTGAATTTTTTCATTTCTATATGAACTTTTCCTTCCAATTGTCTTAATGTATATATGTATATATACCTGCTTTAGTATCTATTCACTTAGAACTGCGCCAAGTAAATTGTGGTGCACAGTCATCATGAACGATGGATGAACACTGTCACACACCTTTTTAGCAAAATGAGATGTTCCAAGTTCTTGTCACAAAACATTGTATAAATTTTGTAGAATGAAGTCCTTCCTCCTATTGAATGACATGATGCTGAGAAAACCAATTTCCTTTTTGTCCACAGAAATATGCTGTGCATTAATGAAGTCCTGATTTGATAAAAATTATGAGTACTACTCCCTGTCTCTTCAAATTCACCCACAGTTGGTCTAGTAATTATAAAATGTCTTCTCCTGTCAATTTTTTTCACCTCACCATTACGGGCAGAAAATAAAAAATTCTGAATTCTTAACTATATTCAGTGAAAGCTAAAAATAAGACCACAAAGATGGTATCCACAGACTTCTTTTATACCAATATTTCTCAACCTTTTTTGAGGAGCCTAAGGAACATTTCAGACCATTTTTTCTTAACTGTGCCCCCATGAAATTTTAATGCTAAAGATAAACTGTACAGATGTACTGTTGTCCATCAGAAGGTCAAAAACCACTGTAATGTCTAAGATACTTTTGCCCTCCCCAAATACCAGTTTTTGATCCCCCTGAGAAAACAAATTTGTATCTTCTTAAAATACAATGCAATACTTTGGCCAACACAGTAAGAAAACTGAGGGTGATCCAAGAGTGATGATTTGTTTTCCTAGTGCACCATGATTCTAGGGGCAATTCCAGTATTCTTGTTTTCTTATTATTTTAGTCCTTAGTATAGCTAGAAATAACTGATGAGTAATGATAATTAGCAAAATGTTTTAAGATATAGGAAAATTAAGATCACAAAGACCTCAAAATGAACCTTAGATTTATAAAAAGTGTCCAATGAAATCACTTAAGGTAATTGTCAGATAAAACAAACTTTTTAAAAAAGTAATCATCTCTTTGTTTTTGGAAGACTTCTTTTAAAAAATAAAAGTAATGAAACATCAATTCTTACAACGGGTTATAACTACTTGAAAAAGGGGGTTAATATCACTAAAATTGAGCCAATCAGAAAATATGTGACTTTAGGCATGATGTAACATGAAGTATTACGTCTAATTAAACTTTTAAATTAAACTTCAAGCCATCAGAAAATACACAGAATAGAGAAACTGTTAAATAACATCACCAAGAATAGCCACAGAGTGCCAAAATGTATAACATTCTACAGAACCACCAACCATATTTCTTCAATGAGTCAATAACATGAAAACAGAGGAAGAATAGAGGGAAACTATTTGACATTAACATGGACTTAAGAGACATATCAAATGCAATAAAATTGACTTTGGATCTTAATTGGAAGAAAATCAATATAAAAAAATCTTTTAAATAAAGATGAATATGGGCTGAGTATTACAGAATTATTATTAATATTATTAGGTATAATAGCAATTATGATTATGTAAGAAAACATCTTTTTTATATGAATTATGAATTATTTAGGGGTGAAACAACGTGATGTCTGGGATTGATTGAAACACTAAAGCAAAACAAAGGGAGGTGGATATAACAATTATGGCAAAACGAAGATGGTCTGGGTAGTTGCCAAAAATAAGTTCATGGATATTACAATTCCTACTTTGTAAATATTTTAAATGTTCTTTAAAAATTATTAATAAAAATCACTTTTAAAATTTAAAAGTAATAAATTTTCAAGTACCTGGTCACACAGCTAGTGACTGACAAGGGCTGAGGTATCCTGCCTTTTAGTACAATGCTTTTTGAACAGAACTATGCTGCAATCACCTCCCCTCAAAACTTTCCTGTTTTACAATGCATAAAACCACCACCCAAAGGATTCCTCACAACTTAAAATATATAAGCTATATAAAACTCTTAGATTTGTTTGCTATTTTTATGAACACAGACCAATGAGGAGTCACTGCTCGAGTTTATAGATGAGCAATAGTGCATCATCCTCTTTTTTATCATTTTATCAGAATTTACCAATAAGAAATTGATTCTAAATTAAATTTTGTTCCAGGATCTAGAATTGGCAAGTTTAATACTTCTTGAGTATTTAAGGTGATCCTATTTTGCTGGGTCTATTATAAAATTAAAAGATCAACTACGTAGCAAAAATGTCTTGCTACACTGAAAGGCTATAATTAATACATTCACTTTACTGTTACAAAAGGAAATATTGTTAATAAGTTGTCACACCACTTTAAAAGAATAAATGTTTGATATGTGAAACATAAATTAGGGTGAAGTCCTTCAATGTATCAATTCACTTCCTTTCAAATTTTATTACTTCATTAGGTCAAATAGTCCTTGGCTAAACAATTATATCCTTCAGCAGATGAAATAAATTTCCACCGCAAACTTAGTTCAGTATTTCTAAAACCTGAAATTTTTTTCAAATAAATTCAATGCTATTCTTTGACTATACGGAAATGATATCAATCATCACCAACTCCATATAAATTTACAGCAGGGATGATAATGAAATTATTATTTTAGCTAATGATTATTACTCTTACAGATACATATTTTAAGAGTCACATAAAGTGCTGATATCCCATAGTTAACACTCAGATACAGATATCTTGAACATTAACCTATTTATAACTTTGATTACCATTATATCCTTATTCCTATAAAAAGAGGGGCTTTTTTCACGAGTTTTAAGAAATTCCTTAGGAGATCATCTAGCGACTGATAACCAACAAAAAGTCGTGATAACTAAAGCTGTAAGTTGATATTTAAAGATACTTGCATACAGATAATTATGCTTTCCCATGATATTTCAGCTTTAGGAGAATATGTGTCTTATCCTTAAACCATCAAATATGGATACAGACAAGCCAGACTTAGCAAACATCTAGTCCAAACACTTTTGAATGAAAAAAATCAATTTGACATTATCATTGATGAAAATCCTCTAGCTTCTCCTTAAAAAAATTCTAGCTATGGGAATGAAGATTTGTATTTTGAAGTCAGTCTGTTAAGCTCTAAATAGAACTAATCGTTTGAAAAGTTGATCTCTATTGAACTGATTCCTGCTGTCTGAGGAAATTCAGGGTAAGTCTACTTTCACTTGATTGAGTTAACGTCTTTAATATTAGAAGACACTTACTATTTGACAAGTGCTTCATGTAAAAAAAAAAGTCCCAATACCCCTCCATGCATTCCATAAATAGCATGGTTTCCAATCCATGCAGCAACTTACTTATTATGCATGTTATCTAGTTTGACACAATCTCAAAGTACCCTACCTCGAAAAGATCCAGTAATCTATGTATGATATAAGCAAGATAGAGTAAAACACTACTGGTTTTTCTACTTATTTGTAAAAGAGAATTCCACTAACAGAGACAACTAATGCATTCCTCATTTTCCTAATATGTAGCAATACACTATTGTTTATATAGATCTTAAATTCAAGTAAAATCTCAGGTAAATACCCCACTTATTAGTATAACACCAGTCTCTCCAATTCTCAATTCCCATAGTTAATTTTAATGTATTAAAACATATCTTAGTTCTTTCATTCAATACTTTTTTTTATTGTTCCCCAAAACACACAGTAATAAATCTAATGCACACGAATCTCATGCAAATCACTGATAAAAAACCTTGAACAGATTAGAATAGCAGCCATGCCATATTCTTTAAAAGATATGTACAGACTCTTTGAGAAGCCTTGTCAAAGGTTGAAAACAAACAATAAAACTCCATGCATCTCTTATTATTCATTTCAGTTTTCAACCCTGTAACTTAAATATATATATGAAGAAAGAAAAATCACTTACTTGTCCCTTCTATAAGCAGTTCTTGTCCATGGCTACCCAAAAGGGTCCGAGAAAGAAAAGGTGCAAAATCTACAAATATCTCTCGTAGAAGAGGAGCTGCCTTTTCCAAAGCATGTTCGAGCCTCTCTGTAATACTAATAGAAAGATGTTAAGTTACCTGTACTATTCATTAGTATTTATCAGTTTTCTAGTTTTTAAAATGAGTTTTCATAGAACTGTAAAGTTATGTGAAAATTTTAAAATTACCTAAAGATTCACTATTGCTATGCACACCACTCCTTCTGCCTGGAATATCCTTTTTTATTCTGTTGTATATTGCCAGCCCTAGCCCTCACAAACAACCTGGTTAACAACCACTCCAAACATCAGCTCTTACTGGAAGGCTTAACTGGCCAGTAGAGAGCACTTGATTTTAGCCCCATTACAACCTAAACAAACTATCAATCTTTTAACAAATTTTCTATTGACCATTAAACCATGAGCACCTTCAGATCAAGAACTATGCCTTCACTTCTAAGTTCTCAGCTGCAGCCTATATTACAAACTCAATGTTTATAAACTGAAAGAATCAGTCTACATTCTTTTTCACTAACATCTATCTCTATAAACAGTTTCTTTCTAATGCAATCTGAACAACTTCTCACTTGCAAATAGTATAATGGCACATTTATAATGATCTCAATTTATTCAATATATCTCTTTGTGACTATATGTACATATATTCTTATATATATGTATACACACATAAACCCATACATATATACACACACAGCTGTCCCTCGGTTTTCACAGTGGAATGGTTCCAAGACTCCCTACAGATACCAAAATCTGTGGATGCTCAGGTCCCTTATGTAAAAGGGCATAGTATTTGCATATAACCTATATTTTAAATCATATCTAAATTACCTATAATATCTAATACAATGTAAATACAATGTAAATGCTATATAAATAGTTGCCAATGTCAAACTATCGTGTGTGGAATGGATGGACGACAAGGTCCTACAAACTGTAATGGAAAAGAATATATATATATATATGTATGGCTGGGTCAATTTGCTGTACAGCAGAAATTAACACAACATTGTAAGTCAACTATACTTCAATAAAATTTTTTTAAAAATTAAAAAAAAAGAAAACTACAAAAAAAAGAAACATCAAAAAAATAGTTGCCAGCGTGAGACAAATTTTTGCTTTGTGGAACTTTTTGGAAATTTTGTTTTAATACTTTCAATCTGTGGTTGGTTGGATCCATATCCAGCTGTATACATATATATATATTTAATGAGTTAAAAAAAAAAAACAAGCCCTCTGCATTTCAGGAAATTCAGTTTCTAACTTATGAACCAAACATATATATAAACAGCCACTACTTATTTACTACTCTTACAAAGAGTACTTTCTATTCATACAACCAACAACAGATGCTACTGAAACTAGCAACTGGTAAGCTGCTGGAAATCTCTGTGCTCAATGACCATCTCTTCCCAGGTGCTATCCATAAAACTATTTCTCTCTACTTATCTCATGGATCCTCTTATCCCTGGATGATATCACAACTACAAGCCTACACTTGTAGCACCCAAGTACGTTTATTTTTAAAGTTTTATGCATTTTCCAATTGTACTAAGGCAGATCAAGAACTCTAGCCACAAAGGCCCTAGTAGTGGAATATATTCACAGCCTTCCAAATTAGAATTTGAAACTCATATACCCAATTAAACAAGATAACTGACAGTAAAAATCTATCTATAATTCGGTATCAATATAAACTTCTTATTTCAGCATTTCTAGGGAAGATGAACAATGAATTCCAAATGTTCAATCTACAATCATACGAAACATAAGCCATAAGCTACTAACTACCTGTGAAATTAAATATTTGTTATGCATTCCACATTTATTAATCACAAAAAGCTACTTCTCGGGAATCTTTTACATCTCAAAATCTTTAAGAAGGAACTTCTAAAATACTCCCAGGCCTCTAAACATCATGCATGTTTTTTTAAAAAAGAAACAAAGTAAATTTTTCTAAAAATTGTAGCTAGACATTTTTAAGAGTCATCAAAAGGAATAAATCACAAATATCCAAGTTAGTAGCTTGAATACCTCATATTCGAAACTTGGCCTTGTAGAACTGAACCAACTGTTGGAACTGCAGGTAATTTTGCATTAGATGATCTACCACCTATAAAGGAAAATAACCATTTAGGGGATATTCTGTTTTTAGATATAAGAATTCAAACAAAAAAGATATCTTGATAGCAAGTCACCAAAAAACATACTATACTGCATTTCTAAATGCCTATTAATTTGGATAACATTAAAATCTACCAATTAACAAGGTTTTTCTTGAATCATTTAATATATAAATCTCAGTTACCAGTTCAATTATCACACCAAGCAGTCCTTCCACCCATCAGCTGAAAACGTAATAGAAAAGTAAATTCTGACTCACTAAATTGGGGTCATGATTCCTTCCATTGAACATCAAGTGGCAACAGAGATTTACAATTAGAAACTTTTTTAATTGAAGCAAAAAACAGAAACGGCTAACTCCAAATTTAGCTTAAATAGGTATGCCTCATTAACCATGAAAACTGTCTTTATTCAGCCACCAAATAACTTCTGCTATACCCTGAATGCTTCTGAGTCTAGTCCAGCAAACATTATGCAATGACCACCTGAGAAACCTTTCTTAAACGATGCAAGCAGAACATACACTCCCTCATGTGTGTCCTCACTGTAATTAGTAAATAACCTGTTGTTTGCATTTGTCACATTGTATTTCAATTGGTTTTTTAAATGTCCTTTTTCCTAGTATACTAATCTTTTTGAAAGCAGAGATCTCATCTTTTTCATCCATCAATCTCTAGCACCTAGACAAACTGACACAATACAAGGTTCTCAATTTATGTTAATTGCAGAAATGATTCCCTTAATCATTCCATCTCCCATATTTTAGTAGGTCAATCTTCCCACCTGGTATTTACTTCCCTCTCTAGTTCCTACAATTTTATGTCCCTATCTTTGTTCAAACTACTTTGTAAAATTAATTTCCACCATGTGATCTTATTTTACTCTCCAATGAACACTCCCAGATGTCCTTACTCTTGTATATCTGTATTGTTAAATGCGAACTCACCGTCTTATAGCACAAAATGTTCAAACTACCTTGCCCTATACAAGAGCTACCTCCTTTATGTTTTCAACAAATAACTGTGCTTATAAATTTTACTTGGCAAGAGAAAAATAATTACCAGGAAATTAACTCTGACAGAGTCAAAGAATGGATAGGTACAGAAACAACACACATTAAGAGAAGTATTGAAAAAGTCTAGAAGAGTAATTTGGAGGATAATTTACTGAGGCTTGAAGAGTTCTAAAAAGCTCAAGAAAGCAGGGGAAAAATAAAGTTCCCATTTAAGAATCAGGATATATGGGATAGAAAAGCATTCGATTTAAGCTAGGAGTAGGACCTGAAGAAACAGAAGAGCCATTTTCTTTCTAAGGACAATAATAGGGAGAAGGAAGAAAAGAATGGGCACACACACAGTGTCAAATGCCCCTCTCTGATACAGGGACCATAAGAGTCACTGGAATCCAACTGGGATGATATCCTAACAACCTGGACAGTATAGGCAAAGGAGGTGTGCACAACTTGCTTGCAGCTGCAATCCAAGAAGTAAAGTTTCTATTTCTAAAAGTAGTATCCTAAAAGGGCACCAAGTTAGTATTAGAGCAGACTGAAATCCCATCACAATTCTATAGAAAGGCAGACCAAGAAAGGCAGCAAACATATTGAAGCAAATGAAACAAAGATGCAAAGCTTATAGACAAGGAGGGAAGAGGGCCTCAAAGGATTCTGGAACCTATCAGGATGCACTATCAGAGGTCAGATGATTTTGATCTATTCTTAAAACTTTAGGCATGGGTAGCCTGGAAACACCTCAAGTAGACAAAGTGGTGTGAACAGAAAGATAGATAAAAGAAAGATAGAAGAAGAAATGTTCATCTAGGATGTAGAAAGAAAGATGGTAGAAACAGATGAGAAGGTAGAAAAGCAGCCTCTTTGACATCTGGGAGCTGGCCCTGTAATGTCAACTAGGCCCTGGTGTTGTTAAGAGCTGGCTTAGAACCCACAGCTAGGTCTTGTTATTCTCTCCCTGAATATAAACAATTTCATAAAACAGCAACATCAGACAAAGCCATGCCATGACCATGATGAATCAACATAAAACAATACCACTCTGTAATCATGTCCCAACAGACAAAAACATCAACTCCAGCCAAATAACAAATGGTCAAACATCCCAAATCTTAATATGAAAGACTGCTGTTTCTTTACAAATTAGAGCTTTAGCCTCATTCAAGTCTTCCATGATTCTAGGTAAGATTTATTAGGATATTTAATCATAGAATTACCCATGCTTTCTGACAGTATCCAATTCAGAAGACAGCCCCACTTCCTTAATCCCTCCCCCAAATCATCATTTTTTTCTAGTTATTTTTTAATTACCCAGAGCACGAATACATCCGTATTTTTAAATTCAGCGGTGTTTTGCACAAACCCTCCTAGTCCCAGTTCCTCCCCAAAGGCAGCCACCATCAGCAATTTGGAATATATCCTTTCAGACTCTCTTCTTTGCACTTACACGCAAGCTCAAATCCTATAATAAATCTTTTCTAACACTATTCCTGAGATGCCCCAAGTTTCACTGTGTGCACTCTCCCTCACTGACTTACTCAACCAAAGGTTTACTACTGGGATCTTTGGTTGGAGAATATTGACACAGACTTTAGATGAAGTTGGGCAGAGAAAGATAGCAATCATGGGCTTATTTTAAAAGAACTAGAATTTAATAAATCTCTAAGTAAGAATTCTTTTCCAGACAACCTATTTCATCGTGGTAAGATGCACATTTTTCTACATGGTAACATCTCTCAAATTAATGCATTTTACAAAGGCATCTTAGCAACTGTAGTCAGCCAGAAGTTGAAATCTAATTGTGAGAAAACACAGTGGATAAAATCAAGAACGCAGCAGCAGAATCAAATCTGAAATTTGGTAAATGACTAAAGAAGGAGGAATTGTGTAACTCTTTGAATTCATTATTTTGCCAATGTAAAACCTCAAGATTACATAAACTAAAGGAAAAACGGTTGAATAATTAATATAAATATAGTACTGTCTGAATACAGGTATACCTCGGAGATAACGTTGGGTTTGGTTCCAGACCACAACAAAGTGAATATCACAATAAAGCAAGTCACACAAATTTTTTGGTTTCCCAGTGCATACAAAATCATCTGACGACATAGGGTTGCCACAAACGTTCAATTTCTTAAAACAAACAAACAAAAAACACCACAGTATATCTGCAAAGCACAATAAAGTGAAGCACAATAGCTGCATTTTTTTAACAAATTGTGTTTTTTACAAACTGAAGGTTTGTGGCAACCCTGCATCAAGCAAGTCTATCAGTGCTCTTTTTCCAATAGCATTTGCTCACTTCATGTCTCTGCATCACATTTTGATGATTCTCATAATATTTCAAACTTTTTCATTATTATTATATTTATTATGGCCATCTGTGATCAGTGATCTTTGATGTTACTACTGCAAAAATATTATGACTCACTGAAGGCTCAGATGATGGTTAGCATTTTTAGTAATAAAGTATTTTTAAATTAAGGTATGCACATGGTATTTTTAGACATAATGCTTTACACACTTAATAGTCTACAGCATAGTGCAAACAACTTATACATGCACTGAGAAACAAAAAAAATTCAAGTGACTCACTTGGTGATAGTCGCTTTATTGCGGTGGTCTGGAACTAAAATTCACAATTATCTCCAAGGTATGCCTGTATATAAAATATATACTCTCATTCACATACATACCTATATATATAGTCGTTAGCTCTGTCCACTGAGAAAACCTGGGAGCAGCAATACCCTAACACCTAATGTCCAGATATTGGCTTCTAAATACTATTCTCCACTAAATAAGTAAATCAGAAATAGCTAATTCA
The DNA here is from genome assembly GCF_028023285.1 of Balaenoptera ricei. NCBI lineage: Eukaryota > Metazoa > Chordata > Mammalia > Artiodactyla > Balaenopteridae > Balaenoptera > Balaenoptera ricei. The sequence continues at coordinate 34,170,608 of NC_082643.1, forward strand.
ATAACCATGGAAGAAAAGTACAAAATGAGTTTGAAACATCTAGTTTTCTTTTGTAGAAAGCAAGGAAATGTCCAAGGAATGACAGGATATGTCACGATGGCACAGAAGCCAACTTCAAGGGACTCCCACCAACCAAAATAGAGACAATCTGAGCATCAAAATAAATAATGATAGTAACTGACTGTAACACATCTAATAAAATAGGAAGCCATGAGGCCACACCAATATGATAAATTAACAGTCTGGGGAACAGGATATTTAAATAATTTCAAAATACCTCTCCACAAAACACTTATTAATTACAAAAGGGAAAGAATAACTTTACAATATAGAAACCTGGCAGTTATATTTTAATCAAGTGACGAAAATGGTCACCATCAGCATTTTGACAAATCAAAATTGTGTGCCATGTGGCTAGATTCTCTGTCTGTTCCATAATATTCCTACCAAAGAAATATCTGTTTCTAATCATGAGGAAACATCAGACCAACGCAAATTCAGGGATGCTCATTTGAACTGTTCCCAATTTTTTACAATAAACAATGTTTTGTATATACTTATATAAATCTATATACACTCCTTTATATTCTTGAAGTAACTTCCTACAAGTCAATAAACACACACTTTAATAAATGTTGATACATATTGCTAAATTACCCTGAAGAAAGAAAAAACAAATTTACACTTTTTTGATTACTAATAAAATTGAACATATTTTCCCAATTTACTGGAAACAAAACAGGAAACATAAATGACTGTTCTGACCTTTTGAGTATTTTCATTAGAATCTTTTTCTTTATGATTTGTAATTATTCATTCTATATAATTATGATAGTTAGCTTTTATCATTCATTATAAATTCTTCCTAAGTTTGTAGTGATTTTTTGCCACAGAGAATTCTATAATCTTCCCTTTAAACCATCTATACCAGCATGATACAGAAAATAGGAATATCACCAAATTTTTAACAGGGTTGTTAGGGTATTTAAATTTTAAAATGTAAAGCACCTAAGATAAAGAAGATTCTCCAATGTTACTTTCCCACATTTCTGCAAGGTACTACAGAAAAAAAAAAGTCTAGAGCTCTTCTGAGTGATCCTACTATGTATCTGTGATCCATGCTATCCATTTTTAGTAGAGCCTTCTATTTATATATTACTAACTTATTAAATTCCCATAATAAGTATAAAAAGTTCCTCCACTTGTCTCAGCCTGAAACCTATTTCTCTTCCTGCTTTCGAAAAGAAATGCCAGGTCATCCAAGACCAGAGCCTTTCTCTTCCACATCTAAAGGAAATCCTGCTAACCTCTCAAGCTACCTCAACCATCAAATTCTCACATAATTTCCATTACCATTTTTTTTAGAAAAGGTGTTCTACACTAGCAGAAAACACTTCCTCATCAGCCACTCACAACTAAACCATTTTCAAATTGAATCCTAGTTCTATCAATATCAGACCAGTTTCTTTGAAAATAACTACCCTTAAGAGGTTATAGGGTTGAAATGTTTCGGGAAACAGTAAGGGTTCTGCCATTTACTAGCTATGTGACCTTGGGCAAAATTACTTAAGCTCTCTGTGCCTTATTTTCTTCATCTGTAAAATTAACAGCAATACTTACTTCACCGAATTATTTCAAGGATTAACGTAATTAGAGCCTGTACCACAGTAAACACACAGTGAGTGACAGCTTCCCTTCCTACCCTGCTACTCTAGGATTGCCTTTAAAATATTGAAAGGAAGTTATCATGTTTCCCTTTAGTCTGTACTTCAGGCTGAAAAGATACCCAAATTTTCAACAATTATTCATATGACGTTAAACATAGGTAACTTAAATGAGATGAAGCTTATAAAGTGCCTTTTAAAAAATTCACCATAAAAACTTAAGAAAGAAACCAAAGGTAAATTCTTTTGAGAAGTCTAGAAACCAATCCCGGATTTAACTTCTATAAAAAGTGGATTTCTAACAGCTTCGTTTATCAGATTGGTATAAAATAACCCACGGCCATAAACATTTGGTAAACCTAGCCACTGTCCTCTACAGCCTGTCACTGCCTCACACCACTCCCACAATTTTCTAAGGCTCACTTCAATTTTATCTGGGCACTTTGATTCAACTGACTCTTTTAACTAAGGCAAAGTTAATTCTGGATATAGATAAACAAAGCCAGGCTCTAATCAGGGGTTTTGTAGACTTAACTGATTAAGAAACAGCAAAGATCTGGGATAATTTGACCTTCCCTGAAACATGCTTGGTCTTTAGGCAGAATGTGATCAATAATCAGCAGTTCTGATTACAGTTCTCAGCCAAACAGAAGGATCTGGAAATCTGGGCTATTTTATCCCCCACAGGCTTGGTTCCTTTGGAGAGAGGGCATTGCAGCAATCTTCCACAATTAACCTCTGCGTAATTACTGAGCCTACCTCTTAGAGTGAGCATATTCCCACAACAAGATGAACTTATCCACAGTGAATCTCTCTTTTCCTCAACACATTTTCTTCCCCTTCCATTGATAATTAGAGTGGACTCTTCTTTTTACTGGGATTATAGCTTCTTGCTGACCTTCCACCCATCCTTACCATCCTGCTCAAGCCAAGAGCTAATTATACATAAAAACTCTAACAAACTGAATGGAATCTATCCTAACGCATAGGATTAATTTTAAAATGAAGTTAAAGTATGTACACATTTTTTCGTACGGACAATTTTTTAAAGTACATATATCAATTCCCATTTCACCATTAAAAGATTTCCATTTTTGCATTTCTCACAATAAAATTTCAAACTAGAGGGCAAGACAAGGTGAAATTGAAAATTTTTTTCACTCTTCAGTATGTGGTATTTCTGACAGTCAGGACCAATCTTCCTATTCCTACACAACACTCAATGAAGTACTTCAGAGACCAAATAGTATTATTACACTCAGTTAATGACACCTGCAATTTTCTAAATTCTTGACAGCAATAAGATCATTGAACCACAGTTGGCTACTGACTTTTATTACCAGTAATTAATGAAGTATTTCTGAGCTTTATTTTTCTAGTGGTAGTTTTTTAAAGACCATATTTATTTACAGTATATCAGATATTTTTTCTAAAAGGCCTAATTGGTATTTTTTCTTTAGCTTTTCTGAAGTTGATGAAAAGGAACACGTAAGGCCCCATCTACTTAAAAAGAGATAGAAGTAATAAATTGCAAGAAAATGTTTGTATGAGTCTTCAGACAGTAGTTTAAAACAACATTAGCTTTTACTGCACAAATTGAGACTAATTTTAATGAGCTGAAATATATATATCAAAATTTGAAAAAGTCAAGGAGCATTGGTGGCTCTAAATAAAACAGTAACAAAAATGCTTTCTTGACACTACCCTAGAAATAATGCCAATTTTCAAACCTTAAAGAGACTATAGCAGAAAGGGATTTTTTAAAACTGATCTTTTCAAATCATAAGAAGATACATTACCAATGAAGATAAGTGAATCAACTAGCAATTGTTTTAAGGAAAAAAAAAAATCACATAAAAAATAAACTAAATATATCAGTAATTTCACACCAGGTTGACCTTCATTCCTACCAGACAGAAAAATGTAACTTCCAGATACATTCAGCATTTTTTCAACTCAGATTAAAAATCATAAATTTATGACAAATTTGTTTTTAATTAATTTAACAATAAAAATATTTTCAACAAGTGATCAAACATGTAAATTCAGAAGCTACTTCCAACATATGGAATTGTACTGACTTATCTTTTCCTTATCCTTGCACTGATAAACTGGCTCCTTCAAACTGACAGTCTTCCAGACACTCAGAAGAACAAAAGGGAAAATGTAAATAGATCATCTGTCTAGCATCTATCCAGGGAATAGCCGATTGTTAATTCAAGGTCCCTAAGGGTCTACATAAATGATGCCCTTTGCAAAAAAGTACCATTAATACAAATGCCAATATTTAATCCCTAAACACAGTATTTTTTTAATTGCCCTCTCTCCTTTCCTCCCTCTCTCCCTCCCCACCCATTCCAGACCAATTAAGGGAGGGATAGTCTATATGCCCAGTTAAAATCTTCATTAAATAAAAGAAACTTTTATTGGATAAGTAAAGGTAAGCCTCTTGGGTCAAAGATTATATAAAGCAAAGAATCAAAATTTTCCTTCAACATTAAAAATAAACATACTAATTTATAAAATGCATGGCTCTGATAAACACAGTAGAACCTAACACTCTGGTAAGTAGTGTAACTGTTAAATTTTGCAAATTAGCAAGCACTCAGCACATAAATTACTTAAGAACAGTCTATTTAGTTCCTTCATTGGGTTAGCTTCAATTTTGTTTTAATTGTTTATGCTTTGCAAATCAAACATATTTGAAAACACCACAGGATATTTGAAAAAAGAGTAACTGCATCTTAACACATATTGTAGTCTGGACAATTAAACCTTTACTAATGAGTAACTAAAATTTACAGATTTTGATATATTTACTAAAACTCTATTTTCTCTTTTAGTGTTCTTTATAAATAAATATGCGTACACAAAGGGCAAACCTTGTTTTTTCTGATGAATCTTTTACCACTTCTTATGAAATGTTTTCCATTATTATTATATTACACTTCTTTGCTAATAAAATGCTACAAAAACTAAGAAACATTATTCAAACTAAAATCTGAAATTTGTATGAGAGTCAAACTTGAATACCGATCATAGTTTTAATAATGTACACTGTTTTAAAATGTATTTACAGGGCTTCCCTGGTGGCACAGTGGTTAAGAATCCGCTTGCCAATGCAGCGGGCAAGAGTTTGAGCCTGGGCCCGGGAAGATCTCACATGTCCCAGAGCAACTAAGCCCGTGCGCCACAACTACTGAGCCTGCGCGCTAGAGCTCACGTGCCACAACTACTGAGCCCGCATGCCACAACTACTGAAGGCAGCGCACCTAGAGCCCGTGCTCCGCAACAAGAGAAGCCACTGCAATGAGAAGCCCACGCACCGCAACAAAGAGTAGCCCCCACTCACCGCAACTAGAGAAAGCCCATGCACAGCAACAAAGACCCAGCGCAGCCAAAAATAAAAATAAAACATAAAATTTTTTAAATAAATAAATAAATAAAAATAAAATGTATTTACAAATCCTTAATTTTTTCACACAGTTATAAAATTATTTGGGTGGTAATGTTTTGACAGAAAAATCTTTGACCTCACATAAGTTGACAAGTTCTCATTCTTTTTCTGGGATCCAGTCCTAGTTTGTCTTTAATTGTGCCACACATAAAACACAGAAATCCCATTTGGTATCAAAATTTCCAAAATTTAAACTTTTCTGCTACAAAACTCATATTTTATGTTTTCTATTCACATGGTTTCTTCCAAGGAAGTTCCCATTTTTGTGAATTACTATGTACTAGCAAGTATATTTTTATATTAACCAATAATCTATTACTAAATATGAGCAGTTCACTTTTTGTTGCTGACTCACTATAAAATTCAGAACTGAAGTCATCCCAAGACACAAAGGTTTATGGTCCACAGAGACAGATATTAACTGTACTTTCATATAAAGAAAATAATCCAAGATCAAACCAAGAATAATACCTAACTTACCCAGATCTGCAAGAATAAACTGCCCAGCTCAGCATGTAATCACAATAACAATCAATTCATCCACAAATCATTTTTTCCAAATCCTGCTTGAACCAGAAGCAGCATAATAAGCTTTGATATACTGTATAGCCTATTTTTTTTAATGGCAAATAACTTAAATCAAGAGATCTACCAAAAAGAAAACAAAAATCTATCAGCTAAAAATATTGATGACAGAGAGATAACTATTTGTTTGGATTCCAAGTGAAAAGAGAACAGACTACAAGGGCAAGTATGGTAGGCAAAAGCACGAAAAATGGTGCTGTAGGAGAGTAAGAAATAGGATGACTGAAAACACTCAATTGGGTTAGATTTCTTATCAAGGCAGTAATGTTCATGGCAGCAATCAATGGAATGGAAGTAATAAACTAAAATCGAGACACCATATAAGTAACAACAAGAGCCTAGTGACAGAGGAAGAGGAAAGGAAAAGTCAGGTATGGAAATCAAAACAAGTGACAAAAATAAAGACCATCATCACAAGAACAACTTAGAATGGCTTAAGTCATTTTTAAAAAGGAACGAATTTTTTTTAAAATAAAGGGAGCTAGATAAAGGAAATGAACTACAAATTCTACTCCAAAATGGAAAAAACTAGGAACTATCTGAGAAACACTACCACCACAAATTATACAAAATTTAAATAAGAGGGGGAAAAGGGTACATTACGGGCTGGATACAGGGTTTTGTGGGGTTTTACCAATAAATACGATAGTCTTCAAGATAGCAAATTATTTTGTAATTCTGCATATGGTTCTTCAGGGTATTTTACATTATAATGAATTTACTGGAAAATATACAATGGCTTCAGAAAGAAATTTGTTATACTGTTTTATATCAAATATTACTCATATATCAGCTTTCTTTCTGTTTCTTATCTCTTCTGAAGACCGCATGATTTTTTTTTCTTTCCCTTGTACCAATGTTATTTACTTGTTTAACATTTTTTCTGGCTTTATTGAAATAAGTCAGACAAAGACTGCATGAATTTTGAAAAATATATTTAAAAGCAATCAGAGGATCCTCTTTACCTTGTCCCATAAACTGAAATTAAAGGGTAATATATTCAAAATAAAATGATAATATTTTACTCAGTGTACTGTGAACCTCTGAATTTACTACATATGTTCTGGGAAGTTATTAGGAATTCACTATTACTGAATTTAAAAGACAGCAGAAAGTTTCATAGATATTAGTAACATCTGCCTTTTTCCCAACAGGGGCTCCTCTAGAAAAATCACAGTTGATTTTTTTTAAGGCCTTTGGATGGAGGTGGAAGAACAGAAATTTACATAACCAGCCCAAAATAGATCCCCAAATTGCTTCTTCTCCAAAGTAAAAAAATAAAAAAACAAAAAAGTATCAGAGTATAATAATGAAGGAAATAAAGAAGGAGAAAATAAAGAAGAGGAAATTTTGCTGGAGTTCTACACTTACTTTCCTTTATTGTTTCTCACTAAGACAATGAATGATGAAAAACAAAATGTAACAAATATACCACACTATCGCAAGATGTTAACAACAGAGAAATGCAGAGAGGGTGAGGTTGAGAGCATATATGGGAATCTCTACTTTCCTTTCTATTTTTCTATAACCTAAAACTGACCTAAAATATAAGGTCTATTAATTTTTTAAATGTTTTAATAAAATAAAAAACAAGGCAGCACAAAACTGTCTACTACCACTGCAGCTTTTGGTTTCCTTGTGGATATTTTTCTTCAACAACTATTTTTTCCTAATTATAAAAATAATACAGGATTACTGATAACTTTTTGGAAAATATACTAAAATTAAAAATTTTGAAAATCAAAATTTCCATTAATTCATGGAGATAATCAAGTAACTTCAGAGTACATTTCCTTGCTTTTTCCACGTATGAAAAGTATATACATACTTCACATAGTTATGATTACATAGCATGTAGAGTACTGCATGTAATTTTTTTTTACTTAACCTACTGTGAGCATTTTCTATTATCACTTAACACTAAGAAATTTGTAAAGAATTAATCACATTTAAAACTTTGAAAAAAAAGTTTTTGTTAGCACAAATAAAATAACTACAATGAAAGGAAAAAGAAAAACAGGGAAGACAAAAGAAATAAACAATCCTGGTACTTCCCTGGTGGCTCACTGGTTAAGACTCCACACTCCCAATGCAGGGGGCCCAAGTTCGATCCCTGGTCAGGGAACTAGATCCCACATGCATGCCGCAACTAAGAGTTCGCATGCCACAACTAAGGAGCCCACATGCCACAACTAAGGAGCCTGCATGCCACAATTAAAACCTGCAACCAAATAAATTTAAATAAATTTTTTTTAAAAAAATCCTAGTCTTTGTTTCTGGAACACATGATATATAGTACACAGAAAGGAAAAATTAAATGTCCCTGACAACTGAGTAGTAGAAACATCAAGTTAGCAGCAAAACTCTCTGAGAATTACTAGTTTACCAAATAAAGGTAGAACACTGGATAGGAGGCCTGAGATGTCTCAAAAGATGAAGGAAAAACATTATTTCTGATTTTAACATAATCCACCTAGTCATTCCTTCAAAATTCCTTTTATTTTTCATTAATCTCATCCTAGAGTAACAAGAAAGAATGAATCCTTTGGGGGATTTTTTTTTTTTTAGTTGTTTTTTTTTTAAATGAAATAGCACAACACTTAGAAAAATACTACTTATATAAAATAATATTCCCTTTGTCCTAATTTGGTCTTTTTAATATCACATAGTCTTCAAGTTCCCCTGCTATTATCACTGAGCTTCCAATCAACACCTAGGGATTTAGGATCTTGCACCCATACATGTGCACCAAAAGGCTTTTACATTTGGAAGGAATAGAGAGAGAGAGACAGGGCAAAAATCAAATTGTAGTAAGAGTTATTGAACTACTATGACTAATGCTAGAATGATGATAGACTTGAGGGCAGCATTCCAAGCGTCTAATTCAAAAACTATGCAAGAGAAAGCAAAGTACTGGATACCCCATAAATATTTGGCAACTGATAACCAGATTAAAAGACCAAATGTCAGCAAAACTTTCTCATATTAACCACTATCTATACACATCTTCTCAAGTGAAAGGAAAGGAAAAAAGTATTTTAATAAATCTATCATTCATTCATCCACCCAACCAGCAGCATCCAATTCGTCATACACTACTATGTTTAAGTGGAGAAAGTATTAAAATCCTTGATTTAATTTATTTCATGTTACTCAAATTTATTCAGAAAATCATCAAGTAATCAACAACATAATACAAAGGCATAATCATTTAAAATATGCCTAACAGGCTTCCCTGGTGGCGCAGTGGTTGGGAGTCCGCCTGCTAAGGCAGGGGACACGGGTTCGTGCCCCGGTCTGGGAGGATCCCACATGCCGCGGAGCGGCTGGGCCCGTGAGCCACAAGTGCTGAGCCTGCGCGTCTGGAGCCTGTGCTCCGCAACGGGAGAGGCCGCGACAGTGAGAGGCCCGTGCACCGCGATGAAGAGTGGCCCCCGCTTGCCACAACTGGAGAAAGCCCACCCACAGAAACGAAGACCCAACACAGCCAAAAATAAATAAATAAATAAATCTATTTTTTTTAAAAAAATATGCCTAACAAAACTTATTAACTTAATCAAAAATCCTAAGCTTTGCAATGGGATTAAGAACTTTTTTGTTGAAATCGCTGATAACAAACTCACCAGGTGATTCTCCCCCCACATCTGAGGCTTGGGCTGAATCTACTGAAGAAACCACACTGACAGCATTGGTAGGTATACTTGTAAGTGTGGAAGGTAAGACTGCTGATTTTTTTGTTGCCACGATGACACTTCTGTAATAAAGAAAGTAAATAAATTTTAAAATACAGAAGATCACTCAAGTTAATTACACGAATTTCAAAACAGAAAATAGGAAACCAACTTCTTTTTCCTAATTTTTTCTTATCTCTATTTTGATGTACAACTTAGAATATACTCTCAGTAAGAAATCTCTTCAGTGGTGTTCAGTTATTTATACTTCATTTTTTTAGAATCAAGACAATGTTCTACAGAAATATAATAATCAATTTTAACATTTCAATTTATATTTACAATATTCTTTAAATTTAGGATCATCTTTAATTATCCACCTTAAAATATAACCAAAGGTATATAGGAAAAAAGGAATTTGGCATTCAAGTGGAAAATTAATTAACTTTTTCTTAACCTCAGAAGTGAAGCAGAAAACTCAACATGTTTCTGTAAGGATTTTAAAGCACCACTAAGTTGAAATGATAAAACCTTAGAAATCTTATAAGGTAAGAAAATGCAGGTATGAACAATTTTTTAACATGTATACAACCAAAGTTTTACTTTTTAACTCTCGAAGACTGTCTAATGATAATATTACATAGAAAAAACAATGCATAGGCATAAAACCTAGATGTAAAAATATCAAATAATCAAATTTGTTCATCTTACTCAAACACAGGTATTTACGATATACCAATTTCAATTAAAGTGTAATACTTTATACCAAAATAGTAACTAAAAGACCTTAATAGGCATAACTTAAAAGGCATTTTTAATTGAAGTTAGCTCCATAAACATGCAAAAACCCAGTTAATGAGGTAAAGAGGACAGCTGATATATAATGCACTCCCACAGCAGTGCTTACTTTTAATTACCTGGTATTAACCATAAGCCTAAAGTCTTCAACATTCAATTTATTTAATCACATCTTTTGTTGACAATATTGTAACTGCAAGCTTCAAGTACTCCCTTAACAGCTTTAAAGTATTCAGTTCCTAAATAAAGTTACTTAGATACTTGATCCCAATATATGTATTCAACAGTGAAAATTATATAATTCCAGTTACTTTAAAAATACATTGTTTTTATTGTTACATCAAAAAGAGATAATACAAAGTGAAATAGGTTTCGTTTTACTTCAGTGCCTATCATGTGACAGCAAACACTGTTGCCAATTAAATCAAGTTCTCTTGTGCTAGGCATGGCTTATTCAATGTACTTGGGGGTAGCTGGTGTCACATCATTATAAGGGTGACTGCCAATGTTAACTATACACTAAAAAATAGAAGCAACAGCCACCTGAGCCCTCAATCCAAAATGGTGTGCTTAAATCATGGTAGCTTATATCGGATGAAGATTATTGACTTTAGGGGGAGTAGATGACCCCCGCTGTGTGTGTGTGTGTGTGTGTGTGTGTGTATACGTGTGCTGGTAGCACATTCAGAAAACAATAAAAAATGTAATTTGTATATTACCTACCATGGGGCAAATATTTACAAGCCTATTGTTTAAGAAAATCTCTAGCTACCTATTTCCTAGCAACCTATTTTGGGGGGACGGGGGCGGGGGGGGGCGGAATATGGAGAGTTTACTTTGACATTCCTTCACAAAAGAAAGAACTAGCAAGATTTAGTTTACTCATACAATAGGCAAGTACTGATAGGAGCAATAGAAATTAACATTTAGAAAAGTGAAATTGCTTTTTCTATATTTGAAACTTAAGCCATAAACCTACCCTATGTACCAGCAATTCCACTCTTAGAAATTTCCTCCAGATAACTGAAGTCCACAAAAAATAGGTACAATAACATTCAGATAGCTTTACTGATAAGAGCCAAAAACTGGAAATAGCCCAGAATCCTTTAAGCAGAAAAATGAATAAAAATATGGTGGTGTGTTTTTACAATGGAATAATATCCAGCAATAAAAAGATACAAGCTACTGATTAACATAACACGTATGAATCTCAAAAGCATTATGCTGAGTAAAGGAAGCCGTATACAGAGGAACATAAATTTTGTATTTCCTTTTACATGAAGTTCTAGAAAAGACAAAACTAATCTATTGTTTAAAAAAAAATAGAATAATTGCCTGTGGGGGGTGGAGACAGGCATTGGCTGAGAAGGAGCATGAAGGAACTTTCAAGACTGATGATATCTTGATTGGAAATTTAGGTTACACAGGTGTTTAATTTGTCAAAACTCATCAAATGGCACACTTAAAAATGTGTGCCTGTTGTTGTACGTACATTTTACCTTAAAAACAGAATTGATGTCTGGTTAGAGATCTGCACCTGAAATGTTTGAGTGCAGTGATCTGATGTATGCGACTTACTCTGAAATGCATCAAAAAAATAAGAATGACTGATGAATAGAGAGACGGTTATATGGAGAACTGTATGATGAAGCAAACAGCTAAAGGCTAATTGCAGAATCTCAGTGGTGGGTCTCTGGGTGTTCAGTGTACAATTCTTGCAACTTCTCTGTATGTTTGAACATTTTCATAATAAAATGTTGGAAAGCTGGTAACAAAAAAAAAATGTTTGCCACAGATAGTCCCATAATATGCACAATCTCTATTTGTCCAAGATGGCACAGTTAATAAAAGATAACAAAAGAACTTGACCTCATTTCTATTCCTTTAAACAACTGCCATTAATAATGTTTTCAACCATGAATAATAGCTATACTTTATTTCAGTTCAGTAAATATTTATTGTCCAATATCTTTCACATATTCTCATTCCTGACACATCTGAAGTGTGGCTTCCTATATGAATTTACATTTAACTAGCACTCTTTACACACTACTGCAATATGCTGTTATGGTTCTTGAACTGAGCATGTACATGCTTTCACAACTCCAGTCCTCTGTATGTGCTATTTCTCTACCAAGACGCCTTCCTCTTAGTCCTGCTTGCCAGCAAACTTCCTTCTCACCTTTCAAATCCTTGCTCAAAGGTAAGCCTCCCCAGATTGCCAAGTCAGAGTTCACTATTCTTTGTGCTTCTACATGATCCTATTATATAAACTTAATAAATTATTAATGAATGCTACGATTAAGCACTGACAATATGCCAAGAATTATTACTCAATTCACAAAACAATCCTAACATACAAATTACCTCCATTTAAGAAAATTTAAGAAGTAAACCTCAGAAAGGTAAAGTAACTTGCCAAGGTAAATGGCAGAACTGTCCTACAATTCTGGGTTTATCTAAACAAGAGCCTCTAATTTGAACTGTTTCCTCATACTGACCTTTACGTTTTATTGAGATATAATTCACATTCCATACAATTTATTCATGTACAGTATACAATTAAATGGTTTTTAGAATGTTCATAGAATTGAGCAACCATCACCACAATCATATTAACATTTAAAGGTAATTCTATATTATAATCATCTATAAGCAATGGCAATAAAGATTTCCAAGATATAAAATTATATATGTACTACTACTACTAAAATACAAAAATATATCCGCTCAGAAATGGAAAAATTGCATTCTTTAGCCCAGCTATGTACTTAGTACATAATAGAAAAATAAAATTAATCAATGTCCAAATTCAATGTCTGATTCAAATCATCACTGAGGAAGTAACATAATAATACTTTAGCTTTGGGCCACATAAACACAAAGAAAATTCAGTAACAAAGATTCACTTAAAAGGACATTAAGCAGTAGGCAGATTTCAGGATATTTTCATTCCAACTGTTTTTACTATTGTTAAATTATAAAATTTCTGTGTACAAGACTAAAATCTTCAACACAGGGGGATCTTTAAGCTATCATATTTATCATGTATGAAAGTGTAAATCTAAACTAGTAAAGCATGTCTTAAAGTTTTAATAAAATGGCATTGTTCTCAGGCTACAGCTTAAGTTTCTATTTAAAAGACAAATTGAAATCCTTGTTAATTTTCAAGAAACACATTACTGAATTTTTAATATCAGCCATCAATTTTAACAAAAAGCGCTTCAAACTTTTTTGGCATAAACAATTTGGAAGACAGGTAAGTCTTTTAGTTATATAAGCTATTTTTCCAAACTTTCAATTAAAAACCAAATATTAAAGTATAAAATTTCACATATTATTGCTTTTTTCTTTATACTCACCAACTTTAATGAATAATTAGTATTTGTGAGCACTATGCTAAGGGCATATATGAATTATGTTATTTATATTTATAACAACCTATGAGGGAATTATTTATATTTATAACAACCCATGAGGTAAGTACTACGTATTATTATCCCCATTTTACAGATGAGAAAGAAGTAATTTTCCTAAGCCTCCAGAGATAGAAAGTGTAAACACTGTTGACATTTTTTTTTTCTTACCTGAACTAGGGATACTGTTTTAAAAGATTTCTTTTTATTGAGTAATGACAGAAAGCAACAATGTCTTCCAGATCACTAAGGTTCAGAAGTTCCATTTCAGAATTATATCAGTTTGAATTATCACAAACTTTCACATAAATGTTATTTTCTTTAACATGCAAATAGTTCACTAAAGGAGAAAAGAACATTTTAAGCCTAGTACTTTAGTCCCTAAGGATCTAGCTGAAAAGCCAGACAAGCCCTTGAACTTTATCAAGATAAATCCCTGGCATCCGCTAATCACCAGAGAGGATCTTCAAATTAGATAAGGGCAAGAATTTTGGCATGGGAATGAACACAAACACCTTGCCATCCACAAAGGCCCACAACCTGGCAGCCTTTCAGCAAGGTTCCACTCATGTAGCTGTTACTCTAAACGTTCCAGCTACTGCTTGGAAGTTGATAATTCTTAAGATATGAGGAGAGTTGTGATTTCTGACACAGCATTCCAGAGATAAATACATGATCAGAAGGATTCTTTGAAATTCTCAAAGATATTCCTCTGGTCTAAAGCTGCATGAAAATAGTTTTTCAAAAGGTGTGTCTTGCTAAGAAAAAGAGGGGGGAAAAACAGAGCAGTTTGCTTGCCATCAGATAGTATGTTAAATGCATACCAGACATGTAAGTTCCAAATAACCTCCTGAAAAATGCTATCACCAAAATTCCCCTTTGTTTCCTATTTCAATAAACCCCTTTAAAATGTATTCCCTGTGCACAGTTTCCTAAATAAGTTTGTAACCTACTCACTGAAGGTATCACTAAGGCATAGACAATTTCTATGCTATTTAAAAAGAAATAAATCCCAAAATACATGAAATTCGGGGAATTTATAAGGAAACAACTTTGAGTATATTAGTAAGATTTATTCAATGTAAAAATCTACCCTTAAGTTATTCTCACTATTCAATCTAAGATTAATACAAATTTAAACAAATTTATAAAAACTGTGAATATTAGAAAAAACCTAATCATTTACACCTCTTCTCACCCTCAAAATATAGCCATTGCAGTATGTTATAAATTTTTTGAAGCATATGGGAACATATATATCTATTTTTTCAAAAGATCATAAATTCCAAACTAAACTGTCCTCTGCTTTTTCCATTTAATAATATATCTTCAACATCATTTTACATCAATACATCAATTGTGCTTTTCTCTCATTAGTGGCTGCACAGTATTTACTATATTCATAGGAAACAACACATGTAACCAATTCTTAATAAATTGGCAACTATGTTTGCATAGCACAGCCAAATGACAGGATTTAGAGTCCACTGGCCATGGTTTAAATTGTAGCTCCACCATTTATTAGCGCAAAAGCTTAAGGCATTTATTTACTTTCCCTGTGCCTCAGGTTTCATCATCTGTAAAGTAAGAATAAAAACAGTATCTATCTATCCACCTACCTACCTATCTATCTAAAAAATGCACTTTAATACACCTTCAAAGGGTAAAAGCTCAATAGGTATTAGCTTAATTATGAAATTCCTCTTGCAGAAAGAAAACATTTTATACTTGCATATATCTTCTGTATAAACTTACATAATTAGGTTTACATATTTTACATTTTAATTAACTGCCAATTTTCCCTCAGATAAATTGTACCAATATGCCCTCTCAACAATATAAAAGTGTTTCTTCATACCCTCATTAAGACTAGGTATCATCTTTTAAATTTCTGGATTTCTTCATGCTAAGTGTTATAGATTAATATATCTTCAATATCATTTCACACCAGTACTTGTTGTTCTGCTTTTTTTCGCTTTAATAGCTGTATAGTATTGCCCAGTGTAAGGATAAGGAAATTGAGGCTCAGGAGGATGAGGTAATTTGTCCAAATTCACTAATAAGTAATAGAGCCAGAACTCAAACACAGTTTCATCTGATTTCTAGAGTCAATATTCTAACTCTTATATTATAAAGCCTAAGAAAAAAGAAAAAGATATCTGAATCTAGCAGCCACTATATCTATAATGTCACATTAGACATATACCAATGTGCTATTTACCTGGAATTTAGACTCTGTCAATCTCATCATTCCAGGACATTGACCTAATCTTTAAACAGAGGTAGAGGGAGTAAGATGATACAGGATGATGGCAAAAAGATTTTCCATTAAAATTATATATTCCCTGTGTTCTTTCATAGCATCTTAATTATATAAATAATTTTAACCAGTTTGGATATCTAATGTGCCAGCAAGTCTGAAGTAGAAAACTAGGAGATGAGATGAAATACAGAGAACAGGAGACACAAAGAAATAAATAACCAGACAGAGGGAAATTATGATGAGGATATATCAAAAGAAAACAGAAGCCAACTGGAAGGAAATCCCACTGGCCAAATCAGAGACAATTTGAGCATCAATACAAACAACAACAATAATATTATAATTCATTCTATAAAGTATGAAATCGTAAGGCCATATGATGAATGTACTGAATTCATTTGATGAGGAGGATAACAGTTTCTAAACCCCTCTTCCCAGGGAGTACCTTAACAGTGGAGAAACCCAGAAAATACCGTTTTTATAAATGATCAGAATGAGTATCACCAGTAATGAGATAAAACCATGTGCAACTTGTTAGAATACAACAGGAAGAAACAGCATCACTTCTGTGATATTACTTCCAAAGATGCTTTAACTTGAATCTAATCCCCAGGACACTAATTAGACAAATCTAAACTGAGGGACATTATACAAAACAGCTGGGCTCTCATCTTCTGAAGTGTCGAGGTCATTAAATTTAAGCAAAGACTAAAGAACTGTTCTTCCAAATTGAAGGAGGATAAAGAGACACAACAAAATACAACACATAAGTCTGAATTCAATCCTTCTACTATAAAGAGCATTACCGAGAAAATGAGTAAAACTTGAAAGGTGTTTCAAGATTTGAAGGTAGTATTAATATTATATCAATGTTAATTTTCTTATTTTGATGAATGTATTGTGGTTATGCAGAAAATATACAATAAAATATTCAAAAGGGGTGGAGTACTGTATCAATTTTCCCTCAACAGATTCAGGAAAAATAAAATTTCTTTTAACTGGCAACTTTTCTATAAGGTAGAGATTGTTTTCAGATAAAAATATTGATTTTTGAAAAAGAATATGCTTAACAACTCTGATACATACATGTCTTACAGGCAGAATTTCAGAAAATTTAATGTAAAGAAAATTTTCAAGCAAATTGGCCAAAGGTTTCTTAGGAGAGCAGAACCAACAAAGTCAGGAATCTATAGTTAGCTTTCTCAAGCTGTCAAGACTCTGAACACTTTGTTGAATTCCTGAATCTGTCGGAATCCACAGACTCCCACTTTTTTTCACAAAGGCTGGCACAGTACCGACAGCAGAGGAATGAAAGGTAACCATTTGTAAATACAGGTGATTCCTAAGTTGTAACAAACGAAGAAAAAAATTATTTAATATACAACTTGCCAATGTAATATTAAAATTATTCTTAAACAATCAATAATTATGTTGATAAATAAAAATTTGAAACGATATACAAACCATACAACAAAATAGCCTTATAATTTTTAAAACTATATCAAAACATCCCTTTTTAATGTTGAAGCGACAAAATTTAACAAGTTAAATTCTTGTTTAATCTTTAAATCCTTATAATTTACATATTTATAAACTAATGAGAACCTACTGTATAGCACAGGGAACTCTACTCAGTGCTCCGTGGTGACCTAAATGAGAAGGAAATCCAGAAAGGATATGTATATCTATAGTTGATTCACTTTGCTGTACAGTATACACTAACACAACATTGTAAAGCAACTATACTCCAATAAATTTATAATTTATATATATATATTTTTTTTAAAGAAATTCACGTTTATTTATTTATTTATTTATTTATTTATGACTGTGTTGAGTCTTCGTTTCTGTGCGAGGGCTTTCTCTAGTTGTGGCAAGTGGGGGCCACTCTTCATCGCGGTGCGCGGGCCTCTCACCATCGCGGCCTCTCTTGTTGCGGAGCACAGGTTCCAGACGCGCAGGCTCAGTAATTGTGGCTCACGGGCCCAGTTGCTCCGTGGCATGTGGGATCTTCCCAGACCAGGGCTCGAACCCGTGTCCCCTGCATTGGCAGGCAGATTCTCAACCACTGCGCCACCAGGGAAGCCCCCCAATTTATATATTTATAACCTTTAAATCCTTATAATTTATATATTTAAATCCTTACATTTATATATTTAAAGACTATTTACAGTACCTGTCAAAAGATCTGAACTGCACAGGTTGCTCAACAGATAGATCACCAAGAGCTCCAAGGCAGGCTGGTGGCAGAAGGGCAGGATCCACTGGGACTCCATCTCCGGGTATGTTAACCAAGCTTCGGAGAATGTCCTTCACATTGATATTTTTTGAAACTGGAACTGATGGTGCAGCCTTGTTATCCAATTCATTTTCTCCATCGCTTTTGGTTTCCTGAGATTTACTGACTTCTGAAGAAAGAGTGCACAGCACCTCACTGATGGCATCTGGGCCTGCACTGACACTTGGAGGTGCTACAGGAGGAGCTACGTCCACGTTGCTTCCTAAACCAGTAGCCATTTCTTCCCCAATGCCTGAGTCCCTCCTTCGAGCAGATGATGCACTTTCAGATTCTTCCATGGATGCTGGAGTTAATGGACTGAATGTTGCTGGTGAGTTTTCTATATCTGACCCAGAAAAAGAAGGAAACTATGAATAAAAAAATTTACAACTCATTTTAAAAAGGTACACTCAGTCCTAATTATTTTAAATTATGAAATATACAGCATGTTCTAAAAGGTAAAAAACAAATTAAATAATCTATAAAATGTACTCAGTAAATAATTAGATGGTTTAATAAAATAATAATAATATAATAATAATAAATAATAACAAAATATTTTAGAAAATCCCAAAGTGAATATGACATACCAATGGGTAGCAACACAAGGTTGAAAGCCATTGGCCTATAAGAAAAAGTCCAAAATCCTTAGGATAAAGTACAAGGTTCTTCAATAATATGAGCCGGCTAAGTTGTAAACTTTATCAGGGCAGGGAATTTACGTTCTTTAACACTTCATCTCCAGCACCTGTGACAATGCCTGGGCCTACAACAATGCCTGGCAAGTAGTAGGTAGTCAGTAAGTATTTTTCAAATGACTATTCATCTCCAACTTTATCTCCTGCTACTCATGGCATAACACATAATGCTTTACAACACCAATAATTACCTCTACCTCAGTCGTGGTTTCTACTGCTAGAACACTTGTTACCACTCCTAAATGCTTGAATAATTCAATGGTCCTTAAAATCTAGTTCAACAGGGAGCATCACCTTTTCTACTTGATTTTCATTCCCTCCAATCAGGTGTTCACTCCATTCCAACAAAAATGCTCCATCTTGCTAAATCCAATGGTCAGTTCTCCGTCCTAACAGCACTTGACATAGCAGCAGCAACTGATTATTCTCTCCAACGTGACAATACTTTTTTCACTTGGCTTACAGGACACCATGCTCTTCTGGTTTTTCATCTACTACCTTACTGTGGTTCCTTCCTTACCTCCTTCACTTCTTTTTCTCCTGGATTTAACTTGAAGGGACTTAGCACTCAGTTCTTAATCCTTTTATCTTCTCTATCAACATTTATTTCCTTAGTGGTCTCATTAACTCTCAAAGTTTTAAATGCCACTATTTCAATAAATAAATACACAAATAAATAAAATTCAGACTGTTATATATAACTGCCTACTCTGCATCTTCTTTTATATGTCTAAAAGACATCGCAAACTCAACATGTCAGAAACTTTATTTCTTGTCTTCTTCCCTTAGTATGTTTCACCTTCAGTCTATCCAAGTGCACCTTATAATCATTCTTGACTACCTTCCATCTTTTGCATATCCACAGCTAATATTTTAAAATCCTGTTTTCTCACGATCAAAATATATCCAGAATCTGACTGCTTCTCACTAGCCCTACAGCTACCACCCTAGTCCATCCCCAAAATTACCTCTTGCCTAGGTTACTGCAATATCCTCCTAACTGGCTATGTTAAGACTGTTACATTAATGGTTCTATTGGCCATGCTTCCTGGTATTCACCCCCTTGAGAAGTCATTGAGTCTGGGCTGGGCCTGACTCACTGTAACCAACAGAATGTGGTAGAAGTAGGCTACTTCTGTGCCCAAGCTTAAGATCTGGCAATTTGTGCATTCTCAGAATCTCTGAACACCTCTGTAAACAATCTGGCTACCTGGCTGGAGAGAACATGTAGAGAGACCATATAAAGAGACAGAGGACCTCCAAACTAATGGAGTAAAACCAAGGAATTCAGCTGAGAACAAGTAGCAAGGCCCCACACATACAACCCCAGCTTAGCCATTTCAGTCATTCAGCCCTAGCTCTTGGAGCCATTCTAGCTGAGGCACTAGATTAATGAGGAGAAAAGCCATTTCGGACTTTCCAACCCCAGCAAACAACATCTGGAGCAGGGATGAATCATTACCACTGTGACTTATCTGAATCAAATTCATGGAATCATGATAACAAGACTAAAACACTTGTGAGTTTTAGCTTCGAGGTAACGTGTAACACAGCAGTACATAACTAAAACATTGGTTTTTCTTGCCCTGTAGGGGGTATTCTTAATACAGAATCCCAAGTGTTACTTTTAAAAACATACATCAATTCTAACTCCTGTACTCAAAACCCTCCAATAATTTCTCATTCTCCTTAGAGTGAAAATCCATACCCCCTTTCTCCTGGTCATTCCTGATAATTTTCCCCATTCAATTTTTCTTTTCTTAGGACTTAACACCTTCTAAAATAATCAATACTATACAATTTATTTATTACTTGTACTTATTTTCTACTTCCTCTCACTAGAATTCAAGCTCCAGGAGGGCAGACTTCTTTTTCTTTTGTTCATTAATAATGAACAAGTACCTAGGAGGTACTGAATGAATATTGATTGGATAAATACATCACCTCTGTTGGGTAGCAGCTACTTCTATAACTACAATACCTGCTTCTCTATAACTGGCAGCTAATGTTATAACTTTCCCTATAACTGGCAGCTAATTTTATAACTCCAATTATTAGTTATTTGTTAACAAATCTGTCTCATAAGAGGATATGTTATTTATTCTTCACAACAAATGCTGAGTTAAACAAAAATGTTTAATATTTTATTTGTAAAGAATAACATTTTCTCGGGCTTCCGTGGTGGCTCAGTGGTTAAGAATCCGCCTGCCAATGCAGGGAACACGGGTTCGAGCCCTGGTCAGGGAAGATCCTACATGCCGCGGAGCAACTAAGCCTGTGCGCCACAACTACTGAGCCTGCGCTCTAGAGCCCACGAGCCACAACTACTGAAGCCCGCAGGCCTAGAGCCCGTGCTCCGCAACAAGAGAAGTCACTGCAACGAGAAGCCAGCACACTGCAACAAAGAGTAGCCCCCACTCGCCGCAACTAGAGAAAGCCCGCAAGCAGCAAAGAAGACCCAACACAGCCAAAAATAAATAAATAAATAAATAAATAAATAAATAAATAAATAAATAAATAAATTTATTTATTTTAAAAAAGAATAACATTTTCTCATCTTTCAAATAGATGGCTCACTTAAAGAACAGAAACCATCTCCCAATTGCAATTAACCACATGGTACTTAAAATATTTGGTTATTAGTAAAATTAAATACATACTCTCACTTTATACATAAATTCCAGAATCAATATTTTAACTGTCATAAGTAGGTAATGTTTTACTTGAACTTTGGATGCCAGATAATAAAATACAGAAACTTACCAGGGAGTGATAAATTCCCGCTTTCACTACCAGTTTCCTTAAAAGACTGGCTATGCCTTTCATTTTGGGGTTCCAAAATGTCTCTGTACTTCGAGACCATAAGAACAGAGATAAAGTATACAACTGCCAAGGCTAAAAACTGTGCTTGTTTGCTATCCTCCTGGGGAAAAATAAAAGGAGTTGATCATGCCACTATTAAATAACATGTTTGAATCTTACTTTACATGACAACATTCAAATAGAAAACATGTTCACAAATCTTTCAATATACGCAGAAAACAGTAATGAATTCACCTGAGCAAAGATTAGGCAAATACTCTTGGAAAAATGCCTGTAAATATTAGGTTTTATGCTTGTGAAACATGAAAAGATAGAAGCCGGCTTGTTTTTTTAAATTAACTATATCTGAAGAGATATGTCCTAATATACGTTGTAAGATTAATCAAATAGCAATTATCACTATATATGAACAACTGTTTTTACTTCCAACCATAAGAATTAAAATGTTTTAAAAAATCAGAATAACAGTTTTCCTAAAAGACATTCAAGATTTTTTAAAGTAACGTTATCAGATACAGAACTGGATGCCAAAGAAATTCTCAAGAGTGTTTTAACACACTCAAGTGTCCACAATTGAAAATATAGTGTCTGCCAGAAAGAAAAGGACAAACTAGACTGACCTCTAAAGAGGTCCAGGCTTCATCTCAGCACTACAGATCACTTACATATCTGTACATCAATGACCAGTTCACCTAGTCAAATTCCCCATTTTCAAAGGAACATTGTATGCATCACTAATTTTGATAACTTTTCAAAATAGGTTGAACTTAATTAATTTAAAGGAAAAACTCAAATTCTTCCAGCAAATCCTGAAAACTAAAGGTACCTCAAGTAGCAGCTAAATTTAGGATAAGTGAAACAAAGAACACGGTTGCCTAGCAGATAAATAAATGGAAACAACTGGCACAAATGAAACTAAAGGTTAACAATTAACAAATATCAAGTTTTGGACACAATTTCAGAGAAAAAATGAGATCTCAGAGTCTACTGAACATATCTACTTGATAGGATTATTAGATGTATTGTATGTATAATCTAACAAGAATCTATGGTACTTTTTAGGTTCATGTGTAAGACCTTATCAGTCTTGATGGAAAAGATATATGTACATTTTTCCTTTTTTTATTAACCATCCCTTTTCTCCAGAAACTCCTCTGTTCCTCTGCCACACAGTCCTACCATCTATTATAATAACTGCTATTAATGGTATCAACATTAAAAATGCAGGCAAATAACTTGCTTGGTCTGCTTAATCTTTTATAAGTTATTTACACCTATCTAATCTTTATTTAGCCCATTAATATGTTCAGTGTTTACTAACTACAGTATGAAGTTTACAGTGTATGCCTGATCTGTGCCCAAATAAAAAATATCCCATAGATCCTTATGTTTAAGTCCTAACTCCTGAAACAAATTTACTTTCAATTGTAGCTGTCATTTATTGAATACTTACTGTGAGTCAGGCACTGTGCTATATTCATTAACCCGTTTAAATAAGATAAGGCCTAGAGAAGTTAAGTAATTTACCTAAGGGCATATAGTAAATGAAAAAGCAAATCTGAACTCAGATTAGACTGATTAAAAACCTTAGCTTTTAACCTCAAGGTAATAATTTATTTATAGCCCCAGTCTTAGGTCATTTCCTTTTTCTTCAAAGTTGCTTATGCTAGAGAGGCTCTGGGATGTAGTTTGGGAAACATAGTCTTTTCTCTTTTCTAAAATTCTTGTAAGGTGATTATATAACTTTTAAAATTACCAAAAAAATAAAGTTACTTGTTACTTTCAGAAATGAACACGGTAGACACAGGAGACACTCTATTTCTCTGTCCAAATATCGTGATATAATAACCAATCAGAAAGTGCCAAAGAGCCAAATCATACAGAGCCAGGGTGAGGAGTTGTGCTATGGGAGGCCATTAGAGAATTTTTTTTTTTAAACATCTTTATTGGAGTATAGTTGCTTTACAATGTTGTGTTAGTTTCTACTGTATGACAAAGTGAATCTACTGTTTAACATATACAGCTATATGTATACATATTTCCCCATATCCCCTCCCTCTTACGTCTCCCTCCTACCCTCCCTTTCCCACCCCTCTAAATGGTCACAAAGCACCGAGCTGATCTCCCTGTGCTATGCAGCTGCTTCCCACTAGCTATCTATTTTACATTTGGTAGTGTATATATATATCAATGCTACTCTCTCACTTCATCCCAGCTTACCCTTCCCCCTCCCCGTGTCCTCAAGTCCATGCTCTATGTCTGCATTTTTATTCCTGTCCTAACCCTAGGTTCATTAGAACCTTTTTTTTTTTTTCAGATTCCATATATATGTGTTAGCATACTGTGTTTGCTTTTCTCTTTCTGACTTACTTCACTCTGTATGACAGACTCTAGGTCCATCCACCTCACTACAAATAACTCAATTTCATTTCTTTTTATGGCTGAGTAATCTTCCATTGTATATTATGCGCAACATCTGCTTTATCCATTCATCTGTCGATGGACACTTAGGTTGCTTCCATGTCCTTCCTATTGTAAATAGAGCTGCAATGAACATTGTGGTACATGACTCTTTTTGAATTATGGTTTTCTCAGGGTATATGCCCAGTAGTGGGATTGCTGGGTTGTGTGGTAGTTCTATTTTTAGTTTTTTGAAGAACCTCCATACTGTTCTCTATAGTGGCTGTATCAATTTACATTCCCACCAACAGTGCAGGAGGTTATCCTTTTCTCTACACCCTCTCCAGCATTTATTGTTTGTAGATTTTTTGATGATGGCCATTCTGACCTCTGTGAGGTGCTACCTCATTGTAGTTTTGATTTGCATTTCCATTAGAGAATTTTTTAAGCCAAAGAGTTACATCATCTATTCTAGATTTTGAAACTTCATTCTAGGAAATACAAAGTTATGGGGCAATAGACTCAACAACTGTTCAAGGAAAGAGAATGGGGAGAGAAGGAAGCAGCAATATTTGGTTCCAAAGTGGACCACAGTCAGTGGGTTCTAAAAAAACAAAAGTGATGGTTTCTTCATTAAAGGAATAATAACAGCTACCAAAAAGCAAAAAATTGAGATCCAGAGAGGCATTATAGTACAATGGTTAAGATCAAAATTTCAAGAATCAGACTCCCTAGGTCCTTAATCCACTTCTAACTCTCACTACTTGTAGGATTTTAAGCAGACTATTTAAACTAATACTGTTATCTTTCTCATAGGATTATTCTGTGAATTAAATGAGATAATACATATAAATCATCCAGTTATATGCTTAATACAAAATAAATTATTAGTTATAGCTAATAATTATTACCTATAACTACTATTAACAAATTGTATACTTGTATAAAGCTTAGTGAAGAATCAAAAGAGGACTAAAACACTGGAGAAAGAGAAGGGAAAGTTAAAAATTGAAGTTATAAAGTTTATTTTTAAAAAACGTATATGTAATATAGAGCAGCCAGTACTAAACACGCAGTAAATGTTCAATAAATATTAATGATAATACTCCAAATCCTGGTGATTTTTATTTTCATGTTTATACTTTTTTTGTATGACTTCACAATTCCTACATGAAATTCTGCCATATTATATATCAAAATTAGCTAAAACAAAACTATTTTTAATCTTTAAAAAATTTAAAACACCACACACAACATTGCATCGTGTATTTTTATATCATATAAAACTTTCAGAGCACAGATTCTGGAGTTAGAATCCTATCATTTACTAGCTCCATTAGCTTGAACAAGTTACCCAAGCTCTCTGTGCTTCAAATTCCTCATTCATAAAATGGGAATTACAAAGTACACAACTCAAGAAGTTGTTGTAATGAATAAGAACATATGAAGCACTTACAATGCTTACTATGTAATAATGTGTTATTCTTTTTGGTAGCAATACTCTGATATATTAGCTCCATTTATATAAACAATATTTTTAATATTCTAAGATTCTAAAATCATTGCCAAGAGAACTGGTATCTAGGCCTTCTTATTTCTACCTGACTATTTTATGTCACAAAGAGTGTTCACTCTCAATACTCTGGGCCTCAGAGGAAATATGTATCAGTTAAGAGAATATGTAAAAGAAATACTGTAACTTACTATGTCTCTGAAGACAACTGCCCTAAGTCGATTAATATCCATGTCTTGTAGGAGCCTGTCAAAATCTCTTACTGGAGATATACCACCAGTTACAATATCCACCGGACTCTATTTATGACAAAAAAATATAAATATATACATTACACAGACATTTTAAAAAATAAACCCAGTATTCCATAGGCTATAATGTTGTTTTTCCCAGTTTATTTTCCTACTTCTTTCTGTCTTCTTTTTTTGGGTGTCAGGACGGGGGTGGGGGGTGTAGAAGGGAGTCATGAAGGAAAAAAGAAACTGCATGCTAACTCACCAAGTACGTGAAACACAAATTGACATACTTAAGGAAAAGGTATCATGGACACAAGGAAACTAAACATTTGGAAAAGCAGACAAGATTAAGTATAAGCAAATCTTTACTGTATACTTAAACACAAATATTTGAAGGTTATGTCCACAGACTAAAATAACTATTTTAGGACCTCTGTCAGATTTATTTAACTTTATGTTGAAATGAACAAATAAATTTAAGATCTTAATCGTAAAATAAGAGAATGCTTTTTTATTTAATTAATTATTCTGTATGCTTACCTTTGCTGCAGATTTCCCCATGGGAATCAGGCTGTGTGTTGTTTTCTGGACTTTTCCTGCTTTGCCTTTAGTTTTCAGCTGTGAATGCTGTTGACACTCTAAGCAATTCCTTACTGCCACTGCACACACTGTAATTTATTTTAAGGAAAAAATTGGGCAAGAAAAAATTATATTTAAGATTATGAGACTGACAAAACTCACCTATACGAGTTACATAAGATTTTATTTGAAACATTACCTTCAGCAAATTTCTAAAATGTCCCTGGGCTTTATCACCCACTGTTTGTTTTCTGACTTTGTTAGCTACTCTGTTAGGGCCCACTGTTAAAAGAGAATCAGTTCAGGAACCTTAATAAACACTGTACTGTTTCTTAGGTCTCACGTAAGCTACTTGAAATAATCTTCTATGGAGGAAAAGAGGGAAGAAAAGAATTTTTTTTAAAGGTGTAAGAAAGTAGAAAGTAAATCACATTGCCATCAACTAGTCCAGGGTAAAATAACCTTCTATTACCTTCATTAAAGTACAATAGTTAAACTAGAAACTTGCGTGTTTTTCTTAAAATTTTTATCATTACAGCATGATATTAATAGAGACTGAGAGAGGGTATAGCATTAAAAGGAATATTTATAGGATCTACCTTTTACTGGCTTTCATTAAAACTGTTTAAAAGGCGGGGGACAAAAAAGAGATTGTGATTAATACACAGTCTAAAATTACCTCTCTAAACATCTCACTTAGGCAGTTAACTCAAGTTATTTAGAAATTAATTTTGAATTTTAAGTTAACAAATTAGGTAATACACAATTGACTATGAATTGATTGATATCATGTAATCATCTCAATTCCCAACCAATTTGGTAGCACTGAAGGTATTTGTCTCAACAAGAGTGAGAGCAAATTAGGAACAAAATAGCAAACTTAAGTGATAACGACCTTAACTGCCACCAGACTATCATATGGCTAGCACACACAGAATTGAAAAGGGAAAATATCGAGAAAGGTGCTGAAAGGGAGCAACAACAGTTGGGAAAAAGGAAGGAACACAGTGAAGAAGGAAGGGAGAGAGAATACGGAACACAACTCTGTCAAATTTGGAGTCAGGCAGGAAAATAACTCTTCCACTACTTTTGTCACAGGTTGCATAAAATCAAGTTTGGGTCTGCATTACAAAGTTAAAAACCACATTCGAATGCCTAGTATCAATCAATCTCAGTAGCACAGTTTATTCTTACTGTTGCCATCCTACCTTCTCAACCCCAACTTCAGGAAAACAGGAGTGAGGAGACCAGGGATCAAAACATTTGGACTGGGACTTCACTGGTGGCGCAGTGGTTAAGAATCCGCCTGCCAATGCAGGGGACACGGGTTCAAGCCCTGGTCTGGGAAGATCTCACATGCCGCGGAGCAACTAAGCCCGTGCGCCACAACTACTGAGCCTGCACTCTAGAACCTGCGTGCCACAACAACTGAAGCCTAGAGCCTGCAACAAGAGAAGCCATCACCATGAGAAGCCCACGCACTGCATCGAAGAGTAGCCCCCACTCGCCACAACTAGGGAAAAGCCCACACGCAGCAACGAACACCCAACGCAGCCATAAATTAATTAATTAATTAATTATTTAAAAAAAACAAAAACATTTGGACTGTTTACCAAGCTTACCATATTCTATTAAGTGATCCTGAACAAGGAGAACATGTGGTGCTGGAGTACACTGAATTATTTCTTTATTTTCTTCTACAGTTATGAAAATGCGGGAGATACAGTATTCCCCTAGCTTCTGAATCTAATACTTCTTGAGTATAGTGAAGCACTGTTAGTGTAGTCTTGTACTTTCAATTCCAAAAGTGCACTCTTTTTAAGAAAGTGGAAAGGTTTTAAAAATGGCATATACAAAAGCAATGGGTTCTAAATATTTTAATTATATTACTGATATAAAGTTTAAGGGTGTATCCTATAACAGAAAGAGTAGGAACATTAGTTAAACTATATTCAAATTCCAGCTCTACTAATTTATAGCTTTTAAATTTTTGGCAAATTTCCTAATTTCTTTGATCTCAATTTTCCTCATGAATAAAAGGAAGAAAATACAAATGAATGAATGGCTGGAAGAAAATGATTGGTGACTCGTGAAAATCAGCAATGACATATGACAGTAGTCAATAAATGATAGCTTTTGTTTTGTTGTGCTTACCATTTCAATCTCTCTCAATTAAAATTTTTTTAAAACTCCCTAAAAATAGTATACCAAGTTCTTTAGAGCATCCTAAGTTTAAAAGTACTTTGAATAGCATTTTGAGTAAAAATAATTATTGTACCAAAAAAAATCTAAGTACATCTGTTTATGTAACAGATATTCTTGCTAAATATAGGGAAATACTTCATTAACTAATCAGATTTTCCACTGTTGGTATTATATTTTCATAGGTGCCTTATTTCTAATTTGTCTTCATATGGCCATGGTTCCTAAAGATTTTGCTTCCATTTTTTGGTCCCCGTTTCTCCACCTACTTCTCTCCATTTAATAAGCAAATCATTAACAAAGTCTCAGTATTTACGACTAGATACAGGACACCTTCTGCATAGAGAAAAAATTTTCTTCTTCACCTAAGGAAGTTCAGATATCACTAAAACTTCGTTTGATTTACTTTAACTTTCACCTAAGGAAGAACTGCTTCCAGGAGAAGAACAGAGATTTAATAATCTTACTAACTGCTTTAACAAATTATCACAGCTTATTTGGATAAAGGCTATACTTCAATGATGCTAGTTTAGAACCTTGCTACTCAAGTGTGTTTGTAAGAGAAGCAGCATCAACATTACCTGGGACTTGCTAGAAAGGCAATTTTAGGTCTCATCCCAGACCTATACAATCTAATCAGCATTTCAACAAGATCCTTTGGTGATCCATGTGCATGAATCATCTTAAAATTTGAGAAGCACTACTTTAAAGC
Source organism: Balaenoptera ricei (assembly GCF_028023285.1). Classification (NCBI taxonomy): domain Eukaryota; kingdom Metazoa; phylum Chordata; class Mammalia; order Artiodactyla; family Balaenopteridae; genus Balaenoptera; species Balaenoptera ricei. The sequence continues at coordinate 34,199,903 of NC_082643.1, forward strand.
CAAAAGAGATTGGGGGGGGGGGTGGGCAGAGAAGAAGTAATGCTGACCAGAATCAATGCAGAATTTTCAAAACACGTCCTCCTCCTCTATCTATTACCTTCACAAGTACTACTATAGCCAGTACATACACAGTCCTTCACTCTTTGGAGGTTGAAAAGTAGCATAAGACAAATTGCCTAGCACACTTTTTCCCACCAACAGGAAAAAGAAAATGTTCAACTTAATATGTCTGGATCACTGAAAATTTTTTAAGTAAGTTCCTAAGTAATGGGTTTTAACAGCTCACCCAGTCGGAGACACTGCCGCAGAATTCCTCCAGATGACATATTTTTTTCAGCTTCAATTTCAGTAAAGCCAAGAGAACTTGCAAATATAAGAACATCCACAAGGCTGATTAGTCTCTGCAAAAATGTCACAGAGGCTTCTATTGAAAGGCCTTGAGTAGGTTCAATATTCTCCAGCTCATGCTGTAAGGAATAAAGTTTGACATTTACATTTATATTCTGATAAAAATCCAGTTTTATGAGATACATTCCCCAGATTTCTAAATTTTACAAAAAGCCAGGCTTTCACAAATCTACTTCAACAGAGGGATTTCCTTATCATTTCATCTAAAAAAAAAGCATACATACAGGTGAAACACTGTCAGTCATATTCTTCACTAACTCATTCGTCCCTAATAATTAAACATTCTTTTTAGTCCCTTCATTCCTGGAACAGATTCTAAGGTTCTTTCAAGTAATTATAAAAGGATTCTGTTGCTTTTGAATTACAGAACCTATGATGTACAGTAACAACCACATTCAAGTTTTAATCAATAAGAATGCATAAGTCATGTTTTCACACCAACTTTATATAGTAGTTAAGTCCTTACTGTAGCCGATGTAGCAGCTGAAAGCAATGGCAGTATACCCCCGCAAGCCATGACCATATTGTCCATCACTTGAGAGATGAGATGAATTGTGTTGTGTACAAAGATGACATTATCACTGCTATTCACGAAGTCCATAACTGTCTTCGTTGAATGGCTGTCCAAAGATAAATGATGTTTACTGATAAAGCTAAAGAAAGAAAATCACAGTTTGCCTACTTGAGGCGAGGGAGGATAAGAAGGTGCTTTTGCTTCATCTTGAAAGCTGAGGAAAGATAATGATGCAGCAGGCATTTTGGAGGGTGTATACTTCCTTAGAAGATGTAGACCATTCCATGTCAGTAGTTACTATACATGCCCTTTTTCAGTGCTGAAATATAAACACTATTCATCTTACACTTAATATAAAAGTTGAACTAAATTATCCTTAACTAGGAACAAAATTAAGAAGTGGCAAAAACTAAGAGGTAAATGTTGCTAAATGTGCTATTAAAAATGAATTTTCTAATAATGTTTTCTTAGACAATGCCATGAAATGTTTTTAAACAGAACAAGAGTAGTATGCAAATAACAATAAACACATTAGGCACTTTTAAAATCATAAATCATACAATGGAGGATAATCTGAAATACACAGACTCTTCATACTAAAAATACATTGGAAAATTAGATGTTTTACATAAACCCCAATTTTCTTTTTTTTACTACTTCTAGAAGTAAACCCACTCGGTAGACCTACATTCAGGCAAATTATATGCTATATTATATGCTGTAAAGTATGCAGCAAATTTTTTAAAAGAAAAATTTTCAAGTTTTTATACTCTAAATATGGTACCTCATTTATATGAGAATAAACATTAATTCAATAAAACCCTACCACAGAAATAATTTATATCCTACTTTTTAAGCAAATGACTGAAATTAATTGCAAAATGTCAACTATATAAATTTCTTTGAAAACAAACCCTAAAGTTTATATACATATTCTATAATAAACATATGGACAAACCTTCTCCACATCTGTATGTCTGTTTCTATTGAAAATAATAGATCAGTGAGCAAACGCTGATGCACTTGAGACCATTTGAACTCTGGAATACGGAACATAGACCTGGAATCCCTCCTTTGTCCATTAACTGCATCTGGTGCTGTTCCTTGCCCTGGCTGCTCCTGTTGCCTTGATATCTAATAGAGAAAGTTAAAAAGCATAATAAAATAAGTTCAACTTCAAAGGTAAACATTAATAACTTAATAGCTTCTATGTAATTCATCTAACAAATACTCACATTTTAAGATACTAAGGGACTAAATCAGAGAAAAATTATCAATGAGTAATAACATTAATACATTTAAAGCAAAGATATAAAAAATGCGAAATCAGCACAATGCAGCAGTAACTGGTCAGGAACCATGTTAGTATTATCACCAGCTAATGCAACATTTTATAAAGGAATCAAGAAGCTTTTGGTTTTGAATACTGACATAAAAGAAAAGACATAGCTGGCTTATAAATTGGCTAGAATTAAGAAAAAACAAAAATAAAGACCAAACCAACAAAAAAAGGAGGAGGAGGAGGAGCAATAAGAGTTGAATAAAGTGGGAAATGACAACATGCAACCACAGTGGTGTCAGGAATCTCTCTGAGACACTGGTAAGGAAGAAAGCTGTGTCTCTGGATCGCACAAAGGCTCCTGTCTCTTACAAAAGTAAACAGACCTCATGGAACAATTTTAAACCACATACTTTGTACATAAAATTATACACTGGCAGGTGGTTTTGCAGGAAGGTAGTCCTAGATTCTGCTGAAAAACTAAGGTCCTAACTATGACTGGGTCATCAAATAAAGGGTAAAAGTATTTCCAATGTTTGCTTTCTAAGCTTAAAATACACTAACACTGAAACTTGAAAGTAGTAACTTTTGATAATACTGTGTTAAAAATAATAATAAAAGCTGCCATTTAGCAAACTCATACTGAAAGCCATACCCTGTGCTAAAGATAATAATCTTCACATTCACTGCATTTATGTAATTGCAAATAGATTATGAACCAATTCCAAAATAAAATAAAATCTAAGTCTATACACTTGTTCTATTTCAACTCAATGCAAATACACTTCAAGAAGATAATAAATATAATCACCTCAAGCACAGGCTGATGACGCTGAGATGCTTCCATGTTTGTAGTGGCCTTCAATTCCAATCTCTCAGTATCTGTAGCAACACTGGAAACATCCAACTTAGCAATCCTCTGCTCAGAAGTAGTAGGAGACTCGAAGATACTACTATGAGAATCACTATGTAGTTTGGTTTCTCCAGAGAGGTTAGTTTTCTCCCCTACCTCCAGCATCTGACCAACATCTGATTGAACAGTTGCTTGGGAAGCAGTAGTTCCTGGTGAGGTAGCTGAAGACCCTGATGCTGTCATAGTCAAGACTGCAGAATCTTTAGGATCTGGAGTTTCAGTGTCAGTTTGTTTCTTACTTACAGGTTCTTCCTCTTGAAATATTAACTTGTGGTCATTACTAAACATGTCCCTTCTTTCACTGGCTTCAGAAGCAGCTGGAGACAAACTGTTATCTTGGAGCTCTGTAGGTAGACTGGCTTCCTCAGTAGGAATACTTTCTACCTTCAGTTCTACATAATCATCATCTTCTTCTTCCTCTACTACAGACTTATCCAATAATTCTGGCACCTCTGAAGCATCCTCTTCTGAAGGAGAACTTATGGAAGCAGTTACTTCATTGACAGTCATTATATCTTTGCCAGTTGTTTTAAAAGAATCAGAGGAAACAGTCACAGCTTCTATTATGTCAGAAGATCCTTCTAAACTCTCTGCATTAATTGTTTCATTTATCAGTGTTTCTTCTAAAGGGACTTCATCCAGTAACTCCTGATTTTCTTGCACAGTTGTCCTTTCTTCATTAGATGTATTGTGAGTTTGCAGTTCAACATTGGATGCAGATTCTACTGAACTTGTCTTCCCAATGCTTGACTTTTCATCACTAGTTCTGGTGATATGAGAAGAAGGAGGAGAATCCTTTGTATCCGATTGCTGGGATCCTACTGAAACATTAACATCCCTGCTAATGCCAGAGACTGCTTGAATTGGACTTGAAGAACACTGCCCTATTTCTTCATCAACTTTTCCCTGGTGTTCCCTAAATATACTGGCAAGGTTTTCTTTATGTATTTCAAAAGTGACCTACATGAAAAACATACAAGCAGTCAAAACATGCAAAAAAAAAAAAAAGAAAGAAAGAACAGAGCATACAGAACATAAAAATATTTAATTTTTCAAATATATGGTTTATATAATGCAGTAACACAGTTTTCCTATAATATCTTTATTTATAAAATGATAAATAAAAGGTAAGTCAATCACAAAAATCTAAACAGTCAAAAAATTATAGCTAATCTTAATGCTAACAGGTAGCACGGCATCAAACAATAACAAGAATATAGTTATTTAGCCTATTCTTAAAGATACATAATATAGGAAAAGAGTACATTATTCTACTGACCTCTATAACTTGTACCAGGATCTAAGTATGTACCATTGGGAAGTGCTTTGGGCACTACGTAATACATTGTTTCAAATGCAACGAAAACCCATTTCCCCATGATTTATCCTCAGCAGAGATCAAAAATATCAATTATGTTCACTTAATATATGATGCAAATCACACACTTAGATATTATATATATTATAGCAGCTCCCTACGTATTTATTAAGCTACTAAAACTTTCTCCTACTAAGCCAAAGAATACAAATTCTTTTAGCAATGAAATAAAAAGATCCAACCCTTCCCCAAAGGTCAACCATAATTTTCAAAGTTGAACTGATCACAAATGGTCTGAAAGTTCCAGTTCATCCATCCACACAACTATTCATTCCACTTGTATGCTGTATGTAAGAGATCACTATGTATTCAGCACTGTGAACATCCCCATATCATGCTTATTAGACTTTTACCCAAATAAATGGAAAACTTTTATGGTTAAAGTATAAAAGACAGTGCTGTGATTTTCAGTGTCAAAAGGTTTATGAATTTCTTATCTCATCAAGCATTATTATATTATAGCCACCATTATGTGACTGCTGCTAGTGAATTTCAATGGGAACACCTCTCAAAAAAATAAAAGTATAATACATGAAGAAGGCATAAGCATAATTACAGTTTATCAATGCTAGAATTGTTTATGTAACCTATATTATAACATACATAGTATACATAGTAAATTGAACCTTTTAGTCAACAAACCTTTATTGAGCCCTAGTATAGGAGGATGGTAGTAGATGATAACAAAAGAAGAAAAGATGATTTTTCATGCCCAAAGATTCACAGGCCTTTCTGAATCACAGATATGTATCCACATGGGTACAAGGCACACAAAATTATAAATAATGCACAATGCACAGTTCCTTCCATAGCTATTAACTAGCCTTTACTCATTACATATACAGTACATTCTTGCCATAATGTGGTATAGCTAAAAATAAAAATGTTTAGGAAATAAACATTTTCCTAATTTTAAATATGTGGGGAACTTTTTTGAATATTTCAAAATGAAATGCATGTATTCAACACTAAAGAGTAAAATGGCACAATAACATTAACAAAATAATTTCTTTTACACCCAGAAGGCTGATATCTTCTTTGAACTATGTTCTTTAATTGACCAATTCCTCATTTATTCATTCAAGAAAACTTTACTAAACATCTACAGTATGCCAGACACTGTGTGATGAAAAACAAAATGTTCCTACCTTCATGGTGCTTATATTCTAATGGAGTAGATGAAAAATAAACATGCAAATATATAAGATAATGTCAAGTAACAGTAAGAGATTTGAAGAAAAAAAGGAGATAGACAATAACTGAAGATGACAGTATAGATGGGAAGGGTATATTTTACTAGGGTAACTGGGAAAGGTCTCTGGAGATGTTATGTTTGAACAGAGACAAGAATAAAGTGAGAGAGCAAGTTACATGAATATCATGTAATGAAAAGACTTTCAGGTGGAAGGAAGAACAAATGCAAAGGCCCCGGAGCCAAAATAAGCTCAGTATGTTTGAGAAACAATAAGAACCCAGCATACAGAGAACTGTAGGTGATAAAGTCAAAGATGCAGCCATTGGCTAGATCATGATTATAGAGCAGTATAGACTATGTTAAAGACTGAATTTTATTCTGATACACATATGATGTATAATACAACAGTCTTATAGAATGAGTTTAGTTTTGAATAATCATTGGGTTTGATTTTATTCAAATTAAGGATTTTTAAAATTTTTATTATAAAATGTATCAATAAACATGAATATATACAATATATAGGTACAGGTTAAAGAGTAATTTTTTAATCCCATGTACCTATACCCACATCAAGAAACAGAACACTATTACTACCTCACAATTCCCCTATGTGCCCATCCCCAACTGTGCTCCCAATCTCCCCACCCCTATCAAGAGGAAATCAGTATCCTGGCATTTCTATTAACTGTTTCCCACTTGTTTTTTAATAGTTTCCTACCTAAAAACTAAGAAACTAAGTATACCATAAACCTAGCTAGTTTTGTAAAAGAAAGGCCAATATCGCCACAACAAAGAATGGCTCCAAGTAGAAGACAAGCTACACAGAATCTGTGTATTGGAGCCGGCTCCAGCTTCTCTAAGAGGATATATAAGGCTATTTCTGGGAAGTCTATAAGCAAGGTCATTAGGAAACACTGGAAAATATACAGGATAAGAGAATCTATGAGGCCTAGTGGGGGCCAGGTAGTGTGTATTTGGCATAAATAAGGTCCAAGAAGAAAACTATTTTATATTGTATTTTCCAATTGTAAGCTCACTATTCTACTCTCAGAAGCAGAACAAAACAAACCACATTTTTGAGGGGTGAAGTGAGAATCTTCAGGTGATCCAGGCAGCAGGACTAGAGAGAACAGGAACTGATCACCACATGGTGAAGACAAGTAGTCATGAGAACGTGAGCCCATCTCATGTGGGTAATTTGTCCTCAGGCTTTAAAAAGATGTTACAAAGGCATCTGGCATTTCAATAATAATAGCTCTCCCTGTATCTGTATCTTAAGTCAAACTATTCCAGTTTAGATGGACTGTCATATGTCTGCTACAGAGCTGCCATTCTGGGACCTCCCTTCACTACAGTCTTGGAGATCCCCTTCATCTCTCTCCTGTTTCCTATATCCCATATCTTCCTCTTTGTTTTATTCTCTCCTTTTGATGCAATATATCCGCCAGTGTCTGCTTGAAACTTTTGAGACCTAAAAGTAAATTTATTCTACCTTTATACTTAAAAATCAGATAAAATTGTAGGTCAGAAAACATTTACCTTCAGAATATGAAAGGTATTTCTTCACTGCCTTCTTATTTCTGTGCTTACTGTTGGGAAGTCAGAGATCTTTCTGATTCCTGATCCTTCATACGACTTATTTTGTTCTTTTTCGTGAAATTTTATAAAGTCTTCCCTTTGTTCCTAGTGTTTTGAAATTCCACAATGATTCTTGCCACCGGTCTAGTTTGATCCACCGTGCTAAATATACCCACTGGGCCCTTCCAGTCTAGTAACAAATATCCGTTGGTTCTGGGAAATTTTCTTGAATACTTTATACCTTCTTCCCCACTTTTTCCCCTGTTCTCCCTTTCCGGGATTTCTATTTTTTGAGATTGCACTGATTGGTCCTCTAATTTTCTTACCATTTCTCTATTTTTCATCCCTTTGTCTTTTGGTTCTACTATCTGGGAGAGCTCCTCATCTAACTCTTAAACACGTTTTTCATTTCTCTTATGTGATTCTACACTAGTCACTTGAATTCTCTGCTGCTCATATTTTTCCTCTCTAAAATGGGTAGTCCAAGGGTAAATACAAACCTAGAAAATTTCATATTTTAAATTATCCCTGGTGCAAAAAGGGAAAGAAAACTCCCTCTCTCCTCTTTAGCATTTCCTTTAGAAAACCTGATGTTGGAAATACTTTCTCTGGTAACTGGAGATGTATGTAAATCTTTTTAAAAGATAATAAGCCTCTTTCTAGTTTAGCATCCCTAGGATATCTTTCCTGGCGGCACTGGAGCCATTTCTCTCAAACATGAACATCAAGAATGATGGTGCCCTGTCTCCTGTCTCAGTGAGAGTTTAAGCCTATGTGCTTGGCTCCAAGATGTAACCTCTGAACATCCGAAAAACTACTCAGAACAATTCTGGATGATCACAGACATGTGGAAATAAGACTGAATCAATTACATTTAAATAATGAGGGCTTCCCTGGTGGTGCAGTGGTTGAGAATCCGCCTGCCAATGCAAGGGACACGGGTTCGAGCCCTGGTCTGGGAAGATCCCACATGCCGCGGAGCAACTGGGCCCGTGAGCCACAATTACTGAGCCTGCGCGTCTGGAGCCTGTGCTCCGCAACAATGGAGGCCGCGATAGTGACAGGCCCGTGCACCACGATGAAGAGTGGCCCACGCTTGCCACAACTAGAGAAAGCCCTCGCACAGAAACGAAAACCCAACATAGCCATAAATAAATAAATTTTAAAAATAATGCAAGATGAGGACTTCCCTGGTGGCGCAGTGGTTAAGAATCCGCCTGCCAATGCAGGGGACATGGGTTCGAGCCCTGGTCCGGGTAGATCCCACACGCCGCAGAGCAACTAAGCCCACGCACCACAACTACTGAGCCCACGTGCCACAGCTACTGAAGCCCACGTGCCCTAGAGCCTGGGCTCCACAACAAGAGAAGCCACCACAATTAGAAGCCCAAGCAGCACAACAAAGAGTAGCCCCCGCTCGCTACAACTAGAGAAAGCCCGTGAGCAGCAACGAAGACCCAACACAGCCAAAAATAAAATAAATAAATAAATTTATAAATAATAATAATAATAATAATGAAAGATGAAACAGGGGCATTAAGTGTAAAGAATCACAAATGTTTTAACAATGTAAGTGTATTCTGAGCCAACATCACAAAGTACCAAGTTATAGAAACAGAACCATTGCAAATGTCTGGAAAAACACATAAGTAAAAATCAAGTTTGACACAGCAGAACGCAAATAAAAAAATAAAACTTTTAATGATTGAAATTAAAAATAAATCTAAATAAACTGAGACATTGGATAATTAGTAGAGTAAGGATAACTTTTCATCCTATGACAAGACCAAGTGATACTCCTAATGTGAGGGGGGACTGCCACCTCCCTAGTTCAACTAATATCAGCAAAAACATTGCAATCCATTTCAAAACCAAGTATGCTCCAATACTAAAGCACTGTTTTGAAGAATGAATAAAACAGACTTGAAACTGAAGAGTTAGAACCTACATTACTGCCACTATAAAACTCATTCAGGATGTTAAAACAGTACAGTAAAATTTCAAAATCCTATGACTATACCTGCCCAATGTATTTTTATGATGAATGTCAATCATCATCCTAAAATGATGTAAAACAGGGATTTAATGGACATTTCCAAAACTTATGTCTAAATACTACTATATATTTTTTTTATTATTAGGTAATAGGATACAAACTTAACAGAAAAAAATGTGTAAAATGATAAGAGTCCTAAAAAAATTCATTCACACTTTTATGTTAATGCTTTTATTAAGATTACTAACGTAGTGGTATCATAGAAACAAAAGTTTCATAATACCTTTCTGTAGCAATAGCATATAGTCAATTATAAAGAACTGATCTTTCCTGCTGGTTTATAAACAATCTGAGGAATTCCTCTTGGATTTTCATGTCCCCTTCAGGGCCAAAAGAAGATACATATTTTTGCTATCACAAACTCTCTCTTAAAGATTTGTTTCCATGATGCTCTTACTAGTATTCACTTAAGTTACAACTTCCATGACTGTCATCATAGCTAGTCTTTCAACCATTTGATAAGAGACCATTCATTCTAAAGGTGAAATATAAGTCTGTGTAATATATTTCTCAATTCTAACTACATTCATAACCAGCAGACAAACTTTCAACTGGCCATTTGAAAAGACAGGTTAAAAGATAGTATTTAACATTAATTTTTCAAGCACAAGAAGATGGTTTCTATAATACATATTTCAATTCAAAGCAATGTACAGTTTCATAAAGTACATTCTTAATGTGCCACAAGGAATATATTTCCTTTTGTGATAAACAGATTTGCAGTCAAATCTGTTCCAAAATAGTGCTTTGTCTTTCCTAAGCAGACCAACTCTTTCTTTTGTAAATATGAATATTAGAAATGCTTTTACATTTTTTTTTTTTTTTTTTTTTTTTTATAAATTTATTTATTTATTTATATTTATTTTTGGCTGTGTTGGGTCTTCGTTTCTGTGCGAGGGCTTTCTCTAGTTGTGGCAAGCGGGGGCCACTCTTCATCGCGGTGCGCGGGCCTCTCACAGTCACGGCCTCTCTCTTTGCGGAGCACAGGCTCCAGACGCGCAGGCTCAGTAGTTGTGGCTCACGGGCCCAGTTGCTCCGCGGCATGTGGGATCTTCCCAGACCAGGGCTCGAACCCGTGTTTCCTGCATTGGCAGGCAGATTCTTAACCACTGCGCCACCAGGGAAGCCCCTGCTTTTACATTTTTGAAGTTGATTTTTAAATCTCCTTTTAACTTATTCCAATAGTCGAAAAGCTAAATGGCAACTGAGTAATTATCACTGTTGTTATTTTTTTTAATACCGTTCTCCTAAAGGTATTTGTGACTGATAATTCCTAATTAATTACCAGATTCTGTTCTAAATTACTCAGCTAAAAGACTAGTTATTAATGATCACAATCATTAGATAGCTAATCTATAGCTGTTTGTAATGTTTGGAAAGTACTTCTATAAACTACTAAAGATACTCATGAGCTAATAACTATAACATTTTTTCAGCCATTACTTTCAACTTAACTGACATTCAAATTTACTGATTAGGAGATAAAAGATGAATGCAATATATCAAGAGATTAACACTATTAATCCATGTATTAAAAAATTTAACCTGTAAAATTTAGACTGTTTTAAATGTCAGCAATGTTTAGGAACTGGCTTTCTTTTTGGAAGCAAATACATCTGTTTCATTGTATGTTATTTTCTTTTGGAAATACCAGCTGAATATGATACGCTAACTTCTAATTCTTAGGTTACCAAGTTTTCCACAGTTGATAAATAAGATATATTTTTCTTTGAAAATAGCTGAGGGACTTCCCTGGTGGCGCAGTGGATGGGACTCCGCGCTCCCAACGCAGGGGACCCGGGTTCAGTCCCTGGTCAGAGAACTAGATCCCACATGCGTGCTGCAACTAAGAGTTCGCATGCCACAACTAAGAAGCCCACCTGCCACAACTAAGACCCAGTGCAACCAAATAAATAAATATTAAAAAAATAATAAAAATAAAAATAGCTGAATCTTCCCATATGGAATATCAATAAGCATAGCTCAAAATGGTCACCACCACACAACAGGAGATCTTTTATAGAGACTCTGTTGCAACAGCTTACAACAATAATGGTATAAAAGATATAACAGTTAAAATCAAATTATAAATATTTATAAGCTTATACATATTTACTGATCTATTTTATGCAAAGTACCCTGGTTACAAATCTAAATGTTCTGGTCAAACCTAAGCACTTAAATGCTACCCTAATACGACCTGACTGGAGGGATATCAAGCATATCGCCTAGGTTATCCTGAGAAAACTGCCTAAAAGAATTAGTTATGAAAACAACATTATACATTTGATAACAAAGGACAAAAAGAAACAATCCCGTGAGGAAAACAAGTCACATATGTAATAAGCACTATACAGTCATCATGTAATAACCTCAAAAACATTTTTTGAATAGGTAGTATACTTTGCATTCAGAACACACTACCCCAAAATATGGCACATTGGCACACTATTTTAAGATGAAGGAATTTGAGAAACAGTTAGGTATAGAAAAGACTCTCTGACCTTTTCATCCTCCCTGAAGCAAATCATAGAAACACCAGGTTCTAGAAGGACTCATCTCCCCCTTCTCCCTGAAGCTTCTTAGTGAGAGGTACCTATAGCCCAGAGGAAAAGAGCACCCTTATCTCAAAGACAGAAGTACACCGAGAGGAATCCGAATAAACAGGCCTTGATGATTTTCCCCCAGTTTACTACTCTTAGTTCATACCCTTTGTCCTCCCACGCTTTGCCACGACTTTCCACCCTTCATCAAACCTAGTATAAGAACGCTCAGTCTTAACCGTTTCTTTGGGTCTTCACTTCCTTATGAAGACTCCCATTTCATGTAAAACATATTAAATAAATTCACATGCTTTTCTCCTAATAATCTCTCTTTGTTAGTTTAATTTTCATGTCCTGCCAGGGACCTTAAGACAGTCAAGGAAAAGTTTTTCTCCTCTACAATTCACATGATTTTTTTTTTCATTTATTTATTTTTATTTTTGGCTGCACTGGGTCTTCGTTGCTGTGCGTGGGCTTTCTCTAGTTGCAGTGAGCGGGGACTACTCTTCGTCAACGCAGTGTGCGGACTTCTCCTTGTGGTGGCTTCTCCTGTTGCAGAGAACAGGCTCTAGGCGCACAGGCCCACTAGTTGTGGCATGCAGGCTCAGTAGTTGTGGCTCGCAGGCTCTAGAGCTGCAGGCTCAGTAGTTGTGGCGCACGGGCTTAGTTGCTCCGTGGCATGTGGGATCTTCCCAGACCAGGGCTCGAACCCGTGTCTCCTGCATTGGCAGGCGGATTCTTAACCACTGCGCCACCAGGAAAGTCCTACAATTCACATGATTTAAATATAAAACAGTATATAGTGTAAAAGTCTCCCTCCCACCATTGGTCCTCACCTGTACAATTCCCCAACAATCAGGTAATCAGTTATTAATTTCTTATGTATCTTTCCAGAGTATTTTTGTGCATATACATACAAATACAAATTCTCACTTTCCCACTTGTTTAACTCACTAATATCCACTATACGCACTGTTCCACACTTTCTTTTGTCACTTAATATATCTTGGTGAACTATCTCAGGATAGTTTTAATTTACAGTCCCTTACGAAGTGTCTTTTCATAAATCTAAAGTACTTTTTACTTAGTTTTCTATGGGTTGTTTGATCATGTCTTTCATTCATTTTTCTATTAGTCTGTCTTTTTGTATCTATTTCTAGGAGCACTTTATATATTAGGAATGTTATCTTTGCTCTGGTCCTAAACAGTTTTCCCAAATTTGTCATTTGCCTTTTGACTTTTGCTTATGGTATTGTTTGGGTTTTGGTCACAAAGGATTTTGTATGTTTTAATGTAGTAAAAAAATTAGTCTTTTTTTTCTCTTTAATGGTTCTAGATTCTAAATTATACTTCGAAATTTCTTACATACTCCAAGGTTACAGAGGAATTATCTGTGTTTTCTTCAAGTACTTTTGTTTCTCCCTCCACTCCCATCACAGCCCATTTATTTGATCCATATGTTGAATTTCTTCATACTCCAACTTTTTTTTCTCCCTAGATGAATCCTCTATTATCCCAACAATATTTATGGAATACTTCAAGTTTTCCCTTTATAATATACTAAAGTCTTACATGGAACTTTGTATATTTCTGGACTTTCTCTTCTACTCCCCTGGTCAGCCTATCTCTTCATGTGTCAATACTACATTTTTTTAATTATTGACATTTGGTAATGTATTTTAGTATTCAGTAGAGTTAGTCCCCCTCACTGTTCTTTACAGAGTCTTCCTGGATATTTTTACTTGTTTATTTTGTCTTACATTTCCTTAATAATTAGCTTACTCTGTTTTTTCTCCACCAAAAGAAAAATGATTAATTAGTATTTTCTTGGGATTTCATTAACTTTATAAAATAACCTAAAGAAATGTTAAGTTATTATAACTTTATGATGTTCAGTCTTCCTATTCTAGGAAATATGTTTTTCCATTTGTTCATGCCTTTTGTGTGCCCTTTGGGAATGTTTTAAAGACTTTTTCAAGTAATCCAAAGTGTAATTTAGAGATATATACAAGATACTACTGGCAGTATACAGAAATTACTTAATTGTACCTAGAAATAAACGGAAGTACCAAGAAGATGCTGACATTTAAGTTTGGTCTTCATTAATGATTATTCATGGAGGAAACAAAAAGATTAAGAGCAAGGGGAGATGCCATGCAGAAGGAATTTAAGAAGGTATGTGTAAGAATGGAGGGTGACAGACCATGGTTCACTTAAGACACTGAAGTTATTTGGTAAAGCAGTAACATTAAAGCATTTCTAGGAGTGATGAGCAATAAAAATAGCGTAAGCAGTGTCAACAGCAAGGAGGTCACGGACTACTAAAGGCTTTGTGATCCATAAGAAGGGATCAAAATTTTATCATACAGGTAAGGGCAAGCTTTATTTATTCACTGCTTAAAAGGCAACTATGTGGGACTTCCCTGGTGGCGCAGTGGTTAAGAATCCACCTGCCAATGTAGGGGACATGGGTTCTATCTCTGGTCCGGGAAGATCCCACATGCCGAGGAGCAACTAAGCCGTGCGCCACAACTACTGAGCCTGCGCTCTAGAGCCCGCGAGCCACAACTACTGAAACCCATGCGCCTAGAGCCCGTGCTCCATAACAACAGAAGCCACTGCAATAAGCCCACGCACCACAACGAAGACCCAACGCAGCCAAATAAATAAATAAAAATTCTTTTTAAAAGGCAACTATGTGATTTAACACAGACAAATTAAAAAATTATTTTCTAATGAATTTGACTTGTAAATCCTACTATTCCACTTATATGTAGCTTAAAATAAACCCACTACAAAAAAAAAAATAATGAAAAACAAAAAATGGGACATACCTATATACAAACTGCCAAGGAAGGGGAAAAAACAAATTTAAAAGTAATACAATTGTATTTTTGTTTATATTGACCAACACTCTCTCCGGAACCAAATTTTAGTAAGGTTGCTCTGAATCCTCGTCTCACCTGGGCCCTCTGTCCTTGTCAGACCTACAGCTCTGAGTTTCAGCAAGAATCCTAGGTCACTTTAGAGAGAATCCCCCATCCTCAATATCTGTTCACACTGACATCTGATCAGTTCCTCACTGCCCACCATCTCCCAGGTGATATCTAATCAGCCTGGCCTGTCTTCAGCAAGAGTCCTGTTGAAGCCGGTTAACCAGAATCTCCCCCACCCCACGTTTCCTCTTATTAAATTTCCATCTACTGAAGCCCTTCCCCCCATTCCTACCTTGCTCCGTGGCTATAAAATCCCCATTTCTCCTTGTTGTATTCAGAATTAAGACAATCTCTACACTCAGGTCTTTTTTCCCCCTATTACAAGAGTTCCTGAATAAAATCTAATTTTACTGCTTTAACTATTGTCTGAGTCTGGTTCTCTTCAACTACATTTTAAATTAATTTCAATATATATTTTTTTTAAATGTGTATATATATATGCAGTTCTCTATGAGAAGGACCACGCTTTTTTTTTTTTTTTTTTAAACTTTGGGTTTATTTATGTATTTATGGCTGTGTTGAGTCTTCGTTTCTGTGCGAGGGCTTTTCTCTAGTTGCGGCAAGTGGGGGCCACTCTTCATCGCGGTGCGCGGGCCTCTCACTGTCGCGGCCTCTCTTGTTGCGGAGCACAGGCTCCAGACGCGCAGGCTCAGCAATTGTGGCTCACGGGCCTAGTTGCTCTGCGGCACGTGGGATCCTCCCAGACCAGGGCTCGAACCCGTGTCCCCCGCATTGGCAGACAGACTCTCAACCACTGCGCCACCAGGGAAGCCCAATTTCAATATACTTTTTAAAAAATTACCTCCACTAATTTTTCTGAACAGAGTTTTAGAGAAATCCAGAATATGATAAGCAAATTAATTCACTCAATTATTTCTTCCCAGAATTTTAAGTGGTCTGATATTCAGATGTTACATCAAAGTTGCAACTTTTGGTCTGAAGCTCACCTCTTTTAGTAAGCAATGCTAGTAAATATAAAAACAAACTTTACTCTTTCATAAAATGATTTTTGAACGACACTTCCTTATTAACACCAAGTGAGGATGCAATTTAAAGAAAAGCCTTCCAACCAACTTAGTATTCTCTTAATCTCTATAAATAATACTAACACATGGAAACATTCTAGAATTAATTTAAAAGAAATTTACTTAAAGAAATATTCTTCCCTCCAACTTCTTTAAAGTATGAAAATGTCCATCTAATCAATAATTGTTCCCTAATCCACAACATGCCTAAAAATATACATGTAATAAATACTCCGTTAAGCTCATTTTGATGGGCAATATGAGATACGTTTTTAAATACTTGCACAACAGCTGAGATATACAGAATGCTTACTGTATACTATTTTAAGCATCTGGCATATATTGAGACAATCTTCAGAGCAACCCTAAAAAGACAGGTAGTATAACCCTCATTTTATATGCATGAAGAGAGGAAGCATAGCGACATAAAATAATATCACACAGCTACTAACTTACTAATCTTTTCTTTTTTACAAAGATTAATCTTGACCAATTTTATTTTCTTAAGAACAATCCAGACAGGTACTCTCCTGCAAAGCTAGAATATAAATTCACACACAAGTTTTTAGATAGCAACTTAGCAATACCTACTAAAACTTTTAAAAACATGTGCAGACTCCTTCTTCTCGAATTTTAGGAATTTATCCTACAAAATAAGAGACAGTTATATAGGAGCAGGTTCATCACTGCTCAAAAACAAGGGAAAATTAAACTATAGTGCATATACAATACACTATAATACAACTCAGTAGATTTTTAAAATATCACCTCCACCAATTTTTCCAAATAAAATTTTGGAGAACGCCAGAATATGAAAAGTAAACTTGAATCATTTACTCAATCATTCCTTCCTCGAATTACATGTGGTCTGATAGCATTCAGATGTTACATCAAAGCTGCAGCTTTTGCTCTTAACTTTACTTCTCCATAATATTATGCAATATACATATATACCTAATAATATGCAGCCATTAAATTCATGTAAGAAGTATATCATTAATTAAAAGAGTACTGTAAAATATCATAAGTATGAGAGTTTTATAAGAAAATAATTATATGTATGTGTATATTTATATACAGAACAGAAGACTGGAAAGTCTTGCACCAAAATATTAAGTCATGCACAGGTGATTGGATAAGAGGTGATTTCTGGATTTTGTGTGTATACATTTATAGTAGGTTCCACATTTCCTACAATGAGCACATATTATTGTAAAAATTAAAAAACAATAAATACTATTTGTTTAAAAATTTTGAAGCCAACGAATACTGTAGCAATTAAGTATAAAATACTGACAATCCATGAAATATGAAAATTTTATAACTCTTGAAATTTCTTAAAAGAATACGTAGCTTTTAATTTTATTACATAGACACCATAAACTCACACATACAAACACATGCATGTTTATATTTGCCAGTTTATAGCTTGTTATTTTTAAAAATACTTTTAAAAAACCACTTACAGAATTCTAACAAAACTGATTTCCACATGATTTTTACCCAACCTAAACTGTACTTTCTTCTTATATAAAATGACTGACATTTATGTTTAAGCCATTTCATCAGACTGTTAACAGCAAATAAAATCTAAAGATAATTTAAATAATCCAAGATAGCTAAATACTTTACCCCAAATTTATCATCTGGGGAAAAAAATCTAAGTCATATTATATCTTTAAGTCAAGTGAAAAAAACTTTTACTTGTTGATTATTTTAAGTCATAGATCGATTCTACCTTGGCAATATAGGCCACCTAGACAAAACACAGTTTTAGTTTTATCTGTTTAGAAAAAAATGTTTTTGGACAGTTCTTACAATTCAGAATATATTAAATGCCTTAATCTAAATTTCATTTAAAGAGTAGAAGCATTTTAGCGTACCAAGTGAAAACAGTGTTATTTAATTACTCAAGATAATGTTCAATTTGAAGCATTAAAAAAAGGTAAAGAAAAAGAGGAATAATAAAAACCTAGAAAACACACAAAGTACAGTTACACTAGAAGAGCCCATTACTGCTTATAAAACCTAGTTCAGCTGTTGGAGGAGAGGGATACAGTGTGACAAACAGCTTCCCTGCTACAAAGGTGGCAGGATATCTATCAAACTGGACAATAAAATTGCAATTGAGTTTCTTTGGCTTTTTATAGCAGCTACATGTATCCTGATGTAACTCTGCAAAAGCTATCCAATTCTGCAATGTTAGTTTTTTACACACCAGTTCTTTATGAAGAACCATGTTATAAATTTGTGATACTAAGATTTTAAATGACTGCAAAAAGGAAAAAATATACATTACTTCAGTATTATATGCATTACAATATTTGTAAACCTTTAGAATTAATATCTTCAGAGAAAAAAATTTGGTTCCAATAATTTCAGCAGAACTTTTAACAGCATGCTACAAATTGTTCACCTACTTACTGAATCACTTCAGCTCCATCCTAAACTTTATTAAATATTGATTTGAAGAGCTTTAGACTGTAAGTTTTCCATTTTACTTTAAAAACAGGTATCAAGATACTAAAATTCAAAAAAAATTAACATAGCTACATTCAAATTACTTTATATAAACTTCATTAAAGAGAAAAAAAGCTTTTTAATCAATGAAGAAAATTCATACAAGAGAAATAAAACTGAAAGACATTTATGAAACATTAAAATTAAAGGTGAAAATCACAAGAAGCAACTTGTAACTTTAAGTTTTGCTTTTCCCCCTCATAGAGTAACGTAAAGCTTTAGCATTTATTCTTTAAAGTATACTTTAACAGCAAAAAGGGACAGGTGCAGTTTTACTCAGACAAAATACTCTACAATGAACTTAATCAGTGTTTACTCCATTTTATAACTGTAATCCTAAAACTTGAGTCAAAGACTGGTTCTTGGCTCAAAGTAGGCAAAAGAAGTCTCTCCGTAAAGTAACTATTTTCCTTGCAAAGGTTTTAAGATCTGTTTAAAGCCCTAAGTCACTGGAGTAAAGAAAAATATGAACTAATTTTATATATATATAAATACACACAGAAAACTTTAAGCCTGTTTTGGGTTTGTTGTGTATAAATTTGAGTCTAAAAAATACTGATTTCAGATACTTCATAAGAAAAGTAGTTTATATTTCTTCCTTTAACATTTTCTGTGCCTTAAAATATGCTCCCAGAAAGAAAAAATACATTTTCCTTTATCATGAAAAATGTATTAAGGGGTCATAACTGGGGTCCATATTTAATTTACATAGAATTCTTCTATCTTCATTATGCTTTCTAAAGAGTATATTATTATTAGCATCTTAGTGTGAAAGTGGGAAGGGGATAATTTTATAAAAGTCAAAATAATTTTCCCTGTACAATCTGAGGGGCCCTCAAAATTTAGAGTGCATAAGAAGGACTTATTTTAAAATGCAGATTTCTAGGAACATACCACGAGATTCAGATTAAGATTCTGAGGTGGGGTCCAAGAAACTATAAGATGTACATCCCAAGTTCCTCTGATGAGATGATCCCTAAAACATACTGTGTGTGATTCTGACATAGACTCAGATAGACATAGACACAGATTCTGACCTAAGTAATTTAAAGACAGCTGCTACAGCTATTTCCTGGATCGTGGATAAGAGAAGACTGAGGCGCTAAGGCACACACAGGGTGGCATGGCGCCACATGACAGTGGAACCAAATAGCCCTAAACAATGATGGTGTGGTTCTTCCTCCTCCTTCCTGAAACAAATATTTAACATGCAACTGCCAAGCACTCAGCACTATGCACAGCTACGGGAGATATGACGAAGTATAAAACCCTTCATCCCTGCTGAGAGCTTACAATTCACAGCCACTTTTGACCAACAATATAATATGAGAGCTATTACAGGATCATACTTGCTTAAATAAATACTAGTCTACATTTCCTATATGACACATTACTGCTCTTCTTCATGTACTTTACACTCCCCCAAGCAAACCAAACAATTCCACATGCTTTTCCCTCAGTGACATCATCCACGCACCTCTGCTTATGCCAATTCCTCCCCCAGTGATTCTCATCACCCCAGTCTCTACGTACCCAAATCTTATTTATTACCCTTCAAGGTTGTAGTCAAATGACATCCATTCTACAAACCTCTCAAAGGCCCTCTCCTTTCACTGTGAATCTCTCTTCTAGGACACTTATTCCTTCCTGCCCTGTCTTTCAGTACATGTATTATCTCCCATATTAGAAAGTAACTTCTTTCAGGATAAGATCTGTTCCTGATTCATCTTTCTATCTTTCGTAGTAAACCTGAAGGTACTCAACTAGAAGAAGACAGGAAAAACAAAAGGGAGGAGTGTTAAGAACAAAAAGAGGAAACATAAGGGTAGAAAGGGGAAGAAAAGAGGTGGGCAACTGGAGTAAGACCTAGACACAGAGTGACTGAAAATGAGTAAGAGAGCCCATGGAGGGTCTGACCAACAGACGGCAGGGGCGGGGGGGGGGGGGAGGGGAGCAGAGAAAAAACAAATATAAACAGAGAAAAAGAAGAGGTGGGGGAGGGGTGGGGAGAGAGAAGATGGGGGTACAGAAAGGGTGGAGGAACACTGGAGGGAAAAACAAAGAAAGAGAAGGAGAGGGATGGGAAAGAAGGAGATGGTGGCTAAAAGAAGAAAAAGAGAAATAAGCAAAGAGGGAGCAAGCTAGCTAGGCAGTGATAGAGGGTAGCACAGACTCTACCAGATACCCACAGTCAATGCCAATGCAGGGGGTTGGGTGGTGATTAGCTGGAGATTGGGAAGAGGGAGAAGGTAGGGGGAAGAGAGGGAGTGAGGAAGTGGGGGGAGAGAGGGTAGGGGAGAAGGAGAGAGAGGAGAGAGAAGGGGGGTATTAAAACCTTTGCCTTTGAGCACCTGAATTATTCATAGCAGTGAAAACGAATGAAGCAAAGCTATATGTAACAATAAAAAAGAATCTTAGAGACAAAAGGTTTGATGAGAAAAAATAAGTAACGCTAGAGTTCACACAGTATGACATCCCTTTCATAAAATACAGAAACAGGTAAAATGAGAGATTATATTATTTAGGAATATATTTTTTTAACTTTTTCAAGAAGGGAATAATAAACACTAATTCAAAATGGTGATTAGATTTGGGGTGAGGAGGGTGGGTGTTAGAAAGGGAGAACCTTTTTTAAGTTGGGTAGTCACATAGTTTCCTTTATAACACTTCATAGCATATATGCCATGCAAATTATTTTGGATGTAATTAATTCTTCATTTTAAAAGCTGTATTTATAACAAACATGAAGTGACTAGGGCCTTAACTAGTATGCTGGCAGTAAGAATGAGAACAAAAGAATTAACAAGAGGAATGATAGAACTGTAACAAAGGAAAATAGTCATTTAATTCTATTTTCTGTGATTTCACTCATTAACTCCTAACTTCAGATATACACATATATTACCACATTTACCATTTTTAGATTAGACATCAATGGTTAAGAAAAGTTTAGAAACTTCTCTGAGTTTACACAACTAAAAATTACTATAAATCAGAATTCAAACCCAGGACTATCCTGTCTCCAAAGCCCATGTTCTCTTCATTACTTACACAAATAGACTGGTGACTGGATATAATATTTAGCCATAAATGCTCAATAGCTCAAAGGTGCCTGAGATTTCTCCAAGTCCGACTCTTTTGTTTTGTGGATGAGACTAGGCTATTGGACCTAAATAGCCTATGATTTCAGCAGTTCTCAAGCATTTTAGTCTCAGGATCCAAAGTACTGGTACCTCCCAAAAATCTTTATTTATACGGGGTATGTCTATTACTAGTTACCATATTAGAAATTAAAACTACGAAATTTTACAAATATTAATTCATTTCAAAAAAGCAATAAACCCAGTATATGTTAATATAAACAACACAGTTTTTGAAAAGTGACTTTTTCAAAACAAAAATAATAATAATAATGAGAAGAATGCTATTATTTCATATTTTTACAAATCTCTTTCAATTCTGGTTTAATAGAAGATGGCTACACTCTAATATCTGTTTTTGTATTCAATCTGTTGTATTATACTGTTTTGGTTGCAGTACATGAAAAAAATCCATCCTCTAACTAGATATGTAGCTGGAAAAGGAGGACCTCACCACTCCCTGAAATGGTCTCCTGGGCTCCCAAGGTCTTCAGGCTGTACTTCAAGAATTACTGATCTAAAGGTTACATTCCTTTAGCCATTCTTCCTAAGGACGGGACAAACTGGAGTGCATATAAAAGTGTTGAATTAACATAGAATATGTAGAAAATTTTTTAAATCTAATTTATATGGGCACTTCCTTAACTGAGAATTCTCCCAGATATACCTGAAGCCCAATCCAAATTACGTGAAACCAAAACTCAACCGTTTTTCTCATTATCTCTTATAAAGGGAAAAATAATACTAGCAGAAAATCAGTCCAGACTGCAATAGCCCACTACAACCGAAACCAGAATAACTGGGCATCAGCACAAAGTAAAATAAGTTAGACAAGAGGTGGCAAAGTATTTCTGTAAAGTGCCAAATAGTAAATATTTTAGGCTTGGGAGCCAAAGAGTCTCTGTCACAAATACTCAATGCTTTTAACATGAAAGCAGTCTTAGAAAATACATAAATAAATACAGGTGGCTGTATTTCAATAAAAATTTATTTACAGAAACAGGCCAGGCCAGATTTGGCCCTCAGGCCATGCTTGGCTGAACCCTGCCTTAGAATAAACTGGTCAGCTTAAAAATGTAGTGACTAAAACAAAGCCATTTTATAAAATCACATCTTTGCCTCATTTAGCACTGGATTATTCTCAAACATAAATCTGTAGAGTAATATCTTCCAATCTACGATATCTTTGTAAATCCTTATGATAATAACACACCTTCCTCTCACTGAAGGAGGAAGAAGAATGAATAACTCTTAAGTACTTACAAATAGCTAAAAGTTATTCAAACACCCAAAAACATATATTTAGGAAATGACAATATATTCCAATAGAATGGCAAAATATTCCGGAGTAATAACTATGATAGTCAATAAAGCATTTAAAGATATACCAAATTTATCAATTCTGTTCTTCATCCTTCCAGTCAATTTATAATTAATATTAATATTTATTTGTTAACTATATTCCTTCTGTGTATACATAGAAAGCGTTCTTAAACAAGATGTAAAAACCATAAACCATAATAGAAACTAATAAATTTTACTACATTAATTACTTGAAATGTAAAATTTCCTCAGAAGACACAAACATAAAACACCAAACATAAACAGACAAGCAACAAATTGACAGAAGACATTCATAAACAATATAGGTAGCAAAGGATTAAGACCAAGAATACATGAAGAACTCCCACAAAACAACAAAAAAATGAAAATTAATATTATGGAAACACAGCATTTAAAATTCATCAAATTTGCAAATTTTTTTAAACTCTAGCCATAACAAGTGATAAGGTGATATGAAGCCATGAGAATTTATACATTGCTGGCAAGAATGTAAACTGATATACCACTTTGGAAAAGGAATTGTATTACCTTGTAATGTTTAACATCTGCACCCTACAAATCATCAATTCCACTTCTAGGAACATAGAGAGAGAGAAACTTCCCAATATATACAAAACGCATCAAAAATGCTCATCAACTGGTAAGCAGATAAACTCATACCATGGAATACATACAATTGAGAAAATTGACCAACTACGTTGGTCAGTATGGATGAATCTCAAACAATGATAAGTAAAAACAGAAAGCTGCAGGAAAATGCATTTAATACAATACCATTCATATTAAGTATACACATGAAAAATAAAATTCTTTAGTGTGTTGTCTGTGTGTCTGTGTGTTTGTATAGTTAAAACATAAATAAGACATAGAAATAATGAAAACACCAAATTCAGGTGAGTGGAAGAAGAGAGAGGGGTTGAAAATGGTAGACAAAGCAGTTGGGATAGGGAACCCAATTCCATAAACACTGGTAGGTACATTATTCCTTATACCTTTTGTATGTCTAGGACATTTCATTAATATTTTTAAACAAAAGCTATACATAAATAACTAACTAACACCAGCTTAAGTTTAAAAAAAGAGAGAGATTAGTGATTCTTCCAAACCAGTTCTTTAACTGACTGCAACATGAGCAAAGGCAAAGTTAGCCAGAGCTTTTTCTGTTTAGTCAACCACCTTATACTACTAAAATAACTTCTCATCTTTGAATATTGTGCGCCACCTTGTGTTCAAAAAGCTTCAAAATACTACAAATTTCAGAGAACCATATCTTGAAAATGGCTACTTGAAAATATAAATTCCTTCATGCTGTGTTATAAGGTTTCACTTTATCAACTTAAGCACGCATGAAAATGACATTTGGAAAAAAACTATTTTGATAGAGAAGAAGTTGGAAATACTTTATATTTCTTTTTAGTTATTCCCTTTTTTAGTTGTTCACTTCATTTCCAGAGAATAATCTGCCTTTTTTCCTTGATTTTAAGTGTATAAAATTTTGTTGAAGAATAAAACTCAAAATTACAGACATTTAAAATGCTAAAATACACTTTCATTTTAAAAAACTTACCTTTGAATGTGTGATTGATAAGGTGTCTACCCACACACGCCAGCCACCCCACTCATATTTGATTGCATGGTAAAGTAGGATTCGGAATATGGCATATACCATTTCTGTTATCTTTTGCTCATCTGAATTCTTAGGATTAAAATAGCAGAGAGAAAGCATCCACTCTTGCCACACAGAACACTGTAGCAAGCTCCTGAAAATTGTAAGAGGACTTGGAATTACTTAAAAAAATAAATCACCTGAAAGAATTCTAAAAAAGTAAAAGTTTAAAACAAAATAAACAAAACAACCAGCTTTATTATGCATCGAAAACAATTAAACAATGTGGTATTGAAAGCTCAATTAACTGTATGGTACATTACTTGTATACCTTAATGAAAAAAGCATATAGAAAATTCATTTCATGGGATTTAAAGCAACTTTTCTTAGAAAAAATGGGCTTATTCAAATCTAGACTTGAATATTGCAAATAAATGCTTTCTGATCCTGCTTACCTTCTATTTTCTCTGCTGTTATTAAAAAGTTTAATCATGT
Source organism: Balaenoptera ricei (assembly GCF_028023285.1). Classification (NCBI taxonomy): domain Eukaryota; kingdom Metazoa; phylum Chordata; class Mammalia; order Artiodactyla; family Balaenopteridae; genus Balaenoptera; species Balaenoptera ricei. Next base: position 34,224,896 of record NC_082643.1, read on the forward strand.
CAGAAAGAAAGGCTCTGCGAACTTCCATGCTCTCTGGGCACTGGGGAGAATTTCGAAGTAGGGTTGCAATTACTTTCAGTATCTCTGTAAGACAATTCATAAACTAGTAAAAAACAAAACATTACAAAAAATTCATAATGTAATATCACCAGTATATTTCAATTTCTTTCATTTCCCTGACATAAATGTCTACTGAAAACATCCTCTTCTGTGTTATAAAAAAAATCATCTGCAGCCAAGACTGACAATACATAGAAAACATCCATAAACAAGAAAGGGATTTTTTAATTTCGTCATTAGAATGTGTAAAGCTAAATTTTAAAAGGTTATAATAAATCAAATTAAGTTATAAACGATTAAATGATGGTAAAATTGCAAACATCTCTCCCTTATCTCTGCCAGTTAGTAAAACTGACCTTAAAAATATATGTATATAATCAAAATCTCAGAAAAAAGAGAATAAATTCTCAGCTTCTTCAACAAAATATATACTATGCACATACTCTTTCCTTTATCATTGTGAATTTTAAAAGCTATCAAGATTTGCTTCCATAATTTTAAATCTAAAATTAGATACAAAAAAACAAAAGGAAATTAAAACCTATTTAACACCCCAAACAAATAAAACTGCTACCGTAATGGTCTTAAATATAATGCTGTATAAATTTCTAGTACTAACTTTAAGAAAAGAAATTCTTTTAATACTGAGATACGGAACTTTAAGGAAACAAAAACAGCTATAACCCTGAATTTAAAATTAAATAATATGTCAAAGTTTTACCCAATTAAAAATTGAGGAATTCTAAACCAGCATTTTGCCAAGGTTTTTGGTGATTCTGAAGCACCAAGTTCAAAATATCAGATATGAAGTTACTTTATCATAAATTTAATGATATTTTAGGAGCAATTTCTGAATTCTTCTAATGACAAATTCAAATATTCTCTACCTGCACAATGATTACAAAGATGATAATCATAATAATGATAATGATGATAATAATAGCCACTAATTTTGAGGATATACTATTGTGAGACACAATATTTAAGAAAATACAGGTATTAATACATTTAATCCTTATACAATGATAGGTTGATACTATTATTATCCCCATTTTAGAGACAAGAAAACTAAGGAACACCTAAATTAATTAATTTACCCAAAAATCACATAACTATTAAGACACGTAGACAAGATTGAAAAGCTAGACGTCCTATGTTTTTAAACACCACATTACACTGCCTACCTTTTCTGCCAGTATATTACATAGATAATATATTTTAAAATTCTTACTTTAATAAGTCATTTTTCCATAGCTACATAAAATATATTTTATATTATATATATAAAATCAAGGTATTTTAGGGACTTCCCTGGTGGTCCAGCAGTTAAGACTCTGCACTGCCAATGCAGGGGACCTGGGTTCGATCCCTGATCAGGGAACTAGATCCTGTATGCCACAACTAAAAGATGCCACATGCCGCAACTAAAGATGCCACATGCCAACTAAAAGATTCCACATGCCGCAATGAAGATCCCGTGTGTCACAACTAAGACTCGGTTGCCGCCAAATAAATAAATAAATATTTTAAAATAATAAAATAAAATAAAGGTATTTTCCTTTTTTACTCTCTAAAATAATGACATCACATCTCCCTAAAGGCTGAGAAAAATTAACCATGTGACATGTGTTTTTAAAATTAGTACTGAAATAGAGTACCGCAAACATGACCGTAACTCACCACACAAAAAGTAATCAAATTCTGAAACTCTACAAATCAGTTATTTTAATATCAATAATCTTAAAAAGCAAGATGAGAAATGTACACGTTTTATAAGTGCTTAAGAACTCTAAATATCAAAAGAAAAGACTGTTAACCAAGACTAAGTGCATAAACAATAAAGAAGATGGAAATTTTTCAATTCCAAACTTGGTATTCTTAACTTGACAGTAATTTAAGATGAAAGCTACCTCATGGTCCATGTAACTTAGCCTGACATCACTAAATAGTGCAATCAAAACTTTACCAAAAATCTGAACATATATTAAAAAACCAAGATCTTATGCGTATAATTCTTCAAAACCTCTATATAAACATTTCCACATAACCTAAAGTCAATGTGACGTTATATTCAACATCAAACACAAATAAAACTAGTATTATATTAATGGCTATAATGAAATATTATTTGAACAATGTGTTTTCAACAATACCAACTTCAGGTTCTTCAGTGACTTTCCTTTTTAGTAGCAAAATCTACTTATAAAAGTATAAAAAGGAAGGGAGTGGGAGAAATGGGAGAAGGTGCTCAAGGAGTACAAACTTCCAGTTATAAGGTGAATAAGCTCTGTGTATGTAACGTATAACCACCTGGAGACCTCGGTCAACTATACCGTATTATGTATCTGAAAGGTGCTAAGGGAGTCGATCTTAAAAGTTTTCACTACACGTAACACACAAAAAATTATAACTGTGTGAAGTGATGGATGTGTTAACTAACCTTACTGTGGTAATCACTTCACAACATATACATATATCAAGTCATTAGATTGTACACCTTAAAAGTACACAATGTTTTATGTCAATTATATTACAATAAAGGTGGAAAAACAAAAAGCAAATATCAAAAAAATAAATAAAAGTATGTTAAATACATACGAGGATTTTGTATCTTAACTGAAGAATCAGGATCTGGATGCTGTTTATGTATCACCTGAGTACAAATCTGTTCTATAAGAATCTACAGAAGTGAAACAATAGATTGTATTAGCATAATCACTGTATTACCATCACTATTTATGAACTTTAAGCACAACACTAAACAACATTAAGTATACAGTCCAGTATTGTCATGCTAAATATCTCTTGCATTATATGGAATAAATAATTTCAACACTATAACTCTACTTTTACTGGATTATAAAATGAGACATCAGGACATCCCTGGTGGCACAGTGCTTAAAAATCTGCCTGCCAATGCAGGGGACACAGGTTCGAGCCCTGGGCCGGGAAGATCCCACATGCTGAGGTGCAACTAAGCCCGTGCACCACAACTACTGAGCCTGCCCTCTAGAGCCCACGAGCCACAACTACTGAGCCCGCGCGCCACAACTACTGAAGCCCACACACCTAGACCCCATGCTCCGCAACAAGAGAAGCCACTGCAGTGAGAAGGCTATGCACCGCAACAAAGAGTAGCCCCCGCTCGCTGCAACTAGAGACAGCCCGCATGCAGCAACGAAGACCCAACGCAGCCAAAAATAAATAAATAAATAAATAAATAAATATTTTTTAAAAAAAGAGAGACATCAAACAGTCAATACAGTGGAGAAAATACTTAAACAGAGATGTCCACACTGCTTAGAAATTCACCGAATAATAGATTTATTAAGATGCAGCCACATTTCCTTTATATAACTACTTTCAAAATTGTACATCAAACCTAAATGATCTTATTTCATCTAGACACTACCAACTCAGTTATACAGGTATTTTCATAAGAAATTAGGATGGTTAAATTCTAACTACATTCCTACCTCAAATAGGACATTATATGTGGTCATTGTGATTAAATTTGTCTGAAGCATGAGTCTTTCAGCTAGCAATGAAAACAATCCATGTCCAAGCATGACTTCAGCTTTTCTTCTGCAATTACATAGAAAAAAGAAAATCAAATGCAGAGTTTTATTATTCACTATTTAGTATGCATGCTGATGAAGGAGACACATAAATGTTTTTCACATTATTAACAAATTCCAACTCAATAATGCCCCCAATTTTCTTAGACCTAGAACTTATAAGGCCACAAAATCTTTAATAGAGAAATACAAACAACAACTATATAGTCACAATTAAAGTTTTAAAAAAATATGACTGGCTATGCCACAGCACAGCAAAAACTGTCACCAAAATCTTCAAAACAATTATTTATTAACTAGCTGCTTCTCTCCATTAGCCATGAGCTAAGCTCTACCATAAATAATAATCTAAAGACGACGAAGTAAAGTAGAAAAACAATGTGGAAGAAAAGGTAGAAGACATGCAAGAGAATTTTTAAATGAATACTGTGAAGATAAATATATCAATACTAAAATTAAACTTCCAAGCAAAACTTTAGAAACTGAAGGATCACAAACTTAATTCTACCCCTGGGTTTATCAAATGTTTTCTGCAAATGGCTGGATACTATATATTTTAGGTTTTGTGGACCATATGTTCTCTGTAGCAACAAATCAACACTGCTGTTATAATGTATCAACAGCCATAGATAACAAGCAAATAAATGATTGTGGCTGTGTTCCAATGAAACTTTATTTACAGTCAGCCAGCTGGATTCAAAATGAAGATTACAAGTTTACCAATACTTTTCTACCACCAAAATTGTTCATTTTGGACAAACTTGGTGGTGTTCATTTCTGGTATAAAGAACAATAGGTAGGACATGAATATCTGCATTCAGCTAAGACAAAAGGAAACATGGGAGTTTCAGTTTTTAGTTATACATATAGCAGAATACAGTATGTGACAAATAACCAGGTTACTATGTTAGCTTCATAGTATAAAGCAAATAATGATCAAGCCACCTGAAATGAAGTCCCTACCTAGATTTACCTAGAATTCAACTTATACAAATGTATTCTTACAATAAACAAAAAAAAGGGAAAATTTAAATAAAAACATAAACAATATACTCCTGTTCCCTACTTTATTTTTAACATGTAGAAATGGGATTAAATTTATATAGCATTTTATGAATAAAAATAAATAAAAGATAGACTAGAGGAACCGCAGAACGTAAATACTATTCCCAAGATTTATAAAATAAATATGTAATATACAACAGTCCATTTTAGATTTCATGCATACTCACTTTGGGGCCAGGTGTTTTAAAAAATAGCCCATTGCCTTGAGAGCTTGTACTCTGATTCCTTCACTTGTTGATGCCATAAGTTTATAGATAACTCTGAATAAATAAAAATTAAAAACAAATTACTATGAGTATATATTTCAAAAGTAAATACCTAAGATATACTCGTGTATAATTTTTCATATAGTCACATAATTTTAAACCTAACTTCAAGTAAGATATGGGTGAATTTAATATACATTTCTGACATTTAAAAACTTGTTTATCAACTACATGTTGTCTTCAAGAAACCTACTTTAAATATAGACACATATAGATAAAAAGTAAATGAATGGAGAAAAATATACCATGTTAATTTAACACTAATCAAAAAGCAAGAGCAGCTATATTAATTTCAGACAGAGAAGACTTCAAAGTAAGGAAAGTTATCAGGGATAAAGATGGGCATTACATCATGATAAAGGGGTCAATTCGCCAATATGACATAACAATCCTTAACATGTATGCACCTAACTATAGAGCCTAAAACTGTGTGGCAAAAACCGACAGAACTGCAAGGAGAAACAGATGAATCTATTATCATAGTTGGAGATTGCAAAACTCCCTTCTCAAAAATGGACAGATCCAGCAGGCAGAAAATCAGTAAGGACATAGTTAACCTCAAAAATACCATCAACTGGGCTTCCCTGGTGGCGCAGTGGTTGAGAATCTGCCTGCTAATGCAGGGGACATGGGTTCTAGCCCTGGTCTGGGAAGATCTCATATGCCGCGGAGCAACTAAGCCCGTGAGCCACAGCTGCTGAGCCTGCGCGTCTGGAGCCTGTGCCCCGCAACGGGAGGGGCTGCGATAGTGAAAGGCCCGTGCACCACAATGAAGAGTGGCCCCTGCTTGCCGCAACTAGAGAAAGCCCTCGCACAAAACGAAGACCCAACACAGCCAAAAATAAATTAAATAAATAAATAAATAAATAAAGTAGCTATAAAAAAAAAAATACCATCAATCAACAGGATATAACTGACATCTATAGACTACTTCATTCTACAATAGTAGGATACACATTTTTCTCCAGCTCACATGGAACATTCACCACGTAGACCACATGCAGGGCCATAAAACACACATAATAAACAAATATAAAGATTGGAAATTATATAAAGTTTGCTCTCAGACCACAATGGAACTAAATTAGAAATCAGTAACAGAAAGATAACTGAAAAACCCCAAAATACTTGGAGATTAAACAACATACTTCTAAATAGCATGTGGGTCAAAGAAGAAATCTCAAAAAATTAAAAGTATTTTCAACGAAATGAAAATGAAAGTACTACTTATAAAAATCTCTGGGATGGGGCTTCCCTGGTGGCGCAGTGGTTGAGAATCTGCCTGCTGATGCAGGGGACACGTGTTCGACCCCTGGTCTGGGAAGATCCCACATGCCACGGAGCAACTGGGCCCGTGAGCCACAACTACTGAGCCTGCGCGTCTGGAGCCTGTGCTCCGCAACAAGAGAGGCTGCGATAGTGAGAGGCCCGTGCACTGCGATGAAGAGTGGCCCCCGCTTGCCACAACTAGAGAAAGCCCTCGCACATAAACGAAGACCCAACACAGCCATAAATAAATAAATAAATAAATAAATAAATAAATAAATTTATTTTTAAAAAAAGATTGCAAATTAAAAAAAAAAAAATCTCTGGGATGTTGCAAAAGCAGTGCTTACAGGAAAATTTATAGCACTGAATGCATATATTAGAAAAGAAGAAAGATCTGAAATCAATAACATAAGTTTTCACTCTAGAACACCTGGAAGAGAAAATTCAATTCAAAGTAAGCAGGAGAAAAATAATAAGTATTAGAGTAGAAATCAATAAAATAGAAAATAAAAAATCAATAGAGGGCTTCCCTGGTGGTGCAGTGGTTAAGAATCTGCCTGCCAATGCAGGGGACACGGGTTCGAGCCCTGGTCTAGGAAAATCCCACATGCTGCAGAGCAGCTGGGCCCATGAGCCACAATTACTGAGCCTGCGCGTCTGGAGCCTGTGCTCCGCAACAAGAGAGGCCGCGATAGTGAGAGGCCCACGCACCGCAATGAAGAGTGGCCCCCACTTGCCACAACTAGAGAAAGCCCTAGCACAGAAACGAAGACCCAACACAGCCATAAATAAATAAATTTTTTTAAAAAATCAATAGAGAAAATCAACAAAACCAAAAGCTGCTTCTTCAAAAAGATCAATAAAATCAGTAAGCTTCTATCCAAGCTAAGAAAAAAGAGAAAGGATGTAATTTACTAATATCAGAAATGAAAGCAGGGCTATCCCTACAGAATATCAGTGCTACTGATGCTACCTGACTTCAAGACTTACTGTAAAGCTACAGTAATCAAGATAGTGTGGTACTGGTAAAAGAGTACACAAATAGATCAACAGAGAGCCTAGAAATAGACCCACATAAATCTAGTCAACCAATCTTTGACAAAAGAGGAACACAAGCAAGACAATGAACAGATATTCTTTTCAACAAATGATGCTGAAACAACAGGACATCCACATCCAACAAATGAATCTAGACACAGACTTTACACCCTTCATAAAAATTAACTCAAACGTGGATGGATCTAGAGACTGTCATACAGAGTGAAGTAAGTCAGAAAGAGAAAAACAAATATCGTCTATTAACACATATATGTGGAACCTAGAAAAATGGTACAGATGAACCGGTTTGCAGGGCAGAAACTGAGACACAGATGTAGAGAACAAACATATGGACACCAAGGGGGGAAAGCTGCAGGGGGTGGGGGTGGTGGTGTGCTGAATTGGGAGATTGGGATTGACATGTATACACTGATGGGTATAAAATGGATGACTAATAAGAACCTGCTGTATTAAAAAATAAATTAAATTAAATTAAAAAAAAAATTAACTCAAAATGGACCTCAATGTAAAATGCAAAACCATAGAACTCCTAGAACACAACAGAGGAGAAAACCTAGATGACCTTGGGTATGGTGATGCCTTTTTACTTACAACACCAAAGACATGATCCACAATAAAAATAACTGATTAGCTGGATTTCATTAAAATTAAAAACTGCTCTGCAAAAGACTGTATCAAGAGAATTAGAAGACAAGGCATAGACTAAGAGAAAATACTTGCAAAGGAAACATCTGATAAAGCACTGTTATCCAAAATATGCAAAGAACTCTAAAACTCAACAGTAAGAAAACAAACAACTGGATTTTTTTAAAAATAGGCCAAAGAACTTAATAGATACCTTGACTAACCAAGATGGAGTAAGGATAATACAGCCTTTCTATCTTGTGTATTAGAACCACAACTATAGAAGAAACACGAAAAGCAACCTCCTAAGTACTCCAAAGACTAAACAAAAGTATGTGCATTGGTGTAGGGGAGTTAATACTTGCAGATTACCCATTTCAGAGGTAAGAGTCTCAATTTTCAATTTTCTTTTGTAAATCTCACCCATAAGTGGGTCCCTGTCTCAGAGTTCATTTCTGTCAGTTCAGGTAGCTAATATTCTGAGAAAAACTGTCCTTCTGGTTAGAGGAACTAAGAAAATGGGTCCTTATAGACCAGAGAGAGTCATGAATAGGAGCAAACAGGAGAGAAGGATCATCAAAATCTGTGTAAAAACCTGCAAAAGCCCTAAACTGACCCAACAGATGCAATGTATGGGGCAGACTCAGACCAGAATAGTAATTTAATATTCTAAATTGAAAGAAGACCTGAATTATCACCTAATTCTCAGCCTAATCCCTGAGTAGTGCAGGTACAAGAAAAACCCAAAGCAAGACAAGAGAGGTTTTAAAAATGAAGTGCCATCAGAACCACCATCCACAAAGGACAGGTAGAACTTGCAGTCTGACCCTTCTTGCTAAAATAAAACAAAACAAAAAAAATCAACATTTGTTAACAGATCATAAGTTCCAGAGTTGATTTAAAAAAAAGATAACACAACATCCATGATAGATTAAAAAACACTTAATGTACAAAGAATAAAGAAAATGTGACAATTTCTCATGGGAAAACACAATGAACAGATGCTGATGGGATAGGCAATTCTTGCGATTATCACACAAAGATTTTAAAGCTATTATAACTATGCTCCAGAAGGTAAAGATAAACACAGTCTAAGTGGATCAGAAAATAAAGTTCTCATCAAAAGAAAGAAAGTATAAAAATTAACTATATTGAAATTATACAACTGAAATGTACAAGAGCTGAAATTTTCATGATGGGCTCTACATCAAAATAGAAAAAAACAAAGAAAAAGTTTATAAACTTGAAGATCAAGTTTATCATACATGTCAAATTTCTTTATCAACAGAAAGTATCAAATCTGAAGAACAGAGACAAAAATGATTGAAATAAACTAAAAAGAAGCTGAAGGAGATGTGCATTAAAACCTCTAATATTCAAGTCACTAGAAATCCAAAATGAAAGAGAAAGATACACCTGAAACAAAAAAATATTTTAAAATAAGAGCATAAAACTTCTCAGACTTGGTGATAAAAACAAAGAAAATGAAATTTCGGGGAGTATGGTTGGGGGAGAATGAAAGAACGTGTCCTGAAAGCAAATATAAAAATCTAATACATTATATTTAGCAAAGAAAGATTTGATTTATCATAGGTTTCTTCTTAGAAATCATGGAGGCCTGCAGACAGCGGGAAAATAGTTTAAAGTATTGAAAGAACAAAACTAGAAACACAGAATTCTACATGCAGCAAAAATATCCTTGGGCAAATGCCAAATAAAAGCATTTTCAGAAGAAAAACTAAGAAATCATGTTTCCAGCAAAACTACTAAACAAGAAATGCTTCCTTCACGAATTAAAAGAATTGTAGATGTCTGAATAAACATAAGTTTTATCTCCTCTTAAATTCTTTAAACTACATATTACAAGTGAAATTAAAAATTATAACATTGTCTAGAGAGGCTTATGATGCATTAGATACAAAAAGGAACAATGGTGGAGCTTAAAGGTATCAATATACTTGTAGTGGTTCTATATTTTATTTGAAGACGCAGAATATTAACTCTAGGTATACTGTGAAATCTCTAAAGCAGCCAATAAAAATTTACACAAAGAGATAGATCCAAAACCTAATAGAAATTAATTTTCAAAGAATTCTAAAAGAATTCAAATACAAAGCAAAGGAAAAACAAAGGAAAAATTATACTGAGACAAATAAATAATAAAACACTAGATGAAAATAAAACTATATCAATAATTACATTAAAAGTAAATAGTCAAAACACAATGAAAAGACTAAGTGTCTCAGAGTACATTTTAAAAAATAAAACATCCAACTACACTGTGTGTATCAGTCATTGTTTTCTATAGAAGGAGAACCAACAGGTTGTGTATATACACAGAGAGAGACAGATATTTATTTTAAAGAACTGGCTCACACAACTATGGAGGCTAAGTCCAAAATCTGCAGGACAGACAAGTACTCTGGAGATTGAGGAAAACACAACCCAAGTCCAAAGGCATTGTGTTGGCAGAATTCCTTTTTATTTTATTAATGCCTTCAACTGATTTGATAAGCCCACCCACATTATGGATGGTAACCTGCTTTACTCAAGGTCTGCCAACTTAAATGTTGACCACATTCAAAACATGATTTGACAAAAATATCCAGGATAATGTCTGACCAAATATCAAGGAACTACGGCCAAGCCAGTTGACACAAAATTAGCCATCATACTGTGTACATAAGAAATTCAATTAACTATAAAGATATAGATAAATTAAAATGGAAAAAAAGATATACCATGCAAACACAGAGCAAAAGAAAGCTGGATTAGCCATATAAATATCAAACTAAGTAGATTTCAGATCAAGAAACATTTCCAGGTGGAAAAAAAGGAAAAAACATAATTATAAAAGCATTAATTCCCCAACAAGACATAAAAATCCTCAATATAGATACACTTAATATCTGAGTTAAAATACCTAAGCAAAAAATGATAAAAATACAAAGAAAAAAAAGAGAAAAAAGCATATTTATAGTCAGAGATTTCAATAATCGTATCTCAATAAATGACAGAGCAAGTAGACAAAGAAGCAGTAATGGCACAGAAGATTTGAAAAACGGTATCAACCAACTTAGCCTACTTGACATTTATAGAACACTCCATCCAAAAACATCAAAACAACATCAAAATACATGTACTTTTCTGGTGCACATGGAACATTTACCCAGATATACTATATGCTGGACCATAAAGCAAGTCTCAATAAATTTTAAAGGATTCAAGTCATACAAAGATCCTCATAGACCAAAATTAATTAAATTAAAATTCAAACAGGGACTTCCCTGGTGGTCCAGTGGCTAAGACTCCACGCTCCCAATGCACAGGGCTAGGGTTCGATCCTCTATCAGGGAATTAGATCCCACATGCCACAACTAAGAGTTTGCATGCCGCAACTAAGACCATATGCAGCCAAATAAATAAATAAATATTAAAAAAAAAAAGAATCCCAAGGCCAAGTTAGCATAGGAAGCCCAGGGATTAACGATTAAAAAAAAAAACTTCCAATTCAAACATTAAAAAGATCTCTGGAACACACTTCTAAATAACACATGGATAAAACAAGAAATGAAAAGGAAAACGTATTTCAAACTGAATAAAAATGACATTAAACTGAAAGTGCTTAGGAAGAAATTTAAAGCACTAAATACCTATATTCAAAAAGAAGAAAGATCTCAAAACAGTGACAATGAATAAATTTGATTAACCTCTAGCCAGACTGATTTGGAAAAAAGAAAGAAGAAAAATTATTAGTGTCAGAAATGAGAGAGGTAAAATCACTACAGGCTTTTCAGATATTTAAATGAAAATAAAGGAACAACTTTACATCAATAAATTTGACAGTTTAAATGAAACAGACAATTCCTTGATAGATAGAAACTTACCAATGCTTATCAAAGAATAAACAGATAACCTAAACAGCCCTATATCTATTAAGAAAATTGAATTTGTAGCTAAAAACATCCCTACAAAGAAAATTCCACTCCTAGCTAACTTCACTGGTAAATTTTAGCAAACATTTCAAGAATAAATAATAATTATTCTATACAAACTCTTCAAGAAAATTAAAGAGTAGGGAATATTTCCCAAATCATTCTATGAGGTCAGCACTTACTCTGGCATTTAAATCAGCCGACTTTGAATATAACAAATTACCCTTCATAATGTGGGTGCCTCATCCTAACAGTTGAAGACTTTAATAGAAAAAAAGAAAGGACCTCCCTAGAGGAAGAGGGAATACTGCCAGCAGACTGCCTTTGGACTGAAACTGCAACATCAACTCTTATCTGGGTCTCCACCTGCCAGCCTGCAAATTTTGGAGGCTTCCACAATCACATGAGCCAATTCCTTAACATAAATCTCAATATTCCTCCCTCCGTCCCTCCCTCTCTCTCTCTATCTCCCTCCCTCTCTCTCACACATATGCACACACACCCACACCCTTTTGGTTCTGTTTCTCTGCGAATCTCTGAAAATACACTCCTTAAGTATAATGTATAAAGTCATCTTCTATCTTACAGAGAATGAGTACTGAAAGGTAACAAATAAAAACTTTGTAATAGAGGATTGATATGGGAAATTTATTATAACTAAATCAGTAAATTAGTTACTGTAGCTGATCATCCAACAAAGTAGCTGTTAAACTTTTGTAGCCCAAAAACCTTCTCATTAAATGAAAGATTTAAAACAAAAGTATTCTCTTTTGTTACGATGATTGTTGCAGACTGAATGTGTGCTCCTCAATTCACATGTTCAAGCCCTAAGCTCCACAGTGGCTATATTTGGAGATGGGGCATATAAGAAATCAATTAAGATTGAATGAGGTCATAAGGGCGGGTCCCTGATTTGATAGGATCAGCGTCCCTATTAAAAAAAAAGACTAAAGAGCTTGCTCTCTTCTCTCTCTCTCTCTTTCTGTTCGTGCACACACACAAAAAATCATGTGAACACACAACAAGAAGGTGGCTGTGCACAACCCAAAGGGAAAGCCCTCACCAGACACCAACCCTGCTGGCACCTTGATCTTGGGCTTACAGTCTCCAGGACTATGGGAAAACAAATTTCTGGTGTTTAAGCCACCTGGTCTAGGGTATTTTGTTAAGGCAGCCCGAAGAGGACTAATACAATGATGATCTGGGATTGGGGTTGGAAGAGGTTATGTTTTAAAGGGAAGATAGAGATCTTCTCTTGGATCACGATTGAATATTTTTGTTTTAGGACCTAAAGATAAGTCTGCTGAAGAATTCGACCTTACAATAGCAGTATAATAGCACTAACCATACAAAATACTGGAATGATTTGCCTGATCTGTCCTCACATACTAAATAGTAACACAGCCTCTATATTTAAAGATCTTTTCAAAAAACGTAAGACATGAAATAAAAACCTCTTATATCTTAAATCATTTTATAAGATCCAGTAATAATTTTCATATCTAAGAATCTGTCATTTCCAAACTGATCTCTTCTATTAAATATATTAAAATTCTTGAAATGTTAAACTCTTACCGTAACCCATTCCTTTGGTCAAAAGCAGGTATCATAGAATTAGGATGTTCTGACATTAATGCAACAAGCAGCTGTAGGACATCCATTAGATTGTCATCCTAAAATTATTTTAGAATTTTTTTAAATAAAGAAAAACAACTTATTTGAACAATGACTATTTCTCAAACAATGAATTTTAACTTAAAAAAAAAATAAGTAGACATCTATATGAATCCACTTTTTTTAAGCAAACATTCTTTATATACACATATTCACCTGCATAACTCAAAATACACAACACCAAATAGTCAAATAATTTCTTAATCAAAGATATAAAATGTCTCTTATACTGTATCAAGATTTCCTAAAACATATTCCATTGATATAATAGATACTGATTTACAGATTTTTTTTTTTTTTAAAGGAAGGATTATACAGCAAGAAATTGGGCAGGGGGAGGAAGAACAGGTTGTTCTTTTTATTACAGCAAGACATATTGAAGCTTTAATATGCTAATAGATGTTGTGATATGGTAGTAGTGCTGGGGACAACATACTGTGTATCACTTTCTAAACTTATTTAACTAGGACCACTTTGTGCACTAAGCCTCTCAAGAAACTAGTTCTGAAAGAAGACCTTTTGGGAAATGATAACTGGATAGTTCTCTTATATTATCTGTTGTCAGTATTAAAGATATAGATGATCAATAAATGCTTATTGTGTCAACATGCTACTGTATATGGTATAATTTGATAACATTTGCATAATAGCACAGGAGCAAGCACATATGAGTACTGAAATCTAAAAATTTCAGGAAAATCCTTTACAACCTCTGTTGCATATCATTAGGGCCTATTTGGGCATTAGAAATCCAAAAGACTAAAGGGAAGCAGCAGTTAGTCATCTCTATGGTGCCCTGCCTCCAGGTTTTCATTCACTGCTTTTGAACTTTTGCTGTGGAAGCTACTTGAATATTTAATTTTCAATATGCTAAGTAAATGATCTAGAAGTAGGGCACTGAGCCTTTGGAAAACTGTTATTTGAAGGACCTGAAAAATCCCTGATTTAATAGTTTCAGAGAAAACAGAAGATCACTGTGACTTCCAGTTTCTCTCTTATGAAATATTTTGGTCCCTAAGGGTCAAGAAAATCTAAAAATAAAATAGAATATCCTACTCAAGAAGAAAAAGAAATCACAATCATTAATGTTTGAGTCAAATATGATCCAATCAAGAAATTTAACCCATTCTTTTCTGCCCCACTTAACAAAGATAGGTCCAAACCATATCTCTCATTATTAATGATTTTAAAAGGCACTATTTCATGCTGTAACAAATATGTGAACTCAGAAAAAATGAATTATAACACAGGAATGTAAATTATCATATAAATGTTGTGCTTTATATGAAATTAATTTCAGATTCTACTTATTTAAAACATGTTTAATCAGATTATTTATTTAGACTACATCTGGCATATATTACATTTTTGCAATGCTAAAAAATAAAGGAAAAAACTCCAGACATTTCAACCTATTTATTTTCAATCATATAATTTTAAATCAACCATAAATGAGTTGTTTAACTTAACGGTATCTGATTATACAAAATCAGTGGGAAGACTGTTATGAATTTAAAAATCCAATCATTTTTAGTCATTTTCATTATCTATTTTTCCATTTCTTACACTGGTTCCTGGAAATAAACTGAAAGTATTCTTTGGTACAGTTTATTACTAGGTCAATGAGATCTAATTTTAACACTTTTTAAAAGCCTTTCATGATTATTCGCAAAGGCATCTTGCGGTAATAACGAATATTTAAATGAAGATTGCTAACATTTAGTTCCTAGATACATTTACTCTCCATTATAGTTACATCATTAATGAAAGATTTCTTTAACTATTTTACTTTTAAAAACGCGCCTAATGCAACTTCAAAAAATAAAATCCCAACATATAAAATTCAAATGTTACCTCATGCATAGTGAGTAGATAATTAAGAATGGCCTGTAGCTCATCTTCCTTTACTCCAGAATCCTTTAAAAACATAAGACAAGTATCTTATGCTTACATATATAAAACATTTTTGAAAAGGGAAATTATACACACAGATTTCTCAACTTGGTGAGTTGCTATAAATATAAAAAGATAATGTAATATAAAAATCTAAATTTAAAATAAAAATTCGGGGAAGCACTAAAGACATGCAGTATGCAACACAGTGTAGAAGTCAAAAGAGATCAGACATCAGTATCCTGTTTTTGGCACCTTATATGATAACCTATCTGGTAAAGCTTCAGAATCCTGACATAAGCAAAAATAATAATTAAGAACAAGTAAAAGGGTATTACTCAACACCTATCACTCCTCTAAATACAGAAGACAATTTTTCTGTTTATTTTCTTCTATTAAATTTGGACAGTAAAATGAACAGTTTCTAAAATTACCAAGTTAAAATGTCAGGTACTAAAAATTGAGTAGTAATTTCACTGGGAAAAACACTGTACTTTTAAATATGAATGCATTATAAAAATTTTCAAACTACTGTATTATTAATCATAAAACAAAGCTGAAATCTCAGAAAAGAACAATAGGAATTAGGAAACAAAACACACTAGGAAAGAATAGAAACAGGCAATTTAAAGGTTAAATTTTTTAATAAATGGAAATAAGATATCTGATTCTGAAAGATATACTAACAGGTCCATTTACCATAATATTATGTGACAGCTAATAAAGCATTAAACTGTAAAGAATAAGAAATAAAATGATATAGGAAAATACTGAATAAAACACTGGCAACAAATATATTTATATATTGGCATCTTATAAAACCAAAACACCGTCCTTAAAAATAATATTAAATTTTACTTTACCGATAGTAGAATGAAATGGGACAAAATGTAATCATTTCTATCTGGTACATTTATACAGGAAAACTATTTTTCAAAATCTGAATGTCAGGTACAAGGAATCTCTAAAATTGAAACCTCCTTGAGGAGCTCTGTTGACTACTGCATCACCAGTTCTAAGAATAGTAGAAGTAATAGAAACTCAGTAAACATTTGCTGAATGAAAGAATGAATACACTTGAACTCCAACAGAAATTCATATAACACATATTACGATTATCAATTTCTAATTCTGCATTAATGTTTATCAATTATATGCCTAAGGAGAAAAAACAAACAAGGAAATAAATATCTTTCAAAGTTTTTTCCACTGTGTAAATGTATTAACAGAGCAAAGAGTAAACAAACCAAGATTGTATTTTATGTGAAATTTTAAGTTCAATACACACATGCTATAGGGTAAGAAATATGAACTCACCTTCATCACTAATTGCTTAATGAACATCAACAAGAACGCTCGTAGAGAAAGCATTTCTTTTTGATTAGGTCGTGGTCCATCTTTTAAAAAGACAAACACATACACACACACTGAGTATTTCAAAAACCTCAAAGTTAAGTATAAAATTCTCATTCCCAATAGTTTTTCCACCTATTTATAAGAAACATAAAAGTCAGTTTCCTGAAGAGTTTAATGCCTCTAGAAGGATGAGTATTCAATCTCACATGCAATTGTATATACAATGCTCCAAATGTACAAAATGGGTTATGTAGAAACCACAATGAAAATGTTTGTTTTGGGGTAAGGTCAAAGGAATTTTAAAACATAAAAATGAGGTAACAAATTTATATTTAGTTTTAAAAGACTCTCTTGGAATGTTACTATGGTAACATAAGTTTACAAAGAAAAAAGCAAAAGAAAATCTAAACTTTATATGTGTATTTAGTATGAAAACACTTTTTTCTATTGTTACCATTGTATAAGCTAATACAAAAAGCTCAAAGTACACCTCAACACAGTATCATTCATGAAGAAGGGAAACATTGTGTTGACCTCCTCTGACATCTCCTCCTCTTCTTGAAAAAGTGCTTGGTCACACATGGCTCACATTAAAGTCAATTTTCATGTCTCAAACATACAATTCCCAAGTAGAAAGCTTTTGAAACCAAACACCCATTGTCCTAAGATCCTAATTTAGGTACTTGTCTGCCTCATATTTTCTGCAATTTTCCCCCCACTAATCACTATTTACAGCTAGTTCCTGGACCACCAAAGCATAGGACCACCATGGCCTTGAACAGATTAATTAAAATAGGAAGAAAATTGTTTAAAATTTGTTCCACATGACAATTCTTAGACAAAGAATAGGTTACAGAGTTACAATACAATCGCAAAGTTTGTGCAGCTCTCTCACTTGAAGTATAAGACTTTCCCAAGGTCACTAATCAGTTATAAAATCAAGGCCAGAATATAATACTAACACCTAGGACAGTACATGACACACCTACAGCACCATGAAGTAATCAGAAGGAAATTATAGCCTAGTTCTAGATCTGCCACAACCTCTCCAGCTTAAACAGATCATGTAACTTCTGTATGTCCTCATAGCTTTCTAAATTATAGCTAGCATATTGTCTGAGAATAAATCGAGTTTATTTTGAAAGGGATAGAAAAAGTATTATACAAATATGAAACCTCGTCTTTGTAAATCATTGAACAACCAAAGCCTTTGAGTAAAATCTGAATGTGGTTAGACTCTCCACCATCTATTTCCTGATTTCAAGCAACAGCTCTCAATTTTTATAAAGGGACTGAACCCATCTTCACACTCAGATCATGTGTTTTGGAGGTAAGAAGGGCCTCCATGCCTGGGCAATCTGAAGAATACCTGCCACACAGATGGACAAACGAGCCAACGAGCAACAAAGAGACTAAAAGGAACTTTTGCTGGAAACGCTCAATACAGGCAGATGCTCTTTTGCTGGATTTAAATTTGTGAGGATGTGAAGGTAGAGTGGTTGTCTGCCACTCTACAAAGAGAGAGATTATATGAAAAGAGACAACACAGAAGAACTGGGAAATTGAGGGAGACAAACTGGGTCCAAAGGCTGTATTTTGAACCCCTGCACCAAGTCCTACTGAAACTGCCAGTTTATATGAGCTGGTTAACCCTCTTTTATGATATAAGCCAATTTGAAGCAGGTTTTGCAATACTTAAAACCAAAAGAGCCACCATTTGTGAAACTTTTTATTTTGACCCCTTCCAAGAACTACTGACATGATCAATGAACACTATCCTTCCAATAATTTAGTCCTAATTATATAGGAAAATAATTACTGAAATTCTGTAGTTTCATTATATTATTTATTAGAAGCAGATACTCCCTACCCCTGGAAAAAATCTCCATCTCCCAAACAACACTGTTGTCAATGATTCTCATTGGGATAACTGGACTCAACATCAATACCAGTGGCTAATATAGAATTTCTTCTCACTCTCAATGCCTTAAAAATCATCCTAGTCATATTTGCCCTCAAACAACTCATACTAGCAAAAGTACCATTCTTCTATAAAAGTAGCGAGTTATTAACCTCTGGCAACCACGATTTAGGACAAACTATTAAAATTATCAACGAGATTTAAAATTTTACCATGATGAGATTTAGGAAAACTTCCAGAAGAGTGTAATAGTATTGGGAAAGACAGAAAGAGAGAGAGAGAGAGAGAGAGAGAATGAAAGAAAGAGAGAGAGAAAGAGGGAAAGAAAGAGAAAGAAAGAAAGAAAGAAAGGGGGGGAGGGAGGGAGGAAGGAAGGAAGGAAGGAAGAAGAAAGAAAGGAAGAGAGAAAGAAAGAAAGAGAAAAAGAGAGAGAGGGAGGGAGGGAGGGAGGGGGAGAGAGAGAGAGAGAGAAAATCCTGATTTGCCATATCTATATAATGTAATATACAGAGATGATATACCTAATCCTTTTGGGGTGATACCACTCCGATCCTGAGGATTCACTGCCCAGTAGTAGTACTTCAGTGTATGCATGACGAGAAGCACTGTTCCAACTCTCCGAATGGCATTATATATGTTGACTGTACCAATGAATTCCGTGGACAGATAAGTATAGAGTGTCAACTGAACCTAGAGAATCAAAATGAAGAGCTCAAATCAAAGAAGCTGACCAGCATTTTACCCCTGTTTCCAGGAATACCCTCAGGTTGCTCTACTTGGACCATACTTGTTCCAAAAAGCAAGCTGCTTAGCTTGATAATAACATTCATGTGAACAGATAACACATATCCACTGACACATACAAGCACACATACTCCTTATAAAATGAAAGCAGGCAAATGCTTCTTTTACAGTAGCACGATAAAGTAAACACCCCCAAATATATCAAATTTTTGCAGCACTATTCCATGGAAAAAACTGTTTGGTTTCTATTTAGCAATCAGCAATTATTCATGAACTTATGTAACTTCTTTATAATAAACCTACTACTTATGCTATGTATAGTTGTTTTCAAAAGCTAGAAATTATCTTTGTTTTAGAGAAAATTAGCAGCTGGAATAACTCAAAAGAAAAAAAAAGTAGAAGTAGCAAAAAAAAGTAAGAAAAAGTCAAAAGAAAGAAAATCATATAAAAACATGTAAAGCCTACCTTAAGAAATATTTATTAGAAAAATAGAATTGTGTTATAACAACTCATTACTATAAAGACTGTAATTATAAAATTATAGTCTCTAAAATTCACAAACAATTATACTCTAGTACTCGTAACAGCACAAAGTAAGGACCACTTTTGGTCTACTTTCATATCGAAATCAAGAATACTTTATAAACTAAACAATACTAAGTACGGCATTAAATTTGGCCAAACCCACACTACTCCTGATCATTTACAACTGAACATTTATGTTACCTTCCCAGACACTGAGGGCATTTTCATTTTTAACCCTGAAAGATAAAAATTAGTTGTGTATCTTCCACATGTCCTATAAACAATCAAGGTTAAATGAATTAGGGAGTCAATCAGTAATCATACATGGTAAAGAGTGGCAGATTCTGAACCACTTAAAATTGAGGCTTGGAAAATGATTGTAGTTTAGAAAACCATAAATATGCAATAATCTACAGACTTGCTGAAAGATAACATTACTTTAATGTAGCTACTGCTGTTCAAATAGATAGGCCTAGCTTACTTGTCACTGAGGATACATAGCACTTTCTACGACATGGTTCAAATTCTTAACCATGCTATTTCAGTCATGCAGAAAATATTTACCTCCACCTATATGTGCAGCACTGTATTACTGAAAATACAGTGGCATAGACACTGTCCCTCAGTAATGGAGAAGATAAAAAATACATAAATTTAAGTGAAAAAATAAAAGGTAATAACGACACCTCACCTACTGAAACATAAGAAAGGTTATGTGGCAATAAACAAGTGCCATACAGCTATTAAATACTATTAATTCAGAGGCCAGAGAAATTATTTTAGGGTAAGCTAACATAGTCAAGAAAAGTTTCACTAATAGAGGCGGTATTAAGGTAGCCTTTGAAGATGAGTAGAACAATAGGTAGACAGAACAAAAGAGGAAATTTCAAACAGGGAAAATGGTAGATGATACAAAAAGTTTCGCCAAATCCAGAACAACCATCCTCATCCTTGACTGTGCATTAAAATACCTGAAAAACATTTTAAAAATACCGATGTCTGGGTCCTGTCCCAGACCAATTAAATTAGAATCTAGGGTGGAGGGAGTGGGATTCTGTTTTTGTCTTGTTTTGTTTGAAAAAAAACAAAAAACAAAAAACCTCTCCCAACTAATTCTATAGACAGCCAAGATTAAGAACCACTGCTCTAGGATAACCTTTTGTACCCACCTAGCCATTGAGGACAAGTGAGTTTTTCACATAGAAAGCCTAGAAAGAATTGGCGTGAAGACCTAATGCTTTATTCTGAAAACAACGAGAAACCATGACAAGTTTGTAGGCTAAGAAATGATCTGATGAGAGTGATATGTTAAAAGCATAAAGGAATTCTGACGGAAAGTGATAAATTAAGATATGGAAAAGTGGAGAAAGTCAGTCTACCGAGAATGATATTATAGTTAAAGAAAAATGAACAGGCTTTAACAGCAACATATTGGAGACCTCAAGATTATTCATATTCTAATTATGAATAAACCTTTCCTCTTTCACTCTTTATATAATCTTATAACCACACAAATTATACATTAACATCTGTCTTTCCCATTACACCTAAATTCTATGAGGGCAGGAATCAGGTCTGTCTTGCTCACCACTGTACCCACAGTGCCCAGCATAAAGTAGCCACTCAGCAAATGAAAGACTGCTACCTACAAGAAAATTCATCTCTCTTGTTAGGTCATTTCAAAGCCTGTCTCTGAGCAGATCAAACTTAAATGGATATTATAAATGACTGTGAGCACCCTTTTCCAAAAGCAAAGATTGATTCATACATCCATACCCTCAACTTTGGTAACCAGAGGTGAATTTACCATGAAGCTAATGAAGCTTAAACTTCATGCCCACTCATCTAGACATGTTCCTTCCAAGACCCTAAACCTTATTTTGCATGCAGTATGTTGTATTCTTTTTCTTAAAAAGCTCCTTCCTCCCCCAAATTGTATGACCTTCGGGTCAAAACAAACTTTGCATCTGCCTTTTGTTATAACTACCTTTATAATAAAATTAGATATAACCCCTCATGGATACACAAAGCAGAAGGCTGAAACAAAAGTTAACTTTAATATTACCAAATCAACTGCAAATTCTGAAGAAGAAATTAAAGAAAATTATTAACAAGGAAAAGGTAAGAAATAGAGTGTAATAATATGATGGACTTAAGGAAACGATACATAGAAAATTTTTAAATATTCCCCTACAAGTAAGTATCTCATAAGAAGAGGCTTTTTGACCACTTCAAAAGAGGCCCAAAGCCTTACAAATACGCTGCTTAATAAGACAAAGAAGTGTTTAGTAAAGGTTTAAAAAGTAACTTGAAACAATCCTTGAAAAGAAATAAGACTGAGGGTCATAGAAGAGAAAGAGGTCAAATTTGAACCCAGAGATAAAAAGCTACAACCTCCAGCTGCCTCCTTTGATTATTTCCAAATGGCAATCAGAGTCAGCAGCTGTTTTTCTCCTTAACATTTGAAAAGAGCAGCTGAAAGTAAGATACTATGACTCCAGAAAAGTAAAAAAGTCTGCAGACATTTTTTTCTGACAACTAGAGTAAGTATGTGTTATTCCAACCTGAACAATGGTAAACACTTGCAAGTGAACCAAAAGAGAGAGGGGGAGAGAGGAAATCAAATTTTTAGGATAACTTAATAGAACATTAGGATTTATCAAAGGTTTTACTTATATATTTTATCACGAAATCACTTATGTTCACTTAATGTAATTGATTTCCTGTTACAGTACTAAATAAATTACTGTGTAAAATATAACTGTATTTAATAATTTGAATTAATGTGAAATTAAAATGATTAAATGTGACCTGTATAGCATGGAAGCCTTCAAGAAAGGGTGACATTTCAGCTGTTCCTGTAAAAATTAAACTCAAGAGCTCATCACGTTGGTGGAAGGAATATGTGTGTATAAAAGACAGAGAGAGAGCACAGTGAGTATGTATTTATATATATGTATGCATACATACATATGGATACATAGATATATATGTATGTATATTTGCAATAGAACAGAGCTACAGTTGATAGGAAACATACTTACACTGGAACTATCCAACTTTGGTTTACTAAATATAAATCAAAGTCTCTCTCAAATAAAATTTTATTTAACAACAGAAAATAAAGACTATAGCTTTTTTAAAAAAGAAATACTGATATTGCTTTAGGAAGGGAGGAATGGAGGGAAGAAATACTGACTTGCAAAAGTATATTTAGTCAAAAAATGCATTCCACTGAAATCTTACATAATAGCATGTAAACGGATAAAAGAAAATCCTCATAATTATCACTCTTCTCAAGTACAAAAACTTACTGAACATATTAGCACAAAGTCAATATATGTATTACCTTGGCTGGGGTATGAATCCATATAGCTGGGTTAAGAAGAATGTGATCACACAATTGCTTGAGTAGGGGCATCCCATTCTGCAGATTACTCAGATATTTTGAAAATGCAAGGCAAAGTTCAAGTACTGCTCTGCTGACATGGGATTTGGAAGACTGCAGAGGAAGATATTTCAAAGGTCACTACCAACACAAGGCAAGGTAAGTAAATTAAAGGCTGTCAATACCAGAAAAAGTAGGTCCACAAATTATGCTCAAAGTTAAAGATACCATGAGACTCAATACCACATTCCTCTAATAAAGCAGTGGGGGCAAGTTAAAACAACAAAAGGTTATTTTAATTTAGGTAATTTTATATAACCAAGGAGACACACTTGCAGACAGAATTTCTCAACCACTTAGGAGACTAAGTGGCCTGCAAATTA
Organism: Balaenoptera ricei; assembly: GCF_028023285.1. Classification (NCBI taxonomy): domain Eukaryota; kingdom Metazoa; phylum Chordata; class Mammalia; order Artiodactyla; family Balaenopteridae; genus Balaenoptera; species Balaenoptera ricei. Next base: position 34,248,636 of record NC_082643.1, read on the forward strand.
AGAATCAAAAATGTAAAGCATTTGATACTTTACCTTTTCAAGACTATATCCTATTACCAAAAAGCCCTTGCAGGCTAGCATCTGCTCTTGCATAGCAATTGAGTTCTTCAACAACTCCATGATAAAAGCCAGCAAAGTTGAACTGGAATAAGAAAAAAGACAATGGTTTGAAAAAACATATTCTATTTTTTAAAAAGAGGAGGGGGGTTAAATAGATGCAGTCTTTCATCTACCTTAATAAAAAGTTTCTATTCCAAGGAAATTGACACTCTACTAAAACTGCCTCCAACATTATTTCAGGACTAAAATTTTAATGTAAGATTAGGATTTATTACTCAAATATTTAGTTCATATCCTTTATCACAAATATATTAACAAATGAATCACTTAGAAACAATATAAAAAACATGCATGAAATAGAGCAAAATTAGGAATGTCCAAAAACAAGTAATAAAATGGCTAACATAAGTATATTAAAGCCCTAAAGAATGGATGTAACTTAGATGAGCAAGTATATTCAATTTTGGAGGGTTAGAGGCCAAATAGAAGGAAAAGATGTGGAGCAAACAGACTAGGATAGATAGCCTCCAAATGTGTTAGGGCTCCAAACTGGCCTAATTTGAACGGAGCATAGGGTTCATAAAGGGGAAAATAAGAAAGTAAAGCTGTAGACAAACTGAAGTACTTGAATAATAATTTAAGAATTTTGTTCATTATCCCAACAGAAAAATTGTAAAGTAGTAAGACTACAGCCATGCTCTCAACCTCACAACTTGTAGATACTCAAAATGGAATGGAATAAGGTTGGCTGTTACGTCCTTCTCAAAAGTTTTGAGAGATTCCCACAAAGAAAGGGAGAACAGCCAACCTCCTCCACGAAAGTACTTTTAACTGTCAGCAATTCCAATAATGTTGAAAAGTTAATAAAAAAAAAAAACTAAGCCCTGTTATAAAGGTTTTAGACCAGAATGCAAAAAATTTTATGAAGTAGCAATATGTCAAGGATAATATTATTTTAATTTTTTTTAATGTAGTCAATACTAGCTTTGATACATAATTCCTTTAAAAAAAAAGTCATTCCATTGCCTAAAAATAATCTGGAAAAATTATTACATCATTAAATATATACATTGGTAGTAAACCTCAAGTTGCACATAAAAGTAGAAATTAGAAAGAGAATTTCAAAAAAGGAGAATGAAAAACATTAAAATTACTCAAATAATTAAACATAATTACTTTATTATAAATAGATTCACTAAATTATACAGCCATGAAAAATTCATTTAGACATCCTTTCCAACATTGTAATAACTTGTCCTAGAATTCATGTCTCTTCCTTTTCGACACTCAACACTACAACAAAGGAGACAAAGGTGCCAAACATATGATCTAATTTTTAAAAACCATATCACTTATTATGTAACATAATCAAAAATTTTAGATTTCAATTACTTACTAGCAATCAATAATAATTAAATATGGAAAGCTGAATTACCATAAGAAATCACTGCCACATAACCATTTAAAATATTTTAAAACTATATTTTAGACAAAAATACATACATTTCTGATAAATCTATTATCACTATGTCTAACTTTATTCGAAAATAACATTATTGGGACTTCCCTGGTGGTGCAGTGGTTAAGAATCCGCCTGCCAATGCAGGGGACACGGGTTCGAGCCCTGGTCTGGGAAGATTCCACATGCCACGGAGCAACTAAGGCCACGTGCCACAACTACTGAAGCCAACGAATTCAGAGCCCATGCTCCATAACAAAAAGAAGCCACCGCAATCAGAAGCCAGCGCACCACAACGAAGAGTAGCCTCCGCTCACCGCAACTAGAGAAAGCCCGCACCCAGCAACGAAGACCCAACGCAGCCATAAATTAATTAATTAATTATTTTAAGAAACATTATTATGTTTTTTAGAGCTTCCATATTTCCTACTGATAAACAACTTAAATTAATATTATTATTATTGAATTGAATTTATAATAATTATAGTTCAAAAATTTCTTTATATTCTCTTTTAACCCTACAACAAATTTTAAAGTTTGAAAAAAATATTGTGCGGCTCAACAGTGATGAAAATAACTCTCACATCAAATGAAAGAAAAAACAAAAGCACTCACCATATAGTCAAGTCAACTTCATCAGATAAATATTGCCTATAATCCAACTGTGCAAAAAGTGGAAACAGCACTTGTACTCCTCCAATTGAATGCATGGCACTTTGGATGGAATGTGTTAAAACCGCCTTCACATCCTTGTAAAACAGAAGACACAGTAAAGATTCCAATGATTCTTTTCCAAAACAATTCAAAATGAAACATAACAAGAACAATAAAATGTTACATTACATGTCAGAAGCTACCAAATACACCTCAATAATACATCAAAATTTACCATTAAAAATATTCTTAAAAGATTACCACTAGTACCTGGAGCATGAGTGCATGCGGTGAATGAACAAAAATTGAAGGGTTGTCCTTAGGGGATGATTCGAGGCAGAGCTGGGCATCTGTGGCGCGTGGATTGTATGTGAATGCAATGGCACTAGAGAGTTTGCCATCATACAATAAAAGTTTGTGATGCTCAGCAAGGAACAGGTCACTTTCTGCTTTAAATTTAAATGTACCCTAAGAATTAATAAAAAGTAGAACAGTTAAGATAGACCACAAAAAGAAAAATTAACTACAAATCACCAGAAATATAAAAATTTAAGTAGAACACTGATCATTTTCCTAACAATGTCAATTAAGGGAAGCCTTGCATGCTTAGTTACTTCTAAAGTAGACTGAATTCATTTTAAAGATATACTGGAAATCAAGTCAACTTGACATTAAAACCTTACATTTAAAAAAATGTAAAATTAATATCCTACACAGCATGTTTTGTTTTTTTTATTGTATTGTCTTTTTTTTAATTTTGGTAAAAAGAACATAACATAAAATTTACCAACTTAAACATTTTTAAGTGTACAGTGCAGTGTTGTTAACTACAGCACACTATTGTACAACAAATCTCTAGAACTTTTATGTCTTGTGAAATTGAAATTCCCGTTGAATAACAACTCATTTCCACTGCCCCCCGTACCCTGGCAAACACCATTCTACTTTATGATTCCATGAGTTTGACTACTTTATATAACTCAAACAAGGGGAGCCACAGAGTATTTGTCATTTTGTGACTGGTATATAACATCCTTAAGATTCACCCATGCTGTAGGATGTGTCAGGGTTTTTTTTCTTTTTTAAAGCTGAGTAATATTCCATTGTAAATACATACCACATTTTCTTTATTCATCCATCCATAGACAATTAGGTTGCTTCGACCTCTTATCTATTGTGAATAATGCTGCAATGAACATGGGTGTGCAAATAGCTCTTTCATATCCTGCTTTCAGTTCTTTTGGATATATACATAGAAGTAAGACTGCTCAATCATGTGGTAATTCTATTTTTTATTTCTTGAAGAATCACCATATTGTTTTCCATAGAGGCTGCACCATTTTACATTCCCACCAACAGTGCATAAGGGTACCAATTTCTCCACACACCCTAAACCACACTTATTTTTATTTAACAACGGTCACACTAATGGGTGTAAGGTGATTATCTATTGTGGTTCTGATTTACATTTCTCTGATGATTAGTGACTTTGAGCATTTTTTCATGTGCCTGTTACACATTTATATTTTATCTTTGGAAAAAATTCTATTCAAGTCCTTTGCCCACTTTTTAAATTAGTTGGGTTTGTTGTTCTTGTTGTTGAGTTGTACGAGTTCATCATATACTCTGGATATTATTAACACTTTATCAGATATTTGGTTTGAAATATTGTCTCTCATTTCATGGGTTGCCTTTTTACACTGTTCCTTGATGCACAAAAATTTCAATGCACAAAAGATTTTAAGCTTGATGAAGTCTCATTTCATTGTCTATTTTTGTCTTTGTTTCCTATTTTTTTTGGTGTCATATCCAAGAAATCATTGCCAAACTCAATGTCATGAAGCTCTTCATGTGTTTTCATGCAGAAATCTTATGTGTAGGTCTTATGTTTAAGTCTTTAATCTATTTTGAGTTAATTTTAATGTATGGAAGGTAAGGATCCAACTTCACTCTTTTCCACATGGGTATCCATTTTTTAAAACACCATGTGCTTAAGAGATTAAATTTATTTATTTATTTATTTATTTATTTACGACTGTGTTGGGTCTTCGTTGCTGCGCACGGGCTTTCTCTAGTTGCAGTGAGCAGGGGCTACTCTTTGTTATGGTGCGCTGGCTTCTCATTGCAGTGGCTTCTCTTGTTGCAGAGCACAGGCTCTAGGCGTCTGGGCTTCAGTAGTTGTGGCATGCAGGCTCAGTAGTTGTGGCTTGCGGGCTTAGTTGCTCCGCGGCACGTGGAATCTTCCCAGACCAGGGCTCGAACCCGTGTGCCCTGAATTCGCAGGCGGATTCTTAACCACTGCGCCACCAGGGAAGTCCTGCTTAAGAGATTAATCTTTCCCCATTGCATGGTTTTGTATCCTTATAGAAGATCATTTCACCATAAATACAAGGATTCATTTCTGGACTCTATTCTGTTCCATTAGTCTATGTATCTCTCTTTATGCAAGTACCATAATGTTTTGATTACTGTAGCTTTGTAATATGTTTTGAAATCCTGAAGTGTGAGACCTCTAAATTTGCTATTCTTTTTCAGATTGTTTTGGCTATTCGGGGACCCTTGAGATTCCATGTAAATTTTAGGGTGGTTTCTTCATTATTGCAAAAAAATGCCATTGGGACATTCATAGGAATTACACTGAATCTGTAGATCACTTTGAGTAGCATGCATTTTTAACAATTTTAAGTCCTTCAGTCCATGAACACAAGATATCTTGCCATTTATTTGTGTCTTATTTAATTCTTTCAGCTATGTTTTACACTTTTTACTCACTGTACAAGTCTTCTGCTCCCTTGGTTAAGTTTATTACTAAGTATTGCTTTTTATGCTATTATAAATGGGATTACTGTCTTATTTTCCTTTTCGGATTGTTCACTGATAGTATGTAGAACTACAACCGATTCTTGTTGCATATGATGTTGGCTGTGGGCTTTTCATATATGGTCTTATTATTTTGAGGAAGTTTCCTTTTATTTGTAACTTGTTGAGTGGTTTTATTATTAAAGGGTGTTGAATTTTGTCAAATACTTTATTTGCATCTATTGAGATGATAGTGTAGTTTTTGTCCTTCACTCTGTTAATGTGTCGTATTACACTGATTTTTTTTCATATGTTGAACCAGCTTTACATTTCAGGAATAAATCCCAGTTGGTCACAGGGTATGACCTTTGATGATCTTTGTCTGGTTGTGGTTTCAGGGCAATGCTAAACTCAGAAAATGAGTTTGGAAGTGTTCCCTCCTCTTTATTTTTTGGAAGAGTTGAGGAGAACTGGTGTTAATTCTTCTTGAATGTTTGATAGAATTCTCCAGTAAAGCCATTTAGTCCTGGGCTTTTCCTTATTCAGAGGTTTTTGATTATTGATTCAATTTCCTTATTAGCGATAGTCTGTTCAGGTTTTTATTTCTTCAGTCTTGGTAGGTTGTATGTTTCTAGGAACATCTATATCTTCTAGGTTATATAATTTGTTGACATGTAATTGTTCATAGTAGTCTCATAATTCTTTTTATATTCATAGCATTAGCTGTAATGCCTACTCTTTCATTTCTGCTTTTAGTTAAAGTCCTCTCTTTTTTCCTTAATTATTCTAGCTAAGAATTTCTCAGGTTTTTTGGTCTTTTTAAAAAAAACTGACTCAGTTTTGTTGAGTTTTTCTATTTCTTTTTTTGTCTCTATTTCATTTATTTCTGCTCTAATCTTTACCACTTCCATGCCTCTGCTAGCTTTGGGTTTAGTTTGCTCTTCTTTTTCTAGTTCCTTGAAGCATAGATTAGGTTATTGACTTGAGATCATTCTTTTTTTTAAGGTAGGCATTTATCACTATGAACTTCCCTCTTAGTATTGCTTTCTCTGCATCCCATAAGTTTTGGTATGTCATTTTAGATTTCACTTGTATCAAGATATTTTCTAATTACCCTTGTAGTTTCTCCTTTGACCCATTAGTTTTTTAAGATTGTGTTGCTTAATTTCCACATATCTGTGTATTTTCCAGTTTCCTTCTACTGCTGATTTCATTCCATTGTGGTCAGAAAAGATACTTGGTATGAGTTCAATATTATTAAATTTGTTAAGACTTGTTATGTGGTAATACGTGGTAATATGTGGTCTATCCTAAAGAATGTTCCATATGACCTTGAGAAGAATGTGTACTCACTCTACTATTGTTGGGCAGGATGGTCTATATATGTCTGTTCGGTGCAATGGATCAATATTGTTCAAGAACTCTGTTTCATTACTGATCTGCAGTCTGGTTGTTCTGTCCATTATTGAAAGCACTATATTGAAGTATCCTACTATTATTGTGTTTCTGCATAATTCTTCCTTCAGTTCTGTCAATGTTTGCTTCATATATTTGGGAGTTCTGATGTTAGGTGCATATATTTTTAATTGTTATATCTTCCTGGTGAACTGACACTTTTATCATTATATAATTTCCTTCTTTGTCTCTTGTAACAGTTTTTGACTTAAAGTCTATCTTTTCTGATTATAAGTATGGCTACCTCTGCTCTCTTTTGGTTATCATTTGCATGTACTATCTTTATCCATCCTTTCACATTCAGCCTATGTATGTCCTTAGTGTGTCTTTCCTGGACAAAACACAGTTGACACCTTGTTTCTTGAATCCATTCAGCCAATTTACTTCTTTTCAGTTGGAGGTTTAATCTCATCACATGTACTGTAATTACTGAATGGGAAAGACTTAGTATTGCCATTTTCTTCATTGTAATTTGTTAATTGTTAATTGTTTTCCTTTGTATTTCATTGACTTTTTTCGTATTTATATGCTTTGATCCCTTCCTCCTTTTATTCTGTGTAATTTCTATGGGTATTTTATTTGTGGTTACCATGGAAATTATATAAAATAACTTAAAGTTACAATACTCTAAACTGATAATAACTTCAATCACAAACAGAAACTACTCATTTATATCTCCACTTCCCCCCACTTTATATTATTGATGTCAAAAATGACATCTTTTTGGGACCTCCCTGGTGGCGCAGTGGTTAAGAATCTGCCTGCCAATGCAGGGCACACGGGTTTGATCCCTGGTCCAGGGAGATCCCACATGCAGCAGAGCAACTAAGCCCGTGCACCACAGCTACTGAGCCTGCGCTCTAGAGCCTGTGAGCCACAACTACTGAAGCCCGTGTGCCTAGAGCCCATGCTCCACTACAAGAGAAGCCACCACAATGAGAAGCCCACGCAAAGCAATGAAGAGTAGCCCCTGCTTGCCACAACTAGAGAAAGCCCGCAAGCAGCAACAAACACCCAAAACAGCCAAAAATAAATAAATAAATTTATTTTTTTAATTACATTTTTTTATATTGTGCATCTATTAACAAAGATTCAGAAAATTTTCTTGCTTTTGTCTTTTAAATGGATGAGAAAATAAACTATAACCAAGTGGGATTATCCCAGACATGCAAGGTTGGTTTAAATTTGAATAATCAATGTAATATACTACATTAATAAAAATGAAGGACAAAAATCACATGATCATCTCAGTAGAAGCACAAAGAGCATTTGACAAAATCCAACAACTCTTCATGATAAAACACTCAACAAGATAGGAATAAAAAGTAAACTCCCTTCAATAAACAAAGACCATCTACACAAAATTGACAGCTAATGTCCTAAGCTGATGGTAAAAGACTGAATGCTTTCTCCCCTAAGGTCAGGAAAAAGATAAGATGTCTGCTTTCACCACTTTTTTTATAATTTTATTGTGGTAAGAACACTTAACAGGAGATCTACCTCATTAACAGATATTAAGTGATATTAACAGATAATTATTAACAGATAATAAGGTATTATTATCTATAAACACAATGTTGTACAGCAGACCTCCAGAACTTATTCATCTTGCATAACTAAGAATTTAGTACCAGTGACTAGTAATTCCTTTTTTCCCTTCCCCCAGCCCTTGGCAACCACCATTCTACTCTTTGTTTCTATGACTTTGCTTTTATCTCATATCATTGGAATCATCTAGTATTTGTCCTTCTGTGGCTGGTTTATCTCACATAGCATAATGTCCTCAAGATGCTGTACTAGAGGTCCTAGCCAGGGCCACTAAGCAAGGAAAAGAAATAAAAAGTGTCCAGAAAGAACTAAAACGAGGGCAGTTTACAAATACATCATCTTATATATAGAATCTTAAATATAGAAAATGCCAAGAAATCCACACATAAAAAAACAAACTATCAGAGCTAATAAACTAGAACAGCAAGGTTGTACTGTAGAAGATAAAAATATAAAAATCAATTTAGTTACCATCCATAAGCAACAAATAACCCGAAAATGAAATTAAGAAACAATTCCATTTGATATTGCACGTAAAAGAAGAAAATATTTAGGAATGAATTTAACAAAATACATGCAAGACTTGTTCACTGAAAACTACAAAAAGAAATTGAAGAAGACCTAAATAAATGGCATAATATCCCATATTCATGGATTGGAAGATTTAATACTCATAAGATGACAAATCTTTCCAAATTGATCTAGAGATTTGAGGCAATATCTATCAAAATCCTAGTACTTTTTTTTGTAAAAGTTAACAAGTGCATCTTAAATTCATACAGAAATGTAAGATACCAACAACAGCCAAAACAATCTTGAACAAGAACAAAGTTGGAGAACTCATACTTCCTAATTCAAAAAATGCATTACAAAACCACAGTATTCAAGACTGTACTACTAGCCTAAGAACTGACATACAGTTCAATGAAACACAATCGAGAGTCCACAGATATTTACATTTATGATCAATTGATTTTTGGTGAAGCTGTCAAGAAATACAATAAGGAGAGAATATTCTTTTCGGCAAATGATGCTGAGACAACTAAAAATCCAAATGTAACGGAATAAAGTTGCACCAAATACAAAAATTAACTCAAAATGAATCAAACGCTTAAATGTGAGAGCTAAAAGTATAAAACTTTTATAAGAAAACACAGGAATAAATCTTCATGAACTTGAATTAGGAAATAATTTTTTAGATATGACACCAAAGCACAAATAATAAGAGAAAATATAGACAAATTGGACTTCATCAAACTGAAATGTGTGCTTCAAAGGAAAACATCAGGCAAGTGGGAAGACAAGCCACAGAATGGGAGAAAATATTTGCAAATCATATATCTGATAATGGATTTGTTTCTAGAATATATTTTTAAAACTCTTAAAACTGAGGCTGAGGAGAGGAGAAGTGGGGAGTTGTTGTTCAATAAGTACAGAGTTTCAGTTTTGCAGAATGAAGAGAGTTCTGCAGGTAGGTTGCACAACGTAAAAATACTTAACACTACTGCACTGTACACTTAAAAATAGTTAAAGTGGTAAGTTTTATGTGTATGTTACCACAATTAAGTATTTTTTTTTGAAAACCTCTTAAAATTTAGCAAATAAAAAGGGAGCTCAGTTTTTAAACAGGCAAAAGTTCTGAATAAACATTTCTCAAAAAAAGACATACAAATAGCCTTATCATAAGCACACAAAAACACATTCAACATCATTAGTCATGAGGGAAATGCAAATCAAAACCCAACCACAATGAGATACCATTTCACACCCACGAAAATGGCTATAATCAAAAAGTCAGATAATAACAGGTGTTCAAGAGAATATGAAAACATCGAAATCCTCATATACAGCTGCAGTAATGTAAAATGATGTGGCCACTTTGGAAAGCAATCTTGAAATTTCTTAAAAAGTTAAGTGGAGAGTTACCATATTACCAGCAATTCCACTCTAGGCACATACCCAAGAGAAATAAAAACATGTGTGCACATAAAACCTTGTACAGAAGGGTTCATAGCAGCATTGTTCATAACAGCCAAAAGGTGGAAACAGCCCAATGACCATCAACTGACAAATAGATAAAATGTGATATACCCACACAATATTATTTAGTAATAAAAAGGAATGAAGTATTAATGCATACTACAACATAGGTGGACCCTGAAAACATTATACTAACTGAAAAAACGTCAATCACAAAAGATCTCATACTGTATACTTTCCTTTACATGAATTGTCCAGAAGAGACAAATCTATACAAATAGAATTAGATTAGAGTACTGGGAAGCAGGAAAAATCAGGAGGGAATGCTGATAAGTATACTATTTCTTTGGGGGATGAGCATACTTTAACATTAGAGAGTGGTAATGTTTGCACAACTTTGTGATACAATAAAAATCACTGAATTATACATAATAAATGGGTGAATGGTAAGATATGTGAATTATATCTCAATAAAACTTCCATTTTAAAAAACTCATTCAGAGTAAAGGCTGTTCTGGGACCAATTAACAAAGCTTAAAAGTAAAACAAACTTCAGAGACCTTCAAGATGGCAGAGAAGTAAGACGTGGAGGTCACCTTCCTCCCCACAAATACATCAGAAATACATCTACACGTGGAACAACGCCTACAGAACACCTAATGAACACTGGCAGAAGACCTCAGACTTCTCAAAAGGCAAGAAACTCCCCATGTACCTGGGTAGGGCAAAAGAAAAAAGAAAAAACAGAGACAAAAGAATAGGGACGGAACCTGCACCAGTGGGAGGGAGCTGTGAAGGAGGAAAGGTTTCCACACACTAGGAAGCCCCTTCACTGGCGGAGACACGGTGTGGGTGGGGGAAAGCTTCAGAGCCACGGAGGAGAGCGCAGCAACAGGGGTGCAGAGGGCAAAGCGGAGAGACTCCCGCACAGAGGATCGGTGCCGACCAGCACTCACCAGCCCGAGAGGCTTGTCAGCTCACCCGCCAGGGTGGGTGGGGGCTGGGAGCTGAGGCTCAGGCTTCGGAGGTCAGATCCCAGGGAGAGGACTAGGGTTGGCTGCATGAACACAGCCTGAAGGGGACTAGTGCACCACAGCTAGCCAGGAGGGAGTCCGGGAAAACTCTGGACCGGCCTAAGAGGCAAGAGACCATTGTTTCGGGGTGCGCGAGGAGAGGGGATTCAGAGCACCACCTAAATGAGCTCCAGAGACAGGCACAAGCCGCGTCTATCAGCGCAGACACCCGAGACAGGCATGAAACGCTAAGGATGCTGCTGCAGCCACAAAGAAGCCTCTGTGCAAGGTTATCCACATCTATCCACATCTCCCATCCCAGGAGCCTGTGCAGCCCGCCACTGCCAGGGTCCCGTGATCCAGGGACAACTTGCCGGGGGAGAACATACGGCAGGCCTCAGGCTGTTGCAACATCAGAGTGGCCTCTGCCCAACATCACACTGACCTCTGCCGCCGCAGGCTTGTCCCACGTTCCATACCCCTCACTCCCCCCGGCCTGAGTCAGCCAGAGCCCCCTAATCAGCTGTTCCTTTAACCCTGTCCTGTCTAAGCGAAGAACAGATGCCCTCAGGCGACCTATGCACAGAGGCGGGGCCAAATCGAAAGCTGAACCCCAGGAGCTGTGCAAACAAAGAAGAGAAAGGGAAATCTCTCCATACAACCTCAGGAGCAGCGGATTAAATCTGAACAATCAACTTGATGTACCCTACATCTGTGGAATACCTGAATAGACAACGAATCATCCCAAAATTAAGGCGGTGGACTTTGGAAGCAACTGTAGACTTGAGGTTTGCTTTCTGCATCTCATTTATTTCTGGTTTTATGTTTATCTCAGATTAGTATTTAGAGCTTATTATCATTGGTAGATTTGTTTATTGATTTCCTTGCTCTCTTCCTTTTTTTTTTAATATATATATATTTTTTCCTTTTTCTCTTTTTGTGAGTGTGTGTGTGTATGCTTCTTTGTCTAATTAGGTCTGTAGAGCTTTGCTTTTACCATTTGTCCTAGGGTTCTATCTCTCCATTTTTTGTTTGTTTGTTTTGTTGGGTTTTTTTTTTTTTAGTGTAGTTTTTAGCACTTGTTATCATTGGTGGATTTGTTTATTGGTTTGGTTGCTCTCTGCTTTCTTTCTTTTATTACTTTTTTATTTTTAATAATATTTTTTAACTTTTTATTTTAATAATTTTATTTAATTTATTGATTTATTTACTTCTTTATTCTTTCTTCCTTTCTTTTCTCTTCTACCCTTTTCTTCTGAGCCGTGTGGCTGACAGAGTCTTGGTGCACTGGCCAGGGGTCAGGCCTGAGCCTCTGAGATGGGAGAGCCGAGTTCAGGACATTGGAACAAAAGAGACCTCCCGGCTACACATAATATCAAACAGCAAAAGCTCTCCCACATATCTCCATCTCAACACTAAGACCCAGCTCCACTCAACGACCAGCAAGCTACAAGGCTGGACACCCCATGCCAAACAACTAGCAAGACAGGAACACAACCACAACCATTAGCAGAGAGGCTGCCTAAAATCATAATAAGGTCACAGACACCCCAAAACACATGACTGGACACGGTCCTGCCCACCAGAAAGACAATATCCAGCTTCATCCACCAAAACACAGGCACCAGTCCCCTCCACCAGGAAGCCTACACAACCCACTGAACCAACCTTACCCACTGGCAGCAGACACCAAAAACAACGGGAACTAAGAACATGCAGCCTGCAAAAAGGAGACCCCAAACACACTAAGTTAAGCAAAACAGAAGACAGAGAAATACACAGCAGATTAAAGAGGAAAGTAAAAGCCCAACAGACCAAGCAAATGAAGAGAAAATAGGCAGTCTACCTGAAAAAGAATTCAGAATAATGATAGTAAAGATGATCTAAAATCTTGGAAATAGAATGGAGAAAATACAAGAAACATTTAACAAGGACCAAGAAGAACTAAAGAGCAAACAGACAATGATGAACAACATAATAAATGAAATTAAAAATTCTCTAGAAGGAATCAATAGCAGAATAACTGAGGCAGAAGAACGGATAAGTGACCTGGAAGATAAAATAGTGGAAATAACTACCACACAGCAGAATAAAGAAAAAAGAATGAAAAGAATTGAGGACAGTCTCAGAGACCTCTGGAACAACATTAAACGCACCAACAATCAAATTACAGTGGTCCCAGAAGAAGAAGAGAAAAAGAAGGGGACTGAGAAAATATTTGAAGAGATTATAGTTCAAAACTTCCCTAATATGAGAAAGGAAATAGTTAATCAAGTCCAGGAAGCACAGAGAGTCCCATACAGGATAAATCCAAGGAAAAACAAACCAATACAACTATTAATCAAACTATCAAAAATTAAATACAATGAACAAATATTAAAAGCAGCAAGGGAAAGCAACAAGTAACATACAAGGGAATCCCCATAAGGTTACCACTTGATTTCTCAGCAGAAACTCTGCAAGCCAGAAGGGTGTGGCAGGACATATTTAAAGTGATGAAAGGGAAAAACCTACAACCAAGATTACTCTACCTAGCAAGGATCTCACTCAGATTTGATGGAGAAATTAAAACCTTTACAAACAAGCAAAAGCTAAGAGAATTTAGCACCACCAAACCAGCTTTACAACAAATGCTAAAGGAACTTCTCTAGGGAGGAAAACAAGAGGAGGAAAAGACCTACAATAACAAACCCAAAACAATTAAGAAAATGGTAATAGGAACATACATATCAATAATACCTTAAATGCAAATGGATTAAATGCTCCAACCAAAAGACACAGACTGGCTGAATAGATACAAAAACAAGACCCATATAGATGCTGTCTACAAGAGACCCACTTCAGACCTACGGACACAAACAGAATGAAAGTGAGGGGATGGAAAAAGATATTCCATGCAAATGGAAAACAAAAGAAAGCTGGAGTAGCAATTCTCATATCAGGCAAAATAGATGTTTAAATAAAGACTATTAGAAGAGACAGAGAAGGACACTACATAATGATCAAGGGATCAATGCAAGAAGAATATATAACACTTGTAAATATTTATGCACCCAACATAGGAGCACCTCAATACATAAGGCAAATACTAACAGCCATAAAAGGGGAAATCAACAGTAACACAATAATAGTAATGGACGTTAACACCCCACTTTCACCAATGGACAGATCATCCAAAATGAAAATAAATAAGGAAACACAAGCTTTAAATGATACATTAAACAAGATGGACTTAATTGATATTTATAGGACAGTCCATCCAAAAACAACAGAATACACTTTCTTCTCAAGTGCTCATGGAACATTCTCCAGGATAGACCATATCTTGGGTTACAAATAAAGGATTGGTAAATTTAAGAAAATTTAAATCATATCAAGTATCTTTTCCGACCACAACGCTATGAGACTAGATATCACTTACAGGAAAAAATCTGTAAAAAATACAAACACATGGAGGCTAAACAATACACTACTAAATAACCAAGAGATCACTGCAGAAATCAAAGAGGAAATCAAAAAATACCTAGAAACAAAGGACAATGAAAACACGACAATCCAAAACCTATGGGATACAGCAAAAGCAGTTCTAAGATCGAAGTTTATAGCAATAAAATCCTACCTCAAGAAACAAGAAACATCTCAAATAAACAACCTAACCTTACACCTAAAGCAATTAGAGAAAGAAGAACCAAAAAAACCCCCCAAATTTAGCAGAAGGAAAGAAATCATAAAGGGCAGATCAGAAATAAATGAAAAAGAAATGAAGGAAACAATTGCAAAGATCAATAAAACTAAAAGCTGCTTCTTTGAGAAGACAAACAAAATTGATAAACCATTAGCCAGACTCATCAAGGAAAAAAGGAAGACTCAAATCAATAAAATGAGAAATGAAAAAGGAGAAGTAACAACTGACACTGCAGAAATACAAAGGATCATGAGAGATTACTACAAGCAACTCTATGCCAATAAAATGGACAACCTGGAAGAAATGGACAAATTCTTAGAAAAGCACAACCTTCCAAGACTCAACCAGGAAGGAATAGAAAATATACACAGACCAATCACAAGCACTGAAATTGAGACTGTGATTTTAAATCTTTCAACAAACAAAAGCCCAGGACCAGATGGCTTCACAGGTGAATTCTATCAAACATTAAGAGAAGAGCTAACACCTATCCTTCTCAAACTCTTCCAAAATATAGCAGAGGGAGGAACACTCCCAAACTCATTCTACGAGGCCACCATCACCCTGATACCAGAACCACACAAAGATGTCACAATAAAAGAAAACTACAGACCAATATCACTGATGAACATAGATGAGAAATCCTCAACATACTAGCAAACAGAATCCAACAGCATATTAAAAGGATCATACACCATGATCAAGTGGGGTGTATCCCAGGAATGCAAGGATTCTTCAATATATGCAAATAAATCAATGTGATAAACCATATTAACAATTTGAAGAAGAAAAACCGTATGATCATCTCAATAGATGCAGAAAAAGCTTCTGAAAAAATTCAACACCCATTTACGATAAAAACCCTCCAGAAAGTAGGCATAGAGGGAACTTACCTCAATATAATAAAGGCCATATACGACAAACCCACAGCCAACATCATTCTCAATGGTGAAAAACTGAAACCATTTCCTCTAACATCAGGAACAAGACAAGGTTGTCCACTCTCACCACTATCATTCAATATAGTTTTGGAAGTTCTAGCCACAGCAATCAGAGAAGAAAAAGAAATAAAAGGAATCCAAATCAGAAAAGAAGAAGTAAAGCTGTCACTATTTGCAGATGACATGATACTATACATAGAGAAACCTAAAGATGCTACCAGGAAACTATTAGAGCTAATCAATGAATTTGGTAAAGTAGCAGTATACAAAATTAATGCACAGAAATCTCTTGCATTCCTATACACTAATGATGAAAAATCTGAAAGAGAAATTAAGGAAACACTCCCATTTACCACTGCAACCAAAATAATAAACTACGTAGGAATAAACCTACCTAAGGAGACAAAAGACATGTATGCAGAAAACTGTAAGACACTGATGAGAGAAATTAAAGATGATACAAACAGATGGAGACATATACCATGTTCTTGGATTGGAAGAATCAACATTGTGAAAATAACTAACACACCCAAAGCAATCTACAGATTCAATGCACTCCCTATCAAACTACCAATGGCATTTTTCACAGAACTAGAACAAAAAATTTCACAATTTGTATGGAAGCACAAAAGACCCCAAATAGCCAAAGCATTCTTGAGAAAGAAAAACGGAGTTGGAGGAAACAGGCTCCAACTACAGTAGTACAGTAGTCTGGAGGCTCCAACTACAGTAGTACAGTAGTCTGGAGACTACAGACTATACAACAAAGCTACAGTAATCAAGAGAGTATGGTACGGGCACAAAAACAGAAATATAGATCAACAGAACAGGATAATAAGCCCAGAGATAAACCCACGCACATATGGTCACCTTATTTTTGATAAAGGAGGCAAGAATATACAATGGAGAAAAGACAGCCTCTTCCATAAGTGGTGCTGGGAAAACTGGACAGCTATAGGTAAAAGAATGAAAGTAGAACACTCCCTAACACCATACACAAAAATAAACTCAAAATGGATTAAAGACCTAAATGTAAGGCCAGAGACTATAAATCTCTTAGAGGAAAACATAAGCAAAACACTCTATGACATACATCACAGCAAGATCCTTTTTGATCCACCTCCTAGAGAAATGGAAATAAAAACAAAAATAAACAAATGGGACCTAATGAAACTTAAAAGCTTTTGCACAGCAAAGGAAACCATAAACAAGATGAAAAGCAACCCGCAGAATGGGAGAAAGTATTTGCAAATGAAGCAACTGACAAAGGATTAATCTCCAAGATTTACAAGCAGCTCATGCAGCTCAACATCAAAAAAATAAACAACCCAATCCAAAAATGGGCAGAAGACCTAAATAGACATTTCTACAAAGAAGATACACAGATTGCCAACAAACACATGAAAGAATGCTCAACATCATTAATCATTAGAGAAATGCAAATCAAAACTATAATGAGATATCATCTCACACTGGTCAGAATGGCCATCATCAAAAAATCTACAAACAATAAATCCTGGAGAGGGTGTGGAGAAAAGGGAACCCTCTTGCACTGTTGGTGGGAATGTAAATTGATACAACCACTATGGAGAACAGTACGGAGGTTCCCTAAGAAACTAAAAATAGAACTACCATACGACCCAGCAATCCCACTACTGAACATATACCCTGAGAAAACCATAATTCAAAAAGAGTCATGTACCACAATGTTCATTGCAGCTCTATTGACAATAGCCAGGACATGGAAGCAACCTAAGTGTCCATCAACAGATGAATGGATAAAGAAGTTGTGACACATATATACAATGGAATATTACTCAGCGATAAAAAGAAATGAAATTGAGTTATTTGTAGTGAGGTGGATGGACCTAGAGTCTGTCATACAGAGTGAAGTCAGAAAGAGAAAAACAAATACCGTATGCTAACACATATATATGTAATCTAAAAAAAAAAAAAAAATGGTTCTGAAGAACCTAAGGGCAGGACAGGAATAAAGACACAGACATAGAGAATGGACTTGAGGACACAGGAAGGGGGAAGGGTAAGCTGGGACGAAGTGAGAGTGGCATGGACATATATACACTACCAAATGTAAAACAGATAGCTAATGGGAAGCAGCCACATAGCACAGGGAGATCAGCTCAGTGCTTTGTGACCACTTATAGGGGTGGGATAGGGAGGGTGGGAGGGAGACACAAGAGGGAGGAGATATGGAGATATATGTATATGTATAGCTGATTCATTTTGTTATAAAGCAGAAACTAACACACCATTGTAAAGCAATTATACTCCAATAAAGATGTTTAAAAAAGAAAAATAAAAAATAAATGGCAAAATAAAACAAACTTCAAATAAACATAACTGAAAGTAATCTACTGACTAGAAGAATAAAGCCCAACGATCTTTAAAAAAAAAAAAAGCAGCGAAATCCAGACATTTATGTGGTAAAAATCATAATGTCCAATATCTAATCCAAAATTACTAAACAAACAACAAAGTCTGAAATAACCAGCAGACTATCAGTAAATAAAAATAAACCCAGAAATACAGATGATGAAATTAGAAGAAAAAGACATTAGAATAGTTACAACTATGGACAGGTATTTTTTTTAAGACAACACTGAAAGGAGAAAAATAGATAATGAAAATTATCAAAACTTATCAATACAAAAAATATTTGAAATGAATAATTCGCTTGACAGAATTAACGGCAATAAGGCATTTGATAAAGAAGGATTAGTGAACATAAAGATAATACCATGAAAACAATGCAAAACAAAACATTTCTTACAAATTAGGCAAAAAATAGTATCTCAATGCTCTGTTTGCTTATATCTAAGGTCTAAAATAAATGTAATATGAATTCTAGAAGAAGAAAAAAATCAGAAAATATATTAAAGAAATAATAGCAAAAAGTTTCATATTTCACCAAAACCATAAACCCACAGAACTGAGAAGTTCAAATAATCTAAAGTAGGCTAAACATGCACACACATACACACACACACACATAAACCCATACCAACATATATTATATTCATTTTCTAAAAATCAGTGACAAGAGTAAATCTTAAAACCAGCAAGAGAAAAAAAGACATATTACATATAGAAGAGGCCACACACTTCTTGTTAGAAACTATGCAAGTCAGTTAAACAAAAGAGTATCTTTAAAAAGCTCAAAAAAGAAAACTGTCACCTTAAAATTTTATAATCAGTAAAACTATTTTTCAAAGCTGAAAGAAGAACAAAGGCTTTTTCAGACAAATTAAAGCTCACAAAAGCCACTGACAGTAAATCTCCATTATAAGAAATAATAAAACAATTCAAATGGAAGGAAAATGATATGAGACGGAAACATGAATCTACACAAAGAAGTATCCTAGAAATGGTGAATACATAGATAAATACAGAGGTAAATACAAAGTATATGATCTTCTTCATTTTTCATTTTTTAAAAATATAAATGAATGAATCAAAAATAATAAAAATGTATCAAAAGGACCATAATATATGAAGAAGTAAAATCTACGAAAATAACAAAACCGAGGACAGGACGGGGAATTGCAGGATTATGTTGGAAAGGTCTTACACTGTACAATGTCATTTATTGGTAGACCATGATAAGTTAAAGTTTAAAAAAAAACTAATAAACCAATAGTAGAAATAAGTGAAATACTAAATAATAGGCAATCTAAATCAAAGCAGAGAAAGAGGAAAGAATCAAAGAACAGATGAAAGGAAAAGAAAACAAATAGCAAGACAGTAGATTTAAGTCACACAATATCTATACTTATTGATACATCAGATGTAAATTATGTGAACATTCCAATGAAAGGCAGAGATTGACTGACTCAATAAAAAAGCAAGATTCATTTTACAAAATTCAGTATCCTTCTAATAAAAACTCTCAGAAAACAAGAAATAGAAAAGAAATTTCTCAACTTGAAAAAGCGTCTATAAAGTATGTATGAATGCTTTCCCTCTAAAATCAGGAACAAGGCAAAAATGTCTACTCTTGTCATTTCTATTTTAACTATTTATCCTGGAGGTCCTATTTAGTACAATAAGGGAAAAAAGAGAAAAGGCATACAGATTGGATATGAAGAAGTAAAGCTTACAGTCTACATGAACAAGTTATGTAGAAAATACTAAAACAGCAACAACAAAAAACTAGTAAAACTAATTAGCAAGTTCAGCAAGGTCCTGTTAAGAAGTCAATAAAACTCAACTATATTTCTATACACTAGGAACAAATGATTGGAAATTAACTTTTTAAAAAATGCAACTTAAGATATTACCTAAAAAACATGAAATACTTAAAAATACATTTAACAAAATGTATGCATGACCTGTACAATGAAAACCAAAAAACACTGCTGAGAGAAATTAATAAAGACCTAAGTAAATAAAGAGATATCATGGTCACAGATTGGATAATCCAGTATTAGTGAGATGTCAATTATCCTCTAACTGATCTATATGTTAATACAGTACCAAATAAAACCCCAGTAGACTTTTTTGTAGAAAGCGATAAGCTGGTTCTAAAATACATCTAGAAATGCAAAGGACTTAGAAAATCGCAAAGGATTTGAAAAAGAATAGTTGATGGTTTAGACTTCCGGTTTTCAAGACTTACTACAAAGCTACAATAATCAAGACAGTAAAGTATTAGCATAAAAAAAGACAGCTAAGTAACAGAAATCAAATAGAGCCTCAAAGATGCCACAGTAAGGCAATGAATGGAGAAAGAATAGTATTTAAAAAACAAATAGTGCTGGAACACCAGGGTATCCTTATGAAAAACAAAAGATAAAATAAACCTTGATAGTTAGCTCTTACCATACACAAAAATTAACTGAAAATGGATCACAGGCCTAAATATAAATGCTAAAAGTATAATACTTAGAAGAAAACATGAGTAAATCTTTCTAACCTTGGAATCAGCAAAGATTTCTTAGATAAGACACAAAAATCATGAGAATAATACGAAAAACTGTTAAATTGGAATCCATAATAATTAAATTCCTATGTTCTTCAAAAGCCAGATTAAGAAAACAAAAAGGCAAGACAGAGACTGGGGGGAAAATATTTGTAACTCATACATCCGATATACATAATATATAAAGAAACTTATAAAGGACTTATAAGTTATAAGGACTTATTATATAGGACTTATATCCATAATATATAAAGAAACTTCAAAACTCAACAATAAGAAAACAAACCAAACAAAAAATGGGCAAAAGATTTGAATACACACTTAACAAAAGAAGATACACAAGCGGCCAATAAGCAATGCAAAGATGCTCAGCATCTCAAGGCATTACAAAAATGCAAATTAAAACCAGAACGAGAAAGTGCTAGGGACCCACTCAAATGTCTAATATTAAAAAGACCAGCAATACCAGGTGTTAACAGGATGTGGAGTAAGTAGAAAGCTCATACATTGCTTGTAGAAATGTAAAATTGTGCAACTACCTTGGAAAAGAGCTTGGCAGTTTCAGCTGCCATACCAGTTAACAATTCCACTCTTACATATTTATGAAATACACAAAGAATTGTACACCAATATTCATAGCAGCTTGTTCATAATAGCCAAAATCTGGAAACAACCCAAATATTCATCAAGAGATGAATGGGTTAAAAAGTTGTGATATACTCATACAAAGGAACACTACTTAGCAATAAATAAGAGGGAACTACTAATACAAAACAACATAGATGAATCTTAAAACATGCTAAGAAGAAACCCAACTCCAAGGAGCACACATTGCATGATTCTATTTACATAAAACCTTAATAAAAACAAATCTATTTGACAGTGACAGAAACAGATCAGTAGTTGCCCGTCAACAGAAACGGGGTGGGGTTAGAGAAGCACAAGGAACTGACTAGGAAAGAGCAGAGAGGTACCTTTTGCTGTGATAGAAATGTTCTATGTCTTGATTGCTGCATTATGCTTTTGTCAAAACTAATTAAAATATGTATACTTTATTGACTCCAACAGTATGTAAATTAACGCAAGTTGATTTTGTTTTCAAAGGAACATAACAGACATTAAATCACTCCCTGAAACCAAACTAGATTAACAATGGCTTAACCTAAAGGTTCCCAAACTTCCTTGATTCATGACACTCTTAGCTTCACAGTAATTTTTTATGGTGTTCCAGACCAAAATATATATTGAACATTTCTGTTTATTAGTTTGACCCAACTACTTTATATTTTATATTTTAACAATTATATTTTATATTTTAACCTTATAACTTAACAATTTATTAGCCATTTGAAAAACATGCACAAATTGAAAAAAAAATGTTTCCTTCATTATTATATTAGTAAAATTATTTATTAATGGGATGTATATGCATCTTGGGTACTGCACAAATTCTCAAATTTTGGAATCAGATTTCATAGCTCATCCTCATTTCCTGTTCCACACTGATTTTCACATGGTACTTGCTCTTTACCACAGTAAGCATTAAAAACTTAGCTGTGCAGGGATATGATATCACCAAAAGAAATGCAGAATAAATTAAAGTTGAAACTCGAGCTAGTACTTTGCACAGCGCCCCACATATGACAAGTATACTATGCTTCCCACAAAACTTTAAAATACCCTTTAGACGGACTCCTGTGACTTCCCTATGGTGCCTCTGGTTACTTTCACATACAGTTTAGTAAAGCAAGCTGTAAGCTGCCCCATGCACCACCCACCTATAAATCAAGCTCAACTAACACTGGTTAAGCAGGGAACAGCAAGTAAAGTACCTTGTATCCCAGGCCCAATTGATAAATAGCAAAAATCTGAGCTGCATTAAGAGCTTCACTAAAAAGGTAAACTGCAGTCATCTGACCACAGAATACCCTATTAGCATCTGCTGTTTCTGATGAGCCCAGGAAACACTTGTCAAAGGTCTGTGAAAGAAAACAGAAAAGTTTATTAGAGAAAAAACAAAAAATTATCTCCTCCAGAAATAATAACAAACTATACTGGTATAAATATTTTGCCCACTCTAAAATATAATCTGAATAGATTAAAATAATTCATTTAGCATTTCACTTCATTCATTCCCATTTGGTGTAGAGATCAGGAAAGACATCATAGAAAGGAGGTAAGACAAGTTTTCCAAAGCACAATAAACAAAACCTGATGACAAAGTGGATATAGGAAACAGAGCCAGAGAAATCATTATGGACTCTGAAGGATCATACTTGGTCAACCAAAGAACCAGACAGAAGAGCAGGCTTTGGAGCAATGAGGAAAATCATGAGTTAAATGTGGGACATATAATGAATGCATCTTTTCTGTAACTAATATGGATGAAGAAGCAATTGCCAACAGGGTTCTGTACGGTGAGAAGTTAAGACTGTAACTTTTTGTAGACATCAAGAAACAAATAATGGGTAAAGTCATGGAGTAGATGCAATCTCTCAAAAGGAATGTGTAAATCAAGAAAAACAGGTGTATGTTTTTCTTCTTCAGACAAAAAATTCCTCTTAATAACATCCAGGTTGCAAAGACCACATTTTAAAAACTCATGTATACAACAAGGAGGAAAAAAAGTATCCATATCTCTTTAAAAGTATCATTTTATACCATGAAACTATTAGGAAGGATGTTGAAAAATAAGTATGTGTTGACATTAAGGAATATAAAAAAATTTTTAACATTGGGGTTCTGAAGACAAACCACCTAGATCAAATCACTGCTTCCCACGCTGCCGATTTTGGCAAATTACTTAACCTCTCTGTGCTCAGTTTCACTGGTAAAATGAAGATTACAACAGTACTTATCTTGCAAGGTTGGGGCTTACAGAAAATAAAGGTATTTATTACAATGCCTGGAATACAATAAGTACTCAATAAAGATTAATGTAAGGGAAAAAAAAGGTTGAAAAGCAGTATACATATCTGATCCCTTTTTTATATTTAAAAAAATTAGAGTTAACATTTATTGAGCAATTATTCTGTACAAGACACTCTGCTAATGAATCTGTGAACAGTATCTCATTTAATCAACCTTCTGAGATACATACTATTTTACACCCATTTTTAGGTGGAGCAAACTTTGGCCTAATAGACTAAGTAAGGTCATACAGTCAGTAAGGGATTCAAACCTAAGTCTATCTTTTATAACAACCTGGGCTCTTAAGGTCAGCATTTCAAAATATGTAAATATGTATAGAATAAAGTATGAAAGGAGGACTTAATGGTAAATGAGTGTTACAAGCTTGTATTCATTTTCCTGATCTGTATTTTTCAAGATTTCTATTAAAAATGTAATTGGGGTGGGAGGGGGAGAACATTTGAATTTAACTCTAACCTATGGATCTCTTTTTGAATCTTGAAAATATTATAACATAATAGTTATCTATAACAGCTATGAATTTTATGGAAAATTTATAAGCATGCATCATCTAACTCATTCATAAAAAATATCAGGAGCCTGTAGTAGAGCTCTCAGGTTTAATTTGATCAATGGACCAATGACACAAATACTTTCAAGATATACCCACTGTTACCTATGAATCTTCTCTACCCTTTCCAGAATAATTTTATAACAAGGACTAAGTAATATGTGCCATATTAGCACAGTTCTACTCTCTTAATATATTAACATGCTAGCCAAACTATGATTATAAAAATCCACCACTGTGGTATTCTAAAATTTATATTAAATATAAAATATATTTTTCTTATTTCACTGTAACTTTCTCAAACTACTTACATCACTGGTGTTGACAAACCATGTTATCTCTCCATAGGAAGCAAGCTCACCATTCACATAACATCGAAGCTCACTGTTCTTCCACCGGTTATAAATGTGCACTATAGTTACCATATACCACTGAATAAGCAGAACAGTTAAAAAAAAAAAAAGATAAAAATGATCTTTCCAATAACTCAACCACATTGATAATAACAAGTAAAAATTAAATGCTAAATTATAATTAAACCTAAAAATAAAATAAGACTACATTTATTAAATTCAGTATTCCACCTCTGGAACCATATTGATTCAAGGGAACTCTCAACAAATAACAGCTTCCCATGAAATTATTTTTCAAACTTTTTATTATGACAGTTTTCAAATATACCCCCAAAAGTAAAAAGTTTAGTACGAACTCTCTCACCATCTCACTTCCACAACTGTCAACATTTTGTCATATCTGTTCTATCTGTCTATTTACCTATCTACATATATATAGATGTACATTTTGTTAATAAACAGTTTATTAATCTCTAAATTTTAACATACAAAAGAAAATACATATTACTACTACCACTACTAAAATAACTGCCACTTATATTTTCCCCTTCTATTTCCTTTAAACTCTACAAATAACTAAATATTCACTCTTTTTATTATCCAAATCAGAGAGGTTAACAATTGTCCAGTGATTTACACTTCATTTTCTAAAACAGTATAAACACAGAGCTATGATTTACCACACATTATGTCAATAACACTAAAGCAAAGCATTCTGAAGGTTAGAATAGCTTGGTAACATAACTATGACTCAGTAAGATCACATACCTTTTGTGGCTTGAAATCAAATTTCACACAGTGTTGAAAGCCTTTTCCTTTTGACTTTACTGATGTTATAATTAAACATCCCCCAACAAAGTGTGCAGAATAACCAAGACCTTTGCTGGTTCTGAAACTATAAAATATAAGTTTTCATTTCATCTCCAAATATTCTTCTCATTTTCAAAGTAAAGTAACAACACTAAATTACAGAAATACATACCAATACAAATATGGTTTATCTTTATCCATATTGATGTTATTTACAGGATCCATTCTAAGCCAGGTATGAAATGTAAAACCATTCTGGTATGGCCATTTGGCTATAGGAGGTAATGCAATAGCCTAAACGAAAAAGCTTTGAGTTACTGACACAAAATGAAAAATTTTGTTACTGAAATCATGAAAATGAGACCTTACAATGCTATATATATTTCTACTAGATATTATTCTACATCATGATTAAAATATGCAGTAGTCTCTTTATCTGAAAGAAGACTTTAATAACTTCTAAATATTCCAAAATATATAGTAATGATGTTAATTAAACAATGGAAACATTCCAAATAATCTGTTTCATGCACTAATCATAAGTGCTTCATTTCTTACAATAAACATGTCCAAAGAAATTCCTATTAAAAGAGATAGGTACTGGGCTTCTCTGGTGGCGCAGTGGTTAAGAATCCACCTGCCAATGCAGGGGACACGGGTTTGATCCGTGGTCTGAGAATATCCCAAATGCCGCGGAGCGGCTAAGCCCATGAGCCACAACTACTGAGACTGTGCTCTAGAGCCCGTGAGCCACAACTATTGAGCCCACATGCCTAGAGCCCGTGCTCCACAACAAGAGAAGCCACTGCAATGAGAGGGCGGCGCACCACAAAGAAGAGTAGCCCCCACTCCACACAACTAGAGAAAGCTTGCCCGTAGAAATGAAGATCCAATGCAGCCAAAATTAAAATAAATTTTAAAAATTTAAAAGTAAAATTTAAAAAAAGAGGTAGGCAGTGATATCAAATTGGAAATTTGTTGCTGAAATGTTACATAAGGTAACAGAAGAGAGAAAGAGGGACAAGAAAGGAAAGAAAAAATTAAGGAAAAAGCCGAGAATATAATTTTTTTACCAGCAAATATAAAGCGGAAGAGGATTCGTTCATAACTTTTTTCATAACATTTTAAAATTATATTCATAAGTCACTATATAAATGATTTTACCACTTGGCTTAAATTTTTATTTAAAACATCATAGTACATACTGTAAGGGCCCCCAAATCTCCAAAACAAACTTGAGAAAGAAGAACAAAGTTGTAAAACCCATACTCCCAAATTTAAAACATACAACACAAAGATACAGTAATGAACATTTTACCATATTGGCATAAAGATAGAGATAAAGATCAATGGAATAGAACTGAGGGCCCAGAAATAAACCCTTATATTTGTGGTCTTGATTTTCAACAAGAGTGTCAAGGCAGTTCAATGAGGAAAGAATAGTGTTTTCAACAAATTTGCTAAGAAAACTAATATTTACAAGCAAAGGTATGAAGCTGACCACTTCCTTACATGTCACACAAAAAATTAACCCCAAATCGATGATAGACCTAAATGTGAGAGCTAAAAATATAAAACTCTAATAAGAAAAAATAGGGTTAAATCTTCGTGACACTGAGTTAGATAAATCCTTCTTAATTAGGCAATGAAAGAAAAAATATATGAATTGGACTTCATTAAAATTAAAAATTTTGGCTTTAAAGGATACCAGCAAGAAAGTGAAAAGACAAGCCAAAAGAATAGGAGAAAATATTTAAAAGTTATTTATCTGATAAGAAACTTATATCCAGAAGAATATATACAGAATTCTTGAGAGGGCAGACAGCAGAAGCAAGAAGAACTACAATCCTGCAGCCTGCAGAACAAAAACCACATTCACAGAAAGATAGACACGATGAAAAGGCAGAGGGCTATATACCAGATGAAGGAACAAGAAAAAACCCCAGAAAAACAACTAAATGAAGGGAGATAGGCAACTTTCCAGAAAAAGAATTCAGAATAATGATAGGGAAGATGATCCAGGACCTCGGAAAAAGAATGGAGGCAAATATCGAGAAGATGCAAGAAATGTTTAACAAAGACCTAGAAGAACTGAAGAACAAACAAACAGAGATGAACAATACAATAACTAAAATGAAAACTACACTAGAAGGAATCAATAGCAGAATAACTGAGGCAGAAGAACGGATAAGTGACCTGGAAGACAGAATGGTGGAATTCACTGCTGTGGAACAGACTAAAGAAAAAAGATTGAAAAGAAATGAAGACAGCCTAAGAGACCTCTGGAGCAACATTAAATACAACAACATTCGCATTATAGGGGTCCCAGAAGGAGAAGTGAGAGAGAAAGGACCAGAGAAAATATCTGAAGAGATTATAGTTGAAAACTTCCCGAACATGGGAAATAATAGCCACCCAAGTCATGGAAGCGCAGCGAGTCCCATACAGGATAAACCCAAGGAGAAACACGCCGAGACACACAGTAATCAAATTGGCAAAAATTGAAGGCAAAGAAAAATTATTGAAAGCAGCAAGGGAAAAATGACAAATAACATACAAGGGAACTCCCATAAGGTTAACAGTTGATTTCTCAGCAGAAACTCTGCAAGCCAGAAGGGAGTGGCATGATATACTTAAAGTGATGAAAGGGAAGAACCTACAACCAAGATTACTCTACCCGGCAAGGATCTCATTCAGATTCGATGGAAAATCAAAAGCTTTACAGACAAGCAAAAGCTAAGAGAATTCAGCACCACCAAACCAGCTCTACAACAAATGCTAAAGGAACTTCTCTAAGTGGGAAACACAAGAGAAGAAAAAGACCTAATAAAACAAACCCAAAACAATTAAGAAAATGGTCATAGGAACATACATATCGATAATTACCTTAAATGTGAATGGATTAAATGCTCCAAGCAAAAGACACAGGCTTGCTGAATGGATACAAAAACAAGACCCATATATATGCTGTCTACAAGAGACCCACTTCAGACCTAGGGACACATACAGACTGAAAGTGAGGGGATGGAAAAAGATACTACATGCAAATGGAAATCAAAAGAAAGCTGGAGTAGCAGTACTCATATCAGATAAAATAGACTTTAAGATAAAGAATGTTACAAGAGACAAGGAAGGCCACTACATAATGATCAAGGGATCAATCCAAGAAGAAGATATAACAGTTATAAATATATATGCACCCAACATAGGAGCATCTCAATATACAAGGCAACTGCTAACAGCTATAAAAGAGAAATCGACACTAACACAAGAATAGTGGGGGAGTTTAACACCTCACTTACACCAATGGACAGATCATCCAAAATGAAAATAAATAAGGAAACAGAAGCTTTAAATGACACAATAGACCAGATAGACTTAAATGATATTTATAGGACATTCCATTCAAAAACAGCAGATTACACTTTCTTCTCAAGTGTGCACGGAACATTCTCCAGGATAGATCACACATCTTGGGTCTCAAATCAAGGCTCAGTAAATCTAAGAAAACTGAAATCATATCAAGCATCTTTTCTGACCACAACGCTATGAGATTAGAAATGAATTACAGGGGAAAAAATGTAAAAAACACAAACGCATGGAGGCTAAACAACACATTTCTAAATAACCAAGAGATCAATGAAGAAATCAAAGAGGAAGTCAAAAAATACCTACAGGGCTTCCCTGGTGGTGCAGTGGTTGAGAATCTACCTGCCAATGCAGGGGACACGGGTTCGAGCCCTGGTCTGGGAGGATCCCACATGCCGCGGAGCAACTAGGCCCGTGAGCCACAACTACTGAGCCTGCACGTCTGGAGCCTGTGCTCCACAATAAGAGAGGCCGCAATAGTGAGAGGGCGGCGCACCGCGATGAAGAGTGGCCCCCGCTTGCTGCAACTAGAGAAAGCCCTCACACAGAAATGAAGACCCAACACAGCCAAAAATAAATAAATAAATAAATATTTATAAAATAAAAAAATAAATAAAAAATAAAAAACCTACAGACAAATGACAATGAAAACATGACGATCCAAAACCTATGGGATGCAGCAAAAGCACTTCTAAGAGGGAAGTTTATAGCAATAAAATCCTACCTCAAGAAACAAGAAACATCTCAAATAAACAACCTAGCCTTACACCTAAAGCAATTAGAGAAAGAAGAACAAAAAAAAACCCCGAAGTTAGCAGAAGGAAAGAAATCATAAAGGGAAGATCAGAAATAAATGAAAAAGAAATGAAGGAAACAATTGCAAACATCAATAAAACTAAAAGCTGGTTCTTTGAGAAGACAAACAAAATTGATAAAACATTAGCCAGACTCATCAAGAAAAAAAGGAAGACTCAAATCAATAAAATGAGAAATGAAAAAGGAGAAGTAACAACTGACACTGCAGAAATACAAAGGATCATGAGAGATTACTACAAGCAATTCTATGCCAATAAAATGGACAACCTGGAAGAAATGGACAAATTCTTAGAAAAGCACAACCTTCCAAGACTCAACCAGGAAGGAATAGAAAATATACACAGACCAATCACAAGCACTGAAATTGAGACTGTGATTTAAAATCTTTCAACAAACAAAAGTCCAGGACCAGATGGCTTCACAGGTGAATTCTATCAAACATTAAGAGAAGAGCTAACACCTATCCTTCTCAAACTCTTCCAAAATATTGCAGAGGGAGGAACACTCCCAAACTCATTCTACGAGGCCACCATCACCCTGATACCAAAACCAGACAAAGATGTCACAAAGAAGGAAAACTACAGTCCAATATCACTCATGAACATAGATGCAAAAATCCTCAACAAAATACTAGCAAACAGAATCCAACAGCACATTAAATGGATCACACACCATGATGAAGTTGGGTTTATCCCAAGAATGCAAGGATTCTTCAGTATAATCAAATGAATCAATGTGATACACCATATTAACAAATTGAAGAATAAAAACCATATGATTACCTCAATAGATGCAGAAAAAGCTTTTGACAAAATTCAACACCCATTTATGATAAAAACCTTCCAGAAAGTGGGCATAGAGGGAACCTACTTCCACATAATAAAGGCCATATAAGACAAACCCACAGCAAACATCATTCTCAATGGTGAAAAACTGAAACCATTTCCTCTAACATCAGGAAGAAGACAAGGATGTCCACTCTCACCACTATTATTCAACATACTTTTGGAAGTCCTAGCCATGGCAATCAGAGAAGAAAAAGAAATAAAAGGAATACAAATTGGAAAAGAAGAGGTAAAACTGTCACTGTTTGCAGATGACATGATACTATACATAGAGAATCCTAAAACTGCCACCAGAAAACTACTAGAGCTAATCAATGAATTTAGTAAAGTTGCAGGACACAAAATTAATGCACAGAAATCTCTTGCATTCCTATACACTCATGATGAAAAATCTGAAAGAGAAATTAAGGAAACACTCCCATTTACCACTGCAACAAAAAGAATAAAATATCTAGGAATAAACCTACCTAGGGAGACAAAAGACCTGTATGCAGAAAACTATAAGACACTGATGAAAGAAATTAAAGATGATACCAACAGATGGAGAGATATACCATGTTCTTGGATTGGAAGAATCAATATTTTGAAAATGACTATACTACCCAAAGCAATCTACAGATTCAATGCAATCCCTATCAAATAACCAATGGTATTTTTTACAGAACTAGAACAAAAAATCTTAAAATTTGTTTGGAGACACAAAAGACCCCGAATAGCCAAAGCAGTCTTGAGGGAAAAAAACGGAGTGGGAGGAATCAGACTCCCTGACTTCAGACTATACTACTAAGCTACAGTAATCAAGACAATATGGTACTGGCACAAAAACAGAAACATAGATCAATGGAACAGGATAGAAAGCCCAGAGATAAACCCACGCACCTATGGTCTACTAATCTATGACAAAGGAGGCAAGGATATACAATGGAGAAAAGACAGTCTCTTCAATAAGTGGTGCTGGGAAAACTGGACAGCTACATGTAAAATAATGAAATTAGAACACTCCCTAACACCATACACAAAAATAAACTCAAAATGGATTAGAGACCCAAATGTAAGACCGGACACTATAAAACTCTTAGAGAAAAACATAAGAAGAACACTCTTTGACATAAATCACAGCAAGATCTTTTTTGATCCACCTCCTAGAGTAATGGAAATAAAAACAAAACTAAACTAATGGGACCTAATGAAACTTCAAAGCTTTTGCACAGCAAAGGAAACCATAAACAAGACAAAAAGATAACCCTCAGAATGGGAGAAAATATTTGCAAACGAATCAATGGATAAAGGATTAATCTCCAAAGTATATAAACAGCTCATGCAGCTCAATATTAAAGAAACAAACAACCCAATCCAAAAATGGGCAGAAGACCTAAATAGACATTTCTCCAAAGAAGACATACAGATGGCCAAGAAGCACATGAAAAGATGCTCAACATCACTAATTATTAGAGAAATGCAAATCAAAACTACAATGAGGTATCACCTCACACCAGTTAGAATGGGCATCATCAGAAAATCTGCAAACACCAAATGCTGGAGAGAGTGTGGAGAAAAGGGAACCCTCTTGCACTGTTCATGGGAATGTAAATTGATACAGCCACTATGGAGAACAGTATGGAGGTTCCTTAAAAAACTAAAAATAGAATTACCATATGATCCAGCAATCCCACTACTGGGCATATACCCAGAGAAAACCATAATTCAAAAAGATGCATGCATCCCAATGTTCATTGCAGCACTATTTACAATAGCCAGGTCATGGAAGCAACCTAAATGCCCATCGACAGACGAATGGAAAAAGAAGTTGTGGTACATATATACAATGGAATATTACTCAGCCATAAAAAGGAACGAAATTGGGTCATTTGTTGAAACATGGATGGATGTAGAGACTGTCATACAGAGTGAAGTAAGTCAGAAAGAGAAAAACAAATATCGTATATTAACACATTTATGTGGAACCTAGAAAAATGGTACAGATGAACCGGTTTGCAGGGCAGAAGCTGAGACACAGATGTAGAGAACAAATGTATGGACACCAAGGGGGGAAAGCTGCGGAGGGGTGGGGATGGCGGTGTGCTGAATTGGGCAATTGGGATTGACATGTATACACTGATGTGTATAAAATTGATGACTAATAAGAACCTGCTGTATAAAAAAATAAATAAAATTAAATTGAATTTTTTTTTTAAAAAGAATTCTTACAATTCAATAATAAATAGAAAAATGCAATTTTTAAATGGGCAAAAGATCTGAACGAACATGTCTCTGAAGAAGATATGCAAATGGCCATAAGGACGTGGAATGATGCTCAGCATCATCAGTCACGAAGGAAATGCATATCAAAACCACAGTGAGATTTTACTTAACACCCACTAGGATGGCTATAATCAAACAGACAGACATTAACAAGTGTTGGCAAGCAAGTGGAGAAACTTGAATCCTCCCAAATTGCTGATGGCATTATAAAATAAATATAGCCACTTTGGAAAACAAACTGGGAGTCCCTCAAATGGCTGAACATAGACAATATGACTCAGCAATTCCACTCCTTCCTTTCCAAGAGAAATGAAAACATAAGTCCACATAAAAACTTGCACATAAAAGCCCATAAAGCATTCCCAAAAAGTGGAATCAACTCAAATATCCACTAATTAAAGAATAATTAAACAAAATGTGCTATATTCTTTCAATATTAGTCAGCCATTAAAAGTAATGAAGCAGTGATACACACTACAACATGAATCGATCTTGAAAACAGTAGTGGTAAGTAGAAAAGCCAATCACAAAAGTCCAGACATCAGATGATTCCACGTGCAAGAATTGTCCAGAATAGATAAATCCATATAGACAGAAAGTAGAACAGCAGTTGCCTAGGCCTGGGAGTTTGCAGTGAAATGTGCAATGACTGCTAAGGAGTGCAGGGTTTCTTCTGGGCGTGATGAAAAGTTCTAAAATTGATTGTGATAATGGTTGCACAGCTTGGTGAACACACTTAACCATTCACTGCACACTTTAAATGAATGAATCGTGTGATATGGGGATTGTAACTCAATAAAGCTGTTAAAAAAAGATCATACTACAAAGTTTTCGTTTTCTTGTTATTTATAATTTACAATAATTATTGTTACTTATAATTTACAATTTCTTGTTATTATAATTTACGTAGGCATTTATGTCGACATCATACATACACATATATTCTTTTATATGTATAAGATATTCCATAAAAAATGAAAAAATCATTGAGCCAAATTTATGTAATAACACAATTGAGACTTCAAGAGGCTGATTTAAAATGAATGTTGGGGACTACTCTGGTGGCGCAGTGGTTAAGACTGCAAGCTCCCAATGCAGGGGGCCCGGTTCAATCCCTGGCCAGGGAATTAGATCCCACATGCATGACGCAACTAAGAGTTCACATGCCACAACTAAGGAACCAGCAAGCTGCAACTAAGGAGCCTGACTGCCGCAACTAAGGATCCCACGTGCCGCAACTGAGAAGCCCACCTGCCACAACTAAGAGCCAGCGCAACCAAATAAACAAATAAAATAAAATAAAGTAAAATAAAATGAATGTTGCACTAAGAAAAAAAAATAAAAGAATACATATTCACTGTATACATACGCTCTCTCTCACTGAAACATGAGAGTAGAGGATGTGAAAGCTTTGTAAAAATAATTTACCTATAAATACTTTAACTTCCCTTTAAAAGCTATGTTAGAGGGAAAAAATGAGTCACTGAATATATTTAAAACACCTTTTCTCTGAAAGTTCCAAAAGCTGTGTAGTTGAACTACCCCACTTTCAAGATACATATAAGTAAATGGAGTGAACACATTACAATCTCAAAGAATTATAAATAATAAAGTTATAACATGCGTGAAAAAGAGATTAATCTCATGAGAATACTTTACTTTTTAAAGGGAACCCTCTTGCACTGTTGGTGGGAATGTAAATAGATACAGCCACTATGGAGAACAGTATGGAGGTTCCTTAAAAAACTAAAAATAGAACTACCATAAGACCCAGCAATCCCACTACTGGGCATATATCCTGAGAAAACCATATTTAAAAAAGAGACATGTCCCACAATGTTCACTGCAGCACTATTTACAACAGTCAGGACATGGAAGCAACCTAAGTGTCCATCGAAAGATGAATGGATAAAGTAGATGTTGCACATATATACAATGGAATATTACTCAGCGATAAAAAGAAATGAAATTGAGTTATTTGTAGTGAGGTGGATGGACCTAGAGTCTGTCACACAGAGTGAAGTAAGTCAGAAAGAGAAAAACAAATACCATATGCTAACACATATATATGGAATCTAAAAAAAAAAAAAGGTTCTGAAGAACCTGGGGGCAGGACAGAAATAAAGACACAGACATAGAGAATGGACTTGAGGACACAGGGAGGGGGAAGGGTAAGCTGGGACGAAGTGAGAGAGTAGCACTGACATATATACACTACCAAATGTAAAATAGATAGCTAGTGGGAAGCAGCCACATAGCACAGGGAGATCAGCTTGGTGCTTAGTGACCACCTAGAGGGATGGGATAGGGAGGGTGGGAGGGAGGCATAAGAGGGAGGGGATATGGGGGTATATGTATACATATAGCTGATTCACTTTGCTATAAAGCAGAAGCTAACACAACATTGTAAAGCAATTATACTCCAATAAAGGTGTTAAAAAAAAACCTATATATTTAAATATATATATATTTAAAGGGTGGATCTGGATAAGTTTTTTCTTATTTATTTATTTATTATTATTTATTTATTTATGACTGCATTGGGTCTTTGTTGCTGCGCATGGGCTTTCTCTAGTTGCAGCAAGCGGGGGCTACTCTTCATTGTGGTGCGTGGGTTTCTCATTGCAGTGTCTTCTCTTGTTGCAGAGCATAGGCTACAGGCACGCGGGTTTGGTAGCTGTGGCTTGCGGGCTCTAGAGCGCAGGCTCAGTAGTTGTGGTGCATGGGCTTAGTGGCTCTGCGGCATGTGGGATCTTCCCACACCAGGGCTCGAACCTGTGTCACCTGGCAGGCAGATTCTTAACCACTGCACCACCAGGGAAGTCCCAAGAATACTTCTTTATGTTGGAGACAAACGATAAGCTCAATGCCAACAGAGTACAATTATTCTAGAAAGCTTCAAATCTAAAATGGTTATTAAGGAAAAATTATATAGAAAAAAATAATATGAGCAATAAAACTTGCCAAAGAAAACTGTGTATTTTGTGTGAAGCATTCAAATATCACAAATATCCTTTCAAAACACTCTCTTCTTTCTGCAGGTATTGCCTGGCTATATAGGGGCCACAAGCAAGTAGGATATTATGAGAACAAAAGTAAAAAATGAATAAAAGGTAACCTCAGAAGAAGAATAGGCTGAAATATCTTCAAAAAATGTACGCTTGTAACAGGCAAACCAATGTAATAATGAGGAGGTAAAAAAGCTTCCATAAATAACACATATACATTATATAATGTAATCCTATAATATTTTGAAACATTACAGATACTGCCATACGTAACTGTCTTATTTATAAACTGATCAACAGATTACAAGAATGCTGAGATTGATATTATATGGAAACACACAGGTTAGAAAAACTTGCCTAGAAAGTTTCCAAGAGTAACTCTCAGGTGCAAAAGAAACAGGAATCAGGAAATGTAAGGCTAAAGAAAGATTTTCAGAAAGATAAAACTGAAAGTGTTACACATAAATTTCTTTTTTTTTTTTTAATCTTTATTGGAGTATAATGGCTTTACAATGGTGTGTTAGTTTCTGCTGTATAACAAAGTGAATCAGCTATACGTATACATATATCCCCATATCCCCTCCCTCTTGTGTCTCCCTCCCACCCTCCCTATCCCACCCCTCTAGGTGGTCACTAAGCACCAAGCTGATCTCCCTGTGCTATGCGGCTGCTTCCCACTAGCTATCTAGTTTACATATGGTAGTATATATATATGTCCATGCCACT
This sequence comes from Balaenoptera ricei, assembly GCF_028023285.1. Lineage (NCBI taxonomy): Eukaryota > Metazoa > Chordata > Mammalia > Artiodactyla > Balaenopteridae > Balaenoptera > Balaenoptera ricei. The sequence goes on from NC_082643.1 coordinate 34,284,839, forward strand.
CTCTCACTTCATCCCAGCTTACCCTTCCCCCTCCCCATGTCCTCAAGTCCATAAATTTCTATTTGAGAATGCAGAGATAAAATTCATAAGACAAAATGGCTTATCAACATAAGAATTGGGTTCTTATTCCACTGAGGCCCCAAGGGGTGAGTGGACAGCTTTCTTAACTTCTTAGAGCCTCTATTTCTTCACCTCTAAAACAGTCAGGAAAAAGTAACATGCACAATTGCTGTAAAGATTAAGTTAGGCTGCGCAAAGAAGTTTCTACCTAACACAGAACCTGTCAGGAGTGTTTACAGGGCCATACTTTCAGGAAGCAAAAGAAAGAAAAAAGAACTTCAAGCGATTTTCTCGTTAAGATTTACTTACTGCAGCACTCTTTCCTGGAAAGTTGAAAAAGGCATCGGGACCATACTTCTGTGGCATGTGCTTTAACACAGACAGCAACTTTCCAGCATGTGGAGGCTATGAAAATAATCAACAATTCATTAACCACATTATTCACCATAAAACAAAAAAACCTACTTTTAGTACAGACATACTTTAATATACCCCCAAATAACTAAATAATTCTGTAAGCTAAAAAGCATATAAAATAACCAAAGGAAGGTTATTTTCAACTACCTTAAAGAAATAAACAATGCACTCTATGCCACTTTTTTTTATGAGGCGTTGGATAAATATGAGCCAACAGCATTTGACACATAACTCTTCTCCACACTACAGCAAAAATGACCTTTTAAAATTACGAACTACATCAACCCACTACCCATCCCTTTTTAAAGCACTTTTTAATTTCACCAAAAAATAATGCTTACCAAGTCCCACTGTTAAAGGCACTTTAAAAACAATAAAATATTTTAGCCTCATAACTACACTAGGGGTTATTATCACTCCATTTTACAAAGGAGGAATCTGAGGCAGAGGAACACGTCCAAGGTCATACAGGTAGTAAGTGACAAGGATAGGATCAGAACTCGGTATGACTCCAGAGTCCATGCTTTTAATTACTACACTTTCACTGTTACATTATTCTATCTCTCCTATAGCTTCCCACTGTTTTTAAAATAAAGACCAAAATCCCTAACATGGCCCACAAGATACTTTACATATCTCCTTAACCTCTTTTGCCTCTCTCTGCACTCTATCTACAATGCCTTCTCTGTCTTCTTCCCATAATAGGGCCTGAGCACAAGCTATTCCTTCTGCTTAAAATGTTCTCACTAGGCCTATTCCCCCCTCCCCACCCTCCTCCGCCTTAACTAAATAAATCTTACCCATCCATTGAAGTTCATCTTAATGGTCACTTCTCAGGGCAGTCTTCCCTGACCTCTAAGAATGGATCAAATCTCCCTATCACATTTCATTCTACAATATATCTCTACTATACAGCATGTATAGAAGTTGTAACATTACATTTATTTGATTAATGCCTCTGACCCACAAGTCTCCTCTAATACATTAAACAACCAACAGCTAAAACGAAAAGGCACATTTACATTTAGGAAAAGCAAAGGACAATCAGATATACCTTATCATTTCAATCAGTTTACAAGCAAATACGATAAAGTGTAGTACATTCCTCTTAAAAGTTAAAAGTTCAAAACAGTGTCAAACTACAAGTGAAATCACTGGCTTGCCTTCATCTTATCTGGTAGCTGCTCTAAATTATCATTAATAACTATCTAAAAGAGTTTGGCAATCTTTTACCTAAATGTTAAGTGGAAAGCTTCATTCATAAGTGATCAAGAAATTTTCAATTAACCACCCTGTTCAATTACAAAAGTGTAATAACAAGTTACTACAATCACAATGATTTTTTAAAATAAATTCTAAAATGAAATCACCAAAAATAATATGCAGTCAAAAATAAAAATATAACTTTGTAGCATTTCTAGAGAAATCAATCCTCAAAATTTCCTTTTCTATAAACCAATCAAAAAGAATACATTAAGACAAGCACTTAATCCACAGATACTGCTAGGGGATTGTATACTAAGAAAGTCTTTCAGAAAATAATTCAAGAGTCTTTAAAAATGTTCACCCATTGATACACTATTTCCACATATAAAAATCTGTGCTAAAGTAATAATCAAAAAAGCAGACACAGATTTAGATACAGGGATTTTTCACTGCACTGATATGCTAGCAAAAGCTACATAAGCTCTGAGCAAGGCCCTGCTCTTGTTTTATTAATAGTTCATTATTTTTTTCCCTCCCATAAGCAGCTACATTAACATGCTTAATCTTTTTGTATGTGTTCCTTTAAAAATGTGTTTCTGTGTGACTATACTTAAAATTTAAATGATGTTGGGTTAGATATATCATTCTATTTCTTACTTTCTTCCTGCTTTTTGGTATCTATTCTTATTACTCTGTTCATTGATTCTAACTGCTATATAATAATCTATTCTATACATCCAATACATTTTACCTATCTATTCTCCTAACGATAAACACATGTTGACAATTCACTGCCGTCAAAAATAATGCTTCAGTGAACATTCTCATACATATTTCCTTACAGAACTATGTGAGAATTTCTTGGAACATGCACTCAGGAGCAAACTACTAATTCACTGGATATGGGTATAATTTAAGTGACTAACTAGTACTAGATTACTCTTGAGGTTGGCTCCATTGGTGTTCATTCCAAGCAGTAACACACAGCTTTAAAATAACTCTATCCCTCCAATTATACTTGCTACTATCCAACTCTATAATTCTTGATACTAATGATGTAAGGTGACATATAAATACTGCTTTCATTTGAACATCTCTAATTATTAGTGATTTAATGTTTATTTGATTGTGGGGTTTCTATCTCTGTAAACAGATATCTGTTCATATCCTTTCCTATTTTCTTATAGTTTTCTATATTCACCAATATAACAAAAAATGTTCTAATTACATATTCAGAATAAATAAATTATTTGAATATAAATAAAAACCAAAATCAAACCAGTATACTTCTTCTTCTGGACATGGCACAGCAACAGGACCTACACTTTCCAACTCACCATAATCAACTTGAAAACTGGACAAAATGTATGAAACTAAAACTGTTTCCAGACTAGCTCAAGACTGTGATCCTTGAGAAAGGGCAACAAAATGAGTCATGAGATTACCCAGACTTTCTACCTGCAGTCAATTTCCTTATCACATATCATTGCACAGGGAGAAGGAAACCAAATAGAACTTGAAATTCTCATTGAGTTGATGAGGCAGAAATTAGAGGATAGGATGGGTAGTCTGAGGTGGACAGAACCTTCAGGGCAGAGTACTACAGAGGAAGGACCTATGCAGAGAAGAAACTCCAGAAATCTGCACTGACCCTTTGGCATAATACCAAACTGTTCATTTCTACCTTAAAACTCAACAAGGTGGGGTGGCCAAGATTTTGACAGCCATAAGTCAAAGGATTCCCAGAGCAAATACAGAGCCAGGAATTGCTGAGACCCTACTAGGCACTATGGAGAGACCAGTCTTGCTTGCCTCATGTCTGAGACTTAGGGTCACTCACAGAGACGCTAGAGAAGTCAGGCCAGAATAAGGCTGCCCTAACAATAATAAGCCCTAGAGTAACAGCCTAGATTGGCTGACCAAAAAAACTTTTAAACTAGCCTGAAAGAATAAAGTTAATCCACAAGTAACTTACCTTCCTGCAAAAGCAGTCTAACAATCTTAAAAGAACTATGACAGAATCCAGCACTCAACAGGGAATAACTCACTATGACTAACATCACTATGTCTAAAATCACTAGTATAAAACAGGAAAATATGACCTACAAGTAAAAGCAGAATGAGTGAGCAAAAAACTGATCTAGAAAATGACAGAGATGACAGAATTAGTGGATGAGAACATTAAAGCAACTATTAATATGCTACATATTCTCAATGATTTAAAGGAAAACAAGAATGAGGGAACAAATGAAAGATATTAAAAAGAACCAAATAGAATTGACAGATTAAAAGTATCGGAATCTGAAAATTTTAATGGCTGTTAACACATTACAGAAGAAAAGATCAACTGCCTTAAAAATATAGCAATAAAAGCAATCTAAAATGAAGCACAGGGACTTCCCTGGTGGCACAGTGGTTAAGAATCCACCTGCCAATGCAGGGGACATGGGTTCGAGCCCTGGTCCGGGAAGATCCCACATGCTATGGAGCAACTAAGCCCATGAGCCACAACTACTGAAGCCCGTGTGCCTAGAGCCCGTGCTCCACAACAAGAGAAGCCACTGCATTGAGAAGCCTGTGCACCGCAACAAAGAGTAGCTCCCAGTCACCGCAACTAGAGAAAGCCTGGGCGCAGCAACCAAGACCCAACGCAGCCAATAAATAAATAAATAAATTTATTTATTTAAAAAATAAGTAAAATAAAATGAAGCACAAAGAGAAAAGACTAAAAAAAAAAAAAAATGTGAACAGATCTCAGTGACCTAAGGGGCACTACCAAGAAGATCAAAAAACATGTAACTGGAGTCCCAGAAAGAGGGGGAGAGGGACAAGAAAATGATATTTGAAGAAATAATGATCAAAATGTTTCCAAATTTGATGACACTTATAAGCCCACAGATGCAAGAACCCCTAATAAGGATAAATACAAGGTAAACCACACCAAGAAACATAATAAAATCACTGCAAATCAGTGATAAAAATCTTAAAAGCAGGCAGAGAACTAGAGTTCAATACAAAGAAGCTAAAGAGTCCAATCATTTTAATACAATAAATTAGAGTGTATAATTGCAGAGCACAAATTTAGATATACTTAAACAGAGGCAGATTAAGGATCAGCTGGCTGAGTAGTTGCTGCAGGCAATGATTTCTAAAGAGCTCTAAAACAAGCCTAGAAGTGCAACAAAAATGGAGAAAATATTTACTAATATTCCTCTAAGGCATAAGTAACTAAAGAGTAGGACGAAACAGTTTGATAAGGCACCTGGAGTTCAAAATCAGTTGACTGCTACCACCCATTGCAAAGGACCATGAAATTGCATCTAAAGAGGGTGGATCCAATTAACCACAGGGCTTTTGTTCACTGAGTGGGTTATTCAAGTTTAAACTACTCAGATTGATAGAGAAGCTAGATGCTGCTACCCAACATTTTTATTTCTCTGTCCTTACCCTTTTCCTCCAATTAATGTTGACTTTTTATGCTGAATCTTAAAATGCTGAAATTTTAAAAAAATAAAAATTATTTAAAACATTTGAAGAAGGACCAAAAATTACCAACCTGCCTGGAACACCCAGTTCTCTTAGTCCACACCTGTGTCAGGGGATGGCAAAAGTAGCTGTAGAGGGCTAAATGCTATTCTAACTGATCTCTCCCCCTCAATTTGACATTTACCCCCTGTGCAACAATATCAATTGCTTAAAAGCTACTAATATGTTTGGGGAGTGGAATAGTTTCAAATATCAAAGAGTATTTAAGTTTACCCATTGTCCTTTATCTCCTTGAAGTTTACTGAAGAACAGCTTTAGTTCTCGAACTGTCAAATTGTAGCTAGCCAGCACTCCCAACATGTCAACTAAAAGATCTGGAAACAAAGAAAGCAAAAAATAAAATAATTAAGCTACTTACATTTCTTGAAAGATTAAAATATATGGTGCTTACTTAACACTTTGGACACTAAAGTTCCAGGTACATGTTAGATGCTCAATATTTATTTAATAAATATTATTAAATAAGAAAAATAGAGTACTTAAGAATCAAACTTCATTTCTTCACAACCATTGTATTATGGAAAGTCATACCTGCTATCATATTGTCAACTTTTTCAATTTTCCCAAGCACTTTCTCAACAAGGCCTACTTCAGTGCAGACCTGAAGATTTCGTATGCTTTTCTTCAGAATGGCTGTAAACATGCTCCAGACTTCTGCTTGGCAAGTAACATCACATTTCTCTAATAGGTCCACCATGCAGATGATACTCTCACCTTCTTGAATAATGAAATTCATTTCTAAATCAAATTGCCCTCCTACCAACTTCCAGGGGCAGGGGGAAGGAGGGAAAGAAAAAAAAAACATTAAAAGCATTAGTACTTCAATATAACTAGAGTACACTCCTAAGCTTTAGATTCACAGTAACTATTCATATACATTCTTCTCTTCCCTGGTAGTCTAGTGATTAGGATTCAGTGCTCCCATACACATTCTTCTCTACCCCCTACAACAATAAAACGATCTTTAATACACACACACACACACACACACACACACACACAAACACACACAGCTCTAAAAAAATAAAGCTTCTAAAGAAATCTTCAAGTTAAGATAGCACAAAGTCAGGCGAGACTTAGAATATAAAAATGGAAGTATTTTCAACAAATGGAGGATGTTTAGGTAAATCACTACCACTGCCCTGATACTAATAAAGATCTAACTTAGCTCTATAATTGCTTCTAATTCAATGTTTCATTTATGAATTAGGTAATCTGTGAGCTACTCACAGCAACCTAAATGTCCTTTGCTACTTATACATGTATGAGCTCATAGCAAAAATGAAAAGCTGAAAAAGGCTTAGAGTGGACACAAAACATGTAATTTTTATTTGTCAAATTCTTGGTTTATTACACCTATCCACTTTGATCCCCCCTGTCAATAATCAGGATAACTTAAACATAACTTAAACTTAGTCACACACTCAAAGTCAGTAATCAAGTAAATTTATTTCATTGATATTGCTATCAGAAAATCCACCCAGAGAAAGCTGTACTGACCTATTCCTACCCTGCCATCTCACCAATAGCATCCTCACAGAGGGAAAGTTTTTTAATTTTAACAAACCCCAATTGTTTAAAGGAATTAAAATACTTTTAGAATTACCTTTGCAAGGCTATCTTTTGTAACTAGATCTTTTTAAAGATCTCTGTCAGAACAGTTACATACATGATCCACCTACACTCCTGTCCTTCTGAATACACCTTCATTTTTCATTATGCTTTCCTAAACCTAAAAGGTAGGCAAGAATTAGGAGAAAGTGAATTGTACAAAACAAAATCCAACAGCTCATAAAACAGGGACTACCCTGGTGACGCAGCAGTTAGGACTCCGTGCTCCCAATGCAGGGGACCCAGGTTCGATCCCTGGTCAGGGAACTAGATCCCACATGCATGCTGCAACTAAGAGTTCACATGCCACAACTAAGGAGGCTGCCTGCCACAACTAACGAGCCCATGTGCCACAACTAAGGGGCCTGCCAGCCGCAACTAAAGGAGCCCATGAGCCGCAACTAAGGAGCCCGTGTGCCACAACTAAGACCAGGCACAACCAAATAAATTAATTAAAAAAAGAATAACAGACATGACCAAGTAGAGTTTACTTCAGAAAAGCAAAGATGGTACAGAACTAGGAAATCAATTAAAACTCCTTGCAGCCATGGACTGATATGCGTCCCAGGTTCTGTCAAAGATACACACTGGCATGAGAAAGAAAAAATGGAAAAATGAAAAACAGGAGGCAGTATCTGCATGCAAGGAGATAAGAATTCCTAGCAAGCACAGTCATAAGGCTTTTGGTTTTTCTAGGAAAGCTCTGGCAGAGATTTTAGTGTACAATTCTTTGCATAATCAGTAACATGCGGCATAAAGAGATGACAGATGGGTTTCTGCTAAAAAAGTCCCTTGGTGTAATTGGGCCAATTCTCCTAGCTACATGGTCTTGGCTATGAAGTATACGTGCTTGGTTCCCTAAGTGCTCCCCAAAATTCTGTAAGCTACATATGAAGTCTAATAGAGATTTTTTTTTGATTTTGTGATTATTTGTGACTATTTTTTGCTTGTTTTGTCTTTAACTTTTTATTCTGAAATAATTCAGACATTCAAAAATTGAGAAATAGTATACAGTTCCTGTATATCCTTTAACCAGCTTCCCCTAATGTGAATATATTACATCATCATAATACAGTCATTAAAACCAGGTACAATACTACAGATCTTACTCAAATATTGACACCTGTCACACTAATGTCCTTTTCCTGATCCAGGATCAGCATCCTCTTAGTCTTCTCCAAACCGAGACAGCTGCACAGGCATTCTTTGACTTTCATGAATTTGACACTTTTGAAGTGTATTTGCCAGTTATTTTATAGACTGTCTTCCAATCTGAACATTTCTTCATGTTTAAATTCAGACTATGCATTTTTGGTAAAAACACCCCAGAAGTGATGTGTGTCCTTCTCGGTGTATCATTTCGGATAGTACCTGAAGTCAGTATGTCTCACTATTGGTGAAGTTAGCTTTGATCACCTGCTTAAAGAGGTGTCTGTCAAACTTTTTCCATTTTAAAGTGACTATCTTTCATTTTTAAATTATTAAGCATTCTTGTAAAGAATACTTTGAGACTATACAAATATCTTGTTTCTCACCATACTTTTTAGCGTCCATCGATGGATCTTACCTGCAACTGTAAATACTGTGGCATAGCTAAATGATGGTTTTATATTTCCACCAAACTTTCTACATTAATTAATTTTAAAAGACTTCCTTTAATAATAAAATACACCCAAAAAGCCAGCATTATGTCCATATAGGAAAATTGGAATGATTCTCATGAAAGTCAGAAATAAGACTCGGATGCACTATCATTACTATCACTTGATATTATTCTGGAGATACAGAAGTCACATTTGGTCAAAAGGCAGCAACATGTATAAATATCAGAACAGAGGATTTAAATTCCAACTATTTTCAGATGATATGATATATATCTGGAAAACTGAAAAATTTCTATAAATGACAAAATTATTTGGTAATGAAAATATTGATTACAGTTAACAATATGAATCAGTCTCAAAAGAATTATGCTAAATAGAAGCAAGCACAAATGACTACCTTAACAACTAGAAATTTATTCCACAGATATATTTAGGTAATGATGTTCCACACAAGAACTTCATTTTAGCATTTTGATAGAAAATAGAAGAAACAATACCTCCCCCAAAAAAACATATTATAAAGTAAAGTTGTGTTTAACCATATAATGGAACATGATGCAGCCATTGAAAATAATGAGGGAGTTCCATTTGACAGAAAAAGATCTCTAAAATACATTGTTTAGGTGAGAAAACTGAAGTGGAAAAAAGCATGACAGTAGGCTACAATTTGAGTGTAAAACATATACATACAGACATATGCCTAAGAACAATACACAAGAAACTAAATAGTGACTGCCTCTGAAGAGGTAACTGAGCATCTGGGGAACGAGGGCCAGGGGAGAGTTTGTAGTATACATACACTTTTGGACATCCTCCACACAGATCTGAATAGGTCAAAAACCTAGTTGCAGGACTTCTCTGGTGGCGCAGTGGTTAAGAATCCGCCTGCCAATGCAGGGGACATGGGTTCAAGCCCTGGTCCAGGAAGATCCCACATGCCGCAGAGCAACTAAGCCCGTGCACCACAACTACTGAGCCTGCGCTCTACAGCCCGCGAGCCACAACTACTGAGCCCACATGCTGCAACTACTGAAGCCGGTGCGCCTTGAGCCCATGCCCCGCAACAAGGGAAGCCACCTCATTGAGAAGGCCGCGCACCACAACAAAGAGTAGCCCCCGCTCACCAGAACTAGAGAAAGCCGGTGCGCAGCAACAAAGACCCAATGCAGCCATAAATAAATTAATTAAATAAATAAATAAATAAATTTATTATTTTTAAAAATCCTAGTTGCAACTAACTTACCTTACCTTCCCCTTAATATTACTTACATCAATCTTTCATTTTGATCTGTGTTTATTACCATCAGTAACCACCCTTCCAAGAAGCTATAGAATTAATTTTTGAAAGTAATTTCCAAAAAACCTCTAAATATTTCACCAGATTTTAAATTGAGTTTATACTGTGAGAGCAGTATCCAGACAGGTGTTTTAAATATTTCTCCATTGCTTTAAATATTATAAAATATGCCTTTCAAGGAGAAAATTGAGGACAGAAATTGGTACATACAAATATGTGGCATATTTGATATACTATATGTATGCATATCTATTATACCTAAAAAGCATGCACAGGGTCTACAGCATGTCACATTAACCCTTTCTAATAGTTATTTGAAACTGATCAACCTTCAAAACACAAATTTGTTTCCAATGACAGGGATCATAATCCAAGTCTAGGCACTGGCTAGTTATTATGTGAGCTGTAGTAATGGCTGTGCACTACAAAATGTAATCTTCCCAAATGTCACAGTAAGTTATGAATATCTGAGCAGCCTAATGCACTCTACTAGCCATGAAATGTGAAAATGTAATCTTATTACCTTTTTTATGGTTGTATTTTTTTGAATAATGTAGCCTGGAAACTGATGTATAGTCTTTTTCTGCATTTTAGCATGATTTGGTCTCCTTTGCTATACAGAACGTTTTTCAAAACTCTCCATTTCAACATATTTTAGTCTTGGTCTGAACCTCATAAACAATTTATATAGCCACCTTCAGGGTGGCATAACATGCTTCCTATAGGTTATAGTTTAATGTACAAGATTATAGAAATTTTAAAGTGTATTATTCAAAGAATCTAAATAAACCTTCACAAGATTTGTATTAGGACTTTAATTGGGCACAAAGATTATTTTCTTCACAACGGTTACATTAATAAAAGGCTTTAAGCTGAAATTAGTCATTAAACCTAAGTCACTTGTATTTTCAAAAAACCAAGAAATATAGACCAAAAATAATTATTTTCTCTTCAAAAGATTTATAAAACTGGAAAGACTATCATACATAGAAAATTCTAATACTTCAAAGTAAAGCTATGTTTTCCCTGGAAACTTGCTAAATTTTTCCTCAAAGATGTAGCAGGAGTACAGTATAGCAGAAACTGGACAGAGGACAATCGCAGCTTATGCCCCTAACTAGATATTTCCTATATTTTGTCTAAGCCATCCAATTTTTGGTACTGTGCTACAGCAGCCCTAGCAAACTGATACACCTCTGTATTCCCTAGGGTTCATTTTTGATGATGCCTACTAAATATCCCAGTAAGGGTTCATATAACTCTTTAAAAAGCCAGACCATGACCTAGAAACTCTGTTCAGCTTACCTCCTCCCAGCACCTTCATTTAATAGAGACAGCACTTCACTTTCCTTTCAGAAATAGTTCTGTAATTTGTTCTCAGTTTTTCAAAAATAAAAAATATATTGTTGAGGGACTTCTCTGGCGGTCCAGTGGTTAAGACTCAGCACTTCCACTGCAGGGGGCACAGGTTCGATCCCTGGTTGGGCAACTGACATCCCATGTGCCACACCGTGCAGCCAAAAAAAAAAAAAAAAAAAAATCTGAGAACTAAAAGAGCTAAGCAAAGTCCCAGAAGGCAAGAGAGCGAGGCAATATGAAAGACAGGTTGAGAGACATAGAGGATAATACGAGGACAAACATCTGTTTAACAGAAAGGTCCAAAAGTAAAGGAGGGAAAGATGGTATATTCATCTATAATAACTGAGCCCTTTCTAGTAGTCATCAATACTGTGAATCCTCAGAATTTGAACACAAAAAGCCCCAATTCTTACACAAAATTTAACACTACAGATACTACAGTAATATAATCAGACTTATTTTGGTAATGTCAGGTCTACTTTCAGATCGGAAATTTCCTGGATAGTAATATTTCTCTCTGCTGGAATTTTAATTTATGTAAGTAAAGACAGCAACCTGTTTCTCTCACTGCTACAGATATAAGTAGAAATAATTATGAACTAGATGCAATACATGTAAGAAAAGGCAATAAGTTCATTATGAATTACAGTAATTATGACCCTTAGTAAAATGACATATCCCATCCAAAGAATTTCACACAAATATAAGAGTCTATAAGAGTCTAAAATATATCCTAATTTTTAGGTACGGGCAATCAAATCTGCTATTTTAGGATCCAATATGAATTATAAAATACTTTCAACAGTAAGGGTTGGATTAAACAAATTTTCTTTTTAAGCACTTCACTCTGATTCTCCCTTGTCCCTTCTAAAACTATGATTTTTAAAAACTATATCCAGGTCCTAGGAATTACAGAATATTTAGTCTAATACAAGAAATTTCTCATTTCAGAAAATTAGGTTAAATTTGCTATTCTCTACGATTGGCTTCTCACTTTCCTGTATCGTTTGAAGAACTGTATCTTAACATTTTCTTAAGACCTGTCTCTTCTGAGAACCATTCTGACCTTTCCAGCTTACAATAAACCTGGATGACCCATATTATGTTACCAATATTCAAATGTTTCTGACTGTAACAATTTCATATGATTTAACCTAATATTTCAATAGTATCATACATTATTTTTTCGTATCACAAATTTTAATCACCTTTTTTTAAAGATTTTTTTGATGTGGACCATTTTTAAAGTCTTTATTTAATTTGTTACAATATTGCTTCTGTTTCTTATGTTTTAGTTTTTTGGCCACAAGGCATGTGGGATCTTAGCTCCCGGACCAGGGATCAAACCTGCATCCCCTGCACTGGAAGGTGAAGTCTTAACCACTGGACCACCAGGGAAGTCCCCCACTTCTTCTTCAATTATTTCCCATAAATCTTTTCCACTCAAAAAGCATAAATGATGATCCCGGAAAATAGGAACCATTTCAAAATATACTTTTTATCCTTTTTAATCTTAGCACTATGTTTGATATGTAATGGATCCTTAGTATATATACCATTAAGTTTAAATACTATTCATTATTTTCATAATTTAAAAATTAAAGAAACAAATTTGAGTTCTTACTATATCCCAGTGCAATAAGCAAGAAACCTGAAGTCCTACTTCTAGTATCTTAATCTCTCTCCAAAAGATAAAGTAGGCACTAAAGTTTCAACAATAAAATAATGAAGTATTAAGATCCCTGAAAAAGCTCAACCCATTTCATGAAAGCATTTGTCCACATAAAGATCTGTACGTGAATGTTTATAGCAGTTTTATTCATAATCACCAAAAACTGGAAACAATTCAAATGTCCATCAACTAGTAAATGGATAAACACATTGTGGTACAACCATACAACAGAATACTAATCAGCAATAATAAGGAACAAATTACCAATACCATTAACAATATAAATCAATCTCAAAAACATAATACTAAGTCAAAGATGCTAGACATAAAAGCTACGTATTGTATGATACCATTTATATGATGCTCTGGAAAAGAAAAAAGTATAGGGAAAGAAGTTAGATCAGTGGTTGCCAGGGGCTGAGGAAGGAGGGACAGAATTAACGACACAAAAACACGAAGGGACTTCTTTGGGATGATAAAATTTTCAATATCTTGATTACAGTACTAGATACCCAAGCAAATCCATCTGTCAAACTTCATAAAACCGTACATCTAAAAAGGGTGAATTCTACTGTATGTCTTAGTAAACCTATGGTTTAAAATACATCTAAAAAAACAAGCTCAAGTCATTTATATCAAAGGTAAGAGAAAAGTAAAATCCACTGACTAGAGGCAACAATGTAGAATTCAGATGGAGAAGACATGGAATACAAGGAAATTAGAAGAGGTGAACAGAAATTTTTAATCCTTAGCATTCTGTAATGTATACTACAATCACAAATACCCCGGGAAGAGTAAAAAGAGTAGAATTATACCATAATCTCACAGTGAGACTGGTCTGGGCTTGGAGGCCTTACACTAATATATTAACAAAGATTATCAAGATTTTCTACAATCATAAAATTCCAAATATGCAAATTAAGAGAATTAAAGTAAACTCCATAAGGAACAATTATAACTTCCTGTCAGCCATTTAAAATTACTCCCTTTGAGTTTTTTGTCCTCCTTCTTCCACTTACTGTCTTTCGGGTCTTTCATTAATTTGTTAGAATGCCCAAAAGCATCAGTAGTTTCAGTAATATTACCAACACACTTATACTGATATAAAATTTCCATTTCTACTATTGTAACTAATCCTTACAAGAATGAGGTAAGTCATATATATCAATTATTTCACATCTATTTATACAGGAACAAAAAGACTGTATATTAATTCACAGCCAAAACTTATAATCAGACTATTTAACTCCTAGCCTTATGCTTTCCTTACATCTACATTAATAATCTAACATTTAAGTTGGGTTTTCTAAAGTTTCTTTATATAGTGAGCTACAGTAAGTATTTGAAAAATTTGTGAACTTCACTATCTATAGGAAATTAGTCAAAACACATGTCTGATAATAAATTATCATCTTTATAGTTTTTTAATTATTTTTATTTTATTTTATTTTTGGCTGTGTTGGGTCTCCGTTTTCTGTGCGAGGGCTTTCTCTAGTTGCGGTGAGCGGGGGGCCACTCTTCATCGCCGTGCGCGGGCCTCTCACTGTCGCAGCCTCTCTTGTTGCGGAGCACAGGCTCCAGACGCGCAGGCTCAGTAGTTGTGGCTCACGGGCCCAGTTGCTCCACGGCATGTGGAATCTTCCCAGACCAGGACTTGAACCCATGTCCCCTGCATTGGCAGGCAGACTCTCAACCACTGCGCCACCAGGGAAGCCCCTTTATAGTTTTTTGTTTTTTTTTTTTTTTTTAGAAATTCACATTCTTTTATTTATTTATTTATTTATTTATTTATGACTGTGTTGAGTCTTCGTTTCTGTGCGAGGGCTTTCTCTAGTTGCGGCAAGCGGGGACCACTCTTCATCGCGGTGCGCGGGCCTCTCACCATCGCGGCCTCTCTCGCTGCGGAGCACAGGCTCCAGACGCGCAGGCTCAGCAATTGTGGCTCACGGGCCCAGCTGCTCCGCGGCATGTGGGATCCTCCCAGACCAGGGCTGGAACCCGTGTTCCCTGCATTGGCAGGCAGACTCTCAATCACTGCGCCACCAGGGAAGCCCTATAGTTTTTTAAATCCCCAAATGTACCAGAAAGTAGTAAATAACCTCTCCTCTCTCATTGTTCATTGTACCTTTCATAAGAATTAGAAATTTTCACTGCACTATGGCATGTGTACAAAACCAGTATTAAGCAAAAAGTTTCTATGATTAAAATAAGCCTGAGAAACACTGGATTAAACAAGGTGAGACATGTTTACACGATAAAATTCTCAGAGCTTTAATATGCCACTGTGCATTATAAATGTCAAAAATGTGTAACCAATGTATGGACTTCCCAAAACTTATCTGACAATGAAACAAATCTCTTTTTTCTTTTAACTTTTTGGTTTTTTTTGACAAGAGCTTTTCACAGTAATAGCATTCTACAAAAGCTTTTCTGAGAAACACAGGATAATGCATTGTGTTCTTGAAGTTTATTGCTATGAATAGTATGACAGAATTAACTATGTTTACACAAACATTTAGAAGGCCTTTCACATTTTTAGGTAAATGTTTTAAACAACCTACTTATTTTTCATAGGTTTCTTTTCACGATTTATAGAATTTAATAATTAGACAAAGAAAGAGACATCTTAAATTAAGATTACTTCAAGGGAAAAGAAAATATGAGCAATCAAAATCCATCAAAATGAACCCCTATCGAGACTTCCCTGGTGGGTCGGTGGTTAGGAATCCACCTTCCAATGCTGGGGACACGGGTTTGATCCCTGGTTGGGGAACTAAGATCCCATATGCCATGGGGCAACTAAACCTGTGCACCACAACTACTGACCCCGTGCACCACAACTAGAGAGCCCGCACGCCACAACTAGAGAACCTGCGCACTCTGGATCCGCACGCCACAACTAGAGAGCCCATGCGCCACAACTACTGACCACGCATGCTCTGGAGCCTGTGCACCACAACTAGAGAGAAGCCCGTGTGCCGCAACTAGAGAGGACTGTGCACCACAACGAAGAGCCCACGCGCCACAACAGAAGATCCTGCATGCTGCAACAAAGACCTAAAGCAGCCAAATAAATAAATAAATATACATATATATATATTTTTTTAATGAACCCCTATCCCTTCATGAACAATTCAGTCTAAAAGCCAAGCAAGACAGACGATCTCCCACATTAAATTAGAGCTGCTCAGTGTGCCAACAGAGTTCAGCAGAAGTAACGTGTGATTTCCAAGGCTAGGTCATTAAGGACTTTATGGCTTCCCTTGCATCACTCATTCTGAGGAAAATCAGCCACCATGTCATGAGGATAATCAAGCAGCTCTGTGACAGACCCTCTTGGAGAGGAACAGAGGCCTCCCACCAATATTCAGCACCAACTTGCCAGTCACATAAGAAGCCTTGGAAGCAGGTCCTCCAGCCTCAGTTAAGCCTTCAGACGACTGTAACCCCAGCCAAAATCTTAAATGCAACCTCCTGAGAGACCCTGACCTAGAACTATCCAGTCAATCTGCCCCTAAATTCCTGACCCACAGAAACCGTGAGCTGATAAATGTTTATTACCGGGCTTCCCTGATGGTGCAGTGGTTAAGAATCTGCCTGCCAATACAGAGGAAATGGGTTCGAGCCCTGGTCTGGAAAGATCCCACATGCCACAGAGCAACTAAGCCCGTGCGCCACAACTACTGAGCCTATGCTCTAGAGCTCGCGAGCCACAACTACTGAGCCTGTGTGCCACAACTACTGAAGCCTGGGCACCAAGAGCCTGTGCTCTGCAACAAGAGAAGCCACCGCAATAAGAAGCCTGTGCACCACAACGAAGAGTAGCCCCCACTCGCTGCAACTAGAGAAAGTCCACGCGCAGCAACAAAGACCCAACACAGCCAAAAATAAATAAATAAAATAAAATAAATTTTTTTAAAAAAATGTTTATTACTGTTTTAAGTTGCAAGGTTTGGAGATAATTTGTTACACAGCAATAAATAATATAATTGCAAATCAAACAGTTAATAGTAGTTGGGGAAAATTTTTTTACCCTATATATTTCTGTCCCTTTCTTTTGAATCCTAATACAAAATAAAATAGATAATAATGATTAAAAATACAAAACAATAATAGCATAAATGTATTGAGTGACTACTGTGAGCTAATCACATAAAAATACAAGTAATAAAAATACAAGCTATTACTAATAACATAATATAAAACAATAATAACACACATGGAGCGATTGCTGTGAACTACATACTGTGCCAAGCACTTTACATGAATTATCATTTTTAATTACCTCTCACAAAAACAACAACAACAACAACAATACCACCACCACAATATCTCCACTTAACAGATGAGGAACTAAAACATAAGTAACACACAAACTCACAAGGCACTAAGGTGGATGAACCAGGGTTTCACTTGATAAAAAGAAAACAGATATAGCTGGAATAGCTTTTTGCCCTCTACCTTCTTCCCTCCCTAGAACACAGACATGATTCCCAGAGGTACAGTAGTCATCTTGCTATCATGTGGCTTACAAGCACAAGGACAGACAAAACGCCAATACATTAAGAATAGTAAAAAGGGGACTTCCCTGCACAGTGGTTAAGAATCCACCTGCCAATGCAGGGGACACAGGTTTGAGCCCTGGTCCAGGAAGATCCCACATGCCACGAAGCAACTAAGCCCGTGCGCCACAACTACTGAGCCTGCACTCTAGAGCCCGCGAGCCACAACTACTGAGCCCACGTGCCACAACTACTGAAGCCTGCGTGCCCTAGAGCCCACGCACCAAACTACTGATCCCACATGCTGCAACTACTGAGGCCCGCACACCTAGAGGCCATGCTCCGCAACAAGAGAAGCCACCGCAATGAGAAGCCTGCACACTGCAATGAAGAGTAGCCCCCGCTTGCCGCAACTAGAAAAAGCCCACGTGCAGCAACAAAGACCCAATGCAGTTAAAAAAAAAAAAAAAATGGTAAAAGGAAAGGCAGAAAGTATGTACCTCTTGAAGCATTATTAAGTAGAACCACTAGTGCCAGCAACTGCCTGCTTCCAAACTCCTTGTTATGTGAGAAAAATAAAACCTATATTTCATGAAATTGCTATTAGATGTGTATTCTGCTACTTTCAGCAGAACACAAACCTAACTAATATAAAGAGGTTCAACAAATGGTGCATAAATGAATGAGTGGGTTTTCAGAAAAAGCTATCTTGTTTAGCTACACAACAAAAACTCTTTGTTTTTAATATGATTCAAAAGTGTGTGTTTTAATTTAAGGGACTACAGTTCATTTTGTACCTTAGAAAAATTCTATCACAAAGTGATAACCAAACACAATTAAACTGACTACACACAACAGAAGTAAAAACGATGAACAGCAATTCCTGTTTTATGAAATATAATATCTCTGGATAAACAATAGTAGCTATTTTATTGCATTTGTCTAAACAATAAAATAGTTCAAGAAAGTTAACTTTAATGAGACAAATGATATAATAATACCAAGTTTTCACATACAAAGGTATCAATGGATATTCTAGAATCAAAAGGTAAAGACTTCGGGTATTAAATTTATTCAAACAAAACAATGCAAGCTCTGTAAGTAAGAGGGTATGGGGGGGAAGGAGTTATCATGGGATTATATAAAATCACATGTGAGAAATCTTTGAAAATTGTAAAGCACTAATCTTTCACTGAATTAAAAAAAAATTCTAGTAGTACATATTTTATAAGCAAAAGAATAATATTCAGCACAATATACCAAATCTCTGTAGTACTAAATTTCACTGTTATTTTACTTTTGTGCTTTTTAAGACAACATAGACTAAAAAATACTACATTTAACTAACCTCAACACAGTCCAATCCTCAAATTTTACACAAGTGAATTTTTTAGACTCCACATGTTTTATTGTGGTAGAGTCTCACTGTATATAAGTAATAAATATTAAAATAAAGAATAGTAAAAGATTAGATTCCATTATAATTTAATTAGTGTATAAGCCTTTGGTTTAACATCATTCTTAACATTGAACAAAATGTAATAAAACTTTATCTTAAGACAGTTACTAGTGGAGAGAAAGAAAGTTCAACACGTAGGTGGGAACATAACCATCATCTTTTACTTTTCATCAACGCTTTACTGAGAGAGTTAGCCAAAAGAGTATCTTATTCCCCAATCAACATCCGCTGAAAAAGAGGCTATTTAGGCTTACAAATGTGTTACTCAGTGACCACAAGAGCAATGTACTAATTCACGGCGCCAAGAAAGTATTCTCTGAATTAGGATATGAAAGGTACAAAACTTTACTAAAATGTTTAATAATAAATTTTCAATAAATTAAAATTTTTAATAAAATTTTACAAGTATTCTTATATCTCAAAAGCTCCTTCTAAGATGGTGATATTTGGTTTCAGTCTCATATGCATTTTCTCATTCAGCCAAAGGTCTATTTTGTACATCTCTAACATACACATATTGTATTTATGCACGTATGATAGTATTTTTATAGAAAACGCCTGAAGAATATGCACCAGGCTGTTAGTGATAGTTTGGAGAATGGGGTTATAAAAGGATTCACTTTCAAAGTGCTACACTCATGACACATTTCAATTTTTCAAAATATGTATATATTTTCTTTGAACCCAAAGGGAAAAACATAGCATCTTAATCTTTTCAAAATGCACTGAACATTTATGTGTAAAACTAGGCAGGAAAAATTATGCTTCTTAGTTTGTACACTATCTGTAACAAATCAAACTGTATGCATTTCCATCAAAATTGAGGGAAAGAGAGCTCCTGGCAACAATGATGTGAAATGAAAATCAGGAGTACAGTCTCAATTATTACCAATGAAAGATGAGTAAAATATCATTATTTACCTTTCAGTGTGATGTCTTAATTTTAATGTTAGTAAAGTGCTTTAATGGGACACTCCCAAACTATATTTTGCCCAAGATCCTTAACCATAAACAATTATACATTGAGAGTTTTCAGAAATACAGTTCGTCTAATGAGAAACAGTAGTTAAGAGCATCAGCTCTGGAGCCAGACTATCTGGACTTGACTTCTGGGTCTACCAGACACCAAGGGCATGGGCATGGGCAGGACAGTTCACCTCTCTATGGCTCACTTCCTCATCTGTAAAACTGGGGTAATAATGGTACCCATCTCTTAAAGTTGTTGTGAAGATTAAATGAACTAATACATATCTTCGTTAATGCATGTAAGAGATGAGGATACTGGAACTAACACTTCCTTCCACCTGCTATTAAAATTCTCACTTCAAGAATAATATTTTTGGGTATATGCCTAGGAGTGGGGTTGCTGGATCATATGGTAGTTCTATTTTTAGTTTTTTTAGGAACCTCCATACTGTTCTCCATACTGGCTGTACTAAATTTACATTCCCACCAACAGTGTAGGAGGGTTCCCTTTTCTCCACACCCTCTCCAGCATTTATTGTATGTAGATTTTTTGATGATGGCCATTCTGACCATAATTTGAAAAGATACATGTACCCCAATGTTCACTGCAGCACTATTTATAATAGCCAGGACATGGAAGCAACCTAAATGTCCATCAAAAGAGGAATGGATAAAGAAGATGTAGTACATATACACAATGGAATATTACTCAGCCATAAAAAAGAACAAAATAATGCCATTTGCAGCAACATAGATGGACCTAGAGATTGTCATACTGAGTGAAGTAAGTCAGACACAGAAAGACAAATATTGTATGATATTACTTATATGTGGAATCTAAAAAAAGGGTACAAATGAACTTATTTACAAAACAGAAGTAGAGTCACAGATGTAGAAAACAAACTTATGCTTACCAAGGGGATTGGGGGGGGGCATGGAGGGATAAATTGGAAGATTGGGATTGACATATACACACTACTATATATAAAATAGATAACTAATAAGAACCTACTGTATAGCACAGGGACTCAATACTCTGTAATGGCCTATATAGGAAAAGAATCTAAAAAAAAGTGGATTATGTCTATGTATAACTGATTCACTTTGCTGTACACCTGAAACTAACACAACATTGTAAATCAACTATATTCCAATAAAATTTTTTTTCAATTTAAAGAAAAAAAAGAATAATAACTTCATCTGACAGTCATGGTAAAGCTGTGGTCTGTCAGTCTTTCTTCTGAGTGAACTGAAAACAAACTGGAAATAAACAAATCAAAAGAAAAAGCATATTCCACTTAAAACAAAATATCACCCTAATGTAATGCACTAACATAACTACTTTAACATCAAGGTAAGCTAAAGGTGACAGCCCTTCCTGTTGTGCTATTATCATTCTGATTTCTAAGTCACTTCTTCATTATATGACAATATGATCCATACTTAAGTTTTCTTTGTTCCTGTCTTCCCCCCAACCCTTGGCCACGCTGCATGGCTTGTGGGATATTAGCTCCCCAACCAGGGATTGAACCCGGGCCCTCGGCAGGGAAAGCACAGAGTCCTAACCACTGGACTGCCAGGGAATTCCCATTCCTGTCATTTTTAACCATATGACTGTATTCCTTAAAACCTTTCAACACCAAACAAAAAAGATACATACCATTCCTCAATGCCTTTATCATAACTCTCTCATACCATCATCCCTTTACTACTATTAATTTAACACACTACCTCTACTATCATCACCACCACATTACACTCCACATCGCTGTCCCAGTACCTTAGATATACTTCATCCCAAGGTATACAAATGTCCTACCATCTTCACATTTCAGAATAGTGTTGTAAAGTGTGTCTATGCTATATTCTCATCATTTTTTGTGCATTATTCTCCATTTTGGCACTACTGCTCTTCTCTCCCCAGATGGAAGTAATCTTATCTTCTCCACTGGATGCTCAATCATTTTCCTCCAAGAGGAAGATCCCACCCAGATCTATATTCTATTAAAGTGCCCAAAACTCCATCTCTCCCATGGGTTTCTCCTTCATTCTTAGGGGAAAAAGTACCACTGTGTCATAAAAGTAACTCTTCCTCCCTAAATAATTGATAGAACTACTATACAGAAAATCAGCAAGGATAAGAAGAAACAGAGAACACCATCAACCAATAGGAATTAACTCACATTTATAGAAAACTCAACCCAACAAAAGCAGAATACATATTATTTTCAAGTAACCATGGAACGTATACCAAATTAGACTGTATCCTGGACATGATGCAAACTTCAACAAATTTAAAGGAATTGAAATCATACCAAGTGGATTCTCTGACCATAGTGGAATCCAAACTAGAACTCAGTAACAGAAAAACAAAGATACCAGAAAAATCTCCATACACTTGAAAAGTAAAAATTAAACGTCTAAATAATAATGGGTCAAAGAGGAAGTCTCAAAGGAACTTAAAAAATGCCATGAACTGAATCAAAATTAAAATACAACATATCAAAATTTGTGGGCCATAGCTAAAGCAGTGCTCTGAGGGAAATTTATAGCACTAAATGCATATATTAGGAAAAAAGAGAAGTCTTAAATCAGTAATATATAAGCTTCAATTTTAAGAACCTAGTAGAAGAGCAAAATAAATCAAAAGCAAGCAGAAGGAAGGAAATAACAAAGAGAAAAGTAGTGGTCAATGATATTGAAAGCAGGAAAACAACAGAGTAAATCAATGAAATAAAGAGCTAGTTCTTTGAAAAGAATCAATAAAATTGAGAAAACTTTAGCAAGATTGACAGAGAAACAAGAGAGAAGACACAAATTACCACAATCAAGAATGAAACAGGGAATATCACTACAGACTTTGCAGAACACAAATAATACCACAAACCACTTAAATACATAATATGACAAAATGTAGATTAAATGGACCAATTCCTCAAAAAGCACAAGCTACCACAACTTACCCAATATGAAATACATAATTTGTATAACCCTATAACTGTTAAGGAAATTAAATTCATAATTTTAAAATTCTCAAAGAAATCTCTAGGTTCACATGGTTTCACTAGAGAATTCTACCAAGTGTTTAAAAAAGAATTAACAACAATTTTACACTCTCAACTCATTTTATGAAGTTACTATTACTCTGATACCAAAACCAGAGAAAGACATTTAAAAAAAGAACACTATACACCAATATTCCTTATGAATATAGACCCAAAATTTCTTAACAAAATATTGGCAAGTAGAATTCAGCAATATATAAGAATTATACACCATGGATTTTATCCCAGGGAGTCAACATTGTTCCAATATTCAAAAATCAATGTACCTCATCATTTTAATAGGCTAAAAAGAGAAAAAGCACATGATTATATCAGTTAATGCAAAAAAAAAATCATTTAACAAAAATTCAACACCCACTCATGATAAAAACCTCTCAGAAAAAAACAGGAATAAAGGGGAACTTCCTCAACTTGGTAAGAAGCATGTATATGAAATTATGGTAAAAGACTGAATGCTTTCACACTAGGATCAGGAACAAGGCAAGGATCTGTGCTCTCACTACTTTTATTCAATACAATGCTGGAAGTTCCAGTCAGGGCAATTACTGGCAAAGGAAGGAAATAAAAGGCATACAAATCAGAAAGGAAGAAATAAAACTGTCTCTATTTGTAGATAACATGATTATCTATGAGAAAATCCAAAGGCATTTCACACACACACAAAAAAACCACTTAGACCTAATAAGTGAGTTCAGCAAGGTCAGAGGTAATAACATACACAAACCATTGTATTTCTTAAATTCTATTTTTACATACTAGCAATAAACATGTAGACAATGAAATGAAAAATGTAATACTATTTACAATCATCCAAAAAGCTCTGAAATACTTTCAGATGTAAAGCTAACCAAACATGTACAGGACTTGGATGCTGAAAACAATAAAATGATGATGAAAGAAACAAAAAAAGCTCTAAATAAATGTAGAAACATACTGTGTTCACAGTATAGGCATCAATTCTCCCCACACTGATATATAGCTTTAATACAATTCCTATCAGAATCTCAGCAAGATTTTTTGCAGATATAGAAAGATTATTCTAAAATCTATATTGAAAACCAAAGGAACTAGAATAGCAAAAAAAAAAAAAAAAAAAAATCTTTAAAAAGAAAGATAAAGTGGGAGGAATTCATCTACTCAACTTCAAGACTTATATTGCTACACTACGAGGTACTGCCAGAGTGACAGGCACGTAAATCAATAGAACAGAAAAGAGAATCCAGCATTAGACCCACACAAATATCCCAACTGAGTTTCAACAATTCAGTGGAGAAATTTCAACAAACAGTGCTGGAGCAATTAGATATCCATTAAAAAAAATGAATCTTTACCTAAGTATCATACCTTACATAAAAACTAACTCAATACAGATAACAGATTTAAATGTAAAACATAAAGCTTTTATGAAAACATACAGGAGAAAATCTTCAGGATTTAGGACTAGGCAGAGTTCTTAGACTTGACGTGAAAAGCAAGACACATAAAAGGAAAACTGATAAACTGGGCTTTATCTAAATTAAAAACTTTTGCACTCCAAAAGATCCTGGATGAAATGATAAGCTACAGACTAGAAGAAAATATTTGCAAACCACGTCTGACGAAGGAATAATATCTAAAAAACATTCAAAATTCAATAGCAAAGAAAACAAACAATCCAATTAGAATACTAGAAACAAAAATCCAATTGTCAAAAAACAAGAACACACATTTCACAGAAGAAGATATGTAGATGACAAATAAGCACATGAAAAGATATTCAACATCATCAGCCATTAGGGAAATGCAAATTAAAACCACAATGAGATATCATTACACATCTATCACAATGGCTAAAATAAAAAATAGTGACAAACATCAAATGCTGACAGCGATGTGGAGAAACTGAATCACTCATATGTTGCTAATTCATATGTAAGATTACTTAGTCACTGTAAAAGAGTTTGGCACTTTCTTAAAAAGATAAAACTAAATATGCAACTACTACATGATGTGGCAAATGCACTCCTGGCATATTTCCCAGAGAAATGAAAACTTATATTCATACAAAAAGCTGTACACAAGGGACTTCCTCCCTGGTGGCACAGTGGTTAAGAATCCGCCTGCCAGGGCTTCCCTGGTGGCGCAGTGGTTGAGAATCTGCCTGCCAATGCAGGGGACACGGGTTCGAGCCCTGGTCTGGGAAGATCCCACATGCCGCGGAGCAACTGGGCCTGTGAGCCACAACTACTGAGCCTGCGCGTCTGGAGCCTGTGCTCCACAACAAGAGAGGCCGTGATGATGAGAGGCCCGCGCACCACGATGAAGAGTGGCCCCCGCTTGCCACAAATAGAGAAAGCCCTCGCACAGAAACGAAGACTCAACACAGCCATAAATAATTAAATAAATAAAAATTAAACTTTAAAAAAAAAAAAAAAAAAGAATCCTCCTGCCAATGCAGGGGACACGGGTTCAAGCACTGGTCCGGGAAGATCCCACATGCTGCAGAGCAACTAAGCCCATGTGCCACAACTACTGAGCCTGCGCTCTAGAGCCCGTGAGCCACAACTACTGAAGCCCACACGCCTAGAGCCCATGCTCCGCAACAAGAGAAGTCACCGCAATGAGAAGCCTGCGCACGGCAACGAAGAGTAGCCCCCTGCTCACCGCAACTAGAGAAAGCCCACGGGCAGCAACGAAGACCCAATGCAACCAAAAAATAATAATAAACTAATTAATTTTTTTGTAAATGCTGTACACAAATGTTTATAGTAGCTTTATTCAACATAGCCAAAAAATGGAAACAACTTAGATGTCCTTCAACAGGTACAATGGTTAAACAAACTGGTATATTCATACTATGGAACACTACTCAACAATTAAAAAACAAAAAAACTACTGATACATGCAACAATCTCAATGAATCTCCAGAGAACTGTGCTGACTAATACAAAACACAACAAAAGGTCATATAGTATATGATTCCATTTATATAAAATTCTTGAACTGACAAAATTATAGAACTGAAGAACAGATTGGTGGTTGCCAGGGGTTAAAGAGGGGTGCAGCAAGGATGAATGTAAATGCGAATATAAAAGAGCAACAGCAGGGAGCCTTATGTGATGGAAATTTTCTGTATCTTGATTATATCAATGTCAATATTGTACTTACAGTTTTGTAAGACTTTCCGACTGGATGAAACTGAGTAAGGGTATAAGGAATATCTCTGTATCATTTCTTACAACTACATGTGAATCTACAATTATTTCAAAATAAAGTTTAATTTAAAAAAATAATCAAATGTATCTGAAGTGTAACTTTGTCATGGGATTAGCTGTTTCACTGATTATTTCCCATTGAAAAGAAAACTGTACTAACCTAGAGGAATCTCTCATAGGCAGGAAATGAGAGCCAAATTAAAGGGCATTCAAGAAACTCCTGTGAGTACAAATTCTGAGGCCACCTAAAGACATATAGTGCCACTTTCTTTAACTCCCTACTTCCCCACCCCAGTAAAAAAAAAAAAAAAGAATGTTGGTATAATACTTAATCACTCACCCTACACCTAAAAAAAGTTGCCATATAATACACAAAAAAAGGATTAAGCATATATTGATATCACATAGTTTAACTATATATCCTATTTACTTAGATCAAATACTTGCATTATAGAATAAACATGCAGATTCAAACCTTCAAACAGGAAATGAAACTTTCTTAATCTATTACATAACTTAAGATTCGTATGTGCACTGAAGGCTAATAAATCATTTAAACCTTCATACACAGAACCTTTTAAAATTTGCATTTATCTACAGTAAATACTGCCATGTTCTTTAATAGCTTGCTAGTTCAATCTAGCAAACTCGTGATTTACAGCAATGACATATTTTAAAATTCAGAAATCTGTCACTGTGTGACAACCAGTCACAAGTCCACTGAACTTACATTATTTGGAATCAAAATATCATAGGATATAAAATAATAGCAAAACATCATGTAGTCTATAATCAAATCAATTACTTCAGTATTTGAGTTTGATTTTATGTTTATAACTGTTTAAAACTACAGCATCACATGCACTTTAAGATCCCTTGTAGCTTTAACAAGACTAGTTGTATTATGTTATCACTGTCTCAGTGCCTTCAAGCTATTTTAAAATACATTGTTAAATTCCATAGTTTATAATTTGAAGACTCTACAAATCCCATTTTGAGGAATAGCAAAATTTAGAATACATAAAAGAGAGCTCTACATTACTAACTTTTCTCCACAAAAGATGGACTTTTAGAAACTTTTAATAATTTCACACCAATATTCTTAAGTAGGAAGATTTATCAGATGTGGAAAAAGCAGAGGAATAAACTGGAAACAACCTAAATGTCCACTGTAATAGACATCTGTTGTTTCGGTCTATATTGCACTCACTCTTCCTTTAATTCCCCATTCAATTCGTAGCATTCTCCAGGCAATAAAGTCACAATACCTCACACCCAGGCCATAGAGACTGGCACAAGCCAGTCTCAGGTCTGGCACATATAGTTCCCCATTCTCCTGGTCACAGAGATTAAACCACAGGCGAATATGTGGTGTAAGTCAGGCCAATCAAAATCATTATCAAGAATTTTTTTTTTTTAATTAGGAGTTGAAAAGAGGCTTTTTGGCCTTTGGGGCCAAAAGGTGGAAAGATAGGTAAATTGGTGGCTTCTAGCAGACATCTTCCCTGCCATGTGTACGGAGAAACTCACTGGCTCCATAAATGGAGAAAGAATGTTCTAGTGGCATCAACTTCCTAGTTCCAGCACCCGGTTCCAGAGCTCCCCTGGTTCTCACAACCTCACTCAATGATCTATCCTGGTCCTACAGTCCAATCAACCCCCATTATACTTAAGCTAGTTTGTTACAAGTTTCTATCTCTACAACCAAAAGAAGTCCAGACTAATTTCAAAAAGAAGAAACTACCTGAACTACGTATGAACTAATAGCATAAACTAGCACATGAATACACTGTATATAATGTAGCCATTTTTTTAAAAGAAGTATTTCATTTTCATCTGTATTTCCCTACTAACAGTCTAACTACGTTAGACCCAATACCTTCTTTTTATTTAAAAAAAAAACTTTGTTAACACTCCTATACTACCTGATAAATTTCATATACAGGATTTCATCATTTCTTTAAAAAAAAAAAAAAACTCAAAAATCAGAATGTGTCTTACAGTCAGTGGCATCATAAATTATAACTAACAGGTTTTTTCCTTAATGTTCAATAAAATAATGGGAAATGTTTCAACTGATGGCATCTTAGATTTGATAAAATGCAAGAGATAATAAAACTGACCAAGAAACAACAACAAAAAAATTATACAGTACCCTAACCAAAATAAAAGAGAAACAAAAATAATTTAAAATATTTCTTCAATATACAAATCCTTGTTAATGACCACCTAAATAAAGACTCTATATGAATGTATGTGACAATAGCTAAGCACACGGATTAAGAAGTGCATTGGATACTCATACTCTATTGTATTCCAACTAGACATGATTTTTAACTCTTGGTAAAGTTCCTAATAAAACAAAGTATGAACAGAAAATCAATAAGGAATGGGCTTCCCTGGTGGCGCAGTGGTTGAGAATCTGCCTGCCGATGCAGGGGACACGGGTTCGAGCCCTGGTCTGGGAAGATCCCACATGCCACGGAGCGACTAGGCCCGTGTGCGACAGTTACTGAGCCTGCGCGTCTGGAGCCTGTGCTCCACAACAAGAGAGGCCACGATAGTGAGAGGCCCGCGCACCGCAATGAAGAGTGGCCCCCACTTGCCGCAACTGGAGAAAGCCCTCGCACAGAAACGAAGACCCAACACAGCCATAAAGAAATAAATAAATAAATAAAATCAATAAGGAAACAATGGACCTGAATTACACTTCAGACAAAATAGACCTAACAAACAGATATAGAACATTCCTTCCAACAGCAGCAGAATAAGCATTCTTCTCAAGTGCACATGGAATATTCTCCAGGACAGATCATGTGCTGGGCCACAAAACAAGTCTTAACAAATTTAAGAAGTCTTAAATCATATCAAGTATCTTTTCCAACCACAATGGTATGAAACTACAAATCAGTAATGGGTGGAAAACTGGAAAATTCAAAAATATGTGGAGATTGAGCAAAACACTCCAGAACAACCAATGGGTCAAAGAAGAAATCAAAAGAGAAATCAAAAAATATCTTGAGGGCTTCCCTGGTGGCGCAGTGGTTAAGAACCCGCCTGCCAATGCAGGGGACACGGGTTCGAGCCCTGGTCCGGGAAGATCCCACATGCCATGGAGCAACTAAGCCCGTGCGCCACAACTACTGAGCCTGCGCTCTAGAGCCTGCGAGCCACAACTACTGAGCCCACGTGCTGCAACTACTGAAGCCCGCACGGCCTAGAGCCCGTGCTCCGCAACAAGAGAAGTCACCGCAATGAGAAGCCTGCACATCGCAATGAAGAGTAGCCCCCGCTCACCACAACTAGAGAAGGCCCGCGTGCAGCAACGAAGACCCAATACAACCAAATATAACTAATAAATTAATTTAAAAAAATAAAAATCTTTAAAAAAAAAATATCTTGAGACAAACAAAAAATGGAAACATAACATACCAAAACTTATGTGATAGAGCAAAAGCAGTTCGTAGAGGGAAATTTATAGCAATAAACACCTATTTAAGAAAACAGATCTCAAATAAAAAACCTAACTTTATACCACAAAGAACTAGAAAAAAAAAAAAAACGCCCCAAGTTAGAAGAAGAAAGGAAATAATAAAGATCAGATCAGAAAAGAAATGAGACATACACTAGAAAGATAATAGAAAGATCAATGAAACTAAGAGCTGATATTTTGAAAAGATAAAATTGAAAAACCTTTAGCTTGACTAAGAAAAAAAGAGTAAAAACTCAAATAAATCAAATCAGAACTGAAAGAAGAGAGACATTACAACTGATACCAGAGACATACAAAGGATCTTGAGAACTACTATGAACACACAAATTGGAAAACCTAGAAGAAAGGGCTAAATTCTTAGAAACATACAACCTACCAAGATTGAATCATGAAGACATAGAAAACCTGAACATATCCATAACGAGTAAGGAGATCGAATCAGTAATCAAAAATCTCCCTACCAACAAAAATCCAGGACCAGATGGCTTCACTGATGAATTCAACCAAATACTAAAGAAGAATTAATACCAATACTTCTCAAACTCTTCCCAAAAACTGAAGATGAGTGAACACGTCCAAACTCATTTTACAAGACCACCATTACCCTGACACCAAACTCAGACAAAGACACCACAAAAAATGAAAATTTCAGGCCAATATTCCTAATGAACATAATACAAAAATCCCTAACAAAAGATTAGCAATCTGAATTCAACAGTACTTTTACAGGATTATACATCATGATTAGGTCAGATTTATACTGGGAAGATCATATGATCATCTCAATAGATGCAGAAAAAGTATCTGACAAAATTCTCCATCCTTTCATGATAAAAACTCTCCAAAAATTAGGTGTAGAAGGAATGTACCTCAACATAATAAAAGCCAAACATGATAAGGCCACAGCTAAGATCCTACTCAATGTTGAAAAGCTGAAAGCTTTTCCTCTAAGATCAGGAAGAAGACAAGGGTGTTTACTCTCACCACCATGATTCAAGACAATTACTGGAGGCTTAGCTAGGACAATTAGGCAAGAAAAAGAAATAAAAGCATCCAAATTGGAAAGGAAGAACTAAAATTATCTCTGTTTGCAGATAACATGATCCTATAGAAAATTCAAGACTCCACCGAAGAACTGCTAAAACTAATAAATGAACTCATTACAGTTGCAGTATAAAAAAATCAGCATTAAAAAATTCAATTGCATTTCTATATGCTAACAAGGAAGTATCTTAAAAAGACATTAAGAAAACAATCCCATTTACAATAACAAAAGACAGAATAAAATACTTAGGAATAAATTTAACCCAAAAGATGAAAGATCTGTACACTGAAAACCATAAGACCAATGTCATACTGATGAAAGAAATTGCAGAAGATGCAAATAAATGGAAAGATATGCCATGTTCATGGGCTGGAAGATTGTTAAAATGTTCATTCTACCCAAGGTGAAGTATAGAGTCAATGCAATTCCTATCAATGGCATTTTTCATAGAAATAAGCAATCCTAAAACTCAAATGCAACCACAAAAATAGCCAAAGCAATCTTGAGAAAGAAGAACAAAGTTGGAGGCATCACACTTACTGACTTCAAACCACATCACAAAGCTAAAGTAATCAAAACTGTATGGTACTAGCATCAAAAAAAGACACACAAACCAATGGAATAGAATTAGCCCACAAATAAATCCATGCATATATGATCAACTGATCTTCAACAAAGACACCAAAAATACACAACAGATACAGGACAGTCTCTTTGACAAACAGTGTTGGGAAAATTGGATATCCATATGCTGAAATCAGACCCTAAGCTTACACCAAACACAAAAATCAACTCAAAATGGATTTAATGGATTTAAGACTTAAATGTTAAGATGTGAAACTGTAAAACTCTTAGAAGAAAACCTACGGGAAAAGCTCCGTGGTCTCAGCTCTGTGGTCTCAGCAGTTGTATTTTGGATTTGACACCAAAAGCACAGGCAACAAAAGCAAAAATAAACAAGCAGGACTACATCAACTAAAACATTTCCACACAGAAAAGGTAACAATCAGCAAAATAAAAGGGCAACCTATGGAATGGGAGAAAATATTTGCAAACCATATATCAGATAAGAGGTTAATTTCCAAAATATATAAGGAACACCTACAACTCAATAGCAAAAACTAAAAATCCAATTAAGAAATGTGCTAAAGGCTTGAACAGACATTTCTGCAAAGAAGACATACAAATGACCAACAGTTATATGAAAAGATGGTCAACATCACTAACCATCTGGGAAATTCTAATCAAAACTACAAACAGATATCACCTCACATGTAAAAAGATAGCTATTATACAAAAAACAAACAAACAAACAAACAGCAAAAGACAACAAGTATAGGCAAGGATGTGGAGAAATTGGAACCCTTGTACAGTGCGGGTGGAAATACAAAATGGTGCAGACACTATAAAAAACAATAAGGAAATTCCTCAAAAAATTAAAGACAGAACTATCATTATGATCTAGCAATCTCACTTCTAAGTATTTATTCAAAAGAATTGAAATCAGGGGCTTCCCTGGTGGCGCAGTGGTTAAGAATCCGCCTGCCAATGCAGGGGACACGGGTTCAAGCCCTGATCCAGGAAGATCCCACATGCCGCGGAGTAACTAAGCCCGTGAGCCACACCTACTGAGCCTGCGGTCTAGAGCCCACGAGTCACTACTGAAGCCCATGAGCCTAGAGCCCATGCTCCACAACAGGAGAAGCCACCACAATGAGAAGCCCATGCACCGCAAGGAAGAGTAGCCCCCACTGGCCTCAACTAGAGAAAGCCCGCACACAGCAACAAAGACCCAACGCAGCCAAAAAAAAAAAAAAAAAGAATAAATAAAATAAATAAATTAAAAAATAAAAAAAATGAATTGAAATCAGGAGATAGAAGAGATATTAGCACTCCAATGTTCATTAAAGCACTATTCAAATACCCACAATGTGGAAATATCTAAATGTCCATTGATAGATGAATGGATAAAGAAGATATAGTATATAAATACAATGGTAAGGAAATCCTGCAACATGGATGAACCTTGAGGACACTGTGCTAAGTGAAATAAGCTAGTCACAGAAAGACAAATATTGCATGATTTCACATATATGAAGTATCTAAAACAGTCCTAGAATCAGAGAGTAGAACGGTAGTTGCCAGGGGCTAGGGAAAGGGGGAAATGGGCAATTGCTAATGAACGGACATAAAGTCTCAATAACGCAACATGAGGGACTTCCCTGGTGGTGCAGTGGCTAAGAATCCACCTGCCAATGCAGGGGACCCAGGTTCAAGCCCTGGTCCACGAAGATCCCACATGCTGTGGAGCAACTAAGCCCATGCACCACAACTACAGAGGCTGCACTCTAGAGCCCACGAACCACAACTACTGAGCCCGTGTGCCACAACTACTGAAGTCCGCACACCTAGAGCCCGTGCTCCACAACATGAGAAGCCACCGCAATGAGAAGCCTGCACACCGCAATGAAGAGTAGCCCTCGCTCACCGCAACTAGAGAAAGCCCACGCACAGCAACAAAGACCCAACGCAGCCATAAATAAATAAATAAATAAATAAATAAGCAAGCAAGCAAGCAAGCAAGCAAGCACATGAAAAGCTGCTCAACATCACCAATGATTGGGTTGGCCAAAAAGGGCATTCAGGTGTTAAAAAAATAATAATAATTAAAAAAATGCAACATGAATAAGTTCTAGTGATCTGCTGTACAACTTTGTGCCTATAGTTAATAATACTATATTTGACACTGAAAAGTTTGTTAGAAGGGTAGATCTCCTGTTAAGTGTACTTACCACAATGAAAAACATATTTTAATAAATAAGAAATTAAAACGGGTAAATAAACTACTTACGGATTAAACATTAAAATATTCCACTCAGACCACTTTTTTCAATTCTGCACATATAAACTTGGAAATATACATTTAAAAAGAGGTTAAACAGGGCTTCCCTGGTGGCGCAGTGGTTAAGAATCCACCTCCCAATGCAGGGGACAAGGGCTCAAGCCCTGGTCCGGGAAGTTCCCACACGCCGCGGAGCAATGAAGCCCGTGCACCACAACTACTAAGCCTGCGCTCTAGAGCCTGCGAGCCACAACTACTGAGTCCTCGTGCCCCAACTACTGAAGCCCGCGTGCCTAGAGCCCGTGCTCCGCAACAAGAGAGGCCACCGCAATGAGAAGCCCACGCACCGCAACGAAGAGTAGCCCCCGCTCATGGCAACTGGAGAAAGCATGCACACAGCAAGGAAGACCCAACGCAGCCAAAAATAAATAAATAAAATAAATAAATTTTTTTAAAAAAAGGTTAAACATACATTTTATATTTGTTTATAAAAACCTATAGAAAATTTGGAAGGATATACAATATGATAATAATAGTTATCTTTTAGGTTTTCCTTAGCAGTGACTGACTTAATTTGGTATGAGAGAGGATTTGGCAGGGATAAGGTATATTGAAAACATGGGGCACAGAGATGCAAGGGAGATAAGCCATTCTATTCACTTTTTTTTAATTAATTTTTATTGGAGTATAGTTGCTTTACAATGTTGTGTTAGCTTCTACTGCACAGCAAAATGAATCAGCCACACATATACATATATCCCCTCCCTTTTGGATTTCCCTTCCATTTAGGACACCACAGTGCATTAAGTAGAGTTCCCTGTGCTATACAGTATGTTCCCCTCAGTTGTCTATTTTATACATACTATCAGTAGTATATATGTGTCAATCCCAATCTCTCAATTCCTCCCACTCCACCCCTTCCCCCCACCCCCAGTATCCATACATTTGTTCTCTATGCCTGTATCTCTATTTCTGCTTTGCAAATAAGGTCATCTGTACCATTTTTCTAGATTCCACATATATGCGTTAATATACGATATTTGTTTTTCTCTTTCTGACTTACTTCACTCTGTATGACACTCTCTAGGCCCACCCACGTCTCTACAAATGACCCAATTTCATTCCTTTTTTGTGGCTAAGATTATTGTATATATTACCACATTTTCTTTTCCTTTTTTTTTTGAACTAGTGTTGTATTACCTACATAAAGTATTAAACAAACAAAAAAAAAGTTATGTATTTGATAGCCAATAAAATCCTGGAAAAATAAGATCCCACAGATCACTAATGTTAGATTAGATTCTACAGCCAACTAACATGTTAGTATCAATAAAGATGGCCTTTAGGGACTTCTGTAGTAGCGCAGTGGTTAAGAATCCACCTGCCAATGCAGGGGACACGGGTTCGAGCCCTGGTCTGGGAAGATCCCACATGCCGCAGAGCAACTAAGCCTGTGCACCACAACTACCAAGCCTGCACTCTAGAGCCCACGCGCCTCGAGCCCATGCTCCACAACAAGAGAACCACCGCAATGAGAAGCCCGCAAACCGCAATGAAGAGTAGCCCCCACTCTCTGCAACTAGAGAAAGCCCACGCACAGCAACGAAGACCCAATGCAGCCAAAAATAAATAAATTAATTAATTAAAAAAAAAAAAAAGATGGCCTTTAATACATGATCCACCTTCATTTTCTTTTTCATCTCGGTATTACGTGGCATATTTTACCGCCAAAGAAAGGGAAACGCACAATGGAGGTTGTGGGGGAAGATGGGTAGGGAAGGAGAATTTAATGAATCAGCTACTTACAAAATAAATGCATTACAAGCAAAATATCCAAGTGGTATTTCTGAATCTTATTCTCAAAAGTGCTAAGCTTTTGTTTCTTGCTCTCATGTTGATAATTTCACTCTTAGTTGTACAAATTGGCTAACGCTAAATCAGGATTCTTCTAGATAGCTTAACACATTATAAAACCAGGAAGGTAAACAGTGCTAGAAGTTGAAGTATTTAACAGAACTAACAAATATTCCCAAACAAGAGCACCTTAAAGTCAATGGACCTGTTATTTCCCAAAACATGTTACTGTACATTTTCTATCAGTATAAACAAACAAGTACAAAGAATAGGGTTAAAATTAGACAGCTTTGGCAAGAATTAATATTTAAATGACTTCCTCAGTATCTTGCCATCAGAAATCCCCAGCTGAGGCCAGAGACAAGCTTGTGGCCTTGAAATCTAAACAACACAGAAAAATACGCCTTCGCCTAGCTCCTATTAGCTATTTGAGATCTACTATTCACTGAGCAAACTAAAATATCAACTAACACTGATATTTAATGAAAGCCTAATTTAATTTGAATAAATAAGAATTAAAATCAGTAAAATATTAACTACATGAAAAAAATTCTCACTGAAAAATAATCCAATTTAACTCAGAATTCAATATCATGTCATGACCACTATTATCAAGCATTTTAGCCATGTAATAACCCCTGCACAGAAGTCATCATGGCTCATTGCCTACAGAATAAACTTCCAATCACTTGGTCTACCCCGCAAAATCTAAAAAAGCCTCAGTTCCCATTTTGTCCCCATATAATCTTAGTGATCAAGCCAGTCCAGACTACTTATTGTACCAAAAACAAGCTTTAACATTTTACTTCCTTACCTTTGTTCATCCTTCAAAGCTCAATTCTCACCTCTACAAAGATATATCCAGATGAAACCAAAAAGGAAGTAATGATTCCCCACTCTGACTTGTCAAAGCCTGTCTATTGCAAAGCACGCGCAGTTCACGCTTACTGCTTTGGATTATTAGTTATCTTAACATGAGTCTTATCTCCATCAAGACTGTAAACTCCTGAGAAGGAAAACTGTAGAAAGAACTACATGTCAGGCATTGTTCCCAAAGATTCTAACAACAACCCTATACAGATGGTACTATTATTCCCATTTTACAGATACAGAAACTAGATCAAAAAGATAATATAGCTTGCCCAAGATCACAAGCCTAAGAAGTGACAGAGTTAGGAAATCACACTGAAGTCTGTTTGATTCTGTCCAAGACACTGTCTCTAAAAAAAAAAAAAAAAATTCAAAACTGTTATAAAACTCTACAGTATATAGCATATTTTCAAAGTGTACTCACTTATCCACTTATTTCATCTTTGTAGCAACCCTTAAAGGTGATGTTTTATAGTTACTAACACCTTTCTCTGGCAAACATGCTTTAATATTCCCCTTCCTCTGGTTCTTCTGGGGGACTCTTTCCTGACTTCATATAGTCCTGGTAGGGATGTCAATCACTGTTCCTCACATCTTACTAAAATATATATTCAAAAAATAAAGGTCAAAGAACTAGTAGAATGCTTTCATTTTAGAGGACCTAGATCACAAAATACCATTCTCTTCCTAATCATAAGACATACTGAAGTTTATTTAGCAAATAGCCGCAGCAAGTGAAAAAAAAATAAGAGCTCTAAATTTCATCTACTGTTTCTGGTTTAGCCCAAAGAGGAAAGGGAAAAGAATTTACACGTTATAAAATACAGAGATACAATCTGAAGTTTACGTAAAGAAGGTCAAAATTGAGATGCAAAATGATACAAATGAACTTATTTACAAAACATAAACAGACTCACAGACTTAGAGAACAAACTTACGGTTACCGAGGGGAAGGGTAGCAGCGAGGGATAGATTGGGAGTTTGGGATTGACATGTACACACCACTATATTTAAAATAGATAACCAACAAGGACCTACTGTACAGCACAGGGAGCTCTGCTCAATTTTCTGTAATAACCTAAATGGGAAAAGAATTTGAAAAAGAATAGATACATGTATATGTATAACCAAATCACTTTGCTGTACACCTGAAACTAACACAACATTTTTAATCAACTATGTTCCAATATAAAATAAAATAATTTTTATTAAACTGAGATGCATCTAAGGTATCATTCATTTGAAGACTTACAGCAAATCAATGTATAATGTTAGCCAACAAACAGGTTAAGGAAGAAATATATAAAAATGATTAGACTAAGATGAGTAACAGATTTATATCATACTGGCATAATGTACCTCCATACAATAATAATTACTAAGAAAGAAGTTTACAGCACAATATATTTACAGATTCTCTTATGAGCATCTTACAAAACATCAATACTATCAAAATGAAACAAATGAGCACCATCTCATGGGCATTTGAAGTAATATAAAATCAGCCTTTGCAATGGCTTTAAAAAGCCAGGCTATTAGTAAAGGTTTGATTATAAAATCTTCTTTGAAAATTTCAAATTTTGTACATATATCCCGAAAAGTTAGCAAATGGTTTAAATAAACAGGAAAAATAGTTAAGTCAGTATTCAAATAGCTTCAACAAATATCAGGGTAAGAGCTAAAAAATGATTCTCAATGACAAATATAAAATAAACACTGTAGAAGAGTTAAATAGAAGCAAAATCTCAAACTGGGAGAAAAAAGAAAACAATACAACAGGATTAAACAAGGTGAACCTTTAGATGGCTTTAGCAACTCTGTAAAGTAACATAAACTGATCCTTTCTTGTAGCCACTAAAAGATTTTCTATTAAAATAAAAAAACAAAGTCAGAAGAAATGCTTTTAAAAAAAAAAAGTTTCACATTTCTAACGTTGTGCATTTAAAATACAGGAATTTCCCATTCAAAGAGAAACAAGCACTTTAAAGCAATTTTTGCTAACGCTTCTCTGACCCCCTCATGTACAATAAAAGTTCATTTTCCAAAAGCAATCAAGTGGAATATACTAACTTGACTACCTGATACCAAATAATGCAATTATTTCCTACCTGAAATTTCATCCAATAGCAATATACACTCACTGAAGCCCTTCAGTATCAAATTCTCTCTTAGTTCAGATTACATGGACTCACTTTCTGTAAGTTAATAGCTTGACCAAGTATCTTCTTATATTGTTAAAAGGACTGGCAAACTTACAGGACAAAAACTGTAATTTTTAAAAAGCTATCAATAATTGGTCTTATCAAGTTTAATCTTTTTCTACATTACTATTTCAAAAGAAGCAAAATGTATAAATCAATACTTCTTATAACATAAGATTAAAAACTTCTAATAATTCTGTTCTCACAACTATGTGATGAGACTTAAGATAAAAAGATGTCTGAATGAAAATTTGTGTGAATTTTTGCCAAGTAAGCTATTAGTCAATTCCCTTTAAAGAAACCAACTCATTATTCTGAAATACGTAAAACAAAGGGAAAGAACCAAGCATTTACCCTTGTTTTTTTCCTGTTGATTTCATAAAGTTCTTCATTATAGAAAATTCCAGCTAATGAATGTGGAAAATGATAAATTTAGACCACCACCATTTGGAACCCCTGATGAAATAATGGATTTAAGCAATAATTATTAATGACTGCTAAAGCCACTAGGTAAAAAAAGTAAAAGGTTCAAAGGAACTTGAAAATAGAGCTATCAATACCTAAACCCACTGGATTAGTAATCTCACACCCACCGATCTTAACATCACAGAAAGAGACACACTAGACTTTATGTACTTCCTGACAAGATGCAATAGTAAGTACACATGCTGCCTATAAAGAATCCTCATTACAAAAAAAATTGAATCTGAATCTAATCAAGCCTTGACCAGTTTACAGAAAATAACCCAGACTGTGGAAAATTCTATAGAAAAAAATGATGCAATTCTATGGAAAAAGAAAAAAAATAGATGGCAAGAAAAAAGGGAGGTAAGGGGAACCTGTAAGTTGAAAAAGATTTAAGAGACACACACCAAATGAAATGTGTACATACTATTTGGTTCATGATTCAAATAAACCAACTATATTTAAAACAAAACAAAAAAACTAATAAAACATGAGGAAATTTTGAATTCTGAGTATTTGATGAATTGTTTATAAGAATGATGATGGTACTGTGGTGTGACTCACTTTTTAAAAGTCTATCTTTTAAAGATACTGAAGTATTTACAAATTTAAAGGGGAAGCAGGGGAAACTCTCGCATTACTCAGATGTGGTTGCACATTATGTTAATTACGATGTTTGAATACTAAAAGTTTATAATAAAGTCAACAAGATCCTTTATATTTTCTAACATTTTTAAGTTAACATAAAATAAAAAAGATTGTGTTTAAAAATATTAACATTAATGAAAGTTATCTTTACATCTACCTCATATAACCCTCCAAAACAGAATTTTTTTTTAACATCTTTATTGGAGTATAATTGCTTTAAAGTGGTGTGTTAGTTTCTGCTGTATAACAAAGTGAATCAGCTATACATATACATATATCCCCATATCTCCTCCCTCTTGCGTCTCCCTCCCATCCTCCCTATCCCACCCCTCTAGGGGGTCACAAAGCACCGAGCTGATCTCCCTGTGCTATGGGAATTTAAAATTTCATTATCCAAAATGAAAGCACTAACCGCATTTACCCTGCCCACACTGAAACATGACAGCTTCAATCAATCTTCAGTAGCGCTAAATTAAAAATTAACCAGAAATGCTTTTAAGTATCAGCAATGAAGAAAAGTTTAGAAGAGCAGACACAAGTATGGGTCACTGCAAATGAATCTATCAACAAGCATTAATCAAGCAGCAACCATGCACAAGATCAAGTACAAGATGTATACATTGATTTGGGATAATATTCATGTTCAGTGGGCAAAATTAACAATGAGATATATACAAAGTACTAAAAAAAAAAAAAACTCATAGAACCAAAAACATATATTACTCACAGTAAAGCAATGGCATAAAAATGTCTTAAATACCAAATTGAAAAAACTGACAGACCATTCCTTAATCAATTCTGTTCTTTGCGTCTATCTGAATGCAATGGATGACACAAAAAGGATATTTGAATAGATGTATAAATGCATATATGTATACAACAGGACAGTAAACCCGATATACCACCATGAGATTATACATTAATACAAGCATTCTGGAATGAAATATAGTATAAAAGGCTCAAAAGCCTTAAGGAAAAATTCATACCGTTTGATCCAGCAATTGGACTTAACAGAAATCTATCCCAATAAACCAAAATATTTAAAGTACTTTATACACACTAGTTGTTGCAGTGCATATAACAAACAACTTAGACATCTAACTGGTGGCATTATGTTCCAATTTATCTAGGCTGAACTACATTTCCCAGAACTCCCTTCCCTGTTCATATAGTTAGGGTAATCCACAGGAGAGATTCTGGTGGGAAATATGGAGGCTGGAGTCAAGGTATCAGCCATTTTGTAGCTCACACAAACTTGCACTTATCTGATGGCTCATCTCCATGGTGTGACACAGTGGCTGGGCCTACCAGTGCCCCACCTTCCCCTTCATTTCCTTTTGGCTTCTTATACTTCTGGACCAGATGTGTGTGTTAAGCTTCATGGCAAAGGAACACGACTTCTGCAAGACACTCACACCAACAAGGTCAGAGGCAACAAGCAAGACCTGACACTGGTTTTAGTCTGTCCTTGTGGGCTCCAACTTGTACTTGTGGGCTCCAGCTTACTCTTGCTCTCCTCTACTTTACATCCATCTTCTCTTCCTGACCCCTTGCCTCATGAACTTCAAACTCCAGAATCAGACACAAAGACAAGAGCCTTACTTAAACTATAGGGTTTAACTGGCTCCTACAATCAGGTACAGTCAAATCTCCTTAACAAATCCACATCTAGAAGATATTTATGGGTGAGGCTTTGTCCAATGGAGTCAACGCCAAGAAGACTCACAGGAAACCCACAAAATTCTTTAAAAAGGTATATATGCCGAAACACTGCCAGCTTGGACTAAGGAAGTTAGAGACAGGACAGACTGAGGAGAGGCCTTCGGACTCCCAGAATTTTACTGGTAGGAAGCTAGTAGGAAGCTGGTAAAGATAGGCTATCTTTCTGAAAAAGGGAACATGATTCAGATGGCAGAGCAAAGAACCTAGAGGGTAAACCAAGAGCCCTGGAAAACGATTTCCAGATTGAGACTTAACCAAGGAACTTTCAACATTTGGCTGAATTTCAATACTATAGACTAGTGGCTCCCTTATGTATTCCCCCCTGCTTTTTAAACAGGAATGTGTGAAGCAGTTATTCAACACTAGTCCACCATTTTATGTTGGAGTGGGGGCAGATAAATTGTCTCTAGTTTTACAAATCTACAGAGCTAGAGGAACTGTCCAAAAAAAGCTTTACTTAAGAAACTACACCTTGGGCTTCCCTGGTGGTGCAGTGGTTAAGAATCTGCCTGCCAATGCAGGGGACATGGGTTCGAGCCCTGGTCTGGGAAGATCCCACATGCCACGGAGCAACTAAGCCCGTGAGCCACAACTACTGAGCCTGCGTGTCTGGAGCCTGTGCTCCGCAACAAGAGACGCCGTGATAGTGAGAGGCCCGCGCACCACGATGAAGAGTGGCCCCCGCTCACCACAACTGGAGAAAGCCCTCGTACAGAAACTAAGACCCAACGTAGCCAAAAATAAATAAATAAATAAATTTATAAAATAAAAAAACAAAGAAACTACACCTAAGGAGTCTTATCCATTCTTGGACTAGATGCTGAGATTCTGGAATTTGTTGAGATACTGTAATGGTATGAGATTTTGGGTGTTTGTGTTAAGTCTCTAAATTTGGGGTTAATTTGTTATGCAGCACAAATTTATTTAGTAAGTTGTAATAGTAAAAACAAAACAAACAAGAACAACAGGACAACACATCTCCCACTGGCTACAACAGAGTAACTGATACTGGATTTAACCTCTCACCATAAGCACCTGGAAAACTAAACAAAGTATATAAAGCAATGATTTTCAGACATTGGACTACAGGCAGAACTGGTCTGTGATCCCTGAGAAAAGGGAAATGAACAAGGTAAGACTTCTGCCAATCTTGTGCCTAGAGGCACTTTTTAAAC
This sequence comes from Balaenoptera ricei, assembly GCF_028023285.1. NCBI lineage: Eukaryota > Metazoa > Chordata > Mammalia > Artiodactyla > Balaenopteridae > Balaenoptera > Balaenoptera ricei. Next base: position 34,327,112 of record NC_082643.1, read on the forward strand.
TACTAAACAGGGAAGGAGAACCCAAGCAGAGCACAGAAGTTTCAAAGAGTTGAAAAGGTGGCACTTTTTTCTAACTGAGCTAAGGAGACAATCTCAAGAGTTGAAGAGACATAGATCAGAATTCAGGTAGCCTAAGGCAGCCAGAAGTCTAAGGAGTAGGGCACCAGAGGAAAAGATTACCTGAGCAACTGCTCCAGAAATCTAAATAGTGGTCCCTTTGAATATGTGGATGAATACTAAGCTGCACAGGCATAGGGTGTAACTCAGAACACCACGAAGAGAATAACTCCTGGGGATTGTAAGCTTAAAAAATTCTAACAGATTGCACAGGGCTGGGAGAAGTCTGAATTCTAATTAAAGCAGAACGATCTTGAACAGCCAAGACTTTGAGAGGAGATTTCAAAAGGATCAAGCCTTAGTAGTACGGCTGAACTATTCTTAGAGTAAAGGCTACTCTATATCCACCATAGCAATATTGAAAAAACAAGCCTTGACTCTGCCTTGAGGGAGTTGCACAGCACAGCAATGGAAGGGGTAGCTAAAATGCTGATAGAAACCCTGTCCCAGACAAACTGGGATAGGCTGCAGAGGGTACAGGAGGCATAGAGAGGAGAAAGCTTGCTATGAACCCACACAAGTCTCAGACACATCCCTGAGCTATGCACATGACACATTCAAGCCAGCATGATCAAGTCTCAGACTAATCCTTGAGTGGCACATGCACAGGACACACAGACACAAAGAAGCAAAGGCAAAAAGGTCTTGAACACTGAACTGATATTGAAATCACCATACACAGAAAGCAAGACAAAACCCATGGTCTGACCCTAATCAAGGTGATCACCTGCTAAAACAAAAATACAACTTTCTCCAAGGAATATAACAGAACTCAAAAGTCTACGAACACAACATTCACAAAATCTAAGATACAATTCAAAATTACTTGACAAACAAGAACCAGGAAAATGTGATGAATTTCAATAAAAATGACAATAAAAGACACCCACAAGATGTTGGAATTATCAGACAAAGATTTTAAAGCAGCTATTATAACTAAGCTTCAGGAGATAAAGAAATGCGAAATGAATGGAAAAATAGAGGTTCTCAGCAGAGAAATTTTTGAAGTGAAAGAGCTATTGAAAAATATATTGAACTTGCACAGGTTCACTTGTATAATGGAGATGACAGAGGAAATACTCAGTAAATATGTAGGTAAATCAAAATAAATTATCCAATCTGAAGAACAGAGAGGATAAAGACTGAATAAAATGAATAGTCTCCAGGACACATGGGACAGTATCAAAAAGTCTAATGTACATGTCATTGGAGACTCAGGAGAGCAGAAAGAGACTGAGGCAGAAAAATATTTAACTAAACTTGACAGACTCGGTGAAACACAAATTATTTTGAATACGGCATCATCGTGAGCTCAGACTTTACACAGGCTAACAGAATAGTGGCCATCCAAGCAAAAGCACTTCATTAGTGATGTAGAGTTCAAATTTCTCCCCTGTAATAGCAGAAAGTAATCTGGATTAACGATCTCCAAACCTCAGATTACACATTCCTCTCAGTAAAAAATTAAGTAGTCAGATCACAGACATATTAATGCATAAATTATATATGGACTACTGAATAGTAATCTATGTTATAAAAATAAAAAGAAATTGAGGTAAAGAGATAATTTTTAAAATTTTTATACTGATACAAAAAACCTTTTGTATTCTCTTCTTTATTGCTTTTTTTAATTGAAAGGAATGTGAATGAATATGCTTTTTTTTTAAATCTTGGTTTAAATAGTTTGTGAAATAGCAATCAGAAGGTCTAAGTTTGGTTTTAATGTCATAATAAATTAGAAACAGGAAGACACAAATACATGTAAATCCAATTGTAAGATGGGATACATTGGCTTTGCTGAAATTCAGGTATAATTTTCCGGTTTTTCTTACAAACTTAATTATAAAGTGTTGTTTTTGGGGCTTCCCTGGTGGCGCAGTGGTTAAGAATCCTCCTGCCAATACAGGGAACACGGGTTCGAGCCCTGGTCCAGGAAGATCCCACATGCCGTGGAGCAAACTAAACCCGTGCACCACAACTACTGAGCCTGCACTCTAGAGCCCGCAAGCCACAACTACTGAGCCCATGTGCCACAACTACTGAAGCCCACATGCCTAGAGCCCATGCTCCGCAACAAGAGAAGCCACCACAATAAGAAGACAGCCCACCGCAGCGAAGAGTAGCCCCCACTTGCCGCAACTAGAGAAAGCCCGCGTGCAGCAACGAAACACCCGACGCAGCCCAAAATAAATAAATAAATAAATAAATTTATTTTTTTTTCAAGATTTTAAAAAATAAAATAAAGTGCTGTTTTGTTTTTAAAATATAAATTCAAAATTCATTACAACTCTGAAAAAAATAATGGATTAGAAAATTTTGTCCCTCTGTTTTAGTTAAGTAAAACACTTTTTTTTTTTAATTAATTTATTTATTTTTTGGCTGCGTTGGGTCTTCATTGCTGTACACGAGCTTTCTCTAGTTGCGACGAGTGGGGGCTACTCTTTGTTGCAGAGCACAGGCTCCAGGCACATGGGCTTCAGTAGTTGTGGCACGCGGGCTCAGTAGTTGTGGCTCGCGGGCTCTAGAGCACAGGCTCAGTAGTTGTGGCACACGGGCTTAGTTGCTCCACGGCATATGGGATCTTCCCAGACCAGGACTCGAACCCGTGTCCCCTGCACTGGTAGGCAGATTCTTAACCACTGCGCCACCAGGAAAGTCCCAATATAACCACTTTTTTAAGTGACACATCCTTTTCAGAAACAAAGTTAGAAAATAATGTAAATATTTCCAAATATCCATTTTCACAGGACAAATTTCATTCAATAAGAAGTTACTTTCTCACTCATAGCTAAAAGCTGAAGGACACATTATGTTTATATTTATAAAAATAACACTGACAATTACTTAGAAAAGATAAATTTAGAAGACCTTTCTCTCTGTAATAGGAAAATGCGTAACTCACTTTTTAAATTTTAAGTTTAGATACTCTATCATGCTATAACTGTGAAACTTTGAGTACTAAAAGATTTTTATAATCACTCCTCATCACAAAATACTGTTAAAAGTCTATTATTAAAATAATATTATCTTTAATTTCACTCACCCAGGCACAAGTAAACGTATTACAATAAACTGAAAGGAAACACTTAGGTGACGTTTCTATTATCACCCCCACTAGGCTTCCTCAGGATGCCACCCAAGCTATAAATCTCACTTGACCATCAGACAGAATGAGGGTAACCACTGTAAAGCTAAAATTTTCTTATCATTTTATTACTCATTAAGAAAATGAATATAAATTCTAATACTTTCTTAATGACTTTTGTGAGTCATCTTAAGCATCCCACTTTGGAGACTACAGTTGCTCCCATATTTTATTAGAAAATGATTGTTTCTAAGTTTGAAGTTATAATCCAAGTTTTACCAAGTGTTAAGCTTCCAGAGGGAAAATATATGGATGGCTTGGATATCTTTCTCAAAAATCAAAAAAAACTAAATATATGTATGTGTATTTGAAAGTAGGATAAAATTTATATGAACCTTTTAAGAATAACTAATAGCATATACCTCTTTCTGACAAGATTTCTTTTAATGTTAACAGCCCTGAAAGACAGAGAGTAGATTAAAATCTACTTTTTTCATTTAAGAGATTAGAGATGGAATAAAGTACTCTTCCTAATTTTATTTGCCCTTTTTATTTGCAGTATTTTCCCCATATACTTTTTAATAAGAAATGCAGAATTCCCTGGCTTCTTAAAAAGAGAACTAAATATAACTTTTTCTTGACATGACACAGATTCATTCACTAGTCATATCATTACTATTCTTTGAATAATAAAGCACTGTAGTTTGTTTTTTAATTCTGGTTCCTCCATACTGTTACATTCTCAGCTGTCACTTCTGCTATAATTAAACCAGTCTAAAGCACTCTCAAGATCCCTCTAGTGTATTATTTAAAATGTGCTAAGGAAAAAAAATTAGACAAGCAAGTTTAAAAATTAAATGTTAAATATGAGTGATAATAGGGACAAAGTAGATTAGTGGTTGCCAGGAGCTGGAGGGAAAGAGGAATGGGGTATGACTGTTAATGGGTACAAGATCTCTTTCTGGGGTAAGAAAAACATTCTGGAATTATGTGGATATGGTACGGGTCTCAAAACCTTATGAATACACTAGAAGTCAGTGAACTGTGGGCTTTCAAATGGTTGGTTGGTTAAGATATGTGAACTACATCTCAATAAAAATAATAAAAATTTAAAATATTGAGTCAATAACGCCATTTATTTCTTAACGCAGTTTGACTGCAACTCTATGCTAAATATTCAAGTGCTCTCACTTTCCAGTTTGGAGCAGGTGCAGTCACACAGTGGCTAGATCTGGAACAGTTGAGGGAGAGAGACTGCTGGAGAATATGGTGGCTGGACATCTCTTTCTTCTATAATTTCAGAGCCTCTCCATATGATATCCCTGCATGGGCTAATTTGAGCTTCCTCACAACTTGATGGTCTCAAACAGTTGAAATTGCATTGCAGCTCAGGGCCCCAAGTACAAACATTTCAATTAGCCTCAAAAGTCACATCATGTCACGTCTATCATACTCTATAGGTTGCAAACCACAAAAACCCTTCCAGTTTCAAAGGGAGGGGACAGAGACCTCACATGTGAGATGGGAGATACTGTTGCTGTCATCTTTGGAAAACACCATCTGCCTCAGGGCTGTTTTTCAGTAAGCCAAGGTTCCCCAAAGTCCGACCTCTACATCTGTGGTATATCACTAATGCAGTATATAATACTTTACTAACTAATGTAGTAAATACATTTAAATACATGCACCAAAACTGAAATTTAAAAGGACATGATTTTTAAAATCTAGAAGCTGTTATTTCCTTCCTTCACCCCACTTTCGCAATCACACCTATCAATAATGAAATTTCAATTCTTAGTAAGGAAAATTTCAATCAAATAAACCATGGTTTTGAAGAAAGAGCTGTTAACTGAAAATATAAATAGACAAGGAAACATAGGAGTAGATACCATAGTTCATCAATTCTAAGGCTCTTTTAATTTTCATATTTTAGTGTCTCTGAAATAAAGTTCATTATATTCAGTGGTATCTTTTTTAGTCAGGCATCAGTCCTGTAGAAATTTGGTGATTATTTCTAGTGGTATGACTGGATGATGCAACCATTCATGTCAAGAAACCACTCAAGTATCATTTGAGAAAGAAACGTGAGTTCTAGTTGTTTGTCTTTAAAACCTTCCGATAACACCTTCTGATAAAATCAAGAAAACACCAGCATCAAAATTTGCAAAATTGGAACTTCCCTCGTGGCACAGTGGTTAAGAATCCGCCTGTCAGTGCAGAGGACACGGGTTCGATCCCTGGTCCGGGAAGATCCCACATGCCATAGAGCAACTAAGCCCATGAGCCACAACTACTGAGCCTGCGCTCTAGAGCCCACGAGCCACAACTACTGAGCCCACATACCACAAATACTGAAGCCCACGCACCCTAGAGTCCATGCGCCGCAACAAGGAAGCCACTGCAATGAGAAGCCCATGCACCGCAACAAAGAGTAGCCCCCACTTGCCACAACTAGAGAAAGCCCGCAGGCAGAAACAAAGACCCAACACAGCCAAAAATAATTTTTTTTTTTTTAATTTGCAAAATGGGTGACAGTGGCTTGGAAGAAAATCCAAGATGATAATGAAGCACTCTTTAAAATGCTGCATCATCAATATTTTTAATGGCCAAGAGAACAATATTGGGTAGTTAACACAGATATCAAGAACTCTTACTCAAAAAGTGATTCAGAAGATTTGGACTCTGAATATCAAACAGTTTTAGATATACCTTATACAATTTATTTTGCTTATATTTTCCTTTACATATACACATAGGAGTGACATATGGTAAAAATTTTCACATGCAAATAAGTCTAAAAGAGTACTTTCAATAAGTATAGAATAAAATATCTCACTGGTAACAAATAATAACCAGTTAGAAGATATAATGGGTGAGAAAACCCCATTTACAATGGAAACATAAAAGAGAAAAATAATTAAGAAGAAACTTAACAAGAAATCTATATAAAGCAAATAACAAACTTTCCTGAAAGAAATAAAAGTAGACTTGAACAAATGGAAAGAAGTCCCACATTCTAGATGAAAATGCCTCAACGTAATTAAGATTATCAGCCCTACCTAAGATATTTAATAAATGTAATGTGTTCCCAATGAAAATACCAATGAACTTTATAATGGAATTAGACAAGTGGATACTAAAATTAATATAGAAAAATAAATTTACAAGAATTAGCTAGGAAAACACTAAAAAGTAAGAGCTATGAAGACAAACGCTACCAGATATTAAAAAGTACTATAGGAGGGACTTCCCTGGTGGTCCAGTGGCTAAGAATCCGCCTTGCAATGCAGGGAATGCAGGTTAGATCCCTGGTCAGGGAACTAAGATCCCACATGCCGAGGGGCAACCAAGCCCAGCCACAACAACTACTGAGCCCACGCATTCTGGAGCCCGCGTGCCACAACTAGAGAGAAGCCCGTGTGCCACAACTAGAGAGAAGCCCGTGTGCCGCAACTGGAGAAGCCTGCCCGCAGCAACGAACAGCCCACATGCCACAATGAAAGATTCCGCGTGCCACAACTAAGACTTGATGCAGCTAAATAAATAAATAAATAGCATACATAAACTTCATTTAAAAAAAAAATAGTACTATAAAGAATTCCCTGGTGGTCCAGGGGTTAAGACTCAGCACTTTCACTGCCATGGCCCAGGTTCAATCCCTGGTCAGGGAACGAAGATCCAACAAGCCATGCGGCATGGCCAAAAAATAAAAAATAAAAAAATAAAAAGTACTATAAAGCTTCTAAAATTAAGTGTGGTATGGAAGCATGAATAGACAGATAAATAGAATAGAAAAGTCCAGAAACAGACCAATGATATAAAACATCAAGTATATGAAAAAGGTGGTATCCCAAATCATTGGGGTGAGGTTGGTCTTTAGTATTAGGAGAAGTGAATAGACATTTGGAAAAAGACAAAATTGGATCCATTCTCCATACCACATAGAATGGATCAGAGATCTACATGTAAAAAATGAAATTATACAAGTAATAGAAAAAAACATAGGTGAATTTCTATGTAAGCTGAATTTAGGAAAAGCCTTTCCAATTATGATCAAAAATCCAGTTGCAAAAAAGGAAAAGATTAAATCTAACTATATTAAAATAAAAATTTTGCATGGAAAAATGCCATAAACAAAGCTAATAGACAAATAACTGAAAGTATTTGCAACATACAATATAGATATAAGGCTAATATCCCTCACATGCAAAAACATTTTTTAAATGAGGGAAAAAAGATTTTTAAAAATCTATAGAAAAATGAACATACAATTTACAAAAAGAAATTAAAAAGGTCCTTAAACATGTGAAAAGACATAAAAATTCACTCATAATAAAAGGAATACAAATTTTTTAAATATTTATTTATTTATTTATTTAGCTGCATCAGGTCTTAGCTGCGGCATGTGGGATCTTCGTTGCAGCACCTGGCCTCTTTGTTGTGGCACACGGGCTCCACAGCACACGGGCTCAGTAGTTGCGGCGTGCAGGCTCTCTAGTTGTGGCACACGGGCTCTAGAGCTTGCAGGCTCAATAGTTGCAACACATGGGCTTAGGTGCCCCGCAGCATGTGGGATCTTAGCTCTCCGACAGGATCGAACCCGCGTCCTCTGCATTGGAAGGTGGATCCTTAACCACTGGGCCACCAGGGAAGTCCCAGGAATGCAAATTAAAACTATTCTGAAATACTATTTCTCACACACCAGACTAGCAAAAAACAGCAAAAGCTTGACAGTACACACTGTGAGTAAACAGGCACTTTCATATATTGCTAGTGGGAATGCAAAATGGTTCAACCCACATGAAGGTGAATATTTTCTAATAATTAACAAAACCACAAATGCATTTGTGCTCCTACCCAGCTATTCTACTTCTAGGAATATATCCTGGAGATACACCTCCAACCATACCAAACAGATGTGAATGAGGTTATTTATTATAGCATTATTTTAAAATACTGCAAACTAAATGTCCACGTATAGGAGACTGGTTAAATAAATGATGAAACATACACACAAAAGAAAACTATGCAGCTGTAAAAAATAATGAGGAATATCTGTAAGGAATGATACGGAGTGGTTTCCATAAGAAAGTGTTAGGTGAAAACAGTAAAGTTCAAAAGAGTATATGCTGGGTGTCAAGACCATTCAAAGGGGAAAGGACAGTCTTTTCAATAAATGGTGCTGGGAAAACTGGATATCCACATGCAAAAGAATGAACTTATACCCTTACACCTTACACTATAAACAAAAAATTAATTCACAATGAATCAAAGATCAAAAAGTCAGACTTAAAACTGTAAAACTCTTAGAAGAAAACACAGGGCAGAAGCTTCACGACATTGAATCTGGCAATGATTTCCTGGATATGACACCACAGGTATAAGCAACAAAAGAAAAAAACAGACAAACTGGACTTCATGAAAATTTTTAAAATTTTGTGCACCAAAAGACACTATTAACAGAGTAAAATGGCAACCCACAGAATGGGAGAAAATATTTACGAATCATAATATCTGATAAGAGATTAACAGCTAGAATCTACGGAGAACTCCTAAAATTCAACAACAAACAACCTTATTCAAAAATGGGCAAAGGACTTAAACACTTCTCTGAAAAAGAAAATACAAATGGCCAATAAGCACATGAAAACATGCCCAACATCACTAATCATTAGGGAAGTACAAACAGAACACCCATTAAGATAGCAGAAAGTAAGAAATGTTAGTGAGGATGGGGAGAAACTGAAACACTTGTACACTGATGGGCAAAATTAAAAATAGAATTACCATATGATCCAGAAACTCCACTTCTAGGTATATACCAAAAAAAAAAAAAGAAAGGTCTCAAAGAGATATTTGTACCCCATGTTCACAGCAGCATTATTCACAACAGCTAAAATGTAGAAACAACCCAAGTATCCATCAGTGGATGAAAGGATAAGCAAAATATGGTATATACATACAATGAATATTATTCAGCTTTAAAAAGAAAGGAAACTCTGCAATATATGACAACATGGATGAATCTTGAGGACATTTTTTTTTTTTATAGCTACTTTATTTATTTATTTATTATTTATTTTTGGCTGTGTTGGGTCTTCGGTTCGTGCGAGGGCTTTCTCTAGTTGCGGCAAGCGGGGGCCACTCTTCATCGCGGTGCGGGGACCGCTCTTCATCGCGGTGCGCGGGCCTTTCACTATCGCGGCCCCTCCCGTTGCGGGGCACAGGCTCCAGACGCGCAGGCTCAGCAGTTGCGGCTCACGGGCCCAGCTGCTCCGTGGCATGTGGGATCTTCCCAGACCAGGGCTCGAACCCGTGTCCCCTGCATTAGCAGGCAGATTCTCAACCACTGCGCCACCAGGGAAGCCCCTTGAGGGCATTTTGTTAAGTGAAATAAGCCAGTCACAAAAAGGCAAATACTGTATGATCCCACTTACATGAGGTAGTCAAAATCATGGGCACAGAATGTAGAATGGAGGTTGCCAGGGACTTGGGGGAGGAGAAGATGTGAAATTATTGTTGAATGGGTAAAGAGGTTCAGTTTTGCAAGATGAACAGAGTTCTGGAAATGGATGGTGGTGATAGTCGCACAATATAAAAGTATTTAATACCACTGAACTGTACACTTAAAAATGGTTAAGACAGTAAATTTTATGTTACATACATGTTACCACAATAAAAAAAATTAGGGGAAAAAAGCATATGCTACCTTTTGTGTAAGAAAGAGAAAATTAGAAAACATACACATACCTGCTTTGCTTAACAAAAATAAGCAAATGAGGGCTTCCCTGGTGGCGCAGTGGTTGAGAATCTGCCTGCTAATGCAGGGGACACGGGTTCGAGCCCTGGTCTGGGAAGATCCTACATGCCGTGGAGCAACTAGGCCCGTGAGCCACAACTACTGAGCCTGAGCGTCTGGAGCCTGTGCTCCGCAACAAGAGAGGCCGCGATAGTGAGAGGCCCGCGCACCGCGATGAAGAGTGGCCCCCGCTTGCCGCAACTAGAGGAAGCCCTCGCCCAGAAATGAAGACCCAACACAGCCAATAAATAAATAAATAAATAAATAATAATTAAAGGTGCTATTAAAAAAAAAAAAATAAGCAAATGAAAGGCAAATCAGAAAACAATGAAGCTGACTCCCTACAAGAAAGAGAAAAGAAGATGTTTTCAACATCTTCACAACACATATTCAACAAAAATTTTAATTAAATCAAGAAAGATAAAAAGGGGGTAAAAATAAAATCAAAACCAACAATTCAACTGCAGTTCAAATTAACACCATAATCATACAAAAGGGAGAGAAAGAGCTAACTCAAGTAATTTGTGAACACATTATTTGACTGTGTGTGTGTGTGTGTGCGTGTGTGTGACATATATATATATATATATATATAAACTCTCAGTCTACGATGGAGTAGGAGGCTGAACTGCAAACAAATTCTGATTCTTTTTAGTAGGTGAGCTTTTGGTGTGTGGTACTGGCAGAGGCACAGCAATTATAAAACTATTTAAGAAGTATTTTACTCTAAGCAAATGGGATATGTAGATACTTTTGGAAGCCAGGGTTCTCACTGTGAAGGAGACATACACATATAGCCTGAGCGGAGATGAGCAAGAATCTAATAGGGATGGACATGATTTGGGGAGGTCAGTGTGAACTCATAAATTCTACAATATGTATATGTGTATGTACACATACATGTAAGCACATATAAAATTAAATATGAATGTGTATGCATACAAGTACATATACTCATATTCGCATATATAAATATATGCATATGTTTCCTCCTCTGTCAACTGAAAGAACCCAGAAGCAAAGATGTTTCAGGGATAATGAGAATACCTAACAACCAAATCTTGGTCTCTAAGACCATTCTCCACAAAGGAACCTAAGTTTCTCAGAAAAGTGGCTCATTCCAGAATAGGTATAATCTTAGCCTGGAATGGGAACAGATCAAGATGGTGGAAAGAAGGACACGGAGCTCACCTCCTCCCACAAATACATCAAAAATACATCTAGGGGCTTCCCTGGTGGCGCAGTGGCTGGGAGTCTGCCTGCCAATGCAGGGGACGCGGGTTTGAGCCCTGGTCTGGGAGGGTCCCGCGTGCCGCAGAGCGGCTAGGCCCGTGAGCCACAACTACTGAGCCTGCGCGTCTGGAGCCTGTGGTCCGCAACAAGAGAGGCCGCGACAGTGAGAGGCCCGCGCATCGCGATGAAGAGTGGCCCCCGCTCACCGCAACTAGAGAAAGCTCTCGCACAGAAATGAAGACCCAACACAGCCGAAAATAAATAATAAATAAAAATTAAAAAAAAAAAAAAAAAAAAAATACATCTACATGTGGTACAGCTGTCACAGAACACCTGCTGAACGCTGGCAGAAGATCTCATAAAACCAAAATTGCAAGAAAGATAACCACATAACCAGGTAGGATGAAAGAAAAAAAAAAGGAATCGGGATGGTACCTGCACCCCTGGGAGGGAGCTGTGAAAGACGAAAGGTTCCCTCACCCTGGCAAGCCCCTTCACTGGTGGGGAGATCAGCCAGGACAGAAAGGGAGCTTCAGAGTCTTGGAGAAGAGCGCAGCAGCTGGTTTGTGGCAGACAGAACAGAGAGAGACCTGCATAGAAGGTCCTGGTCATCTCACTGCAGTTCGCGGCCCAAGATGCATGTCTGCTGGTGCAGGGAGTGGGGGTTGGGGGGGGATGCTGGGTGCTGAAACTCAGGCTTCAGAGGACAGACTCAGGGAGAGGACTGGGGTTGGCTGTGTGCAGACAGGCCAAAGGGGCTGGAGTATGGTCCAAGCTGCAACCAGGGGTATGGTCCAAGCCCAGGGGTGTACGTGGGAAGGAGCCCGCATCTGCCATTAAAACCCCACTGTCAACACGCATGCACAAAGGGAGGGGAAGAGTCCACCAGAGAAGCCTCATTCTTGGCGTGTTCACAGTGCGCGCGGCCTCTACGAGTTCTGGGAGTGCCACAAGCGCCTGCAGGTTGCCCACATGCAGAGGCAAGGTTGAAATCCAAGCCGATCCCCAGGGGCTGCAACTTTGGAAACAGGGCTGAAATCTGAGTGTCCCAACAACTGTGTGATCCACGAATTTAAGCGCCGCAGGCGGTTTTGTAAAACTCAGTGCCTACGGGACATGCGAGATTACTGGTGCTCCCGTGGCTGGGGCAGGTGGAGCAATGACGGCTGCAGGTTTCTGTGGGTGTGCACACTCAGAGGCGGGGCCAGGGTCTGGGCTGACTCAGTATCTCCCATGGAGGGTCCAGGTATGCAACTACCGCAGTCCTGGTACCTGACTTCAGTGGATCTGTGCCTACGGATCTGCACTGGTGGCTTTGTAAGCACAGCGCCTGAAGAACACCTGGGCCGACTCCCTGAATTTCCACGGTTGAGACAGGGCCGAGGGCAGTGCCAAAAACAGTGTACTTTGTGAGCCCACACAACAGGTGACAGATGACATCAGAGTGCACTTCCTGGTGGACAGCTCCTGCAGAGGAAAACTCAGTGGCTCCTCTCCCAGCGGGAATGCTCCGGTTCTACCTACCTCACACTGCGGCTCAGAAACATATCTGGGAGTATCTACGCCAACAACTGACGAGCGGACTCTGCCCCCAACAGAGCTGTGACAACCACAGAGCAAAGAGGAGGTCCCGCTCAACATCCAGTGTAGGCTCTGATTCACCACAACACCAGTATACCCCCTATCAAGGGGATAATGGCCAGCACACACTGAGGAAAGACGCAGTAGGCATCCATACTAAAAACAGCCCTCTCACCAAAACTATTAGACTCACGCAGGCTACACAGAGGACACTCCCACATAAAAATAGCCCTTTGAGACCACAGTAGATAACTGTTTCTCCTAAACTCATAGAGTCAGAGAAATATCAATAAAATGAAGAAGCAGAGGAACCACTCCCAATTAAAAGATGAAGAGAATTCCCCTGAAAGAACAAACAATGAAACAGACATCTACAGTCTGCCAGACCCAAGTTCAAACAGGAGGTAATAAAAATACTGAAGGAATTAAGAAAGGCTATCAGTAGAAATGCAGATTACTGTAAAAAGGAACTAGAAACTATAAAGAGGAGCCAATTAAAATGAGAAAACTCATTTGCTGAGACAAAAGCTGAGGTAAAGGCAATAAATAGCAAACTGGATAATGCAGAAGAACGAACAAGTGATCTGGAAGATAGAATAATGAAAATCACCCAATCAGAACAGCAGACAGAAACACAAATGAAAAAAAAAATGAAAGCAATATACGAGACCTATGAGATAATATAAAACATCCCAATCTACACATAATACAGATCCCAGAAGGACAAGAAAGAGAAAAAGGGGATTGAAATGTATTTGAAGAAATTATGGGGAATTCCCTGGCAGTCCAGTGGTTGGTTCTCCATGCTTTCACTGCCAACAGCCCAGGTTCAGCCCCTGGTCGGGGAACTAACATCCCGCAAGCCGCACAGCACGGCCAAAAAAAAAAAGAAATTATGGATGAAAACTTCCCAAACCTAAAAAAGGAAACAGATATCCAGGCACAGGAAGGACAGAGAGTCCCAAACAAGATGAATCCAAACAGACCTATACCAAGACATATAATTAAAATGGCAAAAGTTAAAGAGAGGATTCTATCTTAAAAAAAAAAAAAAATGGTTCTGACGAACCTAAGGGCAGGACAGGAATAAAGACACAGACGTAGAGAATGGATTTGAGGACCTGGGGAAGGGGAAGGGGAAGGGTAAACTGGGACGAAGTGAGAGAGTAGCACTGACATATATACACTACCAAATATAAAATAGATAGCTACTGGGAAACAGCTGCATCGCACAGGGAGATCAGTTCGGTGCTTTGTGACCACCTAGAGGGGTGCGATAGGGAGGGTGGGAGGGAGACGCAAGAGGGAGGGGATATGGTATATACGTATACATATAGCTGCTTCACTTTGTTATACAGCAAAAACTAACACATCATTGTAAAGCAATTATACTCCAATAAAGATGTTAAAAAAAGAAAGAGAGAGGATTCTAAAGGCAGCAAGAGAAAAACAAAGACTTATTCATAAGGGAACCCCCATAAGGCTATCAGCTGATTTCTCCACAGAAACATTGCAGGCCAAAAGGGAGTGGCAAGATATATTCAAAGCCCTGAAAGGGAAAAACCTGCACCCTAGGATACTCTACCCAGCAAGATTATCATTTATAATAGAAGGAGAGAGAAAGAATTTCTCAAATAAGCAAAAACTAAAAGAATACAGCAATACTAAACCTATCCTAAAAGAAATAAGCAAGAATCTATAGGAAAGAGAAAACCACAACTGGAAAGTAAATCACTTAAATAAGTCAAGTACACAGATTTTTTTTTTAAAAAAAGAATAGCCTGGAACATATTATTATGTCAGAATGTATGGCAGTACATCAAAATCTGAGCATCAAAATAATTAAGGACAGTAATGAATTATAAACAACTAGGAAAAAATAGGAATCCAAGAGTTTATATCAATAATATCAATAGATAAATATATAAATGTGGGAGAACAGAGGATTCTTGCTTAAGGTAGAATGCCAAAGGTTGACTGGTAAACATGAAGGGAATGTTAGAGCTGAAAACTTATCATTTTGCAACTATCATTATAAAGATTTGTTGAGGCAAGAATCATCCATGGATGCTAAATCTAGGGAAAATTTCTGATGAGGAGCAAGATAATTGCATAGTTTTAAACTGTCTCCTCACAGATTGCTTATTAATTGCAAGGGCAAAAATAATAGCTATGCAGTGGAGAAATCACACAACATCTCAAGCAATAAAATTTACCATCACCAATGAAGACGAAATGAACATTGTTGGACTCCAGATTTGATGCCCTAAGAAAAAAACAACATCACTTATGTAGAATTCTTATCAGGAATGCATAACCTGAATCTAATCATGAGCAAATATCAGAAAAACTCAAAATGAGGAACACTCTAATTTTTAAAAAAAAGGTTATTCAACTTACCAACATCATAAAAGACAAAGGAAGAATATGGAAAAATTCCAGATTAAAAAAGACTAAAGAAACACGACTAGTAAATTCAATACCTGACCCTAGACTGGAACCTGGTAGAAAGGGAGGAAAAAAGTGTAAGATATTATTGAGTCAACTGACAAAAATGAAGTATGGATAGTGTATTAAAAACATTTTATCAGGGACTTCCCCAGTGGCACAGTGGATAAGACTCCGTGCTCCCAATGCAGGGGGCCAGAGTTTGATCCCTGGTCAGGGAACTAGATCCCACATGCATGCCGCAACTAAGTAGCCCGCCTGCCATAACTAAGGAGCTGGCAAGCTGCAACTAAGGAGCCCGTGAGCCGCAACTAAGGAGCCCTCGAGCCGCAACTAAGG
The DNA here is from genome assembly GCF_028023285.1 of Balaenoptera ricei. Lineage (NCBI taxonomy): Eukaryota > Metazoa > Chordata > Mammalia > Artiodactyla > Balaenopteridae > Balaenoptera > Balaenoptera ricei. The sequence continues at coordinate 34,342,714 of NC_082643.1, forward strand.
AGCCTGCCTGCCATAACTAAGGAGCTGGCAAGCTGCAACTAAGGAGCCCGTGAGCCGCAACTAAGGAGCCCTCGAGCCGCAACTAAGGAGCCTGCCTGCCACAACTAAGACCCGGCACAACCAAATAAATAAATACATATTTAAAAGACTGTGTTAAAATATATATAACATAGAGTTTACCATCTTAACCATTTTTAAAGCATACAGTTCAGGGATATTAAGTACATTCATATTGTTGTACACAACCATCATCACCATCCATCTGCAGAACTCTTTTTGTCCTGCAAAACTGAATCTTTTTTTTTTCTTTTTTTTTTGGCCGCACCACACGGCATGTGGAACTTCCCTGACCAGGGATCGATCCTGTGCCCCCTGCAGTGGAAGCGCAGAGTCTTAACCACTGGACTGCCAGGGAAGTCCCCAAACTGAATCTCTTTACCCATTAAATAACAACTCCACATTTTCCCCTTACACCTAGCCCCAGGCAACCACCATTCTAATTTGTCTCTATGAATCATTTTCTTTTAATCAAGTAATTATTTTTTAATAACAACGAAAACACAAAGTGGAGAAATACAGTTTCATGATACTGTAGATTTCAGTTTTTGACAGTTTAGAGAAGAATTTAGAGGAAATGTAATAATGCTGGACCAACTTAGGGTGAATGATTTGTGACTTACTTGGAGGTACCATTTGTGACAGTGTTATTTCAGTTCAGTTTCTACATTTGACAGTTCAACATAAAAGCATTAAAAAAATAAAAAGGATGTTTATTGAATTCACAATTGATAGTTGTAAGTTAGAATGGAAAAATTTTAAGTGGAAAAATCATCAGACTGGATAATTCCTAGGAAATTATTTAGTACACAGTTTTTTCCTCCCACTTCTCAGTTCTGCACCTGTCATTTGTATAAATACACAGGTCACAGTGTGGGTTTTCAGATTGTTTTCCCAGCTCAGTGAATTGCCTACATTTCTAACATTACATTCATAGTCTCCTGATTCACTTGGTTATACTGATAAGCACCGCCCTACATTCTGTGGCTTTTTTGTTCGCTATCTGTCCTCTGTAGCCATTTATTTGACCCATCTTAGTGATCTTTCTTTAGCTTCTTCCAGAAGTAGAAATGCAGTGGTAAAAATCATGTGAATTACAAAAGTAACCTGTATTTTTAACTCTGTGGGCTTTTCTTTTTGGCAAATACACTGCAGCATGCAGATGAAAAAAAAAACTCTGGTAATCCTAGCATTTATCTCTTTATTATGGGTTTTTTTTCCTGACAGTTGAATTATGTTTTTACCACTTACTATATTTGAATCCTAGATGTACTGTAATCTTATATTTTTTCCCTTGTTTTTAGTTTGTCCTTTATTAACATTTAATTTTGGGTGGTCACCTATTAATTAACCAATCTCACAGTTTTCAGTAACCTTTAAGCCTAGTTTTCAAGGGGCATTTTATTTTTTGATCATTTAGAACCTATTTAAAACACATTACATATTTAAAACAGCTATACATTGATTTCCTCACAATATATGTAGGTATTTTTACGATTGTAAGTAAGCACACATATTAGAGAATGAAACTTAAGAAATAATGAAATTGCTTGAAGACCAGATTGACAACACTAAGTCTCTTGTACCTCAAGTAGTCTTAATTTAGTGTATGTGGTGGGTCTTCTGTCTTTTTTCCCTAAGAGCTTGTTAGTTGGATAAAGAAAACTTACTGAGGTTTTGTTTTTTTCTTTGCCTATCCACTTACTATTTTTTATTGACTCTAAGATGCTATTAATTGTAAGGTGCATCATTATTTCATGTATCATCAAGAAAGAAAAAACGTTATTTATTAAACTATGAAACAATGCTTTATCACTGACTTTTAAAACAATTTTTATTTGTTAATAATTGCAAACTTAAAAGTTGCAAGAACATCTTCATATCCTTTTTCTAGATTCATTTATTATCAATAATCCATCTCATTCGCTTTCTCATTGCTTGCTTCTCTCTATATATGCGTATACACAGTTTCTTTCGGACATTTGAAAGTAAGTTGAGTATATTGGCAGTTTAGCCCTTAATGCCATAACCAAAATACAATTATCAACTTCAATTATTCAACAAATTTAACTTTGATAAAATTTTTTTTAATATTTATTTATTTATTGGGTTGGTTGCACTGGGTCTTAGTTGTAGCAGGTGGGCTCCTTAGTTGCAGCACACAGGCTCCTTAGTTGTGGCTCTCCAGCTCACTTGAGGCACTTGGGCTCCTTAGCTGTGGCATTTGAACTCTTAATTGCAGCATGCATGTGGGATCTAGTTCCCTGACCAGGGCTCGAACCCGAGCCCCCCGCATTGGGAGCACAGAGTCTTAACCACTTCGCCCCCAGGGAAGTCCCAACACAATTTTTAAAATTAGGGAAAAAAAGAAAATAATAGTTGATAACCCAACATTAATAAGTAAAAAAAAAAAAAATCCTATAAAAATCAGACTAACGATCTCAAAATCTAATAATCTCCAGATATTCAGCAAAAGGGTAAATTATACTGCTTAACTCAACAGCTCTCAAGAGCATCATTATGTTATCAAAACTGTATAACAATTATTCAAGCTAATAAGTGAATTCTTTCCAATAAGGTTAAATTATTTGTAAATGAGGAGGTTAAGAGTGATTAAGTGATTAGGGTGAGGTCATATCTAGCTTGGAAGTGGAAGAATTAGGTTTAAAACCAGTTCTCTCTCCATGGCATAAAATTTGTTTAAAATAAAGTATATTAGTATATCAACTATACTTCAATTAAAAATATAATAAATACAATGTATTAAAGTCAAGTATTTGAAATTCTCTTATCTGGGTGATACATAAATATTCCATAAAGCAAAAGTTCCTGATTATTTTGTGCTGAAATACTGCCATAAGCAAACTGCAGGCATGTAGGAATTTTTTCCCCAGGACCCTCACCCAGATGATGGCTCTTTGTATTCTTAAATCTGTAGCTAGGATTCTCAAAAGGCTACACAATGGCTGATGGGTAAGAATTACAGACTAGTCATCTGAATACTCAAGATATTCACTAGAAAAAGAAACGATGTATGGCCATGTCCATCTCTCTACTCCTGAAAAGTTTTCATTTATGCATGCATTATTTATTCATTTATTTAACAAATATTTATTTAGTCCTATTATGCCATGCTCTTTCCAGCCTCTGGAGAAGACATCTTAATGCAAGTCATAAGCCTCACTCCCTATATTGCTCCCTTACATAGCTCAAAGGCAGCTCAAACTTTCCTGAATCATAAGATGATGAAAGTGAACCACAACGAAACTGCCAATAAAACTAGCTAATTACATACAACGTGTTAACATTCAGTAAGAGAGAAATATATGCCATATATAAGAAAATTTTTGCAATCTAAATAACTTAATAGTTAGGATTTGCTATTTTATCTAATATTCCAAAATAAATACACAATTTCTTAACTGGCATGCCATCTTCCACTAAAAACTTAAAATGATAATCTGCTATAGATCTTCACCCTTAACACTAACCTTCCTTCATGTTCTAACATACACATTTTCTTCTTTATTGTGCTTTGATTTCCCAAAGAAATTTCAAATTGTGTGTGTCTGTGTATGTGTGTCTGTGTCTGTAACAGGGAGACAGGCAAACAAAAAGAGAGGTTTTGGCTTTTATTTTAATATACTCACACTTTAACATGGAAGAAAGAAGCAGAGAAGGAAAGAAGTAAATGAAATCAAACAAGTGGTAGCATAACTACAATGTACAAATTACAAAACCTTTCTTGCTAGCAGCATCAAATACTCTAACATTCATTTGTGTACCTAGCTATCTTACTCATCAGAGAGTAATCTTATGTTTAATAAGTCTAAAAAAGCTTAAGTTTTAAACTAAAGGATTTTTTTAAACAAACTTATTTACTTCCAAAATAAATCCTGTGAGATAAGCTCCACAATGGAACTAATAAAATCAAAGTAACTACTTTATGTTAGTTGGGGTCAATGTAAATCATACTTTAAAGTGTTTTTATTTAGCATTTTAGCCAAGACAAAAATTTAATCTATACATGTTGAAATCCAGAATTCACATAATTTTAATGGACATATTTTTACATCCTCCTGTTGGGGAAGAAAATGATACTCAAGAATGACATCTAGGGCTTCCCTGGTGGTGCAGTGGTTGAGAATCCGCCTGCCAATGCAGGGGACACGGGTTCGAGCCCTGGTCTGGGAAGATCCCACATGCCGTGGAGCAACTGGGCCCGTGAGCCACAACTACTGAGCCTGAGCGTCTGGAGCCTGTGCTCCGCAACAAGAGAGGCCGCGATAGTGAGAGGCCCGCGCACCACGATGAAGAGTGGCCCCCGCTTGCCACAACTAGAGAAAGCCCTCGCACAGAAACGAAGACCCAACACAGCCATAAATAAATAAATAAATAAATAAATAAATAAATAAATAAATTTAAAAAAGGAAAGATGACTACCATCTTAAAAAAAAAAAAAAAGACATCTAAAAGTCCAAATGACTCTTCACTAATCCAATTACTAAACCAACACCAAATTTTCTCCAGTACACTGTATACTGAATATATAAATTTTATAACTGAGTACATTTTAAATGTATAAAAGCATACTCTTTACAGTCACACAGGCATATTTACCTATATGCAATGTGGAACTGAGCAGTCTATTAATAGTGCTTTCAGGTAGCCAGAATCTAAAAGTTGTATTTTAAAAAGAACTAAACTGGGTTAAATTTAATATAAGATAAAAGATACCAAAGGAATTGTTCCACTATTTCAAATTTACTTCAAAAGTAATTATAAACACAATGAGGAGAAACACAAGTCGTTTTGCGTTTTGGGTTTGTTTTTTGTGGGCTTTTTTTTTCTAACTAGAAAACAAGATGGAGCCCTAAAAGAAATTCCAAAATCATGTATGAGGAGGTTAATGGTAAAAAACACCAAATAACACTTCATACTTAGGAAATACCACCTCCATCTAGGTTTGACTCAAACTCTAAGGAATACAAGTTTCCAATTTGAAAAGAACAGAATACAGGTTTCAAGGAGAAGAAGAGGCAGCCCAAGGAGAGAAAGGGGAATGACGGTTCTACTTGCCATAGGTAGAGGAAAAGAAAAGGATCTCTGTGGAAATTTCCACCTTCCTCTAAAGGAAGAAGAAATAATAGGATGTACCAATCAACTAACAATATACCCTGTGGGGCCAGAGAGCAGAGAAGCTAGCTGAAAACATTCTTATTAAGAGTCAAAATTTGACTTGCCTTAGGCAAAAATATTCTTAAAATTTTGTTCCACAGCAAGTTTTCATGTCTTCAGATTTATACAGGAAGGGTTTGCCTCATCCATATCAGCAAATTGGCATTTCCAGACAGAAAGAACTTAAATTACACAACAGTCCCAATGATTAGAGGCTCCTGGGACTACAGTGGACAATAATCTGCAATAAGAATATTGTACCCCCACTCCAGTAATGACAGGAGCTAAAACAAAAATACACCAATACAGATATTAGAGAAACTGTGCTAATACATTCAAGCTTACTAATGATAAGGTACTTAGGAGAGTATGCATATAAATCTCTACCAGATAGGACAAACGCCAATTCAACAAGTTCACTCACCTTACTGAAAACTGTGCCTATAATACCAAACCCAAAGCAGTATCTGTTATCTTAAATTAGATTATTAGACTTCTATCTCAAATAGAGAAGAAAAAATAAAGTCAAGCCTCATGTATAGATACGTGGTGACCCTATACAATTTTAAACATATAATCATTTGAAGAGACGAAGAAGCAAAATACCACTGCTCTCCAAACACAAGAGTACAGCACACACTGGATCCTGTTATTGAACACAGTACTACCACATTCAACATACCGTAGACACTATCTCATCAATTTTTAATAAATTTTGGCAGCAGACTTTATGTTCCTAGAAAATTGCTCCCCAAAGGTTAGAAATCCTGGACTTCCCTGGTGTCACAGTGGTTAAGAATCCGCCTGCCAATGCAGGGGACACGGGTTCAATCCCTGGTCTGGGAAGATACCACATGCCGGGGAGCAACTAAGCCTGTGAGCCACAACTACAGAAGCCCGCACACTCTAGGGCCCGTGTGCCGCAACTACTGAGCCGCATGCTGCAACTGCTGAAGCCTGCACACCTAGAGCCCATGCTCTGCAACAAGAGAAGCCACCGCAATGAGAAGCCCGCTCACCGTAACAAAGAGTAGCCCTTGCTCTTGGCAACTAGAGAAAGCCCGAGTGCAGCAACAAAGACCCAACACAGCCATAGATAGATAGATAGATAGATAGATAAAATTTTTAAAAAGGTTAGTAATCGTTAATTAAAGCCAAGGAACAAATTATAGAGAGCTAAAGAAAACAAAAATATAGAAGCCATATATCATTAGTTAAAATAACATATGAATAAATGAAACATTGTTGATAATAACTGAAGCTGCCTGGTGGGTGCATAGCAGTTCTCTCATGCTTTTATATATGTTTGAAATTTTCCATGATAAATTTGTTTTATTTTTATTGATTGCCAATAGGTCAAATTTTAAACCCCAAAAAGTGAGTTTTTGTTAAATGTTTTTAAACTGTAGGCAGGAAAAAAATGGGTAACTAGCATTAAGTGCCTAGTAAGGATTTTAATACATAACAACCCTTATGAGATAGACAGAATCAGCCCTGTTTTACATAAGAGAAAATTAAGAATTAGAGGAGTAAATTTTCTTGCCCAGGATCATAAATAAGCTTAACTGAGATTCACAACCAAAAAGGGGGAGGGAAAAAGAGAGAAGAGGGGAGGAAAAAAAGAAAGCAGACAATAGGATGGTTAAAGGGAAAAGAAAAACACCATTGCAGTAATGCGCAAAAGACAAAATCAGAGAATAGAATTTAGAGAAAACTCCACAAGTTAAGATTCTTATATTATTCAATGACAAGTGTTCAAGGAAAAAAAGACAAAAATACAACTGAATTTTAAAACCTTGGGGCTTCCCTGGTGGTGCAGTGGTTGAGAATCCGCCAGCCAATGCAGGGGACATGGTTCGATCCCTGGTCTGGGAAGATCCCACATGCCGTGGAGCAACTAAGCCCGTGCGCCACAACTACTGAGCCTGAGCTCTAGAGCCCGCGTGCCACAACTACTGAAGCCCACGTGCCTAGAGCCCATGCTCCGCAACAACAGAAGCCACCACAATAAGAAGCCCTCGCACCGCAATGAAGAGTAGCCCCCGCTCACTGCAACTAAAGAAAGCCCACGTGCAGCAAAGAAGACCCAAAGCAGACAAAAATTAAATGAATTTTTTAAAATAAAAAAATAAAAATAAAATACCTGTAATTATGCTGTTTACGTAAATATTTGTGTATTTTACTCTAGCTCCAATATACTAGATCCTGAAGAAATTCCATTTCTGCCATGCTAGTAACCATAAAAAAAATACACACACGTATATATCAAAATTACCCTAAACCTTGTTTAATTACCTAACCACAAGTCAGAATAAATTAAGAAAAGACTCTGAAAAAGTGTCATAACATATTTAAAGTGGTACTGTGTAATCCAGAAAACTTTGGTATATACTCATAAATATATTTTAAGATCACTGTGCAGATACATTACTCCAATCCTCCAGGGTTAAGGCAAGTATCTAAAAGTAATAACTCTAAGTATAAAAAACCATTCTAAAGTACATGGACCTCAAAAAATTTTAGTTTCCTTTCTCACATCTTAATTGACCAAATCCTAGTTCCTCAATTTGTCTCTAAGGTCACAGTAGAAAAATGCTAATTCTATTATGGACCACTGGTCTCCAGAAACATAATCAATTAGAAACTACATATAAACAACTATAATCAGATTGAGCTTTTTATTTGAGTGTCAGTAAATCTGAAGAAAGAGAAAGGCAAGAGAAAAATTCAAAACTTTTGCCTCAGGACTTCCTTGGCGGCCCAGTGGTTAAGACTCTGTGCCTCCACTGCAGGGTTCAATTCCTGGTTGAAGAAAATCCCACATGACACGCGGCCAAAAAAAAAAAAATTGCCTCAAATGAAAAAAGGAATTATAACACTTGATTCACTAAATTGAAAGCCATTAATATCTAAGTAAAAAGAGAAATGTATGAGAATTTAGGAAACTTGGGTTCCAGAACCAGTTCTGGCCCTAACCAGCTGGCCTACCTTGGACATGTCTCTGATCCTCACCTAAAAATTGAGAGGATTAGAGTGTTATTTCTAAGGTTCCTTCCATGCTCTGACAGGCTATAACAGGTTCTGTAACAAGCTAAGATATGCAAATACAGGCATATCTCATTTTATTGTATGCACTTTATTGCGCTTTGCAGATACTGTATTTTTTACAAATTGAAGGTCTGTGGCAGCCCTGCACCAAGCAAGTCTATCAGCGCCATTTTTCCAACAGCATCTGCTCAGTTCATGTCTCTGTGTCACATTTTGGTAATTCTCACAATACTGCAAACTTTCTCATTATTATTTTATATATATATATATATATGTGTGTGTGTATATATATTTTTTTTTTTTTTGCAATGGCCTAATGAATAAAAAAGTTTATTTCTCTTGCCTCTAATAGTGTAAAAGGTGAGGTCAGCGGTGCAACTCCGCTCCTTATGGTCACTCAGGGACTTAGATTCCTTCTAAATCATTGCTCCTCCATCGTTGCTCCTGGGTGTCATTTTCAAAAATGGAGCTGCCCCATTTGAGGCTTCTGCCATCACTGATGCCTGGCAGGGATCACCCTCAGAGCAGCAAAGCCTCAGGCCATTCACCCCAGTCAAGGTTCAGAAAACTCTTCTAGGGCCAGAAACTCTTCTAGGTATCTCATTATTATCACATTTATTACGGTGATCTCTGATCAGTGATCTTCGATGTTACTATTGTAATTGTTTTGGCATGTTTTATCAATAAAGTATTTTTAAATTAAGGTATGTACATTTTATTTTTAGATATAATAGTACTGCACACCTAATAGACTACAGTGTAAATATAACTTTTATATGTACTGGGAAACAAAAAAATTTGTGTGACTCACTTTACTGTGATATTCACTTTATTGTGATAGTCTGGAATTGAATGTGCAATGTCTCCTAAGTATGCCTCTAGCTCAAAACAAAACAACACATTAAGGCTAATTAAGAAGGGGAGAAATTGTCAAGAACCAGAAATGAAAAGTCAAAGGACAGTCATCTCAAGGATAGAACCTAGAAGGGAAAAATTAGACTATTTTAACTGACTGACTGACTAAATTCACATCCCACAAGAGGATTAAACAATGTTACCAACAAATTTTGGTGGTTTTTAATTCTTTCTGAATACATATGTTAGAGCTTGCAGAGAACATCACTTCAACCACAGAAAGAACTGAGTATGATTCTTATTCTTATGTCTTAATTCAAGCCATTGTAGCTTAAAAATGATTTCGCTTAAAGTGATGCAGCTTAAGATGAACAGCAGCATAAAACACTATAAGACACTTGCCTGGTCAAAGATAAGTAAATATTTTGTTATTCCACCTTGAATATGCCAGAAACTATGTTAAATATTACAGGTTTAAAAAAAATGAAGAACCACAGCAAAACACCTCTACAAACTTACTAGAATGTCTAAAATTAAAAACAATGACAATGCCAAGTGTTGTCAAGAATGGAGAACTAGAACTCAACATTACTGGTGGGAAGGCAAAACAGCACAGCTACTTTGGAAAACAGTTTGGCAATTTCTTATAAATTTAAAATGAATTTACTATATGAGCCAGCAAGCGTACTCTTAGCTATTTATCCAGGAAAAATGAAAACATGTCCCCACAAAGACTAGTACACAAATGTTTGGAGGCAGCTTTAGCCATAATAGCCAGGCAGAAACCACACGGTCACTGGATAAACAAATTGTGGCACATCCATAAAATAGAATACAGCTCAGCAATAAAAAGAAACAAACTATTAATATATGCAAAAACATGAAAGACTCTCAAACGCAATATGCTAGGTATGAGAAGCTAGTCACAAAAGGCTACCCATTGCATGATTTCATTTTTATTTGACATTCTGGAAAAGACAAAATGATAGGGACAGAAATCAGATGACTGTTTGTCAGGGTTTGGGAATGGGGCAGAGAGGCCTGATGTAGTCAGGGGCAGAAGAGACCTTTCTGGGGTGATAAAAATATCCTACATCTCAACTATGATGATGGTTACAGGACAATGTACATCAAACTCTACACCTAAAAGCAATGAACTTATTCTATGTATATCATACCTTAATAAACCTGACTTTAAAAAAGAAGATAATAAAGGTATAATCTCTGGCTTCAAGCTCATGGTCTAGTGGGAGAAATATATAAACATATAATTATAATGGAGCTAAGTAAATGCTATAAGTTATGAAAAAAGTTCTGTCGTGGAATGGAAGGAGAATAACATCTGTCTCAGAGTTGGGCAAAGAGTTGGGATTCTTAGAGAAGATGATATCTAAGCTGTCTTAAAATATGAGCATGACTATGATAGGCAGAAAAGGAAAAAAAGCATCCAAGTAGAGAGAAGAGTTGAAAGAAAGCACAGAGGTTGTAAAGGCAAGACCTATTAAAAGAATAAGAAAAAGTTCAGTATGGCTTGAATATGGTATATAGTGTGAACATGATGAGAGGAAAGAAAGTGCAGGAGGAGCTGGGGCTTCATAGACCATGCTGTGGAATGGCATGGCAGAGAAAAAGAACAGTTTGAAAGGCCTTAAAATAATACTAGCAAGAGATACCTGGGGTTGAAATTAAGAGGTAGACTATTTGGTGTCACAGTGATTGTGGGAATGAGGAAGGAAGGCAAGTCAAGGTTAAGTCAAGTTTCTGGTAAAAGGAAAGTAGTAGCATTGAAATGAGGACTTCAAAAGGAAATACAGGTTTGTTTGATAATCTTAGGAGGGAATCATCAGCTTCTGTTTTCCTATCTACTAATTAGGTTACTTGCCTGTAACTAAAATTGATTATTATAAATTATATATTTGAACTACTTTATAAAATAACTGTAGGAAATAGAGGCAACACAGCATAACCTCACCAGAATCTTTACAATGTCTTCAGAGACAGCAGCCTAATAGTTATTTTAAAAATAAAATTTTTTTAAAAAATTGAAAGAATGAAAGAAATGAAATTAGAAGAGGAAAAACTTATCAGATTTAAATACAGTAGTTCCCCCTTTATCCATGGTTTCACTTTCCACAGTTTCAGTTATCCCAGGTCAACCATGGTCCAAAAATATTAAATGGAAAATTCTAGAAATAAACAATTCATAAGTTTTAAGTTACATGCCATTCTAAGTAGAGTGATGAAATCTCGAGCCATCCCGCTCCATTCCACCCAGGACACGAATCATTGCTTTGTCCAGCATATCCCACTATTTTAGTCACTTAATAGCCATCTAGGTTATCAGATCGACTGTTGAGGTATCAGTGCTTGTGTTCAAGTAACCCTTATTGTACTTAATAATGGCCCCAAAGTGCAAGAGTAGTGATGCTGGCAATCTGGATATTCCAAAGAAAAGCTGTAAAATGCTTACTTTAAGCAAAAAGGTGAAAGTCCTCGACTTAATAAGGAAAGAAAAAAATCATATGCCGAAGGTTGCTAAGATCTATGGTAAGAACAAATCTTCTATCCACGAAACTGCAAAGAAGGAAAAAAAGAGCCATGCTTGTTTTGCAGTCACACCTCAAACTGCAAAAGTTATGACCACAGTACATGGTAAGTGCTTAGTTAAGATGGAAAAAGCATTAAATTTGTACAGCCGTAACTAGGAGATGGTGTAGATTCGGTTCCAGACCACCACAATAAAGTAAATACTGCAATAAAGTGAGTCGCAAGAATTTTTTGCTTTTCCAGTGCATATAAAAGTTATGTTTACACCATACTACAGCTTATTAAGCATGCAATAATAGCATTATGTCTAAAAAAAAGTACATACCTTAATTTAAAAATACTTTATTGCTAAAACATGCCAAAACAACTACAGAAGTAACATCAAAGATCACTGATCACAGATCACCATAATAAATATAATAATGAAAAAGTTTGCAATACTGTGCGAATTACCAAAATGTGACACAGAAACATGAACTGAGCAAATGCTTTTGGAAAAATGGCACCAATAGACTTGCTCAGTGCAAGGTTGCCACAAACCTTCAATTTCTAAAAAATGCAGTATCTGTGAAGTGTAATAAAACAAGGTCTGCCTGTACAAGATATTTTGAGAGTGAGAGAGACTATGTTCACAAAACTTTTATTACAGTATATTGTTATAATTGTTCTATTTTATTATAAGTTATTGTTGTTAATCTCTTACTGTGCCTAATTTATAAATTAAAGTATATCACAGGTATGTATGTATAGGAAAAAACATAGTGTAAATAGGGTTTGGTAAATAGGGTTTGGTACTATCCACAGTTTCAGGTATCCATTGGGGTCTTGGAACGTAACCCTGAAAATAAGGGGGGACCGCTGTACTGCGTAAGCTTTCCAAGTTACATATTAGGGTCCAGATTTTTATTTGAAAATCAATTATGTGAAATCTAGAAAATATTTCCCCAAAGAAAAAATGGAATACAAAGTATAGCTGAATTCTAGAATTATACCAGTGTTATACAAACCTGCTAAAGAACCAACTTCACTACCACCACTGAAGCACAGTGGTTAGAACAGGTTGCTCTGAAGCTGAACTGCCTGGGGTTCAACTTCTATCTCCTCTGCCATTTACTGTGTGACCTTGGGCAACTTAATTAACTCTGCAAGCCTAAGACTCCTCACACCTTTAAAATGGAGATGATAATATCACCTACCTCACAGAGTTACCACGAGGATTGAAAGAAATAATCATTTAAAGCATTAAGCACATTCATTCATCCAACAAATATTTACTGAGCGCCAACTATGTGTCAGGCATTATTCTAAGCACTGGCAATAAAGTGGTAAACAAGCCAAAAAATGGAACTTATATTCTAATATAAGGAAAACCAAAATAAACAAAATATCTGATGGAGATAAATACTATAAAAATAAAGCAGGATATAGGAGATAAAGAGTGACAATGAGGGTACCCGTTTGGTAGTAGGTAAAGGTTCTCTAATAAGGTAACATCTGAACAGAGAGCTTAAGGGAATGAAGGAGAGAGTCATATAGATAACTAGAGGAAGAAATCAGATCCATTTCTGGCAATACAGAAGACTTAGGTGTCCAGAAAAACACTTGTTCAGAATTCCTTAAAATGCTGATTGTTAAGCAAACAAAAAAAAACTTTCATGAATGGCTGAACTAGAGAGAAACCAAGGAAAATCTTTGGAGGTAAAAAACAACCGAGTTTCAGCGAGCACTGAGGCCAGTATCTGCCCTGGGAGCATCCACCGATCTCTTCTGGTTTAGAAACTGAGTCTTAAGGGACTGCTAAGGGGGAGAAGGACAAAAGCTTGGGGCCTAAAGAATGTGGGGAATCTGAAGGGCAACACTGTCGGTGGGTGAACAGGTGTGGTAACAGGGACAGGACACGCTCATCATAAGCAAGTGGACATATCTGCCGGTCTCAACCTGAGCAGAAGAGAAAAAAAGAAGTCTCCCTCCTCTCACTCCAATTTGGGACCAGAACTCATACTACCTGTGAGGTCTAACAAAACTCAAACTAAAAATTTAGTTTCAAGAGGTTCAGAATATGAAGACACTGGAGCATGACAGAAGCAAACACCAAACCACCAGGAGGAGTACACTTTAAACGAGACCTCAAACTATACTCAAAAATAATAATCCATAGAACAGGGACTTCCCTGGTGGCGCAGTGGATAAGACTCCACACTCACAATGCAGGAGGCCCGGGTTTGAGCCCTGGTCAGGGAACTAGATCCCACATGCATGTTGCAACTAAGAGTTTGCATGCCACAACTAAGGAGCCTTGGAGCCACAACTAAGGAGCCCGCCTGTTGCAACTAAGACCCAGCATAAATAAATAAATATTTTTTTTAAAAGGCCTCATCTCCAAATACAGCCACATTTAAAAATAATTATAATAATAATCCATAGAACAAAAGCTCATTTTTTTAAAATATCACAAAATAATGAAGAAACAAACCCCCAAGAACCAGCAGAACAAGCTTTATAGAAACAGACTCCGAACACTGAAAAAAATAAAATGATCATATACACAATATTAAAATGTTAATGTTTAAGGAAATAAAAGAGCTATCAGAAGTATGACTAAGGAAAAGAAACTATAAAAATATGAATATGAAAAAATCAAACAGAAGTTCAAGATATAAAAAATTATAATTTATATTTATATTATAGTATATTGTTTATTGATATATATTATTAGATAACTGAGAGGCGATCATTCTAGGCAGAGAGAAAAACAAGAGTAAAGGGGCCCCTGCATCCAGAATGGACTAAACCAGAGTAGAATAAGGACAAAGAAGTACTACTTAGTAGGTCACAAAAACACTCAATAAATACTAGCTATTATCTCATAGATTCTATGGGGAAAATTTAGATAATGGAAGTAGTCATTTTTTCTTTCCCATTTCAGCATCACATACAGCAGCCAGAGCAGAGCTCTAGAAGACCCCAATTAGGTTCAGAAGAGAGTAAGAAAACACTGGTTTTCTATGAAGTGGGAAGAGTCTTAAGCAGTAGTCTCAATGTCAAAAAGGAAATCTGGGTCTTGTGTGAGCAAGGTAGAGAAGAAGGAAAATGGAAAAGTATCCCCATGTGATTCAGAAGATAAATATCCAGAGGCAACAATGATCAACAGAAAAAAAGGATCCATTAAAACTGTCATTTCAAACTTAAGTATCAATTATTATTAATTAGGACATCCTCTCAGTATTCAAAAATTTCACAAGTGAAGTCAACATTGCATTCCATTCCTTAAAAAACTAAAAACAGAACTACTATATTACCCAGCAATCCCACTAAAGGGCATATAACCAGAGAAAACCATAATTCAAAAAACACATGCACCCTAATGTTCATTGCAGCACTATTTACAATAGCCAGGACATAGAAGCAACCTAAATGTCCATCGACAGACGAATGGATAAAGAAGATGTGGTAATATATACAATGGAATATTACTCAGCCATAAAAAGGAACAAAATTGGGTCATTTGTAGAGACACGGATGGGCCTAGAGACTGTCGTACAGAGCGAAATAAGTCAGAAAGAGAAAAACAAATATATTAACGCATACATGTGGAATCTAGAAAAATGGTATAGATGATCTTATTTGCAAAGCAGAAATAGAGACACAGACATAGAGAACAAATGTATGGACACCATGAGGGAGAAGAGGGCTGGGTGGGATGAACTGGGAGACTGGGATTGACATATACACACTACTGATACCATGTATAAAATAGTTAACTAATGAGAACTTCTGTATAGCTCAGGGAACTCTACTCAATGCTCTGTGGTGACCTAAATGGGAAGGAAATCCAAAAAAGAGGGGATATATGTATATCTATAGCTGATTTGCTTTGCTGTACAGTGGAAACTAACACAACATTGTAAAGCAACTGTACTCCAATAAAAATTAATTAACAAAAAAAGTACCAGTAAAAAAAAAAAATTCCATTCCATAGCAATGAGAATTTAGAATAAATGAAACTCCCAAACACATGCCAAAATTTTTCATTTTAATTATTTGATTTAATGTTAAACTTTTTCCAAGTCTTTTCAAGAGATACTATAATGACAAGAAGAAATACAATCTTCCTTGTTCTCCAATATTCAGTGCCCCTCTATGCAAGAGGATTATATATACCTACCCTGTGAAACTCACACATGGTATGATAAACACAAGCAAGGACATTTGATTTCCCTCAGTCAATGAAACGTGAAAGGAAGTGACATGTCACTGTGAGCGGAAGCTACAAGAGCCATTACACATGGTTCATCATGTTCTCTTTTCCTTTCAAGGGCAATCCAAGTTCAATATTGTACAAATGAAGTTTAAGGCAGAGAATGGCAAGAGATAAGCCAAGATCCAAATTACTTGTATATCATAATAAAGAACTTGCCTTTATCCAGAAGAGAATGAAAAACTATTTCTGCCCCATAAATATTTGCTGAATGAATGAATGGATCAGTCCCACTGGAAATATTTACTTGTTTCATAAAAGAGAAGTAGTGTCATATTACTAAGTCATAAGTCTAGTCAAAATAGCAATATGTAAAAATGCTTCACTTTAAAATCTTATTCAAGTTGATTCTTTGACTTTGACGTCTTACTTAAAAATTTAAATGCTAAACTCTAGTTAAATTCACACTCTAATCCATAGGAAAAAAGAATAATCTTGCCCCCTAAATTTATTCAGTAAATCTATCATGGAAGCAAATCAACTTCAAGGAAAGGTCATTTGAATACTAGAGGCCCACTAATACATCTTGACAAATATGAAAGACAACACCTGGTATTCTCTTCTGTAACTGATTAATAAAAGCATCATCTTTTCCTATTTAGTGCTCGATGTGGTCAATATATAAATGACAAAAAAAGGTGATTAAAATTTCACTTTTTTATAGGATCAATATACAAGGTCATTTCGATCTTGCAAACTAAATAAGCCAACTAAATCTTGACTGTGAGAGTAAAAAAGCAAACTCCAGCACCTTTCAAAATGATTAACTATGTCATTAATTCCATCCAATTTGAATATCACATTCCTTAAAAACTCCCTTTTCCTATTACACATTTTAAGTTATTTAAAGGGGAAAACAAACAAATTAACCCTACCTGCCTCAAGCCAAATCTTGACTATGTTAGGCAAGTTTTAAACAATCTAGATACTTTTCTAGACACTGATCAATTACATGATTGAAAGATGCCTTAAGCCACTATTTCCAGTTTAAGGTTCTATATATGGCTTAGTGTTCAAGAGCTCAGGTTGTACATTCCCTGAGTTTGAATCTCAGCAACATTACTTGCTCAGTGACGTGAGCAAGTTACTTAGCCTCTCTCTCAGTTTCATCATTTATAAAGTGAATATTACAATAGCACAGTCCAGTCTGCTATAACTTATATCTTTGCCTTGAATCACCTCCTACAAGATTGTTAAAGAGCAGAATAATGCAGGTATAGTGTGGAAGTGATGTTGGTTCATATGTAGTTTCTTCCAAAAGAATTAAAGGGAAATTCTTCACAATACATTAAGATCTGAAAAAAACATGAAAATTTACAGAACTGCTTTCCTTTAATGCAAATAGTGCTTGGTTTAATGATTGCAAGAACTACAGCTGGCCCTTGAACAATGTGGAGATTAGGGGGGCCAACCCTCCCTGCAATCCAAAAACCACATATAACTTATAGTCGGCCCTCCATATATGAGATTCCTCTGCATCCTTGGATTCAACCAACATGAATCGTGGAGTACCGTAGTACTTATTATTGAAAAAAATCCACATATAAGTGGATCCACCCAGTTCAAACGCATGTTGTTGAAGTGTCAACTGTATTACGCTTTTCCCACAACATTAAGTATCTGACAATCTACAAGTAAAGATGAAGAAATGCAAAGACATTTCCCCCTGATTTAAAACAATGAATTAATGAAGAAAGCATCAGAAGCTAAAAAAAAAAAAACCGGATCTACATCTCAAAGAAGGAAGCACAGGTTCCAGGTTTAATACCACAAAAGTGACTGTGATGCTAAGGTGAAAATATCAGTAGAGACTTAACCTTGCTAGTATTTTCATTAAGGTTACTGCTTTTGTTAACATTCTCATTACAAAATTCCAGAGGTTTTGAATGGGGCACCTCATTCCTATTTTTACCCCCGTAAGCCCTGTTATTTTTAGTCCACTGTTGTAGAACACAAGACATTTTGGCAGAAAGACCTACACCTGATTGTGAGAACTGTAAAAAGTAAATGCAGTTAATACACATTTAAAACGGAACCTGGCACATTCAATAAATCTTAGCTATTGCTATTACCTACTGTAACCCAAAATAATGAATTAACTTCACCTCAAAAGCACACCAATTATCAATATATTTTCCCCCAACCTCAAGAGCCATAGATCATCTCACCATCACTGAAAATTAAAACTTACCCCCCAAAAAGTTTGAAAACAGATTAAGAACCATAAGCCCACCAAATGTTTTAGTAAACTAACAAAATAACCCACTCACACTTCTGGCCACAGGCACTGTCTCACCCATGCACTGACAAGAAAGTCACCTACAGTAAGGAAAATTATTCTGAAATGCTTTGGATTTTGTGTCTGCTTGATACTTATTAATTTCACAGTAGTATTATCTAAGAAAACAAGTTGGTGATACTGTTAATAATAATTTTATAATATCTTTATATAATTTTCTTTAATAATTAATATTTTCTCCATTTTAGATACCAATGAGCCTCATTGGTACTTACTCTGTTTCTAGAAAAGATTTGTTGATATCCCATTTAAACTGATTAATTACCATATTACTATCAGGATTGACTTTTTAAGTTTCATGTATTAACAGCAAATCCACACTTTCAAAAAAATACTCTGTGTAAAAAGTTTTATATGTGTGTGTGTGTTCATAAACTCTGAGATATAATGATTATTTTTATTCAAGATATGGAAGCCCAGGGACTTCCCTGGTGGCGCAGTGGTTAAGAATCCGCCTGCCAATGCAGGGGACATGGGTTTGAGCCCTGGCCCGGGAGGATCCCACATGCTGCAGAGCAACTAAGCCCATGCACCACAACTACTGAGCCTGCACTCTATAGCCTGCGAGCCACAACTACTGAGCCCGCGTGCCACAACTACTGAAGCCCGCATGCCTAGAGCCCTGCTCTGCAACAAGAGAAGCCACCACAATGAGAAGCCCCCACTCACCCCATAACTAGAGAAAGCCCATGCCCAGCAACAAGGACCCAACACAGCCAAAAATAAATAAATGAATGAATAAATTTACATTAAAAAAAAGATACTGAAGTCCAAAGATGATGAAGACTGGATTCAATTAGGTACTATATATAGAATTTAAGATAATATATTTATATTACTTTATGAGAAAAGTATTTTCACTAGAAACAACAAAATCTACATAACTCATCAGAGGCCATAGCTTTAAAAGATTTACTATAGTTTATAAATAAAAATACCACACCACTTAAGTCATTATTCATGAACAAAGATCCTATTAGGCAAGGTGAAATTTTTTTTCAGTTCTCAAGCAATAGATTTACCTCTAACAAAACGTAGTTAATGGGCTTCCCTGGTGGCGCAGTGGCTGAGAATCTGCCTGCCAATGCAGGGGACACGGGTTTGAGCCCTGGTCTGGGAAGATCCCACATGCCGCGGAGCAACTGGGCCCGTGAGCCACAACTACTGAGCCTGCGCGTCTGGAGCCTGTGGTCCGCAACAAGAGAGGCCGCGACAGTGAGAGGCCCGCGCATCGCGATGAAGAGTGGCCCCCGCTCACTGCAACTAGAGAAAGCTCTCGCACAGAAATGAAGACCCAACACAGCCGAAAATAAATAATAAATAAATAATAAATAAAAATTAAAAAAAAAAAACACGTAGTTAATTGAGACCTCATCAGTTTTTCATCTTTCTGTAAGAATCTATAGAGAAAATCCAGCCCCTCACCTCTCTCTAAAACTGTAATTTTTATAGAACATAAATTACTAAATTAGTCTGGTCAAGAGAAGTCTAAGTAAATGCAAAACCCCAGGTGTAACAGACAGCAGAACACAGAGCATGAACATCAGATAGTTACATAACTTTAGAAGTCATGTGGTGTCTAATTTCCTACCCAAAGCAAGAATCCACTCTGTAATATCCCCAATATGCAAACTTCTACAATCTCCAGCAACAAGAAATTCTCTACTCTACAAAGCACATTTCAATCACATGTATTATTCTGGGACAAATCCAATTAAATCTTTGAGGAATCAAAACGGATACACACACGTCAAAAAAGTTTTAAAATCTAAAACTCAAGAGTGTTTTATGAAATTAGTTTAATCAATTAAAAAGAGTTTGTGTACTCTCAACAGTGTTTTCCTTTGTACCATTTCCTTTTATTTTGTTTTTTACTTCTTATGTTGTCCCAACGGCTCTTAAGCCAAAGACTCACTGGAAATATACTCAGAGGTAGGTTTCTGAGTATATACTCCATTAGATGAGAGCATATGAAATACTAGAGTAAAAGGAAAAAACTACTTTAAGAGCACATTATAAGAGACTATTTTGAAAATAATGAAATTGCTCTTCTTAGGGGTAAAACAGATATTGAAGTAACTCAAAATTATATAATGAAAAATGCAAGCTGCCTGACAAGTATCTTCATAAGAAATAGTCAGAAAATAATAAAAGAAATATGTATTAAGGTTTTAACAACATACCTTTTGCAGAAAAGAATAATAGATACTAGACTTCCTAATGAATGTAATTTATTTAATGAGGAGATTAAGGCATTTCCATTTAATTTAACGAACACTTTTAAAGTACCAAGAAACACTGTGAAAAGTTCTGGAGGTACAAAGGTAAACAAAACAATTTATTGTTATCTAAGTAAGTACTATAAAACCAAATGTATTCTGGACATTTGTCTTGCAAACATACAAAACTATTACAAATATTTTAAAGAATCTACATATGAAAAGAGATAATTTATAATATAAAAATTAAATATATTTCATTAGTTCAGCTAGGTCAGTATGAGAAACAAAAGGTATGAGAAACAAAAAGCTTACTCAGTTTCCCTTTCTATGAAAGGGAACAACAACAAAAAAAAAATTCTGAATTTTCAGTTCCCAAATGATTTCCCAGTTCAAAATGGACATATTCAAAATAGAAACAAGACTGCATACCTGCAGGGGCCTAAGTTATCAATTCTATCACTTCTAAGAAACTATAAGTTATTAAAATATACCAACTCACCCAAATATCTTTTAATTTTCAACATTAATAAATAAGCTAACAATATCTACCCATGAGCTATATAAATGTTCATATACTTTAAACCATTTATTCCTCTTCTGGAAATTTCAATGCACAAAGATGCCTACAGAAGCATTTTAATAGCAGCACTAAAACAAAACAAAAAAAAAAACCGTTTACTCAAAAGTTACTCATCTTCTCATACACTGAAAAGCACAAAACATTGATGAAAGAAAGGAAAGAAGATCTAAATAAATGGAAATACATTCCATTTTTTTTAACAGAAATTGACGAGTTCATCCTACAATTCGTATGGAAATACAAAGGACCTAGAATAGCCAACAATCTCGAAAAAGAAAAACAAAGAGGATATACATCCCTATTTCAAAACTTACTACAAAGCTACAGTAATCAAGACAGTTTGGTACTAATGTAAGAACTGACATATGGATCAAAATTAAGAGTTCAGATAAATCCTTACAGTTATGGTCAACTGATTTTTGACAAAGATGCCAAGGCAATTTAATGGGAAAGAACAGCCTTTCAACAAATGGCAGTGAGACAAAAAGATGAATTTAGACCCTTACCTTACCCTTCTTTCACATCATACAAAAATTAACTCAAAATAGATCATAGGCCTAAATGTAAGAGCTAAAACTATAAAATGTCTTGAACACAGGATGTAAATGTTCTAAAATTAGGTTGTGGTAATGCTTGCACAACTCTGGAAACTTACTAAAAATCACTGAATTACATACTTAAAACAAGTGACTTTTATGGTATGTAAATTACACCTCAATAAAGATGTTTAAAATCAAGTCACCTCTAAGAGTGACAATGGTTATTAAATAAACCCCAAAATAAGAATGAAGTAGTATATTGCAGAGCCAATAGGCTAATAATGACTACATAGAAACAAAAAAATTATAAGGTTGGAATATGATGATTGTAACTATCTAAAATTGCAAATACTACAATAATAGCAAATAGTTATAATTGCACTTAATGTGCCACACATTATTTTAAGTGCTTTACAAGTATTTACTCATTTAATCCTTTCTACAATATAGTTTCCCCACTGTAGAACTGGGGAAACCAAGGCACAAAAAAGTTAAAAAAACTTGTTCAAGGACTTCCCTGGTGGTCCAGTGGTTAAGAATCTGCCTTCCAACGCAGGGGATGCGGGTTTGATCCCTGGTTGGGGAACTAAGATCCCACATGCCGCAGGGCAACTAAGCCTGCGTGCTCTAGAGTCCACGTGCCACAACTAGAGAGCCCCACGCACCGCAACTACTGCCCATGCGCCACAACGAGAGAAACCTGCGCGTCGCAACGAAGAGCCCACACACCACAACGAAAGATCCCACATGCTGCAATGAACATACTGCAACTAAGACCCAATGCAGCCAAATAAATAATAAAATAAATATTTTTTAAAATAAATAAATAAAAGAATTTTTAAAAAAACTTGCTCAAGATCGCGACAGGGGGTTAAGAGAGTGATTTTTTTTTTCTCTTTACACAAATATCTTTAACATTACTATTATATTATTATGCATTTGAAAAGGAGAGTAGTGGACATCACTGGTTGCCTATCCAGCATCCATTCACTCTGTGAATTTCTTACCCAGATCTTTGTGTATCCATCCCTCCCCATGCAGCCCAAGTACTTTAGAGGAAATTGACCCCATTCTTAGGTACAGCAGTTGGCCCTGGTTTGCTTAAGCCAATCAGCATATTTCAATGGCCACAATCATTGCTTCAGCAGTCCAATCAGGACTCTTGTTTAGAATGTTAGGACAGAGAGGCTCTCTCCCAAGAGATCTGAACAAGAATACATATGGCCCCAAGTACCACTGGCAGCCATCCTATTACCATGAGAGGAACAGCAATGGACTAAAGCTGACATTACAGAAAGGCAAACAGCAACAGAAAGAAACTGGTCTTTAATATTAGTTCCTGTAAATCTTGCCCTACCTTTGGACTTCCTGATAAATGAGCCTATAAATCCTTTTTATTGTGTTTAAACCAGTTTGAGTTTTCTATTATAACATGAAGTATCAATACAAACTGATATGGAGGAGAAGCCCATGAACAAGCATGTTTCTAGAATAGATTACTTTTAACCTTTAAATTATGATGTCAGGTATTAAGGAGGAAATAATTCTAGATACACACATCAAAATAGAAACATGATGAATGATTACCTTTCTAATAAATGTTCATATAAAAGCTTGAAAAGAAACTGCCTGCAATTTTATGTCCCACACAGTATTTTTTAATATTTTAATTTGACATTTTAAATGTTATTTTTTTTAAATCTAGATTTGCAATTCTTCCCAAAAAATCAAAAGGTTCACACATCACTGGGCCCATGTTACTGCAGGACAACAATCAGCTAAAATGGAACAGTAGATGCCCCACAAGCATACTCTCTGCACAGTCAATACAAACGGAACCTCTCTGTATGATCTGCTCAGCTTCTATAGGTGTTAAGAGTTTGCACCATTAATATCTCGCAGAACCTGTATCAATGCCACATAATGAGTAATGAAAAATTATATTCCATCTTCTAATCTTTAACTCTTTTTTTTTTTTGGCCACACTGTGTGGCTTGTGGGATCTTAATTCCCTGACCAGGGTTTGAACCCCGACCATGGCAGTGAAAGCGCTGAGTCCTAACCACCGGACCGCCAGGGAACTCCCTAAGCTTTTTTTTTTTTTTTTTCTCCCTAAGCTTTAACAGTTTAATTAAAATGGTACAGTTACTTTTTGAAGAAAAAAATTTCATGAAAACATGTATCTGTCACCAGCCCACGGGAAACACTATTCTTGAATTAAATAGCATTGAACACCTATAAATACCTGGTGGAAGCCTTAAACTCAGCAGTGAGTTCCTGAAAACATGCCAATATAATTATTTGGGTCCAAAAGTTGACAAATTACTTTAGCATACAGATGGAGACAAAATAAAAATGGTTTTAAATTGCAACAAGAAAAATGTAAAAGTTGACCAGAAGTTTGAAACACTTGAATACACAGGTGTACTATTAATCAAAACTTACCTATAAAACAGATTTGCAAAAGAAATTACAAGAAGGGTGGTAAATTCCAAAGAAATTTATAACAGGGACTTCCCTGGTGGTCCAATGGTAAAGAATCCGCCTTACAATGCAGGGGACGGGGGTTCGATCCCTGGTCAGGGAACTAAGATCCCACATGCCGTGGGGCAACTAAGCCTGCCCGCCACAACTACTGAGCTCGTGCCCCTCAACTAGAGCCCATGTGCTGCAAGCTACAGAGCCCACGTGCTCTGGAACCCGTGCGCCACGACTGCAGAGCCCGTGCGCCACGACTGCAGAGCCCATGCACCCTGGACTCTGCGCATCACAACTAGAGAACAGAAAACCCACACAACACATCTAGAGAGAAGCCTGCGCACCACAACGAAGGGCCCGCATGCCAGAGCAAAAGATCCCACATGCCTCAGGGAAGATCCCGCGTGCCATAACTAAGCCCTAACGCAGGCAAAAATAAAATAATAAAATAATAAATCTTAAAAAAAAAAAAGAAATTTATAACAGTGTAAGGTCAAGCTACATTAGCAAAGTTGGAGGCAGCACTTTGTAAAGAAAGACTTCTGAAGTTTTATGGCTCTACTACCTCTTACTATTTGGGCAGCTCTCAGGGAGGGGAGGTTGTTTAATTTTAACAGTACAAACTTTATGGTTTAAAGTAACTAATATATAATCAATAAGAGAGAATCGGTAGCATACAATCTATTTTAATAAAATGCCTGAAAAGTAGGAAAAAGTTATGATAGCTGCATATATATATATAATAAATATAGTATAATATATAATATAATAAACCTACTAATGAAAAATCCAATGAAGAAAGGATAAAGGAGGAGCATGCATGAGGATTCAGTGATACTGGTAATATGCTGGTTCTTTAAGTTAAATGAAGTTTCACAGGGCTCATATTATAATACTTCATTACTTATACATGTCACACATTCTTTTGTCTGTATCCTATTTTTCACAATTTTAGACATTTTAATCCAATATACTGACTGTAAAAAAACTTAATCAACTTTCTGCATCTACATTCTGAGTGAAAAAACTGACTGAATAACCTGAAAAAAAATTTTTTTTTTACTTCTAAAGTCTTTTTTTTGAAAGCTATTTGAATGGTCAATAAGAAGATATGAAAACTGAACAAGGTTTCAGCATTCATATTTAGCAGGACCAATGATTTTTCTGCCCTTACATTGGGGAAAGCTATGCCTAAGCTATAAATATCTGCTTAGGGAAGCAAACAACTCTACATCAACTCAAGAGACAGATGTATTCCTAGAAGGGTTGTCATTCTAAGAATCACCAATCTGCTTCACCTTTCAGGCTCTCAGTTTCCTTAACTATATAATGAGCTCTATGTATTAAACACTTAATGAGGGAAAATTTTAAAAACATATGTAAAGCGCCTGGCCCATTGCCTAGCACATAGTAAATTGTAACTTTTTTTAAATCACACTTATTATTAGTTAATGTAACTTCTTTGAGTAGAATTGAGACTAAGGCTGAAAACTATCGATTAGAAAATATTTAAGTGCAGCAGTACTAACACTGAAATGGTCTAGTTTACCAGATTCCCAAGATTTTCAGTTCCCAAGATTTTCGAAAGACTGGCCAAGACCCTTGGTATCTGTAGGAGCATGAAAAGTTTTGTAAGGGAGAAGGGAAGGAAAAGAACTAATCTAATCCTCCCAGCAACTTTCTCTGCCCTACATGAGAGGAGAACAATGGTGAAGAGGAAGTGTAATTGAACAGATTTTCCCTCTCCTTCTACCCAGACACCTACTGACCTGCAAACATGTAGCTATGAAAGACTTAACCAGTCACCTTAAAATCTCTACCAGGTGTACAATTCTAGGCAGCATATGAACGAACTATTACTACAGAATTTGGATTTTCCTTAATGATAAAATGCAAGTGACTCGTGTTCGGTCATCCACCTCCACAGAAGACATTCTAAAGAACAGAGGAGTTGGAATCCTCCTTCTGTCAGAGGAATGTTGTGTTTCACACACAAACAACTAATGATGGACTATATCCCTACCACAGATTTCTCTTTAACATCCAAGATACATGAGGTTTAAAAAAAGAAAAAGAAAAAAATTGAGAAGGAAAGTTTTCAAGTCTATTTGGAGACAAAGGGATACATAGATTTGCCATTTACCTCCTTCAGATTCACAAACTTTGAAAGTCCACATACACGCAAGATCCCCAAAATGTTTATAACTGTTGAAACTGAATGATAGACACCAGAGTTCATTAAACTGCTCTATTTTTGTGTACACCTGAACATTTCCATAATATACATAATTTTTTAAAAATGTATACGTGTGTGTATTTGTATATAAACTCCCAACACAACAAACTGGTAGAGAAATACCAATTGTTCAAAATTTTCTTATTCCATAGGTAAGTGAATTTCATCAAGCTACTTTCTCATTCTAGAAGTTGTACCACAGGTGACCAGTCCATTAATAAAGGTCTAGTTAAGGAAATAATTAACTGCCCTGAATAAAACAAGCCTAACCTTGAAAAAATAGAGGCAAAGGGGAAAGGTAATAAACAGTTATTCAACTATTGCACATTCATAGTTGTTCCCATCTATTATCTTCTAACACAGGTGAATAGGTGGAAGAAGGGGAAATATCTAAAGGTCAAATTTACTTTTTATATTTTACGTTGATGGGCAACGGAGATCGGAATAAAGAAATCTAAAAAGTCCCCATTAGAAATGATAACCATTTCTAAGACTAGAGAAAAAGGGAAGTATCGCATATCCACCTTTTAAAAATAACATTCATAGCTCATAGTAGTATAACCAGCAACTTCCAATGACAAAATATGCTTTGCTGATAGACATGAATTCACAAATGAAATAAAGATTATACTATATCTGCTGCAATTCTCTTTTTAAATTGCCGTTCAATATTCACAAGATGTAACCCTAAATTCACTCCAAAATTTGACTTTTGTTAATTATGTCTAAAAATAAAACTAGTCAAAATTAAATATAAATGCTAACTTTGCAACAAATTAATCTTTCATCAGCCCTGTGAACAAGAATTTTCTGTTCAAAATTTATGGCAAAACATAACTTAGGCAGACTCGAAAGAGAAGGTAGGACATTATTTCTCAAGTCCAAAAAAAGGTCAAAAGAACTTACTTAAAATGTCCGAAATGCACACTTAGATATACATCCCAAGGGGGAAAAAAATTTATAGAATAAAACTCCTCCACTGGAATCCTCCATAATACTTACATAGCAACAATTATTTCCTTAGGACCAAAGTGATCTGTTCACTTTCTCAAAACCTGGAGCATCTAAGTTTACCTAATTCCCTTTACAAGAAATTGTTTCATTTAGGTCAGCAGAATTTTGTTTCTATCATCAGCCTGAGTGAAGCACATGGCTCCAGCGCTAACGTCTTGTTCCCCAACCCACTGAGGAGAAGATATGCTCGTAAAATAGAGATCTACTTACCAGGTTAAAGACAGTTTCTACAATATCCCTATTGGATACTTCTCCAACTTCAACCAGCCCCGTCAACACGGCAAATTTCATTCTGATGCCCCTGATAGGGAGCCCTGGTTTCAGAGACAAGGCACCCCCTTCGGCAGGGGTTTCTTCTCCTTTCCCTCCACCTCCCCCGTCATCACCTGTTGGCGGGGAAGGGGCAATACTGTCTTCACTGGCCATTGCGAGCTCACGATAAAGGACCACTCGGAGTCACTCTGGGACAGCAGTCGCTGCGCTAGTAATAAGCACACAGACGCAACGCAAAACGGAAAGGGTCACTCTTCAAGTTGTGGAGAAACCCCAAAAGCAATTGATGTGGAAAGTCCTCGGCGTCGCCTTCCTCCTCTTGGAAAATATTTGTCCAATCTCTCTCCCCGAGGCTGACAACAACGCCAAACCCTATTGGAAGATTAAATCAATGTTAAATAAGCTAGGTTTTGGTTTAGGGTTTTTCGGGGAGAGAAGGGAGTAGTTAGTGTCCGTCAAATAAGTTCCTCAAAGGACCCCGCTACCAGCCACCCGCTTCCCCGCGCCTTGAGAAGCGGGGTTCTGAGCGAAGGCGGGTTCCAGAGGCCCGAGAACAGGTTCACTCCTCCCCCACACTCTCGCAGGTTCCAGGCGCAGGGCAACCTCTCCTCACAGGTGCACGGAAAAGGAAGCTGTCGCTGGGAAAGGGGGTGGGGGGTGGGGGGTCGGAGGAAAGCAGGGGTCCCCAAGCTACCCTAGAGGGAGAAAGTTCCTCCTCACCCAGACACTCCGGACTCGTCCTTGCCCCCCGCCAGGCTGCCGCGAGACGGAGGTGGCAGCTGAGATCCAGGGCAGGAAAGGGCGGGGGAAGGGGGCGGTGATGATTCTCAACGCTCGGCCCAGGGGGAGGAGTGGAGCACCTCTCGGGCACCTGAGGTTCGACGGGCAGAGGAGGGGTGGTGTGTGTAGTGGCCAGAAGGGAGGGGAGTCCCGGCGGCTACGACGAAGAGAGGAGGGAGGAGAGAGAGGTCAGTGCACCTGATCGCAGCCTCCAAGTTTCCCTAGTCCGCTCCCCGGGAGTCCGCGGCTGCACAGAACTCCATGGCTTCCTGGCCCGCCCCACCGCACCCCACCCCACCCCTGCGCTCAGCCTTTGCAAAATCAGCCGCTGCCGGCGCTGCGGACGCCGCGGCTGAGGCTGCTGCGGGCGGTGAGGATGCTACTGCCACAGCTTGCCCCTCCCCGGCTCGCGCGGCTGTCCGCGTGCCCACTGAAGCTGCTCCCCGCCGCCATGACAGCGCCGAGGGCGGCCGGGCGCGGCGTGCGCGTGCGCGAGCGCGAGCGCGAGCAAGCGGGAGCGAGCGGCCGGGCGGGTGCGAAGGCGGAGGTGACCGCGCGGTGGCGTGGGGAAGCGCGGGCGGCCCCGGGGGCCGGAGAGGACGGGGGCGCCGGGCGCGGGCTTGCTGGTGGAACAGTCTATGAGGGCTGGCGCGCTACGCAGGTAGCACCAGGTGTATCCCCGGCCCGGCCAGAAAAGACCTTTCTTTTCAGAAGCCGACTCTTCCCCCACCTCCCACTCCCCGACCTGAGAAGGTGCTTTGGCAAGTGCCGAGGCGGTGATTCTGACGCTCCTTCTGTTAAGTTACCGTAGGGCCTCCTGGCGCGGAAGGAACCCGCCCCACGTTGCCAAGGTGTCTTCTTGGACTCGGAGAAGGACACCTGAGGGACAGCTACGAGCTAGGGAGGTGGCAGCTCCAGAGCCAGCGGGGCTGCTGTCCTTGCCTAAGGGAGCAAAGAGTCCCCACCCCTGACAGCTTTCAGCTGCCGCCCGCCCGCCGCGCTCGGCGAAGACTCGGAAAGAGATTTCCACTGGTATTCCCTGACAGCTGCCACCTTCTTTTCGGAGCGGGGTGTGGGGCGGGGAGATCGTGTGGACGAGGAACGGGGAAGATTCCTTGCAGCTGCCGCCCCACCAAACCTCTCCCACGTTCTAAGGAAGGGAGGACTCCTGAGACAGCTGCTCCAAGCAACGTGGAGGCGGGGTGCATTTTGCCTGTAGATCTCGGAGGCGTGTTTTTCCTCTCGGGATTTTCCAGTGTGAAAGTTAGGCTCGCCTCATTCTCAGATTAGTTTAAGAGATCAATTATATTAGGATTGAAACCAGCACAGATCATCATAATCTGTGTCCCGTCCCGCCCCCCCACCCCCGGTTAACAGTATTCTTCCTGACGCATTAGTGAAAAACAAATATTATAGAGAAAAGTGGCTTGTCACCCTTATGGTACTATTTGAAGCCGTAAGGCCTTAAAACATATATAATGGTTAAAATACTCGCACTTAAAAGTCAAGCAAAAGTGGGGTCAAAGTTAGGAAGTACTGTGGGAGAGTCAGAAGAAAAATTATATTGGTTTTAGGGAGGAAATAGTTTTCTAGAGAAAGGGTTATTTGAGATGGGCTTGGAAAATGAACTGGATTTTAACTAGCAAATGGAAATTTGGGAGGAGGGGGGGTGGCATGAGAAAAGACAAGAAGCACAGGAGCGTCTTCTTCAGAAAAGTTTTGAAAGCTTACACCTTTTCAAAATACTAAAATGAATTCAGCTGTACCACATCTCATGGTTGCAAACGTTTAAGATTTGTTTTCTGTAAGTGGGTTTAATATTACAAAGATGAGGCAGACATTTTTCTCAAGATCTGAAATGGTGACTTGTGCATTGCCAGGGTAAGAGGCAGTATCAACGTCTTGCCATTCCTGAAAATTTAAACACGTCAGGTTTATATTTTAAATCATTAAACGAAGAAGTCGGGAATAAGGAGAAGTGGGTGTGCCAGGAGGAGAGAGACAACTTTCACTTCACTGTGAACACATCTGGAGGGAGGAAGGGAGGCATTAAACAATGAAAGGCTTCTCATAGCATTTTGCTGCTTCAGATTTGGGCAAATAGTCTAACCTTGAGTATGTTAATATATCTGGCATATAAGTGCTGGTAGAGTATTTGTTAATCAATAAATGTCCTCCATTGAGAAGAAGCAGATGATGTTAGTGAAATGCCCTAAACACAGTGTGGTCACAGTTATTCAGTCTAAATGACCTAGGGCTAAGGTTTATGTCTGTTATGGATTTGCCATCTCACCGTTAATGCTGTTCTACTGATGAAACAAAAGGAGATGGAAGACAATAATCTAACTGTTTTTTTTTTTTTTTTTATGTCTGAAACATTTATATTAACATGTTTCCATACAAATAACCCAATGAAAGTTTAGTATTAGTTGTTTTGTTTGTTTTTTTATACTGCAGGCTCTTATTAGGCATCAGTTTTATACACATCAGTGTATACATGTCAATCCCAATCGCCCAATTCAGCACACCACCATCCCCACCCCACCGCAGTTTTCCCCCCTTGGTGTCCATATGTCCATTCTCTACATCTGTGTCTCAACTTCTGCCCTGCAAACTGGCTCATCTGTACCATTTTTCTAGGTTCCGCATACATGCATTAATATACGATATTTGTTTTTCTCTTTCTGACTTACTTCACTCTGTATGACAGTCTCTAGATCCATCCACGTCTCAACAAATGACTCAATTTCGTTCCTTTTTATGGCTGAGTAATATTCCATTGTATATATGTACCACATCTTCTTTATCCATTTGTCTGTTGATGGGCATTTAGGTTGCTTCCATGACCTGGCTATTGTAAATAGTGCTGCAATGAACATTCGGGTGCATGTGTCTTTTTGAATTACGGTTTTCTCTGGGTATATGCCCAGTAGTGGGATTGCTGGGTCATATGGTAATTCTATTTTTAGTTTTTTAAGGAACCTCCATATTGTTCTCCATAGTGGCTGTATCAATTTACATTCCCACCAACAGTGCAAGAGGGTTCCCTTTTCACCACACCCTCTCCAGCATTTGTTGTTTGTAGATTTTCTGATGATGCCCATTCTAACAGGAGTGAGGTGATACCTCATTGTAGTTTTGATTTGCATTTCTCTAATAATTAGTGATGTTGAACATCTTTTCATGTGCTTCGTGGCCGTCTGTATGTCTTCTTTGGAGAAATGTCTATTTAGGTCTTCTGCCCATTTTTGGATTGGGGTGTTTGTTTCTTTGATATTGAGCTGAATGAGCTGTTTATATATTTTGGAGATTAATCCTTTGTCCGTTGATTCATTTGCAAATATTTTCTCCCATTCTGAGGGTTGTCTTTTCGTCTTGTTTATGGTTTCCTTTGCTGTGCAAAAGCTTTGAAGTTTCATTAGGTCCCACTTGTTTATTTTTGTTTTTATTTCCATTACTCTAGGAGGTGGATCAAAAAAGATCTTGCTGTGATTTATGTCAAAGAGTGTTCTTCCTATGTTTTCCTCTAAGAGTTTTATAGTGTCCAGTCTTATATTTAGGTCTCTAATCCATTTTGAGTTTATTTTTGTGTATGGTGTTAGGGAGTATTCTAATTTCATTCTTTTACATGTAGCTGTCCAGTTTTCCCAGCACCACTTATTGAAGAGACTGTCTTTTCTCCATTGTATATCTTTGCCTCCTTTGTCATAGATTAGTTGACCATAGGTGCGTGGGTTTATCTCTGGGCTTTCTATCTTGTTCCATTGATCTATGTTTCTGTTTTTGTGCCAGTACCATATTGTCTTGATTACTGTAGCTTTGTAGTATAGTCTGAAGTCAGGGAGTCTGATTCCTCCAGCTCCATTTTTTTGCCTCAAGACTGCTTTGCCTATTCGGGGTCTTTTGTGTCTCCATACAAATTTTAAGATGATTTGTTCTAGCTCCGTAAAAAATGCCATTGGTAATTTGATAGGGATTGCATTGAATCTGTAGATTGCTTTGGGTAGTATACTCATTTTCACAATGTTGATTCTTCCAATCCAAGAACATGGTATATCTCTCCATCTGTTGGTATCATCTTTAATTTCTTTCATCAGTGTCTTATAGTTTTCTGCATACAGGTCTTTTGTCTCCCTAGGTAGGTTTATTCCTAGGTATTTTATTCTTTTTGTTGCAATGGTAAATGGGAGTGTTTCCATAATTTCTCTTTCAGATTTTTCATCATTAGTGTATAGGAATGCAAGAGATTTCTGTGCATTAATTTTGTATCCTGCAACTTTACCATATTCATTAATTAGCTCTAGCAGTTTTCTGGTGGCAGTTTTAGGATTCTCTATGTATAGTATCATGTCATCCGCAAACAGTGACAGTTTTACTTCTTCTTTTCCAATTTGTATTCCTTTTATTTCTTTTTCTTCTCTGATTGCCGTGGCTAGGACTTCCAAAACTATGTTGAATAATAGTGGTGAGAGTGGACATCCTTGTCTCGTTCCTGATCTTAGAGGAAATGCTTTCAGTTTTTCACCATTGAGAATGATGTTTGCTGTGGGTTTGTCATATATGGCCTTTATTATGTTGAGGTAGGTTCCCTCTATGCCCACTTTCTGGAGAGTTTTTATCAGAAATGGGTGTTGAATTTTGTCAAAAGCTTTTTCTGCATCTATTGAGATGATCATATGGTTTTTATTCTTCAATTTGTTAATATGGTGTATCACATTGATTGATTTGCATATATTGAAGAATCCTTGCATCCCTGGGATAAATCCCACTTGATCGTGGTGTATGATCCTTTTAATGTGTTGTTGGATTCTGTTTGCTAGTATTTTGTTGAGGATTTTTGCATCTATATTCATCAGTGATATTGGTCTGTAATTTTCTTTTTTTGTAGTGTCTTTGTCTGGTTTTGGTATCAGGGTGATGGTGGCCTCATAGAATGAGTTTGGGAGTGTTCCTTCCTCTGCAATTTTTTGGAAGAGTTTGAGAAGGATGGGTGTTAGCTCTTCTCTAAATGTTTGATAGAATTCACCTGTGAAGCCATCTGGTCCTGGACTTTTGTTTGTTGGAAGATTTTTAATCACAGTTTCAATTTCATTACTTGTGATTGGTCTGTTCATATTTTCTATTTCTTCCTGGTTCAGTCTTGGAAGGTTATACCTTTCTAAGAATTTGTCCATTTCTTCCAGGTTGTCCATTTTATTGGCATAAAGTTGCTTGTAGTAGTCTCTTAGGATGCTTTGTATTTCTGCAGTGTCTGTTGTAACTTCTCCTTTTTCATTTCTGATTTTATTGATTTGAGTCCTCTCCCTCTTTTTCTTGATGAGTCTGGCTAATGGTTTATCAATTTTGTTTATCTTCTCAAAGAACCAACTTTTAGTTTTATTGATCTTTGCTATTGTTTTCTTTGTTTCTATTTCATTTATTTCTGCTCTGATCTTTATGATTTCTTTCCTTCTGCTAACTTTGGGTTTTGTTTGTTCTTCTTTCTCTAGTTTCTTTAAGTGTAAGG
Source organism: Balaenoptera ricei (assembly GCF_028023285.1). Lineage (NCBI taxonomy): Eukaryota > Metazoa > Chordata > Mammalia > Artiodactyla > Balaenopteridae > Balaenoptera > Balaenoptera ricei. The sequence continues at coordinate 34,376,584 of NC_082643.1, forward strand.
TTAGATTGTTTACTTGAGCTTTTTCTTGTTTCTTTAGGTAGGCTTGTATAGCTATAAACTTCCCTCTTAGAACTGCTTTTGCTGCATCCCATAGGTTTTGGGTCGTCGTGTTTTCATTGTCATTTGTCTCTAGGTATTTTTTGATTTCCTCTTTGATTTCTTCAGTGATCTCTTGGTTATTTAGTAACGTATTGTTTAGCCTCCATGTGTTTGTCCTTTTTACGTTTTTTTCCCTGTAATTCATTTCTAATCTCATAGCGTTGTGGTCAGAAAAGATGCTTGATATGATTTCAATTTTCTTAAATTTACTGAGGCTTGATTTGTGACCCAAGATGTGATCTATCTTGGAGAATGTTCCGTGCGCACTTGAGAAGAACGTGTAATCTGCTGTTTTTGGATGGAATGTCCGATATATATCAATTAAATCTATCTGGTCTATTGTGTCATTTAAAGCTTCTGTTTCCTTATTTATTTTCATTTTGGATGATCTGTCCATTGGTGTAAGTGAGGTGTTAAAGTCCCCCACTATTATTGTGTTACTGTCGATTTCCTCTTTTATAGCTGTTAGCAGTTGCCTTATGTATTGAGGTGCTCCTATGTTGGGTGCATATATATTTATAATTGTTATATCTTCTTCTTGGATTGATCCCTGGATCATTATGTAGTGTCCTTCCTTGTCTCTTGTAACATTCTTTAATTTAAAGTCTATTTTATCTGATATGAGTATAGCTACTCCAGCTTTCTTTTGATTTCCATTTGCATGGAATATCTTTTTCCATCCCATCACTTTCAGTCTGTATGTGTCCCTAGGTCTAAAGTGGGTCTCTTGTAGACAGCATATATATGGGTCTTGTTTTTGTATCCATTCAGCCAGTCTATGTCTTTTGGTTGGGGCATTTAATCCATTCACGTTTAAGGTAATTATCGATATGTATGTTCCTATGACCATTTTCTTAATTGTTTTGTGTTTGTTTTTGTAGGTCCTTTTCTTCTCTTGTGTTTCCCACTTAGAGAAGTTCCTTTAGCATTTGTTGTAGAGCTGGTTTGGTGGTGCTGAATTCTCTTAGCTTTTGCTTGTCTGTAAAGCTTTTGATTTCTCCATCAAATCTAAATGAGATCCTTGCCGGGTAGAGTAATCTTGGTTGTAGGTTCTTCCCTTTCATCACTTTAAGTATATCATGCCACTCCCTTCTGGCTTGCAGAGTTTCTGCTGAGAAATCAGCTGTTAACCTTATGGGAGTTCCCTTGTATGTTATTTGTCGTTTTTCCCTTGCTGCTTTCAATAATTTTTCTTTGTCTTTAATTTTTGCCACTTTGATTACTATGTGTCTCGGCGTGTTTCTCCTTGGGTTTATCCTGTATGGGACTCTCTGCGCTTCCTGGACTTGGGTGGCTATTTCCTTTCCCATGTTAGGGAAGTTTTCGACTATAATCTCTTCAAATATTTTCTCTGGTCCTTTCTCTCTCTCTTCTCCTTCTGGGACCCCTATAATGCGAATGTTGTTGCGTTTAATGTTATCCCAGAGGTCTCTTAGGCTGTCTTCATTTCTTTTCATTCTTTTTTCTTTAGTCTGTTCCGCAGCAGTGAATTCCATCATTCTGTCTTCCAGGTCACTTATCCGTTCTTCTGCCTCAGTTATTCTGCTATTGATTCCTTCTAGTGTAGTTTTCATTTCAGTTATTGTATTGGTCATCTCTGTTTGTTTGTTCTTTAATTCTTCTAGGTCTTTGTTAATCATTTCTTGCATCTTCTCAATCTTTGCCTCCATTCTTATTCCAAGGTCCTGGATCATCTTCACTATCATTATTCTGAATTCTTTTTCTGGAAGGTTGCCTATCTCCACTTCATTTAGTTGTTTTTCTGGGGTTTTTTCTTGTTCCTTCATCTGGTACATAGCCCTCTGCCTTTTCATCTTCTCTATCTTTCTGTAACTGTGGTTTTTGGTCCACAGGCTGCAGGATTATAGTTTTTCTTGCTTCTGTTGTCTGCCCTCTGGTGGTTGAGGCTATCTAAGAGGCTTGATGGGAGGCTCTGGTGGTGGGTAGAGCTGACTGTTGCTGTGGCGGTCAGAGCTCAGTAAAACCTTAATCCACTTGACTGTTGATGGGTGGGGCTGGGTTCCCTCCCTGTTGCTGTGGCGGTCAGAGCTCAGTAAAACCTTAATCCACTTGACTGTTGATGGGTGGGGCTGGGTTCCCTCCCTGTTGGCTGTTTTGCCTGAGGCAACCCAACACTGGAGCCTACCCGTGCTCTTTGGTGGGGTTAATGGCAGACTCTGGGAGGGCTCACGCCAAGGAGAACTTCCCAGAACCTCTGCTGCCAGTGTCCTTATCCCCACGGTGAACCAGAGCCACCACTCGCCTCTGCAGGAGACCCCCCAACACCAGCAGGTAGGTCTGGTTCAGTCTCCCCCAGGCTCACTGCTCCTTCCCCTGGGTCCTGATGCACACATTACTTTGTGTGTGCCCTCCAAGAGTGGGGTCTCTGTTTCCCCCAGACCCGTCAAAGTCCTGCAATCCAATTCCCACTAGGCTTCAAAGTCTGATTCTCTAGGAATTCCTCCTCCCGTTGCCTGACCCCCAGGTTGGGAAGCCTGACGTGGGGCTCAGAACCTTTACTCCAGTGGGTGGACTTCTGTGGTATAAGTGTTCGCCAGTCTGTGAGTCACCCACCCAGCAGTTACGGGGTTTGATTTTACTCTGCTTGCGCCCCTCCTACCGTCTCACTGTGGCTTCTCCTCTGTCCTTGGACGTGGGGTATCCTCCTTGGTGAAGTCCAGGGTCTTCCTGTCAATGATGGTCCAGCAGTCAGTTGTGATTCTGGTGCTCTCGCAAGAGGGAGTGACAGCACGTCCTTCTACTCCGCCATCTTGGTTAATCCTCCTCATGAATCAATCTAACTGTTTTTTACAATTTTTCAGAATTATCCAACCTCCTGCTTTACTTTGCCCCTGGTTACAGTAAAATAGTTGCCAAAAATCAGAGGTTCACTGCAGAAGGAAGCATAAGGAAACTTCACTTCTAGCCAAGTCACATTTAAAATATAATAGCTGTGGATTATTGTTTAGGTGTAAAGAATACAGCCATGGAGTGCTTCAGGTAAACTGTTCATCAGCTATTAAGCTCCTTCACGGCACGATACTTTGAACATTATAGGTACTGAGTACATATTATTTGGATTGAGTTAAAACTCTAAAGTTACTTGCTTTAATTTTTCTGGCCTGAAAACCCTTGCTTGAGTCTATACAACTATTGCCAGTTAGAGAGAGGAAGATCCTGGTATAAAAGGCTACTTTAATATGGAAAGCTGGGAATTCCCTGACGGTCCAGTGGTTAGGACTCAGTGCTTTCACTGCCAGGGGCCCGGGTTCAATTCCTGGTTGGGGAACTAAGGTCCCACAAGCCATGCGGCGTGGGCAAAAATAAAAAATAAAGTAATAATAATATGGAAAGCAGTTTTACCATTTGTTAAAATTTGTTTACATTTTAGTACTATTATGGAAGTTTTCTAGTCAAAAGACTTCATATGAACTATCAGCATATGATTTTATAGGACTGCCGTACTTGTATCCCTGTATCGTACACTCAACTGCTACACAAAAGAGAAGAAGAAAAGGAAAAGGGCAGTAGAGTGTTCCCGAATATGGCTGCCACCAGTGTCTGTGTCCCGAGGGTGAGCCGCAGCTGTCCACCCCCCCCCATCCAGGGTCTCCAAAACCAGCAGGGCACTAACCGACCTATGAGTGCTGAAGAGTTTATAGATGGATTCAAGCTTTCCGGATACCCTGACATCAACTGTGTCACTTGGACCTTCCTCATGTCTAAGATCAACAGAAACACCAACTAAAACAATTACATGAATTGTATACATCACATAAAGAAACATAAAAGCAAAATGTTCTAAGATGAAAGGGAAAACAGATCATCACAAGTCTTCATTAACAAAGAAAAAAAATGTATTGGAATTCTGAGGGGGAAGTACACCTAAATTTGGAGAATAAAGATGAAAAAAATTTTGTTTTAAAATGGAAAAAGAAGGAATGGGGGGGAAAATTACCTTTTATAAATCCAGACTTAAAATTTTTCATCACCATCTAATTTATATCTCTCTCTGACATCACCACCTTGACAGAATTAAGGACTAAAGGTTTTCATAACTTTACTTGCCTTCAGCATACATTGACATCATAATAGAGAGGAAAAGAAAAGAGTGGATTCAGAACAGGAAGCCTTGTGCATAACTCAAAGGAACTCAAGCAAAGAGAGTGAAATCAAAATGATTATTGATCTGCAAGCCTTTACCTATATGCAAAGAAAAGAAAATTTTGATAACAAAGATAGGATGGAATTTTTCTTTGTTTCTACCAGAAAGTACACCCAATCCACCCAATTTTAATTTATTGGTATTTTGCTAGGGTGTAGATTAAATGATAATTTAGGAAAAAGTTACCATCTACATGATTTGCTCTGCACCTAGAGAATTTGGAGAAGTCTTCAAATTCTTATTCAGCGTAGTTTATATCATAGGCTGGAAATTCATGGCCTTGGCTTGCAGCACCCTCCTCACAAGAAAGGCAAACATTGCTTTTACTATTCAATAAATCTTAACCAATGTTAAGTAAAACTTCGAATGTTAGTAATCTTTATTAATGACACTTTTATTGGGCATTAGACTCTGGGAACAATTGCAATTTAAGAAGAAAAGACATTGCCCACCCTTATAGTTGGAAACTCAAATGTTTAAGATTGAAAGTTCACACAATTGTTCAGTATCTAGAAGTTCAAAATGATCCACATGAAGTTAATTACGTTTGGGGCATTTTTAAATATTTATTTATTTATTTATTTATTTTGGCTTCACTGGGTCTTAGTTGCGGCACACGGGATCTTTAGTTGCATCATGCAAACTCTTAGTTGTGATATGCATGCGGGATCTAGTTTCCCTACGAGGGATCAAACCCAGGCCCCCTGCATTGCATGGAGTCTTACTCACTGGACCACCAGGGAAGTCCTGTTTGGGGCATTTTAAAATTCTTGTTTCCCTTGTGTATGTCACACAAGGGATAAAGACTTTGAAAAGGGCAGCTCTACTTTCAGTAGGTATGCTAGCCAAGACATATGTTTTAAGACATAAAATACTAATGAAGTATTTAGCGTAGTTGACATGGACATATACTAGATTGGTTGATTTGTTGTGTTTTTTTTTCCCCACATCTATTTCGTTCTTAAGTAGTGTGTAAATACGTAGCCCATTTGCAGTGTTCTCTTACAATAGTAAGATAGTAATTGTCATGAGACTGCAATGAAATGTACCACCATCCCACCCCACTCCACCCCTTTGCAACCTATATAAGTGCATATCCCTAGAATGACTGTTGGCATCGTCAGCTCAACTGTGAATTGCTTGTCTAGGTGAGGTCTCTGAGAGGCCAGTGTCTCCCCTGAAAGTGGTAGTTTGCCATTTCAGTCACCAAGATTACAAGTGGTGGTTCAAATAGGAAATGAGACCACCAGGAGATTGACTTCAAGCAGATGGGAGAGGAAATTACTTTTTCCAGCCCTTATTCTCTGAGGTTTGAACTTTGAATTGCTTGCTAGTACTCCAAAAGGAGAAAGGTGACTTCTGTCATGTAGAAGCATGCTTAGAGTATTCCTTCTTGGAACCCAAGCCACATGGAGAAGCTGTGTGGAGAACAATCAAGGCCTTCAATCAACAGCCCCAGCTGAGTTCCCAGCCAACAAGCAGCACCAACTGCCTGCTACAAGAGCGAGCGATCATGGATATTCCAGCCGGGTTGAGCCTTCAGAAGACTGCAGCCCTGCCACATGGTATAGAATTGCACTGTTGGGTCCAGTTAACCCACATAGAAATTGTAAGAGGTTATAAATACTTGTTGACTTAAGCCACTGGATTTTGGGATTGTTTGCTGTACAACAATAGGTAGAAAACTAAAATATCAGGTATGGCACTTCCCTGGTGGTCCAGTGGTTAAGAATCTGCCTTCCAATGCAGAGGACGCGGGTTCGATCCCTGGTCGGGGAACTGAGATTCCCACGTGCCGCGGGGCAACTAGGCCCATGTGCCGCAACTGCAGAGCCCATGTGCTCTGGATCCACAACTAGAGAGAAGCCCGCTCGCCACAATGAAAGATCCTGCATGCAGCAATGAAGATCTCATGTGCCTAAATAAATAAATATTTTAAAAATAAAATAAAATATCAGGTAAAACAGATTATTTAGCTTTGGATTACTCTCCCTAACCATATTACTTCTGTTGATCCAGAGTATAAACTTTAAAAAATATTCCAGCCTGGTCACAGCTATGCTATAATTTAGAGTCCCCATATTTGGGCCTGTATGTTAAAGAAGGTGGTAGCAGTGGTACATTCCAGAGATGCACAGGGAAAGGGGAATTTTGTGTGATCACATTTTGGGTTATAAAGTTCACAAGAAATTTTCCAGGGAGATTAACTGAGAAGACTTGCATTTAATTTGATTAAAGAAATCACGCATTTCCTTACAGACACTCCAAATTATTTTCTCTGCTGAGAAATGTTACAGCCACCATGGGTAATCTACCTATACTAAAAATACAGGAATAAAATGTTCAATTCTACTAATAATCAAAGAAATGTAAATTAAAATAGTATTGAGATAACACGGTTTACCTCTCTCATTGCAAATATTTATAGTATTCAGTGTTGGCAAAGGAGAAATGTGCACTCATTAATATTTACTGCAAACATATAACATCACTAAGAAGCAGTTTAACACTATACTGCTGTTCCGCTCTTAAGAATGTATCCTAGGGGACTTCCCTGGTGGCGCGGTGGTTAAGAATATGCCTGCCAATGTAGGGGACACGGGTTCAATCCCTGGTCTGGGAAGATCCCACATGCCGCGGAGCAAGCAAGCACGTGTGCCACAATTCCTGAGCCCACGTGCCACAACTACTGAGCCTGCACTCTAGAGCCCACAAGCCATAACTACTGAGCCCACATGCCACAACTACTGAAGCCCATGCACCTAGAGCCCATGCTTCACAACAAGAGAAGCCACCGCAATGAGTAGCCCCGGTCACCACAACTAGAGAAAGCCCACGTGCAGCAAGGAAGACCCAACGCAGCCAAAAATAAGTAAATTATGAGGAAAAAAAGATGATATGGTATATATATACAATAGAATATTACCCAGCCATAAAAAAGAATGAAATATTGCAATTTGCAGCAACATGGATAACCAAGAGATTACCATACTGAGTAAAGTAAGTCAGACAGAGAAAGACAAATATTATATGATATCACTTATATGTGTAATCTAAAAAACAATACAAATGAACTTATTACGAAACAGAAAAAGACTCACAGACATAGAAAACAAACTTACAGTTACCGAAGGGGAAAGGTGGGGAAGGGAGGGATAAATTAGGGGTATGCAATTAACAGATACACACTACTCTATATAAAATAAACAACAAGGTCCTATAAAACACAGGGAAATATATTCAATATCTTGCAATAACCTATAGTGGAAAAAAAGTATATATATATAACTGAATCACATTGCTGTACACCTGAAACTAACACAATATTGTAAATCAACTATACTTCAATTAAAAAAAAAAAAGAAAAAGAGTAGTCTCCAGTCTGGTTGGACATTTTAACCTTAGAGGACAATTTAATCCAACTGTCACTCTTAAATAATTAGATTTTTCTTCTGGATAGAGCTATAGAGCAGTAAAAAAGTTTGTTCTGTTAATACATATATTGAAAAGCACATCCTACCACCCCCATTTGGATCACACCCTCTTTACAGATACTCTTTAAATATGAAGAACTAAGTGTGGGAAACTCTCATCCCATGAAGTTAAATAGTATTGTGATTGTTTTAAAAAATCATTATAGTTTTTATTATCCTGCACAAAGGGAAATGGAGTTGAACCTGTGCTTACACAATAGGCTGCAGAAGGGAAAATGAATAGATTATGCTCCATTCCTGGCTTTATTATGAATGAAAATTATGTCAGCATAACCAAGACCCCATGCCTAAGTTATAATTGTTACATGAAAATGATGAGTGTGGGACAGCAGGCAGATTGTTAATGGGAAGTTGACTAAAAATGAAGCTATGGAGGCAGAGGGGACCACAATAAACCAGGCTAAGGATTGGATTCTACCCTGAAGGCAACTTGCTGCATTCAGGGGATTTCAAACTATAAAGTGATAGGATTTCATTAGCCTCTTAAGAAAATCACTAGCAGCTACTCAACCCCAATACATATTTGGGTGGAAGCATCCATTTTATAGTATTGGTGGAATGCAGTGTTTATATTACTTTACAATAATTTGCATTTATAAAGGTGCACAATTGTGTGGAATAATGAGATGATTAACATATTCATTGTAGGAGGGTGCTTAGTTTTAGGCCTTTTCCTCAAAATGTTGAGAAACTGAAAATAAAGAAAAATGTCTTATCTCCCCATAGGTAGATATTGCACTATCTTTAGTGAGGGGCTCAGAAGTTTATAAATATTATTTAGCTGTCAATCTTCAGGAAAATGCAAATGGAAACCACATTGAGCTATCACCTCCCACTTTTTAAAATAGTTATCGTCAAGAAGACAATAGATAACAAGTGTTGCAATGGTGTGGAGAAAAGGGAACCCTTGTACACTGTTGGTGGGAATGTAAATTCATTCAACCACTTGGAAAACAGTATGGAGAGGTTCCTCAAAAAATTAAAAATAGACCTACCATATGATCCAGCAATTCTACTTCTGAGTATGTATCCAAAGGAAATGAAAGCAGGATATCAAAAATATATCTGTACTCCCATATGGCAACATTACTCACAATGGCCAAGATATGGAAACAACCTATGTGTTGATCAATGGATGAATGGATAAAGAAGATGTGGTGTATATATACAATGGAATACTACTCAGACAAGAGAAAGAAGGAAATCCTGCCATGTGTGATAATATGGATGGATCATAAGGGGATTATGCTAAGTGAAATAAATCAGTAAGAGAAAGACAAATAATAAGATATCACTTATATGTGGAATCTAAAAAAAAGCAAAACTCATAAAAACAGAGTAGAATGGTGATTACCAGAGGCTGGGGGGTGGGAGAATTGGGGAGATGTTGTCTGAGGGTACAGACAACTAGTAGAAGAATAAGTCCTAGAGATCTAGTGCACAGCATAGTGATTATAGTGAACAATGCTGTATTATGAACTTCAAAATTGCTAAGAGACTAGATCTTAATTGTTCCCACCACAAAAGAGAAATAATTATGTGATGTGATAGAGGTGTTAGCTAACACTACGGTGGTAATCACATTGCAATATATAAATTATCAAATCAACATGTACGCCTTAAACTTACATGATGTTATATATCAATTATATCTCAATTTTTAAAAAAACTTCCTAGAGAAGGGAACGCCTTGAGTCTAGAAGGACACAGAATATAGTGTGACTTGAGAAAAGGAGAAAAAGGTGTTCAAACCAAGACAGCAAAGTGTGTCAAGACCTAAAGGTGAGAAACAGCATTGGTTCCAGGCCCTGTGGGACCACACAGGGGTGAGGTCCAGTGAATAGTTGCACCTGGAGTTGGAGATAGAAATGTGACATCTTCCACCAAGATGAGAAAGATCATCAGGAAGAGTGTGTAAAATGAAGAGGAAAACAATTACAGACTATGGGGCTTGTGGTAGACAACAGAATCTCCCATAAAAATGTTCACATCCTAATCCCTGGAACCATGTGAATATATTAATTCACATGGAAAAAGAACTTTACAGATGATTAAAGATCTTGAGATGGGAGATTATCCTGCATTAAATAGGTCAGCCCAATGTAATAACAAGGGTCCCTATAAGTGAAAGAGAGGGGCAGAAGCATAGAGTCAGTGAGAGATTTGCAGATGCTACACTGATGGTTTTGAAGATAGAGGAGGAGGCCACAGGCCAAGGAATTCAAGCAACCACTAGAAGCTGGAACAGGTAACAAAACAGATTTTCATGGGCAGTCCCCAGAAGGAATGCAACACTGCCAATGCCTTGATTTTAGCCCAGTTGAAACCCATTTTGGAATTCTGACCTTAAAAAAGGAAAATATATTGCCACCTTTTTCACACACGCAGTTAGCCTCAAATATAGAAAGTGACATTTTGAAACCATAATTGCCTAATTCTGTGGGTCCTAACATTGGCCATTCTCTAGAATCACCTGGAACCTTTTATAAATCCCAATTCCCAGAACAATTAAATCAGAATCTTGAGTAGGACCCAGGCATCAATATTTTTTACAGCTTCCCAAGTAATTAATTACAATGTAGGGCCTAGGTTTACAACCACTGAACTAATATTTATTTGATTTCAATACTCCTTTGATGACATATATGTATGTTTAATATTAATTAAAAATAACGTATAATGGGCTTCCCTGGTGGCACAGTGGTTGAGAATCTGCCTGCCAATGCAGAGGACACGGGTTCGAACCCTGGTCTGGGAAGATCCCACATGCCGCGGAGCAACTGGGCCCGTGAGCCACAACTACTGAGCCTGCGTGTCTGGAGCCTGTGCTTCGCAACAAGAGAGGCCGCGATAGTGAGAGGCCCGCGCACCGCGATGAAGAGTGGCCCCCGCTTGCCACAACTAGATAAAGCCCTGGCACAGAAACGAAGACCCAACACAGCCAAAAATAAATAAATAAAAATTTAAAAAAAAAATGTATAAAAATTTTAGTGTCACTCAGATTATTGGAAGCAACCTAGAATGTCCCTAAATCTGGACAATCTGCACTATGTATTTCTATTCCAAAAGCAACAGTCTTCTAAATCAGAAGGGAAAACAATCCAGAGTTCTGTGTAAAAAGAAAATAACAGACAGTTGCTAGATTTCATGTTAAAGGTAAGACAAAAGTAGGGTCAGCTTCAAAATAGTTTATTTCTATAGCAAAATGTAGTAAAAATTAGTATTTAGGAAAATGTATTCAATACTTTAATTTCCAGGATCTAAATGAGATTACTGAAAGTTCTGTGGTCAACAGCTATGGAAGAAAGAACTGAGGAAAATTATTTTATGTTGTAAAGTAAAATTAGAAAGTCTTTATTTCTCTGCTAAATTCAATTTCTTTTAATGGAAAGTTGTTAGTTTAACGTTTATGTCTTTAAGCTTTAGAAAAACAAAATGTATTTTACTTATGTCATTTTAACCAGTTGAGAAAAATCTCATACAGAAAGTAACACAAATCAGTACTGAGCTAGTTCTAGTTCCATGAGTCATAGTCGTAGAAGCTTAAATGGCAAAAAAAAAAAAAAAAATACTAGTGAATTGAAGTCCTGGAAAAATGAGGTAAGATGAACTTAAGCAGAAACAAGTATGGTAAGCCACCCCCAGATTATAATACACATTTATGTCAGCCTTCTGTTTTGTTCTTTACAGATGGATGAGAATTAAGAATAGAATATAATTTTCCTTTTTTTTAATTCTCCCTCTACCATTGTTAACCAAGGTGGTGGAGTATAAAGTGAACAGAACAACTGAGCAAATAAATTTTGTTGTTATTTTCCTTAGGTTCCAAAATATTTGACTGCTAAGAAACCAAAGTAAATTTGCTTTTTTTTGGGGGGGGGTACTATTAAATTAATTCTGAATTATGATAATTCAGTCAAACTAGGTAAATTTTACCTTTTCACTAAGAAGAATGAAAGAAGACCAGAGCCACATCTTCTGAGTTTTCAGTTCCAAATCCAGAGATTATTAGTACGACTGGCTGTGTGTGAAGAATGTATGGTGGCCAAGAGTAAAAGCAAAGAGACCACTTAGGATGACACTTAAATAGCCCATGCAAGATGGAGGCAGAAAGGGGAAAGGAAAGTATTCAAGATATATTTTGAAAATAGAACCAACAGGATTTGCTGATGTATTGGGTGTATGTGGGCAAAGATGAGGAAAAGGGAGCAATGAAAGATGGCTTCTACTTTTTGACTTGAGCAGTTGGTGGATATGCTATTGACTGAGGTGCGGGGTGACTGGAATTGGACTGAGGGAAGAGATGGCAGCGAAATCAAGGACTTGCTTCACTCGCTTGTTACTGGCATGGGTCCTGAAGGCACTTTAATTTTTTTTTTTTTTTCCTCTGAGTAGATGGTGAAGAGGAAACCCAGGGTCAAGCCTGGGACTCTGAAATGTAAAGGGAGGTGAGGAGAAGAGAAGAAACTAACAAAGGAGATTGAGAAAGGGAAGGCCAATAGGAGTGGGGTCATGGAAGCCAAGAGAGGAAAGCAATTCAAGAAGGAGGAAGATGATCAGGGTATGATTGTGCTTACTCATGACCCTGGTTAATATGATATCAGCTAATGGAAAATTATGAGACATATCTGCACTGGTGGCTGCAACTGTGAAAGAATGTGCATTTGTGTCACAGCTACATTCATATGTTCAGTTCTCCCCACCCTTGCTCCCCACCAAGTTTCATTACCTGTCACAAAACTGATGATTGACTGATTATTCCTCTTCCTATATTTCTCTCTTCTACTTTAAATAACATTGAAGGGTCTTACATACTTAAAAAAGTAATGCATGTGCAGAAAAGAGAAAAAAAGAAAGAAAAAACAAAGAAAACAAAAAAGTAATGCATGTTAATTGAAAACAGTTTGGAAAATGTAAAAAATTTCAAAAAATGAAGAAAAAAAACTACACCCATAATTACAACACCCACACATCTCTGACACTTGGTGTATATATGTAGTCCCATAAATAAATGGTTATTAAAAACTTGAGATCAGGTGAAACATACTGCTTGTAGCCTGCTTTCTTTCACTTAGAAATATATCATTAACATTTTCTTTGTCCCTAGTCTTTTAAATGTGACCTTAAAAATAACTGTATATTATTACATTATTAACTAGACCATAATTTAACCAACCTTCTATTGTTTAAATTCAAGTTTTTTTCCAGTGTTTTGCTATTACAAAGGTAGTAAAACTGTGCACTAGTTAAGAGCATAGGCTTTGACACTGAACACATATGGCTTAAAGTCTACTTCCATGGCTTATTGGCTGTGTGCTCTTGAGAAATTATTGAACAAATTATTGAAGTTTCAGTTTCCTGATCTATAAAAGGACTATAATAATAGTACCTATTGTAAGGATTACAGATAAAGTACTTAACATGGTACCCTGAAAGTAATTACTGCTCAATAAATGTAAGCCATTATAACAATAATTAAAGCATATGTTGTTAAACGACTGTATTTTCAATTTTTTGAAAAAAAAATTTTAAACACTTTTCTAATCAATATAGCTATTTACTGTTCTGTTTACCAGCTAGTCTGATTGCCATTTGGGCCCTGCGTATAACCTTTGATTCAGTCTTAAATTTCATTAGTTTCTTGGACCCAAAGAGGTAACTCTTATTTTTCTTTCTTTCTTTTTTTATTGAGTGTGGTCTGAAGGTGACTGACAGCGGTGGCTAAATTAGGCATGCTGCGAATTTACCTCCAAAATTTAGTTAGCACATCAGCAGAGAGGTAGCTCTTGACAATGGGTTTTTCTTTGCTCACTCAGACCATTAGGAATCCGTATTTCCAAACTATTTAATTGATTTTTTTCTGAAAATTCCAAATCACAAATCACATAAACAGTGTTAATCTGTTAAAATATGTCAAAAAGAATTTAGGACTAAACACGACAAATGGGTACAAACTCCTGCTCTGCCCACCGCATAGTTCCTCTCCACCACTTTTTTGTAGGGAGTGAAAGAAGAGAAGGCTGAGCAAAGTTCACCAGCACTGAGGAGGAATGGAGTTCCTGAATTCCGTTCTGCCTAAAACAAGAGCCCCTTCATCCTACACTCGCCTCTGGCACACCCCCAGCCGCTCACAGACTACAAACTGCACCAGGTTTCTAACCTTAACAGATCCTTTTGCTCCTTTGTCAAGAAAGAATTATTCTGACTTCCTTTGTAGTAAGCTGAGTTCTCATTCACCTCTTGGTCACTTTTTTTCTTATCACTGAAAATTCTTCAGGGTTCCTACATGTGAACTATTTGAATCAGAACTTTTGGATAGTTTTTTTTGGACAAAAACAGGAGCAACCAGACACCCTTCCTACTCCACCTCCACCCCCTTGGGAAAAAACTCTTTTATGGATTGTGGGTTATCTACTGTGATCTCTTCCTGCTGGGTTCCTAGCGTGCCAACTAGAAAAACTACAGGTACTATGTTTACACAGCCTTCATTTCTATTTACAAAATCTCTCTGTGGAGTTGCGAAGTTGGGGTTTTTTTTCTTTCTTTTCCTTTTTTTCATGGCTGAACCTGTCGATCCAACTGTAACCATCAGCCAGTGAACACTAAGGTCTGAAGCCAGTTTCTGATGGGGGAAGTGGGAGGGGTACCCATCAAACTGGTTTGACTGCCTGAAGATAGCTGGTTACCCCAGTTTTAGCAAAAAATGGAACATACAAAATAACCTCAGCCTTTGGATTTCCCAATGTGGAAATTGAATTTAAGGGCTGTGAACAACTACCAATACACTTTTTTTGGACTATTTTAGGACTGCCTTGTAGACAGAGCTCTAGAGAGCTGCATTGTTCTTACCAACAGCACAGACTCTATTATACCCTCTCCCCTGAATCCATTCAGTTTAAGTGCTGGCATTTAGCTTCCTGATTTAGTAGAAATCAAAAGAAGGAGTATCCTTAAATAAATATTCTCACTCTAGTTCCCTAAAGAATTCATTTCAAATAATGAGGAAAAGAGAGTTTAATTCTATTTGGGGCCCATTTTGTATATTCTTATTTAATTCCTCTGAGTCTCATTTTCTTTATCTGTTAAACAGGACTAATAATACCTATAAATAGGATTATTCCAAAGATCAAGTGAGGAAAGGATTACCACTAGATATAGTAATCACTTTTAAAAGAAAGTTTTAACATTTATAACATAATAAACAAATAATTGGAAAACCAATTTTTCTTTGAGAATCACACAAACTTTATAACTTAGTTTCTTTCTTAACCAATGGAGCATGGGCAATAAACACCTTCCTCCTTGGGAAGATATGAACAATTCTTATCTTCAAGGTCACTTTTAATTGCCCCTTCTTTTCACGTCCACAGAATGCTGCTTATGCTTCTTATCAACCCTCACCTTTTTCTGTCTGAGTTTTAATTACTTGTTTACCAATCTCTTTCCTCCACAAGACTGAACATTCTTTGAGTCTTTTCCCCCTTACAACATCTGGCATGGTGTCTTGGATGTAGTACATTTTCCGTAAAAGTCTGTGTTGAAATGAAAGAAGTTGAACATAGAACCTGTTGTAGGACCTGTTTCCCATTGACAGTCATATCCTGATTGGAGCCCTTTTTTGTTCTCTGTCAATGGAAAATGGACCAGAGGAGGGAGTACAGCTACCATCAGAATAAGTTGGAGAGGGAAAGGGTTTCAAGAAAGAAGGAAGATTATGGACTTCCCTGGTGGCACAGTGGTTAAGAATCTGCCTGCCAATGCAGGGGAAACAGGTTCGAGCCCTGGTCCAGGAAGATCCCACATGCTGCAGAGCAACTAAGCCTGTGCACCACAACTACTGAGCCTCTACTCTAGAGCCTGCGAGCCACAACTACTGAGCCCACGTGCCACAACTACTGAAGCCTGCGTGTCTAGAGCCCATGCTCCGCAACAAGAAAAGCCACCGCAATGAGAAGCCCGAGCACCACAAAGAGTAGCCCCTGCTCGCTGCAACTAGAGAAAGCCCACACACAGCAACGAAGACCCAACACAGCCGAAAATGAAAGAAAGGAAGGAAGAAAGAAAGAAAGAAAGGAGGTTAAATTGTTAAATGCAGATAGGTAGGGAAGGATGAGGGCTGATCAAAGTCCATTGGTTTTCCTGGTTGTTAGGGGTGACCTTCAACAGAACTAGAACTGCCTCAGTTAAATGATAAGGAAAAGTCAGATTACTGTAGGCTTGAAAGTGAGTGGGTGGTGACAAATGGCTGGAAGACAGTATAGACCCTATTTCTGCTTCAGGGTTGAGCTCCAGTCCAGCATGACACATCTTTGACCTCCACAAGTCTACTCTCTAGCAAAGCCAGCCGTATCACAGCTTCCTCTTTACACATGGTGATTTCCTATCCGCAGGATTTTGTTCTAGGTCTTCCCATATGACCTGAGCGTCCAGTGTCAAGTACTCTGAAACTCAGAGATCTTTCCTCAATTGCTCTAGCTTAATATGTTCTGTTTTACTCTGAAGTCGGTAACATGTAAGCTTTCTGATGGCATTTAACACATTCGGCCTAGTATTAGAGTTAGGTAAATGTATCCCTTATTAGCCTGTAAGGGATAAATAGACTTTAACTAAAACTTCTTTTCATATTAAGATACTACCTATCCATATTAGATACTACCTAATGGGTGTATATAATTGTGTAGCTCCAGACAAGGAATTTTAAGTCAGAAAAATAAAATCAAGAGATTTTAGAGTTTCAATTTAATACAACAAGCATGTACTGAATGAATATCTTTTGTGTGCAAAACACTGTGCCCTCAAGGAGTTTAAGATCTAATGCATTAGTCAGCAAACTTTTTTTTAATAAATAGTCAGTAAATATCTTAGACTTTGCAGACCATATGGCCTCTGTCTCAACTATTCAACTCTGCCCCTGTAGTGAGAAAGCAACTATAGATACTACCTAAACCAATGAGAGTGGCTATGTTCCAGTAAAACTTTATTTATGAACCCTGAAATTTGGATTTCATAGAATTTTCACATGTCATGATACATTATACTTCTTTTGATTTTTTAAAAATGATCTAAAGATGTAAAAACCATTTTTTGCTTGTGGGCCATACAAAAACAGGTGGCAAACAAGATTTGGCCTGTGGGCCATGGTTTGCTGACCCCTGATCCAATGAATAAAGAGAGCCAAAACAAACAAACAAAAAATCCCTGTTCCATGAAATTTATACCCTAACAAATAAGTAATATACAACCATTTACAGACTGTAAGTAAATTCAGTGAAGAAAATAGAGTGACATGACAAAGAGTAGTTGGGTAGATGGGAGGGCTATTTTTGGAGACTGCGTTCAGAAGAAAATTCTCTTCAGAGGTATCATTTCAGTTGAGACCCTCAAGATGAGCCGGCAGTGTTAAATGCCAGTAGAAAAAGGATTCCAGGATTCCAGGTTAAGGAAAAATCAATTGCAAAGGCAAACGTGTCAAGAAATACATTGGAGAGGTGCAGGCAAGAGCCACATTACACAAAGCTATACGCCATTGTTAAGGGTTTGGATTTTATTTAAAAATCCAGTGAGAGATGTCTGCACAACTTTATGAGTTGTACACTTTAAAAAGTGAATTTTATGATATGTGAATTATCTCCCAATAAAAAATTATTTAATTGAAATAAAAATAAATTTTAAAAATAAATAAATAAAAATTAAAAAAAAAAAAAAAAAGAAATTGCATGAGAATCCAGTGGAGGTTTTAAGTAGGAACATGACATGACCTAATTTAGCTTTAAAAAGTTCCCTCTGGCTGACTGCAGCTTTCTTAAGTCACGTATCCTTACTGCCTTGCATTAAGGTTCCAAATGGGTCTGATCTCCCTAGTAATCTGTAAATACTGGAGTCATGGGATCAGTGTCCGATTTATCTTTATATTCCTCAGATTGTCAAGCCCAGCGCCTGACTCATGTTTTATGTTTAGAAAATATTTGCTAAATGCAATGATTAATAAAGGAAAAGCCACATCTCAATGATAAACATATTCTTTATGTTTTACATAATTTACACGTTCGGAATCAAGAAATCAGTGCCCAAATATATATTCAATATGGTTTATAATCAATTTCAAATATTATTGATATAAACACTCCAAGACAGTTCCATCCAGTCATGGGATTGTTTATAATATCTGATTTTATTTTTGTATATTTTGTACATTTTTCAAGTTTCCTACAAATGAACTTGTAATACTTTTATAATCAGAACAAGTGGCTCTTTTAAGCCCTTGAAATGTTCATCTCTTCTAAACTATACATAAAAGTGAATAAAAAAAAATTAAGATCATTAATTAAAAAAACAATTACACATAATCTAAGAATGATTCTTGCCCCAATCTCTGCAGGACTCTTCCTCACTCAGCTGAGGCCACTCACTCATTTGTTTATTTATCAAAATAGTATAGTCACACTCTCCAGAGGGACCCATTCACATAGAGTGCAGTGAAATGAACATTGTGAATTGTTAACACTTAGGCACTAAGCAGGTACTGGGGCAAGCAGTTTGTAAGCTCTAGAGGTAAAAGAGTAAACAAGGCAGTTCTCACATTGTATTATAATTAGAAGTGTAGTTATCTGTCTCCCCCAGTGAGATGTAAACCCTGGAGGCCAGGAATCATGCAGACTTTGCAGATCTGTAAATCATGCAGATTTCTGAAGGAGGTGATCACTAAGGAGTTTACCAAGCAGAGAAGGGATGGAGTCAAGGAAGAGGATTCCCATCAGAAAAAAACATATAGTAAGTGGGAAGGCAAGAGAGGATTGTGTTTAAGTTCTGTTTGCCTGGGAAAGAGAGGAGGAGTTAGGGAGTGGAGAGAAACCAGTCCTGGTGGGATTTATGAGTCACAAGAAAGAATTTAGACTTAATCCTAAAGGCCAGGAGAACAAATGAAGAGTTTTAAGGAAAGGAATGGCTTTATCAGATTTGTGCATTCCCAAACCAGACACTGGATTAGAGGCAGGATCTGACTGAAGGCAGGGAAACTTGTTTAGAAGATATAGCCTAAAACCAGGGGTTCATTACCTGGGGTCTATAGTAAGTTGAAGTTGGATAGGAAAAAAAAAAAATCTTTATTTTTACTGATCATTCATTGAAATTTAGGAATTCCTCCAGTTATAAATGTGGGCAATAAACCACAGTGCTATTAAATGTGTGACTTTGCAACCAACAGAAATCAGATATTTTCACAATACATTCCAGTTATTGCAGATATCACAGACGTTATTTATCCTCATTGCTACTGTGAAATTATAGTAGTTATTACATCCACTGGTAGAACTTATTATTAATGGATTAAAAAAAAATACAAATGTTGCACTTGTATTTTAGGTATTCTGATAACTTCACTGTAAGTTAATAGTTTCCTACTTTATACATTTTAAAATATAACTCTTGGGACTTCCCTGGTGGTGCAGTGGTTAAGAATCCGCCTGCCAATGCTAGGGGACACAGGTTCAAGCCCTGGTTCGGGAAGATCTCACATGCCGCGGAGCAACTAAGCCCGTGAGCCACACTACTGAGCCTGAGTGCCACAACTACTGAAGCCCGCGTGCCAGAAGCCACTACAATGAGAAGCCCACACACCACAAAGAAGAGTGGCCCCTGCTCTCCGCAGCTAGAGAAAGCCTGCACACAGCAACGAAGACCCAACACAGCCAAAAATAAATAAATAAATATTTTTAAAAGTAAAAAATAAAAATATTAATCTTGAGAAGTGTTCATTGGCTTTTCCAGATGGACAAAGTGAGCTGTGGCACAAAAAAAGGTTTCAAATCCCTGCTCAGGCTCTAGTTCTACTGAAATACCTGTGACTAAAGCACCAGGCTCCTCTCCCTAACCTTGACCTACTTGCCCAATCTCTTCTGCTTTAAAAGCTTGTTCTTTTCTCCACCCTCAAACTAACTCCCTTCAGGCCTCACCTCAGGATTCCCTACACCTACCCTACCTCCCCACTCAGGTGTCCTTTCTATATAGTCTCATGACAGCCTGTTTTTACCCCAAACATATCCCTTACCACATGGACCCAGCATCCCACAATTTAACTTAAGTTTTTTGTTTTTTTTTAAATTAATTAATTAATGTATTTATTTATTTACTTTTGGCTGTGTTGGGTCTTCATTTCTGTGTGAGGGCTTTCTGTAGTTGTGGCGAGCGGGGGCCACCCTTCATCGCGGTGCGCGGGCCTCTCACTATCGTGGCCTCTCTTGTTGCGGAGCACAGGCTCCAGACGCGCAGGCTCAGTAGTTGTGGCTCACGGGCCCAGTTGCTCCGCGGCATGTGGGATCTTCCCAGAAGAGGCCTCGAACCCATGTCCCCTGCATTAGCAGGCAAATTCTCAACCACTGCGCCACCAGGGAAGCCCAACACTTAAGTATTTTAAATATCACAAGTGGCCATGAATCTCCAGGACAGGTAGTAATTTGTCAGTCTGCTGAGGCATGAAATAGGATTGCTACAGCTGAGGAGTTGCTGAGCCAGTCAGGAGCCTGACCACCCAGGGTCCACATTGCTACATGATGCTATTTAATGTGCACAACAAAGCTCTAAGTGAAGTCATATTATTCTCATTTTATAGATAAAGAGTTTGATGAAATCACAAATTAGAGTAAAACTAGAGGATCTGGAGATTTTCAAAGGTCTTTAGTCCATTTTAGACTATTTTTTCTGACTCGACATAAGGAGGTGAGCTCCCTGAAGGCAAGAAATTTGTCTTTAATCTTGGCACCCCCAGGGCACATACTGGGCCTGACAATAGTAGGTGCTCAATAAATGGCTTCCTGATTAATGAAATTCATAAGAATTCTGCCTTCCCTCACAAAAAGGGAATTTCCTGGAGGTCATGGCCTCCATCTCCATCCCGCTGAATTCCCAGCTTCTAGAAAAAGTACCTGTCTCATAAAAATTAAAAGTATTTATTGGGGCTTCCCTGGTGGCGCAGTGGTTGAGAATCTGCCTGCCAATGCAGGGGACACGGGTTCGAGCTCTGGTCTGGGAAGATCCCACATGCCGCGGAGCAACTGGGCCCGTGAGCCACAACTACTGAGCCTGCGCGTCTGGAGCCTGTGGTCCACAACAAGAGAAGCCGCGATAGTGAGAGGCCCATGCACCTCGATGAACAGTGGCCCCCGCTCGCCACAACTAGAGAAAGCCTTCACACAGAAACGAAGACCCAACAGAGCTAAAAATAATAAATAAATAAATAAATTTATTTATTTAAAAAAAAAGTATTTATTAATTGACTGTCTAATTTGTGTATGACACCTGACATACATTTTATTTTATTGAGGATTTTCTATAAATGTCTTTGATCATCAAAATAAGGTACAAAAATATAAATAAGACCAATTTTATAGATAATTAGTAATGCTTTTAAGTTTTCAACTTATCTGTTCTTTGGAATAACTTGAACATCAGTCTCCTGGATTATTATACAGGAAGCTTTTACTTATACTAGGAGGGAAATTTTGTTTTGTTTTGGCTATTGATCATCAGTACACATGCGACTGGTACACACAAGTGTACTTTTGTGTTGTTACTGCTGTTGTTGTGAAATCAAGGTACCACTTTATTAAATGAGTCAATTCACACAATATGAGCATCTATATAATTACAATTGCAAACAAATTTTTTACAACAAGGATGGACCGATTTTCAGATTTCCAAATCAGAGTAAACTGTACATTTACACAGAATTGTCTTTGCATGAAGCCCAAAAGGGAACAGCATAAAAATGAGTGTTTCTGTAGCCCCTTTATTTCTGCAGCCCCTTTATTTCTGCTGATCAGTGGTTTGTTAGAAAGGAGCTGCAGGTTTGTTACCTAAGGTCTGAGACAGTAGAAGAGTCAAAGGTGTCGCGAATTCACTGTAAACCACTTCATGCCTGAACATCAGCTAATTCTGGAGGAAGTGGAGTCTTAGGATACTTATTCTCAAAGTGCTGCTTGAAGGTCTTAGGGTCTGGCATTTGTGTCCTACAGACAGTGCAGGTATATACTAGGGCACCTTTGGCAGCAGCCTTTTGGTCATGTCCTTGCTTCTTTTGTCCAGCTTGCTTTTTGGCATTTTTCTGCTGAGACTGAATCTTCTGAGGCCAAGAGCCGTATCTTCCTACCTTGGCCTCCTCCCCGCCCTCACCTGCTCACGTGCCTGTGCCTCTGCCGGTCGAGCCAAGTGTACTTTTATATAATCATATTTTTCCTTAGGTTCAAACAGAGTAAAAATATCAGTAATAATATTTAATTTCTTAGTTTTTTCAGACATACTTCATCTTACAGAAACGACAAAAATTCAGGCAGAAATAAATATAATCAGGGGAAACTCTTAATGAAATCCTTTATCATATCAAACTGCAGCATTTACTGAGGCTTAAAATTTGTTCTTGAGAGGGATGAAATTTTATGGTAACATTAGGTCAAAGAAAAAAATGTACACGTTTTTCAATGTCTAGAATGTGTTAAGCATAAAAAGTGTCCTATCTCACAATGCTTCCTTCCTGAGGGATCCAGAAATAGACACATAAAAACCAAATGTGAAATGTACAAATTTCTACTTAGCTCCTTGCCCTTTCCCCTCATTAGCTTCAGTTGAGCTGAGCTTGCTCAGTCACTAATAACTAGGTGCCCCATGTATATTTAGAAGCCTCCTTGCAGAGGCATTTGTTTTTGCCTCTAAGTGTAGAGTTTCAGTAAGCATTTCAGTTAGCTGTTTCTTACATATCACAAAAACCCCAGTTTGTTAAATTAATCACTTTCACTTTTAAAAAATAATGAATTTTCATGTGGTGAGGGATGACAAATGGGAACATTTTACTGAATCCTAATATATCCTGCACCTACGCATAAGTGGTGTGACGAAAATCATCTCCCGGTCAGTGCTCTACCACACCTAAAAAGTCAACAGTGGGATTAGTCATTAAAGGTTTTCTTAGCATGCAAACATTTTAACTGTAAGTCCCTGTGTTAATTTGCTCTATGAATTCATTACTACTCATGTCATCTAGAGGAAATCATGGCCCTGAAAAAATGGCACACATACAGCTAATTTTCCTTTTTTTTTTTTTTTTTGGCTGTGCCGCACAGCATGCAGGTTCTTAGTTCCCTGACCAGGGATTGAATCCGTGCCCCCTGCAGTGAAAGCGTGAAGCCCTAACCACTGGACTGCCAGGAAATTCCCATAACAGCTAATTTTTTAATGGAGAGAAAGTCCTGCTAGAGAAAAAGACCCACCTCCTGATATACCAAAGTAGCCAGGAATGAATGCTTCACCATCTTTCTCTACAGCTAGTTTTGATCACAAGGAATAGCAACTTTGAGTTGGAAAATAGGTAAAGAAATTTAGCAAACAGTGTCAGTCAAACCTCATACGTATTTCTTGCTAAGTGATGATTCTAAAAGACAAATCCCAAAAATTCCCACCTACAGCACAAAAGAGGCAAAGATTTAGCTCAGATCCATAGTATAGTTTTATAAATAAATTAAGAAAACATTTCCTAAATTTCTGAGTTAGGGTAGCAGATCAGAGGCAGTTATTTCACTCTCTTTCCCAAATACCAACACAAATAAAGAAGCACAGAAAAAACAGACCACAGCATCAAAATTTTGGAAGCTGAAAACAAATAGACCACAGGTAACTGACTTAGATCCAAGAAACCTGAATCCCAAAACATCAGTAGGAAAACTGAAAACCAACTCAATTTACTCTACAGGATCTTTAAAAAACATGGGAAGTGGCAGCAACAAGAACTTCTGGAACTTGCATTTAGGAAGACTAGGATAAAAGCAGTTTGACCTCCCCTTTTCTGTGGGGAGCAATTGTTCTTCCTCAAACCAGGTGATAGATCAGACATTTATTCTCTAAGAAAGTAAAACTTAAGGTGTCTAGACTATGAAAGTGCCTGGTGCAGTGGAGGGGATAGATCTTGTACCCCAACAGGTGGACTTATCAATTTTATGCATATTGAATGCTTACTGCAGAGACCCCCACCCCTCCTCCCTCACTTAGTGCCCAGAATGCTAGCAAGAAGGCACTCATCCACCTGGCAGGAGATTAGACGTCTCTTTCCAGGTGAATCTAACCCAAGAGTTAAACTTGCCCAAGAAGTCACCCTAGAGTGAAGTGTAGTCGCTCAGCCCCATGTTCAGCACATCCAATGAGTTTTTAGTCCCTCATACTTAATCATGGGTAACATACAGACAAATACAAACAAACAAACAACAACAAAACCCACAATCTGGAGGAATTAAAGACTAGTCAGGGAAAAGGAAACTTTAAAAAGAAAAAAAATCATTAATATCTTTAGAGTTAATTTTTTAAAAATACAGCTTCCATGAAACAAGAGCAGGATGCCATGTAACAGGAATAAAAAAAAGTCCTTGGGAATTAAAAGCCTGATAGGAGAAAAAACAAAATTGAAACAAACAAACAAACAAAAACCTTAAAAGTTGGGTTAGAAGATAAACTTGAAGAAAGCATCCCTGAAAGTAGAACAGAAAGAGAGAGATACAGAGAGAGAGAGAGAGAGAGAGAGATGGATGCAAAATAGGAGAAAAAAGATAATAAAATGGCAGAAACAGAAAAAGTAGAACAAAGAAAATCATCAAAATTATTAAAGAAAAATTATGAAAATGTAAGGACTTGCATTTCCAGATTACAAGAACCCATGAAGTGCCAAGGAAAACAGATGAAGATAGATTCATAACAAGTCATTTGTGAAATTTCAGAACACCTGGACCAAGAAATGATTCCTATAGCTCTCAGGAAAAAACGTAAACAGGTTGATTACACACAAGGATAAAGAAAAGCAACAACTTTGGACTCCTCCACAGCAGCACTGGAAGCAAGAAGATACGCTTTCAAGAAACAAGAGAAATACATTCAAAATTCTGTACAAAATGATCTCCAACCTAAAATCCTATCCTCAGAAATTATCAATCAAGAATGAGAATTGAACATAGATATTTTCAGACATTCAAGATCTCAATGAGGGGACTTCCTGGTGGTGCAGTGGATAAGACTCTGCGCTCCCAATGCAGGGGGCCCAGGTTCGATCCCTGGTCAGGGAACTACATGCATGCTTCAACCCAGAGTTCACATGCCACAACTAAGGATCCGGCAAGCTGCAACTAAGGAGCCCACCTGCCACAACCAAGGATCCCACCTGCCACAACTAAGGAGCCCACCTGCCACAACTAAGGAGCCAGCAAGCCACAACTAAGGAGCCTACCTACCACAACTAAGGACCCCGCAAGCTGCAACTAAGACCTGTTGCAACCAAATAAATAAATAAATAAATAGGAAAAAAAGATCTCAATAGGACTTCCCTGGTGGTCCAGTGGTTAAGAATCCGCCTTCCAATGCAGGAGACGCAGGTATGATCCCTGGTCAGGGAACTAAGATCCCACATGCTGCGGGGCAAATAAGCCCACACACCGCCACTACTGAGCACATGAGCCACAACTACAGAGCCCTCGTGCCACAACTAGAGAGAAGCCCGCGCACTGCAATGAAGATCCCAAGCAACAAAGACATGATGCAGTCAACATAAATAAATAAATAAATATTTTTAAAAAAAATCTCAATTTATTTCCCATTTATCATTTCTTAAGATGCTACTGGAAGATATGCTTCACCAATATAGGAGAATAAACCAAGAAAGGGGAAGACGTAATACAGGGAGTAAGAGACCCAACATAGGGGAGAGGGAATCTCAGATGACAGCGGTGCCCCACACATGGGGGTAACCAGTCCAGGTAGGGCAGTATGACTCAAGAATCAGACACAGTCAGCACTGTCCTCACCAACATCCTCTGCCATTATACCCTCTTTTAGCCTGAGGATACCTGTGTGAGCTTGACCCAGATTCTTACCTGTGTTTGAATGTCTCTTTCCTGTATTGATGAAGGTCTACTCTCCTCTTCACCTGAGGACCATCATTCTACCCCAAAAGGATTCTGGCTTGACTTACTCCTAAGACCTAGAGGTAGGCCATAGGAGTTAAAAGTAGAAACTACAGAGCAGCCCTCCCTGTCTGACCAAACTTCAGCTGTGTGACCGGTATCTGGTCCACAACCCATCTGTGTCAGATGGGGGGAGTATATTAAGCTCTCTGTTTCCCAGGAGTTACTACAGATAGAGGAAGTCTCTTGTAAACCCTCAGAGGAGCTGAAGCCAGACTATGACCCAGAGACTCTGTTCAGCGTATTTTTTCCTGGTAGCCTTCAACAAGTGATGACAATATTGCCTTTTCCTTATACAACTAGGTTTGTTATCACTACTCTGGCTTTCAAAACTAAACAATATATTCTGTAGGGATAGATACACAAATGGTGGGGCTTTGGGGAAAGCAAATGAACGGTGGACACAAAATCAAAATGATAGTTGTCTCTGGGAAGAAACAGGGAGATGTGATGGGGAGGGCACACAGAGCACTGGTACTAGTAATGCTCTTTCTTCACCCAGGTAGTGGGTACACAGATTTATCATGATTATTCAAAGCTATGCATATGTGAGATTTATACACTATTCCATACAAATGAAATAGGCATTTTGATAAAAATTATAAGTTTTAACTGCATTTTACTAAAAGGTGCTTCTATTTTATTACCAACTTTGATTTCAGATCTTTTTTATTTTAAATTTTTTTTTTTTTTGGCCACACTGCACGGCAGGCGGGGATCTTAGTTCCCCAGCCAGGGATCAAACCCGTGCCCCCTGCAGTGGAAGCGTGGAGCCCTAACCACTGGACCGCCAGGGAAGTCCCCTGATTTCATATCTTAATCAAATTCAAAGTGTTCACAAAACTTCATCTCTCCTGGTACAATTATTTATTTCAAAAAAAAATTTAGAAAAAAAAACCCCTCATCTCTCCTGTACTCATGGAATATTCCATTCAAAAGGAAATCACATGAAATAATATTGCTGCTTTGTAGAAAACAGAGAGCAATTTCCGTTCAAATAGCATAATGGAGCGTGCTTTTGCACTGAGTAAATTTTCTTCGTCCCTGACTGGCAATAGACTTGGTTATTTATAAACATAAAAAAGTAGGAGTATTTTCTCAATGTTTATGATAACTCTATAAGCAGCTCTAATAAATATAGACTACATATTTTAGTAATAATATTTAATTAGGTAATTTAAAGTATATTAAAAATCAGAAGATCTAATGTTGCCACTAATTTACCAATCTCAAGTACTATTTACCCTTCTTAAAACACTGAAGAATATATAGTATTTGGATTTACTTGTTAAATCAATTTTGGCAATCTTAAGTGAATCTGCTTACCTTTGGTTTTGAGACTAGCTGATGAAATATAGTGACATTTTGATGCTCCTGTTTTGGATTTTGGTTTATTTTATTTTCAATCCCTGAATTATTGCTGAGGTCGGGTAAAGGAATTTTACACAGGTTCATAAAACACATTCAATATTTTTCTAGTCTAGCTAAATATAAGCTATATTTAAGAAAATTCTGATTTTCCCTCTGGATACATTGCCTCAGGCAAATGTCTACTTTTACCTATGCCCAGGGGTTGTCTAATTCATCACTCATTAAAACTGCAATTTAGGGGATTTCCCTGGCAGTCCAGTGGTTAAGACTCAGTGCTTCCACAGCAGGGGTGCGGGTTCGATCCCTGGTCAGGGAACTAAGATCCCACACGCTATGCTGCGTGGCCAAAAAAAACCCCCCAAAACTGCAATTTACCCTCTATCTGAAAATTTCTAAAATGTACTACAATTGCAAGCAATTGTCAATCTAAAACTAAAAATAAGTCATTTGTTCTAGTTATCAATAGCCTAAGTACTTTCCACGTAAAAGTCCTTACTATAAAAAGTGAGGTCTTGCTAATTAACTAATTAATTAAACAAAATTTTATTTAGTACCTACTATGTGCCAAGCACTGTACTAGGTCCGTCAGTACCAGTACAACACTGTACTGGGTACAGTAGATAAAACAGACAAAAATCTCTGACCATTAGAGCTTATATTCTAATGGAGGGACTGATGATAAAAAGTACAGGTACATTATACGGCATGTAATAAGGTAAGAGGAAACAAGGAGGAAAATATAGTGGGCAAGGAATGTGTATGTCATGGCAACTGTGATTTAAAACGGCATGGTTAAGGAAGACGTCACTGAGAAAGTGGTGTTGGATTAGAGTTAGGTGATGAGGACGTGGGACCTGAGGTTATCTGGGAGGAGAGCAATTTAGGCAGAGAGAACAGCAAGTACAAAGCCCTGAGATGGGTGTATGTTTGTGGATAAACAAGAAGGCCAGTGTGACTGGAGTGGAACGAGTGCAGGTTGCTGTAGAGGAGATCAGAAAATAAGGGGCCAGATCATGGATGGCCTTGCAGGCCATTGTGAGGAGTATGATGGGAAGCCATTGGAGGGTGGATGTTGTTGGCATTTTTTTGTTTATGTTGAACACATGAATGCCTTGTTTTATTATAATTAACTAGATTGCTAACGCAAAAAAATCATTACTTCAATTTTTTTGTTTTTACTTATTTATTTAAACATTTTTTTCTTCCAGTTTTATTGAGATATAATTGACATATAGCACTTGTATAAGTTTAAGATGTACGGCATAATGATTTGACTTACATACATAATGAAATGATTATCACAATAAGTTTAGTCAACATCCATCATCTGAAATAGATACAAAATTAAAGAAATAGGAAAAAAATTTTTTTTTCTTTGTGCTGAGAGGTTGGCATTTATTTTTAAAGAGTCCCTCTGGGGAGTTCCCTAGTGGTCTAGAGGTTAGGATTCTGTGCTTTCACTGCCGGGGCTCAGGTTCCTTCCCTGGTCAGGGAACTGAGATCCTGAAAGCCAAAATTGCAGCCAAAACTTAAAAAAAAAAAAAAGAGTCCCTCTGGCTGCAGGATTCACAATAGGCTGAAGGCAGGGCAAAAGCCAAAGTACGAAGGCCAGTTAGAAGAATCCAGGCAAGAGATGATGATGGCTTTGACCAGGGTAGCAGCAGTGGAAATGGTAAGAAGTGGTCAGATTCTGAATATATTTTGAAGATAGAGCTGATAGGTTTTAGATGTGGAATATGAAAAAAGAGAGGAGTTGAAGATAATTCTAAAGTGAGCTACTGGAGGAATTCAGTTGCCATTACTGAGATGGGGAAGGCCACATTCTATCATGCATATGAGCCTCTGAGTTTATAAATGTTATGAATTTATTTCTAAAAAATGTTTCATTAGTTATTAAAAAGCAACTTGAATTAGCATGTGACTTTTTTATTCCTGAGGATCTGGTAAATTAAAAAAAATTCACAATTGTTCTTTAAAAAAAAGCACTTCTTATATAATTGTTAAGTGCAACGTGCAATCTTTGCTCCAGTTGAGCTGCTTAAGTTTTTGTTCTCTCATTGTGGGTGTTGAAGTGCTGGTACTGTCTGTATAGCACTTTAATTGTAGGAATTATCTCTTAGCCTATCCATCTCCTGATTTTTAATTACCTCTAGAGAAAATTATACATAGAATTTCCACCATGACTACCCACTGTCCTACACTGGTAACTCCAAAGCCTGTTCATTATGATGTAAATGGGATGAGAATATGTCCTCCACTCCACTTCATAGGGTCTATTTCACAGTGGTGTCCATTTCTATTTTGACAGATAATCCAAATCTAAAAATGTACACTCTTTTCTTCGGTTTTTATTTCTTGAAAAGTAAAATTCTTTGTTTTCAGAGCATCACTCTTATTTTGACAATGATTACTGTGCCTGCATTTTATTCTGGTATTCTTTAATGGAAATGTATTGTTTATTTCTACAAAGTGAGTTTTGTTTTGCTTTTAAGATTCTAGAATTCTGCTTTTACTGTCATGCTAAATATTGCCTTGTTTTACATTCTTTTTTTTTAAAGTCCAGGTTGTTACCCGTGCTTCTAAATTTATTTATTTAATTAATTTATTTTTGGGTGTGTTGGGTCTTCGTTTCTGTGCGAGGGCTTTTCCTAGTTGCGGCAAGCGGGGGCCACTCTTCATCGCGGTGCGCGCGCCTCTCACTATCGCGGCCTCTCTTGCTGCGGAGCACAGGCTCCAGACGCGCAGGCTCAGTAGTTGTGGCTCACAGGCTTAGCTGCTCCGCGGCATGTGGGATCCTCCCAGACCAGGGCTCGAACCCGTGTTCCCTGCATTGGCAGGCAAATTCTCAACCACTGCGCCACCAGGGAAGTCCTTGTTTTACATTCTTTTTAACCTTAAAATTAATATGGAACCACATGTTAGAGTTGATTGGAAGCAATCCAACTCAACTTAATGTCTAATTAAGCAGGTACCCTGGCCATTTATTTTAACTGTTTCCAGCATCAAAGAGCCCACCACACCACATAGTGGTCCATTGCATTTTTGAAGAGCTCTAATTGCCAGAAAGTTCTTTTTCACAAGTAGTTAAAATTGGCCTTCCTATATCCTCTATTCGTAAATCCCTGGAACTACAAAAAGCACAACTGCCTTTGATTCAGACATCCAGAGTTATATTCTCAGGTCAGCCAATAACTAGCCATGTGAGGATAGGTCAGAATCATAACCACTCTGAGCCTCATTACACCATCTGATCTGTAAAATGAAAAGGAAGGGGTTGGATCTCTTCTAGCTCTTAAGTTCCTTCCAGTAGCTCTTCCATAGAATCTTATGATACCTGAGGGTAGCTGCCAAATTCCTCCTTAAATTTACTTTTTTTCCACCCTTAATGCCCTGAGTTCACTCCAAGATTCCTTGTACGACATGGTTTCTAGCTCCTTCACAATCCTTATTGCCCTTCCCTGGATACACTCCAGATTGTGGTGTACTGTAAATTAAGGAAGTGCATCTCAAGTTAGGAATCACTGATCTGATTCAGAGACCGCATCAAAGTAAAATCATATAGGTTTTTGATAAGTGGAGAAAAAGGGCTTTCAAATTTGTTTCTTTCCTTTCAACAGGAAGAACCATTTTATTAAGTCAGAAGACCCGGACTCTGGACACGGTACTGCCTCTATGATGTGACCTTACACCGGTCATCAATTCCTATATCTTGGTAACTGGTTTGTGAAAGGAAGTGGTTGGACCAAGGTTTCTTTCAGATTTCAAAGTTTCTGATTCTATGAATTTCCTACTGTTCCCAGTCTCTTCTCTGATAATTTCAATTTAAAATTGTAAGAAATTGTGGAGAAGGGAAGCATAGGTAAACTAGTGTGCATCTGGGTGTTAGTCTGTTGCTATAATTGGGAATTTTCATTTATTCATTCATTCATTATTTATTTATTTATTGGCCTCGCCGCACTTTATGTGGGATCTTAGTTCCCCACCAGGGACTGAACCCGTGCCCCCTGCAATGGAAGCCTGGTATCTTAAGCACTGGACCGCCAGGGAAGTCCCTCATTCATCTTTTTTTTTTTTTTTTTAATATTCATTTATTTATTTGGTTGCGCTGGGTCTTAGTTGAAGCAGGCGGGCTCCTTAGTTGTGGCATGCACGTGGGATCTAGTTCCCTGAGCAGGGATAGAACCCAGGCCCCCTGCTTGGGAGTGCGGAGTCTTAACCACTGTGCCACCAGGGAAGTTCCTCATCTTTTTTTTAAAAGACAATTCTTTTTAGAGCAGTTTTAGGTTTACAATAAAATTGAGAGAAAGATACAGAGATTTCCCATATACCCCTTACCCCACACGTGCATAGCCTCTCCTATTATCAGTATCACTCACTAGATGGTACATTTTTTACCACGGATGAACCTACATTGACACATCATAATCACCTAAAGTCCATAGTTTACCTTAGGGTCCAATCTTGGTTTTGAACAGTCTATGGATTTGGACAAAAGTATAATATCATTATAATATCATATAGATCATATAAAGTGTTTTCACTGCCCTAAAATCGGTAATTTTTTTAAAGAAAACAAAAGAAAACAAAATTTTGTATATTTTGATACATGCCATGTGTAGCATGTATCAATACTTCATTCATTTCACAACCTGTCTTAGTCACATTGGGGTGCTATAGCAAAATACACTGGGTGGCTTAAACAATAGACACTTATTTCTCATAGTTCTGGAGAATGTGAAGTCCAAGATTAAGGTGCTAGAAGATTTGGTTCTTGGTGGGGGCCCTCTTCCTGGCTAGCAGTCAGCCACATTTAGTGAAAAGAGGATGCTCTAGTGTCTCTGTTTCCTTGGAAGGGCACTAATCCCATCATGGGGGCTTCACTCTCATGGCCTCATCTAAACCTAATTACCTCCCAAAGGCCTCACTTTCTAATAAAATCACGTTGGGGGTAAGAGCTTCAACATATGAATTTGAGGGCTGGGGACACAAACATTCAGTCCATAACACGATCCAGTAATATTCCATTGTGCGGAAATACCACATTTTGTTTATCCATTCATTAGCTGACAGGCATTTGGATTGTTTCCACTTTTTGGCTATTATGAATAATGCTGCTATGAACACTTGTGTACAAGTTTTGTGTGGACACATGATTTCAGTTCTCTTGGGTACATACATAGGCATGGAATTGCTAGCTCATATAATAACTCTATGTTTAACCACTCAAGGAACTTACAATCTGATTTCTCAAATGGCTGCACCATTTTACAATCGTACCAACAATATATTAAGACTGTGATTTCTCCAAATCTTCACCAACACTTATTATTGTCTGTCTTTTTTATTATAACTATCCATCCTAGTGGGTGTGAAGTGGTATCTCATTGTGGTTTTGATTTGTATTTCCCTAATGAGTAATGATGTTGAGTGTCTTTTCATGTGCTTATTGGTCATTTGTATATCTTCTTTAGAGAAATGTCTATGTGAATCCTTTGCCCATTCTTTTTTTTTTTTTTTTTTGGTATTATCAATCCATAGTCACAGGTAACAGAGAGTGCGTGGTTTTTTGTTTTTGTTTTTGTTTTTTTTCTATTTATTTATTTATGGCTGTGTTGGGTCTTCGTTTCTGTGCGAGGGCTTTCTCTAGCTGTGGCAAGCGGGGGGCCACGCTTCATTGCGGTGCACGGGCCTCTCACTATCGCAGCCTCTCTTGTTGCGGAGCACAGGCTCCAGACGCGCAGGCTCAGTAATTGTGGCTCATGGGCCCAGTTGCTCCATGGCATGTGGGATCTTCACAGACCAGGGCTCGAACCCGTGTCCCCTGCATTGGCAGGCAGATTCTCAACCACTGCGCCACCAGGGAAGCCCTGCCCATTCTTAACTGGGTTATTTGTCTTTTTGTTATTGAGTGTAAGAGCTCTTTATATATTCTGGATACAAATCCCTTATCAAATATGATTTACAAATATTTTCTCCCATTCTTTGGGTTGTCTTTTTATTTTCTTGATAGTCTTTTGAAGTATACAATTTTTTAAATAAAAAGCAATGATAAATTGCTTTTTAGAAAAGCCTTTGGAGATCTGGATCCAGAATAATGTTTTCCTACACATAATAAAAGTTTCATAGAATTATATAGCAGGTAGAAAAGTAATTCGGGGGTGTATTATAAGAAGAAAAAGAGAACCTAATTGATAATTAAAAGGAAAAATATTTTGATGGGTAGGAAATTAAACTTCACATAGTTAATATATAAGAATAAAGGCTCTGTAATATATTTTGATTTCTTTTCATATGTGTAAATGCACATAAAGCAGATTGCAAGACGTTATTTTACAAACACAAGCCAGAGAAAAAATCTGTGCTTACCCCTAAACCTACTAAGTGGAACTGAAGCAAAACCAGAGTTGATTACTCAGGTTAATGGGTTGGTGTCTATAAATGACAAATGGCTATATTAAAGAAGTTATTAACTTTATGTACTGAACTATTTCTAACGATATTTTAATTAACAAAAGTTGCTCTTGAAATAAACCTCTCTGGTTAATTTCTCCTCTCTCTCTGGAATCTTTGGTAGTTAAAGAAACTAAATTCAATATACATGTGAAACTTTTGCAACAGTTCGTGCAGAGCATTCAACCGTAACAGCTTATAAATTCTTAACTTAAAGAAAATGGGCATGAGAAACTATGAACCACTACTGTAGTCACTCCTGCTCAGACTTCTCTGATGTACTTTGGGTTATTCATTCCCTTCTTGTAAATACATTTTACCATGGTTTAAAGAAACACAGAGACACTGCAAGACACAGAAGGAATGAATAAGGAATTCAGGTAGGCAAGTGAGGTTTAAACAACAGGGGATCTGGTGAAGGTAAAGTTGGAAGTAGTCTCTTCAATGTGTGTCAGTAACACAGGAAAGAAGAAAGGAAATATGGAGTCAGAAACCTAGTCAAGCATTCTAGTCAAAAGAGTTCAGAACTTACGCAGAGTTTAAGTAACAGATACAGGCACAAACAATATGCAGCATCTTGATAGCTGGGAACTTTTATATGCTTCCTGTTAAGGAAAGAATTAAGTTCTCAAACCTGGTCTGAGTCTGCAATGGAGGTCAGTGGAGTACTTGGCTGAAAGGAAGAGAATAGCAGCTTTTGACATAAACTATTCCTGACAAGACATTGAGGGCTGGGTACCTGGGAGAGTTTCTAAAAATTTTAGAGTTTCTAAAAAATTTGGAGCCATGTATATTCTCCAAAGGGTTCTCTAACTTTGCTAGAAAATTTGGGATGTGGTGATGAAAGCATTTTACTAGCATTTGGGGAAAATCAGTGTTACCAACTGGCACTAACATTCATTAGTACAGTTAGAATGATTTGTCTGTAAATAATTAATAAAACCCATTCACACTGTGAATAATACTCAAACAATAAGGAAATTTATTATGTCATATAACTAGGAAGTTCAGAGGTAGGGCAAGGTTGATAGATGCCGTTGCATAACAATGTCATGAAGGATCCAAGGCTCTTCCAACCTTTACTCTGTCATCCTTCTGACAGAGCTTCATCCTTCAAGTAACAGCTTCATCCTCGGGCAAGAGAAAGATGATAGCAAAAGTTCTTGGCATCACAACCCAGACATGCCAATATCCAGAGAAAGAAGACCACTCTTAGGAGTGAGGAAGTATATAAGAACCCTGGCACAAGTGGTCACACACCTAATTTGGAACCAATTACTGACAAAGGAATAGAATAACCATGATTGGTTTAGACTGGTCATCTAGGATGGATTAAATGTCAGAGTTAACTATTTATACTAAGATTTTGCTTTTGTTGGGATTTCCTCAGTTTCCCCTTAAATTGTAAATTATTATAAGTTATAATTATTGACTGCTATCACTAATACTACTACCTAATACTAATACTAATACTAATACTACTACCTAATCTTTTTGCTCATCTGCTTTGGTAAAGAACTTTTTTATTCTCCCAAGCCATGACCCATAACTGAGGTACTACTGTCCTGCGATGACCTAGAAGGAAACAGATATCTGAGTACTTGGCTTGTAAACCAAACTTATAAAGTGATGAAAAATGTCTGGGAGAGAAATGAATTCACATTAACTATGGCATACACGTGTGAAACAGTTTAATCACATGTAAGTCAGTATGATTAAGGTTTAGAATTAATGGTATAAATATTTATTATTGAACTCAAGGGAGCAGGGGGTACGAGAGGGGACATTGTAACCTGTCTTAATTCCAGAAAGACAGGTAGTTAAATTATACAATGACACTTATCTAGCATCACAATAAAGACTACAAGGACCAAGCAATTAGGCGGTGATGAGTAGCAATTTCAGGTGAAGAGTCACAGTGTACCTGTCCAGCAGCAGTCCTGGGTGAACTACGCCACAGATGCAACAGGGGAGGGCGTATACCTTTCACTCTTAAAGGAAGTGAAGAGGTTAAAGAAGTTCAAGTCCCACCAAAGATCACTATTTCCAGGCACCTAAACTCACTAGCAGTTTTGTGTCTTTCATTCCTGGCAGGCCAAACAAAGGAGTCCACAGAGCTGTGAACTATTAAATAGTGCAAAATTCCTGAATGAAAGCACCCAAAAGAATTTGTTAAAGTGAGATTATTTTTTACATGTGTTAAAGGGAAAAATCTCTGAAATTCTAAAGTGCAAGAAAAATACAATGAAATATAAGGACCCATTTTTTTTCCCCTTGATAACTCTGATTTCATTAGATAACTATTGATACTTATAGCAGTGGTATTCAAACTTTTCTGATTATGATGCACAGTAAGAAATACATTTTACATGGTGACCAATACCCACACACCACTTTATATTTTCTAAAACTGAAACAAAAACTCACAGAACCATAGTTAAACTTTCTAAGTACATGCCAATCCTATTCCATTTCGTTTAAAAACAAGTGCTGATTGACACTCACTAAATTGATTCCATAACCTACTAATGGGTCTGACCTGCAGTTTGAAAACCATTGTTCTAAGGTAAAGGGATAAGGAACCCCTGATTCCTTAAAACAAATCACCTCTCTGTTCCTCCACAACAGGCAGTGGGGGGAAGGACACCACTGGTGCACAATGGTGAGACATGGGTAAGCTGCTGAACTCCCAATTCTTGTTCCCCCTTTTAGCCTCTGGTCTAAAGTAGACAGAGCTCTTCTCTGAATTCTCTGTGGCCTAGTTAATTTAAATAAGATTTTACCAGAGGCTGAGGGATGATAAGAGGGAAATGAACAACATGAGTAACATGAGCCTGGAAGATCTTTTGTTAAGATAAGACTCATTCATCTTCAGCTTTGGTGCCTAGGCCTGGCTGCCTCCAAGAGGCAAAGGTCACCTTTTCCTTTCCTTCCAGGAGGGACTTGAAATGAATTCTCAAGTAAACAACTGAGTAACTCCCAGCCAAATACCTGCAGTTCCCCCTCCTGGCCATCTAGTCTCTGGTTTCCTGTTTCAGTTCCCACCTCTCCTCTGATGCTTTGCACAGTAAAGGCCAGCTCCTTAGTGGAGGCCCTCACCCCCAACCTCAGGAGCGTGACCTTGCCCTGTGGCTTTATCCTTCTGAGACGATAATGCAACAGCTTAACATTCTTGGAAGAGATGTACATTAAGTCTTTTTGTGAGTCCCCAGAGGACTGATTAAAATAAATATCTTCAAACTTCCCGGAAAGTGGGTAAGTTTACCCTAACCCTTTTCAAAGAAGACTATGATAAGCTCAGGTGGAATAGACACATGATTAGAACAGCAAAAACACCATGCCTCTCAATTTTAACTTTTTTTTTTTTTCCTTCCTGAGAGTACAGGCTTTGGAGTCAGGTGTGAAGTCCAGCTCACCATACCTTAAAGGACAAGTTTCTTGTTTTCTTTGAATCCCAGTTTACTCATCCATAAGATGGACCTAAGTAGTTCTCACTGCACAAGTTGGTAAAAAAGGATTAAGTGAGCTAATTAGAAAATATGTATGATTCAGTTAGCTAATGATCAGTACATGGTAGCTGCTGCTTATTTTAGGCCAGTTGGATATAGACTAAGAAAACAAACATTGTAAACTCCTTGCCTAAGAAAAAAAAAATATTAGGCTGCCTGATATTTCCTGGTCTGATGTTTTCTTTGGGGAAGCGCTAGATATGCTTGTATCTAGAGGGGTACTGCTATATATATATTCTGGTCTGCTGTCTCCTGCTATAACAGAAATCTGATTGTAGGTGCAGTGGATATGTGGAATCTAAAAAAAGGGGTACAAATGAACTTATTTACAAAACAGAAGTAGAATCACAGATATAGAAAACAAACTTATGGTTACCAGGGGATAAGGGGGGGGGGATAAATTGTGAGATTAGGATTGACATATACATACTACTATATATAAAATAGATGACTAATAAGAACCTGCTGTATAACACTGGGAACTCTACTCAATACTCTGTAATGGCCTATATGGGAAAAGCATCTAAAAAAAAAAAAGAAAGAGTGGATATACGTATATAAATACATATATGTATTCATTTTGCTGTACACCTGAAACTAACACAACATTTGTAAATCAACTATACTCCATAAACATTAAAAAAAAAAGACAAAAGGGCAAATACAGACTTTCATATGTTTCCTTCCATTCCTACTATGCCCAATTTAGTGCCTCAGGTAGCTGAGACCACTGCAAGAGGTCTTGTGCCTTCCGTCCATCTCCCTCCTATCAAATTTGTGATGCCAGATGGATTTCCTAAAGCAGAG
The DNA here is from genome assembly GCF_028023285.1 of Balaenoptera ricei. Lineage (NCBI taxonomy): Eukaryota > Metazoa > Chordata > Mammalia > Artiodactyla > Balaenopteridae > Balaenoptera > Balaenoptera ricei. Next base: position 34,414,466 of record NC_082643.1, read on the forward strand.
TTCTGATTGTCTCACTTTATTGCTCAATAAATGATGGATCCCCACAACCTACCAAAGGAACTCTGAACCGTATTATTTTGGTATCTGGCATACTACAATGTTTGAAGTAAGAGGCTCTAACTTGCTTTTGTTTTGTGAAATAAAATTCTTATTTTATTTTATGCAAGAAAAGAAAAATTTAAGCATAAAAAATTTTCTCTGCCCTTTGGCCTCCTCCCTTCCCTCTACTGTATATTGTGTGTCTGCATCATGCAGTGGCCAAACCTCCCCCATCAGCAGAAATACCTGCTCAACCATAAAGGGCAACATTCCCCTGGCATCAACAAGATGACTCCTTAAAAGATAACATTCCTTCTTGCTCTTGTAAGGGGTCACAATGACCCACCACTTTGTACTTGCAGATCTGGGTTATGTAAACTGTCAGTAATACATCATTTAATGTATGCCCTCTGTCTCAAAAAAAAACTTACACAACTGCGTTTTGATCTCTAATGGGTAGAACAGTTCTCGGAGCTCTCTGAGAGGCTCTTCCTGGGTTATAATCCTCAATTTGGCTCAAATAAAATTTTCCATTTCTTTCTTAGATCGACTGATTAATTTTTCATTGACAATTTTTTTTTTAAACATTAATCCATTTTTGTTGTTGAAGTCAGTTTGCCTTTTTTATATTTGAAAAGTTTTATTTCTTAAACTGGATGGTAGGTATATGTGCTTTGTTTTTATTATTATTGTTGTGGTAAAATATACATAACAAAAAAATTTACCATTAGTGACATGTAATGTATTCACAATTTATACAGCCATCACCACTATCTAGTTCCTGAATATTTTCATCATCCAGAAAGGAAATCCTGTACCCATTAAACAGTCACTCCTTGTTTCCCTCTCCCCCCACCTCCCACCCTAGGGAACCACTAATCTGTTTTATGTCTTTAAGGATTTGCCAACTCTGGTTATTTCAATAAATGGAATCATATAATATTTGGCCTTTTGTGTCTCGATTCTTTCACTTAGGATAATGTTTACAAGATTCCTCTATGTTGTAGCATGCACCTTTTTTTTTTTTTTTTTGCGGAATAATGTTGTACTGTATGGTTATACCATCTTTTGTTTCTCCATTTATCTGTTGATGGACATGTGGGTTATTTCCACCTTCCGGCTACTGTGAGTAGTGCTGCTATGAATATTTGTGAGCAAGTTTTTGCTTGTACACTTGTTTTCTTTTGATTCTCTGTATACAAGATCATGTCATCTGTGAATATGGTTTTACTCTTCCTTTCCAATCTGAATTCCATTTGTTTCTTTCTCTTGCTTAATTTCCCTGCTAGAACCTCTAGCATAATGTTGAGTAGAAGTAGCAAGAGTGGACATCCTTGTCTTATTTCTGATCTTAGGGGAAATTCATACAGTCTTTTACCATTAAGTATACTGTTGGCTACAGGCTTTTCATGGGTGCTCTTACCAGGTTGAGGAAGTTTCCTTCTATTACTAGTTTGTTAAGTGTTTCTATCATGAAAAGGTGTTGGATTTTTGTCAATGCTTTTTCTCCTTCTATTGAGATGATCATGTGGTTTTTGCTTTTTTTTTTCTTGAAGTATAGTTGATTTACAATATTGTGTTAGTTTCAGGTATACAGCAAAGTGATTCAGTTATACATAAATATATGTAGAGATCTACATTCTTTTTTTAATTCTTTTCCATTATAGTCTTTTTTTTATAAGATATTGAATATAGTTCCCTGTGCTATACAGTAGGACCTTGTTGTTTATCCATTCTATATATAATAGTTTGCATCTGCTAATCCCATACTCTCGATCCATCCCTCCCCCCCACCCCCCTGCAACCACAAGTCTGTTCTCTATGTCTGTGAGTCTGTTTCTGTTTTACAGATGAGTTCATTTGTGTCATAGTTTAGATTCCATATATAAGTGATATCATATGGTATCTGTCTTTTTCTTTCTGACTTACTTTGCTTAGTATGATAATCTCTAGGTCCATCCACGTTACTGCAAATGGCATTATTTCATTCTTTTTTACAGCTGAGTAATATTCCATTGTATATAAATGCCACATCTTCTTTATCCATTCATCTGTTGATGGACACTTAGGTTGTTTCCATGTCTTGGCTATTGTAAATAGTGCTGCCATGAACATTGGGGGTACATGTAACTTTTCCAATTAGAACTTTCATCTTTTCTGGGTATATACCCAGGAGTGGGATTGCTGGATCGTATGGCAACTCTATTTTTAATTTTTTAAGAAAACTCCATACTGTTTTCCTTAGTGGCTGCACCAATTTACACTCCCACCAACAATGTAGGAGGCTTCCCTTTTCTCTGCACTCTCTCCAGCATTTATTATTTGTAGACTTTTTGATGATAGCCATTCTGACTGGTATGAGGTGATACCTCATTACAGTTTTGATTTGCTTTTCTCTAATAACTAGTGATGTCAAGCATCTTTTCATGTGACTCTTGGACATCTGTATGTCTTCTTTGGAGAAATGTCTATTTAGGCCTTCTGCCCATTTTTGATTGGGTTGTTTGTTTTTTTTTGTTATTGAGTTGTATGAGCTGTTTGTATATTTTGGAAATTAAGCCGTTGTCGATGGCATCGTTTGCAAATATTTTCTCCTAGTTCATAGGTTGTTTTTTCGTTTTGGTTTTCCCTTTTAGTTGTGTTGATATGGTGTATTACATTTATTGATTTTGGGGATTAAACCAATCTCACATTCCTGAAATATATCCCATTTGGTCATGGTGTATAATTCTTTTTATATGTTACTGAATTTGATTTGCTGGTATTTTGTTGAGGATTTTTGCATTCATATTCATAAGAGATATGGGGTTTTAGTTTTCCTTTTGTGATAGCTTTGTCTAGTTTTTTTAATCAGAATAACACTGGCCTTATAGGATAAGTTGGGAAATATTCCCTCATCTATTTTTTGCAAGAGTTTGTGATGAATTGCTACTAATTCTTCTTTAAATGTTCAGTAGAATACATCAGTGAAGCCATCTGGGTCCTGGCTTTTCTTTGTGGGTAGACTTTTTATTACTAATTTAATATGTTTGTTTTGGGTCTCTTAAGATTGTCTGTTTCTTTCTTTTTTTTTTGGATGTGTTGGGTCTTCGTTGCTACACGCGGGCTTTTCTCTGGTTGCGGCGAGCAGGGGTTGCTCTTCTTTGTGGTGCACAGGCTTCTCACTGCAGTGGCTTCTCTTGTTGCAGAGCACGGGCTCTAGTCGCACAGGCTTCAGTAGTTGTGGCACATGGGCTTAGTTGCTCTGCGGCATGTGGGATCTTCCGGAGCAGGGCTCAAACCCGTGTCCCCTGCATTGGCAGGTGGATTCTTAACCACTGTGCCACCAGGTAAGCCCTGTCTGGTTTTTTTTGAGTCAGTTTTGATAGTTAGTGTCTTTATAGGAATCTGCCCATTTCATCTACGTTATCTAATTTATCTAATTTATTGGCATACAATCGTTCATACAATTATTCTTTTACAATCCTTTTTATTTCTGTAAGGCCAGTAATGATAACCCCTATTTCATTTCTTTTTTTTTTAAAATTAATTGATTTATTTATTTTTGGCTGTGTTGGGTCTTCGTTGCCACACACGGGCTTTCTCTAGTTGTGGCGAGCTGGGGCTACTCTTTGTTGCAGTGCACGGACTTCTCATTGCGGTGGTTTCTCTTGTTGCGGAGCACAGGCTTTAGGTGTGCTGGCTTCAGTGGTTGTGGCATGTGGACTCAGTTGTTGTGGCTCGCAGGCTCTAGAGTGCAGGCTCAGTAGTTGTGGTGCACGGGCTTAGTTGCTCCGTGGCATGTGGGATCTTCCCAGACCAGGGCTCAAACCCATGTCCTCTGCATTGGCAGGCGGATTCTTAACCACTGTGCCAGCAGGGAAGCCCCCCTATTTCATTTCTGATTCTAGTAATTTGAGTCTTAAAATTTTTTTTTCTTGGTCAGTCTAGCTAAAGATTTGTCAGTTTTGTTGATCTTGTCAAAGGACCAGATTTTGTTTCCATTATTTTCTCTATTGTTTTTCTATTCTCTATTTCATTAATTTCCTCTCAATCATTATTATTTTCTTCCTGGCTTGCCTAAGATTTAATTTGCTCCTCCTTTCCCAGTGTCTTAAGGTAGAAGATTAAGGTATTGATTAAAGATCTTTCTTCTTTTTTTAATACCGGCATTTTCAGCTATAAACTGCCTTCTAAGTGCTGCTTTAGTTATATCCCATAAGTTTTGGCATGTTGTTGTTTCGTTTTCATTTTTCTCAAAGTATTTTTTAATTTCCCTTTTGCTTTCTTCTATGACCATTTCGGTATTTAGGAGTGTGTTTTTTAATTTCAAAATACTTGTGCGTTTCCCCATATTCTTTCTGTTATTGATTTCTAATTTCATTCCTTTCTTTTGTGAAATAAAATTCATATTTTATGGCAAGACAAGAAAAATTTAAACAAAATTTTCTCTGCCCTTTGGCCTCCTCTCTCCCCCCATTGTGCATTGTGTATCTGCATTTTGCATCGACCAAACTTTCCCCATTGGCAGAAATTTCCACTCAAACATAAAGAGCAACATTCTCTTAAAATAACTCCTTGAAGATAACATTCCGTCTTGATAAGAGGTCACACTCAGATCTGGATTATGTAAACTGTCAGTAATACATCATTTGATGTACAGTCCTCTGTCTCAAAAAGTTCTTATATAACTGTGTCTTGACTTCTAACTGGCAGAACGGTTCTCGGAGCTTTCTGAGATACTCATCCAAGGTTATATTCCTCAAATTTTGTTTGAATGAAATTTTCCATTTCTTTTCTTAGATCAACTGATTTTTGTTGACACTTTGTTTGAGAACATATTTTGTATTATTCTTATCCTCTTAAATGTACTGAGGTTTGTTTTATCCTGGAGAATCTCCTATGTGTATTTGAGAAGACTGTGTATTCTGCTGTTGTTGGGTGGAGTGCTCTATAGATGTCTATTAAATCTGGTTGGTTTATAGCATTGTTCAAGTCTTCTATTTCTTTACCAGCCTTCTATCTAGTTGTTCTATCTATTTTTGAAAATGGAGTATAGAAGTCTCCAATTATTATTGTAGAACTGTCTATTTTCCCCTTCATTTCTGTCAGTTTTTGCTTTACGTATTTTGATGATCTGTTGTTGGATGCATGTATGTTTACAATTATCATAGCTTCCTGATATAGATTGACCCTTTTATCATTATGAACTATCCCTCTTCATCTCTAATAACATTTGTTGTTAATAGACTTTCAGTCTATTTTGTCTTATATTAGTCACCCTAGTTTCTTTTGCTGTTTGCATTATATATCCTTTTCTATTCTTTTACTTTCTATTTCTTCATATTTTTGAGTATAAAGTGTGTCTCCTGTAGACAGTATATAGTTGAACCTTTTCAAAAATCTAGTCTGACAATGTCTGTCTTTTGACCCGATTGGTTAATCCATTCACGTGTAAAAGTTACTGGACTGCATTTACAATGGTCATTTTTATTTCTTATACGTCTCATGTGTTTTTTATTCCTCTAACCATTTTCTAGTGCACACACACACACAAAAGGAGTGTATGTGTTTCAAGAGGGGTAACCTGAGTTGTTCCCTATCCCGTATATGCTGAGTTTCTAACCCAGTGTTGAATACAGTATTACAGATACTAGATGATCAATACAGTAGTCTTGTCAAGCAGTTCTTAAAATGTAGAGCAAGACCAGCAGAGGCAATATCACCTGGGAATTTGTTAGAGGAAAAACATTAATCTCTGTAATCAAACTTGGGTTTGATCCCAGCTCTACATTTATAGCTGTGTGATTTGGGGCAAGTCACTAAACCACTGAGTCTTGTTTCCTCATTTAATAATGCTATCTTACAGTGTTCTTGTGAAGGCTGTAAGAGATTAAGTGCGATAACGTAAATAATTCTACTACCATGTCAGGACTTCTACCATGTTAATTTTCTTTCTCACTGCCATAATATAACAAAAACTTCTACCTGTTTTCTCTGTATTTTCAGTGTAACTACCAGCAGCTTAAATAACTTAAACCACTTCTCATTTTAGCAATTATTGAGAAGGAAAAATGCAGAAACAGGAATAGGAATAGAAAACATGAAGTTGTGTGGTAGGTTAGCAGAGGAAAAGAGAAATTCAGTCGGAGCTCATCTTTCAAGATGCCCAGAAAAATTAGGTGGCAATTTAAATACCACTTTGGATGCTGATATATGCTCTAGGTCTGAAATTATAGAAATTTTAAAAAAATCACTGTTTCCCTGTATTTTTTTATTAATACTTTTACTGAGAGTATGAAAATAATCCTGCCAGGTAGATAGGCCAGGCATTACTATCTCCATTTTGCAGGGACCTAAAGCTCAGAGGGATTAAGTGACTTGCCTGTGATTACAGGACTAGTTGGTGGGGAAGCTGGAATTGAAGCCATGTCAGTTAATTGCAAATTACACAGTTATCACAGTTTTGGGGAAGGTCTCAAAATAAAGGATGTACTGAGAGGATAAAGGTCACACTATGTATCTGGATAATACTATTTTTTTATTTTATTTTATTTTTTTTTTATTTTTGGGTGCATTGGGTCTTCGTTGCTGTGTGTGGGCTTTCTCTGGTTGCAGTGAGTGGGGGCTACTCTTCGTTGTGGTGTGTGGGCTTCTCATTGCGGTGGCTTCTCTTGTTGTGGAGCACGGGCTCTAGGCACGCGGGCTTCAGTAGTTGTGGCACGCAGGCTCAGTAGTTGTGGCTCGCGGGCTTAGCTGCTCCGCGGCATGTGGGATTTTCCCGGACCAGGGCTCGAACCCTTGTCCCCTGCATTGGCAGGCGGATTCTTAACCACTGCGCCACCAGGGAAGCCCTGGATAATACTATTGAATGAATAAATATCTGATTTACAAGTAAAAATCTTGTTACGATGAACATCATTGCAGAGATTCTATTTAAGAGGATGTCCATGCTGTTTGCAGTACAGACTTCAGGAGCTGAGGGTAGAAAATTGTATGTGGATATTTATTATGAGCAAAAGTTTAAACAACGTGCATAATGTTTCTTTTTTTTTTGGCTACACTGAGGGGCTTATGGGATCTTAGTTCCCCGACCAGGGATTCAACCCCAGGCCCCCTGCAATGAAAGCGCTGAGTCTTGACCACTGGACCGCCAGGGAATTCTGACAACATGCGTAATGTTTCTGAAGTCTTCATAATTTGACTTGACTATACATGGACTTTATGGTGGTACATATATTGCTGTTTTACTGTACCATTTGAAGGTGTCACTGAGTAGAATCTGTGTACAGATTAGGTCATGTGTAAGTATACAGGACTACATTACTCAATCTCCTTAGCATGCTAGACCGTAAGATTCTTGAGGGCAGAGCTTATGTTTTATACCCCCATGATCTCATAGTACCTACACTAATGAATGAATAAATACATAAATGTGTGAGTGAATGCACTTGCCTTAAAATCATTGTCTGTTTACTCCCCTCTTGTCAAAGTACCTTTCTCTATTTCTGAACCCCAGAATCAGAAATAGACCTGTTCCGTCCTGTTAGTCAAAAATATTTCCACCTAACCACCTCACACTGGTTAGAATGGTCATCATTAAAAAGTCTACAAATAACAAATGCTGGAGAGGGGGTGGAGAAAAGGGAACCCTCCTACTCTGTTGGTGGGAATGTAAGTTGGTGCAGCCGCTATGGAAAACAATATGCAGGTTCCTCAAAAAACTAAAAATAGAGTTGCCATATGATCCAGCAATCCCACTCCTGGGCATATGCCTGGACAAAACTATAATTCAAAAAGATACATGCAACCCTATGTTCATAGCAGCACTATTCACAATGGAAATAACCTAAATGTCCATCGACAGATGAATGGATAAAGAAGATGTGGTACATATATACAATGGAATACTACTCAGCCATAAAAAAGAATGAAATAATGCCATTTGCAGCAACATGAATGGACCTAGAGATTATCATACTAAGCAAAGTAAGTCAGAAAGAGGAAGACAAATACCATATATCGCTTATATGTGGAATCTAAAATATGACACAAATGAACTTATCTATCAAACAGAAAAAGACTCACAGACATAGAAAATAGACTTGTGGGGGGGGGGGGTCTGGGCAAGATGGCAGAAGAGTAAGACGTGGAGATCACCTTCCTTCCCACAGATACATTAGAAATACATCTACACGTGGAACTGCTCCTACAGAACACCCACTGAACGCTGGCAGAAGACGTCAGACCTCCCAAAAGATGTTATTAAAAAAAAAAAAAAAAAAGAAAATAGACTTGTGGTTGCCAAGGGGGAGGGATGGAGTGAGGGTTTGGGGTTAGCAGAGGTAAACTATTATATACAGAATGGGTAAAGAACAAGGTCCTACTGTATAGCACAGGGAAATATATTCAATATCCTGTGATAAACCAGAATGGAAAAGAATATGAAAAAGAATATGTATATATATATGTATAACTGAATCACTTTGCTGTATAGCAGAAATTAACACAACATTGTAAATCAACTATAGTTCAATAAAATAAATTTAAAAACAAACAAACAAACAAAATATTTCCACCTAGGCCCAGACTAAATTCCCTCCAGAACCAAGATCCTTTCTTCCCTGTACCACTGGTTCATCCCCTAAGTGACAGTTCAAAATGGCTCTCAGTCATTTGGACGCTGTGTTGGGGTCCTCTGAACTGCTCACCTAAATTTGCTTAACACCACTTTCATTATCCCACTCAGTTCTTATGAACCAAGTTTCCGATCAAAATCAGCACAGCTTGGCCAAAAAAAAAAAAAAAAAAAAGAACTTGGATTTCAGGGCTCCCCAACCCTCGGGCCGTGGACCAGTACTGGTCCGTGGCCTGTTAGGAACCAAGCCGCACAGCAGGGGGTGAGAGGCAGGCGAGCAAGCGAAGCTTCATCTGCCACTCCCCATCGCTCCCCACTGCTCGCATTACCGCCTGAACCATTCCCCACACCCCACCCCCATCCGTGGAAAAATTGTCTTCCATGAACCGGTCCCTGGTGCTAAAAAGGTTGGGGACCACTGTTGTAGATGGTATCCTGCAAGGAAAGAAACATGCCTTCCTCTTTGCTTTTCCCTCTTCCTGCTGGACTAAATGTTAACTTTTCATCTTGGGCTGCATGGATGAGAGCATCATATTATGGATGGCAGAATAGTAAGACTGATGAAATCTTGAAATCTAAATCCCCAGTATCATCGAGCCTATGTGTCAGCCCTGGACTGTATACGCTGGGACTGCCACATGAGTAACAAATAATTTCTACCTTGTTTATGTCGCTATTATTGAAGTCTTGTTACAGTTTCTGAATCAAGTTTTTGCTTAACACCTTGTGCAATCTACGTGAGTGGCACTCCCTGGAGTTGTACAGCATGGGGACCTTGAACTCAACTTCCCACTAACAGAGTAAGGTGAAGACAAGTTCAGAAAGATCAAAAACTTTTCTGAAGTCAAACTACTATGTGATGTGAGACTGAACACAGATCTACATGATACCAAATAGTGACAATACTAGATTCTACCCTAGCTTTTCACTTTGTGAAATGTTGTCCAGAAGAAAAGTTCCACTACTTATACTCTTACAGTATACGGGAAGTCATTTCAATTCCCACCTAAAACCAGCAGCAATGGCTGTATGGGTATCAACAACAACCAAAAAAATGTGAGTGTCCCTAGGATGTGTGCTGTCCTTAGTGATAGCAATGGTAATAAGGAATCCTGTTTGATTGTACTACTGTACTTCTGCAATGACACTAATATCACAGTGCACAGATACAATCTCAGCCTTCCTTCTCAATTGTCTTGCTTTGCTCCCTGGACAAGTTCCTTCTTCCCGTCTGCCATCCACAGCAAACCACACAGGCTGAGTTAGGCAGGGGAAATGGCTCCAACGAGAGCGAACCTTGATGTTTAACAAGGTCGAGGACAGCGAGGTGTTGACCTGAGTGTGACTGGGCAGCTGAGACAAAGCTAGGTAGTAAATCTGACATTTATTTTGGATAGAGAAAAAGAGAGTTAACAGTTACTGAGTGTCTACTATGTGTTAATACCTGTGCTAGGCTTCCATTGTATATTGTGTCATTTAAACTTTACAATAACCACAGGAGGTAGGTATTATTCCCACTTACCAGTGAGAAAACAAAGACTATAATATAAAGTCACATAGTAGGTGACAGAGCAATGATTTGAAACCAGGTCTGGCTTCAAAATCCATGTTTTTCCGCTATACCTTGTGGCCTTTAAACTTTTTAAAGTCCTTTCAAAAACGTTATTTTCTCATTTTCAAATATATCATCTCCCTTATATAACCCTGAAGAGCATCTTCAAGAAATTTTCCAGGCCTTTAATGTGTTTGGCATGCCCAGTAAGATATTCTGCAGCAGAATCCAGCTGATCCTTTGTCGCAGTGCAACAAAATGTGCCAGTTGGCAACAAGATGAGCTTAAACTGGAATGCAAATCAGAGTACTACTTCCTCAGAAGACAAAGTTTTACTACGGAAAAGAACAGTCAACTGAACTAAACAGTGTATTCAGTGACATAATTGATTTCATTCTCTCAGAAGCTCCTTATTTCATTGCCAGCTGATCATAGTTTGTTGACCTGTACTGTTCTGATCATTGTGCTTTGGGAGAAAATAGAGTACATTTTCATAAGCCCACCTGGAACACCTCTACAATGAGAACACATTATATGTACTATTTCATTTTGCAAATAGAAAAGAAAGGAGAAAAGCTAAATTTCCAACAAAAATGTGTAATCTGACATAAAGTAAAATATTACTTAGGATTCATCTATTGATTGAGTCATTCATTCATTCATTCAAGACTAGTATACAAAGAGAGATATTTAGGACTGTCTCTGCCTTCTTCTAAGAAGGGGATGGGGTAGGTAAGCACCAATTTAAAGAAAAATCATTATAGTAAAATGTGATTATCCTTGATTCCTTTTTGTCTTCCCGTATCATCAGCAAATTCTTTTGGCTCTTATCTTCAAAATATAACCAGAATTTTTGCTACGTCCTTCCACCCAGGGCAACTGCACTTCACAAGTCCAGAGGACGTCATTTGCATTTTATTGTATTTATTTATTTATTTATTTATTTATTTGGCTGCATCGGGTCTTGGTTGCAGGATCTTCGTTGTGGTATTTTGGCACGTGGGATCTTCCGTTGCAGCGTGCGGGCTCTTCACTGCGGTGCACAGGCTTCGTTCTTGTTGTGGTGTGCAGGCTCAGTAGTTGCAGCACGCAGGCTTAGTTGCCCCACGGCGTGTGGGATCTTAGTTCCTCGACCAGGGATCGAAGCCGCGTCCCCTGCACTGGAAGGCGAGTTCTTAGCTACTGGACCGCCAGAGAAGTCCTTTCACTTGCATTTTGGTCTCCACGAATAGTGTCCTGTTTCCACAGCTCTCCACCCTCTGCACTCCCTCCTCTATCTCCCTAGACCAAGCTACCATCATCTCGTTTAACTTCTTGTTTCTACTTTTGCTCCACCACTCTTGCTTATTCTCCCCACAGCAGCCTGTGTCACTCCACTGCTCAAAAGCCTCCAATGGCTTCTCATCCCACACAGAAGAACACTGAGTCCTTCCTGTAGCCTGCAAGCCCCACCTTATCTGAAGTAGGCGACAAGGTCATTTTCTAAAAATGACAGGGGATAGGCTGAGTTGGGGACAGGAATAGCATGGTGAGCAACTGAAATAGTCACATATTGAGAGGAACAGGAAGGGGAGCTGACAGATAAAAGGATTGTCAGGGGCCCAATCCTTTAATACCATTAATTTCTAGTAGTTCCAGTCTGAAATGTGCAGTCTTCTCTAACCATGCCATGAGGGTAAGGGTAAATGTAAGGGTAGAGAAAAATGCATGCTAGTTTTTGCTGCAAATCAAATTCTCCCAACACTTAATGACTTAAAACAGCAAACATTTATTATTTCTCATGATTCTATGTGTCAGCTGGATGGTTCTTCTGTTCTGGGCCAGCTCAGTTGGATTAAATGGTCTAGGATGGCCTTTTTCAAATACTTGATGGTTGGTAGACTGGTTGTTGTGGAGAGACCTCAGCTGGGCCTTGTTATTTCTGCTTCAAATGTCCTCTCCTTCTCCAGCAGGCTAGCTCAGGCTTCTTCACTTAGTGAGCTCAGTGTTCCAAAGAGCAGGAAGAGCAAACCCCACATGTGCCCTCATCTTTTAAGCCATTGCTCAAGTCATAGTTGCTAATGTCCCTTGACTAAAGCAAGAAATACTATCAAGCCCAGAGTCAGTGTGAGAGGGGACAACACAAGGTCATAGATACAGGGAGGAGTGAAAGAACTGGGGGAAATACTACCATGGGAAAGTAAATTACACATTGAACTAGGCTTAGGGTTTTCTGGGCAGGGTCAGAGAAGGCTAAGGCTGCAAGCAAGTACAGAGTTGTGTGAAAAACTATGTTGTTTACATGAATAACCATGGGCTGCTGCTGAGAAGAAAAGGAAATGAGATCGGGGGTGTTTACAGACTGGGAGAAAATGATGTTATGACAATTTTGGAACCCATTCCAACATGGGCAGGTGCCATTCCCACACCAACAAGCAATTCTTGGGCACCAGCTGGGTGTCCTACAATTTAACTCAATTCTCAATTCGACAGGTTAACGGCACAGTCTTACAAGACTGCCCACCCCGCTTCAGATGTCAATCACACTTACGCTTACTGGGTTTAGATCTATATTGAAGATGTCTGAAAGAATAAGGAACAACAAAGTGATATAAATTGAATGCATGAAACTTACATGATGTTATAAAGCAATGTAACCTCAATAAAAAATAAAGTTTAAAAAGTGACAGAAACTGAAAAAGGATGAAATGGAACTTTTAGAAATAAAAAACAGCAATCAGAATTCAAAAAAATCATTGGATGGATTTAATAGATTAGTCACAGATGGAAAGAAAATTAATAAAATGCTACGGACCCCTTTCTAGGTTTGAGGTACTCATATTTTTCTGTTCCATTTTATTCTATCTGAATTTTGAAATTCCTAGATGGTTGAGACCCAATAAACTGATTTCACACCTCCCATGCTATCTTTTATTCAATATAATTTAATTAAAACTGATGATTGCACCATTTAATGTAACAGTGTAAGGGAAATACAATTTTATTTTAAAAAAACCTTTCATTACAAGACAAAGTTGAGGACTGCAATTTGTACCTCAGACAAATCCCTTAGGTGCTGGTTTCTCCAGAATAAACTAGATGCAGCTGACTTCATTAACGCCTCCCCTGTGGCTCTTTCACTCTTGGGCAGAAAGAGGAATCAGACTTACCTTAGGTAGAAGGAAAGTTCAGTTTTTAGTCTGACCTGTGGGTCGATAACATTTTCCATTGGGAAATTTTTAAACTAGTGAAGTGCCACGTATGAAGTAAACTTAGTTAAGGTAACGGTAAGTATAGAATTAATACAGAGTTTATTAGACTCAATATTATATTTGGAAGGACTCATTGATTTCCACTGGTTACTAGTATTCACTAATCTGCGAGGAGACAAGAAAAATAAGGTCTATGGAGTTTTTCATAAAGCTGCAGTTATTTATTTAAAAGGACTGACTTTTTAGAGGATATGTTTTTTATTTTTATTTTGGGGGTCAAAATATAATTTTAAAATGAAATGAGGCTAATAGAAAATGGCAGTTATTTTTGGTTTTGTCTCACAGACTGTTGAAATTTAAAAATTGCTGTCATGTTGAGTTCCAAAATTATTTTGAAAATTTAGACTGACCCACAAAGTTCAAAAGACTGGGAATACCATCAATGTTGTCTACTATTATCTATTCAGCCAACAAATATTATGAGGGCCCACTATGTGCTAAGAAATGGGCACAAATAAGAAAATGACTGCACTGTATGCCCTCCTGCTTACAGTGAGAAAGGGACACATTGATCTGTAGTTACTAACAAGTTAAGTAGTGTTAGGTCTTCTGGGAGCACGTGTGAGGGAAAGCCTGTTTGGGGAATCAACCTCTTAGTAAAAGAAGAAATGAAGCTAAGCTGTCTTGAAAATGCACAGGTATTTGCCTGCTGATGAGGGAAAAGCAATGGAGGCAAGAGAAAATTTTAAATAGTTCTAGATGGCCAGAGTTGGGGTATCCACTAAAGACTAAGATAAGGAGAGGATGAAAAGGGAGGTAACTCAAGATAAAAGAGGTTTTATAGGCTCAGCTAAGGACTTTGATTTTTTTTAAATAATTGTGATAAAAAACACAACATAAAATTTACCATTTTAAACATTTTTAAGTTTACAGTTCAGTAGTGTTAGGTATATTCACATTGTTGTGAAATAAGAACTTGACTATCCTATAAGCAACTGAGATGAATGGAATGGAACGATTTTAGGCTAGGATTGGAGATTTAGGAAGATTGTTTTAGAAAGTGAGGGTCATAGGAGGTAAGGGATGTAGGTTAGAAAGACTGGAAGAGATTAAAGGACTTAAAGGCTTGTGGGAGTGATGTGAGTCGGGGTAGGTTTCTGGCTTGGTTGCAGGGTTTTTTGCCAGACGGGAAGTTAGAGAAGGGAACTCAACATACCACTGGCTGAGTACCAAGCCTGTATGGGCCAGCTTTCCAGGGACGTCACACTTGAAGCTAGCAGGCCACATCTAGCCAGAATGTATTTCGTTATCCCCTGCAATTAAAATAAACTTTTCTTGAAAAATTGAAGTATCTGGCAACACTGGAACCATAGTCCGTCAGGGAGAAAATGAGCAGCACTCACTCCATTAAAACAAACAAACAAAAAATCCAACACTTTCTATTAATGTATAGGAAACTTACAGAAAAGTACACAAGTAAGCGTACAGCTTCATGGATGTTCACAAAGCGAACGTACTCCACTAACCAGCATCCTTATCAACAAACAGAACCTTACCAATATCTCAGAAGTTATTCTTATTTAATCCTAACAATCTTACGAGATAGAGCACACTACTGCCTCCATTTTAAATACGAGGAAACTGAAGCATAGACAGGTCACAAGGCTAAATACTTAAATTAGCTTATGAACCTAGATCTGCTGTCTGATCTCTAATCCCACGCTGTCGAAGAAGAAACAGGCTTGAAGGTGAGTTCAGCTTCGAACGATGCTGAGTGGGCGTCCTCCCACGGAAACCTACTTCCGGGCGTCAGAGCCACGGGAACCTCAGGTAACCAAGGAGTCAGCGCCTCAGGTTGCCAGCGCCCCCGCCTCCGAGCGCGGCCCCCACAGCGAGCGGCCCGCGGCGTGCTGCGCAGCCTCCCCCCACTCGAGGGCGCTGTCGCAGCCACGGTCAGACGCGTGCCTCTCTCTGATGTCGCGATATTCTTGAGGCCGGAAGAACTAAGATCGAAGGTCACGTAGACAGAGCGTCCCGCCCCGCACCCCTAAGATCTCGCGCGAGTTTAACTTCCGCCCTTTTGGCTCTAGGAGCAGCACTATGGCGGTCGGAAAAAACAAGCGCCTTACGAAAGGCGGTAAAAAGGGAGCCAAGAAGAAAGTGTAAGTGGCAACTATCGTGGCCCCCCGGTTTTGGGGGTCCTACTGGAGTCGGCGGGCGGTTTCTCAGTCGTGGTGTGGGCCAGATGGCGAGGATGCTAGTTGGATTGCGCGGGCCGTGCCGGGTTGGTGAATTCCGAACCGCAGCCTGGCGGATCTGGGTGCTGCTTTGCGGCGGACCCGCTGCTTACCCCCTGGCCTTGTGGGCCTTATGCGCGCCCCTTTTGAGTCGGATTGCTGCCGCGATTAGGGACTGGCGTGTTCCGTTTTGTGGGCTCCCGGGCCTCGTAAGTTTCTCGGGTAATGCCCTTCCAAGAGCTGGAGTTGTGAAAGGCACTTTTCTTGTCCATCCGGGACCTCGCGTCCTTCCCCTGCTTGGGCCGGGTGGAACCTGGGAGCTCCTGCTAGCTTGAGGCCCTAAGGAGCCTGAGTTACCAGTATGTGTTTTCATGTACTAGTAAAGTTGAAGAGACGTGCATGTTATTTGGAGGCAGTGTTGCCGGTGTAATGGAAGCACCGATGGGTGGGGGGGGTGGGAGTGTATATGTTCGTGGCATAATTTACCAAAGTGTCAGGCCTGCACAGTGAAATAGACATGGTGGGAAGAACTAGATTTTACATATGCGCCCCTCACCTAACTGAGAGGAATAGTTTACACCAGTGTCTACATGTCAGTTAGCTTTTTAGAGTAATTGGAATGAGGGAAATTAAAAAAACAAATTATGTGATCTGCGATAAAATTTAAGCATGTTTTTAAATCCAGGGTTGACCCATTTTCTAAGAAAGATTGGTATGATGTGAAAGCACCAGCTATGTTCAATATAAGAAATATTGGGAAAACACTAGTCACGAGAACTCAAGGAACCAGTGAGTATATTTTTCTTCGTTTGTATTTTTCTTAAACTGAGACATGTATGTATCTTGGTCTACTTTTTGTTCTGTGGTGGGATACATTAAGGAAGTGTCAGCTCTTGGTTGCAGCTTTGGGCCCTTTGGGGCTTGTTTTTAGTACAGCACTTGTAGAAGCAAGATGGCACTTTTAGAATTACCAATGAAATGTGCATGGGTAGTTTTGAGCTTCTAATGAGCCCTGTCAGTAAGTCGTTGGTGTCCATGTGGATTTGGTTGACAAAAGTTAAGGTCTTTATAATTTATCATTAGGTTTCTAAACTTAATGCTTGACTATTACCTTAGTTGGCTTGACTTTGCTTATGTGGTTCCTAACGTTAACAATTGATTCTTGTTTTGTAGAAATCGCATCTGATGGCCTCAAGGGTCGTGTGTTTGAAGTGAGCCTTGCTGATCTGCAGAATGATGAAGTTGCATTTAGAAAATTCAAGCTTATTACTGAGGATGTTCAGGGCAAAAACTGCCTGACTAATTTCCATGGCATGGATCTTACCCGTGACAAAATGTGCTCCATGGTCAAAAAATGGCAGGTGAGAACAAAAGTTCTCTAAAGTGCATGGTGCTGTGCCGTGCATGACCAAAGATGTCATGATTTAATGTCAGGAAAGGAGCGTGTTGTGCATTTGAGGTTTAGATTTCATTTTAAGTCCTTGATGTTTTCTTGCTGTTATTAAGTGTGCACTCTTGGATCGGCACTGTTGAACTTGAGCAACAGCAGTGAGGCTGTTTAAATTAAATTTAGTTATTTATTTGTTTAAATTGAGTTCAAGATTTAATATTGGATCCATCATCAGGGTTTTTTTGCTGCATGGATTAGTGGCTGGTTGAAGAACATTTAGGTGCAGGTTTGCAGTTTTAGCTTTGCCTGTCCTCAGAATACCTTTGGACATCAGAATCTAGTGAATTTTATAGTGAAAGGATGGATTGGGCTAGTTTTGATTATCTATTGTGCTATAATAGGAGTGGCAGAGCCTCTGGTGTGAGACTGAAATTGGCTCTTTTTCCCAGTTATGTTCTCTTTGGAAAGTAACTTAAAGCTTGCTAAGCCTTGGTTTCTTTATCTGTAAGATGTAGGTAAGAATATTAGCTCGTGGGGCTTCCCTGGTGGCGCAGTGGTTAAGAATCCACCTGCCAATGCAGGGGACCGGGTTCGAACCCTGGACCGGGAAGATCCCACATGCTGCAGAGCAACTAAGCCCGTGCGCCACAGCTACTGAGCCTGCGCTCTAGGACCCTCGAGCCACAACTAGTGAAGCCTGCGCGCCTAGAGCCTGTGCTCCGCAATAAGAGAAGCCACCTCAGTGAGAAGCCCGTGCACCACAACAAAGAGTAACCCCTGCCCGTCACAACTAGAGAAAAGCCTGTGCGCAGCAACGAAGACACAGCTCAGCCAAAAAAAAAGAATATTAGCTCATGGAATTATGAGGATGAAATAAAAGATCCATGTAAACATGCTTAGTACAGAGCTTGACACAGAAAGCATTAGTACCCATTGGTTTAACTACAGGAAATAATGGTTCAGATATGTCTGGCTAACCATCCCGTTTGGGGATGTTTTTTGTGTGGGAATGAATGATGACAAAATGTTTTGGTCCCGTATGATATGATTATACTGTTACATTTATTTCTGATACTCTCCTAAGGTTTTATAGTTGCATTTCTGGAAATATTTTAAGGTCCTTTCACTATAATTGTATTATATTCATTTTTTAGACTAAGATAAAGTTAACAAAATGCAAAGAAGTCAATTAGTTTTTGTTGGTACCTAAGATAGTTTTTGTTTTTTGAATTGAGGTAGTAATAAGACTAATGATGGATTTTTAAAAATTATAGTTGTGAAATTAAATATTTAATCCTCAGCTTGGCTTTAGTTTGGAACATAAAGGACATTTTAAAATATATGTATTTAGTGTTATTACAACATTTCAACTATTCAGAACACAGTTTGATATGGAGGATAGTAAGAATTTGGGGTAATTGTTGGTAAGTTCACTTCAAGGAGGTTAACTCTGTAAATTAGTCATTTATATTATACTTAATATGTGTAATGAGTCCTTGGCCTCCACTTAAAAAAAATTTATTTATTTATTATTTTTGGCTGTGTTGGGTCTTTGTTGCTGCACGCAGGCTTTCTCTAGTTGCGGTGAGCGGGGGCTACTCTTTGTTGCGGTGCGCGGGCTTCTTGTTGCAGAGCATGGGCTCTAGGTGCACGGGCTTCAGTAGTTGTGGCACGTGGACTTCAGTAGTTGTGGCTCGTAGGCTCTAGAGTGCAGGCTCAGTAGTTGGGGCGCACGGGCTTAGTTGCTCCGTGGCATGTGGGATCTTCCCGGACCAGGGCTTGAACTTGTGCCCCCTGAATTGGCAGGCGGATTCTTAACCACTGTGACACCAGGGAAGCCCCCCTTTTTTTAAAATTAGAACTTGAGAGGTAAAAATAGGTAACATTAAAACCTGGCACATCTTTTTTTCACTAGACCATGATTGAAGCTCACGTTGATGTCAAGACTACCGATGGATATTTGCTTCGTCTCTTCTGTGTGGGTTTTACTAAAAAACGCAACAATCAGATTCGGAAGACCTCTTATGCCCAGCACCAGCAGGTCCGCCAGATCCGCAAGAAGATGATGGAAATCATGACCCGAGAGGTGCAGACAAATGACTTGAAAGAGGTGGTCAATAAATTGTAAGTGTTTTCCCTCACAACGCAACCCTCAGATGAGACAAGGTGGGGTCAGACTATGTTTAAATTCTGTCTGTGAAACCGTCTAGCTGCATCTCTTGAAATGAAAGCATATTAAGTGTTCAGTAAATGTTATTTGTTGGTTTATTTATCCTTTTTTTGGATGAAGCTCTCTCCTGGCAGTGAGACTTGAAGCCCAGGACTTGCCTTTGCCTTAGAAAATGCATTGAATAGATAAACCCTTCACAATCAGTTATGTATGGGGATAAGTGATGATAAAATGTTTCGGTCCCAGATGATGTCTGATGATAAAACTGTTAACATTTTTCTGATGTTCCCATGCAGTTGGCTAAGAGGGGTGTATGAAAAAGGCAAGGCTTGGACTCAGAAGGCTCAAATGCTAATTTTGCTACTAACTAGCTGTATAATTCAGATCATTTAACCTTCACCTATGAAGGGGCAATAACAGAATGAGGATTACTGTGGATTAAATGAAATGTCAGTTTATTCTAATTTATCATTACTGGTTTGCAGGATTCCAGACAGCATTGGAAAAGACATAGAAAAGGCCTGCCAATCTATTTATCCACTCCATGATGTCTTTGTTAGAAAAGTAAAAATGCTGAAGAAGCCCAAGTTTGAATGTAAGTGAGAAACCACAGGATTCCTGAAAGAAAAAATTGTGTGGACAAATACATTGTTTGGTGGTTTTATGTTGTTTTGAGGCCAAGATGATGGTACTTTTTTTTGTCTTGCCGACATAGTATTGAAGATAACTGTTTCAAGATATGGTATGCTATAACTAACAATTTTTTCTTCCTTTTAGTGGGAAAACTCATGGAGCTACATGGTGAAGGTAGTAGTTCTGGAAAAGCTACTGGAGACGAGACAGGTGCTAAAGTTGAACGAGCTGATGGATATGAGCCACCAGTCCAGGAATCTGTTTAAAAATCAGACTTTTAATGGCGACAAATAAAAGACCTCATTTGTGATATTTTATTTCTGATCAGTCTTTTTAAATAATCTGACAATAATCAGGTGTTCTGATTTGATAGTAATGTGGTGAATTTTTCTGACCTTTTGTGTGGATTTTATTCACTGCTCTTAGTTACTAAGTAGCTGAGAAAGGGTAGTGATCTGTTTTCAACTGGAATCGTCTGGACATGTTAGAGATGGTGAATAAAAGGAAACACTTTCTTTACACGGGTTAAGTTTTTAAGGTGGTTCTCACATCATCTAGAAGGTTTCTTAAAACATTGCAGTGCCCTGCCCCTGGAGTTTCTGATTTAGTAGTTTTAGGGTGAGCTCTGAAAATTTGCATTTTTAACATTTTCAGGTGATGCTGGTGGTCAGAAACCATGCTTTGTGAACCACTGTGCTAGACTGATAACATAGTGGAAACAGAAGAGCACAGTGGCATTTAGGTTTTTGTTTTTTGTTTTCTTTTCGTTTTTAAAAATCTAAGTGCTCTCTTTTCTCTAGCAGTAAATGCCCCGCTGTATCCCTTAATGGTCAAGCTGAAGTTGGCTAGAGAGAGAGAGAAATTGGTTATTGGTCTCCTATTAAGTGGGCATTTAATGCTGCCCACTATCCAGTATTTCCTCCTAGTCGGTCACCCATTCTGTTCTATACCTCTTCTCCCAAACCTCCAACTTTCTCATTCTCAGTTCAGCTGATGACCTTGCTTCTTGAGAACAGATGACAAGAGGACCTCATAAATGCCTGTTATTTCTACCCTGCCATCTGTGCATTTCTCACTTTTTCTGCCTTCCCTCTTGTAACTGGGTGAACTGTGCAAGGACG
Organism: Balaenoptera ricei; assembly: GCF_028023285.1. NCBI lineage: Eukaryota > Metazoa > Chordata > Mammalia > Artiodactyla > Balaenopteridae > Balaenoptera > Balaenoptera ricei. The sequence goes on from NC_082643.1 coordinate 34,435,416, forward strand.
AGCATCAGATTCCACCTTCTCTTGCCTAGTCAAGTTCTTGGCTCCACCAATTGTCACCTTTATCAGTATTCCTTCTACAAGTCCTATCAGCATACAAACAAATCCTCTGCCCTTCCAGATATCCCCCTATTCAGATCCCTTATAGCAGAGCTCAAAAGAGTTAACCATATGTCTTGTATTTAATTTTACTTTTCTTGAATCTGCTGCAACCACTCTAAGGAAACTGTTGCCGTCAAAATTACCAGATGTCATTGCTAAGTCCAGTGGTTCATTCTTGGCCTTCATTTTACTTGATCTCTATTAGTGACATTTCACAGTCGATTTTCCCTGTGTTTCTTAACTGCCTTCTGGAATTGCACCTCGGTTTTTCCTCCCATGTTGCTGGCTACTCTCCTTTGCTAGTTTGTTTCAGGCCTTAGTGTTAGAGAGCCCTAGGGCTTAGGCCCTGGGTGTTTGCCAATACTCTTTCTAGATATTCTTACTCAATTTCTTGGTTTTAAATAAACTGTCAGATTTTTACTTCTAATCTGTATCTTTGAACTCCAGGTTTGCCTATCGAACTCCCTACTTGATTGATATCTTCATTGGATGTCAGTGAGGCATTTAACATGTCTGAAATGGTGTTCCTGAGCTCAACAATTTTATCCACCCTTCTGTTTTAGACCAAAGTCCTCTGTGGTCATCCTTGACCATTCACAGTTCATTCCAAATATATCTGGAATCTAACCAGTTCTTACTACCTCCGTTGCTATCACTTGGAGCAAGTCATTACCAACCTGGATTTTTATTGCTTACCTGGTCTCCCTGTGTCATTGTGTCCCTGTCTGTCCCCCTGCCCACACACTTCGTGGAAGTTTATTTTAGATGGTCAGCTCACCCAAAAGGTCTCGTGATCTTGCCTCTGACGTGTCTCTTACTACCACTTCCCTTACTCTTCTAGCCAGACTGTCCTGGACAAGCTAGGAACATTCTTACTGTAGGGCTTTGGCACTCGTTTTTCTGTGCTTGGAACAGTCTTCACTTAGATGGCCACGGTGCTTGCTCTTTTACCTCTTAAGTCAGACCCTGCTGATAGGTTCATTTTATTAAAAACCCTGTCTAGTCCTTGTTTTCCTTATTTTTTTTTTTTTCTATAGTTTCACTTGTGGCTACTAGAAAAATTCCATGTGGACAAGTTTTCTTTTTTCTTTTTTTGGTCCAGCTCACTGATGACGGGCTTCCTTTTCAGGGTAGAAAGAAATTAGGTCAATAGCGTGGTCATTGAGGGTGGGGACCAGGAATTGAGTTACATAAGTGGTGGTTTTCTTGATGGGGGACATCATTTAGTCAGATGATACTGCGAGTCAAGCTCCCATCTGCTACATCTCTGAATAGGGCTTGGCATGGTTCTCTTTGAAAGGGTTCATTTGAAAATGCTTCCAAAAAGAATGTGTTTACTTTTTAAAAAATGGTTTGGCTTGTTTGGTGATTGATATAATCAAGTTACTTTCCCATAGGCCAACTTGAAGGAGTTTTAACATCCATCTAATAAAAAATACTATAAGAGGTAATTCTTAAGTTTCCCATTTAATATTTTACATACTTAATACATAGATATTAAGTATTAACAGGTGGCTTTTCTCTACTTGATTCTTTCCACCCAGAACAATTTATCTTGGTCTTTCACAGGAAAATTTCTGTGACCAGGGATACAAATTTTGAATCTTTGAATATGTTATTGAAGACCTTTATGTTAAGGCATGACTGAAATAGGTAGCAAAACTAACACTTGATTTGAAATTGGCTTTTGCTTCTTTAATGTGTACATTTGAGTGGCACCACTAATTTGAAGAGTGCTCATGTGGGGAGAAAAGATACTAGGGGGAGTATCCTAGATTATTAGGGTGAGCCTAATGTAATTATACAAGTTCTTAAATGTGGAAGTGTGAGGCTGAAGAGGAGGTTGGGATAATGCGATGTGAAGACTGCCCGATGTTGCTGGCTTTGAGGATGGAGAAAGGGCCAGGGGCCAAGGGAAGTGAGTGGCCTCTAAAAGCTGGAAAATGCAAAGAAGTTCTCAGTGACATGTTGACTGATAGAATGTCCCATCATTATCCCACATTGCATGCGTAAGTCTCAACACCACCACCAATGTAATTACTGAGAACAATTTTAAAATTTTTTGGCATATGGCCCAGTACATTTTTACAGTACTGTGTTAACACTGCTGGAGCACATGGCCAGAACTTACATTCTCCTTCTTAGCCCTTGTGTGGTCTCAGTGCTACAAGTATATGTTCTTAATGCCCACTTCCAGTCTTTTAAGTTCATTGCTCTAGTTTTAGCTGAAGCTTGTTCTCTGGTTGATTGCTCAAGAAGTTCATTTTCTGAGTTCTTGTATGTTGAATACAGTTGGTTATTTGCTTTATACCTGAAAGTCACTTTTATTGGATCTAAAATCCTCAGTTTGCTCTTTGAGCACCTTAAGTGTACCACTCCTATTTTCTTCTGGCAATAAAGAATTGCTAATGAAAGTCTGAGGATAATTAATTTTCCTTCCCTTACAAGTCACTTTCTGGTTTTGGCTAAAAGCCCAAAGAATTTTTTGTTTCTTTAAAATCGAATAATTTTATAAAATGAGTTTTGGTAATAGTCTGATTGAATAGTCTCAGGTATGCAGTACAGGCATACCTTGGAGATACTGTGGGTTTGGTTCCAGACCACCTCAATAAAGTGAATATCACAGCAGAGTGAGTTTTGGGAATTTTTTGGTTTCCCAGTGCATATAAGAGTTGTGTTTACCCTATACTGTGGTCTATTAAGTGTGCAATAGCATTGTCTTAAAATGTATATACCTTAATTTAAAAATACTTTATTGCTAAAAAATGCTAATCATCATATGAATCTTCAGTGAGTCATAATCTTTTTGCTGGTAGAGGGTTTGAAATATTGCAAGAATTACCAAAATGTGACAGACAGGAAATGAGCAAATGCTGTTGGAAAAATGACGCCGGTAGAACTGCTTGACGCAAAGCGTAGTCAAACCAAGGAATGTCTGTACAATCTTTATATATAGTTTCAAAAAAAACTTTTTTGGGGGGGGTAAAATTTTCCTGAACTATAGTTTTTGGCATTTGTTCTGTTTCCTTGACTTTTTTTTTTTTATATTTATTTATTTTTGGCTGAGTTGGGTCTTTGTTGCTGCGTGCAGGCTTTCTCTAATTGCGGCCAGTGGGGGCTACTCTTCGTTGCGGTGCACGGGCTTCTCATTGTGGTGGTTTCTCTTGTTGCGGAGCACGGGCTCTAGGCGCGCGGAGTTCAGTAGCTGTGGCTCACGGGCCCTAGAGCGCAGGTTCAGTAGTTGCGGCTCACGGGCTTAGTTGCTCTGTGGCATGTGGGATCTTCCTGACCAGGGATCGAACCCATGTCCCCTGCATTGGGAGGTGGACTCTGAACCACTGCGCCACCAGGGAAGTCCCCCTTGACTTGTTTTTAACAGGACCTTTGCCTGTAATCTTCTGGCAGCTGTTGTAGTTCCTAACCATCCATGTGATAAACTCCTTGGGCTGTATCTCTGTAAGACGCGTTGGCCAATTACTGCTCATGGAATAAACCTGGCCAGTTTCTGTTTTTGAATGGCCTGCAAACTAAGAATGGCCTTTCCATTTTTATATGGCTGAAAAAAGTTAAAGTATTTCACTACATGTGAAGATTATGTGCAATTCAGATTCCAGTATCCACAAGTGAAGTTTTATTGGAAGACAGCCACATTCATTTCATCTTCATGTATTGTCAGTTGCTGCTTTTTGCACTACCGTGGCAGAGTTGAGTAGTTGTGACAGACCATATGTGGTACCCTCATCACTTTGCACTACACTGCAAATTGCAGTGACTTAACTCCACGTTTTGAGTGCCACATGTACGACCTGTGTAAGAAAATACCCTCGGGCTTCCCTGGTGGCGCAGTGGTTGAGAATCTGCCTGCCAATGCAGGGAACACGGGTTCCAGCCCTGGTCTGGGAAGTTCCCACATGCCACGGAGCAACTGGGCCCGTGAGCCACAATTACTGAGCCTGCGCATCTGGAGCCTGTGCTCCGCAACAAGAGAGGCCGCGATGGTGAGAGGCCCGCGCACCGCGATGAAGAGTGGTCCCCACTTGCCGCAACTAGAGAAAGCCCTCGCACAGAAACGAAGACTCAACACAGTCATAAATAAAGAAATAAAGAAATAAATAAATAAATAAATAAATAAAAGAATGTGAATTTCTTTAAAAAAAAAAAAAAAAAAGAAAATACCCTCAAAGATGTAATACATAAAATCTCATTACACATCAGCATTAACAGGTGAATCAATTTTTTTCTTGCATGTACAGATGAATCTTTAAAAAAATAGCACTTTAAATAAATTAAAAGGGACAACCATCAAGTATTCAAATTGTGAAGAAATAGTTGAAAACCTAGACTCCAAGCTGCGAGGTGAATTGATTTAATGATGAAGGATCACTAACTTTGAACCCTAATTAGGTGAAATGTTATACTCTACCCCAAAAGAAAGATCTGTATTACAGAAAAAAATTTACTCAATAATCATCATAGTTTGACTTCATTAATAGAAATTTTACAGAGATTTGTTTCCTCTCTTTCTGCTTACGTAATATCCTCAATTTTGCCTCTTGGCCGCTTACAGAAAAAGCTTACTGGCACATGCTGTAAATAAGGAAATAAAGCATTCAAATCCCATGGATAGGGTTTCAGCAAAACTCACAATGAAGAAGAAGTTATTTTATTTATAAAATAAATATTTTATGAGTATTTATGTATGTGTCAGGTCCTCTGGGCCAGTCCAGTGTACTATTACACTTCCACTGCTAAACGTGAGATTGACTGAAAGGAGGCCTGACTCCTTGTTGGATGCTTTGGGTATTGGAGACCTTCCTGGTCAAGTAAAAATAGTGTTTTCTGGAATGCGCCAGCCTCAGAAACTCTTGGAAAACTGTCTCCCACCCCATTACCTGAAGCATAGCTGCTGCCTCAAAGGGACCTTCACTTCACAGAGACCCTTAAGTACCTGGACCTGAATCACCGGTGGCTCAGCTAAGTTAAAAGCTAATGGTATCCACTGTGCTGCTGTGGCTGTCCAGCCTCAGCGCCAGCTATGCAGAGCTGAAGTGAATGTGGTTGGTCACTGCTCAGTGAGCTGAACTCAAGGCTGTTCTCGTAGATCTGGACATGAACAGTCACCTTTGCTGACTCTTGGGCCTGCCACTTGCAAGACTATTCAGGCAGATTAAAACACCCTTTTTAAAGGCCATATGTTGTGGGAACAAATTGTGGCTGCTGGTTGGACCATCTGGGTCACTCATGTAGATGCCTGTGGTAAAGGCCAGTTCTCTGATATGACCTAGTAAAATCAAGGTGCTGATCAAGCCTGCACCACCCAGACTGCTCTCACACATGGCTACGTGTCCACCATCATGGGCTGTGCACACAGTAAAGAACTCTTCCTCATGCATGGCAGACTTGTGACTCCTGCCAAAAGTCAGCCCATTTGTCTTGAGGTAGTTGAGGCCATATCACATAGACTGACTACTGATGGACTAACTACACCGGTCCTTTGGTCACCTTTCAGGGTAGCTGATGGTGCCTCAGCACTGTTAACACACTTTTAGGTTACAATGTTGCTGTCCCAGTCGGATCAACTGACTTTGGCCACACAATTGCAGCCCTTCAAGCTAATATGTCATATGTGTCATGTTCTTAGTTTTTTGGACCACTTGCAATCTAGCAATGCAGTGCTTTTTGTTACAAAGGCCACCTGGCAATGAGCCAATAGAGTATTTGATGGCTATTTCACAGCTGCCTACCATCCACGGATATCTAGCACTGTTGAGCTTTAAAAAGGTTTTTGACTCTATCACCCTCACCTCCGGTACTACATACCTGACTGGGTCACAGAATATGGCAATCCCCCAAAAAGGATCATCTCATCTTGGCTGCCTCCTGGATGATAATCAGGACAGAAGGTCTAGGTCAAAGTAGGGATAACTGGAGAAAATATGAAATTATAGGTACAGATTTTGTGGCAGTGGAGGGAAGACAACAACCATGGCACCTGGGAAGAAAACAACTTAGATCCCAGGGAAGGGGAAAAATTAATGCACTCTTTGACCCCTAGGTCATCAGTTCTCAACCTTGGGCCTATTGGTATTTAGGCTGGATAATTTGTAGTTGTGAGGGACTGTCCTGTGCATTGTGGGACGTTTCGCAGTATCACTGGCCTCTACCCACTAGATGCCAGTAGCACCTTTCCCCAAGTTGTGACAAAAATGTTTTCAGACATTGCCAAATGTCCCCCATGGGGCAAAATTTCCCCCAGTTGAGAACCACTACTTTTCATCCAAAACTGCTACCTGAATCAAGTGGCAGTTGCAGCTAACAGTCTGACTTGCTACTGACTTGTCATTTCTGTCCATGTGCTACGTAAACAGGAAAATTCACATAGACATGGTTGGTCCTGAACTATTCTGCTGTGCCTGGTGCCATCAACAGCAGCTTCCAAATGCAAACAAGTACAAATGTACAAACACAGAACAACACAATCTTGATTCAATCTGGCTGATCACATGCTTTTTTAAAACAATTGAAATATAGTTGATATGCTAGTTTCAGGAGCGTTACATAGTGATTTGACATTTGCATATATTATGAAACAATCACCACAATAAGTTACGAAACTATTCTGAAAGTTATTAAAATATTGACCATATTCCTTATGCTGTATATTATATCCTCATGGCTTATTTACTTTATAACTGGAGGTTTGTACCCCTTAGTCCCCTTCACCTATTCTGCTCCCCCCTCCCCGGCAACCACAGAAAACTAGTTTGTTCTCTGTATCTAAGTCTTTTTGTTGTTTGTTTCTTAGATTACACTTACAAGTGAGATCATATATTTATCTCTGTCTGACTTATTTCACTTAGCACAATACCCTCTAAATCCATCCATGTTGTCACAAATAGCAAGATATTTTTGATGTCTAAGTAATATTCCATTGTATGTATATACCACATCTTTATCCATTCACCTATTGTAAAAATGCTGCAGTGAACACTGGTGCATGTATCTTTTCAAATTAGTAAATACCCAGAAGTGAAATTGCTGGATCATATGCTAGTTCTGTCTTCAGTTTTTTGAGGAAACTTCATACTGTTTTCATAGTCACTGCACCAATTGACAATCCCACTAGCAATGCATGAGGGTTTCCTTTTCTCCATATCCCAGATACTTGTTATTTGTTGTCTTTTTTGATGATAGCCATTCTGACAGGTGTGAAGTGTGGTTTTGATATGCATTTCCCTGACAGTGATGTTAAGCATTTTTTCATGTGTCTGTTGGCCATCTGTATGTCTTCTTTGGAAAAATGTCTATTCAGATCCTCTGCCCATTTAAAAATTGGCTTTTTTTTTAATGTTGAGTTGTATGAGTTCTGTGTATATTTTGGATATTAACCCCTTATTGAATATATTATTTGCAAATATACTTTTCCATTCAGTAGGCTGACTTTTTGTTTTGTTGATGATTTCCTCTGCTGTGCAAAAGCTTTTTAGTTTGATGTTGTCCCATTTGTTTATTTTGGCCTTCATTTCCCTTGCCTGAGAAGATAGATCCAAAAAAATATTGCTAAGACCAATGTCAAAGAGCATACTGCCTATGTTTTCTTCTAAGAGGACTTTTATGGTTTCAGGTCTTATATTTAGGTCTTTAATCCATTTTGAATTTATTTTTGTATATGGTGTGGGCAAGTAGTCCAGTTTGATTCTTTTGCATGTAGCTGTCCAGATTTCCCGACACTATTATTGAAGAGGCTGTCTTTTCCTCATTGTATATTCTTGCCTCCTTTGTCATAGATTAATTGCTCATTTAAGTGTGGGTTTATTTCTGGGCTCTCTATTCTGTTCCATTGATCTACGTGTCTGTTTTTGTGCCAGTACCATACTGTTTTGAATGACTGTAGCTTTGTAATTAGTTTGAAATCAGGGAGTGTGATACCTCCAGCTTTGTCCTTTCTCTAGATTGCTTTGACTAGTCAGGGTCTTTTGTGTTTCCATACAGATTTTAGAATTATTTGTTCTAGCTCTGTGAAAAATGCCTTTGGTATTTTGATAGGGATTGCACTGAATCTGTAGATTGTCTTGGGTTGTATGGTCATTTTAACAATATGAATTCTTCCAATCCATGAGCATGGTGTATCTTTCAATTTGTTTGTGTTGTCATTTTCTTTCATCAGTGTCCTATAGTTTTCAGAGTATAAGTCTTTTACTTCTTTGGTTAGATTTATTCCTAGGTAATTTATTTCTTTTGATGTAATTGTAAATGGGATTGTTTTCTTAATTTCTCTTTCTGGTAGTTCATTATTCATGTATAGAAATGCAACAGATTTCTGTATATTAATTTTGTATCTTGCAACTTTACTGAATTTATTTATTAGTTCTAACACATTTTTGGTTGCATCTTTATGATTTTCCATATAGAATCATGTCACCTGCAAACAGTTTTACTTTTTCCTTTCTAAGTTGGATTTTTCTTTCTTTTTTCTTTTTTTTTTTTTGGTCTGATTGCTGTGGCTGGGATTTTCAATACTATGTTGAATAAAAGTGGTGAGAGTGGGCCTCCTTGTCTTATTCCTGATCGTAGAGGAAACGCTTTCAGTTTTTCACCTTTGAGTATGATGTTGGCTGTCAGTTTGTCATAGATGGCCTATATTATGTTGGGGTACATTCCCTCTATACCCACTTCATGGATAGTGTTTATCATAAATGGATGTTGGGTTTTGTTAAAAGCTTTTCCTGCATCTATTGAGATTATCATGATTTTTATTCTTCAATTTGTTAATGTGTATCACATTGACTGATTTGTGGGATAAATCCCACTTGATCATGGTATATGATCCTTTTAATGTGTTGTTAAATTTGGTTTGCTAATCTTTTGTTGAGGATTTTTGCATCTATGATATTGGCCTGTAATTTTCTTTTTTTGTTGTGTCTTTGGTTTTGGTATCCAGGTGGTGCTGGCCTCATAGAATGAGTTCAGAACCATTCTTTCCTCTTCAATTTTTTGGAATACTTTGAGAAGGTTAGGCGTTAACTCTTCTTTAAATGTTTGGTAGAATTAACCTGTAAAGCCATCTGGTCCTGGACTTGTTTTGTTAGGAGTTTTTTTTTTTTTTAATTACTGATTCAATTTCATTACTGGTAATTGGTCTGCTCATATTTTCTTTTTTTAAAAAAATTTTTATTTATTTATTTAATTATTTATAGCTGTGTTGGGTCTTCGTTTCTGTGCAAGGGCTTTCTCTAGTTGTGGCAAGTGGGGGCCACTCTTCATCGCGGTGCGCAGGCCTCTCATTATCGCGGCCTCTCTTGTTGCGGAGCACAGGCTCCAGACGCGCAGGCTCAGTAATTGTGGCTCACGGGCCTAGTTGCTCCGTGGCATGTGGGATCTTCCCAGACCAGGGCTCGAACCCGTGTCCCCTGCATTGACAGGCAGATTCTCAACCACTGCGCCACCAGGGAAGCCCCTGTTCATATTTTCTATTTCTTCCTGATTCATTCTTGGGAGCTTGTATGTTTCTAGGAATTTATCCATTTCTTCTAGGTTGTCCATTTTAGTGGCATGTAATTGATGTAGTAGTATCTTATGATCCTTTGCATTTCTGTTCTTTTCAAAGAATCAGCACTTAGTTTTATTGTTTTTTAACTCTCTATTTCATTTGCTTCCACTCTTACCTTGATGATTTCTTTCCTTCCATTAACTTTTGGGTTTTTTTGTTCTTCTTTTCCTAGTTCCTTTAGGTATAAGGTTAGGTTGTTTATTTGAGATTTTTCTTGTTTCCTATGGTAGGCTTGTATTGCTATAAATATCTCTCTTAGAACTGCTTTTGCTGCATCCCATAGGTCTTGGATTGTGTTTCCATTTTTATTTGTCTCCAGGTATTTTTTTATTTCCTCTTTGATTTCTTCAGTTGTTTAGTAGTATCTTGTTTAGTCTGCACGTGTTTGTGTTTTTTTGCAGTTTTTTTCTTGCAGTTGATTTCTAGTCTCATACCTTTGTGGTCAGAAAAGGTGCTTGGTATTATTTCCATTTTCTTAAATTTATTGAGACTTGTTTTGTGGCCTATCCTGGAGAATATTCCATGTCAGGTGAAGAGAATTCTTTTTGGACGAAATGTTTTGTAGATATCTATTAATTCCATCTGGTCTTATGTGTCATTTAAGGTCAGTGTTGCCTTTATTGATTTTCTGTCTGGATGATCTGCCCATTGATATAAGTGGGGTATTAAAGTCCCCTACTATTATTGTATTACTGTCAGTTTCTCCCTGTATGTTAATATTTGTTTTATGTATTTAGGTGCTCCTATGTTGGATGCATATATATTTACAATTGTTATATTGTTGGATTGACCCCTTTTTTTTTTTAAAATAAATTTATTTATTTATTTTTGGCTGCGTTGGGTCTTTGTTGCTGCGCGTGGGTTTTCACTGGTTGCGTCCAGTGGGGGCTACTCTTTGTTGCGGTGAGCGGGCTTCTCATTGTGGTGGCTTCTCTTGTTGTGGAGCACGGGCTCCAGGCACGTGGGCTTCAGTAGTTGCAGCATGCGGGCTCAGTAGTTGTGGCTCGCAGGCTCTAGAGCGCAGGCTCAGTCGTTGTGGCACAGGGGCTTAGCTGCTCCATGGCATGTGGGATCTTCCCGGACCAGGGCTTGAACCCATGTCCCCTGCATTGGCAGGCGGATTCTTAAGCACTTCACCACCAGGGAAGTCCCCAGATTGACCCCTTTATCATTAAAGGGGGGTCACTGCCCTTCTTTGTCTCTTGTTACAGTCTTTGTTTTGAAGTCTATTATGTCTGATGTAAGTATTGTTGTAAGTATGTAAGTATGATTGTAAGTATGTAAGTATTGTTCCCCCAGCTTTCTTTTCCTTTTCATTTGCACAGAATCTTTTTTCATCCCTTCACTTTCAGTCTGTGTGCCTTTAGACATGAAGTGAGTCTGTTCTTTTGGCTGTGCCGCGCAGTATTCAGGATCTTAGTTCCTGACCAGGGATCAAACCTGTGCCCCCTGCAGTGGAAGTGCAGCGCCCTAAGCAGGGAAGTCCCTGAAGTGAGTCTCTTGTAGGCAGCATATATATGTGTTTTGTTTTTTTGAGTTTTAAAAAATCTAATCAGCCACTCTGTCTCTTGGTTGGAACATTTAGTTCACTTACATTTAATGTAATTATTGATAAGATACGTACTTACTGCCATTCTGTTAATTGTTTTGGGGTTGTTTTTGTAGTTCTTTTTTGTTCCTTGTTGTTTTGCTCTCTTCAGTTGTGATTTGATGACTGTATTTACTGTTATGTTTGGATTCCTTTCTCTTTTGTGTATGTGTATCTATTTTAGGTTTTTCGTTTGTGGTTACCATGAGTTGTGTATGTGTGTGCATAAATTTATGATCTCTTATGTTTGAACACATTCTAACCACCCTACATTTTTACTCCCCACCACATTTAATGTTTTTGATGTCATATTTTACTTATTTTTGTTTTGTGTATCCCTAACTACTTATTGTGGACATAGATGATCTTTCCACTTTTGTCTTTTAATCTTTCTACTAGCTTTGTAAGTGTTGATCTACTACTTTCACTGTTTTGCCTTTACTGATGAGATTTTTCCCTTCATAATTTTCATTTTCTAGTTGTAGCCTTTTCTACTTAGAGAAGTCCCTTTAACATTTCTTGTAAAGCTGGTTTAGTTGTGCTGAACTCTTTTGGCTTTTGCTTGTCTGTAAAACTTTCTCTCTCTTTCAAATGTGAATGAGAACCTTGCTCGGTAGAGCATGCTTGGTTGTAGGGGTTTTCTTTTCATCACTTTGAATATATCGTGCCACTCCCTTCCGGCCTGTGATTGTGATATTCCTCCTGTTTGTGGGTCATCAACCCGGGGTGTGGGTCCTGACTATACTGAGTCTGCACCCCTCATACCCATCTTGTTGGATTCCTTCTTTATGTCTTTAGTTGTGGAAAATCTTTTCTGCTAGTCTTTAGGTTGTCTGCATAGATAGTTGCTCTGTAAGTAGTTGTAATTTTGGTGTGTGTGTGTGGGAGGAGGCAAGTTCAGGCCTGATGGTAGCAGTCCTCATTGCTAAATACTAAAGAAAAAAAGCTTACTTTCTGCAGCTGAGCACCAGCTTGAGTGATGTGGGTCCTGGCTTTGTGGGGAACATCGGTGCGAGGAGTCTGCTCAGCAGCTCTGTTTGTGAATGTGTAGTCTCTCTCTCAAGTGGCATATGACATAGAGGCCACCCATTCCCATCCAGCAGGGATAGCCTGACACACATGCAGAGGGGCAGTCGTCCCACTTGGTAGTTAGCCTTAAAGATGCACAGTGTCTTGGTGCCCTATTTTCTGTTGCTCTCTGACCTTGCCCCCAGTTCCCTCATTGTAGTGGACAACTAGGCTTTTTCATAGCCCAGCCAGGCCCCTCTGGCCAGCAAAGATGCAGGCCTCTGCCTGCTCCCCCGCATTCATCTTCCCTAGAGTGCGCTGTACGTACAGAATAATCGGATACTTTATTCATCACCACATCTATTTTTTAAAAGCTTTGATGTTTTATATGTCTAAAGAGAAGACACCACTGTTTCCCTAGCATAATCTTAGGCATAGTACCGCACTGAAGAGTTAGCCACGTGCTCTGAGGCTCTTTTGAATTAACAACTCTGCTCTAAAGCTGTTGGCCACGTGGGGGCCTGAGAAACAACGTGGTGGGCCTCAGTGATCCTCTGAGTCGGAGCTCTATCATCTATTAAAAACCTGGGTATGATTGGAGAGATAAATGTAGTTGTTTCTTTAACTGTAAAGAACAACTAAATGTGGGCCAATATTTTGGTATTGTCAGTCAATTCCTGTTAAAAGAGGACAGATAACTGGCAGGTAATTCTCCTTTCTGAATAATGAATTTGAATCATTCCTTTGCCTGAAAAAAGCTTCATTGAGTTATTGCCTAATTTGTAGTATTTGTAGATAAATAAACAATCCATGGTTTACATACAATTAAGATTCCTTTAAAAATCCAAAATGTGTCCCAGACTCTGAAATATAAATTTATTGGCGTAAGTAGTTGAGCTGATCTATTAGATTCCAAAATACTAAAATGTTTTGTGCTACATGTGTATGAAAACCTCAGTTTAAGATTGCTTTGCTGTTGCCAAGAGCACAGCTCTACAGACACAGATCTTTTCAAGATCTGATGTTCCAAGCATTCAAATATTTCCTATTAAACTAAAAAAGGAATCCCCATGAATGGATCAGTCCATGTTTGAGTTTCTAGGTAACATCAGTATGAACTGCCTATATAAAACTGAGAAGCCAAGCACGGATCTTCTTCCTTTTTTAAAATGACTTTTTTTTTTTTTTTTTTTTAATGTATTTTTGGCTGTGTTGGGTCTTTGTTGCCGCACACGGGCTTTCTCTAGTTGCAGTGAGTGGTGTCTACTCTTCGTTGCGGTGCGCGGGTTTCTCATTGCGGTGGCTTCTCTTGTGGAGCACAGGCTCTCGGCTTGCAGGCTCAGTAGTTGTGGTGCACAGGCTTAATTGCTCTGCGGCATAGTGGGATCTTCCCAGACCAGGGCTTGAACCCATGTCCCCTGCATTGGCAGGCAGATTCTTAACCACTGCGCCACCAGGGAAGCCCCTTCTTTTCTTCTTGAAAGGAATAAATTCAAGGCTTTGTTCTCTGCAATTCATTCTAATCATGACTATTATATTTGAGAAGTTACAACTTTTTACAATAAAACAAACAAATCAATTCTACTTGTTTAACTGTTAAAGAGAAATGTATCACTTTAGCAAAACAAATATAAAAAGTACTGAATCGGCAATATCAGTAGAGCTAGGTTTTGCTTTAGGCTTTGCCATACCTTTATGACCTTAGGCAAATTATTTAACCTCTGCAGGTTGAGCTCTGATTCTCAGACTTTTCTGTGGTTTAACAGGATGAGATTGCAATTAGGTGAAAGGCCCCTAGATGGTGGTGTTGTTCTGAGTTAGGCTTTGTATTTCCCCCCCTCTCTAACTACAGTGAAATAAAAAGGAGTAGGTTAGAAAATTATTTCCTATTTAGTTCTGAAAAATTCACTGTTAAGCATTCGTTTAAAATGGCATTCAAAATGGCACTGAATTATGAATCATATGGTACATGTACATCTGACATTAATTAAAAAGAATAAACCATTGATTATACCAAATATCCCCTTATAATTAGCCTATATCATCACTATTTCTCCACGTATATTTATCTAAGCTTAAGAAGCTGAACAAAAACCGTAAACAATTATTGTTAAGAGTACTGATATATAACAAACCCTATAGAAAAATACATTTTGTTTTTTTCAAATGCCATTTCTAAAATTTTGATAAATGTACTGATTTTTTTTCATTATGAATGTTTCAGACTGTATTAAAAACCTGTGATTTCCATGAGCACAAATGACAGCCATATAAGCAAGGGCAGCTTTTAAAGAAATCTGCTGTCTTTTAGTGTTCAAAAGGGTAAGAATAATATATGAAATGACTTCTCTAGTTTTAACCCACCAAAGAAAAAGGATTTGGAGATTCTAGTTTGAGGAGGATTGGATGAACAATATGAGGTTTTCAACTAAAATTCCTGAAAGGAACAAGAATACATTTCTATTTCTTCACTATGAAATTCACTGAGTATAAAAATCATGTTCAGTCAATATACAGAATAAGAAAGTACCTGTGAAGGGGCTTCCCTGGTGGTGCCGTGGTTAAGAATCTGCCTGCCAATGCAGGGGACACGGGTTTGATCCCTGGTCCAGGAAGATCCCACATGCCGCAGAGCAACTAAGCCTGTGCACCACAACTACCGAGCCTGCGCTCTGGAGCCCATGAGCCACAACTGCTGAAGCCCGTGCACCTAGAGCCCGTGCTCTGCAACAAGAGAAGCCACCGCATTGAGAAGCCCGTGCACCACAACGAAGAGTAGCCCCTGCTCGCCGGAACTAGAGAAAGCCCACGCACAGCAATGAAGACCCAACGCAGCCAAAAATAAAATAAATAAATAAATAAATAAGTACCTATGAAAAACCTACACCATGCTACATTTTTACTTCTTGTCAGTTGAGTAGGTAATAAATGGCAAGCAAAAAATGTAGCATGATGGAGTGGAAGACATAAAACTGCAAAGTTTGTTTCAATAAAGACTTTTGTCAATAAAGAGGAAAGACATTGGAGCATATTGGATCCAAGATAGTATTGCTATTATGTGAAAGTTATCCATCCATCCATCCAGCCAGCCAGCCAGCCAACCAATCAACCAACCAAAAAACCTCTATTGAGCCTATATGGTGCAAAGGGCTGGAGATATAAAGATAAGATACCAACTCCATTCTCAAAAACCTCAGTCTAATATGTATGAGAAAAGGACTTTGAAAAGTTCAGTTCGGTTTATTATAGTGTCAAGTAGATTTACAACTATTGCACTTATCATTCTGCTGACAGAGGCCAAAATTTAAAAGGAATATTTTTCTCCAATAAAGCTAGGTTTTCATGATCTTTGATATAAGATGTTAAAATTACACAGGCAAAGAAATATACCTCATGTCCTATCCCAGACACTACCCCCCACTTCCCACTTTCCTGCTGTTGTACAAGCTTGCTGCAAATAGGAACTTAGTTGGGATAATATGCTTTAAGCCATCCATTTCTTATGAAATGAGTGAAATTTGACCAGTTTTCTTTATACAGTCCTCTTTACCCAAAACACCAAAACATGTAGAACAAACAGCTCCCATATTCCAAAATCAATTTTAACCATATACTGGGAAATGAACTTCAATCAAAGAGTAAATATCTCCTCCCTTACAGAACCCCACGTGGTGTTCACATGATGGTTTCACCACTTACTGCCTAACTTTTCAGACAGTGGAAACAAAAACAAAAGCTAAAAAGTGGCCCAGCATATGAAACTCTTCTCAAAAATAGAAGAAAGTTATGAACATAGTTGGGAAAGTGTTTTACATTTCCAATGAAATTCTATTCCATTGATCTGTTCGGAAGATTGTCTTCGACCTATTTGGCTTTAGCCCATAAACTGTAATTGATTCAGTGTTGCAAGGAACCACTTTTATCTTAAGCCTGGAATGCATAACAATGGATAGCAGGAAAGTGGTTTCTTATTTACTCTAATAACTGTGCAGGGAAGAGCTGGAGAAAAAAGAAAACAACCCCAAAAGTATCAGCCTTCAGATTCTCAAATTATTTTTCGCTCTGATTATACTTGGAAGAATGAGCTGGGGGTTTGGCATTGTTTTCCATCTTAACAGTTGCTCTGTATTCTGAGATATATGTGATTCATAATGTACCACTATAACAAGACATAGTTTTATATATTACTGGGGCAACTCAAAGAAAATGAATTTTTCTTTGGGTACCAGTAATTGTCAAAAGAATGATTGCAGATTCAGAAAATGTGCTTATAATAACCCTGTTAACATAAAGTATACACAGAGGAAAGAAATTAAGTACTGTAGGTATGTGGACGGGTTAGTTGTATTAGCAAGGCATTTCAGGATGGTTTTGGTTCTTTTGACTAAGGTACATCAAATTTCAACCCCCTTCAAACACTGGGACAAAGGGGGAACACTTGCTACCACAGGAGCGTGTGGTGACTGTGAGCTGATTCACCATGTGCTCACAAAGGCTCCCACTAGTCAATGAACTACCCTCTCCTGGAGCAAGGCTTTGTTCCAGTAATAAGGATAATGCGCTCAAGCTGTTAGAATTAATTTGAATATCAATAATGAAATTTAGGTTACCAACCATGGCCTGATAGTTACAGCATGTAGAATAACAAATGTCCTCTTTTAAAACTAAAGTAGAAAATGAGGAAGCACGGTTAATTTACTTGTGCTGATGAACACAGAGGTCCAAGTGCAACTTCTGCTTGTAAGTGTCCTCATGCTGCCCTGTCACCAGACGCTTTCCCCGGGGAAGGGTCTGCCTGCCTTGCTAATCCTGCTTGATGTCCTCCTTGGTAGAAATGTGCTCATGGGTTTCCGTGCACACGTTTCTACTGTGAATGAAAGCTAACTACAAAATCAGATGTTTTCTGCTTTCAGAAAATTCTAGTATACCATGTACAGCATAGATATTTCTTTCAGTTTAAAAAAATAGTGCAAAAACATATCTGATAGTCAAAGTGATAGTTCAAGTGAGTTCTTGTGCCAAGGAACACAGTCAAGCTTTCACCTTTAGCCGACTTGTAAAAACTGAATGTAGGTTTTGGGAAATATTCCAGATTTTCCCCTCAATTCTCCACTCATCCAGTCATCATCTACAGATTCCAGCTCTGTTATTATGTCTCCAGCCTGTAAGAAGACAGGAATTGAAAATAATTATTAGTTTCTATTGAGGGTAAGCATGGTAAGCAGCCCACCTGGAGAGGCATGTACATCTCCTCTTTATATAACTCATTTATCTTGATTTGCCGAGAGGATTAAACGATGTACCACAAAGATGACCTAACCCTAATGATGCCATTAGCTTGTATGCTCTTTTCCTCAGAGCGCATTCCTTTGCCATTGTCACCCTTGTTGCACTTTTATTTTCCTGGTGGTATTTTGTGCCCCCCAAATTCACCACTCTTAATCTAAAATTCTTCTTTAATAAATAAAAATACCAGCTATCATATATATAAAATTTTTTTCCCCCATCTAACAGTTATTTATTGAGTACCCACTATGTGTCAGACACTATTCTGGGCACTATGGATACAGCGAAGAGTAAAGACCTTATTCTAGAGTTGGGAGATGAGTAAGCCAGCAGAGGAGGACAGAAAGTGTGGGCTGCCATCTCATTAGGGCAGCCAGGTGACACTTAAGCAAAGATCTGAAGATGAGAGAGCGAGCCATATGTTTACTGTATGCCTTGTCCTTTTCTATGTACTTCATGGGAATTAACTCATTTATTTTATTTTTATTTTTTAACAAACTAAGAATAGTGGAAATTAATTCATTTAAACAACAACGCAGTTCTAGAAGTGGGTACTATTATTATCCCCATTTTTGAGAAATATTTTTATAGATTTCCTTATTTTAAAGAAAAGGAAACTGAAGGTCAGATTACGTGACTTGCTCAGTGTCGCATGTCTAGTTAGTGGTAGAGACAGGATTCAAATTTAGTGTGATTCCAGGGCCTGTATTGTTAACTATTAGGCATGAGGTCACCACGTTTTACAGTAGACCTTTTTACTTAGAAAGGTTTTTACTACAATTGCTTTTTCTTAACATCCTGAGCACTTTGTACTCTATATTTATTCTTCCACATAATGGTATTCTCCTCTACCATTTGGTTTATTCCATTCCTCCACGGCCTCAATATCAAATTTGCATTCTTTCCTGTCTTAAAGAGCTTCACCCTGACTCAGCACATGATTTATCCTCATCAGGTTAGTCAAAGGGGTTGTGTATCTTATTCGTGTATGAATTATAATTCCTCAATTTCAAAAATTATGTCTTCATCTGTTATCTCCTGAAACTATTTTGTTCTTTATGGTTTCTAACTGTTGCTTAGAATCTGGGTTTAGGATTCTATAATGGTCGAAGATGACCCTGGGTACTTTTAAGAATATCTTTATCAGGCTAAATGGATTTATTTGTAGCCCTAGGACATTGCCCTTTCGAAAACTGGTTTGATTTAAGGCCTTTCTTAAGGGAAAATGCTGACTATCCCATGTCATTAATTTACCTTGCTAAAATCTGTAAAAATTCTGGCATTCAAAGTTTCTGTTATAAGTAAGTTCCTTCCACTTCCTAAACTATAATATAATCACTGACTAAAACAAATTTTCTTAGCTCTGGTCCATACATACATACTATGTCAGTTTTCTGAGGGCTAGGACAATTTAAAAAAAGTTTTATTTACTAATATTCTGTGGATATTTAATAAAATATTAATGATCAACAACTCTGAAAGTGGTGCAGAATCCCTTAACTAAAAAACTCTAGAACTATCTTGCTTACAGCCAGGCATTTGTAAAATGAAGACAACCTATTTTCTGGATGATACTGTGAATTCTGTTACATTGACATAACCTAAATGAAGGCCAAAATAATATCCAAAAAGTCTGAATCCAGAGTGTTCACTTGCAGTAACATTTTATGTAAAGATAAAAGGAATTAATTTTGAGCCACTGACTCTCAAGATTGAAAAGGACTGGGGCAACAGTTTCCAAACATTTGGATTTTATGGACCAATACATTAAAAAAAAAAGAAAAAGAAACTGATATAGGGTTACCAATTATAATTTTGCATAAGAAATCTATATCATTTACCAATAATATTTTATAACAGAAATGACATTTTAATATGAAAAAGAAGAAATTCTCAGAATAAAGTAAAACTCCATCACAAAATAGAAAAGTTAGCAACCTTATATATCTAGGCATAGCCTCCCCTTCTCCATGGCTCCCCTAAAGCCTGCACATCCCCAATATCACGGTTTTCCTCATTTTGTTGTAGACAGGTGAAAACCTTGTTTGGGTACCCACTGTCTTAAGTCTCACCTTGTCCAATCACTCCTGGATACTTTAATTCCTTCTATGGCATCCCTGCCTCTGAGTATCTCCGATGATGGAGAATTTCCCACTGTCTGACACAGGCTCTTCTGACAGCAATGACTTACTAAAGCCACCCTCCTTCCTCTGGCCCAATCCCAAAGTACTACCCTGGGTGCTGTCCTCTGACCACGGTCGAACTGTGGACTGCGGAAACAGGATCATGGAAGTATTCTTTTTACTTTAAAAAAATAAAAGGTACTTCTTTGATGAAGTAAGATTAAGATTAGATTTTAGGCTTCTAAAAAAAAACTTCTGCAAAGTACCTTAACCTTTTGGGATCATTTCCCTAACGTCTAGTCAGTGTCTTTGTGGACAAGACTCCGGTGTCTTATGAGGCACTGCTGCAGAGGCCAGCTGTAGTAGGTGCCACCTGATTTCTCCACTGGTTTCAAAGACATGACAGTAGCAGGCTGCAAGGGCCATGTAGAGGATCATCCTTTACTAGGGCTATCAACGAAACCTCCAACGTTAGTGAGATCACATGTTATAAGGCCAAGGAACAAGGAATTTGGTAGGTGATTGTGGTGCTATAGATATCAATAAGGCTTTCTTTAAATGCCTTGCTGATAATTTACATTTGCCCTGTTCACTTTCTCTAATCTCATCCTTTAGAATGAGGGTCTGAGATCTGTTCATTCTTGACTAATGATCAATACTCCACCCAAATGTTCCACCCTTCAGTGGAAGACATTTCAAAATTTATAGCTGCTTAATGCAATTACAAAAAGATACACATTCTGACCTTGAAGGAAAGCTCATCTTCATTCTCCCCATGGAAATCATACAAGGCTTTGGCCTTCCTTCCCTCCAGTGCTAAAGCAGCCATACTTTTAGCCTCAGCTGTGAAGACACCAAAAATTCAAATATATACAAAGACATTGGACTAAAACACAAGTTGAACATTTTAAGAAACCCCCTTGTCATTCCCAGGACATAATACTTTCAATTAACTTTGAATTCACTTAACTTGCAAAAAGATGAAGGATGCTGTCTTAGCAGGAAAAAAATTATACAAAATATATTAATATTTAGGAGACAAAATTAGCCATTATTAATTGAAGGCATTTTTTAATCTCTTTTCCCCATAACTTCAACAAATTATATGAAGAAAGTTTGCATAACTTTATGAATCAACTTGCAAAAGTAGGCAAACAACTTAAATTGAACATGGCCAGAGGGAAACGGAATATGTATCATTTCAAAGGTCTCGCGCTCCCCTTAGAGGGTAAGAGCCTTCCTTGCAGCTGTCGCACCTGGGCAGGGCCGCACGAAGACTGCGGGGAAGATGCCCTCCCTGTCGCGCAGTCTGCCCTTGTACCAGTCGGGGTCCACACGTTCCATGATCAGGATCCGGTCTCCCCTCTTGAAGGACAAGTCGTCGCTGGTCTCCGCTGTGAAACTGTGAAGAGCTTCGCACCATTCTGCAGAAAGACTGTTCTCCTGTCACAAATCAGAAGTTCGGTAAGAAATGTGAGATTTTATTTGAGATTAATTTCTACAAAGCTTAAAAAGTGGTGGAAAAAAAGCTAAGGGGTCATAAGATTTCAAAGCCTGAAGGCCACTTTAAATCACTCAATACCTTATGTCACTATTGAGTTTCAGAAATAAAAGTTTCCAATAACTTTTTTCTTAAAATAGAATTCTAAATGACAGATGTGATAAAATTTGTGACTTTCTGCTTTCAAGGACTATATAATGCTTAAGCAAAAATTTTTTCTAATTATTATCTATGACATTAGTTACACTAAAATTAGATAAAAGCTTGCAATATTTGTGTATAGTATTTATGACACTACGAAAACAATCTGGCAAAGCATATAATTTTCAGTGAGGTTCTTCTTTATCTAAATTAGGAAGGATCAGAATGGGCAGTCTTTTAATTCCCAGGTCTCTACATGGTTCAGAGGCTATCAGATTCCATGGCACAGGACTTCATTAGTTCACACTTTTAATTTTATGAGGCGTAGTTAGCTCCAAGGCTGGCAGGACAATCACCCAGATATGGTGGGCTAGTGTGACGGAATGCTCCAACAGGAATGGTTTTACTGCAAACACATCAGAAGAAGGTTCTGCCCCGCGAAGAGGCATCACTGCCAAGTCACGATGGGAGCCCTATGTTCAAGAAGCCCAAGCAGAGAGGCAAGGGTAACACTAAGAGCAAAGGCTTGGAGCCCGCCAGTCAGCTCTGCCACCTCCTAGCTGACACTGGGCAGGAAGCTTCTCTATTCTGAGCCTCAGCTTCATCTCAGAGTTGCTTCGGGGATCAAAGGAGGTAATGCGTGTAGAACGCTTAGCACAGCGCCTGGTACATCTTAAGTTCTCATCAACTGATGGCTTGAAGGAAAAACAAAAAATTAAACAAACAAAAAACCCTAACCCTACCGTCTTGTTCCTGTACTTGGGTAACCAACCCTAAAGAATGGTACTTGTCACTCCCAAGAAATACAGGGAACCATGTGAACATTTCCTTTGGGAGAACTGTAGTCCCTTTCTTTCCTGTTTGACTTTATCAGTGGGGGGAAGATGAAAGAATTGAGAGACACACAGCCTAATTACCACTGACATTTTGACAAACAATGACCCCATCAGGCTCACTCCTCTAAAATATGTCACAAAAAACAATGGAAGTCACCCACATTCCTATTCAGTTTAAACACTTCTGAAGCCATGTTATACAGTGTAAAAATTTTAATCCATTTTTTTTCTCTCTCCCATTATAAAAATAATACAAATGTTCCTAAACATTTGGCAGTTTGGAAATATACGAAGAATGGGAAAAACACCCAACCACCTATAATCTCACTACCTAAGGGCAACTGAATGGTAACAAACACATTTCCTCATAGTCTTTTTATGCTATATATTCAATTTCCCTATAATACATGTTTTCCTCCCATGCCATTTACTTTACAAATCTAGTTTTTAATGGCCTCAGAACATTCTCCCGATAATGATCATATTTAGGTTATTTCCAATTTTTTCTTGTTACAGTAACATCACCATAACCATTTTTGTGACTAAAACCTTGTCTCATTTTTCATCCTTTTCTTAGGGTGAGAAATAAAAACAATGATAACAATAATCTGTACTTTCTCTGTTTTAACATTCACATACTTATAATTACTTATTTACTGTTGAGTTGTATTGAATCTTCATTAACTAGATACGTTAAATGGTATTTTATTGTCTCTTTACAAGGCATTTCTTTGATTACTATAAGGTTAAATACTTTTTTAATATCAGCCACTTATAGTATCTCTTTCATGAATATTCTAATAATATCTCTTTCCTTGTTTTTTATCAGGCTTTGCATGTCTTTCTAATTCATTTGTACGAGCTCTATATGCAATAAAGATATTAATCATCTATTTACTTCAAATATTTGCTACATGAATTAAAAAATGACTTACAGGGCTTCCCTGGTAGCGCAGTGGTTAAGAGTCTGCCTGCCAATGCAGGGGACACGGGTTCAAGCCCTGGTCTGGGAAGATCCCACATGCTGCAGAGCAACTAGGCCCGTGGGCCACAACTACTGAGCCTGCACTCTAGAGCCCGCGAGCCACAACTACTAAGCCCGCGTGCCTAGAGCCCATGCTCCACAACAAGAGAAGCCACCACAATGAGAAGCCCACGCACTGCAACGAAGAGTAGCCCCCGCTCTCTGCAACTAGAGAAAGCCCGCACACAGCAACGAAGACCCAACGCAGCCAAAAATAAATAAATAAATAAATTTAAAAAAAAAACAAAAAATGATTTATAACATTTTCTTTTGATAATTATGATTTTAATAGTCCTCCCAGAGATAAAACTTGGCTTTCACTACAGTCATCTATTCAAGCAGCCTACCTGATAATTTGCACCAGAATCTTCTTTTTTGGTTTTCGGTGGTACCTTTGTGCCTGTATTTTAAAAAAATGTCAAAACTTCAGATGTAAAGACCATATAGTATTGGAGAAAAACTGTGGGGGGAGAGTGAAAAGTCTGGGATTCCAGATCAGTCTCTTCATGTACTGGCTACGTAACTTTGCCCGGCAGTACCCTCTCCGGATTTGTTTCCTTTACTGTTAGGTGAAGGAGGATACACATTAGTTACACTCTATAGGCCATTTCTGTTTGAAACTCAGTGATTTTTTTTCCTGCCATTTCTAATATGAAGCCACCACTAATTACCTAAAACACCAAAACCAGCTCTTTGAGAGACTGCCACAACAATGACTATCCCAATAATGATGTTTACCATTTAAAAATCATTTTTCCTTCTACCTTAAAAAATACGGCAATATGGATTATTATGCAACTTAAGAATTAACCTATTATCTGGTTTATTTGAATTAGGATAGGACATAATAAAAAACCATATTCTCTGTACTCACTTAAAACATTTGTACCAGAGGTGGGATGATCCTCAATGAGCTCCACAAAGTTAAGGGGGAAGATCCCAGATCTCTCTCGAAGTTCTCCTCTTGCCCACTCGTCATTCACATACTCTTTAAGAATAATAATTTCTCCCTCTGAGAAACTTAACTCATCCTTCTGGTCTCCAATATACTCAAATCGAGCAACACATCTTGGGCCTCTGAAGAAAGAAAATCACATTTGTGGGTTAAACTAGAGAGTACTAACTTTCAAAATGCCTTAAAACCTTCATTTAGTCTTTCAATAAATATTTATTCTGTGTTTACTTTGGAACAAGGTATACTAGGCATAGTTTAAAATTTTCCATGAAAAAGAATAAGCTATATTTCTAAATGATAGTCCTTACTTTTTTAGATATGAACCTATTCACTCAGAAAGGCTAAAGTCAAGGTCACAAGTACAGGCAGAATCCCAGATAAGCAGCTGGTGGTTGGTTAATGTTGCACGTCTTTTGATCACCTTTTCTTCATGACAGAATCTCCCCAGTCTCCTTGTCTTTGTATCCTTGGGCCACAGTAATCCAGGGCCAAGTCTGAACCCTCTCAGTCATAAATGCACTGAGTTTAGGAGTGTCAACCCTGAGAATCTCAGGGCAAGACATCAAACTTCCATGGCAGAAATGCAATGGGCACCAGCTGGGCAGGGTAGATGCTCAATGTATGCTGAATCAGTGAGCTGTGTATATAGATGAATGGCCTTCAAAACTAGAAGGTTCGAAGAAAACAGAAACTCGGCTTATTATCTTATAACATTTAATCTCATATCTTACACTGTTGTTTTAAAAATGATTTTTGTATCTCCTTTAAAAAGGCTTCATTTCTGAGAATTAGAACGATCCTTAAATGATCTACAATTTTGACTGAAAATAAGATAAAAACAGAGATGAAATTGTGTCCCTAGAAGACATGACTGAATCCCAAACCTTTGATTTGAGGCTTTGGAAAGGAAGTTTCAACAGCTATGACTAAGGAGATGCAATTGTCTGAAGAGAAAATGTGGGTACTCGCTCCAACCAAAGTCTGATTTAAGTCAGGTCAATGGATCAACAGCCATGAAAGTCCACTTTAAATTCAACCTGCTGACACAGAAAAACTGAACCTGAAATAGAATTAAACTATTGTGGCATCAGAAGTTTTCTTATTTGTGATAACCTTTGCATTTATTTTCTGAAGTCCTCAGGGAGCATATCTTCTTATGTCTGACCTATTCAAAGACAGGTTTACAGTCTTCAGCAGGTACTGAATTCTATTAATTTGCTCATTTAACTGGAATATAAAGTTGCATTGTTGCAATGTTTTAAATCACAAAGGAGTTACAGTGATGCAGAAAAGGATAGGTCTTCAAACATAAAGAAGACCCCCCCCCCCAAATTAACCCTTCCTTTACTTTCTTCTAGTTCCTCTCAAAAACAAAACAATACAAAATGCCTAGCAGTTTTTGTAGGGTTTATATTTCTGTTAGGTTTACTTTTTTGTTCATTTAAAAAAAAAATTTATTTATTTTGCTGCACCGGGTCTTAGTCGTGGCACGTGGGATCTTCGTTGCAGCATGTGGAATCTTTAGTTTCGGCATGCGGGGGTCTTTTAGTTGCGGCATGCGGGATCTTTTAGTTGCGGCATGCGGGATCTTTTAGTTGCGGCATGCGGACTCTTAGTTGCGGAACGTGGGATCTAGTTCCCTGACCAGGGATTGAACCCGAGCCCCCTGCACTGGAGGCACGGAGTCTTAGCTACTGGATCACGAGGGAAGTCCCTCTATCAGGTTTAAATATTTTCTGTTGTTGCAGGAAGTGGGGGGACCCCTTCCAGGGCTTGAGAGTGGGCTCTCGTCTAACATTCGGAAATGAATTGTCCGAGGAGACACACGTACTGACAAAGCAAAAGACTTTATTGGGAAGGGGTGCCTGGGTGGAGAGCAGCGGGGTAAGAGACCCCAGGAGAACTGCTCTGCCACATGGCTCGCAGTCTCAGGTTTTATGGTAATGGGGTTAGTTTCCGGGTTGTCTCTGCCCAGTCATCTTGGTTGGCCCATATTTAGTCTGACTCAGGGTCCTTCCTGGTGGTGCGCGCATCTCTCAGCCAAGATGGATTCCAGTGCGAAGGATTCTGGGACTTTGGTAGGACAATATTATGGGCTGGCGTCTCCTCCCTCTTTTCGGCCCCTCCTGAATTCTCCTGGTTAGCAGCAAGTTCCTTATCGGGACCTCCTGTTGTGAGACAACTCGTGCAAGTGGTTATCATCGTGCCTAGCCAAGGTGGGCGATTTCGGTCAACGGTTCCCTAACACTGTGACAAAAATATTTGAACCTTCTAGAAATCTGTTGGTAGATAAACAGCAGAAGGCCAGCACAAAATGCCCTGGATGATGAAACCTCTCTGCTCGGGTGAGGCCAGGCTGTGGGATGCACTGGGATAGACTGTTTGTGCCTGTCTACGTGGCCTGTTTTGATATGGAGAGTTGCTTCTATCAGCATGTTGCAATTTCACCAGAATTTTTAAACAAGTAGTGTTCCTCATAATTAAAAAGACACATTGAGAATCTGAATAATCATACATCTGAAGTGTTTAAGCTTATTAATTCTGTATGACATAAATGCTCACATCCTTTGTATTTTGTTCAAAACAACACAAGTAAAACTTACTTAACACAATGAGATGCGACGGATTCCCTTTTCCCATTTCCTCCTGGAACATCAGTCTAGTAAAGACAAAAATCAAGACAACAGCTGTATTCTTTCAGATTTTAATAAGATAAATTTAAGCTAAGTAATTAGCAAATTCATGACTGAAGTTAACCAGTTTAGCTAGGTGTTAAACCGACGAAATGTACCACAGGTGCTACAAAGGTATGAAATCCAGAATTTGGGTTTTTAAAAAAATGCGTAACTTGTGATGTAGCCTTCCTTGAATAACCAATCCTCTTATTTGCTGGAATAAGCACATTAATGTCGTTCTACCCCTGACTGAGTATTCTCTACCCCTTATCCCCTAAGTTGAAAACTTCAGGTGAGGAGGGCTTAGGATAGAAACGAGGCATCAGGCACTACGTAGACACCTATTCAAACTGTTGGTAGAATTCTGCAATACTTTCATGACCCTAAAATAAAATCTTTTAGTCAAACTTGTGGATTCTCTCCATTTTCATAACTCTGGAACACTTTTTCCCCTTCAACGTGAGTAGGGAAGGAAGAGAGGACTCAGTACTCAGTGAGCATCTACTAAGAGGCGAGCACTTTATATAATACCGCATCTACAAGTCTCCAGAGAGCTGGGTTGTGATGAAATATTTGACCATAATGCACTATAGGTCTGA
The DNA here is from genome assembly GCF_028023285.1 of Balaenoptera ricei. Classification (NCBI taxonomy): domain Eukaryota; kingdom Metazoa; phylum Chordata; class Mammalia; order Artiodactyla; family Balaenopteridae; genus Balaenoptera; species Balaenoptera ricei. The sequence continues at coordinate 34,462,801 of NC_082643.1, forward strand.
AAACTACTTAAGGCTTTGAGGTTTACATTAAATAAATCAGTGCCCTTCTTAATGAATTTCAAAAGTTCGAAGTCTTAAAACAATTTTTTAAACTTGTAGGCTTAGAAATAACACTTACACCAATAATCTGGCAAATTCAGTGTGATTGATTTCAGTGTGGTAATTGTGCTTTTTAAAGTACTGCTACATTGGGCAGAAGAAAAATGAGGAAGAGTGTTAAAACTAACATTACTCTTTAATATTAATTTAGAGAATGTGGTTGGATTTCTCCAAAGAATCAAGGTATTTATATACCAGACAATTTTTAAGACCCACATTTCGTAATTCAAGAGACTCAACCTCATTCATACTTGAAAAATACAGGCCTTCTGTTATATTTGTTTGCTAAGTTTCTGATGTAATGGAAAATCATTTTCTTCCCCCCACCCCGCCAAGCAGTTAATGCTCAACTATTTAAGCCAGGTTTATTGATATGTTCCAGTATCAATAAGTTATATTAGAGACTGAGTCATTCTCTTCCTACTGATATAAATGTTCGAGTGGCAGTCTGATTTCATCCCCATGTTTCTCAGCCACCCGGGCTTAGCACTCAGGGCTCTACTTACACAAGTTAGGCTTTGAGGGTGTATAAAATTCGGACACTTTAATATAATGTTTCCCAGTCAGATTTGGAATTATTATGTGAAAAATCATTAATGGACCATTACCTCCAATGAAAGTACTTTGGTATTCCCAAATCTATTTTTTTAAAGGTTGAAATAAATGGGAATGGAAAGGATGAAAGAAACCAATAACGAAATGTACTCCAAAGAAAAGGAGAAGTGGTACCATAACCTCAGAGAACAAACATTCCTTCAGGACAATCCAGTATCATTTAATTCTTGTTTGCTGAATGTTGGCAAAGAATTAACATATACCCTCAAGTGCTTATCAACCCTCCAAGAATAGCTGATTCACCAGGGGACCTGTAGTTTTTCACCTTAGGATTTCAGATAGCATTTAAGCATTAAGTTCTAGTACTCCATAATATATTAATAATTAACTAGTATCTAATTGAACAAACCTTTATTTCTGAATTTTTCAAACACCAAATGAATTAACGGAAGAGAGAGAACCAGAACCCAAGAATCTAGGCTTCTGGTTATTTTTTTTCTAAACTGTAAATTACACAGAATTCACTGAATATATGACCAACTTAAACAAGCACAATCTACTTACAATCACTTTGACGTAGGTGGCAGGAAATACACCAGTCTGGTTTCTACATTTCCCCCTGTACCAATCTGTATCTATTTTTTCCAGAAGATAAACAATTTCTCCTGAAGTGAGGTTCAAATCATCAACTTGCTCTGTAACATAAAATAATTATGTATGATGAATTACCCTGCTTGCAGATCTGATTAAAGTAGCATTTAGTTCTTTCCACCGAGGCAGTATGTTCTACTGATTCTGAGAACAGGTTATACTAATCAAATTGACTTTAAAAATATATTATTTTTTCCTGGATATCGTTGTTATGAGCTTCCTCTTTTAAGATCAAATTAGATATATTTACCAGGCACTGACTGATAGGAAATGGTTAAAACACACACACACACACACACACACACACACACACACACAAAACACTGTGCTGGCCAAGGATTCTTCCTATGTCAATATAAACCCTCTGCTGAATACATATTTTAACAATGAAAAGAGTTTTACAGACATGGTATAATATTCATATTATTCTCAACCATGCTTAAAAATCATTTCAATCTCAAAATATTAACTAAGGGAGTCCTACGGCTCTTCTGCAAATAAATTTACTCACAGTGAAATAAAAATCAGTCTACCAAGTGGATAAAGAAAAGGTTATAAATAAATCAGGAATTTATTTTATTTGTAGCCTTGGATATAAAAGATACTTAAAAATTGATTACAAAAATTTATATTATTTATTTATTTATATTTATTTATTTGTTTTTGGCTGTGCTGGGTCTTCGTTGCTGCACGCGGGCTTTCTCTAGTTGTGGCCGGAGGGGCTACTCTTTGTTGCAGTGCATAGACTCTAGGCGCACGGGCTTCAGTAGTTGCAGCATGCGGGCTCAGTAGTTGTGGCACATGGGCCCTAGAGCGCCCATGGACTTCAGTAGTTGTGGTGCATGGGCTCAGCAGTTGTGGCTCGTGGGCTGTAGAGCGCAGGCTCAGTAGTTGTGGCACATGGGCTTAGTTGCTCCGCGGCATGTGGGATCTTCCCAGACCAGGGATCGAACCTGTGTCCCCTGCATTGGCATGCGGATTCTTTTTTTTTTTAATAATCTTTTTTCAATTTTTTAAAAAAAATTAATTAATTAATTTATTTATGGCTGTGTTGGGTCTTCGTTTCCGTGTGAGGGCTTTCTCTAGTTGTGGCAAGCGGGGGCCACTCTTCATCGCGGAGCGCGGGCCTCACTATCGCGGCCTCTCTTGTTGCGGGGCACAGGCTCCAGACGCGCAGGCTCAGTAGTTGTGGCTCACGGGCCTAGTTGCTACGCGGCATGTGGGATCTTCCCAGACCAGGGCTCGAACCCGTGTCCCCTGCATTGGCAGGCAGATTCTTAAAGACTGCGCCACCAGGGAAGTCCCTATTTTTAATTTTTATACTCATTTCGTAAGTAATAGCTGAGCTATGTGTATTGGTTTTACAACCCTTAGGAGAAAAGAACTACACTTATTAAATTCAAATTAATTTCACTATAACTGGTATTTGGTACCCCATTTTGAAAGAGTTAAAAATTTGCAACTGGTAGGCAATTTGTTATTTGTTCATTTGTAAGGGAAACACTCCTCCTCTCTCTCTCACAGGGAGTTTCAAAGGCAAAGCTATTACAGCTAAGCTTTCTGGAATGCCTGGGTACAGCTGATTCTTCCTGAAGGTGGGGTGATGGATGAGATGATCTCTCCAGTCCAGGGCTCTGCTGGTGCAGAAAATGAGAAGGATGTCCTTGAGAGGTTAACCTGGGGAGGATGCCTGATCCCAGATCCTAAGGTTCTACCACTTTATTACTTATGTCCTTACCTGCCGGAAAATCATGAAGAACGACAGCATGAGGGGCACCACTGTCAACAGGCTTCTGAGCGTGGCTTGGATCCTGAGGGGGAAAACAGGGCGGTGAATGGAGTGTGCAGGATGGACGCTGGATTTATTATTCACTCCGAGACCATTTTATTTCTCCTCATTAGGGTCCTCTTGACACAATTACATTATGAGTACAAGACGCAAACCACACAGTTGAGCCAGACAAGGGAATCATTTCCAAGTTGAAAAGGCATGTGTCCTTGCCAGAGGAAAACAGAAATAACTCTCAATTATAATATCCCTCAGCATTTTTCAAAGCAAGAGAGTAAAACAAAAGGAAATTACTTAACTTTTTTTTTTTTTTTTTTTTTTTTTAAAGCAGTACCTATTCTATCCTGAAGTAGTGGTTTTTGACTTCTTTACCTTTCAAGGGTCACTTTTCCCATAAACTGTGATCAGGACTAAACCTTGAGAACAGAGCCTTAAAAGCAGTCTCTTCATTAAGATGGGAAAAGAAGGAAGTTCTGCAATTTATGCTCTTGTCTTTTGTAATGAAAAGAGCTAATGACTTCCACAAAAGTATAATTCACAAAAAGTAAAATCCATTTCGTTTATTACCACTTAACTGAATGCTTTCTCTAATTTGAAAGCCAATGCTACCTCCCATGCCTGGCCTGGATTTCCTATTTAATCTGAATGGTTTATTCACCAGTAATTCTAAGTAAATTAGCAAAGAGAATTCAATATTCTCTACCTATCTAACCAACTGCTTAGACTGGCCAGAGGAGAAGCTGAATTTGAAGAGTGACCATTTCTTATTGACAGGCAGCTGTTATTCTTAGTTTCTTTATATGAAGAGACAGGCTTATCCACATCATCATCATCACCAAATCTGACTGAAGGATATTATTTGAAATTATAACTTAAAATTCTTCAATACTGGCAAACCTGTGGAATAAATGAAGGCAAATTTTTGTGCCCTTTCTCGTCTCTTCCCTGCTTCAATGGCTCCTGTCCCCTCAGGGCTCGCCCCTCCCCTGGCCATGACGCTCAGCAGGGATCGAGGTCCACTGCTTCCACTTCTGCCCTGCAGCACCTTTGCTCGACTCTTTTCTGAATCAGTCAAAACGCACCTGCATAGGCACGCTGCCTTCTCTCACGTCAGCTGAATGGTCATAGAGGAATAGCTAATGGCAGCTCAGTGTATTAGTTTACCAAAGCAACACTGACATTTTCGTAGAGGATGCTCAGTGCTTTTCCCTCAATACATGGGCATGATGGGAACTTCAGGGATGGTGGAAAGGAACTGTGAGATATTTTAAGCCTAGAGGGTTTTAAAAATTATTATTCACACAATTTATTACATGTGTGTATGTGTGGTTTTCATTTTTTTTCCGATTTGCATCTGTGGAAAAAGGAATGACTGCTCACTAAGTGGTGTTAGGCTAGATGGCTTTCCATCTGCTGGAAAAAGTAAAGTCAGAGGCCTACCCCACACCAAACACAAACATGAACCTCCAGATGGACCAAGATCTAAACACAAGCCTGAGACGGTAGAAGAGGTGGGGTGGTAACCTGGGCCTCCCCGTTTCCCTTCTCTACCTTCCGTGCATGGCCACCCCTGAAACGCTGCTCATCACCTTGGCCTGGCAGGTGAAGGGCGAGAGGCACAGGTGAACAGGGTTGGCCACAGGAGTCTGTACAACTCAGACCATACCATTAGGGTGGGTATCTGGGAGGAAAATCCAACATATTTCAAAGCTCTTTCTAGTATGACAGTATGACTATAATGGTTAATACTAATGAGTAATAAGAACAGCTAATATCAGGACTTCCCTGGCGGTCCAGTGGTTAGGGTTCCGCACTTCCACTGCAGTGGGCACGGGTTCTATCCCTGGTCGGGGAACTAAGATCTCATATGCCGTGCAGTGCCGCCAAAAAAAAAAAAAAAAAAGCTGATATTCACTGTTCACCCACTATGCACTACTCACTGTGTTAAACACCTTATATGCATTAATTAGCTCATCTAATTTTTTAAGCACCTTTGAGATATAATTCATATACCACAAAATTCACCCATTTAAAGTGTACCTAGGCTTAGTATATTCACAGAATTGTGCGACCATCACCACAATCTAACTTTAGAACATTTTTATCACTCCCTCAAGAAGCCTCCCACCCATTAGCAGTCTCTCCCCACTCACTCTCCCGCCAGTCCTGGGCAACCACTAATCTACCCTCTGGATTTACCTATTCTGGACTTAATATAAATGGAATCATAACGATAAATCAATTGTATAATCAACTCTGTGAGGAATGATCATACCTACTTCACATATTTAAAAAATGAAGTTCAGGGAGGTCAGATCACCGCCTCAGGTGGTGGGAGGGGAACTGAAACCCGTGTCTGTGCTGAGAACCAAGTGAGGTGACAGTCCCCCGCCTCCCAGCTCTGACAGCCCAACCTCAACCGATAATGTGCAGTGCCTTCTGCTGACTAAGGTAGGGGAAAGCATAACACATTTTTAGAAATATTTACCTTAAAACTAGGCTTTCAAATAGGTTTTATTTTCTAAAAAAAATGTCATGTTAGCCGTGACCCAGAGCCTAAGAGAGGCTCCACTTTAGTGTTACCAGCTGTTGGCCCTCGGCGGCCACCTCTCTGCCAGTCTATGGCACAAGCATGAGTAAGATAATGTTTCAAGCGGACAAAACTGTGGGCTTCTATAAAAGAACAACTTGTAATTTTTTCAGCTTCTATTTTCATCAAGGAGAGCTTTTTGACAGTACAGCTCCCATGGTTACCCATCAGTGTGCTCTGAGAGAGGAAGAAGAGCGGTGACAGATGTTAACGCTGCATCAAAACAGAGCGAAAATGAGTTAACAGAAGAACCTTCCCCGTGTGGACCAAAGTCAGAAATCTCAGTATCCCAGCTGCCACTAGCGTAAGACATAGCTTCCCTGCTCTCTGAAATTCAAATTTTTAGTTTCTTAGCAAACATCAAATGATAAGCTGCCTTCTAAGAAGAAAGAATTGGACGAGATTATGAAAACTAGGCTGAATGACAAACCAAGTACTTTACTTGGTTTAAATGACAGATGAGTCTCATTTTTCATGTTTGCTACATTACTTAATAGATAGTGAAAATTTAACTGGATACCTTAAGAAGCTCTTTTAAAAACATAACTCTATAAACTGTCCAATGGCATTTTTCTTGCTGAACAAACGACCTTCAATAATCATTATATTGGCGCTCCCGCCGCTCGGGGATGGGTGTGTGGGGCGGGAAGATGGGAGCGGTGATGGAGGATGGGGACGGGGAGGGCGAAGTCTCGGATTCCCGGGCGAGATCTGGGGTCCTGCAGCAGGCTGGGTGTGGAGAGGCTTCCAGGGGAGGCGCGGGGTCGGGCCGCCTCGGGCTGGGGTGTGAGGGGACCAGGAGGGGCCGAGTTGGGCGGGGGGTGGCAATCCTCGGAGGTTCCAGTTTGCCAAAGGGCGCAGCTTGACGTTTGGCGTGTGGAAGCCTTGGGAAGCGGCCCCGCGCCGCGGGTCGGGGTTTCGGTAAATGGTAACGGGGCGGTGTGGGTGTGTGTGTGTGCGCGTGCGCGGGTGTGTGCAGAGACCTTCTTCTTCCCCCTTGGAGAAACTTCAGCGACGGAAGAGTAGATAAGCTTTGGGTGAACGAGACGAAGGAGTAGATGAACTTTGGGATGCCCTGGACGGGAAGAACAGGTAAGCTTTGGGGTGCAGTTTGGTGGGGGTTGAATTTAGGGGAGAGTCTCTTAGAAGGTCAAGGCCCTGACCTCGGAATAGGGTTTGGGCGAACTGGGGAGCTGGTTAAAGACCTAGATCTTAGGTTACAAAAAATTAGGACTTGGGATTTGGTGATGGGAAGGGGTACGTGGGGCAGGTCTGGGACAACTGGGCGTCAGAGCAGTCCGTGTTCCGGGGGGGGCTCGGGTATGCGGGCAGAGGTATGAGGACTGTGGGAGAGTTGGGGTGGGGTGGCGTCAGGAGCCCCCTGAAGTTCGGAGGGCTCCTGGCGGGTGAGCCAGCCCCTCACGGGTTCTTTGTGCCTCCCCAGCTCGGTAGTGCAGTGGGCGAGGCAGGTGCCATGGCCCTGACAGAAGGGGTGGGTGATGAGGTGACCATCCTTTTCGCGGTGCGTGCCTGCCTTCCGGTGCTGGCTCTCGCCTGGGCCTCAACACACACTGCCGAGGGCACTGATCCACTGCCCCAGCCGTCAGGGACCCCAACACCGACACAGCCCAGAGAAGCCATGGCGGTCACCGACGGCATCAGAGGGGAGGCCCCAGGAGCCGAGACCCCCAGCCTGAGACACAGAGGTCAGGCTGCACAGCCAGAGCCTGGAGTGGGGCTCCCAGCAACGCCGCCGCCTCCAGACCCCCCCCAGGAGCCCCCAGTACTACGGCTGAAATTCCTCTATGATTCAGAGCAGGTGGCCAGGGCCTGGCCCCATGACACCATCGGCTCCCTGAGAAGGACCCAATTTCCTGGCCGGGAACAGCACGTGCGACTCATCTACCAAGGGCAGCTGTTAGGAGACGACACCCAGAGCCTGGGCAGCCTTCCCCTCCCTCCTAACTGCGTTCTGCATTGCCACGTGCCCACTCGGGAGGGTCCCCCACACCCACCCTGCCCACCGGGGTCAGAGCCAGGCCCCTCCGGGCTGGCAGTAGGCAGCCTGCTGCTGCCGCTGCTGCTCTGGGACTGCCAGATCCAGTACCGGCCCTTCTTTCCCCTGACCGCCACTCTGGGGCTGGCCGGCTTCACCCTGCGCCCCAGTCTCCTGGCCTTTGCCATGTTCCGCCCGTAGTGCCTCCACGGGCTCTTGGCAGTGTTGCGGGCCCCTCCGGACCTTGCTCCCCATGACACGGTGGGAGCTGCTGTCTGCCTAGGCCTGCCTCTCCGACCTGCCTCTTCCCACTACCCTGGAGCCCAGCCCTGTGCCGCAGAGCACTCCAGGGGCCAGTGGAGGCCCCTCCCTGTGACCTTCATGGCTCTGGGCCATCCCCCGGGGCAGCTGGCCCTCAGCACCCACTAACAGTCAGCTCCTCTGGGTCAGACAGCTGCTGTTGCTGCCCTGGCTCTGGGCAGAGCCGGGCCACGCCCCTGGGCCCTTCTTAGTGTTCTGCCTGACAATCCAGCCACCTCTAGTCCCTGACAGCTCCTTGGGCTGATTTAGGGACTCAAGGACTGTGAGGGGCTGGAGAAGGGGAGCTGGGAAGGGTGGAGGGGGTTCTCTGGAACATGTGCAGATTAAATAACTGTGAAGTTTAAAAAAGAAAAAAATCATTGTATTCTCCCAGGCTCGACAAATTTGTTAGGCCTGAATTGTGACTTCAGGTTGTTGGAACATCTCATTTCATTTTTTTTATGGGTTATAAGCAGAGAAATGAGGTTTATATTAAGCTTAAATCTTAAAGGGAAGTATTTTTTAATGTCAGGCTTAGCATTTATAGGGCCGCCTTTAAAATAGTTATCCATTCTGTTAGAAAACTAATCTCTGGTACTTTGGTAAACATGTTTACATTATTTCAAAAATAAACAGCTCTCGCGGTTGAAAAATTAATGACTGAGTGTCCTGGTTGCTGTAAGTCAGCACGATGCGAGGAAGGCAAAACACATGGTAGTCACTGTATCAAAGTGATTAGTATGGCAGTGGCAAGTCTCTTAGAAGTAATTTATTCTTAAAATGGAATAAAACGCTACTGTAATTTTTACTCCGGTTAAAATAAACGTGCTAATAAAAACCTGAGAATGAGCTATAATTAATAGTTCTATGAAATGTGCTGCCATGTGTGATATGAAGGCGGTACAATATTAATTCCTCACGTTCGGCCTGCTTCTGAGATGTTCATCAAGTGGGGTGATGATCTTCATGTGAGACAGGTGAACTCTGCCAGCGTCGGCTCCCTTACGGCACTCCAAGTAATTACCTTCCGCCTGCTTCAGTATCACAAGGACGTCCCCACGCTGGAAGGTACGATATCACTCTCTGAAGCAATTATTATTTAATAAAACATTATTACTTTTTCCACATTTTAATCTTTGGAGCCTAAAGCATTTAATAACGTGTAAAACAGTAACAGAGGCCGGAGATTTTTTTTTTACATTAGTCAGTAAAGAAAGAGCTCTACTTTACCTTACAAGAAAGTTCTCCAGGGTTTTGCGGGACAATGTCTTCATTGGCAATTCCGTGAGGCACAGACAGCTTAAACATAAACCAATAAAAGGATTATTCACAATCAAATAACCTCGTCCTAAGTGGCTGATCATGTGGGGATTTGGCACGTGCGCCTGCAGTATAACCTCCAGCAGTTAAGCTCTTCACTCGGCTTCCTCAAGCTCGGGATCTAGTTGGTGGGGCTGCCACTTCTCAGGATGCTCAGAGACCTCGGGGGCCTGGAGCTGAGCCCACAGGACCTCGGCAGCCGAAGGTGGCCTAACGTTCCCTTAACAACCACATCCAGGAAGGTCTGCTCTACAGGACAAGGTCCACCAAGTCCCCAGGGCGTCGGAAGGGTAAATACTCAGCACCTGACCTCACGGCCTTTAGTTCAGGGGCGGCTGATAGGGGACTGGTGCCTCCCCTGCGGGGTTGGACTGGCCGCTTCCATCCGCCTTCAATCTCATCTGCTCCTGCAGTCGCTCTGGTACAAGCATCTACTTAAACCCATCTCCCTGCCTGACCTCAGTCATTCCTGGTCCACTCAGCCCTGTCTGATCTTAGAATGGCTTTTACTCTGGCCAGAGAACTCTGTTTCCCGCCTTGGTAAATTCTGGCTGATGAGCGCAGGTCAGAGGGCCTGTGCAATATAAAAGGCGTACCCAGGACGTGGGATCACACAAGCTCGCTTCCAACAAGGAAAGGGAGGCTGCACTCAGGAGCAAAGATGTAGAGTACGAGGGTGTGGCCCTGGGAGGCTGGGGCGGGTGGTGCTGCCCCCCAGCATCTCTGCCAGAGCGCCAGGGCGCCCAAGGCACCCAGGTTACCCTGGTTAGCAACTTAATGGTGGGGCGGCCACAGGAACAATGAGGGATTTAAGGAATTATTTCGTAAAGAGACACACTAATACACCATCATTTTGAATTTACTGATTTCTTTGAGTTGTTCAAATGCTTTGTTGACATTATACCGCTATGCTAAGATCTATAAGCAAAACCTCATTCCCTCAACTGAGGCTCTTGACACGGAACAGCCAATGCAAGCAGAGACTTTACAGTTAGTAACACTATTTTCTGTTTTTTGTTTTTTGGCTGCACAGCATGGCTTGCGGGATCTTAGTTCCCCGACCAGGGATCGAACCAGTGCCCCCTGCAGTGAGGCAGAGTCCTAACCACTGGACGGCTGGGGAAGCCCCACTAACACTGTTTTCCTAGTATGGCCTAATGGGAAAGAGCATGGGCTCAGAGCCAGTCAGTCTGTGTTCGAATCTTGGCTCTACCATTACTGGATGTGTGACCCTGGACAGGCTGCTTAATCTCTCTGAGTCTTATTTTCTTCATCTGTATAATAGAGATAATAATAGTATCTACTTTACAGGGTTGGTGTGAGGAATAAATGAGTTATTTATATATAAAGTGCTTCAAAGAATGTCTGGCTTATAAGTATTCAACACATCAGCTACTGCTTTTATTTATTAATTAGTTTTAAGTATCCTATCCCAAAGTACACCCCTGGGTTTTAGCAATTAAAATTGTATCAGTTTAAATGAATATGAATATATATGAATATCCTACCTCCTTCTTATCTGTCTACACCCTTCCCTTAGGAAGAGGAAAAACATCCTGAATTGCTTAAAGTGAAAACAATTTCCAGCTCAATGATGGAAATGTAGAACAATAATGAAACGAATAATTGCTGTTCTTGTTAAGACCTACTGTTGTACAATTGTTTTAAAAAGTGCCAACACTCCTGCTCTCCTTATCATTTTAATTTGTTCTAGATTTCATCAGGTTAACCTGACCAAAATAGAGAGAGCACATCAACTCCGAAGACAAAGGCTTAAGGTCATATGATGAGAAAAACATTCAAAGAGAACAAAATTAATATCTCAACTATCTCAATTATTGATGAAAACTTCTAACTGGTAACTATTAAATGGACCATGATAATCAGGTTTACAAAAGTGGAAAATGAGGGAAGAACTAATAAGAACTTTCTTTCTACTTCAAATTTTACTCTGTGGGCAAGGTAGCTATAAGATATAAACTATATCAAGATATGAATATAATATCTGGCAGAGATACTCCCATCAGTGTAACCTACTGGGTCAGGTTTTTCAGAGTTTCTGTTTGGTCAAGCCAGACAGCAGGTTGCAATCCTTGTCTGCCCTGCTTCCTTTTCCTATATTTCTCCTAATAATGAAACCCTGCTTTAAAAGACCTAGGTTTTAACATGGCCTACTTGTCTAAAGCGCTCAGTGTCAAGGGGCAATTCCACAGTTGTCTCATCATCTTTTTCTAAGGAATAAGGATCTTACGTATACTTTAGGACAAACCTCTTGACCACAAACATTTTAAAAAGGTAAAATTTACCATGTATTTCCTGTAGAGAGGGTGTCCTGGTTTGGGGCGAGGGGGCAGCACCGGATCTTGATTTTTAAGGACTTGACTCTTGGCTTTTGAGAGTCCAGATGCCAGGTTACTTGGTTTTTTCTGAAGATCCATGTCGGAAGAAGACCGATTAAAAGGCAGTTTTTTATTTGCTGTTCTGGTTGCAGGAAGTTTTGGGGGAGGTGGCCTCTCAGGGGCCCCCCTGGGAGGAGGCTGTCGAGCTGGTATGACTTTTCCATTTACAGGTCTGAAAGTCAATGTGGTAGCTGGGAGTCAGTGTTTGATCGGTAGTAGGTTCTGTTTTGTCCTTTCGTACACACACACACACACACACACACACACACACAGCTTTCTGCTAGTGTAAATACCATTTACTGAAACATGCAGGCTATGCTATTTTTTAGCAAATGACTGCTGCATTAAACATTATATTATTTGAAGAAATGCCATGATGTTCCAGCTTCCCCTTATCTTGCACTACAGATTCATTAGTTCAAGACAAACAAGCATTTACTATCGTGAGCTCTCTAAGGCCCCATTTGCTCTTAAACACACCATGACTGTTTCAGAAAACTAAGCACTTTCTACCAAAGTCTGAGATGAAAAGCTTATAATAAGATATCAGGTATATGTGATGGAGTCTTGTACATGATTAGAAAAGGTACGTCAAACTCCCCTAATATTCATGTTATAGGAATCATTATTAAAACACTAATTTAGATTAAAGAAAGCTAGTTCTGAAAATGGGACAGGACAATTATTACTTTGAAAGCCTTTCCTTAATCCCTATGATAAAAATAATTTCCAACACAGTAATGTCTTCTGATAACGTCACAGTTTTTTGTCTAAATAGCCCTGGAACTCAGGAGGGCTGGTCACCTCTGAGCTCAGGAGGCCTGTCTCCCTTTGGAAATGCCAAAAACCAGGCTGGTTTCTGGTAACAGGGAGAGAGCGAGCGAGTGTGTGTGTGTATGTATGTATGTATGTGTGTGTATATGCGCGTGTGTATTCCAGAAGTGGAGTTGTATTTTAGGTTCAGAAAGGAGTCTTGTTCATTTGTTTGAGGAAAGGTAATAGATATCCATGTGTGTGCTCTGTGAGTTTTTGGATTGCGTTAAAAAAAGGAGCAGAGACTCCTACACCTGCTGTCAGAAGCAGACTGTGGGCTAGTGGCCTGGGTGAATTTGTGAGTTAAATGTATCTCTAGAAGAAGATGGAAGGCCAGCAACACTCAGTTTTCGTGATAGAAAAGAGAGTCCAGTCTCGGAGTCATTAGTTTTTCTCTAACTGACTTTTTAGAAGTTTTCCCGTGCTTACTTACCTCGGTGGCAACCTTGGGGGTCCTCGCACAGAACCTCCTGACTGACCAGCATGGTCAGATTCCTGCAAGTATCAGAGAATGATTTTTAGTTAAGATGAATCTGAAACAAGAGCTTTTCAAGAGGAATTATGGACAACTTTTTGGCTGGATCTATAAAGTGGAAATGTAGCTGAGTTACAGAAAGGAGATTAAAAGAGTTTTTTAGTCTTAAGCAATATTAACTCATTTCTCATTCCTACCTACATTGTCCATGTCACAATGCACGTGAAAACAGAGAGGAAGAGGCCGGGCAGGGAGGGGGGTGTCCTGCTACTGTGGACAGCGGCCCAACCAACTGCACTGCATGGTTACACACCCAGCATATTCTGAGGAATTAAGGATGCTGTTTAAATCATGTTGGGTCACACAGCAGCAATTTAAGCAGACACCACAGGGAATTTTTTAAAAATATGGCGTTTATTTATCCCATGACAACATTTAAGATATGCAGTGCTCCTAAGTTTAAACACATAGTAAGTGAAGTGGTGACCAGTTCGTTTTGCTTAGAACAGGCAGATCTCTCATACTGGATGGTTTCCACATTGTGTGGTGGGTTTTGAACTGGACGGAGGTGGAACACAACAGAAGCTTAAGGGGCGGCCTGAAAGGAAGGCATGTGAGGAAGAACAGAAAAGGCCCGAGAAAGCAGAGAGCTCAGCTTGTGCCACTAGAGCAAAGGGGTTGGATGTGCTGAGAAGAATTTTGTAGGAAAAAGCAAAGGGTGGGTAGTGTGAAAAACAAAAGATAGGGAGAGTTGGAATGTTTTGGCCTGAAAGTAGATGAGAGAAATTGGAAGTATGGGGGTCAACAGGAAGATTTCTTCAGAAGGGGTTCAAACTGTGCTAATTAAATAGGTTTTCCGAACATGTTACGGTCCAGGGATTGGGAAATGAGTATAATACATGGAAAACATTTTCAGATATTCTGTTGAATGAGAAGTCAAAGGATCTTAAAGCCAAGACTTCTGTTTTTTAGGGAAAAGTCCTCACTAAATCCTTCTAATTCTGAGTCTCTTTTTTAACCTTTCCTACTTTCTAAGCCCTCACCACTGACCTCCAGGAAATAATATTTCTCCAAGACCACCTGAGAGGGAAAAATGCCAGCTCTTTAAAATTATACTGCCTTTTTAAAAAAAAAATTTTATTTATCTTATTTATTTATTTATTTTTGGCTGTGTTGGGTCTTCGTTGCTGCACACGGGGTTTCTCTAGTTGCAGCGAGCAGGGGCTACTCTTCGTTGCGGTGCACGGGCTTCTCACTTCAGTGGCTTCTCTTGTTGCGGAGCACGGGCTCTAGGCATGCGGGCTCAGTAGTTGTGGCATGCGGGCTCAGTAGTTGTGGCTCGCAGGTTCTAGAGCGCAGGCTCAGTAGTTGTGGTGCACGGGCTTAGTTGCTCCGCGGCATGTGGGATCTTCCCAGACCAGGGCTCAAACCCGTGTCCCCTGCATTGGCAGGTGGATTCTTAACCACTGCACCACCAGGGAAGCCCATATACTGCCTTTTTTTGTAAAAGAGGTTTAACTATAGCTTGGAAATCTTTGGGCTAATTCAGGCTGTTTTCCCCCTTCTTATCTTACAAATGAGCTAAAACTCTCTTCTATGGTTTTTAATTCAAACTGAATATTTACAAGTTTTCCTTAAATACCAAATGATTAATTGCTAATCACTGTGATCACTTGAATATGTTTCAATGTTTTATAATCCCATTTTGAAAAACAAATTAAGCTTGCCCTTAAAACTTGGTTTCACTAATGAACTCAGTTAATGTAGTGAGGCAAGTCACCAGCTCATAAACCCTGCAATATTCCAGACTATCATCCATGCCTTATAAATACACTGTTGCCTATATGCCCCCTGACAAATACTGCTATGATACTTGAAAAACTCATTTATTTCTTTGGCTGCCTTTAAAATTAAAACAAACAAGCAAAGGGAAAAACACTCTAGCAGATAGGTAGGAACTTTTATAGCTTTCCTCAAAATTACAGTTGTTAGACACCTTAATAATTAAGGGAAGATTTTTAAAAATATAGATATATAAATCTGACATGGAAAGTTATAGATGATGTACTTTAATAAACACATACCATATAATCCAAATCTTGTACCAAATCTAGTTTTCTCTGATTGGTTTTACTTTTATGGAGAATCTTAAATATATTTTTAATTTCTCAATTTTCTATAATGAGCAAAAATAAATCAGAAAAAAAGGCAGCACACTCAAATCCCCCGGGACTGTTAGGCACATTCCAAAAGGCACTGCTGCACCTGACACACGTCAAATACTGAGCAGGGGCTTGGTTCCTGTAGGAGCCACTGTCTCGTGTTTGCTCAAGTCCAGGTTTGTGTGCAGGTTCTGGTGACAGTCTTTGGAAGATTACTGATTAGGGATTTCCTGCTCTTCAATAGTCCACACATGAATGGAGCTCCTCTGTACCTGCTTTTTGTAGTTCTTCTCTAGCTCTGACATCCGTGAACTTTGGCTTCTGATGTGTTCGGGTAAGCATTTTAGCTCCTGGTGAAGTTGGTTTTTCGGCTTGTACTGCCCTGCAGATGCCACCTTTTTGTTCATGTTCTTTGGAATGGTTTCTTATATTCTAATTTCAAAATAATTCCCCGTTTTTTTGTTTGTTTTGTTTTTTCAAAAAACAGATATTTCTTCCAAAACCACATTCTTGTCTGTTGGAATCACTGAGCAGCCTCTGTAGATGTGCCTTCTCTTTTTTCTCCAGGAATTGGTACCACTTCTCACGTCCTGAATTCATTAGCCATCTCCTGTGCTGCGGCTGTGACTCCTTCCACCTTCTGGGCAGCGTCCCCTGACTCTCCTCTGGCACCGGCTGGCAGCCGGCTTGCGGGAGGCTCTGGGAGCCTTGGGTTTCCACAGAAGCGTCTGCTCCTGCTGACAGAATAGCGCCAGTGGCTCCTGATGTTCCTCACCCTGGATTCCCTTATCGTTTAAGCGAAGAAAGTGAGATTCTGCAACTACAGCCACCTTGTCCTGAGATGGAAAGTTCCCCGGCACTCAAGGCAGGAGAAATAGTCAAGGGTCTTTGTCCTGTGCCTCGTCAGAAGGCACAACTTTCAAAGACCGTGCCTTTCCTCATGGGTCATCACAGCGGCGAAGCACTCTTTCTAGAGACCCTCCCCAACACCTGAAGCCTTCCTGGCCTCTGATCTAAAACTCACTCAGTGGATTATGACTGAACGCCTCTAAGTCAGAATCCCGCCCAGGCGGAACGATACGGCAGCGCCGCGGGAGCCTTGGTTGGCCTCGGATAGCCGGTCCCCCGCCGTCCCCACCGGCGGGCCGCCGCCCGCGTCCCCCGGGGCGCGGCGCGGCGCACCCCGCCGCGCGTCGGGACCGGGGTCCAGTGCGGAGAGCCCTTCGTCCTGGGACACGGGGTGCGGCCGGAAAGGCGGCCGCCCCCTCGCCCGTCACGCACCGCACGTTCGTGGGGAACCTGGTGCTAAACCATTCGTAGACGACCTGCTTCTGGGTCGGGGTTTCGTACGTAGCAGAGCAGCTCCCTCGCTGCGATCTATTGAAAGTCAGCCCTCGACACAAGGGTTAAAAAAAAAAAAAAAAAAAAAAAGAAATAAAATTCACTCAGTAATTGTAATTCTCAAAACCAAAGGAATTTCTCAGGCATAGTTTTGACTTTTGGGCCCTGAAAATCTAAGTGCATGACTTCAGCCAAATCATTTCACTTGTGGTCTTTTTCTCTCCTCTTCTTCCTTCAGACCCAGTGTGTCTATTAGGGTATGTATTCATTACAGTACAGCACAGAGTGCTTTGACCGCGCCCCCCTCCGGCCCCCACCCTTTGTAAACAGCGCAGGACAGGATTTCCCTCATGTTGTTCATGCGAGATACAAACAGTTATGAATAGGGTCCCTCTCCAGATGGCTTAGTTTATTCTAACTTCCTTTCCTTGTTTTTTCTAAAATGTTGGAGTTGCTTTGTGGACTGCTTAACACCAAATGGAATAATACTTAATATTTTAATAGAGCTTTATGGGTTTCCAAAGCCCATGACGTGACTCAGTGAATGCTGTGTATGCCTACTCATCAGCCTCTCATTCTTCTTTACAACCCTTTAGAGTAGAAGCCAGTAACCCTCTCAAGTAACTTTTCCTCCGTGGAAATTTGGGATTTTCCCATTCAACAATAGTATGGTAGGAGCCCTATCATCCTCTTTTGGGTCATCTTGGCCCAGTTTTTTTAAAATTTTTTTGGCTCTGCTGCATGGCATGTGGGATCTTAGTTCCCTGACCAGGGATCAAACCCGCACCCCCTGCACTGGAAGCGTGGAGTCTTAACCACCGGACTGCCAGGGAAGTTCCTAGCCCAGTTTTAATAAAAATTTATTACCAAGTACTTTGAAGTGCAAGTGATCACTAAATTTTAATTCAGCCTACAGAAAAATCTCATTAACTTGACATTGGCTAATTCAATTTAATGTCTCCTTCAAATAAATTTCTCTTCACTAGATGATTAGATGGGTTTGCACGTATAATAGCATAGTTAATGCACAAATATAAAACTATTATGAAGTTTGAACTGAAAATTTGGCTCAAAGACTTTAAGAACTGGTTTCTTTTGAAACAAACCTTAAAGATAATCTATCATATGGGAATTTCAAAAAGTATGGAAAAACAGTTTTGAGGTTGAAATTAAAAAAGAAACTTTTACCACCATCTGTTAACAAGTACATGATAAAGCACTACTTTTTAAATTTAAAAAATGCTTCTCTCCTAAATTTCAGATGAACAAATTCTTATGATAATTATCTTAAAATTATGTCACTAAGTCAGTATTTTATTTTATTTTATTTTTTTAAAGATCTATTTATTATTTATTTATTTTATTTATTTTTGGCTGCATTGGGTCTTAGTTGCGGCATGCAGGATCTTCATTGAGGCATGCGGGATCTTTTGTTGCGGCTCACGGGCTTCTCTCTAGTTGAGGTGTGTGGGTTTTCTTTTCTCTAGTTGTGGCATGCAGGCTCCAGGGAGCATGGGCTCTGCAGTTGTGGCGCGCGGGTTCCAGGGCGCGTGGACTCTGTAGTTTGAGGCACACGGGCTCTGGTTGAGGTGCGCAGGCTCAGTAGTTGTGGTGCGCGGGCTTAGTTGCCCCGCATGTGGCATGTGGGATCTTAGTGCCCTGACCAGGGATCAAACCCACGTCCCCTGCATCGTAAGGCGGATTCTTTACCACTGGACCACCAGGAAAGTCCCTAATTTGGTATTTTAAATAAAACCTGATAATTGAACTAAATCTGTTTCCACAATAATTAAAGGTTTTTAGAGATTTTCAATAACTTCCTCATTATTAATGCTATTTAAAAGAATGCCATAATATTGGTATAGGGCAAATTATTTTATGATGAAGTACAATGAATTAGCCTAATTCTTTTATTCTACAGGAATTTTAAAAATATTAAATAAGTACATGGAGCTTAGAAATTGGTTTTATCTGGCCAATAGTAAAATAATTTAGACATCAGCTGATTACTTAAAATTAGCGCATAGCTTAGTCTTCAACCTAAGATTACCTATAATGACCACTTACCAAGTTTCTAGTTCTGTCAGCATTACCGAGTTTTCCGGATACTGTGCTGAAGGTGTTTCCAATAGGTTTTTCAGTAGGGAGAGGAGGTGGGCTTTGTGGATCCTCCTCATGTGAACCTGGAAAAATAGCAGTAATTAATTAATCAATAATTTCTAGTCTTCGGGGGTTTCAAGGGATGAAATGATTACAGCTTGGTTCCCTATTAGGAAAATGGCTATTGTAAAAGATCCACACAAAGAATGGATAGCTAAGCAAATGAGAAGGATCTTCTGGAAAACCTCAGAAAATTGATGAGTTAGTAGGCATCAGTCAATTTTACCAAATGTTTTATAGAGATTAAAAATAATACTAAATAATTACAACAGCAAGCCAGCATTTGTTGAGAACCTTCTATGGGCCACGCATTAAGTTAAGGCACTTTATTCATATACATTTCTCCAAACCAACCTCAATCTAAGTGCTAGATCTGTTGAGTCTACTAGCTAGTAGCCACACGTGGCAATTTCAACTTAAATCTTAATTAAAATAAAATAAAATTAAAATTTCAGTCCCTCAGTTGCATTAGCCACATTTCAAGTGCTCAGTAGCCACATGTGGCTATTGGCTACCATACTGGACAGCACTATACTAGATAATATCCTACCCATTTTACAGATGAAGAAATTGAAGCTGAGAAGAAAATAAATGAGCTAGCCAGGTCTTAATGCTAGTAATGGTCAGATGGGTTTGAAACCAAAAGCCTGTACTCATTTTAGTAAGGCATGCTGCTTCCTAATAGGTAGTGTATCCAACCCTCCCCCATCCAAATAATTAAATGTGTTTTCTAATATATTAGCTCCAGATTAATGGGCTTAATTGCTCCCATTTTAACAAGCAATCAATATCTTTACATCCAAACTACATCCTTAACCCAGAAATAGTGCACTCCCAACTTATTTTAAAAAGAAAACAAAGATGACCAGATTTAATTAGTGACAGCTAATTAAAATCTGTGTGCAAAACACTTGGAGAGAGGATGACTATAACATACTAAGGGAGGCTAAAGCCACCTTTTACTGGTTTGGACATTTAAAGGAGATAGGAATTTTTCCCATTCAAATGAACACTCTCTGCTTCCATTTCACATGAAAAACCTATAACAAAACAAGAGGATGATTTGTCAGGTTTCCTGTTTTATCCACAGACAGGAAAACACTCTCAAAAGGGGAAAAATACCCAGGCCAGCTCCTAGGAAAACAATGATTTAGAGACAGACGAGTGTTCTTAGTTGAGAGGCAGTGCTGCGCGGGGAATTAAGACGCACACAGGGACGGTCCAACTCAGTCGCCATCTTGAAGATTTTCTCTGTGCTGCAGCTTCCTTACTGAAGGGCACAAAGCAGTAAGAATATGAAAGCAGAGAGGAGATAGCTTATGGGAAGGAAGGGACATAGTAATTATCTGGTGTGGGTATGTGGGAGAGGTGGAGATTTTCAATTTCAAACTATGTGGTCAGCGGAGTGCTCAGTGAGAAAAGTGGCATTTGAGCAAAGACCTGAAGGAACAGTGAAGGAGGGAGCCATGCAGAGATCTGGGGAAAGGACATCCTAGTCAGAAGAAACAGGTCCCCAGGGGAAGAAGCTGACAGGTTCAGAGCAAGGAGTTTTGCACCACAAAGCTGTTCCTTTCTTTTCTTGTCCATTCCAAGTTCTTTGGACACCAAAAGTCTTATTTTTTTTTTTCCTCCACAGCAATATATGCATTGATTAATAATTGTAATAATAAAATTCTGGGGAACTGGTTTTTGATATAAATAGAATGAATTATCTAGGAACTGGCACTTCAGTTCTCTCACATATAGCAGTACAGAACTCAGCTTTCTAATAGTTACTGGAGTTTTGTCAGGATAATAAATAAAGGTGCTTTCTCAATATACCCTTCTCAGGATTTCAGGACTATTAATCCAATTTATAAGTGTGTAGAAGAGAGTAAACATAGCAGGCCTGAGTTACAAGGTTGGTCCTTGCTGGCACCTAGGAACTTGGATTTTGGGAAGCTTCGCACCATTTCTAGAACTGATAAAACAAAAGAATATGGTTTATGCTGAACACCTGCTTTCCTTCTGGGAAATCTGGCATTTTGGTACATGCCATAATTCCTAGAGGTGTCCATGTAACCAGCCCCCAACAAAAACCCTGGGTGCTGAGTCTCTAATGAGCTTCCCTGATTGACGTTTCACATCTGAGTGGAGTTAGGTACACCCTGTGTGACTCTACTGGGAGAGGACTCCTAGAAACTTGTGCTGGTTTCCTCCAGACTTTGCCCCGGGCACCTTTTTCCTTTGCTGATTTTGCTTCGCATACTTTTGCTATAATACATCACAGCCACGAATACAACTATATGCTAAATCCTGTGGGTCCTCCTAGCAAATCATCAAACACGGGGATCTGGGGGACCCTGACACAACAGGAGAATACATTTAAATGTAAAAGTTGTATTACTTAAAGCCACATGAGCTTCAGGTAATATTTATTATCATTCTATCTCACGTAGCTTATTAAAATCCCAAATACTTTTAACAAGGTAACAGTGAGCAGGCCGACAACCCTATGAGCTGTCCTGTCACTGATCTGTGGGCTATATAATGCTGTCAAAAGGAACGTACGACCAGTTCTTCAGTCTAACACTACCATATAAGCTCCTAAGAAGCGAGAACCCACTAGGATTTGGTACCTTTGACTTTCTCTCCTCCTCACTCTTCATAGAAACTCCGTTCAATCTTCTCACTACTTGGCTTAGAGCCATCAGTTAATAAAACCATCAAGAGACTAAAACCAATATGATTCTTCTAGGTAGTATTTTATAGAGAAGCCAAACCCCTAAACTAAGTTTGATGGCATTCCAGGGTATGCCTGCAGTGTAACCCTGGGATGCTGCAGGTGAAGGACTGGGACACTTGCTCTGCTGTTGGCAGGAATGGAGTGGCAGAATCTCGTTAGACAAAGGCAAGGATGCAACTGGGCTATGCAAAAGCACTAAAGGAAATGAAAGGAAAGCAGAGGCTCACAGAGAAAGCTGTGTGATCACCCAGGAACTGCTCTGGAAACCACTGTATGTGCATTCACGTGCATACATACTCACGCTTTTTCTAATCGCTAGGGCCTAAGGTAAACAGTTCTGGCCCTCTTGGCTTCTCTCTTATGATAATATCAGATGTATCTGCAGTACTTATTAAAAAAAATTCATCCAAAATTTCATTTATTGTAACACTGAAAAATCAAGTAAGGAAGTGTATCAAAACGTAGTGTTATACTAATTAAAATAATATTTTTATACACAGTTACGTTTTTATAACTCTTGGTTACTCCTCTTCAGACAATTCACACATAGCTATATTTAGATTATGCTTACTGGAATAATACACTCCTGACAGACATATACAACTATATTTGCTATCAGTTTCAAAACTTTCCTACCAAATCATTACTACTGGCACTAACATACGATATTACAATTACTCTGAGTTTCAGCCTTCCTCTATTCTCTCTGTCTAAGACAATGTTAAAGAGAAGTAAAAACCAAATTTACTGTACTGGACTTCCCTGGTGGCGCAGTGGTTAAGAATCCGCCTGCCAATGCAGGGGACATGGGTTCGAGCCCTGGCCCGGGAAGATCCCACATGCTGCAGAGCAACTAAGCCCATGTGCTACAACAACTGAGCCTGCGCTCTAGAGCCCGCGCGCCACAACTACTGAGCCCGTGTGCTGCAATACTGAAGCCCGCATGCTCTAGGGCCCATGTGCCAGAACTACTGAGTCTGCACGCCTAGAGCTCTTGCTCTGCAACAAGAGAAGTCACTGCAATGAGAAGTCACTGCAATGAGAAGTCACTGCAATGAGAAGAGTAGCACCGCAATGAAGAGTAGCCCCTGCTCGCCACAACTAGAAAAAGCCTGCATGCAGCAACAAAGACCCAATGCAGCCAAAAATGAACTAAAAAAATATAAAAAATAAAAAATAAACAAATTTGCTGTACTAATTGTCTAAAGAATTATGAGAAAACAACTTGCTTTTAAAAGTTCTCGAGGGGAGGATCTTCAAGATGGCGGAGGAGTAAGACGTGGAGATCGCCTTCCTCCCCAT
Source organism: Balaenoptera ricei (assembly GCF_028023285.1). NCBI lineage: Eukaryota > Metazoa > Chordata > Mammalia > Artiodactyla > Balaenopteridae > Balaenoptera > Balaenoptera ricei. Next base: position 34,485,478 of record NC_082643.1, read on the forward strand.
AAATACATCAGAAATACATCTACATGTGGAACAAGTCCTACAGAACACCTACTGAACGCTGGCAGAAGACCTCAGACTTCCCAAAAGGCAAAAACTCCCCACGTACCTGGGTAGGGCAAAAGAAAAAAGAAAAAGCAGAGACAAAATAATAGGGATGGGACCCACACATCTGGGAGGGAGCTGTGAAGGAGGAAAAGTTTCCACACACTAGGAAGCCTCTTCACTAGTGGAGATGAGGGGTGTGGCGGGGGGGAAGCTTCAGAGCTATGGAGGAGAGCGCAGCCACAGGGGTGCAGAGGGCAAAGCGGAGAGATTCCCTCATAGAGAATGGGTGCCGACCAGCACTCACCAGCCCGAGAGGCTTGTCTGCTCACCCGCTGCGGCGGATGGGGCCTGGGAGCTGAGGCTCGGGCTTCCAAGGTCAGATCCCAGGGAGAGGACTGGGGTTGGCTGCATGAACACAGCCTGCAGGGGGCTAGTGCGCCACAGCTAGCAGGGAGGGAGTCCGGGAAAACATCTGGAACTGCCTAAGAGGCAAGAGACCATTGTTTCAGGGTGTGCAAGGAGAGGGGATTCAGAGCACCGCCTAATCGAGCTCCAGAGACGGGCGCAAGCCGCGGCTATCAGCGCGGACCCCAGAGACGGGCATGAGACACTAAGGCTGCTGCTGCAGCCACCAAGAAGCCTGTGTACAAGCACAGGTCACTATCCACATGTCCACTCCTGGGAGCCTGTGCAGCCTGCCCCTGCCAGGGTCCCGTGATCCAGGGACAACTTCCCGGGGAGAATGCACGGTGCGCCTCAGGCTGTTGCAACGTCACGCCAGCCTCTGCTGCCACAGGCTCGCCCCGCATTCCGTACCCCTCCCTCCCCCCGGCCTGAGTGAGCCAGAGCCCCTTAATCAGCTGCTACTTTAACCCCGTCCTGTCTGGGCAGGAAACAGACGCCCTCAGGCGACCTACACACAGAGGCAGGGCCAAATCCAAAGCTGAACCCCAGGAGCTGTGCGAACAAAGAAGAGAAAGGGAAATCTCTCCCAGCAGCCCCAGGAGCAGGGGATTAAATCTCCACAATCAACTTGATGTATCCTGCATCTGTGGAATACCTGAATAGGCAACGAATCATCCCAAAATTGAGGCAGGGGACTCTGGGAGCAACTGTAGACTTGGGGTTTGCTATCTGCATCTAATTTGTTTCTGGTTTTAGATTTATCTCAGTTTAGTATTTAGAGCTTATTATCATTGGTAGATGTGTTTATTGATTTGGTTGCTCCCTTCCTTTTTTTTTCTTTTATATATATATATATATATATATATATATATATATATATATATATATATACATACATATACATATTTTCCTTTTTTGCTTTTTGTGAGTGTGTATGTATATGCTTCTTTGTGTGATTTTGTCTGTATAGCTTTGCTTTTACCATTTGTCCTAGGGTTCTGTCTGTCCGTTTTTTTCTTTGTTTGTTTGTTTTGTTGGTTTTTTTTTAGTATAGTTTTTAGCACTTGTTATCATTGGTGGATTTGTTTATTGATTTGCTTGCTCTCTTCTTTCTTTCTTTTTTTATTACTTTTTAATTTTTAATAATTTTTTAATTTTAATAACTTCATTTTATTTATTTATTTATTTATTTATTTATTCTTTCTTTCTTTTTCTCCCTTTATTTCTGAGCTGTGTGGCTGACAAGGTCTTGGTGCTCCGGCCGGGTGTCAGTCCTGAGCCTCTTAGGTGGGAGAGCCGAGATCAGGACATTGGTCCACCAGAGACCTCCCAGCTCCACATAATATCAAACGGCAAAAGCTCTCCCAGAGATCTCCATCTCAACACTAAGACCCAGCTCCACTCAACGACCAGCAAGCTACAGTGCTGGACACCCCATGCCAAACAACTAGCAAAAGAGGAACACAACCCCACGCATTAGCAGAGAAGCTGCCTAAAAGCATAATAAGGTCACAGACACCCCAAAACACACTACTGGACGTGGTCCTGCCCACCAGAAAGACAAGATTCAGCTTCACCCACCAGAACACAGGCACTAGTCCCTTCCACCAGGAAGCCTACACAACCCACTGAACCAATCTTACCTACTGGGGGCAGACACCAAAAACAACAGGAACTATGAACCTGCAGCCTGCAAAAAGCAGACCTGAAATGCAGTAAGTTAAGCAAAATGAGAAGACAGAGAAATACACAGCAGATGAAGGAGCAAAGTAAAAACCCAGAGACCAAACAAATAAGAGGAACTAGGCAGTCTACCTGAAAAAGAATTCAGAGTAATGATAGTAAAGATGATCCAAAATCTTGGAAATAGAATGGAGAAAATACAGGAAACGTTTAACAAGGACCTAGAAGAACTAAAGAGCAAACAAACAATGATGAACAACACAATAAATGAAATTAAAAATTCTCTAGAAGGAATCAATAGCAGAATAACTGAGGCAGAAGAATGGATAAGTGACCTGGAAGATAAAAGAGTGGAAGTAACTACCACAGAGCAGAATAATGAAAAAAGAATGAAAAGAATTGAGAACAGTCTCAGAGACCTCTGGGACAATATTGAAAGCACCAACATTCAAATTATAGGGGTCCCAGAAGAAGAAGAGAAAAAGAAAGGGACTGAGAAAATATTTGAAGAGATTATAGTTGAAAACTTCCCTAATGTGGGAAAGGAAATAGTCAAGTCCAGGAAGCACAGAGAGTCCCATACAGGATAAATCCAAGGAGAAACACACCAAGACACATATTAATCAAACTATCAAAAATTAAATACAACGAAAAAAAATATTAAAAGCAGCAAGGGAAAAGCAACAAGTAACATACAAGGGAATCCCCATAAGGATTCAGCTGATTGCTCAGCAGATTTCTCAGCAGAAACTCTGCAGGCCAGAAGGGTGTGGCAGGACATATTTAAAGTGATGAAAGGGAAAAACCTACAACCAAGATTACTCTACCCAGCAAGGATCTCATTCAGATTCAATGGAGAAATTAAAACCTTTGCAGACTAGCAAAAGTTAAGAGAATTCAGCACCACCAAACCAGCTTTACAACAAATGCTAAAGGAACTTCTCTAGGCAGCAAACACACAAGAGAGGGGAAAGGCCTACAATAACAAACCCAAAACAATTAAGAAAATGGTAATAGGAACATACATATCTATAGTACCTTAAATGTAAATGGATTAAATGCTCCAACCAAAAGACATAGACTGGCTGAATGGATACAAAAACAAGACCTGTATATATGCTGTCTACAGGAGACCCACTTCAGACCTGGGGACAAATACAGACTGAAAGTGAGGGGATGGAAAAAGATATTCTATGCAAATGGAAATCAAAAGAAAGCTTGAGTAGCAATTCTCATACCAGGCAAAATAGATGTTTAAATAAAGACTATAACAAGAGACAAAGGAGGACACTACATAATGATCAAGGGATAAATCCAAGAAGAAGACCTAGCAATTGTAAATATTTATGCACCCAACACAGGAGCACCTCAATACATAAGGCAAATGCTAACAGCCATAAAACGGGAAATCGACAGTAACACAATCATAGTAGGGGACTTTAACACCCCACTTTCACCAATGGACAGATCACCCAAAATGAAAATAAATAAGGAAACACAGGGCTTTCCTGGTGGTGCAGTGGTTGAGAATCTACCTGCCAATGCAGGGGAAACGGGTTCGAGCCCTGTTCTGGGAAGATCCCACATGCCGCGGAGCAACTAGGCCCGTGAGCCACAACTACTTAGCCTGCGTGTCTGGAGCCTGTGCTCCCAACAAGAGAGGCTGCGATAGTGAGAGGCCCGTGCACCGCGATGAAGAGTGCCCCTGCTTGCCGCAACTAGAGAAAGCCCTTGCACAGAAACGAAGACCCAACACAGCCAAAAAAAAAAAAAAAAAAAGAAAGGAAACACAAGCTTTAAATGATACATTAAACAAGACAGACTTAATTGATATTTACAGGACATTCCATCCAAAAACAACAGAATACGCTTTCTTCTGCTCATGGAACATTCTCCAGGATAGACCATATCTTGGGTCACAAATCAAGGATTGGTAAATTTAAGAATACTGAAATCGTATCAAGTATCTTTTCTGACCACTATGCTATGAGACTAGATATCAATTACAGGAAAAAATCTGTAAAAAATACAAACACATGGAGGCTAAACAATACACTACTAAATAACCAAGAGATCACTGAAGAAATCAAAGAGGAAATCAAAAAATACCTAGAAACAAATGACAATGAAAACATGATGACCCAAAACCTATGGGATGCAACAAAAGCAGTTCTAAGAAGGAGGTTATTACAATACAATCCTACCTCAAGAAACAAGAAACATCTCAAATAAACAACCTAACCTCACACTAAAGCAATTAGAGAAAGAAGAACAAAACCCCCCCAAAGTTAGCAGAAGGAAAGAAATCATAAAGATCAGATCAGAAATAAATGAAAAAGAAATGAGGGAAATGATAGCAAAGATCAAGAAAACTAAAAGCTGGTTCTTTGAGAAGATAAACAAAATTGATAAACTATTAGCCAGACTCATCAAGAAAAAAAGGGAGAAGACTCAAATCAATAGAATTAGAAATGAAAAAGGAGAAGTAACAACTGACACTGCAGAAATACAAAGGATCATTAGAGATTACTACAAGCAACTATATGCCAATAAAATGGACAACTTGGAAGAAATGGACAAATTCTTAGAGAAGCACAACCTTCCAAGACTGAACCAGGAAGAAATAGAAAATATAAACAGACCAATCACAAGCACTGAAATTGAAACTGTGATTAAAAATCTTCCAACAAACAAAAGCCCAGGACCAGAAGGATTCACAGGCGAATTCTATCAAACATTTAGAGAAGAGCTAACACCTATCCTTCTCAAACTCTTCCAAAATATAGCCGAGGAAAGAACACTCCCAAACTCATTCTATGAGGCCACCATCACCCTGATAACAAAATCAGACAAAGATGTCACCAAAAAAGAAAACTACACGCTAATATAATTGATGAACATAGATGCAAAAATCCTTAACAAAATACTAGTAAACAGAATCAGGCAGCACATTAAAAGGATCATACACTATGATCAAGTGGGGTTTATCACAGGAACACAAGGATTCTTCAATATACGCAAATCAATCAATGTGATAAACCATATTAACAAATTGAAGGAGAAAAACCATATGATTATCTCAATAGCTACAGAAAAAGCTTTTGACAAAATTCAACAACAATTTATGATAAAAATCTGCCAGAAAATGGGCATAGAGGAAACTTACCTCAACATAATAAAGGCCAGATGACAAACCCACAGCCAGCATTGTTCTCAGTGGTGAAAACTGAAACCATTTCTACTAAGATAAGGAACAAGACAAGGTTGCCCACTCTCACCACTATTATTCAACATAGTTTTGGAAGTTATAGCCACAGCAATCAGAGAAGAAAAAGAAATAAAAGGAATCCAAATCAGAAAAGAAGAAGTAAAGCTGTCACTGTTTGCAGATGACATGATACTATACATAGAGAATCCTAAAGATGCCACCAGAAAACTACTAGAGCTAATCAACGAATTTGGTAAAGTAGCAAGATACAAAATTAATACACAGAAATCTCTTGCATTCCTATACACTAATGATGAAAAATCTGAAAGAGAAATTAATGAAACACTCCCATTTACCACTGCAACAAAAAGAATAAAATACCTCTGAATAAACCTACCTAAGGAGACAAAAGACCTGTATGCAGAAAATTATAAGACACTGATGAAAGAAATTAAAGATGATACAAATAGGTGGAGAGATATACCATGTTCTTGGATTGGAAGAATCAACATTGTGAAAATGACTATACTACCCAAAGCTATCTACAGATTCAATGCAATACCTATCAAACTACCAATGGCATTTTTCACAGAACTAGAATAAAAAATTTCACAATTTGTATGGAAACACAAAAGACCCTGAATAGCCAAAGCAATCTTGAGAAAGAAAAACGAAGCTGGAGGAATCAGGCTCCCTGACTTCAGACTATACTACAGAGCTACAGTCATCAAGACAGTATACTATTGGCACAAAAACAGAAATACAGATCAGTGGAACAGGATAGAAAGCCCAGAGATAAACCCATGAACATATGGTCACCTTATCTTTGATAAAGGAGGCAAGAATATACAATGGAGAATAAGTCATGCTGGGAAAACTGGACAGCTACATGTAAAAGAATGAAATTAGAACACTCCCTAATGCCATACACAAAAATAAACTCAAAATGGATGAAAGACCTAAATGTAAGGCCAGACACTATAAAACTCTTAGAGGAAAACATAGGCAGAACACTCTATGACATAAATCACAGCACGATCCTTTTTGACCCACCCCCTAGAGAAATGGAAATAAAAATAAAAGTAAACAAATGGGACCTAATGAAACTTAAAAGCTTTTTCACAGCAAAGGAAACCATAAACAAGATGAAAAGACAACCCTTAAAATGGGAGAAAATATTTGCAAATGAGGCAACTGGCAAAGGATTAACCTCCAAAATCTACAAGCAGCTCATACAGCTCAATATCAAAAAAACAACCCAATCCAAAAATGGGCGGAAGACCTAAATAGACATTTCTCCCAAGAAGATATACAGATTGCCAACAAACACATGAAAGGATGCTCAACATCACTAATCATTAGAGAAATGCAAATCAAAACTATAATGTTGTATCACCTCACACCAGTCAGAATGGCCATCATCAAAAAATCTACAAACAATAAATGCTGGAGAGGGTGTGGAGAAAAAGGAACCCTGTTGCATTGTTGGTGGGAATGTAAATTGATACAGCCACTATGGAGAACAGTATGGAGGTTTCTTAAAAAACTAAAAATAGAACTATCATACGACCCAGCAATCCCACTACTGGGCATATACCCTGAGAAAACCATAATTCAAAAAGAGTCATGTACCACAATGTTCATTGCAGCTCTATTTACAATAGTCAGGACATGGAAGCAACCTAAGTGTCCATCGACAGACGAATGGATCAAGAAGATGTGGCACATATATACAACGGAATATGACTCAGCCATAAAAAGAAACGAAATTGAGTTAATTTGTAGTGAGGTGGATGGACCTAGAGTCTGTCATACAGAGTGTAGTAAGTCAGAAGGAGAAAAACAAATACCATATGCTAATACATATATATGGAATCCTAAAAAAAAAAGTGGTTCTGAAGAATCTAGGGGCAGGACAGGAATAAAGATGCAGATGCAGATAATGGACTTGAGGACACAGGGAGGGGGAAGGGTAAGCTGGGACAACGTAAGAGAGTGGCATGGACATATATACACTACCAAATGTAAAACAGATAGCTAGTGGGAAGCAGCCGCATAGCACAGGGAGATCAGGTCAGCGCTTTGTGTCCAACTAGAGGGGTGGGATAGGAAGGATGAGAGGGAGACATAAGAGGGAAGAGATATGGGGATATACGTATACGTATAGCTGATTCCCTTTGTTATACAGCAGAAAGTACCACACCATTGTAAAGCAATTATACTCCAATAAAGATGTTAAAAAAAATGTTCTCGACTGAAAAATAATAAGTGGCCGATTATACATAATTTCAAAAGCAGACTGATAAATTAGGATATATTTCTCACTGGCTCTTGGAGAAGCAAATAAATGAGGCAGAGAAGTGCTTACATTTTCCTGGTTTGGCTGGAATTCGAATCACAGTGGGCTTCCTGGTGGGTGCTGGTTGAACTGCTCGTTCCTTTGCTGGTTCTATTCTTGTGGGGAGCTGAAAGGGATCTAATGAAAAACACAGTGTATTTTGCATGTTTTAGTTAACATGAACTCAAACAAAAAACCTCATTCATAATTAAAGAGTCATATTTTTCATGCCCTAGGGAAAACTATTCATGGATAAACAAAATCTCAGTTTGCAGAGACAAAAACAAAGTCAGGGCTCATGAAAGGAAATAACTTGGCGCTCCGTAAATAATTCATGTGGCTTTTCTTGCTCTCTGATGAGAGAGATCCAGGACAATCTTCAATTATGTAGAAGCTATCTTTCACAGGAGTGTAATCATTCCATAAGTGTCTGCCTGAAAATGAGGGGCAATTGAAACATGCAGCCAATTTTCCCCCTATAGTGAAGCCTCCTGGATCCCCCAGGAAGGAAGGTCTCTTTGCCCCACCCCTGTGCCTGCATTGGAAAACCTCCCTGCAGGGCTGGCCCTGGGCCTCATTCCACCCCTCATCCCACCCTGCCAGAGCGTGGCAGCAGCACACTCGGATTGAGTAGTGAAGTGAAACTACACCTTGCTAACATGAAAACGGAAAGCGTTTTATCCTGGAAATAAAATAAGACATCTCCCTTCAAATATTTGATTTGGGGCCAAAGATATATATTCTCCATCTTAACCCATTCATTTAAAATGGACAGTATGTGCTTAGGGACAGTATTTTAAATAAAAGCATAACCACCAAACTTTTTTCTTCCTTCTTTTGTTTTTGGCCATGCCGCAAGGCCTGTGGGATCTTAGTTACCCAACCAGGGATGGAACCCAGGCCCTCGGCAGTGAGAGCGTGGAGCCCTAACCACTGGACCGCCAGAGAAATCCCCCACCAAACTTTTTTACTGAAAGGAATAGTCTTTTTTTCTTTAATGTAAATGTTCTTTTTAGTAGTTTGGGAAGATGACCAAAAATTTTTTAAAAGATGAAAAACATAAAAATAAATAGATTAGCAAAAATAAAATCAAATGCTGTATAATGCATACTCTATACAGTGCACAGGGTCTCATGAGGCCGCTTTTGCCTTTATTCAACAAGAGGCAGAAGGAATACATACTGTATTCGGAACCTGTTCTCTGGCTCTCGCCTGTAGGGAGATACTCCCTATAAACAACGCACTTCACAGCGCCCGTGATGAACAGCATTTATGTTCTGCCTGTTATGAGCCGCAGTTCAATAAAGCATCTTTTGCTGACCAGCTCTTTTCAGGATACACGAAGAGCTCAGCTAAGGATAAGAAGGCCTTTCAGCTCCTTGATACTTGCCCTTCCCTTCCACCCAGCTCTCAGGCAACCCGACTCTCAGACCTGCTACCAGAGCATCACCCACTCACTAGTCACTTGATCTCACATGTCTGCTTACCACGTGCCAGTAACAGTGCGAGGTGGGGAGATAGGACGGTTAAGTACAATCCTATTTTAAGTTTATTATCTATCACCTAAGTAAGGCCCCCAGATGGCATGCTAGGTAAAATAATAATTAGGCTAGTTAGAAAAAAAAAATTAGATGACCCCTCTATGGAAACCTGTCTATTAGCTCATTAGTGAGGCGAGTCTTGTCTGTGCTCAAAAACCCAACTCAACATCATCAAAACAATATCAAACTTTCAAAAAAGGCTCTTGTAATAATATCACTTTCTTCCATTGTAACCTATATCCCCAGAAAACAAACAAAGCTTCTTCTTTTAGGTCTAAAGAAATTCGTCAACTACTTATTTTGTTATAGCATTATTTTTCATTTCAAAAGTAACATTTATTGTAAAAATGGGAAACATTAAGAAATATATGATAGGGACTTCCCTGGTGGCGCAGTGGTTAAGAATCCGCCTGCCAATGCAGGGGACACAGGTTCGATCCCTGGTCCGGGAAGATCCCACATGTTGTGGAGCAACTAAGCCCATGAGCCACAACTACTGAGCCTGCGCTCTAGAGCCCGCAAGCCACAACTACTGAAGCCTGCATGCGACAGCTACTGAAGCCCGTGCGCCTAGAGCCTGTGCTCCACAACAAGAGAAGCCACCGCAATGAGAAGCCCTCGCACTGCAATGAAGAGTAGCCCCTGCTCGCCACTAGAGAAAGCCCACACGCAACAATGAAGACCCAACACAGCCAAAAATAAATACATTTATTTTTTAAAAAAATAAATAAGTTGATCTTAAAAAAAAAAAAGAAATATATGATAGAAAATCTCCTGTAATCCCATCCCTGCAGTAGTAATTATTATCTAAAATATGTGTATCTGTCTACAGATTTTTTTTCTGTATCATACGTATTATTATGTAGGTATTTTGAAAAACACAAACAGGATCATTTTATATCTATTTCTTTGTAACTTACTCTTTCACTGTTTTTCATTCAGTATTGATTGGGTGCCTGCTACACATCAAATGCTATTCTAGATGCTGGGAATACGTCAGTGAACAGAGCAAAGAACTCTGCCCTTGTGATGCTTACACTCCAGCAGGAGACGGAGACAATAAACAATAAATATATTGAGTGATTCATGCGGTATATTAGAAGGTGAGACATGCTACTGAAAAAGGGAAATGTAGAGCAAGGGGGAACCTCAGCTGTGGTCAGAAGGGAAGCAGGTTGCAGCATGAAACAGGAGTGCAGGCGGCGAGGGAAGAGGAGGCTCCCTGATCCTCTTTCCAACAGATGGATTTTGCGTATTCTAACAGTTCTTCCAAGCTGAAAAATACACATCTGGGTTTTTAGGAAACAGCAGTGCTGATGGATAAAAAGGGGAAGGTAGGCTGGTATTAAAGCCCATTATTGCACACATTACCTGAAACTGAACTCCCTGAACGTGTCGCCTGTTCTGAGTAATGCTAGCTAGAATGAAAGAATTTGAAGACCCCAATCTCGGCATATATTTTATTCAAACACAGAAACATAGTATCTCTCCTGTGTGCATATCTTTCCTTCCTGTTCGTCTCTCTCCCCTGCCGTTGCCCTTGCTCTGCCTCCTTGGCCCTCATTGGAACCCAGTGACCTCCAAGGAGCGACTTTCCTTCCCCCACTGCTGCAGAGACTTGACAGTCCCCCGTCCCCTCAACCTTGGCTGTAACGGCCCATCCTCTCAGGGCTCTGTTTCCTGCTGGGAAAAGGACCAAAATTCAAGAAAAGGATTAAGGCTGATAACTGTTCACTGTGCTCTCCCATTCAAGTGGTATTTCTGCTTTAACAGCTGCTTGGGGCCCCTACAATCTGGTGGTTATTAGGATAGGTTTTTAGTTGGTGATTCTGGGGGTTGAGTGTGGAGGGAGAAGAAAATCTTGAGCATGGAATCTCTTCAATTGTTTCCCAGCTCATCTGATGTTCTGGGCCAGGATACCACGTACACTCTGTCTCTCTCACATCCCAGGAGTGAGAGCACGAACAAGGGGGGCAGAGAAGGAGAAAGAGGCCACTCAGTGGCCTTGGAGGGCTGGGCACAGGGGGATCCCAAATGCGCTTGTTCTTGGAGGACTAGCCTCAGGGAACCCCGTCCCAAATCCTGCAGGTCTCAAGTACCGCATTAAAGGGTCCAGGCATTTTTTAAAACCTGCTGGATTTAAACTGAAGTAGCAAGATACAACTTAAATACAAAGTATTCAAAGTGTCCTCGCTACCCACTTTCTCTCTCTTTCTTGGTCTTTATTTTTAGTATCATTAGCTGCTCTTTAATAACTGGCACTCAGATCACGTGTAATTATTCTAGTATACACGTCTGCAAAAAAAAAGAAAAAAAAAATTCTTTCTCCATACAGTGAAGCAAGGAAGTCTGAGTGTTCCGGTACTGTGGCTGTTTGGCAGGAGTGGGTCTGCTTAACGACCTCCCCTAGCTGTGCGCCCTGAGTCAGGGAGCTCGGCCCGTGCCTGTCCGCGCCCTGCCCCAGGCTGCCATCCAGACGAGGCGCGCCGACGAGCGGGGAGGAGAGACAGCCTCACTGCAGTGAGAAGGTGGAGCCAGAGGCCTGTGTTTCATCTTGATGATGGTGTGAGCGTCTCCCTCTAGCTACACAGTTTGCTTACTTTTTACGTCTTTTCATGAGAGGGGTATTTTTCTCCAACAGCAGTGTTAAGTGGGCGACCTAGAAGGCAAGGATGGCACCTCACGTTTGGGAACTCCTGGCACTGCCAGGTGGGAAACTGGGTTGTTGGTACTGTTAATATGTTTCAAGTTCATGATCTTTAAGCCAGTAGTCCCACTTTTGGAAATTTCTTTATAAAAGCACTAGTAGAAGTGAAAATACTTACAAGAGTGTTTACCGCAGCATTTTTTGTAGTGGTGTCCATCAATAGGGGCAACGTTGATTTGACTGTGCTGCGCTCATACCAGGGAATATCAGGCAGGTATCAGGGAACAAGGAGTCAGACTTAGGTCTACTGGCCTGGAGAGAAGTCCCTAAACCTCATTACTAAATGAATGAAGTAAGCTGCTGGGTAATGGGTACAGTTAGGTAAACATTTTTGCTGCTGCGTAATGGGTACAGTTAGGTAAAACTTTTTGTAAAAAACAGGAAGAAGTACATGTATGTGTACATGTTTGTAAGCTTTGGTTTCGAATGTCCAAAGGCACAGAAAGCTACATACAACATGGTTCACACTGGTTATTCTGGGGATTTGAATGGATTGGAGGGAGATTCATTTTTGTCTTTTACTAAATGTTTATGTTGTTAGACTTGTTACCGCAAATATGTTACTTTGTGACTGAAAAAAAAAATCCAATAAAATAAATTCAATCACATGAAAAAAGTTACAAAATTAAGCTGAAATAACACCCCTGCCAAACAAACTGAAACAAAAATCACTTAGAAATAAGAGGAGGGACTTCCCTGGTGGCGCAGTGGTTAAGAATCCACGTGCCAATGCAGGGGACACAGGTTCGATCCCTGGTCCGGGAAGATCCCACATGCCACGGAGCAACCAAGCCCGTGCGCCACAACAAAGAGTAGCCCCTGCTCACCACAACTAGAGAAAGCTGGCACGCAGCAGCAAAGACCCACTGCAGCCAACAATAAAAATAAAAATAATAATAAAAAAAAAGAAATAAGAGGAAAAATATGAAAATACTTGTCCCTTTAGCTGCTTTTTCAAGGCAATAATGGCCATAAAATTGTCCATAAAGTAACCAGAAAAATAAAAACTCTTTTTTTGGGCTAATACTCCTCAGTGATTCTATTTAATAGGAAATAATGTAGATAACATATTTTTGAATTTGTCTAATTTAGACATATTTAGTTCATAATAATTAGCTTTTATTTGTAACCTTGAATAATATAATTGTTTAGAAAAATCATATTTTATTACTCTTAAAATTTCTACTCCTCACAGGCTGAGGAACAGTGTGGGGGGCAGCTCTTTCTCTGTGGCAAAGACAAGGGCTATGTCTCCTAGTTTCTTTCATCCTAATTCTGCTTACGGTCATCTATTTGAAAACCAGTTCCCCCATCCTCTCCTGCTGATGGAGTTCCCTCATAAAAGACAAGCTTTGTTAGCATTTTTAATACATCTTCCAAAGACACAGCATATTTACATGTAAATATGTGTTTTAACACCAACACTATAGCTAAAATACCATGAATACTACCTATACCTTGCATTTTTCACCCAGAATATCTTGGCGGTTGGTCCATAGTAGGGGATAATAGGGGGTCTGCCTCTTTTTTAGCTACTGCACAATATTCCATTGTATGGATGCAACCAGAATTTATTTCAGCAGTCCACTGAAGGCAATTTCCAACCTTCTGTAGTAGAAGTCCTTAATCTGGGTTCCAAGAATAAGCCCTTGAAGCTCCGGAAATTGTACCTCCAACTGTGCATACATGTGCAAAAGGTTTATTTTCAAGGGAGAAGAGAGATTCATAGGCTGAGTTCTGTGATCCAGAAAGGGTTAAGAACCCCAGTGTCATAATTTCCTCTATCAGAGACTCTTTGCTCTTGCTTCTATAGAGAAAACACAACTACCTGCAAAAGCATCTCCTAACCAAGTCTAAGGAAAGTCCATGGCATCTTTCTCTACTTTTATTTGCAGTGTTTACTCTGCCCTCCTTCCAGCCCCCTCACACCAATGCCAGTTATTCTACACCTGCTGCCCCTTAACACCTATATCCACATGGTCTTCATTACTGGGTTGAGAAAAACATTGATGATAATGTAGTTTTCTGCCCATTACCTGTCTCTAATAATATGCTTGTCATCATAATTAGTTTCACCATCCTTGGCTAGCTTTTCTGTCATTTATTTCTTTCCCTTGAGTTCTGTTAATAGCAGAAGTTGGCTGCTAAACTATTATTCTGGTCTGTGTAATGGGGTTGACAGCAGAAGCATTCTGCTTTTTTGACAACTGGGTATGATTTGTAAAGGTGTGAAGAGGAAGTGCTAATGCTTCTCAGCTCCACTACATTAACCTGGAAGGCATTCTACCCAAGAAGTGAATCCAATATTAAATTGCCTGTTTGATGAGTTTCCCTTTAATAATTTTTCTAATCCTTACAATGTTTTCATAGCTTCAGTATTTTCTGATCTCTATTTCCTGAGATTAATATGGCAACTTCATTTTATGAAAACTACTTTATTGGATTTTCTTTATTTTTTGAGGGAAAAGAAAAAGAAGGAAAGACATATCTGTGAGTTTCTCTCATTTCTCCTGTGTTCCTCCCCCAGTTTTTGGCTGATGCCAGGACGATTAAGCAAGGTTTCACCAAGAGACCATAACCCTTTATCTACAAAGACAATGCTATTAATACACCATCAAAAAGTCACAAAGCCTTAGAGCATGGGGAATATAGTCAGTAATACTGTAATAACTTTGTATGATGGCAGATGGTAACTAGACTTATGGTGATCCTCTTGAAATACCGAATCACTAGGCTGTGTACATGGAACTAACATAGTGCTGTACGTCAATTATACTTCAGTTAAAAAAATGTGTAGCTCCCCCACCCCAAAAAAGTCACAAAGCCCCAGTGAGTAAACAAACAAAAATTCCCTCTACATTTTGAGGAATTCAGAGGTGATCTTGAAGGCCTCTGGAGGGCAATAAGCAAGGAAGCAACAAGGTCCAATGTACACTCTAGAAAAATCTGCTGGGTAACCATGATATGATGATGGGTTTGAGGCAGAAGCAGAGGCTCAATTTAGGGGGCTACTGCAGGAATCTGAGCCTAAAGATTAGAAAAGTGGGCCAGTAGCAGGAGTGATGGAAACTAAAGGAAAATTTAAGAACTATTCAGAAAGTAAAACCAGCAGGACTTGACCACTAACTGGATGTGAAGGACGAGAAGTAAGAATAATGACTACCACTTATTGAGCACATACCATGTTTCAGACAATGTGATAGGGCTTTCCTCCATAATCATATTTAACACTTGCAATACCTCCAGGAGGAGTATTATTACCATGCTTCAGACAATGTGATAGGGCTTTCCTCCATAATCATATTTAACACCTGCAATACCTCCAGGAGGAGTATTATTATCATGTTTTACAGATGAGGAAACCAAGGCATTGTGGAATTAAGTAAATTGCCCAAGGTCACATAGCATTTAAGTGGTAGACCCCGACCTTCCTGACTGTAAGTCCAAACAACCAGTCACTGTGTGTGACAGGTAGGAAGGCTCAAGGATGATGGATAGGATCCTTTGGGGGGGGCTGGTGTGTGATGGTGTCACTAGGACAGGAGCAGAATACAGGAAGAGAAGCAGGTTTAAAAAGAAGACAGAGTGGACTTCCCTGGTGGCACAGTGGTTAAGAATCCGCCTGCCAATGCAGGGGACACGGGTTAGAGCCTCGGTCTGGGAAGATTCCACATGCCACGGAGCAGCTAAGCCTGTGTGCCACAACTACCGAGCCTGCACTCTAGAGCCCGCGAGCCACAACTACTGAAGCCCGTGCACCTAGAGCCCGTGCTCCGCAACAAGAGAAGCCACTGCAATGAGAAGCCCACGCACTGCAACGAAGAGTAGCCCCCGCTCGCAGCAACTAGAGAAAGCCAGTGTGCAGCAACAAAGACCCAATGTAGCCAAAAATAAATAAAATAAGTAAATAAATTTATAAAATAAAAAAAAAAAGAAGACAGAGTGTTCAGGATAACTCCACAGGTAAGAGCAATGGTTAAAGTCAGGTGGGGCAAGCAAATTACACCTTTTGCTGAAAGACTGCCTCAGTAATTAAACATTGTGCAAGGAAGTGGTAGAAATCAAGAAACAGAAAAGGCTGAGTATGAAGCACGATACTGTATTCATGTTGATGTATACTGTTGACCTTCCTTTTTGAAGATGACTGTAACTATCTGCTTGATGACACAGAATAAATTCTCATCAATTATTAACCAAGTTGCCATTCCCACAGAATCTAGCAGCTTCTACAAAAGGTGGTATTATTTTGGCTCGTACTGTTTCCACCCCTGAACAGCTTGCTGCTGTTGGATTTACCCCTCCCTGTCCTACTCTGAACCCTGTTAACACCAAAAAGGTTTAAATACGAAAATGGTATAACAAAAACTTGAGAAGTTTTTAATGTGTTGCCTGGTTTAAGGTTTCTGAAAATGTTGAGTACCAACATGATAGAGTGAAAAATAAACTAGACTTAGAAAGAAAAGACGGACTTTGAATCCTGCTTTGGAAAACCGAGTAAGTTACCTTTTGATCTCTCTCAGTCTCATTTTCTTCATCTGCAAACTGAGGCCAATGATGCCTTGTAAAGGGTTAGTGTAAGTATTAAATTAAATAATGTATGTCTGGGCATCTAGCAGAGGGTTTGGAGCTAGGCAGAAGTTCAATATATCCTAATGTTTTTCTTTCCACTCCTTATGGACAAGAGGCATGCTACAGCCAGTTACAATGTTGTGTGCATGATAAATATTTAATAAATATGTGGTTGTTATCATTTAAAATATGCCTGTACTTAGCAGAATTTGGTTTTGAATCACAGAGCTTATATCATTTTGATGCATGTTAAACATTTAGAAGATGACAGCTAACCTTTTGAAAATACTATTACGCTTACATGTTCATAAATTCTGCCCAAGTAAGTAAACAGCAGTGAAAGGAATCTTAGCAATGACAAGTACAGCAGTTTAGTTTGACAAATCAAAGATAAGCTTTACCATCACACTCTCCATTTGAACAGTGTGAGGAAAGAAAACATACTCTCTGCCTCTTGGGAAATCTAATTGTCCCGATCTTGGCAGGAAACTTACAACTGTTGTAGTTTATTTACAAAACTTTCCATTCCCAAGGGAAGGTGCTCCGTGAAGATTATGCAGCAACATTCTGCAACATATGGCCGGGTTTACTGCTCTTGCCAGAGTCCTCTGCAGGGCTGGCCCCTTTCCCGGCACTCCCGCGGGGCTGGCTCCATCTGAGGAGCCCTTCTGGGGCATGACTTCCCCCTCTGAGAAGTTTCCCTCTCTTCCTCCTAATGCTCGAATCTCCACCTGCCCGAGGAAGGGGCCAGCCTCTCATCTAGTTAAGTCCCTGGTCCCGGTCTGCTTATTCCTGGCTCATGTGAGGGTAATCAACACGTGTGCCTCCCTCTTTCTCCGTCTCCATCTCCCCGTCCCAGATTTTCCCTTCGCTCTCTGATTTCATCTCCCACGCGGCTCCTTGTTTCTTAATCTCGCTGTGTTTCTCCCTGTCTTTACACATCCACACACACACATACACACGCACGCATGTGCACACACATGCACGTCCACGCCTCAATAACTTATGTGCCAGAAACGAAAACAGCAAGTGCCATTTGAGATACCCTATGATGAATTTAGATTCCCCTCCACTTCTGAGTTTCACTCACCCAGAACCATCTCTGAATCGATAGAGTCTTCAACCAGGTTCCCAGACGGGGCGGGTAAAACCTCATCGTCAAAGCTGATGAGGTCGATGTCCCCCGGAGGCTTGCTTTGCAGAACCGGGACTGGGGGGCTGGCCGGGGGTCCTTCTCCCAGGGACCTGAACGCTTTGGCTTGTGACGCCACCGAGAGTCGGGGAGGCACAGTGATGGGTTTCAGCAGAGCCGCAGGGTAGGGGGTGGTTTCTGAGGCCACCGGGTAGGAGGCCGTTTCTGCAGAAGCTGATTTCTTGGGCAGCAAAGGCCGAGGAGCAGGCGTCGGGGCTTTCCTCCCACCGTCGGGGCTCTCGGCCACGGACCCTCCTCCCAGGCTCTCGGCATTAACACTTCGTATGAGGCCAGGATTTGGTTTCTTTGGCAATTCGGGTTTGGTTACAGGGAGGCTCCCTGCTTCTTGCGGTGGAGCGTGTGGGGGGAGGCCTTCCCTAGACGCGCCCCGGAGTCTGTTTGTGGTCCAGGAGTCCCGGCCTCCAGAGGCTCTGTCAGCCGCGGGTTTGGGAGCCACGGAGGGTTTCCCTGAGGAAGCAGCAGGCCTCGGGGGGACCGTGCGGGGGGCAATTTCCGGCTTCTTGGGCAGTCCCACGCCTTCCGCATTTGTCTGACCCTCAAGCGCTTTGATCCTGGAAACGACGGAATTTGGGCCCCGTTCCGCGTTCATAACGCTCATCACCGCCTGACTGTCCGCGTGGCCGGTGTCGTCCCACAGCGGCTGGGGCCGGCTCGGGGCCGCCTCCTCCGGCGTGGCCGCTGGGCTGCTTTGCTGCGGACTCCGCTCTCTAACGTGAGGCTCCCTGGCCACTGGTCTGAGGTGGCTTTTTGATCTTGGTTTGGGCACTGGACATCTTGTAGCACTGGAGTTTTCTGGACAATTCGGTTCTTCAGAAATATCAAAGACTATTAAAGGCGTCTCGTCTGTCGGAGGCTCGCTGGCTGAGGCTGCTGCGGCAGGCTGGAGAGGTTTCAGAGGTGCCGGCAGTGCTGACGAGACCAAAACGAACAGAAGCTGCGACGTTATAATCTCAAAGACAAAGGATACACAGATTTGAAAAATATACATGCAGAATATCAAGAGATTTTGGTTTCCTTCCTCAGGAAAAAGTAACTCTAAAATCAATGGAGAGATGTTTATATTCAGCTTCCTGCAGGAGGGTTCTTCACGTTATATTTATTCACACAAAAATATTCATTATATGATATTTTATTTTTATTTATTTATTCATTTTTTTGTCACACCGTGCGGCGTACAGGATCTTAGTTCCCCGGCTAGGGATGGAACCCGTGCTTCCATTGCAGTGGAAGTGCAGAGTCTTTTTTTTTTTTTTTTTTTTTTTCATGGTAGAATAGTTTAATATTTCAATTGCTGAATACAATTCCACAGCATGGATACATCACGCATTGTTTATCTACTAATTTATGGAAGAACGTATTTGTTGCTTCCATTTTTTCTCAATTGTAAATGAAGAGACCACAATAATTCATGGGCAGTCTATGATGGAGCTATAAGCTTCAAGTCAGTTAGGTAAATGTTAGGAGCATGACTTCTGGCATCTTATATTAAGCTCTGTCTTCGTGTGCAAGTGACTGCCCTGAGGAAGGGCTCTGATGCAGGGACCACTCAGCTGTCCCAGTCATCCTGCTGAAAGGAACTCAGAGCCCAAGCAATGTCCACACGAGGTGGACACAAGGCCCAGCCCTCAGACCTGGCTGAGCCCCCAGCCTACAGTCAGGGTCACCCTCCCTTACACGTGCGTGTGCATCACGGGAGCAGATCCTGCAGCTGAACGTGAGCCTCTCACAGTGACCCTTCATGGGGCAGGGTGGTGGAAGTGCAGAGTCTTAACCACTGGACCACTAGGGAAGTCCCTATATAATATCTTAAAACACCATTAAATTCCTGATTCTCAGTAGACTTATCAATGACCATTTCTCTCTTGTCAAAATTCCAAAAATTCTTGCTTTACTTTTCCAAAGTAACTTACTTTCATTTGTTATCTTAATATAATGCTTTTTAAAAGCCTAACAAGACAACCACTTTTAGCATCCTATCAAGTTAAGTGCTAAATATAACAGCTTTCTCAATGGGAATAAAGGGCATCAGCAGTAATACCAACCATGAGTTAAAAGGATGATGTTTTGGGGGCTTCCCTGGTGGCGCAGTGGTTGAATCTGCCTGCCAATGCAGGTGACACGGGTTCGAGCCCTGGTCCGGGAAGATCCCACATGCCGTGGAGCAACTAAGCCCGCGAGCCACAACTACTGAGCCCACATGCCACAACTACTGAGCCCACGCACCTAGAGTCCGTGCTCCGCAACAAGAGAAGCCACTGCAATGAGAAACCCTCGCTCCGCAACGAAGAGTAGCCCCCGCTCGCCTCAACTAGAGAAAGCCTGTGCCAGCAACAAAGACCCAACGCAGCCAAAAATAAAATAAAATAAAGAAATTGAAAAAAAAATAAAAAAAGATGATGTTTTTGTGATATGAACTAGGGTGAACCCTAGAGATTGGGGCTGCGGCTTGTGAGGATGAAGAATGACCTATTATAATAATCACAGCAAACCCAAATAAAGCAAGCACACAGTGATCACACGACTGGGAAGCAGAGCTCAATGAATTATGCACAAATTGCAAATTATTTTAAAGGCTGGAGCCTACTGATTACTTCCCTAGAACTAGGTCAGAATTAGGGAAGACAAATTACTTGCATTACTTTGAGGCAGATGGTTGTCTATTTCTTCTGAAAAGTCAGTCTGAGTTGCTGAAGTAATAGTGTGCCTTGGAGTGGCAGCAGCATTATTATTATTTGTAGTGTTAACTTGAACTTGGTTGATTTCTTTTATGACTTGTTCATACGATGGTGGGAGCTGCAGAATGAAGGATGAAGATTTTAGACACCTATGGGTGATAGTCAAGGTGTTAACAGTCTCACTGTTCTTACCTTTGAACGTCATTAAAAATAAAATACAGAGAGATAATGCGATATTTACTCACCTCAGCAGGAACCAGCTCACTGGGCCTCCAAGGGCCTGCTGCAGAAGATGGGGGAAATGCCAGTCCTGGGGGTGGGGCTCCTGGAAACCACGAGGTCGGCCTCAGTGGCTCAGCTGCCACAATGGTGATCTCTGGGCGCCTAGCAGACAGAAGCCTCAGTGAGATTTTACAGCTTGGTAACAAGCTATTGTCTATTTGTAAATGTTCAAAGATTCATGAAAATAACTACCACCCAAGAAAGTGACATAAGAATTGCCACAGTCACAGAAATGACCTGTCTGACCTGCTCTATCTCTAACAGTACACCGAGGCAGGCCTCGAGGGAGCACATGACAGCCATCCTCCATGACACTGGCCTCAGAGAGTTAGAGATGTACCCTGAGCACACTTCGCTCTGCCTTGGCTGATAAGAATGAGGACCAAGACCCATTCAACCTCTTCATCCCAGGGCTCTGCTATCTAGCCTATGGCACAAACATAGGGTATCATAAGACAGAAAAATGCACTGGTTGAATGGAAATGTTTAGTTTTCCGTTATTATAAAGTACATAGTCTGAAATGATGCTATGTATCAGAAGAAAAGCCTCTTCCTCCTCTCTCTACCTCTCCCCCATTCAGAATGACCTTTAAGTGTTTAGAGTTTACTTGTTCACTTCTAGACCCTGATGTGTGTTCCTGGTCAGTTTGTATATGAATCTGAGGCTTAATCTTCAATACTTGGAGCCACAGTGATTTAGGTGTGGCTTCTTTCATCATTTTCTTAACCTGATTCTACGGTCTCATGTTTACATTTTACCTTTAACCTGATTTCCTAACAAATACCAACTGCGTGACTCTGAGCAAATCAGTCAACCTCTCTGAGCCTCACTTTTCTCATCTAACACATAGGTATGATGATACCTCCTCTGCCTTTCTCTAGAACTCTATGGAAAATAAAAATAAAAATAAAATGCACTGCTATTATAAAAACTGTACACGTACACACACTCTCATGCTAGCCTGTGAATCAGTAGAAACTGCCCATTGATTAAATTTGAATTGTATTACCTAAGAACCTCTACTTATAGCTTTTAAAAATTTAAATAACAAGTATTATTTATTAGCACAAATAAATAAAATAAGAACACATATTTTCAACATGAGAAAAATGATTAAACAAAGAATATGATCACCTCACAGACAAATATTATTTAAACACAAACAGTCATATATTAGAAGAACTTGGATTGACAAAGGGAAATATAAGATCTAATTATAGAGAAAAATGAGATTCTGAGATGTATGTACAGAATCTTGTTACCTATCTTCATAATCTGGAATGTACTAGTCAAAGCTATTAATTGTTGCTGTCTTTATGTAGGAGAGTGAATGCGCTGTGTTTTATTCTTTATATTTTTATTAGTTTTCCAATATTTTCTGTAATGAGCATGTATTATACTCAGAGTTAGAAAAAGCGTTCCAAAAATTGCATTTAGCCAATCCCCTCTTAGACATTATGCTAAGTGTGCCACAGTGAACTTACTTTCACTTCCCTGTGTGGAATCCAAATGAGTCATTCCAATTTTTATATAGCTTTTATCTAACTAGATAATGAATTACTAGTTAATAAATGTTAACCACTATACACGCATTAACCCTTATGACAACCTTATGAGGTAAGTATGATTAGCGGCATTTTAAAGGTGGGGATATAGAAGCTAAGAAAGGTTAAGGAGCTTGCCCAAGGTCACATGGTGAGAAAGCGAAGTCAGGATTTGAACTTGGTTATGTCTGACTATAAACTCCTTGTTCTTCATTACTCAACACGATACTTTAAGAAATTTGAAAGTAGGGACCATAAATCTATCTTTCTATTTATCCACCTGTCCACACTTCCATCCATCCTACCATCTGTCTGTCTATTGGTCCTTCCTTCTATCTATCCAGTGACTCACTCCTCCCTGCTCCCCTCCATCCCTCCCTCCCACCAGCCATCTAGCCATTTTTATTCATTCAGCTATCCATCTAGTCTGCCTGACTCTTTTCCTTTCTTTATTCTTCCTTTATTCAATTTTCTATCCTGTCATCAGTTCATTCATCCATGTGACATTTACTAAGTAGCTATGAGGTACAAAGCATTTCTTTGAAGTAGTTACAACAATGCTTCCCATACAGCAGTTGCTTAATAAACATTTTAAAATTGGCTCCAGTAAATAATTACTGTCAAAAGAAGATTTTCAGGCTTGTACTGCTTCTTCTCGCAAGCGAAATCATCATTCAAACTTACAGATTAATTCAGAAAATGTACTGATGAGGCTGTAATACACTCCTTATGAGAGAGAAATATTTTAACTTGCTAACTGATGACACACTTTTACTTCATAATTAGCAGAATATATGTCCTCTATTATAAATATAACCATACCTCCTATCTCGATGAAGCTCACTCTGAATAGAAGTCCGAGAAGCTATAAAAGAAAGAATACACTGATATAGTACAAAATTCGTACATTCAATAAAGGTTTAAATTTTTATAGGATATACTATTGGAAAAAGTTAGCTTATATTTGACATCAGATAGAATGTATGAATTTTAACATCCATAGTAGGAAAGCAAATCAAAACAATCTTTTCATATGGCATGAAGTTAATTATAGTTATATATCTGAATTGCATAAGAAAATATAGATTTCAAAAACTCCCCAAAGCACATTCCGTGGTTCTGAAAAATAATTTGAAGAATGAACAGAGAAAAGACGACAGCTACTAAATAGAAATTGCATGGTAAGAGCATTATGATGACATGAAATAACAATGGGCAGAAAAAATTTTAAATATCGATTCTAATTCATATTACTACACTTTTGTAATGTTTGTTTATAACTATTGTAAAGAGAGTGGAAGTGGTCAAATTTCCATCTATTTTCTAATTTTTCTGGAGTTTTACAAGCCTTAAGTTGTTTTATTACTTACATTAAGAGATGATAATAATACATGCAAAAAGTGTTCAAAGCACTTTTATAAAAATGTTTATAGCAGATAGTATTATTGTATATGCAGCACTAACTTTTCCCTTAAACCTCAAACTCAAAAAGCTAGATGGTTTAAATTTTTTCCAAATTTTATTTTAAAATTAAATTATGTCTTAACCAGATGACCTGGAAAATGTGTCACATATGGGATCACATATTACACACATGTGTAATAGAGAACAGTATTTCTATTTTAAAGAGCACATTTAAAAGATACCTTTTAAAAAAAATCTTCAAATACTATACTGTAAAAATTTGTGGACAAAGGGGAATTTGTTTCAGATATAAACTATTTCTACTTTCCTATGTCTCCAATACTCTACTTTTTCAATTCTTCTGACTTGAAAAGGTTGAAGATATCAATCTTTTCTTTCTTCCTCCTATTAAGTTCTGGTTCTCTCTGAACAAGGAGGATGCCAAAGCTGGGAGGCAGGGGTGAAGACGGGAAGTGGGGATGAAATTTAGGCTGGGGTTGGAGCTGTGACAGCAAACCTACGTGGGGTTAGCAAAGCAAACCTGACATCTGAAACCATAACCCTTGGATCTCGAGTTGGAGAATGTTCTGTACTCATACCATCAACTGGTATGATGGACTGGCACATTTCTATCAAGAGTTAACCAAGTTGAGGTGCATTTTCTCTACTGGAATAAAGGAGGACAGAGAGGCTAAAGCTCTGAGTGGCAGGTCTGATTTGTAAGAACGGTTTCATTAAGTCAGAGGCTCACCGAGTGTGCTACAATCCCATCACCACCATCACTAAAGCCAGAATCAGCAGACACAGCAGTTTGAAAAGACATCATGTTATTTATCGTCACAAACATACCTCGTCCACGGGGCATTTTTGCTGTGCACTATTCATGAGTGCTAAGGGAAAAAAAGATGGGGTTATAGAAGAGGAAAGGGAGAAAAAAGAGTGAACGCAGTTGCCTAAGCTCTAAAAAGAATAAGCAGCAAAACTGTCTTGTCATGCCACTGGTTCTACCCACCTCTGTACTTTGATGGAAAAGTTGATGAACCATACATAGTTTCAGAGAGTAAAGAAATACGTTGCAGGCAAAGATATATCTGTACAGACCAGGATATCCACACACATAACCACGGTAAAAAAAAAAAACAAAAAAATCTTCCTACAGGTTTTAGTAACAGTGCAAAGGAAAAAAAAAATCTAAAAATCATTCTGCAAAATCGATTTGCTACTTCAACAGGATCAATTTTAAAGTATGAATAGTACTCAAAAGGTAATTCAGTAGTCAGTTTACATCTTTCAAATCAGTGGCCTTCCACTTGATTCTGCCCCTTCACCCCAGCGGTCATTCGTAACAGCACTCCAACCCCCGGTTAGCACAGTGGCATTCCCACACTGCGCGCAGCAGGATGAGGGGAGAGAAGGTCTCCCAATCATGCTTACGGACCTCTTCCACACCCTTGGAGAGTCACTTGCTCTCCCCTCTCCTGCTCTGATTTTTTTTTGTTTCTCGTATTCACTCATCTTTGAAATCTCTTTTTTCTCTTGATCCTTATAGAATGACTAGCACTTTCTGTCAGTGTTGAACAAGTTTAGTAGCTAGAAACACTTTAGATTTTCACGGCAGATTTTCATGTAGTGCCTCACATTCTTCCTGCTAATTTCTCAACTATCTGCTTAATCTCATTCTCACTTTCCCAGATTAAACAGATTTGATGTGGTTGTTACCAGGAGACTCAAATTTGCCCCCAGGGCCCACACAGAACAACATGTTCCTTTTAAACCCTGCCACACAAGGCCAGTCTTCCATGCATTTTGGATTAAGGCCGCAGAAAAAAGGCAGGTTTTTCAGTCAAAGTTATATCATTTTACAGAATTATTTTCACACTTTTCTAGTTCATATGGCTAAATTATAAGTACATAGCAAATTCATATTCAGCTGTTTATAAAAGACTGAGATCTGGATTTGCATTATTAGCACTAATAAAGAATTCTCCTGGGGCTTCCCTGGTGGCACAGTGGTTGAGAATCTGCCTGCCGATGCAGGGGGCACGGGTTCGAGCCCTGGTCTGGGAAGATCCCACATGCCGCGGAGCAACTGGGCCCGTGAGCCACAACTACTGAGACTGTGCGTCTGGAGCCTGTGCTCCGCAACAAGAGAGGCCGCGATAGTGAGAGGCCCGCGCACTGTGATGAAGAGTGGCCCCCACTCGCCGCAACTAGAGAAAAGCCCTCGCACAGAAACGAAGACCCAACACAGCCAAAAAATAAATAAATAAATGTAGTCATTAAAAAAAAAAAAAAAAAAATTCTCCTAAGTTTCCACAGGATCATAAGCCTGGAGGGACCCCCCAACCCTTTTTTTTTTTTTTAAGTAAACTTCTGCTTTTTAAAAAATTTATTTATTTATTTATTTTTGGCTGCGTTGGGTCTTCGTTGCTGTGCACAGGCTTTCTCTAGTTGCGGTGAGCAGGGGCTACTCTTTGTTGTGGTGCGCGGGCTTCTCATTGTGGTGGCTTCTCTTGTTGCAGAGCATGGGCTCTAGGGGTGTGGACTTCAGTAGTTGTGGCACGTGGGCTCAGTAGTTGTGGCAGGAGGGCTCAGTAGTTACAGCACATGGGCTCAGTAGTTGTGGCTCGTGGTCTCTAGAGCAGAGGCTCAGTAGTTGTGGCACACGGGCTTAGTTGCTCCGTGGCTTGAACCCGTGTCCCCTGCATTGGCAGGTGGATTCCCAACCACTGCGCCACCAGGGAAGTCCTGGAGGGACCCTTAATGATCATCCTACTCCAACCTTACAGATGAGGAGACTGAGATCAGAGAGGGTCAATGAATTATCCCACCTCACACAGCTCATTATGGGAAGGGCTGGGAGCAGTTTGCTTCTTGAACTAAACTCTTTGTGGAGCCAGGAGAGCTGGATGCTAGTCCTAATTCTAAATAATTCAAAATTATCAATTAAATGATGGTCAGAAAAAAAAAAACACAAAGAAGGATTATTATATTACAAGCATCCTTGCTATAGTGCTACCTTACCAGTGAAAATCACAATAATAAAAATAACTCACTAACTACATTTGCTTGGGACAGGGTATAAACTAGAGGCGTTTGACATGATAACAGGAACATCCAAGGAGTGGAAAGCTCAAAATGGCCCTGAAGTCAGGAAGTCTAGGTGCATATCTCAGATCTACCTTGTGAGGCCATTTAATCTCCGAGACTCAGTATCCCTACCATCTGTAAAATGGGGTTAACACCTACCACGCAGAGTGTTATTTTACAATGTAAGTGAATAGTTCCTGACGCACAGAAAGCAATAAATACTAGTTAAGTCTGTGAATTTCAAAGAATAATTTTCTCTTAAAAAGTTAATGAAAGGAAAAGCACAAACTTCCAGAAACATCCACTTAGAACACTTTCAAGATCTTTGCCCAAAATATTTAGGGCTCCCAAGAACGAACACAAAAAGAAGGATCTCAAGTCTTGATTGGATCCAGAATCATTATGAAAGAATTTAAAATACAACCAGTTAAGGAACGTTGCTTTAACAATGTGATAAAGTCTTTCTCCTTGCCAAGGATAGATGACTGAGTCTGGGATAGGAAAGCAAACATTTTAATGAGTTGGGTAAGGCAAAATTTGCTTACAACTTTCTCTTATAGAATGGGCAAAAAGGGAAAACACAGAGGGGATGACACAATTATTCTTCATTCTGTATTTACGTGGCAGCACCTGAGGATCTGTTTGGCCTTCTTGCCTAAACGTCAGGAATAAATACAACCAACACGTATTTCTTCAGCGTATACAAAGTGAGTGACATATACGAATTAAAAGATCACTGGGTTATTATTTTTTTTAAAGACACCTCAAAGCAGGCGTTTTCCCTCTGTTTCATCTCCTCCTCCCTCTCTCTCTCCTAGGGCCCTGCTTCACTATTTCCTCTCCTCTCCTGCTCCAATCTGGTCTCGCTCCTGGTTCCTCCCTCCCCGGCCTACAAAAGTCTCCAGGCTTCCGCATCCTACA
Organism: Balaenoptera ricei; assembly: GCF_028023285.1. Lineage (NCBI taxonomy): Eukaryota > Metazoa > Chordata > Mammalia > Artiodactyla > Balaenopteridae > Balaenoptera > Balaenoptera ricei. The sequence goes on from NC_082643.1 coordinate 34,513,104, forward strand.
CAGTGTATAAACGTGCCCAGATTTCCTCTCTGCTTGACCCTCCATCCTTCTCCTCCTGTTTACCACCATGGTTCATGAAAGAGTAGCCTACTCAGCTGCCCCAACCTCACGAGCTCCATTCATTGTTGAAATGAAGTGTGGCTTCCAGCTTCAACGTTCTCCCGAACCTGCCTGCTCCAAGGTCACTGCTGAGCATCACACTCAACGGCCTGTTCTCAGCTCCTGTCACCTCACCTGCTGCAGCATTAAGAGCTATTCGTGGTTCACTCATTCTCTCTGAAAACCGCTCCCCCCTTGACCTCTAACATACGGCTGTCTCCTAGTTTTTCTATTACTGGGATCATTCTTTTTCAGCTTTTTTTGGGCCCACTCCTCCTTAGCTGCCTTCTCCTAAGCCTTGCAGGGCACCAGGGCCTCAGTGTAAGCAAGTGCCATGCTGGAGGATCTACGGGAAACCAGGTACGGATTACAATCCCCAACAAATCCCCTCTGAAATCCAAGAGGGAGGAAAGGTAAGAAGCCAGGGAACAAAGGCAGGGGCCAGCAGACAGGACTCGGTGAGAGGACCTCACGCCTCTCTGGCCCTATGGAACCTTAAAGGCACAGCTTGATCTCTGACACCAATATTTCCTAAGATTCTGTCTTTTGTCACCTTCTCTATTCTCTTGTTGTTTTTTTTTTATTTTTGTTTTCGCCTTCTCTATTCTCAACACTATCTCCTTAAATATTGGGCTACTCCCAAGGTTTTGCCTGTAACCTTAATTACCCCGAATTATATCTTCAGCAAGAACATCTTGTCTAAATTCCAAACCCTACTTTTCTTTTTAAATTCCCTCCCTGCCCCATCTGCCCCTTTTTCCCCAAGGGCTCTAAGGCATATAAAGTTACCATGAATTTTTCATTTTCATATATGAATTCCCATCAGTATCCACTGTGGCATTCCCACACCTTCATAATTCACCACCACCAACAAAAAATTAAATGTGGGAAAGCGTGGACTATCTTTCTGTGTTGCCACCTGACAACTTTTTCACTGCAATGGCTCAAATGCATGCTCTTCACACCTGTGGATATCCTAAATTCATACTAAATATTATAACTTATGCTTCTAAAAATAGGATACATTCTCCTCAGGGTGGTGACCTCAGCTCAAATAATGCGAAGAACATTTAATATCCCTTTCTTATCTTTTTAAAAATAATAACAGGTAATCCATGTGTTTTTTGGAAAAGGGACATTTGCAGAGCCTTTTATGAAAAAGAATGTTGAACTCCTGCACCAAGAGCAAGTTTTAAAGCTTTAACCAAGAAGTAAAGTCAGAAATTATGAATGTGCCATTTTAGAGAGAATTCTGTTATGGCACTTCTAGCATGTATGTGGAAGTGTGAGCTATTCTCCATAAGCATTTATTTACAGAGTCAAATTAAAATACTGTGGAAGTAAATCAATAAAAAAGGACAGGGTTTGATATCTTTGAAACCCATCAGATGTCTCTACCTATAGAAAATGGTTACATACAATTTATATTAGATCATTAAAATTGACTACATAATATAGTTTGTTTTTTTTTTTTTAACAGCTTAGTTCTCTAGAGAAAAATATTGTTCTGAGGAACTGGCTTATCAATAAACGGAAGTTGAAAAGAACGCTGAAAACCTAGCTGCTTGTCTGAAATGGTTTATTACTCCTTAGGAGAAGCTACTCTTGTCAGATTCTTTGTAAGATTCATCAAATACAATCACTTGCTGGAAATCTAAATCATCATTCAAAATTATTGCAGAGGAAAATACAGAGCAGGAAGAAACAAACTTACATCTCTTGATTACTGCTCTAATGGATGACAAGGGTCCTTGGCTAGAAAAAGAAAGAAAGAATAATTATTACACATTCATCTTTGGAGTCATTTAGAAAAAATATACAACCATGAACTTTTAATGATGTGATTTAGGGAAAAAATTATTTATAAATTTTTTTTTTCAGAATGCTTTTTAAAAAATTTATACTTATTTTTGAATTTGTGCTCTTTTAAAGTTTATGCTTGTGGTAATCTGTATAAATCCTCTTGCCGTTTCTTAGGTAGATAAGACAAAACTTCAGGAAGATACAGTGATATATCAGTTCATTTTATGAGAGGGATACTTTAAGAATATACTATTCTCTGGGCTTCCCTGGTGGCGCAGTGGTTGAGAATCCGCCTGCCAATGCAGGGCACACGGGTTCGAGCCCTGGTCTGGGAGGATCCCACATGCCGCGGAGCAACTAGGCCCGTGAGCCACAACTACTGAGCCTGCGCGTCTGGAGCCTGTGCTCCGCAACGGGAGAGGCCGCGACAGTGAGAGGCCCGCGCACCGCGATGAAGAGTGGCCACCACTTGCCGCAACTGGAGAAAGCCCTCGCACAGAAACGAAGACCCAACACAGCCAAAAATAAATAAATAAAAAAATACTTTAAAAAAAAAAAAAAAAAAGAATATACTATTCTGACAGACAAGAAAAAAAAAAAAGCTCCAGGAGGTCTCCAATATTATGAAGCTAGGATCGTAATATAAAAATATAAGTATTTTCAGCAATACTTATTTTTTTTAAAGGTTCTTGAAGGCTTTCTGTAAACAACTACTTAAAAAAAATTAGTATAAGGTAACACAGAAGAGGCAACAGCACTAAAATGCAAATAGGTTGACTGAAGTTTTCAGAAGAAACTTCTTGGTGTAAAAGTGCAGAGACTGCATGTTAGTATTATGTTGACTCAGGTACAGTAATTAAAAAGATTAAAAACAGTACTTAGAAGCAGGGCTCAAAAAGCCAAGGTTTAGGGGACTTCCCTGGCGGTCCAGTGGTTAATACTCTGCGCTTCCACTCCAGGGGGCACTGGTTTGATCCCTGGTTGGGGAACTAAGATCCCACATGCCGTGCGGCGGGGTCCAAAAAAAAAAAAAAAAAGGCAAAGTTTCATGTACATATCCAGGCAGGGTATAAGGGATGTTATTGAATGTCTCCACTGATCTGAAGGGATGTTACAACACTCTGTTACCTTTGTGAAGGAGAAAGGTATATTGACTAGGGTGGAACATGGTAGGGGTCATTTGGGTTGAACTGTTTCCTCCCCAAAAAAGATACGCTGAGGTCCCAACCCCTAGTACCTCAGAATGTGATCTTATTTGGAAATAAGGCCAATACAGATGTTATTACTATAGTGAAGATGAGGTCATACTGGAGTGGGGTGGGCCCCTAATTCCAATGTAACTGGTGTCATTAGAAGAAGACCATGTGAAGACACAGACACAAAGGGAAGATGCCATGGAGGTGGGGAGACGGGGATGCAGGTGCAAGGCGAGGAACACCGAAGACACTGGCAGACCCCCAGAAGCTACGAAGAGACAAGGAAGGACCCCCTGCGGCTTTCAGAGGGAGCATGACCCCTCTGACGGGCTGGATTCCAAACTTCTAGACTCTAGAACTGTGAGACAACAAACTTCTGTTGTTATAAGTCACTCAGTTTAGAGTATTGTTAGGGCAGCTCTAGGAAACTAATACAGCGTGGCCTTCAGGGGTGCTGAATAGGTGTGATAATTTGTGGCGCTGTACACTTTGTGTATTTTTCTGTATGTTATACTTTAATAAAAAAGTTGTGTGTTGGGGGTGGAAACTTTGGCACAAAATAGAATTTTGACTGAGGTCAGCTCAGGTTCTACAATTCAAGACTTGCAGCATCATGTTCAGGCTAGATCTAAAAACCAACCAACCAACCAACCATCTTATGTCTAAAACAACATTTTCCAAACTCTAAAGTTCTCCTTTAGAGGTTGACAGGTTTTGTGGAAGGGAGAATTAAAAAGAAGGCCTGTGGTCCAACACATCTCTGTGGGAAGCAGTTCTGGGAGATGCTGGAATAGCCTCCAGGCTGTGCAGTGCATACAATGTCTGTATCTCAAATGTAGCTGTAGATGCAAAATCTGGGGTTTTGAAGATGTGCCTTTATCTCCATCTTTCTGCAGAGCCCAGACTGCAGTGGAAGGTACCACTCTATAGTCTTAAGAGAAGACCTCACAGGAATCCTCCCTCAGCACGAGCTCAGGCTCATGTCTCAGCTGGGAACATCCAGGCAGGATGGCCACCATGGGACAGGAGACATGGCCACATGACCCCTGGTCAGAGGAGGGGGCAGCAGAGCCTGTTCTGGGTCCAACCGCCCATATTCACTTTTGGCGCCTCTGCCTGTCAGCTGGTGTGACTTTGTGCAAATTAAATTACTTAGCTTCTCCAAGGCCCCTCGTTTCCTCACGTATAAAAGCAAGAATAACTCAACTCCCGCATGAGGTCATTGTGAACAGTAAGAGAGAGAATCCATGAAAGCATTTGACACAGTGCCTGGAACAAAGTGTGTGTTCAATAAACGCGAGCCGCTATTAGCATGATTCATGTGTGTTCATAATCTTTAGGGCCATCACAAAACATCTGACAACACATACAACCCTTGACAGGGTCTCACTTTGGGGTCTGATATCATACAGATGGTAGGCCTAACAGTTTATGTTTTTAAGAGATTTTTTTCTTTGAGATTCACTTGCTCTCCTCTGGTTTCTGCTGTTCAGACAGAACCTGAGCCCAGGCCCCTCCATGACAAAACACAGGACTGTGAAACTGCATCTTCACTCCATTCTAATTTTATAAGCCCGTGTCCTGGCGCCTGGCAGAGCTGACCCAGATCTTTTGCCGTCTGCTCTTCAAGCACTGCTGCCCTATTATCAGGTGCCTTTGTTCTTGGTGCGGCAGATAAACCCACTAGAGAGTATGAGAGTCAAAGAACCTTCCAAGGAGGGAAACAAGAGGTTGGGGAAATGGCTTTCGATCCTGAGGAGGAGAACCAAAAGTTGCGGTCAAGACAGAATTGTCTCAGGTGTGATTGCTGATGCTGATTTGTCTTCCTCAAGGACTCTGGGGTCCCCAGCTGTTCAGGGTCCCCTTCTACCCTTTCTTCCCACTTTCCCCCAATAGCCCTTCCCAGGCTGTGCTGTAGGAGCACTCTCTCCCACTGTTTTTGCATAGAACCTTGCTTAGTTGTTAAGAAAGTGTCTTTAACAAAGAAAATCGCATTAAAAAAAAAGTTTCTCAACATAGTGAAATGAGATTTCAGCAATGAAGATGATGATGAGAACAGCTTATTATTACGTGTGCCAAACACACGATCCATTTTGAAAATGAGGAGGAAACTAAGGCTTAGAGGTTAGGGCTGCAGTCACACAGCTGGTGAGTGGCAGAGCCAGATGTGAATTCACTACTGTCTGATGATAGTCCAAAAGTCTACAACTCAGGCTTGGGTGGATGGGTGTAAGTTTCTGAATGTTCCACTGTTGCACAAAGTTCAATATGTAAGCAAATCGCCCCTAGGCATAAAGCTGGCCCCCAAAATTTCACATTGAAGTTTCATCCAGACTCTGCAGATGACAGGAGAGAACAAAATAAAAGTTGCTAAGTATGACACTGTAATGTTGTCAACAAAAACAAACACAATGGTTGTTCTTAATCTCATCTAAGAAAATCTAATCTCTCTTTTTATTTTGGATCATGTTTTATCAAAATAAAACAGATTTAAAAAAAATATTTATCCAACTTTCAAAGCAACAGCTTGTTCCCAAGTTTAAATTCATTGCCCACCACTCTCTCTGGTAAGGAAAAAAATTGTTTTCCCAAATCCAGGAGTTGCTGGATTTGGCTTGTTTGGTAAACAAATCAGAACAATGCCTGCAAGTGCCCATCCTGCAACATCTTATAGGTTTTGGAGTTCTTTCTAGGTGCAGAGGCAACTGAGTATATTTTAAAAAATGCCTTCTATATAAAAATCCTCAATAAAGGCCATGGGCATATCATTAGAGTTCTAGTCAATAAAGCCATCAGCTTAACAAGGAGTTAAACTAATGTGATCTAGAGGTACAGCCCTCTAGTCAACCTGATAAAGCTGCTAGTGAACATGAACTTTATCCCCTTGTATGTAGCATCTTCTCCAAAGGCTCTCAACATTTGGACTGATTTATCTCCACCTCCCAGCAGAAAGGTTTAACCAGATCGGTAAGATATTTGCAGGCTGGAAGAGGTATTCTGTCTCATCCATTCTCTCATACATCCAATACTTATTACATGTATAATATGTACCAGGCATCAGAAATGCCTTGAAAGCACAGACTCTGACCTTGGTGAGAAAGACAGATACTGCAACTGCTTTTCTATTAATAGTATACAGGGGTAGGCACAAGGTGCTATGAATGCAGAGAAGGTATACATCACTCAGTCTTGGGGTCCGAGGAGAGGCTTCTAACATGTGACATGTGTCTTGACTGAGACCTGAAGAATGTGTAGGAGGAAAGGTTCTAAAGAGAGAGCGTCAGGTAGCAAACCATCAAGGAGTAAAGAGACAGTTGAGCATGGTTTGAGCTCCACATATGAAGAAGCCATAGTCAAAGATAAGGGAATGGAACCCAAATGCCATGCCAAAGGATGTGGGAACATGCTACAGTGGGTAGTGTTGATGCCAGGCATGACTAGCTAGGTTAAACACTAAGAATCCATGGGTCAGGGATATGACAGCAAAGTGTTTCAAAAGCAAGTAGGAATTTGTCTGGAACATCTCCCTAGAACAAGCACTGTTGACTGTAGCTGGTCTGTATGCACCAGCCATGATGTTTATGGCATGCCTGACATTTTTAAAGGGTTTATGAATAAACCCTGGAGTCTGGCATTACATGTCTTTTTTTTTTTTTAACATCTTTATTGGAGTATAATTGCTTTACAATGGTGTGTTAGTTTCTGCTGTATAGCAAAGTGAATCAGTTATACATATACATATATCCCCATATCTCCTCCCTCTTGCGTCTCCCTCTCACCCTCCCTATCCCACTATATGTCTTGAATTGTGGGGAGATCCATATTTTTAGGAACTAAATATATGAATGACAGGGTTGACACACTAACGTTCTAAAAAATAAGTGATGAGTAGATGTAGGAAAAAGAAGGTAAAAGTGAGCAAGAAGAGGTTTCTGGAAGTTCCAGAAAGGCACTGGAGAAGTCTAGGGTATCTTATTAAAAAATGCATTTATTCATGTATGGAGTTCTCACTATGTACCTGACATTTTGCCACAAACTGGGGACACTAATATTGGTAATAAATAAGCTCTTCCCTCAAGAAGTATGCAATCTTGGGCTTCCCTGGTGGCACAGTGGTTGAGAGCCTGCCTGCCAATGCAGGGGACACGGGTTCGAGCCCTGGTCTGGGAAGATCCCACATGCCGCGGAGCGGCTGGGCCCGCGAGCCACAACTACTGAGCCTGCGCGTCTGGAGCTTGTGCTCTGCAGCAAGAGAGGCCGCGACAGTGAGAGGCCCACGCACCGCGATGAAGAGTGGCCCCCGCTTGCCGCAACTGGAGAAAGCCCTCGCACAGAAACGAAGACCCAACACAGCCAAATATAAATAAATAAATAAATAAATAAATAAATAAATAAATAAATAAACTTCTTTATTTAAAAAAAAAGAAGTATGCAATCTTATTGACAAGATCAACAAATAAAAGATATAAACAGGATATGAAAAAAATGTTATACAAGGTATTATGGGAGCTCAAAAGAGGCGTGTCTAAGTTTAGCCCTGGGAGAGGAGAGGAAAAGACAGAGCTGATGCTTGAGTAGAACTAGTGCAGGTTTTCTCACCTTTGGTACTGTTGACATTTGTTAAGGGGGTAGGGGCGGGGGGGCTGTCCTGTGTATTATAGGAGGATTAGCAGCATCCCTGGCCTATATGTACCAGATGCCCAAAGCACACTCCCCCCGCCCCTCTGCAGTTTTGACAACCCAAAATGTCTCTAGACATTGCCAAATGTCCCATGGAGGAAAACTGCCCTCAGTTGGACCACTAAGCCAATGGCAACAAAACAGAGTAACAGTGTTTATACGGATGGGAAAGATGTTGGCTTTACCATTTCCGGCTGCCAAGTTGATGATGGCAGCAGTGGGAATAAATGGGGCAGGGGTAGAGGCTCAATGAGAGGGAACAGGACAAAGGCAGTGATGAGAAGAGAAGAAGTAAAAGAAATTTCTAGCACCAAGAACAGTTTTAGAAAAGCGGTACTATGGCTGTATCAGGTGAAAAAATTAGTCTTTCTAAGACGGAACATAAGAAGTCAGTCATTCTATGAAAATAACCTTTTTAAGTCAGGTGTTTATAAACCGAGGATTATGTGCACGGCTTTTTTTATGATACTAATTTCAGGACTACAATAAACCTTGACTTGCTGCACTGCAGAAAAAAAAATCATTACATATACAGTACTTTTATAAACAAAGCCTTGGGCCAACCTTGATTTGCTTCTCAAAACAGAAAGCACTAGTGTTACAGAATAACAAAAATACTTGTGCTTTCATCTTTTGTGTGCATCAATCAAAATTTATCACCCTATGTTGCCTGCTAGATTAAGACAATATCATGTAATGGGAGAAGAAAGTATGAGTTAGTAAATAATATTTTGCCACTGAGACAAATATAAAGCTATGATGTCATTTTAAAAGTGTCTAAGTTAATATCATCATCATAATATGTAGAGCCAGATCTGATACACTGTGGGGAATGGAAAAAAAAAAAGATTAAGTGTAGTTATCTGAAACTAATGAAAACAAATTATGTTTTAGTTCTAAAACTCTGATTGGCTTCCATAAAGTTTGGGTATGGCAAGGGGAGTGAATTCCTTCTTCAGAATTAGAAAATAAAGGTTAGTAAAGAAAAATAATTGAGATCCAATTAGAATGACTTTTGCTAAAGTTAAAAACTAAAACAAAACTATAAAATACTTCTATTAATACTCTGAAAGCTTTAGGCAAAAAGTTGTATGAGTTCTGAGTTCACTAACTTTTTCATCACACTGACAGCTCAAGTATAATCACTGAGATCTATAATATAACATCAAGTTACATCAGGTATTTTTCTACTTAATCTTTTTCAAAGACAAGAAAATCATACGTATAACCTTTATTTACATATTTGGTTTCTGGACAAAAAAGTTAATACATATTTAAATGAGTGTCATTAACACACTCTACCTGTTATAAAATTTGTAAAATGAGTTCTATTGACAGTGTGCCGGTGAGCATGAAGAATACAGAGGACAGGCAGAGAGAAAGCAAACAGGATGCATGATGCATGATGTACCTCCGGGGTATCATGACTGTAGTGGGAAAAGGACAGAATCTGGAGCTGGCCAGAGACCTGCTTTCCTATTTGTGTGAGCTCGGCCAATTTACTTACTTGCTGGGATAGTTTCTTATTTGTAATATGTGGATACGAATGTCCATCTTTTGGCTTGTTACTAAAACTGAATGAAAAAATACTGCATAAAATATACAGCACAGTGCTTGGCATTTATTAGACTCTCAAAAAATGTTCGTTCTCTTTCCCACCCTGTTTGCCAATACACAAGCTTCTGGAGTCCATAATTACATGTGGTTGAAATTTTTGGAGCTATTCTGCCCACGCCAGTTGAGTTGCCCTGTAGTTGTCATAACCCTACCTTATAAATTCAAATAATTGACCATTCGCATTTCAGTTGCAATTATTATTCACAACTTAACAACCATTCTGAGATTCACAATGCATGCTTCTCATGTACCTAATCTCCTACGAAGCTGAAGCAACAACAAAGCCAAGAGAACAAAGCAGACCACCAGGCTTTTGTGAGTGCTGTATTTTCCCCATTGAGAAAACAGATCTCTGTTCCTTTAGGTCATGCTTCCCATGACGTTTTTCACAAAATGGGCACGGTGATCAGTAGCTCTGCAGAGTTTCATATTTCTTTAGCTCTATTAAAAAACAAATCCCACAAAAGTGTTCAAAGATCCTGCAAGAGGCTTTCAACTCTACTATTAATAAGTAGAGTACATTTAAAATTAGAATATGTTGCCCTGTCCTTTCCAATGGTTTAAGTTGTTTTTTTCTTTTTTTTCCACACATGCATGTCTTGACTTCCTAATTAGCCTGCAAACTTCTCAAGGAAAGAGATGGTCTCCACTCGTTTTTATAGTGCAGCTCAGTGGGATCACGTGCTCATTGAACTAATGCAAACTCAATCCTACTCACAGAAACACACGTAACTTGAATAGCACAGGTGATCCCACTTACAATCTACTTAATAAGCAAATCCCCAGAAATAATTTTGCTGCTGGCTTTGTTCTGTTGGTTTCAGTTCCCAGGTACATCTTGTATGCACATCTTGCCAAAAGTGTCTGGATCTGATGTTTAAAATAGGTATTTTTCCTACAAAATGTCACCTTGATGAGCATCTGGTGCTCAAAGAACAGAACTCTCGCCTAACAGTAGATGGAAAACTGGCCAGGTTCACCTTATTAAGAGATGGCATCGACATGGCACGTAATTTGGCAACAAATACGGTACTTTAAGTGTCAATTAATGGAATTTCAGGAGTAATTTTATAAGTTAAGCCTCTGGTAATTCCCAACCAATAAGCAGCACAAACTTCACTGGTGTGCTGCTAAATTTCAAACCATGTCTCATACACAATAGCATACAGTGATATTAATCAGATGCAACTGTGGGTTATGTTATATGATGTAGAGCATGTACAACTTATTCTGAGAGGAGGAATAGGCATAATGTCAAGTGAGCACCTAAGAAAGGTGGCTTTTACTGCAACATGTGAGAATAGGGTCTTTAGCTGGATCTTCAGATGTTAACACAAAAAGGGTGAAAACTGTGGGTCTGATGTATAACTGTGTTCAACAAACACCTATTGAATGAACCAAGGAAACAATAATCAGAATAAATCTTTTCTGGGTTTATATCTTTCCTTTATAGTCAACCTAAAGTGATCTACAGGACGAGTTTACATAGGAAACCTAGAAAGAGAAAAAGGGCTAAAATTTACCCCTCTCCTTGCTGGATATATAGCAATATAGCAGGATTAAATTTTATGATTAAAAGTTATTTGCATGAAAAGGATCACACGGTCCTAAAGGGGTGTCCTTTATATATATGCCAGGACAGAGTGAGGGATAATAAAACGTCAAAAAAATAGATGGCAGTTTCAAGCAGTTTCAAGTTTGAAGCACCCAAAACATCCAGAGCCTGATTTTTCAAACTTTTGTCTTATTAGCTGATGATGTCTGTATTTTTGACCAAAAGACAGGCATGTACCCAGTTATGAAGAGAAATTTTTAATTTTCAACCAAGAACTTTAATGCTTATTTTATTCCAGGTATTATGCTAGATACCAAAGAAATAAGATCTACAATTAGGATATGGTCCCTGGCTGTAAGATGCTCATGGTCTAGCGAGAAGCCTGTGGGCAGGAGCTCACAATTTGTGTGTAGTTCTGCTTTTCTTAAAATTAGGTCTTTCATATTCTTGGTACCTTGTATTAGAGGTGTTTTGTTCTATTATTTCCTCTGCTAGTCTATAAACTCCTTCTCAGGCAATGTACATATTGGAATGATGTTGCATATAAACCTTAAATTAAAAAAAATAAGTACGGCCAATTTAAAAAAATTAAGACAACTTTTAAAGTACTTTTGGCATGTTCAGATTCCATGCCATAAAATATTTTAAATCATAAGTAAAGAACAAGTCTCCTAAAGACAAATGACTCGTGCAATTCCACCCTATTTAACAATGACTTTTAAATAATTTAAAGAGAAGTTCTTTTTAAAAAAGAAAAAAAAGAAAATCCACACCCTTCCCTAAAATCTGTCATCCTGCAGCAGAGCTTCTACTGGAAAAGGTTGCCACAACCCTTTGGACACTTCCTTATGGATGTTAGGGAAAACCTGGAATAAACTCCTGTGACAGACAGGAGACTGGCAGGGGACTCCACGTGGCAAGAAAAATTAGGACACAGGAAGCTTGGTGGAAATCCAGAGTCACTTGGTCACACTACAGAAGGAACAATTAAAGGCAGATGCCTCCTACATCACAGACCATATACAGAGTCCTAAGGCCTAGATAATAAGAAGCAAACACCAAGTGAAAACCCTCTGCTCAAGGATGAAAAAAATATTCAGGGAGAAGAGAAGGAGGAAGAGTTTCTTGTAACAGATTAATTTATCACCTACCTAGAAAAATCTGCTTTTTGGTATAAGTGTGTTTTTTATGACAGTTCTCATCAGAACATGTAATCTATTTTTCTATTCTCTTGGTCCTGTTATGCAAAAGGATGGAAGAGGGTGGGACGCAGAAAGAGGTAATGACTCCACCCCTTCACTGCTGCTGTAAACTCAGAGACGTAGCTGGTAACACTTTTTGATGTCAGTTATGGAGATGAGCTCTTTTCTAACATTTCTGGTTACAGCTTTTATTTATCTTTTTCCTTCCTTAGTACATGAACAAATCTAACACTTAAAAAATAACCTGAGATTAATTCTATTCCCTTGGAGACACTGAAAAAAAGTCAAAGGAATATATATGTAGATAAGGGAGAGTATCTGATTAATAGATTATTTGAATTTTAGGTAATATAAAGGATGCAGGAGGACAAGGTAGGAAGATGGAAGGCGGAAAAGAGGAATTACACTCCACACACAACTTGATAAATCTATCAGAGTAAAAGTGAGGGGATTAATTTTTAGTGGAGGTACAATTAGTATAGACCAATATTTTTGGCCTTCATTTTGACATCATTCCTAACTCACTTTGAATAATTCAGGATTGAAACCTAGAAGAGATAACTGCATAGCATAGATGCTTGGTGTCTCCTGATGACGTGGACAATCAAAATCAGTACCAAAACTCAGAAGTTCCAGAAGCAGCTGATATTTGGAGCTGGGCTAGCAACAAAATATGTTCCAAACAAAGGGGTGTGTGCAGGCATATGAATATTTGGGAAGATGCCTTAACCTCAGCATGTGGTAGTTTTCAAATGAGATCAAATTCATCTCAATTAACCACTGTAGTATCCTCTCATAAAAAATGAAACCTTACTATTAATAATAGCATATGAAAAATCAGTGGGTTTAGTAGAAGGCAGCAGGGAAAGAAAAAAGGTGAGAAACATGATTTTGTGTTTCTCCATTATTTATTTATTTAAAAAATTTTGGCTGCGTTGGGTCTTTGTTGCTGCGCGCAGTCTTTCTCTAGTTGCAGTGAACGGGGATTACTCTTCGTTGTGGTGCGCCGGCTTCTCATTGCAGCGGCTTCTCTTGTTGCGGAGTATGGGCTCTAGGTGCGCGGGCTTCAGTAGTTGTGGCCCTCGGGCTCAGTAGCTGTGGCTTGCAGGCCCTAGAGTGTAGGCTCAGTAGCTGTGGCGAATGGGCTTAGTTGCTCCACAGCATGTGGGATCTTCCCAGACCAGAGCTCGAACCCGTGTCCCTTGCATTGGCAGGAGGATTCTTAACCACTGTGCCCCCAGGGAAGTCCCCTCTCCATTCTTTATGGGATGAAAATAAAACTGCCACAAGGCAGTTTTGCTATTTTTCATTGCAAAAACAGACATATATTTTAAGCATCTGAAACTGATCAAAATATCAGTTAAGTGATGCTTCCAATAAGATAGAAAATTAGGTCAGTTTGAAACCCTGACTTTAAAACTTTACAAAGATATTACTTCTAAAATGTTGGCTCCATTTTTTATTTGAAATAGTGAGGCAGATATTTTTTAAAAGCTAGATTTAAATGTTATTAATAAAAATGCATAAATTATTTGTTATAAGGCACTACAAGATTTTTCTAGACCAATAATTTTTTAAAAATCTCTGTTAAAAGTGAATGTCGTAGCCACCCATTTCTCAGCTTTGTAATTGCTTATTTTTGTTTTGTTTTGTTTCAAACTAGTTTATTTAGGGGTTCCATTTTCACTCCTCAATAGATTTTATGTATTTCTCATATGCTTCTTCACTCATTAGTTCATCTAGTTCTGAAGGGTTACTGAGTGTCATCTTGATCAGCCAACCATCTTCATAACAAGATTTGTTTACAACTCCTGGATTTTCTGCTAGAGCGTCATTAATTTCAGTTACTTCTCCTGATAGAGGAGAATAGAGTTCACTAGCAGCTTTCACACTTTCCAAAGCACCAAATTCCTCTTGTTTGTTCAATTTTGTCCCAACTTCAGGCAGACTACAGTAAACAACATCTCCCAAAGCTTCCTGTGCAAAATTGCTGATTCCCCCTGTTCCAACACCGTTTTCTGTTGTTACCCATTCATGTTTGTCTGTGAATTTACGACCCGACAGCAGAGCGGGTCCGGTGCGCAGCGCCCGGATGGCGCCCGCGCTCAGTCCCCAGGGCCGCGGCGGGCAGGGCGCGTTGGGCGCAGAGATGGCGCGCAGGCTGCAGACCGCGGCCCGAACGCTCTGCGCCACTTGCAGCGCCATGTTCGCAGGGGTGCAAAGGGTCTCCGCGCAGCATCTAGAGCACCCCCGGCCGGCGGGGTGGGGGCGGGGTGGGGGCGGCCCCGGGCCGGAGCGAGCTGGCAGCTTTGTAATTTCTTGATCAAAGGTTTTAGGTTGGCTAAGTCTTTCCTTTTACCCTTTTATAGTTTCCTACAGCATTACATTTCTATCTTTTCACCAAATCTCAGTGATATCTAAGCCAGAATAAAATAGGCTTAATCAATGGTGGAGGAAATAATAATGAAGCAATAAACATACAAAACAGAAAAATCTGATCAATGTAATTTCATATGTTGAAGGCCTAAAAAGGCTTTTGTTTTGCTAATAAAAACAAATACATTAAAAAAATCCTTTAACCAAGTACTTCAAAAGCTGGCAGTTTTTAGAGTTTCTGTTAAAGCTTAAAACTTTGACTAAGAATTGTAAAAGAGAACACGGAGATAGCTGAGCTCATTCTAACAAAAAACATGCAGATTTGTTCTCCTCTGGGAACTGGAACAGAACTTCAGCAGCGAGCGGGCAGGCATGAAAACGTTTACTGCAATATTCAACAACTTCTCCATTACAATAAGGAGTGCAAGCAGTGCACCTACCAGCTAATATCTAGTTTTCGCAAAGCCACTGGAAATCTTTTTCATTGTAAAACAAGAACATATTTGGCAGTCAAAAGACTTTAAAGGCATTTAAAATGATGACTACTAAGAGTTACATGAAATTACCTAACAGGTATAGTAAATCGCTAGATTAGGGAGCCCACAGAAAAACAGGTTTTAGGATACACATTAGATATTTGAACATAACTTCATTTAAGGGTATGACTGTTGATGAAGACTGCAGACACCGAGTACAACTGCCCCCAAACTAGCAGTTCTATTTCTTTTTAAGATTTTTTTTATGTCGACCATTTTTTAAAGCCTTTATTGAATTTGTTACAATATTGCTTCTGTTTTATGTTTTGGTTTTTTGGCCGCGAGGCATGCAGAATCTTAGCTCCCCGACCAGGGATCGAACCCGCACCCCCTGCACTGGAAGGTGAAGTCTTAACCACTGGACCACCAGGTAAGTCCCAGCAGTTCTATCTTTACAGGACATTTTGAAAGATTCAGAGAGAGTAAATCTGCCTGCTATAAGCATTAGAAAGCAGCAGAAAGGAGGGAAGCAAGAAAATGCCGAAGAGAACACAGGAGAGAATGGCAGGGATGGGGTCCAGCTATACATAATGTGGATGAGCCAAGGCTCTCAAGAGGACTCTGCCTGAGGAATGAGCAGCCCATACCAGTGCCACACTGTGATATAACCGGCCTGCTACTCAGGAGATTTCTGGGGTCCACTCCCCATTCATTCTTTCCTCTTCCCTCCCACACTGGAGAGGAGAGGCGTTGTATTCAGCCATTCTCACCCAGTCTGCCTTGTGACCAGCTATACCACAGTGAAATGGCCTAAAGTACAGTCTGTGGCAAAGCAACAGAGTGTGACCAGTGCAGAATTTA
Source organism: Balaenoptera ricei (assembly GCF_028023285.1). NCBI lineage: Eukaryota > Metazoa > Chordata > Mammalia > Artiodactyla > Balaenopteridae > Balaenoptera > Balaenoptera ricei. The sequence goes on from NC_082643.1 coordinate 34,528,969, forward strand.
CTTCTATAAGGTAGATAAACAGATCCCCAAACTGAATATTCAGTGTGATCCCAATCTTATTTTTTAAATCTTACCTAAAAAGCCATATATATATATATATATATATATATATATATATATACATATTATACATATACCCACATTATATATACACATATATAATTTATATATTTATATTTTATATTTATACAAGAAAAGTGAGAACACATCTACCCAGCAGTGTGCTGGAGACAGCTCATACTGGCTCATGAAAGCTGACAATTAAATTTTCAGAAATTCTACAGGCCAGTTTTTTAAACATAGCCATTATTAAAAATTATATAAACTTATTTAAATTATATAAACTTACAATTAAATAAATCACATAAAAAAGGTAATAAGTACTCAAAACTTACCATCTCCTAATTATTTTACTACATTTCACTATTATCTATGCTCTTGAGATGACGTATGCCTATCATTTCTGAATGGTGGAAATACTATAATAATGATGTGCTACTGTGCAACTTTTTCCAATTCATCATCAGTGGTGTCATGCTGGCCAAGGTGGGAGTATTTACACCACAACAATTGGCAAACCAGGGTTGAATTTATCATTTTACTGATTGTCTGGACTTAAGAAAGTGATGGAGAAAATGTTAATAATGCAGATTCAAAATAAAAGTATGTTGTGTTTGTAGCTGTTCCATGAGGAATATCCCCCAAAACTGAGGAAACAGTCTTCCAGTATTTGAAAACTATTATCTGAATCAGCAAAGAATTTGCTCAGGTCACTGACAAAATGGGTGGAAATTCTGACCTATGTTTTGGTTGTTTCACTGTCATCTTACTTATATAAACAAAAGTATCAACCAACATTCATACTGCAATTACACTTAGCTGGTTGTTGAACATTTATCAGGACACCACTGCATATGATTTGTTATCTACCTGTATCTCTGTATTTTCCAAGTTTTATGTAATGAACATTATTACTTTTATAATTTGTAAGTTATTTTAAAAAAAGATTTGTTATGGCAAAAAGTAAAAAAAAGTGACCGGTTTATATCAAAGTCATGACTTTATGATAATTAAAATTACATTCAAACCATCAGATAATGAATCACTTTATGGAAGTAGCAGGCTAGGTCCAACCTAAATGCCATTATGGGGTGAAAATCCCCCAGTAACCTAGTATGGATAGCAGCATGCATACAACTTCAAAACAGTTTACAAGAAGAAAATGATCTATATATTTTACAAACCCTATTGCTCCAGCATGAAAATTTAAGAGGGAGTTAATAATCAAATTAAATGAACATGAACACCTAGAGTTTAAAAATCATTAGTGTAACTATTACTTCCTTAGTGTGTTCTACATTCCAGAGATTCTCCTAGGTGCTGGGGACAAGAATAAAAATGGTGAGCCTCACATTCAAAGAGCTTATAGTTTAGTGGAAAAGACAGAAAAGTAAACAGGTGAGCTCTTTTTCTTTTTTTTTTTTAATCAGGCAATTTTAATCCACATTAGGAAGTGTGGGACAACCTAAGGATATCTCCAGATATCCTTTAAAAAATAATATTGCAAATATAAAACAAATCAGGAATGTCAATTCAAATGAAATGCAATTGAAAGAGATGGTAAAGTATAATCAAACTTTAAAAAATAATAAAATGGGTTCTGAGTGGCAAGACGGTGCAGATAGGAAGAGTCACATCTACCTCCTTGCAGCAGCCAAAGCCAGAGCTGCTCCTCAAGCTCCCAGCTAGTCCAGGGCTGGCGTTTCTCGAACGGGCTTAGCACAACAATCCAGTCCTAACTCAAACTTCTAGGGGGGCCAGGGTCATCCTGCTTACCTGCCACCAATGCCTATGTCACCTTAAGAATGCCTATAAGAGGGGCCATGGCCCCTCCTGTTATAAGCATTCCTGACAACGGGAATCAACTGAAATGAATGTGTGGATGGACAGATGGATGGACAGGTAGGTGGGTGGACAGACAGGCAGATGGACGGGTAGACAGACTTGTTTTTTCTTAATGATGTTACTTTTAAAAAAGAAGATACATTATTTAGTAACTCCCACCACCTATACGTCCCACCTATCTAGGTAGCAAATATCATTCTTGTTTTAATGGAGCTGCGAAAAGATGAAAGCCCCCCACACACCTGAAGGTGGTGTGATAATATTACACATTTTGCTTCTAGACAAACACTCTGTTAAAACTGGGGCCACAGTTTTCCTAGGAGAGACGTACCACTGTTTCAGTCTGAGTTGAACCCAGTCCAACGATACTTAGGGCTCTTCCTGGAATTTCAAGAAAAGAAGAAGGAGATGGAGACAAAAGAGGAAAGAAGCATAACTACCGATGGTGGGGTTAGAATCTAAGACATGTTTCCAAGCTCTCCTCCTAATCCCACCTCATTCCCACAAGCCACAACCCTGACGGCAAGGGTCTAAGAAAGACGGGGTGGGATTCCCGGGACAGGAACAGCAAAGGTCCCCTCTTCGTTCCACCAGCACCTCTACCAGAAAGTTCACTGATGTGGGACTATGCTTGGTGGTGGGGCAGCAGGGCCTCTGGAGGATTTCAGCAGCCGGAGAAAACAGCAGTGTGTGGAGATAACCGACACAAGTACAAATCAGAAAGCGTTTTCTACATCATTTATTTACTTTTGCAAGTAGCCTCAAAACGGAGTACACTTCTTGAGGTCCTCAGATTTCTAGTTGTTTCTAGTTCACTTGAAAGTATCTCTTCTCAAGGTGGGAAACACTAACTGATCATCTCTCATGTACCAAACCTGGAGATACAAAGAAGAACAACTGCCTTCATGTGGGAAGTGAGACTTATAAACATATAATGATGAACTATCATGCAGGGTGATCTGTGCTCTATATAGAACTATGCCGAAGTAATTAGGAAGCAGTCTTTAGTTGGTCAGTTTGTTTCTTTTTGTCCCTGGATATCAAAATGTTTCAGATAATGACTTTAGGCCCCATTTTAAAATTTTAACATAAAGACTGTACTCATATTCTCTTTTACATCTAACATTTCCTTAGAAATGTTTGTTTTCAAACTAGGACTTCGTATAAGAATAGTGACCTTTCTCTTATTGAAGTGATTCAGCTTTGACCATTTTATCTTAGATTATCTGGTAAAGTAGAATAAAAGCTGTTCATTATGCTAATACTGAATTGTTGTAACTTATTTTGTCACAGTAATTTTATATGTATTTTGGGGTGGGGGGAAGACCTTTTTAAAAAATAAATTTAAAAATTTTGTAAATAGTTTTAGATTTACAGAAAAGTTGTGAAGATTAGTAGTTTCCGTATACCCCACACCTAGTTCCCTCCGTTGCTCACATCTTACATTAATGTTACATTTATCACCATTGTGTGTTTTTAAACACTCTGATTGGGACTTCCCTGGTGGTGCAGTGGTTAAGAATCCACCTGCAAATGCAGGGGACATGGGTTCGAGCCCTAATCCGGGAAGCTCCCACATGCTGCGTAGCAACTAAGCCCGTGCGCCACAACTACCTAGCCCACGTGCCACAACTACTGAAGCCCGTGCGTCTAGAGCCTGTGCTCGCAACAAGAGAAGCCACCGCAATGAGAAGCCCATGTGCCGCAACAAAGAGTAGCCCCTGCTTGCCACAACTAGAGAAAGCCTGCACGCAGCAACAAAGACCCATCGCAGCCAAAAATAAAATAAATTTTTTAAAAAAAAACCAAAAATCCCCCACTCTGATTATGCAAGCTCTGCTCTTCCATGTTTTATTTGTAAGAGATTATAGGAGGTACTAGAAAAGATCCCCTACAGGAATTGTAACGTTGTCAAAACCCAAATATTTTTTTCTCAATGTGAGGTCATGTTCAAAATGAGGAGTGAGGTCAAGAAGGCCCAATCATGGGGCTCGCCACTTTGACTAACACCACTAGAAAGAACATCTGGAGTGCTGTTTTACAGAGAAGAGAAGTACTAGTAAAAGGAAGACAGAAAGACTGCTAACCTTAAGAGTGTAAGGTAAATCAGGGAGGGGCAAAATTTCTGTAGATTATTTTTTAGGGTTCCAATTCCTCAGATTTAGTATAAAACTACTTCAATGCCCTATAAATGCTTATCACACACAATAACTATTTGTTGAATATAAGTGAATCCCACTTTCAAATATATCATCATACAGAAACCCCAATACATTTGTTTGATATCAAATTTGCATTCATCGATGTTCCATGGAGATTTTTTTTTTTAAGTCACGATCCTTTCCCAACATGAGGCCTACCCTAAATGCAAGTTGTGGTTTTGCCTCAGGCTTAAGCAGAACAAACCTATGGGAGATCTGAAGGCTATATTCTCAACAATCACTATTATAAAATAATACCAAGATCAAGTCTCTACTCTCTGCAAGTAAGGGCCAAACAGAAGAGGGGAGAGGTGACTCACCCTTGTACATAAAGCATCTGATAGCATTAATGCTATAAGTGAATTCCTGGAGACACAGGGCATGTAGGGCTCAGGACCAAGGATCCTGATAGTTGTCAGACACAGAGAGTGGACCGTGAGAAGAGTTCAGAGGTCCGAGGTCCAGTTACAGCCATGCCACTACTCTGAGCATAACTGTAATGTCAGTTTCCTCATCTATCATATACTTTGAATGGATGATCTCTATTCTACCTGCTACTCTAAAATTTTTTTCAATATGAAACTTTAAAAACTCCAAGATCCCAATTTAAATTCCACTTAATAAGAATCAATTACTTAATCCACCTGGAATGAAGGACATTGGAGTTGATAACATCCATTCCAATGGTAATAATAGCCAACCTTATTGAGCACTGCTCTAATGCCTTACATCTTTTAACTCACTTAATCCCCACATCCACCCTTAGAGGAATGTACTATTATTATCCCAATTTTACAGATAAGAAAAGAGTTTATGTAATTTAAGCATTCAAGGTCTCACAGCTTACAAATGATGAAGCCAGGATTTAAACTTTGATGGTCTGGTTCCAGAGCCCGAGTTCTGAGCTACTGTTCATCACTGCCTCACCTACAGCCGAACATTGAGAGGAAATCACCAAAAAAAACACTTAAATAAGTAAGAATTGTGAATCAATTACCAAGGAATCTTGAGAACTTGTCTTCTTTCACTGACTCTCCATAGGTGGAAGGTTTAAAATCAGAGGAAGGGGGAAGGTGTCTTGAAGAGAATTAGAAAATGATTTAAGACTTTCATCACTTCTGGGATTTATTCACAATATATAAAATGTCAAAGAGTATATGCAAATAAATGTTTGAAAATTCATGGGTCTGGCTGTATTTTGTATTTTAGGAAATCCCATATTAAAGAGGGGTGTTAGCCTCAGGAGCAGCAGATTAAATCTCCACAATCAACTTGATGTACCCTGCATCTGTGGAATACCTGAATAGACAACGAATCATCCCAAATGGAGGAGGTGGACTTTGGGAGCAACGATATATATATATTTTTCCCTTTTTCTCTTTTTGTGAGTGTGTATGTGTAGTCTTGTCTGTATAGCTTTGCTTTTACCATCTGTCCTAGGGTTTTTTCTGCCCTTTTTTTTTTTTTTTTTTTTAACTATAGTTTTTAGCACTTGTTATCATTGGTGGATTTGTTGTTTTCTGATTTGGTTGCTCCCTCCTTTCTTTCTTTCTTTTTTTCTTTTTTTTTTTATTGCTTAAAAAATTTTTTTAATAATTATTTTTTATTTTAATAACTTTATTTTATTTTATCTTCTTCTTTCTTTCTTTCTCTTTTTACTCCCTTTTATTCTGAGCCGTGTGGATGACAGGCTCTTGGTGCTCCAGCCAGGCGTCAGGGCTGTGCCTCTGAGGTGGGAGAGCCAAGTTCAGGACACTGGTCCACAAGAGACCTCCCAGCTCCACGTAATATCAAATGGCGAATATCTCCCAGAGATCTCCATCTCAACGCCAAGACCCAGCTCCACTCAACGACCAGCAAGCTACAGTGCTGGACATCCTATGCCAAACAAGTAGCAAGACAAGAACACAACCCTATCCATTAGCTGAGAGGCTGCCTAAAATCATAATAAGGCCACAGACACCCCAAAACACACTACCAGACGTGGACCTGCCCACCAGAAAGACAAGATCCAGCCTCATCCACCAGAACACAGGCACTAGCCCCCTCCACCAGGAAGCCTACACAACCCACTGAACCAACCTTAGCCACTGGGGAAAGACACCAAAACAACAGGAACTATGAACCTGCAGCCTGTGAAAAGGAGACCCCAAGCACGGTAAGCTAAGCAAAATGAGAAGACAGAGAAAAACACAGCAGATGAAGGAGCAAGGCAAAAACCCACCAGACCTAACAAATGAAGAGGAAATAGGCAGTCTACCTGAAAAAGAATTCAGAATAATGATAGTAAAGATGATCCAAAATCTTGGAAATAGAATGGAGAAAATACAAGAAACATTCAACAAGGACCTAGAAGAACTAAAGAGCAAACAAACAGTGATGAACAACACAATAAATGAAATTAAAAATTCTCTAGAAGGGATCAGTAGCAGAATAACTGAGGCAGAAGAACGGATAAGTGACCTGGAAGATAAAATAGTGGAAATAACTACTGCAGAGCAGAATAAAGAAAAAAGAATGAAAAGAACTGAGGACAGTCTCAGAGACCTCTGGGACAACATTAAACGCACTAACATTCGAATTATAGGGGTCCCAGAAGAAGAAGAGAAAAAGAAAGGGACTGAGAAAATATTTGAAGAGATTATAGTGGAAAACTTCCGTAATATGGGAAAGGAAATAGTTAATCAAGTCCAGGAAGCACAGAGAGTCCCATACAGGATAAATCCAAGGAGAAACACGCCAAGACACATATTAAGCAAACTATCAAAAATTAAATACAAAGAAAACATATTAAAAGCAGCAAGGAAAAACAACAAATAACATACAAGGGAATCCCCATAAGGTTAAGAGCTGATCTTTCAGCAGAAACTCTGCAAGCCAGAAGGGAGTGGCAGGACATATTTAAAGTGATAAAGGAGAAAAACCTACAACCAAGATTACTCTACCCAGCAAGGATCTCATTCAGATTTGACGGCAAAATTAAAACCTTTACAGACAAGCAAAAGCTAAGAGAACTCAGCACCACCAAACCAGCTTTACAGCAAATGGTAAAGGAAATTCTCTAGGCAGGAAACACAGGAGAAGAGAAAGATCTACAATAACAAACCCAAAACAATTAAGAAAATGGTAATAGGAACATACATATCGATAATTACCTTAAATGTAAATGGATTAAATGCTCTACAAAAGACAAAGACTGGCTGAATGGATACAAAAACAAGACCCGTATATATGCTGTCTACAAGAGACCCACCTCAGACCTAGAGACACATACAGACTGAAAGTGAGGGGATGGAAAAAGATATTCCATGCAAATGGAAATCAAAAGAAAGCTGGAGTTGCAATTCTCATATCAGACAAAACAGACTTTAAAACAAAGACTATTACGAAAGACAAAGAAGGACACTATATAATGATCAAGGGATCAATCTGAGAAGAAGATATAACAATTGGAAATATTTATGCACCCAACATAGGAACACCTCAATACATAGGGCAAATGTTAACAGCCATAAAAGGGGAAATCGACAGTAACACAATCATAGTAGGGGACTTTAACACCCCACTTTCACCAATGGACAGATCATCCAAAATGAAAATAAATAAGGAAACACAAGCTTTAAATGATACATTAAATAAGATGGACTTAATTGATAATTATAGGACATTCCATCTAAAAACAACAGAATACACATTCTTCTCAAGTGCTCATGGAACATTCTCCAGGATAGATCATATCTTGGGTCGCAAATCAAGCCTTGGTAAATTTTAAAAAATTGAAATCGTATCAAGTATCTTTTCCGACCACAACGCTATGAGACTAGATATCAATTACAGGAAAAAATCTGTAAAAAATACAAACACATGGAGGCTAAACAATACACTACTTAATAACCAAGAGATCACTGAAGAAATCAAAGAGGAAATCAAAAAATACCTAGAAACAAATGACAATGGAGACACGACGACCCAAAACCTATGGGATGCAACAAAAGCAGTTCTAAGAAGGAAGTTTATAGCAATACAATCCTACCTCAAGAAACAAGAAACATCTCAAATAAACAAACTAACCTTACACGAAAGCAATTAGAGAAAGAAGAACAAAAAACCCAGAAAGTTAGCAGAAGGAAAGAAATCATAAAGATCAGATCAGAAATAAATGAAAAAGAAATGAAGGAAATGACAGCAAAGATCAATAAAACTAAAAGCTGGTTCCTTGAGAGGATAAACAAAATTGATAAATCATTAGCCAGACTCATCAAGAAAAAAAAGGAGAAGACTCAAATCAATAGAATTAGAAATGAAAAAGGAAAAGTACCAACTGACACTGCAGAAATACAAAGGATCATTAGAGATTACTACAAGCAACTATATGCCAGTAAAATGGACAACCTGGAAGAAATGGACAAATTCTTAGAGAAGCACAACCTTCCGAGACTGAACCAGAAAGAAATAGAAAATATAAACAGACCAATCACAAGCACTGAAATTGAAACTGTGATTAAAAATCTTCCAACAAACAAAAGCCCAGGACCAGATGGCTTCACAGGTGAATTCTATCAAACATTTAGAGAAGAGCTAACACCTATCCTTCTCAAACTCTTCCAAAATATAGCAGAGGGAGGAGCACTCCCAAACTCATTCTATGAGGCCACCATCACCCTGATACCAAAACCAGACAAAGATGTCACAAAGAAAGAAAACTACAGGCCAATATCACTGATGAACATAGATGCAAAAATCCTCAACAAAATACTAGCAAACAGAATCCAACAGCACATTAAAAGGATCATACACCATGATCAAGTGGGGTTTATTCCAGGAACACAAGGATTCTTCAATATACGCAAATCAATCAATGTGATACACCATATTAACAAACTGAAGGAGAAAAACCATATGATCATCTCAATAGATGCAGAGAAAGCTTTTGACAAAATTCAACACCGATTTATGATAAAAACACTCCAGAAAGTAGGCATAGAGGGAATTTTCCTCAACATAATTAAGGCCATATATGACAAACCCACAGCCAACATCATACTCAATGGTGAAAAACTGAAACCATTTCCACTAAGATCAGGAACAAGACAAGGATGCCCACCCTCACCACTATTATTCAACATAGTTTTGGAAGTTTTAGCTACAGCAATCAGAGGAGAAAAAAAAAAATAAAAGGAATCCAAATTGGAAAAGAAGAAGTAAAACTGTCACTGTTTGCAGATGACATGATACTATACATAGAGAATCCTAAAGATGCCAACAGAAAACTACTAGAGGTAACCAATGAATTTGGTAAAGTAGCAGGATACAAAATTAATGCACAGAAATCTTTTGCATTCCTATACACTAATGATGAAAAATCTGAAAGTGAAGTTAAGAAAACACTCCCATTTACCATTGCAACAAAAAGAATAAAATATCTAGGAATAAACCTACCTAAGGAGACAAAAGATCTGTATGCAGAAAATTATAAGACACTGATGAAAGAAAGAAAAGATGATACAAATAGATGGAGAGATATACCATGTTCCTGGATTGGAAGAATCAACATTGTGAAAATGACTATACTACCCAAAGCAATCTACAGAGTCACTGCAATCTCTACCAAACTACCAATGGCATTCTTCACAGAACTAGAACAGAAAATTTCACAATTTGTATGGAAACACAAAAGATCCCGAATAGCCAAAGCCATCTTGAGAAAGAAAAACGGAGCTGGAGGAATCAGGCTCCCTGACTTCAGACTATACTACAAAGCTACAGTAATCAAGACAGTATGGTACTGGCACAAAAACAGAAATATAGATCAATTGAACAAGAGAGAAAACCCAGAGATAAACCCACGCACATATGGTAACCTTATCTTTGATAAAGGAGGCAAGAATATACAGTGGAGAAAAGACAGCCTCTTCAATAAGTGGTGCTGGGTAAACTGGACAGCTACATGTAAAAGAATGACATTAGAACACTCCCTAACACCATACACAAAAATAAACTCAAAATGGATTAAAGACCTAAATGTAAGGCCAGACACTATCAAACTCTTAGAGGAAAACATAGGCAGAACACTCTATGACATAAATCACAGCAAGATCCTTTTTGACCCACCTCCTAGAGAAATGGAAATAAAAACACAAATAAACAAATGGGACCTAATGAAACTTAAAAGCTTTAGCACAGCAAAGGAAACCATAAACAAGATGAAAAGACAACCCGCAGAATGGGAGAAAGTATTTGCAAATGAAGCAACTGAAAAAAGATTAATCTCCAAAATTTACAAGCAGCTCATGCAGCTCAACATCAAAAAAATAAACAAGCCAATCCAAAAATGGGCAGAAGACTTAAATAGACATTTCTACAAAGAAGATACACAGATTGCCAACAAACACATGAAAGAATGCTCAACATCATTAATCATTAGAGAAATGCAAATCAAAACTATAATGAGCTATCATCTCACACTGGTCAGAATGGCCATCATCAAAAAATCTACAAACAATAAATGCTGGAGAGGGTGTGGAGAAAAGGGATCCCTCTTGCACTGTTGGTGGGAATGTATACTGATACAGCCACTATGGAGAACAGTATGGAGGTTCCTTAAGAAACTAAAAATAGAACTACCATACAACCCAGCAATCCCACTACTGGGCATATACCCTGAGAAAACCATAATTCAAAAAGAGTCATGTACCACAATGTTCATTGCAGCTCTTTTTACAATAGCCAGGACATGGAAGCAACCTAAGTGTCCATCGACAGATGAATGGATAAAGAAGATGTGGCACATATATACAATGGAATATTACTCAGCCATAAAAAGAAACGAAATTGAGTTATTTGTAGTGAGGTGGATGGACCTAGAGTCTGTCATACAGAGTGAAGTAAGTCAGAAAGAGAAAAACAAATACCGTATGCTAACACATATATATGAAATCTAAAAAAAGAAAAAAAATGGTCACGAAGAACCTAGGAGCAAGACGGGAATAAAGACACAGACCTACTAGAGAATGGACTTGAGGACACGGAGAGGGGGAAGGGTAAGCTGGGATGAAGTGAGAGAGTGGCATGGACATATATACACTACCAAATGTAAAATAGATAGCTAGTGGGAAGCAGCCGCATAGCACAGGGAGATCAGCTCAGTGCTTTGTGACCACCTAGAGGGGTGGGATAGGGAGGGTGAGAGGGAGGGAGACGCAAGAGGGAAGAGATATGGAGACATATGTATATGTATAAGTGATGCACTTTGTTATAAAGTAGAAACTAACACACCACTGTAAAGCAATTATACTCCAATAAAGATGTTTAAAAAAACTAAAAGAAAAGAAAAGAAATGAGGGGTGTTTTGTTTTGTTTTGTTTTTTGGTCTTTTTTTGAAGAAGACAAAACGGTAAATCCTTCTATTACTCACCAAGGCATAGATCTGCTGTCAGTGTTCATAAGACAAGCAATACATTTTCTTCTTCACACAGTATATTGTATGGCAGGGATTTGGTCAATATACTCATGGTACCCTAACCTCTGTGGAAATAAATCCTAGAATCAAGGCTATAGTCTGGGATAGTCCTAAAGCCAATGTAAGTATGTGATTTTCATTTCTAAATTACAGTATTGTTGATATTCCTTCTAATGATATTATATTAACTTGTAAGGTTAAAAGCAACTGAAACCCTTTAAACTTGAATTAAATAAAAGGAATTTTCATTATGAGTATACAAGGTTATCTCAGGAATTCCCACAAGCAGGAAGTACAGCTGAACTTCATGCAGCACTGGAAATAAGGTAGTTTCTTACACAAGCTCTCTTCTTCTGAGACCACACCATCCCTGCTTCTCTCTTTAAAACTCCTGCTAGAGCTGGACTCTGTCTGCTTGTTCATCAGCATACCTGGGCAGCGTTAATCAATATATACGCCCCGACCAACCCCAAAGCTAAATAATTAAAAAAAAAAAATTCCGAAGAGTGCAATTCAGCGTATAAGGACTTTTTCTGTTTAGAGCTTCTCTCTGGAATCTGTAACCAAAGAGAAACTACGGGGCAAGAGATGGTGATAAACTTTAAGGCCTGCTTGTCATTCCTTGATAACATCCCTGGAGTGTCTGCACAAGGCAGTGCAGCCAGGGACAATTTTATCTCTAGGAAACAGGTTTACAATTGATGGGATGTTTGTATTTTAGACACAATGTTACTCTGAAGCATTCGGACAATCTATACTTTCCTTCTATTCTTTTATTTTCTTAATTATCAAAGGGTACTGATTCTCAATTCTCCTTTCCAAAAGGAGAGAGAGTCACACACAAAGTCCTTCTTTGGCACGCCTGCCTTATTTTTGCTGCATTTATCAGTAGAAGTGTTGTGCAAGGGTGGGCAGGCTCACTCTGCATCTCTCAGGAGCTGCTCTACAACTGGAACGAGATGGAAAGTGACAAAAACTTGTCACGGGGCAGAACTGAATGCTCTGATTTGGTGTCCAGAGGAGCCCCTCATCAAAAAGGAAGTCCTCAACCCTGAAATTATATTTTTGGGAGCAGGCCTGATTTCTGGTTTCAAGAATGGTTTCATGACAGTATGGAGGTTCCTTAAAAACCTAAAAATAGAGCTACTGTATGATCCAGCAATTCCATTCCATATCTGGAAAAGATGAAAACTAATTCAAAAAGATGCATGCATCCCAATGTTCATAGCAGCGTTATTTACAATAGCCAAGATATGGAAGCAACCCAAGTGCCCATTAACAGATGATTGGTTTAAGAAGATATGGTATATATACACAATGGAATGTTACTCAGCTATGAAAAGAACGAAATATTGCATTTGCAGCAACATGGATGGATCTTGAGAATATCGTACTAAATGAAATTAAGTCAGAGGGAAAGACAAGTATTATATGATATCACCTATATGTGGAATCTAGAAAATAATACAAATGAATCTATATACAAAATAGAAATAGACTTACAGACATAGAAAACAAACTTATGGTTATCAAAGGGGAAAGGGAGGAGAGGAGAGACAAACTAGGAGTATAGGATTAAAAGGTACACACCACCATACATAAAATAGATAAGCAACAAGTATTTGCTGTGTAGCACAGGGAACTATATTCAATACCCTGTAATAGCCTATAATGGAAAACAATCTGAAAAAAATACATATAAATACATATATATAACTGAATCACTTTGCAGTATACCTGAAATTAACACAATATTGTAAATCAACTATACTTCAATTTAAAAAAAAAGAAAAAAAGGAAGGGTTTTATGTATGAAACAAGACTGAATTTTGATCAACAGCAGTTTACTGTTAACGAGACAGCAGGTGACTGGGCTTCTGAATGACTGTTTAGGAATTCTGTCCACACTAAGATGCTTCCAGGAATTAGTTAGTACACTTTTATGGTTTATAGTCCTATTCAATACACACATTGAAAAATGTGATCATGCTCTGCCAGTAAAGGAAAGCACTTAAATAAAAAATTAAAGTCCAGTTGTACAAGGATATTTATTAATCGGGGTAAAATCATAACTTAAGGGCAGATAGAGATCCACAAAGATGTATACAAAGTTCACTCAACTAAAGGCTGTTTAATATAGATTTTGTAGAACTGTGTAAATAACTGCTTCTAAATTATACTGCAGAAAAGTAAAGAACGAATACAAAATATAACCCAAGGGAAAGAGAGAAAAGAATTAGGATGAAAAGATTTAAGGGCCAGGACGTCCACGTGCTCCCTGAACTGCTGAGAAGTGCGGGCCGCACCTGCCAGTCTTGAGAAAAGCAGCAAACACAGGACCAGCTGCTGTTCCAAAGTTAACTGCCTGCTGATAGTTTAATTTGAAACAGCTTCAGAGAGGCCCCCCCCCCCCCAACTAAGCACTAGGGCAGTGATAGGCCAGCTGATAAAACTTTTCAATTACCCAACTGATAAACCATATAAATGCTTCATTTTCATTCCCATCACGCTAGGGGGGAATGCTAAAGTCACATTTCTTAAAACCACAATAAAAAGTATATATTCTCTGTAGAATGACATAAAATGTTAATAATCCTTTCTCATCTCCCACTGCAAAAGGATTTTTTCCCCCCAAAACCTGCATACACTTTAATTTTTCACCTTGTTTACAGCATTAGAGATGCTACAGCAAAAGTAATGTTTTTCTTATAGCTTAGAAAACATAATGCAAGAAAGTAATTACACACAAGCTATAGTTTATAGAGGTATGGGAATCAGAACATAAGGGTAGGGAAATGCTACAGAATGACAGTAGTTAAACTAAGCCCAGCAGAGCATGACATTTTAATAGACATATTTAGAAAGGAGAAAAGCAAAAACAAGTTAAACCTTTTGCTTTTAGCTAATCTATTTAAACCATAATGTGATAATGGTAAAGTGTCAAAATAAAATCCTAAACATCTTTATAAGACCAACAGTAGGGTACCAATGCAGAAAACCAAGACCCTTTCAAATTCTTAATGATAAAGTGGTTGCTATGAGTTTTAATATCATCAACTATTAACTGGGAGTGCGCCAAACTATGTGCTATAAATACTCTTCATGTTGAGTTCACGTACCTCCCTGTGTGGGTGACAGTTCAGGCCACATTATGGGGACGGTGGTTGCAACAGGCCCTACTGAACCTGCGCTGGGACCAAACCACCATGAAGCCATCTGAGATTTGGGGAGAAAATAGAAATGTAGGGTATATAAAATGTCAAACTTTAAGTGTGAATGAGAATAGGAGTTTGACAGAAACTTGAGTAAAAAATTTATCTTGTAAGAAGCAAGAGGTTTTCTCACACATGTACACAAATATATGAACATAAAGATGTTTACTGCAGCATCATTCCTGTTATGCTATCAATAAGCAATACAAATGCTACCAATAAAAGACTGGTTAAATAAATAATAATATAACTACAATAGAAAATTCTATGTAGCAGTTGAAAAAAACAATGAAGTGGAAAGTGGCATGATAAAACTTTCTAAAATACAAATGAAAAGGCAAGTTGGCATAAATATATATATATGAATATATATACATACACACTACACACACACATATATATATATATCCTCATTTATTCTAAATATTATTTGAATATATACTATGTATGTGCATAGAAAGCAGACTAGGATAGACACTGAACCATCAGACTCCTTTAATAATAGTTGCTTGTGGAATAAAGGCAGACACCACATATTTCTGTACTACTAAAAAATGTTTTCATGTGTTACTTGTTTAACTCTTGGGTAACAAAATGAGATAAAAATCCACAGAGCAATAAATAGTGCTTCAGGTAGAGGGAACTACAGGAGGAGACTATGAATAGAAATGAAATGGGAGCAGTGTTTGATCATGTTTTTTTCTGAACATTCTTGATTACTTCCTCCTTTTTGTTTTCCTCTTTCAGAAATAATCAAAGAAAATTTCACTCAATTTTACGCTCATGTCCTATAAAAACCATTTGCTGACCTCTGCTTTACATATATGGTATCATACTGTACCTATTTTTCTTCTACTACTTGCTTTTCTTTTTTTTAATTGAAGTAGAGTTGGTTTACAATGCTGTGGCAAACTCTGCTGTTCAGCTAAGTGACTCAGTAATACACATACACACATTCTTTTTTTAAATGTTCTTTTCCATTATGGTTTATCCGAGGAGATTGGATATAGTTCCCTACAACTTGCTTTTTATCATCCAAAATTCTGTTTCTGAGATTTACCTATGTTGTCACACATAGCTGTAGTTCCCTCAGTCCAAAGAGTGCTACTCTCAACATTCCTATACGTAGTTCCTTTGGCACAGGTGAAAGAATTTCTCTAGGGTATATAACACCTGCTGGGTTGTACGGTATAGGCATTTCTAGCTTTACCAGACATTGCTCAATTACTCTCTAAATATGATGTACCAATTTATTCTCAATCTCTGAGAACTGTTACTGTCAATCTTTGAGATATCTGCACCAACTCAATGGAAGTGAAATGGTACCTCATTATCCCATGGAACACATCTTCTTAGTAGTAGCAAGGTAAAGAATCTTTTCAAATATTAGTTGGCTCCTTAGGTTTCATCTTTTCTGAGCTCCCTGCCCCTATTTTACTGAGTTATTTGTCTTTTTCTTTCGATGCATAGTTTTTAATTTATGTTGGACACTAACTGTTGTTGCCTATGTGCATTGCAGTCATGACTTGTCTTTTCACATGCTTTTGCTGTCTCGATGTACGTAAGTTTAAAGTTTTCACAGAGTCACATTTATCTGTCTTTTTCTTTATGGTCTGTACTTGTTTAAGAACTCATTCGTGGGCTTCCCTGGTGGCGCCGTGGTTGAGAATCTGCCTGCCAATGCAGGGGACACGGGTTCGAGCCCTGGTCTGGGAAGATCCCACATGCCGCGGAGCGACTAGGCCCGTGAGCCACAATTGCTGAGCCTGCGCGTCTGGAGCCTGTGCTCCGCAACAAGAGAGGCCGCGACAGTGAGAGGCCCATGCACCGCGATGAAGAGTGGCCCCCGCTTGCTGCAACTAGAGAAAGCCCTCGCACAGAAACGAAAACCCAACACAGCCATAAATAAATAATTAAAAAAAAAAAAAAGAACTCATTCGTTACTCTAAAGTCATAAAGATATCCTTATGTATTTCTTCAAAATGTTTTACTTTTTTACTTTTGTGTCTTTAGATTCTACCCTACAGGATAAAATAAAGCAAATTCCATCTAGATTTTTAAATACGGGTAATCAACTGCACCACTTGTTGACACGTCCGCTTTCCCTGCTGACTTGTACTGCTGGCTCCATCACAGCATGTGACACAGAACCATGTGTATCCATCTGTGTCTTTGCTGGACTCTCTATCCTGTTCCCTTGACCTGTTTCTCTGCTGACAAAAGACTTGCAAGAGTCTACCTCCTGGTCTTGATCTTCAAAGTTGTCTTGGTTATTTGGTTATTCTTGTTCTTCCTTATAAATTTTAGAATCATTTTGTCTAATATTTTAAAAATTTTGTGATTTTTACTGAAATTCCATTGAACTTTATAAATGGGTATCAAAGGGGATTATGACAGGCTTTAGGAAGACTAATATTCAAATGATAATTTTTGAGAAATAGATTAAGGGTTCTCTGTTTTGCTGCCTTCTTTTCTTTTTCTTCCTGCTATAAACTATTTCCTTGTAGTTGGTAAAGCATTTAAGGCAAAGTAGCTGGTTTTTCAGCCTCCATAAGTCACTGGGATCTATTATTCAGAGCTGGTGGGGTGAGAAAAAGAGTTCCTAATTTTCCATTGCTGGCACGGATTGCCACAGGGCTTAACTTTCTTCATTATCTTTAGCTATTACTTCCCTCTCAATTAGTTTCCCAAACTGCCATTCCATAGCACATTTTTCTAGATGTTATTAATAGCTGTGTCTGGGAAAGGAAGTAACAAATTCAAACAAATTTTAAAAATCCTTTATAGTAAGTCTCTCACTTGGAGTTTTATAACGCACTTCAGTATATCAAAGACTCTCAGTAAAGAAATATGTCTAATTTTGTCTTAACTCACCATTTCCAAACTTTTTGCATGCACTAATTATTCACTTCTTGCATCCTAACTAATATCCCACAAAGAATGTTCCATGGGACAGCAATTTGGGAAATGGTGTATTTAAACTAATAACGAAAAGACAAGAAGAATTCAGATATTTCTGACTTCTACAAAACAAACTAATCAAAAAGCACCCTGCAAGCCTCTTGAAAATGCTTTAGTGATTTTTTTTTTTTTTAAATTTATTTATTTATTTATTTATGGCTGTGTTGGGTCTCTGTTTCTGCGCGAGGGCTCTCTCCAGTTGTGGCAAGCGGGGGCCACTCTTCATCGCGGTGCGCAGGCCTCTCACTATCGCGGCCTCTCTTGTTGCGGAGCACAGGCTCCAGACACGCAGGCTCAGTAATTTTGGCTCACGGGCCCAGCCGCTCTGCGGCATGTGGGATCTTCCCAGACCAGGGCTCGAACCCGTGTCCCCTGCATTGGCAGGCAGACTCTCAACCACTGCGCCACCAGGGAAGCCCCTTTAGTGATGTTTTTTAGCTTGGGGTCTTAGTGTTGACCTATACCTAATAAGACTTTTCCTTTAACTTGACAAGAGTTTTACTTTCCTTCTTTTTTCAGCACCGAAATGAAAGAACAGGCAGCCGTCCCAGATTTATTCACCTCTCTCTGTGAAAGCTATAGGAGTGTTTGGCCTTAGAAAAACACAAACCAAAGAAATGCATCTCTCTTATCCTTGCTGGGCGTTGAGCCCATGTTCTTGCTGCCAAGTGGCCTGCGGAGAACCAAAAAACATGCCAAAATTAAGTGACTTTTATTTATATTTTCTCCTTTCTACTCTGTTGATGCAGCAGGTATTAATTTGCTTGATGCACTGCTGGACTGGCAGGGTGGCCCGGCTCAGCTAAGGATTGGAGGGGAAGAGGAGGTCACACTGCCAATCTCAGCAGACACCCCGGACAGACAACAATGGCCTTTCCTGGAAAACATTTCTCCTTTCTTATAGGGCATTACTCCTTGCCACTGTAGTAACAAACATTCAATAACAGTCATGGGCGAGCTTTTGAGAGTCAGGTTCTTCCCAATCGGCAAGGGAAAAACACTGGCATTTCCTTTCTCTCTTCAAACTACATTTGACATTTATTCCATATTCATTTATTAAGTGCTCACTGTGGACCAGGCACAACGCTAATTGATAGGGTTACCAAGACCAGCAGCAGAGTCCTTGAGAACCTGAAAGTATAAATTAGAGGTTGAAGACTGAGTACCACAAGCATTGCCTGAAGCAGAGCTAGGAAGACTTGGATCCTGATGTGAGAGACTGGGAATGTAAATCCCAGACAATGGGCGCTCTGTGCTCCACGAAGCTGGAGACTTTTTCTTGCTTTCTGTTGTATCCTGAGCCTGGATATTTATCGGCTACTGAATGAGCAAGGGCTGGAGCCATCTAGAATCATGATTTAGCCATGCATGAATCTTTTCTATTTTATCCCAGCACTAGTTTGTCCAGCTTTTCCCTGACATGTTCCCTTACAGAATGGCGCATTCCATCCTTGACCTGCTACGCCTGGAAATCTTTCCTCTCATTGTGCAGAAATCCACCCCCTCAAGGTTCCACCCACAGACGCATATTCTACCCTCTGGGATGCCACAGAACACACAGAACCGTTCCCTCCACTGCTACTTTTTATTGTGAAAATTTCAAGTCTACAGAAAAGTTGAAGAAACAGTACAATGAACACCCATATATACTTATCATCTGTTCACCAATTATTAATATCTTCCCATATTTACTGTTTTATTCTTCATGAATTATTTGAGAGTACGCTGCAAACATAAGCTTGCATCACCTCTAATACATCTACATACATCTCCTAAGAATAAGGACATTCTCCCACATAACAGCTTTCCTACTATACACCTAAACAAAGTAATATTAATCAAATATTATCTAAAATAAAATTTGTATTTAAATTTTCTTAATTATCCCCAGTGTTTTTTTTATTCTTTTACTTTATTTTTATTCTTTATTTTTTTCTTGGCCACACTGTGTGGCTTGTGGGATCTTAGTTCCCTGACCAGGGATCGAACCCAGGCCCTCGGCAGTGGAAGCGTGGAGTCCTAACCACTGGACCGCCAGGGAATTCCCCAAAGTGTTTTTTGTTTTTTTTTTAAAAATCTGGATTTTAAAATTCCAGATTAAAAAAAATCACAGCCTTTTTTAATCTAGAATATTTTTCTAGCCTTTTTGCATTTTTCATAACATTACCTTTTTTTCTGGCCAGGAACACTACTACATAAGTGATATCTGTGTACACTGCTCAAGCATCAGCTGGAGCCACATACCATCAGGTTGTCTCACTAGTGGTGATGTGTATATAAGTTGACCACTTGATTAAGAATGTGATCACCAGATCTCTTCATTGAAAAGGTACATTTTCCCCTTTATAATTAAAAACTTAAATATCATCTTATGGGAGTGTGAATATCTACTCCTCCAACAATTTTTTACCCAAGTTTTAGGAGCCACTGGGAATCTTTGCCTGAATCAACTATTACATTGAGAATTATAAAATTATAATTTTCTGATTCTATTTCTTCTTCTACATGGATTTTTAAAAATCCAGTGTGTTAGAACCCACTATCATTTAAAAATTTTTTGCTACTCAAATTGTCCCAGTTTTTGACACGGTAGCCTTGGGGCTGAGGCCCACTGAAATTGACACCTGTGTCTTCTTCACTGAAGGCATATTCAGTTTTACTGTTTTTGTTTTAAACATCTTTGTTGGGGTGTAGTTGTTTTACAATGGTGTGTTGGCTTTTGCTTTGTGGCAGGCTGAATCAGCTATGCATGTACATAATCCCCATGTCTCCTCCCTCTTGTGTCTCCTCCCACCCTCCCTATCCCACCCCTCTGGGTGGACACGGAGCACTGAGCTGATCTCCCTGTGCTGTGCGGCTGCTTCCCACTAGCTATCTATTTTACATTTGGTAGTGTGCCTGTGTCCATGCCACTCTCTCACTTCGTCCCAGCTTGCTCTTCCCCCTCCCTGTGTCCTCAGGTCCATTCTCTATGTCTGTGTCTTTATTCCTGTCCTGCCCCTAGGTTCTTCAGAACCATTTTCTTTATTTTTTTGGATTCCATTTATATGTGTTAGCGTACGGTATTTGTTTAAAAAAAGAAAAAAAAAAAAGAAAAAAAAATTGTCCCAGTTTTGGCCAGTGGGAGCCTCTAGAAGCTGCCTCCTAGGCCTTTTTGACATGACCCCGTTAGTTGAGCATTTCCTACTTTCTGTCACTCAGGGTCCAAGCTTACCTGTACTTTCCCCTTCCCAGGACCTAGAATTAGCCATTCCTCCGAGGCTCCCTGGTTCCTCTTAGAGGGAACAGCACTTAAGAGGAACAGTTTTGCTACTCTCTTCTATACAGCCCTCCAGGTGTTGGAAGCCAGTTATTTCTGTTCCATACCCCTCCCCAAACTTCCAAACCAAGGCTAACTTCACCCAATATCTTACACAAGTCTTCCTGCGACTTAGCTTTGATTTCTACCCAGCTTGTCTCTTTCATAGTCCCTGTCCCAACTCAGCTGCTGTCTTCTATCCCAGTGGTTCCCAACCTGGCTCTGCATCAGAATCACTGGAGGACTTCTTTAATACACAGATTCCCAGGATCCACTCACTCCACACTTACTGAATGAGAATCTCTGGAGTAGATCACAGGACTCTGTTTCTGTTTTCTTAAGTTCCCCAAGTAATACCAACATAGCCAGCCCACTGCGTATATCAATTTTTTAAGGCCTTGTGGACCCAGTATTGGATACAGTATCAAAAGTGTGGCCTAGAGCTACCCACTTTTCTTGTACTGGACATTAGAGTTCTTTCAGCATAACTAAATCAATGCTGACATTTCTGGGGAGGTGGAGGCAATGACACGGAATTTTTGACTCATGATGACTGAATTTATTTATTTAGTTGATATTGTTGGCCCCGCCATGGGGCTTTTGGGGGATCTTGGTTCCCCAACCAGGGACTGACCCTGGGCCATGGGGCTTTTGGGGGATCTTGGTTCCCCAACCAGGGACTGACCCTGGGCCACAGCAGTGAAAGCCCAGAATCCTAACCACTAGGCAACCAGGGAACTCCCCTCATGATGAATTTATGAATCCTCAAGATCTTTTCCAACATATTGTTAAGGTGTATCTCCCCTATCTCCTCATGCTCCACTGATCCTTCAGCCTTAGGTGTAAGGATTTACATTTGTTCCAATGAAAACACATATTGCTTAATTCAGTTAAACTTTTGGTATGTCAAGGGTCTTAGGCATCCTGATTTTATCATCCTAATTATTTTTTACCCTTCCAACTTTATGTCAGTCAAGCACGCTGTCTAAGTCCCCTTACATTGTCTCTTTTTCTTCTTTTTAAAGATTTTTTTTTTGATGTGGACCATTTTTAAAGTCTTTATTGAATTTGTTACGGTATTGCTTCTGTTTTATATCTTGGTTTTTTGGCCGTGAAGCATGTGGGATCTTAGTTCCCCGACCTGGGATCGAACCCGCACCCCCTGCATTGGAAGCGTAGAGTCTTAACCACTGGACCGCCAGGGAAGTAAGTCCCTGTCTTTTTTTCTATTATTTATTTTTTTAAAATATTGCTTTGAATTGGACCATTTTTAAAGTCTTTATTGAATTTGTTACAATATTGCTTCTGTCTTATGTTTTGGTTTTTTGGTTGCGAGGCACGTGGGAATCTTAGCTCCCCAACCAGGGATTGAACTCACACCCCCTGCAATGGAAGGTGAAGTCTTAACCACTGGACCGCCAGGGAAGTCCCTTCTATTATTTTTTTAAGTATTAAAAAATCACTCTTACACATATTTCTATGACTGTGGTTGTGGTTATATAACTGTATGTGTTTGTCAAAACTCATAGAATCATACAGCAAAAAGAGTAAACTTAAATGTATGTGAATTACAACTGAAAAAAAAAATCAGCCTTATATCCCAAATACTCATTTACATTTTTCTCCCAGATTAGGTCTCACTAACTTATTCTGATTGACAATCTCTGCAAAATGTATTGCTATTCTAACAGAGTTTTCCCAGATTTTGTATTTTTATTCATCTGAGGTCAATGCATTCTAGAGTTTGATACCTTGAAAAAGCATCAGGATTTGTTTACCAGGCCACTCAACCCAGTGAATGTATTATTACCATTTTATCAATTCCCATAATATAAAATGCAAAGAAAAAGTGATGGAATGTGGAATAAGGTGAAAATGGTATTTAAAAAATTAAAATCCTTCACAGAACTGGGTTAAAAAATCAAATACAGGCCTGTCATTCTTGCCTAGGAGTGGAAGTTAGACAATTTTCCACACATAAGTTTGACAAGGATTTAAAAAAATACCCTTCAGTACTGGTGAAGGTCTTGTGAGACATACTCTCAGACAGCAGGAGAAAGAGGCTGAAGTAATAGAACCTTCCTAGCCATTTGAAACTATCTAACAAGAACTTAAAGAATTCAACTGGAATACATATATACTGATAAAATCTAGAAAGAATTACATCAAATTTTTAGCAGTAGCTAGCCATTTCTAGCTGATGAAAGACATGTTGTTTTTTTTTTAATGCTTTATATTTTAAAAAATAATTTTAAAATTTCTACAATGAGCCCATGTTAGTTTTATAATTAGGAAAAAAGCAGTACATATTTATAAAAATATCAATTAAAGAACAAGGAGGAATATAAACCACAAAAGGAAAGAAGCAGGGATAAAATAATTTTTTGTAAAGATATACCTGTCACTGATAGGAATTCTCAAAATAAAATATGTCTTCCAGGTAGTCAATAATTTTATAAAGAATTTTTGTTCAGAGAATGAACAGTATTTCCCTTGTGAAGCCTGAGTGCTACAGAGGATTCAAATATACAGTATTTCTAAAAGGGACACTTGCACTCCCTCCAAACAATATTTTCCAAATGAGAAGCTTTATACAGAGCTAGTAAATACTATAAATTCATACCTTGAAGAACGATGCTCTGGTTTATTTCGTTCGTTTCGATCTGTAAAGAAAGAAGACAGTTACATTTTAAAATGCTCTTCAGACGTCCTGGAAAAGAAGTTCTTACATCCCAGCTGCCGTACCCTTAGATTTCACAAAGGACTGTTCAAAGGTTGCTGTGTCTTCCCCCTGTAAGGCTCTTCTTCAGAGTTGAAAGGATTTGTCTGACAGAGGAGGTACGAAGGATACAAAGAAGGACAGGCATGTAAGGTTTTTACAGTTTGTTAAAATCATCTACTTAGAAAATATATCATTACACATATTGTTCCATTTTCAAAGATCTCTGCTGTTTTAAACACTTTGCTAAAACCAAAACAAATTTAGCTAAGGAAAGAAAGTAAGGAAACTGAAAAGCCACAAATTACTCAGCTCAAAAAAATCATTCCATGAATCATGGTTGGCAAAAGCTTCCAACAGGATGGGGAGGGGGAAAAAATGAGCAGTCAGCTACATCTGCAAATACACTGAGACCAGTACAGCCTCCTTAACTCTCTATCACCCAGAACTTTTCAGAAGTTGGATTTCCATGTTTCACAGATAATTAGGTCTAATGTGCCGTAAGGCAGTGGTTCTCAACCAGTGTCAACTTTGCTCCTCCTCCCCAAGGGGACATCTGGCAATGCCTGCAGACTTTTTTTGGTTGTCACAGCTGGGGAGAAGGAGCTACTAGCATCTGGTGGGTAGAGACAACGGATGCCGCTAACCACCCTACAAAGCATCCTACAACAAAGAATAATCTCACCCAAAATATCAACAGTGCTGAAGTTGAGAAATCAGGAGCCTGGCTGCTTGAAGTTTTTAAACATGCCTCTTTGCACTGCTCTGAAATGCTCTTAATCAGCCTGAAGACTATTATACACAAGAGAAAGAGCCACGAAATCCACAGGCTGTCTTTTTTTTTGACTCTGAGTAATTATTTTTTCTTCAGTACATGCTTAAAAATAAATAAATAAATAAATGAAGTAAAAAGATCTCAGTGTTATGAAAAAACTAACAACAGAAAGCAGTGGGTAAGCCACAATAAAATCCTACACGATGGCTTTTAAAAATCCTATGCAATGTTATCAAAATACAGTTCTCTAAAGTATCTTCTGAATTAACACTAACATGATATAATTTAATGGCGAAACAAAGATTAGACAGGAATTCTCTCTTTTTTTTTTTTCCTTAATTTTACTGCTGATGGAGCAGCATAAAGGCAACGAAGACATTCTCTAAAACTTCTTAAGAGAGATTTATGGAAGAAAAGGAATCAGATTTACATAGTTAAATATAAATTCTTTCTGAATGGGTTCATAATAAAAAAGAAATGTCTTTTTAAACCAAGGAGTTAGCACACAGGAAGACACTGTACTCTGAAACACTAACAAGTAGGAAGAGTCACAATAAAACATGTTTGTTAAGATATAATGCTCTTCAAAAGGCACAAGGTTAATATGCTTCTGGTTCCAATTTCTCTACACACTGAGTGTTACTGCCGCTTTTAAAACTTTTGTTTTAATTTAACTTGGTTTACCCCTCCCTTAAATAAAAATAGAGTTTTTCACTTGTTGAGTATTAAAAATTTAAAGTCAGGAATACAGCACACATTTTAATCATTTTTTCTATCGCTCCTCTTCAGCTTCTAGCCTGTTAGTTTTGCTAACAAAAGTAAAGTATGATGTCTCAAGGTAAAGCTAGAAACTAGATGTAGATCAGCTATCCTCATAACAAAGCAACAAGTCTTACCTGTGGCTAAGGATGAGCTAAAAGTCTGCCCGTAACACCATTTGCTGTGGCTGTGGTCCTAGTTTCATTCAGTTTTATTAGGCATGTAATAGCGAATTCCCCTACAAATCTTCCTAGTCATACAACACACAGGAGGAGGGGAGAAACAGAGTCACAATGCATGTAAACAAGACTCAGCATCTGAGGGCTTCCCTCCAGGGCCTGTTCTGATTGGCAGATGTGCTATGATCAGTCTGCACAGCTGGAATGTGGCCATTCAGGAAGTGAATGGCTCATGGTTCTCCTTCTTTCCTGGTTAAAACAGGAAATTCTACAGTCATTTTAATACTTTCTGCTCTAAGAAAATACAAATCCCTCCCCACTGTACTTCCCTATTGAGAAGTAATTAAAATCTGAGACAATAACTTGATAATCTGTTGGAGGACATTTTAAACATTTCCTCCCAAATTCACTCTTAGTGTTACATGTGTTACATTTCTATGTAAATATGCATACACAGTTACTCCTAAAACCCATATGTTTGATAATTTGAGGGTAAGGGTAAATTATCCATTACTCACAATCTTCCCCAGCCCCTAGCTCTTGGCAATGGAAAACAAATTAAAATACATGTTCTTGGCTTGATCTTTTTTCTTAAAGTATACAAATAATTGTACTTCACATTTTGCCATAAGCCATCTTTTAGTTTGAAAACATATAAATATGTAGTGTCTGTATGTTGTGCACCTCTGTGTCTACACATATTTTTATATACTTATTTTAAGCAAAGTAATTTTCATGATAGCCAAGGCTATTGTGCAATTGTCAAGAGATACATTAGTGGTAACACTGAATTTCTGGTAAAATAGTAAGTGATTATTTTGATCCAAAAGCTAAGACTGAACAAAACAAAGCACTGAAGGCAGATTTGGGATCTGGGTCTTGCCAACAATAATAAAACATTTGGATTAAAATCCCCTTACGAAAAATGAGAACAGATCTGTAGCAAGCATGGAAATTTCATCTTGACTATATACAGTGCTTTAAGCATATGGTTTCTATTTATTTCAAATTAAGTACTCTTTGGCACACTCCCCCCCAATTTTTTTCAGAGTTTCTAATTTTTAAATAATTAGAATATACTTGCAAAGGCTTCCTGAACTTTTACATAATTAGAAATCACACAGATAACTTACTAGCCCAAAGTCTCACCATTTCCACAAAGAAAAGAGTTATTAAATATAAGAATGCCCCAACTCTAAAATTTAGTTGCCAAATGGTGCACATTTGCTGTGGATAATGCACTAACTCTGGGGGCCCACCGAGTAGAGCGTGATGATCTTTAGGTCACTCAGAGATGAGCAGTACACTCTCAATGTGAAGGTCAGCATGGCTGGGTGGCTGGGTGAAAGTGTGTTGGTTTCGTAGGTGTATGTCACCCCCCCCCCCCCCCCCCCCGCCACACACACACACGCAAGGGAGAGACAGAGAGAGGGAGAGCGAGAGACCTTGCATTCCCTGTCCCCATTCACGCATGTCTCCTAGTTGATAAAGCTAATTGAGGGAATGGAAGAATACCCTGCAAGAAGAACAAAGGCAGAAAGTAGGCAGAACTGGTGCAAAGGGTGCTGAAGCCTGGATGTGTGTAAATGTTGTGAGGACATGGAAAGGAGGCAACGTGCACATCAAGGGGACCAAGAATCAGGAGAGTGCTGGGAAGTTTCCATGGGTCTGTGTGAGAACTCTAGATTACCCAAATTTTCCTGCCATGATGACTCCTGCTTCTAAGTAATCTGACATACATGATTCCAATGTTCATATATTTAGGTGGTATACCACCATTGCAGAAATAGGCCCTTATTCTGGCAGGGACAGCTTTTTGGGAATGGCTAGACAGATTCTACTGATGCTAATTATTCAGGGTGATTCTGAATCTAATAATATGACAAACACTTTGAAATGAAGATGACAAAAATGCAAATGTCATCTTTTGCTTTGATTAAAACTAAGAAGAATGGCCAACTCAGAGCTTATTAGAATCTATTGTAAGACATTCAGGCTTTGAGGATTTGGCTCTGATCACTTAACTAGAGAGAAAAATCAAACCCCACTGGGTAGGGACTTACACTACTTGCTCAAGTCGGCAACAAAAGGTCCTAAATCATTCTTTGAAATTAGTGGGAAGACAGTCCGTGGGAATGAAAATACATAGAGTGGGAATCTGTCTTGTACCTCATATTGGAACACTAACATGCCTCTTTAGAATGACTATCATCTGTGAAGGGATTCTGGATCAGACTCCAAAGCATTACTTACATACTCCGGCTTGGGAGTATGTATGACTAGTTTATGTTTTTTAAAAAAATGGTCAATGCCAGTCAGTATTAACTGAAAGATACACACATTCTGAAGAATTCTTTGCACCTATGATATTATCGCCTCTTTACTTATGATAAGCAGAATAAATAAAACAATGAATCCCTCCATTAGAAGACAGGGTATCTACGCAGGGTTCACAAATCCTACTTTAATGACTCTTTAAAAGATAGCAAAACTGGTTCTACTCAAATAGAACGTGAATGGAATTTTATATATCTCAGATGAGAGTTTCAGAGGCTTTCCTAAAATCTTTAAATGGTTCTTATATGTAGGCTGAGAAAATGGCAAATATGTCTACTTGAAAAAAATCCAGCACTCGTTCTAGAAATTACTGACAACAGCTAATACCTATTCACCTCCTCTTTTTTTCTTCTTTTTTTTTTTTTTGGCTGTGTTGGGTTCTTGTTGCTGCGCTTGGGCTTTCTCTAGTTGTGGCGAGCAGGGGCTACTCTTCGTTGCAGCGTGCAGGTCTCTCATTGCGGTGGCCTCTCTTGTTGTGGAGCACAGGCCCTAGGCACGGGGTCTTCAGTAGTTGTGGCATGCGGGCTCAGTAGTTGCGGCACATGGGCCCTAGAGCGTGCAGGCTTCAGTAGTTGCGGCGTGTGGGCTCAGCAGTTGTGGCACATGGGCTCTAGGGCGTGCGGGCTTCAGTATTTGTGGCACGCGGGCTCAGTAGTTGTGGCTTGCGGGCTTAGTTGCTCAGTGGCATGTGGAACCTTCCTGGACCAGGGCTCGAACCTGTGTCCCCTGCACTGGCAGGCTTCTCAACCACTGCGCCACCAGGGAAGTCCCTCACCTCCTCTTTCTAATTTCATTTCACCACCCTCATTCAGGTGTGTTTCCAGACTGATTTTTAGCCACTTTTCAGACTCCCACAGTGACTAGTATATTGCTCTTTTAAATGGTAGGTTTTCAGTACATATGTACCTGTTGTTGTTGAACTTAAGCAAGAAAGTTACTACTCTCTTGGTCCAAGGAATGAAAGACAACATCTGTGAGTGACCATTGCAGGAGAGAAGTGAGGTGTATTTACATGAGCGCTGCCCACGCTTCTGTGGATAAGTGGAAAAGTCTGGTCTACAGCACTGCCAATACTGACGTCTTTCATTAATTCTAATTATAAAGCGCCTCAACTCGTTCAAATGCAGCACGCTAAAATCACAGGGGGAGAGAAATTAGAGAGGGAAGGGAAGTTTTTTCCACGTGGAAGTTATGTTTCAACAAAGAAACAGACTGTCTCTGGAATCTTGTTTTCTCCTTCCCATGCCTGCTGCCTTTACCTGCATTTTAGGTTCTGATCAGCACTTGTCTGAATGGTTGTGTCTTGATCGAATTTTCTGGTTCCTGTCTCTTCCCCTCCAATACAGCCGTATTGCTGGCCAGATAAGTCCATGCCTCAGAAAAATTACAAATCACTATGTGCCCCAGACCCTGAGAGGACTCCATGAGGTAATGACAGTGACATCCTTAGAACGTTGCCTGTGCACAGTAATAAATGTCAGCTGCCATCTGGCGTTAAAAGGCCTGCTATTAACTAGGTGGAGTGACTAGTACTGCAGAGTAGTGATTGCACAAGTTACTTAACCTCTCTACACCTCAGTTTTCTCATCTACAAAATGGGGAAGAATACTATCTTTATAGAGGTTTTGTGAGGATAAATGAATTAAAGTGTATAAAGAGCTTAGCGCAGTACCTGGAACATAAGTTTTACAACTCGACTTCTGCCACAACTATTCTTTTTTCTTTTCTTTTTTTTTTTTCTGGCATGCCGCACAGATTGCAGGGTCTGGTTCCCTGACCAGGGATTGAACCCAGGCCACAGCCCGGAATCCTAACCACTAGGCCACCAGGGAACTCCCCTGTTATGACTATTCTTATTATCTTTCATGCCTGGCTCAAGACCATCTTCTTCATGAAACTGCCCCGACTCTTCTTTCTCTTCAGCACCCTTGTATTAGTTTCCTGTTGCTGCTGTAACAAATCACCTCAACCTTTGTGGCTTAAAACAACAAAGATGTATTATCTTACAGTTCTACAGATGAGAAGTCAAAATAGGTCTTACAAGGCTAAAATCAAGGTGTGTGCATGGCTATATTCCTTTTGGAGGTCCTAGGGAAGAATCAGTTTCCTTGTCTTTTCCAACTTCTCAAGGTCACCCGCATTCCTGGGCTTGTGGCCCCTTCCTCCAACAATGTAGCATCTTTAAATCTCTGACCCTGACCTCTTCTTCCGAATCCCTCTTCCATTGTGGAGAAGCCTTATTATTGATTACATTGGGGCTGCCGGGATAATCCAAAATAATGTTACATCAAGATCAGTTGATGAGGAACCTTAATTCCTCTTTGCCATGCAATACAACATGATCACAGGTGCCAGGGATTAGGACATGACATCTCTGAGGGGAGAGCATTATTCTGCCTACCACATCCTACCTGAACTCTCGTACTATCTATACCATTCACTTGACATTTAGCAATACTAAATAATACTGTATTATTATTTAGTTTTAGGCATCTCTCTACCCCCTTATCCTATCAGTGTGTCTGATGAAGGCAGGACTCTATCTTAGGCTCTGCTTCACAGACTGCCCTCTGTAAATGTTTGTTGATAACGGTAATATCCAATGCCCTCCCAAGCCCTTTCCTTTCCTGCGCTGCATTCTTTAGGCTGTGGTTGGTTCACTGATATATCTGATATTGCTGAAAAATGTGCCTTCCTAAGAATTCCCAAACATTTTTACTTTTTATAAACACCCTAGTGATTTAAGAATCACCTCTGCCCTAAAACAATCCACATTGGGTCTATTCTTCCGTCTCAAAGTAGCTCTCACCAAACCAAACTACACACAGGAGAGAAAAAAAGAAACTACATAGCACATTTGAACTGGAAGAAGAATCAGCTATTTGATAACAGGCTGCTACTTATTTTTAATAATTCTTCCTTAAATAGTTCAACTGAATCATTTTGATTGTTGAGTGCAACTCACTACTGAAAGAGGCTTTATATGATTTGAGTTTTTTATGTTAGTTTCACAGATGAAACACCAGAGCTACCATCTACACTGCCCATGTTCACCTGAAAGTGAATTCGGTAGACACTTCTGTAAGATGGGCATTTCATCAGGGCCACTCAGGTCCTGGGAGGCAAGGTGATGAGGGGAGTAGATGGAAGCAAGCTTCGCAGCAAGGTGTCCTCAACACTCCCTGCTGCTGCCACCTCAAGCTCCCTAGTGAGTCTCTTAATAATTACTTTTGTAACTCTCTTTTTAAATAAATTTATATATTTTATTTATTTATTTTTGGCTGTGTTGGGTCTTCGTTGCTGCGCACGGACTTTCTCTAGTTGTGGTGAGTGGGGGCTACTCTTTGTTGTGGAGCATAGGCTCTAGGCTCACGGGCTTCAGTAGTTGTGGCACGTGGGCTCAGTAGTTGTGGCGCACAGGCTTAGCTGCTCTGTGGCATGTGGGATCTTCCTGGACCAGGGCTTGAACCCACGTCCCCTGCATTGGCAGGCAGATTCTTAACCACTGCGCCACCAGGGAAGCCCCTTTTGTAACTCTTCTTACACAATCTCACTTTTTCAGCAAGTGAAACTTGTGATTTAAGATGGGATAAAAAGAGCTTTTAGTTAAAAAAAAATCTCTATTCCCCTAACTGCTAAGGTAAAAATATTACACCCATATTCAAAATATTAGGCCATTCCTAAGGGTTTTTCTAAAGGAGGCATAAATTTTACCTAGAATAAGATATGCTACAAGAAAGGTAACCTGAGAAAGTGACCCAATAACAGGGATTGCTTTCAGTGTTTCCCAAATTCTAAGAACCTCTGGGGGAGTCACAAAGCATATTAGTATCTTAAAGCCTCTAAGAAATATTACAATTAAAAAAATCTGTTCGACTCTAACTAGCATTTCCCAAACTAATTTGAAGATGAAACATCTCGTACAAAATCAGACTTGATATCTGGTACCTTAGCATGAACAATGTTATTTCATTATCACCATCCACTCCCCTGGGAACCCAAGGTCCCTTTACAGAGCTAGTATTTGCATCTCCATGTCCAGCGCCACCTCTGACATGTAGATGGCACTTCTCTAATTAACTGAACTCCAGCTGATGTAGGGCCAGGCACGGTACCCAAACGCAAAAAGCAGTAGGAACTAATGATAAATAAATCCCCCAACCTGATCGGGTTAAACCCTGATCTTTGAAGATTATATTAAATGTGTCCTTCCTTTAATCCCATCACTTATTTATCTTTGATTTTGCATTGTTTGGGTTAATTTGTGCATGTTAGAATTACAGGTTCCACAAAGAAGGTTCGTGCATGTAGTGCTTCCAGGTCTCTATTACCGGGTCATACCCATAATGGGAAATCAGTTGCTATTTCAGGGTGACAACCTAGATAGAGGTTAAGGGCAGGAACTGTAGGTCAGACAGGCCTTGTTTTGAGTTCTTGCTCCACTGTTTGTATATTACCTGCATGACCTTAGCAAGACAGTTAGCCTCTGTAAGCCTCAGCATCCGCATGTAGAAGGGGGACATGTCATAGTAGTACTCATCAAGCTGAACAAGGATTAAATGAAGAGATGCATATAAAGGATAGCATGGCAGCCGACCATGATAAATGCTCAATAAATGTTTACTATTATGATGATAATATGAGGGATACAGAATATTCATAGAGTTCATAATACTGTGAGTAGAATTATCTAAAAGGTTAATCATCCTTTGTCCAATACGGATTTTGAAATTCTGTAGGATTTTTTTCATGCTTATTACTGGTGAAGAGGACAGGAATGCACTAATAAATAATTTCCAAAATCTTCCTTTACCCAATGGCTCCAGCCTCTTTCCTTTCCCCTTCTTTTGAACCAAGGGCTACTACGAAAAATTAATACATATGATTTTCACTTATTTTTCATTTTCCCACTGCAGCCTCTGACGGAAGTGATAAATAAGTCCCAAAAGTAAGCAGCAGAAGGGAGAAAGAGAACTAAAAGGCAGACACAGGTAGTTCCTTCAGGATGAAAAACTGTGCCAACCAAGGATCACCACCCCTCCCATCCCTTGAAGTCTTTTCCCAATCCGAGTTCATCCTCAAGGTGTTAAGCCCTCACAGTCATTTTCTGAGACTCAAGATTCTAACATGAATTTCCTGAGAAGGATGAATGAGTGATATAAGGACAGAAACTAAATAGATTAAATATAGATATTTTACCTGTTTATGAAATTACTGAAATCTGCCTCCATATTTTAGGATTCTATGGATTTCTTCTACAAGAATCCAGAAAACAAAGATTAAAATGTGTTATTTCAGGTGTCAAAGGATAGGTGACATCTCTAACCACAGGTTGCCTTTTCAGCTGTTAGGGTAAAAATAAAGATTCTTTTCCCCCTTAAAGGGCAAAAAGGTCCATTCTTACTGCTCCTCTCCCTTTAGTTCAGGATGAATTTGCAGATGTCGCAACAAGGTTTTACCTTGGTAGAACTGACTCTGCAAAGTGAGCAAATATCAGAAACCACTGGAACCAAGAGACTCCTTTATCTGGGCAAGCAGGAAACAAAGGGAAGATCACATTATTCCAAATACCACACACCTCACTCTGATGTGCAAACCTTTCCTACGTGGTTGAGGAGTTTTCTGATCTGAGTCTTCAAACAGATTTTTATCCACAGTGGGGCAGTCTTGGCCTCTAATCTAGAATGATGAAAAACAATTTTTTTCTTTTAATCAAGAAAAGGTGGGCTTCCCTGGTGGCGCAGTGGTTGAGAATCTGCCTGCCAATGCAGGGGACACGGGTTCGAGCCCTGGTCTGGGAAGATCCCACATGCCGCGGAGCAACTGGGCCCGTGAGCCACAATTACTGAGCCTGCGCGTCTGGAGCCTGTGCTCCGCAACAAGAGAGGCCGCGATAGTGAGAGGCCCGCACACCGCGATGAAGAGTGGCCCCCGCTTGCCGCAACTAGAGAAAGCCCTCGCACAGAAATGAAGACCCAACACAGCCATAAATAAATAAATAAATAAATAAATAAATAAATAAATAAATAAATAAAATTAAAAAAAAAAAAAAAAAAAGAAAAGGTAAGGTCGCATCCAAGCCTTGCCACGTTACCTTACTGACGGGTAGAGAATGTATTCTCTGTACAACAACACACGGCTTCTTGCAAGTTCGGGCCCACCAAGCTCCTTCCTCTCCACTCCGTTAACAAACTACCATCCACACAGGCACCTTCAAAGGCTGCTGGAACCCAGACAAGGAGCGTGCCCAGTGGCCCCCTTCTGCTCTTCAGCTGTGTGGCTCAGTTCTGACTCTTCACGGTTCTTAACACACAGGAACTCGGGGTGAGAGGAGGCCCGAGAGGCATCTGCCATCTCTGCTTTGAAGCTTGTTTCCCACGGGCAGAAATAATGCTTTCCCTCCAACCCCCCCCAGGCCTCCCACCCCCGCCAACACACACAGTGCCCCGCACCTGTTGGCACTTAATCACATTTTGACTCACGTTATAATTCTCTTTATGTCTTCACGCTTCCACCACTGTCAGTTCCTCTAAGACAGGGCCTTACGTACCCTGTAATGCCTGGCAGAGCCCCTTACACACAGTAGGGAAACCTAAGTATCTGTCATTGAGTATACTGGTATGAAACCTCTCCAACACCTCTGCAAAGTGGACAGCCTTTGTGTTGCTGGTGTTTTTTTGGAGGGGGCGGCTGTTATTAATTCCTAGAGAAGAGATTTTGTGCATTACCATGGGAAGGCTTCAAATAATTTTGATTTGGAATGAAAGCATTTTGAAGTGCTACTGCAGAGTTGCAGAATTAGTAAAAACATATTCATGTCACGAAAACATGCACTGTTTAAGTGAGGGCGGGGAGGCAATGCGATGATCACAGAGAAGTACAGGAAGCTGCGCAAGGGATTCACTTCTGTGGGTGCCAGGTCACAAAAAACAGTTGAGGTCAATTCGAGAACTGGCTATCAGTGGGCCAACTGCACCACCAATGACAGCTGTTATTCACCCAGCGTTTACTATGTTAGAAGCATTCTTAATACATTCTCATTTAATCTTCACAGAAGTCCCATGATGCAAGTCTTTTCCATTTTACTGATGAGAAAACAGAGTCTCAGAGACGCCAGTTAAATTAAAAGGGAGCATGAATTTTCAATCTGGATCTGAAGAATCCCAAAGTCCCTGCTCTTCCCACTACCATCAGAAGGCTGGCTGTCCCACTCGTTTGATGAACTACAGGGTAAATGTGCAGAAATGCTGTTCACCAGAAGCCACAGTTATACTTCAGCATCAGATGGTGTATCGTTTAGAGACTGAATCCAGGGCCTCAAATTCCTTCCAACTGTTTCTGAGGTTTTCTTCAGCTCCACAAAACATACAAACGCCCTCTTATAAATTCCTAAGAATACAGAAGATTTTGACTTGGGCGTCTTATAACAAGATGCCTGAGCTGGGCAAACAGTTTCAATTCACTACCTTGTGCTCTCAATAATCTTATGCTACTAACATGAAATTTATGGGCTCAACAGAGTATGGACACAGGTACATGATGGGAGGGACAATTCATTTAAAAATTAACAGATTGTGAGACAAGCTTGAATTCTGTTGGAATACTGTTTGTTGTTAATTCCTGTACCCTCGGAGTGAAATTTTTAAAAAAGAATAAAGTGACCTCAGAGAATTATTATATTTTTATAGGATACCAATCTGGATGTTGCTGATTTTCTTTTCAAACACAATTAGCTATCTTTTTTATTGCAATGCAAAGTCCACTCTTAATGACAGCTAAGACACACAAACATTGGAGGATGAGGAGGAAGAACTATAAGATATATTAGCCACATGACCAGAAATTGGCTCTGGGGCAGCTGGTGTGTCATTTATGCACACCAGACTTTCAGATATCTTGGGTTTGCCTGTCATCACCACACTACTCCACACCCAGACTCATGGGCACATGGTGAAATATGTTTGTTTGCATCATTCATGGATTAACCCATGCGCCACAGGCAGTTAAAAATTAGGTCTGAAAAACAGAGTGATCATTTGGTCAGGGGACAAATCCAGCAATATAGGGATGAAATACAGGACCTATTCAACGTTGTCAGAAACCAGAGTAAGGTGTTATGTGCTTTCTCCTCACAGAGCTGTAAATGAAACACCAGCAGATGCAGGTGAGTGAGATGATCTTAGCCACTTTCTGGCTCAGTTTGCTCAGGTAGAGAGCTCTCTGATCTACTCAGCTCTGGGGCCAGAGAAAAAAGAAACAAAGATAATGCTGACTGTCTTGGAGGATAAGAGATTAAGGAATACAGCTGGAACACAACAAAATCTGCTTTCGACAAACTCACAATCCATGTTGAGGACTGTAAGAACAAACAATTTCTAAAGCATAATGCGAATACCAAAAGTACATAAGAACCTTAACATTCTTGATTGACGTATCAACAAGAATTGTGAGAATCTGCAAAGTCTTCAACAAAAATATTTGCGCAAATTCCCAGACCTCTCTCAAATAACAATTTCATCAAAATCCACGTATTTCCTGTGTATATCTTTGTAGCATGAGTCAACTGCATTTTCATCTTTCACTACAGTTTTATCAATCACTTGCACAGCTGTACTTACCTTGCAGCAGGAATACAAAAATTCCTGCATCAGCTGACATGCAAATTACTTGGACTTACAGAGTTGCTAGTGAATAATCAAATAGTGAATATCAAAATAAATGAATGCCCAAGAGCTACCAAAATACAGAATTATAAGAGGTTTAGTTGGGACTAAGAAATCTCCAAAGGCTTCCCAGAGTAGATAGCATTTGATTTGAGCATCACTTTATTTTTTTAAAACAGTATTTATTTATTCATTCATTCATTCATTCTTTCATTCATTCATGTGGCTACCCCTCGCGGCTTGTGGAATCTTAGTTCCCTGACCAGGGATTGAATCTGGGCCCATGGCAGTGAAAGCGCTGAGTCCTAACCACTGGACCGCCAGGGAATTCCCTGAGCATCACTTTAGGTTGGCAAAATTTGAGAAGTAAAAAGGGATGAAGGGCATCTAAGTTTAGGAGAATCATATGTACAAAAGTGTGACTGTGTGAAGAACTGAGGGAAAGTGTTGAGTAATCCAGTTGTAGGTCGACCTCAAGGTGTGAGGAAAATACACTGGGAGATAATATTACAAAATTAATTCAGGATCACTTAGAGCAATTCATGAATGTCATGCCTTAGCATCTGTACTTTTCTGTAGGCAATGGAGGAAAGGTAACCTGGTGGGATGGACTTGGTAGAGGGGTGGGGAATGGAAGCAGAGAGACCACTAACAACGGTATAAACCAGGATTAAAAGCAGACGTAAGGAGAGAGTAAGAAGAAATGAAAGTGGGAAGGTTGAGGAGATACGACGGGATTAGGAATGGATGGTATGGTTTTGCAGGAGGAAGCAGCAGTAATGACATGGTACGGGGCATCTGATACCAGTAACTGAGGTTAGCAAAAAAGCAAGATAAGGAAGCAAGCAAGATGAGAGAACAGGCAAGGAGATTTTAGGGTTAGGATATATTAAGTTTGAGGCTTCTAAGTGAAAAATCACATGGAAATGTTTACTTGACTCATTCAAGATGGCTGAATAAGTAGTTACATCCACCTCCCCTCCCTCTAAATGTGAAATGACAATAAAATAGAACTTAAAAAACTGAATGGGGGCTTCCCTGGTGGCGCAGTGGTTGAGAGTCTGCCTGCCAATGCAGGTGACACGGGTTCGAGCCCTGGTCTGGGAAGATCCCACATGCCGCGGAGCAGCTGGGCCCGTGAGCCACAACTACTGAGCCTGCGCGTCTGGAGCCTGTGCTCCGCAACAAGAGAGGCCGCGATGGTGAGAGGCCCGCGCATCGCGATGAAGAGTGGTCCCCGCTCACCGCAACTAGAGAAAGCCCTCGCACAGAAACGAAGACCCAACACAGCTAAAAATAAAAACAAAACAAAACAAAAATGGAATGGAACCATAACAAACAAACAAACAAACCAAGAATGAGAGTCATCAAGGAATCAGAGATCCTGAGAAACCAGGGTCCAAGACATCAGAGGTTAAACAGGAATTCTCCCTAGGGAGCTCCTCCTGCATCAAAGAATAAAAAGTAGGCCCTGAAGCAACCAAAAAGACAGTTAATTAAAGAGCTGCATTCAGGTTACCAGATCCAGCTACTCAGCAGTGCCCAGCCCACTCCACAACCAATTACACCTTAATAGCCAGTCAAGGCTTCCCTTTTGAGCTAAAGGCAGAAAACTGCTGTCCATACAAAGTTGGTGATCTGCCTGGGAAGATTCCCTGTGGGGGACCTGGGGCTTGCGAGGGAAAAGACTAGAGTTTAAGGTAATTTATGATTTATGGTAACTTCAGTCCCAGAAATTGAGAGATGGAGAAGAAAGACATGTCCTAGAGGTAATATACAGTCAACTACTCCATCTCCAGATACATCTAACCCCTTCCTTATTTTGGCAATTTGGGGGGGTCCTGAGCTTGCCTTCCTCCTCCCCTACAGGAAAGCCCACCTATGACTGGTACACCCATTACTATACCTGTTGACACAGGCAGTTACATCAACCAGAAGAAAGCATTTCTGGAGAAACAAACCCACTACCTATACCAATCAATTTAGTCTTTTATTCATAAACATGTACCTACAACCAATGATAAGCAAACATCTACGGAAAATAATATAAAAATAGAAAGACCAAAATGTACGATGATCTCTGGATCAAAAAGAAAGAAAATTTATGGAATAAAAGGGAACATTTAAGGTATTCTAATTGGCATCCTCATATGTGAACAAGCATGTTACATCTATAAAAGAAGAAGATTCTGCCATGAAAAAGGAGCAACCAGAGGATAAGAAACAGTTCTTGGAAATTAAATATGATTGTGAATATAAAAGATTAAACAGGCTAAAAACCAGAATAGACACAGCTGAAAGCTGAATCTGAAATCTGAAAAATAAGTTGACAGAATTTTTAAAAACACAAAGAGATGAAGATAAAAATTAACAGCAATGGAGACTAGATTTAGGAGGTGCACATCATTTCTAAAATTAGCATTTCAGGAGAAGAAAATAGAGAGGCTAGAAGGGACAAAATGCTCAAAAGTGACAGATGAAAAGTTATGACCAAGAAATAATCTATCCTGAGAACTTAGTATATAAACATCCAGAAGGAGATTTATTTTAGGAACAGGCTCTAAAATTCTGTCAGGAGAAAATCTCTCAAGAAGGATGGACAAAGGAAAGGCAAAAAGAAAAGGTTGTTCTGGCTCTGTTCACTCTGCTATAATATCTATAGAGAGGGGTTGCTGGAGGAGAGCTCATAAGTCCAAGAGAACTGCTGGAAACAGAAAACTGCAAATCAGGAGAAGATGAAACAGAGATTATGGGAATAAAAAAGTCTAGGGAAGTTCTGTTCACTAGGTATTCAATAAGGAGAAGATTCTGCAATATGAGGCTT
Organism: Balaenoptera ricei; assembly: GCF_028023285.1. NCBI lineage: Eukaryota > Metazoa > Chordata > Mammalia > Artiodactyla > Balaenopteridae > Balaenoptera > Balaenoptera ricei. The sequence goes on from NC_082643.1 coordinate 34,568,261, forward strand.
AACTTCTCCATCACTCTCAGCATTGACCAGATATTATTGTACCAAAGCATGAGTTATGTGATTTTCATATATTTGACTTTAAGAAGTGGCTAAGAATCCACAAGAAAATACCACTTGATACCCACTAGGATGGCTATAATTGAAAAGGCAGATAACAATAAGTGTGAAAAAGGATGTGGAGAAAATGGAACCCTCACGCACTGCTGGTGTGAATGTAAAATGTTGCAGCCTCTTTGAAAACAGCCAAAAGTTACCATATGACCCAGAAATTCCACTCCTAGATGTATACCCAAGAGAAATGAAAACATACGTCCACACAAAAACTTGTTCACAAATTTTTATAACACCATTATTCATAATAGTCAAAAAGTGTAAACAATCCTCAAATCCATCAACTGGTGAATGGATAAGTAAAATATGATATAGTCATACAATGTAATATTATTCAGCAATAAAAAGGAATGAAGTATTGATATATGCTACACATGGATGAACCTTGATAACATTAGGTTAAGTAAAAGAAGCTAGTCACAAAGAGACCACATATTCAATGATTCCATTTCATGTGGAATGTTCAGAATAGGCAATCTATAGAAAGACAGATAGAAAGTCAATTCGTGGTTTCCTAGGGCTGGGAAGGATGAGGGGTGAGGGTGAAAGGGTTCAGGGTTTTTTCTTGGGGTGATGAAATGCTCCAACACTGATTATGGTGATGGGTGCACAACTCTGTGAACATACTAAAAACTATTGCATTGTATACTTTAAATAGGTGAATTATATGATATGTGAATTATATTTAATGAAGCTTTTACCAAAAAAAGTTGCTAAAAATAATAGTCCTGATTAAATGAGTGAATGGCTGAGGTTTTTATTTTAATATTTATGGAAGATTAAGACTACATGAATTGGAACTCTGAATATTCAAATTTTATAAGTTCAGATTTCCAATTTAAAATAGTGTAGAAGTGGATTTCTGGTTCTTTAATATTTGTGAAGTTCACATATTGGCCTGTCTCAACTGGAGAGAATTGGTAATAATCTGAGCTGCGCTTACTGACTTCCATTTCATGTGCCATGTGCATCAACCCTAACCCTCATAGCCCTGCAATTATTCTCATTTGAAAATGTGGAAACTGAAGTTGCCAGAGGGTAACTAACTTGCCCAGGATCACAAGACCAGCAAAGGGCAGAACTGGGACTGGAACTCAGCTTGGTCTGACTCCAATCTCCTGCTCAAGATGGCTTTTCACAACAGCACATTCCTGATCTACCTTTTTTTAAAAAATAAATTTATTTATTTTTTACTTTATTTATTTTTGGCTGTGTTGGGTCTTCGTTACTACGCATAGGCTTTCCTGATCTATCTTTTTTTTTTTTTTAATTATTTATTTTTGGCTGTGTTGGGTCTTCATTTCTGTGCGAGGGCTTTCTCTAGTTGTGGCAAGCGGGGGCCACTCTTCATCGCGGTGCGCAGGCCTCTCACTATCACGGCCTCTCTTGTTGCGGAGCACAGGCTCCAGACTCGCAGGCTCAGTAGTTGTGGCTCACGGGCCTAGTTGCTCCGCGGCATGTGGGATCTTCCCAGACCAGGGCTCGAACCCGTGTCCCCTGCATTGGCAGGCAGATTCTCAACCACTGCGCCACCAGGGAAGCCCCCTGATCTATCTTTTAAAATAAATAGTAAAAGAAAGTAAAAACATCACATGTCTATTAATAAGTCAAAATTTTGCTTGTAAAAAGAAAAAAACTGCAATGAAATAGAAAGGGAAAGATGTATTTAGAAGTACAGGTTTTATATGACTTTAAACTGTTCTTTATACCCTTGGGTGACAGTTGATTGGGAAATTAATGACAATATTCTAAGACATAAAGCCTCTGGTATGACGGCTTCAATAATAAAGGGGTTTGTATTTAACTAGGGCTAGAAGATTCTTAATCTCTAAATATGATACATGGGAAATAAAAACGAAAAATGATCTTTCAATAAAAAGCTGTAAGAAAGTCTCCCAAACATAGATTTGGCATTGATAGTAGTACAGCTAATTAAGCTGGAGGAATCAAGAGGGAAAAAAGAATAAGCAGAAGAAATTTCCAATAATAACTCCAGGTAAAAGACACACTGATAATTCCACAGGAATAATTCTGACTATTAGACAAATTGTAAAAGGATTTAGAGAGAACAGAATATCTCCAAACTTTTCTTCCTTTTTCCCAGAAACAAACAGCATTGTTTAGAGGAAAGACCTCTCACTGGTTCTCTCTCCTCAAACTTTACGATGTTAATCAACTAAGGGCAAAGAAAGCTGCAAAAAATCACTTAATATGTAAGTTGAGAGTACTCTGTTAAGATCAAATAAAAAATACAATAAATAGCAAATAAAAATGTAAGCCCTTACACTGTAATAGGGAAAAAGAAATGTCTCTTGCTTTCTGTTTCTCTCCATAAATACCATTAACATGCGGGAGTCAAACTGTATTAAGGGGTAAGTTAAGTGATTTCCATCTCTGATAAGGACAACTGACAACATGAAGTTCTTAACTGTTTTAGGCATTCATACCATGTTGCCTACTGGCAGAAATTAAGTCATAAATGGACAAAGAGATTAACAAATGGTAATCAATATTGTTATTATTTTGAAAGACCAAAACAAAGCATAAGATATTAGATCTATACCATGTGTTTCCAAAGCTACTTCCTAAGTCAATGCATCACAACTGTTGGAGAAAAACTCAATATTCAAAAACTCTTGATTTATTACTCCTTTCCTGAGTATTGAGGAAAACTGTCATTCTTTGATATAAGCTAAGGGAAGACTGAGTAATGTGGTTTGAGAATCACTGCCAAAAAGGAGACAAACCATAAACAGAGAAATTTTCGAATCCTTGCAAGAACAAGAACTGAACAGGGAATATATCTCCAAACACATCCTCTTCAAAAAGTGAAAAACTCAATGGATTTTCAAGACTCATTGTGGAATTTAACTTCCAAAGTGTTAACATATGTTTCTTCAAATCATTAGCAGGCGCTGATTGGTAGGGAAGCTAAGTGATTTCTGTGGGTTAGTGAAATAGCTACTGGCACCTGAATTTAATAATAAGGAAAGGAAAGCTGATTTGACCTTTAAGAGTCTATAGTAAACAAGACATGGACATCTTACTGTGAAGCCACAGAATCTTTTCACATCTTGGAAAAAAGAATGCTTAAGGATTTTCTTGAGTTCAAAGACACCCTAATACATGACTCTGGGGAACTACACCTGTAGATTTTAGAGACACTGTTCAAAACTTTAATAGGGGGAGGAGTCAAGATGGCGGGGTGGGAAGGCACGGAGTTACCGTCTCCCCACAACTAGGGCACCTGCCGGCTGCTGGTGGGGGACTCTGACCCCCAAGGAGATGGGAGGAACCCCAGAATGAACTGGTAGGGCACAGGGGGACTGAGGCAGGGAGAAGTGGAGGCCAGACAGGATCGGTGCCCCTGAGGCCAGGGAGATCAGGAGAGGCAGGTGGGAGGGGCCCTCCCAGACCCCAGACTGGAGGAGCACGAGAGGGCGTTTGCCCTGCCCACTCGAGCCCAGGAAGCCTTCTGGGATCCCAGGTGAGGTCCCCTGCCCTCTGAGACCAGGGGTGGGGACACGCCTGGGCCCCTGCTCTTCCTTGAGCCTAAGCCCCACCTCCCACAGCCCCCAGGGCCTTTTCCAGCCCTGAGGGTCCTGAGCATTGGCCCCGCCCACCATCCAACCTTATCCTTGATTAGACCCTTCTCTCCACAGCCAAGGCCTTCCCCCTGCCACCTTTTTTTTTTTTCTTTTCCCTCCTCTTTTTTACTACTGTGGTACCTTGCAGTTGTTGATTCATCTATATTTTTATTTTTACATTCTTTCTAATACATCTGTTAATTTCCTAGTCTAATTTTATCTTTTACTTTGTTATTATTTTCTTTTTTTTTTTGCCACCCCACGTGGCTTGCGGGATCTTGATTTGCGAGCCCGGGGTCGGGCAGAAGCTCCTGAGGTGGGAGCTCCAAGTCCGAACCACTGGACCAACAGAGAACCTCAGACTCCAGGGAATATTCATCAGAGTGAGGTCTCACAGAGTTCCTCATCTCAGCACCAAGACCCAGCTCTACCCAATAGCTTACAAACTCCAGTGTTGGAAGCCTCAGGCCAAACAGCCACTAAAACAGGAACACAATCCCACAGATAAACAAAGAAAAAAACTGGAATGGCAAAACAATATGTCACAGGTGAAGAAGCAAGGTAAAAACTTACAAGACCAAATAAATGAAGAGGAAATAGGCAATCTACATGAAAAAGAATTCAGAGTAATTATAGTAAAGATGATCCAGAATCTCGGAAACAGAATGGAAGCACAGAATGAGAAAATATAAGAAATGTTTAACAAAGACCTAGAAGAACTAAAGAACAAAAAAGCAGGGATGAACAACACAATAACCGAAATGAAAAACACACTAGAAGGAATCAATAGTAGAATAACTGAGGCAGAAGAATGGATAAGTGACCTGGAAGACAGAATGGTGGAAATCACTGCCGTGGAACAGAATAAAGAAAAAAGAGTGAAAAGAATTGAAGACAATCTCAGAGACCTCTGGGACAACACTAAATGCACCAACATTCGAATTATAGGGGTCCCAGAAGAAGAGAAAAAGAAAGGGTCTGAGAAAATATTTGAAGAGATTATAGTGGAAAACTTCCCTAACATGGGAAAGGAAATAGTCACCCAAGTCCAGGAAGCACAGAGAGTCGCATACAGGATAAACCCTAATAAAAACACACCAAGACACAAATTAATCAAACTAACAAAAATTAAATTCAAAGAAAGAATATTAAAAACAGCAAGGGAAAAACAAAAAATAACATACAAAGGAATCCTCATAAGGTTATCAGCTGATTTTTCAGTGGAAACTCTGCAGGCCAGAAGGGAGTAGCAGGATATACTTAAAGTGATGAAAGAGAAAAACCTACAATCAAGATTACTCTACCCAGCAAGGATCTCACTCAGATTTGATGGAGAAGTCAAAAGCTTTTCAGACAAACAAAAGCTAAGAGAATTCAGCACCACCAAACCAGCTTTACAACAAATACTAAAGAAACTTCTCTAAGCGGGAAACACAAGAGAAGAAAAAGACAAACAAAAACAAACCCAAAACAATTAAGAAAATGGTAATAAGAACATACATATCGATGATGACCTTGAATGTAAATGGATTAAATGCCCCAACCAAAAGACACAGGCTCGCTGAATGGATACAAAAACAAGACCCATATATATGCTGTCTACAAGAGACCCACTTCAGACCTGGGGACACATACAGACTGAAAGTGAAGGGATGGAAAAAGATATTCCATGCAAATGGAAATCAAAAGAAAGCTGGAGCAGCAATACTCGTATCAGATAAAATAGACTTTAAAATAAAGACTGTTACAAGAGATAAGGACGGACACTACATAATTATCAAAGAATCAATCCAAGAACAAGATATAACAATTATAAATGTTTATGCACCCAACATAGGAGCACCTCAATACATAAGGCAAATGCTAACAACCATGAAAGGAGAAATCGACAGTAACACAATAATAGTAGGGGACTTTAACACCCCACTTACACCAATGGACAGATCATCCAAACAGAAAATAAATAAGGAAACACAAACTTTAAATGAAACAATAGACCACATTGATCTAATTGATATTTATAGAACATTCCACCGAAAAGTGGCAGAATACACTTCTCAAGTGCACATGGAACATTCTCCAGGATAGATCACATCTGGGGTCACAAATCAAGCCTCGGAAAATTTAGGAAAATAGAAATCGTATCAAGCATCTTTTCTGACCACAACACTATGAGATTGGAAATCAATTACAGGAAAAAAAACCTGTAAAAAACACAAATACATGGAGGCTAAACAGTGTGCTACTAAATAACCAAGAGATCACTGAAGAAATTAAAGAAGAAATTAAAAAATACACAGAAACAAATGACAACGAAAACATGATGACCCAAAACCTATGGGATGCAGCAAAAGCAGTTCTAAGAGGGAAGTTTATTTATTCAATCTCACCTCAAGAAACAAGAAAAATCTCAAATAAACAATCTAACCCTACACTTAAAACGACTAGGGAAAGAAGAACAAAGAAAACCCAAAGTCAATAGAAGGAAAGAAATCATAAAGATCAGAGCAGAAATAAAGGAAATAGAAATGAAGAAAACAATAACAAAGATCAATAAAACTAAAAGCTGGTTCTTTGAGAAGATAAACAAAATTGATAAACCATTAGCCAGACTCATCAAGAAAAAAAGGGAGAGGACGCAAATCAGTAAAATTAGAAATGAAAAAGGAGAAATCACAACTGACACTGCAGAAATACAAAGGATTATAAGAGACTACTACAAACAACTATATGCCAATAAAATGGACAACCACGAAGAAATGGACAAATTCTTGGAAAGGTACAATTTTCCAAGACTGAACCAGGAAGAATTAGAAAATATAAACAGACCTATCACAAGCACTGAAATTGAAACTGTGATTAAAAATCTTCCAACAAACAAAAGTCCAGGACAGGATGGCTTCACAGGCGAATTCTATCAAACATTTAGAGGAGAGCTAACACCGATCTTTCTCAAACTCTTCCAGAAAATTGCAGAGGAAGGAACACTTCCAAATTCATTCTATGAAGCCACCATCACCCTGGTACCAAAACCAGAAAAAGATATCACAAAAAAAGAAAATTATAGACCAACATCACTGATGAATATAGATGCAAAAATCCTGAACAAAATACTAGCAAACAGAATCCAACAGCACATTAAAAGGATAATACACCATGATAAAGGTTGGATTTATCCCAGGGATGCAAGGATTCTTCAATATACACAAATCAATGAATGTGATATACCACATTAACAAATTAAGGAATAAAAATCATATGATCATCTCAATAGATGCAGAAAAAGCTCTTGACAAAATTCAACACCCATTTATAAAAACTCTCTAGAAAATGGGCACAGAGGGAACCTACCTCAACATAATAAAGGCCATATATGACAAACCCACAGCAAGCATCATACTCGATGGTGAAAAACTGAAAGCATTTCCACCAGGATTAGGAACAAGACAAGGATGTCCACTCTCACCACTCTTATTCAACATAGTTTTGGAAGTCCTAGCCACAGCAATCAAAGAAGAAAAAGAAATAAAAGGAACACAAATTGGAAAAGAAGAGGTAAAGCTGTCACTATTTGCCGATGACACGATACTATACATAGAAAATCCTAAAGATACCACCAGAAAACTACTAGAACTAACCAATGAATTTGGTAAGGTTGCAGGATACAAAATTAATGCACAGAAATCTCTGGCATTCCTATACACCAACAATGAAAAATCAGAAAGAGAAATTAAGGAAACACTCCCATTTACCACTGAAACAAAAAGAATAAAATACCTAGGAATAAACCTGCCTAAGGAGGTGAAAGACTTGTACTCTGAAAACTATAAAACACTGATGAAAGAAATTAAAGATGACATAAACAGATGGAGAAATATACCATGTTCTTGGATTGGAAGAATCAATATTGTGAAAATGACTATACTATCAAAGCAATCTACAGATTCAATGCAATCCCTATCGGACTACCAATGGCATTCTTCACAGAATTAGAACAAAAAATCTTACAATTCGTATGGAAGCACAAAAGACCCCGAATAGCCAAAGCAATCTTGAGAAAGAAAAACGGAGTTGGAGGAATCAGGCTCCCTGACTTCAAACTATATCACCAAGCTACAGTAATCAAGACAGTATGATACTGGCACAAAAACAGAAATATAGATCAATGGTACAGGATAGAATGCCCAGAGATAAACCCACGCACATATGGGCACCTAATTTATGACAAAGGAGGCAAGAACATACAATGGAGAAAAGACAGCTTTTTCAGTAAGTGGTGCTGGGAAAACTGGACAGCTACATGTAAAAGAATGAAATTAGAACACTCCCTAACACCATACACAAAAATAAACTCAAAATGGATTAAAGACCTAAATGTAAGGCCAGACACTATCAAACACTTAGAGGAAAACATAGGCAGAACACTCTATGACATAAATCACAGCAAGATCCTTTTTGACCCACCTCCTAGAGAAATGGAAATAAAAACACAAATAAACAAATGGGACCTAATGAAACTTAAAAGCTTTTGCACAGCAAAGGAAACCATAAAGAAGACGAAAAGACAACCCTCAGAATGGGAGAAAATATTTGCAAATGAAGCAACTGACAAAGGATTAATCTCCAAAATTTACAAGCCGCTCATGTAGCTCAATATCAAAAAATAAACAATCCAGTTAAAAAATGGGCAGAAGATCTAAATAGACATTTCTCCAAAGAAGACATACAGATGGCCAAGAGGCACATGAAAAGATGCTCAACATCACTAATTATTAGAGAAATGCAAATCAAAACTACAATGAGGTATCACCTCACGCTGGTCAGAATGGCCATTATCAAAAAAGCTAGAAACAATAAATGCTGGAAAGGGTGTGGTGAAAAGGGAACCCTCCTACACTGCTGCTGTGAATGTAAATTGATACAACCACTATGGAGAACAGTATGGAGGATCTTTAAAAAACCAAAAATAGAACTACCATATGACCCAGCAATCCCATTACTGGGCATACACCCTGAGAAAACCATAATTCAAAAAAAGACATGCACCACAATGTTCATTGCAGCATTATTTACAATAGCCAGGTCATGGAACCAACCTAAATGTCCCTCGACAGATGAATGGATAAAGATGTGGCACATATATACAATGGAATATTACTCAGCCATAACAAGAAACGAAACTGAGTTATTTGTAGTGAGGTGGATGGACCCAGAGTCTGTCATACAGAGTGAAGTAAGTCAGAAAGAGAAAAACAAATACCGTATGCTAATGCATATATATGGAATCTAAAAAAAAAAAAAAAAAAAAGGTACTGATGAACCTAGTTGCAGGGCAGGAATAAAGAGGTAGGCATAGAGAATGGACTTGATGACATGGGGTGGGAGGGCGAGGCTGGGGCGAAGTGAGAGTTAGCATCGACATATATACACTACCGAATGTAAGAGTTGGCTGGTGGGAAGCAGCATCATAGCACAGGAGATCAGCTCGGTGCTCTGTGATGACCTAGGGGGTGAGATAGGGAGGATGGGAGGGAGGCTCAAGAGGGAGGGGATACGGGGACACGTGTATACATATGGCTGATTCGCTTTGTTGTGCAACAGAAACTAACACGGTATTGTGAAGCAATTATACTCCAATAAAGCTCTATTAAAAAAAAAAAGCAAACCTTAATAGGGCATGGGGGAAAGCTCAACATCCAGTTAACCTAAGGAAAACAGAATCTGCAACTAGGTTAAGAAAGGAGGATGCTAATACTTGATTCTAAATTGCTTCTTTCTACATCTGAGGATAACAGAAATGACTTTTTCTCAGAATTACCTTAAAAAAAAAAGCAATAAGTGGTTGGGGGGGGGGGGCGTGAAATAGGCCAAGGGGATTAAGAGGTACAAACTTCCAGTTATAAAATAATTAAGTCACGGGGATGTGATGTACAGCACAGAAAATAGAGTCAATAATATTATGGTAATTTTGTATGGTGACAGATGCTTACTAGACTTACAGTGACCAATTCATAATGTATATAAATGTTGAATCACTATGCTGTATACCTGAAACTAATATGATATTGTATGTCAACTATACTTCAATTAAAAAATTAAAAGGAAATAACAACTACAAAAAAGGAGATTAAAACTAAGATTTAAATATAAATCCAAGGTTTATTTTTAAAAGGCCTAACTATACCATGTTACAGTCAGAGACCATAAGGTACATATGTCAAGTGAAACATACATTCTGGAAGAGCCTGAGACGTTAGTGCACGTCAGAACCGTGGTAGTCTCTTTGTTGTGCCGTCCAATTTAAAATAATTAATCTGTACAGAGAACATGTTTCCCATATTGGATTGAAATGTTAACCACGTGTCAATGGGTATGGCTGTGTCTAAAACATAGCCATGGAAAACACGACAGGTTAACAGGAGCAATCTCTATTAAATAGTATTCAAGGGCTTCCCTGGTGGCGCAGTGGTTGAGAATCTGCCTGCAAATGCAGGGGACACGGGTTCGAGCCCTGGTCTGGGAAGATCCCACATGCCGCGGAGCAACTGGGCCCGTGAGCCACAACTACTGAGCCTGCGCGTCTGGTGCCTCTGCTCCGCAATAAGTGAGGCCGCGATAGTGAGAGGCCCGCGCATCGCGATGAAGAGTGGCCCCCGCTTGCCGCAACTAGAGAAAGCCCTCACACAGAAACGAAGACCCAACACAGCCAAAAATAAATAATAAATTAAAAAAAAATAGTATTCAAATATATACAAGAATAAACTTCTAAGGAATTTTATCACTGCTGAACTTTCTGACTTTAAGTCTTAAAACTAATATATTAATATTAATTCGTTCAAGCCTTGAGTAAATAGTGTAACAAGACACAGTTCCCTGTTAATTTGTTTTTTAGGGAAAAACTAAGGGGACCTCGCTATATGGCAAGATTTCAGATGGAAGTTCTACTACAGGAAAAGGGACTCGTCCTTTTGAAGTGTCAAGTCTGCAGGAGAACAACTCCAGTACAGAGATGGGTTCTTATCACCCTCCCGGCTTTTAGTGATGACTGTACCCAAGGCTCTGCTAGATAGTCCTAGGACAGACATACCTGTTCCCTGTAAAAGATCATAGAAGTTCCTTGGTGTGCTCTAGTTGAAAAGTCATCTAAATTCAGATTTAATTGGATGGATTTACACTGGCCCAATGCAGTCTTATGAGTCTTCCTCTGAGACCTGATCCATTCTCAGTTCCCAAAGAGTTTAAAGACTGGGGGACTTCCCTGGTGGTCCAGTGGTTAAGACTCCGTGCTTCCACTGCAGGAGGCATGGGTGTGATCCTTGGTCAGGGAGCTAAGATCCTGCATGCCGCGCGTGAGGCACGACCGAAAAAAAAAGTCATTCGGAAGATTGGGATGAAGTTACCTGGAGAAGGAACAACACAGAGAGGGACTGGAAAGATACATGACTTTAGAACTGTCTTGGAGGCAAAATAACTAATTAAAATAAAGCTGAAAATATAAACAGTTTTCCCTGGTGGCAACTGTTTTGGTAGATTATTTTTTAACTAATGTTTTTAGGAAAAATTTCTCCATCAGATTAAGTAGCTAAAGCAAAGCTACAAAAGGCAAATATCCTAACAGCATGTAAAATTTGAACATGAAAATGAAAACTCAACTCCAGGTATCCATCTAGAGGAACACTGAAAACATTTCTATTTTTCAGGGTTTCAGGTGTTTTGGGACAATGTTTGAGTTAAGGTTGCGTTGTATGCTCTCAATAAATGAAGATAAAACGATTACATTCTATTTGGGGCTAATCAAATCACCTCAGATTTTCTTTGCAATGATGATGTTCAATAGTGGTAGGAGTAATGCAAATATAAACACTCTTATCACCATCGGTAGGAAGGGGTATGATCTTTCTGAAGAGCAATACGGGCCTTTAAAAAGTTTACGGCTTTTCCATAAAAACAAATGAAATAATGCCATTTGCAGCAAAATGGATAGACCTAGAGATTATCATACTAAGTGCAATATGTCAGAAAGACAAAGACAAATACTGTATGATATCACTTATATGTGGAATCTAGAATATGACACAAATGAACTTATCTACAAAACAGAAACAGATTCACAGACATAGAGAACAGACTTGTGGTTGCCAAGGGGGAAGGGAGTGGGGGAGGGATGGGATGGATTGGGAGTTTGGGATTAGCACATGCAAACTATATATTACATCAATATATAGAATAGATAACCAACAAGGTCCTACTGTATAGCACAGGGAATTATATTCAATATCCTGTGACAAACCGTAACGGAAAAGAATATGCAAAAGAACTTAAATATATATGTGTAACTGCATCACTTTGCTGTAGAGCAGAAATTAACACAACACTGTAAATCAACTATACTTCAATAACTTCTTTTAAAAAGTTTATGGTTTTTTCTCCAAAATGCTACTCCTAAAAATCTATCTTCAGGAGAGAAAAGTGAGGGAAATTTCCATATGAAGATAATTATTGCACTGTTCTTTATAATAGCAAATCCAAGTGATCAACAATAAAGGAATGACAAAATAAATTCTGACACATTCATACTTTTATAAGCTATGCAGTTATTATCATATTCAACATTTACTGAGTGTCAGGCACTTACTTAAGTGCTTTACTCATTCAGCCTTCACAAGAACCCTATGAAGTAAGTTCTCTTATTTACTGGTCCCACTTTACTGACGAGAAAAGAAAGAAGTTGAGTTACTTTGCTGAGGTCACGAAGCTAGGTCCTGGTACTGGGATTCCAAGCCAGTCCAGCTCCAGAGCCCAAACTATTCAGCATATACTACATTGCTGTTTTGTATGTTACTTTTCAAATGTGATACTGAATTCTATTTTATAATTTTTCTTCCAATGATTTTTGTTTCAACATTCACAGCAAAACTGATCTCTGTTTTTCTTTTAGGAGAAATATCTTTTCCTTGTTTCAATATCAACGTTATTTTCCCTTCATAAAAAGGAATATGGAAACTTCCCTTCATTTTCTATCTTCTGAAACAGTTTAAAATCATATTGGGATGATTTGTTAAGGTGTGACAGATGTGCCTTGTAAACCTGAAGGAAAGGGAAGGGAGGGTAGCTCTTTAACAGCTTTATTTCATCAATAATAAATTCTCTTTCAGATTTTCTGTCTTCCGGGGTCAGCTATGGTCACATACTTTCCATTTCATTAAAAAAAATTAACAGCTTTACTGAAGCATAATTTACGTGCCATAAAATTTACCTGTTTGAAGCGTACAATTCAATGATTTTTAGTAAATTTACAGTTGTGCAATCATTATCACAATCATTTTCAAACATTCTCATCACCCTAAAAAGATCCCTTCTGCCCATTTAGACTCAATCCCTGCTGCCATCTCCTGCCCCTCCATTTTAATAGTACAAGTCTATAACCTTAATGTTTACAAACAGATGCATCTATTTTATATGGATTAAATAAAAGAGTAGAGTCAAATCTTGAGTCGAATTGTATATAATGTGACTATATTATATTAAAAAGTTCTTTACTTTTGAGAAAACAATGTGGTGCTGTGCACAAGTGGTATAATTTTCTCATCGCTCATTAAAGCTACCTGGTACTCATGGAAAAAAAGCAGTATGATTGTTCTCATTTTCCTATCTTCAGTACTGAGACTTCCAGAAACACTTATTCTTAATAGCCCCATGGGCAGCAAGCAATAGGAAGCAAATACTAAAATATGATCACCCTGCCTTTTGACACATCAGAGATTGCCATTCTTCTTTATTTCACGTTAACCTTGTTCTCTAACAATAAAATAGTTTTAAATAATTTTCATTTTCTTAATTTCTTTTTTTCCCCTAATAAGAGTCTGGCTATTGCTAAACTGGACAAAGTGTTTTACCCATAATGTTCAGGAATTTAGGGCTGAGAATTAAACCCAGCTGACTAGAAGTCCAGCCAATATATTTTTAGTTAGCATTAAGTAGAAATTTCTTTAATTAGGAAGCATTAGTGTCATTTGATTTCTGATCCTTGCTTCAAAGTTCTCCCCATGCAATAGGGAACATTTAGTAAAAGATTAAATTTAATTTAACATGAAAATATTTTTACATGTTCAAACATGCATAATCCAGTCAGGAGGTATTTAGATCTAAGATTAGCAAAACTTCTTTGAGCATCAAGAATTTCTTCCAATGATAAAAGTCAACAGAAAATAGACTCTTGGAGAAGTGAAAAGAGCACTCACTTTGGAACCATAAACATGGGTTGAAATCTATCTTGGTCCTCACTCTGAAGGACTCAGGGAAAGTGAAAGGAGAGCCATGGATCTCTGCGTGCTCCTGATAAGCCTAACATTCACTGCCTTTCCACCATAATCCGCCTTCAGGACTAACTGATCTTTTCACCCAGCCTCAGATGCTTCTTCTGTGGTCCTCCCTGGCCTCGGGATCACCAAGAACTGCACCCTCTCCTTGATCTCAATGTTAAGCATCTCACCTTCCCAGAACATTAATTATCTCTCTTCCACTCCTTATAGCAAAAATGCCAATTCCAATATTTTTCAACACCATTAGGATTTATAATCCACTGATTTTTACCTTGCTTTACTCTCTGCACAACCCCCCCCATTCCTTACTTCTCTCCTTTCCAGCTGAAGTTCCTGATGTATCATTATAATCACTTCCTTCTCCCTCCCTCTTCACCACATGCTTGTCAGAAACCCTCAACCCGGTTACAGTCAACCTTCTGCCCTCTCTATGCCTCCACCCATGTTACTGAACGCTGCTTGTGAACACACAACTGTGCCAATTTCACTTCAAATTCAAGTGGATACTTTCTGTGCTCAGCAGTCACACTACTATTTCTCCGGTCCATTCATCTCCCACACTCAGTTCACTCCTTCTTAAGTCCTCAACACTTCCCTTCCCATCCTCAGCAGATGATGTCTTTCCTAGTTCACTGAGGAAATGAAAGCCATCAGCAGACGACTTCTACCACCACATCTCCCACCAGCTGGCATCTGTGCCCACATGCTTGCTTGTGCTCTTGTAGGAAAGACCGGTCTGAGCTCCAATCTAAGCATCCTCACCCCCAACTAGTGAGTTAGGCTCAGTCCTCTCCTGTCTGTCAAAGACACCACTTCAGTAATTCTCTCACTTTCTCTCCTGCATCATCAATTTCCCCCTCTTTGCTGGATAATTCCATCAGCACACAAACATGATGTAATTTCCCTCATCTTAAAACAAAACAAGAACTAAAAACTCTGCACCACCCAGGTTCTTCTGCCAGCTGTGTCTCTACTTCCTTTAATAGCAAACCTACTCTTAAAAATTGCCTATATTTGCTGTCTCCAATTACTCTCCTCTTTCTCTTGAATCCATTTCACGATACCAAATCCAATGGTCGGTTCTTCATTGTTTGCAGCATTTGGCAGCCAATCACTTCTTCCTTCTTGGAACACTTTCTCTACATACTTGGCTTCCAGAATACTTCTGTCAGTTCTCTGCCTTCCTCTCTGCTTTCCTCTCAGTCTCTTATTGGTTCCTTCTTATCTCATCCCAACTTTGGTGTGATCAGGCCTTAAAACTCACAGAGGGTTTTATTTATGTTCACTCCCTAGGTGACCTAGGTGACCTAGGGAGTGTTCACTCCCTAGGTGACCTTATCTCATCTCTTGGCTTTAAATACTATGACATGCTGACAGCACCCTGATCTAGCCCTTCAGTTTGTGGAATCTCCTCATCCCAGATTGGTATATTCAACTGCCTAGTGGACAGCTCCAGTTGGACATCTATCAAGCATCTTTTTTTTAAAAGAAATACTTTATTTATTTATTTTTGGCTGTGTTGGGATCTCGGGATCTCTGTTGCGGCGTGCGGGACCTTTTGTTGTGGCGTGCAGGCTCTTCCTTGTGGTGTGTGGGCTTCTCCCTAGTTGTGGCGGGTTGGCTCCAGAGTGCGTGGGCTCTGTAGTTTGCGGCACGTGGGCTCTCTAGTTGAGGCGTGTGGGCTCAGTAGTTGCGGCACACGGGCTTAGTTGCCCCGTGGCATGTGGGATCGTAGTTCCCCGACCAGGGATCGAACCCGTGTCCCCTGCATTGGAAGGCGGATTCTTAACCACTGGACCACCAGGGAAGTCCCTATCAAGCATCTTAAACTTAACATGCCTATGAATGAACTTCTTGTCTACCCCTCAACAACCTCCTCCCCCTACAGTGCACCCCATCTCAGTAAATGGATAGCCTACACTTCCGGGGGCTCAGGCCAAAAACCTTGGAGTCATTATTGACTCCTACCCACAACCAATCCATCAGCAGGTCCCATTCGCTCTGCCTTCAAAATGCAACCAGAATCTGCCACTTCTTACCACTTCTGTCTCAATGGCCCTGGTCCAAAGCCACCATCACCTCCTGCCCAAATGACTGCAATAGTTTTCTGACTGGTCTCCCTGTTTCTACCCCCGACCATTCTCAATCCAGTAGCCGATGGGATCCACTTAAAACTTTAAGTCAGGTCAAAATGTTGCCATTCTACTTAGAATAGAAACCAAAGGCCTCACAGGAGCCTATGAGGGCCCACGTGGTCTGGCCCTGTTCCCTGTCTGACCTCATTTCCTATCACTGGAGCCCCTGGCCCACTCTGCTCTAGCTTCAGTGTTTCTCAAATATCCCAAACACACCCCTGCTCAGGAACCTTGTAAGTTATGCTCTGTGCTTCAACCCCTTTATCCCAGATAACCCCTTGGCTCACTGCCTCTCTTTTCTCAAATTCCTGCTCAGAAATCACCTCAGCCATGCCTCCCCTGACTGCTCTATTTAAAAGTGATGCCCACCCCAGCATCCCTGTCCTGTTTTACTTTTCTCCAAAGAACCTGCCATGATCTGACCTAAAATTAGAATATAAACTCCATGATGCCGGGCTTTTTCTATGTTGTCACCCCACTATTCTAGAACAGCACCTGGCATGGGCACTGAGAATGTGACTGCTACATAAATGAGTGTTGACCCTGGACCTGGGAGGCTGCCAGAGCATGGAGGCAGATTTCTAGACAACAAATCAGGAGATTTAGATTTAAATCTGATTACTAGTCTAGGAAATAGAAGCGACGCCCAGCTTTGCTAGTGAACAGTATGATACAACTCGTTAAGTCATTTAACCTCCAAGATCCTCAGTTTCCTCATTTATAAAACAGAAATGAAAACATGCGTCCCTCACAGAGTCAACGTGTGGATGAAAATGTTACGCAAACGTAAAATACTGTCAAGCTTCTGTAACTGATCACGTTAAACTGTTTAGAATCAATTTAACATTTGTAGACACTAGTTCATTCTTTTTGTAAACCAAAAAAAAAAAAAACCTTGAATTATAACAAAGATTTTAAACAGTCCTTCCTGCTCTAGAATTTTTAATTGTCTACACTATTAATTATACACATTAGCATCTTAATACTGGTATCTAACTTCAGGCCTCATGGCTATAATTATTTTTGTTTTCTATTCTGAGACCTTATCTATTCTCTTCTAAACAGGGACAGAAGAGACTTGGTATCTTGAGGTCTTTGGTACTTTCATTTGGCTCTGGAACTGTCCTTCCCACAGCCGACAACCAGGCAAAGCTGAGGTGGGATCTCATAGAGGCAGCAATAAAAGCCAGCTTCCTTAGGAAATAAAACATCAGTAAAATGTCAAGACAGTCCAAAGGGTATCTAGAGAATGTGGACCCCACCAAAGCACAGCTGGCAAGAGTGGCATCTGAAAGCACAAGAGGCATCTTCTCTAAATTCTACTTTTATTTCAAGTTACATAACGAGAAATATCAATACTTCTTTTAAGTTAGTTTAGTTCTTCACAGAAATGACTTAATCGTGATTCAAAATGATGGCATCGCATTCAGTGAGAGATAAAATAAAAAACAAGAAATGTTTCTTAGTCACCTATAAATGTGCTTTTTATACTATTGTAACAAACTCATTGAATTAATTGCCAAGCGGGAAAAAGTTATCTCCTGACTAAAGAATATGGTTCCTATTATCAGATGATGTGAGCTATGTAGTTCATCTTTTTTTTTTCCCCCACACCTTGATCTTGAAAGCTTCAAGTTAAATAAATTCTTGATTTCAGTAACTGTAATAATCCCATTCTTGATATTTGCAAGTATAAGCTCCCCCTTACTCCCACAGGCCTTCTAATCCCGTTCATTTTATGTACCCATGATGCCCTCCTGTGCCAAACAACAGGCATGGAACGTTAGTCTCAATAACTGTCTCAGCATTGCCATGTTTTTAAAAACAGCAGCAACACTTGCTCAGCACTTAGGTTCTGTGTCTTGTCTAACTTTAAAAGTTCTCAAAACCAGTCTGTGGCAGAGCCAGGAAAGGGGCTCAACACTCGGGACCAGATCCAGGACCCAGCGCTCTGCCCTCGGGTCTCAGAGCCACCCGCCCCTCCTTTTGTAATGAACAGGGTACCAATCATAAGGCAAAACCTCCGGGATTACTTCCTTACTTCGCCTCTCTCGGACTAGACTGTCAGCTCCTGGGGGGCAGGCACCCCCAGGATTCATGCCCCTTTATAGGTCCTGCTCCTTGTACACAATAAACATCCAATAAATATTCCCTGACTTAGGGAGGCAAGGAACCAGTTACAACAGGTAGAGATTGAAGCAGAAAAGGGAAAGTGAGAAAGCAGGACATATTGGTCAGCTAACTGACCGGCTTATTTCCTCTTTTTTATCTTCTCCTGTCAGTCCCGTAGCCGTTCTCGAGGCCAAGGACTTGGGGCAGCCCTCTGCACAGCCCTTCGCGACCCAAGCTCAGGGACCTGCCCTGGACTGTCACCCTCGGCCGGGAGGCGGGGGAGAAGATGGGAGCAACTAGGGCAAGTCCCTGAGATGTGGCAGAGGGAGCCTGTGAGCCTGGCCTCGGCCCACACGGGGGCCTCTGCACCGTGTGAGCCCTGCTCCTTCCAGCGCCCTCCCCCAACGGGCCCTCCTCCCCCCACAGGCAGGAAGCCCAGGCACCCTGCTCTGCCCGGACAGCAGGCGGCGCCTCGGGCCCTAGCTCCGCCCCCTGGGTCCTGCAGCTGCACCCTTCAGTATCCGGGCTGGCCCGGGTGAGGACCAAAGGACAGGAGGGGGCGAAGCCGAGGATCCAGCTAGGAGGAGAAGCTGGCCCCGCCCTCTCCTCCCCGGCGGGCCTCACCCTGGGAGCCTGAGTCCAGAAGGCAGGAAGTGCTGGCTCCGAGGACAGAAACATGGGCCCTGCGGGCTGCGTCTTCCTGCTGCCCCTTCTGCTGGGGATCTCAGGTGACCCCCTGGGGTGAGGAGAGTCCCAGGCGGGGGCTTCACAGGGCCTGGGGTGTGGGCCGCCCTCGGCAATAAGAAGCCGTCCTGGGTGTCCCCACGGTCCACCTTTTCTCTTCCTAGGCACAGATGAGGAGGAACCAAAGAATCTCGTGACGTCAAGTAAGGCGCCCCAGCCAGGGCCAGCATGGGAGGGGGGGCGGGGGGATGGGGCGAAGGAGGAGGGAGGAGGGGACACCAGTGTGGGGAGGGGGCAGGCCTCCCAGGACTTTCTCCACTTTGTCCGCAGTCTGTGGGCAGCCCGCGGTCTTACCTGGCACTGCCTGAGGCACGGAGGCCAACGTGGGGCAGTGGCCCTGGCAGGTCAGCAACCGCCAGGGCTTGTTTCACATCTGTGTGGCCACCCTCATCTGAAAGCAGTGGGTACTGACAGTGGCAAGCTGCTTCTGGTGAGTGCGGGGCCTTGCTTCAGGCAGACCCATCAGGGACGAGGGTGACTGGACCTCCTGGGCTGAGGTCAGAGAGGAGTCTACGTTGCACTGCCCAATACAGTATCTGTGCCTAAGAAGTGGGTCCAAATGTTTCCTGCCCTAGCTCTCAGCTCAATACGACTACTCTGAGACTTCGGGTTTCTTTACATCTGACAATCATCTTGACTGAAATGAGTGCCTAGAAAATGTCACACACCCCCGCCACCCCCCATCTAATTCTCTACCCAAGGAGACATTCCCCAGGGGGAGCCACTCCCTCTACTGCATGCCCACATCCTCACACCACTCTGGATGCACAGTTCTGAGCCCTCTTCACTCTCCCTAGGTGGCCTCATCTATTCCCATGGTTTAAAATGTCATAGATTTGTTAACATCCACATTTACATCACCAGCCCCACACTCTAATTCTGATGCATTTCCATTCAGATATCTCACTGGTATCTCAAAGATGATGTAATCAAAAGAGAACTACAATTCTACCACCAGCAATATCCCCAAACCTTTTCTCTCCCTTTCTTCCCATCTCATTCAACAACACAGCCAGTTGCTCAAGCCAGAAATATGAAGCCTCACTTTCCCTCACCCTTCATATTCACTGCACGCACCAATTCTTCAGTTTTACTTCCACAGAATACTTTGACTCCAGCACAAATGTTCTGGCCCACTGCAATAGCAAAATAAGTTTTGCTACCTTCATACACACAACGAAGTGATTTTTTTTAAAAGTCAGAGGCAGGATCATGTCATTCCCTCCTTCAAATCCTCCAGTCGCTGCTCAGGCACCTAGAATAAAACCTATAAGCCATGAATTGCCAGGTATCTGCTCATTTCCCTGACATCATCCCATTCTACTCCAGGTATACTTCAGTTCCTAGAAACTGCCAAGCTCTTTCTTACGCTCAGTGCCTTTGCATACGCTATTCCCTCTGGAATGCTCTTCCTTATAGCTCTTCTCATGGCTGACTCCCACCTTGTGGGACTCAGTTGAAAAGTTACCTCTTCAACGAGACCTTCCCTGATCACCAATTCATAGGCTCTTCCCCCATCTTTTACTCTCTACCTCAAAATCCTGTTTTCTTCATAAAATTTATCACAATTTCAAATTTTATACCTGTTTACTTGTGTGTTCTCTCTCTCCCTCCCTCCCTCTCCTCCACCCTCTCTCTCTCTCACACACACACACACACACACACACACACACACACACAATCCTTGAGACCAAAAGCCCTGTGAGGGCCAGATCATGTCTAAGTCTCATTTATATTTTCAGGAGATGCTCAGCACTTATTGAAGGAACATATGCTTAGGAAGAGCTAGACGAAAAATACAACCTCCAGAACTCTGGGCTCTGCTGTGACACTCCATGACAGAGTCACAAGAAACCCATGGTACTTGTTCTGCTCCTCTTCTTCTCAGGTCTAAGGACACCAGAAAATACAAGGTATTGGTGGGGTCACTTCAGGTCTCTGGTCACCAAGACTCCCAAAACGATGATCATCACCGTGTCCAGGATTGTTCCATACCCCGACTTCCAGAGAAATGCATCCAGCGCCATTGCTGTGGCAGAACTGGCCCACCTGGTTTCCTTTGGCCCCACTGTCCTGCCCATCTGCCTCCCTTCATCGGCAGTCCAGCTGAAGAACTCAACCTCCTGCTGGGTGACTGGATGGGGCAATTCTGGGATATCCCAATGTGAGGATAAGTAGACTTTCTGAGCTGTTTCCTCCACTGACAGTCCCTCCCCCTACCCTCTATCCCACTCCTGGCACCAGATACAGTGCGCTCTCACTCTCTGGCAATTAATCCGAGGTACTGCGGACTTCAGTTCTCCTCGACCCCCAGCTTCCCTCTGCCTCCTTCATACTTCTGCTGCTGTAATTGCTTTGCTTATTTACATCTGCTTCTGCTCTTGTTTCACAATACTACTAAGACCTTAAAAGTAAAAAGGACAGGGCAATGAATTTAAGGAGAGTTGTCAGTTCTCCTTCGGCACCTGGGTAGAGTGTGTGTGGGTAGGTGGGTAGGGGGAAGTAGACACAAAGATGGATCCAGGAAAGTTAAGAGTGCTCAGCAGGTCCCAAGTCAGACTAGGAGAGTAGGGCTTCATGTATCAGTAGTCCTTTTTTTTTTTTTAATTTATTTATTTTTATTTTTGGCTGCATTGGGTCTTCATTGCTGCATGCAGGCTTTCTCTAGTTGCAGCGAGCGGGGGCTACTCTTCATTGTGGTGCACAGGCTTCTCATTGCGGTGGCTTCTCTCGTTGCAGAGCACGGGCTCTAGCCACGTGGGCTTCAGTAGTTGTGGCGCACGGGCTTAGTTGCTCCACGGCATGTGGAATCTTCCCAGACCAGGGCTCGAACCCGTGTCTCCTGCATTGGCAGGCAGATTTTTCATGACTGTGCCACCAGGGAAGCCCTCAATAGTCTTGATTCTTCTTAATCCATTAGATCCACCTTCTTATGTTCTATGGAATATAAAAATATATTCCAAAGCCAAACAACTTAATCCTACATCTTTCATGATTTTAGGTTTTTCTGAATCAAAAGATTCTTCTGTTTTTTGTGGTACAGCAGGAGCAACGGCCATCAGTCTTGTTCAGACCCAGGGAACTCAGCCTTTAGACCATTTGCCAAACCAGAAATCAGAGTGCTGCCTGTTATGGGGGCAGAAACTTGAAATCAGAGCTATCCCTGAAAATCAAAGGCATGAAAGCTCTATCCATAGCTGAAAGTTGCTTCCTAATTTTTTAAGACAACTTTGACTCTTTTTGACCTTACAGCTATGAAACCATCTTATACACTGAAGGAGCTAAAAGTGCCCCTCAGTGATCTCCAGACATGCAATAACTGCTATAGAAAGAAAGCTCGTTGCATGGAGTCGAGCCCATCAGTGAAGCCATGATCTGCTCCAGGCTCCCAGTGGGGCAGACAATCAGTGCATAGTAAGAATCCATCCTATAGGCACCTTTCAGAGCCTTCCATTCCCCAGTGTGCTTCCTCCATGTCTCGTAGCTTCGGGGTCCTTGCATGAACCCAGAAGTGTCTGGATAGGCCCTAACTCCACCGCTCGTGGCTAAATTATTGGAGTCTCTCCCTTTGCCCCGTGCATGGCCCAGCCATCTTTCTTCTCTCCCCCAGGGCAGTAGAGGAGATCCCCTGAAGTGTAAAGTGGAGGATTTCTGGGTCCTGGCAGGAGTGGTGAGCTGGGAATCAAACTGCATCGGAACCAATGAGCCTGGAGTATTTACAAACATCAGTTTCTACAAGTCTTGGAATGAGAAGTCAGCCATCTCGCACGCTGACCTCAGGCCGGACTTCTCCGGGCTCTTCCCTGTTGTGCTTCTGCCTCTCATTTTCCCAGGGCTACCCTAACTGGCTGAGGTCAGTATGGCCAAGGTGAAGTGGCAATTAAGAATGACGGAGAAAGTGGAAATTCTAGAAGTTGAGGATTTTGAGGAGATTCCGAAGCTTCAGCAAGACAGATGCAGTTCTGCTACCTCTGGGTGCAGCCCCCAGGAGCCCAGTCTGCTTGCTGCCTTGTCTCCTGTAGGTCAACCTGAGAAGCAAGGTCCCCGGCATGAATAAAGTTTGGTTGGTTCTAACTATTACTTCTCATATTCATTTATTTATTTGTTTATTTTTTTATGAAACTGGAGTCAGGGCCTTGGGAAATACAGAAGCAAAGAACTTTAGGGCTGAAAGGGATCTGGAAATCACCTGACCCAACCAATTCCTCACATTCTAAAGAAGAAGTAGCTAGGGTACAGAGAGGTTAACTAGTGTGCCCTTGGCTGAAGTCAAGATGAAAACCACCCAGTCTGGGACTAGACTGGGTTCTGAAGAAAAAGCAGGGACTCAGAAGATTAGAAGGTTTCAGTTGAAGCACGCCAGGCAAAAGGAGCCTAGGGCAGTGTATCGGCTATCTACTGCTGTATAACAAATTACCCCAAAGCATAACGGCTGAAGACAGCAAATGTTTACTATCTCTCGGTGTCTGTGGGTCAGTAATCAGGGAGGGCCTAGCCAGGTAGTTCTGGCTCAGGGTCTTTCAAGAGGCTGCTGCTGTAAACTGTAGTCACCTCCAAGCTTAACTGGAAAGGACCTGCTTCAAGCTCACTCACACGGCCTCTCTGCAGGGCTGCCTCAGGGCAGCTGGCGTCACCCAGGTGAGTGATACAAGATACAGCAAGAGAGAATACCCCAAATGGAAGCTATAGTCTCTCTACGACTAATCTCAAAACTGACATCTCATTACTTCCATTGTATTCTATTCTTCAGAAGTGAGCTGATAAGAATCACTGAGGACATCTCAAAGGCTGCCTTCTGTAAGTGCAATAAGTGAAGGGTCTGGATTAAGGAGCTGGGAGGTGAAAACTGACTGTGTTTAGTGGTCACAGATTAAGCAGAGGCATGGGGGCGGGTTTAAATTGAGGAGTCTCCTGTTCACCCCACCCACTAAGAGCACTTCAGGGTTGTGCTCAGAGGTGCACTGGGGTTAGGGAAGGTATTTATTAGAGAGATATCCAACTTGCAATATCCTGCGACCAGAGAGGGGTCCAAGAACATGTCTCATGTAAGAAACGTATGGCTGCTTTATCCCCATCCTTTTCCTGCGCCTGTGGTATACGTATACAAAGGGTAGTTAGGAACATGGGATCTGACGCTGGCCAGCAGTGAGTTGATTTATGGATTTCATAAGATACTGATTAAAATAATACAGGATGCTCTATATTACTCAACAAATAATAGTGAAAAATGATTAGAAGGAGTTTGGGCAAGATGGTGGAATGAACAGCAGCAAAATGATCATCCCTTGCTCAAATTTCATTAAATACCAATAAAATCACTGTTTGAGAATGAAAATTTTCATTAATAACTGCAAAGATAAGATAATTACATAAAAATAAGGAAATTAAATCTGGGCCATTAAAAAGTTTTCCATACATACAAAGAAAATAGTAAGAACTTTGAAAAAAATTAATTTTCCAAATGCAAAAATTATACAAAGTATAAGGAGGATTCAAAGATTGATTACAATTTATTCTCAAAGGAACACTATTCATGTTAATAAGATTTTCTCAGAATTTTTTTTAGATGACAACACTACAGAATTGGAAGCAAGGCATAATTGACACTGTGAAAATGCTTTGGCAAAAGAAGAGATAAACCTATTAAACATGTGAGATGCTAAATAAATAAAAAATGATAAAAGAATGTGAGCGAAGAGGATGGATCTAGATACTAAAGCCAAGAAATCCAACAAAGAGATAACAGCAGGTTTTAGAATCATAAAATAGTTGGAAGGCACCTTACAAGTTCTTTGATACAACTCTCAGCTCAAGGCATGTTTGCTTGTTTCACAGACACGACGGATGATCTTACGCTTCTTAATATCATAGAACTGGAAAACTATCTAACTAACTAACTAACTAACTTTTGGTAATGAAGGAAAGGGAACTATTTTCACTACATGGCACTGTCCCACCATTTGCCCACCAGAATCCTTTAAAACTGAAACTTAAGTAAAATATACACAAAATGGGTGAGATGGAAGGAGATCGTTTTCTGTAGAAAGGATGCCCAAAATTTCAGTAAATACAGGTCTTATGTGTTTTAGGAATAAGCTAAACTTGGAGGTTTGGGTATAATCTCAAAGCAGCATACCAGGAATAAGATCATACCTGAGAATGCTTAAGTGTAATCAACAGTATTCAGCACTAAACTGAAGAAAAACCTCATTAGGAAGGGGAATGGTCAGCATGGAATCTAAGAAAGCAAAAGCCAGACAACTCTGTGTTCATCAGACCCTAGGCTGTAAAGGAAGAGAGACTCTGATGAATATAAACTTTGTATTTATTTAGAAAAACATGTTCTGTTATGGAGAAGCACTGTTTCACCCAGTTTTTGTGAAGAAGGGATATTTCCTCCTAGTGAGTGAAATGCTTGTGGAGATTTGCCACTTCCACTTGTTCTGATCCGAAGACTCTTCAAACCACCACCCACCTACTAATTTGGTTTCCCTACTCAATATCGAGAAGGTGTGCCCTGGTTGGGAAAAATGCAAATTCCAAATGATAAAAATGAATAGTCCTCATTGCAAATCAACATTCTGGTTCATATACAAGTCTCTTAAATTTTAGTGAGTCAGTCTCTTGAATTTGATCTCTTCTAGGTGCTCTGACAGGAATTTTAGAAGCTAAAAAGCTAAGGGTCCAGAGCCTAGATTGAGATGACTTCAGCCTAGTCATACTGCCTGCCAAAGTGGATTCTCTGAGGGTCATGCCATCTTTATCTTACCTCTAACTATGGCAGGAACTTGTAGTTACTTATGCCTTCTATCAGTTACTATGCGGGCCACTTTAAAAATCATCTTATTTTGTCCTAACAACTCAAGAAGGTATTATTTATTCCACTTTTACAAATGAAAACACACACACAAAAACAACTGAGGATCAGAGAGGTTAAGTAACTTGCCTAAGATCACACAGCTAATATTTGATTAAACAGATTTACCCTGGACTGTCTGACTCAAAAGATTTGGCTCTTTCCACTATACCAAATTACCTCCATTCACTGTTAGAAAGCTCTAATAAAGATCTTCCTTATACAATGCCAAAATAACATCTGCCCTTTGGTTCTAGTTATTTGTACCTCTTATTATACTCCAGTCTCCATCTGTAATTATTTGAGTGCACACAGCTTTACTTCTTCTGAATAGATAAGAACAACCTTGAGAAGAGAAACTGCTGTTCTAGTCATCTTCTCGCTCTTCTAACAGCATCTATTATAGTGTCGCAAACAGAAAGTATCGAATCTTATTTTCTAAAAAACAAAATGAAAGCAATAGACTGTAGAAGGCTAGCTGTCAAAACGGAAAGGAAGAATTCATTTAGTATAAGTGAATAAACATAAAAATATTTTATTTTAGTGATCAAAAGAACAGGACCAACTCTTGCCGAGGGGAACTAGTTAAAGGGCAGTAGGACTCAGGGCAAGTAGGATGGAGTTCCGAGCTACTGTGGAGAAGGGGAGTGCAGGCGAGGGAAACCGTAGACTGGACAACAAGGTGGAGAGCGAGAGGAGGAAGAAGGCTGTCCCTCAAAGGCTGTCCAGGCCTTGGCCCTGACATAACGGAGGCCAAGTATATGGACTAGTTCCAGGACATACTGGTTAGTGGAACTACAGCTGGACTAAAAGTTTCCTGTCCAAGTTCAAGAACAAAGACCAAACTGGATCTTTGAATAGAGGGCATAGGTGTCTGTTGCTGCTACACATGTGCTAGAGAAATCAATTATGCTTTTTTTAAAATTTTTTTTTATTGTGGTAAAAGTCACATAATAGAAAATATACTATTTTAACCATATTTAGCTGTACAGTTCAGTGGCACTAAGTACATTCACCTTGTTGTGCAACTCTCTCCATCATCCATCTCCCGACTTTTTCACCTTCCTAAACTGAAACTCTGTCCCCATTAAACACTAACTCCCCATTCCCCCTCCCCACCCCTGGCATCTACCAGTGTACTTTCTGACTCCACGAATTTGACTAGACTATTCTAGGTACCTCGTGTAAGTGGAATCAAACAGTGAGAAATCAGTTATTCTTTAGGAGAATTTTATAAAGAGATTTACTCATTTTATAAAGAGATTTATTCATTTTATTCATTTTCATTTATTCATTATTCATTTTCAGATCAATATAATAGATAGATTTGATGGATTGAATTAGAAAAGAAACAATGGAATCCATTTGCCCTTCCTGGAACTACAGATAAAAAGCTACAGAATTTGGGGACTTCCCCGGTGGTCCAGTGGTTAAGATGCCACTGCAGGGGGCGCAGGTTTGGTCCCTGGCATGCAGGAACTAAGATCCCGTGTGTCGCAAGCTGCGGCCAAAAAAACAAAAAAAAAACAAAAAAAACCCTACAAGACTTGCAAATCTACTGTCGTCCCTGTTTTATTCTCAGGGTACTCAAGAGAAGACTGCACCCTGTAGTGGCATCCTTACTCTACAGCAGTGGTTCTCAACGAAGGGTGATTCTGCTCCCCACCCCAACCCCAGGGGACGCTTGACAATGTCTGAAGACATTTTTGGTTGTCACCACTAGGGATGGGTGGTACTCCTGGCATCCAGCAGGTTAAGGCCAGAGATGCTGCTTAACGTCCCCCAATGCACAGGACAGCCCCCCACAGGAAAGAATCATCTGGCCCCAAACGTCAACAGTGCCAAGGCTGAGAAATCCTGGTCTATAGGCACCATTCACATCAATCTAAGCCATCACCAAGATGACCTGTTTGCCCAGAATTAAGTTAGTACTTAAAACTAGGATATTAGTTCAACAAAAACAATAATAAAAACAGTGGCTACTATTTATTATTTTGTGCTTAAATAGCCTAAACGCAAGCTAAGTACTTGCCCTCTATCTTATTTAATTCCTACCAAAATCTTGTGAGGTATTATTATTCCCATTTTGCTGAGATGAAAAGGTTGTAACTAGGCAACAGCCACATGGCAAGCAATAAAGCTCTTACCAACACCACCACATGGCCACTTCCCAAACCAACAGTTATTGTGTACGGTAGAGGTATTTAAAGATAACGTTAATGATAGCAGGGTAATGATCTGGGAACAGAGACTCTAGGACCTCGAGACAGGGCATGAAGAGAAGGCAGAAAGCTGTAAGAGCTGTCTTCAGGAAAATCTCTAGAGTGGACATCAAGCACCTGCTCTCTCACTTCCAACTCCTTGGTACTTCCTTATCTTAGAAGAAGCAAGGGAGCATTAAAATGGCAGACCCAACACATTTCTTGATTGCTAAACCAACAATAATGAAATATTTGTAGAGGAGTAATGGAGGTAATAGATAAAGATAAGTAAATACAGGTAAATAGATAAGGAAGTCAAAATTCAATGTTACATCTGCAAAGACACTTTTGAGATCATCAGCTGATTCCAGTGCCTTCATGGTACAACAGGAAAACACAGGCCTTAGGGGAAAGGTGACTTGCCTAAGGTCATGCAGTCTTCCCCATAAAAATGACAGCATAGCTCTGTGGGCTGAAAACCAAAGGCGATTTCTCCAATATGATAGAAGAGTTTAGCTTAGACTTAGAAAGGACTCATAGGTTCCAACTGTCTCTTTAAAAATGGGCATTTTCTTACATAACTCAATATCATTATTACACCCATCAAGATTAACAATATTTCCTTCGTAACATCTAATACCCAGTTAATTATCAAATTTCCTTGCTTATATCAAAATGTCTTCTTAGAGTTGATTTGCTAAATCAGGATCCAAACAGGGGCCACACACACTTATGACTCTTACGTTTCTTTTCACCTAGAGGAGTTTCCCTCCCTTTGTACCCTCATACCATTGACTTGTTATAGAAACCAGTGTTAGTTGTTTTATAAAATGTCCCACATTCTGGATGTGACTGTTAACTTCCTTGGCCTTGTAATTTAACTTACTCCTTCATCCTCTGCATTTGCTATAAGTGGAAGTAGCTTTAGAGATTCAGGTTTCACTTTTTTGACATGAAAACTTCATTGGATATTCCTTCACATTACGTCACATCAGGAGGCTCATGTCTGCCTTAACCCACTTTTCATGATGTTAAGATTGAACAGAGCATTCAAATAGTAACAGCCTGAGCTGTTTCATCTAAAACTTTCAACTACTGATAATCATCCCCTGAATCAATTATCTCATAAAGAGCTGTAAATATTGCTTTCAAATTCTATCACTCCAACCAGTAAGAATTTATTAGCTGAAATTCTTCCCTCATCAACTAAGCCCGTTTTGTTACCCTGAACTACAGTTTGGACAGGAAAAGCAAGATAGCTATTTAATTCTTTCCTTTTACTTCCAATTTTAATAGTAAGGAGCTCATATCTTAGTTACAATAAAGTTTATTTCCAACTAAATTAGAACCAAAAATACATTTTCACAAAACATTTAAGCAAAAGGGAAAAAAGATCGTGTGAATGACCCAATTAATATGTAAAGAGTTTTCAGCGACCGCAGATTTGTCCAGGGATATAAAAAAGTCCAAAGGTCTAGGACAACCACAGGACCCTCAGAGGGAAAGGAGTGTCTGGTCAAATTTTGTTCCTTTGATAAATCAACAGAAAGACCTGTTCAGACCTTTAGTAACTTTGCAAAAAAGATGATCTTTACTCCAAACATGACTCGAAGGCAAATCTCAAATTGAGGTCTGACTCTTAAAAGCTATATTTAAGTAAGTTGATTAAACAGTTAAAATTGCCTGTGAATACAATAAATTAATTGGAATACCAATTGTGATACGAATAAGGAATCTTTTCTTTGATTAAATGAACAGGACAAAATTGCAGGTTACAATATTAATTTCAGGAAAAAATTAAGGTGAAAAGTACCGAGAGGGTCATCATATGATGATAAAAAGCGCAGCTAGTGGTGGACACATAACCAGAATGAATGGATAAACCACACACACACAAAACATAGGATGCATAAAACAAAAACCATTAAAAATGTATGGAGGAGATAACATAAATATAATAGTAGTAGATTTTCACCCCCATCAAGCAGTCACAAATGAAGACAACTAAATCTGAAAAAGACAGCTGTGGCAGTCAGTAAACAAGAAGATGGAAGATTAATTTTTTTTGAAGTTTTCACTTCTAAAATCTGAAAAAATGTATTGAAAGAAGTAAACACCTTACTGTACTGAGATACAGCAAATGTGGCATCTGCCCCACCACATCAGTCCCTGCAGCTTAGCTGGCCATATTCTTTCATCCTCATCATGCACAAGGGCACTTACTGCAGAGACACTTAGTCCACAGCCATGTACCTAAGGGCTGGTAAGAAAAGATCATCTGTTCAAATTCTGCGGAATTTGAACTGAAAATAAGGAAAAACTTGGGTAGTTTATAGTGGGATAGAATGAAAAGACATGGGAAGTGCTGGGCCATCCTGACGGCAGAGGACCAGAGTGAGGATGCCGAACTGCTGCTCTGAGCTCTCGAGCCATCGTGGATCCAGAGCCCCCTGGCAGCTCCAGTCTCCCATTCTGGTCTCCAGTCTGTCCTAGGATAGCTGCAGATGTCCTTGCTACTCTGTTCTCCTTACTGTTCCTCAGATATCTGTATTGGTTTGTTAAGGCTGCCATAACACAGTAGCACAGACTGGGGGGGGGGGGGGCTTAAACAACAGAAATGTGTTTTCTCACAGTTCCAGAGGTGAGAAGTCTGAGATCAAAGTGTCAGCATGGTTGGTTCCTCCAGAGGGACGGGAGGCAAAGATCTGTTCTAGGCTTTCTTGGCTTGTAGATGGCCGTCTTCTCCCTCTGTATGTGTCCAAATTTCCTCTTCTTGTAAGGACATCAGTCATACTGGATTAAGGCCTACCCTAATGACCTCATTTTACCTTAATTACCTCTTTAGAGACACTATCTCTAAGCACGATCACATTCTAAGGTACTGGGGGTTAGAACCACAACACATAAATTTGGGGCGGGGGGAGACACGTTGCAGCCCATGACAATATCTTTAAAATAATCTCTCTCTGGTTAAGCTAGTTTCATTGAGTCTCTGTTGCTTGTAACTGAATAACACTTACCCAAACAGCTATATTTTCTGGTCTTATTTTTTTTAAATTATTCATGTGTTTCTGTCAAACTTGCCCAAATTTTAAGCTGCAAGACAGCAATAACATGCTTTAACACTTCACTGAATTCTGCCTCCACAGACCTACTACCCTACAGACTATGGGTACAGAAAACAAAAAAGGCGCAGAGAAGAATTCTGTAGCAGATGCTGTGCTGCATGGCCCAGACCCCCCTTCAGGACTGAAGCGTTCACTTTCCTAGCAACCAGGAGTGTTGGCTGCAGACAGTTCGAAGCCAAGTCCAATTCCAAGAACTGCTGCCAGAGCCGCCTCACCCAAGGTAATGCCCCCTCCCCTGCAGGTAACCCACACCCAGTCATTCAGAAGTCCAAGGGCTCAGCCTTCTAGCCTCAGTTCAGGGCATCTTTGAAGGGCCAGCCCAGCTCCAGAGCAACCTTTGGGAAAGGCTAAGGCCCCTGTTGCAGATGTATTACATCAACTCTCCCTCTGCCCAATCCTGCTTCCATCCCCCCTCGAGGTGTTCATCCTAAGACTACTCCCCAACAAACTTCTTGCACACAAATCTCTGTCTTAGAGTCTGTTTCCCAGAAAATCTGACTTGCAGTACGGTCTCTGGCTAACACTGTAAATGAAGATGAAGACAAAAAAATTTAGAAAAAATTAGCCAGGTACTGGGTTAATTTCCTCTTTTTTCATTTCTAGCTTCTGAAGAATCCTGCCCATCTTCCATTTCCTTGCCAGAGACAGGGTTCCATTCCTTTCTGTACCCTCCAACCTGCCCTGGAGGCAGAAGCCTCAGACACCCTGCTCTCCCTGGACAGCAGGGGGCACCGCGAGCCCCAGCTCCTCCCCTTGGGTCCTGTAGCTGCATTTCTCAAGTCTGGTCCCTTCAGCGCCTGGCCAGGGTGAGGGCCAAAGGAGAGGAGGGGGCGAAGCCAAGGATCCAGCTAGGAGGAGAAGCTGGTCCTGCCCCTCTCCTCCGGCTGCTCCCCGGCTGGCCTCATCCTGGGAGCCTGAGTCCAGAAAGCAGGAGGTGCTGACTCTGAGGACAGAAACATGGGCCCTGCGGGCTGCGTCTTCCTGCTGCCCCTTCTGCTGGGCGAGCCCCTGAGGCTGGGGGTGGAGTGGAAAGGAGGAGGCAGAGGTTTCTTGGCTCAAGAAGTTACCATATAGAGTAACAGGACACTCCACCCACGGGATGTGACTTCTGAATGGTGGGGCCTGCGAAAGTCCTGAGGGGACCCTCTGTGCCAGGCCCCAAGCAGTCCAAGGCTCATGGATATAGAAGTAAACACAAAGATCCCCGCCCCTGGGGGGGCTTACAGTCAATGCACATATCAAATATGTGAATTATAAGGCAGGTTAGAAAGCAATAAATACTGTGACCGGAGAGGGGCGTCTAAGGTACAGGGACACTGTCACTTTAAATAGGGTGGTCAAGGAAGGTTTCACTAAGAAGAAGCTATTTGAGCAAAGACTTGAAGGAGATGAGTGATTTAGCTAAGAGGATTGAGGGAAAGAGCATTTCAGGCAGAGGGAACTGGAAGTACAAACGCCAGTCAATGATTTCAGGAATAAGCTTGTTCATTTATTTTTCTGGCCCACAGTGATTTAAAAGCCGGGTAGCAGCAAAAAGATAACAGGTAGCAAGAAAGAAAGATATACAAAACTGCAAAATGCTAGTTCAGTTCAAGAAAACATGACAAAAGTAAATAGCTTATAAACCTCAAAATCATCTGAAGGCATTAATGTATTTACAACCTCACATGCTTGATACTCCTGATGGCAGCCGTGAATCATCAAGTAAAAGTTAAATTATGTTCCATGTATACTGCTAAAAAAGTTAGGTAAGTAAGTATGTAATTATCAAGATTACCACTAATGGGTAGATATTTATAAAATTTGGGTGTTTAACACCAATCTGAGAAATTTAAGTAGGTAGAAAGCCTCTCTATTAAGTGAATCTGGATATAAGAGGTGTTGTTATATGCTAATGATACGGTGTACTTGTTTTAGCGTCTTGCCTATCCTTTTCTTTCCAAAGGAAATCTCTGCAGTCAGGTGAGTGGTCTCCCCTTGGGCCCAAGACTGCTGGGCTTGGAACTGGAATAGGATGGAGTATGGAGGCTCGGGAGGACTCAGGTCCCAGGAGTGGATGGGAGTTTGGAGATGATAAGATGGGGATGAGGAGAACAGCACAACCAGATTCCCATGCTTCTCTCTTTCCTCTTTCTCTAGTGTGCGGACGACCTGTATACTCAAGCCGTATTGTGGGTGGTGAGGACTGGCCTTGGCAGGTCAGCCTGCACTTGGGTGAGTCCCACGTCTGTGGAGTTTCCCTCATCGGTGACAGGTGGATACTGACAGCAACACACTGCCTACACAGGTGAGTTCTAGCTGGTTGGTGCCTAGCACACAGAGAGGTTCCCAATAAATATTTGAATGAACCCATGAATGAGCCAACAGACTAAGGAAAGTGCCAAGATGAACAGGCAGAAGGAAACCTAGGTCATCTTGGACTAGGGACAGGGCATAGAGGTAGAAAAAAAAATGATGAAAATAGTCACTATATTAGAAGCTTTGCTTACTTTTCACCACATCACTTCCTAAACACCAGTCAGGGAATTTTGTCTTAAGCTGCTTTGGGTCACAAACACAATCTCTGAGAGAAGCAAGGTACCATGTGGTGAGTAGCTGTAGAGAGAGGCACATGTAAAACTGATGTCTCCAGCCAACAGCTAATGAAGATGTGACAGACCCTCCTGAGTCGGGCCTTGAGATGACACTGCAGCCCACCCTGAGTGCAGCCTGGTCAGAGGCACCCAGATCCTAATCCACAGAAACTGTGAAATGTTTGCTGTTCTAAGCCTCTAAGCTTTGTGGTAACTTGTTATGCCACAGGAGATGACATATATCCAGAAATCAAAACAACAGGACTGGGGCTTCCCTGGTGGTGCAGTGGTTGAGAATCTGCCTGCTAATGCAGGGGACACGGGTTCGAGCCCTGGTCTGGGAAGATCCCACATGCCGCGGAGCAACTAGGCCCGTGAGCCACAATTACTGAGCCTGCGCGTCTGGAGCCTGTGCTCCGCAACAAGAGAGGCCGCGATAGTGAGAGGCCCGCGCACCGCGATGAAGAGTGGCCCCCACTCGCTGCAACTAGAGAAAGCCCTCACACAGAAACGAAGACCCAACACAGCCAAAAATAAATAAATAAATAAATAAATAAATAAATAAATAAATAAATTTAAAAAAAAAACAAAACCAACAGGACTTTTCAATAACAAACTGAAAGCTCAAAGAAAATAGAGTAATAACTTCAAAATGCTGAGAG
Organism: Balaenoptera ricei; assembly: GCF_028023285.1. Classification (NCBI taxonomy): domain Eukaryota; kingdom Metazoa; phylum Chordata; class Mammalia; order Artiodactyla; family Balaenopteridae; genus Balaenoptera; species Balaenoptera ricei. Next base: position 34,602,692 of record NC_082643.1, read on the forward strand.
AATTCCAACTTAGAATTCTGCTCATATTTACAAATGATCAATCAAGTGTGGGATAGAAATAAGACATTTTCAAATATACAAAGCAGAAAAAATATTACCCCTCATGCACATTTTCTCAGGAAGCCAAAGGAGAATGCGCTTCACCAAAATAAAGGGTGGGGCGGGGACAGGAAAACATGGGATCCAGAAAAAACAGAATACAACACAGAAGAAAACCCTCAAGAAAATCATAAAGAAAAGTACCAAGGTTGGAGTTAGAGGGCAGAGGGCTTAAAAAAAAAAAAAAAAGACTTCCCTGGTGGCGCAGTAGTTAAGAATCTGCCTGCCAATGCAGGGGACATGGGTTCGAGCCCTGGTCCAGGAAGATCCTACATACCGCAGAGCAACTAAGCCCATGCGCCACAACTAGTGAGCCTGCACTCTAGAGCCCACGAGCCACAACTACTAAGCCCGTGTGCCACAACTACTGAAGCCTGCACACCTAGAGCCTGAGCCCTGCAACAAGAGAAGCCACTGCAATAAGAAGCCTGCGCACCACAACGAAGAGTAGCCCCTGCTCACTGCAACTAGAGAAAGTCCGTGTGCAGCAACAAAGACCCAACACAGCCAAAATAATTAATTAATTAATTTTTTTAAAAAAGGATAGTATTGATAAAAAGCCTAACAGGTGTCAACATATTGAGAGATATACACTTCTGGTAGACAGTTTGGGGAACAAATAATGAGTCAGTGATAGGTACATAGAAAACTTAAAAAACAAAGAAGTGAGACCACATTATTAATTCCAGAAGCAAAAAGTTTTGCAAGAAATCTCATTATGGTACTCAATATGGCCTCATAGGGAATAATGTTTTCATAGTCACAAGAACATACATACTAAATACTGATCTAACAAAAAGTTATATTGGATGAGGAGGATGGTGAAAAGGAAGTGGGGAGTTGGCAGTAATTGTTGGGTCAATCCTCACCTTCTACAGGAGGAATACAATATTCTAAAACTGAAAGAAAAAAATTAATGGCAATATATAGGGTTTCTTGAAAACACTAGGGAAAATGCTAAAAGAAAGAGCTAAGAGTTGAAAGTGATTGCCTTTGGATAGCATGAATTGAGGGCAGTAGGGCAGAGAACTTCTGTTATTTATTTTGTAAATCTGATCAAACTACTGAACATTTAAATTACATATATATCATATATGAACTTTGGTGGTTATATTTTGCTTTAATTTTTTAATTTAGAAATAAAGGTCTAGTGCTCAGAACTCAAAAATGAAAATAAAACAACAATGACTGTTAAGCATATAGGCTATGGCTGAAACCACGGAGAATAGTAGAGGTGAATAAGAGAACCAGGGAAAAAATACAGGACAAAACTCTGGCCATAATCATATAAAAGGAGACCACAGAAACAGCAGACAACAAAAGAAAGAGTGATCAGGGAGTGAGGGAAGGAGAAAAGAAGACAAACCAACCCTATGCCAAGTTGGAAGCAGCCTGGTTAATTCCAAGTCTGTTACCCTCCTTTCTTACTTAAAGACTTAGTGCTACACACAGGCAGCTTGTTCTGACCCAGCTGTAGCACAAAAGCATGCTCCACTTTTATTCTCCTCTTTCTCTTCCCCTTAGGCGCTGGATTCCTTTCTTATATACTGTGTGGCTGGGATCAATTGACATAGGCCATTCAAATACAGGCGTGAAGTATCATGTGTTCCGAATTGTCATCCATCCCAAACACCACGGTACCATTGCAGACATTGCCTTGTTGAGGCAGTTCTCTAGAGTCACCTACAGTTCTTCCATCCTGCCCATTTGCTTGTCCAGTGTCAAAAAGCAGTGGACAATTCCAGACTCTTGCTGGGTGACTGGATGGGGAAAAGCAGAAGATGAAGGTGAGAATGGGAAGAGAAAGGGGTTGTTTTATACATCACCTTCTTGTACCCATTCCAGAATAGTCATATTCTAGGCATTTCATTACTACGGCAAATATTTTCAACAAAACCAGACACTATCTGAAAGTCTTCAAATAAAATGTTTGCTTATTTATATGTTTATTTACTCTTATATCCTGCCTAGAGTCTAGCTATAGCAGCAAGAAAAGATACTAACAATTTATTTATTTATTTTTTAATACTAACAATCTAAACACACAATTACCTCTCTGAAACAGAGGTTAACAAGCCTGATGTAAGGTTGGAAAGAGTCTAGTACTTTAAATCTGTTTTTAAAGTGTTGTGTTGTGTCAACTCTTTCCCAGGATAGAGTAAAGACAGGAAATGATCTGGGAGCAGAAAAATGAGAAAGGAAAAAGTTTTAGAATATGGTAGAATACTCACATCTTTACTTAATCAAAATATATCAGCACTTCTCTTTATTTAGAACATTAGGAATGCCCCGCGTGGCACATTAGAAAAGCCCCAAACAAATAGAATTTTGAATTATCCATTGTTTTAGATTAAATGTACCAAAAAAACTCTTCCATTAGCCAACACGATTGGAAAGTGACTGTGTTCTGCTTTTGGATTCCCATTCAGAGATGTCTGCATATCAGGACTGAATGTTGTCCCTGTACCTTTCCAGGCTGCTTTTCCTTTCACTCCTATTTATCTCTACAGATTCTGACTACCCTACAATCCGCCAAGAAGCAGAAATACCCATCACTGAACACCAGCATTGCGAAAAAATCTACAACCCGGTGGGTTAGCTACTGCCACAAACAGAGCCGGTCATCCAGGAAAGCATGATTTGTGCTGGTGATCTTGAGAAAAGAAAGGATACTTGCCAGATCAGGGTTTGCTCTTGAAATTTTTTTATTTTAACATGACATCTTAATTTGGATCCAGGTTTGCCCATCTGTAAACAACAGTGAATTGGGAATCAGGAGACAAATGTTCTGACAATAATTCTTCTGTTAACCTGGATAAGTCACTTAACCTTTATCTATTAATTTAATCTCTTCAACTACTGATCTAGAGCAATGCTAACCACTGGTGCTTGGATTTTCACAGTCTCATATGTTTTTATAAATATATTAAGAGGTTGACATAGAAGTGCCAAGTTTTTAATTTTTTGAAGTAAGAAACATTTCATTGTACACTTAAAAGATGTCATTCCATTGTCTCCTGATCATAACTGTCTGATGAAAATTCAGCAATCATTTGTGTCTTCCTCCACTGGGTGTGATGTGTTTTGTTCTGGCGGCTTTCAATACATTTTCCTTCATATTTGATTGTTAGAAGTTTGAATGCCATGTCCTTGGTATGACTGTCTTTGTCTTTATCCTATTTGGGATTCACTGACGTGTTTTTTTAATCTACTCTTTTACCTTTCATCAAAACTTGGGAAATTTTCATTCATAATTACTTTAACTATTATTCTGCCTCATTTCTCTCTTTTCCCCTTCTGGGTGAAACAGAAAATTTGTAAGTTACAACTTTTGATATTTTCACACAAGTCCCTGATATTTTATTTTTACCTTTTTCTGTTTTTCAAATTGGATAGTTTAAATTAATCTATATTCAGAATCATTGCTTCTTTCTCCTGCCATCTACATTTTACTGTTAAGTTCATCTAGTGAAATTTTTATTTCAGATATTTTATTTTTTAGTTCTAGAATGACCACTTGGGTTTTACTTCCTCTTTCCCTCCCTCCCTCTCTCTCTCTCTCACATGCATTTTTCTATATCTCTGCCAAAATTTCCTGTCTGTATATTCATTATTTACAAATCAAACAACGAGACACAACTTCACACCCAGGGGGATGGATATAATCGATAGATAATAACAAGAGTTGGCAAGGAATGTGGAGAAATTGGAATCTTCACGTACCTAGTGAGAATGTAAGATGGTGCAGCCACTCTGGAAAACCTCAAAAGGTTAAGTATGGACTTACCATATGATCCAGGAATTCCACTCCTAAGTATACATCCCAAGAGAAATGAAAAATACATCCATATAAAAATCTGTACATGAATATTCATTGCAGCATTATTTATAACAGCCAAAAAGTGAAAACAACCCAACTGACCATCAACTGATGATAACAAAATGTGGTATGTCAATATAATGGAATATTATTCAGCCATAAAAAGGAATAGAGTACTTACACATGCTATTGACATAACATGGATGAACCTTGAAAACAGTACACTAAGTGGAAGAGGCCAGACATAAAAGGTCATATATAGTTTCATTTATACAAAATATCCATAATATGCAAATTCACAGAGGCAGAAAGTAGGTAACTGGTTGGCCTAGGGCTGGAAGGAATGGGAGGAAATGAGGGTGACTGCTAAAAGGGTATGGAGTTTTTTTGGGGGGTGACAAAAATGGGTTGTGGTAATGGTTGAGCAACACTGTGAATATACTAAAACTGAACTTTAAATGGGTGAATTGTACAGTATGTGAATTATATCTCAATAAAGCTGTTACAAAAAAATAGCAAGATTGAGAGATACATCACCAACTACTATCACCACCATTTTATATAAGAAAGCATTATCTTAACACTAAAAAAGGCAATAAGAACCTAAAAATAGAAAAATAAGGACAGTTCATTCAACTGAATGAATTTAGTGAAAAACTCATCATATTTATTTCTTTTCAATCACAGACGAGTATTTTGAAACTACTGATATATTTAGCTAAGGTCTCTGCCAATTTCAGATTCTATGATTCTAAATTTCCATGTCAGTGGGAAGTCCAGCTCCCTCCGGATTTTTACAGCTCCATGGGCTCCACTGCCCCATTCGAAGGAACCTCCACCCCTGTGACCACTCTCCTCTTCATGGTCCTTCTTCACTATGCTCATGACCTTTATCTCTTCCTTAGGGTGATTCTGGAGGGCCTCTGTCATGTCATATTGATGGTATATGGATCCAGATAGGATTGTCAAGCTGGGGAACAGGATGTGGTCTTTCTTTTCCTGGAGTCTACACCAATGTGACCTACTACCAAAAATGGATCATGTCCGTTATCTCAAGAGCTGAGGTCTTGGATGCCAACAACCTGGACTTAGCTGACTTCTTGCTCCCTACTGTACTGCTCTCTCTGGCTCTCCTGGGACCCTCCTGCGCCTTTGGGCCTCACATTTTACCGGGAGAGTAGGCAGTGTAGCTGAAGCTGCTGGCCAAGTACAGGGCTAGGAAGGAATGCATGGAGAAGAAGCCCCAGGAGCAGAGAACTCACGAGGAGAGTCGCTGGGAACTCTGGATGACTTCATTAAAATACGGAGAAATGATTTTGTTTTTGAGGTTCTTGATTCTGGAAGTAGGTTTCACTGGCTGGAATGTGAACAACTGAGAAATAAGAATGCCACTTCTGTGCATGGCATTCTTTGTCCCTGACTATGCATCTTGCAAGGCAGGAAGGATGCCTTCCATGAAGAAGTATTTACAGACACAAATGAAATGGTGACAGAAGAAGGCAACAAAAAAAGTATCTGGGGAGGCAAATGGGAAGGTCCTCAAGAAAGTACATTAAGGGTTTACTTCGTGCCCATAGGTTGCATTATGAGCATCTTACCTGGTCTATCTTTCTCTACTTTCTCTGCTCTTTGTGCTTCCCCTCTGTAACAAGGCGTAAATAAGAAACCCATGTATGTAGTTCAGCTCTGAGTATTTCTGAAATGTTTACGTTTTGAAATGCCTACCACCAAAAATGGATTAATGCAATAATCTCAAGAGCTGAGGTTTTGGGTTTCAATAATCTGGACCTATCCAGGTTAATTTTACTTCTTAATAAAGTACTTTAAATGTTTATAAGGAAAAGATTATTTCCCTTGCTTAACTAGCATGCTTCTTTTTGTTGAACAATCATGTGACCTATACTATTTCCTTTTCTGTCTAGGCTTCAGGAGGTCAGAGCTGAGTTTTATACATGATTTCAGTCATTATCTTTATCCTATACTATCTGGTATATAATTCTACTCATACTCCTTTTTATTTCAATCATCCTTCATTTCTCATTTGAATGAACTTAAGTTTTGTTGCATCTGTGTCTTTTGGGGTAAGTCAACTTTCAAAAACAATGTTTTTGGATTAAATAAATACATTTAACAGGAAGTGAGGGTAGGTTTGGAAAGTTAAAGTCCTTGCTAACCCTGAACCTCCCCTCTCCTCTAGGCTGCCACTACAGCCTCCCAACTGCTGTTCCCACGTCCTTACCGTCACTCACACCTATGCTCAAGTGCATTTGTTCTCCACAGAATTCAGACTAGTGTTTTAAAAATAAAGATTTTTAAAATGCTTTTCTCCTCCTTTCTCCTGTTTACCACACTTCAAAGGCATCCCATTGCTCAAAGAATAAGAACCAAAGTCCTTAGCAGGACCTACAAAGCCCTGCTGGATCTCATCCCAGGCTGCCTCGTCAGCCTCATCTGGCCTCACCCCACCTGCTCTCTACACTCTCACTTCCTCAGATGCTCCAGAAGCCCCATCTCAGCACCAGACCTCTGTATCTGCTATTTCCTCTTCCCCGCTGTCTTTGCGTGGTTAAGTCTTACTGATCTCAGTTCACTCTTCACTTCCTCAAGGAAGCTGTTCCCAGCTCTCCTGACGAGAACAAATCCCCCCAATATACAGTCTCGCAATACGGTGTCCTCCTTGATAGGACTCAACACAGGTGTAATTTAACATTCATTTGTATAACTGTCTAATTAATGTATGTCTGTCTTACCAAAATGCAATGAGGTCCATGAGAGGAAGAATTTTTGCTTTTGCCAACCACTATATTCCAGTCTCAATAAGTATTTGTTGAATGAGTGAATGAATGAATGAGAAATAAACACACAATCTCTCTGTCTCCCCAACTAAGGACCTTTTGTTTACTGAGGTAGCCCAGAACCTGGCACAATGTCTTACACAAAGTAGGTTTTCAAATACAGGTTAAATAAAAGGATGAAGGAAAGAATGTTTTGGCCCCATTCTCTTTCGTACCTCTCTCCACCTATAAGGCACAAAGGAACAAACAGTACACAAAGCAGGTGAACTGAAATCTTTCTCAGAGACAATAATTCAAGCTAAGCAAGCTCTGGAATGATACAGAGGGCAAAGCAAAATGGCAGCTGAGAGAAAAGAAAAAGAGAAAGGAGGGGCAAGAAAGGAAAATGGAGGAGAAAGGACAGACTAAAATCAAGAACTGGAGAAGAACAAATAGGAAGAGAAAACACACAAATGTATGAGCCAGAATGACACGGCAAGGGGACATAAAGAAGGTCAAGAAAGCCAAAACACTGCTTCCTATCATTCCTCCAGACCCGTAGGAAGCAACTGTTCCACAGCATGGGAATCTGACAATATTCTTCTCCTGAACCAAGAGTTGAAACGTAAACCTTTTGGAGAGACCAGGCCATTCAAGTGGGAAGAAAGGGATAACTATAGAAGAAGACCACATGACCTCACCACTGACCACATGACCTGACCACTACTGGCTGGACTTACTAGGGATGAGCTCTTGATGTAAGAGCTGCCTAGCGGGTAGGGGGGCAGGTTGGCCTAACATCTTACCCAACAGATGCACTAAATACTGGACAGCCCAACAGACCCCTTCTCATGGGAAGTCTGAAAATGGGCCCTAGAGTATGTCAGTGTGCAATCAACAATATTAAGTGCCCACCACGTTCCAGGCATGTTCTAGGTACTGAGGATACCGCAACATATACAATGCACCAAGCCTGCCTTCAAGGAGTGTACATTCCAGTGGGGGAGAGAGACAGTAACCAAATGCAAAATACAGTCCTCTCTCAGTAGCCACTGGGGTTTGTTCCAGTACCTCCAGGGATACCAAAATCTGCAGATGCTCAAGTTCCTTATATAAAATGGCATAGTAAGCTGACCCTCCAAATCTGTGGGTTCCACGTTCGTGGATTCAACCAATCCCACAGATGCAAAGCTCTGGTTATGGAGTGCCAACTGTAAATGTTTATTATAATGCCAAGTACAAGAAAGTCTGATAAAGGAAGGTAACACAGAAGCAGCAGATAAGGTATCAGGGTGGGGGACTCCACTTTAGGTCGGGTGGTCAAGGAAGTTTCTCTAAGGAGGTGACATTTACAAAGGCCCGCATGAAGGAGGGAAGCAAAACAAATACCTAAGAACTTTCCAGGTAGACAGAACAGCAAGTACAAAGGTCCTGAGGTGGGAGGATGAGTTAGCACACGGCTGTGTGCGTGTGAGTTAGAACAGAGGTCACTGCTGAGCGGAAGCGGGGGGACAGGGCTGGGAATTGGGAGCAGAGGGGGAGCAGTGCCCTAGGAGCCGCAGTAAGGGCTCTGAATCGCATTCTCAGTGGGATGGGAAGGTATTGAGGGCTGAGAGCAGGGGAATGATCAAAGAATAGAAGAACAGAAGGTCCCACACCACTGCTCATGGGAGTCCGCAGAGGCTGTGAGGGAGCTAGGATGGTAGACAGGGGAGCTGGATGGTAGCAGAATTAGACAAGAAGCAGAGAGAAAGACAATCAACCCCAGTCAGCTAACAAGCAAAACACTAGAGGACTACGGCACCTGAACATCATCAGTGAGGAAGGTTCGATTCCAGGAGGCTGTGGGCTGTTTCTTGTTTTCCCTGTCCCCTACCTGCACCACCCTTATAATAAGGCCCCGTGAACCAAGGTGAAGAAAGGCACAAGCCCAAGTTTTTTACCATCTACTTTATAATTCATCACTAAGACACCTACCTTACTTCCTATTTGTTTTCTCCCTTCTTACCCAGAGCAATATTCTTCTCATTCCTTCCTCCCATTTCCACCTCAAGGCCTTATTTAAATCTGTCCTCTATACCTGGAATGCCCTTCTCTTGTATACCTCAACCCAATCAATCTGTTGATTAGAAAAGGAGGCAGTGAATATCTGAAAAACACACTGAAAGGACCCTAGGAAATGGTTTTAAAAACTAACAGGGAATGGGTGAAGTATACGGTATGCGAATTATATCTCAATAAAGTATTTTTTTAAAAACTGAGCAGGGAAGTTTTTTTCCTGCTTATACAAAAAACAACTAGTCTATGGTGTATTTAGGGCTTTCTAAAGATCTTCTAAATAATTCTTGTGATTGTATTTCAAGAAAAGGCTCAAACTAACTACATACATTTTCTGTTTCCATTGCTAAAACACAAAATATAAAGCTTAACCCAATATATGAGTACAGCAACTGGTAACACATGACTGGAGGACCAAAAAATCAATAAACATTTGTATTCACAGAACTAAAATGTCACACTTACTGGTAACGAATTTAGTCCACACCACCACTGACCAAATGAGGAGAAAATTAATAGGAACAACTTTACATCTTATTTTGGAGGTGGGCTCAATAGCCCTTCTGCCTTAAAAATCTATTTTAATTTTGCAGAAATTATTCCTTGGAATATCTGCTTTAATATGCTCCAATTTTCATTTTCTTGTCCTGAGGAATTTTAATTAAGGTTGGATTTGCTAAGGTCACATTTAATAAATAAAGCTATACACTAAGGCTGCTGAAATCCAACCAGAACTTTTTTCCCCCCAAAAGTGAGGAAATATAGTTATTTCCAGATCTTCTATTTATATAACAAATAGACTATTTCAAGTAATCACCCATTTTTTTCTTTATTTCATTAAACTGTAAAGTCACCCCCAACATGTGCCAATATTACAGAAAAAGGGTTCAGAATAATAATAAAATGTGGAAGCTTTATTTTTACATTATATCAACAATGGGTATTTTACCTTTTCAGATGCTTGGTTTCATTCTGAAGCTATAATATTCTCTACACCAAAGTTGACTACGTACAGTTTACATACTAGAAATCAGTTGCCTGAGAATTCTGTTAAACATGATTCTTCTTCAGGAAGGAAGGGAAGGGAAGGAGTCATTCAAAATAACCAGAGATTAATTTTATTCCTTACAATCAATAATTGAGAGGAAATGTTCACTGTCATAAGAATAAAAAAAGACTGAAATCTTTAATGGAAAATTCTAATTGCTTTCCAGGATAATTATCCTCAACCAACGCAAATTCTCTCCACAGTGTCTTCTACCATGTAAGTCTTCACTTCCCATCTCCATGTGGTTGGAATAAAGTGACTGAGGTCTAGTCCGGTGGCTCTTTGTGCCACTCTTATGACACCTAGCCCACACTGCCCTGTACCATAATTAACTTTGATAATTAACACCCAGGAGTGAAAAGAATAGGATGGGATGAGGCCTTAAGGCTCCAAAATGCTAAAGGCATCCTGATTTTAGTGGAAATTAGTGAGAAGAGGACAGATTCTAGACACAGTTGGGTAGGACTGTGATAACATTTTGATTGGATCCAGATGTGATTCGATGGATTGGATGTGAGTGATGGGAGTGAGGGTGGTAATTGGAATAGGAGGATGGGAAAGATAAAGATTTGAAAAGAGAAATCAAGAATGACTGCTAGGTTAGTGGCCTGAGAATGGCCATACTATTAAATGAAATGAGGAAGGCTGGAGGAGGAACAGTTTGCTGGGCTATCAAATGCAGTGATAGGCTGAATAATGGCCCCCAAGGATGTCCCTGTCTAATCCCCAAACCTGTGAATATGTTACATTACCTGGTAAAAGCAACTCTGCACATATGATTAAGTATTTTGAGATTTGGACATTATCCTGGATTATGGCTGGGCCCAATATAATCACAAATCTTTTTAAAGAGGAATGCAGGAGAGTCAGAGTCAGAGATGTTTTGAGACTATGCAGAAGGATGGAAGCAGAAGGAAGAGAGGAACAAAGATGCTATGCTGCTGGCTTTGAGGATGGAGCAAGGGGCCACAAGCCGAGGAGTGCAGCTGGCCTACAGAAATTTTAAAAAGGCAAACATGATTCTCCCTTAGGCCTGGAGATAAAATGCAGCCCTACCAACACCTTGATTTTAGCCCAGTGAAACTGATTCCAGACTGCTGGCCTCCAGAACTGCAGGACAATTTGTAGCAATTTGTTACAGCAGCAATGGGAAACATACATACATGTTAGATTTGAGATGTCTATTAGACATACAAGTAGAGATGTTGAGGAGGCAGTCTGGAGCTCAGAGAGGGCAGGACTAGAGAAAAAAAACCAGAAGAATCTGTTTGAATTATGGACCCTCTTTCCCACATTACTCTAACCCTGCATCCCAAAAAAGCACTCATGCACAAACACAACATTTTTTCATGAAATTTCAAGATGGTCAAGAATCTCTACATTCGTGGAACCTCTAGAATAGTGTAAGTAATCACAAAGCAGCCTGTTCTAACTCTGATGGTTGTTCCCTCCCTAAGGAGGAGGAAGCCAAGTAACTCTTCATTTAAAAAAAAAAATCTTTTTAAAAATATTCTTTTTCCTAATTCTGCTTATTAAAAAAAAACCCACAATGTTACAGAAATATCTAACATAGGAAGTTCAAATCTCCATGTACCTACCGGCTGTGTTCATCACTATCACCCTTTACATGTTCTCCTCTTGCTTAAAGATGTGGCCAACATACCTCTGACACCTTTTTAAATGTTTATACAGATATACAGGTTTTTTTAACCTTGTTTTTTTCTTTGATTAAGCTTGCTTTTTAAAATTAGCTTATGATAACAGAAAGCTGGTTACAACAATTGCAAAGCTTCAGAGTTGAGACTTTCGATTCCTTCTATTAAAAATTCCACATAACTAGGCTAGATAAAAAGAAGGATAGCAGTTGGTTGATCAAAGAAATTTTGTGTCAATGAATTTTAAATAATGAAAACATTTTTGCCTGAAAAATTAAAATCACTAGATCATCTTCAAAGGCAAGTATTTGGATTTCTCCTATCCCCCTATGAGTTCAATGAAGCTATTTTTATTTCTGAAACAGAGAGCTAACATGAAAGACCTAGAGGAGATAGTATTTTTTAAAAATGCATTTGCTTCACATTCTTTTTGTCCAAAGTTGCTGAGTTGGTATCATAAGGAAAAATATGTTAGCTCACTTAAAGAGGGCCAATAAATGACCAGTTCCAAAATGGGCACATTCTAAACTTCTAAAAACAGGTCACAAAGAAAGTAAAACAAAACAGTGTCAACCCGTCTTTCTTTGGAGCCGATCTGGCTTATCCAAGCCCTTCCAAGAAGGAGCAATCCACTGAGCATCAGGACAGGAGAATCCTCAATACTGCACACAGTCAGCTTTGCACAATGCTTTTATCAAGCATTTGAATCTCTACAAGTGAAAAACATCTACCAAATACTATGTGAGTTCATAAAGTATGCTCTAGAAAAATCTTTCTAGAAGAAAGATTATATTCTTCTGGCCATGAATGTAAGCTAAGTATAAGAGGACAGACCTGGGAATTCCCAGAAAAAAAAATAAAGGAAAAAAAGGTTCAAGGCCATGCTAAGAAATTTGAGCTTATTTAAGGGGAAGATTAAATAAGACATTGAAAGGTTTTAATGCAGAATAACATGATCAGTTTGCAGTTTAGAAAAATCACTTCAGTGGCTGTGTAGACAATGGATTACAGACAAGCAAGTCAGGAGGTAGAAAGGCTAGTTAGTTACAAGGCTGTTGTGAATGGTGAGAGATGCCTGGACAAGGATGGTAGCAATGAGGATGGAGGCAAGAGGACTTAGTCAAGGGCTACCTAGGGGATGTATTCAATAGACTCTGGTAACTGACTGGTTAGATATAAGTAATCATGGGGAGGGACGAAGTTAAGAACTTCACCCAGGTTTCTGGCTGGGGCAACTTGAGTTGTGTCATTATATGGAACCTTGGAGAAGATAGCTTGGGGGTGAGAATTATAAGTTAAAGACATCAGGAGTCTATAAAAGAGAAATCCAAACAGATATTACATTCTTACAATGAGCATTTATTAAATAAGCACATTGAGAGATTCAGAATATATTCCAAAAGCTCAACGGGCCAATTTCTAGTTACTTGTTAATTGCAGAGAGTTCATGAAAAATATTACACACAAAGAATTCTGAAACCAAGTTTTGGCCATTAGTTTCAGTCTGCTCGCACCAGGGAACCCTTAAGGAGGCTGAGGTAGATGATGCTGTTCCCAGTGTTCCACAGCTCTCCCTGCAGAAGGATGAGCCACCCACTCGAGGGACCAGGGCGTCCTACAGAAGAATTATCCTTCTCTGGACCACTAACATCCAGTTGGCTAAAGAAATGTGAGTAGAAGTAATATATGCCACTTCTGAGCAGAAGTTTTAAAAGCTGGCACATCGTTTGTCCATTGCTCCTTTTCCCAGTTAGGAACTGCTCCTCCAGCCAGGATCCCAGAATGAAGAAGACAAGTGAGGCTGAGCTGCAGCTCACCAGCTGAATATACCTGTCATAAGATACCGAGCTTTAGAGGTTGTTTGTAACCACAGCATTAACAAAATATGTCAGACGTATGATGGATATAGGTGTTTAACAAATAACAATGTATGATTTGTATTTCCCCTCCTCCAGTTGAATTTTTCTGGTGATCTGCTACGAAGCAATCTGATGGGAAAAAAGAAATAGTTGGCCCAAGTATCCCAAAACTGAAACAGAGAATTTTTAACCTGAAAGAAAAGCTGATAGTCTGGAGTCAGCAAACTTCTTCTGTTAAGGGATAAACAGTAAATATTTTAGGCTCACAAGCCACACAGACTCTGTTGCAACTACTCAACTCTGCATATACGGCACAAAAGCAGCCATAGACAATATATAAAAGAATGAGCGTGGCTGTGTTCCAATAAAACTTTATTTACAGAAACAGGCAGTGAGCCAGATTTGGTCAACAGGGCTATGGTTTCCAGATCCCTGGTCTAAATCCTTCATATTGTCAATGAGGAATCTAAGACCTAGAGAGATTAAATCAAGGACATACAGCTGGCTGGTGGCAAGTTGAGCATTACAATGCAGGTCTCCTCCACCTACTGCTTTAGAACAGGTTCTGTTGCATCACAACTTGGAGATGAAATACACAGCAAAAAATAAGGCGGAGGACGCTAAGGGTAGGTTTTGATTATGTTAAACAGCTTTCAACAGTGTGGTTATAAATGAGGATTTGCTTTTCAAGTGATTATGGCTTTCATAAAAACAAGTGAATGTCATAAGATAGAATAGGTGAACGAATGATAAATTAGCCAGTGTTTGAAAAATGATCTTCAGAGGAAACGCAATTATATACTTCCTTCCTACTATCATTTTCTCCAATACTTATCAATCATTTCTTTTATCAACAGGACAGCATTTGCTACGATCATTGCAGTAACTCACCTTAAGGCAAAACAGGTTTAAAAACATACCACAAAATGAGCAACAAATACACTAGACCAGCAGGCAATTATTTCACATGGTATTTTTAATTTATTTTCCTTTCTTTTAACTTCCAAAGTAATACTCATTGGAGGAAACTCAATACAGAAGTATATAGAGTTACACACTCCACACCCTCCTCAATTCCACTCCCCAGTGTTAACACATGACTGATTTATATCAGGAGAGCGCAATAAAGCTACCTTCTCTGAGTCATTCTTTCAAAAACAAAGAGGAATATAGGTTTCCTGACCAGATATCCCTTGAAAATCATGTTTTAAAAAGCAACAGACAGGTTAGGTGTGGTCTGTGGCCTGGAATTGAGAAGAGCAAGCTGCCTATGCAGGGTTTAAATGGAGGGTCTTGACGCCAGCGCTGTAACCAGATGAGCGGGGCTCCTCAAATACCTTGATGATGCTACTGTAGGATGTGCAAACACTTCCAAAACGAGTAAGACTATCCACACTTTCTCTTTCGGTATTTTATTGGGAGAACTTGGGCCAATTTGCTCATAAAAAGACCAACAACCTTAATCAGTTTTTCTTTTAATCCATACTTGAGGGACATCAGTGACAATGGCAGAGTAAAGAACTCCAAAAGTCTGTCCTCCGTAAAAGCAATTAAAAACTGGCAGAAACTGGCAGAATCAACCCTTTTTGAACACTGAAAACTAACCAAAAGCTTGCAGCAACCACTTGATGCACTTAAGTACAGTGAAACACTTAATCAAGGAAAACTAGCTGGGTTTTGGTTGCAGTAGCAAGTTTTGTGGCATTTTAACTTACCCTGGTCCCATCCCCCATTCTCCAGCTCAGTGGAAGCCTTGAAAATAATAGCCTGCCCTCTTGGTACTGGTACCGGTACCAGTACCAGTACCAGTACCAGAGGGAGCAGAAAAGACCTCATTCACAAAGAATTATAATAATTTGTTTTGACTTGTCCGGTGGAACCCTGGAAGACCAGCACAAAAGACTTGCCTTTATCTTGCCTAACTCAGAACTCTCCTAAAAGTGGCTAGCTCGAGAAAACTTATTGAAATCATTTACAGGCAAATAAATATATTTGTTGTGGCTGCATGAGGCAATGGATAATAGTTGGGGCAAACAACAGACTAACCAAAGAAGTTGGGGGGAAAGGCTGAAGGATGAGATGCTTTGGGAAATAAGGGCTTTGAAAAGCTCCCACATATTCCTAGGAATCTAGAAGTCCATGTGCATTCCCAGGGTGAGTGCATGCTCAGAAAGAATCTGAGAGGGCACTAACCTCTCAGCTCTGGCTGAACTACAGGCTCTGCACAAGCAGAAAGTGAAGGCTAAGGTTAGCTGTACTCTGCTTGGCTGAGTGTTGAAGGTGTGCTGTGATACACACACAGAGCCCCCCTGCAAAGACTGGGAGATTTTTTTTTTGGTTCTAGGCATTTAAGGAAAACTCTGTCCAATCACCAGCTAACCATGAAGCTAATGAAACTGAGACTTCAGTGCCACACATCACACAAAAATTACACACTCTACAAAATTAGTTTAGAAAAATCACTAGACAAGCAACAACAATCATAATAGGCAGCAATAACAAACCCTGGGGAGGGAGAAGAATCTGATTTCAGAGTTGCTACATTGTAATATTCAAAATGTCCAGTTTTCAACAAAAAATTATGAGGCACACAAAGAGACAAGAAAGTAATGGCCCATGCACAGAAAAAGAAAAAAAAAAAAAAAGCAATCAATATAAACAGTTCCTGTGGAAGCCCAGACATTGGACTTACTAGACAAAGACTTTAAATCAGCTATTTCCAATATATTCAAAGAGCTAAAGACACTGTTAACAGAATGAAAAAATAGACTGCAGACTAGGAGAAATATTTTCATATCTCATATCCAACAAAAAATTTGAATGCAAAATATATAAAGAACTCTTTAAAATTCCATAGTATGAAAACAAACAACCCAATTTTAAAATGTGCAAATATTTGAACATTCTTCACCAAAGATGACATAATGGATGGCAATTAACCACATGAAAAGATGCTCAACATCATTATCCATTAAGGAAACGCACATTAAAGCCACAACAAAGTATCACTACACATCTATCAAAAAGGCTAAAACAAAAACAAAAGCAAACGAGAAAAACCTGATAATACCAAGTGCTGATGAGGGTGTGGAGCAACTGGAACTCTCATTCATTGCTCATAATAATGCAAAATGGTATAGCACCACTCTGGAAAACAGTTTGGCAGTTTCTTGTAAAGTTAAGCATACACTTACATATTACCCATTAAACCAATATCTAGGTACTTAAACCAAAGAAATAAAAACTTGTGTTTATGCAAAAACCTGTATGTTTATTCATAAATACCAAAAACTGAAAATCATCTAAATATCCTTTATCAGGTAAATGGATAAACAAACTGTGGTGCATTAATACAATGGAATACTACTCAGCAGCAAAAGGGAACAAATTACTGACACAGTTAACAACATGAATGAACCTCCACAACAATGTGCTGGGTGAAATGATTCCATTTATATCATATTCTGGAAAAGGCAAAACTACAGAGACATAGAACAGATCAGGGGTTAAATGGTGTAGAGAAGATATGACTGCAAGGGGCAGCACAGGAATTTCGAGGTGATGAAACTGTCTGTATTCTGACTATGGGGGTGGTTACAAGAATCTGTACGTGTGTCACAGCTCACAGAACTACGTACCCAGAAGAAGTCACCTTTACTGTATGTAAATTTAAAAATTAAAGGAGAAAAAAGACTGCAGGCCTTCAAATCCCAGCTCTTTTTCTCTTTGCCTCGTTGTTCTTATTAAAAACAACCTGACTTTCTGTGTTGTTAAAGGATTACATGAGTTCCTGGCATACGTTAAGCACTAAATTGGTGAGTGATCAATAAAATGTTTTGTTCAGACATGCTAAAGACTTGGTACTTTTAAAAAACCCACTGCAAGAGGAAGAAATCTAGTTTTTAATTAAAAGAGCAAAGAATTGAAGAATATTGGGATTAAAACCCCTAATTCTTCATCACCTTCATTAAACATTCATTGGAAACCTATGAGGTGATAACTATCAAATTACGTTCTTCAAGGTTTACAGAATCCTTGAGCTCAAGGAGCTACTGAAAGGCTTGTTCCCAGAGCTACGTAGGTATTGGCCGTGATATTTCACACGAAGAGCAAACGCGCTCCAGTCAAGGCTTAGTACTCAATGGTGGGTATCACTGCCTCTCTCCTGGGAAGGTGCCAACTGCAAGCTCCGTTTCCCGAGTCGGGGCAGGTCAGCATCCTTGGACTTGGTGCTCGCTGCGCTGCCCTACACCCCATCCATCATCAGCCGGGTCCATCCTTCCTCGAAAACATCCTTAACAGCCACACTCCGCCCATTCTGCACAGATAGGGGGTTTGGAGCTTTTCAAGAGGCAGCAGCTGCTGTAAGTAACGGCGACTCTCATCTTCCTAGTGTCTCCCTCTTTACCTGAAAAGTAGCCTCCTTTCCTTGGCCAAACGTCCAAATCCACACTTGACCTTTCAGAGCCAATGCGCTGGGACCCAACATGGCGGCGCCCTTGTACGGGGAGGGGCCGCTCGCCTCCCAGAGGAGAAACAGCCGCGGCCAAGGTTACCCTAGAGGGAGGCCATTAGGAAGGACTCCGAGCGCTGGACTTGACATCCATCTGCTGCCCCTCAGCCCAAAGCCTGACGCCAGCCGTACTGATGGCGCCAAGTGGCAAACATCTAATGTTCATCATTGCTAACAAGGCAACAAGAAAAGATCTGGCGCGTCAGAGCATATTGTTTCGGTGAGCCACGGGCAGAGCAGAAATTCACTCTCCATAGTTGCCCGTGGATTCGGGTTAGAATAAAATGTAATCAAACGAACGATAAAGACAACATTACATCATTAAAAAAATTCTATTCTATTTGACAGACGTATTGAATATATGTGCCAGGCACCGTTCTGTGTTATGGGGCTATAACAATGAACAACATAAATCTTCCCTCGTGGAACTCATTACTGAAAGAGTGTCCGCATGGAATCTGCCAATTTTACCTTCTCTCCATTCTAAGAAACCTCAGAACACACCTCAGGCCCAGAGTCTCATCTGACAGAATCAGCTGCAGGCGATTCTCAAATTCTCATGTGCAGGTGGCCAGGTGGGTACCACAAGACCCTACCATCCCCTCCAGGAGAAGGGACCAGGGATGGGCCTGAAAAGGTGGCTACTATGTACTTTGTCATTAGCCTCTGAGATCAACCAGCATGAGACCCCTGCCCCAAAGGGGCACTCTGTGCAGGACCCTGACTGGCCAGCCTACTTAGAGTCTCTTTCTTAGGGAGGCTGACTGTAAGAAAAACAAGAGTCAATTATTCAGTAAGTTCAGAAGCCATGGAAGGAGACAGAAGTGAACTGAGTCACCAAAATGGTGGTGTTAGTAACGTAAAGAATAACAGCCTTCCCAACTTACAAAGGAATGTTCTCCGAGGTAACTATTTGCTGTCAGCTTCCTAGAGCTACTCTTATTTCCAAATGACTTCCAAGGCTACTTCCTGTCTTCCAACTTACTGGAGTATCCTTATAAGCTGCCTCCCGACAGCTGAGGTTAGCAGAACAGACCTCTATTTCTTGCAATCTGAAAGAACGTTAACTATCACATACGTTGCTTTCCAGTTACTTCAATGATAAGTCCTTAACATCATTCTTTATATGGAGTCTTCTTAGGCTATGGATAACAGAGGGACTGAATAAAATCCGTGTATAAAATGCATGGTGGATTCCATTTATTTATTCTGTTTGACTAAAAGGCATCACAACATAAATTACTTATGATGGAAAAATACTACAGTTCAAATTACAAGAAAGCCCACTGAAACCACTCAACATCACATTTTTTAATAGGACACTAAGCCAGTGAGTCTCACCTCACATAGAACTCCCAAAATCCAGTTCTCTAGATACTATACCAAAAGTAATTAATCAGGAAAATCTGAGGGTGGGGTCATGAGCATAAGTCTTTTTAAAAACTCCTCAGTTAATTCTGATGCCCAGCCAGCCCTGAGAACCCTGGCACTGAGGTAGAGGTGATTGAGTACCTTGTAACTCAAAGTGTGGTCCAGGGACCAGAAGCCGCAGCATCACCTTGAACTTGTTAGAAATGCAAAATCTCAGGCTCCACCCCAAACCTACTAAATCAAGATCTGCGTCTTTACAAGATCCCCAGGTGATTTGTAGGCACATTAAAGTTTGAGAAGCACTGTTTAAAGGTCTCATTGCTACAGAAATGTGAGAAATACCACACCACGTTTTAAAGTTGAATGCCTCAAGAAGAAAGGAGAAACAGGAATAGAACAGCATAAAAGATAAAATGTTTGTGATATTAGGCATTTCACATTATTAAGCATCTAATTAAGAGTAATATTCAAACACAAGCCTGCACCTTTTAAAACTTGAAATACCACTCCTTATTCCAAATGAATTTCACCTACAAACCATACCTTCCACTGGCAAGAGTTATACCTCAACGGAGTGACACAAATCTACCTTATAATCTCCAGATAGCCTGTTATCTCCACTGAGCTAGTGTGTATTGAGGGGGAGTCTTTGTGAGGAAATAAAGAAACAAGGGTGGTGACAAAGCAAGAAAGGATCATTTACATGGGTGGCCCCATGCTGAGTGAGGGGCCTTGCAGTTTTTTGTGAACACCTCTGTACTAGTTTCAAAGGATTCTTTGGAAATGGTGATATTTATCGCCAGAAAAATGAATTCTCCACATGTGCAAACGTTTTCTTCTGTGCCTTGTTCTTGGCTGGCTCTCAGAAAAAGCATTTAGCTTTCTTCCAGTATAGCGATTCCTTGACTAATGTATCTTCAGAAAACAACACTCTGGTACACTGAAGGCAGCCGTATCGGAAACAAACTCTGAATCCTACACAGCAGCCCCGGCATGAGTTATAGGCTCATCAGTGGTGCCACTGAGAATCTGCTCGTATGCATATCAGAGCAGGGACAAAATCACCTCCTATCACAGCTTCTATTTATTGGTTCCCTGAGAGGTATTCAGACCTGGCACTCGGCAAAATGACAAAATCAGAAAACTGTTTTCAGATTCTATAGGTTTCCTTTGCAATACCCTTAAACTTGTCCAAGTATGACCATGACCCTCTTCAAAAAATGTACATCACACATGAGAACGTGACGTTTAAAAACATGTTTCCCATAGTAAACTTGTATTTAGAGAATGAATAATTCCCATTCAAAAGATGCAAAAAGGGAGGGGCCTTTAAGTTATTTGTCCAAGGTCACATTATAATAAAGTACAAAATAGCAACAAGAACCTAGGTAACCTCATGTTAACAAAAATAGCCTGGTGGTAAGGAGAGAGAAATATGATCAAGTCAGAACTTTTATCAGTTAGGAATTGCATTCAGCTGCTAATTAAAAGACCTAAGAGAACAGTGGCTTAAATAAGACAGAGTTTATTTTTTCTTAAATAAAGGAGGAGCAGACAATCCAAAGCTCATATGATGACTCTATTACCACTGGAAACTGAGATTCCATCCATTGTTCTGCCCCACCATTCTCAGTGCGTGGCTTCCATCCTCAAGATAACCTCATGACCCAGGATGGCTGCTGTGAGCTACACACCCTTGTCCCTGGTGGGGGGATGGAAGGTGATAAGGGCAAAAGGATATTCTGTGCAGTTGAGTCCCCTTTAAAGAATTTTTCTAGAAACCACACTCAACAACTTTTTCTTGCTTCTCATTAGTAGGCTGGGTGAAGCAGTTTCACAGGTGGGTACCTTGCCACAGTCAGCAATATAGGGTTCCACTGACCAAGGAAGACGAGAATAAATACTGGGTAGGAGTCTGCACAGAATCCTACTCCATAGCTTTCTAGCTACGTGACCTTGACTAGATTATTTACCCGCTCTGGGTAAACACCCTCTCCGGTTTCTCATCTGCAAAACTGAAGGAAATCATCGCACCTATCTCATAAGATTGGTATGAGGACTAAGTGAAGGAAATACATGTAAAACAATTAGAATACCACCTGGGACCTAGCACACAATAAATATTAACTCATTATTGTTTGATTATCCAGGGCTTTTCCAAATTCCTCTCATACTCTAACTTCCTCTCCATTTCCAAAATTGTACCTGTTGATACTCTAGTGTGAATGAGTTTTAGTCACAGGTCATCTCAAGTTGGATACGCATTTCATGCCTTTCCTTTCTAATTATGAAAGTAAGTGCCAGACAAGAGCACACATGGGATATTCTGGACAGAACTGGGGTGGAGGAATTGAGTTTACAGTCCCCAAAAGGCAGGGTCTAAACACAATCCCAAGGCACGTGTTTGGAGAACCTGAAGAAACTAAGGTGAGAGTAAAAAAGAATGCTATCTCCTGTGCAGAAGAATTCTAACAGATTTATGTAGATATTCTGCCCCCCTACAGTATGGGGGGGTGGCGGGGAGTGGTAACCTTGGCCTAGAGAAAACTGAAAAACACTCCCTCAGCAAGGAGATCAAAGTCAACATCAACAGTTATAAATGATGTTAATATGATACCCTTAATATGTGGTTAAAACGGTACTTTACCTCCCAAACACCCAAAACTCCAGTCTAAACATGAGAAAAACATCAGACAAATCCCCATAGAGTAACATTCTACGAAATATCTGACCAGTACTCCTCAACACAGTCAAGGCCATCAAGAACAAGAAAAATCTGGGGGCTTCCCTGGTGGCGCAGTGGTTGAGAATCTGCCTGCCAATGCAGGGGACACGGGTTCGAGCCCTGGTCTGGGAAGATCCCATATGCTGCGGAGCAACTGGGCCCGTGAGCCACAACTACTGAGCCTGCGCGTCTGGAGCCTGTGCTCCGCAACAAGAGAGGCCGCGGTAGTGAGAGGCCTGCACGCCGCGATGAAGAGTGGCCCCCGCTCGCCGCAACTAGAGAAAGCCCTCGCACAGAAACAAAGACCCAACACGGCCAAAAATAAATAAATAAATTAAAAAAAAAAAAAAAGAAAGAAAGAACAAGAAAAATCTGAGAAACCATCACAGCCAAGAGGAGCCTGAGGAGACACGACAGCTACATGTGATGTGGTGTCCTGGATGGGATCCTGCAGAGCAGGAAGAAATCAGGTAAAAACTAAGGAGATGTTAGTAACAGGGAAATCTGGATGTGAAGTAGACGGGAACTCTCTGTACTATCTTAACAATTTTTCTGTAAATCTATAAAACTATTCTAAAAAAACAAAGTTTATTTAAAAAAAGAAAAGAAAACAATGATTTACTGTCTGTACACCCCTCCCCCGCCATGCACCCATCCCCACCCAACGGCAAGCTTAGAGTCCCTAAAGGTGAGGCCTACAGCTGCTGAGGGGCAGGAATGGATGTTGAACCTTCATACAAACGAGGGGGCCGGGCCTCCTTCCTCCCCACCTTAACCCTGCTCTTTGCTCTGAAGCTACTAGACATATATTTTCATCTTGTACTTAACGGATAATATTTTCATCATACCTATGTTCAGTATTATAAACTCCCCCAGAACACATCCCATGTTCTCCACTGATGAAGTGGAGTGCCCATCTTGAAAGGCAGGTACCTGCAGCACAACTAAGCTAACGTGACTGCCTTTTTCCCAGTGAGGCGACATCTCGAGTGTGGCACCTTGGGCTTTTCCCTCATCACAAGGAGCCCGGAGAAACCGCCCCCCCAGATCGGACCCCGCACACTGGCAGGCTTCTGTAAACCGAGTCAGAAGCTATTTTCCTCCTCATCCCCTAGAATCATAAAATGTAATGTTGGAAGCCTCATCCTTTCAATTAATAAGGCAAAAACTAAGGCCCAGAAAGATGCTGTAAATTGCTGGAGGCTAAAGCTAACTGAGAGAGACCCAAACGTTCTGAGGATAAGACTCTAAGTACCATTGAATGTAAAGCTGAAACGATCTGAGGGAAAATAGTTGCCCCCAGAATGTAACATGCCAATGACCTTATAGAAGCACTGCATGAATAGTGGCAAAGTTAAAAAAAAAAAAAAAAAAATGAAGGGATGCACCCTGGTTAAAAACAGGATGTAGAGTCATTAACTTACCTTTGATTTGTTGAAATCACTTTGAACACAAATACTTATGTCACAAAAATGAGCTTTTTGGGCTTCCCCGGTGGCGCAGTAGTTGAGAATCTGCCTGCCAATGCAGGGGACACGGGTTCGAGCCCTGGTCTGGGAAGATCCCACATGGCCACGGAGCAACTAGGCCCGTGAGCCACAATTGCTGAGCCTGTGCGTCTGGAGCCTGTGCTCCGCAACAAGAGATCTTGGCCGCGACAGTGAGAGGCCCACGCACCGCGATGCAGAGTGGCCCCCGCTTGCCGCAACTAGAGAAAGCCCTCGCACAGAAACGAAGACCCAACACAGCCATAAATAAATAAATTAATTAATTAATTAAAAAAAAAAAAGAATGAGCTTTTCATTTGTGATGATGAAGAAAGGGTAAACATCAACGACAAGCCACGTTAAAATAGTTTGTATGGTGCAAGGAATGTCGAATGAAGAATGTCTCAGTCTTTCAGGGTCTTGTAAGATTGACATATTTCAAAAAGATGCATGAACTCCAAAGCAAAGCAACTACATTTGATTAGAAATGGTGAAGATGCAGTTTTACCTCCTTTTTCTCTGCCAATCTGAAACCCCATAACTATTCCCAAAGGGAGAAAAATGTAGACTTAACGAAGCGTCAGATATTTTAACAAAAATATACATAAATAAACGCTAACAACTTTATAGGAAGTATTCGCTATGTGCCTAGCTATGTTCTAAAGGTATTACATATACTAATTCACTTAATCCTCAAACCCTATGCAATAGGTTTTATTAATATTCCCACTTTACAAATAAAGAATGGATGCACAGAGAGGTTAGGTAACTTGCACAAGGTCACACAGTAAGAGGTAAGCCAAGAAATGAACCAAGACTGCCTGGTTCTCTTATGCTAA
Organism: Balaenoptera ricei; assembly: GCF_028023285.1. NCBI lineage: Eukaryota > Metazoa > Chordata > Mammalia > Artiodactyla > Balaenopteridae > Balaenoptera > Balaenoptera ricei. The sequence continues at coordinate 34,626,940 of NC_082643.1, forward strand.
ACTCCACTTGCTAGTCACCATGGACTACTTTATATTCTTATTTATTTCTTTAAAGTATATTAGTCTTACCTTCCTTAATTCTATGACATGTTCTTTAAAAGCAGGGAGCCTATTTTATATATTTCTTTGTATTCCTTGTATTTTCTACATCATTTTGCATACATTTTGTTGACAGGATAACTAGACAGGTCTTCTAAAAGAAGTTGGTGAGTGCAGGATTTTTAAACAACGTGTATATATATCCATAGTTTCTATGGGACTTAAAATAACTTCCTCAAAATAAATTAGACAACTTTGAAATTCTAATAACAAAAACTGTAAGATGGTGGCCCAGAAGAATTAATGCAGTTTTCAAAACTACACAACTTACTAGACAGAGCCACAAACTCTGGGCCATATGACCTAGCATGCTATATGAATCAAATTAAAGAAACGACAGTTTATGACTTGAAACATCCAAAAGAGGTAACTGACGTGCAGCTATACCTAGCTGTATTCTTTTAGATTAAGTCTTTTAACACTTCTGAGTCTCAATTTACTCGTCTTTAAAATGGGAATAATAAAAATGTACCGTCTTCCCTCTCAGGTCGTTGTAACAATCAAGTTCCATGAGGCTGTGAAAGCCCCTCCTAAGCAGAAAAGCACCAGATAAATGTAATAAAGTATTTCTAAAATATAACAAGCAACATGCAGGTATAAACGTGTGGAGCATTAAAAGCAATTGACTTGTATTAGCAGCCAGTGGGATAGCTTGGAAAAACATGGACTTTCAGGTCAAACAGACCGGGATTCAAGTCCGCATCCTGCCATTTACTAGCTGCGGGATCTTGAGCAAGTCACTTAAGTATTTCTGAGCGTCAATCTTTTTTTTTTTTAATTTATTTTAAAATATGTATTTATTTATTTTGGCCACACCAGGTCTTAGTTGTGGCATGTGGGATCTTCATTACAGCATGTTTAGTTGCGGCATGTGTAGTTGCGGCATGCAGGATCTTTTAGTTGCGGCATGCGGTCTTCTTAGTTGCAGCATACATGTGGGACCTAGTTCCCTGACCAGGGATCGAACCCAGGCCCCCTGCATTGGGAGCACGGAGTCATACTCACTTCAACTATAAAATGGAGAAAATAATACCTCCCTCACAGGTGCTAGCACGTAAGAAGCAACTGGTTCATAAAGAATACAAAGAATTTTATTCTGTGACCTCATACTGACGATATTAGTTATTTTACTCAAAACACATTGGAGAAGTTATATCTGTTCTTCCAGCGTTTACCATAAACACATCAACACATATAGAGAGAGTACATTTATTTAGTATTTAGTATTTAGTATTTATTAAACCCTATTAAGTGCCTACCATTCTTCCAGGTGATTAAGGGAGGACCTAGAATTTTGTATTCCCTGCCCTTTGGAGAAACAATATAAAAATGTTGTAGGTCAGTCAGAGGTTCTCAGACCCATTTGAGAGTCTGATGAACGCTATGGCACCTCTCTACAAAGAAAGTTAACAAAACTTTAGGAGACAATACAGAAGATATAGGAGAATGTCTTCATGACCTTGGGGTAGGGAAAGCATTCTTAACCAGGGGGACAGTGAGGGGAGGAGGGACACTAATTATAAAGAAAAAGATTCATAAAAGATTCATAAATACACGTTACGTTAAAATTACAGATGTCCACATCAAAAGAAACCACAAACAAACATTTTTTAAATAAACCACAGAGTGGAGCAGATTTTGCAACACATGCAACCGACAGAAGTTGAGATTCCTGCACAAGTAAAGAACTCCAACAAATCAATAAAAAATGATAAGCAAAAAGTGTGATATAAGAATACAAAGAAAAGAAATTACAGCTGCATGTAACAATAAGGATAAATCTTACAAACTTAATATGGAGTGAAAAAAAGAATGACACTAAAGAAAAATTACAGGATGATTCCACTCGTAAGAAGTTGTAAAATAAACAAAACTAAATAATATTGTATAGGGATGCACAGATAAAACTGTACAGGTAAAACTGCACAGAAAAGCAAGGGAATAAAAGTGGTTCCCTCAAGGGGAAGGAAGAAGCCATGACTGGGAGAGAGTAGAGTTTGCTTAGAAATGATAATATTCTATTTCTCAACTTGGGCACAGGTTACAAGAGTTTTACTTTATGATTTACAGGTTTTATACGTTCTCCTGAATGTACATTGTAAAGTAAAAAAACACATTTCCACAACCACACCTAAATTTAGCATGGAGAGAAGTTCACAGACTCCCTCAAGTCCATAAACCCTAACTTTATGATGTCAACCTCTGTGAGATCAAAGAAAAATGGAAAATCTTTAGACTGTGAGGTGGTGGAGGGAGGAGGGAGCGGATGAGAACAGGAAAAGTGAAAGATTAGACAGATGTTAAAAAGAAGAAACATGAAGCCTCTGGGTCAGTTCCTACTTTTTCACTTGGAGAGAGAACATCCAGCACAAAACATAACTAACAAATGCCCAAGCTTGGTAAGGAATGCGATGGAGTCTGAAAAACACACGGGAACTAATGAGGGGAAAGAGGAGCACAGCTTGCAAAGAAATGTAAACTATTAAATAATGTGTCTCAAAAGAAAGAAGCCCGATAATGGCCAGTTTAACCCTCTGCCCACTCCATAATATCTCTGCCCCTCACCCCTTAGTGGAGACAGGGTACACTAAATGGTTAGAAACTGAAAACACCAATTTCTGAGTGAAAAAGGACACTGTGTCACGTATCAGCAAAATATTATCATGGAACTTAGAAAAGCTTCTGGTAGCCTTGGGAAATTAAGGAACTGGGAAAAACAAGTTAAAAAATGCCATTTCCACCAGCCTTGGAATAAATACACATATTGCAACTAAATGATACACATCTATCTGGATCATATCTAGTCTGACCTCGGGTACAGCTCTGCACAGTACGTAAGTGAAGCTTTTTGCTGAAAGTAAGAGGAGTCCAAGGCATGTTCAGATCAGTAATTTAACAGCGGAACATCTTTGTAAAGTTTTTTCATTGTATTCTTGCAAGAATTATTTACTCATATCCAGCAATTACCCATTATTTCATTAGGTCTGGGTTTATACTGAACAAAACTATCAGTTATCTTCAAGATGGCTGGTGTTCGTGTGGTTAGTCAAATGCCCCATTTTGATGAAAAGAGTAATGGGCAAAATGAATTATTTTTAAGGCTCCAAGATTGACTATTTCTTCCTGTTCCACTCAAACTCTTTCCTTTCATCCCATTTTCTACCCTCCAGCTGTTCCCCACAGACCCATTATCTTCTTTTAATTCTTCAACTTTCTCTTAGGTTAAGGGAGCCACATAGAAAAGCTGCTCCATGGCTGGGTGGAATGTTCACGATATTCCACTTTCTAAAGGGGCGTTAATGAATGTTCACATCTGAACCTTTCTCACGGCCTTATCTCCCTTTTGTTGTCACCTCCCTAGGTTTGTTCTTCCCTCTTGTTTTCGGATACCTGGCTTATCCAGTTGGAACCAAAGACCAAAGAATGTCCTCTCTATTCTGTTTAATTGAAAAGCTGCCCCGGAAAGAGGGAAGGGGTGCGGATCTACACTTATTCACTCTTCCACTTCTGCGCCAAACTATTGATCCGCGCCGCCTTTGCGCACCCCCAAAACACAAGTTACAGGCCCAGAAATGATCAGTCCAAATGAATCGCCTTTTGGAAGGCTATATTCTGGACTGGGGGGTGGGGCTGGGGGTCACCAAGTAACTCTAAAGCAAGTCCTATAGAAAATAGGTGAACTCGGGCGGCTGGGGGTTGGGAGGACAGTCACAGGTCCGAAGTTCAAGAGGCACCGAAACCCGACTGGGCGATTCGCATGTGGTTCGACCCGGTTGCGACAGCGGAGGCAAACCTATCGGGAGGGGGCATTCTCCACTGGCCTCTGACTCATCCAGAGATAAGTAACCACCCGGGCCACAAGTTCCAAGCCAGCAGCTCCTGGATTTAGTCTGCATGGAAATTTTGTAGTTTCGGCTCCAGGGCCACTAGCAGGTAGAGACAGGTTTGAATTTTCCTCGGGCTCGGCCCCAAAGTGAGGATGGGGATAAAAAAACCACTCTCCCTCCCGTTCGCCTCCTAGAGTTAAAGGTGCCAGTCCCCTCCGGGCGGGCGAGGGAGCCGCCGGCGTCCGGGGCAGGACCTGCGCGGCCCCGGGACGCCCAGCCCTGGGTCCCCGTTGCCCCGGTCCCCCCTCGCGCTGCCCGCGCCCCTCACCTGCTGCCGACTGGCCCGACAGCGCACGGCCCCGGGCGCGGCGCGGGCCCCCGAGCTCCCGGCGCTCGTGCAGCTCTTCGTCCTCGTCCTCCCGCCGCCGGCCTTCAGCCATCGACGAGCTGCGGGCCCCGCGCGCCGGCCGCCAGCTCCGGGCGTCCCGCGCCAGCAGCCTCCGGGCCTGGGAGGAGGCCCCGGGGAGGAGGAGGAGGCGGCGGCGGCGGAAGCGGCTACCTCCGCGGCTCCACCTGCAGCCCGCGAAGGAGCGGCCGGGCGCGGGCCGAGCCGGTTTCCCCGCCTCCTCGCGCGCCCCGGCGGCCTCCTTCTCCCGGCTCTGCCTCTCCCACTCTCTTCCCCCTTCCTCTCTCCGGTGTCCGCCCCGCAGAGCTGGAGCCGGGATCGGGCGGGGTCTGGCCGGGCCTCGCCTCCTCGGGGAGGGGTTACCGGCCGCCGAGGCCGCCTCAGAGCCGCACGCGCTGCAACCACCCGCTCCACCAAAACAAACGTGTACAAAATAAATAAACCGGATAGGAAGGGGGGAAAGAGGAGGCGGCCTGGCCTCTTCCTGCCCTTTCACAGTATTCCGGTGTTAACAGGAAACCCATTTGCTTGACACTTAAACCAAAGGAGGAGGAACCTGCCGGTAGCCGGACTTGGAGAGCTGGGGCAGCTGGAGCCTCTGAACTTGGGAACAAACTCGGCTTGGAGTTTGGTAGCGCCTTCGCAGTTGCAGGCTTTTTTCTTTCCCTCTCTTTTCGCCCTTTCAAATCGAGCCTCTGGGCAGAGCCCAGAGGATTTTTAAGGCAGTGAATCGACTCTGTATGATACTATAATAGTGGATACATGTCATTACACATTTGTCCAATCCCACAGAAAGTACAACAGGGAGGGTGAACCCTAATGTAAACCAAAGACTTTGGGTGATTATGATATGTCCGTGTAAATTCATCAGTTGTAACAAATGTACCACTCTGTTTGGGGGGGGGGGGTGTTGATAATGGGGAAGGCTGTGCAGGGGTGGGGACAGGAAGACCTGGAAAATCTCAAACTTCAGCTCAGTTTGGCTGTGAACTGGAACTGCTCCAAAATATAAAGTCTAATAATAAAAAAGTACATCTTCTTCCTTAAGAGCACGGGACCTGATTATTTGCAGAAAGGCAATTTGGTGAAGTGACAGAGCAGTGTCTCTGGAGTCAGAAGCTGTCACTTGAAGCACTTCCCTAAAGCTGAAAAGAATGGGCTAAGAAAGTTATTCTGTATCTCTGTATAGTACACATCTTCGGTTCGCGCTCGCACGTACACACTTCCGCACAGAGAGGGGCAGATTCTCACATCTCGGAAAAAGATATCCAAGATGCAGGCAGAGACGTTGCCTGGACACGACTCCATACGACACCCCCCGATGGAATGAACAGGACTTTATCTTCAGCCTCTTGCTCTATTTTTGAAAGCTTGTGAGGGCTCCTAATGTTCAGCATGTAAGAGAGAAACAGAGAGGGAGAAACGGGTCACTGAAAATAGAATCGCCAGGCACACCTGAGCGCTGTCTCTTTACCTTTTAAATAGTGCTTGTTGCTGCCAGAGAAAATCTTTCTGCTTTTAAGCAGAAAAGAACCACGATCGATTGTGTGGAATTGAGGTCAAATTCACAAGTGAGACTTTACTGCATAAGCAGTTAAATAAGTAGACATCCGGACCACTTGAAGTTAAACTAGAAAGAAAGAAAGGTTCTGGACCTTTAGGGTTGTTTTCAGTGTTTGGGTATTTGTCACTTACCTTAGAGGATGAGGAGTCATTTGGAAGCCCCTACCCTGACAGCAGCCCAATTTCACAAAGCTGTCATTCTCCACTATTCAGTTTCTGAGTTTGAAAAGGGCTGAAAGTGTTCTGGATGTCCATCCAGTCAGAGCTTTAGGAACCCGTGCCCTTTCGAGGTGTAGGCTCAAGCTGACTTTCCATTCAACAAACACTTATGTAACTATTGTATGACAAATACCACAATAAGTGCTGTGGGGAGATTCAAAAGAAGGAAAGAAATATTTACTCTGGGGCCCATGGTAGGTGCTTTTCACATAGGTTTTCTCATTTTCAATGAACAAAACATATTTCCTGTCCTAGCCTGACAGAGGGGGACTGACCCAGTTTACCACAAAACAAGGCAAAATTTGGTAAATTCTACAATAAATGTATAACCTTAGGCAAGAGTGCCAAGATAATTCAATAGAGAAAGAATTGTCTTTGCAAAAGAGAGAATCTGAACCCCACTTTATACTGTATGAAAGAATTAACTCAAAATGGATCATAGATCTAAATGTAAGAGCTAGAATTATAAAGCTCTTCAAAGAAAACTTCAAAGTAAATTAAATTTAAAAGGTTTAATCCTTAAATAGGATTAAACTCTTATAACCTTGTGTTAGGCAATAGTTTCTTAGAGTGTCGCTTATACCAAAATGTATAAGTGACAAAAGAAAAAATAAATTGGGCCTCACCAAAATCAAGAACTTTTGTGCTTCACAGGACATCATCAAGAAAGTAAAAAGACGACTCTCAGAATGTGAAAAAATATTCGTAAATCATATATCTGGTAAGGGACTTGTATGCTGAATATATAAAGAACTTAAAACTCAAAAAAAAAAAATTAGCCTAATTTTTAAAAGAACATTCTCCAAAGAAGATATACAAATGGCCAATATGAACATGAAAAGATGTTCAACCTTATTAGTCATTAGGGACAAGTAAATTAAAACCTCAGTGTGATACCACTTAACACATACCAGGATGACTAATGTAAAAAAGATAGACGACAACGTGTTACAAGGATATGGAGAAATTTCAGCCCTCATACACGGCTGGTGAGAATGTAACGTGGCACAGCCACTTTGGGAAACAGTTTGGCAGTCCTCAGAAGGTTAACTGTAGAGCTACCCTATAATACAGCACTTCTACTCATAGGTATATACTCAGGAGAAATGAAAACATGTCCACACAAAAACTTGTACCTGACTGCTCACAGTGGCATTATTTATAATAGGCAAAAAGTAGATATAACCAAATACTCATCAATTGGTGAATGGATAATCAAAATGTGGCATTATCCATACAATGGAATATTATTTAGCCGTAAAAATGAAGTACTGATATATGCTGCAACATGGATGAACCTTGAAAACATTATACTAAGTTTAAAAAACCAGAGATGTATGGCCCTGTTTATATGAAATGTCCAGAATAGGTTAATCCATGGAGAAAGGAAGTAATGTAGGGGTTTCCAGGGACAGAGGAGAATGGGGAGTCACAGTTAATAGGTATATTATTTCTCTTTGAGGTGCTGAAAATATTATAAAATCAGATAGTGGTGATGGTTGCACAACTCTGAATATACTAAAGGATGAATTTTATGGTATGTAATTATATTCCAATAAAGCTGTTATTTTTTTTTAACATCTTTATTGGAGTATAATGCTTTACAATGGTGTGTTAGTTTCTGCTGTATAACAAAGTGAATCAGCTATATGTGTACATATATCCCCATATCTCCTCCCTCTTGTGTCTCCCTCCCACCCTCCCTATCCCACCCCTCTAGGTGGTCACAAAGCACCGAGCTGATCTCCCTGTGCTATGCGGATGCTTCCCACTAGCTATCTATTTTACATTTGGTACTGTATATGTGTCCATGCCACTCTCTCACTTCGTCCCAAAGCTGTTATTTTTAAAGAAAGGTATAACCCACTCACCGTGAAAGCAAGAAAACAAGGACCAGGGAGAGGACTGCACTCTGAAGTCATCATATTGAACTAGAGAAACCAGATAGGAGTTACAGGCAATAACTGCTTAATCATATGAAAGAAAAGGAAAGGTGTGGTCAACTGACAACTCAATAAATATGTCAAAACACCCTACCCACCCCAGTGACACAGCAAGAGCCAAACCCATAGAAGGAAAATGTTAATGAAAATCCACAGCTAAGAGTAGAACAAGATTTGCCCTCAAAGCTTTAAGGTATTAAGAAAAAATATTGTAAGAGATATTGAAAAACAGCCCACATTACAGAGGAAAATGTTCTTTGCTTCTCACTTTGGATATACAGCCTGAAACAAAATGGTGTGAGAATAGAACACTACAAAAAATAAGAATATACTATATAAATACATATGTAGTACTTGGCAAATAGAAGGCACAATAAATATTTGTTTAATGACTGAGTGAATATAATTCCTTTTTGGTTTTTTTTCCTGCTGAATCATCAGAAGACATGAGTCTCAAGTCCTTTAACTTAAATAAAAAGTAAGTACCTGAAATGAAAAATTCACAGTTGAAGACCTCAAAAAAGAAAAAACAAGGATAGGCAGGGGTATACAGTGGATTTAAAAAATATAATATCTTCATAGTTTTGTTTCTTAAAATATCTGTACCAAATATGACAGAATTTTAAGATTTGTTAAAGTAGGATGGTGGGTTCATGAGTGTTTATTATGTTATATTATTCTCCATATTGCCTGTGTACTTTTAAATTTTCATTATTTTTTAGAAAAAAAATGGAAAAGATCAATGAAACTAAAAGCTGGTTCTATGAAAAGATAAACAAAATTGATAAACCTTTAGCCAGACTCATCAGGAAAAACAGGGAGAAGACTCAAATCAATAAAATCAGAAATGAAAAAGGAGAAGTTACAACCGACACCACAGAAATACAAAGGACCATAGGAGACTACTATAAGCAACTACATGCCAACAAAATGGACAACCTAAAAGAAATGGACAAATTCTTAGAGAGGTACAATCTCCTAAGACTGAACCAGGAAGAAATAGAAAAGATGAACAGACCACTTACAAGTATTGAATTTGTATCTGTGATTTAAAAAACTCCAACAAACAAAGGTCCAGGACCACATGGCTTCACAGTTGAATTCTACCAAACATTTAGAGAAGAGTTAACAACTATCCTGAAACTATTCCAAAATATTGCAGAGGAAGGAACACTTCTGAACTCATTCTATGAGGCCAGCATCACCCTGATACCAAAACCGACAAAGAGATCACAAAAAAAGAAAACTACAGGCCAATATCACTGATGAACATAGATGCAAAAGTCCTTAACAAAATACTAGCAAACTGAATCCAAGAGTACTTTAAAACAGCAGTCCCCAACCTTTTTGGTACCAGGGACCGGTTTCTTGGAAGACAATTTTTCCACAGACCCGGGGGGCTTGGTTTCAGCATGATTCAGGCGCATTACATTTATTGTGCACTTTATTTCTATTATTATTATATTGTAATACATAATGAAATAATTATACAACTCACCATAACCCAGAATCAGTGGAAGCCCTGAGCTTGTTTTCCTGCAACTAGGTGGTCCCATCTGGGGGTCACGGGAGACAGTGACACCCAAAGTGTGTTGCTATGTCCAGTCTACTCTGTAATCTCGTTTTGGTGGCTGTCACTGCAGAAAACCCTGCTTCACAAAGATAAGATGTTGGAAATGGAAGCAGGCTTTTCAATGCTTTTGTGGCAATCTCAGGATATTCCGCCTTGACTTTAATCCAGAATGTATGGAGATTTGAAGCTGTCTCAAACATACTTTTAAGGCCACCATCATTTGTGATCTCAAGTAGTTGATCCTCTTCTAGCACGGACAAAGTTGATTCACCTGGCTTATTCACAAATGGGTCGCAGATCCATTCCTTCCCAGTTCGGGGGTCTTTTGTGGTTGGGAAGCAATGCTCAAACTCTTTTGAAAGCTGAGATAGGTGATCATGCATCAGCTGGGAGAAAGAAGGCCCTGGCTTAGTCTCTTTCAAAATCTCTGCTAATGTTTGAAACATGTCAAAAATTGCAATGTGCACTCATCGCCCCCAGAATTCCAGTTTTGCTTTGAATGCAGCCACTTTATCTGCCGACTTGAATACAGTTGTCGTTCTCCCCTGAAGTGACAGATTGAGTTCATTGAGCAGGTTGAATATGTCACACAAGTAATCAAGTTTTGCAACCCATTCTGTGTCAGTGAAATGTGCTGCCAGTGGTGACTGTTTCTCTAAAAGAAATCTCTGGAACGTCTCTCATAACTCAAAAACTCTGGCCAGTGATCTACCTTTAGAAAGCCATCTCACTCTGTGTATAAGAGAAGACGTGTGTGCTCTGCGTCCATCTCCTCACAGAGCTGAGCAAACAGGCATGAGTTAAGGGCATGTACTTTAATATGGTTGATAATTTTAATTACATCCTGCAAAACGTTGTTAAGTTCAGGTGACATTTTTCGGCTAGCCAGCATTTCTCTATGGATGACACAGTGCGTAGACTCACATTCAGAAGCGACCTCTTTGACGCGAGTAGTGAAACCAGAAAGCCATCCAGTAATGGCAGCCTCTCCGTCCATATATACACTGACACAAAATGACCAATTCAGTTTTCCTGATGTGTAGTCATTCAAAGACTTGAATAGTTCTGCAGCTGTGGTGTCGGCTGGCAACAGAAGTGCACATAACATATCCTCATGCACATCCTCCTGAAAAATATATCGCACAAAAACAAGCATTGTTGCCTTGTTGTCAACATCGGTAGACTCGTCAACCTGGATTGCATACCACAGTGACTCATTAATCCTCTAACAATTGTGCCTCAACATCCCCTGCTATTTCATCAATTCGTCTAGTTATGGTGCTAGCCGGAAGAGGAACACCTGCCACCTTTTGAACTGCAGCCTCTCCTAAAAGTTCATGACAAATGTCTTTAGCAGCAGGAAGAAACCACTCTTCACCGACAGTAAAGGGCTTCTTAGCTTTAGCAAGCGGTTAGCTGCTAAGAATGATGTTCTCAGTGCAGACACATTTGATGAAGTGGTGGCCTTCAACAATTGCTTCTGTTCCTCGTGTTCATGTTTTTTTCTTTTGAAAAACTCCAAAGCCTTGTCTTTTAGTGCAGGGTGCTTGGTCTCCATGTGGCGAATCAGTTTTGAAGGTTTCATGGCTTTGTTGTATAGCCGGTCACCACATATTATACAAAGCGGGCTTGGAGAATGTGAATCACCTGTTGCGATGAACCTGTAATTTAAGTAGAACTCTTGGTATTTTCTTTTAAATACAGCTTTCTTTTTGTTGGCAGTCTTAGAGTCTTCTGCTGTCTCATCATTGGGTCTTTCCCCCTTTTCAAAGAAGCTCTCCAGTGATGTTTGTTTTTTACTCATTTTGGCTAGGATTAGCTTGTGGGCTTACCAAAACCGTGACTGAGACAAATGCACAGTGTGGGAAAGAGGTGCAGATGGAAGTGGTAAATAAAATAATGGGCCAGCCGCGCTCAGACTAAATTAAGTGTCGGATTCTGACTTAAAGCCTGCCACTGGATGCAGCTATACAATTGAAGTACATCAACTCACTTGCCACTATAAAGCCTGCCACCAGATGCAGCTTGTCACTTGCCACTCACAGATAGGGTTTTGATATGAGTCTGCAAGCAATTGACTTATTATGGTCTCTGTGCAGTCAAACCTCTCCGCTAACGATAATCTGTATTTGCAGCCACTCCCCAGCGCTAGCATCACCCCCTCAGCTCCACCTCAGATCATCCAGCATTAGATTCTCATAAGGAGCGTGCAGCCTAGATCCCTCGCATGTGCAGTTCACAGTAGGGTTCGCGCTCCTATGAGAATCTAATGCCACCGCTGATCTGACAGGAGGCAGAGCTCAGGCGGTAATGTGAGCAATGGGGAGCGCCTGTAAATACAGATGAAGCTTTGCTTGCTTGCCTGCTGCTCACCTCCTGCTGTGCGGCCCGGTTCCCAACAGGACACAGACCGGTACCAGTCTTTGGCCTGGGGGATGGGGACCCCTGCTTTAAAAGGATCATACACCATTATCAAGCGGGTTTGATTAAAAAATCCCCAAAATACAGAGATGCAAGGATTTTTCAATATCTGCAAATCAATCAATGTGATATACCACATTAACAGTTTGAAGAATAAAAACCATATGATCATCTCAATAGATGCAGAAAAAGCTTTTGATAAAATTCAACATCCATTTATGACAAAAACTCTACAAAAAGTGGGCATAGAGGGAACCTACCTCAACATAATAAAGGCCATATACCTATACACTTTATAACGTGACTTCGCATCTCCTCCACAAGAGATGGTTCCCTACACCATGAAATTGGGCTGGCTTTGAGATTTGCTTTAGCCCATAGAGTATGGCAGAGGAGATGGTATGTGCATTCTAAGTCTAGATCACAAGAGGCCTTGCTTGCTTCATTCAGCTTGTTCTCTTGGAAGCTTTCCATCACCATCTGCACAAGTCAAGGTGAGCCCAACATGTGAAAGATTGGCAGACCTACTGACCAGCAGCAGGCCACAGACCCAGCTAAGACCAAAACTGCTACCAGCTGGCCTCTGAACTCACAAGCAATAAGGAATGCTTCATGTTTTATGTCACTGAGGTTTTGTGGTTGGTTTTTATACAGCCTGTACTGGCTTTGGGATACCCCAGGAATCAGTTGCTGAAAAAGAGTTAGAGGTGCAAAAAGTTTATTAGAGTGTCACACCTGTGAAAGGAACAGAGAGACAGAAATATTGGTCAAGGGGAACTGTCGTACCACAATGCAGACCCGAGAAAGCCTCTGTTAGTCCAGTGGTGTAAATGGCTAGGCCCTTGGGTCACCACCTTGCTCAGTCATTGGCACAGGCTGCTTGAAAGCAGGCAGACGCTGAAGGAGCTGCTAACTGTCGACTTACCACACTCTTTGTACCTGGGCAGCAAGAGCTTTCTTGAAGCAAGGAAGACTGTCAGCCACAGTCGAGTTCTTGCACCATGCAAATCCACTTCACCGTACCTGTCCAGCTCAGGTCACCCTTCATCACTGCAGCTGGTCTTGCGCCTCCACTAGTTCTCATAGCCTCCCTTCTCCACCATCCATTCTAAATTTGTCCTGCCCTCAGCTACCACCTCTGCTGGTCTCAGGAGCTTACCTGGGGGTATGACCCACACTTTCACTCTTGAGGTATCTTAGCCCCTAGTAATCATATCCTTTTCAGGTTGGGGTTGCTTCACTTGTCTGTTCACAGTTACAATTGATCAAAGGAGAATCAGGAACCAAGGAACACCCAAGTGGTCATCTGAGTTCCACACATATGCCTCCGTTTCCCCTTGTGGGAAATCCGCCTTATCTCCCGCTGTCCACCAGAGTTAATTATCCCTGCCAAGATGGTCACTCTTCTCACTTGCTGGTCCCTGGTCACAAGGAGCTCAAAGTGCCCAGATGGCAACCATAGTTTGTAATTCAACTGGACCCTTGCTGTGTGCTCTAGAGAGAACATACCGCTATTGAAAACCAGAACCTCTAACCCTGGAGAACCCACGAAGCATAACTCCATAGGTCACTGGGAGTGATGGTCAGTGGTGTCACGCCTGCTTCTTCTCCTCAGTTACAGATCCATATATTCTTCTGACTGGAGACACAGCACCATAAAAAGAAAGATCTCTGATATAATGTATGCTGCATTCTGGAGGATTAAAACCCATCTTCACTGAGTACTGCTTCCAACTTTGCACTTCAGCTATACCTTCCTTCAGCAAGAATATATATATATATATATATATATATATATATATATATATATATATGAAACTAGAGGTAAGAAGCATAACATATAATATATAATAGCGTTTTAAAATAAGTACTATTTCTAGATGAACTGGTTTGCAAGGCAGAAATAGAGACACAGATGTAGAGAACAAACGTATGGACACCAAGCGGGGAAAATGGCAGGGGGGAGGTGGTGGTGTGATGAATTGGGAGATTGGGATTGACATGTGTACACTAATATGTATAAAATAGATAACTAATAAGAACCTGCTATATAAAAAATAAATAAAATAAAATTCAAAAAAAAAAGTACTATTTCATCCATCAAAAACAAACCCATAAAGCATATGAGCATAAAACCCAAATCTCTCAAAGTCACATTCACGGAACAAGCAATTATTATTAGTCCCTCTCTTCAAATAAAAATGAAACCTATATTGCAAAATCAAGACCAGGGCTCTCAGGAGCTGTAGCTTCAGGTTCAAAATATAATAAAATACATGGAAGTGTCAAAAATGAGAGTTCAGGGCTTCCCTGGTGGCGCAGTGGTTAAGAATCCGCCTGCCAATGCAGGGGGCATGGGTTTGAGTCCTGGTCCAGGAAGTTCCCACATGCCACGGAGCAACGAAGCCCGTGAGCCACAACTACTGAGCCTGCGCTCTAGAGCCCGTGAGCCACAACTACAGAAGCCCGCGTGCCTAGAGCCTGTGCTCCGCAACAAGAGGAGCCACAGCAATGAAGAGTAGCGCCCGCTCGCCACAACTAGAGAAAGCCTGCGCGCAGCAACGAAGACCCACTGCAGCCAAAAATAAATAAATAAAATAAATAAATTAATTAAAAAAAAAGAGAGAGTTCATTTCCTGACAGAAGAATGTTTTTATTCAAACTCTTGACACATCTGAAAAAGAAAAATATTAGTGGTTTATATACAGTGACCTAGAGCTTCTAGTGTTCTTTGGCCAGGTCAAGCTTTAATTTTTTTCCTTTGCCACTTTTTTCTTTCTCTTTATTCCTGTCCACACTTTAACTTTTCAAAAATGTCCCCTTTCCCTCCTCTTTCCTTCTTTCTTCCAGTTTGTCTATACTTCTTTCACTTTTTTTTTCCTTGGCACTCTCTTTGGTTTTCTTAACTGCTGTGTGCCTTGGTTTCCTCATCTCTAAAATAGGGGTAATAGAGACTTCCTTGGATGTCCAGTGGTTAAGATTTCACCTTCCAATGCAGGGGGGTGTGGGTTCAATCCCTGGTCGGGGAGATAAGATCCCTCATGCCTCGCAGCCAAAAAACCAAAACATAAAACAGAAGCATTACTGTAATAAATTCAATAAAGACTTAAAAAAATGGTCCCCATCAAAAAAAAAATCAATAAAATAGGGATAATAATAATATCTCACAAGGGAGCTGTGAAGATTAAAATGAGTTAATATATTATGTTGACTTGTTGGGGCTGCCATAACAAAGTATGATAAACTGAGTGGCTTAAACAACAGAAATCTATTGTCTCACAGTTCTGGAGGCTGGAAGTCCAAAATCAATGTGTTGGGAGAGCCAGGATCCCTCTGAAAGCTCTAGCGAAGGATCTGTTCCAGGCCTCTCTCCTTGTTTCAGGTAGTTCCTTGGCTTGTGCAGAATAACTCCAATCTTCATGTGGAGTTCTTCCTGTGTGCATGTCTCTGTGTCCAAATTTCCCCTTTTTATAAGAACACCAGTCATATTGGATTAGAGGCTCACCCTACTCCAGTATGACCTGATCTTAACTAAATACATCTGCAGCTACTCTATTTCCAAATAAGGTCACATTCTGAGGTACTGGGACTTTAACATAGGAATTGGGGGCAGGGGCCATAATTCAACTCATAACATATATGTAAAGCACTTAGAACAGTTCCTGACACATAAAAAGCACTATGCAATTAGAACAGTTCCTGACACATAAAAAGCACTATGTAAGTATTTGCTATTATTGATTGCCTACCATGTGTGGAGCACTGCGATAGGTACTGAGAATGTAACTGTGAATCGGGTGCAGGTCTGTCCCTCAGGGAGCTCACGGTGTGATAAGATTCATGGTAGAGGTGATGTAGGGTGACTATTGTCCCAGTGTGCTTGCCCATGCCTGGGGGCTGGGGGGTGGGAGGATGTCCCTGGGACATAGGGACTTTCAGTGCAAACACCAGGCAAATTGGGGCAAACCAGGCCAAGTCAGTCACCCAGAGGTAAGCAAGATGGGAGGATATAGGATCCAAGAGGGAACATAGGAGAAGTAGAAACTACCTGTTTCCCCCAATATCTGTTACCTCCTTGGTATTTGGTGGTCAAGAATAAAGACTACATTCTCCAGTGTCCCATGGCACTAGGCATGGTCATGTGACCAGATTCTGGCCAATGGGAAATGGTGTGTACAACTTTAAAGAAATGTATTAAAGGGAAGGGACATGCCCTTCTTCACCCCTTGCCTCTGTTGACTAGAATTTGGATGTAATGGCTGGAACTGGAGTAGCCATCTTTAACCACAGATATTAAGGAACTAGAAGCCTGTCCCCGTAGTGATCATGGAGAAGGCATACCTATCAGACCTCATACATCTAGACTTCATTTATGTCAGAAATAAACTTCTACTTTTTAAAGCTATGATTATTTTGGGTTTTCTATCACACAGTGTGATTCCAACTGTTACAGACATTAAACTCTGTCTTAAACAGTCATGAAAGGAGGTAAGAGGGAAGGAAAGTGTTCTGAACAGAAGAAAGATTATATATAAAGGTTTGCAAGCAAAAGAGAGTCTAAAATAACTTCTGTTTTCACAATGGACTGAACTAAATGATCAGGAAAAGACCTTTCTATTACAAAATATCAATACAATTCTGCTCCCAATTCCAGCGTGTGAGGGTTTTTCCCACATCACCAAGCAATTCTCAGACACCACCTTGTGTCTTACAATTCAACTCAATTCTGACACTGTCCACCTGGAGACAGCAGCAGATTGGAAATACTAACCTCCCCCCACTTCCTCCGACCACCCCCTGAGTTTGCTAGAGTGGCCCATAGAACTCAGAGAAATATTATACTTAGTAGATTACCGGTTTACTATAAAAGGATACAACTCAGGAACAGTCAGATGGAAGAGATGCATAGAGCAGGATATAGGGAAAGGACGTGGAGCTTCCAGGCCCTCTCTGATTTTGCCACTCACCCCAAATGTCCATGTGTTCACCAATCTGGAGGATGTCTGAAGCCGGTCTTTCTGGGTTTTCATGGAGGCTTCATTGCAAAGGCATGATTGATTAAATCACCAGCCATTGGTGATTGAACTCAATCTCTAGGTCCTCTTCCCTCCCTGGAGGTCAGAGGTGGGACTGAAAGTTCCAGCCCTCTAACCACATGGTTGGCTCCACTGACAACCAGGCCCCATCTTTTGATGAGGTCCAAAAGATACCTCATTAACATAACAAAAGACACTTTTTATCACTTTCATCACAGGAAATTCTAAGGGTTTTAGGAGCTCCTGATAAAAGTTGGACAAAGACCAAATACATATTTCTTATTATAAATCACAGTATCACTCCCCGAATAAATTAAGGGAAATCTACAGGGGCTAAAAATGAATAAGGAGCTATATATAACCAGGGTGTTATAATAGCTGACACACATATGGTACTATTCAAAGTGTTTTAAATATCTTAACTTATTTAATTCTAACAACAACCCTATGAGGTAGATACTATTTGTATTCTTATTTAATTGGTGAGGAAGCTAAGTCACATAAAGGTTGTAGAAGATATAATGACAAGGTTCAATGGATGTCCAACTAGAATTCTAGAAAGGAAAAGCGAAAGAATTAAGGAAAGACAATATTTGAAAATGACTGAAAATTATCCAGAATTAATAAAAATCATGACTCTTCAGATTAGTAAATTACACCAAATTCCAAGTAGGTCTCTAAAACAATACTAATGCAAAAAATAATAGCTAACATTTATTGAGAACTCAAGAGTTAGGCACTATTCTAAGTGCATTATATAAATTATATCATTTAACCTTCGCAACAACCTTAAGAGATAGTTCCTACTATTATTCCCAATTTACAGTTAGGGAAACTGAGACACAGAGAGGTCAAGTAGCCCTCTTAGGAGGGAAAAGCCTGCAAATGGTGGAGCCAGGATTGAAACTCAAGCAATTTGTTTCCAAAGAATGCATTTTTTACATCACTCCTTTGTGAAATCTTCTCTGCGGAAAGCAATGAGTCTAGGATATTTAAGTGGAGTGGACCAGATGGCAGTGAAAGGGGTTGGTCTTTTCCATGTCCAGAAGAACTTGCTCTGATGATAGCAATGCTCTATGTTGTCCAAGGTGGTAGTCATGGGTAACACTGGCTATCGGACACTTGAAATGTGATTAGTGCCACTGAGGAACTAAAATCTAAATGTTACGTAATTTTTAAAAGTTAATTAATTAATTAATTTACTTTTGGCTGCACTGGGTCTTCGTTGCTGTGTGCGGGCTTTTTCTAGTTGCAGTGAGCGGGGGCTACTTTTTGTTGCAGTGCACGGGCTTCTCATTGTGGTGGCTTCTCTTGTTGCGGAGCATGGGCTCTAGGCGTGCAGGCTTCAGTAGTTGTGGCTCACGGTCTCAGTAGTTGTGGCTCACGGGCTCTAGAGCACAGGCTAAGTAGTTGTGGCGCATGGGCTTAGTTGCTCCGTGGCATGTGTGATCTTCCCGGACCAGGGCTTGAAACTGTGTCCCCTGCACTGGCAGGTAGATTCTTAACCACTGCGCCACCAGAGAAGTCCCTAAATGTTATGTAATTTTAACTAATTAAAATTTAAATTTAAATCCCCACTTGTGGCTAATGGCTTCTATATTGGACAGTACAGGTTCAGAGCTAAAAAGAGATCCGATGTGAAGACAGGGTAATTCACTAATCCTCTTGACCTCATACTGAAATGTCTGGGTGACTCTCAATTTTAGATGAGAAAAACTGATAGAGTGAAGTTGTTTCTTGAGCAAGGGATAGTCAAAATTACCCTTGAATAGCTTTTAACTGCCTATGAAGGACTATTGCATTTTGCTTATACCACTCTGCAGGGTAGGGTAATATGTATGTGTAATGTATTTAGGAAAATCTACAGTTAAGGAAAAAGACTGAAAAGAAGTGTCTAGTAAACTGGGAGGTGAACCTAAAAGGAGGTGTCCAGTAGGCTACGTGAAAAATGTGCTGCAAGAAGAGAGTGCAACTCTGTCAGATGTTGCTGATGGCTTATTGAGGGCAATAACCAAGAGGGGTTGTTGCCCACACTATTTAAATTATTTTTTTCTCTTTTTTCCTCCAGTACATACAGTAGACTACATGCAAGCTAAATGCACATATTATGTGAATACATTATAAATATATGTGTGTATGTGAACATATATATTGCAAACTTCTTTGACATATAAAATGTCATATTAGTTTTCCACTGCTGCACAACACATTACAACAAGTTTAGCAGCTTAATACAACAGCCGTTTAATAGCTCACAGTTCTGTATGTCAGAAGCCAATGCAGGCTCAACTGGATTTTATGGTTGGAGTCTTCCAGAGCCCAAATCAAGGTGTGGGCTAGGAAGGGCTCTTATCTGAAGGCTCTGGAGAAGAATCTGCTTCTAAGCTGATTCAAGTTGTTGACAGAATTCATTTCCTTGTGGTTGTAAGACTGAAGTCACCACTTTCTTGCTGGCTCTCAGCTCCTGGAAGTCACTCTCAGGTCCCCTCCATCTTCAAGCCAGTAATGGGACATCAAAACCTAGCTTCTTCTTTTGCAACCAGCCAAAGAAAACTCTGCTTTTAAAGGATTCATGTAATAATGTTAGATCCATGAAAATCTCCTTTTTGCCATATAACATAGCATGATCATAGAAGTGATATCTCATTATAGTCACAGTTTCCACCCACACTCAAAGGGGTGAGGGTCATTGGGGGTCATCTTAGAATTCTGTCTACATAAATACTATCTCATCTACCTTTAAAATGATATAAGATAGAAAATACTTATGAGTTGAGAAACCTAAAAAGTTCCCTAAATAGAGTACTTTTTAAATCCATAATGTTTTGAAAATTAGTGGAATAAGATTATACAAAATCTGTATTTAAAATTAAGTAAACATGTGTTGAGCCTCTATTATGGATTAGGAGCTCTCTTGGGCAGTGGGAATACAGAAGTAATTAAGGCAGACACAGCTCCTCCTATATGGCTCCTCTTCACTACTCTACCTCTGTCTTTATCCCCCCTCCCTTGCCTTTGTCCTCCATATTCACTCAGACTGCAGCCTCAGATTCCTCCCAAGGATCAAGTAGATAATATAAATGAGGAAGACAATATGGACTGGGAAGATAGAGGTGAATGGGAGACTTCATGTCCATCTAACAGGGACAACAGGAACTCAGCTCCAGCAGGAATATGGGAACAATCTTGCCACGTGTTCTGGTTATGAGAGCAGAACCCAACTGAGTACCCAAAACAACAGTTCACAAAAAGGGATCTTAGGGCCAATGCAGAGAAGTCTATTACCAGATATCCTGTCAAATGCAAAGCCATGCCAGTTCAGTTTCCACTTCATAGGGCCAGGGGAGGAATAGTCAGTGGCCAGAGGAGCCGAAAAACAGGGATACCTGAACTAGACACCAGACAAAGCCCTGAGCAGTAAGTCCAAGTATTGTGTGCTATGTATGCAGAGAAAACAAGTAAAAAGAAAGGTCAGAGTCTTTGGGTCCAGTCTTAGGAATGCTGGGGCTGGCCTTGCTGGGGCTGGTTTTCATCAGGCAAGGCTTCCTCTGGACCTCCTTACCAGGCTTATCCTTCCTGCTTCCCTGCACGGAAGAGCTACTGAAGAGAACCAGTAGCTGGTCTCTGGACGAGCCCTGAGCCGACCCTTGAAAACACCAATGCCAACACTCAACCTGGAGCACCATCCTGCCCTCTCCAGCAGCAGACATCCTCCACATCTTCCTGGCTCAATTAGAGACACTACCTTCCTTGGGAAGCACCTCCTGAACCCCCTCCCCTCCTCAATCTTCATGCTGTTTCTTCTCTATATGGCTCCCAGGCCACTTTCTACTTCCCCTTGGGAACATTTCATATTTGTAAATGCATCTCATTCACCCATTTATTCTTCCCATGTGCTCTATACCCCAAAGAAAAAGTTTTAATATTACTCTATGCCTTATATTTTAATATTACGTCTTACATCTTAATAGTCTCTGCCCTTGCTACGAAGTATGGTCCATGGACTGACGGCATCAGCATGACAGCACATTTAAATACAGAATAGCAGCTCCACCCTAGATCTACTGTATCAGAACCTGTATTTTAATAAACTCCCCAGGTGATTCACATGTGAAGTTTAAGAAGCACTGTTCTATCCGCTCACAAGCCCAATCTTCTTGCAATATAGTAATAAAAATGTCTAACTTAACCCTTTGATACAATTGCTTATAAATTTTGGTATTATTAATTAGACTATAAATTCCATCAGGGTGGGGATTGTGTCTGTCTTGATTATGACTATATTCTTAGTACCTGACACCAAGCTGGGCAATAGTAGATCCTCAATAACCAGTTTGGTTAAATAAGTAAACAAGTATTGGCAGAAAACAGATTTTTTTTATGGGAACAAGAAAATATGGTAAAATGACCTCCATTTGTTTGCTTTCATTTAAGTCATACTTTAAAAATACATCAGATTAGTAGGTATTGGTAATGTTCTTCAACTGTTCTGAATTGAAATTCAATGCTAATATATTTTCTATTATATTAAAATCAATGCCAAATACATTAAAAATAGCTAGGCAGAAATTAATTTTCATTTTCTCCCCAGAAGAGAAAAAGTAGAATTCAGCTCTGATGCTTTCAAGGGTATAATAGAGACCAAAGGTAAATTTTCTACTTATTTCTATTTCTCAAATAAAGAAGCCTTCGGATGATAAAAGGAAATGCCCCCACAGGTAAGCATTCCTGTCACCTAGGGGGGAAAGCAGATGGGTCTTCTGTAAAGACTTGGATTCGGTCAATTTAAATTCCATTTCCTGAAGCTTCTCTTCAAATTGGTGTTTATTTGCAAAACTTGTTATGTGTGGAATCTTGATTTACTGTGCTTCCCTCTAATTTTGCTTTCGGAAGTCAAACGTTTTTGCTTATCTTTGCTTATGTAGTGTCTCAATAGCAATTGTCAGAACTCTCCCTCAGCAACAAACCCACCACACTGACCTCAGCAAGACCAAAAATGTCTTACACAGAGCTAGTCTTATTCCGTGCACTCCGAACGGAATGTTCGGCTTCAGCAGTTCTCAGAGCTAAATATCATGAGCAAATGAGCGGGCTGGAAGCATTTTACGAACTTCAGTACTTGGGAGTCCTTCATAGCCTGACTGACCAGCTCCACTGCCCACTGCCCCTGTCCTCACCCGCTGTGCTCCAGTCACTCTCAACTTGGCACTGTCCCCAACACACCCTTCTCTTTGATGTCTCTACCTTGGGACATGATGTCACTTCTGCCAAGATCACCGAGACAAGAAGAATATAGAGGGCACATGGACTTGGGGCAAGCCCAGATTCACTTCCTTCTTCTGTGATTTTGAGCAATTTAATTAATTACTTTGAACTAGTTATTGATCAGAGAAACAAGAGATAGCAATATATAGGGGTTAGGGCTGTTGTAAGGGCTAAGTGAAATAATAATAGTTAGCATTTAATGAGCACTTATTATGTGGCATTATTGTGACAAGTGCCTACGTTATCTGAATTACTACTTATATCAGCAGGATACCTACCCTTTTAGTAGCCCTTTTCATACTGTGAAGTGATGAGTTTTTTTTATATACCTGTCATACACTGAACTCTTAGTTCCTTGAGGACTAGGAAATTATCTTCTTATTGCTCTTGGAATCAAGCAAACACCGTGCCCAACACAAAGCAGGGACCAATGAATGTTTATTTAATGGACAGATAGTAAGGCATTATTGATACTTTGACTACTTCTGCACTGTCACCTTTCCTCTCCAAGTCTCAGGTGTTCATCTACTAAAATAATACTTAACTTGCAGAGTTGTTTTGAAGATTAAAAATAATAATGTGCCACAAAAAGACAGAGCGGAAACTTAAATGCATATTGCTAAGTGAAAGAAGCCAGTCTGAAAAGCCTACATCCTGTATGATTCCAACTCTATGACATTCTGGAAAACATAAAATTATGGAGACAGTAAAAAGATCAGTGGTTTCTAGGGGTTTGAGGGAGGGAGGGAGGACGAGTAGGTGGAACACAGTGGATTTTTAGGGGAGAGAAATCATACTGTATGATACAAATGTAACTATTTGTCACAACCCTTAGACTATACAATATTTTACATTTGTCAAAACCTATAGGCTGTACAATGTGCAATGTGAGCCCTCATGTAAACTGTAGATTTTAGCTAATGATAACGTGTCAATATTGGCTCATCAAGTGTAACGAATATACCACATTACTGCAAGATGTTAATTACAGGAGAAACTGGGTGGGGCAAGAGGGGGGATATAGGAACTCTGTACTTTCTGCACAATTTTCCTGTAAACCTAAAACAGCTCTAAAAAATTAAGTATGTTAATTAGTTTTAAAAGAAAAAAAGTGAACATAATTTCCATATATGATAGGCTTTATAAGAATTACATTCATCAAATATTTATTTGGCTGCTTACTCTATACTAGACCCAGGGCTAGGTACTGGAGTTGCAGAGATGGAAGACCTCGTCCCTATCTTCAAGGGATTTAATGTAATGAACGACACAGAGAGATAAAGAGAGAATTTTCAGGGCAGTGTGACATGCACAGGCATGCACAAAGCACATCTAACCCAGTCTGGGGAAGAGTGGTTGCTAGGGTAGAGGAGCTTTACTGGAGAAAGTGATGTCTGAACTGGGTCTTGAAAATAAGCAGGTATTAACCAGGCAAAGAAGAAGAGAGGGTGTAAGATCTAGGCTTGATCAAAGAATTGGGTTGGCCAAAAAGTTCGTTTGGGTTTTTCGTAAGATGTTATGAAAAACCCGAATGAACTTTTTGGCCAACCCAATAGTTGTGAACACAGTAGCCAGGGCATTAGAAGTAGATGAATATTGCTGTGGACAAGAGAAAAGTGCTATAAGGGACCATCACAGGTGAAGCTGGCAAGGTAGGGAAAAGTGAAATGAAAAGCCTTTTTATGCCATCCATTGATGGGGCGATAAGGATCCATGAGAGGAATTTAAGCAGCAGAGTGACCTGGTAGCCAGGAGCAAGGTTGAGAAGGCCCAGTATTTTGGACTCAGCTCTGTCTCCTTATCACACCCTTAGTCTCTCTGCAGCATTGCTGCTACCACTTAGGTATTTTGTTTTGTTTTTTGGTTTTTCCTGGAAAGGGTCTAGTACTGGCAGCAGGGGAAGATTTGGAATTGGAGATTTTAGCAGCCAAATGGAGATGATGTGGGACATGAAATGGAAGCAGAGAAGACGGATGCTTTCTCAGCTGCTCAGGTCCTTTGAGACTGCTTTTCTGCAACACAAACTCTTTCCACTTCAATCCACCACTCATTGGCTCAATCCTCAGGATTTCGTCTCCAAAGTCCCAGGTGAGGGAAGTCATCAAAATAAATAAGGAATACCACTATCAAACATCTTTTTTTCCTCAAATATTTTATCAACCACCATATGTGGTTAATATAAAACTGAGCAGCAAGCAGAAACCCAGGTGTGTAAGAAAAAGGGCAGGAAGGCTCTGTTAGATGATCTCCAAGAAGATAAGCTAAAGAGAATTTCTAGCCCAGAATCTGGCTTCAGCTTCTATGAAAGTGTATAACAGCCATTTCTGGAGAAATCAGTGGATAAGGTCATGAGTGAGACTTGGGAAACATAGGACTTATTACAGTTGGGCCCACTGGCAGGTGGTTTGGGTACAGGACATCTGGCAAGACTATGGTGGGGGAGAGGATTGCTCTGCATTTTCTAAGTTCACCAAAACCCATCTCCAGTTCTGGAGTAGGTCCATGCAGAAAACTTCTGTGAGGTTTAATGAGCTTTCTCAGTTTATGCAGGCAGTAGGTCATAGTGTGGGGGGAGGGGGAGGGCAGGTGGGCAGGAGAACAGACACTGTGAAAACATGGGTAAGGAAATACAAAAAACAACCTGGATTATGCTTATTCAGGCATTCCATCTTCAGATTTTAAAAAGTAATAGCAGTTGACATCTTAGTGATAACCTGCCTCAATGTGTCTTCTCTCCTGAGTCACATCACTCCTATGTGTACTTGTTGCCCTCTAAACCTGGTACACAGCTCTTACACCACCATCATCCTGAGGACTCACTTCACCTATTTCCTTACTTGGATTTTCTGTTTCCCTATAATCCACACCTCCACACCTTCTTCTTCCTTGGTTTACTCCCATTCTCTCTCTCTCTTTTTCTGATTTAGCATGTCATCCCTAAGTTTCTTGAGAAAGGGTGCATGGGAAGTAAGCTTTTTGGGAATTTATGTATATTCCACCTTTATTTTTGATGGACAGTTTGTCTGGGTATAGAATTTTAGGTAGGAAATCATTTTCTTTCAGAATTTCGGAGGCATTGCTCTACTGTCCTCAGAGTTCAGGGTTCAGGGTGGTTGTTGACAAGTCTGATGCCATTCTGATTCCTACTCATTTGTATATGTGCTTTTTCTCTTTAGAAGTATAGAGAGTGTTGTCCTGTGTCTGGTGTTCTAGAATTTCATGATAATATGCTTGATATGGATCTGTTTCCATTCATTGAGCTGGGTAATTGTGGGCTCTTTTAATCTGGCAATTTAGGTCCTTTGGTTATCTTTCCTATTAAGATTTCCTCTGATGTTTGGTAATCCTAGTTGCCTGCTTATATTTAAAGGGTGGGATAGCAAAAAGCTGATGAGAAGCTCTGTGCTTTTGGGAAGACTTATTAACCATAAGTTTTACTGAAAGATGATATGAGTAAGCTCTTTGTTAGGGAATTCCACCCCTCACCCCATCCCACCCCATATCACTACCTTTAGGGATTTTTTTTCACTTGGGCTAGTCATATTCCTTAGAGAAGTCTTCTCCAATCTTCTGTCTGGAGGGTAAGGGTTGATTTCTAACCCATCAGGAATTGGGAGAAGATCTGAGCATTTGGTGTGCCTACATTAATTAATCCCTGTTTTCTTGCTAGAGTCCCTAAGCCCCTTCAGCTTTGGAAAAAAAAAGTGAATAAACCTCCACTTCTGTTAGAGTAGGGAGAGGGGAGTCACCCAGTGGAAAAGAGTGGGGGAGAAGGTAGGGTATAAAGGTAGCTACCTCTCAAGTAGCTTCCAACCTCCAACCAGTTCTCTTATTTCAGCCCTCCTGCATCTTCACTCCACATCCAGAGGGTTTTGCAATGCCACTAACTTAGCATTTGGTTTTCTCAGGTCTGCCAGGTCCTTTATCACTGCTTTCTAGCCTCCAAAATTATGTTGTTATTGCTTCTTCTCCCTCTCCCCCATCCTTATGAGTTTTAGTGGGGGTTCTGGAGGGAGTCAGATTAGAAGCATTTGCTTAATCCTTCATTTCTACCTGGAATCAACTATCAAACATTCTAAAAAGCTGAGATTCATTTGTCTAATAAATATTGAGTGCCTATGATATTTTGGGCACTTTAATAAATGCTAGAGATGAACTATGATTTATCTGCCATCATGATGATTGATGCTCTAGGTAATGGTTTGAAAGGAAAAAGTTCCTTTCCTTGCTGCCACCCCGATGTCAGAAATTTATTTTCTAGGGATTGCTCTACGCTGGGGTTTTCTTGGGCAGCTTCATAACTGATCCTGATTTGAAACCACGTGTTGAAGCCTTGGATCATTTCGAATGTCACCCACCCACTCCCTTACCCTGGCTGTGTTTCTGAGTCTGTAGGTTAATTGGCCTAATACCTAATTCCAAGACTGTATGTGGTGTCAAGGCTGATTTGCCTTAAATACTGTCCATTCTAAATACTGCAGAAGCAAAGATCAGGTGCCTCAGGCGCTGACTGAAGGAGGGATGTGTGGTCATCTTAACAGAGTCCTGACATGCCCCTCATATGTCTCTGTTCCCGGAGGCACTTTATTCTATATCTTGTCTTCAAAGTTTGGCAATAAAGCCTCAATGATTACAATGGTAGAAAGAGGATTGGAGGGAGGTATGATATTAATTAATTCATTCATTCTTATTTTATGGGAATATAGTTGAGGTACAATATTATATCAGTTTCAGCTGTACTACATAGTGATTTGACATTTTCATACATCATGAAATGGTCACCATGGTAAGTCTAGTAAACATATTCCACTGTATGTATATACCATGCCTTCTTTAGCCATTCACCTGTTGATGGACACTTAGGTTGTTTCTATGTCTTGGCTATTGTAAATAATGCTGCGATGAACATGAGGGTGCAGATGTCTTTTTGAATTAGTGCTTTTATAGTCTTTGGATAAATACCCAGAAGTGGGATACCTGGATCATGTGGTAGTTCTGTTCTTATTTTTTTGAGGAACCTCCATGCTGTTTTCCATAGTGGCTGCACCAGTTTACATTCCCACCAACAGTGAACGAGGGTTCCTTTTTCTCCACACCCTTCCCAATACTTGCTATTTGTTGCCTTTTTGATGATTGCCATTCTGACAGGTGTGAGGTGGTATCTCATGGTGCTTTTGATTTGCATTTCCCTGATGATTAGTAATGTTGAACACTTTTTTTTTTTATGTGCTTGTTGGCCATCTGTATGACTTTGGAAAAATATATGTTCAGGTCCTCTCCCAATTTTTTAATCAGATTTTTTTTTGATGTTGAGTTGCAGGAGTTCTTTGCATATTTTGGTTATTAGCCCCTTATCAGATATATCATTTGCAAATATCTTCTCCTCTTCCGTAGGCTAACTTTTTGTGTTGTTCATAGTTTCCTTTGCTGTGTAAAAGCTTTTTTAGTTTGACGTTGTCCCATATGGTTATGTTTGCTTTTCTTTCCCTTGCCTGAGGAGATATATGCAAAAAGAAAAAAATTGCTAAGACTAATGTCTAAGAGCATACTGCTTATATTTTCTTCTAGAAGTTTTATGGTTTCAGGTCTTACATTTAAGTCTTTAACCCATTTTAAATTTATTTTTGTGCACAGCGTGAGAAAGTAGTCCAGTTTGATTCTTCTGCATGTAGCTGTCCAGTTTCCCAACACCATTTATTGAAGAGGCTATCTTTTCCCCATTGTGTATTCTTGCCCCTTTTATCATAGATTAACTGCCCATATAGGTGTAGGTTTATTTCTGGGCTCTCTATTCTGTTCCATTGATCTACGTGCCTGTTTTTGTGCCAGTACCATACTATTTTGATTGATTACTGTAGCTTTGTAGTATAGTTTGAAATCAGGGGGCATGATACTTCCAGCTTTGCTCTTCTTTCTCAAGGTTGCTTGGGCTATTTGGGATCTTCTGCAGTTCCATACCAATTTTATAATTATTTGTTCTAGTTCTGTGAAAAATGCCTTCAGTATTTTGGTAGAGATTGCATTGAATCTGTAGATTACCTTGGGTTGTATGGTCATTTTAACAATACTGTGCTTCCAATTCATGAGCATGGAATATCTTTCCATTTGTTTGTGTCATCTTCAACTTCCTTCATCAGTATCTTATAGTTTTCAGAATACACATCTTTTACCTCTTTGGTTAGATTTATTCTTAGGTATTTTATTCTTTGAGATGCACTTGTAAATGAGATCATTTTCTTAATTTCTCTTTTATTAGTGTATAGAAATGGAACAGATTTTCACATATTAATTTTGTATCCTTCAACTTTACTGAATTCATTTATTAGTTCTAACAGTTTTTTAATGTCATCGTTAGGATTTCTATACATAGTACCATGTCATCTGCAAACAATGACAGTTTTACTGTTTTCTTTTGAATGTGGATGCCTTCTATTTCCTTTTCTTGTTTGATTGCTGTGGCTAGGACATTCAATGTTATGTTGAATAAAAGCAAGAGTGTGCATCCCTGTTTTTTTTTTTTTTTAATCTTTTATACAGCAGGTTCTTATTAGTTATCTGTTTTACACATATTAGTGTATATATGTCAATCCCAATCTCCCAGTTCATCCCACCCCCCTTCCCCACCTTCCTTCCTTGGTGTCCATATGTTTGTTCTCTACATCTGTGTCTCTATTTCTGCCTTGCAAACTGGTTCATCTGTACCATTTTTCTAGATTCCACATATATGTGCTAATATACGATATTTGTTTTTCTCTTTCTGACTTACTTCACTCTGTATGACAGTCTCTAGGTCCATCCACATCTCTACAAATGACCCAATTTAGTTCCTTTTTATGGCAGAGTAATATTCCATTGTATATATGTACCACATCTTCTTTACCCATTCATCTGTCGTTGGACACTTAGGTTGCCTCCATGTCCTGGCTATTGTAAATAGTGCTGCAGTGAACACTGTGGTACATGACTCTTTTTGAATTATGGTTTTCTCTGGGTATACGCCCAGTAGTGGGATTGCTGGGTCATATGGTAATTCTATTTTTACTTTTTTAAGGAACCTCCATACTGTTTTCCATAGTGGCTGTATCAATTTACATTCCCACCAACAGTGCAACAGGGCTCCCTTTTCTCCAAACCCTCTCCAGCATTTGCTGTTGGTAGATTTTCTGATGATGCCCATTCTGTTTAACTGGTGTGAGGTGATACCTCATTGTACTTTTGATTTGCATTTCTCTAATAATTAGTGATATTGAGCAACTTTTCATGGGCCTCTTGGCCATTTGTATGTCTTCTTTGGAGAAATGTCTATTTAGGTGTTCTGCCCATTTTTGGATTGGGTTGTTTGTTTCTTTAATATTGAGCTGCAAGAGTTGTTCATATATTTTGGAGATTAATCCTTTGCCTGTTGATTCATTTGCAAATATTTTCTCCCATTCTGAGGGTTGTATTTTTGTCTTGTTTATAGTTTCCTTTGCTGTGCAAAAGCTTTTAACTTTCATTAGGTCCCATTTGTTTATTTTTGTTTTTATTTCCATTACTCTAGGAGGTGGGTCAAAAAAGATCTTGCTGTGATTTATGTCAAAGAGTGTTCTTCCTATGTTTTCCTCTAAGAGTTTTATAGTGTCTGGCCTTACATTTAGGTGTTTAATCCATTTTGAGTTTATTTTTGTGTGTGGTGTTAAGGAGTGCTCTAATTTCATTCTTTTATATGTAGCTGTCCAGTTTTCCCAGCACCATTTACTGAGGAGACTGTCTTTTCTCCAATGTATATGCTTGCCTCCCTTGTCATAGATTAGTTGACCATAGGTGTGTGGGTTTATCTCTGGGTTTTCTATCCTTTTCCATTTATCTATGTTTCTGTTTTTGTGCCAGTACCATATTGTCTTGATTAGCTTTGTAGTATAGTCTGAAGTCAAGGAGCCTGATTCCTCCAACTCCATTTTTTTCCCTCAAGACTGCTTTGGCTATTTGGAGTCTTTTGTGTCTCCATACAAATTTTAAGATTTTTTGTTCTACTTCTGTAAAAAATGCCACTGGTAATTTGAAGTGATTGCATTGAATCTGTAGATTGCTTTGGGTAGTATAGTCATTTTCATGATATTGCTTCTTCCAATCCAAGAACATGGTATATCTCTCCATCTGTTTGTGTCATTTTTGATTCCTTTTTTCAGTGTCTTACAGTTTTATTAGTACGGGTCTTTTACCTCCTTAGGTAGGTTTATTCCTAGGTATTTTATTCTTTTTCTTGCAATGGTGAATGGGCTTGTTTCCTTAATTTCTCCTTCTGATCTTTCATTGTTAGCGTATAGGAATGCAAGAGATTTCTGTGCATTAATTTTGTGTCCTGCAACTTTACCAAATTCATAGATTAGCTCTAGTAGTTTTCTGGTGGCATTTTTAGGATTCTCTATGTATAGTATCATGTCATCTGCAAACAGTGACAGTTTTACTTCTTCTTTTCCAATTTGTATTCCTTTTATTTCTTTTTCTTCTCTGATTGCTGTGTCTAGGACTTCCAAAACTATGTTGAATAATAGTGGTGAGAGTGGACATCCTTGTCTCATTCCTGATCTTAGAGGAAATGCTTTCAGTTTTTCACCGTTGAGAATGATGTTTGCTGTGGGTTTGTCGTATATGGCCTTTATGATGTTGAGGTAGGTTCCCTCTATGGCCACTTTCTGGAGAGTTTTTATCACAAATGGGTTTTGAATTTTGTCAAAACCTTTTTCTGCATCTATTGAGATGATTGTATGGTTTTTATTTTTCAATTTGTTAATATGGTGCATCACATTGCTTTGTGTATACTGAAGAATACTTGCATCCCTGGGATGAATCCCACTTGATCATGATGTATGATCCTTTTAATGTGTTGCTCGATTCTGTTTGCTAATATTTTGTTCAGGATTTTTGCATCTATATTCATCAGTATTGGTCTGTAATTTTCTTTTTTTTGTAGTATCTCTGTCTGGTTTTGGTATCAAGGTGATGGTGGCCTTGTAGAATGAGTTTGGGAGTGTTCCTTCCTCTTCAATTTTTTGGAAGAGTTTGAGAAGGTGTTAGCTCTTTTCTGAATGTTTGATAGAATTCATCTGTGAAGCCATCTGGTCCTGGACTTTTGTTTGTTGGAAGATTTTTAATCACAGTTTCAATGTCATTACTTGTGATTGGTCTGTTCATATTTTCTATTTCGTCCTGGTTCAGTCTTGGAAGGTTATACCCTTCTAAGTATTTGTCCACGTCTTCCAGGTTGTCCATTTGATTGGCATAGAGTTGTTTGTAGTAGTCTCTCATGATGCTTTGTATTTCTGCGGTGTCCGTTGTGACTTCTCCTTTTTCATTTCTAATTTTATTGATTTGAGTCCTCTCCCTCTTTTTCTTGATGACTCTGGCTAAAGGTTTATCAATTTTGTTTATCTTCTCAAAGAACCAGCTTTTAGTTTTATTGATCTTTGCTATGGTTTTCTTTGCTTCTATTTCATTTATTTCTGCTCTGATCTTTATGGTTTCTTTCCTTCTACTTACTTTGGGTTTTGTTTGTTTTTCTTTCTCTAGTTCCTTTAGGTGTAAGGTTAGATTGTTTACTTGAGATTTTTCTTGTTTCTTGAGGTAGGATTGTATTGCTATAAACTTCCCTCTTAAAACTGCTTTTGTTGCATCCCATAGGTTTCGGATCATCGTGTTTTCATTGTCATTTGTCTCTAGGTATTTTTTGATTTCCTCTTTGAGTTCTTCAGTGATCTCTTGGTTATTTAGTAGTGTATTGTTTAGCCTCCATGTGTTTGTGTTTTTTATGTTTTTTTCCCTGTAATTGATTTCTAATCTTATAGTGTTGTGGTCAGAAAAGGTGCTAGATATGATTTCAATTTTCTTAAATTTACTGAGGCTTGATTTGTGACCCAAGATGTGATCTATCCTGGAGAGTGTTCCGTGTGCACTTGAGAAGAAAATGTCATCTGCTGTTTTTGGATGGAATGTCCTATAAATATCAATTAAATCTATCTGGTCTACTGTATCATTTAAAGCTTGTGTTTCCTTACTAATTTTCTGTTTGGATGATCTGTCCATTGGTGTAAGTGAGGTGTTAAAGTCCCTCACTATTACTGTGTTACTGTCAATTTCCTCTTTTAGAGCTGTTAGCAGGTGCCTTATGTATTGAGGTGCTCCTATGTTGGGTGCATATATATTTATAATTGTTATATCTTCTTCTTGGATTGATCCTTTGATCATTACGTAGTGTCCTTCCTTGTCTCTTGTAACGTTCTTTATTTTAAAGTCTATTTTATCTGACATGAGTATTGCTACTCCCCTCTCTTTTGATTTCCATTTGCGTGGAATATCTTTTTTCCATCCCCTCATTTTCAGTCTGTATGTGTCCCTATGTTGGAAGTGGGTCTCTTGTAGACAGCATATATAAGGGTTTTGTTTTTGTATCCATTCAGTGAGCCTGTGTCTTTTGTTTGGAGCGTTTAATCCATTTACATTTAAGGTAATTATCGATATGTATGTTCCTATTACCATTTTCTTAATTGTTATGGGTTTGTTTTTGTAGGTCTTTTTCTTCTCTTGTGTTTCCCACTTAGAGAAGATCCTTTAGCATTTGTTGTAGAGCTGGTTTGGTGGTGCTGAATTCTCTTAGCTTTTGCTTGTCTGTAAAGCTTTTGATTTCTCCATCGAATCTGAATGAGATCCTTGCCAGGTGAAGTAATCTTGGTTGTAGGTTCTTCCGTTTCATCACTTTAAATATATCGTTCTACTCCCTTCTGGCTTGTAGAGTTTTTGCTGAGATATCAGCTGTTAACCATATGGGAGTTCCCTTGTATGTTAGTTATTTGTCATTTTTCCCTTGTTGCTTTCAAAAACTTTTCTTTGTCTTTAATTTTTGTCAATTTGATTACTATGTGTCTCAGCATGTTTCTCCTTGGGTTTATCCTGCCTGGGACTCTCTGTGCTTCCTGGACTTGGGTGGTTATTTCCTTTCCTACGTTAGGGAAGTTTTCGACTATAATCTCTTCAAATATTTTCTTGGGTCCTTTCTCTCTCTCTTTTCCTTCTGGGACCCCTATAATGCGAATGTTGTTGCATTTAATGTTGTCCCAGAGATCTCTTAGGCTGTCTTCATTTTTTTTTCATTCTTTTTTCTTTATTCTGTTCTGCAACAGTGAATTCCACCATTCTGTCTTCCAGGTCACTTATCTGTTCTTGTGCCTCAGTTAGTCTGCTATTGATTTCTTCTAGGGTATTTTTCATTTCAGTTATTGTATTGTTCATCTCTGTTTGTTTGTTCTTTAATTCTTTTAGTTGTTTGTTCTTTAACTCTTCTATGTCTTTGTTAAACATTTCTTGCATCTCCTCGATCTTTGCCTCCATTCTTTTTCCGAGGTCCTGGATCATCTTCACTATCATTATTTTGAATTCTTTTTCTGGAAAGTTGATTATCTCCACTTCATTTAGTTGTTTCTCTGGGGTTTTATCTTGTTCCTTCATCTGGTACATAGTCCTCCGCCTTTTCATTTTGTCTATCTTTCTGTGAATGTGGTTTTCGTTCCACAGTGCAACTCATTTAATTTAATGTAATTCCATAAGAAATTCATAAGCATGGCAAAATTCTTTTGGAACAATGCAAATAATTCAAGAATTTGTAATTCTTTCTTCAATCTCCTGCTCATTCAGACTTCGTACTCCTGTTCTATATTTCTGTATTCTATTGTACAAAATCTCTTGTAGTCAAACAGGCATATTTACACAAATCACATGCATATGAGGGTGTGTTCTCAGATGCACTGATTACCTTAGTCCACCTTGTCTTATATTTCCAAGAGATGAACTGTATACATCTAGTAGCACAACCCAGCTGCTGTGATTTTTGGTTTGGGGTGCCTATGGAACAGGAAGAGGCCAGGCAGGCTCCCATCAGGACTAGCCTCTGTATTTGCCTGAAATGCCAGTGTCCACTGATGATAGGTTTTTTTCTTTAGGAAAACTTTCTTTTGACCTCCATGGTTTGTTCAAACATTAAAAGGATGCACAGCCTTGTTTGAATGAATTGTGTCATTTGAAATTTCTGGCCTGGCTATTGATCAAGTCTAGGATGAATTGGAAAAAGAGAAAATTACCTCTGCTTGTTACTGGTATCTTACACTGATAAGGAACAGAAAGATCTCTGGAGTTTTTTATCTTGTACATTGAGTCAGGAAAATCACACGTTTAAGACAGCTACAAGTAATAATGGTGTCAAAAATAACATCTTATTTTTGCATAGTACTCAGAGGTTACAAAGCATAGTTAAGCACACTAATGCCTCTAAATAGCCTTGAACTTGGTTTTCTTTGATTTACTACTGTGTAATTCAAAGATTGCTTAACAATTTATTAATGACTGACACAATAAACATGCTTTATCAGCTAGCAATTTCCTAACCTCAGTTTAAAGGTATGGTTTATATTGAAAATTCCCCCTCCTACCCCGCACTTTGCACTACTAGCACCTGAAAAAATCAGTAGCACAAGGAAGTGTGTGAAACAAGCTGCCTGAAACTTAGAAGGAGTAACAAGACAGAATCATAAAATCTCAGTGAGGGAAGAATGTTAAAGTCAGCTAGTTCAAACCTCTGTCTAATCCTGTTCTACATTCAGATATCCTCCCCCAGGGGAAGGCTCTGCACTCTCCTGAAAACATTTTGCATTTCCTAGATAGCAGATTACTCCACATCATCAGAGGGCAAATTACCGCAGGAGGTAGGGGAATAGGGTCAGTGGATAAGGAGTTGGAGGAAGAGAGGAATGGAGAGAAATGGGAACCGCCCATGAGAGAATAGAGTTTATTTTTTCAAGAGACACTGACCACTCATCATGGGCCTAGTACAGTTGGTGCTGTGCTAGGGAGAAAACGCACCTTTGTGGAGTTTACAGCCTAGTGAAGGAGGAGAAGTCTTCATACAAAGCAGTTAACTGTGGGGTGTGCCAGTGAATCACCCCTTGAACTCTAGAATTTGATTAATAAAATAAAGGCAAAACAGATGACACTGGACACAGGTACTTTAAAGAAACCGAACTGGTCACAGGCCAGGTGTGTGATTTGTTTAGAGAAGAACTGGAGATTTCACTTATCTAAACAAATACTATATTAAGCAATTGGGAGGGGGTGCAAATTAGGACAAAAAAAGTAAGTCTGAGTGGGTCTTGGACTCGTAATCCTATTCTGAGGAAAGACCCAAATCCAGCCTCCAGAGTTCTCAGTTGGGGACAGAGCATCACAGGGGCCTAGAAGAGCTGTACCCAGGACAGCCCACCACATTTTACTGTGAGTCCACTCTTTTTTTTTTAAATTAATTTTCATTGGAGTATGGTTGCTTTACATTGTTGTGCTAGCCTGCACTGCATAACAAAATGAATCAGCCATACACATACAGATACCCCCTCCCATTTGGACTTCCCTCCCATTTAGGTTACCACAGTGTATTAGGTAGAGTTCCCTGTGCTATAGTGTATGTTCCCATCAGTTGTCTATTTTATAAATAGTATCAATAATGTATATGTGTCAATCCCAGTCTCCTAATTCCTCCCACCCCACCTATTTCCCCCTTGGTGTCCATACATTTGTTCTCTATGTCTGTGTCTCTATTTCTGCCTTGCAAATAAGATCATCTATACCATTTTTCAAGATTCCACATATATGCGTTATTACGAAATTGCTTTTCTCTTACTGACTTACTTCACTCTGTATGACACTCTCTGGATCTATCAACGTCTCCACAAATGACCCAGTTTCATTCCTTTTTATGGCTGAGTAACGTGAGTCCACTCTTAACAACAACCTTCTAGATGATACTTGGTTTTGAAGGCACATTTCCTCTGTGAAATTTTCCTGAACATGGTCTCCCACCTCCCAGGGAGAATTACCCACTCCCTCTTCTGTCTCCACATTTACTGGGTACTTACCTCTCATGTACCAAATGTACCACACAGTATTTGTAGTGCTCAGTTTACACATCTGTCTCTCCTATTATATTGGACATTTGGTATTCTTGGTGCCTCTGCACAGCAGCTAGCAATCAACAGATGCTCAGTGAATATTTGAGTGACAGGATGAATGAGTGAATAAGTGAATGAATGGATACATGACTGAATAAATGAAAAGGTACATTAAGAGTTAATATGAGAAAAAACTTCATGTCAACTGCGTATACGCAGGGAACGATGGCAAGAACCACCTGCATGAAGCATATTTAGGAAGAGCCAAAAGAAAATGGATTAATAGAGTTAGGCTAGATAATGGAGAGCCTTGAGTGCCAAGAAACTTTCCTTTGTTTATTCATTCGGTCAACAAAATATTTATTGTAAATTCCTTTAGGTTGTGTGGATAATATAAAGCTATAGTCTCTAGCCTAAGAGAGCACACAGTCAAGGAGGAGAGCGTACACTCACAAGAGCTACACGAAAAGCAAGGGTCACCAGAGAGGCACAATCAAGGAGCCCTAGGAGTTCAAGGATCAATAAGTCACATTTCTGGTTGTACCAATAGAAAAGCATCTGAGCTGGCCTTTAAGGGTAAGAGGACCAGCAGAAGGCATGACATCAGCGAGGAAGCAAAGATGGGACCACGCAAGGCATGGATGGGAAGCTGAGAGTAGTTCCCCAAGGCTGAAGCAAATCAGGAAACACAGGGGTGAGGTAGAAGTTAAGATGTAAGAAGAGGCTGGGTGAGATTGCAAAGGGTATTTCTCAGGCCAAGGCGTTTACACTCTGTTCCAGGGGAGTTAAGGAACATGTGGTGACTTGATGCATGTTAGTAGAGGGATAATTACCATGAGCCCAG
The DNA here is from genome assembly GCF_028023285.1 of Balaenoptera ricei. Lineage (NCBI taxonomy): Eukaryota > Metazoa > Chordata > Mammalia > Artiodactyla > Balaenopteridae > Balaenoptera > Balaenoptera ricei. Next base: position 34,664,103 of record NC_082643.1, read on the forward strand.
AGAACTGTCAGCCCAGGCTTGGTTAAAAAGGTGAGGTAAATATTTCTGACAGGCCTACCTGAGGTTTTGAAATTTTTTTACTCTATAATTAAGCTTCAAACGCTGAGATAGTTTCTGAGGTTTTTACATGGTAACTCATTCTTCACGTGCTGCTCTTTCATTGCACCAGGCCCTGTCATTATCATTGCTAAGTGTCTTGAGGCAGACCTCAGCTGAGACAGACTGGGACCATGGGAGGTTATCCCCCACCTAGTTATGATATACTTGTTCATGGGTTCAGCGAAGTGCTAGCAAAAGTACCATGGAAACTTCCGGTTTGAGTTAACAGTGCCCGGCACTTATTAAACCCTCAGTTACTGTTAGCCATGTATAGCTGTATTCAATTATGGGAAAAATATTCCATCTTCTATAGTCTTAGAACAGAATCCAAGTGTATTTTTCAGGATTCTATTGGTTGTAAGTAACAGAATGCCAAACCCAGCTTAGTTTCAACGTTAGATTTATTGGATAGGTACTGGGGTAGCTCACAGAGCTGAGAGGAAAGCCAGAACCAACAGAGGATTATGGGAAGATGACAGAGTGGGGAGCACCAGGAATACTTCTCTCCATCTGGACAATAATTGCACTGGTAGAATCTATCTGATCTAGATATTTTGGAACTCTGGAGTCTACTGCAGGCTTGCAACTTTCAGGGGAAGTTTGGATGGTAAACTGTGGTCAATTTCAGCTCTTAGTTACCCATCCCCCACTCCCAGTCCCATGACAAGCAGCTGCGCATGTGTTCTTGGAACTGCTTGCACACAGCTTTGGGAGTCAGGGTGGGCAAAAAGGACCTTGTCCTCCAAATATCAAGGATCTGTGCTCTGATTGCATATGCTCCTTCTCATCACAAAGTGGTCAGTGGCCATTGTTGTTGCATCTCCCCCCATTGTTGCAAGTCCCTCTCCCTCCAACTGGAGACTTCTAGGGAACTTACAGTGCCCCTTCATTTTTCTCTTTTTTTTCTTTTTAGGCTCCAGATATTAAAGGTTAGGGCATTCAAAACCAATTGCTTATATTAGGGAAATTAGAGTCACCACACATGACCGGGGAAAGGTGTAGGCTCAGAAAAGACCTGAGAAGACCTTATGTTTTCACCTCAGGCTGCTCCAGGGCACAGAGATAGCCTACAACAATTTAAAAACAAAAATAAAAGCAAAAAAAAAAATAAAAGAAAAGAAAAACCAAACCAAACCAAAACAAAACAAAAATAAAAGCAAAAACCCCAGCAAACCCGGGGAAGGAGGAGAATCTAATTTCCAGATTTATCAAATTATTAGATTCAAATGTCCAATTTCCAACAACAACAACAAAATCATGAGACCTACAAAGAAACAGGAAAGTATGCCCTATTTATTTTTTTATTTTTACTATTTTTTTAACATCTTTATTGGAGTATAATTGCTTTACAATGGTGTGTTAGTTTCTGCTTTATAACAAAGTGAATCATCTATACATATACATATATCCCCATATCTCCTTCCTCCTGCGTCTCCCTCCCATCCTCCCTATCCCACCCCTCTAGGTGGTCACATAGCACCGAGCTGATCTCCCTGTGCTATGTGGCTGCTTCCCACTAGCTATCTATTTTACATTTGGTAGTGTATATATGTCCATGCCACTCTCTCACTGCGTCCCAGCTTACCCTTCCCCCTCCCTGTGTCCTCAAGTCCATTCTCTATGTCTGAGTCTTTATTCCTGTCCTGCCCCTAGGTTCTTCAGAACCATTTTTTTCTTGTTGTTTTTAGATTCCATGTATATGTGTTAGCATACAGTGTTTGCTTTTCTCTTTCTGACTTACTTCACTCTGTGTAAGTGTCTCTAGGTCCATCCACCTCACTATAAATGACTCAATTTCATTTCTTTTTATGGCTGAGTAATATTCCATTGTATACATGTGCCACAGATTCTTTATCCATTCATCTGTCGATGGACACTTAGGTTGCTTCCATGTCCTGGCTATTGTAAATAGAGCTGCAATGAACATTGTGGTACATGAGTCTTTTTGAATTATGGTTTTCTCAGGGTATATGCCCAGTAGTGGGGTTGCTGGGTTGTATGGTAGTTCTATTTTTAGTTTTTTAAGGAACCTCCACACTGTTCTCCATAGTGGCTGCATCAGTTTACATTCCCACCAACAGTGCAAGAGGGCTCCCCCCTCTCCACACCCTCTCCAGCATTCATTGTTTGCAGACTTCTTGATGATGGCCATTTTGACTGGTGTGCGGTAGTATGGCCTATTTAAAGTAAAAAGATAAATCAACAGAAACTGTCCTTGAAAAAGACCTTATGATGGATCTCTTAGACAAAGACTTTAAAACAACTGTCTTAAAGGTGTAGAGAAAGTCAAGAAAAAGATGTATGAACAAAATGGAAATAAAATAAAGAGATAGAAAATCTAAAAAGAAACCAAAAATAAGTTTTGCAATGGAAAAACACAAGAATTGAAATTAAAAAATTCACTAGAAGGATTCAAAGGCATATTGGACCAGCCAGAAGAAAGAATCAGTGAACTTGAAGAGAGTACAATGGAAGTTATTGAATCTGAGAAACAGAAAGAAAAAAGATTGAAGAAAAATGAGTAGAGCATAAGGGACCTATGAGTCACCATTAAGTAGACCAACATACACATTGACAGAATCTTAGAAGGAGAAGGGAAAGAGAAAGGAGCAGAGAGAATATTGGAAGAAATAATGACTGAAAACGTCCCAAATTTGATGAATACAGACATCCAAGAAGTTCAGTGAACTCCAAGACAAACTCAAAGAGACTCACACCGGGAAACATTATAATCAAACTTTCCAAACACAAAGACAGAACCTTGAAAGCAGCAAGAGAGAACCTACTCACATACAAGAGATCTTCAATAAGACCATCAGCAGATTTCTCTTCAGAAATTTTGGAGGCCAGAAGGCAATGAGCTGATACATTCAAAGTGATAAAAGAAAAAAAGCTGTCAACCAAGAATCCTACATCTGGCAAAACTGTCATTCAAAAGTGAGGGAGAAATTAAGACATTCCCTGATAAACAAAAACTGAGGGAATTAATTGACATTAGATTTGCCTTGAAAGAGGTGTTAAGTGGAGTCCTGTAGGTTGAAATGGAAGGATGTTAGACAGCAACTTGAAGCCATATGAAGATATATAGATGTCAGTAAAGGTAAATACATGGGCAATTATAAAAGCTAGTATTACTGTAACACCAGTTTGTAATTTCACATTTTATTTTCTATATGATGTAAGAGACTAACACATCAACAAAAATAATTGTTAGTCTAAAAGCTAGTATTATTGTAATTTTGGTTTGTAACTCCACATTTTGTTTTCCACATAATTTGATACTAATGCATTTAAAAGAATTATTAATTTATGTTTTGCATATACAATATATAAAGATCCAATTTTATGACATCAATAACTAAAAGGGGTGGGGATGGAGCTGTAAAAGAGCAGTATATTATATGTTGCTGACATTAAGCTAGTATACTTTCAAGTTAGAGTGTTACAAGTTTAGTATGTTCAATATAATCTCCATGGTTACTACAAAGAAAATAGATATAGAATATACACAAAAGGAAATAAGAAAAAATGTGAATGTTTCATTATAAAAAAATAAACTAAGCATAAAAGAAGACAGTAATATAGGAAATGAGGGACAAAAGATAAATAAGACATATGGAAAATAAATAGCAAGATGACATAAGTAAGTCTCTCCTTGCCAGTAATTAATTTAAATGTAAATAGATTAAATTCTCCAGTTAAAAAAGAGAAACGGGCAGAATGGATTTAAAAATTGACACAACTTTATGCTGTCTACAAGAGATTTGCTTTAGGAGAAAATATTTTCAAATCATATTGATGATAAAGAATTAATATCCAGAATATATAGAGAACTCCTACAACTCAAGAAACAAAAAAATAAACAATCTGATTCAAAAATGGGCAAAGGACTTGAATAGACATTTCTCCAAAGAAGATATAAAAATGGCCAATAAGCACATGAAAAGATTCTCAACATCACTAATCATTTGGGAAATGAAAATCAAACTACAGTGAGATTCTACCTCACACCTTTTAGGATGCCTAATATTAAAATAACAACAACAACACCAAAACAGAAACAAGTGTTTAGAAGGATGTGGGAAAATTGGAGCCCTTGTGCTCGGGAATGTAGGAATGAAAAATGGTGTAGCCACTATGGAAAATAGTATGGTGGTTCCTCCAAAAATCAAAAATAGAATTACCATATGACCTGACAATTCCACTTCTGAGTATATGCCCAAAAGTATTGAAAGCAGGGCCTCAGAGAAATATTTGTACCCCATGGTCATAGTAGCATTATTCACAATAGTCAAAAGGTGGAAGCAACCTAAGTGTTCATTGATGCATGAATGGATAAGCAAAATGTGGAATATACATGTAATGGAATATTATTCAGCTTTTAAAAGGAGGGAAATTCTGACATATGCTACAACATGGATGAACCTTGAGGACATTATATTAAGTGAAATAAACCAGTCACAAAGAGATAAATACTGTATATTTCCACTTATAGAGTATATGCAGTTGTCATATAGTTTATAGAGAGTATAGATTATAGAGAGTATAGATTAGTCCAAATCATAGAGACAGAAGGCAGAATGGTGGTTTCCACTGTCTGGGAGGAAGGAATGAATGGGGAGTGATTATTTAATGGGTATAGAATTTCAGTTTTACAAGATGAAAAGTGTTCTGGAAGTGGATGGTGGTGATGGTAGCAGAACATTATGAATGTATTTAATAATAGTGAACTGTACACTTAAAAATAGTTAAGATGATAAAATTTATGTTATATGTATTTTATCACAATAGAAAAAGTTTGGGGAAAAAAGGAATGAAGTACTGACACATGCTACACCATAGCGGAACCTTCAAAACATTATGCTAAGTGAAATAAGCCCATCACAAAAGGACAAATATTGTAGGATTCCACTTATTTGAGGTCCCTAGAGTAATCACATTCATAGAGACAGAAAGTAGAAAAGAGGCTACCAGGAGCAGGGGAACAGGGCGGGAGGGAAGGGGAGTTACTGTTTAATGTGTACAGAGTTTCAGTAGGAAGATGAAAATGTTCTGGAGATGGAAAGTAGTTAAGGTTGCACAAAAATGTGAATGTACTTAATATCACTCAACTGTGTACTTTAAAATGTCTAAAATTGGAACATTTTTGTTATGTCTATTTCACTACACACACCAAAGAAGTTCATCAGCCTCTAGGTATGAGTCCACTAGAAGCTCCAAGCTAAGAGACGAACTTAGGTCATCTGTCCAAATTATGGGATAGAGGGGAGGGCCCCCCGCTAGGGAATCTTATTCCCTGAGTGCCTGTCAGGTATCCCTAGCTCCCTCCCAGGACAGTCCCTGCCTTGGTTGGGGAGGCAGACCCCAAAACAATTTTAAACCAGTGTGAGAGTAGAGTGAAACTGTCCAGAAAAGGCAAAATTCACAGAGCCAGTTGCAGACTGATGGTTGCCGGGGACTGGGGGAGGGGTAATGCGAAGTGAGTGCTAACAGGCACGAGGTTTCTTTTTGGGGTGATGAAAATGTTCTAATGTTAAATGGTGAAAGTTGCACAACCTTGGGAATATACTAAAAACCATTGAACTGTACACTTTAAATGAGCAAAATTAATGGTTTGTGAATTATATCTCAATAAAGTTATTATTAAAAAAATTTTTTTTGATTAAAAAAAGGAAAGCCAGAACAAGGCAACTCTGGATTCTTGGAGATTATAACTGGGCTCTCTATTTTTTTTGGCCACGCAACGTGGCTTGTGGGATCTTAGTTACCTACCAGGGATTGAACCCGGGCCTGGCAGTGAAAGTGCATAGTCCTAACCACTGGACCACCAGGGAATTCCCTGGGCTCTCTGTTGAGCCTTCACTTCATTGCCCGTGCTGGTGGTGACAGCCCCAGATTCACATCCTCCTCAAATTGCTACCCAGCAGGCAAGAGTGAGCTTCCTTCCCACAGCTCCACTGGAAAATTCTGGATAAGGGCTTGAAATGACTTGGTTTGATTCATGTGTGCATCCGGGCTGAATACTGCAACGGGGTGGGTGGTGGGGATGGAGTTAGACTAACTCAGTGTGGGTTACACGGACGCCCCTGTGGACAGGGGGCTGAGGCTGTCACCGGAAGGACTGGGGCAGGGCACTGGACAAAGACAGCAGTTGCTTTGCAAAAGCAAAATGTTTCCTGTAGATGCTCAGTTGACTTTGGCTAGAACCCCTCTCCTGATTCAAGATCCAAGGGCTCCAATTTGTGATTGGGTTCCACTCTGCGGAGTATGAATTAACCCTGTCCCTTCAGTGTGCCTTAATTATGTCTTAATTACTTCTGAGTCACTGACACACAGTCCTTCAAACAGTTTGATTTCTAAGGTGTCCCTTTGTACCTCTAATATCTGTTTTATCTTGAAAGACATCTATTTTTTTTTAACTTCCATAGCTCAGAATATAAATTTCAATATATAAGAGCTAAGCTTATGCTTTAAAAGACACCCACAGTAGCTTTTGTGAGGTTTTTCCCTGGAGATGAAGCAGTAGCTTGATGGTGACTCACCCGCTGCCGCTCTGTAGCAGCTCCTCCAGTGTCTGAACCTGGAGTGGGAGCATTGGTGTCACTCCTGCTGGGTCAGAGATGAAGAGGGAACAGAGGTGGAGGGTATTATTACTCATTCTTAAGCATCCAGTGTTCTTTGGCTCCTTTTATGGGTTGAGTTATCTCTCTCCAAAATTCATATGTTGAAGTCCTAACACCCAATATCTCAGAATATGACCTCTCTCGGAGAGAGGGTTTTTTTTAGTTGTAGTCAAGTCAAAATGAAATCTTAGGGCGGACCCTAATCCAATATGATCGGTATCCTTGTAAAGAGGAAATTTGGAGACAGACATACAGACAGGCAGAACATCACACGAAGATGAAGGCAGAGTTTGGGGTGATGGTTCTACAAGCCAAGAAATGCCAAAGATTGGCAACAAACCACCAGAAGCTAAGGGACAGGTGCAGAACAGATTCTTCCTCGTGGTCCCAAGGAGGAACCAACTCTGCTGACACCTTGATCTTGGACTTCTGGTCTCCAAAATTGTGAGAAAATAAATTTCCATTGTTTAAGCCACCCAGTCTGCGGTACTTTGTTATGGCAGCCCTAGCAAACTAATACAGATCCTTTGAGACAATAGTGAAAACTTAACTAACATCCCCAGTTGGAGCTACACTTTTCCCTTGCCTCTTGCCCTATAAGCATGTCTCTCTCTGCCCAGTTTGGGCCACACATCTTTACCTCCCCCCAGCCTTATTCTCCTCCTACCTCACCTTCCAATCCTTACCTCCCTTTGCCTACCCTGTGATCACATCGTTCCCAACCTCTCTGACATCTGTTCTGGATCCTCCCCTATTACTTATCTCCATAGCAGCTCATCCTGTATCACCTCCTCATGGATCAAAATCTGACTTGGAAGTTATCCTGTTCCTGGTGTGGGCTGAACCCAGGTGTCTGAATGCACTTTCAGTAGGCACTTAGAAGAAGAGCTCCTCAAAGGAGCAGTGATGGGGTGACATTCCCATGGCCACAGTGGGCAAGAGTCAACCGTGAGTGAGAGAGGACTTTACGTCACAGCCATCATCACTCCTTTGTATCAACCACGGTGGGGTCACCAAAGCAATCCCTCTGGGATTTTGGATAATTTATTTCTTCTCCTGGCTTTGGTTCCCTTAATATGGGAGTAAGCAAATGGTTAAAACAGGATTTAAGGCCAGAGATATCTGGGTTCTAGACGTAGCTTGGACATGTTGTGGTTGTGTGACCTTGTGGAAGCTCCTCCACTTCTCTGACCTCATCTGTAAAATAGGAATAATAACTTATAACTTAAAGAGTTGTTATGAGGATTAAATAAGATGATAATAACTATTCAGTTATTAAAAGCTAACATTTATGTACCAGATACTATGTTGCATGAACCGCTCCATTAAAAAATGTTTTTCAAGCACTTAGGACAGGATCTGTATATACAGTAAAAACTTGTAGTGGGGCAGAAGAGGAGAGATGGGCAACGTACAGAAACATTTTTCTTATTTATTCAGATGTTTTGAATAAAAACCTAGTATGTCAAATATACTTGATTAAGAACAACAAATTGCAACAAAATTTAAGGGCGCGTTCAATTTTTTAATACTCTAACTATGCTGTATTTTATATTTCTTTTTTTTTAAACTTTGGGTTTATTTATTTATTTATTTATTTATTTATTTATTTATGGCTGTGTTGGGTCTTCGTTTCTGTGCGAGGGTTTTCTCTAGTTGCGGCAAGTGGGGGCCACTCTTCATCGCGGTGCGCGGGCCTCTCATCATCGCGGCCTCTCTTGTTGTGGAGCACAGGCTCCAGACGCGCAGACTCAGTAATTGTGGCTCATAGGCCTAGTTGCTCCGCGGCATGTGGGATCCTCCCAGACCAGGGCTCGCACCCGTGTCCCCTGCATTGGCAGGCAGATTCTCAACCACTGAGCCACCAAGGAAGCCCCCTATATTTCTTGAGATAAAAATGACTCTCAGGGAGGAGATATGGGGATATATGTGTATGTATAGCTGATTCACTTTGTTATAAAACAGAAACTAACACACCATTGTAAAGCAACTATACTCCAATAAAGATGTTTAAAAAAATGACTCTCAGTTGGAAATATTTCAGTTCTAGTGAATTTTATATGGTTGTACTTTGTCGTGGATTGTGCGTATGCATGTATAGCCCATCAAGACCTTAATTCAAGTAATTCACTCAACATTACTCTATACCAGTGCTTCTCAGACAGGGACAGTTTTCCCCACCAGGGAACATTTGGCAATGTCTGGAGACACTTTGGTTGTCACGACAGGACAGTCCCCAAAACAAAGAATTATCCAGCCCAAAACGTTAACAGTGCTGAGGCTGAGAAGCCCTTCTCTCTCTTTCTCTGTCTCTGTCTCTCTTTGTATATATATATGTATTTGTTTTATATTTATATACATATTTTTATACATATTTATATAAATATACATATATTTGTTTTATATATAAACAAATTTAAAAATCTTTATATATATGACATATATATTATATATAAATATATATGACATGCAAAGGTACAGTCATCATAGAAACAGAATGAAAGCGAGCTACCTAGTAAAAAAAAAAAACAAAAAACTTTTCCAAGGAAAATTACTGATGCGGAGAGGAGGTGGTAAGATTCAGATTCAACTGGGTGTCAGGAGAGTCTGCCTGTGGGGGCTGGAGATGACCAGGATGTCAGGTTTCTGAGCAAGTCGGCCAACTTTCCAATCCATCTGCCAAGAGTACAGCCCAGTTCGGCCTCAGCCGAGTGACCCATCTGTGAGCCTTGGCTGGTGGAGACAACAGTGTTGCTATCTCCTCGTAGAACTGGGCACAATTGCAGAGCAATGCACACTAGCATTCTTGTTTGCAGTTGGCAAGTTCACAACTAGCGCGATTGTTTCAGAAAGTGTGTGAGTGCACGATTGCTTCATGTCGTTAATGTCTGCAGTGTGCTGAGCATAAAGGGATGCCTGGGGGAGGGGGCTCAGAAGTTTGAATTATTCAAATGTATGCAGAATTATACAGCCTTAAAGACTCCATTTCTGAGGCTCCTTCCTGCATCGACACAATGTGTTAGATTCTGCAGAGGACTCAAAATAACTCCCTTGCTTCGAGTTAGGAATTGAAAAGAGGTCCATGAATACTTTCAGGCTACCAAGTGATCATTTTTGTTGTGGGCAAAAGAAAAAAAAATATCAGAAATGACACAAGACTGGATTGGTTAAAAGTCCCTCAGGCACCCCTCCGCCTCTTTTTTTTTAACATTGCAGCAGCTCAGAGGCCGTTGTAAGTCTTACGGTTTATACAGTCATGTTTATCAATGGTTGTTATCATTGCTTTTCCTTCTAATATTTTTAACTAAAATAAATATTTGGAGTCCTGTCATTCCAGTATCAAAAGACTCACTCTGTGGGCTTCCCTGGTGGCGCAGTGGTTAAGAATCTGCCTGCCAATGCAGGGGACCTGGGTTCGAGCCCTGGTCCAGGAAGATCCCGCATGCCGTGGAGCAACTAAGCCTGTGCGCCACAACTACTGAGCCTGCACTCTAGAGCCAGCCAGCCACAACTACTGAACCCGTGTGCCACAACTGAGCCCGTGTGCCACAACTACTGAACCCACATGCCTAGAGCCCATGCTCCGCAACAAGAGAAGCCACCGCAATGAGAAGCCTGTGCACCGCAAAGAAGAGTAGCCCCCGCTCGCTGCAACTAGAGAAAGCCTGCGTGCAGCAAAGACCCAACACAGCCAAAAAAAAAAAAAAAAAGACTCACTCTGTGACAAATTAAATCCTTATATTTCCAGACAACGGTATCAAGGTCAGGCCACCAAGATGCTGTTTTGTGTTGGGCTTTCAGGTTGAGGAGTGAGCCAGAGTAGACTGTTGCTCGGTCCATGTGATTAATCAACAAATATTTGAAGTGACCCCAGGACTCACCACGGAGCTAGGTGTTTTGAGATATACAAACCTATATTACAGATCTATAAATAAGAAGGTAAGTATAAATATACAAAGGAAAATATCAGATATTTTTACTTTAGTGGGTTCAGAGGCAGTATCTGTGGTGAAAGGGCGGTTGGTAGGGAGTGGATCAAAAGACTGTAGCAGCCAGTAAACAGAGTTTCAGGCTTTCAGGGTATCATAATCTAGTTAGGGAGACAAATTACACTGATAGGAGAGAAACAATGATTGCTAAGTAGTTTGATCTAAATTATCAGTGAAATGTAAATTTATAAAAGGAGAAACCAGATTGGCTTGAGTAAAGGGTTTACTTTGTGAAGCAGCTGAAAATAAGATGGGATGAATAATTCATATTATGGAGAACTAGCCAAGCTAAGAAGTCTGAAACTGATATCTCTCTCTTTCTCTCTTACACACACACACACACACACTGAAGCAACTCCCCTGAGCAAGGGAAGGACCATCAGTCAAGAGCCATAACTGTGCCAGGTGCTGGGGGCGCCAAAATGCCCGGTGTGCAGTACTTGCTCTGATGGAGCTCACCAAGAGGCATTTTGGGAGCCTGATTCAGCTGCCATCCACAGGACAGACAGGAGTGAGGAGGGTTCAGAGCTAAAGAGACCAGCCGTGAGGATGGGCAGAGGGATGATGAGGGCCTGGGCTGGTGTGTGCATATCAAGAGAGCAGAGAAAAAGTGTCTGAAAGGCATTGAAGTATTTGGAGCCTGGAAAAAGGGATTGAAAGAGAGGGAAGCAAGAAGAAGGGCAGAACATGGGGACAATGGCATGGCCACCAATTGCAGTGGGGCACTTGTAAAGGCAGCCAATTGGAATGGAGGAGACTATGCAGTTTTTGGAGATATTGAAAGTGAGTTAGTGGCAGGACATATGTGTTGAAATAAATATGCAATCAAGATGGAACTATGGACTGATGCAAGATAGATGAGAATGGGTGACTTGTACAGGAACTTGGGGTGGGGGGAAGAGAAGGAACTAGAGGTCATAGGAGTTGGGAGGAGAGAGGGGAATCAAAAGTTGTTGAACAGGTCAAGAAGAAGTAGGGAAATGTAGTGTCGCTGGATCTAAGAGAGGAAAGAATTTGAAGGAGTGGGTAGTCAGGGTGGCTAAATGCCACAGAGAGGCCGAAGAGAATGAAAACCAAGATAAAGCCATTCACTGTATAAGACTGCACTCTACAAAACAGCATGTGGGTTTTTTTGTTTTAAAATTAAATGAAAAGTATCAGATATTAATAAACTCTGAAATCAAACATATATGCAAATGAGCAACGTCAAAGTTTTAGTGACCTGCAGGGCTGAGATAACAGTATCTTATAATCACATGGCATTTTTGTTTTCAAAGCCTTTTCAAATATATGATTTCAACTGATCATTTACAACATTCCTGGGATGATTGTAGCCTAAAAGGAATCAAATTTCCTTTTTTTTCATCTTTTACTTGCTCGGTTACAGTTTGCATTTGTACAGCTATCAGTACTACTAACAATAAGTAACTTTCCAGCAACTTTTTAATCTTATTTTATTTTTTAATTTTTCTTGGCTGTGCCGCACGGCTTGCGGGATCTTAGTTCCTGGACCAGGGATTCAACCGGGCCCCCTGCAGTGGAAGCTCAGAGTCCTAACCACTGCATCGCCGGAGAATTTCCCTCTCCAGCAACTTTGCTGACAGAAAATGAAATATGATGATAATGAGGATGAAACCTGTAGGAATAATACCCAACATTTATACAGCATAAAGTGATTTCACATATGTTATTTCATTTTACCCTCAACAGTTCTGTGAGATAAGTTTCATTATCTCCATTTTATTCATGTGGGCAGCTTTTAAAAGCCCATGCCAAAAACAAATACATTGAACAGGGCTAAACTAGGCCAAATAAATGGGCTTTTTCATGTTTAATAAACTTAAGCTCTGCTAAAAACAGTGAAGGAAATCTTATCAAAAAACAAGGAAAAAAATCCCAAAACCTCAGCATATCAGGACAATTAATGTATCCCTTTCCTATAAGCAGACAGAATATAAAGTTGCTTATCTCATTTGAACGTCTCATAAATTTCTGTTAGAAATTTTGTGCTTGCAAATGACAAAATCCACCTCAAACTCATTTAGGGGAAAATGTGGCAGGGGATTAATTGGCTCAGTAATTGGAAAGTTTAAGTGTAGAAGTTCAGTCTAAAGGTTCAGATGTGGCTGAATCCATGTGCAATTCAAGTTGAAAAAGAAGCAAATTCAGAGCTTGGATGGGCTGTGTGTGCAAGTACCACCTACGAGCGCCCATGTATGTGTGTGTTGGGAATCAGTGGGGGGCTGGGGGGGCAAGGATGAAAATCAGCCCTACCTCAACTGCAAGGACTTAGAGCAGGGAAGGGGTGGCTCTCCAGAGGAAGATCGAGGGGCTCCTAGCAGCAAAAGAAGAATGGATACTGGGAAGGCAAAACCGACAGATTTTCCAAATTACTCCTGTCTTCAAATAGTGTTCCACCAACTTACTTGAAATTCTCACTGTTTTTTCTCACTGTTGAAGACTGGGACTCAGGAGTTTCTTACAATGATACAGATACTCTGGGGCATTAAAATCACGGGGTGGCCAAAAAATGTTTTAAAAAATGCATGCCTGAGCCTAACCTCTCAAGTGAGGTGCAGACATTGGACCTCAACACCTCAAGCTTTGTCCACGCAGTAGGCGTTTGAAAGGAATAACAAATTGTGCAGTTAATAGCAGGAGGTATCAGTTCGTCATCTCAGAGCTTTTCTCGCCTCCCTTCTCCCCTCCCATGCTGTCGGAGAGGACTCTTGGACAGAGTAGGTGTCCCATCAATATTGGCAGAACTGAATCCAGTGGAAATGAATGGAGAGAATATACTATATTGCCCACGTTCATGTGCTTTCCTCTTTTGAACATACTAGATTCCTACTCTCTGTGATTTACTGTCTCCAAGGCAAGAAAAGTGGTGGACAAAATGAGGAAGAGTCACGTGTGTGCTCAAGGACCCTCCAGTCCAATCGGGGAGAGAGAGATGAGTTTACAGGGAGCCCCGAGCACCAATCAACCATCAACCTCATGGTTGATGAGCTCCTTAGGGAATCAAAAGGAGCCTAAGTCTTAAGGACATTTAGAAGTCAGGCGGGGGTAGGGGTGTGGGGTTGCTTAGCTCGGGTAAATTCCAGTAAGCAAAACGAAGCCTGGCCCATTAGGAAACTTGTGAGTAGTTCTTTAGAGCTAGAGGAGAGTGCCTAAGGGCAGGGTGACGCGACTGAAGCTGGAGAAACGAGCAGGGGACAGAAGGGCTAAGTTTATTCTCATTCAAGTGCTCTAAAGAAATGTTCTAAAGAACATTTACAGGGCTCTTAAAAAATGTTTATTACAGACCAAAATCCCACGCATTCTATCATTTTGAGCTTGTACATTTTCTGTTGCTTAGCTGAAAAAAAAATTACAGTTTTAAATTGGATTTTAAAAATCAGTCCAAAAAATAACCCAAATGCCTCCCGAAAACCACTAGGCTCTGGTGCTCCTGTGCTGCAGTGTCGCAGCTGGGCCACAGGGGTGCAGTGCAGCTCAGCGGACGGCAGGAACCGGCGCTGCCCGAAGAAGGGTCTGGGGGCGGGGTCCCAGGGAATCCCTCCCCAGAGCAGCAAAGGCGGTTCTTCCTGAGCTAGGTGGGAGTGCCCCCGCTCCCACCCCTCCACGCTTCCTTCCTCTACCATCCATCGACCTTCCACGCCCAAAACAAAAACAAAACTCTATCATAAATAGTGTGTGTGGAGTACAGAAATGTTTGTAAGTTGATGTTCCCTACAGGACTTACTTGTATGTCTCCATGTCCCAGTAAACAGCGGACTTGCCTTGTAAAAAAATTGGAAGTAACCGAAGTGTTCAATGATCAGGGGCTGACTAAACGACTTCTGGTATGTTCATACAAAGAAATACAATGCACCCTTTAAAAGGTAGGATACATGATAATGAAAAAATGTCATGTGAAAAAAAAAGCAAAATCCAAACAATATATAGTGATATCTTAGTTTTATTAAAGTGTTTATGTTATATATATTTACACAGAATTAAAATCTTGGAAGTTACCAGTGATAATCCTTGATGATAGAATTACTGTTGATTTTTATTTTCTTCTTTATATTGTTTTATAATTTATAAAATAATGAATATGATACTTTTATACTTCGAAGAAAATTAATGAGGGAAATCCCAAAACAAATAAGCAAATATCCATCCCCAAAGAAGAACAATTTTATGACTTTATCATGGTTACATGAGGCTATGTTGGCTCATGGGACTGATTCCATGTGTGCTTATTAACATTAATGGATCTTCTGCTGATACAGGCCAGGGATTGAGAAGCACACTCACAAGTCCTTGAAAGGATAATGAGACTTGAGAACATATTAGTAGTGATTATAGATAATTGTTTATTTTCTTCTGAATACTTTTCTGTATTTTTCACATTTTCTATAGAAAGCATGTACAGATTTTATTTTAAAATACAAAAAATAATAACAGGTACAGACTGACTACAAGATGAAAAACACAGTTAAATGAGTAGGAAGGGAGAAACATATCTTCCAGTCACTGAGAGAGAGATCTTCCTTCTCTAAGTTTGAAACAGGATCTTAAATTGTCAGGTGTCATTTGAGATAGCCATCATTTTTTTTATGCTAAAAATGACTATTTTGATAAATATATCTTTCCAATCATAAAACTTCAAAAAGTCTAAACTTTAAAACCTTTTCAAAATCACAAAAGCATTATGCAGTTTTTGTGAAAAATAACTGGTAATTTCTTCACTTAGAACTGTAAATATTTTGTTGTACACTCTTCCAGATATATAAACAAATATTTTTTTTAACAAAGTAGGAACTATTGTTTTGTGACCTGCTAAATTCATATAACTGTATATACTGAACTTTTCCTCATGTCATTTAATACATGATTTTTGATGTCTGAGCTGCATATTTATTTTAACATAAGTGTATATCATAATTTATTTAACCAGTTTCCTTTTGTTAAACATCTGTTTATTTTCTAGTTTTTAGCCACTAAGAATAATGATGACTTTAATATCTTTGTTCTTGTGTGTGTTTGACTATTTTTCAGTAAAAGTTGCTAGAACTGAACTGCTGAGTCAAAGACTTTTCAGGTCTTTGCCAACTGACACATAGAAAGGGTGCTCCAATCTACACTTCCCTCGGTAGTATCTATTTTGAATATTATAGTGTTATAAGTCTTAAAATCAGATAGGGTTAGTCATTCAACTTTGTTCTTCTTTTTCAAAGCTCTTTTGCATTCTAGGTCCTTTGCATTTCCATATACATTTTAGAATCATTTGTCAATTTCCACCAAAATAAAAAAATCTGCTAGGATTTTGATTGGGATGCCATTGAATCTAGAAATCAATTCAGGAAGAATTGACATAATTTACTTAATTGTAAATTTATATGTTAGTTTTTTTACATTAATATATATTTTTTTAAAACTCTGTTAGCTTTATAGGAAAATTGATCAGAAAGTACAGAGAATTCCCACATACTCTCCCCACTCCCCAGTTTCCCATATTATTTACATTGTGAATTATTGTGGTATATTTGTTGTAATTGATGAACCAATATTGATACATTATTATTAACTGAAGTTTGTAGCCTATGTTACATAGGATTCACTCTTTGTGTTGTACATTCTATAAGTTTTAACAAATATATAATGATGTCTATCCACTATTACAGTATCATAGAGATTAGTTTCACACTATTGATTTTTGTGTATTGATCTTGTATCCTACATCCTTGCTAAAATCACTTGTTAGTTCTAGTGACTTTTTTGTAGATTCTATTGGATTTTCTGCATAGATGATCATATTGTCTGATAATAGAGTAGTTTTACATCTTCCTTTCCAGAACCTGTAGTACAATGTTGAAAAGAAGTGTTGATTCATGCCTGGCTCCTGATCTTAGGGGGTAATGCATTCAGTCTGTCACAGTTAAGTAAGATGTTAGCTATAGATTTTTCATGGATGCCCTTTAAGAGACCGAGGAAGTTTCCTAGTTTGCTGAGAAAATGGATGTTGGATTTTGTCAAATGCCTTTCTGCATCTGCTCAGATGATCTTATGATTTTTCTTTTTCAGTTTAAGATGGTGAATTACACTGATTAATTTTCTGATGTTAAGCTAATTTATGCATTCCTGGGGTAAATGCCACTTGGTCATGATGATGTATTATCCATTTTAATGTTCAATTTTGTTTAGATTTTTTTTCTTGCATCTATATTACAGGGTGATATTGATCTACAGTTTTCTTGTAACGTGTTTGTCTTGTTTTGGTGTTAAGGGAATGCTGGCCTCAGAAATTAAATTTAAAATTTCTGGGAAGTTTGTTTGCAATCGGTATTATTTCTTCCTTAAACGTAGTATTCACCAGTAAAGCCACCTGAGCCTGGAGTTTTCTTTTTTGGGAAGGTTCTTAACTACATATTCATTTTTGGAAATAGATATATAAGGCTTTTTTTTTTTTTTTTTTTGGCTGTGCTGGGTCTTCGTTGCCGCACGCGGGCTTTCTCTAGTTGAGGTGAGCGGGGGCTACTCTTCGTTGCGGTGCGCGGGCTTCTCACTGCAGTGGCTTCTCTTGTTGCTGAGCACGGGCTCTAGGAGCGCGGGCTTCAGTAGCTGTGGCTCACGGGCTCAGTAGTTCTGGCGCACAGGCTTAGTTGCTCCACGGCGTGTGGGATCTTCCTGGACCAGGGCTCGAACCCGTGTCCCCTGCAGTGGCAGGTGGATCTTAACCCCTGGACCACCAGAGAAGTCCATAAGGCTTTTTAAGTTGCTTAATTCTTCTTGAGGGAGCTTTGGTAGTTTGTGCCTTTCAAATAATTTTTTCCTCTCACTGTTGTATTTTCCTCACATGCATGTGCTAATCAATACTCTGCTGGAAACTTAAGGGGGCCCTCTGTATATCTCCAGAGTTCTCTCTTTGTGCAGGTCTTTCTTCTCTGGTACTCTGGCCCGTGGATGCTAACCATCTTGCTTTTCTTGGACCCTCAGCTCCATCTCAACTCTGAGAATCTGTTGGGCTGTGCCCGATCCCCCCCGCACAGCAGCCTGGAACCTCTCCCGAAGTGGTACACTGCAGCGAGAGTGGGCTTCCCCTTCCTTGTTTTCCATGTTCCAGGGGTCATTTTACTTCATTGCCTGATGTCCATTGCCTTGGAAACTCTTGTTAAATTTTGTCTCTTTCTTTCTTTTGGGGGCTTTCAGGCAGGAGAATAAATCTGGTCCATGTTACTCCATGTTGTATGGAAACAGAAGTCCCTTATGTGTTTTTATATCTTCATAGCAAAGTTTGCCCTTTTAATAGCCCAAAATTCTTAGTTTACATTTGGCAGAGGCTACATACCTTTGAACAACAATGAATTCTTCAAGAACTGTTGTTTTTTTAAAACTCTGTGAGAATTCCTCATAAGTCCTTATTACTTACTCTGTGAAAGCCCTATAAACTGTAAAGCTCTATACAGTTATTAAGTATTATCATTGTTATGTATTCCATGGTGTACAAAGCTTTATATATATTTTAGGCTTACATTGTTCTGCTTTCACACAAGATTTAGAGGCAACTGAATAATGAAATTCAGGAAAATAATATTATGAAATGCTTAATTTTGGTAATTTTGGTAACCAATTATATTTAATAAGTTAAAATTTCTAGCTTAATGATGAGTCATTACATCTGAGGATCCTGGATAGGACTATTTGAAAAGTTTATATTGGGGAAGGCTTTCTCTTAATATCTTGCCTTTACAAGTTCTAGAACTTTAGGTAATGTTTAAATGAAAGGAAAGGTAGCAAAAAATATAGTAATTAATGAACATTAAGGACAAAAATTAAAATACCCATTCAGAGCTGCAAATGTAAAGCTGTATCTCTTATCATGGTTTGAATTGAATATGCTCTAGTGAACACTGAAACCTATCAAGTTCATTATTTTAGAAATGATAAAATAATTAGAAGTTTCCAAAAATGATGGCAGGAATCTCAGTAAGTGCTTTTGGAGCATTGAACTCTATTCAGTTTTTGTTTGTTTGTTTGTTTGTTTTTAATAACTGGTAATGGCTTAGTGAATAGTTTAGCAAACTCTTAAGACTTTTTTTCACCCATGGTGGATATTTTAAATGTATCATATGATTGGAAAGAAGAATAAACCTAAGAGAGCCTTAAGATAAGGGTAAGCCAGTGAGAAGAATTTCCCTTTCCAAAGAAATGCATTTGCCCATTCTGCCACTGTTTGGCAGACTAATAACAACCAACCAACCAATCAGCCAAAAAAATTAACAACCAACTCTTACAAGACCACCTCATTAGTATTCACAGGTAACTGTTTCCAAGGCTTTAGAGATAAATGAGTTAACTCTGAATCCTTACTTGAGAAAAATTCTATTCTCTTCATGATGAAAGAGGAAATGAAACTAGGCCTTTGATGGGTGAGTATTAATACAATGCATGTTTTAAAAGTGTAACTTGCAAGTTGTCATAAACAAAATCAGTCAATGGTAAAGGAACTGAGATTCTAAATCAAACCCTATTCTGTATTTTGAGTCATCCAATTTTGATTCATACAGATACCACGTCCTATCAAATACGGAAACCAGCGAGCAGGATCAGTTGGACACCTGACAGCTTTCTAGTTAAGTAGCTGCAGACTCTTACACCGCAACTATCAGGAAATTTCTACTTGACTTGACTAGAACCACAAGACTGAAGTTTCTTGTAAGAAAAAATGATTACTGACTATTGTATCAATTTGAGACTTCTGGGTTCAGTGGGAACAAGCACGGTATCTTTCCTCCACGGGAAATGCATCACATCAGGCATAGAGTTTATTATAATCTTCTGCTTCTTCCAGACAAATATGTCCTGCTGCAACTACGAGATGCTGGCCAATGTGAATTAGTTGGGTCTTTGTTGCCGCGCGTGGGCTTTTCTCTAGTTTCGGTGAGCGGGGGCTACTCTTCATTGCGGTGCGGGTGCTTCTCATTCTGGTGGCTTCTCTTGTTGCGGAACACAGGCTCTAGGCATGCGGGCTTCAGTAGTTGCGGCATGCGGACTCAGTAGTTGTGGCTCGCGGGCTCTAGAGTGCAGGCTCGGTAGTTGTGGCGCACGGACTTAGTTGCTCCATGGCATGTGGAATCTTCCCAGACCAGGGATCGAACCCATATCCCCTGCACTGGCAGGCGGATTCTTAACCACTGTGCCACCAGGGAAGTCCTAGGAGGGAAACTTTAATCCTTTCCTTTAAAAAAATCAGTCCTGGTAGCTCTGTCATATGCTACAGCATGGATGAATCTGGAAGACATTATCCTGAGTGAAATAAGCCAGACGCTAAAGGACAGATATTGTAGGATTCCACTTATATGAGGTCCCTAGAGAAGTAAAATTCATAGAGACTGAAACTAGAATAGAGGTTGCCAGGGACTGGGGGCAGGTGGGAATGTTTTTTTTTAAAAACTAATATAGAGTTTAATCTTGCAAGATGAGAAGAGTTCTGGTGATTGGTTGCACAACAGTGTGAATACTTTTTTTTTTTTTTTTACATTTTAATTAATTAATTTATTTATTTTTAATTTATGGCTATGTTGGGTCTTCGTTTCTGTGCGAGGGCCTTCTCCAGTTGCGGCAAGTGGGAGCCACTCCTCATCGCTGTGCGCGGGCCTCTCACCATCGCGGCCTCTCTTGTTGCGGAGCACAGGCTCCAGACACGCAGGCTCAGTAATTGTGGCTCACGGGCCCAGCTGCTCCGCGGCATGTGGGATCTTCCCAGACCAGGGCTCGAACTCGTGTCCCCTGCATTAGCAGGCAGACTCTCAACCACTGCGCCACCAGGGAAGCCCAGTGTGAATACATTTAACCATATTGAGCTGTACGTGTAAAAATAGTTAAGATGGAAAATTTTATGTCATGTGTACTTTACCACAATTTAAAATCAAACAAACAAACCTCCAGTTGCTTCCCATTGCTGATAACAATAATTCCCAGTATTTTTTTTTCATCAAGGCACACATAGAAGTGATTACTAGCCCACTTGGGTGAATAAGCCAAATCGTTTATGGTCAGAGGTGACCAGCTGGGGTTTCTGGCCATCTCAGGCTCCATTTGTTTGCCCAAAAGGCTGAAAGGATCAACTGCTTGGCACTTCAGTAACCCATTCACAGACCCCTGGTTAGGAATATTTTTAAACAAAAAAAGCAGTGTATTGATTCATATATCCAGATATTGACTTATATATCCTATAGGCAAGGATGTTTTGAGGGGTGCAAACAATTTTGTTGGACTTGTGCTCATCTGCCATTTGACTCTGCATCTCACTAGATATCAGCTCCATTTTTTCAAAAATGCTCTCTCGAAGCTACTGATTTTCAGTCAGAAGTAGAACTGGTTTGCAAAATGTTTAGCACCTCTAGTCTAAACATTTGTGTACCTACCTCCTGATATACGTAGGAAGAGTTTCTCTAGGGAAATGGTTCTCAGCTGGTGGTCCTACTCTGTTTCTCAAGCTTTGATGTGTTTACAAAGCACCGGAGAGCTTGTTCAAATGCAGTTTCAGATTCCCTAGGTCTGGGGTGGGCCCCACCTTTTGCCCTTTTGCATCTCTAACAATATCTGTAACATTGATGCTGCTGGTCCAAGGGCCACACTTTGAGTATCAAGGCATTAGGGGATGTTCAGACATGTGCAGGAGCATTTTTGGTTGTCACGTGACTGGGAACACTCCTGGCTACACTCTCTGGTGGGGAGCAGGGATGTTAAACTTCTCGCAATGTGCAGGAGAGTTCTACATAATGAAGAATTATCCCACTCAAGATACCAATAGCTCGCCCTTTAAAGGGGGCAAGCCGTGCTCGCAGGCCTGATAGGATGCAAGCCTAAATATTTTAGGATAAAAGTCACTAAAGTTTTCATAACACATCAGAATAGAATGTGACACTCAAGAAAAGTTAAAAACCACAGAAACCGTTTAAAAGTCATTATTTAATTTTTTTTCTTTTGGGGGGGGTTAAAAAATACCATTAAAGTTTTAGCATCTATTTTTCACGTGCTTAGATCAGAATTCAACCTGATTTCAAATCCTGATTTTAATCTAAAAAAAGTGTTGAGAAGCCAGACACTTCCTCCAAATTTTATGTGGTGGTTCACACTTTAGTGATATAAGTATAAATTCCTATATATATGACTGGAGCAGGTGCTGTGAGGTATTTTAGATAAGATGTGGATTCTCTGCTTGGTGGAAGCATGCCAAGTAGGTTAGATTTCATCTTCACTTCATCCTTTTCTCTCATTCTCACATCGATTTTTGTCAGATGTTTGGCTACATCAGCCGTTATACTGGGTTCTGAACATTAAGCCAAAATGATATGGTCTATGTTTCTGAGAGTATATGTAATGTTAAGGAAACAGGCTCTGGTCCTAGACAGACTGGATTCAAATCCTGGCTCATTGTGTGACCAGGAAATGCTTCGTTGTGTGACTTCAAACAAATGACTTAACTACTTAGATTCTCAGCTGTGAAATTGGATAATACTGGCACCTACTTCCTGGGTTTTTATGAGTAATTAATAGATGAAAAACCTTTAGAATAATGCCACGCACATGGTCAGCATTCAATAGATGTTTACTACTACTAAATTATCCATTTGAGTTTGTAAAAGTGTATGTTTTATGGTATAGTATAGGAAGACAAAGGAGCCTCATAATACAGAGAACGTTGTGTTTCATAATAAATGTGAAATGGCTCCAAGGTAAATTAATTGGGGTGTTTCTATACAACTGAATACTACTCAGTAGTTTAGACCAGTGGTTCTCACTTTGCTGTGCATCAGAATCGCCTGGAGTATTTGTTAAACCATAGATGCTGGGCTCTCCCCTCTAAGTTTCTGATTCACTGGGTGAGGGGCAGAGTCCTAGAATTTGCAAATTCGAGCAAATTCCCAGGTGATGATCGTGCTGCTCATCGGGGACCACACTTTGAGAATCACTGGTTTAGATTAGGGTTTCTCAGCCTTGGCCCCACTGCCATGCCAGACCGGGTAATTTTTTGTTGTGGGCCTGTCCTGTGCCCTGCAGGATGTCTAGCAGCATCCCTGGCCTCTGCCCACTTGATGCCAGTAGCACCTCCTCCTCCCCCATTGTGACAACCAAAAACACCTCCCCAGATGTCCCTCGGGGAGGCAAAATTGCCACCTGTTGAGAATCACTGGTTTAGAAGAATGAACTAGTAAAAATTTGTCTATAGTAGACTGCAAAAAAAGACCTCCAGACGGTATGCATCCATTCAGGTCAAATTTGGAAACACACAAAACTATATTTTCATAAATACAAAAGTATGTATTAAAAGTATCAAAACTATGGAATTGAAGGAGACATAGCAAAATCATAAAAACAGTCTCTGTGGGGAGAGAGGAAAGGAAATAAGCCTGGGGCTGGGTGTTCTGTCTGTAGCGGTTGAGTGTTTTTTTTTTTTTAATTCATTTATTTATTTATTTTAGGCTGTGTTGGGTCTTCGTTTCTGTGCGAGGGCTTTCTCTAGTTGTGGCGAGCGGGGACCACTCTTCATCGCGGTGCGCGGGCCTCTCACTATCGCGGCCTCTCTTGTTGCGAAGCACAGGCTCCAGACGCGCAGGCTCAGTAATTGTGGCTCACGGGCCCAGTTGCTCCACGGCATGTGGGATCTTCCCAGACCAGGGCTCGAACCCGTGTCCCCTGCATTGGCAGGCAGATTCTCAACCACTGCGCCACCAGGGAAGCCCCGGTTGAGTGTTTTATGACTTAAATATTTTTAAAAATCAGGAACTCATTTGACAACCTGCCCATTTCTATCAATCGTGAGCCATAGGTATGTGCATATTTATGATATTATTCTCTGTATTTTCCTATATTTAGAACATTATTTCCAAATAAAAACACACACACATATTTAGTACGGAAAGGAACCACTTACATTACTATTTGTGTTACTCATGTACTGATTGAAGTATTAGTTTTAGAGTCAGAAAGACTAGAGTTCGAATCCTCATCCCACTAATGATGAGTTTCTGACATCTCTAAACTTCAGTTTTCCTATTTATAAGGTGGAGATGACCCTGGTACGACTGTCGTTATAAGCATTGACTGAAAGAATGCATTTATTGTGTTAGGTCCTGCAAGAAGCAGGATTCAAGATGCAAGGATTATTATTATTTTTTTGTTTCCGCCTGTGAGAGAAGATAGAGAGGGAGCTGGGAAGGGTGGGGAGAGCCATCAGACCACGATGCCCCATCTGACTGGGCAGGTGAGGTAGAGAAGGAAGGCAGGTTGGTGGAAGCATCCTAGACTGCCGTGCAGGCTACGTGAGGTTTGGCAAGGCTGCTGGGGAGGCCTCCGGCCAGTTACTTGCCCTGCTAGAGGAGTCAGGTGTCTCCAGGACTGGTCCTGCCTTGGTATCTCTACCGCGCTCAGGCATGGGCTGGGAGCAGCTCATGGGAAGCTTGGCCCGAACAGGACACTGCTTCAGAGCCCAGTTGCTGAGTCCCAGATTAATGTGGTTGGAGATCTGCAAGGAGCACCTGGGCCACCACAGGTGCATAGCATCGTACCGAGCACACAGTACTAATATACTAATAGCAACAATACTCTTTTGAGTGTGCCATGTACTCAGAACATAAATGAGCACCCTTTTCAGTCTGTTTATCCATTCATCATCCACTCATTGATGGATATTTGAGTTGTTTCCACCTTTTGGCTATTTTGAATAATGCTGCTATGACCATGGGCATACAAATATCTTTTCAAGATCCTGCTTTCAATTCTTTTGGGTCTATACCCAGACGTGGAATTGCCAGATCACATGGTGGTTCTATTTTTAATTTTTTGAGGAACCACCAATCTGTTTTTCACAGCAGCTGTACGATTTTACATTCCCACCAACAGTGTACAAGCGTTCCAATTTCTCCACATCCTTGCCAATACTTGTTATTTTGGTTTTTTTATTTTTTATAATAGCTATCCTAATGAGTGTGAGGTGGTATTTCATTGTGGTTTTGATTTGCATTTCCCTAATGATTAGTGATGTTTAGCTTCTTTTCATGTGCTTATTGTCCACTTGTACATTGTTTTTGGAGAAATGTCTAATCAAGTTCTTGGCCCATTTTTTAATCAGGTTGTTTTTCTGTTGTTAGAGCAGTTTTTTTTATATTCTGGATGTTAACCCTTTATCAGACATATAATTTGTAAATATTTTCTCCCATTCTGTAGGTTGCCTTTATTATTATTTTTTTTGGTCGCGCTGTGCAGCTTGTGGGATCTTAGTTCCCCAAGCAGGGATTGAACCCAGGCCCTCGGAAAGCTCGGAGTTCACTGGACTGCCAGAGAATTCCCTGTAGGTTGCCTTTCACTTTGCTGATTGTGTCCTTTGATGCACAGAAGTTTTTCTTTTTTTAGAGTCACCTACTTTATTTATGTATTTATTTTTGGCTGTGTTGGGTCTTCGTTTCTGTGTGAGGGCTTTCTCCAGTTGCGGCCAGTGGGGGCCACTCTTCATTGCAGTGTGCAGGTCTTTCACTGTCGCGGCCTCTCCTGTTGCGGAGCACAAGCTCCAGATGCGCAGACTCAGTAGTTGTGGTGCACGGGCTTAGTTGCTCCGCGGCATGTGGGATCCTCCCAGACCAGGGCTCGAACCCGTGTCCCCTGCACTGGCAGGCAGACTCTCAACCACTGCGCCACCAGGGAAGCCCCCTGCACAGAAGTTTTAAATTTTGCTGTAGTCCATCTTATCTATTTTCACTTTTGTTCCTCATGCTTTTGATGTCATATCCAAGAAATCATTGCCAAATCCAGTGTCATGAAGTTTTGTCCTATTTTTTTTAAGAGTTTTATACTTAGCTCTTATGTTTAGGTGTTTTTTCAGTTTTGAATTAATTTTTTATAGCCCCTGAAGATTTCTGAATAAATGAAGTGATATGAAACGGTTGTGGGCTTAGGATTTAGTAACTGATAATAATCACCAATAGGAGTCTCAGATTCTATGTCTTGTGTTAGTCACACTAAATATAATCCTTTCTGTAAAAGGGCCTTGATAAACTTGAACAGTGGTTTTCAACCTTGACTGCCCTGGAATTAGGTGGAGAAGCTTTAGAAAATAGTGATATCTGGTTTCCACTCCAGAGATTTTTATTTAATTGTTCTGGGTTATAGCCTGGGCATCACTGTTAGTTTTAAAAGCTCCCCGGGTGATTCTAATATGCAACAAAGGCTGAGAAGCACTGTGCTAGAGAGATTTCCACCATTACAAAATTAAGCAACAGTTCATTGGGTGATGATCACTGTTTATTTGCTTTACTGATTATAGTAAAAGACAGCTTGTAGATCTAAGAAAAGGGGAAAAAAGCATGCATCCCAGTGTTTCTAATTCAATGTATTGCCTTCCCTGATATTTAGTGATATTAGAGAGAATCCAAATTCATAGATTTATACATTTTTTAAGAGCTCTTTAATGATTAACTGCCTATACTATTATTTTTATAACTGTATTATATGTCTCCGATAAACAATGGCAATTATTTTCTCTTACAGGCATTATATTCTGACTCCATGAAACACATTCAAAAGGAAAAATACTTGCAAGTGAAATATGCGAAAGAACTGTAAATAAGCCTAGAATAAAAAAATGGAACTCTTTAGACTGCTGAACTGAATATCCAGGCTACAGAAAAACGCCCCCTTTTTTTTTTTTTTTTAAAGCTACTTAGCTTTGGAAATTTTACTGTTCATCAATTATATTTTCACAAATTCTGGGAAATAGAAACTGAAGTTCATTGTCAAAGACTATGGACACAGAGGAGCCTGGAGGGGGATATGGAGAAGTAGAGGATAAAGGGAGGGATAAGAAGGGTTGCGTGTTTTTATGTTCCAGGATTAAGTCCTGATGACTGAGATACAGAGCAGTGAACAGAGCATGCTTAGATCAGGAATTATTTTGATAACAGAACATCATACATGCCTTTCTTTACACTAGATCTTATAGTTTTCACTTTGCAAAATCATAGTTAAGCTGCAGGTGGCAAAATCCCATGGCTATTTAGAATTAGAGGGATGTGAATTAGGTAGGATGAAGAGTCGCCCTTTAAATATTCCCCTTGTATTTTACGCCAGCAGTTCTCAAACCTTACCATGCATCAGAATCACCTGGCAGGCTTGTTAAACCACAAGTTGCTGGGCCCTAACAACCAAAGTTTCTGATTGGTAGGTCTAGGCCAGGGCTGAAGTATTTCCATTTCTAACAAGTTCACAGTGGTGCTGAGGCTGCTGTGAGAGGGAGGATGCATCTTTTATGAACCACTGCTTTATACTGTGCCTCACTGGGCACAGTATAAAATAAGGACCTGCTGGTCCTTATTCTTGAATTTTCAGCACATCTTTCAAACGGATATTTGTATTTGACGAAAGGACTGCTTTTTTAATGCTTTTCTTTGAACATGGTTTCAATCTGATATCTGCTTTTGTTTTTCAACTGAATAAAAAGTCCTACTGAACAAATTCCAGGACTCACATATTTGGATATATGGCTGGGTTCTAATATGAGTTCCCATAATTATTCATATGGATACATTTGATTTATAAACAATCCCTTTTCTAACTACAACAGTGGAGTTTATGGTCCTGTCACCTTTCCAAAATTTGGATGATCCGAGTTTTGAATTAAAGAAGTGGGAATTAAGGTAGGAAATAGGGGCTAATGGCTCAGACTGTGCTATGGTCTGAATGTGTCCCTCCAAAATTCACATGTTGAAACCTAATCCCCAGTGTACTGGTGTTAGGAGGCAGAGCCATGGAGAGGTGATTACATCCTGAGGGTGAAGCCCATGTGAGTGGGATTAGTGCTCTTATAAAAAAGGGTGGGGAGAGCCTCCTCCACCATGTGAATATGTGATGAAAAGTCTGTGAACCGGAGGAAGGCCCTCACGCCCCCCATGCCGACACCCTGAGCTCAAACTTGCAGCCTCCAGAACTGTGAGAAATAGATTTCTGTAGTTTTAAGCCCCTTGGTCTGTGGTTATTTTGTTGTAGCAGCCTGAATGGACCAAGGCAGAGGGAGGCAGATTTTATTAGAATAATCTGTGGATTTCAGTTATTCATGCAATTTCATTCTATGAATAATGAATAGTTCACTGTGGCTATAATTTTCTGTTGAAATTTTCTTTTTAAAAGCTCCACGTAGCAGCTTAATTATAATCTCTGTCTACTCAGAGAAAGTTCTTGAAACTGGCTGTAGATTTCCTAATAATCTAAGAGTTTAATGTGTCATTTGGTTGCCTAGAACTGAGGATAAACCATCCAGTGTAAAATGTATGTACTGGGGCAAGAAGAGAGTGCAATTTGCAAGAAATCTAAAAGATAAATGGCAAGCATTCTTAAGACTATAACAGTAGACAAACTAAAGAACAAGAGGAGCAGATGACTTGGAAAATGCTAGTTTTTCACCTCTATTTTTAAGAAAAAGGTTATTCCTGACCAGTTAGAATGGGTAACTCCTGTGAAGAGAGGAGAAAAAAAAACACCCTCAGATGTCATGAAAGCTTGAAGAATATGTTAAACAAAAGACTGGTGCTCTTTTCTGCCACCCATATACTAAAATTGGAACAATACAGAGAAGATTAGCAAGGTCCCTGTGCAAGGTTGACACACAAATTCGTGAAGTGTTCCATATTTTTTAAGAAAGAGAAAGACAACTACCATATGATATCGCTTATATGTGGAGTCTAAAATATGACACAAATGAACTTATCTACAAAACAGAAACAGACTCACAGACATAGAGAACAGACTTGTGGTTGCCAAGGGGGAGGGGAGTGGAGGAGGGATGGATTGGGAGTTTGGGATTAGCAGATACAAACTATTATATTGTATATAGAATGGATTAAAAAAAGGTCCTACTGTATAGCACAGGGAACTAATTCAATATCCTGTGATAAACCATAATGGAAAAGAATATGAAAAAGAATGTCTGTATATGTATAAGAATCATTTTACTGTGCACCAGAAACTAACACAAAATTGTAAATCAACTGTATTACAATAAAAAATAAATTAATAATAACAAAAGACAGCATCAGTTCATATCAGGAGGGGCTAAGAGCAGGGAACCTTTAAAAAACATTCATGTACTCAAGAGTCATCTTCCCTCAATGAGAAAGAGAGGACAGGACTTTATGGATGTCACTTAAGAATTGTGACAGTAAAACAATGAGATATTTCACAAATTGCACATAAAAACCAATCTTAAGACTACCTCTTGTGAGAACACCAGAATCACAACTAGCTGCTGGACAATCATCGACAGGAAGACACTGGAACTCACCAAAAAAGATACCCCACATCCAAAGACAAAGGGGAAGCCACAATGAGATGGTAGGAGGGGCGCAATCACAGTAAAATCAAATCCATAACTGGTGGGTGGGTGACTCACAGACTGGGGAACACTTATACCACAGAAGTCCACCCACTGGAGTGAAGGTTCTGAGCCCCACGTCAGGCTTCCCAACCTGGGGGTCCAGCAATGGGAGGAGGAATTCCTAGAGAATCAGACCTTGAAGCCTAGTGGGTTTGATTGCAGGACTTGGACAGGACTGGGGGAAACAGAGACTCCACTCTTTGAGGGCACACACAAAGTAGTGTGCACGTCGGGACCCAGGGGAAGGAGCAGTGACCCCAGGGGAGACTAAACCAGACCTACCTGCTAGTGTTGGAGGGTCTCCCGCAGAGGTGGGGGGGGGGCTGTGGCTCACCGTGGGGACAAGGACACTGGCAACAGAAGTTCTGGGAAGTACTCCTTGGTGTGAGCCCTCCCAGAGTCTGTCATTAGTCCCACCAAAGAGCCCAGGTAGGCTCCAGTATTGGGTTGCCTCAGGCCAAACAAGCAACAGGGAAGGAACCCAGCCCCACCCATCACCATCAATCGGATTAAAGTTTTACTGAGCTCTGCCCACCAGAGCAGCAGTCAACTCTACCCACCACCAGTCCCTCCCATCAGGAAACTTACACAACCTCTTAGATAGCCTCAACCACCAGAGGGCAGACAGCAGAAGCAAGAAAAACTACAATCCTGCAGCCTGTGGAACAAAAACCACATTCACAGAAAGATAGAAAAGATGAAAAGGCAGAGGGCTATGTACCAGATGAAGGAACAAGATAAAACCCCAGAAAAACAACTAAAGGAAGTGCAGATAGGCAACCTTCCAGAAAAAGAATTCAGAATAATGACAGTGAAGATGATCCAGGACCTCAGAATAAGAATGGAGGCAAAGATCAAGAAGATGCAAGAAATGTTTAACAAAGACCTAGAAGAATTAAAGAACAAACAAACAGAGATGAACAATACAATAACTGAAATGAAAACTACACTAGAAGGAATCAATAGCAGAACAACTGAGGGAGAAGAACGGTTAAGTGACCTGGGAGACAGAATGGTGGAATTCACTGCTGCGGAACAGACTAAAGAAAAAAGAATGAAAAGAAATGAAGACAGCCTAAGAGATCTCTGGGACAACATTAAATGCAACAACATTCGCATTATAGGGGTCCCAGAAGGAGAATAGAAAGAGAAAGGACCAGAGAAAATATTTGAAGAGATGATAGGCGAAAACATCCCTAACATGGGAAAGGAAATAGCCACCCAAGTCTAGGAAGCGCAGCAAGTCGCATACAGGATAAACCCAAGGAGAAACACGCTGAGACACATAGTAATCAAATTGGCAAAAATTAAAGACTAAGAAAAATTATTGAAAGCAGCAAGGGAAAAATGGCAAATAACATAAAAGGGAACTCCCATAATGTTAACAGCTGCTTTCTCAGCAGAAACTCTACAAGCCAGAAGGGAGTGGCATGATATACTTAAAGTGATGAAAGGGAAGAACCTACAACCAAGACTACTCTACTCGGAAAGGATCTCATTCAGATTCGATGGAGAAATCAAAAGCTTTACAGACAAGCAAAAGCTAAGAGAATTCAGCACCACCAAACCAGCTCTACAAGAAACGCTAAAGGAACTTCTCTAAGTGAGAAACACAAGAGAAGAAAAGGACCTACAAAAACAAAAACACAAAACAATTAAGAAAATGGTCATAGGAACATATTATTGATAACTACCTTAAACGTGAATGGATTAAATACTCCAAACAAAAGACACAGGCTTGCTGAATGGATACAAAAACAAGACCCATATATATGCTGTCTACAAGAGACCCACTTCAGATCTAGGGACACATACAGACTGAGACTGATGGGATGAAAATAGATATTCCATGCAAATGGAAATCAAAAGAAAGCTGGAGTAGCAGTACTCATATCAGATAAAATAGACTTTAAAATAAAGAATGTTACAAGACACAAGGAAGAACACTACATAATGATCAAGGGATCAATACAAGAAGAAGACATAACAATTAAAAATATATATGCACCCAACATAGGAGCACCTCAATACTTAAGGGAACTGCTAACAGCTCTAAAAGAGGAAATTGAAAGTAGCACAATAATAGTGGGGGACTTTAACACCTCACTTACACCAATGGACAGATCATCCAAAATGAAAATAATTAAGGAAACAGAAGCTTTAAATGATACAATACACCAGATAGATTTAATTGATATTTGTAGGACATTCCATCCATAAACAGCAGATTACACTTTCTTCTCAAGTGTGCACAGAACATTCTCCAGGATAGATCACATCATGGGTCACAAATCAAGCCTCAGTAAATTTAAGAAAATTGAAATCATATCAAGCATCTTTTCTGACCACAACGCTATGAGATTAGAAATGAATTACAGGGAAAAAAACGTAAAAACACAAACACATGGAGGCTAAACAATACGTTATTAAATAACCAAGAGATCACTGAAGAACTCAAAGAGGAAATCAAAAAATACCTAGAGACAAATGACAATGAAAACACGACAGTCCAAAACCTATGGGTTGCAGCAAAAGCAGTCCTAAGAGGGAAGTTTATAGCTATACAAGCCTACCTCAAGAAACAAGAAAAATCTCAAATAAACAATCTATGCTTACACCTAAGAGAATTAGAGAAAGAAGAACAAACAAAACCTGAAGTTAGCATAAGGAAAGAAATCATAAAGATCAGAACAGAAATAAATGAAATAGAAACAAAGAAAACAATACCAAAGATCAATAAAACTAAAAGCTGGTTCTTTGAGAAGATAAACAAAATTGCTAAACCATTAGCCAGACTCATCAAGAAAAAGAGGGAGAGGACTCAAATCAATAAAATTAGAAATGAAAAAGGAGAAGTTACAACAGACACCACAGAAATACAAAGCATCCTAAGAGACTACTACAGGCAACTCTATGCCAAAAAAATGGACAAACTGGAAGAAATGGACGAATTCTTAGAAAGGTATAACCTTCCAAGACTGAACCAGGAAGAAATAGAAATTATGAACAGACCAATCACAAGTAATGACATTGAAACTGTGATTAAAAATCTTCCAACAAATAGAAGTCCAGGACCAGATGGCTTCACAGGTGAATTCTATCAAAGATTTAGAGAAGAGCTAACACCCATCCTTCTCAAACTCTTCCAAAAAATTGCTGAGGAAGGAACACTCCCAAACTCATTCTATGAGGCCACCATCACCCTGATACCAAAACCAGAAAAACAAACTACAAAAAAAGAAAATTACAGACCAATATCACTGATGAATATAGATACAAAAATCCTCAACAAAATACTAGCAAACAGAATCCAACAACACATTAAAAGGATCATACACCATGATCAAGTGGGATTTATCCCAGGGATGCAAGGATTCTTCAATATATGCAAATCAAACAATGCGACAAAGCATATTAACAAATTGAAGGAGAAAAACCATATGATCATCTCAATAGATGCAAAAAAAGCTTTTGACAAAATTCAAAACCCATTTATGATAAAAACTCTCCAGAAATTGACCATAGAGGGAACCTACCTCAACATAATAAACGGCATATACAACAAACCCACAGCAAACATCATTCTCAATGCAGAAAACTGCAAGCATTTCCTCTAAGATCAGGAACAAGACAAGGATGTCCACTCTCACCACTATTATTCAACATAGTTTTGGAAGTCCTAGCCACGGCAATCAGAGAAGAAAAAGAAATAAAAGGAATACAAATTGGAAAACAAGAAGTAAAACTGTCAGATGACAAGGTACTATACATAGAGAATCCTAAAAATGCCACTAGAAAACTACTAGAGCTAATCAAAGAATTTGGTAAAGTTGCAGGATACAAAATTAATGCACAGAAATCTCTTGCATTCCTATACACTACTGATGAAGAATCTGAAAGTGAAATTAATAAAACACTCCCATTTACCATTGCAACATAAAGAGTAAAATATCTAGGAATAAACCTACCTATGGAGACAAAAGACCTGTATGCAGAAAACTATAAGACACTGATGAAAGAAATTAAAGTTGATACCACCAGATGGAGAGATATACCATGTTCTTGGATTGGAAGAATCAATATTGTGAAAATGACTATACTACCCAAAGCAATCTACAGATTCAATGCAATCCCTATCAAATTACCAACAGCATTTTTTAAAGAACTAGAACAAATCATCTTAAAATTTGTATGGAGACACAAAAGACCCCGAATAGCCAAAGCAGTCTTGAGTGAAAAAAATGGAGTGGGAGGAATCAAACTCCCTGACTTCAGACTATACTACAAAGCTACAGTAATCAAGACAATATGGTACTGGCACAAAAACAGAAACATAGATCAATGGAACAAGATAAAAAGCCCAGAGATATACCCACACACCTATGGTCAATTAATCTATGACAAAGGAGGCAAGGATATACAACGGAGAAAAGACAATCTCTTCAATAAGTGGTGCTGGGAAAACTGGACAGCTACATGTAAAAGAATGAAATTAGAACACTCCCTAACACCATACACAAAAATAAACTCAAGATGGATTAGAGACCTAAATGTAAGACCGGGCACTATAAAACTCTTAGAGGAAAACAGAGGAAGAACACTCTTTGACATAAATCATAGCAAGATTTTTTTGACACACCTCCTAGAGTAATGGAAATAAAAACAAAAATAAACAAATGGGACCTAATCAAACTTCAAAGCTTTTGCACAGCAAAGGAAACCATAAACAAGATGAAAAGGCAACCTTCAGAATGGGAGAAAATATTTGCAAACGAATTAACGGACAAAGGATTAATCTCCAAAATATATAAACAGCTCATGCAGCTCAATATTAAAGAAACAAACAACCCAATCCAAAAATGGGCAGAAGACCTAAATAGACATTTCTCCAAAGAAGACATACAGATGGCCAAGAAGCACATGAAAAGATGCTCAACATCACTAATTATTAGAGAAATGCAAATCAAAGCTACAATGAGGTATCACCTCACACCAGTTAGAATGGACATCATCAGAAAATCTACAAACAACAAATGCTGGAGAGGGTGTGGAGAAAAGGGAACCCTCTTGCACTGTTGGTGGGAATGTAAATTGATACAGCCACTATGGAGAACAGTATGGAGTTTCCTTAAAAAACTAAAAATAGAATTACCACATGATCCAGCAATCCCACTACTGGGCATACACCCAGAGAAAACCATAATTCAAAAAGACACATGCACCCCAATGTTCATTGCAGCACTGTTTACAATAGCCAGGTCATGGAAGCAACCTAAATGCCCATCAGCAGACGAATGGATAGAGAAGACGTGGTACATATATACAATGGAATATTACTCAGCCACAAAAAGGAAGGAAATTGAGTCATTTGTTGAGACGTGGATGGATCTAGAGACTGTCATACAGAGTGAAGTAAGTCAGAAAGAGAAAAGCAAATATTGTATATTAACACATGTATGTGGAACCTAGACAAATGGTACAGATGAACCGGTTTGCAGGGCAGAAGTTGAGACACAGATGTAGAGAACAAACGTATGGACAGCAAGGGGGGAAAGCTGTGGTGGGGTGGGGATGGTGGTGTGATGAATTGGGCGATTGGGATTGATATGTATACACTGATGTGTATAAAATTGATGACTAATAAGAACCTGCTGTTTAAAAAAATAAATAAAATAAAATTCAAAAATTCAAAAAAAAAACCCAAAACCAATCTTAAGAGTTTAGAGATTTACATATATGCAGCCCAGGGCATTGAGATAATACCATATATGTAGCTGAGCATTCCTAGTCTACATGAATTCTTACAAAGCTGTTTGGTTTTTACTCATTTTTCATCCAGCTGGGCTATCTCACATCCCTTGAATATAGGTATGTAATTCCATATCTTTGTTGATATCCTTCTTTAATTTAATTTTATTTTTTTAACATCTTTATTGGAGTATAATTGCTTTAAAATGGTGTGTTAGTTTCTGCTGTATAACAGAGTGAATCAGCTATACATATACATATATCCCCATATCTCCTCCCTCATGAGTCTCCCTCCCACCCTCCCTATCCCACCCCTCTAGGTGGACACAAAGAACCGAGCTGATCTCCCTGTGTTATGCGGCTGCTTCCCACTAGCTATCTATTTTACATTTGGTAGTGTGTATATGTACATGACAATCTCTCACTTTGTCCCAGCTTACCCTTCCCCCTCCCCGTGTCCTCAAGTCCATCCTCTACGTCTGCATCTTTATTCCTGTCCTGTCCCTAGGTTTTTTTTTAGATTCCATATACATGTGTTAGCATATGTTATTTGTTTTTCTCTTTCTTACTTACTTCACTCTGTATGACAGTCTCTATATCCATCCACGTCTCTACAAATGACCCAATTTCGTTCCTTATTATGGCTGAGTAATATTCCATTGTATATATGTACCACATCTTCTTTATCCATTTGTCTGTCGATGGGCATTTAGGTTGCTTTCATGACCTGGCTATTGTAAATAGTGCTGCAATGAACATTGGGGTGCATGTGTCTTTTTGAATTATGGTTTTCTCTGGGTGTATGCCCAGTAGTGGGATTGCTGGATCATGTGATAATTCTATTTTTAGTTTTTTAAGGAAACGCCATACTGTTCTCCATAGTGGCTGTATCAATTTACATTCCCACCAACAGTGCAAGAGGGTTCCCTTTTCTCCACACCCTCTCCAGCAATTGTTGTTTGAAGATTTTCTGATGATGCCCATTCTAACTGGTGTGAGGTGATACCTCATTGTAGTTTTGATATGCATTTCTCTAATAATTAGTGATGTTGAGCATCTTTTCATGTGCTTCTTGGCAATCTGTATGTCTTCTCTGAGGAAATGTCTATTTTGGTTTTCTGCCCATTTTTGGATTGGGTTGTTTGCTTTTTTAATATTGAGCTGCATGAGCTGTTCATATATTTTGGAGATTAATCCTTTCTCCGTTCATCCGTTTGCAAATATTTTCTCCCATTCTGAGGGTTGTCTTTTTGTCTTGTTTATGGTTTCCTTTGCTGTGCAAAAGCTTTGAAGTTTGATTAGGTCCCATTTGTTTATTTTTGTTTTTATTTCCATTACTCTAGGAGGTGTGTCAAAAAAGATCTTGCTATGATTTATGTCAAAGAGTGTTCTTCCTCTGTTTTCCTCTAAGAGTTTTATAGTGTCCGGTCTTACATTTAGGTCTCGAATCCATTTTGAGTTTATTTTTGTGTATGGTGTTAGGGAGTGTTCTAATTTCATTCTTTTACATGTAGCTGTCCAGTTTTCCCAGAACCACTTATTGAAGAGACTGTCCTTTCTCCACTGTGTATCTTTGCCTCCTTTGTCATAGATTAGTTGACCATAGGTGTGTGGGTTTATCTCTGGGCTTTCTATCTTGTTCCATTGATCTATATTTCTGTTTTTGTGCCAGTACCATACTGTCTTGATTACTGTAGCTTTGTAGTATAGTCTGAAGTCAGGGAGTCTGATTCCTCCAACTCCATTTTTTTCCCTCAAGACTGCTTTGGCTATTCGGGGTATTTTGTGTCTCCATACAAATTTTAAGATGATTTGTTCTAGTTCGGTAAAAACTGCCATTGGTAATTTGATAGGGATTGCATTGAATCTGTAGATTGCTTTGGGTAGTATAGTCATTTTCACAATATTGATTCTTCCAATCCAAGAACATGGTATATCTCTCCATCTGTTGGTATCATCTTTAATTTCTTTCATCAGTGTCAATTTTTCTGCATACAGGTCTTTTGTCTCCATAGGTAGGTTTATTCTTAGATATTTTACTCTTTATGTTGCAATGGTGAATGGGAGTGTTTTATTAATTTCACTTTCAGATTCTTCATCAGTAGTGTATAGGAATGCAAGAGATTTCTGTGCATTAATTTTGTATCCTGCAACTTTACCAAATTCATTGATTAGCTCTAGTAGTTTTCTGGTGGCATTTTTAGGATACTCTATGTATAGTACCATGTCATCTGCAAACAGTGACAGTTTTACTTCTTTTCCAATTTGTATTTCTTTTTCTTCTCTGATTGCCGTGGCTAGGTCTTCCAAAACTATGTTGAATAATAGTGGTGAGAGTGGACATCCTTGTCTTGTTCCTGATCTTAGAGGAAGTGCTTTCAGTTTTTCACCGTTGAGAATGATGTTTGCTGTGGGTTTCTCATATATGGCCTTTATTATGTTGAGGTAGGTTCCGTCTATGCCCACTTTCTGGAGAGTTTTTAACATAAATGGGTTTTGAATTTTGTCAAAAGCTTTTTTTGCATCTATTGAGATGATCATATGGTTTTTATTCTTCAATTTGTTAATATGGTGTATCACATTGATTGATTTGCGTATAGTGAAGAATCCTTGCATTCCTGGGATAAATCCCACTTGATCATGGTGTGTGATCCTTTTAATGTGTTGTTGGATTCTGTTTGCTAGTATTTTGTTGAGGATTTTTGCATCTATATTCATCAATGATATTGGTCTGTAATTTTCTTTTTTTGTAGTTTGTTTGTCTGGTTTTGGTATCAGGGTGATGGTGGCCTCATAGAATGAGTTTGGGAGTGGTCCTTCCTCTGCAATTTTTTGGAAGAGTTTGAGAAGGATGGGTGTTAGCTCTTCTCTAAATCTTTGATAGAATTCACCTGTGAAGCCATCTGGTCCTGGACTTCTATTTGTTGGAAGATTTTTAATCACAGTTTCAATGTCATTACTTGTGATTGGTCTGTTCATAATTTCTATTTCTTCCTGGTTCAGTCTTGGAAGGTTATACCTTTCTAAGAATTCATCCATTTCTTCCAGTTTGTCCATTTTTTTGGCATAGAGTTGCCTGTAGTAGTCTCTTAGGATGCTTTGTATTTCTGCGGTGTCTGTTGTAACTTCTCCTTTTTCATTTCTAATTTTATTGATTTGAGTCCTCTCCCTCTTTTTCTTGATGAGTCTGGCTAATGGTTTAGCAATTTTGTTTATCTTCTCAAAGAACCAGCTTTTAGTTTTATTGATCTTTGGTATTGTTTTCTTTGTTTCTATTTCATTTATTTCTGTTCTGATCTTTATGATTTCTTTCCTTATGCTAACTTCAGGTTTTGTTTGTTCTTCTTTCTCTAATTCTCTTAGGTGTAAGCATAGATTGTTTATTTGAGATTTTTCTTGTTTCTTGAGGTAGGCTTGTATAGCTATAAACTTCCCTCTTAGGACTGCTTTTGCTGCAACCCATAGGTTTTGGATTGTCGTGTTTTCATTGTCATTTGTCTCTAGGTATTTTTTGATTTCCTCTTTGAGTTCTTCAGTGATCTCTTGGTTATTTAATAACGTATTGTTTAGCCTCCATGTGTTTGTGTTTTTACGTTTTTTTCCCTGTAATTCATTTCTAATCTCATAGCGTTGTGGTCAGAAAAGATGCTTGATATGATTTCAATTTTTTAAAATTTACTGAGGCTTGATTTGTGACCCATGATGTGATCTATCCTGGAGAATGTTCTGTGCACACTTGAGAAGAAAGTGTAATCTGCTCTTTTTGGATGGATTGTCCTATACATATCAATTAAATCTATCTCGTCTATTGTGTCATTTAAAAATCTTCTTTTTCCTTATTTATTTTTATTTTGGATGATCTGTCCATTGGTGTAAGTGAGGTGTTAAAGTCCCCCACTATTATTGTGTTACTGTCGATTTCCTCTTTTATAGCTGTTAGCAGTTGCCTTATGTATTGAGGTGCTCCTATGTTGGGTGCATATATATTTATAATTGTTATATCTTCTTCTTGGATTGATCCCTTGATCATTATGTAGTGTCCTTCCTTGTCTCTTGTAACATTCTTTATTTTAAAGTCTATTTTATCTGATATGAGTATAGCTACTCCAGCTTTCTTTTGATTTCCATTTGCATGGAATATCTTTTTCCATCCCCTCACTTTCAGTCTGTATGTGTCCCTAGGTCTGCAGTGGGTCTCTTGTAGACAGCATATATATGGGTCTTGTTTTTGTATCCATTCAGCAAGCCTGTGTCTTTTGGTTGGAGCATTTAATCCATTCACGTTTAAGGTAATTATCTATATATATGTTCCTATGACCATTTTCTAAATTGTTTTGGGTTTGTTTTTGTAGGTCCTTTTCTTCTCTTGTGTTTCCCACTTAGAGAAGTTCCTTTAGCATTTGTTGTAGAGCTGGTTTGGTGGTGCTGAATTCTCTTAGCTTTTGCTTGTCTGTAAAGCTTTTGATTTCTCCTTCGAATCTGAATGAGATCCTTGCCAGGTAGAGTAATCTTGGTTTTAGGTTCTTCTGTTTCATCACTTTAAATATATCATGCCTTCTGGCTTGTAGAGTTTCTGCTGAGAAATCAGCTGTTAACCTTATGGGAGTTCCCTTGTATGTTATTTGTCATTTTTCCCTTGCTGCTTTCAATAATTTTTCTTTGTCTTTAATTTTTGCCAATTTGATTACTATGTGTCTCAGCGTGTTTCTCCTTGGGTTTATCCTGTATGGGACTGTCTGCATTTCCTGGACTTGGGTGGCTATGTCCTTTCCCATGTTAGGGAAGTTTTCGACTATAATCTCTTCATATATTTTCTCTGGTCCTTTCTCTCTCTTTTCTCCTTCTGGGACCCCTATAATGCGAATGTTGTTGCGTTTAATGTTGTCCCAGAGATCTCTTAGGCTGTCTTCATTTCTTTTCATTCTTTTTTCTTTAGTCTGTTCCGCAGCAGTGAATTCCACCATTCTGTCTCCCAGGTCACTTATCCGTTCTTCTGCCTCAGTTATTCTGCTACTGATTCCTTCTAGTGTAGTTTTCATTTCAGTTATTGTATTGTTCATCTCTGTTTGTTTGTTCTTTAATTCTTCTAGGTCTTTGTTAAACATTTCTTGCATCTTCTTGATCTTTGCCTCCATTTTTATTCTGAGGTCCTGGATCATCTTCACTGTCATTATTCTGAATTCTTTTTCTGGAAGGTTGCCTATCTGCACTTCCTTTAGTTGTTTTTCTGGGGTTTTATCTTGTTCCTTCATCTGGTACATAGCCCTCTGCCTTTTCATCTTTTCTATCTTTCTGTGAATGTGGTTTTTGTTCCACAGGCTGCAGGATTGTAGTTTTTCTTGCTTCTGCTGTCTGCCCTCTGGTGGTTGAGGCTATCTAAGAGGTTGTGTAAGTTTCCTGATGGGAGGGACTGGTGGTGGGTAGAGTTGACTGCTGCTCTGGTGGGCAGAGCTCAGTAAAACTTTAATCCGATTGATGGTGATGGGTGGGGCTGGGTTCCCTCCCTGTTGCTTGTTTGGCCTGAGGCAACCCAATACTGGAGCCTACCTGGGCTCTTTGGTGGGACTAATGACAGACTCTGGGAGGGCTCACACCAAGGAGTACTTCCCAGAACTTCTGTTGCCAGTGTCCTTGTCCCCACGGTGAGCCACAACCCCCCCCACCCACCTCTGCAGGAGACCCTCCAACACTAGCAGGTAGGTCTGGTTTAGTCTCCCCTGGGGTCACTGCTCCTTCCCCTGGGTCCCGACGTGCACACTACTTTGCATGTGCCCTCAAAGAGTGGAGTCTCTGTTTCCCCCAGTCCTGTCCAAGTCCTGCAATCAAACCCACTAGGCTTCAAGGTCTGATTCTCTAGGAATTCCTCCTCCCATTGCTGGACCCCCAGGTTGGGAAGCCTGACGTGGGGCTCAGAACCTTCACTCCAGTGGGTGGACTTCTGTGGTATAAGTGTTCCCCAGTCTGTGAGTCACCCACCCACCAGTTATGGATTTGATTTTACTGTGATTGCGCCCCTCCTACCATCTCACTGTGGCTTCTCCTTTGTCTTTGGATGTGGGGTATCTTTTTTGGTGAGTTCCAGTGTCTTCCTGTCGATGATTGTGAAGCAGCTAGTTGTGATTCTTGTGGTCTCGCAAGAGGGAGTGAGAACACGTTCTTCTATTCCACCATCTTCTAAATTCCATTCCTTCTGCCCATTTTTTGATTGGTTTTTTTTTTTTTTTGATATTGAACTGTATCAGCTCTTTGTATATTTTGGAAATGAATCCCTTGTCAGTAGCATTGTTTGTAAATATTTTCTCCCATCTCATAAGTTTTCTTTTTGTGTTGTTTATGGTTTCCTTTGGTGTGCAAAAGTGTTTAAGTTTAACTAGGCCCATTGGCTTATTTTTGTTTTTATTTCCATTACTCCAGGAGATGGATCCAAAAACAAAATATTGCTGCGATTTATGTCAAGGCACTTTCTGCCTATCTTTTCCTGTAGAAGTTTCATAGCATCTGGTCTTACATATAGATCTTTAATCGATCTTGAGTTTACTTTTGTATGTGGTGGTAGAGAATGTTCTAATTTCATTCTTTTGCATGTATGTGTCCAGTTTTTCCAGCACCACTGATTGAAGAGACTGGCTCTTCTCCATTGTATATTCTTGCCACATTTGTCATAGATTAATTGACCGTTAAGTGCATGGATATATTTCTGGGCTTTGTATCTTGTTTCATTGATTTATGTGTCTGTTTTTGTGCTAGTATCGTATTGTTTTGATTACTGTAGTTTTGTAGTATAGTCTGAAGTCAGGGAGCATGATTCCAGCTTTGTTTTTCTTTCTCAAGTTTGCTTTGGCTACTGTGGTCTTTTGTGTTTCCATACAAACTAAAAAATTTTTTGTTCTATTTCTGTGAAAAATGCCATTGGTAATTTGATAGGGATTGCATTTAATCCGTAGATTGCCTTGGTGAGTATGGTGATTTTAACAATATTGATTCTTCCAGTCCAAGAACAAGGTATATCTTTCCATCTGATTGTGTTGTCCTCAGTTTCTTTCATCAGCATCTTATAGTTTATGGAGTACAGGTCTTTTGCCTGCTTAGGTAGTGTTATTCTTAGATATTTTATTCCTTTTGATGCAACAGTAAATGGAAGTGTTTCCTTAATTTCTCTTCCGCGTATTTCATTGTTAGTGTACAGATTTCTGTATGCTAATTTTGTATCCTGCAATGTTATGAATTCATTGATGAGCTCTAGCAGTTTTCTGGCAGTGTCTTTAGGATTTTCTGTCTATAGTATCATGCCATGTGCAAACAGTGACAGTTTTATTTCTTTTCCAGTTTGGATCTCTTTTATTTCTTTTTCTTCTATGATTGCTCTGGCTAGGACTTCCAAAACTATGCTGAATGAAAGTGGTGAGAGTGGGTATCTTTGTCTTGTTACTGATCTCAGAGGGAATGCTTTCAGATTTTCACCGCTAAGTATAATGTTAGCTGTGGGTTTGTCATATACGGCTTTTATTATGTTGAGGATGTTCCCTCTATGCCCACTTTCTGGAGAGTTTTCTTAATCATAACTGGATATTGAATTTTATCAAAAGGTTTTTCAGCATCTATTGAGATGATCATTTGGTTTTTATTCTTCAATTTGTTAATGTAGTGTATTATATTGATTGATTTACAGATATTGAAAATCCTTGCATCCCTGGGATAAATCCCACTTGATCATAGTGTATCATCCTTTTACTGTACTGTTGGATTAGGTTTGCAAGTATTTTGTTGAGGATTTTTGCGGTTATGTTCATCAGTGATATTGGCCTGTTATTATACATTTTTTTGGTAATCTCTTTGTCTGTTTTTGGTGTCAGGGTGATGCTGGCCTCATAGAATGAGTTCATAAGTGTTTCTCTGCAAGTTTTTGGAATAGTTTCAGAAGGATAGGTGTTAACTCTTGCTAAGTGTTTGGTAGAATTCACCTGTGAAGCCATCAGGTGCTGGACTTTTGTTTGTTGGGAGTTT
This sequence comes from Balaenoptera ricei, assembly GCF_028023285.1. Taxonomy (NCBI): domain Eukaryota; kingdom Metazoa; phylum Chordata; class Mammalia; order Artiodactyla; family Balaenopteridae; genus Balaenoptera; species Balaenoptera ricei. Next base: position 34,706,981 of record NC_082643.1, read on the forward strand.
TTAAACTACTGATTCAATTTCAGTACTGGTAATTGGTCAGTTCATATTTTTTATTTCTTTCTGGTTCAGTTTTAGGAGATTGTACCTTTCTAAGAATTTGTCCTTTCCTTCTAGGGTCCATTTTAATGGCATATAGTTGTTTGTAGTCGTCTCTTTTGATCCTTTGTATTTCTGTGATGTTGGTTTAATTTCTACTTTTTCATTTCTGATTTTATTGATGTGGACCCTCTCTCTTTTTTTCTTGATAAACAAAATTGATGAGTTTGGCTAAACGTGTATCTTTTCAAAGAGCAAGTTTTAGTTTCGCTGATTTTTCTTTTTTCTTTCTTCTTCTTTTTTTTTTTTAGTCTCTATTTCATTTATTTCTGCTCTGGATCTTTATGACTTCTTCTACTAACTTTGGGATTTATTTATTCTTCTTTCTTTAGTTGCTTTAGGTGTAAGGTTAGATTGTTTATCTGAGATTTTTCTTGATTCTTGAGTCAAGCTTGTATCACTATAAACTTCCCTCTTAGAACTGCTTTTGTTTTGTCCCATAGGTTCTGGATTGTTGTGTTTTCATTTTCATTTGCCTCTAGGTATTTTTTTTGATTTCCTCTTTAATTTCTTCAGTGTCCTATTGCTTGTTTATTAGCATGTTCTTATGTTCCGTGTATTTGTGTTTTCTGCGGTTTTTTTCTTGTAGTTGATTTCTAGTCTCATAGCATTGTGGTCAGAAAAGATACGATTTCAATTTTCTTAAATTGAAAGTCTCGTTTTGTGACCTAACATGTGATCTATCCTGGAGAATGTTCCATATGCACTTGAAAAGAATGTTTATTCTGCTGCTTTTGGATGGAACACTCTATATCAATTAAGTCAATTGGGTCTAATATATAATTTAAGGCCTGTGTTTCCTTATTGTTTTTCTATCTGGATGATCTGTCCATTGATGTAAGTGGGGCTATCAAAGTCCCCTACTATTATTGTGTTACTGTTGATTTCTCCTTTTATGTCCATCAATATTTGCCTTATATATTGAGGTGCTCCTATGTTGAGTGCATATATATTTACAATTGTTATATCTTCTTCTTGGATTGATCCCCTTGCCATTACGTAGTGTTTGTCTTTGTCTCTTGTAACATTCTACTTTAAAATCTATTTTGTCAGATATAAGTATTGATACTCTGGCTTTCTTTTTCTTTCCATTTGTGTGGAATAACTTTTTCCATTCCTTCACTTTCAGTCTGTATGTGTCCCTAGATCTGATGTGAGTCTCTTGTAGGCAGCATATATATGGGTCTTGTTTTTGTATCCATTCAGCAAGTCTATGTCTTTTTGCTGGAGGATTTATTCTGTTTACATTTAAGGTAATTATCAATATATATGTTCTTATTGCCATTTTGTTAATTGTTTTGGATTTGTTTTTGTAGGTCTTTTTTCCCCCTTTCTTCCTTTGTTCTCTTCTCTTGTGATTTTTTATTTTTCTGTGTGTATATATACTATAGATGTTTGGTTTGTGGTTACTTTTGTATAGCAGTCTCTATATGTGTGATTGTTTTAAATGTTGATCTCTCAATTTCAAATGCATTTTAAGAACCCTGCATTTGTATTCTTCTCCCTCAAGATTACTGTTTTTGATATCATATTTTACATCTAATTATTTTATGTATCCCTTAACTTCTTGTTGTTGATACACATGATTTTACACATTTGTCTTTTAACTTCCCTACTAGCTTTGTGTGTGGATGGTTTCCTACCTTTTCTGTATGTTTGCCTTTATCATTGAGCTTTTTCATTTTGAAATTTTCTTGTTTCTAGTTTTGGCCTTTTTTTTTGTTTGCTTTTTCCACCTAGAGATGTTCCTTAACATCAGTTGTAAAGCTGATTTGGTGGTGTTGAATTCTTTTAGCTTTTTTTTTTGTCTGTAAATCTTTTGATTTCTTCATCAGATCTGAATAAGAGCCTTGCTGGGTAGAGTATTCTTGGTTGTAGGTTTTTCCCTTTCATCCCTTTAAATAGATTGTGCCACTCCCTTCTGGCCTGCAGAGTTTCTGCTGAAAAAATCAGCCAGTAGCCTTATGGGAGTACCCTTGTATGTTATATTTTCCCTTGCTGCTTTTAATATTCTCTCTTCATCTTTAACTTTTGTCATTTTGATTAAAATGTGTCTTGGTGTGTTCTTCTTAGGGTTAAGCCTGTATGGGACTCTGTGCTTCCTGGACTTGGTTGACTGTTTCCTTTCCCAGGTTAGGGAAGTTCTCAGGTATTATCTCTTCAAATATTTTCTCAGGCCCCTTTTCTCTCTCTCTTCCCTTTCTGGGACCCCTCTAATGTGAATATTACTGCACTTGATGTTGTTTCAGAGGTCTCCTAAGCTGTCCTCATTTCTTTTTTTTTTTTTTTTCTGTTCAGTGGCAGCAGTTTCCACTACTCTTTCTTCCAGCTCACTGATCCATTCTTCTGAATCATTTAGTCTACTATTGATTCCTTCTAGTGTATTTTTCATTTCAGTTATTGTAGTCTTCATCTCAATTTGTTGTTCTTTATATTTTCTAATTCTTTGTTTAAAAACTACTAACTTTTTGCTCTGTACATCCTTTCTCCTCCTGAGTTCTTTGATCATTTTTATGGGTACATGAACTATTACTCTGAACTATTTCTTGGGTAGGTTGCCTATCTTCACTTAGTTTTCTTCTGGGGTTTTATCTTATTCCTTCGTCTGGAACATATTCCTCTGCCTCATTATTTTGTCTGAGTTGGTATTCGTATTTTTATGTATGTGGTAGTTTAGTTACATTTCTTGACCTTTGGAGAAGTGGCCCTCTGTAGGAGACATTCTATGCGTCCCAGTAGTGCACTCTCCTCTTGTCACTCAAGGTATATGCTATTGAGTGTCCCCCTAAAGAGGGCTGCATGGGTCCTTCTGTTGTGGTGGGCTGACTATTTGAGTGGTCTGGTAGACTTGTTTGGCCCCTAGCCTGGTTGGTTGCACAGTTCCTGCCTTGTGCAGACGCTGCTGGTCACTTTTTAGTGGGGCTTAGTCATGAGGTGGCTGGTTGCAGAGCCCTAGTGGGTCCCAGGGCTAGTTCTGGCTCACTGGTGTGTGGAGTCAGGGTCCCAAAGATTCTTGGACTGTTGCCCACCCACTGGCAGGTGAAGTCCAATTCTGGGGTTAGTGCCATACTATTGGCAGGCAGAGCTGATTCCTGTAGTCTGGCTGCAGGGCCCAGGGATCCCACAGCTCATTTCAGATCGTTGGTTAGGGTGGGGGCTGACACAGTTGGGTATGGGGTTTACAGTGTTCCAAAGGTTGTGTTGGCCTGCTAATGGGCAGGGCCAGGGCCCAGCTGGTCCCAGGGAAGGGTCTGGCTTCCTGTGTTGTTGGACTTGTTCTGCAGGCTGTGGGAAGGTAGTTTTCTTGCTTCTGGTGTGTGCCTCCTGGTGAGTGAAGCTGGTCTAGAGGCTTGTGCAGGCTTGCTGGTGGGAGGGGCAGGTGCCAGCCCACTGGTAGTTGTAGCTGGGTCTTGACCCTCTGGTGGGCAGATCTGTGTCTAGAGGTGGCTGTAGGCTCAGGAAATCTTTAGGTAGCCTTTCTGCTGATGGGTGGGGCTGTGTCATGCCCAGTTAGTTGTTTGCCCTGAGGAGTCCCAGCACTGGCACGTGGAGGCTGTTGGGTAGTGCCAGGTCTTGGCACTAATGATCCAAGATGTCAGCTGCCAGCAGCAGCAATGTATTGAATACATGTGGCTGAATGTTCCCAATTATGTCTGCCACCAGTGAGCTGCAGCTGCCCCTCTGCCTCTCCAGGAGATTCTCCAAGACCAGCAGGTAGGTCTGGCCCATGCTCCTATCAAATTACTGCTTTTGCCCATGTCCTGGTGGGTGTGAGATTTTGTGTGAGCCCTTTAAGAGTGAAGTCTCTATTTCCCCTAGTCCTATGGAGCTCCTGCAATGAAGCCCCACTGGCCTTTAAAGCCAAATGCTCTGGGGGCTCATCTTCCTGGTGCCAGACCCCCTGGCTGTGGGGAGCCTGACATAGGGCTTAGAACTCTTACTCCTGTGGGAGAACCTCTGCAGTATAATTATTCTTCAGTTTGTGGGTTGCCCAGCTGGGGGTTATGGGATTTTATTATATCATGAGTACACCCCTCCTACCCATCTCATTGTGGTTTCTTCTTTATGTCTTTAGTTGTAGAAGACCTTTTCTAGTAGGTTTCAGTCTTTTTCACTGATGGTTGTTCTGTAGATACTTGTGATTTTGGTGTGCTCGTGAGAGGAGGTGAGCTCAGGGTCTTTCTACTCCATCTTGTCCCACTCGTCCTTATTTATTTTCTATTGGATGATCTATCCATTGATGAAAGTGGGGTACTAAAGTCCCCTACTATTATTGTATTGCTGTCTATTTCTCCCTTTAGGTCTGTTTATATTTACTTTATATATTTAGGTGCTCCTATCTTGGGTACATAAACATTTACAAATTGAACATTCTCTTTTGGATTGATCCCTTTATCATGATGTAATGCCCTTCTTTGTTTCTTATTACTGTTTTTGTTTTAAGGTCTATTTATCTGATATAAATATATTTGCTCCACTTTCTTGTGGTTTTCATTTGCATGGAATATCTTTTTACATCCCTTTTCTTTCAGTCTGTGTGTGCTTACATCTGAAGTGAATCTCCTGTAGGCGATGTGTAGGTAAGTCTTGTTTTATCCATCCATTCAGCCACCCTATGTCTTCTGATTGGAGAACTTAGTCCATTTACCTTTGAAGTAATTTTTGATAAGTATATACTTACTCCTATTTTGATAATTATTTTCTGGCTCTTTTGTTGTTACTCTGTTCCTTTTTCTCTTGCTCTCTTTTGTGATTTGATGGTTTTCTGTAGTGGTATACTTAGATTCCTTTCTCTTTTCTTTCTTTTTTTAAAACATAAATTTATTTATTTATTTATTTATTTTTGGCTGCATTGGGTCTTTGTTGCTGTGTGTGGGCTTTCTCTAGTTGTGGCGAGCGGGGGCTACTCTTTGTTGTGGTGTGCAGGCTTCTCGTTGAGGTGGCCTCTCTTGTTGTGGAGCACAGGCTCTAGGCACGTGGGCTTCAATAGTTGCAGCACACAGGCTCAGTAGTTGTGGTGCACAGGCTTAGTTGTTCCGCAGCATGTGGGATCTTCCCGGACCAGGGATCGAACCCACGTCCTCTGCATTGGCAGGCAGATTCTTAACCACTGTGCCACCAGAGAAGTCCCCCTTTCTCTTTTCTTTTGTGTATCTACTATAGTTTTTTGCTTTGTGGTTAACATGAGGCTTACAAATAACGACTTATATTTATAACAGTCTATTTTAAATTGATAACAACTTAAGTTTGAATGTATTCTAATACTCTGCACTTTTACTCCCCACCCCGCCCACATTTTATGTATTTAATGTCACATTTATCTTGTTTATCCCTTAACTAATTATTGTAGTTACAGTTATTTTGACTACTTTTGTATTTTAACTTTCATACTAGCTTATAAGTGATTGATCCACCACCTTTTCAACACTAGATTATTCTGAATTTTACTATATATTCACCTTTACTAGTGAGATTTATACTTTCATATGTTTTTTGGTCAAACATTTAAGTGCTCTGTCATTTCAGCTTTAAGAAGTACTTTTATCATTTCTTATAAGGCTGGTCTAGTGGTGATGAATTCCTTTAACTTTTTCTGTCTGGAAAACTTTATCTCTACTTCAATTCTGAATGATAACTTGGCTGGGTAGAGTATTCTTCATTGGAAGTTTTTTCCTTTCAGCACTTGAATATGTTGTGCTACTCATTCTGGCCTACAAAGTTTCTGCTGAAAAATCTCATAGTCTTATGGGGGTTCCCTTGAATGTGATAAGTTGTTTTTCTATTGCTGCTTTTAAGATTGTCTCCTTGTCTTTAACTTTCGACATTTTAATTATAATATATCTTGTTGTAGGTCTCTTTAGGTTCATCTTATTTGGAACTCCATGGGCTTTCTGGATCTGGATGTCTGTTTCCTTCCCCAGGTTAGGGAAGTTTTTAGTCATTATTTACTCAAATAAGTTTTCTGCCTCTTTCTCTCTCTCCTCCTTCTGGGACCCCTATAATATGAATGTTGGTCTGCTTGATGTTGTCCCACAAGTACATTAAGGTATCTTCATTTCTTTTCATTCTTTTTTCTTTTTGCTGCTCTGATTGGGTGAGTTCCACTGCTCTGTGGATCTCTTTCTTTGCTCCATCTAGTTGGCTGTTGAATGCGTTTAGTGTATTTTTCAGTTCAGTTATTGTAGTCTTCAGCTCTTTGACTTCTATTTGGTACTTTATTACATTTTCTATCTCTTTGTTGTAGTGCTCACTGTGTTCATCCATTCTTTTCCCAAGTTCAGTGAACATCTTTATGATCATTAAAAAATAACCTCTTTATCAGGTAAATCACTTATCTCCGTGTCATTAAGGACTTTTTCTGAGATTATATCTTGTTCTTTCATTTGGAACATATTCCTCTGTTTTCTTCATTTTTCTTGACTCTCTGTGTTGGTTTCTATGTATTAGATAAAACAGACACCTCTTTAGTCTTGAAGGAGTGACCTCGTGTGGGACATGAACCTTATTGTTCAACACTGCCCTAACTCTTGGTTGTCTCTCAAACATTTGTGATTGTCCATGCAGGTTATTTTAGGGCTCCCAGTTGTTGAGGGTGTGCCAAGACCTGTCAGTGTCCCAAAGGGGAGCTTCTCAGTCAACACCTAGGTTCAAGCTGATTGGAAGCTAGGCTCTCAGGTAGCAGCTTTTAAAGTATGCAAATATATACATTCCTGTGGGACCACAAGTGTAAGTCCTGCTGGCCACCAGAGCCAGGTGATATAGAGGTGTCCCCTGGTGGCAGCTACAAAAATTGGGGCACCAGAGGAGGGTACAGTCTCCTTTCTGGGAGATACTGGTGAGCTGGAGTGTGGCAGAGGGAGAGCACAAAGATGGCATTAACGAGCCTCTGTCTCTGGAGAGTACCCCAGTAGGTCCCTAGATGAATGTTAAATTAGATGCCTGCCCCTTGGTCCAGTGCTTTTTTTTTTTAAACAAACCTCTTTAAAAAAAAACCTTTATTTATTTATTTGGCTGCGTCAGGTCTTAGTCGTGGCATGTGGGATCTTTTGTTGCAGTGCCCGGGCTTCTCTCTAGCTGTGGTGTGGGCTCCAGAGCATGTGGGCTCAGTAGTTGCAGCACGTGGGCTCTTTAGTTGCGGTGTGTGGGCTCCAGAGCACGCAGCTCAGTAGTTGCAGCATGCAGGCTCTCTAGTTGTGGCGCACAGGCTCCAGAGCGCATGGGCTCAGTAGTTGTGGCATGCGGGCTCTCTAGGTGTGGTGCTCAGGCTCTAGAGGACACATGCTCAGTTGCCCCATGGCATGTGGAATCTTAGTTCCCCAACCAGGTATCGAACCCATGTCCCCTGCATTAGAAGGTGGATTCTTAACCACTGGACCACCAGGGAAGTCCCCCAGTGCTTTAATGTAATCAAATGAGCTTCTTTCATATAAAATCTGGACACCTTACAATTGGCTGCCTCTCTGCTCCCTGGGGTGGGTGATCTGAATACACTAGGCCTTTAAGAGTTGTTTCTCATTTCACTGTACCCTGGCAGGTCTCATGGGTGTGAGCCCCCTTTCAAAGCTCGTGTGTGTCTCAGATACAGGTGTTAAAATTTGGGGTGCCCGATGTGGGGTTAAAACCCTTTGCTCCTCAGGGAGAAGCTCTGAATTTTGAGTCCCCTCCTGATTGTGGATTACCACACCAGGATTGGTTTTAAGCCTCTCCTACCCACTTTTTTCTAATTTTCCTGATGTGTAGGAGTTGCTTGCTAGTTCCCCCCCAACCCCAGGAAGTTGTTCTTATGTAGCTGTGGATTTAGTGTGTCTGAGGTAGGAGGTGAATTAATTTTCAAATACTTGTCTTTGAGACCTTCCCAGAGCCCCATCTAAAATTACTACCCTTTAAAAAAATATCCTGTAACTCTAACCATGTTATACTTGTTTACAGGGATTAGGACAGACAGTTTATTTTCCTTTCTGGATTACAGTGGTGAAGATGGTGTTGTGTTCATTTTTATGGCTCCTTCAAGGACTAATGGAATGTTTGGTATTTGGTGGGTTCTTGAAATGTGTGTAAAATATTGAAAGGAAGGAAAAAAATAAATGTATCTGTACACACACACATATGGTATCTTCCTTATCCCTAAGGTATGTATTTATACTTAGTGAAATATATTTGCATCAATGTTTGATGCATTAAACCAGGGACTTCTGGTGCTAGATAAGATGGTGAGCTAAGAATGCCTGCTGGATCTTTCTCATGAACAACAATTCTGGAGATACCAGAAGGGAGATCTCCACCTCTGGAGTAGAAGGGAAAAATTTCAACCTAATGAAGGACATCAACCAAAAATCTACAGAAAATATCACATTTAACAGGAACTTTAGATGCAATATTATCTAGGCAAGTGTTTGCTATATGTAAATGAAACCCAAACAACAGTGGTATAAACATACAGGGATTGGCTTTTCCTTATAACAGACAGGAAGTCCAGAGGTGGGCAGTACAGCCCTGTACACAGCCTCACAAAGCTTCAGTGTCCTAGGCCCCTTCTAGCTCTCTGTTCCTTCATCCCGCACATTCCGCTTTTGTTCTCATCTTCTCAAGGTTGTTTCTGCCTCTCTAGGTAACCATGATCCAGGCAGGAAGAAGAGGATGGAGAGAAGGGTAAAGAGATGTGGACCAAGCCAGCTGGGCTTTCTGAAAGCTCATGCAGGCACGTTCTTCTAACATACCATTGGCTTGGACTGTGTTACACAACCACCTTCAGTTGCAAAGGCAGCTGCATTTTGCTTTGTTTATACAAAATTGGTTCCTGGTAGAAAGGAAAAAATAGAGACTTGAAATTGGGTTGACAACTGGTAGTGTCTGCTTTGTATTCACTTTAACTTGAGAAAAACACAGTGATCCCCACCATGACCACTACCTTTCAAATTAGTACTTGATGTCTTGGCCATTGCAAAAGGACAAACATAAATGTGACATATAACTCTGTCAGAGTTCTGCCACAAACTTCAGCAACTATATCTAGTTGGTTTAAAAGAAAATAACTTATTAAGCAATGCTAGGTAGCTTACTGAGTTTATAAAGTTGACCACAGATACAAATTTGGAGCCTATGTAACTAGAAACTATACCCAAATCATACTGCAGGTCTGTTCCACTAGACATACCACTGTTACCACTATTTGGCAAAGACACTGCAGTGGATACCGACAACTCCACCAATCTGGGCATGGGGTATTACTGCAAGAATCTCTGCCACAACCCAATCACTCTCTTCTACCTCTCTCTCAGAATGACTCCTCATAGCGCTTTATTCTTTCCTTCATCAATTTCTCTTTCAAAGTCAGTATTCTAGCTGCCCAGGAGTCTGAAAAAAGCAAGTTTCTGTCTTTCATCATAGGAGCTGGGGACCTACAAGTAGAGAAACCTCTTTGAATATCTAGGAAGGATATTCAAACATGCTAGGTGGCTGGAAAGAGTGATAAGCATCTGTTATTACACAGAAGGATGGGAAAGAAAGGGGTAAATTTCTCATTTTCAGATGTTAATCATTTATATAAATATGTCTTCAAATTCAACCTGTCTTTAGAACTAAAAAGAGAGTTCAGTAAGACAGCCAGATATGTGATCAATATATAAAAATTAATTTCTCCTTACCGATAATAACCAGTTAGAAATTTTAATAGAAAGTATTTTAATAGCAACAAAGCCATATAATATACAGAAATTAAACTAAAAAAGAATATAAAAATAATTATGGAAAAATTGTATGACTCTATTAAAGGATATTAAAAACACCTGAATAAATGAAGCAAAATACCATGCTAAAAGGTGAGATGATTTAACATTTTAAAGATTTAATTCCTCCAGAATTAATCTATAACTGCAGCGTAATTTGAAAAACAATTCCAGAAGAATTTTTGGAGATAAATTAATAAAATGATTCTCAAGTGTATTTGGTGAATATTTAAAGGCAATTTTGAAAAATAAGCCAAAGCAATTGAAACAGTATCACAGGATCAAATCTTTAAGCCAAGAGGGCAGGGTAGAAAGTCAAGAAACAGACCTGTGTATATATGAGAATTTGTTATGTGATAGAGAAATAAAATCAGAGAAGAAACGATGGAGTATTTAGTAAATGGTACCGAGAAAATTTTCTCACTGCAAGGAGAAAAATACAATCAGATCCCTATATTATGTAAAAGTAAACTCCAAATGTATTTTTAAAAATCTAGAGATCAAATTTAAAATGAAAGAAGAAAATATAAGAGAGTATCAGGAAAGGAAAGGATTTCTTTAATAAGAGTTGCAGGTTGGGTCCTCTGGGAAACAGACTCTAAGATAGAGATTTGGGAACTTCCCTGGCGGTCCAGTGGTTTGGACTCCTGCTTGCCAAGGAGCATGTTCAAAAAAAAAAAAGATTTGCATACAGGAAGTTTATTGGGGTGTGCTCTCAGGCTCAACACAGATGGAGGAGTGAAGGAAGCAGAATCCCATTGATGGAGAAGTTGAACAGGGGCAGTCTCAGCCTGATTGCATGAGGAACTCTGGAGCTGGGAGAGCCCTTCTGATTTGGACTGAGTAGCCTCAGCCTTTACTCTTTGCGTAGGCCAGTTGTTGGATGCAGGCTGTCCCCAAGAAGCGGGCATGGACCTGGCTGAGGCAGCTAGTCAAGGGCAATGCCCAAGTTTCCCACCTCCTCCTCTTGGTTATTGGATATAATGTTGCTAAGAACATGGGTGTGCAAATATCTCTTCCAGATCCTGCTTTCAGTTCTTTTAGATATACACTCAGAAGTGGAACTGCTGGATTGTATGGTAATTCTATTTTTAATTTTTTGAGAAACTGCCTTACTATTTTCCATAGTGGCTGTACCATTTTATATCCCCTTATAGCACAAAGGTTCTAATTTCTCCACATCCTCTCCAACACTTGTTATATTCTGTTTTTTTTACTAGTAGCATCCTAATGGGTATGAGGTGATGCCTTAGTTTTGATTTGCCTTTTTAAATCCAACTTGTTTTTTAAAAGTAAAATTTTTGTCTTATAAAAGCAATGCATATTCATTATAGAAAATTTGGAAGGGACTTCCCTGGTGGCGCAGTGGTTAAGAACCCGCCTGCCAATGCAGGGGACACGGGTTCGAGTCCTGGTCTGGGAAGATCCCACATGCCACGGAGCAGCTAAGCCTGTGGGCCACAACTACTGAGCCTGCGCTCTAGAGCCCACGAGCCACAACTACTGAACCTGCGTGCCACAGCTACTGAAGCCCACGCACCTAGAGCCTGTGCTCTGCAGCAAGAGAAGCCACCGCAATGAGAAACCCGTGTACCGCAACGAAGAGTAGCCCCTGCTCGCCGCAACTAGAGGAAGCCCGCACACAGCAATGAAGACCCAATGTAGCCAAAAATAAATTTATTTATTTATTTATTTATTTTTAAAAAAGAAAATTTGGAAAACACAGAAAATCATAGTGAAAAAAAAAAATCTCAGAATCCTATTACTTTAAAATAATCAGTGTTAATACCTTGGTTTGTGTCTTTCCAGTCTTTTTTCTGTCCATATTTCCAGATGGCTGGTGCTAATCCATAATGCCCCTTTGAGCAATTCAAAAAAAGCATCCTGTTCTCTAGGTGAATGCAACCCTGCACCAGGGTATGTGGCTTTTGACAAGCAGAGCACAGCTAGATTTCAGATCTCACTTGCCCCTAGGGCAGGTACCTTGTGCAGTGAAGAACTTCTACAACCGTATGTTGTAGTTCTGAATGTACCAAGGGATTTATTTTATAGTTTTATATATAGTTTTATTTATTTTATTTATTTATTTTTGGCTGCTTTGGTTCTTCGTTGCTGTGCGCGGCTTTCTCTAGTTGTGCAGGGGCTACTCTTCGGTGCGGTGTGCGGGCTTCTCATTGCGGTGGCTTCTCTTGTTGCGGAGCATGGGCTCTAGGCACGTGGTCTTCAGTAGTTGTGACACGCAGGCTCAGTAGTTGTGGCTCGCCAGTTCTAGAGCGCAGGCTCAGTAGTTGTGGTGCATGGGCTTAGTTGCTTCACGGCATGTGGGATCTTCCCGGGCCAGGGCTCGAACCTGTGTCCCCTGCATTGGCAGGTGGATTCTTAACAACTGCGCCACCAGGGAAGCCCTATTTTATAGTTTTTATAAAACTGAGATCATACTATTTGGTAAACTATGTTTGGATAGAATATAATTTGTTTTAGTTCATTCCTATTTGTCAGTTAAATTGTTTCCAAAGTTTTGATATTATAACATCTTGCTGGTATGGCAAGACTTTTACATAAATCTTCATGTTTAGAATTATTTCTTTATGATAAAGTTCCTAGAAATTGCCTTGAAAACTAAATTAAGGAGTGTTTATTATGTGCCGTAGACTGTGCTTAGAAAAATATAAATAGATGGAGATATACAATCCTCATTACAAACCAATGATCTAGGTATCATGATTGTTATTTTTAGAGAGAAAGCTGAGGCACAACAAGAAATGAGTAAGAATACTTAGTTATTTGATCCAGGTCACAAAGCTGGAAAGCAGTAGAGCTGGATTTTGAACACATGTCTGTCAGCTGCATCTGCTCCAGAGCCTGGGCCCTTAACATGCTATCGTGATTCACTTTAAAAGAGAAGACAGATGAATTTGAGAAGAGTTTTAATAATAAATAAACCTCACATCATCAGTGGAGTAGACCCTGACCACTTGACAATTTCTATAGGAGACAAGACCATTCAAAAGCAATGGGTTTTTGTTAAGGTATTTGCTAGAAAAAAGAATTTGATGGGATAATTAATATTCTAATAGGATATACATTGTTCATTTCTGAGCTCTTTCTAAGAAAAGCAACTTTAGAAGCTAATTTAAATTTAGATTTAATTTGATTACAAATGATAATGTCTTCATGCTACTTTTAGTTTAGATTCCAAGGTATCTGGGTCAATGAAGGGATCATTTTGATGTCCTCATCTCAGACTGCTCACTTCCCTATGCTACACCTTAACTTCTGTTTTTTGTTAAACAGAGGGTGATACCCTTTGTCCGTTTCCTCAAAGAGATATGGACTATGGTCTTATGAGCTCTGTGAAAGAAGAGTGTGTGCAAGTGTGTGTGTGTTAGTAAGATACTGCTCTCCTTTTTCATATAAGCATGGATTTTTAATTTTTTTTATTTTTTAAAGTATTTGTTTATTTATTTATGGCTGTGTTGGGTCTTCGTTTCTGTGCGAGGGCTTTCTCTAGTTGTGGCAAGCGGGAGCCACTCTTCATCGCGGTGCGCGGGCCTCTCACTATCGCGGCCTCTCTTGCTGCGGAGCACAGGCTCCAGAAGCGCAGGCTCAGTAATTGTGGCTCATGGGCCCAGCTGCTCCGCGGCATGTGGGATCTTCCCAGACCAGGGCTCGAACCCATGTCCCCTGCATTGGCAGGCAGATTCTCAACCACTGCGCCACCAGGGAAGCCCCAAGCATGGATTTTTGGTATCTTAAATATTCAACAGTTTGAGAAATGTATAGTACAATTTAAGACATAATTACATTTTTAAGTGGGACTAAAGGAGATAAGAAAAAGAAGGAAATCTTGTCTTGCTTCTGCACTAAAGAAATCTAATTTTAGTTCTTTAACATAGGGTATATAACACACCTAAAGAGGGTACAAATAAATAAAATGAGATAAATTAATGGAAAGTACAAGTTAGAAATGGTTGATATTATGTTACTGACATACGCATTCACAACTGATGTACTTGTTTCTAACTTCTTAATTAATTATTGTAACTTCTAAAGCAGTAGGGTTCAAATCAATGGCTGTTTACTGGACGCATGCTGTTAAAAATGCATCTTCAAACCAGAACTCATACATTGCCAGTGGGAGTGTAAATTGGTATAGCTAGTTTGGAAAACTGTTTGACAGTATTAACTAAATCTCACTGATATATACAGCCTGTCATCCAGTAATTCCACTCCTAAGAGAACAGGATACCTGCTTATGCCAGAACACTTAGAAATAGAGAAAAGCACAAAGAGAATAAAAATAAACTGTCATCCTAGTATGGAGATAACAGTTATTAACATTGTAAAGGAGAACCATATTTTACATACTGTTTTGTAGCAAGCTTATTTTATACATTAATGTATTGTGAACATATTTCCATTTAATAGATATTCAACAGTGTTTTAAAAAATCTGCCTATAATATTATAACATGGCTAAACCATAACATATTGTGCTTATGCTTACCATAATTTTGTCTTGTTAGATACTTGGGATATTTCTAATTTTTTCACTACATTTAAATAACATTGTAATGGACATTCTTATATGTAAATTTTTAGCAAATATTATTAGAATAAATTCTTAGCAGTTAAATTTCTGGTTCAAAAAGTATATACATTTTAATTATTTAGACATCAATTGCTAAAAATTATTGTAATTTATAATCCATTCAGCATGGTAAGATATTGTGCAATATCCACAATAGGCATAATTATTTTTTCTAATCTTTGTCAAATTTATAAATAAAAAAGAATTGCCTCTCATTCTAGCTTTACTTAATACGGTTGGACTTTTTTTTTTTTTTTTTTTTTAATTTTTATTTATTTATTTATTTATGGCTGTGTTGGGTCTTCGTTTCTGTGGGAGGGCTTTCTCTAGTTGTGGCAAGCGGGGGCCACTCTTCATCGCGGTGCGCGCGCCTCTCATTATCGCGGCCTCTCTTGTTGCGGAGCACAGGCTCCAGACGCGCAGGCTCAGCAGTTGTGGCTCACGGGCCCAGCCGCTCCGCGGCATGTGGGAACCTCCCAGACCAGGGCCCGAACCCGTGTCCCCTGCATTGGCAGGCAGATTCTCAACCACTGCGCCACCAGGGAAGCCCCGGTTGGACTTTTTATAGAATATTGGCTTTTTTTTTTTTTTTAGAATTCTCTGTTCATCTCCCTTGACTATTTTTCTGTTCTTCTGTCTTTCTTATTTGTTTGTAAGAATGCTTTATAAGGAGTAGCAACTGAAATTCTTTGTTTATGTTGTGGATTTTTTTTCTGCTTTATGACCAACTTTTCATATTTCAGACTCCTTTCCCAAACTAGCAAACTCTGATACTTCAGTGTGTCCCCTTGAGGAAGCAGAATTTAGGAGAAACTATCATCAGACAATTTGCATTAAGCACCTTTTTGGACTTTATTTCTTCTGTTTTCATTTCATGTCCCTTCTCTCCTGTTTTCTTTCCCTTTCCTTTACTTTTAGGGCATAATGGATATATATGAATTCATATTTGCAGAGAGAGAACATTCTTAAGTGGCTGCCAGGTGTCAGGTACTGTGCTGGATGCTTCACTACATTAATTCATGTCATCCTTAAAACAATCCTAATGAAGTAGGTGTTCTTTCCTTCATTTTATAAGCTGAGGAAATCGAAGATCATTCAAATCACGTGTGCTTTCTTTCTGGTCTTCCGTTTGGCCTTCTTGATTTTACCCCAACCTTCTCCTTTTGAAGCCTTCTCCATCTTTGTTATGGCAGTTCCATCCTTCCAAGCTGCTCAGGCCAAAACTCTCAAAGTCCTCTTTGCTTTCTTTCCTTCACATTCCACATCCAGTCTGTGAGGAATGCCTGTCAGCTCATCACCGCCACCCCTATCTCCCTGGTCCAATCACTCTCCTCTCGCTCCTGGATTACTTCAATAGCCTTCTCATTGGTTTCTGCTTCAGCCCTTACCCCCTACTGTCTATTGTCAACCCAGCAGTCAAAGTGGTCCTATCACAGTGTGTCAGAAGATGACACTTTTCTACACAAAACCCTCCAGTGGCTTCCAACTCACTCAGAGTAAGGGCCTCATTTGGCCTGTCACCCCTACTTCTTCTCTGACTTCCCCATTCTGCCACTCTGGCTTCTTGGTTGCTCCCAGAGCACTCAGGCATATTCCTGCCTCAGGGCTTTTGTACTTGCTGTGCTTTCTGCTTCAAAAGTTGTCTGCCCAGATATCTTGTTTCCCAACCTCCTTCAGACCTTTGCTCAAATACCTCCAGAGGTTTTCTTTGATCACCTACTTAAAAGAACACCCCTCAAACTCCTTATGTCCCATCCCTGCCTAATATTTCTCCATAGCATTTCTTTCTTTCTTTCTTTCTTTTTTTTTTTTTTATAACATTTTTACAGGTGTATAAATGCTTTACAACGTTTAGTTTCTGCTGTATAACAAAGTGAGTCAGCTGTACGTATACATATATCCCCATATCCCCTCCCTCTTGCATCTCCCTCCCACCCTCCCTATCCCACCCCTCTAGGTGGTCACAAAGCACGGAGCTGATCTCCCTGTGCTACTCCATAGCATTTCTAATCATATTGCAGGCACATATTTTCTTTATCATCTGTCTCTCCCACCTGGAAGGTAAGCTCCATGAGGGCTAGGATTTTTATGTTTTTGTTCTCTGCTGTGTCCCCAACCCCTAGAAGAATGCCTAGCATGCAAAAAGCACTCAATCGATATTGGTTGAATAAATGATTGCCCCACACCCCAGTTGTTAGAACAGGTCCAGGTGACCTGCTGGGCAGAACTTCCCTGCTCCTACTCTTCTATCTCCCTGTCCTTCCCCAGTTTTTACTTAGGAGCCACCTGTCTTGCACTTGTTATAGGTGGAAGGCTGGTGAATGCTGAGTTACTCGCAGCAGGTGCATTCCTGCTGCTGTCATCAAATAGAGCAGTGGTGGTAGAGCAGGAAGTGTGAAGTTTGTATCCTCTCTGATTGCCATGGTTGCAAAAGAGAACCCGAAACTAGGTAAACTTGATTTTGGTTGTTTTCAGATGCCATTCATCGAGAATGGAGGGAGGAAGATACTTCCTCCAAAGGAGAATTTGGTGAGGCTCCAGCAGGATGCTGCTGCGGTAGGAAAAGCTCCACACCCGCCACACCCGCTCAGACTGCGGTTCACCTCAAGTTTCAGCCACACCAACCACAGGGCTCTGAAACTGCCAAGAGAGCCTCTAACCAAGAATTTGATTCCTCCTCCTGGATTTAAAGTTCAGAAAGCAGATCCTTGACTTTACCACCCAAGCATGCAAGAGGCGTGGAAGGCGGAGAAATGCGGAGGTTGAGATGGCAATACCAGCTTGGCAATGTGCGAGGTCTCTGATGGAGGGCAGCCTGCAGACGCGGGGCCGGGCCGGCCGGGGTCCGAGGTCTGGGCTCTGGGAAGGACGGCGAAACACGAGGCAGAGCCAAGCGCCACCGCCATACCCGGGGTGGTAGGGAAACGGATTCCCAACCTGCTCTCCCATTTCCCGGGGAGAGTTGGGGAAATTTCTTTTTGCTGTAGAACTGTCCAGTTAAAGAGTCCTCATTTTTAGGGGGAAAATTGCCAGTGAATTGTGACACGTACACCTATACTCGCAGGGTGCGTGCCGCGTGGAGCTGTCTTTCTCCACTCAGCAGAACTCAAGAAATGAGCCTTTTGGCCGTACCATAAACGTGGTGTGCGTGTGTGTGTGTGTGTTCGTGAAGGGGTGTAGTTCCAGCGACAGGCGAGTCCCCAGGGGCGAGGTGTCCTCTATTCCGCGGGGTTTAAGTTTCGGTGGAAATTTTCCCTCAGAGGCTCCGCCTCCTTCACCTTGGCAACGGGCGCCGGGGTGGCCGCGCAGCCGAGCCCGCCCCCCCGCGCACCTGGCGGCCGCCCCTCCGGGGGAAGGGGCGGGGCTGGCGGCGAGGGCAGGGGCGGGGCCGGACGCGAGCTCCCCTGGGCCGGCCAAGCAGGTTGGGCCCCGCCTCGGCTCGGGCCCCGCCCGCGCTCCCCCGAAGGCGCGGGTTGGGGGGCGGGGGAGCCCAGGAGCGGCGCGGCTCTGCCACCGGCTGACGCACCGTCGGAAAGTTGCGCTCGGACCTTCTCCCACCTCGTACTTTCTTCCCGGGGCGCCGCTGTAGACTTGGAGCTGGGTGGGGAGGACCCGGGCCGAGGCGTGAGCAGAGCGGACTGTCGCGGTCTCGGCGAGGAGCCCGCTGCCCCTTATTCGCGGTGCCCAGCGCGGTGGTGGCACAAACTTTCTGGACTGTCCCCGGACAGTCCTGGCGAGTCCCGCTCCGGGCCGGGAGGAGGAGGCGCGGCCGCTGACAGGTACGTGGCGTGCGGATCTGAGATTTGCGCTTGAGGGATTCTTTTATTTTAGGGGTTACGGGAAGGCGGAGAGCAGAAGTATCCCTTGCCTGCGTTCTCCGACTGGGCGGGAGGAGCAGGAATTGTGAAGGGGACCGCCCGCTGGGAATATCCCAAACAAGATCGCTGTGTCGGGCAGAGGCACGGCGGGGAGGAGGGGGCTCCCAGAGCTGCTGGACCGGGCGTTACTCGGTGACTGATCCCGGGGGAGAAAGAGCCAGCTTGTTTTGACGGAGAAGGATGGCACCTGGGCTCTCCACCCTTTTCTTGGTTCTTGGGGCCAGAGAGCCGGATCCTACCGGAGGAACAGGCAAAGGCGAAGAGATCTGGGGCTCAGTTTTCCTCTCCCAACCTCCTCGCTTTCACACAAGAGGCAGAGGCGGTGCCACTCTAAGGATTGCAGCGCTTTCCTGGTGTTAGGATTTACTTTTTGGGTGGCTCTTGCTCAGTTTCGTCAAGTTGTCTAATGAAACTGCGTTCAAGTCGTGGTTGTTATTGATGGTGATGCTGGTATGTGTGTGCGTGTGTGCGTGTGTGTGTGTCCTGCTCCGACCTTAACAAAGGTCCCTTGTTAATGCCACTTCTGGTAGGGAGTGGAACTAACTGCTGCCCTATCTCAAGCCCAGCCAGAGAGAGGTGTTGGTGGCAGCGGTAGCCTTGTTTGCTTGGGACTTTGGGAATCACGTGGGCAGTTCTGATGAATTAGCCCAGCTCTGTCCCACCCACTTGGATCCATCCATTCTTAATAGACCTGGTTTATGTTAATCCCAGACTCCTAATTTATTCGGGTTTAGTAAGAATGGATGGATCCAAGTGGGTGAGACAGAGCTGGACTAATACACACTGCTATCTGTAAAATAGATATTCAACAAGGACTGTATAGCACAGGGAACTCTACTCAATATTCTGTAATAACCTAAATGGGAAAAGAATCTGAAAAAGAATAGAAGTATGCATTTGTATAACTGAATCACACTGCTGTACACCTGAAACTAACAACGTTGTAAATCAACTATACTCCAATATAAAAAAAAAAAAAAAAAAAATAGACCCGGCTTCCACCATTCAGCAGGTGCTGCAGCCTTAGGCATCCCAGGGTGGGGAGTATTCCCGTGGAAGGAAGGAGCCCAAAACAGAGGAGAGACAGCCCTGGGGAGGAGTAGTAAACAATGCACACCATTTGTTGCTTCCCTGTAGATTGGGCCCACTCCCTGCCTTCTCTGGCAGGGCCCTACTATCAAATTCATCTCATTAGAAAGTCAGCTGCTCTCTGCTAATAGCCACAGCAGCCCTGATGAAATTATGTAGGTCA
Organism: Balaenoptera ricei; assembly: GCF_028023285.1. Taxonomy (NCBI): domain Eukaryota; kingdom Metazoa; phylum Chordata; class Mammalia; order Artiodactyla; family Balaenopteridae; genus Balaenoptera; species Balaenoptera ricei. The sequence continues at coordinate 34,726,522 of NC_082643.1, forward strand.
TTGAAAAATAATTCCTGCTTAATCACCTTTATCCTGTTGATTAGCGAGAGAAAAGATTTCCTCTCCTTAATGTACCATGCCTGGTCAGCAGGGTCACCTGCCTGACCTCAAGTTCACTTGTACACCTGGCACTAGACAGGATGTTTTCCCTGAAACTGCCCAAACGTAGCGTACCACAGGCCAAGACCACATCTGGAGAAGTTTAGTGGTCTTCTCTGGACAGAAATTGAGCAGGAGATTCAGTCCATAAATTTACTTTTTAGTGCAGCATATTTGTTGGCTTTAGATAACTTTTCAGATAATTAAAGGCTGGTTTCTTTTAGTTCCAGTTAACCCCTTTCTGCACAGCTCATAGAATTGTTTCCATGCTTGTCTTGAAATAAATTAAGTTTGGGGTCCCATTTGTCATTTGACCTGTAGCTTTAGGAACAGGATTAAACTGTGTGGGGCATGTGGAAAAGACAAGAGAAACCGAGTATCACTGAACTAGATTCAGAGAGAGATTTAGAGTGGTCTCATAATCTAGACCTGTCTCCCCGGCTAGCTTCCTACTTGCCTCTAAATAGAGACACTATGGTTGTATCACTTTCAATGTAGGCCTTTGAAGACCAGAAATGAGAGGACTGTTTTACCATAGTGTCGGTGATACATTGCTGGACGGTTCTTCATGATAACTTCCAAATTTGGTCCAAAACACTTTCTCTGTAAAGTTCTTTCTAATGTAATAGGAAGCCAATAGATTATGTCTGCAAATCAAAAAGCAGATGTACAAATTATGTTGAAATATAGAGGTACATATTAGAAGAAGCCTGAGGAGTGACTTTTGAAATTATGTTCTTGTATTACTTTTTTTTTTTGGTATTACTTTTATTTTTATTTATTTTTAAAAAAATATTTACTTATTTGGCTGCATCAGGTCTTGGTTGCAGCATGTGAGATTTTTCGTTGCAGCACGCGGGCTTCTGTCTAGTTGTGGCACATGTGCTCTAGAGCGCGTGGGCTCAGTAGTTGTGGTGCGTGGGCTTAGTTGCTCCACAGCATGTGGGATCTCAAACCCGGATCCCCTGCGTTGGAAGGTGGATTCTTAACCGCTGGACCACCAGGGAAGTCCCCTTGTATTACTTTTATAAAGAAAATTTGATAAGGAAGCTCTCTCTCTCTGCAAATATAAAACAACTGCTTTCTCTGATCCCTGCTGAGATGCTCGATCTTTGTTCTGTGTGCATTTGTCTCATAGGGCAATACATAGACCCTTTGAAGAGCTGGACCCTCAGATTCTGGCCTTTGAACACGATTTACATCTATTTCACTCTTACTCTCAGTGACTTCTGACTCTTAGTTTTTATTTATTTATTTAAAAAAATTTATTTATTTAATTTATTTTTGGCTGCGTTGGGTCTTTTTTGCTGCACGGGCTCAGTAGTTGTGGTGCGCGGGCTCAGTAGTTGTGGCTCGCGGGCTTAGTTGCTCCACAGCATGTGGGGTCTTCCCAGACCAGGGCTCGAACCCGGGTCCCCTGTGTTGGCAGGCGGATTCTTAACCACTGCACCACCAGGGAAGCCCCTGACTCTTAGTTTTTATTCTACATAGGAGAACAGTGCTCAAGAGTGACCAATAACTTCAGGTACTTCATTTATAGGGATCTCTTAGTGAAGACAATAACGGAAAGTAACATTTTTATAGTGCATTATGAGTAACAAAGTGCTTTCACAGGTACCGTATTTGTGCTTTGTGATTTAACCATTTTGTAGTTGGTGTATTATATTCAGCTTACACAGGAGGAAAATAGATGAGATGCAGAGAAAATAAGGAACTTTTAGGTGCATACTTTGTTCCTGTATGTGGTGGACTCAGACCCGAATGCAGGACTTTTCTGATTTAGAGGCCAGGCTTTTAATTTTTTCTCTGCTACATTTTGTGCAGTGTTTAGATGTGCAGTGTTTAGAATGGGACCTTATTTCTCATTAATCAAAATGAGTGCTCACTGGGGACAGGACTATATAGAAACACGTACTTATACATGTGTGTACATGCATATAATCTTTATATCCTTTGCGTCTCAACAGTGTAGCTGCACCCCAGGAGGTGGGACAGGTGATAAATGCCCCAATAGTTGCCATAAGGAACTTTTGGTAGGGTCTAAAATTGAGAAAAATCAGAAAATAGTAATCTAAATGTGTGATTTACAAATATGGAAGTAATTACTAGAAGAAACATCTAAAAGAATTGAAGGGGCTTCTTTTGGAGAGTGGAACTCAAGGGTGAGGAGGAGCCAGGAAGGCGTCTGCTGTTTTGGGCCAGGTACCTTATAACCTTATACCTTATATTTTATGCTATGTACATGTGTGTGTATATATATATGTATATGTATATATATATATTTAAGATATCCTTTGGCAAGGAAAGAGTAAAGCTTTGTTTTCAGGATTTTAGAGCCGAAAGGGACCACAGAGATTGTTTATTCTCCGTCCTTTGCTTTTACAGGTGAGGAAATTGTGGTAGAGGAGTTTAATTGTTTTGCCAAGGTCACATGACTGTGGAGACACCCCTCTCCCAGCACAGGTTCACACCCTTCCCCAGGCAGGTGGAAATTTCCCCCATGCTTGTGATTCCTCAGTTACCTTTCCAGGCACTGCTCTCTTGTCCTTTCCATCTAGTTTTTACAATGTTTGAATAGGTTACAGGGCTGCGAATTCAAAAGTAGGTAGCTGTCTCTAATTCCTCATATTTCCATTACGAAAATGCTTCAAATAGTTTCAGAGTCTTCAGAATCCTTTTTATTTTTGGTTAATTCTGAAATAACTTAGAGAAACCTTTGCAGTTTGTTTGCAACTGTTCAGGAACTGACAGTGTTGAATTTGATAAATACTGGAGTTTGGCCTAAACTTTTATCCCTGGAAGCTATTACTAACGGGAGACGGTAAGGGGCCCTTCCAATGTCTATGTGTGTTGCTCAGTTTTGAAATTCTGAGAATATAAGGAAACAACTGTCTTCCAAAAGAGAGGTAGAGGCAGATAATATTGTAGAGCTATAATAGAAAAGTTTTTAACACCCTAAGATTTCCCTTTTCTTTATACATGAAGTTTTTTCCTACTTCCCCTCCAATTATATCACTAACTTAAAATAAAACTTTATTTTTTCTGATTATACACACAGTACATATTATTCAACATTCAAACATCATAGAAATACGTAATGTTGAAAGATAAAGTGTGCTGTGATCTTGTATTCTAGAGAAACTTCCCCCAAATTTCGCTTTATTAAAATATATTTATTATTGTGATCGTTAATAACAAGTGGGATGATATAAAACAACTTTCAACTTCGTTTTTATTTTTAACTTAATAGGTGTTTAAAATGTTCCCATGACCCTACATACAGATCATACTGTATAGTATTGCATGACAGGTTATTTAAACAGTTTCCTATTGTTGGAAATTTGGGTTGTTTCCCATTTTTCTATAGTAAGACTAGTGCTTTAGAGAACATCCTTTAAAGTCTGACTTTGTACACTTGTGGAGGAAAGGTTTGTGAAAGAGTCAGAGGTATGAAAATGCTAAATTCCTGTAATTTACACTTCCTCTAATAGTGTCCCTACATTTTAAATTATATTAATAGCTTTTTGTTTTGAATGTATTGGACTGAAGGTAGAAATTATTATTACATGACCCGACTGTGAAACACAAGGTTGTAGTAACAGAAGGCGCTGAGCTTTTAGGTAAGGCTTACCTCATTTCTTCACATGTCAGGTTCTTTTTGGTTTTAATGTTTTCCCCAAGAGAACATAGTAATCGATAACAGCTATAAAAATACTCTGCAGTTGTCGGATGAGCTGCTAATTATTTTTTATGGAGCATAGTTTAAAAAAATTTTTTTTAAGAACATTATTCTAGGACATGCTATTAAGGAGTTCAGAGAATCCACCAGGTTTTGCAGAATGCACAGTGAGTGTATTTTAGCTCCTCTTCTTGTATGAAAATTTACCTCTGTTGAAATATTGGTCATGGGTCAATTTTAAGATCTTTAGGCCTATAGAAAGTCCCGAGAACTGATTTCACTCATCTGTGTGTGGCAAATGTGAAATATGATACTTTGGCTAAATTTCACGACCCAGGCTCATTGAAGGAGGAACATTTCAGAAATTCCTGTGGCAAAGTTTTTATTGACCATCTTAGAGAGTTGATTAATATTTTCATCGAGTCCAAGCTTTGTTCATAACCATTCAGTTAGAAGATTATGTTGCATTCCTCAAGATGAGTATCTTCTGTTTTGTTTGTGTTCATGGAACTTGTACTTGGAGTTCATTCATGATTTTCTTTGTAATATATCAGAATAAGTATAAAAGTATCTTAACAAATATAAATATCTGTACAATATGAACATATACACACCCTATGTGTATATATACATGACATATATATACAAGTGTGTATTTATGCATAAGTGATATAAGCTATACTGTAAAAATATGATCATCAGGACTTCCCTGGTGGTTGAGTGGTTAAGACTCTGCCCTTCCACTGCAGGGTGCATGGGTTTGGTCCCTGGTCGGGAAACTAAGATCCTGCATGCCACATGGCACAGCCAAAAAAAAAAAAAAAAAAAAAAGATCATCAGTAGGTCATTTAGCATGAATACTTTGTGCATCCTCAAAATGAAGATGATGCTGCCCATATTTATTGTATTAGGAAAAATGTTTCTTGATATTTTTTGTATGAAAAATTCTTTTGTAAAAAAGGAATTTCTTAGGATACAAGAGAAACTTCATTGTTTGTATATAGTTCTTTTGATTTTTTTTTTCGTGGGAAGATGCAACATACCTTATGTATTAGTCTTGGTTACTGCCTGTTCTCTAACATTGTCACTTTTTTGGTAAGTTGAATATTTAAAATCTCTCCTGTTTGTGTATATTGCAGACTGTTTACACTTTGGCTTATTTTAAGCAAGATGCAGTAATTTAAATGCTTATGAAAAATGTGACAATAGGACTTTCATCAACCTTGATTTGCTTCAGGAAATACCAGATAACCTGCTATTTACCTGAGTTGTATTAGAAACTTAATGGTTAATGCTAATCTCTTATCAGCTTGATGAAGTTTGACCTTCTCTCAATTTCCTCCTTGTTCTTCTCCACTGGGTTCCTGTTGAAGACGTTGTGTGTCTGATTTGGAAAGTGGACCCTACAGTTGCTCTTGATGAATCAGCGTGTAAGTTGTGTTTAGGTGTCTGCAGGCTGGTTGTGTTGCATCCTGCCTTTTTTCCCTCTAAAGTAATCCCACCTCTTGATCATGTTTTAGGATTAGTTTGCCACCTAGGAGTGGTCATTCCTCCCCAGTGAATCACAAAAACGAGTCGGTCTGATGAGGCTTCCTGACTCAAGACTGACGGATTCAACCTGCTGTCCTGCGGGCTTCTGTCAGGACGGGCACGCCAGAAGCAAGGCTCTCAACTTGGCTCCCTTCCCTATGTGGGTAATCCCTAAATCCGCGTCCTCATTGCTGACCTTTGGAATCCTCGGCTGGCTTCTCCAGTCCTGCTGCATAGAGTCTCCATTTCGACCCTGACATCAGATTAAAATGTAGGGTCACACGAGTAGCTCCTCTTAATCACCTAGCAGAGTACCTTATTTTCAATAGAATCCTGTACGTGTTTGTCGTTGATGGTCTGCCTCTTGTTATCACATGGGCAATTATAATATTTTTTTACCGTGTTTTTGTTTCCAGTTTTTCTTTCTGTAATCCGTTTTCATGCCACAACCAGTTTGATTTTATAAAGTATAGCTTTGCTCATGTCTCTGATCATGGTCCTTGTTGCCTACTGGGTAATGACTCAGTTCAAGCTGTGATGGTTAAATTTAGGTACCCACGTGACTGGGCCACAGGGTGCCCAGAGATTTGGTTAAACATTATTCTGGGTGCGTCTGTGAGGGTGTTTCTGGATGAGATTAACACTGGAATTGGTAGACTGAGTAAAGCAGATGGCCTTTCCATTGTCGGTGGGCGTCATTCAATCCATTGAAGACCTGAATTGAACAGAAAGTCTAAATAAGGGAGAATTCGCTCACCTTGCCTGTTTTTGAGCTAGGGCATCCATCTTCTGTGCCTTTGGCCTCAAACTTGGACTTGAACTATATTATCAGCTGTCCTACTTCTCTGGCTTGCCGAGTGCAGACCTTGGGACTTCTCAGCCTTCATAATTGCATGAGCCAATTCCTTATAATAAACCTTTCTATCTGTCTCTCTATATATATACACACACACATCTCCTTTATATATACGTCTCCTGTTGGTTCTCTGTCTCTGGAGATCCCTGAGTAATACTCAAGGCATCTATGATCTGGTGCCCTGTTTAGATCCTCTGCTCTGGCTGCTGTGCTGATCTGTTCCTCGTTCCTGAGCACACCTGCCTATTCCTTTTTCGCCATCTTGCTGGGACCAGTCCTTCCTCTTTCCAATTATTTCAGTGATGTGAATTCTTCAAAGCCCAGTTCAGAGCCTGTGTCCTCCTTTAAGCCTTTCTTGGCTATCTTTTCCTGTAGCAATTTCCTGGCATCTGAATCTCTGTACTGAAATTTTAGGAATTTAGTCATTTGATGCTTTCTAGTGTTATCTTTTGTGTAATTATTCTTCTTCCCAATTATATTATAAACTCCATTAGGACTCGGATCAAGCTCTACACTCCAAATCCTCCACTGTTCTTGGTTTTGCTTCACATTGTAGGTGGCCACTGAGTGTTTACTGCTTTTGGCATGGACATATATACGCTACCAAACATAAAATAGCTAGCTAGTGGGAAGCAACCACATAGCACAGGGAGATCAGCTCGGTGCTTTGTGACCACCTAGAGGGGTGGGATAGGGAGGGTGGGAGGGAGGGAGATGCAAGAAGGAAGAGATATGGGAACATATGTATATGTATAACTGATTCACTTTGTTATAAAGCAGAAACTAACACACCATTGTAAAGCAATTATACTCCAATAAAGACGTTAAAAAAAAAAAAAGGCACTAAGCTCTACCAAGGAAGGAAAGGCAAGTGTAGGGCGTGTGTGCTCAGTCCTCCATCTTGAACTCATGGAAGAAATGTCTAGTTCATTGCCCACAGGACCCAGAACTCTTTATCAATGCAGGGCTCCAGAAGGACTCTGCCAGCTGTTTGGGGTTGTTACTAGAAATGAAACTTATATATCATCCTCGACCTAGAGCCAACTATTCCTAAGAAAAAATTGTCATATTTAAAGTCCTGTTGAATTAGCCCTTTCCTGAGGTACTGCTTTGCACCTATTTTTGCTCTCATCTGCTTTGCTCTTGTCTCTTATAATTCCCTTTGCTCTGCCTCTGGCTAAGTTGTTTCATATCTTCCTCTGTAAATATGTTACCTAGCCTGTTGGTGTCAATAATTTTGAACAAGGGTGAAGAAGACGAAGTATGGAAAATGAGCTGTATGTTCCTAGGCAATTTGGATTTGTCAAATTTTATGCACGTTTCATTCAAGCTCTGTTTGATTTTCCTCATTTCTCCTGCAATTGAATGTAGTTTTTTAAAAAAAGTTATTTTATTTATTTATCTTTGGTTGCGTTGGGTCTTCGTTGCTGCACGCGGGCTTTCTCTAGTTGCAGCCAGCAGGGCTACCCTTCATTGTGGTGCGCAGGCTTCTCATTGCGGTGGCTTCTCTTGTTGCGGAGCATGGGCTCTAGGCGCACAGGTTTCAGTAGTTGTGGCTCGAGGGCTCAGTAGTTGTGGCTCGCGGGCTCTAAAGCGCAGGCTCAGTAGCTGTGGCGCCCGGGCTTAGTTGCTCCATGGCATGTGGGATCTTCCTGGACCAGGGATCAAACCCGTGTCCCCTGCATTGGCAGGCAGATTCTTAACCACCGCGCCACCAGGGAAGTCCCTTGAATGTCGTTTTTGAGGAACATCATTGGAAATCTGACTCATTATGCTCTTTGACACGCCTTTTAATCTGAGAGTATTGCAAACCCTCTGCACTTTCCATCCCCCTTCCCCTGCTCTCCTGCACTTATCTTCTAACATATTACAATTTACTTATTTATTATGCGTATTGTTTATCAGCTGTCTCCCCGAATAAGAACATAAAACTCCACGAAGGGCAGGGATCTTGGCTGAATTAGTTTTGACTGTCTTTGGCTCTGTGTCCCAAGACGTAGACCAGTGCCTGCCTTCCAGTAAGTGTGTGTTGAACTGAGTGGGCGTTTGCTAACTTGAAACTTTCCACCACCACGTCCCCTTTTTTGCCTAGGCTTTCTGTTGAATCCTCTGGGCTCTCTCTTTCTTTTTTCCCCCTTCTATTCGGACCTAGTTAGTTCTTTCAAACCCTACGCCTACCTATTCCCCAGGTCTTTGCCTTTGTAACAGCCACATCACTAGCAGGGGTAATTTAGAGTCACAAAGCACTGTCACATACACGGTGTCATCTGAAGTACTTTTGAGTCTGTGATGGCGATGAATTCTTTAGGGCCTGTCTTTCACCAGAGTATGCAAGTTAGCAAAGTCTCGTCCCGTCAGGGGACGCAGCCATTCTTCAGTGTGTGCTAGGCATAACCTCCCCTTGGCTGTGCCGTTGCCAAATTATAAATAAGGAGCATGCCTCTTTGATAGCAGCTTCTGGCCTTCTAGGAACAATCATTCTGTTTCCCAGAAGAATGTATGTATGGTATAAGGCCCTCAAGTAAAGTGGTAAAAATGAGAAAGGAAAAGAGAGAAACAGACACCCACCAACACATTTATGGGACACTTTTCAATGGAAAGTACTTGGCTAGATGCTGAAAAACTATTATTGCCTCAAAGTTAATTTGATAGCGGGAATTCCATGTTGATGTGTCCAGCAGGAATTGGAGACGCAAGCATGGAATTGAAAACCTTGGCCTGAAGGACGCAGATCATGTAGAGATGAGAGCCGGTGGCTTTTAGGTTCTCCACCAGAAAATTGCTGTTCCTGTCCTCCTGGCCCCTGTCGTTGCTGAGCTAAGAAGACGGAGCCATTTTCTTCCTCAAGGACTTCTGTTCTTGCCTCCAAGCCATGGGAGTGCTCAATAACATTAGTGTCTAATGATGACACAGGAATATTCCTGTGAGCAATTGCAGAGCTGAAGGCGTGTTACACGTTGACAGGTGCTCACAAATCTCCTTTTGCTGTTTTGAAATATCACTGCCAGGGGAGTTGTATACATCTTGTTCTGGCAGAGTGGTCTTAAATAAATATTCATTCCTTTTACCTATTACTTTAAGAGAAATGCCAGCGTTTCATCTTCAGGCTGCCAGTAGCAATGTTGGAGAAATTGTATTATAACTTTTTCAAGATACTTATTTTCATATAGCACATTTATTTATACATTCATATATTAATGTTATTCTTAATGATGAAGGGACCTGCACTTTGAGGTTAGTGGAAAATCAGGGGTTAAATGGAGGTCTTTGGTCAATTACAGTCTCTGGTAAATTAATTAAAAGTTTCTATCATTGTTGGAGGCAACATGGGTGAGGTGGGAAGAGGATGAACTTTGGATGCAAATCTGGTTCAAATCCCTGCTTAACTATTTAATAAATGTGTATCTTTGCACCAGTTACTTTCCTATGATGAACCTCAGCTTCTTTATCTTTAAGTGGAAATAATAATGCCCATCCCAGGAGGTTTCCGTGAGGGTTAAATAAGATAACTCATGTGAAGTGCTTACCATGGAAGTAATAATCAATACATGGTAATTGTTATTTATTACTGAAGCTCTATTAGCACTATTCTAAGGATTGTTTGGGGGTCTTTCAAAAGGTATGTAAGATATATGTCTGCAAGGCCACAAAAGATGGTGACAGATATGTATTTGACACACAAGAAAATCAGGACAGCATGTGATGAAGTGTTATTTGTATAGAAAGTAAGTGCAAGAAACCAGGAAGGTAGAGGTCACTGTAGTCATAGGCTTCAAGAATCATGGTGGGGGTCATATTAGGATTCCTTTGGTTGTAAGTTTTAGAAATTTAAACTGTACGGAAAGGGAATTTATTGGTTCATATGGTCAAAGGTATGGGAGAAGTGAAGGCGGTCTTGGAAACCAAAACTGAAAACTCCTCTACCACCAAGACTCTCTGTGTCTTATCCCTCCTTCTCTCTGAGTCAGTTTCCTCCACGTGGCTGGGGGCATGACTGCCAGAAAGGCAAGGATCACCCAGAAGGAGGGCCTGACTTTCTTTTAGTCTACATCTCAAAATCCCAGGAATGCCTCTGGTTGACTTCGCATGGGTGACACCCTTTTCCCTGTGGCCAGGGGCACAAATTATTTGGTAACTGGCAGCCCCATCTAGAAATACATATCCATAGTTAGGACCGGGAGAAGGAACAGTCTCCTGACAGAAGGATTGTGTCATTCATAGAAGAAAGGAGGGTGCTGGATGGAGGAGCAGGAGGCGTGTTTACCTTTGAGGGGGAAGAGGACAGCTTGAGCTGGTTGCAGGGTTAGAGGCAGGTGTGCAGAGCACTGAACCAAAGGCACAGAGTCCAGAATGAGAAGATGGGTTGTATTAGTGAAACAGGATCAGGTAGACTCAGGGTGAGTGGTTTGAAGGGGTTGGTTGAGGAGTTTGGACTGATCTGACGGGCATAAATCCTAAGAATCGACATCAAATTGACATAGACATGTTGGATCCTGGCTTTTATTCTTTAAAAATAGGTTTCATATTCTTTTGTTTCACTTTCATCTATGTATGCATATTACATAGGTGTGTGTGTTTGTTGGACTGTGATGTAAAATGTACTTTTTAGATCAAAAAAGTTTGCAGGCCATTGTAGTTCAATTATACCGGCAGATAAAAGCACAAATAAATCTCAAAAAAAACAGGTTTCATATTGTAGGCTGAGTATTTGAATTGGTAACTTGAGGACTAAGTTGAGTACACTGGAGAAGTTACATTCATTGAGTACAGACAAGGTAGTCTTTGTAGTCAAGAGGCGGATGTCCATCCTGGCACTACCTTAAAAATTAGATGTTGTCAAGCATTTATCTTACTTTTCCTGTTTAAAAAAAAAAACAAACAAAAACCCTGTATTTCAGAGTAACCAAACAGATTGTTTGAACAAAAATCTTATTTTTAGAAGAATTCCAGCTAGTAAATACAGAAGGAATGATATAAAGAAAATAGTATCATTTCGTTACCCCTAATGAAATAACAGATCTAGGGAATGATCATCTGTGACTGTGAAAACTATTAGGTCAAAGGCTGATTGGGAACTTTATAATTGATGGATCAGGCCGATAACCCCAGAACCCACTGATCAGTCTTAACATTACAAAAAGAGAAAGAAGTGAATACGTGCCCCCTAATTTGATGCAATAGGGAACGTATAGAACCATCTCTGAAGTTTCTTGCCAAAAAGCTGAATGTGATTCTGATCAAGACTTTAGATCTGACTACTAGTTTATAAGAAGCATAGGAAAAAGAGGACCTTGTCAAAAAATACCATGGAGATGTGATCAGCCAAATCCAGAATGCAGAAATTTCTGTAGGTCAAATTATTCAGTTTGTTCAGTAAATAAATGGCAAGAAAAACAAGGAAGAGGAACTATTATTTTTTCCCCCAAAGGCAGTGTCAGATAAGTGTTTTTATTTAATTGTATTTTTATTTATTATTTTTTTAAAAGTGGCATTGAGACTTAAGAGACATAACTATGTTTGGATCTTGGTTTGGCTAAATCAACATAAAGTTATAAATTATAAATATAAAATTATGAGACAATTTGGGAAATTTAAACTCTGGATATTAGACAAATTAAAGGACTCTTAAAAAAAGGGAATGATAATTATATTATTATTAAAAAAGTCTATTTCTTAAAGATACATACTGAAATTTTTTTCAGATTATGTGATATTGTGTTAGTTTCCTATGACTGCAGTAATAAATTAACACAGACTGGGTGGATTAAACAACAGAACTTTATTCTCTCTTAGTTCTGGAGGCTAGAAGTCTAAAATCAGGGTGTAGGCAAGCCCATGCTCCCTCTGAGATGCTAGGGGAGAATTCTTACCTCTTCCAGGTTTGGAAGCTGTCCTTGGCTTGTGGCTGCATCTCTCTGCACCGTCTCGTGGCCTTCTCCTCTTGGTATGTCTGTGTCTCATCTCCCTCTGCCTGTCTCCTATAAAGATTCATGTGATTGCTTTAGGGCTTACTTGGATAATCCAAGATACATTCCTCCTTAAGATCCAAAGTCACAGTTGTTTGCCATGTAAAGTAATAGTCACAGCTTCTGGGAATTATGAAGTGATATATTTTTGCAGACCATTTTTTCTGCTTATTTCAGATATGATATATGAAGTTTGCTTTAAAACAATCCAGCAGAGGAAAGGAGTGGGAATGGGAGATTATGAATAGCTATACATTGTTAATTCTTGAGCCGAGTGATGGCAGTTCATCATACTACTCTCTCAACTTTGTATGTACTGAAAATTTCCATAATAAAAAGTGAAAAACAGAAAAGGTAAACCAAAATGCCTCAGTAATCAGGTCCTCTCAGAATCTGGAACATACCATATTAAGCCCTGATAAATACAAACCTCCATTTTTTTCTGTTCATAAAAATTAGATATGAGACATCTAACATCCTTGTTAATCCTTCAAGCTTTTGCTGCCTTTTCAGACATACTTCTTGGTGCTTCTCAAGAAAAGTAAAGGGTGAATGACTATCCCTTCACTTGGAATTCAGAAGTCGTAAGACCTGAGACTTAGATAAGAACCCCTTTTGTTCTTCCTCACTGAAATACTGGTGAGTGTGTGAAGGGGCATGGTCCACTTAGGAAACTCATGGGCCAAGTGACATCATGACATCTTTGTCAAGCAGGTGAAATCATGAAAGGGTCAACATCTTTACTATAGGGCCCATCTTTCAGCTGTGTGTGTGTGGTTTTGTTTGTTTTTGTTTTTTAAAAAAATTTTATTTATTTATTTTTGGCCACGTTGGGTCTTCGTTGCTGCGCATGGCTTTCTCTAGTTGCGGCGAGCGGGGACTACTCTTAATTGCGGTGCACGGGTTTCTCGTGTGGTGGCTTCTCTTGCTGCAGAGCACGGGCTCTAGGCGCACAGGCTTCAGTAGTTGTGGCACGCAGGCTCAGTAGTTGTGGCTTGTGGGCTCTAGAGTGCAGGCTCAGTAGTTGTGGTGCACAGGCTTAGTTGCTTCGCGGCATGTGGGACCTTCCCGGACCAGGGCTTGAACTGGTGTCGCCTGCATTGGCAGGTGGATTCTTAACCACTGTGCCACTAGGGAAGTCCCCAGAATTTTTACTTCTTAAAATACCACTATATGCCCAATTCAGGCTTAAGTGTATGTGTTACAGAGGATAATGACTGTCAAGACAGTGTTTTAGGCAATTCAAGTTACTTCACGTATACTTTAGTTGCTTAATGATTTTTTTAAAGGAAGGAAAACAGAAATTCATATGCAGAGTCTCCGATCAAATAATGCCTGGGTTGTGACTTAAGTCGCCAAGAGCAGCATGTTTAAATATGCATTTAGCCTTTAGAAGTCAGTTTATTAACATGCCGTGGTTTTCTTTCCTCAGTGGTTTTCATGCTGAATTTGTTTCTTTCCAAGTTAAAACCTGCATTTTGAAGGGGTGGTATAGACTCTAGTTGCACAGTCTCAAAATTAGACTTTTTAGCTCATGGAATTAGAATTTAGCTGGTACATTTGTTGTTGATATGAGACTGCTAAAACCCAGTTTCCTCCTTTATGTTTGTTCTGAGTGTGGTACAAATTGGCCTGTATACATCAGACACAAGAACATGTGGCCAATTCAGTACAAAATTCAACTTTTTGTGGTATATGTGTATTCATAGAGTTTATAAGGCTGACTACCTTTTGAACTTCTTACTACATTGCTATGACATGGTAACCCAGGCCTACTGGAGAGCTGTATCTTTTGGAGGGTGTGGACAACAAGTGGCATACCATAGTAATATAGGTGTAAAAGTGACTTTTCCATGTGGGTGAAGTCATTGGTGGAAGAATAGTTTTAAATCCTTGCAAGTCTCTTGGGCATTCTAGTTGCTTACTAAATGGTTTATTATAAAACTTGATGGTGATTATTAAATCTCTCAGCCATTCCCTCCTTTTCGAGTTGTAAAATCACCTGATTTATGTACCTTATAATAAAGGAGAAATGATGTATGGAAATAATCGAGATAATGGTTTACATTTCACTTGATATAGTATCATGATAATCTGTTCTGCATTTTTTAGTGTGTTTTTGTGCAAGGAAGAAATATTTACTCAGTAATAAGATATAGGTTCTTTTATTACCCAGGTGTAGCTCAGTTTTTCAGGAACACACATTTTTACATAAAATGAGATACTTCTTAAGTTTTGTTTTTCTCTTTGTTACTTTTTCTTCTTTATCTAAAAGAAGATAAAATTGATACAGAACTCTGAAAAAGAACTCTGACATTTGCATGACGTTTTTTGGTTTGCAAATAATTAACAAATAAGGAATTCTTAGGCAAAACCAAAGCATTTTCTTTGAGTAAATAATGAATATAGAATACCATCCAAACCTTTAGTGCTTTTACATCCTTAGTGTCTCTCAAATCCATTCATTTCTCTCATCTGTGTTAGCTCCACCCTCTCTTCTAGATTTTTACAATAGATTCTTTTTTTAAAAAAATAAATTTATTTATTTATTTTTGGTTGCGTTGGGTCTTTGTTGCTGTGTGCGGGCTCTCTCTAGTTGCAGCGAGTGGGGGCTACTCTTCGTTGTGGTGTGCAGACTTCTCATTGCAGTGGCTTCTCTTGTTATGGAGCATGGGCTCTAGGCATGGGCTTCAGTACTTGTGGCACACGGGCTTCAGTAGTTGTGGCTCACGGGCTCAGTAGTTGTGGCTTGTGGGTTCTAGAGCGCAGGCTCAGTAGTTGTGGCTTGTGGGTTCTAGAGCGCAGGCTCAGTAGTTGTGGCGCACGGGATTAGTTGCTCTGTGGCATGTGGGATATTCTCGGACCAGAGCTCGAACCTGTGTCCCCTGCATTGTCAGGAGATTCTTAACCACTGTGCCACCAGGGAAGTCCCCTCTTTTCTTTCTTTCTTTTTTTTGCCACATGGTGCAGCATGTGGGATCCTAGCTCCCTGACTAGGGATTGAACCCATGCCTCCTGCATTGGGAGCACGAAGTCTTAACCACTGGACCGCCAGGGAGGTCCCTCTTTCACTTCTTAATGTACCTATAGTCTTTTAAAAAGCCACAGAGCCTTTGCACATGCTGTTCACAATACTTGGAACATCATTCTCCTCCACCCCCACTGTCTCCATACCTCTCCCCACATAGTCTCCTTTGTTTTTATTAGTTAACTCGTATTTATCTTCAGCTCAAACTAATACATTTCCTCAGGGAAGCCTCTTTACACTAGCTGGGTCTCACTATTATATGCTTATTGAAATAACTTTCTAGGCCCCAGATGCAGCCGCTTCTGCCCAGGGTGCCACCTCAGCAAACTGACACTTTGATGATTCTGGTGTCCCTGAAACCCCTCTGTTTGACCAGGAACGCAGTGAGCATAGCTAGTCAGCCAGTCTGCAAGGGCCAGGCCAGCTCTGGGCCTTCTCACTCCAGACAAGGGTGACTGTGCGGCCCTAGTTGATCACTGATGTTTTCTATTTTTCTCTTCTTTGTTCTATTAATTAATTAATTTATGCATGCTACATTGGGTCTTAGCGCGGCGTGCGGGATCAGTTGAGGCATGTGGGATCTAGTTCCCTGACCAGGGATTGAACCCGATTCCCCTACGTTGGGACCTTGGAGTGCTAGCTACTGGACCACCAGGGAAGTCCCTCTCTTCCTTGTTCTTTATTCTTTATCCTATGAAAGCTTCCAGCTGTTTACCCCATTTTGCAGTTCTCCGCAAGGAGATTGTCCGCTTCATAAGTGTTAAATAAAGTTTGTTTGTATCACCTCATTGTCTTCTTTAATCATTTCTTAATAGGTTTTTGCATCACCATATGTCTTTTTTTCCCACTGGACTGACTTATGGGTTATAATTTGTGTGCTTATGTAAATCGTCTTCACGAGGACAGGTAGTGGGCCTGCTCACCATCATCTTGCTAGGATTTAACACAGTACTTGGCACGTATTAGGTGCACCATAAATATTTGTTGAATGAATGAATAATGTGGAAAAGTGGAATCAGATATAGCTGGTACCTAATTAAGTGCACGTACAATGCCAATACCAAAGACATCCTAAAAAGCGAAAGGTGCCCTTCAAAGAGGTCATCTAGGGAGACTGCCTGCTTATTCCATAGCTGCTGCTCTTAGAAAGGGAGTTTGGAATAGTTTTAAAGAATTGTCTTTGGAAGTATTAGTTTACAAGCTGCATAAGGAAAGCACTTGTTCTTTTGATTAAAAATAAAATCCAGGGGCTTCACTGGTGGCGCAGCGGTTGGGAATCCGCCTGCCAATGCAGGGGACACGGGTTCGTGCCCCGGTCCGGGAGGATCCCACATGCCGCGGAGCGGCTAGGCCCGTGAGCCACAACTACTGAGCCTGCGCGTCTGGAGCCTGTGCTCCGCAACAAGAGAGGCCGCGATAGTGAGAGGCCCGCGCACCGCGATGAAGAGTGGCCCCCACTTGCCACGACTAGAGAAAGCCCTTGCACAGAAACGAAGACCCAACACAGCCAAAAATAAATAAATAAATTTATTAAAAAAGAAAATAAATAAAGACAGTACATGCGTTTGGGGAGAAAACAAAGGGAATATATTTGGGAAGATTTAAAGGAGGGATTTCAACTTAAAAAAAAAAAATAAATAAAATCCAGCTTGATGATTCCCTTTATTTTCTCAATGTATTTCCAACTTACAGATATCAAATTCCACTTTCAAAGACCCAAATTTGTCACAGTTGAAGATTTCAAAAGAATGTTATATACGTGAAGGCAGCCTTAAAAGGTTTGTTCCTAAGCTGTCTTGAGCATTGGCGGGCATTTTTGTAACGAGCGTGTAGTCTTTGAAGGGGCTAATACTCCTGTGGATGTGTGGGCTCTGCTGTTTCTGTGAAAATCTTTGATGAAGTCGCTCTTCATGCTGTAGGATGTCTCACTTTTGCTTCTGGCCATGAGGCAGAGGGATGCATTTTACTCTCAAGTCATTCATTTCATCTTGGTGCTTCCCATCCTCCATGGGCAAAATACATCTTGCAAAATTTGTGGGTTTTTTTTTTTTTAACCAGGAAGGAATGTAATAGGGAATTGAATTAACTATTATCAAGTGTTTTAAATTCCTTAGATGTTGAGTTCTGTGTTTAGGAAAAGTCCCTGTTAGTGTGAAAAATCACAGAACTGGGACCACACTCTTACACTGAAAAGTATCAGGGATTCTTGCCAAGTTCTGCTATTCAAGATTATTTATTCAGTATTTTTGTTGATTTTTTTTTTTTTTTTAGCCACTATCGCTTAACCTCTTTTGTGGTAGGTATTGCCCCTTTACCTCCTGATTTTGGAAGAAAGTTGCTTTGCCTACTCCCTCTCTCCAACACCTTAAATCAGCATGGATTTTAAGTGGGAGTAACTGAATTTAAAATAACACATCTGGGCTTCTCTGGTGGCGCAGTGGTGAAGAATCTGCCTACTACTGCAGGGGACACAGGTTCAAACCCTGGGCCGGGAAGATCCCACATGCCACGGAACAACTAAGCCCGTTCACCGCAGCTACTGAGCCTGTGCTCTAGAGCCCGTGAGCCACAACTACTGAAGCCTGCGCGCCTAGAGCCTGTGCTCCACAACAAGAGAAGCTACCGCAATGAGAAGCCTGTGCACCATAACAAAGAGTAGCCCCTGCTCACCACAACTAGAGAAAGCCTGCGTGCAGCAATGAAGACCCAATGCAGCCAAAAATAAATAAATAAATAAATAAATTTTAAAAATAAAATAAAATAAAATAGCACAGCTACGCCTGTGCCTTTTAATCTCTGGGAACGCTTTTGGTGTTACTGAACCAATAACTGCCGCTATTGAAGATTATCTTCAAGCGAGACATTTGCCACAGCTCCATTCAGGTCACCATTAGCACTGTGCTTTTTGCTTGTTGACTTTTGAGAAAATGCATTCAGACACTCAACATGGTGTAGGCGCTCTCAGAATAGTGGACAGCTCTGTCAGCTCCCAAGGTGGCCAGCCTTAGCTATGTGGCCAACAAAAGTTCTCTTGACCTTTTATTCTCAAGGGTTCTTGTTTTCACCTGAGCAACAGAGATTTGGCTTTCAGTTGCTTTTTGTTTGGTTTACTACTTGACAGTAAAGGCTTACATTTTCATATTGCTTCCGTGCTGACAGTATTTACTTATGCAAAAAATATTTTTGTGCCTCCTTATGCAAATACTTTCTGTGCCAGGCAATAATATCAAGATTTGTGAGAGAATGATCTTTTGAATTCCGTCTTTTAAAGATTGGTTCTATGCTAATTATCTTCCTTGGCAGGTCACTGCTTTTTATTAAATAAGGCTCTTAGAAAAAGACCTCTTAATGTTTGTGCAGAGGACTCACTGTGTTCTCCGCCCATCTGCGTGAATCTCAGTGAATCCTGTCTGTGACTGAGTCATAACCTCATACCTGATCAGTGACATTCATCTGTGTGGGTCCTGGCTAAGCACTCCCTACGTCCCGGCGCAATTGTCCTCCAGAGGGATTTGAATGCATTTTGATTGAGATGCACTTACATTAGCATTAAGCCCTTTATTATTATTTTAAAAAATAAATCGTCCCATCTTAAGCCAGGGTCATGTCACTGTGTAATGTATTTGATGGGTCTAGTTCTTGTACCCATCACTTATCTGACTGTTGTGCTGTTTCCTGTGTGGGAAAGAGAATTGCCCTTCCGTGTGAGGTAGTGCCACCTTGGGCCACTATGTTGCTGTGACTCCAGAAAGTCTTAAGAATGATGGCAGTCATGTGCTCAAGTCACCTGTGCTTTCTGGATGAGTGCTGAAGGGCTGTAAGGTCATGAAAAGTTAATGGAGAATTAATGCCTTGTAAACATAATCCACTACTATTTTAAATAATGCCCCACTCAAGTTCAGGCGACATATATTAAAATAGTCTAACATGAGTTAGAACGATTTAAAGCTGGTAAAGAAGGGGTAATAAAGGATTTAGGACTGGCTGTTCATTTAGCTGCGAAGTAAATAGACTGCTCTGCCTGAGAGGTCCTCCTAATCTTCTTCTAAGGAGGAAGCTGAAGGGAGGTTAAATAGTGTGCTCAAAGTCACATACCTGAGCAGCGCCAGAGCTGGGACCCGAACCCAGACCTCTCTGACAGCACCGCTGGTAATCTTCACTCTGCAGTGCTGCCTTCCCCCTGGGAGGGAGGCATCCTGTGTCATAAGAAATAATACAGATTCCTCTTTATTG
This sequence comes from Balaenoptera ricei, assembly GCF_028023285.1. Classification (NCBI taxonomy): domain Eukaryota; kingdom Metazoa; phylum Chordata; class Mammalia; order Artiodactyla; family Balaenopteridae; genus Balaenoptera; species Balaenoptera ricei. Next base: position 34,745,913 of record NC_082643.1, read on the forward strand.
ACGAGATGAGACAAATTCAGATTTAGAAGAAAAAAGCTCGAGTAAGGTATTAATTTATTGAACTACCTGTTCAATTTAATAGAAATCTATCAAGGACCTCCTATGTATAAAGCACTACGCTAAGTACCAGAGTAGGATATCAAGATCACTAACTGTCAGAGCTCGTAAAATATGTATAAAAATAACTTTTATACAAGACAGAATTCATTCAGCAGACTTTTTTTTTTTGGCACTATGGTGTGCCAGGACTGGGCTAGACAATGAGAATCATGCATCAATTTATCAATTCATCCTACGCTTTTGATCACCTAGTATGTGCCAGGCACTGTTTTAGATGCTGGGAAAATAGTGGAGATCAAAGCAAGCAAAGTCTGTGTTCTCACTGAGTGTGCATTCTCGTGGGAGAGACACAATAAATAAACAAGAAAAGACCCGTTCTGCAGGGAATTAAGCTAGGATGGTGTGCAGAGAGCTGACTACGTTAGATTGCAGAGATAAATAAGATTTGATCCTTGCCCTGGAGGAGGTAGACGTGTAAACAGCGAACTACAGTAGAATCAACATGTGCAGTGATTCACGTATGAACAAAGTGCTGTGGAGGGAACCCTGAGGGGTGACGGTGAGCCGTGTGCTGCCAGGACCGAGTGTGTGTTTAGGATGGCGATAGTGGAGTGGTCTCATGCATAGGCTAGACAGCGAGAGGCTGACGGTAGGATATGGTCATTCCTCTGGGATTACAGCCCTAGACAAGTGCAGGGGGGAGGCGGCAGGAGGAAGTGGTACTTCTCACAGAGAGGATTATGGAAGGCTTCCTGAATGAGGTGGCATCTAAACTTGGTCTTTAAATATGTAGAGGTGAAGGGGAGGGCATCTCAGGGCCATACTACTGTGAACAAGAGGAAAGATCGAGCTTCCTTTGGGAGTGGCTAGACTTACGAGTTTATGGACTGGCTGTAGCATAGGGTGTGTAAGAGAGAAAGCCACTGCGGGCTTAGGTAGACCGGTTTGCTTCAGGTAAGCAGAGGGAAACTGCTACAGGTTTTTTCTTTAGTAGACTGACATAGTCACAACTTTAGAAATATTATTCTTGCAGTAGTGTATATGAGAAATTGGAGTGGGGAGAGAGAATACAGTAATTCAGGAGGCTATTGTGATGGCCCTGAGGTACTGGGGATCTGATCTAGGAAGGTGGCCCTGGGGCTGGAGTAGAGAACGTGGGCCAGTCGTGCAGGGAGAATAGTCAGGCAGACTGCTGATCAGATGTGGGCAGTTATGGAGAGGAAGGAAAAAAATTGATTCCAAGGATGTAAGCCCAGGTGACTGAGAGGATAGGATTTCTATGACAAACTGAGGATGGCAGAAGGAAGAATGTGTTTGAGAGGACAGATAACTTAGATTAGTTTGGGACTTGTGGAGTCAATGGTGCTGGTAGGACCTTGAGGTAAAAGTGTCAGATACGTACATGAAAAGGAGACTTTAGCTCTGGGTTAGAAGATGTAGATTGGGGAGATAATTAAGTAGTTCAAGTTGTGGAATAGATGACACTGGTCAGGGACTTACTCGTTCAAAGAGAGAAAGGCGGTGAGGATGGAAACTTAGAAGCATCATAATTTTGGCTATTTATTTTAATTTTTGTTCTTGCACTTTACTGCTAATAATCTCTTAAACGACACTGTTGGGCTTCCAACTCTTTATTCTCAGCTCAGTCCACCATGCTGCTTGAAAAATTGGGCTCCTTGGCCATATTATCTTGACTCCATTGTAGAATTCAGTTTTAATCTGGGACAACATAAAAAAACCAGTCTTGTGACCTTATTTGCCATTGAGATGTTATTGGGAAATTTTTCCATCACATCTTTCAGTGTCTCCTAGAGCAGCTCTTTCACAGTAAGTGATAAGAAACAGCTTTGCTTCCCTGAAGGAGTGTAGGTGTTTGTTCCTTATAGAAAATCATATAACTAATCACATTGACATTTTTCACCTTGGCTGCTAGGAAGCACGGACTCGAATTCTCTGCTTAACTGTAGTAACTGTGTAGGACTCAAATAGGTCTCCAAATTTGAGTTCTATTCCAATATCTCTTATGCCAGCCACAGTCTTCATTTTCTTCTCTAATTTATGCTTTCCTTGGTCATGATTTTTTAAAAATATGCAGTGGTTCACGGATTTGCATGGCATCCCTGTGCAGGGGCCAGGCTAATCTTCTCTGTATCGTTCCAGTTTTAGTGTATGTGTTGCCCAAGTGAGCACTCCTTGGTCATGATTATTAATTTCCTTCCTTAATACATGCATTTCTCATAAGCTGTCTCAGATTCCTTGTAGAATGAGATGAGGGCTAAATAAATAATGCCACTATGGTGTTCACTGTATGAATGAGATATATTGAATACTTAGAATGTTACAGATCAGTGCATAAATAGAAGGACTTATCACATTTTAAATTTATATGTTCTTTGTTTTCTATGAACTTTGTCTTAATTGATAGTTTTTAGGCAAATGGTACATATAATCACAGACTGTAAAACTAAATGAAAAATGATGCAACGTAGGAGCCAAGTTCATGAGTAAATATTTGCACACTGACCCAGTCCACTCTGCCTCTTGATGAGTTATTCATTTCCAAGTGTATGAATCTTTGCAAAAGAATTGGAATTTTTTTTGTCAGTCATTCATAAATTTTAATAATTGGTCTATTTGGAAACTTGGAGTTGATGTCATTAATGGCCTGGGACTATTCACTGGAATTTGAGCTGATATGATCTAGTAATGCTTTTATTTTCAACCAGTGTGTGAAAACCCTGCCTCAGAAGACGGTGTAGTGTTCACTGTTGAGCAATGAGCAGGTCACTGGTTAGGGAAAAAGAATTGACCTCTTACCACCAATCATTCTTAGATTCTGTCGTCTAAAGAAATCTCTTTTCGTTTTTAGGAGGAAACTTTTGCTTTTAGTGATTGGTTGAAGAACTAGATTCCTTTATAACAAAAGTCTTTTAAATTAAGATAGCCAAATAATTAAGGGGATATCTGTGATTATCGTTATTTGCCCTGTGTAGCCTCCAGCAGAAATTCTACCCCAATTTTAAACTTGACAAAGTGTCATCCTTCCCTCAGACGATCCTGTCAGTTCTTATAAAGTGGGAAAACTGTGAACCTATGCTGATATAAAGTTTTTAAAAATTTATTTATTTATTTTTGGCTGCGTTGGATCTTTGTTGCCTCACGCGGGTTTTCTCAAGCTGCGGCGAGCGGGGGCTACTCTTCATTGCGGTGCATGGGCTTCTCATTGCGGTGGCTTCTCTTGTTGCGGAGCACACACTCTAGGCTTCAGTAGTTGTGGCACATGGGCTCAGTAGTTGTGGCTCGTGGGCTCTAGAGTGCAGGCTCAGTAGCTGTGGCACACAGGCTTAGTTGCTCCTTGGCATGTAGGATCTTCCTGGCCCAGGGCTTGAACCCATGTCCCCTGCATTGGCAGGCGGATTCTTAACCACTGCGCCCCCAGGGAAGCCTGCTGATATAAAATTAAGTGGTACAAAAAACTTTGTAGAATCAAGTGCATATTAGATGAGATACTTTTAGGAACTTTGTTTTAAAAATAGTAATTCTTAGATATAAGTCACTTTTGTCTGTTTCAACTGATGACCTACTTTCTATTTACATGAAATGTCAAATGTTGACATCAAGATATCTTTGTGATTCTGTTTGTATAAGGATAAATGAATTCAGTTAAATAACACAGTGGTTTTTACTTATTTAGACCCCATCTCATTCCCCCCAGAGAAATGCAGTTATTCTCAATGTGTCAATCATGCTTCACGATCTTCTGCACGTGTGGAGTTTGCAGTCATGGTAGAGCTGAGGCCTGCTCTTCTGCCTCTTGTCCATGTTAGATTTCCTGGTTTTCATTAGAGCTTCTCGGCCCTCTTCAAACTTACCCTTGTTTATTGTAAAAAAAAAATATCCTTAGGATTTTTATTACATTTAACAGAACCTTCTCTTAGAAACCATCGGTTGAATTGCTTTCTGATCTCAGTAGCAAAAATAGTTGTTCTTTCTCTGAGCAACTGGTTTATTTTTACCCCAGGGACACTGAATCTTATAACAGATCATGTTTCCCTCTACATGTTGGCTGCAGCAAAGCTCAGAGTCCCTCCTCCCCCTTAAATGTCTACACCACCTCAATTCTGGCTCTCATTCTACCTTGTGGCTACAGTGACTGGTACGGTTATCTAATCCTACTAGTTTTAAAAGCTGTTTGAAGACAAGGATTCTACTACTTTTGTTTATATTTTTTACAGTGCCGTCACAGTGTCTTGCACCCATTTGGCACTCAGATAATAGCTGTGACTAGGCCATTCAAAAATAGCTTCACGTTGGGCCCTCCATGGTGATAAGGATAAGGAGAAAGAAATATGTAGCATGCCAGTGGAGGTTTTGAAATATGCTGAGGGTCAGAGGGATTGTATGTTTAAAAATATGGCACAATGAAACGGGATGTTCCTAAGGATGAGAAAAGAATGTTGAATATAGGAGCCAACATATGCTGTTTTCCTCTTTGTGTCTTATCTGAATATACTGATGTATCAAAGTTGGGAGCCTGGCTTCTCCAACCTTGCTCCAGTAAGAAAGATCAATTCTCTCACAGAAGAAAGACAAGGAGTTTGTTAGGAGAGGGACAATTTTACCAGTGAAGGTTTAGAAGTTGCTTTGAGATCCATGCATGCAAACAGTGTAGACATACCTACTGTGTAATGCAGATTACGTCATCTCTAAAATGGTTGTGAGCTGTAGCCAATGATCCGTGTATTCAACGGTTATTCTGTATGATGAAATTCCAGTACAACTAAAGAATGTGGACAGATCCATGGAGTGAATTGTAATTGTATGTGACATATAATCAAAACTCTTTAGTAGGAAAGTCCATTGAAATGAAAATGAACCTAGTGAACTGAAGGCAAAAAGATCATCAACTTTAGATACATAGTTAGTAACACTTTATTTTATAATTGAATTTACACAATCTATATTTGGTGTGTTGAGAAAGGGAAACTTTGTTTTTTAAAAATTTGTTGTATTTTATTACCATGTTATCATATGTTATTGGTAAGCCTCATGATTCTGATTTTTCTAAAATCTAATCTAAAATTTTAAATGCTTAGAAAAATACTAGGGGAAAGAACTTTTTTTCATTGTATTTCTCTCTCCCTTTCCCTTCTGTGAAAATCAAAGCATAAGGTTTATTCAAGTGAAACATAAAAAAAGATCTGCCTTACTAGAATTTCATTTTTTAAAAACTTTACTTAGGGTCTTGAAACAGTGTCTTTCTCTGAAGACTATTTAGTTGAAAACATACCTTTGAGGACCCTTTATTGAATTACTGAAATACCATTTTTTTTAGCATAATACTGATTATATTATATAGTTTCAAATTTTCTTTACTTCTAAAACACGTTTACTTCAAATGAAGCTTAAATGGTTGCATTTCTGACATACAAATATGATCTAATTCTGCCAAGTCCAGATGAAAAATCTAGACCTCAGTTTCCTAATTAGTGATAAGGATTATGCTCTATGAAGGTATGCATAAATAATTGAAGGGGTGGCGTGGCATTAAAACCACTCACTCTGAAGTCTGACTGCCTCACAGGGTTGTTGTGAGGATTAAATGAGTTTCTTACTCATGACAAGGATTTAGAAGAGTGTCTGGCACAAGTAAGTTCTCTGTTAAGTGTTTGCTATTTTTATAATTGCCACTATATGGCTAAACTATTTATGTAATAAAAATATTTTTCATTGCCTCCAAGAGGGTTTGAGGTACTTTTGAAGTGACTGAAAGGGCTTCTGCTCTTAAAAGTTACAAGAAGCTAGAGAGTTCTGGAATTCCCATCTGCCCCCAGTCCTCTTTTGCTCTGAGGTGATCTTACTTAAATTCTGTGGTCTTCCATTTTCTCATCTGTAAGAGGACAGTTCCCTGGTGATGGGTCTCTGTTATTTCTTTAAGTCACAACAATAATGTGATGCTTTGATATTACCTTCTGCTTAAACAAGAAGGTTGAGGTTATATGTGTCAAATTCCTTGATTTGGAGTGGTAGAGTTTTATTTTTATTTTTATTTTTTTAAAATTTATTTATTTATTTTATTTAAAAAATTTTTATTTATTTTTGGCTGCGTTGGGTCTTTGTTGCTGCGCGGGTTTTCTCTAGTTGCGGTGAGCAGGGGCTACTCTTCATTGCGGTGCGTGGGCTTCTCATTGCGGTGGCTTCTCTTGTTGCGGAGCACGGGCTCTAGGCGCGCGGGCTTCAGTAGTTGTGGCACGTAGGCTCAGTAGTTGTGGCTCACGGGCTCTAGAGCACAGGCTCAGTAGTTGTGGCACACAGGCTTAGTTGCTCCACGGCATGTGGGGTCTTCCCAGACCAGGGCTCGAACCCATGTCCCCTGCATTGGCAGATGGATTCTCAACCACTGCGCCACCAGGGAAGCCCAGTGGTAGAGTTTTAGAAGTAGAAAGGGCATTAACCAGGCAGTCTACTCCCTGGGGAACTCATCTCTTCTCTTAGCTTCAATTAGTATTTGAGTGTTTTTCCTTTTTAGATTTTTCTTTTCTTTTTCTTTTTATCTTACATCTTTTTTTTCCAAAGCACTTTTTACATACTTGTAGATACTGTATTTATTATGTTTATTGTTTGTATTGTATCCCTACTTGAGTGTAAGCTTCACAAGGGCAGAGATCTTTATCTTTTTTTGTTCAGCTGTCTGGCACATAGTAGGTAGCCAGATAGGGGCTCAATAAATATTGTCAGATAAATGAATGAACCTTCAGTTGCCTAGTGGACATTTCTATTAATTGATCACTTCTGTTTCTCTTCTGAAACAGCACTCTTTCATGATTTTCTTATTTCCACCAATGAATACTTTCATGTAACCAAGAGCAAAATCCTAGAGGAGTTGGCAGCCGTACCCGAGACAGAGCAAATTAGATGATTTTCAGGGGTATTAAGGCAGCCACTGCCTCCAAGGGTCTAGGTGCAGAAACAGTGACAGTGCATTTTCACACAAGATAGGTGGGCCTGAATCTTCTCAAATGGAACCTTTTGAGCCAGAACTAGAGGTAACTGCTTAACTGCCCAGGAAATTACTAAAGTTACCAAAACTTACTGCTAAAATCATAGCTTCTGTTGGGTTAATGTTGCCCGTATGCTTCCTTTGTCATCTCGTTCCATTGGAGATTCCTTGTTGCTTCTAAACAGAGTCCCGAATCTGCAGCCTGCAGTCCAGTGAACTCCCCAAGAACTTTCCAGTTCTAGATCACACAGGTGCTCCTTGTCCGTTCTCTCCTCAGCTGAGCCTCTTCCTTAGCATCCCCTAAAGCATTCCCGTTCCTGCTTTAATGTCCCTCTGTTCATACCATACTGTGTTCATCACACGCTCGGTTCTCCTCTTTCTTTATCCATCCAAATCTGTCTTCCTTTAATCAACAAGGGCCGCTTTTCAGCCCTTACATATGTGAAGCCATCTGTATCATGTTTGGGGCTCCTAAATGTTGCATTATTCTTAAATGTTCCATTTGCCTATTTATTGCTTTTGAGGAAAGGGACTAATGGAATAATGGAGTTGGGGGTTAGGGCATGAATCACAAATCACAGCTAAAGCAACACCTGCTAAACTGGAACAAAATTGACTTAGTTTAAGTGTATTTTCTAGCCTGTGCTGTTTTCAAGGGCTTTAGAAAATGCTAAGATCAAGTCCTTCCTAGTTTTTTGGCATTAAAATATCTTTTTAAAAAATTGAATGATGTAATTACATCTAGTAATAGCAATGGGCTCAAGTGAATTATCTTTATTTGGAAATATAGAAAATTGGCAGTTGAATTGGCTCTGCTTGTGTGTATGTGTGTGTGTGTATGTAATTTTACTGGTTTGTGAAATCAGAAACTAGGAAAGACGAGTCTGGCTGGTAGTCATACATACTCCATCCCTTGACCCTTCACCTGGTGGCCATTTTCTTCCCTGCTCAGTTGCGCAGTACAGATCTTCCTCGACTTACGATGGAGTTACATCCCTATAAACCCATTGTATTGTTCAATACAGTAAGTTCAAAATATTGTAAGTTGAAAACATGTTTAATACACTTCACCTGCTGAACATCATAGCTTAGCCCAGCCTTCCTTAAATGTGTTCAGAACACTTATATTATCCTACAGTTGGGAAAAATCATCTAACACAAACACTATTTTATAATAAAGTGTTGACTATCTCATGTAAGGTATTGAATGCTGTACTGATAATGAAAAACAGAATGATTGTATGGGAGTGAATGGTAGTACGTGTATTGGTTGTTTACCCTTTTGATCGTGTGCCTCACTGGGAGCTGCCCAGCATCACGAGAGAGTATGTACTGCCTATCACTAGCATGGGACAAGATCAAAATTCAAAATTCCACATACAGTTTCTACTGAATGCGTACGGCTCCTATGCCATCGTAAAGTAGAAAAATCGTAAGTCTAACTATTGTAAGTCGGGGGACCATCTGTATTCATTTTTCAAGGTCTCAGACATTGGCTTAAGATTCTCATGCTGTGGTTTGACTCTGGTTATCCAGCCAGGGAATGCATGAAAGTTACCTTCCAAATATACAAAAGAGTTTCCTTCTATTGCTTGAACTTCAAAGAATATTTTTTTCTTGTTCAGCTCAGATTAGTCTAGATAATGACATTTTGTGCCCTTTCTAAGTAAATCAGCTTTATTCATGTCATCGAAAGAGAATTTTTGCTTGACTTTCTAATTTTTCAGGCTGATTGAAAAACCCAGTGGGCATACAAAAGACATTAATTTGTTCTTTTTCTTCCAAATCTTGCACGATTTGTTCTCTTGTTCCATATTGTAAGGCAAGTTAACATTCTCCTCCTTTTCCAATTGTTCCACAGTTTCAAGTTTTCACTGAATACACTGTATGTTTACTTCTGGATTCTGACATTTTAATTATTAGGCGTATTTGATCACATGTAACTGTAATGATGTTCAACAGTCCCGCCTGGCTCCCATTTGTGCGTAATGCTGACAAGATGACAGGCCGTGGGAGCCCATGTTGTGTTCTGATAGCCGATTGGTACAGGGAGAGGCAAGGTGTCCCCGTGGTACAGCAGACAGGGTGGTGTCTCCTGGTTACTCTGCAGTTCCAGACAGCAGATGCCTGCTGTTTTAGTCGGAGTTTATTGGTTGCAGAGAACAGAGGCCCTCTCAAATTAACTTAAATAAAATAGAAAAAAACTTAAAGATGTAGGACTTAACAGCCCATCTTGATGACACCAGTGGACCCATTAGGGACTGTGGAACAGGCTAAAAAGTCAGGAGTCGTGATCACATAGCCTCTTCTCTCGTTCTGCTTTTCCTGCACCTATTTCCTTCTGTTTCGCATGGGCCGACATATTGATACCTGCCAGCATTGACGTGAGCTTTTTGTTTTAGGCCCATGTTAGAGCCTATATTTTTCCAAAGTCAGAGTCTCAAAAAAGAGACAGTTTGATTGGCTTAATTCAGCCTGTGGATCTGTTCCCCCTGGACCAGGCAGCTACCCTAGTTCTATGACCTGTTGGGTTGGGGTGGGGGAGCATTTAACATCAGACCAATCAGGCAGCATTTAGTTGGTATCACACCTGCTGTGCTGGTTCTTTGTTTCCAATCTAGTCTTGCCTGTTTTCTATCTTTTTTTCTTTTGGTTCCACATTTTGAGCGATTTCCTCACTGTTATAGTACTTTTACTGAATTTTTATTTTGGTAATCATTTTCTCAAAAATATTTTTAAAGTTCTTTATTTTTCTCCAGTCGTTTTATTTTCATGTGTCTTGTTCTTGTTTAACGGTTGTAATATCTTGAATCTCTTTGAGTCGTATTAGAGTTAACTTCTTTTTAAAGTGCTCTTCTGTTTCCTGAATTAACTCTCTTTCTTCTCAGTGTCAGTTTTTTCCCCCTAAGCTTACTGATTTTCCTTGTAGGCCTGGTTGCCTCTTCATAATTTAGGGTGAAGGACTGGGGAGAGTTTGCTACATTGAAAACATCTATATGTAGAGTCCACCCGCCGCCCCCAGCCCCTGCCACCTCTCCCTTGAGCAGGAATTCTAAACAGAGCTCAGTGTGTACGTGTGTGTGGGAGTGGGGGGCAGGGGTACTGAGCGGTCTGCTGGCCAGCTTTGCTTCACCCCGAAAATGCCCTGATGAGGAGGATTTACTCTGAGGAACCAAGATTCACATCGGAAACCTCCACAAGCCATCTCTCATTCCCTGCTGCCACGATTGGTTCTGTTCCTTTAGAGATGAACCCCCAGATGTTTGTTGTTATACTTGGCCATGCTGCCTGAAGGCTCTGTTAGAGGGTGGGGAGGCGGGCGGGGGGTGCTAGCCGTCATCACTTTATCCCCCTCTTTGCTGCCCCGTGTCATCCTCCCCGCTCTGTGATACCTGTTGACTCTGAGCCCGGAGCCTCCCTGGGCTTCTCTTGAGCAGATTGTCTCCTTGGTGGCCCGTGGGTGGCAGCTCTCCCCTCACTGTTTCATCTGTCAGCACATTCCCATCTCCTGTTTCGTTTTCCAGAATTTTGTTGCAATCTCTTGTCCATTTAAAATTCTCTTCCAGCAAACTCTTTTTCTTTTCTTGTTTTTTTTTTTTTTTTAATGTTTATTGGAGTAGAGTTGATTTACAATCTTGTGTTAGTTTCAGGTGTACAGCAAAGTATCAGTTGTACATATACATATATCCACTCTCTTTTTAGATTCTTTTCCCATATAGGCTATTACGGAGTATTGAATAGAGTTTCCTGTGCTATACAGTAGGTTCTTATTAGTTACCTATTTTATATACAGTAGTGTGTATATGTCACACCCTTCTGTTTTTTAAACTCATGACTTTGTTGATCAGAAACCTTTTGGTGGCTTTGTAAATTTTTGTGTGTATATATATAGTGTATATATATATATAGTGCATTAATAAGAAATGTTTTGGGGTATAGTTGCTTTACAATGTTGTGTTAGTTTCTACTGTACAACGAACTGAATCAGCCATATGTATACATATATCCCCTCTTTTTTGGATTTCCTTCCCATTTAGGTCACCACAGGGCATTGAGTAGAGTTCCCTGTGCTATACAGCAGGTTCTCATTAGTTATCTATTTTATACATATTAGTGTATATAAGTCAATCCCAATCTCCCAATTCATCCCACCCCCCCTTTCCCGCCTTGGTGTCCATATGTTTGTTCTCTAGGTCCGTGTCCAGTAAACTCTTTTTAATCTTACAGAATTCTTCTATTTTATTTTTTGGTGCTTTCACTTCATTGGGGATTCAGGCGGGACAACCAGGCTATCAGCCATCTTGAAACTGAAACCTCAAAGTTGTTCTTTTAAAAAATAGCATTTGGCTTTTATTTTACTTTTTTAAATGAGAGATACATCATACACATACATATAATAGAATATATGTATAATTTAAAGAAAAGTGATAAAATGAACACTGGTACCAACTACATAGCTTAAGAAGTGGCATGTCACGTTTTCGGTACCTTAGAAAACCCTGGGTACCCTTCCTTGATTGCATCTTCTTCACCCTCTCTGCCTCCTGTGGTTACCATCATCCTTCATTTTCAAAGTCATTCCCTTGTCTTATGTATGTTTATCTCCAAACAATATATTGTTTAATTTTAGCTGCTTTGGCTCTTTGAATAAATAGAATCATATAACTTGTATTCTTCTGTACCTTGCTGTTTTACTCAAGATTGTTTTTGAGATTCATCCATGTTTATTCATGAAGCTATATTTTATTTACTTTACTGCTGTATAGCATTGCATTGTAAGAATATACCACATTTAATTATCTTTTCTGCTGCTGATGGACACTTGTGTTGTTTGTGTAACTTTTCACAATCGTGAGAAAGACTGGTATGAACATAGTTCCTGTTGCATGTATGCTAGAGTTTCTCTAAATGTATAAACCTAGGAGTGGAATAGCTGGGCCATGGAGTATATGCGTGTTTAATTTTACTAGGTGATGACAACTCTTTGCCAGAGTGGTTGTACCAGGATAGACTACACTGGTGTGTGCAGTTGCCTTTGGCTTGATGACCTTAGTGTGATCAGATTTCAAATATTTTTGCCTGTTTGGTGGGTGTGCAATCATATCTTACTGTGTGTTTTTAAAATTGAGATGTAATTTATGTTTAGTATAATTTACCTTATTGTGATTTTAATTTTCATTTTCCTGATTATTAATGAGGTTAAAGATATATTATCATATGGCTATTAACCTTTCATGCTTTCTCTTCTATGAAAGTTTGCCATGTTTTCCCCATTTTCTCTTATTGGCTGGTGGGTGTTCCTTGTATATCCTGAATATCTAAGAGTGTGTGTGTGTATGTGTATCTATAATATGTGATGGAATTAATTTTTTTGTGGGCAGGATCCATTGCATCAGGAGGAATAGGCAGTATTCATGTCCAGCAGTGAGTTTCCCTGAAACCATGATTATAACACTCTCTCTTTTTCTCTATTTATTTGTGGTTAATCTTTGACAAATTGAAAAGTAAGTTTTGGCACTTTAAAATTTTTGGAGTCTTTTTTCCATCCCTCCTCTTAATCTACCTCTATTGTGAAACAATTCTGGTTGAAAAAATATCCTTGACATATTCAGTAACTCAGAATGTTTTCTTTGGAGTGTGTACTATTTAAGTTGGAGTACAGTGCTCATGACGCTCGATGCTAAGAGATCTAAGTGCTTCAATGGTGTCAGACCACAGGGTGGCCAGCACTTGGGGAATAGAGGAGTTGGGAGGTGGATGCTGACCCAGATCGCTGATGTATTTTTAACCCAAATCTCTAAAGGTATTTTTCTTGACTCCCCGGTTTACACATTTCTGAAATGTAATGGAAAAGTAAGTTGGCTTTATAAAAAGAGAGCATTTATTACTAGCCATTCTTTTCTCCATTTAACAATGTATCCTGACTTAAGGGACATTTTCTTTTAAGTGGTGATATTTCTATAAATAAAAACTGCAGAAATGGTTAAAATGGTAAATTTTATGTTATGTATATTTCACTACAATAATATTTTTTAAAAAATCCAAGGCTGAAAAAAAAACTTTTTGGAACATTTAGGGCTCTAACAAAGTGCAAAGATGACACTGAAGCAGTGTATATTTTTCAGTGCAGAGAAGTCTTTCAGAGGTAACTAGCAATACCTCTTTTACATAAGTTGCTTATTCTTTGTTGTGACTATTCTTTTAAGAAGGTTTACTTTTTTTGAGTTTTTGTAAATTTTGGAATGAATTTTCAAGGGTTGTGTTTTCATTTACCTTCTGTTTGTAATCCTAGCGATCACTGCCCCTTTTGCTGCGGCCTCACGGGCCTTCTTTCATTTCCTCTAATCACATCCTTTTCCTTCCTCAGGGCCCTCCCTCAGGTTGTTCTTTTCCCTTTGCCTGCTCTCATTTATTTTATTGTATTATTATTTTAAAAGTGTGGTGAAATATACACCTTACAGGCTGAATCGCTTCCCGCTGCTGCTAAATTCATATGTTGAAACCCGAACTTCCAGTACCCCAGAATGTGACTGTATTTGAAGATAGGGTCTTTAATGATGTAAGTTAAAATGAGGTCATTTTAGGGCTTCCCTGGTGGCGCAGTGGTTGAGAATCTGCCTGCCAATGCAGGGGACACGGGTTCGAGCCCTGTTCTGAGAAGATCCCACATGCCACAGAGCAACTAGGCCTGTGAGCCACAATTAGTGAGCCTGCGCGTCTGGGGCCTGTGCTCTGCAACAAGACAGTCCGCGATAATGAGAGGCCTGCGTACTGCGATGAAGAGTGGCCCCCACTTGCCACAACTAGAGAAAGCCCTTGCACAGAAACGAAGACCCAACACAGCCAAAAATAAATAAATAAATAAATAAATAAAAACCCAAAGTTTAAAAAAAAAAAAAATGAGGTCATTTTAAGATGGGCCCTAATCCAGTACGATTGGTGTCCTGATAAGAAGAGGAAATTAAGGCACAGACAGTTACAGAGCGGAGACCATGTGGAGGCACAGCTAGAAGACAGTATTGATAACCAAAGAGAAAGTTCTCAGAAGAAACCAATCCTGCTCACACCTTGATCTCACACTTCTAGCTTCTGGAATTATCAGAAAATAAATTTCTGTTGTTTAAGACACCCAGTCTATGAAACTTTGTTATGATAGCCCTAACAAACTATAATAATACATAACATAAAATTTACCATATAACCATTTTTAAGTGTAAAGTTCAGTGGCATTCAGTATATTCACATTGTTGTACAACCATCCTTACCATCCATCTCTAGAACTTTTGTCTTCTTGCAAAACTGAAACTCTGTACCCTATTCTCCCTCCCTCCCCAGCCCCTGGCAACCAACTTTTTGCTTTCTGTCTCTATGAATTTGAATACTGTAGGTCCCTCATATATGTGAAAGCATACAATATTTATTCTGTTTGTGACGGGCTTATTTCACTTGGCATAATGTCTCAAGACTCATTCATGTGGTAGCATGTGTCAGAATTTCCTTTGTATGACTAATATTTCATTGTGTGTGTGTATGTGTATATATATATCACATTTTATTTATTGAATGGTCATTTGGGTTGCCTTCACCTTTTGGCTATGGTGAGTAATGGTGTTATGAACACGGGTATACAAATATCTCTTTGAGATTCTGCTTTCTTTTGGGTATATGTCTAGAAGTGGAATTGCTGCATCACGTGGTATTTCTAAAAATTAATAATTAATTTTTAAAAATATTTATTTATTTATTTATTTTTGGCTACATTGGGTCTTTGTTGCTGCGCGTGGGCTTCCTCTAGTTGCAGTGAGTGGGGGTACTCTTTGTTGTGGTGCACGGGCTTCTCATTGCGGTGGCTTCTCTCATTGCAGAGCACGGGCTCTTGGTGAGCGGGCTCAATAGTTGTGGCTCGTGGGCTCTAGAGCACAGGCTCAGTAGTTGTGGCTTGCGGGCTCTAGAGCATAGACTCAGTAATTGTGGCTCACGGGCTCTAGAGCGTAGGCTCAGTAGTTGTGGCTCGCGGGCTCTAGAGCGTAGGCTCAGTAGTTGTGGCTCGCGGGCTCTAGAGCATAGGCTCAGTAGATGTGGTGCACTGGTGTAGTTGCTCCGCGGCATGTGGGATCTTCCTGGACCAGGGCTCGAACCCATGTCCTCTGCATTGGCAGGCAGATTCTTTATTTTTTTAAAAAAATTAATTAATTAATTAATTTACTTTTGGCTGTGTTGGGTCTTCGTTTCTGTGCGAGGGCTTTCTCTAGTTGTGGCAAGCGGGGGCCACTTTTCATCGCGGTGTGGGGGCCACTCTTCATCGCGGTGCACGGGCCTCTCACTACTGCGGCCTCTCTTGTTGCAGAGCACAGGCTCCAGACGCGCAGGCTCAGTAGTTGTGGCTCACGGGCCCAGTTGCTCTGCGGCATGTGGGATCTTCCCAGACCAGGGCTCGAACCCGTGTCCCCTGCATTGGCAGGCAGATTCTCAACCACTGCGCCACCAGGGAAGCCTGGCAGGCAGATTCTTAACCACTGCACCACCAGGGAAGTCCCCTTAATTTTTTGAGGAACTACCACATTGTTTTCCGTAGCAACTGCACCATTTTACATTCCTATCAGCAGTGCACAGGGTTCCAGTTTCTCCACATCCTTATCAAAATTTGTTATTTTCCATTTTTTTGTTTTGGGAAGGAGGTGATAAAATATGGCTTTTTAAATATCGCTGGGTTAAGTCAAAGAGAGTTGATTCTTAAAGGGTTGTGATGTGGCATTCATCTGCCTCTTGATCCAGGTGTAACACCTTGGCGGCTCACCAGGAAGCATTGGAGTTATTGGTGTGAGAGACTGGCAGCCATTTTTTTTCCCCATTTGGTCCAGGAACTTTGTTTCTGTAATAACTTTGGGTCTGCTTGTGTGACATGGGACAAGCTATTACAAAATACCGGCATTTCTCATGACAAAGACTCTGTGAAATAGATCTTTTGCAGAACTAAAGAGGCTAGCAAGTTTGTTACCTTCTTCCCCAGGGCATATTTTCATTTTCCTAAGTGTTTACAGCTGTGTTTGTTTAAAACACTCATGTACCTAACAATTACAGTCCTGTGAAGAAAACAGCAAGTTAGGCAAATTAGGCCTAAAAACATCTCAAGCAGAGGTTGTAGTAAAACACAGGAAGCCTAAGAGATGCACAGGGGCTTCCTCGGGGCATTTTTGAAATCACGGAAGCGTTACATGTTTGACTGTAAATGTTGCATTACAACCACCTGAAAGATTATACTCAAAGAGGTTATGAATATTTATAAATACATCCCTTAAGTTTGTTTGTGTAAATGAAAGTTTTTTGTGGGTTTATTTTTTTGTTCCTTGTCCACTTTTGTGGACATCACTTAACTCCAGCAGCAATTCTTGGCTTCCAGAGGCAAAACAAAAATCATTCTTTACTGTGGTCTGGGACAGACAGAGCGACCCAGCCTCTTTGGGAGATCCAATCCCAGTCTCCACCCCCCCACACACTTTGCCATTCTAAATGGCAGTTTGTATAGATGATAATTTGACTCAGAAGCAGCTCAGTTTAATAATCACAAGCACTAAGGATTAACAGTAACATTACAGTGCCCAATACAATTAATTTTACACACACAACTTACATTTTTCTCTGTACAGTTTGTACACCCACTGGTTTGAGAATTCACAGTAAATAATTAAAGCTATTGAAGCTAAAGAATGTAATGATGTTTCCTCTATTATTCGACAGTCCTCAGCGTCACTGTAATAATAGCACTTTGTCTAAGAACGCTGAAAACTCTGCCAGTGCTTCATAGGCTGTGTAAACTGAGATAACCACTGCTGTCATTAAAGGCGGCAGGTCATGACCCAGCAGGGATCAGCTACTCCTGCCTCACACTGTTTGCTGATTTAGTTCTCTTCGGAATAGTAAAGCTGGATTAGGAGCCCACAGCTAACCTCACGTGCCCTTGCATGGGAATGATACAAGGAGCAGGAGTTGACTGCATTGCTTTCTTGAGATGTGGCACGCCCCCGAGGTCTGTTCCCCTTACTTTGGAAGTTCAGAGCTGACTCAGAGAGAAACAGCTTCTTCCCTTGGTGCTTTGGGTGTTTCCTGAAAGCCTTCCCATCAGTAGTTCTGATCTGGGTCAGTGGGACCGCTCCTCAGTCTTCCTTACTACACATAATAGCACGCTGCCTCTAAAGGCCAAGAAGCAGAGCGCTGGATTTACTTTACTGTTAATTAATTGGTTAACAAGTTATTTCATTTATGTTTAACAAATAGATAGCCAGAGCCTGCTGTGTGTTGAGAGAGCTGTGCTAAGCTCTGTCGAGGTCCGTAGAACAAATGTAAAACAGTTTCCATTGCAAGGAGTCCGGGGTGTAAGGTAGAAGCATTGAGCCCTGGAGAACATGCCCAGGGCGGCCGAGAGGTCAGCGCTGTGCGGCCAGAGCCTCAGGGCTCAGGAACTCTGCGCAGGAGAAGCTGGTCATTAAACCTCCCAGGAGATCAGGTGAAGACAGAGCAAATGAGGAACACCTTGGAGAGAGCTACTTTTGACTCCCGACTCCTTCAGGAACTGGGTCCTTTAGAAAATATACCCTGATCCTCTAATCGTAGTTAGGTACAGGATTATTAAAATATATAACTAACATTTTTCATCGGATAATGAAAGTAATAACCTTTTTTGTAGAGCAAAAGACTTGGAAAACATGCATATATACCACACAGAAGGAAAATAAATCACCTGTAATCTGGCTACTTAGAAATAATCACTGTTAACATTGTGGAATATGACCTGTTTTTTCTATGTAATTGACTTTATTTGGATTCTCACACCAGAGGGTGGACGGATTCCATAAAGAATAAATATGAGTTGGATCACCTGAAACTATCACAACATTGTTAATCAACTATACTACAATATAAAATAAAAAGTTTTAAAAAAAAACCCTTAAAATCTGAAAAAAAAAAAGAATTTACATGTCAAGCTTTTCAGGGATCCAGCTGACCTTTTGGTCTGATGAATAAGTAAACACTATAGCCTTTTTTAAAAACATGATATTTTTAACAACTACCTTATTGCTACAAAAGCATATATATACATATAGAAGCTATAGGAAAACAAAAATAAGAAGAGAAAACATATTTTCACTACCCAGAGTTTACCTCATTATTCATATATTTCTCTGTTATTACCTAGTATATCCTTCTAGATCTTTTTGTCTGTATGTCTGCATGCATGTATTATCAAAGTGAAGTTGTCCTGTACATAGGATTTGTAACCAGCTTTTTTTTTTCAGTTATGATGTCTACCTTTCCTGGTTAATAAATTTTCATTTCATTAAAAAAAAGAATAAATATGAGTTGGATTTATACAACATCATTGTGTTGGTTATTGCAATGATAATTTTGACCTTGCCTACCTTTTATTTTATAGTTATTTTAAAATTTTTTTGTAAACCTTGAAAGAAGCCCACTTGATTTCATTTTAGAGTATGTTAAAGGAAATGACCTTATTTTAAAGAGAATGTTTTCAGTGGACACACTTTTGGGAATGATAGAAGGAAATGGAGATTTTCTAATAAAGAATTATGGTTGTTTAATTTTATGATAGTAATAAATCTCTGTAATAGGTAAATATCTTTGTATTCTTATAGTGTTTAGTTTTTTTGTCCTTTTTATAGTGGTATTCTTTTCCAGAAATGATGTATGTTATTAAGAAGGTGTGTGTTTCTTAATTATTAGTTACATCTTTTCATCAGTCACGGAAAATTTATGTGGGTTTAGTAAGAAAAGAAAAATACTAAATATCAGACAACTTAATTTTTTAATATGTGCAAAGCTACTGACAGCTGACAGGAACATTTGAAACAGGAAATTGCCTGGGCAGTGTGGCCTTCACCCTTAGGGAAGAGCCGGGCTTTGGGGGTATGTTTTCCGGTCTGCCCTTATTATATTTGCTCTGTCCATTTTGTGCCAGACCTGGAAAGCTAACAGTGGGATTCTATGTTTTATAAGAACCTCACAAATTCTCCATGTTTTGGAAGTTGTTACTGACTATAATACTACAGAGTAGAGTTTATTCCTTTTTTTCCCTACCTGTCACATATCTGCCTTTTGACTGGTTGAGAGGTCTTAATCTTCTTGGAAATTGGTGTATCTTTGCTGTGGTTTTTAAAAAGACATTGCTTTTAGTATAATGTCTGGCTGTCCTATTCCTCTAATGTCTTTATTAAAAAATTCCTTGTAGTTCTGAGACCTTTTGCTTGAGGGGAAAGGGTGTCACAAACTTAGGGGCCAGACAGCTATATAATGAGCACATAAGATTCTAAGGAATACTACTCAGCCATAAAAAAGGAATGAAATAATGCCATTTGCAGCAACATGGATGCAACTAGAGATTATCATACTAAGTGAAGTAAGTCAGGAAGAGAAAGACAAATACCACATGATATCACTTATATGTGGAATCTAAAATATGACACAAATGAACCTATCTATGAAACAGAAACAGACTTACAGACATAGAGAACAGACTTGTGGTTGCCAAGGGGGAGGCGGGGAGGGAGAGGGATGGACTGGGAGTTTGAGGTTACATTTAGAATGGATAACAACAAGGTCCTACTGTATAACACAGGGAACTATATCCAGTCTCCTGGGATAAACCATAATGGAAGAGAATATTAAGAATATATTTCTGTGTATAACTGAGTCACTTTGCTGTACAGCAGAAATTAGCACAACGTTGTAAATCAACTATACTTCAGTAAAGAAGAAAAGATTCTAAGGAGGAGTGTGGAGACGTGACCGGTGGGAGGATGCTCACCTCTGCAAAGGCGTTAGGTAGAAAGAGAACACAGACTATTATGGTGGCCAAACAGAAAGTCCAAATTTGGCTAGAAGCCGACCAGTTTATGCCTGCTTATGCCACTTACTGCTGTAGTTAATAGCATAGTGGAGTAGAGTATAATGGTAATAAAAATAGCTAACATGTTTTGAGAGCTTACTGTGCTGGGTACATGCATTATCTTGTCCTGTCTTCATAATAAAGGTAAATACTATTACTATCCTCATCTCAGAGATAAAACTGAGGCTTTTTGCCCATGTCACAGAGATAGTAAGTAGCAGAGAACCAAGACAGGTTTGTCTGCCTCTGGGTCCTGAGCTCTGTGATGTATTTTGATTTTAGGCCACAGAACTTTGAATTGCATTCATTGGATAGGAAAAAAGTTGTCAGTCAGTGGCCATGCTATTCACAGTGTTGGCAGTGGCCAGCTCTGAGGCCTCGGAGGGGCATTGGAGAAGGGCAGTGTCCTTGGCCCTGGAGGAGAAGGAGACAGCAGGATCAGGTGTGCTGTGATGTGGACAGGCTCTAGAAGTCTTCCTCAGGTGCCCAGGGAGGTGAGGCCTTGGTAGGGGATAAAGAAAGTACTAGTTCTTGTGAGGCGCAGAAGATGCGAGTGGTGTGTGGGCAACGTGTAGGAGGGGAAAATCTGACTGCATGAGGTTTGGTACGAGATTTGGCAGATGTGAGTAAACTCTACTGGATATTTTGTACCTTTGGCTTCCTCACTGTGAATGAGGGAATAGCTAGAGCTGTGGAATAAAGAACTAAAACGTATGGCTTGAGATTTAATCCAGGGCTTCCTGTCACAATGCACTTTAAAACTAAGTGAGGTTTTCGACGGGTGGAGGGGACTGACTTCTCTCACTGTCTTTTGTCTGACGATCTCAACAGCTCTACTCATGCTGTTGATTGAGTAGCTTTTCTGGGGCCAAGTGGATCTCTATTGGGACCACTGGCATTTCCTGTGGTATTTAGTGGAAAGAAAGTATCCTCACAAACCTTTGGTTGTTGAGTTAACCAAAAATTAAAGGTGTGTTAACACAGCACATTTTAAGAGACATGTCACTGACTTGTTGCACACTGTAGCTGTCAAAGCCTCTCTGTCTAAGTGCCTTTAACTCAAGGAAGTGAAAAGTAGAGCCCAGCTATTCCTACCTGGCTGCCTGTGACCATGAACCCTGGGAAACATAGTGGCCTCTGTGAAAGGCCTATCTGCATAAACCTCACAGAGCCCTAAAGAGAAATTTTTTTAAAAGTACACACAGACACACACACACACGGAAAAATTAAAGGGCTGCATCTTGACGTTTTTTCCCGAACAATGTGAATATACTACAAAAATACATGAGAAGGTAAGGCTGATTAATGGAGCTTGCTTTCTGTAGCCTAAAGACTTTTAAAAATAGATACTGAAGGAGGAGGAAGCAAACTCAGTGGCAGGAAACCTAATACTGTTCAGAGAAGGGGGGCAGGGGTGGGGCGAAAAATGGAGCATGAGCAGGTCTTAGGGAAGCCCTTCTGTTGAATTGCTTGATTGCTTTAAAATGATCGCTTTCCTAGTAGCAACAAGGAAAACTGGCCCAGTTTGTTTTCAGGGTTGGAAGAAAAGACTTATGTAAGCAGCTCCTGGCTTTGCAGTGTTTCCATTTGGAACATCATTTACGAATTTGGCCAGATCTCAAGTGATTTATGTTTAGTAAATAAGATTATCTTCAGCTTTCTATGGTGAAAGAGCAAATGGTTTGGGGTTTAGTTGCTGCTTTTTATCCCTTTTAATTGCTTGTTCAAGGTAATACTGCATTAATCTCTGTTATTTACCTCTAGAGTCGGGTTTTGTATACACTTGAAATTCAGCTTTTTACGTTTTTCTGTATTACTGGACACATGCTCTTAATTTTATGGAACAAATGAAACAAAGGGAATCTTGTGTCAGCTGTTTTGAATGCTTATGGTTTTTCATATTTTAAGAGTTCTCTCCCTTGCCCACCACCCTCCCCCCCCATGGGAAGACATTTCTTATTGAAATTGTGGATATCTAGTGAAAGATGACATTTCTTTTTGGTGTTAGAGAATACATTATTATGAATATGTGAATGCTGACATACTGTTTTTCAAATGTGGAAACAATTTTAATGTTTTAAATTAGGTTGTTTCTATAGGTCCCATGTTAAATTCTCCTAATTTATTAGGTTTATGTATTTGCTTGAGAGGTAAGCATTTTAGCAAAGAAACGGTCATTTTATTCTGCAAAACAGAAAAAAATTTTGAAGTGTTTCTGAGCATAAAATTTAGGAAAACGGTACATTATATATTTCATATTCGCTGTGGATAAAAATAGTTGCATCTAGTTAGTAAGTATTCTGCTCTAGTAACCTTCCCCAGCACCTCTTCCTAAATCTCGAATTCAAGGTCTCTTCTTCAACTGGTGTCTTAATATTTTGAGTTTCGTATCTTGCACACAGTGCAAACCAAGCAAAAGATAACATGTATGGAGGTCACTCTGCCTTTCAGATTCTATCAGCTATTTTGAATCTAATTCTTAAACTGTTCATGGTACTCTGGCAACAAGCTATGTGCTTGTCATTTTATCTCATTACTGTTAAGTCTAGTCCTGTCAAGAACAGGTTTACTAGTCTTTTTTAATTGCCTGCTTAAATTTTTTCAGTTCCAAAATCAGCTGAAGAATTTAAGACGGTGATAAGTGTGGACTAAGGGTCATGTAAAAGTTCTGAGCGGATCAGGAACTCACTGAAGGAGGGAAATGCACACATGAACAGTTTAAGGCTAGTGTGGAGCATTTGTATCCAGAAGAATGGAATGGGGCTTAAATGTATGTGATGTTGACTAGTATAAATAGTTTTCTTTTGTGCGTTTTTGCAATTAAACTTGCCACCTATTCTTCCGGGGAACTGGAGGCTAAGGATTAGACAATTAGAAGGTTGAGGAAGAACAGATGAAGATGAGCTGTAATCTGGAGGGGACAAAAGAGAGAGGGATGTCCACCCTAAAAGCTAAAAATAATAACATGAAGGAGGGGAAACCATGGGCCCTGCTCAGGGGCAACACCCACAGAATCTACAGTGACAAAGAGAGGAAAGAAGGCTATAAAAAACCAGGTGAAGTGGAGAGAGGTTGAGGAAGAGGTAGGAAGAGAGTTCTTTGTTCCCTGAGAAAACATTGTTGTTGACTGGAATAATGTATACATGCCCCTCTGGGAGTAGGAGAGGGCCAGGTTTCCCAGCAAACGTTCAGGCTTACTTTGTTGACGCTGCCCAGCAGAGTCTGAGGTGTGGTGGTGGGACACTCGTTTTAATGACCATGTGGGAACAGAAATGTAGGGACTGTGTTCGTCTCCAGGGAAGTGTTTGGAGCCAGAGCCTTGTGTGTGACCTTGAAGGGAATGGAAGACAATGGCAGTTGAGACTCATGTAATCCATTGGGTGGGCAGTCTAGTTGAGTCAAATCAGAGTAGCCTAGCAGGGATGGCCATCTCTTTTCCTTGCATCATCCCTTACCTGGCAGACTTTGGGGATGGGGGTTACTTTGTAGTATATTGAGGGCAGGACTGACTTTGTGTCATTAGACTCCCCCTCCTGCTCCCCCAGTCTTCTTCCTGGGGTGCACCATGGCGTCACATTGTTCCCTGACAGGGCCCAATTTGCTGGGAATGTATTTCATATTCTGGATCTTTCCTGATTTTCTTTCCATCTACCAAACTTTATGTTCATTCTCTCATGTCTCTTGTCTCTCCAGATAACTGGAGCTAATTTAATAAAAACATTCATTCTCCTGTGTAGAGTTAATATATAACCCATTCCCTGTTACATGTTTGAATTCAAAAGAAGGATTCTCAGTATGTTGACTCAAAGAAATGGTGGCATTTTGGGCAAGTCTTTGGGTAAATATTAAGGTGGTAATATTATAGTAGTGTCATATTATATGCATCTTTTACTCATGGGAAGTAAACTTGAACAAAAGGAAAAAAAAGGGGAAGAAATGACCATTGAAATATGATGAGCAGGGCTTTCCTGGTGGCGCAGTGGTTAAGAATCCGGCTGCCAACACAGGGGACACGGGTTCGAGCCCTGGTCCAGGAAGATCCCACATGCCTTGGAGCAACTAAGCCCGTGAGCCACAACTACTGAGCCTGTGCTCTAGAGCCTGTGAGCCACAACTACTGAGCCCACGCACCACAACTACTGAAGCCTGCGTGCCTCAGCCCGTGCTCCGCAACAAGAGAAGCCCCCGCAATGAGAAGCCTATGCACCGCAACGAAGAGTAGACCCCGCTCGCCGCAACTAGAGAAAGCCTGCACTCAGCAACAAAGACCCAACGCAGCCAAAAAAAAAAAAAATATGATGAGCATGATCCTAGAACGAACATGAGATGGGAGATATGAGCCTGCAGTTTATAGGGAGATTTCATTTCCTCGAAGATTGTGAGTGTTTGGGTTTAACTGCATGACTCACAAAATCCAAGCCAAACATGTCATATGGTGTTGACCTGAAGAGATACTAGTCTTTCCCAAAGGTCAGGAAAATGGTCATCTTGGACTTAGTGAGAAACAGCATAGTGTTGTGTTTTATGAGGAGTTTCAGGGGATTTTCAAGGGTGGTTTTGACTATTTGTAATTGCTGCCTTGAGTTTGACTTTGGATTCTAACCCAGTCCCCTGTGCCAATAGGTATGACTTAACAGTATTGTTGGCTGAGGGTAGGTCTTTCACGGCTCCTGTGAGCTTCTTGAGATTTGGGACTGTATGTCATTCATCACTGGCAAAGGAGGTCAGAAAACACTTTCTGTTGAATGAAATAGTGAATATAGATCACCCTCTGCCTGATGCCTTCCCCCCCACTGCCCGCCCCCCCATCCCTAGAACAATGGGGATTTGTTGAAAGTAGGAAGATGATGTGTGTACGAAGATCCTTTTACTACCTTTTTTTTTTTTTTTAATTAAGAATTTCCAGATGGCAATCACAGATGATTAAAGCCAAGAGGGCTCTTTCTTTCTTTCTTTCTTTCTTTCTTTCTTTCTTTCTTCCTTCCTTCCTTCCTTCCTTTCTTTCTTTCTTTCTTTCTTTCTGGCTGTTGTTGGGTCTTCGTTTCTGTGCGAGGGCTTTCTCTAGTTGTGGCAAGTGGGGGCCACTCTTCATCGCGATGCGCGGGCCTCTCACTATCGCGGCCTCTCTTGTTGCGGAGCACAGGCTCCAGACGCGCAGGCTCAGTAATTGTGGCTCACGGGCCCCGTTGCTCCGTGGCATGTGGGATCTTCCCAGACCAGGGCTCGAACCCGTGTCCCCTGCATTGACAGGCAGATTCTCAACCACTGCGCCACCAGGGAAGCCCCTCTTACTACCTTTTTTAAAAAAAATACTGAACCCGTATCTTCCAGTCCCCGACAGGGCACGAATGGATGGCCCCCCACTTAGAAGCTTCTATTTCCTCATTTGCCCCTCAAAGATAGTTTTGAAACACTGGAATTATGGGTGACTTACAAGTGAAAGCATAATAGAAGATATCTCCTCCCCCAAATCCCCTTTCCCGCCTCTCCCCCCATGCTTCATTCTGTCTTTCCAGCTGCGGTGCAGTCGTGGACTGCGGCAGTGATCCTAGTACTTTATGAGCAGCTTGCCTGGAAGATTACAAATATGTGTCATAAGCTTAGCCAGTTTAGTAGGTGGCCTGGTTGATGACACTCCTGAGCACGTGGCTTCTTGCTCTCTCACAGCAGCGCCACGGCACTTACTGAAAAGACCCTGGTTTCAGCAAGGTGTCTGCTCGACCGGGCAAGTTTAAGTTGAGATAATCACCACTGGAGTTTGCGTGTTTTTTATATTCCATTTACGGAGGTTTAGTTGCTGCCCTCAGTGAGTTTGGAAGCTCCTCTGTGTGACATCCCGATCTTCATACCGGACATAAATGTGATCTGACTGCTAAGCACTCATTTGGATGCTATTTTTAGCTTTTTGGCAGCCTCCTGGGCTGGTTTGATATTTTTATTTTTGTAATGTGCCACTCAGTCTTTGTTCTGTTATAATAGAACCACAGAAATGGAGGGACTCTTAGAGGTAATTAAATCTAGTGTACTTTAAATTTTCCTTCCTTCAAAGGGACAGTAAAACCACTGATTTATGCCTATATATAACTGAGAGAAAGGCTGAATTTCTAGTTCAGAGAGGGATGGAAATGGGAGGCTGAAAGCCTCTATCGTGTCTCTGTTCCCTTCCCACCCCAGTCCTAGAGGTACTGGGATATAACATCTGGGCCTCTGTGGAGCTCAATTTAAAAACCACAGCTCTGGAGTAATGGGTGTTTTGCTAAGTCTTAAATGAATCTTCCTGGCACCAATTGGCTGTTTATTGCTTCCTGAGGGCAAAATTCAAAAACAGAACGGCTCAGAGTTCCTCCTCTGCATGTGTCTTACTGAGAATTACCTATAGGCACTCAGCAGTCATCAAGAAGCTTATTGTGCGTTGTGAACCTTCAACCCAGCCAGTGCGCAGTGTTAGGTAACACAGGTAAGAAGCTGACCTGAAGAACGACTGGCACTTTATTTATTTATTTTTTTAAGTTGATGGCGAGTATGGCATCTGGATGAGGCTATGAATATGCTTACGAAGTTGGGATGTCCTCCATGGGAAGGGCTCTGATTGTGTAGATCAGTGATTCTCAAAGCATGGTCCCCTAAGCAGCAGCCCCAGCAGCCCCTAGACCTTGTTAGAATGCAGATTCTTGGCCTCTACCCAGAGCTGCTGAATCAGGAACTTTGAGGGTGGAGCCCAGAGACTTGTATTTAACAAGCCTTCTGGGTGATTCTGCGGCACGTTAGAGTTTGAGAACCACTGGCGTTGAAGGGCACAGTGGTGGTGCCAGGGTTGGCTTGGGGGTGTTGTGATGCTGCTTCTCCCCCTGCCCTCCCCTTCCTATGAGCACTCTTCCTGCTTTGCTATGGAAATTTGACGTTTTCTCAATCTTACGTGAAGTCCTAAACAACTTCATCTTAGAACAAACACCCCAGCTCTGACTTCCCACTAGGTTACCACCCCTTGGTCCCTTTTATGTGGAAGTTCTGAAGCAGCCATTGGATGTACATGAACACGATTTTTTAGGTGTTAGTTGGAAGCTTGCTTGTTTGTGAAAGGAAGTGATTTTCTGCTTGACCAGCCAGGGCCTCATTTGTCTGAATACTGCTGAGGTAACTCCGAATCGCAGCCCTTTCAACTTCCTGTCTTCAGTGAGGGTCTGATGGAGGATTTCCTAAGTGCAGCACTTGATCATCTTATGTGCGCTGGCTGTATAAACCTGTTCCTTTTCTCTTGTGCCTCTCTGATTCACTAAGCAGTCAACAGCCTGTAGCTGGGGATTCCTAATCTGAGATCCAAGAACCGACCCTGATATCAGACTGATAAGCTTTGCTTGTGTGTATGGATCTGACTTTTTGTGGGTGGAGGGTCCATTGTTTCCATCAGATTCTGGAAAGGATCTGTGTGCCCTCCCCCTTCCCAAAAGCGGATTAACTATTACTTTAGCTGTTTTTGGATGAAAGTTGTAAGAACTCATAAGATTTGCAGCCATTTGGAAGACCTTTTGTGGGACTGGCCAGTCATACTTCAGCCTGCCATGTGGGCTCCTCAGGTACACTGTATACATAAGTACAGTAAGACTGGTTCTGCTTATCCAGTGGTTTCAGGTATAGTTTCTTTAAAAAATTCAACCCTGTAAGATATACAGAGTAGGAGGAATATTATCCCTGTTTACACTGATGACGGTGAGGCTGAGACAAAAGCATGAAACAATATCACTAGGTTTACCATCATGTGAAAGCGTTGGACACCTCCGCTAGGCTCATACTCTGGTAACTCCTAAATACACTTGTGGGCCCGTGAGCCACAACTACTGAGCCTGCGCGTCTGGAGCCTGTGCTCCGCAACAAGAGAGGCCGCGATAGTGAGAGGCCCGCGCACCGTGATGAAGAGTGGTCCCCGCTTGCCGCAACTAGAGAAAGCCCTCTCACAGAAACAAAGACCCAACACAGCCAAAAATAAAAAATATATATATATTAAAAAATATATATATATAATTACACTTGGATGATGCCTAGAGAAATCTCAGAAGTTCATTGTTGATAAAGGGCTGATCATCATCATTTCCTTTCCAGAGGGAATGGATCATGTTAAAACTGTGGATTTCTTTTTGGCTGTTCCTCATTTTAGCAATTTTAAAACATAATTTTATGGATATAATCTCCCCACTTCACAGTCAAATAAAAGCTGTCCCCGGCCCCTCTTCTGTTCTCCTCCACGAGGATCATAGAAAATCCTACCCGATCATATTTTTCAGGATGTTGGGTCAGGAGAGGGTAAGTCATTGGCGGCTGGTAGCATCACCTCATTTTTTTCATTAGATTGTTCTTTGGGTTTCAAAGACTAGTGCCCTTGTAACTTACATTATTCAGCCTTAAAATTACACATAAAAGTTTGCTGTGGAAGAGTAGCAAATGTAAGATAAATTGAGAGGGTTAAGGGAAAAATGGTGCTAAGAGCTTCTCATAAATGAATTCTCATCATAAAAGCACACCGATTTCTCCAAGTGACAAATTAACTTGAGACTGTGCTTTGCATTTTTAAGTAATGTGTGGTAGGGTAATTCCATTTATGTTCAAGCCAGAGGTCAGTGCCTCACTTATTCCACTTGTGCTTTTTGTCTAATAGGGTAGAAAAGAGAGCTATGTGGGTATTTAATTTACTTTGATTTTGCAAATGCACTGTGTCATGATTCAGGCAGTACCGAGATTCTAGGAGTTAAGGCAGGCTGGCTTATAAAAGGTGTCTGTGCTGAGGGCTTGGGGCCAGTACATTTTCCGAAAGGAATATTTGTGCTTAGAACACTTCTTATAAAGATTGTTGTTCTGATTTGAATTATGTTTTCACTTCAGTGGGGTCACTGAAAAGGACATCAAGAAGTCAGTCATTTATTTCACTTCCTGGGCATTGGGTGGGTAGACAAGGCATTCGAGAGTGGTGGTGGTTCTTTCTGTCAACAAGTCAGAGGTTGGATTATGAAAATTAACTTTGAGCAAGTGACTCTGTGTTTCTATCAAGAATATGCATATTGGGACTTCCCTGGTGGCGCAGTGGTTAAGAATCTGCCTGCCAATGCAGGGGACATGGGTTTGAGCCCTGGTCCAGGAAGATCCCACATGCTGAGGAGCAACTAAGCCTGTGTGCCACAACTACTGAGCCCGCGTGCCACAACTACTGAAGCCCATGCTCCTAGAGCCTATGCTCCGCAACAAGAGAAGCCACCGCAATGAGAAGCCCGTGCACCACAACGAAGAATAACCCCTACTTGCTGCAACTAGAGAAAGCCGGCGCACAGCAATGGAGACCTGACACAGCCAAAACTAAATTTAAAACAAAACAAAACAAAACAAACAAAAAAAGAATCTGTATATTAATGTCATTTAGACTCTTTGGGGGGAAATATTAAATATCTGTATTAATTTTAGCATTTGTACATCTGTGATTTCTTGAACAGTAATGGGAATAAAGAGAAAAGGGTTCCTCCCCTGCCTTCTTACAATCTATTTAGTGACACCTGATGGATCATGTGAAAGCTCTTAATTCTTCAAGCCATTGGTATCTGAATTAGGAGTTTATTTTATTTTATTTTACAAGAGTCCTTGTATGTTATTTATTTTCTTTTTTGCGTTATTGAAGGATAGTTGACGTATTATATTAGTTTCAGGTGTACAACATACTGATTCAGTATTTTTATAAATTACACACCATACAAAAAGGCTTAATTTCTAACCCAAATAAGAAAAAAGGCACTCCTAATTTATCCCTCCCCTGCCTTTCCCCTTTGGTAACCATAAGTTTGTTTTCTATGTCTGTGAGTCTATTTCTATTTTGTAAATAAGTTCATTCATATCATTTTTTAGATTCCACATAAAAGTGATACCATATGATATTTGTCTTTCTCTGTCTGACTTACTGCACTTAGTATGATAATCTCTAGGTACATCCATGTTGCTGCAAATGGCATTTCATTCTTTTTTATGGCTGACTAATATTCCATTGTATATGTATACTACATCTTCTTTATCCATTTATCTGTCCATGGACATTTAGGTTGTTTCCATGTCTTGGCTATTGTAAATAGTGCCGCTATGAACATTGGGGTGCATGTATCTTTTTGAATTAGAGTTTTCTCCTGATATATGCCCAGGAATGGTATTGCTGGTTCATATGGTAGCTCTGTTTTTGTTTTTTAAGGAACCTCTATACTGTTCTCCATAGTGGCTGCACCAATTTATATTCCCACCAATAGTAGGAGGGTTCCCTTTTCTCCACACTCTCTCTAACATTTATTATTTGTAGAGTTCTTGACAGGCATTCCGACCTATGTGAGGTGATACCTCATTGTGGTTTTGATTTGCATTTCTCTAATAATTAGTGATGTTGAGCATCTTTTCACATGCCTGTTGGCCATCTGCATGTCTTCTTTGGAGAAATGTCTATTTAAGTCTTCTGCCCATTTTTTGATTGGGTTGTATTTTTGTTGTTGTCATCAAGTTGTATGAGCTATATTTTGGAAATTAAGCCCTTGTCCATGACATTGTTTGCAAATATTTTCTCCCATTCTGAGGGTTGTCTTTTCGTCTTGTTTATGGTTTCCTTTGCTGTGCAAAAGCTTTGAAGTTTAATTAGGTCCCATTTGTTTATTTTTGGTTTTGTTTCCATTACTCTAGGAGATGGATCCAAAAAAATATTGCTGTGATTTATGTCAAAGAGTGTTCTGCCTATGTTTTCCTCTAGCAGTTTTATAGTATCCGGTCTTACATTTAGGTCTTTAATCCTTTTTTTTTTTTTAGATTTTTTTTGATGTGGACCATTTTAAAAGTCTTTATTGAATGTGTTACAGTATTGCTTCTGTTTTATGTTTTGGTTTTCTCAGCCACAGGGCAGGTGGGATCTTAGCTCCCCAACCAGGGATCAAACCCACACCCTCTTCATTGGAAGGTGAAGTCTTAACCACTGGACCACCAGGGAAGTTCCTTTAGTCCATTTTGAGTTTAGTTTTGTATATGGTGTTAGAGAATGTTCTAATTTCATTCTTTTACGTGTGCCTGTCGAGTTTTCCCAGCACCACTTATTGAAGAGACTTTTTTTTCTCAATTGTATATTCTTACTTCCTTTGTCATAGATTAATCGACCATAAGTGGTTGGGTTTATTTCTGGGCTTTCTATCCTGTTCCATTGAACTATGTGGTTTTTTTTGGTACCAGTACCATACTGTTTTGATAACCATAGATTTGTAGTATAGTCTTAAATCAGGGAGTGTGGTTCTTCCAGCTCTGTTCTTCTTTCTCAAGATTGTTTTGGCTATTTGGAGTCTTTGTGTTGCCATACAAATTAAAAAAAATTTTGTTCCTGTCTGTGAAAAATGCCACTGGTAATTTGATAGGGATTGCATTGAATCTGTAGATTGCCTTGGGTAGTATAGTCATTTTAACAATATTGATTCTTCCAGTCCAAGAATACAGTGTATCTTTCCATCTGTTTGTGTGGCCTTCAATTTCTTTCATCAGTGTCTTATAGTTTTCAGAGTATGTACAGGTCTTTTACCTCCTTAGGTAGGCTTATTCCTAGGTATTTTATTCTTTACGATGTGATGGTAAATGAGATTGTTTCCTTAACTTCTCTTTCTGATATTTAATTGTTAGTTTATAGAAATGCAACAGATTTCTGTGTATTAATTTTGTAGCCTGCAACTTTACCAAATTCATTGATGAGCTCTAGTAGTTTTCTGGTAGCGTCTTTAGGATTTTCTGTGTATAGTATCATGTCATCTGCAAACAGTGACAGTTTAACTTCTTCTTTTCCAATTTGGATTCCTTTTATTTCTTTTTCTTCTCTGATTGCTGTAGCTAGGAATTCCAAAACTATGTTGAATAATAGTGGTGAGAGTGGACATCCTTGTCTTGTTCCTGATCTTAGAGGATCAGGATGCTCTTAGCTTTTCACCATTGAGTATGATGCTAGCTGTAGGTTTTTGTATATGGCCTTTATTATATTGAGGTAACTTCCCTCTCTGCCCATTTTCTGGAGAGTTTTTATCATAAGTGGGTGTTGAATTTTGTCAAAAGCTTTTTCTGCATCTATTGGGATGATCATATAGTTTTTATTCTTCAATTTGTTGATGTGGTGTATCACACTGATTGATTTGTGGATATTGAAAAATCCTTGCATCCCTGGGATAAATCCCACTTGATCATGGTGTATAATCCTTTTAATGTACTGTTGGATTCAAATTGCTAGTATTTTGTTGAGGATTTTTGTGTCTCTGTTCATCAGTGATATTGGCCTGTAATTTTCTTTTTTAGTGGTTATCTTTGTCTGGTTTTGGTATCAGGGTGATGGTGGCCTCATAGAATGAGTTTGGGAGTTTTCCTTCCTCTGCAATTGTTTGGAACAGTTTCAGAAGGATAGGTGTTAGCTCTTCTCTAAATGTTTGATAGAATTTGCCTGTGAAGCCATCAGGTCCTGGACTTTTGTTTGTTGGGAGTTTTAAAATTAGTTTCAATTTCAGTGCTTGTGATTGGTCTGTTTATATTTTCTAATTCTTCCTGGTTCAGTCTTGGGAGACTACCTTTCTAAGAATTTGTCCATTTCTTCCAGGTTGTCCATTTTATTGGCATACAGTTGCATATAGTAGTCTCTTATGATCCTTTGTATTTCTGTGGTGTCAACTGTAACTTTTCCTTTTTCATTTCTAATTTTATTGATTTGAGTCTTCTCCCTTTTTTTCTTGATGAGTCTGGCTAAAGGTTTATCAATTTTGTTTATCTTCTCAAAGAACCAGCTTTTAGTTTCATTGATCTTTTCTATTGTTTTTTTTTAGTCTCTATTTCATTTCTTTCTGCTCTGATCTTTATGCTTTCTTTCCTTCTACTAACTTTGGGTTTTGTTGTCTTCTTTCTCTAGTTGCTTTAGGTGTAAAGTTAGGTTGTTTATTTGAGATTTTTCTTGTTTCCTAGGGTGAGCTTGTATCACTGTAAACTTCCCTCTTAGAACTGCTTTTGCTGGATAGAATTAGGAGTTTTGACTGGGTAATTAATAATAATATCTTTGTCCCCTGCACTGTTCTACTGAAGTTTTCATTTTCTTCTTCGGTCTGTGGCCACATTGCATTTTTGCTCCAGGATTTTAATTTGTGGGGCGAAGACAGTGGGCATGATGTTAGCTAATTGCCTCAAATGCTGGCTGGTGTGTACTTGACCTTTCAAAGTCAAAGCGCAAGGCTAAAGGTCACATTTTTACTTGTTGTTTTTGTTGTTTTCATTTCAGGGGAATCAGTGGGTGCAGGTGCAGAGGAGATTTAGGGAGATGAGGGCCAGGTGCTTGGTCAGGAGCTCTGGAGCCATGTACCAGTCAGTCCCCCAACTCATGGTGGTGGTCTTTACATTTCTTGGAAGAAGCACAATAGATTCAAATACCCGAGGCTAAGATGGAGCCTGAGGCAAAGCAGGCCTCCGCATTTCCCCGAAGTTCAAGTTTCTTTTAACTCTGAATATTTCTCGGTATCATTCTTTTAAAAAACACTTTAGCATACTTTTTCCCATAAGGAAAAAAACCCCAGCACTCTGAATCCATGCTTCCTATGAAGGAACCTAGTATTATAGAATCTGTTTGCCTTTAAAGAAAGAAGGTAAATAAGTTTCAGCAGCATGCCAATCAGCTGTCCCAGAAACCACACATAAGTTAATGGGTGTTTTGAGGTTGTGTATTCACCTGTCTGGACAGTTGAGGACTCTGGACATATTTCGGGTTAGGAAATACTTGTGTGATTACACGGCTTATTGTTTATTGTAAAACATATTACCCTTATGTTAGAGTCCAGTGACTCATGATCTGACTTTAAAATACTTTTGCCTTAGTAATTTTAAAAAGCCCTTTTCCTGCCATTTGGCTTTTAACATGTGTTCAGGCCATGGTTTTCTTTTGGTACCTTTTTAATTGAGATGAAATTTACATAACACAAATGCTGTGAATATTTTTTGTCAAGAGAATTTAAGAAAGGTTAATTGACTCAACACTTGGTTCATTTATTTGAATTCAGTGGCTGACAGGCCATGATGATATAAAGCCAGGTCCTTGCCTTGAAGGAGATCACGGTCTCCTAGGGGGATAACAGATATTAATAGAGACATGTACAAGGTGCCCTGTGACTGCAAAGGACGTTGACTGCACTTTCCTTTTTGAGTCCACCACTGAAAATGGTGGACTTTTTCCTCTTGCTCTATGTTTTTGTAGCAGCATGTCTTACTTCCTTGTCTTAGTGTTTTCTGTTAGAGATTTCATATGAAAGTTAGAATTTTGTCAGCTACTTCATGCTCCTCAATATTTCTTGCTTCTAAGATTCAAAGACGGAAATGTAAGTGGTGATGCCTGATGTTAGTCTATTTGTTAGAATTATAAATCATGCACTTGATATAAAAAGGTATTTTCGAATGTTGGATTTTAAACTGGGATTCTTGCCTGCATCTCTGTGGCAAGACTGTTGGCCAATAAATTCCAGGTCTGTTTGCTTACTTAAGCCTCAACTATATGGCATATGTTTTCATTTTTATTGTATGTTTCACCCCCATGTCTTAAAAAAAAAACCCAAGCCAAAAAAAATGTACTTCCTGTATTCTTCACTTTGAAGTATCCTGAAACTTCGTATCTCTTCTTCTTCTTTTTTTTTTGTTTCTTAAATCTCTTGCATGTTTGCAAATGATAATAGCAATGCCTTTTCCTTTTATACTGGTAAATGAAGGATTAAATGGACAATATTTATAGAGATCGCTAGGATTCTTAGAGAAAGGACTAAATAAAATGAAACAGTAGTATGTAAGATGAATAAATTATTTTCTTATGTTAAGCTGTTTTATTAAGGTGAATTTTTCTCAATACTAATCTTTTTTTTAAATTTAAAGACTTTAGTCTCCTTTTTATTTTTAAAATTTTATTTATTTTTATTATATATATATATTTATACATCTTTATTAGAGTATAATTGCTTCACAATGCTGTGTTAGTTTCTGTGATTCACAACAAAGTGAATCAGCCATATGCATACACATATCCCCATATCCCCTCCCTCTTGGTCTCCCTCCCCCTATCCCTATCCCACCACTCTAGGTGGTCACAAAGCACCGAGCTGATCTCCCTGAGCTATGCGGCTGCTTCCCACTAGCTATCTATTTCACATTTGGTAGTCTATATATGTCGATGCTTCTCTTACTTCACCCCAGCTTCCTCCTTCCCCCCCACCCCACCCCGTGTCCTCAAGTCCATTCTCTACGTTTGCATATTTATTCCTGCCCTCCCTCTAGGTTCATCAGTACCATTTTTTTTTAGATTCCATATATATGCATTAGCATATGGCATTAGTCTCCTTTTTAAATAGTTATGCTGTTTAGACGTGCTCACTTCCCTATTTTAAGGCATTTCTGAACTGGTACAGTTGTCATTTTCTTCTTAATGTTATAACGTATGGTATCTCTGAAATGTTACTTTAAAAAAAATCCTTCTTTAAAGTCTCTTGCTTGGCCCATGAAATTTAAGAATTGACTTAAGTTGACTTCACTTTAATAATGTTATTTTATTAAAATCTTGCAACATATTGGTCAAGTGCTACAATATAATTTTTTAAAAAAATTTTTATTTATTTTTTATTTTTTCACACACACACTGTATTTTATTTCTACAAGAGAAAAATAAGCTGACACCAAGCATTGTAAATGGATGACCACAACAAAAGCAACAATGATTGCAATTACCAAACACGAAACACACTCATACTATGTCATAATATTGACATTCAGTCCAGTAATCCTCCACTGTAACAGCTCCTTTACTTTGCAGTGAAAATTGATTTGTATATTTTTTGCCTCTGAGTCCTTGTGGAATTCTTTTTTCTTTTTTATTCAAACAGAAAGTCACAAAAATTATAATCGTCCTCATCAGTTCACTCAGTCCCATGTAATTAATTATTTTTTTCATCTTGATCTTTTGTTAGCACTTTTATGAATTCATCAGTTTTCCATTAGAGTTCTGAAAATGCTTATTCATTCAGTTCAGCAGTATAGTCAGTTACCAGAAACCTGCACTTGTCAGAGTCTTCTCCATGAATTTCTTGAAGATGAAACCCTTTTATAGGAACATTTTTGCAAAAGCATCAGAGTGCACCCAGAACTGTCTGTAAATAACAAAATACTTAAAAATGACCACGGTTAAAGATTTGATGAAAGTTCATAATAATGCAATTGACAAGGAAATTTTGTTATTTCTGAGATACACATTTTAAAGTAATAACTAGAATTATGACTTATAAGATTTTTAGAAATTTCATGTAATGTCTGAAACATTTATATTAACATATTTCCATACAAATAACCCAAAGAAAGTTTAGTATTAGTTGTTTTTTTTTGTTTGTTTGCTTTTTAAAACTGCAGGTTCTTATTAGTCATCAGTTTTATACACATCAATGTATACATGTCAATCCCAATCGCCCAATTCAGCACACCACCATACCCACCCCACCGTGGTTTTCCCCCCTTGGTGACCATACGTTTGTTCTCTACATCTGTGTCTCAACTTCTGCCCTGCAAAATGGTTCATCTGTAGCATTTTTCTAGGTTCCACATACATGCGTTAATATACAATATTTGCTTTTCTCGTTCTGACTTACTTCACTCTGTAAGACAGTCTCTAGACCCATCCACGTCACAACAAATGACTCAATTTCATTCCTTTTTATGGCTGAGTAATATTCCATTGTATATATGTACCACGTCTTCTCTATCCATTCATCTGTTGATGGGCATTTAGGTTGCTTTCATGACCTGGCTATTGTAAATAGTGCTGCAATGAACATTGGGGTGCATGTGTCTTTTCGAATTATGGTTTTCTCTGGGTATATGCCCAGTAATGGGATTGCTGGATCATATGGTAATTCTATTTTTAGTTTTTTAAGGAACCTCCATACTGTTCTCCATAGTGGCTGTATCAATTTACATTCCCACCAAGAGTGCAAAAGGGTTCCCTTTTCTCCACACTCTCTTCAGCATTTGTTGTTTGTAGATTTTCTGATGATGCCCATTCTAACTGGTGTGAGGTGATACCTCATTGTAGTTTTGATTTGCATTTCTCTAATAATTAGTGATGTTGAGCATCTTTTCATGTGCTTCTTGGCCATCTGTATGTCTTCTTTGGAGAAATGTCTATTTAGGTCTTCTGCCCATTTTTGGATTGGGTTGTTTGTTTCTTTACTATTGAGCTGCATGAGCTGTTTATATATTTTGGAGATTAATCCTTTGTCCGTTAATTCGTTTGCAAATATTTTCTCCCATTCTGAGGGTTGTCTTTTCGTCTTGTTTATGGTTTCCTTTGCTGTGCAAAAGCTTTGAAGTTTGATTAGGTCCCATTTGTTTATTTTTGTTTTTATTTCCATTACTCTAGGAGGTGGATCAAAAAAGATCTTGCTGTGATTTATGTCAAAGAGCGTTCTTCCTCTGTTTTCCTCTAAGAGTTTTATAGTGTCCAGTCTTACATTTAGGTCTCTAATCCATTTTGAGTTTATTTTTGTGTATGGTGTTAGGGAGTGTTCTAATTTCATTCTTTTACATGTAGCTGTCCAGTTTTCCCAGCACCACTTATTGAAGAGACTGTCTTTTCTCCACTGTATATCCTTGCCTCCTTTATCATAGATTAGTTGACCATAGGTGCGTGGGTTTAACTCTGGGCTTTCTATCTTGTTCCATTGATCTATATTTCTGTTTTTGTGCCAGTACCATATTGTCCTGATTACTGTAGCTTTGTAGTATGGTCTGAAGTCAGGGAGTCTGATTCCTCCAACTCCGTTTTTTTCCCTCAAGATTGCTTTGGCTATTCGGGGTCTTTTATGTCTCCATACAAACTTTAGGATGATTTGTTCTAGTTCTGTAAAAAATGCCACAGGTAATTTGATAGGGATTGCATTGAATCTGTAGATTGCTTTGGGTAGTATAGTCATTTTCACAATATTGATTCTTCCAATCCAAGAACATGGTATATCTCTCCACCTATTTGTATCATCTTTAATTTCTTTCATCAGTGTCTTATAGTTTTCTGCATACAGGTCTTTTGTCTCCCTAGGTAGGTTTATTCCTAGGTATTTTATTCTTTTTGTTGCAGTGGTAAATGGGAGTGTTTCCATAATTTCTCTTTCAGAGTTTTCATCATTAGTGTATAGGAATGCAAGAGATTTCTGTGCATTAGTTTTGTATCCTGCAACTTTACCAAATTCATTGATTAACTCTAGTAGTTTTCTGGTGGCATTTTTAGGATTCTCTATGTATAGTATCATGTCATCTGCAAACAGTGACAGTTTTACTTCTTCTTTTCCAATTTGTATTCCTTTTATTTCTTTTTCTTCTCTGATTGCCGTGGCTAGGACTTCCAAAACTATGTTGAATAATAGTGGTGAGAGTGGACATCCTTGTCTTGTTCCTGATCTTAGAGGAAATGCTTTCAGTTTTTCACCATTGAGAATGATGTTTGCTGTGGGTTTGTCGTATATGGCCTTTATTATGTTGAGGTAGGTTCTGTCTATGCCCGCTTTCTGGAGAGTTTTTATCATAAATGGGTGTTGAATTTTGTCAAAAGCTTTTCCTGCCTCTATTGAGATGATTGTATGGTTTTTATTCTTCAGTTTGTTAATATGGTATATTACGTTGATTAATTTGCATATATTGAAGAATCCTTGCATCCCTTGGATGAATCCCACTTGATCATGGTGTATGATCCTTTTAATGTGTTGTTGGATTCTGTTTGCTAGTATTTTGTTGAGGATTTTTGCATCTATATTCATCAGTGATACTGGTCTGTAATTTTCTTTCTTTGTAGTATCTTTGTCTGGTTTTGGTATCAGGGTGATGGTGGCCTCACAGAATGAGTTTGGGAGTTTTCCTTCCTCTGCAATTTTTTGGAAGAGTTTGAGAAGGATGGGTGTTAGCTCTTCTCTAAATGTTTGATAGAATTCACCTGTGAAGCCATCTGGTCCTGGAGTTTTGTTTGTTGGAAGATTTTTAATCCAGTTTCAATTTCATTACCTGTGATTGGTCTGTTCATATTTTCTGTTTCTTGCTGGTTCCATCTTGGAAGGTATACCTTTCTAAGAATTTGTCCATTTCTTCCAGGTTGTCCATTTTATAAGCATAGAGTTGCTTGTAGTAGTCTCTTAGAATGCTTTGTATTTCTGTGGTGTCTGTTGTAACTTCTCCTTTTTCATTTCTAATTTTATTGATTTGAGTCCTCTCCCTCTTTTTCTTGATGAGTCTGGCTAATGGTTTATCAATTTTGTTTAACTTCTCAAAGAACCAGCTTTTAGTTCTATTGATCTTTGCTACTGTTTTCTTTGTTTCTATTTCTTTTATTTCTGCTCTGAAATTTATGATTTCTTTCCTTCTGCTAACTTTGGGTTTTGTTTGTTCTTCTTTCTCTAGTTCCTTTAAGTGTAAGGTTAGACGGTTTACTTGAGATTTTTCTTGTTTCTTGAGGTAGGCTTGTATAGCTATAAACTTCCCTCTTAGGACTGCTTTTGCTGCAACCCATAGGTTTTGGATTGTCGTGTTTTCATTGTCATTTGTCTCTAGGTATTTTTTTATTTCCTCTTTGATTTCTTCAGTGATCTCTTGGTTATTTAGTAACGTATTGTTTAGCCTCCATGTGTTTGTGTTTTTACGTTTTTTTCCCTGTAATTCATTTCTAATCTCATAGTGTTGTGGCCAGAAAAGATGCTTGATATGCTTTCAATTTTCTTAAATTTACTGAGGCTTGATTTGTGACCCAAGATGTGATCTATCCTGGAGAATGTTCCATGCACACTGCAGAAGAAAGTGTAATCTGCTGTTTTTGGATGGAATTTCCTATAAATATCAATTAAATCTCTCTGATCTATTGTGTCATTTAAAGCTTCTTTTTCCTTATTTATTTTCATTTTGGATGATCTGTCCATTGGTGTAAGTGAGGTGTAAAAGTCCCCCACTATTATTGTGTTACTGTCGATTTCCTCTTTTATAGCTGTTAGCAGTTGCCTTATGTATTGTGTTGCTCCTATGTTGGGTGCATATATATTTATAATTGTTATATCTTCTTCTTGGATTGATCCCTTGATCATTATGTAGTGTCCTTCCTTGTCTCTTGTAGCATTCTTTATTTTAAAGTCTATTTTATCTGATATGAGTATAGCTACTCCAGCTTTCTTTTGATTTCCATTTGCATGGAATATCTTTTTCCATCCCCTCACTCTCAGTCTGTATGTGTCCCTAGGTCTGAAATGGGTCTCTTGTAGACAGCATATATATGGCTTTTTTTTTTTTGATTTATTTATTTTATTTATCTTTGGCCGTGTTGGGTCGTTGTTTCTGTGCAAGGGCTTTCTCTAGTTGTGGCAAGCGGCGGCCACTCTTCATCGCGGTGTGCGGGCGTCTCACTATTGCGGCCTCTCCTTTTGCGGAGCACAGGCTCCAGACGCGCAGGCTCAGTAATTGTGGCTCACGGGCCCAGTTGCTCCATGGCATGTGGGATCTTCCCGGACCAGGGCTCGAACCCGTTTCCCCTGCATTGGCAGGCAGACTCTCAACCACTGCCCCACCAGGGAAACCCTGGGTCTTGTTTTTGTATCCATTCAGCAAGCCTGTGTCTTTTAGTTGGAGCATTTAATCCATTCACGTTTAAGGTAATTATCGATATGTATGTTCCTATGACCATTTTCTTAATTGTTTTGGGTTTGTTTTTGTAGGTCTGTTTCTTCTCTTGTGTTTCCCACTTAGAGAAGTTCCTTTAGCATTTGCTGTAGAGCTGGTTTGGTGGTGCTGAATTCTCTTACCTTTTGCTTGTCTGTAAAGCTTTGGGTAGAGTAATCTTGTTTGTAGTTCTTCCCTTTCATCACTTTAAGTATATCAGGCCACTCCCTTCTGGCTTGTAGAATTTCTGCTGAGAAATCAGCTGTTAACCTTATGGGAGTTCCCCTGTATGTTATTTGTTGTTTTTCTCTTGCTGATTTCATTAATTTTTCTTTGTCTTTAATTTTTGCCAATTTGATTCCTATGTGTCTTGGCGTGTTTCTCCTTGGGTTTATCCTGTATGGGACTCTCTGTGCTTCCTGGACTTGGGTGGCTATTTCCTTTCCCATGTTAGGGAAGTTTTCAGCTATAATCTCTTCAAAGATTTTCTCGGGTCCTTTCTCTCTCTCTTCTCCTTCTGGGACCCCTATAATGCAAATGTTGTTGCATTTAATGTTGTCCCAGAGGTGTCTTAGGCTGTCTTCATTTCTTTTCATTCTTTTTCTTTATTCTGTTCTGCAGCAGTGAATTCCACCATTCTGTCTTCCAGGTCACTTATCCGTTCTTTTGCCTCTGTTATTCTGCTGTTGATTCCTTCTAGTGTAGTTTTCATTTCAGTTATTGTATTGTTCATCTCTGTTTGTTTGTTTTTTAATTCTTCTAGGTCTTTGTTAAACATTTCTTGCATCTTCTCGATCTTTGCCTCCATTCTTTTTCCGAGGTCCTGGATCATCTTCCCTGTTATTATTCTGAATTCTTTTTCTGGAACGTTGCCTATCTCCTCTTCATTTAGTTGTTTTTCTGGGGTTTTATCTTGTTCCTTCATCTGGTATATCGCCCTCTGCCTTTTCATCTTTTCTATCTTTCTGTGAATGTGGTTTTTGTTCCACAGGCTGCAGGATTGTAGTTCTTCTTGTTTCTGCTGTCTGCCGTCTCGTGGATGAGGCTGTCTAAGAGGCTTAATGGGAGGGACTGGTGGTTGGTAGAGCTGACTGTTGCTCTGGTGGGCAGAGCTCAGTGAAACTTTAATCCACATGACTGTTGATGGGTGGGGCTGGGTTCCCTCCCTGTTGGTTGTTTGGCCTGAGGCCAGCCAACACTGGAGCCTCCCTGGGCTCTTTGGTGGGGCTAATGACAGACTCTGGGAGGGCTCACGCCAAGGAGTACTTCCCAGAACTTCTGCTGCCAGTGTCCTTGTCCCCACGGTGAAACAGAGCCACCCCCCGCCTCTGCAGGAGACCCTCCAACACTAGCTGGTAGGTCTGGTTCAGTCTCCCCCGGGGTCACTGCTCCTTCCCCTGGGTCCCGATGCACACACTACTTTGTTTGTGCCCTCCAAGAGTGGAGTCTCTGCTTCCCCCAGTCCTGTCGAAGTCCTGCAATCACTTCCCACTAGGCTTCAAAGTCTGATTCTCTAGGAATTCCTCCTCCCGTTGCCGGACCCTCAGGTTGGGAAGCCTGACGTTGGGCTCACAACCTCCACTCCAGTGGGTGGACTTCTGTGGTATAAGTGTTTGCCAGTCTGTGAGTCACCCACCCACCAGTTATGGGTTTTGATTTTACTGTGATTGCGCCCCTCCTACCGTCTCATTGTGGCTTCTCCTTTGTCTTCGGATGTGGGGTATCTTTTTTGGTGAGTTCCAGTGTCTTCCTGTCGATGATTGTCCATCAGCTAGTTGTGATTCTGGTGTTCTCTCAAGAGGGAGTGAGAGCACGCCCTTCTACTCCGCCATCTTGTTTTCGACCTACAATATAATTTTTATTGCTAAATTTTAAACCTTCACCACAGTTTTATTTTACCTTTCTCTGTGTGAATTGCTTAGGGCTCACTTAGGTGGTTACACTTTACAGTTTTACAGAAAGGTCCTTTTCCTCCCTTCTCTATCTTGACAGCTGAGAAAGTCAAGGGAACAGTCAACAGATGGGTTAAAAGAGTGGGAATTTGTTCCGTGCACTGGAATTTGCTTCCTGCCTGGTGTGAGAGCTTGTATTTGTGGCATAGAAAGTCACATTGTGTAAAAACGTGAAGGACAGGTGTTTACTCTGGCCTTGACCAAGGTGAGAGTTTGAGACGGGAGGGCTGGGCTCTGTATAGGAGGGGACTGGGAACTTGACCGGTCTGTCAGTTTTGTTACCTGTCATTTGAAATCGGAGACTAAGTAAAGGAGATATAATTTCACAACTCATAATACAGCTTTAAAATCTGTTTTCTTTTGGTTGATGTATTTTAAGCAGTTGAATACATTTTCCATAAATTTTACTGCCTTCCATTCACCTTTGAATACAAGCCAGTGGAGAAATATTTAGACGGTATGAGCAACAATAAAACGAACTGTTAGAAAAGTCCTTTTGTGGCATTTCTCAAGTGTGTGCTGGTAGAAAAATTACTGTAATTTGATAGTGAAATGTTGGAAAGTGATTTTATTTACTATTTAGGAATAACATAAATGAGCCTTGCTTTTTCAGTTCACAGGTTCAGAACATTTAGTTATGCCTCACTAGCTCAGGTCTTTGCTCATTACACTTTTTACTGATGGAATTAAATGTGCCACATTGCAAAGTTGGATCAGCCCCACAGTTTTAAAATACAGTGTTTGACTGAATTTCGAAAAAAAGTTAAAGGTACTGTTTAGTGTTGGAAATGGTTTGTGAAATTTTGTTTCTAGCCTAAAGTTGGTTCAAGAAAGTATCCCAATGATAGAAGAGGGAAAGAGTGAAGAATATGTAATTGTAAATGGCCCTTTTGAAACCAGAGAAGAGTCTTAAGAGTTGAAGAAGCAGATAATTTTTCAAAGCCAGGTCCCTGGTGGCCGTACTGGCCATAATATGGCTAGTCTCTGGGGGAGTTTGCTTCTAGTACTCGTGTCTGCCAGAACTGGTAGTAAATACATGTTTAATGGCCATTTGGCCTTGAAGCATCCAGTTTTATCTTCTAGATACCCAAGGACACATGTGGATGAAGGTCAGAGCTTCATGATGCCTGCCGTAGGCTCATGGGTGTTGAGAGAGGAGAGCTGCCTTATTATAATGCCTATATTTTCCAGGGAATTCTTTGGAGGCCATCTTCTTTTTTTAAAAAAAATTTAATGATGTATTTTATTTAACCCAATCTATCCAAAATGTTCAATATGAACATATTATTAATGAGATCTTTTACATTCTCTTTTTGTACTCAGTCTTCAACCTC
Source organism: Balaenoptera ricei (assembly GCF_028023285.1). Lineage (NCBI taxonomy): Eukaryota > Metazoa > Chordata > Mammalia > Artiodactyla > Balaenopteridae > Balaenoptera > Balaenoptera ricei. The sequence continues at coordinate 34,789,875 of NC_082643.1, forward strand.
TGGTGAGGATTTTATATTTACAGAACCTCTCCATTTGGATGCCAAATTTTTGCCAGAAATGCTTGATCTCTGTTGAGGTTGCATAAAATGTACAATTGAAAAAGTAGAGAGAATGGTTCAAGATGGTGGAGTAGAAGGATGTGCTCTCCCTCCCTCTTGCGAGAGCACCGGGGTCACGGCTAACTGCTGAACAGTCATCGAGAGGAGGACACTGGAACTCACCAAAAAGGACACCCCACATCCAAAGACAAAGGAGAAGCCACAGTGAGATGGTAGGAAGGGTGCAATCACAATAAAATCAAATCCCATAACTGGTGGGTGGGTGACTCACAAACTGGAGAACACTTATACCACAGAAGTCCACCCACTGGAGTGAAGGTTCTGAGCCCCACGTCAGGCTTCCCAACCTGGACGTCTGGCAATGGGAGGAGGAATTCCTAGAGAATCATACTTTGAAGGCTAGTGGGATTTGATTGCAGGACTTTGATAGGATTGGGGGAAACAGAGGACTCTTCTCTTGGAGGGCACAAACAAAGTAGTGTGTGCATCGGGACCCAGGGGAAGGAGCCATGACCTGCTAGTGTTGGAGGGTCTCCTGCGGAGGTGGGGGGTGGCTGTGTCTCACCATGAGGAAGAGGACACTGGCATTGGAAGTTCTGGGAAGTACTCCTTGCCAGGAGCCCTCTGAGAGTGCACCAGTTAGACCCACCAAAGAGCCCATGTAGGCTCCAGTGTTGGCTGGCCTCAGGCCAAACAACCAACAGGGAGGGAACCCAGCCCTACCCATCAGCAGGCAAGCGGATTAAAGTTTTTCTGAGCTCTGCCCACCAGAGCAACAGCCAGCTCTATCCACCACCAGTCCCTCCCATCAGGAAACTTGCTCAAGCCTCTTAGACAGCCTCATCCACCAGAGGGCAGACAGCAGAAACGAGAAGAACTACAATCCTGCAGCCTGTGGAAGAAAAACCACATTCACAGAAAGATAGACAAGATGAAGAGGCAGAGGGCTATGTCCCAGATGAAGGAACAAGATAAAACCTCAGAAAAACAACTAAATGAAGTGGAGCTAGGCAACCTTCCAGAAAAAGAATTCAGAATAATGACAGTGAAGATGATCCAGGACCTCAGAATAAGAATGGAGGCAAAGATCAAGAAGATGCAAGAAATGTTTAACAAAGACCTAGAAGAATTAAAGAACAAACAAGCAGAGATGAACAATACAATAACTGAAATGAAAACTACACTAGAAGGAATCAGTAGCAGAATAACTGAGGCAGAAGAACGGATAAGTGACCTGGAAGACAGAATGGTGGAATTCACTGCTGCGGAACAGACTAAAGAAAAAAGAATTGAAGGAAATGAAGACAGCCTCAGAGACCTCTGGGACAACATTAAACATAACATTCACATTGTAGGGGTCCCAGAAGGAGAAGAGAGAGAGAAAGGACCCGAGAAAATATTTGAAGACATTATAGTCGAAAACTTCCCTAACATGGGAAAGGAAATAGCCACCCAAGTCCAGGAAGTGCAGAGAGTCCCATGCAGGATAAACGCAAGGAGAAACACACTGAGACACATAGTAATTAAATTGGCAAAAATTAAAGACAAGGAAAAATTATTGAAAGCAGCAAGGGAAAAACGACAGACAGCGTACAAGGGAACTCACATAAGGTTAACAGCTGATTTCTCAGCAGAAGCTCTACAGGCCAGATGGGAGTGGCATGATATATCGAAAATGATGAAAGGGAAGAACCTGCAACCAAGATTACTTGGCAAGGATCTCATTCAGATTCGATGGAGAAATTAAAAGCTTTACAGACAAGAAAAAGCTAAGAGAATTCAGCACCACCAAACCAACTCTACAACAAATGCTAAAGGAACTTCTCTAAGTAGGAACACAAGAGAAGAAAAGGACCTACAAAAACAAACCCAAAACAATTAAGAAAATGGTCATAGGAACATACATATCGATAATTACCTTAAACGTGAATGGATTAAATGCTCCAACCAAAAGACACAGGCTTGCTGAATGGATACAAAAACGAGACCCATATATATGCTGTCTACAAGAGACCCACTTCAGACCTAGGGACACATACAGACTGAGAGTGAGGGGATGGAAAAAGATATTCCATGCAAATGGAAATCAAAAGAAAGCTGGAGTAGCAATACTCATATCAGATAAAATAGACTTTAAAATAAAGAATGCTACAAGAGACAAGGAAGGACACTACATAATGATCAAGGGATCAATCCAAGAAGAAGATATAACAATTATAAATATATATGCACCCAACATAGGAGCAACCCAATACATAAGGCAACTGCTAGCAGCTATAAAAGAGGAAATCGACAGTAACACAATAATAGTGGGGGACTTTTACACCTCACTTACACCAATGGACAGATCATCCAAAATGAAAATAAATAAGGAAAAAGAAGCTTTAATGACACAATAGATCAGAGAGATTTAATTGATATTTATAGGACGTTCCATCCAAAAACAGTAGATTACACTTTCTTCTGCAGTGTGCATGGAACATTCTCCAGGATAGATTACATCTTGGGTCACAAATCAAGCCTCAGTAAATTTAAGAAAATTGAAAGCATATCAAGCATCTTTTCTGGCCACAATGCTATGAGATTAGAAATGAATTACAGGGAAAAAAACGTAAAAAACACAAGCACATGGAGGCTAAACAATACGTTACTAAATAACCAAGAGATCACTGAAGAAATCAAAGGGGAAATCAAAAAATACCTAGAGACAAATGACAATGAAAACACGACGATCCAAAACCTATGGGATGCAGCAAAAGCAGTTATAAGAGAAAAGTTAATAGCTATACAAGCCTACCTCAAGAAACAAGAAAAATATTAAGTAAACAATCTAAGCTTAGACCTCAGGGAACTAGCGAAAGGACAAACAAAACCCAAAGTTAGCAGAAGGAAAGAAATCATGAAGTTCAGAGGAGAAATAAAAGAAATAGAAACAAAGAAAACAATAGCAAAGATCAATAGAACTAAAAGCTGGTTCTTTGAGAAGATAAACAAAATTGATAAACCGTTAGCCAGACTCATCAAGAAAAAGAGGGAGAGGACTCAAATCAATAAATTTAGAAATGAAAAAGGAGAAGTTACAACAGACACCACAGAAATACAAAGCATCCTAAGAGAGTACTACAAGCAACTCTATGCCAAAAAAATGGACAACCTGGAAGAAATGGATGAATTCTTAGAAAGGTATAACCTTTCAAGACGGAACCAGGAAGAAATAGAAAATATGAAAAGACCAATCACAGGTAATGAAATTGAAGCTGTGATTAAAAATCTTCCAACAAACAAAAGTCCAGGACCAGATGGCTTCACAGGTGAATTCTATCAAACATTTAGAGAAGAGCTAACACCCATCCTTCTCTAAGTCTTCCAAAAAATTGCAGAGTAAGGAACACTCCCAAACTCATTGTATGAGACCACCATCACCCTGAAACCAAAACAAAGCAAAGATACTATAAAAAAAGAAAATTACAGACCAATATCACTGTTGAATATAGATGCAAAAATCCTCAGCAAAATACTAGCAAACAGAATCCAACAACACATTAAAAGGGTCATACACCATGATCAAGTGGGATCATCCCAGGGATGCAAGGATTCTTCACTATACACAAATCAATCAGTGTGATACACCATATTAACAAATTGAAGAATAAAAACCATATGATGACCTCAATAGATGCAGAAAAAGCTCTTGACAAAATTCAACACCCATTTATGATAAAAACTCCCCAGAAAGTGGGCATAGAGGGAACCTACCTCAACATAATAAAGGCCACATACGACAGACCCACAGCAAACATCATTCTCAGTGGTGAAAAACTGAAAGCATTTCCTCTAAGATCAGGAACAAGACAAGGATGTTGACTGTCACCACTATTATTCAACATAGTTTTGGAAGTCCTAGCCATGGCAATCAGAGAAGAAAAAGAAATAAAAGTAATACAGATGGGATAAGAAGAGGGAAAACTGTCACTGGTTGTAGATGATATGATACTATACATAGAGAATCCTAAAGATGCCACCAGAAAATTACTAGAGCTAATCAATGAATTTGGTAAAGTTGCAGGGTACAAAATTAATGCACAGAAATCTCTTGCATTCCTATACAGTAATGATGAAAAACCTGAAAGAGAAATTAAGGAAACACTCCCATTTACCATTGCAACAAAAAGAATAAAATACCTAGGAATAAACCTACCTAGGGAGACAAACGACCGCTATGCAGAAAAGTATAAGACACTGATGAAAGAAATTAAAGATGATACCAAGAGATGGAGAGATTTAACATATTCGTGGATTGGAAGAATCAATATTGTGAAAATGACTATACTACCCAAAGCAATCTACGGATTCAATACAATCCCTATCAAATTACCAATGGCATTTTTTACAGAACGAGAACAAAAAATCTTAAAATTTGTATGGAGCCACAAAAGACCCCGAAAAGCCAAAGCAGTGTTGAGGGAAAAAAACGGAGCTGGAGGAATCAGACTCCTTGACTTCAGACTATACTACAAAGCTACAGTAATCAGGACAATATGGTACTGGCACAAAAACAGAAATATAGATCAATGGAACAGGATATAGAGCCCAGAGATAAACCCACACACCTATGGTGAACTGATCTATGACAAAGGAGGCAAGGATATACAGTGGAGAAAAGACAGTCTCTTCAATAAGTGGTGCTGGGAAAACTGGAGAGCTACATGTAAAAGAATGAAGTTAGAATACTCCTTAACATCATACACAAAAATAAACTCCAAATGGATTTGAAACCTAAATGTAAACCGGACAGTATAAAACTCTTAGAGGAAAATATAGGAAGCACATTCTTTGACAAAAATCAAAGCAAGATCTTTTTTGATCCACTGCCTAGAATAATGGAAATAAAAACAAAAATAAACAGATGCGACCTAATGAAACTTTAAAGCTTTTGCAAAGCAAAGGAAACTACAAACAAGATGAAAAGACAACCCTCAGAATGGGAGAAAATATTTGCAAATGAATCAACAGACAAAGGATTAATCTCCAAAATATATAAACAGCTCATGCAGGTCAATATTAAAAAAACAAACAGTCTAATCCAAAAATGGGCAGAAGGCCTAAATAGACATTTCTCCAAAGAAGACATGCAGATGGCCAAGAAGCACTTGAAAAGCTGCTCAACATCACTAATTATTCGAGAAATGCAAATCAAACTACAATGAGGTATCACCTCACACCAGTTCAAATGGGCATCATCAGAAAATCTACAAACAACAGATGCTGGGGAGAGTGTGGAGAAAAGGGAACCCTCTTGCACTGTTGGTGGGAATGTAAATTGATACAGCCACTATGGAGAACAGTATGGCAGTTCCTTAAAAAACTAAAAATAGAATTAACATATGACCCAGCAATCCCTACTGGGCATATACCCAGAGAAAACCATAATTACAAAAGACACATGCACCCAATGTTCATTGCAGCACTATTTACAATAGCCAGGTCATGCAGGCAACTAAATGCCCATCGACAGAGAAATGGATAGAGAAGACGTGGTACATATATACAATGGAATATTACTCAGCCATAAAAAGGAACGAAATTGGGTCATTTGTAGAGACATGGATGAATCTAGAGATTGTCATACAGAGTGAAGTAAGTCAGAAAGAGAAGAACAAGTATTGTATATTAACACATATATGTGGAACCTAGAAAAATGTTAAAGATGAACTGCTTTTCAGGGCAGAAATTGAGACACAGATGTAGAGAACAAACGTATGGATACCAAGGGGTGAAAGCGGCGGGGGAGTGGGAATGGTGGTGGGATGAATTGGGAGATTGGGATTGACATGTATACACTGATGTGTATAAATTGGATGACTAATAAGAGCCTGCTGTATAAAAAAATAAATAAAATTAAAAAATTAAAAAAAAATTAGATTCACCATAATCTTTTGTGGCTTTTAAAAAAAATCATTATGTTAGTGAGAATCAAGGGCATCGTTGAATGTAGTTGTAGTTCATTCATCTTCATTACTGTAGGTTATTCCATTGTATAAATATACCATTATTTATCCATTCTACCGCTGATGGATATTTGGGTTGTTTTCTATTTTGGACCATTAAAAATAATACCGCTATGAAAAAAAAAAAAAGAATGAAAAATTGGTTCACACCAGTATCAGTTTGTAGATTTAAATTAATTAAAATGAAATAAAATTAAACTTTCAGTCCCTTAGTCGCAGGCAACACATCCCAAGTTCCAGTAACCATGCATGGCTAGCGGTGACCGTGTTGGACAAGTGTAGGGTTGGAGGTTATCTCTTTGGGCTCCAAAGCCAGTCTGTGGGCGCCATCTTCTGATTCTTTTGCTTACCTTGTAAAGGGACATCTACTTTCAATGGAGTCACTAACTTGCACTTTAGTACTCATAAGATATATGAGCATTTTCTGTGGCCCAAAAGCACCTGTCATTTGTTTGAAGGGTTAGGGGTAGGGAATTGGAAGTTTGACTTGGGTTTCAGTCCCAGCTCTGCCAGTGAATGATTTTACTTCATCTCTTTAAGCTTCAGCTTTCTTGTCTATCAAATGGGTGTTCATTCATTCATTCAGTTGTTCATTCCCTCATTCAACAAATATTAAGTAGTTTCTGCATGCCCGGCCTAGCAGATGAAACTCCTGCTCTTAATGGAGATGCAACTCCTTCTCTTCATGGAGCTTACATTCTACTGGGGGAGACGGAATGTAAATTAAAAGAAGTGAAATATAATATATGTTAGATGGTGACAGTTGCTACAAACAAAAATAGAACAGGGTCAGGGAATGAGTGACAAGATCGGAAGGTGTTTCCTGTCTGTTTTACATGGGGTAGACAGTAGACAGGGAGGGCCTTTGTGTGGAGGTGCTGTGTCGGCAGAAGCGTACATGGAGAGAGGAAGGATAGAGGAGGCTATCTGGGGATGGAGGATCTCTGGGAACAGCAGGTCTGGCAGGAGCGGCACAGTCCTGGAGGGGGAGCAGTGAGGAGAGCGGGAGTACAGTGGGTGAGGGCCCGTTCAGCCGTGGTGCCAGCACACACCTGGCAGGGCTGCTTAGAGGATGGAGTGAGATGACGTTTGTGTGCTTTGTACACATTAAAAGAATAATACGCCATAACAAGTGAGGATTGTTTTAGGAATGCAGGAGGGTTCAAAGTATGAAATTTATTAAAGACATTCATCATCTTGTTAAATGTAAATAGAAAAGATCATATGATCATTTTTATAGAGAAGACATCTAATAAAATTCAGTATCCTTATTGATTTTTTTAAAAAACCGTCAAAATATAGTAGGAAAGTATTCTTAGTAAAACATTTCTTTCTCAATCTAAAAACCATCTCAGGCTTAATAGGAAATTTGAGACCATTAAAGCCAGAAACAAAATAAGGATGTCCACTATTTTCACTCTTTATTAATGGTGTTTTGGAACAACAAGTTAATGTAGGTGGACAACAGAAAGAAAATAAAGTTATAAAGGTATAAAAACTAGTCATATATTCCTATCATTTCCAAATAAATGATAGGAATATATGACTAGAATACCCAAGATTATCAAGTGAAAAACTAATTATAAAGAATAAGATAATTTATAAATGTACCTGGATACCAAGGTAATATGTCAGCATTCATAGCTTTCATATATACAAACAACTAGTTTGAATGTAGTGGAAGAAAAAACAGTTACCATAAAAAAGGATAAAATACCTAAGAATAAACTTTAAGAAATATGTATGATGTGTGTGAAGGAGTTAAAAATGCTCCTGAGGGATACACAAAAGATGTGAAAATGCCTGTCGTATTCTTGGATATAGAGATGCCAGTTCTCGTTAAACTAATGTGTATGTTTAATGTAATTCCAATAAAAATAACAACAGGACTTTGGGGGAGCTAAACAACCTTATTCTATGCTCACATGGAAAAATAAGTAAGCATGAATAGCTAGGCCAATTAGGCTACAATAATTGAAACATTTGTGTTACCAAATATCAAGTTAGTTGGAGAAAGTTGCTGTGTTCAGTAAACAGTGGTGGGATAACCAGGTGGCCATCTGGACGGGGGAAGGAAAAAGCTATTTAGAGCAATATCTCAAGTGTTAAGCCAAAATTGATCTATATTAAACAGAAACTTTAAAAATAAAGTATATTATAGAAGAAAACATGGGAAAGTTATTTTATAATATTGGAGTGTATATGGCCTTTCTAAGTAAGACAGAAAAGAGAGAAGCCGTAAGAGATTGATAAACTTGATTACATTAAAAAACTAACAGAAAAAATCCTGCATAAGGGAAGACGAAGAACAAGAAAATGGGGAAAAAATTTTGCTTCTCATATCACAAAGGGACTAATTTCCCTAATAAAGAGCTTCTAAAAATCTATAAGAAAAAGTCTAACAACCCAGTAGAAAAATGGACAAAGGATATAGTCTTCAGAAAGAGAGATAACAGTGTCTTTTAAACATATGAAGAAGATGCTTAACTCTGCTCATTATAAGAGGTAGTCACATTAGAACTAAACCGAGGTACCATTCATCACTATTAGATGGGCAAAGATTAAGAAGTTCTATAACCTACTGTGTAGAGATAATGAGTGCAAAACAATAGTCTCTTTAGTGGGCAGTTGGGCAAAATCTGTAGTATGAAAAATCTCATATCCTTTGACTAGGAACTCCAGTTCTAGAAATTTATCCTAGGTACAAATAATTGAGTTCATTCCTCTAGATATACATACATTCATATATACTATGAATGTATCCTACATATACATACATATTACGTTCATGAGAAAATGATTTATGTACAGAGATACTTATGTAGTAATGTTTATAAAATGGCTAAAGATTGGAAACAACCAAAATGTTCATCCATGGGAGACTGAATTAATACATTGTGTTACTGTACTGCTGCTGTACATTAGAAAACTGTGCAGTCATAAAAAGATAACAGTGAATCTCTTTATGGATCATTTTGGAAACATTGCCAATATGTGTTGTTTGGTGAAAAATGCGAGGTACAGAACAGTGTATATGATATGTTTATTTATTTGTTAAAAAATGTTTTCTTGTTTATGAATAGATACAGGCTCTGGGGAGTATAATTTGAATTTGAATACATCCTACCCCTTCTCAAAAAGAAATTGTAGTTAGCACAGTGCCTTGCACTTAGCACTTATCACTTGGTGGTGGTGGTTGTTATTTTCATTGTAATCACAGGGGTCCTTTACCTCAAGAGTTGATTTTTTTTTTTTAAGATTTATTATTTATTTATATATTTTTAGGCTGTGTCGGGTCTTAGTTGTGGTACGCGGGATCTTCGTTGCGGTGTGGGATCTTTCGTTGTGGTGAGCAGGTTTCTCTCTAGTTGTGGCGTGCAGGTTTTCTCTTCTCTAGTTGTGGCGTACAGGCTCCAGGGTGTGTGGGCTCTGTAGTTTGCAGCACGCAGGCTCTAGTTGAGGCGCACGAGCTCAGTAGTTGTGGTGAACGGGTTTAGTTGCCCCGTGGCATGTGGGATCTTAGTTCCCTGACCAGGGATCTAACCCCGCGTCCCCTGCATTGCAAGGCAGATTCTTTACAACTGGACTACCAAGGAAGTCCCAAGAGTTGATTTTTAACAGTTGGGTCTGGAAGAAGAAGCCAGTCTCACTATAAATGCTGCTTAATGGGTGCCATTTATTCATCAAAAATGCTATATGTGCTTCCTGAAGGATGCTTCTTGGAGGATGTCAGTACAGGTTCTGCAAACAAAAAATGTCAAATAAGATTGGGAAACGTTGTATATATTAAACAAAACTAAGTGGGCTTCTTTCCTGTAGGCCTTCTTCGAGCCTTTATACACATGATGCGCTTTGTGAATATTTGAGAGGGATATTTTAGAATGTAGCATTTTCCAAAGCTGCTTAATTACAGAACCTTAAGCAACAATGACTACTACTTTTTTTTTCTTTAAGAAACAGCTTAGGAATAGTTGTTACATTGGGAAATATCACTTAATACTTAGATTTTGATTTTGTTAATCTTCGTTATTCATTTTGATCAGCCAGTATTCTTGATTCATTTCTGAGATGCCCATAGTCTGTCTCTGTCTGCTCTTCCTCCTCGGTGATGTGCTGTAGCTCAGTCATTTGTTTCATGGTTGGGACCTTCCCAAAGTCATCCAAATTACACTGTGTTTCTTGGGTGAAGAAGATAATCTATATAATCAATATAAAATCTCAGGGATTGATTGGATGGAACTGGAGATTGAAGCTTCATTTGGTTCCACTTTTCCCAAGCTTTAAAAGTTTTGCTCTTTGGGGGAAATGAAATAGACTTAATGAGTAGATAGTTGAGGAATTGTGAGTTTAATGTGGAGGAGATCGCATCACCGTGGGTTGGAAGATACGGGTTCTACCTCTGTCTTCCCTAAAGTCACTTAGCTTCCCTGTGCTTTATTTTTTTATCTGTAAAATTCAGGGACTGGGTTTAGATACAACCATTTTAAGACTCTTGAGTTATTATTAATATTCTTTTTTTAAAATTAATTAATTATTTTTTTAATTATTTATTTTTGGCTGTGTTGGGTCTTTGTTGCTGCACGTGGGCTCGGGCTTTCTCTAGTTGCAGTGAGTGGGGGCTATTCTTCAGTTGCGGTGTGTGGGCTTCTCGTTGTGGAGCACGCACTCTAGGCATGTGGGCTTCAGTAGTTGTGGCACACGGGCTCAGCAGTTGTGGCTCACGAGCTCAGTAGTTGTGGCTCACAGGCTTAGTTGCTCCGTGGCATGTGGGATCTTCCCGGACCAGGGCTCAAACCCGTGTCCCCTGCATCGGCAGGCGGATTCTTAACCACTGCACCACCAGGGAAGTCCCTTATTAATATTAAGTGGAATAGTGAAGACTGTGGGTCTTGGTAGAACATTTTGTTCTTCTCTGCAAGTTTCCACATAACCTGTCTCAGTTTGGCTCTTTTGGAGAATGAAATTATTCAATAATTAACTCATTGTCAACTCCACGTATTTGAAAACTTGTTGAACTGTTCGAGACTTGTAGTTGATTGATTGATTTGTTAATTACTCTCCAGGAAAGCACTTGATTATAACACGGGTCAGTTAATCCAGTGCTATGGAAAAATCCACACCTCCTGTAAAAACGCCCCTCTGCATTCATTTCGTCGATACAGAGAGAAATCTGTGATGTGGATATTAATTCTCTCTGCCCACAACACGCACGGTGTTCATTTGGCGGTTTGCTGTGCTTTTTGTGCACTCTTTGCCTATTAACAGATTTATGCACTCAGCACAGTAGAGGTCTGAATTCACTGAATTTATGCCATCTGGAAGTGAGGTTTAAATTTTGTTCCTCTGTTGAATTTAGGGATGTGACATAGCCACTGCACAGAAGGATTCTGAGGCTGGATTTGGTTTTACTATGTGGAGGTAGCACGTTTTGTTAGAAGGAAAGCACTTGCCTGGACAGAGATTTTGGGTGTGACTGAATTGTTAACTGCCAACTTCCCCACATTTTAGCAGGAGACATATTTTGTTTTTAAATGAGATGACAATGAGAGAATTACCAAGACCCAGTGAATTTTAAGAGAGTCCTTTCAGTTTACTTGAGTTTTGTTTAACCTTGCTTTTGATGTCATTCTGTGCATTTCTGTCAAGGGACTCAGCTTCCTTTGAAGTCTCCAAGTGTGGCTGCTAGTGGAATCACGGTGGTAGAATATGAGTGGTTCTCAGTAAAGCCCTTACTGATACACAGGGAGGCATTATTACCTAACTAAAAGCATATGTGTGTGAGTACCTACAATGTAGTGGAAGGGGAGAATGTATGTTAATGGACACTGAAGTGGGAGCAGTATTTCTCATGAATTAGAGATGCCCTTTCATAATTCAAGAGTCACAGAATGAGAAAAGGTTTGAAATCACCTGAAAAGCATCTGGAAGCAATATGTAATTCTTAAGAGACAGTAGGAGAACCTGTCTCTCTCCAGGACACGATGATAAAACAGTTCATGTGGGACTATGGAAGAAGTAGAATTCTCTTGCTTGTAAGCCATTGTAAAACGGCTTGCGAATAAATGCCCGGAGATTTGATTATGAATTATACTGCAAGGTCCCAGGTGCTTTATAATTGAGTAGAGTGAAGAGGGTGGATTTGAAGGTACTGATGAAATTTTAATAAGAAAAATTTGTTTATTTGCATGTCAAATGTTATCCTTTGCTTCTCATGCCCCATATGCACTCTTCGTGTGCCCAGGCATTACAACTGTGCCTAGTTTTGAAGCTTTAGGTCAAGTTGAGGTCCCTTCCTCCATTTTTTTCCCTTTCACAAAACATTTGTTATAAGAAAAGGTATTGCATTCCAAGTCTTGGAGGCATCTATAGGTCAAACACACACACACACACACAAAACCTCTTACTGTGACTTCTAGGGAACCATCCTTTAATATACAGGGCTGTTCCAGAAAAATTATTATGTTAGTGAGTGGTGCATCCTTGCTACGCAGCGATTTTGAAAAGACCTATTTGTTGTACTAGACTCTGACTTGAATTGCTCACCTTAACCCATCTAAAGTTGGGGAAATACTTACAAATACTTCTAACTATATCAGAACAAGTTGCTTCTTGTTTCTTGCTTTGCGTAAGTGATCGTGATCATATGTAATCACAACATTGTACTCTGTTTTTTCTTTCTTCTTTATGTGATAAATGGCGTTTTCTCACTTTATTAAACCTCAAAATTTTCTGACAGCTGTCAAAATTGCGGTTAACTAAATTATGTCATTTTGTCACATTTACTTAACTCTTCTTCCCCAGTTATTGAGCATTTCAATGGTTCCCATGCTTTAACTTTAAGTATAGTATTTTGTTTTCTTAAAAAGTGTTTTTTTCTTGGTCATTTTCTCTAGCTTCCACCTGTTCTGATCTAGAATAGCGGCTTCTCATGGGGTTTGTTTAGCATTTGCATTAGCTTCTGCCTTTCGTGCTCTAACTGCTTGGGGTTAGTCTCTTTGCTGTGCTTTCTGGGACACCTCTTCTCTGCACTATTTATCTTAGGTGGGATAATTTCCCAGCCTTCTTTAAGCTCATGTTTTTCTGCTTGTACAGTAGGGATTAAGCCATGCATTTGTGTTGTGAAACTTATCTTCCCAGTTAGGCCTGATGATATGAAATGTGTGTCTAAGACCAAAGTAAACTTTACCCATGGGATGGCAGAAAACTAAACTTTCAACTATCAGTGTTTGGATAGGTCAGAGGTACCAGGGAATATTTGGGGAGTATCACACTTTTTAAAAAAGCAGTTTACGAAAGTTATTTGTGGTCCTCTCCTTGCTATTTTATATTTTGTTGTCCTTATAATATGATGCTGCTGTTGCATGGATATGGATTTATTTAGTTTCACATTTTTTTCCCTTCTAAAAGAAGTATATAATTACTTACCATCTCTTGGAGGACAGAAGAATACTTCTCTACTTTCTGCTTCTGGGAGTCTTTCATTTCTGGCTAGCATTCAGAATTCTAAGTAAAGATTTGATTTTTGCATATAACTTTTATATTTATTTATTTATTTATTTATTGATCTGGCTCTGCTGGGTCTCAGCTGTGGCATGCAGGATCTTCATTGCCCCGTGCGGGATCCTCATTGCGGCATGTGGGATCTTTAGTTGTGGCATGCAGGCTCCTAGCTGGGGCACCTGGGACCCAGCTCCCTGACCAGGGGTCAAACCCTGCCACCTCCCCACTCCCCCACCCCCCTGCCACTGGGAGTGCAGAGCCTCAACCACTGGACTACCAGGGAGGCCCCTTGTGTATAACTTTTTTTGAATAATAAGTGCAATCTGAGGAGAACCCATTCAGTGCACAACAAATGGTGGTAAATATGGGGGAGAAAAACTGGAGAAATTTAGATTGGGTTTTTTGCGGTTTATCAATGATTCTGGGGCTTTTTAAAAAAATTTTTTTTATTCCTTTCTGTAGATTTTGGAAGTCTTCTTCTGGGAGTTGCCAGCAGTGCCAAGTGTTGGAGAAATCTTTTCTGCCCCTCTGATAGAGTGAAGTGAGCAAACGCAACCTAGCAGAAGGCTGGTGAAGAGAGCACTCACAGGTAGTATCGTCTTTTCTTATCACTATTGAGATGTGTTCAGTAATGTTCAGTAATAAACTTAAAAAAAAAAGTAAACGTACTTGAATTGACACATCCAAGTGTTGACAGAAGAAAAATGCACAACCTGGAAGTTTCGAGTAAGGTTTTATTCGGGGACCTTACTGAGGACTATAGACCGGGAGACAGCCTCTCAGGTAGCTCTGAGGAGCTGCTCCGGAGAGCTGAGGGAGGAGCCAGGATGTACAGGCGTATTGGGCTGGAAAAAAAATGTAGTTGAACATCAAAAGATAACTGCTAATCACAAAAACAGACATTGCAAGTTAATGATTTTAGTGCTTTTCTATGTATGGGAAGACGTAAGAATCTGGGCTGAACGGAATTATTCCTTAGATATGCATCTTAACTATCTAGGGCCAGTATTCAAAGCACAAAATGCTTCCTGTTTTTCTCTATCCTGAATTCCCCTCCGGTGTACCATCATTGGGGGTGGGGTGGGATGCTGCAGCGGCTGATGGCTTGGTCCTTGTTTACTAGAATGGCAGCAACATTCTTTGTTTACTGGAATGGCAGGCAACGTTGCCTGTCCACAGACGTGAACATTATCTTGTTAAAAGCAGTGTTTCTGAGAGGCTACACTCTCTCCTCTTCTCAAAACATTTAAACATTTTTTCTTTGGGAACTGCATCTTGATCCTCTGGTAGCATTCTTTTAAACATCCTATTTCCTTTCTTTTTTAAAAAAAAAATTAATTAAGTTTTGGCTGCGTTGGGTCTTCGTTGCTGCACGTGGGCTTTCTCTAGTTGTGGCGAGCGGGGGGCTACTCTCCATTGTGGTGCGCGGGCTTCTCATTGCGGTGGCTTCTCTTGTTGCGGAGCACGGGCTCTAGGTGTGTGGGCTCGGTAGTTGTGGCTCACGGGCTCTAGAGCGCAGGCTCAGTAGTTGTGGCGCACAGGCTTAGTTGCTCCACAGCATGTGGGATCTTCCCGGACCAGGGCTCAAACCCGTGTCTGCTGCATTGGCAGGCGGATTTTTAACCACTGTGCCACCAGGGAAGCCCCTATTTTATTTCTTTTTTAAACTATATTGGAGTATAGCCGATTAACAATGTTGTGATAGTTTCAGGTGCACAGCAAAGCAACTCGGCCATACATATACATGTATCTAAACATCCTATTTTCTGTGGTGGCAAATCTCAACCCTGTGAGGGTGTATTTGGGAAGTAATCTAAATGTCTTCAGAGCTACGGAATCTGGGGAGTTCTAATTTTGATCAGGAGCAATAACGTAATGAAACCAGTTTCTCTTTTTATAATTTGTACATGTGTTTGAACGCTTATACACTGTATTGAAAGTTAATTCTAGAAAGAGGTGACTCTAAGTTTCAAACAATGGTAGTCTTGTTAAAATAAGTGATTAGACTTGTAGTTTACAGAGAAGCATATACTATTTATTTGTATGTAAATATTGGTATTCTTTCTTATTAAAATTGATCAATCAGTCTGTCAGTATTGTAGAAAGGATTCCTATGTTTATCAGGTTGAATAAGATGAGAGTTAACTTCCTTATAAGGTATACCTCTAAGGCACTGTAATTAGCATCTTATTAGAGGTGTGTTTTGCATTGTTTCTCAAAACATTGTTAGAGTGCTTGTTAAAAAGCACATTGAAAATTCAAATTAGTAGGCCGCCATCTAGTGTATCAGAATCTGAATCAGAGTGCTAGGGGGAAGGGTTTGGGAATCTGCATTTTACAAGTAAATACCACCCAAGATTGACACCCCCCAATGCGATAAAAGCATACTTCTACCTAATCTTTGTATTTTTGGTTTTAAAGGTGTTGTAATCACCTTGATTTTTGCTTTGAATAAAACAGTGCCAGTATTTTTAGTATACTGTTGTGACACAGGGTTATGTTCTCAAATACCTTTTTATTAGATCAAATTAAGAATGTAACTGAATAAAACTATACTTTGAACTTTATGTCTAAATTCAAAATGGATATATTTTTCATTGGATGCAAATGGATAAATCTGTTTTTTAACCTCTAGATGCCGAATACTAAGTTTTTTGAAATATCTTTATGAAATATCTTCTTAATTTGCCAGTAAGTCGTATGTCAGATATCTTATTCAGATGGAGGGTAAAGAGTAATGGGGTAGTGTCGTGGTCTGAACGCAGGTTGGAAAAGAATTTCCAGACACAAGGCAGAATGTAAAGAAGATAGAATTTATTAGAGAGCAGGGTTACTGCCAGAACAGCGGGCCGACTTCCTAGTAGTCTGGGAGAGTCGAGCCCAAACATGTGCTGTTGATCAGTTTTTATAGCCAGAAAATAAAGGAGCGGTCCAAGGTGAAAATTTCGTTTACTGATTGGTTGAGGCACATATACCTTCCTTCTATAGGGTGGGAGTGGGACAGGGCAGACGCCTTTCCTTATTTGGGACAGGTCCCGTTGCCCAGATGGGCGTTGCCCAGGTGGCCTCAGGAAGTTCGTAACCACCGCAACTTGGTGGGGAGGGCGATTAAGAGTCCGGTAGGGGGTGTGACGTTGAAACTTTTTCAGGCAGGGTCGTCCTTTGTCCTTGAAGCACCATTGTCCTTGGAGCACCACAGGTAGGTATTAGAGGCCCCTGGAGTCTGTGCTATGCTACTCTAGCATCCAGTCAAGCATTTTTCAGTAAACATTGTGATGAAACCTTTGCTGTGCAATTTATCATTCAAACAGGTGAAATCCTTTCTTTATAGTGCTCTGAGATTTTATGAAGCTCTTTGAATACCCTAAATGAAATGGAGTATAACATCAAGTACTAGACTTTGATAGCATGTTATTTTCATTACCATGTACATTCTTTAGTAACTCTTCCTATAAAGTTATTAATTTTACAGAATGTAAGCTTTGTGTATAAAGTATGTTATTTTTTAGATATTTTCAATTCTACAGATTATACCTTTACTTTCAAAGATATATACAATATTATAGCATTCTGTGCATGTTAATATTAAGAGATAATACACTTTATGTAAGATAAAAATGTGACTATAGATTTATAAGTTAAGTCTATTACAAGAAAATATTTCATTAAGTTTATACTTAAAAAATTGTGTTAAAATACACAACACAAAATTTACCATTTTAACCATTTTTAAGTGTATAGTTCCAGTATTGTTAAGTATATTCACATTATTGTGCAACCAATTTCCAGAATGTTTTCATCTTGCAAAACTGAAATTCTCTACCCATTAAACAACTCCCCATTCTCCCCTCCCCCAGCCCCTGGCAACCACCATTCTACTTTCTGTCTCTATGAATTTAACTCTTCTAGATACCTCATGGAAGTGGATTCATACAGTGTTTGTCTTCCTGTGACAGGCTTATTTCACTTAGAGTAATGTCCTCAGGGTTCATCCATGTTGTAGAATGTGTTAGAATTTCCTTCCTTTTTAAGGCTGAATAATATTCCATTATACCCACACGCACACACACACATAAATACACATACACACCACATTTCGTGCATCCATTCATTCATTGATGGACATTTGGGTTGCTTCAACCTTTTGGCTATTATGAATAATGCTACTTGTACATGGGTATATAAATATCTGTTTGAATTCCTGCTTTCAGCTATTTTGGGTATATATCTAGAAGTGGAATAGCTGGATCATATGGTAATTCTATTTTTAATTTTTTTGAAGAACCACCATAATGTTTTCCACAGCAGCTACACCATTTTGTATTCCTACCAATAGTACACAAGCATTCCAGTTTCTCCATATGCTCACCAACACTGTTTTTTTGTTTTGTTTTGTTTTTGATAGTAGCCATCCTGATATGTGTGAGATGATATCTCATGGTTTTGATTTGCATTTCCATAATGGTTAGTAACATTAAACATCTTTTCATATGCTTGTTAGCCATTTGTATATCTTCTTTGGAAAAATGTTTAGTCAGTGTCCTTTGCCCATGTTCTAATTGGGTCATTTGTCTTTTTGTTGTTGAGTTGTAGGAGTTCTTTACATATTCTGGATATTAACCCTTTATCAGATATATGGTTTACAAATATTTCCTCCCATTCTGTAGGCTGCCTTTTTACTCTGTTAATTATGTCCTTTGATGCACAGAAGTTTTAAATTTTGATGTAGTCCAATTTGTCTGTTTTCACTTTTGTTGTCTATGCTTTTGGTGTCTTATCCAGGAAATCATTACCGAGTCTAGTATCATGAAGCATTTCCCCTATGTTTTCTTCTAAGAGTTTCATAGTTTTAAGTCTTATTTTAGGTCTTTGATTCATTTTGAGTTAATTTTTGTATATGGTGTAGAGTAAAGGTCCAAATTCATTCCTTTGCATGTGCATATCTGGTCTTCCCAACACTATTGCAGTGAAGTTTGTATTTTTAAAGACAGTTTAGGATGAGGAAAGGACAAACAGACAGTCATAATGTCACTGTTGGAGCTATGTAGTAATTCCCATAAAGTCTCTTGCTTCTAATTAAGAATATATTTCAGAAACAAAACGGTATTGCATAGATTTGAAGCTCACCTTAGACTGAGATTTAATAATTGTAGGTAAGCATAGAGCCTATGTTTAAGTTTTATGTTAGTTATTTGGTGAGCAATGACTTATTATATTTGGAATTTGATGATGGTAAACTCTGAGTTTTGGTCTTCAGGTAGGGGTGTGTGTGTGTCTGTGTCTGTGTGTGTGTGTGTGTGTGTGTGTGTGTGTGTGTGTGTATGTCTATCTGTGTCTGTGTCCTGTTATAGGGCTTGGCCAATGAGAGATCCTGTAATGTCTTAGGAAGGTTTAGTTTCAAGGCCATAAGCAGAATCGACATTCTTATGATAAAGAATAGCCTGTAATGAATCCTGGGAAAAACCTAAGCCAGCTTGAACCATTCATCTGTCTGGGTAGCAGAAGTTACTTGGATCCTGTTTTTGCCTCTTAGCTCTAAATAGCAGTATATGTGTTGACAGAATGATAATTACACTGGCTTTGAAAAGGTCAAAAACCAGATATTGTGCCTTTGGAAGTGAGGTTATTTTGGGGAAGACAGGAGGGTGTTGGGAGTTGGGTGGGGAGAGTACAAAAGCAAATATATGTAACAAAGAGGAAAGCCTGGGCAAGGATACTTAGAAGGTAGAGGGAGCAGCTTAGCTGGGTGTAGGAGTAAAATGGATAATGAAAGGATCTAACACTTAAGTGTATTTCTTTGGAGGAAATGACAATGGACACTAGAGGTAGCACAGTAAGAACCACAAGTGGAAAATGGGTTTGAAAAGAGGTGAAGACAATATGATGTAAAATGTGCACGACAGTCCTGAGGAGATGCTGTCAGTGGTATTCATCGTTATGGATTTTGGATGTGTTCTCAGAACAGTGAGACAAATAGCAGGTAGACAGAGGCAAGTACAGATATTCTGAGCCGTTGAGAGAATTCTATATTTGAATGTAGTGTTTCAGGGCTAAGGGCTGTCTATATGAGAAAAGAGGAGCAGTTAGAGTAGCCTTGGAATGCTGTTCTTTCTAATGTAATACCAGAATGTCTGAGTCATGCAGAACTGAGGTGGTGAGTGAGGAATGTTTCTCTGTGGCTTCCCTGGCTTTGTGTGGGACCAGTGGGAAACCATTTTCAAAAGTTGTTTTGAATTAAAATTTAGCCTCAAGACTGTTTTGGGATGCTCTGAGTAAATAACCCAAAAAAGATACTTAAAAACAACTTCTTACAGTCAAATAATCAAACCAGCTGCCTAATGCTGTCATTCTGAAATTTGTTCGTTCTGCACATATCTTTTCATAATTTTACGGATTTTAAAATCATGACCTGTCTCTACCTTGTTTTGTGAATTTAGTCTTTTTATTTATTCAGTCATTTTTGTCTCTTCTCATGTTCCCTGACCCTTGTAATTTCATTCTAGCTTAGTCTGGGTCTTTTCCAGCTTTCTATGTCTCTTCCAATTGACCAGAAGGGCTTAGAATACATGTATGAAGTTTATATTTTGTCATGTTTTTCTATTTCATTTTCAGCATCATTCCTGAAATACCCTGCCTTTTCTTTAAGGGTCCAGGCTGCGTTGAGTTGATGTACTCAGAGAAGAGTCCAGACCAGAGGTTTGCAAAGTGTGGTCCCCAGGTGAGCAGCAGCAGCCTCACCTGGACACTTGTTAGAAATGTGAATTCTTGGGCTGAATCAGAAACTCTGAGAGTAGAGCTCAAAAATTTGTATTTAGCAAGCCCTCTGGATGATTCTGATGCGTGTTAGAGTTTGAGAACTGCTCTAGATGCTCTCGTTAGCTGTGTGCTGTTGTCCAAGCCATTCATTTTCTTTAGCCCTTGGTCTCCTGCTCAGGCAGATCAGGGCTTCCCAAATGTTGGAGTGCACGTGAATTGTCTGGTAAGCTTGTTTAAAAAATTTCAGAAAGTGGTACATTTTTCCTAACCTCGTACCCTGAGATTCTGACTCAGTGGTTTTGGATGACTGAGTTATCTGCTTTTCAGCAAGATTTCCTGAGCAGTTCCCATATCTACGATCTGGACCAATGGCTATCTCTGTTTCCTCTAAGCCCCAAAGTGATGTGATTTAAAGTGGCTTTTTTGTGTTCAGTAACTGAAAGCTTCGGGGCCAGAACTTTATTTTCAAAATGCAGTTGGCATTATTTTTCAGTGAAGCCATTATGTTCTGCTTTCTTTCCTTGAAAAATGTGATTCTTTCTTGGCTACTCAGATTACTGTATGAGATTTTTCGCAGGCTTATCCTCATTGGTAAGGCAGTCCGCTCACTAAAAGAGCTCTCTGCGTCTTATAAACTTGGAGATTTCACTATGTGGTTCTTCTAGGTAATTTATAAAAAAAATTTAGTAAACTGTAAATGCTGGTTCTTAGGGAATACTATTTTTTATTGAGATCTTTTTGTCCCTACCCTTGATTTCCAATCTCTAAGCTGATTCCCTGTGCACGATGGTATGTCGCCCTTATCTCACTGTCATTCATGTTTTTGTTTCTTTCGTTTTTATGGTACAGCTTTATTAGAATTGTTTTTTGTGAGTCTTCCTCTTGTCTCTGTGACTGCTTCTTCCCAGTCTGTTTCCCTCTGTCTATCCTTTGAATGTCGGTGTTCCCTGGGGACTGCCCGAGTTCTTTTCTCCACATCTCACTATGCGCTGTCCCCTTGGGGCCTGCTTCTTCCTGTCTGCCAGGTCCTTGCTCAGATGTCTCCTTAGCTCCACCCTTTATAAAGTAGCATCTGACACTCACAACTCTCCTCTGAGCTGTAGCCCCATGTCATCGGCTGCCTCCTGGATGTCCTGCAGGCAGATTAGGTTAACATATCCGAGCTTGAACCCATCATTCTTCTCCCCTGGAATCTGCACTTCCTCTCGTGTTCTCCATCTTGGCGAATGGCATCACCATCACCCTTTACATGGCTAATACTTATCCAGCATCTTCTACGTGCCGGGTCTTGTTCTGAGAACTTCCGTGTAACTCCTCACAAAATCCTTTGAGATAGATTTTACTATTATTCCCACTATACAGATGCAGAAACTGAAGCACATGGAGTTTAAGTAACTTTCCCAAGGTCACAAAACCGTTATCTGGTAGAGATGGAATCCCAGAGCGAGGAATCTTAATCACTGTGCTCGGCTGCCTTCCTTTCTCAGTGGCCCAAGCCAGACATCCAGGATTACCCTTCCCCTTGTCCTGGACGTCTGCTCAGCCCTCTCCAGTCCACCTACTTAGTCTCTCTTCAAAGCACACTTCCATTTCTCTGCATTCCATCCTAAGTATTCTAGTCTGGACCTCCTTCATCGTTTGCCCCCACTGTTATAATGCTGTCCTCTTTCCATCCATTTCTTTATATTACTGCCAGAGTGTTATTCTTCCTAGCAGTAAATCTCATCATGACACTTGCCTGCATCTGCCAGACTCACCCTCCTCGATTGGTCATCCAGTGTTGGGCAAACCCTCTATTATCTACTTCATTGTTGAGCAAGCCCCACCAATTTGGAGGAACAGGACAATCCCACCATTTGAAGAATCTCGCCATAAGGAAGAGAGCTGGGAAGAGTCTTTGCCTCTTTTGGTCCTTAATTTCTATTTATTTTAATAAAAGAACAATACAAAAAAGTCCAGAGTCTAGTCTGGCCAGAGAGGGAGGGCATCTGTAATTTTGGGGCCCCTAAGAAGAGTGCTCTCCCACTCCAGTTCTGTGCTCCAGCCGTAGTAAACTACTTGCACTCCCTGTAATATGTCACGTTCTCTCTGCTTCCTCTGGGCCTTTGCATATGCTCTTCCCTCTTCCTGGAGTACTCTTCCCTCACTGCCCCATTTGCCTGGCTAACACCTTCATCTCCATATTTAGGACTCAGCTTAGATTTCATTTCACCTGGAAAGCCTTGTCTGATCCATTTGCCTTCCAACCAACAGGTTGGGTTAAATGCTTCTTCTTATATGATGTCATAGCATGTCATTCTTTCCCTACCATATGACTCACCAAACTTTGTTTTAATTGTCTGCTTCGGTTGCTTCTTTTTGAGTGGTAACTGGAAGCTGCTACACAGCTTAGGATGATTTCCTCTTAAGTGGTCACAGACAGTTTTAGTAAGTAATTTGCAGAACAGTATGTCAGCACTTAACAAAATGTATATATATAAAATGTGGATTTGAAAGGAGTCTTACAGCTTTTTGTTTCTAGCCACTTTACATAAAATTAGCAACTTTTTTGGATGTTTTAGGAGATTTAGTTACAAGCATCTAAAAAATCTAAATAATTACTTTCATGAATCATTGTTGTTTTTTCAAGGTATTTGCGCTTGTTGATTTAAGAGTATACCTTCTTAAAGGCTCATTGAGATGTACCCTAGAATCTGCTGGTGGGAGTGTAAATTGCTAGAACATTGGCAATGATATTAAGAAATCTAAAATCTAAATTTTATAAATTAGATTTTTTTGAAAATTTAATGACTTGGGAAAATGTTCAGGATGTAAAATTAAATGGAAGGAGCAGGAATCAAGAATTAATTTCAAGTCATTAAATTCTTAAAAAGAAATCCAATTTTAATAGTTGTCCTTCATTCCATTATAGGGATGTCCCATATGTATTTAATCCTTCTCTTATTATTGAACACTTTGCTTGTGCCAGTTTTTCACTCTTAGAAATAATCTTCAATGAAAGACTCAGTACATTTTTACATAACTTTGTTTAGATTTCTGTTTTTATTTTATTTTACTTTTATTTATTTATTTTCTGGCCATGCCACGTAGCATGTGGGATCTTAGTTCCCCGACCAGGGATCGAACCCATGCCCCCTGTAATGGAAGTGCGGATTCTTAACCACTGGACCACCAGGGAAGTTCCTAGATTTCTGGGTTTTTAGATAGATTTATAAAAGAATGAGCAGAAGACATTAAAAATATAGATCTCTTATTTGTTGAAATCTTTTGCCAAGTGTGTGTGTAAACACATATATTATGCTTCTGACTTAGTAAGATTTATGAAATTATTTGAAAGTATAGAAAGAAGACTAGGAAGAAATACATTAAAGCTTTAAAAATAGTTTATCTCGTGGTGGTGCTTTGAGTGATTTTTACTATCTTTATATTTTCTCTCTCTATATATTGTTGGCTATATATTGCAATGGCTCTATATACAGCAATGGCTATATATTGTTTTTATGATTTGAAAATAAATTAATTTGAAAATAAAGAATATGCCTTCTGGGAATTCCCCTGTGGTCCAGTGGTTAGGATTCCACGCTTTCACTGCTGATGGCATGGATTTGATCCCTGGTTGGGGAACTAAGATCCCGAAAACTGTGCAGTGTGGCCAAAGAAAAAAGAATATGGTAAGCTTCTGCTTTGCTATTTAGAGTGTCAGCGTCAAAGGAGAATTAAAAAAAATGTTTTTTTGGCCACACCGCTCAACTTGTTGGATGTTAGTTCCCCGACCAGGGATTGAACCCATGCCCCCTGCAGTGAAAGCACCAAGTTCTAACCATTGGACTGCCAGGGAGCTCCCAAAGGAGACATTTTAATGTTGATGTTTTATCAAAGAAGAATAAGCACATGGCAGATATATCCTATGAGGTTAGACATGTTTTACTGCATTTGTTCAGAGATATTTTCTCCATTTTTCCTAGTAATTTAGACCTTGCCTAATGGAATCTAGTAAATTGAAATATACAAGGTTCTGGGTCTTTTTTTTTTTTTTTTTTCTTCTCAGTGGTATTTGTTGTAACTGTTAAAAACAAGAGTACCACATAGCTTAAATTCTCACATTCAGTAGCTGGATTGTAGTATTACCTTTTGATAGTCCTAGGGTCATTTTTAGCATGTCATCATTTCCAGGGTAATCCTGTTAATATATGAGTACATATTTGTTTCTAGAGGCAAAAACTGAGAGGATTGTGGCACATGGGGGTTCATGTAACTGACCCTTAAGCAAGATAAGGTGTTCCAGTGACCTACTTCATATTCATAGACTCTGTAGCCTGGGATAGATTAATTTTAGAGATGCATTCCAGAATGTTAGATGAAGAGAGAGAGAGTGTGAAAAAACATGTTAAACAGAAACCAAAGTAGTGTCAGTTAAAAAACACCAACAAAAGCAAACTCCTAAATCAACGCTATATAATTGGGGATTTGAAGACCAAGGGATGGAAATGCAAGGTTTGGGCTATGTTTAGAGGGGAAAGGGCAGATTTGCTGGAGCATTTTGAGTAGTTTTCCCCAGGCTATTGTGAATTAGCTTACTTTTCTAACGTAAAGACATATGTGGGCTGCCACAAGATTCTGCCTCTAATTCTGTTCTTCCTCCTTTAAGAAAATAATACTGATAGAAAGCTACCAAGACCCAAATCATAGTTTAAGTAAATCTGTATTTTGTTGAATATAATACTATATGTATACTGTCTATATCTACTTGGAAAGTGGTATTTAGTCTGAGGTAGAGCTTGGCAACCAATGAGCAAATCTGGCCTGCTGCATTTTTTTATGATCCACCAGCTAAGAAAAGTTTATACATTTTTAAATGGTTGAAAAAATACAAAAAAGAATATGTATATGTATTCTTCGAAGCCGAAAATATTTACTGTCTGGCCTTTTACAGAAAATGTTTGCTAACCCTTGGTCTAAAGCAGTGGTTTCAATGTCTCAAGACAGTTTTGATTGTCACAACCTGGGGGCGGGAGGGGGTGGAGGGGGTTGGAGGTGCTACTGGCAATCAGTAGGTAGAGGCCAGAGATGCTGCTAAACATCCTCAGATGCACAGAACGGCCTCTCAAGACAAAGATTTAACTGATCCAAGATGTTGACAAAGACTCTTTCCTTCCCGAACTTTAGTTGGGTGCCTCCAAGCTTTCTTGTTTAGGCCTCACTCAGCCTTGGCCCCCATCCTGTCTTTGGCCTGCCTAGCCCAGTTTTAGCAAGAATTCTGCTGAGTCAGTTTAGTGAACCCCAGCACCACCACCTTTCCATACCAGATCACCCTTGATATCTGATCAAATTCCTTATCCCCCGCCCTTGATGTCTGATCACCCTGGCCTGTGTTCAGCAAGACTCCTGTTAGGTCAGTTTGGTAAGAATCCCCCTACCCTTGATGTCTTGTCTTAGTAATTTTCCACCTCCTGACCCCCTCACTCTGATTGTTAGTATAAGTTCCCAGCTGTCTTTGCAGTGTTTAGAGTTGAAACTGATCGCTCTCCCCTATTGCAACAGTCGACATCCATTGCGATAATCCTGAATAAAATCTTCCTTACTGGTTTAGCAAGTGTCAGGATATTTTTTCTTTAACAATATCAGTAGTGTAGAGGTTGAGAAACCCTGAGCTAAAATAATATTTGGTAACATTTGGTACGTGTATGAATTCAGGGACCACCTCTGCAAATGACTCTGCAGCAGTCCCCTTCCCCTTGTGATTGGTACTGGCTCTGTTCCCTGGGTATCCTTAAGAGTGAAATAAGATTGACTCTGTATAGGGGGATTTCATTATCAACCTCCCTTTCTCCCTAATATTTTTTAAATTGAATTATAATTGACATGCGATATTAGTTTCAGGTGTACAACGTAGTGATTCGATATTTTTATACATTATGGAATGGTCACCAGGATAAGTCTAGTTACCATCTGTCACGTACAGAGTTGTTACAATATTATTGACTATGTTCCCTGTGCTGTACCTTACATTCCTGTGACTCCCCAGTATTTTTCTATCTGTTAGAATCTTCATTAAAATATGAAACCTTGCAATCTTCAAAGTAAGAAGCTGAAAGGCAAATGTATGAATTTGTTAAAATAGTTCAGGCCAAACTGTAACTGCTATCCAAGCCATAGCTATTAATAATAGTGTTTATTTTTCTTGGAGTTAATGACCTAATGTAGCCAAATATATTTTTAGGGAATTCAAGGAAATATGTTCAGACATTTCCAGAAGGAAAAGTCTAATTCTTTGAAATACCTTAAATCAGAGAAGGATAGATGAAATAGCCAGCAGTGTTAAATTATATATTTTTCAAATAGGTTACCCACCATAGCCACACTAGCATATCCCTTTATGTTTAAGGTATTTTTAGCTGACAGAAGTTGCCGAGGCACTGAAAAGGACCGCTGCTGCCTGGGTACCTGTCAGGGATGTTGGTTAAAATGGCACTTGGTTAAATAAGTTTCACTGTGGAGATAATTTGCTGAGGAACATGAGAATGAAGCTCCCTGTGGGGTTTAGTTTTGGAGAGGACAGCAAAATACATGGAGTTTGAATTTTGGTGATACTAGCAGTGCTAAAGGCAATATAAACACCCAAATTTAGGTTAGTTGGCAGAATAATTTGGCCATTTATGGAGGGGTCAGTTTTCCTTCATTTTGTTCAATAGATACGAGTTCAGGAGATTAGACATTTTTATAAGTATAGTTATGCTATTTAGATGTACAGAAGCATTTCCAAATGAAATTTGCTTTACTAAAATGTCAAAGGAAATTCCTAAAGCTTTATCTTCGTATTTTATTGGCACTAACCTAAATTTTTTATATGAGCGTTTCTGATCAAGTCACCTGTGTTAATGTGTGTGTACACATATATAAAAGAATGTAATTACGGCATAGAAAACACATTTAGGAAAGAGATTATGGATTTCTTTTTCCAAATAAAAGTATAGCTCCTTTCTCTGAAAATAGTTTTCTTTAAGCATACCAGAAAATCTGAGCAGCATTCTGCCAGTAGCTTTTTTAAGGGATGAAACAGATGCTCCATTGATCCCTGATATGGTTATTTATGTGGCTGGTTTTCTACACGAAGGGAAAAAAGTTTGATTAATTACCATTAACTGTGACATATCCTGTGGGTAATGAATTTTGTGTGTGTGTGTCTATTTTCTCCCCTTTTCGAATAAATTGGTGACTGTGTAATAGGTTCCGGTAAAACAGTCTGCCAGAACACTTAGTGGAAAGTAAACGCAGCCTCTGCAGGAACATAGGATGGCAGTGTTGTCATGTACTTAGGTGGTGCCTGAGCGATGTGGTGTCCTGCCGCTGTCTGCAGGATTTGAATCTTCAAGTCATTTTCTTGGGAGCGTGTGTCGGTCCTGGTGGTGTCTGTGCATCCTAGAGGTGGCTACTTAGACTTGGAGCTACAGTCTGTTGCCATGAATACCAGTGGGAATTTGAAGCCCATCCAAGATTAAACCTGTGGCTTTGATTTCAGTAACTCCCACTCTTGACTCTGCTCGCTCAGGGTATCATTGCTGTGATTCATTAAATTAGTGCTTCCTAGTTTGGAGTAACAATGTAATTTGATGTGCTTCTGCACATTTTTTTCTTATTTGATTTCTTCAGTACTATACAGTAGGTACGCAGGTGTCAATTATGATAAAGTAAGTTTTAGTGACTTGTCCAAGGCCACTAAATAGTATGTGACAACCTGAAGCTCAAACCCAGGCCTTCTGTACCACATGCTTTTTTATACATTGTTGGATTTGATTTCCTAGTGTTTTGTTTGGGATTTTTGTGTCTATGTTCATGAGAGATGTTGGGCTATAGCTTTCCTTTCTTACAATGTCTTTGTCTGGTTTTAATATTAGGGTAATGCTGGCCTCATAGAACAAGTTAGGAAATATTCTCTCTGCTTCTTTCTTCTGGAAGAGCGTATAAAGAGTTGGTATAATTTCCTCCTTAAATGTTTGGTAGAATCTACCAGTGAACCCATCTGGGCCTGGTGTTTGTGTTTTGGAAGGTACTTAATTATTGATTCAACTTCTTTAATGGATATAGGCCATTGATCTATTTTTCCTTGTATGAGTTTTGGTAGATTGTGTCTTTCAAGATATTGGTCCCTTTTACTTAGGTTATCAAATCTGTGGGCCTAGAGTTCTCTGTAATATTCCTTTATTATCCTTTTAATGTCCATGGGATCAGTAGTGATGGCCCCTTTTGCATTTCTAATATTAATAATTTGTGTCTTCTTTTTTTCTTAATCTGGTGAAGAGTTCCCCAATTTTAGAGATATTTTCAAAGGCAGCTTTTGGTTTCATTGATTTTTGTCTATTGATTTTTTGTTTTCAATTTCATTGATTTTTACTCAAATTTTTATTATTTTTTCCTTCTGCTTACTTTGGATTTAAGTTGCTCTTCTTTTTCTAGTTTCCTAAGGTGGAAGCTTGTATTACTGATTTTAGATCTTTCTTCTTTTCTAATATGTGCATTCAATGCTGTAAATTTTTCTCTAAGCACTGCTTTCTCTGCATCTCACAAATTTTGATAAGTTCTATTTTTATTTTCATTTAGTATTTTAAAGTTTCTCTTGAGATTTCTTCTTTGACTCATGTGTTACTTAGAAGTGTTTAATCTATCATATTCTTTTTTGTTCATAAGCACTGTTGTACATTTTTCAAGGTACTACTAGAGAGGATTGTGCCCACTGATAAAAACTGTATACGTTGGGCTTCTAATGGTGAAGGAAGGTGGAAGGGGAGAAAGGAAGGAAGCACTGACCATTGAGTTATTCTTTAATTTTCATTCTTTGGTTAACTTTGCTTATTTTCAAAATGGATTTGAAGCTGACAATAAAACATATATATATATACATATATATACATATATATATACACACACACACACATATATATGTATATATATATATTTGAACCATTATTACAAGGATAAAAATATATGATAAAATGGAGGAAACAGTTGTACCAGAGACTAGTCCTCTCAGGTATTAGTAATTTTCCCTGGTCTAAGAAAGGAACTGGACAGTAGATAACTTTAAATTAAGGTTTTTTATAAGTGCCATAATTTCAAAGCATTGATTGAAAACTGAGCTGATAATTTTGTAATGAAAGGTAAAGAATTTATCTGAAATATTATTACCTGAATGGTGGGTCACCTCATCATTGCACAGAGGTGGATGGCAGTTATATTTGTAGGCAGGTTGTTTATTTTCCATACAGATTAGTAGCGTGACACATATTTTGATTTTCCTGTTATTTATATTCCATCTTGTCCTAAAAAAAGATTGAGTGGTTAATAGAAATACAGGAAAAAAAAAAAAGAAAGATAAAATTGTGAAGGTGAAAATAAAGGAATGCAATAAGTTAAAGGCTGCAGAAATGCGTTAACAAGGTCTGCCTGCCCCTGTTATTGAATGTGGACCATAAATTTGCATCTGAGCTTCAGGCTCAGATTAAGGGGAGCCACAAGTTGAAACATTACACTGATCTAAGAGCAGGTGTCCTGGGGGAGGCTGATCCTCCATGAAGCTGGAGTTGGGGTCTGGCTTCATGGTGTTTGCAGACCTCAGCTGCAGGGGTTTTAAGACCTTTACTGAAGTCTTCTGCCATCAGTGTGACTTAGTTTTGTTTACTTTTTCTTATTTCTCTCTTCTTCTCCCAGCTCAAGTACTTGAGAAGGTCTAAAGACTTGCTGCCCACTCTGGAGATTTGGGAAAAGGTGGTGTGAGTGGAACAGGTTCCCCTAAACAACTCAGTGCAATCATTTCAGGTTACGCAGTGTCTTTAAGGTTTAAAAGGATACTGTTTATCCAGGAACCTTTTTAGGAAGTGAGGCCTGAGAGGAATTACTCCTATGGGTCCCTGTGAAGTGGGCACTGGGTGACAGGGAAATCAACATGCTTTCAACAACAGCCTTGTGATAGCTACAGTAATAGTTTTCATTTGGCTGATACTTGTAATGCCGCTCAGTGCAAGCCAAGTACATGATTCCAGAATACAATTTAGTAGAAGTGATTCTTTCAGGAGATAAAGCAGTGAAGTTGAAGTATGAAGCTCTGAGACTTAGGGTTTATTTAGAGGCATAATTTAAGCCACAGAAGTTATTTTCTTTTTTAAATTGAGGTGAAATTCACACAACATGCAGTTAACCATTTTAAAATGTACAATTCAGTGACATTTAGAATATTCACAGTGTGGGCAATTACCATCTCTTTATAGTTTCAAAAATTTTTTTATCACTCCAGAAAACCTCATACCCATTAAGTCATCACTCCCCATTCTCCTCTTCTCCCCTTCCGCTGGCAACCATAAATCTGCTTTCTGTTGTGGATTTGCCTCTTCTGCCTATTTCACATAAAAACCATACAATAAGTAAATTTTTGTGTCTTGCTTCTTTCACTTAGCAAAATGTTTTTGAAGTGCATTCAAATTATCAGTACTTCATTCCTTCTAATGGTTGAATAATCATCCATTGTATGCACATATCACAATTTGTTCATCCTTTCATCTGTTGATAGTCATTTAGATTGTTTATAGCTTTTGGCTGTTGGGAATCATGCTGCTATAAAGATCTGTGAACAAGTATTTATTTGTTTTCAGTTCTTTTGGGTATATACCTAATAGTGAAATTGCTTGGTTATATGGTAATTCCATGTATAACTTTTTGAGGAACCACAAGGTTTTTTCACAGTGGCTGTATCATTTAACATTTCCAGTGGAATATATGAGGATTCCTATTTCTCCACATCTTATTTTCCTTCTTTTTTTGTAATTTATTTATTTATTTTTATTATAAACATCCTAGTGGGTAGAGAGTGGTATCTCACTGTGGTTTCCATTTGTATTTCCTTGATAACCAATGCTGTTGGACATCTTTTCCACATGCTTGTTAGCCAATTGAATACCTACTTTGAAGAAATGTCTATTCAACATTCTTTGCCCATTTTACAAAATAGGGTTGTTTATTTTGTTGTTGAAGTGTAAGGGTTCTTTATATTTTCTGAATATGAAACCCTTATCAGAATGTTCAGTTCTCAAAAAAAAAAAAGTTACAAAGCATACAAAGAAACAGGAAAGTCTGACCCATTGATAAAGAAGAAACTGGTAGGAGCCATCCGTGAGGAAGCCCAGACATTAGACTTAGTAGACAAAGACTGTACATTAACTGCCTTAAATATGCTGAAAGAGCTAAAGGAAACCATGAATAAACAACAAAAGGTAATCAGGAGAATAGTGTATGATCAAGTAGGGGATATCAATATAGAGATAGGAATTGTAAAAAGGAACCAAATAGAAATTCTGGAGCTGAAAGTTACAATAGCTGAAATTAAAAACAAGCAAACAAGTGAAAAACTAAGGGGCTTCAACAGGAGATTTGAGCAGGCAGAAGAAAGAATCAACAAATGGGAAGATAGGAAAATTGAAATTACCCAGTCTGAGGAGTAGAAAGCAAAAAGAATGAAGAAAAAGGAGCAGAGCCTAAGAGACCTATAGGATACTATCAAGTTTAGCAATATATGTGTTATGGGAGTCCCAGAAGGAGAAGAGAGAAAGAAAGGGGCAGAAAGATTATTTGAAGAAATAAGTCTGTAATTTTCCAAATTTTATGGAAAACATTAATATACACATCCAAGAAGCCAACAGCCTCAAAGTAGGAAAAACCCAAAGACATCCACACCTAGATGCATTATAATCAAACTGTTGACAGCCAAAGAGAGAACTTTGTAAGTAGCAAGAGAGAATCAACTTGTCATATACAAGGGCTTCTCAGTAAGATGAACTGCCAATTTCTCATCAAGACCATGGAGGCCAGAAGGCAGTGGGATGATATATTTAAAGTGCTGAAAGAAAAGAATTGTCAACCAAGACTTCTATGTTTGGCAAAACTGTCCTTCAAAAATGAAGGGGAAATTAAGACATTCTCAGATAAATGAAAGCTAAAGGAGTTCATTGCTAAGACCTGCCTTGCAACAAATGCTAAAGAGAGTCCTTCAGGCTATAACAAAAGGACACTAGACAGTAACTCAAAGCCATATGAAGAAATAAAGATCACTGGTAAAGGTAACTATAGATAAATATAAAACCAGTATCATTGTAATTTTGGTTTGTAGTTCCTCTGTCTTTCCTATATGATTTAAAAGGCAAATGTCTAAAACAATAATTATAAATCTGTGTTAATGGGCACACAATGTATAAAATGTAATGTGTGACAAAAACAACATAAAATGGGGGTACAGAGTTAGATAGGAACAGATTTAATGTATGCTGTTGAAGCTAAGTTGGTATCATTTCAAACTAGTTTGTTATAAACTTTGGATATTAACTGTAATCCCCATGGTAACCACTAAGAAAATCAATTTAATATACCACATTAATAGAGCAAAGGGTCAAAAATCCACATGATCATCTCAATAGATGCTGAAAGAACATTTGATAAAATTCAACACCCTTCATAGCAAAAAGACTCAGAAGACGAGGAGTAGAAGGGAGCTTCCTTAACATGACAAAAGGCATTTATAACATAACTAACATACATACTCAGTGATAAAAGACTGCAAGCTTTCTCTCCAAGATCAGGAACAAAACAAGGATGTCCGCTTTCACCATCACTGTTCAACATTGTACTGAAAGTCCTATCCAGAGCAATTAGGCTAGGAAGAGAAATGAAAGGCATCTAAATTGGAAAGGAAGAAGTAAAACTATACCTATTTGTAGATGACATAATTCTGTATGTTAAAAATCCCAAAGAATGCATACATGCAAAAACTACTGGAGCTAGTTAAACAAATTCAGCAAAGTTGCAGGGTACAAGATCAAAGCACAAAAAATCAGCTGTGTTTCTATATACTAGTAATGAACAATCCTAAAAGAAAATTAAGAAAGCATCCAGAGAAATAAAATATCTGGGAATACATTTAAGGATGTGAAAGACTTATACACTGAAAACTACAAAATACTGCTGAATGAAATTAAACAAGACCTAAGTAAATGGATAGATATCTGTGTTCATTGATTGGAAGACTTAATATTGTTAAAATGGCAATATTTCCCAAAGTGCTCTACAGATTCAATGCAATACCTATTCAATTTCTAGTGGCTTCCCCACCCCCCACCCCAGAAATGGAAAAACCAATCCTCAATTTCATGTAGAATTGCAAGAGGCCCTGATTAGTTAAAACAATTTTGGAAAAGAAGAACAAAGTTTGAGGACTTATACTTTCTGATTTTAAAAGTTACTACAAAGCCACAGTAATCAAAACAGTGTGGTACTGACATAAGGATAGGAGTATAGACTGATGGAATAGAGTTGAAGAACCAGAAATAAACCCAAACATCTCTGGCCAACTGATTTTCAACAAGGGTCAAAAGACCATTTAAGGGGAAAGAAAAGTCTCTTCAACAAGTGATGCTGAGACAACTGGATAACCACATGCAAAGAATAAATATTGAGCTTAGTCTACAAAAATTAACTTAAAGGGATAGGACCTAAAGATAAGAGTTAAAACTATAAACTTACTAGAAAAAGCCATAGGGGTAAATCTTCACGATCTTGGGTTTTGCAATGGCTTTTTAGATTTGACACAAAAAGCATGAGCAACAAAAGGAGAAAATAAATTAGACTTCATAAAAATTAAAAAAAATTTTGTCTTTTAAAGGACATTGAAAAAGTGAAAATACAACTTACAGAATGGGAGAAAATATTTGCAAGTTATATCCCTGATAAGATACACATTTACAAGTTTTCTTAATTGACCTTCATTTCACCACGTTTCTTGATTAATCCAGCTTCCATTTTCTCTGCAAAGCATTGTGACTACTGTCCACAGTGTGCTGAGTTGTAGTAGCAGCTAGTGGCTACTTAAATAGCCTGTGCACGTGTGCTTCCTCCAGTTGAATTTTATGTTTACCTTCTGTCAGCTATGTGTATGTCTGTGCAAATCTTACTTAATATTGTAATTAAATATGAGCAAAATGATATTTCTAAGAAAATAAATTTTAATGCTTTGGAAAAACTTGAGAATGAATCAACAGATTGCTTTTAAATTTGGTGTAGGTGAGACTACTGTAAACTATTGTGAAAAAATTATAAAAACTCTATAAGGATTCTGCATTCAGATTGCTTAGCAAGTATCTTTATTCACCTACATTAAAGAAACCAAAACTAGAAAAGTATAACAATGCATTATGGAGGTGGTTTATGTAAGAAACAAGGTTTGTAATACCAGTCAGCAGAGTCCCATACACAAAGAAAATGCCTTGGTCTTACATCAAAAGATTGGTGAATGAATGTATATTTATATGTTTGCTTAAAAATAAAATAATGTTTATATAGTTTTAATGATTCCATTTGTTAGCCAACTCTTTCATAATTAACTGTCCAATTTGGTTATTCTGGGTAAAGAGAAAGTTTTTTTTTTATAAATTTATTTATTTTATTTATTTATTTTTGGCTGCGTTGGGTCTTTGTTGCTGCGCGTGGGCTTTCTCTAGTTGTGGAGAGCGGGGGCTACTCTTCGTTGCGGTATGCGGGCTTCTCATTGTGGTGGCTTCTCTTGTTGCGGAGCACGGGCTCTAGGAGCACGGGCTTCAGTAGTTGTGGCATGAGGGCTCAGTAGTTGTGGCTTGCGGGCTCTAGAGCACAGGCTCAGTAGTTGTGGTGCACGGGCTTAGGTGCTGTGTGGCGTGTGGGATCTTCCCGGGCCAGGACTTGAACCCGTGTCCACTGCATTGGCAGGCAGATTCTTAACCACCGCACTGCCAGGGAAGCCTGGTAAAGAGAAGTTTTTGCTGTATCTTTTACTCTGAAGACAGAACACTCCAACACTGAATCAGTATAACTGCAAGGCATTTTGTTGTATTTCTATGATAGACTCTTTTTTATCACAATAGATATTTCTATGATAGATTTCAGGACTAGCTGACTTTAGCAGCTCTACAGTGTCATCAGTAAGCCCTCTCTCTTTTCCACCATCTTCAGTGTGTTTGCCTTTAGACTTGTCCTTCTCCAGATTGCAAGGTGGCTGCGGTATTGTCCAGAAGTAGAAAGAGTTCCAGTCATTCTTCTTTCGTCTTTATAGCGGCAGGGAAGCTGAACCTCCAAACCAGAACCTCCAAAGCAGACTCCCCACATGTCTCACTGGCTAGAGATGGGTCACTTGTCTGCCCTTAAACCAGCGTTAGCAACGAGCATGGGATCATCATCACTGGCTTAGAATTTAACTCATCAGACCTTGACCCTGAGGGAGTGTTAGCCCTGAGACACATAGAGCCAGGGGAGATACCCAAACAAAATAAAGTTCTGCCAACAAAAAACACGATGGGCCAAGTGGCTGTTGGAAAGGTAACCAGTAGTTATAGAGGACAGCAAATCCTTCATATAATCTTCCTTGAATATTATTTCCTAAACCTAAGCTTTTGATAAGAACCAAGCAGCAGAGAATTCAAGGTTATTCTCTTTGTGATTATCCAGAGTTCAGCTGTTCAAAATTATTGATCAAGAATATATCCAACATGTCATCTGAGTGGGTGGCAGATTGCTCTCCCTTTCTCAAAATTTGTAAAAAGTGTGGGAATCACACCTGAATAGATGGCCACCGTATCTTTGCATGAAAGAGGTCAGTGGTAGACTCTACTAGCTAATGATATGGCTGCCCTGGATGTTTTTCTTTCATTTTGGTAATAACAGTCCCTTCCATTTGGAGACTTCTTTCCCATTTCATGTGATTTTGATAAGGACAATAATCATGTTGATCTATAACCTCCCTATTCCCTACTTCCTATTCCTAGCCACAGAAGTAAGCATGTGATTGAGCCCTAGTTAGAGATCCTTGTCTCCTAGGCTGCCCCATCTCCTAGGCTACAGTGATGTGTTCAGGGGAAGACATAGATATAATCAGACAAATGGGGACTTTTATGATACAGCTGATGGGCAAGACATTCATGTTTTTGAGATATAAGTGCAGGACAAATGATAGCCTGGAGTTTATTTCCTGGGTCACCTGGAAGACACACATGGAGTAGAGAGAGGGAGGCAAAGAGACACAGATAAGCAGAGACTCAGGAAGGTGGGTGGTGGGCGAGAGCAAACGAGTTTCCTGACAGTATTGAGTCTTGACTCCAGTTTTCTTCTTAGTGCTATCCATCTAAATGAGCTAATATATTTTCTGTTTTGCCTAAGCAGATTTGAGTTGGGTTTCTGTCACCTGTAACTTCAAACATACTGATTAATAATACACTGTTTGAAGAAGTATCTAAGGATAGAGCCATGCTTTTTAACAAATGTTCACTTTAATACCTTGCTTAATGAACCACTGAGGCCCCAGTGTTCCACGCTGAAGGGCACACTCACGTTAAATCTAACCCAGCTTTGGAAAAGATTACTAATTGCCAATCATGACCATAGTGGGGAAAAAAAAAAAATCTCACTTTGGAAATGGCCACTGGCCAATTTTACTTTTTTTTTTTAACATCTTTATTGGAGTATAATTGCTTTACAATGGTGTGTTAGTTTCTGCTTTATAACAAAGTGAATCAGTTATACATATACATATATCCCCATATCTCTTCCCTCTTGCATCTCCCTCCCTCCCACCCTCCCTATCCCACCCCTCTAGGTGGTCACAAAGCACTGAGCTGATCTCCCTGTGCTATGCAGCTGCTTCCCACTAGCTATCTAGTTTACATTTGGTAGTGTATATATGTCCATGCCACTCTCCCACTTTGTCCCAGCTTACCCTTCCCCCTCCCCATATCCTCAAGTCCATTCTCTAGTAGGTCTGCGTCTTTATTCCCGTCTTGTGGCCAATTTTAAATACTGTAGCTCGTTCCTGATAAATGTTTTAGAATAATTGAGTTGCAAAGATTCTCCCTAAGAGATCTTATTCCTAAATGTGGGAAGATATATACTTTAAAAATATTGGGGGAGAAGCACTGAACTAAACA
Source organism: Balaenoptera ricei (assembly GCF_028023285.1). Classification (NCBI taxonomy): domain Eukaryota; kingdom Metazoa; phylum Chordata; class Mammalia; order Artiodactyla; family Balaenopteridae; genus Balaenoptera; species Balaenoptera ricei. The sequence continues at coordinate 34,827,184 of NC_082643.1, forward strand.
GAATAGTCTTAGAATAGTTGATCTTGAGTTGCTTTCGGTGAGGCTAATTTGATATCAGAAGTTGTGTCTTTCATCTGTTCATAGTTTGTAAAAACATAACCGTATGACCAGTATGGGGAGTACTTACCTTCAGGTTCTCTAGAGTTGGGATTCATGCAGCCAGGGGACATTCTTATTGTTTTGCCTTCAAAGCAAACCTGAATAGAATTCTAATTAGTAAGGATAGAGGATGGGAACTGAATTGATTGGAAATCTGAGGACAAAGGGTATGAGGTTAGGATCTGCCCAAAGGTAGTCCATGTTGTGGGGAAAGTCAGGTGTTGTCACAATAAGACAGTTAGGCCTTTGGAACACAGTGTGTCCTGATACACTTGGGGAGAAGCAGTGAAATAAATGGAGCCTGGAAACATTAATGATGGTAGTAGAATCTAGCATTTTTCTATCTGTGGGATTGCAGTAGGGTTCTAACTTTTATTTCCTCAAAGACAAATAAGGGACATGTATAGAGAAACAAAATGGGCACAGTCCAATTTCAGAACAAGGATTTGAAGGTAATGGAGTAAAACAAATATTTCAGTGTAGCAGTCATTTAAATTCTTTAACTGTATTGAACACATGGGCTGATTCCATCCTTGTAATAACTGCAGGAGACAGGGAAATGACACAGCTCCAGCACTGCCCAGTATGCACCCAGTACAGTGTTTTTTTAGTTGTCCTAGTGTGCTGTGACTGACAACAAAACTGTGTGTTGTTCAAGGCCATTAACAATAAAGTGAGTGGCCACAAAAAAAAATCTTCTTTTGTACTTAATGGTTACCTAGCACTGAATAATTTGGGGTTTCTAAAAATGTAAAACAGCTTAATAAACTTCTGAGCTCTGGACCATCTGCAAACCAATTTCATTTACCTAGAGCTAGATATTGAGAGCATCAGTAGTCAAACTTGAAGAAGCTTTCTTAATAAAGTAGGACAGATTATGCTATACCCAAGAGACTGATAGTCTGCCAAAGTTTGGTCAGTGACTTTTATTTAAAGGTGTGTTTTGCCATATGGCTTTCTCAGAAAGTCAACGATCAGGTCTCAGATTCTAGCACATTTGCATTAATAAATCATGTTCTTGAACTAGGGAAGGTGCAACGTATATTTTGGGGGTAGAATTTGAATGGGGTTATGGGAAATGGGGGAAAACGACTGACCTGGATGGTGAATAGGTAGAGAGGGGTGATTTTTTGGACAGGATAGTTAATAAAATATTTACTGTGACTGCAGGGCTCTACTAAGTTTTCTATGACCTTTGCCAAGGAAGTATTTCCACTAAATTAAAAAAAGACAAAACTTAAAAGAGTGCTGAATTTCAGAACATAAAAATATGAAGCCAGTTATGCAATATGGAAGAGATTTAGAACTGTGATAGTTATTTCTTAAATTTATTTACAAACCAACTTTGTTACCTGGGACAGAGGACATATCCTCCCACTTCTCTAAAAGAGAAATCAAATATGACATTCCATGGCAAAAATGAGACTTTCATAATCTCCAACAGGAAGTACTTATTTCTAGCTGAGATTTCCTATACCGAGAGGAGCACTGCTTAATTCAGTGCCTTGTACCACTGTCTCTGTTTATGCTGTGATAGCTGTATCTCATTTTTAAAAGGAAGGCAGTAAGGAGTGAGATAGAAACTAGAAAATGAGAAGCAAGAAGTTTTTTAAAAAAAGTTAAAACACGTTAAGTATTATTTTTAACCCAAATTCTCCACTTATTGCTCCCTTCTAGTCAATATCTGTATTCTTTAATATTTGATAATTAAGGGGTTATCTAATGTATTTTTATTTTCATATCATTATACATTGTTAAATGGCATGGCAGATGATCTTAGATCCATGTTATATTTTGTAGGAAATGTTTTCTTGGACTATTAAATGAACAGGGGGCATCTGTGATCTATTTATTATTTATTTTCAAAGCTATAAAGACCTAGAGAAAAGGCCCCCTTGCTCTCTCCATCCCTCCCCCACCCCGCATGAATTTAAACACCTTGAGAACCACAGTTTTAATCTGAGCGAGGGATAGAGGTGATCAGGAAAAGGACGGTGTGGGATAGTGCTTACCAGAGAGATCGTGTTATATATTATTTAAACAGTGAAGGCAAATGTTGCTTCTGGAAGCAGAAGCAGTACTGAAATTAGAGTCTCTTTCCTGAGGCATTTCGAGTCTGAAAGATTCAGGAGGAGAAGACAGAGAATATAGAATGAAAACCGAAGGGGCCGTTTCAGGGAGAAGACAAGCGGAGGTACCAGAGGAAGGCTGAGCAGTCAGGCAGGCCTTACCAGGCAGGGTTATGAACAGGTTTGGAAGAGGCGCAGAGAGGCAACTAGGCAGAGAGAGTAGGGGTTATATAACAGGATTGCATAATTTTACGTGGCTCTGTGCTTTTGAGTAACTCAGTTTTTATTTAATCTTTGACTGTCTCAGAAGGTGCAACATTTACAGTGAAAAACATCCTCTTGGGAACTTAAGATCTAGGAAAGACCAAGGCAGAAATAGTAATTTAGGGGAGAAAGACTCTGGGGACCTGCCTTCCTGCACAGTATGGTAACATTAAGTGTGCTGAGGTCTAATCACTGGCCAGCATTGTCTCCTTAGGTTGCTGGCTCGGGAATTGTTAGCCTTTTGCCTTGGGTGGGATCTGGCCCATCTGAAGGCTCCTCATCAGAGCACAGGAACCGAAAATAAAGTGAATGACTGTGGCCCCAGCTGGAGCTATGGGTGGAGGGTTGAGGGGCGAGATAGAGAGGGCCATCTTCTACTTGCCCTCTAGGTTAACAGCAGCACGCCACTGATCCACCGTCATTGGTTGAACCAAAACATCAGCTGTGTACTTGCATAGAAAGGCTCTCAGGATCAAGGTTTGACTTTATTATTCTTGCAAAGCTTAGAATTTTGGGGCTAGGGAGTTCCCTGATGGCCTAATGGTTAGGATTGCGGGCTTTCACTGCCACGTTCTGAGTTCAGTCTCTGGTCAGGGAACTGAGAAACTGAGAGCCCACAAGCTTCATGGTGTGGCCAAAAAAAAAGAAAGAAAGAAAGAAAGCATTTGGGGGCTAAACAAAAGTTGGGTCATTTGGAATTGGAAACCTACTTTGAGTCTTGAAACCATGGGACACTGCCCTCTCGGGCTTGTCTGGACCTTGGCAGAGACAGAGCAGAATAAACAGGTAGCTCAAAAGTTGGAAAAATCCATTTCCCCACCAGTCAGTTCTTATATACTTTCCCCTTTCCCAGCCATCCTTCCTTAAAAACTACTTGTAACTTTGAAGGAACATTTGTTCCAAAACTTCTGCCCCCAGATAAACCAAGGAAACCCTTCAAGCAACAGATTTTCCTCCTTTTGGATTTAGATGAAATTCCTCCCTGCAGAATTTAGGCATTCTTAGGGAGAAAATACAAATAGCCCCTAACACGGGGCTACCCTTGTACAAATAAATATTTAATAAGTATTACTTGCACAGAATAAATGAGATGGGAAGCAAATTCTCTCAGCCATTGGCACCACTGAAAGCATTTATTAAGCTCTTTACCTGCATGGGGCGCTGAGCCAGGGGTAGTACAAAATACATTAGCAGATGTGACTTCTGCCCTTGGAGACCGAGAGCACCGTGTGTGAGCTTATTCTTGTTGAAATTTACCTCTGTTGTCATTCTCAGCTGACAAACAAGTAAACAGTGGTTGGGGCAAGGAATAAATAATGGTGGCCAATAGAAGGCCAGCACCGAGACTGCACCCAGGGCTCCGCCTTTGTTCACTCCACACTTCTTTACCATTGAGCTGCTGGAAGTGCTTTTTAAATACTGTACTTGGTACAGTTACTCCTAATGTTTTGTGTAGGTATAAATACATTTAAAGAGATATTTTCCTACCTATTTTACCTCTCTGCCTTGACATGTTGTGATCTGGATTGGACCTCAGTTTGGTCAAGGATTGATTTATCTTTCTTTTTTGGGCAGGTAGCTTTTGGGAGGCCCAAATATTTTTCTTACTACTGAAAGTTTGAAAGCGTGGCTGGTCCTTGACAAGGTTGGGAACCGGAAGGAAAGTTTCCTTTTCTGTGCCCTGCACACCTCCTGTTTCCTTAGCTGCCCCACTCAACGTGTTGCAATCCACCCCCCAGCCCCCATCAACATTTTATTTATTTCAAAATAAGTTTAGATTTACAGAAAAGCTGCAGAAATAATATGGAGTGTTCCCATATGCCCTTCATCCAGCCTCCCCTAATGTTAACGTCATACTTAACTGATCAGCCAATCGATTCATGATTTTTACTGAGCACATTTTTTGAACCTCTCCTGTCCTAGGGACCTTGCTATCCTCAGGATCCAGTCATGGCATAATCCCTTTCTCTTACCTTCAAGGAGCTGGCAATCTATGAATGAGTTTTAGTGACTTAAAGTTTTATCTTCTTGTAAGAATTTTTACATTCTAAGACATTTTCCAGTTAACAGTAGTAGTGAATCCAAAGGTAACAGTTTCTAGTGATCACATTTCAGAGATAGTAGAATCTGGGTGAAGGAGGTTTTTTTTTGAATTGAGGGACTCTTGAAATTGCTGTTTGCTCATTTATTGATTCTTCTGTTCACTTAGCATTTATTGACTGTCCCATATGTGCTAAATATTTTACTAATCTCTGGAGATAGTTGAACTTCAAGATGTAGCTCTTGCCTTTAAGGAATTAATGGTCTAGTAGAAAAATACGCAGTTGCAAAACAGTATGAAGATGCTGCGGTAGAGATATGTACAGGGTGCCTGGAAACACATGGAAAGAGACCCCGAAACTCACCCTGATCTGACAAATTCTCATTAGTCTGCCCCAGCTAGAAAGAGCACTCCCTGGAGACTATGAAATACATACGTGCTGTTCAGTTCAAAATTATAAATAAGATGGCCTAGGTAAATCTGGGGAACTTGTCAGTGCTTTGTTATTTTGCAAATGGGTAATACATTGTCCCTCTGTGAAGTAGAGTTAAAATGTAGTTATTCAATGCACTGATATGTTAATTGTGGTTATCTTCCCAGCCCTTTTTCTGTGCATATGTTTACCTTTTAAAAAACTAGAATGCAATCATTTTATAGATGCTGTTTTATATCTTGCTATTTATAATTAACTGTATGTATGTATATTTGTATGTGTTTATATGTATGTATTGGGTTGGCCAAAAAGTTCATTTGGGTTTTTCCATAACATCTTATGGAAAAACCGGAACGAACTTTTTGGCCAACCCAATATATACACACATAATCTTTCCATGTCAATAAATATACTTTTCACACCACGTTTTTCAACATTTTATTATGAAAAATTTTATCACGAAAAATTTCAAACATAGCATAACTGAAGGAATTTAACAGTTAGAACCTATACATATCACCCAGGTTCTACTGTTAACATTATTCTATACTTCCTTAATCATATATCTATCTCTTTATCATTCTCTCTATTCATTAATCCATCTTAATTATTTGATACATTTCAAAGTAAATTGCTCATATCAGTATATTTACTCTACATAGTTTAGAATGCTTATCATTAACTGGAATTCAATATTTGTTTACAGGTTTCCTTTTGATGAGAATTTGTACTCAGTGAGATGTATACATCTTAAATATATATTTTCTGAGTTTTGACAAACACATATACCTGTGTAACTCAAATTCTATCATGACATGGATTATACAACATCATTATCACCCTAGAAAGTTCCCTCATGACCCTTCCAGTCATTTCCCACCCCCTACCCTTCCAGAGGCAATCACCGTTCTAATTGTTTTCACCACAGATTAGTTCTGCCTGTTCTATGATTTCATATAAATGGAATCATACAGTATACATTTGACCCTTGAACGATATGGGGGTTAGGTGTGTTGACCCTTTGTGTAGTCGAAAATCCAGGTATAACTTTTGACTTCTCCAAAACCTAACTACTAATAGCCTACTGTTGGCTGGAAGCCTTACTGATAACATAGTCAATTAACACATATTTTGTATGTGTATTATACACTGTATTCTTACAATGAAGTAAGCTGGAGAAAAGAAAACGTTACAAAAAGAAAATACATTTACAGTACATATACGTATTCGTTGAAAAAAATCCTCATAAAAGTGGACCTGTGCAGTTCAAACCTGTGTTGTTCAAGGGTCAGCTGTATACTTTTTTTGGTGTGGGCTTTCTTTCACTCAGCATAATGTTTTTGAGATTTATCCAGGTTCCTGTATGTTTCAGTAGTTTTATTCCTTTTTACTGCTGAGCAGTATTCCATTGTATGAGTATACCACAGTTTCCCCATTCTCCTATTTATTGGTGGACACCTGGAGTATTTCAGTTTTTTAGCTATTATGAAAAAGCTGCTGTGAACATTCTTCTACAGGTCTTTTTGTGGATATATGCATGTGTATATTTATATATTTACGTATAGGTATAGGTATATACGTGTGTGTATTCATGTGCATTCATATATATATATATATATATATATATATATATATATATATATATATTCCTGTTTCTTTTGGGTAAATGCCTGGAGTAGGATGGCTTGATCATAGGGTAGGTATGTGTTTCCCTTACAAGAAACTGACAAACCTGTTTCCAAAGTGGTTGTACTCTTTTACATTTTCACCAATAATGTATGAAAGTTCCTGTTGCTCAACATCCTTGAGTTTGTCAGTCTTTTTAATTTTGGTCATTCTGGTTGGTGTGTAGTAGTATAATGCTATTGAGCACCTTTCATGTGCTTATTGGCCAGTTACTTCTTTTGTGAAGTGTCTGTTTAAGTATTTTGTCCATTTAAAAAATTGGATTGTTTGTTTTTTAATTATTGAGTTTTTGGAGTTCTTTATATATCTGAGTCCTAGTCCTTTGTTACATATGTTTTGTGGATTTTTACTCCCAGTGTGTGACTTGCCTGTTCATTTTCTTAACTGTGTCTTTGATGAGAATTTCTGTTTCAACAGTCGTATTTATTACTATTTAAAAAATATTATTGCTTTCTGTGACCTGAGTTTTCCCACCCCAAAATTATGATGATAGTCTGTATTTCCCTCTAAAAGCTTTATGATTTTAGCTTTTATGTGTATATCTATATTATATCTCAAGTCAGTTTGTGTGAGTGATGTAAGGGTCACGGTTAATTTTTTTCCATATAGATACCCAGTTATTCCAGCACCATTTGTTGAAAAGATTTTTCTTCACTTATTGGATTGTTTTGATGCATTTGTTGAAAATCATGACTGTATATGTGGGGGTCTATTTCTGGGGCCCTCGATTCTGTTCCATTAATCTACTTTGATTACTCTTGTCTTGAAACATTTTTTTAAAAATAAATAAATTTATTTATTTATTTATTTATTTATTTATGGCTGCGTTGGGTCTTTGTTGCTGTGCACGGGCTTTCTCTAGTTGCAGCGAGCGGGGGCTACTCTTCGTCGTGGTGCGTGGGCTTCTCATTGTGCGGACTTCTCTTGTTGCAGAGCACAGGCTCTAGGCATGCGGGCTTCAGTAGTTGCGGCACGCAGACTCAGTAGTTGTGGCTCGCGGGCTCTAGAGTGCAGGCTCAGTAGTTGTGGCACAGGCTTAGTTGCTCTGCGGTATGTGGGATCTTCCCGGACCAGGGATCGAACATGTGTCCCCTGCATTGGCAGGCGGATTCTTAACCACTGCGCCACCAGGGAAGTCCCTCTTACACCATTTTTAATAGTTGTATATTGTATGGATGTCCATAATCATATAGAATCACTCTGCCATTGTTGGGCATTTTGAAGTTTATAATTTTTTCTATTAAAAACAATATTGTTGCTAAGTGAAATAAGTCAGACAAAGACAAATACTATATGACATCCCTTATATGTGGAATATAAAAAATACAACAAACTAGTAAATATAACAAAAAAAGAAATGGACTCACAGATATAGAGAACAAACTAGTGGTTACCAGTGGGGAGAGGGAAGAGGGGCGGAACAATATAGGAGTAGGGGATTAAGAGGTACAAACTATTTGGGACTTCCCTGGTGGTGCAGTGGTTAAGACTCCACACTCCCAATGCAGGGGGCCCGGGTTCCATCCCTGGTCAGGGAACTAGATCCCACATGCATGCCGCAACTAAGAGTTCTCATGCCACAACTAAGGAGCCCGTGAGCCACAACTAAGGAGCTGGTGAGCCGCAACTAAGGAGTCTGTGTGCTGCAACTAAGACCTGGTGCAACCTTAAAAAAAAAAAAAAAAAGAGGTATAAACTATTACATATAAAATAAGCTACAAGGATATATTGTACAACACAGGGAGTATAGCCAATATTTTACAACTATAACTGGAGTATAACCTTTAAAAATGATGAATCGTTATATTGTACACATCAGCTACACTTCAGTTAAAACAATATGATGCATATTACTTGTTGTTTAATCTTTGATTATTTAAATTATAAGGGGCAGAAATAATTTATAAACAAAACTCAAGGCAAATATGTACAAGTGCAATGTTATTGTTTAACTTTACATAGTATCTTCTGATTTTTAGTTCTGGGACAAGTGAGAGTGTCTGCTCTTGGCCAGAAGGCAGAGTGAATACCCATGACCAACAGCTATGACGTCCTCATTAGCTGGCAGAAGAGAATTCACTTTGCTTCTAAATGTCATTTACAGATCGCTTCTATTATATTGTCAACCAAAATTATTAGAGTAGAGAAGTAGAAAGACTAAAAACTTTAAAAGGACTTTCTTAGAATGTACTGTTCTCCATGGGTCCCATAATATGTTGTAAACATGTATTTGTATTCATGTCATGTTATTGAAAATGAGGCGCAGATATTTGACCAGTTGTCTAAAGGCATTCACTCAATTACGGAAACAGAACAGCAGTCATAATTCATGTCCTGTGTACTGTCGGATGTGAGAGGTCATCTGTCTTAAGCTATTTTGTATGGTAATCAGCAAAGCATTTAGTTGTGTAAGTGATCCCTGAGGCACATGTTCTTATTTTATGTGGGTATATAAATAAAATTGTACCACTGTGTGAAGTGTTTCTAAATTCTTTGCTTCTTTACTTGATAATTTATCTACTTACAGGAGCAGTTTGTGGTGAATAGGCCACCCTAGACATCATTTTAGGTATTTGTGATGCTTTTCTTGGGGAAGATAGATTTTTAAGGGAAAAACAGTTATTTGGGGTGAATATTTGGTTTTTTTCCATGTTCTCAAAGTTTTGGTTTTTTCCCCAAATGGACAGAGAAATAATTGTGCATCATAATCTTTTAAGAGGTTTTCTTGTGTTTACAACAATAAAAATTAATATCTGTGGTGGAAAGACCACTGTACTGGAAAACTACAGTTTTCACAAATTATTAAGTCATCTTTGCAGTCTGTAATCAAAGTTTGATAGCTGCAGCGTGTGGCAAGCTAGATTTTGGCAAAGCAGACAGAGGACTATATCTAGAAGAGTAGTACAGAAATTCTGTATACGAATGGGTTCTTCAAACTTTGATACAGGCTTTTAGATATGTCAGGTATTAGAGATTCCCTTCCTGGAACATGTCAGTTATTTTTAGCCAAATATAAACTCTTGTCTGTGTGAAGCTTTCATTATCAGACTATGGTCTAATATAAATAAGTTAGAATCTTTTAGAGGGCTCCCCCCTTTTTCTCTCCTTCCTCCTCTTTCCGAGGGAGTGACAGGAAAGAGCACAACAAAGTGAGTCAAAGAGCCATTTTCCTCTTTTCCAGCCGCAAAGCTGATTCCAGCTCTCCATGGCGATCCTGTTACTAGGTCATTGTGGACGCAGGGCACAGGGGCCACCCTAACCCAGCTCCTATCTGGATTAAACGCACCAGATGGTTTAAGATAGAATTGTTGGGTGTGGTTGTATTGACCTTAAGGTTTCGCCCTGTGTCCCAGTGTGAATTGTAGGGGTCCTGCATGAACTCAATCTCCTATTATTCTTGATGACTCTCTCCTTTCCCACAGAACCAGATGGATGTCCTCAGTTTTCTGTTCAGGAATCTCCCAGGGGAAGTCGGTGGAGATTTCACCAGGTTGAGTGAGAGGACGGTCACAGCTGGCTGCCAGCTGAGGTACACTCCCTTCAGTGTCCAATTTTCCAGTCTCCTGCCTGTTCTCCTAATGAGAAATAAGCCAGAAACTGGGACAGAACAAAAACCAAAACCAGAACCATAAAACAAGTTTAAGATGAATTTTATCCTTTGCCTCTCTGATCTTCTGATCTAATCATCCTGCTTTCAGCAACTTTTGATAACGTGTGTTATAGGTATAAAGTCGTTTTATGTGTTTCCCTTTTTTAAAAAAATAAGAACTGGGAGATTTGTGTGCTCATATCATTCTAAACTGGAAGCTGAAATTTAAGAACATTTAGTTCTCCCTCCTTCCCTTTGCACTGTGATCTCTGACACCATCATCCAGGTGTGTGTATGTGTGTTTGGTTTGTGTGCGTGTCTGGTATTTATGGTCCCAGAGCTGACTCTTGCTGCTAATGAGCATGATCATTTATATAGTGTCACTGTAGTGTAGGCATGTTAAATAATTGATCGGGCCATGGCAGGTAGAGAACGGCAAGGGTAATCCCTTTGTTGCTATGGTAATACATTTGGTTTAAGGGAACTGTTTGTCATTTGGATGCATGGATCTGGTGCATGTGACATAATTGCCCGTGGTTGAGGCATTTGGAGGGGAAAATCAACTTAAGAGGAAGTGGCATTTTGAAACAAATTAATATATACAGTTGTCCCTTCGTATCCACGGGGGCTGGTTCCAGGACTCATGCGGATACCAAAACCCACAGATGCTTCAGTCCCTTTTATAAAATGGCCATAGTACAGTCCACCTTCCAAACCAGGGGTCCGGCATCCACAGATTCGACCAACTGTGAACTGATGATGCGGAGGGCCGCCTGTGTATCAGAGAGATTTGGGCTTACCACTGTGGAGGGATTTACTCTTTTCTGTTAAAAGGCTCATTCTTGGCTAATGCATCAGCATAGAGAATGAGGCTAGTGACAGATTTGTTTACTTGCTAACGTGGTGGGATTTGATCATTTATTGTATAAAATGGTTGTTGTGTGAGGTTTGCATTCTTCTTTCTATTATCCCTAGGAGGGCTCCCTTTAAGTGAAATTGATGCCATAGTTATTAGGGATCCTGAAAGGAAAGGACAACATATTCTCTCCCTTTTATTCTCCATTAAAAAAATCTGAAGTCCTTAAAAGTAGGAGCTATGGGGCTTCCCTGGTGGTGCAGTGGTTGAGAATCTGCCTGCCAATGCAGGGGATACGGGTTCGAGCCCTGGTCTGGGAAGATCCCACATGCCGCGGAGCAGCTGGGCCCGTGAGCCACAATTACTGAGCCTGCGCGTCTGGAGCCTGTGCTCCACAACAAGAGAGGCCGCGATAGTGAGAGACCCGTGCACCGCGATGAAGAGTGGCCCCCGCTTACCACAACTAGAGAAAGCCCTTGCACAGAAACAAAGACCCAACACAGCCATAAATAAATAAATTAAAAAAAAAAAAAGTAGGAGCTATATTTATGTATTCTTTCAACAGAAATTTATTGAGTGTTCAGCTAGGTGCTCTTAGGGTTTGGGAGTGCAGTAGGAGCAAAGCGGCTGTGGTCCTGGACCTTAGATGTTAGACGCAGTGGACCACGTCCACTTACCTTTGGGTTCCGCCTTTAGCACCATCCTTTGCCTTACAGACACCTTTCTCAATAAGTGTTTGATAGATTTTTAGAGTAGTTCCTTTCTTCCTCCTTCCCAGTACAATCTCTTAATATGTGTTTTTTCCTAAAGGTTTGTTAATACCATTTGTCGCTAACGGGCACAGAAGGAGGTGAAAAATTAAGTGACATAAGCGTGTGTCCTTCCTTTGATCCCTGCCCTTCTTCTGCTTCGTGGCTTAGCTCAGGTTCTACCTCTGCCAGGATGCCAGCCAAGCCAATAGTAGTCTCCTGGGTATTCTATGCAGTTAATAGGACATAGTTTATCCTGTTTTCATATGTTATTATGTAACTTTTCCTGTCTTCTTGTCACATCTCTTAGATGTGTTGAGGCAGAAAAAAAGCTAAAAGCCAGTGGTCAAGTCCCAACATCTTTATTTTATAGAGAAGGAATTCGGCCTATAGAAATTAAAAGACGATGGTTAATAGAAGAATCATGAATGGTATCCAGATGTCCAGGCTCTGAGATCCCTTCTCTTTACTCATTTCCAAGAGGAAGCACCAGCAAGTGCCATGCTCTCAACTTGGAGTGGGTGTCTTGTGACCATGGGATGACAAACACAAGAGCCGACTCTAGGACTGGCTGTGAGTTTAGGCATAATGGGTTATGACAGTGGTTAGGTAATGCAGAACTAATAGATGCAACACTTTATCGGGTATTTTAATTTGACATGTCAAGCAGTTGGAAGCCACTGCAGGCTTTTGAGAGGAAGCTTAACGTGAGCAAATTAACCCTAAGGGAAGATGCAAGAGATCCTGGCTGCTGCTGTGTGTCAGTACGGTCGGGGGCAGGGAGGACAGCAAGAAGTGACCTTGGAAGGGAAGTGTTACCCATTTGACACATAGAAACTTGAGGCTCTTTGATTTTGAACTGAGATGCTATAATAAATACATGACAGAAGTAGGAATCAAATTCTCAAATGGCACGTCAGCACCATCTTTTTTGATCAAAGTCGGTTTTCTGATTCGGAATTTTGATGATTATCTTATTTTGTTTTCACTTGCTGAAGGATCATGCTAGTATTACTTAACCTTCATCCCATGCTTATGCTGCTCTAGCCCTAGCCCTGATTGAACTAGGTTGAAATTAAGAGAAACCTCTACTAGATTAAATAAAAAGGGAAATTTATCAATAGGATTCTGGTATCTTAAGGGACTTAGGCTCAGCCTGCCCTCAGACCAGGAACTGGAATGCCAGCTCGGCACTCATTTTCTTTCCTTCTATCACTGAACTAGTTTTCATTCCACGTAGCCAAACTGGGCTGCTTTTTACCTCCTGAGTTTGTGTCCCAGTGATTGAAGCAACTGGAGAAACTCATTTAGCATTTTCCAATCCTGATTTAAATTTCTAGGGGAGAAAATTTGATGGACTCAGCCTATAATCAGCAAAGGTGGGAGACAGGGCAGCTGGCTCATGTAACACCAGAATGGCTGCAGTTCCCACCCTTGAACTGTAGGTGTTGGGGGCAGAGAAGAGGGCCTACCTAGGCAGATACTCCCAACAAATTGAAAATCCCCACTTAAAGTTACCCAAATTCCTAAAAAGTTATGTGCCATTTGTTGCATAAATGTTTTGAAATTTCTTTGTGGCATAATGAGGAATTAGATCTATTCAGCCCATTTTATCAACTTCATCATATAAAAATAATTCAGAACCCTAGCTTTTCCTTGCAGCTGGTGTTTTGCTGCTCACCTCTATTACTTTCCAAACCCTGTTGGAAAATGAGCTTTTTGGGGGTAACACAGGGAGTGAGAAGTTAAAGGTCTGCAATACTTTAGTATAATGTCCCTGACAATTAAAATGGGAATTTTCACACATTAAGAAATTTTGTTCATCATAAACCACGTTTCTTTTGATTGTGTTTTTAATCCTTCCCAGAGAGGTTTAGAAATGAATAACCTTGGGATGTTCAGACCTCAGAAGGTTTGCTAGCTTCACAGATTCTGATTTTATTTATAGGCTGCAAGAAGACACTCGGTGAAGTTTGTTGTGATTCACTGCTCATCACCTTGAGCTATTGCCACTCAGTGCCAGGAAGGCATTGAATCTTGTGCACTGAGAGAATAGAATAAAAACCGTGTAGCTTGAAACAGAAGCCTAAGTGTTATCTCAGGGATTTCTTATAACATATAAGATGGACTCAGGCCAGTGGCTTCAGAGCTGAATTTTTCTGTTCACTCCCACCCGTGAGAAGTGAATACTTTGTCAAAACAGCAGCTGCTTTGAGCCTTTTTCTTTTGGTGGCTGAAAGAAAAGCTAACAGGAACAACAATTTTCAAGCTCAGCTGAGTAGTGGTCTGAGGAAAAGTAAATCTAGGTAAATTACACCTTGGCCTGTTAGTATACCCCTGTCTCCCTCCCCAGGTTTGATTTGTGCAGAAGTGCTTGTCTGCTGCCTCTTTTAAATATATAGCAAACAAATTTGCTATGTTACATGCAGATTGGAGAGAGGCACTGAAGCAGGTAGCTGTGAAATGTACATCAAGGGTGTCCCCCGAAGCCCTTGTGCATTCTGTTGAAATATACAACTCACATACTTAAACCAGAAACATGAAGTGGAACAAATTGGCTTGCAAGCCAGATAATAAAATAAATGATAAATGGAATGGGACCCCAAAGCTGCTCCAGAAGGGCTGGCATGGGATTGGAGGCCAGGCTGGAGGAGGTGGGTGTCGGGAAAGGCTTCGTGTAACAGCTCCTGCGTGATTGATGCAGCTGGTTATTTTGACTGTCATTTTCTAAATTATGTATTTGTGTGGGGCGAGGAGGGAGGCTTTGCTTTAAGGTTTTTTTGTTTTGTTTTTTATTTTAAGGGGGCTTGGGTAGACTGCTTTGGTTTTTTTTCATTCCTTAATGAAAATTTACCCCAAAGAGAAAACCAGCAACATTGGTCTTCATTTCAATCTCAAGAAGGGTTAGAGTATTATTTTCCCCCCTCAGAGGAGGCTCTCAATGGTGGCAAAGGTACGAGGGCTTTGGAACGTGACTTGGTGTTTCCCTTCGTGGAACTTCTTGAAGATATCAAATACCTAGCATAACGGGGGTCCCCTCCCCTGGGTTGTTTTCTTGGCTAGCCTGGATCTCTGAAAGGCATCCTGAGCCTTTCTTTGCCAGATGGATCATGTCCTGTCTCCCAGTCTGTTCAGTGAGGTCCTACAAAGAAGTCTGGTGAATGATTCTCTGCCCCTCTGCCTCTCTCACAGATGGATGGAGACTCCTTACCTGTTACCTCTGCTTCCAAGGGACCTCAGGTCATAGGAAGTTTATTGTGAGATCCTAGGAAAAGGGAACAGCCCGGCTTCAGGAAGGGCAGGGAATTGGAAACCTGGAGGCTGGAATTAGAAGGTGTTTGGATCCCCACTGGTTCTGGGAGCCTCAGCTGAGGGGCTGTGGAGTGTCATTCTGGGCATCGACCTCTCACTGTTAACCCTGCTACTCTCCAAGTTGCTGTTCTGTTTTGGGGCCTATCTGCTTCACTCTGTGCTGACCACTAGCTTTACTTCCTAATTCAACTCACCAGTAGATTTTGAGTGGCTGAACTAACTAGCCATCACCTCTGAGATTAAACCATGGTTGATGGACAGCCTAGGGATTAGTTGCTTTTAGATCAGGTTCCCACCCCTGTCAGATTCTCAGATTCTGTCAGATTCTCAGATTCTGTTCCATATGATTAGCGGGTTGATGGTATGTGTGTGTGTGTGTGTGTGTGTGCGCGCACGCACGCGCGTGTACAGAAAATCATTGCCAAGTGCTGCCCTCAAACATTGGTTGGGAATATTACCAATTTCCTTTAGAAGGGGCTGTGGGCAGGGCAAGCACCCCATTGGGGTGAAACGTCCACCCTCACATAATGCCCACAAGATACCAGTAAGATGGAGGTTATTATCCCTGTTTTGAAACTGAGGGAATTGGGGCCAAAAGAGGTTAAGTACTATGCTTAAAGTTATCGACTTAGTTGGCGGCAGCGCTGGGATTTGAAGCTAGATGTATTTGACTCCACTAGGCCATGACATGTTTTGTACTTTCTCGGAGGGGCTGGGGCCGTGAGTTTTTTCCTAGTGCGTGATAACCAGGATAGTTTCTTATTTTCCCCTCTCAAGGAAAAGAGCTTCTAAGAAAGATTGTGAGTTTTCTGTTACTGAAAGGAAATAGTTCAAACTCAGTCTTTTGACGGTGGTACTATTCTCGCTATAATACAGCTGAGCTGGGGGCTGCGTTGGAAGGGCTCTCACACTGAGCAGTCTTCATCTGAGTCAGCGACCCTGGAGGCAGATGTTCCAGGAGAAGATCCCATCAGTCCTGCTCGTTTCCCCGTCACAGGGTCTGTGTACCGGTTCTCGTCCTCATTTAGGGATTTGTCATTTCTCTCCAGCACATGGAGCCTAGAGACCATAACCAGGGCAGTAGCTTGGCGACTGGCACACAGTAGGCATATGGTCCATGTTCACTGGACAACTTGGCTCTACTGCCTGTCCTCAGGGAGGGACCCTCTTTTTTTTTTTAAATAAATGCAGTGCTAATTTTTTTATTTTAATATTTATTTATTTTTGGCTGTGCCGGGTCTTAGTTGCATTATGCGGACTCTTAGCTGTGGCCTGCGGGCTTCTTAGCTGCGGCATGTGGATCTAGTTCTCCGACCAGGGATCGAACCCGGGCCCCCTGCATCGGGAGCGCGGAGTCTTATCCGCTGGACCACCAAAGAAGTTCCAGGGAGGGACCCTCTTGATGAATCACTTTTTCCTCATGCCACAGCCTCACCATTTCTCTTTGTTCAAATTTTACCAGCCTTGGGCAAGAAGGTGGGTTTTCTGATACCTGTTTGGGGAATTCTTTGGAATTCTGTTTGGGCTTCTCTGGTGGTTCAGCATTCAACTTCTATGGCTCTAATGATTTTTAATCTTGTAAACTGTGCTTTGCCAGCTCCTTCTCTTTCCTGCCCCCTCCCTCTCTTTGACGTTACCTCTTTGGTGGCTGCATAGTGATGAATTCGGAGCCAGGCAGATCTGGGTTCAGTTCCCTAGTCTGACACGTCCTGGCTGGGTGACCTTTGGCAAGTTACTCAGTGTCTCTGAGCTCGGGGCATGTAACAAAGCACTTAGTACAGGCGTGGCACATAGTAATGACTCAAGAAAATTTAGGTGCTGCTAATATATTATAATGATAATCATGATAATCATGCGTTTTCTTCTGGGGACTGTTAATGCTCATTTTTCCCAAAGGGGGGAGCTCTTAACTTTGAGCTGCAGCAACAGTCATGGACAGAAGCCTTATTAATCTGCGGTCTTTTTGTTTATATTCTGTTGTCATCCTAGGATTTGAAGCATTTCAAGTGTTATAAAGCAAATTTCGTATGAAGATAATTATCATGTTTCTAATGTAGTTGGGAACTGAGGTGTTGTAATTGCTGATGTGCCAGAAACCCTTCCAATGAGGTGCAGTGTGATTTTTTTAAGGCCTTCATCTACTTGGTCATAATTAGGGACATTTGGAACGCTCAGGCATAATATCTGCTGATTCGTACACTTTCATTAAGCAATCAGGATTGAATAACCCAGTGACCAGACTTTCAGGGGGTCAGGTTCCACTTTCTGAGGAGGAGGAGCCAGTTTTGCTTTCTCTGCTTCTCTTGCTGCTTGTTTTCCCGCTGTTACCTTTACTCACATTCTGTGTTCATCTAAAACAAAGCTAGCTGCTCTACATTTTTTTGAGGCCTTGATTTTTATAGAATCCTTCTTCTCCATTTTCCTCCTTCTTGCCTTGTGAACCAATCTGGCTAAATCCCCGTGTTAGAGCATAAAATTTTTGTGTGGCACTGATTGTTGTGGAGGCACTAAAGGTGATTAATAATGGAATGAAAAAGTTGAAGTTAGTGCCTTGAGAATCAGAAGAAAGAGGGAGAAGAGTAAGGACAAAACCATGAGAACTTAAATGGATTGTTGATTTCATATCTAAGTGTTGTCTTTAAAGACTCTGAGCTCCTTAAGAACAGGGCCCATGTTTGACTTTGTTCTGTGTTGTATGCCTCGTACTTAGCACTGAACCTGGTGCAGAGTAGAATTTGTTGAATACATTAATGGATAAACAGAGGCCCACTGATACTTATATAAATTACATTGATATCTACAGGGACAGAGCTTGGGCCAGAATCTGGATCTCCAGGGCCCAGTGAGAGATGTATAAAAAAGGGAATGAAGTAAAAAAGGCAAGAATTAAAAAAATAAAATAAAATAAAACAGCATAGGAATATATTTAGGAATGTATAAGAAAGTTACAGTGTGAAAAAAAAAAAAAGAAAGTTACAAAATAGAAAATGTAAATTTCACTTGCTGGTAATTCACATGGAAAGAACATAGAGTATTGTGGATGTGTAGCATTGCGTAATTCCCTGCTGATATTTGATTGTTTTTCAGAAAGCAGAGGTTGAGCAGCTGCATAATAATTTTGGTATTGTTTGGTCTGTGTCTTTTTGTCCTTTTATTGCTTAAACTAGGATGACTTTGCAAGCTCAGAGTCTCATTATTGATTCCCTTTTCCACCTTAGGTTTATGGTTGCTGTGTTGAATTTCCATTAATTTCAAGACTCTCTTCCTTGCTATTAATGCAGATTATGTAATTTAAAACCCATTTTCATTTTTCTGATTCTTTATACATCAAGCGGATCAAAAGCTAGTATGACAGATATCTTCATTCAACAGGATTTTGAGTTTTAAGCCAGTTCTCCAAACATGCCCTCTGTTGTGCAGGTTGCATGGGCCAGGTACTGTTCCTTTCCCTACTCCCCTGGCTACCCCCCTTGCAGGCACACAGAGGGGCCACAGGGGTCTCCTGGAGGAAGATGGGTAAATGCTCCTTAAACACTCGGGCTCAGGGATTTCCCTGGCGGTCCAGGGGTTAAGACTCCACGCTTCCAGTGGGGGGCGTGGGTTCCATCCCTGGTCGGGGAACTAAGATCCCACACACTGTGCCATGCAGCACGGCCAAAAACAAAACAAAATAAAACAAGCAAACCAACAATAAACACTCGGGCGCGTTCAGGCAGCATAATGGGTAGATTCTCCTATCGTCACATCCTGAAGCTAGGTAAGGATTCTAACTCCTGAATCAGGTCAGAGAGGAGGCTGGTGGTGGTGGCTTTCCTGGATAGGGGTGGAGTGTGTGTGTGTTGGGGGTGAGGAGTAGGAGAGCGTAGGCTGACCATCAGCCTCCTCCCATCCTTCCCTTTTCAGTTCAGCAGCGTGTGTTGAAGACTGTGATGTGTGGTGGGTGGAGGCTTCCTTAGAAGACAGAGGCCAGAACCACCCATCTTGCCTTGTTATTAGAAAGCACCTGTCTGTGTTTTACCTGGTGACGTTTTCCTGGGTGGATGCGACACTGCTGACGGTCAGATAATAATTGTGGCCCCGAACCGGTGGGGAGAAATCAGTACAAGCCCCTCACTGTAGGGCTGGAGTGCATATAAGAGGGAACCAGAGTCTGGAGTGCATATAAGGACTGTTTTTGGTGGCATCTAGGATGTAGTTCCTTTAGCTCACTGGAACACACACCATGACTTCCAATTATGTAGGCGTCTAGAAAAATTAGTTTTGAAAATCCCTAAAGTATGCCCATAGACCTATTTACCAATCGATCTGTAATTATTTATTGATCATGTGCCATGTGACCAGACCTGGCCAGCCCCTGCTCAGATAGAACAGTAAAATTTGGTCCAGGGTTTTTGGACTGTCATTCTGTTTGTGATTTAGGTTTTTAGGGAAAACCCATTTACCCTGAAATCAAGACAGATAGCCTCTGGGAGTTCTGAGTGGAAATTCATCTGTTTCCTCTGTCATTTTAGAGAAGGTGCTGCACTTGTACTTTCAGCGGTGGGATTATGCGCAATCAGCGGTGATGAATGTATGAGCATTTTTAATTAGTCTTCATGCCCTCTGTCTAATGTAATCAGAAACCCACGATCAGCATAGAGATTTATAATCAATCGTTCATCATCTTCTGAGGTGGGTATAAACCCATTTGCTTTTAGCCTGCAACTTAAAATACCTGCTTTAGAGAATTATTATTTAACCAGGCAGATATCTATAAGCCAAGTATATTTTGAACATGTAGACTTAAATCCCAAATTGCAGATTGCTCTGATTAAGTGTAATTGTGTGAATCAAGGTATCTGTAGCCTTCACTAGAGAAAACCTACCAGCAGACAAAATAGTTTTAGAGAAAGAGTATCAGACTGGCATCAAGGAGGCCTGAGTTCTAGAACTAGCTTTGCGAACCCCAGTTTCTTCATCTGTAAAAATAAAAGAGGATCGAAATAGCTGGAATTTAAGTCCTCATTATGTCATGCTGAAGGTGAGTTACTTAATAGAACACTAATAGTAAACATTTTTGAACCATTTAATATGTGATGGGCAGTAATAACATTGTGCCTTAGGCAGGTGCATGAATGCTGAATGATCTCATTTATTCCCACGTTGCCCCATGAGGTAGTTACTATGAAATGGCCACCTCTGTCTTAGCCTGGGAGTTCTTGGTGGGGAGGCTGATCTCTGTAGGGTAAAGATTTGGGGATGTCAGATAAGAATTCACAATGATTATCTAAATAAAGATCATTGAATTGAATACAGAGTCCTACGGAGATGATCTTTGGTTTGCCTTAGTGGGTCTGACAAAATTCTGCAATTAAAGTGAAGTTGACAAAGTAAAATTTCTAATTTAACTGACAGCCAGGTAATCCCTCTGTTTTGATCTGCTATTAAAATGATTTTATTTTTCCCCAAAAGTGAAATTCTAGAGAATCCAAGAACAAGTTAATTCTCATGTTGGTCAGCAGCACTAGTGAGCATGTATTGATAGCAACTGGATCACTTTCCTTCCTGTACTGATTGTTGGGAGTGTAGGTTGGTACAGCTTTTTGGGAGCCCACTTACATCAATAGCTTTCGGGTGTGCATACCCTCTGGCTCATACCCTTTGAGCCAGAATGTCCTCTTCTGGGATTTCAGCTGGAGGACAAAATCAAGGAAATGCTCAAATGTTCAGTTAAAAGAATGTTCATTGTCAACTGTTTGTAACTCTGAAACCTGGAAGCAAACTAAATATCCAACCATTAGCAGATCGGTTAAATAAACATATTTAATGTTAAAATATATCATTAAAATGTCATATGTTGCTAAGCAAAAAAAACCCTACCCAGTTTAAACAGCAGTATGTGCTGTGTGAGACCATCTTAGTGTAACCACATGAACTAGCAAATATGCACACATAGATATTAGTTTAAAGTAGTATATCTGGAGCTTAAAATAGTTGTTTTTTTCTGGTTGAGTGATATTACATTTTGTTGCACATCTGTATTTAAAACATTTTTCTGTAAAGAATCTGCATTGTTTTAAGAAATTAGCAAAAGCAAACAGTACAAACTTCCTGAAATAGAAACCCCAGCTCAATCCAAGGGCTAGAAATTGCTTACAAAACTGAATTTGTAAGGAAATGCAATTTTTACAAACAGGTCCAATTCTTATCCTGAGGTAATCCAGTTTGGTTAACTTGCCTTTATTCACATTGATAATTGAAGAGGTCTTTGAGTTCTTTGAATCAGGATTTAGAAAAATTTCACTCTGATTGTGCCTTATTAGAAATCAAAAGAAACTAAAAAGAGAAAAAAAAAGGCACTCTCTGGGGACCAGCCTTTTTCCTCCCAGTAATAAAATTAATACCAGTGAAACTTATTAATTGTAGAAATTTAGAATACATAGATGTGCAAAACAAATAAAATTAAATAAAACACATACACACAATCCCACTTGCCGGAAATCACCACTATTGACATTTTGGCTATATCCTTCCAGAATTTATATTATATATAGATAAAAAGTATGTGGATATGTATGTGCGTGTGTATTTGTAATCACCTACAGAGATATATGTATAGCATTTTGTCAACTGTTTACTTACCAGTAGAGGACAGTCCATCAGACTGTATAGTTGAGCTCAGGGACCATGCCTTGTTGGTTGTGTCAGAGTTCCCAGTCAACAACAGTGCCTGGCACATAGCAGGAATTGAGTAAATATCCATAGACCATCTGCATCTATCTTGCCTATCTTTCCAGGTCAGCTGTTTTACTCCCAAAGATTATTTTGCTGACTTGATAGAATCTCCTGTTGTGGACGTACCACATTCAGTTGTTTCTAGTCTTTAACTATTAAAAAAGCACTGCTGAAATTAAGTACTCTTGTAACTAAATGTTTGACACATCATAAATTATTCATTACAATTAATAGCCTAAAAATGGAATTGTTGAATCAAAGGATATATATGTTTTTCACTTTTGATAGCATTGCCAGATGTTCCCCAGAAAGGTAGTGCCATTTTATATTCCTAGTGAAGGAATACAGTGCCTGATTTCACCTACACACTTGGGAGCATGGACCTTTTCTTTTTAATTGAAATTTTATTGAGATCATTGTAAATTCTTACGCTGTTGTAAGAAATAATAGAGATGTTCCTTGTACGCCTTACCCATTTTCCCCCAAAGGAAGCATTTTTGCAGAAGTATAATATCATAACCAGGATGTTGACATTGATACAATCCTCAGATCCCCGGTTTTACTTGTACTCATTCGTGTGTACCTGTATTACTATCTTAAGTTCTATTCACGTTTACCACTGGAGTGGGTTTGTGGGTCCACCACCACAGTCAAGACACTGAGCAGTTCCAACACCACAAGGGTCCCTCCTATTGCCCTTTTATAATTATGCCACTTCCCTCCTGTGCTCCCAGCCCCCATCTTCCCATACCTAACCCCTGGCAACTAATTTGTCTTCCATTCATAAAATTTTGTCATTTCAGTGTGACCAAGAAGGGCTTAATTTCCAAAATATACAAACAACTCATACAACTCAATAACAAAAAGAAAACAAACAATCCTATCAAAAAATGGGCAGGAGGCCTAAATAGACATTTCTCCAAAGAAGACATGCAGATGGCCAACAGGCACATGAAAAGATGCTCAACATCACTAATTATTAGAGAAACGCAAATCAAAACTACAATGAGGTATCACCTCACACCGGTCAGAATGACCATCATCAAAAAGTCTACAAATAATAAATGTTGGAGAGAGTGTGGAGAAAAGGGAACGCTTGTACACTGTTGGTGGGAATGTAAATTGGTGCAGCCATTATGGAGAACAGTATGGAGGTTCCTCAAAAAACTAAAAATAGAGCTATCATATGAACCAGCAATCCCACTCCTAGGCATATATCTGGAGGAAACTCTAACCCGAAAAGATACATGCACCCCAGTGTTCATGGCAACACTATTTACAATAGCCAGGACATGGAATCAACCTAACTATCCATTGACAGAGGAATGGATAAAGAAGACGTGGTATATATATATATACAATGGAATATTACTCAGTCATAAAAAAGAACGAAATAATGTCACTTGCAGCAACATGGATGGACTAGAGACTATCATACTAGGTGAAGTAAGTCAAAAAGAGAAAGACAGATACCATATGATATTACTTATATGTGGAATCTAAAATATGACACAAATGAACCTATGTACGAAACAGAAACAGACTCACAGACATAGAGAAAAGACTTGTGGTTGCCAAGGGGTGGGAGGGATGGGGGAGGGATGGATTGGGAGTTTGGGATTAGCACATGCAAACTATTATATATAGAATGGATAAACAACAGGGTCCTACTATATAGCACAGGAAACTATGACCAACATCCTGTGATTAAACCATAATGGAAAAGTATGAAAAATAATGTCTATATATGTATAACTGAATCACTTTGCTGTACAGCAATTAGCACAACATTGTAAATCAACTATATTTCAATAAAATAAATTAATAAATAAATAAAATTTTATCATTTCAAAAATGTTATGTAGAAGAAATCATGCAATATATAACCATTTGGAACTGGCTTTTTTCACTCAGTATAATTCCCTGGTCATTTATCCAAGTTGTTGGTATCGATAGTTCGTTCCTTTTTATTGCCGAGTGATACTTCATGGTATGGATGGGCCACAACTTGTTTAACCATTTGCGTATTGAAGGAAATCTGGGTTGATTTCAGTTTTTGGCTGTTACAGATAAAGCTGCTGTGAGCATTTGTGTACAAGTTTTTGTGTGAACGGGAGTTTCATTTCTCTGAGACAAATTCCCAGTAGGTCGGTTGCTGGATTGTATGGTAATTGCATGTGTAGTTTTCAGAGAAACTGCCAAACTGTTTTCCAGAGTGGCCGTACCATTTTACATTCTCACCGGTAGTGTATGGATGATCCAGTTTCTCTGCGTCCTCATCAACATTTAGCGTTGTTACTGTTTTATTTTAGCTTATTCTGATAGGTGTGTAGTGATGCATCATTGTGGTTTTAATTTGTATTTCCCTAATAACTAATGATGTTGAACATCTTTTCATGTGCTTATTTGCCTTTCGTATATTCTCTTTGGTGAAATGTCTGCTCATGTCTTTTGCCCATTTTCTAATTGAATTATTTGGTTTTTTTTACTGTTGAGTTTTTGAGAGTTCTTTAATATTCTAGATACTGGTCCTTTGTCAGATATGTGGTTTGTGGATATTTTTTGCCAGTCTTTAGTTTGCCTTTTAATCTTCCTCATGTAGTCTTTTATAGAGCAAAAGTTTTCTTAATTTTGATGAGGTTCCGTTTGTCAATTTTTCCTTTTATGGTTTGTACCTTTGGTGTCAAGTCTCAGAACTGTTGGCCTAGCCAGCATGGACTTTTGACTTGTTCCTCAGAGACCCTCTCATCCTGGCTCTTCCCCTTACTAGCTGAGTAAGCAGAGGCATGTTTCTTAATCTCTCTCTTCTTCAGTTTTCTCATTCGTAAAATGGGGATAAGAATACTATTTACCTCATAGGGTTGTTCCAAGGATTAAGCCATTATATGTAAAGTGCTTGGAGCAGGGCCTGGTAAACACTTACGATTGTTGCTAATATTTTTATTATTACACCTCTCACATCAGTATCACCTTGGGTGCTTGTTGAAATGCAGATTCCTGGATCTCCACTCCTAGACCTACTGAATCAGAATCTGAAGGGTTAGGGCTCCAGGAATCTGCAGTTCAGCAAGGTTCCCACATGGTTCTTACAAAGGCTACGGTTTTTGAACAGTTGCTTAAGCTGCCAATCATTTCTGTTTCTCCGTGGGAAGAGAACCCCCTGGTGTCTGTTTATTGGTGTGGCTGGGTGCTTCTGCCAAGGCGAATGCCTTCTCTCTGCGAGCATGCCTAGTGTTGCCAGAGACTAACCAAAGTTTCTGTAGGGTCGAGTTTGGTGGGACTCTGTTGTTCCACTGGGGTGAGGCAGGTGTGAGACCACAGGGAGTGCTGGAGTCTGTGGTAAACTGGAGCATGAATACCGCACCTAAAGGCGTCCAAATGAAAACAGTAGTAATAAAAAAAATCAGTCTGTGGGCTGGATTCAGCATTCTGGCTGCCAGCTTTAATGGTCTTGCACAGGTATGGAGTTGTGTCTTTTGTGGCGGTGGGGGGCAGTGTGGGAGACTGTTTGCTAATCTGTGTGTCAGTTTTCTTGTAAACGGGCTGCTCAAGGCCAGCAGTTTTTCTACCGGCTTGTCTATTACAGATTATCATCCAGTGTAAATAATGGAAATTAAAGTCCGGAGATAACCTCAGGCTATATAGACAGCAGTACATACTTCCTTTCTCACAAAGAATGACTCCATAGGACTTTTCCCACTAGAGATGTCACAGAAGGACATAGCAGTTCTTCCCAGGGGAGACTTAACTGACATTTCCTCTAAACAGGACGTAACATTAGTTGCCTGGAGATACCGTTTTAAGCTAGAAGCTAGCTCTTGAAAGCGCAGCTGGCTTCTTTTTATAATACAACAGGAGTTCTCTTCACCAGTCTAAGTGGGCCCCTGGATTGCCAGTTCTTTCTCTTCTCTCTGGAGAACACACTGGTTTCTTTCCACACCCTGCTGAGTGCTCTCTGTCTGGTTGGCTAATTCTGGGGTGCTCTGGAGGGCCAGACTTCTCCCACTTTTGAGTTGTGTGCATTGTTACAGTAATTATATACTTTCATCAAGTAACATATAATCTGATGAAATGTGTGTGTGTGAAAGGAAAGCTGTTTGTTTCTCTGAAGTTGAATTCTCTGCAAAGACTAAATAAAGGCAAATTGCTGTAAGACATTGCTGTCAAATTGGATGTGGAAGAGATAACTAAAAGACTGGGAAGATGTTTAAAATATAGAATGATTCTACACTTAGATTGATTCACACTGAGATTTTTCTCAGCTTCAAGTAGACAAACTGGAAATCGTATATTATACATTATGAGGATGGTTTGTGCAAGAAAGACAGCTTTGAACTTCAATCAGTAGACCTGTACTTGAAGAAATAGCTTCGGCCTGTGTGAAAATATTGGCAAATAAATTTGCCTTTTTACGGTTCATGATGAAATAAGGTATTTAAAATGTGTGTATATGTCATTTTTAGTGATTCCCTGCTGTAAATGACATTGTCTGTTAATCTACCAACCACCACCTTGTTGCAGCAGGATTTCTGCAGTCGTTGGTCCTGCAGGGCTACATGCTGACGACTGAGTAGCTGACAATTGACTGAGACTAGTCTGTAGTCAAGGGGTTGGGGAGGTTCTCTCTTCAGAGAAAACAATGCTCCCAAAGCAAAGTATTTATAAATACCTTTAAAAAAATTCTTACAGAAATTTAAAGTTTGACTCTTTTATACCATAGCTCTGTCTAGTTTCAGCTTGTCAAATACTTAATTATCAGTAATTATACATTTGGTAAAATCAACATTTTTGTTTTCCCTTCCTGCGAAAAATTTTTCATATAAATGATGCTCATGATTTGATATAAGGTGATACACAGTGATTCATTTTTCAAGTTCAGGGGTACTCAGATTACTCTATGGCAGTGAAATCGGGTATAATAAATTATCTTTACTTCAGAAGTGAACTGATACATTGTTTTATATAGGATCTTAGTGATAAAAATAAGAGGTCTAGAAAATAACAAATATCAACCATCTGCTTGTCCGCCCGACTCTGTTCTACTCCCCCGGTGCCCTCTGGGTGTGTCCTGCTTTCCCATGCCAGGCAGGCTTCCCAGCTGCTCAGGTCAGCTCACCTGACCCATGGCTCTAGGAGTGTCAGCTTCTGTGGCTCTCTGGACCAGGGACCCTTCTAAGCAGTGATGCTGAAGGTAGAAGAGGCAAGCCAATTTGAATAAACAATTACTCACATTTTTCCTTATAGTGACTTGGGTCAGAGTCTATGAGAGAGACACTGTTGAACAACACCCCGCCGAAGAAGAAAGTTTGCCTTTTGGATACATATGTACCCCCCTAATGGGAACCAATGAGGCAGCTGCCCTTGTGATCTGCAGACTATTAGATGAAGCTAGTGTTGTCACTTTTCTTTTCTCTAGGCTGTTCGTCTCTAACCTTTAAGGGTTTTTCATGCACCAAACTGGTATTTAGATCCTCTCTTGCCTTAGCAGCAAAAGATGAGAGAGAGATAATCACTTATTACCTGTGGATGGTAAGGGCCCAAGAATATTTGTTGAATACATGGATGACTTTGCCAGTCTCAACAGACGTGGCTTGTATTTGCTGATAACCCCAAGTGAAGACAGGCATTGTCAGTGAGGCTATTAAAGCATTAAGCTGAGAGTGGGAATGTTAATGCAGGTGTAATGTGGTCCAATTGCCTGGCCTGAGCGGGTAATTGGACTTTTGCCACGGCACATACATTTGTGCAGTCCTTTGTGATCTTTCCTCTTTTCCGCCATGAGAGCTGATTCTTTTGAGGCTCATGTCTGTGTCATCACCATCCAATAATATTCATTAAGCTCCTACAAGCTGAGTACTGCTGGCTTCATCCCTTTTAATGAGCGTGAACATTTAAGTTGAAGGATAGGCTTTTATGTGACACTGCTTTGTCCTGGAAGGGCTAATCTGTGAGTACATATGATTTTGGCACGTTGTTTCCTCAGTTCAGTAAGCTAATTAGATTAATCACATATTTTTGTTGGCAAGCTCTGGCTGCCACTTTAAAACAAGGGATAAATCAGCCTGTCTTTGTGCTGGGAGATGTTATCAGACTTGGGCTCTTTGTCAGTATTAGCCATTAGTGGGCTCTGTATCTTGATTTTCTAAATAGCCACTTCCTTTACACAAAAGATGTTATGCTCTATGATTTCTTGCTAATCACTTTTGTCACTTACTGCAGTACACCTTTTCAGTCAACGTTGCTTGTATAGAGTACAGTGCTGTGAGATGCTTTTTATTGTGCTACTATTGGTTCGGTTTTTTTTTTTTTTAATGCTTTACAAATATGTAAGTAAATGCACTAAACATTTCACAAAACTTATAGAAATCAAAATAAAAGGAAACATTTCTTGTCCAGCCCTCAATGGGTTGTGAGATATGATGTTTCTCTCTTTTTTTGCTTCCAGTATTCAGTGTTTCTGAGTTCTCTTAATTTTCCCTTCAAAGCGTTGTTTTGATTTGCCAGCTCTACTGTCTCTCTGTGCTGTCACCTGGCCCAGTCCCTCACCAGCGCACCACTGCTTTGTCTATAACTGCTCTCTCTCTGTCAACAGCCTCCTTGTGCTTCATTCCCTGTTTATCTGCTGCACTAATTTCCTTACATCCCTCTTTTGTCCTGTAACCACTTTGCTCAGAAATCTTTCTCCCAGTTGCCCAATGCAGTGGAGCTTGACTCCCTGTCGGCTTCATTTTCCAGTTGCACGCCCTCTGTCGATGGTAGTTCCTGTGCTCTTTGGAAGTAGTCATCTGTCTGCCCGAGGTAAGCTTGTTTACTGCTCCCTACAGGACGGTGCCATGGTTAAGAACGTGGGCACTGGGGTCAGATTAGCTTGGGATCAGGTGCTGGTTCAGCCACTTGCCTTGGGCCGTTAACCTCTCTGTGCCTCAGATTTCTCATCTATAAATTGGGCATAATGATGGTCCTTCCTACCTAGAAGTGCGAAGTGTGAGTTGTGTGTGTGTCTGACACATAGTAAGAATTCAGCAAAAGGGTGAACTACTAATGTATTATGCTCATGTAGTCTAAAATGCCCTTTTAATAATTATGCTAGTACTTATATAATGCTTACTATGTGTCAGGCACTGTCCTAAAGCCCTTACTTACGTGAATTTGTTTAATCCTCACAAGAACTCTATGAAGTAAGAACTGATACAAGTCCCATCTTATAGATGAGAAAACTGAGGCTGAGAGAATTTGAGTGACTTGCTTAAACTCGCACAATTGGTAAGTGGCAGGGCTAGGATTTGAACCTGGGAAATCTAGCTCTAGAATCAGTGCTCTTAAGCACTATTCTATAAACCTAAATTCTACTTGTGAACCCCCTCCAGGAATCTCTTCGGCTGCATAGCTTGTAGTGATGCCTCTCTCTCTGAATTCCTAATGCATGTATCCAGCAGAATAAGTTCATAATTGCTTAAACCCTCATTGTTTTATATTTTTCAGTCCTGTATATGTACGAAAAATTCCTTTGATTACAAAGTTATTACATGCTAAAATGGAGAATCTGGACTATGGAAACATCAAAGAAGGAAATAAAATACACCTGGAGATAACTACTATTCACATGTTATCTGTCCTCCTAGTGTTATTTATAAATATTATACATATACACATGACAATATAGGACATAAATACACATTATATATAATTATGGTCATGCCATGTATATAATTTTTGTATCCCGCTTTTCTTGCTTCACATTATAGTGTAAGCATTTGCCTGTGTCATTAAATATTATTTTCAGTCACCATTATAATGAGTTCAAACAACTTAATTGTTTAGTTAACTTGCCTATGGTGGACATATTGTTTACTTCCAATTTTTAAATGACTAATAAACATTTCTACAATTAGATGGGTCATAGGTCATGGCTTTTTTTTTTTTAATTAATTAATTTATTTACTTTTGTCTGCATTGGGTCTTCGTTGGGTTGCGCGGGCTTCTCATTGCGGTGGCTTCTCTTGTTGCGGAGCATGGGCTCTAGGCTCGGGGGCTTTATTTAGTAGTTGTGGCTCTCGGGCTCTAGAGCACAGGCTCAGTTGTAGCACACGGGCTTAGTTGCTCCCCGGCATGTGGGATCTTCCCGGATCAGGACTCGAACCTGTGTCCCCCGCAATAGCAGGCGGATTCTTAACCACTGCGTCACCCGGGAAGCCCGGTCATGGCTTTAAAAAAAAGATTTCTGGTCTGTATGCAAAATTGCCTTTCAAAGATTGCACCAATTTATTACTTCCACTGTAATAAAACAGTGTTCTATTGAAACTCCACGTGTTTCACTGTCCTTGTTGACTACTTGTTCACTGTTCTTATTACCAATAATGTTTTGATTAGTAATTGCTAATGTGGTAGATGATCTAGGGCAAGGGTTATGGTTCAAGTTGCAGTGAACACAAAGCACTTTTAGTAACAAGCACATGGTGTTCCATGAATATTTACTTGGTTTTTCAGTAGGGATGTGATGGGCTTTGTAGAACTCTAGAATTTAGGAACTGGAGGACACTGTTCATTTAATATAGCCCCGTGTTTTGAAGATAAAGAAAGTGAGACACAGAGAGGTCAAGTAACCCGTCTAAGTTCTTACAACTGGTTAGGAGCAGAACGAGTATTAGATTTCTGGTTTTCAAACTCATTGATTTTTCACTATGTCACAGGGTTTTTCATTTACCTTAATTATTCATCGAACATCCCTCCATCTGGCTTCCCTGACATGGCTGACCAAATTAGGGGGTAGTGCTTGTGACCATAGAACAAAGTAATCAATGCTTGCCACTCTTTGGGACTAAGGTAAAGGATTCTGATTAACCTCATCAGGCAGTCCAGCTTTGTCACCATTTAATTCCTCCTTTCCCCACTTAGAACTTCTCAGGTGCCAATGTTTAACTCAGATAAAATGGGAGGGATGTGAAGATGGGGACCTGAAATGTGGCCTCTCCCTGACAGAGGCCTCAGACTCCATGAGGTTGTTTAGAGTGCTTTGTGCCTGGAAACCGGTTTCCTTAAGGGTTATGGGCTGTGTGGTAGTTGCAATGTCTGGCTGCGTGGCCTTTCTCTTCTTCCATGGTGTGGAGAAAAGCTACGGTGCGGAGCTAACCCACAGAAGCTGGCTCAGCCTGACTGCACCTTGCCCCGGAAAACGGTCCTGGGAGCCTTCATCTTAATGCAGCTTTTGTTCTGCAGGTTCGGCAGTGTGGAAGTCCTCACTGCCCTCACTCTTTTTGCATTTCTCTTAAGAGCACTTGGTTTCCCAGGAAGGTCTGGGTAGCGTGTATTACTCTCTCTGTATATCGATATAGTGGGATGAAAAGTAAATGCAATGAAGTTTTGCAGTTCAAATCTTTTTTTTTTTTTATTTGATATTGTGATGATTAAGCTAGAAAAAGGTTAGCAGCTTCAAGGCTGGAAACACATGTTAAATACTTATCTTTATTGCCAATAAGATTGACTAAAATTACCAAGGCAAAATGTTTTCTTTCTTAGAAAGTCTCAGAATAACCTCCCTTTATCACCCTGTCCTTAACAAAGAACAAAGGATGTTATCAACACATTACAAGAATTATCTTGATAGATTCTAATTTTCCCATAAAAGTAATCAAAAAAGAAACCTGCTTTGATAGCCTCTCGCCTCTCGGGAAAGGTCTTAATGCTATTTGATGTGCTTTTGGATGAGAAGCTCAGAAAAGGAACTTTTAAAAGATGATCATGTCCCATTTATTTTTTAGGGATATATTATGGTTTTTTAAACATCATGGAAATGACAGTAAAAGTGGGCTTAAATTTTTGGCACAATCCACCGTCCTCCCTTTTACTTGTTCATTCACTTACTCATTAGTTAATTCACTCAACAAAGATTTCTCACAGGCCTACTGTGTGACACGTACCGTGTAAGTCATTGGGGATATAGCAATGAACAAAATGTAGACTTTGCTTTCACGGAATTTATAAGCGTCTTGTGGGCAAAAAGTCAAGTCTTTCTGGGAAGACTTCCTAGTAGTGGAGCCATGTAAGCTGAGACCCGAGGAGTGAGAAGAAATCTGAAGATGGTGCCTACTATGGATAGATCTGGAGGTGCCTTGGGAAGGTGGAGCTACATGTACAGTATATTGAAGAAGGGGGCCGTGGAAATATTCAGGTTTAATTACAGAGTCTTCATCTCAGAAACAAAAACCGTTTGCTAGGGCTTCCCTGGTGGTGCAGTGGTTGAGAATCTGCCTGCTAATGCAGGGGACACAGGTTCGAGCCCTGGTCTGGGAGGATCCCACATGCCGCGGAGCAACTAGGCCCGTGAGCCACAATTACTGAGCCTGCGCGTCTGGAGCCTGTGCTTCGCAACAAGAGAGGCCACGATAGTGAGAGGCCCGCGCACCGCAATGAAGAGTGGTCCCCGCTTGCCGCAACTAGAGGAAGCCCTCGCGCGGAAACGAAGACCCAACACAGCCAATAAAAAATAAAATAAAATAAATAATAATTAAAGGTGCTAATAATTAAAAAAAAAAAAAAAAAAGCCAGGGGGGGAAATAGTGAAATCCCCTTAAAAAAAAAAACGTACTTGCAACATTTAAAAAAAAAAAAAAAAAAAAAAAAAAAAAAAAAAAAAAACCGTTTGCTATTATTTTTAGAACTTAAATATTGTTTCTCCACATGACCAGGCCTCATTAGCGGGGGGGTGGGGGGGTTGGGGGTGGAGGGGGTGGGGTGGGGGGAGATTCAAAGGCTTGGGTTACAATCGCAAAGACATTCTTTTTGGTTCCCTCTGCATCCCCTCCGGCAGCTCCAGCTCCTCTGTGCCTTGCCAGTTGTTCCTGTAGTTTGAAAACTGCGTGGAGATTCTTTCCTCTAGGTTGGCAGTTCTGATTAGAGTGGATTATTCTGACTCAGAAACCAGGAGAAAATAATCGTGACATGCTTTTGTGCAGTGGTGCCATAGATTGGCTGTATCTTGTCCCCTGGAGTGTTGTCATAAGGGACTGAAGGCCATTGGATGCATCATACATTGTGTGAGAAGTGGCAGAAGTACCTGCAGACCCATGCTGGAGACGTATTAGAAAGAAGGGCTGCTGAAACAGGATGCACTTCTCTACTTCTGTGTGAAGATAGCAGCGCTCAGAGAAAAGCCGCCCGTTGGAGCAGAGGGTGGACTCACAGAAAGAAAAACTAAAGTTCAAGGTCACCTAGTCAATGTTCTTTGAACTTTCTTAGACATTTTTTTTTTCTCCCAACAAAGTCTTCTATGGAAATCTAGAATATAAATCTGATAAAAGCAATGAATTGACACCTTAGAGAGTTTTAATATTCATTATTTTTAAATGCCTGAAGCAATGCTTTTCCCTAAAGCTCTTGGGTTCTGACAGGCACAGCCTGAAAAAGAGCTAATAGTAATAGCTCACTTTTATTAGTGTTTGCAATGAGAGACACTGTGCTGAGCCCTGCTTGCAGTTTCACATCTAATCTCCCCTGCAGCCCTGCGAGGTAGGCACGGTGTTGATCATCTCTGTATTACAGATGAGGCTTTAGGTTTAGAGAGGCTTAATCTCCTGCCCAAGGTCACATGGCTAGTAAGCAGTGGGAGTTGGATTTGAACCCAGGTGTCCGTGACTGACCAGCCAAAGCCCTTAATCATTGATGTAGTGGGACATCGGCACTGAATGGCACAATATGTGGTCATGACCTTACTGAGATCACATTTGTGGTCAGTGCCACACTGGGATTGGGACCCAGGAATTCTGAGCCTTGGTCCAGTGGTCTTTGTGTGTATCATAGTGACAACTGCTCTGGAAGCATCAGAGTGATAGTTAATAGATGAGCTAGTTTCTTGGAAACACAGTTCCTGTAAAACAAAATGTAGTTAATAGGACACATGTCCTTCTTTTCATGTAGCTTAAGAATAGTTTTTTTTAAAAGGGAGATGAACATGTGTTAAAGTAGAGAGGGAAAAAAAAATCTCTCCTTCCTTCTCTCTCCTCCCTTGCTCTTTTTGCTGTAATTAGACAACTTGAAAAATCTTTCAAAAGGGTTTATTTTTGAAATGAAAAGTTAGTAGCTAGGTTAATTTATTTTTCTTATTCTTCAGGCTGTTGGGATGTGTGTATGTGTGTATGTATGTATGTATTTAAAATTACCTAGATTACCTACCAGCCTAACATAAGGGATAAATGTTTTTAAAATGGTAATCTCAGCACTTAGAGCAAAAACCACTTTTTGTGTTAATTCTTAATATTGGTTTGGGAATCATTTAGAACTATAAAAGGCTGAATATTGGAAAATGTTGATTTAAATAACCGAAGCCGCCTTGGTATTGTTTTTGTTAGTTTACCTATCAAAAGTGATGTCCGTTCTCTGTTTGAAGGCTTGTAACATTTTAAAGCATCCTTATTTTGTAAAAGTCTTTTTGTCTACGTGTCTTCGTTGTAGTTGACTGATGGTGGTGGTGTGCACTGCAGGGCCTTCTGGGACGCAGACTCTGAGACGGTGGAGTTTGTTGGGTGTGCTCCTTGAATCTACACCTGCGGGGAGAGAAGGAGGCGGCTCTGGGCAGAGAGAGGTGGCGGAAGGAAGGGTGCTGTGAAGTCTCCACAAAGGCCTGGGCTGCCGCTACAGAGCTGACCTGACTTGGGAGCAAGGGAGTTGCACCCTCTCTTAGTCCAGGCATGGATGTGGGCTGCCTTCAAGGGGAGGGTTTAATCTTGGCAAAGTGGCTGTCTTCTTCAGCAGAGGATGATTTCTGGAGAGGGCTGACAGCCAGCGGCCCTCCTAGCAGCTGGGAGAACCCATCTCTCCATCCTGGAGAGACTGGTGGATGTCACAGCATCGAGTACAGTGCCATTAACTCTTCAAATTCAGTAAAAGGGTAGGGGAGGCTGGAGAGAAGCTCGTCAGATAATCTTTGTGTGATGAATATGGTTTCAAGGTAGATGGGTAGTTGTACAAGATGTAATCTGTTAGCAAATCCAGTTTTCCCTTCTCTCTGTGTGTGTGTGTGTGTGTAAGAAAGTTTGATACATAAGCCTATGAAAGTAGAACCACTTTAAAAATACAGTTTACCTAATTCATGGTGTGATTTATTCTAGTATTAAATCCACAATCTGGCTAAGTCACAGATCCTTCAAGTGCTCACAGAGGAATGTGCTTTGTATTATAATTGTCCGAGGAAAAGGCTGGGACCATGCTGCATGGGGAAGATGAGCACAGTCTACGGAAGTTTTATAAAACCAGAAGCCAGATTGCAGAGTCTAATCCACAGGGGGGATTTCATGTAAGGATTTAATGACCTGAATTTTCATTGAAAATATTGCATCGTTTTATATTTCATAAACAATCATGGAAAAACACATGCAGTTACATTTTAATTTGCTAATTTAAATTGTATACAAAAAGTTACCATAGATATCCAACTGAATTTATGAGCTATTCCTTGCAATATTGATCAGTATATACCATGTGAAAAGGAAAACACAAAACGTATTTGGAATCAGCATTTTGGGTAATGCATCTTTCAATAGCTGTTAACATATCCCCTCTCTTAGAACTAAAGTGATGAATCTGGATATATTAAATGGCTCATGTTTAGTGGTTTTTCTTTCTTTTTACTGGTAGGATAATCAGTTTTGTTAATCTTTCTAACAGGCATTAGAATTACTAACCAGTGGGACTTTGTTTGCATAGCTAGACCTTGTGTAAGCAGGGAAATGTCACAGCATCTCCAGTGACTGAAACCCCAAGTTTTCTGGACTCTTAGATACGCTGCAGTGGTAGCCATGGCTAGCTGAGTAGTGGTTTCAGCTTCTTCAAGCCATCGTTTTGCCTCATCCCAAACTTTTAACCTCCCTAAAGGTTGGATTTGTGATAGGTACAAGTTCCATGACACTGTTCTGTGGACGTTATGGTAAAACAAATAAGCAAATGGAGATATTTCATTAGGAGCTGGAATGCAGGGAATCACATCATATTTTTAAAATCCACACCACACTTCTCATTTGCTTAGGTGACTTCCTTCCTCGTCACCTCAGATATATTCCTATACTATCATGATATCAGCGAAGGAGCCCGTCCTTGGTGAAGCCCTTCCTCATTCCCTTTCCTGACCACGGCTGCAAGTGGACTCCTCCTCTCTCCCATCCAGTCTTCCCAGTCCTCCCAATTCTCCTGACTCTGCCTCTTGTTAATGTCACTATTCACTTTTCTCTAAGCTTCAGTTTCTTCATCTGTAAAATGAGTATGACAGTCCCTACCTCATGGGGTGGTTGTGAGAATTAAATAGTTTAATGTGGTGCCCGGCACAGAGTAAGTGCCCAATAGATGGCACCCCTTGCCACTGGTGGCTATTACCGTTACTTGCCAAGACAAACATCACCCCACAGTGAGCTGCTTATTCCCTGAGGCCTGGGACTGGATCTTACTCACATGCTCTACACTGCACATCTTGGGCAGTGGATGAGTACTTCTTGAATCACCCATGAATAACATCAGATGCCATCTCTACCCTCAAGGAGACCAGAGTCTGGTTCTGAAATAACTGCAACACAAAGCAGAAACTACATCACCATAGGGAGATATAATTAAACTAAGAGGTTTAGAGCAGAAAGATGTGAATAAGACAGGTTTAAGGCAGGTGCTTAGTAGGTGTTCAGCATAATGCTTTTGATCCTGGCAACCAAAGGTTTTGGGATGCTGAAAGTTTTTGCTAGATTATACTGGGCATGTTATATTTCTGCTCTGAATTCTACTCCTCAATTTTTAATGACAACTTGTTCTTTGAACTGTACATGTGACAGGGATGGACAGAGTGCTTTTTTTTTAGCCCAAGCAGGTGGAATTAGATCTGAGGGCATCTGTTCAATACATCCAGGTCTTTTTGACACTTTTGCAACTATTTACTATACGTATCTGTCATTGTTTACGCTGGGTGTGCTGTTATGCTGAGCATATGCTAATTTCATATGCTTGGGTTGTAGTTAGTGTGTAGATAATTTGAACATTTTGCTTTTTTAAAAATTTTCATTATGTAGTTATTCTATTTAATGGCTTTGAAAGGATTCTTTCTCCAGAGAGAGAGCCAAACTAGAATTAATTATTTTTAATCACATTTTTTGGGGCTGGCATGTTCTGTCTTCCCCCACCTCAGTCATATCAGCAAGATTTAGGAGAGAAATCACAGGGGGGTTCTGTTCAGACAGTTACTTGTTTGATTCTCCCAGCGGTACTGGTTCTTTGATCTTCTACTAGCGTAGCTCCTCTGATCTTTTATTCTGTGAGGTGTTTGTCTCTGTATGATGGATGTTTCACTGACCCAAGTAAATGGAAGAAAATTTTCTCCAACTTTAAATGTATTGCTTTCCTTATTCTTTCAAAAAACACACTTTTCTTAAGTGTAAGAACATTTTAGAGGTGTTTGGCATCAAATCAACAGAATTGTGGCCTTTAATGGAATCTGAAGCACTGACAGGTGGTTTGATTGGTGAGAATCCATTTTTCTTTCTTTCTCCTTGACCTTACTCCTGTCACACAAGAAGGAAACACCCTCCTCCTCCTCCTCTTATTTCTTTGAAACAAGAGTATCTGATTTCATTGAATTTTGGACTTTGGTTCTTATTGTAACTTTCCTTTTCCCCCTGAAGGAGAGGAAAAACTCTGAACTTTGTACAGAGTAAATTAAATTATGAGGAAAATAGTCTGGAGTTAAACAAGATGAACTGAGCTCTTGGAACTGAATCTAAGCATTGCCGTGATGTCGTAGATAGTCTAACCATGACTCACAAGCATATTAGTCATTTTGATACACCGTTGATTTGACTAATTACCCTGAAGGCTGGCTGGCAGGCAGACTGAATTGCTCAAGTCAGCTAGTAATTTTGATCAAATCAACGAGTAATTATAGTTTTGTGCCGGCAACAAATATAGAATCCTGATTTTGTTAGACCGAAGAAGATGTTATTGTGATATAATCATATACAGTATTTAATTCTAGCATTAGAGCGGTCCTTTACCTTTTTTCTGACTTCAGGGCTTAAGTTCTCAGAACACTTGATAGAAAAATGTTGTGGCAACTTTTTAGAGAGACTCATTTTATTCTCTCAATAATCAATACATAAACGTGGGGAAGATTCTCTGGTGCTAAAGTAAATACATATATTCTAAATGTACTTTAATCATAATAAGCCTATTTTTATAAGCCCTCAGAACTAAATATGGTCCGATTTAAAGCTCAAAATTCTCACAGAAAGATTTCTCACAGAAAGAACCTAGACATGAACAATTCATATGGCAGAGCCAGAAGTTAGTGCTACTAATTTCCCTATCAGTTTATTAGAGGAATACTAATATTTGCATGACCAGGTCCACCTGAAACCAAAATCCTCATATTTGTTTGGTTCCCACTGGATAATCATCCTTTTCCTCACTTTTGAGAAATCTTTCTCCAGAGTATGATGTTTATTACTGAATTGCTAATTGGCAATGTTTGTATGCTGTATTTATGGGCGTAAATCTAAAATATTTTAGAAACCTCTGTTTCTTAATGGAAAAAAATCTGTCTTTAATTTACTTGAGTTGTCTCCTGGGTGGTTTACCTATATTAGATTCCTTTTCTATGAAAACAGGAAATATAATTTACCTGGAAGTTAGTACAGATTTGCTGTGTAATTAATGTTTGTGAAGCTCCTCCAGGGTAGTTATTCTGAAGAAAGCGCCAGTGTTGTGTGGTAACTTCATCTACTGTATATATCCTTGACCCTCCCCCCTCCCCCCCAAAAAAATCGGAAAGAGAAAGAGAAGACAGTAATTTAAAAGGTTTGGATACTTCTGAGTTTATTCTTGGGGAACTGTAGCTGTGTATACCTGCTGGTTCCTTGCTTGGTCCCAGTTTCTACCCGCCTCTCATGGTGTGAGTTATCACACTGTGCTGAAAGTAATTCTTACAGTCGAAGGTACACATTATTGTTTGTACAACCGGACGCCAAATGCCTGCTGCTTTGTTGGATACTCAACCATTTCTCCAATTTAATGAGAAAACGTATGTTGATTTCCAACAAGCACCTTGCTAAGGGGTGTTCAGGAGTGTTTTTATGTCTTGCTTTATATACTGACATTAGAACCTGATCTCCAGATAGGTTCTATTCCAATAGTATAGAGTCAGATTATCAATTTTTGGTAATCCTGCAGGGCATAGCATGGGAGTGAATTATTATGCATATATATTAATATTATATAACATCATTCTTGCAAAAAAAAGGAACTGACCAAATTTCCTCTTTTGCTTTCATACCCTCTTCACAACTTCTTTGATTTTAAGTGGTTGATTGGCTCTAAAGTGCAGGATGCTTTTCAGGGGAAAGTAGGAACCCTTGTCTACTCTTCTTGCTCCTAGTTTTCTACCGGAAGCACCAACTCTGGGGAGAAATAGTGCCA
Organism: Balaenoptera ricei; assembly: GCF_028023285.1. NCBI lineage: Eukaryota > Metazoa > Chordata > Mammalia > Artiodactyla > Balaenopteridae > Balaenoptera > Balaenoptera ricei. The sequence continues at coordinate 34,866,435 of NC_082643.1, forward strand.
AATGCAGAATTTACCTGAAGGAAAACTCAATTTAAAACACTGTCTTTGATTTTCTTTTCTTGCTTTTGCTGTCTCTTTCTTTCCCCTCCATACAAAATACATGGATACCCCCATGTTAATTTAGTGGAGAAGAGTTTTAATTAAAGAAGTATAGATAGCCTGAAACCATTCAAGTCTGTGCCAGTCACTCTAGCGGCAAGTGTATGTAAATTGAAGCAGAGTATGGGAGAGTTGCGATCTACTCAGTTGCTTCTGGAGGCCTATAGATAAATTAATGCCTCCCTCTCCATGAGGACAGCCTCTCTGCAAGTCTGCTCACGAGGCTGGCAGCCATCCAGTCAGTAAGCCACCCTTGTTGCAACAGAGGAACTGCTTAATATTAAGGTGTTGCAGTTTTTACTTGTATTTCTTGGAAAGGCATCCCAGTAAGCCGAAATGCTGGACCCCCAAGCAGAAATTAGAGCCTTCATTACCCTCTGTTAATTGCGAATGACACATGGCTTTTCTATTGTGGAGTCTCTGAAAAGGTAGCAACTAATGATTAGCATTTACATCTGTGTGCAGAGCTAGATATGTGTGTGCATGCACGCGCACATGCCCACACATGGACATGTGTGAAACTCCATGCATGAGAGGGAGAGAGTGGTGAAGCAGTGCTTCATTCAGGGGTAACCAGTCTCTTACCAGGTTCTATTTCAGCATTCCACAAAATGATGCTTGTGGCAAAATGAGACTTCAGAACAGTGAGATCTGCCATTAATGAGTACAGCATTTTTAAAGAGAAAGAGAAAGTTTAAGCAACTTATTTACAGGTGCATAATGATCTTTGATTTTTCAGGGCAAATGATAGTTTGAAAGGCTTTGTATAAGTAGAAAGAAATCCTTTAAAAAAGCCAAATAATTTTAAAAGGTTATAGTGAATAGTGGTGACACTGCTCAAGTGTAACTACAGCAAATTGCAGTGCTGAAGGTTTCTTGGGTATGAGAAATCTTCATAGTGAGCTATATTTACTTTGACTGATTTTGATTTTCTTAAAAATTACTGAGAAACTCGCAGACCCCTGGAAAGGGGCTCGTGGAACCCTAGGGTTCCTCTGACTACTTTTGGAGTATTATTGCACAATAATAATTAAAATAAGCATTTTAAAAAAAAGTGGTCCTTAAAAATAAGAATTCTTATGCTGAGTTCTTTACGCTTCTGTAACATGTCATTTTCATCCATGTTTATTCCATTGGAAGTTAACAATTTATATGCTACAAATCGAGTTGGGTTCCCTTTGTGTGTTTTCTGTTTAATACTTTTCAGACATTTTGTGATCAATGTAATTGATTCAAATAACATATTACGTTAATGTACTCTTTTATCCCTACTCATACCCACCAGGCTGTATAATCATTGTGCAGGCTTCTTCCTTTCCCAGAGAGTTGGAGACAATTGCTACACTTAAGCTGGACTTAGGTACTTTCCTTTTGTTCGGATGTTCTTTTGCTTTTATTTTGTTAATTAGAAAATGTTTTCACTAAGTAGTATGTAATCATGGTACCAAATTCAAAAAGTGAAGAAGGGCACACAGTGAAAAGCAAGTCTCCCTCCCTCCCTGTCCCAGCCATCCAGTGCCCCTGTGCTCAGAGTCCTTGGGTATCTTCACAGAGAAGGGATATGCATTTACCAGCATATACAGTAACACATGCCTTTTTATTTTCTTACACAGATGATGGCATAATATACTTGCTGTTCTGTACATATCCTGGCAGCCTTTCCATATCAGTACATTCAGAGCTGCAACCTTTTTTTAAAAAATTAAAACAATTTTTAAATTGAACTATACTTGATGTTCAACATTATATCAGTTACAGGTGTACAATATAGTGATCCACAATTTTAAAAGGTTATATTCCATTTATAGTTATTATAAAATATTGGCTATATTCCCCATGTTGTACAATATATCTTTGTAGCTTATTTTATACTTAATAGTTTATACCTCTTAATCCTGTACCCCATATTGTGCCCTCCTGCCCCCGGCCCTGATTCCCTCTCCCTACTGGCAATGAAATTAGGCCAGTGTGTTCTCTATATCTGTGAGTCTGCTTCTTTTTTGTTATATTCATTAGTTTGGTGTATTTTTTTTAGATTCCACATATAAGTGATATAATACAGTATTAGGCTTTCTCTATCTGACTTATTTCACTCAGCATAATACCTTCCAAGTCCATCCATGTTGCTGCAAATGGCAAAATTTCATTCTTTTTAATGGCTGAGTAGTATTCCATTGTATATACATACCACATCTTCTTTATCCATTCACATGTTGATGGACACTTAGGTTGCTTCCCTACTTTGGCAGTTTTTTAGTTGTTGAATTGTATGAGCTGTTTATATATTTTGGATATTAACCCCTTATGGGTCATAACATTTGCAAGTTTTCTCTCATTCAGTAGGTTGTCTTTTCGTTTTGTTGCTGGTTTTCTTTGCTGTGCAAAAGCTTTTAGGCTTAATTAGGTCCCACTTGTTTATTTTTGCTTTTATTTCCTTTGCTTTAGGAGACAGATCCCCAAAAATATTGCTACGGTTTATGTCAAAGAGTGTTCTGCCTATGTTTTCCTCTAGGAGTTTTATGGTTTCCAGTCTTACATTTAGGTCTATAATCCACTTTGAGTTTATTTTTGTATATGGTATTAGAGAATGTTCTAATTTCATTCTTTTACATGTAGCTGTCCAGTGTTCCCAGCACCACTTATTGAAGAGACTGTATTCTTGCCTACTTTGTCATAGATTAAGTTGACCATAAGTGCGTGGGTTCATTTCTGGGCTTTCTATCCTGTTCCATTGATCTATGTGTCTGTTTTTGTGCCAGTACACATACTGTTTTGATTATTGTAGTTTTGTAGTGTAGTTTTGAAGTCAGGGAGTGGAATTCCTCCAGCTCCATTCTTCTTTCTCAAGATTGTTTTGGCTATTCAGGGTCTTTTGTGCTTCCACAAAATTTTTAAAATTATTTGTTCTAGTTCTGTGAAAAATGCTGCCGGTATTTTGATAGGGATTGCGTTGAATCTGTAGATTGCCTTAAGTACTATGGTCAATTTTTTGAATTTTTTTTTTTATACAACACGTTCTTATTAGTTATCCATTGTATACATATTAGGGTATATATGTCAATCCCAATCTCCCAATTCATCACACCCTCACCACCCCCACCCCCCCGCTGCTTTCCCCCCTTGGTGTCCATACGTTTGCTCTCTACATCTGTGTCTCAATTTCTGCCCAGCAAATCAGTTCATCTGTACCATTTTTCTAGGTTCCACGTATATGTTTTAATATATGATATTTGTTTTTCTCTTTCTGACTTACTTCACTCTGTGTGACAGTCTCTAGATTCATCCACGTCTCTACAGATGACCCAGTTTCATTCCTTTTTATGACTGAGTAATATTCCACTGTATATATGTACCACATCTTCTTTATCCATTCATCTGTCGATGGGCATTTAGGTTGCTTCCATGACCTGGCTATTGTAACTAGTGCTGCAGTGAACATTGGGGTGCATGTGTCTTTTTGAATTATGGTTTTTTCTGGGTATATGCCCAGTGGTGGGATTGCTGGATCATATGGTAATTCTATTTTTAGTTTTTTAAGGAACCTCCGAACTGTTCTCCATAGTGGCTGTATCAATTTACATTCCCACCAACAGTGCAAGAGGGTTCCCTTTTCTCCACACCCTCTCCAGCATTTGTTGTTTGTAGATTTTCTGATGATGCCCATTCTAACTGGTGTGAGGTGATACCTCATTGTAGTTTTGATTTGCATTTCGCTAATAATTACTGATGTTGAGCAGCTTTTCAAGTGCTTCTTGGCCATCTGTATGTCTTCTTTGGAGAAATATCTATTTAAGTCTTCTGCCCATTTTTTAATTGGGTTGTTTGTTTTTTAATATTGAGCTGCATGAGCTGTTTATATATTTTGGAGACTAATCCTTTGTCTGTTGATTCGCTTGCAAATATTTTCTCCCATTCTGAGGGATATGTTTTCGTCTTGTTTGTAGTTTCCTTTGCTTTGCAAAAGCTTTGAAGTTTCATTAGGTCCCATTTTTTTATTTTTCTTTTTATTTCCATTACTCTAGGAGATGGATCAAAAAAGATCTGGCTGTGATTTATGTCAAAGAGTGTTCTTCCTATGTTTTCCTCTAAGAGTTTTATAGTGTCCAGTCTTACATTTAGGTCTCTAATCCATTTTGAGTTTATTTTTGTGTATGGTGTTAGGGAGTGTTCTAATTTCATTCTTTTACATGTAGCTGTCCAGTTTTCCAAGCACCACTTATTGAAGAGACTGCCTTTTCTCCATTGTATATCCTTGCCTACTTTGTCATAGATTAGTTGACCATAGGTGCATGGGTTTATCTCTGGGCTTTCTATCCTGTTGCATTGATCTATATCTCTGTTTTTGTGCCAGTACCATATTGTCTTGATTACTGTAGCTTTGTAGTATAGTCTGAAGTCAAGGAGTCTGATTCCTCCAGCTCCATTTTTTCCCCTCAAGACTGCTTTGGCTATTCGGGGTCTTTTGTGGCTCCATACAGATGTCAAGATATTTTGTTCTACTTCTGTAAAAAAATGCCATTAGTAATTTGATAGGGATTGCATTGAATCTGTAGATTGCTTTGGGCAGTATAGTCATTTTCACAATATTGACTCTTCCAATCCAAGAACATGGTATATCTCTCCATCTGTTTGTATCATTTTTAATTTCTTTCCTCAGTGTCTTATTGTTTTCTGCATACAGGTCTTTTTTCTCCCTAGGTAGGTTTATTCCTAGGTATTTTATTCTTTTTGTTGCAGTGGTAAATGGGAGTGTTTCCTTAATTTCTCTTTCAGATTTTTCATCATTAGTGTATAGGAATGCAAGAGATTTCTGTGCATTAATTTTGTATCCTGCAACTTTGCCATATTCATTAATTAGCTCTAGCAGTTTTCTGGTGGCAGTTTTGGGATTCTCTATGTATAGTATCATGTCATCTGCAAACAGTGACAGTTTTACTTCTTGTTTTCCAATTTGTATTCCTTTTATTCCTTTTTCTTCTCTGATTGCCATGGCTAGGACTTCCAAAACTATGTTGAAGAACAGTGGTGAGAGTGGACATCCTTGTCTTGTTCCTGATCTGAGAGGAAATGCTTTCAGTTTTTCACCATTGAGAATGATGTTTGCTATGAGTTTGTCGTATGTGGCCTTTATTATGTTGAGGTAGGTTCCCTCTATGCCCACTTTCTGGAGAGTTTTTATCATAAATGGGTGTTGAATTTTGTCAAAAGCTTTTTCTGCATCTATTGAGACGATCATATGGTTCTTCTACTTCAATTTGTTAATATGGTGTATCACATTGATTGATTTGCATATATTGAAGAATCCTTTCATCCCTGGGATAAATCCCACTTGATCATGGTGTATGATCCTTTTAATGTGTTGTTGGATTCTGTTTGCTAGTATTTTGTTGAGGATTTTTGCATCAATATTCATCAGTGATATTAGTCTGTAATTTTCTTTTTTTGTAGTATTTTTTGTCTGGTTTTGGTATCAGGGTGATGGTGGCCTCGTAGAATTAGTTTGGGAGTGTTCCTTCCTCTGCAATGTTTTGGAAGAGTTTGAGAAGGATGGGTGTTAGCTCTTCTCTAAATGTTTGATAGAATTCACCTGTGAAGCCATCTGGTCCTGGGCTTTTGTTTGTTGGAAGATTTTTAATCAAAGTTTCAATTTCATTCCTTGTGATTGGTCTGTTCATATTTTCTGTTTCTTCCTGGTTCAGTCTTGGAAGGTTATAACTTTCTAAGAATTTGTCCATTTCTTCCAGGTCGTCCATTTTATTGGCATACAGTTGCTTATAGTAGTCTCTTAGTATGCTTTGTATTTCTGCAGTGTCTGTTGTAACTTCTCCTTTTCATTTCTAATTTTATTGATTTGAGTCCTCTCCCTCTTTTTCTTGATGAGTCTGGCTAATAGTTTATCAATTTTGTTTATCTTCTCAAAGAACCAGCTTTTAGTTTACTTGATCTTTGCTATCGTTTCCCTCATTTCTTTTTCATTTATTTCTGATCTGATCTTTATGATTTCTTTCCTTCTGCTAACTTTGGGGGGTTTTTGTTCTTCTTTCTCTAATTGCTTTAGTGTGAGATTAGGTTGTTTATTTGAGAAGTTTCTTGTTTCTTGAGGTAGAATTGTATTGCAATAACCTCCTTCTTAGAATGCTTTTACTGCATCCCGTAGGTTTTGGATTGTCGTGTTTTCATTGTCATTTGTCTCTAGGTATTTTTTGATTTCCTCTTTGATTTCTTCAGTGATCTCTTGGTTATTTAGTAACGTATTGTTTAGCCTCCATGTGTCTGTGTTTTTTACGTTTTTTTCCGTGTGATTGATTTCTAATCTTATAGCATTGTGGTCAGAAAAGATGCTTGATATGATTTCAATTTTCTTAAATTTACTGAGGCTTGGTTTGTGACCCATGATGTGATCTATGCTGGAGAACATTCCATGCGCAGTTGAGAAGAAAGTGTAATCTGCTGTTTTTGGATGGAATGTCCTATAGATATCAATTAAATCTATCTGGTCTATTGTGTCATTTAAAGCTTCTGTTTCCTTATTTATGTTCATTTTGGATGATCTGTCCATTGGTGTAAGTGAGGTGTTAAAGTCCCCCACTATTATTGTGTTACTGTCGATTTCCTCTTTTAGAGCTGTTAGCAGTTGCCTTATGTATTGGGTTGCTCCTATGTTGGGTGCATATATATTTATAATTGTTATATCTTCTTCTTGGATTGATCCCTTGATCATTATGTAGTGTCCTTCCTTGTCTCTTGTAGCATTCTTTACTTTAAAGTCTATTTTATCTGATATGAGTATTGCTACTCCAGCTTTCTTTTGATTTCCATTTGCATGGAATATCTTTTTCCATCCCCTCATTTTCAGTCTGTATGTGTCCCTAGGTCTGATGTGGGTCTCTTGTAGACAGCATATATATGGGTCTTGTTTTCGTATCCATTCACCGAGCCTGTGTCTTTTGGTTGGAGCATTTAATCCATTCACGTTTAAGGTAATTATCGATATGTATGTTCCTATGACGATTTTCTTAATTGTTTTGGGTTTGTTTTTGTAGGTCCTTTTCTTCTCTTGTGTTTCCCACTTAGAGAAGTTCCTTTAGCATTTGTTGTAGAGCTGGTTTGGTGGTGCTGAATTCTCTTAGCTTTTGCTTGTCTTTTAAGCTTTTGATTTCTCCATCGAATCTGAATGAGATCCTTGCTGGGTAGAGTAATCTTGGTTGCAGGTTCTTCCCTTTCATCACTTTAAATATGTCATGCCACTCCCTTCTGGCTTGTAGAGTTTCTGCTGAGAAATCAGCTGTTAACCTAATGAGAGTTCCCTTGTATGTTGTCTGTCGTTTTTCCCTTGCTGCTTTCAATAATTTTTCTTTGTCTTTAATTTTTGCCAATTTGATTACTATGTGTGTCGGCGTGTTTCTCCTTGGGTTTATCCTGTATGGGACTCTCTGCACTTCCTGGACTTGGGTGGCTATTTCCTTTCCCATGTTAGGGAAGTTTTTGACTATAATCTCTTCAAATATTTTCTCTGGTCCTTTCTCTCTCTCTTCTCCTTCTGGGACCCCTATAATGTGAATGTTATTATGTTTAATGTTGTCCCAGAGGTCTCTTAGGCTGTCTTCATTTCTTTTCATTCTTTTTTCTTTATTCTGTTCTGCAGCAGTGAATTCTACCATTCTGTCCTCCAGGTCACTTATCTGTTCTTCTGCCTCAGTTATTCTGCTATTGATTCCTTCTAGTGTAGTTTTCATTTCAGTTATTGTATTGTTCATCTCTCTTTGTTTGTTGTTTAATTCTTCTAGGTCTTTGTTAAACATTTCTTGCATCTTCTCGATCTTTGCCTCCATTCTTTTTCCGAGGTCCTGGATCATCTTCACTATCAATATTCTGAATTCTTTTTCTGGAAGGTTGCCTATCTCAACTTCATTTAGTTGTTTTTCTGGAAGGTTGCCTATCTCCACTTCATTTAGTTGGTTTTCTGGGGTTTTATCTTGTTTCTTCGTCTGAGACATAGCCCTCTGCCTTTTCATCTTGTCCATCCTTCTGTGAATGTGGCTTTTGTTTCACAGGCTGCAAGACTGTAGTTCTTCTTGTTTTTTTGTCTGCCCTCTGGTGGATGAGGCTGTCTAAGAGGCTTGAGCAAGTTTCCTGATGGGAGGGACTGGTTGTGGATAGACCTGGCTGTTGCTCTGGTGGGCAGAGCTCAGTAAAACTTTAATCCACTTGCCTGCTGATGGGTGGGGCTGGGTTCCCTCCCTGTTGGTTGTTTGGCCTGAGATGACCCAACACTGGAGCCTACAGGGCTCTTTGGTGGGGCTAATGGTGGACTCTGGGAGGGCTCACGCCAAGGAGTACTTCCCAGATCTTTCGCTGCCAGTGTACTCTTCCTCACAGTGAGACACAGCCACACCCCGCCTCCGCAGGAGACCCTCCAACACTAGCAGGTCACTGCTCCTTCCCCTGGGTCCTGATGCACACACTACTTTGTGCCTGCACTCCAAGAGTGGAGTCTCTGTTTCCCCCAGTCCTGTCGAAGTCCTGCAATCAAATCCCGGTAGCCTTCAAAGTCTGATTCTCTAGGAATTCCTCCTCCCATTGCCGGACCCCCAGGTTGGGAAGCCTGACATGGGGCCCAGAACCTTCACTCCAGTGGGTGGACTTCTGTGGTATAAGTGTTCTCCAGTTTGTGTGTCACCCATGCAGCAGGTATGGGATTTGATTTTATTGTGATTGTGCTCCTCCTACCATCTCACTGTGGCTTCTCCTTTGTTTTTAGATGTGGGGTATCTTTTTTGGTGAGTTCCAGTGTCTTCCTATCGATGATTGTTCAGTAGTTAGTTGTGATTTTGGTGCTCTCGCAAGAGGGAGTGAGCACATGTCCTTCTACTCCGCCATCATGAACCAATCTGACTATGGTCATTGTAACAGTATTAATTCTTACAATCCAAGAACATGATATATCTTTCCATCTATTAGTGTTGTCTTCAGCTTCTTTCATCAGTGTCTTATAGTTTTATGAATACAGGTCTTATACCTCCTTAGGTAGGTTTATTACTAGGTATTTTACTCTTTTTGATGCAATGGTAAATGGGATTGTTTCCTTAATTTTTCTCTTTCTGATATTTCATCGTTATTGTATAAAAATGCAACAGATTTCTGTATATTAATATTGTATTCTGAAACTTTACCAAATTGATGAGCTCTAATAGTTTTCTGGTGGCTTCTTTAGGATTTTCTGTTTATAGTATCATGTCATATGCAAACAGTGACAGTTTGCATATGACATGTTTCCTTTCCAATTTGGATTCCTTTTATTTCTTTTCGTTCCCTGTGTGCTATGGCTAGGACTTCCAAAACTATGTTGAGTAAAAGTGGTGAGATTGGGCATCCTTGTCTTATTCCTGATCTTAGAGGAAATGCTTTCAGCTTTCACCATTGAGTATGATGTTACCTGTGGGTTTGTCATATATGGCTTTTATTATGTTGATGAATGTTCCCTCTTAACCCACTTTCTGGAGAGTTTTTTTTATCATAAATGGATTTTAAATTTTGTCAGAAGCTTTTTCTGCATCTGTTGAGATGATCGTATGGTTTTTATTCTTTAATTTGTTAATGTATCACGTTGATTGATTTGCAGATATTGAAAAATCCTTGTATCCCTAGGATAAATCCCACTTAGTCATGGTGTGTGATCCTCTTACCGTATTGTTGGATTTGGTGTGCTAATATTTTGCTGAGGATTTTTGCATCTGTGTTCATCAATGATATTAACCTGTAATCCTTTGTGTGTGTGTGATTCTTTGCCTGTTTTTGGTATCAGGGTGGTACCTCATAGAATGAGTTCAGAAGTGTTCCTCTGCAATTTTTTGGAAGAGTTTCAGAAGGATAGGTGTTAGCTCTTCTCTAAATGTTTTGTAGAACTCACCTGTAAAGCCATCTGGTCGTGGACTTTTGTTTGTTGGGAGTTTTTAAATGACTGATTCAGTTTCGTTACTGTAAATTAGTCTGTTCATATTTTTCTTCCTTCCTGGTTCCGTCTTGGGAGATTGTACCTTTCTAAGAATTTGTCCGTTTGTTCTGGGTTATCCATTTCATTGGCTTATAGTTGCTTGTAGTAGTCTCTTATGAACCTTTGTATTTCTGCAGTGTAAGTTGTAATTTCTCCTTTTTTCATTTCTAATTTTATTGATTTGAGTTCTCTCCCCTTTTTTCTTGATGATTCTGGCTAAAGGTTAATCAATTTTCTTTATCTTCTCAAAGAATCAACTTTTAGTTTTATTGATCTTTGCTATGTTTTCTTTGTTTCTATTTCATTTATTTTTGGTCTGATCTTTATGATTTCTTTCCTTCTACTAACTTTGGAATTTGTTTGTTCTTTTTTATCAAGTCCTGTTAGGTGTAAGGTTAGGTTGTTTGAGATTTTTCTTGTTTCCTGAGGTAAGCTTGTATCTCTGTAAACTTCCCTCTTAGAACTGCTTTTGCTATGTCCCAAAGGTTTTGGATTGTTGTGTTTTCATTTTAATTTGCCTCTAGGTATTTTTTGATTTCTTCTTTGATTTCTTCAGTGATTTATTTGTTGTTTAGTAGCATATTGTTTAGCCTTCATGTGTTTATGTTTTTTGCAGTATTTTTCTTGTAGTTGATTTCTAGTCTCTTAGTGTTCTGGTCAGAAAAGATGCTTGATATGATTTCAGTTTTAAATTTATTGAGAGTTGTTTTGTGCCTAGCATGTGATGTATCCTGGAGAGTTTTTCGTGTGCACTTGAAAAGAATGTGTATTCTGCTGCTTTCAGATGGAATAGTTTATATATATATGTCAATTAATGTGTCATTTAAGGCCAGTGTTTCCTCACTGATTTTCTGTCTGGATGATCTTTCCATTGATGTAAGTGGCGTGTTAAAGTCCCCTACTATTATTGTGTTACTGTCAATTTCTCCTTTTATGTCTGTTAATATTTGCCTCATATATTCAGGTTGGTTGCGTGTATATTTACAATTTTTATATCTTCTTCTTGGATTGATCCCTTGAACATTATGTAGTGTCTTTCTTTGTCTCTTATTACAGTCTTTATGCTAAAGTCTATTTTGTCTGATATAAGTATTGCTACTTGGCTTTCTTTTGATTTCCATTTTTATGGAATATCTTTCTTCTATACTCTCACTTTCAGTTTGCGTGTGTCTTTAAATCTGAAGTGAGTCTCCTGTAGGCAGCATATATAGGGTTCTTGTTTGTTTATCCATTCAGCCACTCTCTTTTGATTGGAGCATTTAGTTCATTTACATTTATGGTAATTTTCAATATGTCTGTTCTTGTTGCCATTTTGTTAATTGTTTTGGTGTTGTTTTGTACCTCTTCCCCCACCCCCCCTTTCTTCTTCTTTTGTTCTCTTCTCCTGTGATTTGATGACTGTCTTTAGTGTCATGTTGGATTCCTTTTCCTATTCTGTGTGTATATCTATTAGAGATTTTTGGTTTGTTGTTACCATGTGGTTTTTATATAGAAATCTCTCTATATATGTGATTGTTTTAAATTTTAATTAAATTGAAATCTTAATTTCAAATGCATTTTAAAAAGCCTGCATTTGTATTCTCCTCCCATCATGATTACTATTTTTGATATCATGTTTTACATCTAATTGTTTTGAGTATCTCTTAACTGCTTATTGTGGATATAGATTATTTTACTACTTTTGTCCCTTAACCTTCCTACTAGCTTTGTGTGTGGATGATTTCCTACCTTTACTATCTGTTTGCCTTTACTAATGAGCTTTTTCATTTCGTAATTTTCTTGTTTCTAGTTGTAGCCTTTTCTTTTTCACCTAGAGAAGTTTCTTTAACATTTGTTGTAAAGCTAGTTTGGTGGTGCTGAACTCTTTTAGCTTTTGCTTGTCTGTAAAGCTTTTGATTTCTCCCTCAGATCTGAATGAGAGCCTTGCTGGGTAGAGTATTCTTGGTTGTAGATTTTCCCCTTTCATCCCTTTAAATAGATTGTGCCATCCCTTCTGGCCTGCAGAGTTTCTGTTGAAAAATCAGCTATAACCTTTGTATGTTATTTGTTGCTTTTTGCTTTGCTGCTTTTACTATTCTCCCTTATCATTTTCTTTTTTTAATTACTATGTGTCTTGATGTGTTCCTCTTTGGGTTAATCCTGTATGGGACTCTGTGCTTCCTGGACTTGGGTGATTACTTCCTTTCCAGTGTTACAGAAATTTTCAGCTATTATGTCTTCAAATGTGTTCTCAACCCTTTTCTCTCTCTTTTCTCCTTCTGGGACCCCTATAATGTGAATATTATTGCACTTGATGTTGTCCCAGAGTTCCCTTAAATTGTCCTCACTTCTTTTCATTCTTTATTCATTTTTCTGTTCAGCAGCAGTGATTTCCAACTGCTCTGTCTTCCAGCTCACTGATTTGTTCCTCTGCATCATTTAGTCTACTGCTGAATCCTTCTAATATATTTTTCATTTCAGTTATTGTATTTTTTGTCTCTGTTTGTTTATCCTTTATATTTTCTAACTCTTTATTAAAAACTTCTAACTTCTCACTCTGTGCATCCATTCTTCTCCCGAGTTGTTTGACCATCTTTATGATCATTACCCTGAACTCTTTCTTGGGAAGATTGCCTGTTTCGACTTCACTTAGTTCTTCTTCTGGGGTTTTATCTTGTTTCTTCATCTGGAACATCTTTCTCTGCCTCCTCATTTTGTCTAAGTTACTCTTTGTATTTTTATGTATGTGGTAGGTTAGTTACATTTCTCAGCCTTGGAGAAGTGGCCCTCTGTAGGAGACGCCCTGTGCATCCCAGTAGCACATGCCCCGCTCATCACCCAAGCTATATGCTCTAGGGGTTCCCCCCATGAGGGCTGCATGGGTCCTTCTCTTGTGGCAGGTTGACTATGTGGGCGGTCTGGTGGGCTTGCTTGGCCCCTGTCCCAGTTGGTTGCCAGGCCCTGCCTTTTGTGGAGGCTGCTGGCTTCTACTTGGTGAGCTCTGGTTAAGAGGTGGCTGACTACAGAACCCCAGTGGGCCCCAGGGCTACTGCTGGCTCACTGGTGAGCAGAGTCAGGGTCCAGAAGACTTCAGGGCTGTTTCCTACCCACTGGTGGGTGAAGCCAGGTCCTGGGGTTAGTGCCAGACTACTTGCAGGCAGAGCCAGGTCCTGGAGTTTGGTTGCAGGGCCCAGGAATCCCATAGCTGGTGTCAGGTTGCTGGTGGTGAGGGTGTGGTTCCTGACAAAGTTGGGTATAGGGTCTGGGGTGTCGTGAAGCTTGTGTTGGTCTGCAGGTGAGCTGGGCCGGGGCCCAGATGGTCCCGGGTGGGTCTGGCCTGCTGTGGGCTGGCTGGGTCTGCAGGCTGCAGGATTGTGGTTTTCTTGTGTCTGGTGTCTGCCGCCTGGTGGGTGGAATTGGGTCTTGGACCTCTAGTGTGCAGGGCTGTTTCTAGAGGCGTGTCTAGAGGTGGCTGTGGGCTCAGGAAGTCTTTAGGCAGCCTGCTGTGTCTCCACCCACTTAGTTGCTTGGCCTGAGGCCTCCCAGCGCTCGTGCCTGTAGGCTGTTGACTGGGGCCAGGTCTTGGTACTAATGTGCTAGAGAGAGGACATTACAATGGTGCCCACCAAAACCAGTGTCCATGTGGTAGAAGGGGCTCCCAAGAATGGCTGCTGCCAGTGTCTGTGTCCCCAGGGTGAGCTGCAGTTGCCCCTTGCCACTCTTGGGAGACTGTCCAAGACCAGCAGGTAGGTCTAGCTCAGCCTCTTATCAAATTACTGCTTTTACCCTGGGTCCCAGTGCTTGTGAGATTTTGTGTACTCCCTTTACGAGTGAAATGTCTCTTTCCCTGTCCTTTGGGACTCCAGAAATTAAGCCCTGCTGGCCTTCAAAGCTGAATGCTGTGGGGCTCATATTCCTGGTGCAGGACCCCCAGGCGGGAGAGCTCAACGTGGGGCTTGTAACTCTCACTCCTGTGGGAGAATTTCTGTAATATAATTATTCTCCAGTTTGTGGGTATTGATTAGATTGCAACTCTGCCCCTCCTACCCATCTCCTTGTGGTTCCTTCTATATGTCTTTAATTGGAAGAGGTCTTTTCTGATAGGTTTCGGTCTTTTTCTGCAAATAGTTGTGATTTTGATGTGATTGTGGAAGGAGGTGAGCTCAGGGCCTTTCTACTCTGCCATCTTGGCTGATCTGCTGCATCCTTTTAAAAATTGTGACATAGTTAGTTCATTATATAGAAGTGCCATATTTATTTAACCAGACCATTGCTAATGGATGTTTGGGATCTTTCCAATTGTTTACTATCTAAACAATGCTACAAAGGATATCTCTGTAGTTAGAGAGGTGCTAGTGGTTAAGAGAATGTGCCTAGGTTAGACCCCAGAATATCTGTGTGACCTTGATTAGACCAGCTCCTTCGCTTCTCTATGCCTCAGTTTCCTAATCTGTAGAAGAGGGAAATGTAGTTCACAGGATTGCTGAGAAAATTTAATGAGTTAATGGTGTAATGTCTTCAGAATAGTATCTGGCACAGAGAAGTGCTCAGTAAGTGTCAACTCTTTGCTATTATTCAATTTGTCATTTTGTAAGGTAAAAGTATATTTATAGGATAAATGCACACAAGTGGTTTTGCTGATCAAATTCAGTTTTGAAGACTGTTACCAAATTGCCCTTTGCAGGTAGAACACCAGTTTATGTTCTCACCTGAGGTGTATGAGATGGACCCATTTTTATTTCTCCTAAGTCACCTCTTGAAATGTGTAAATCTGGACACTGATAGTATATAACTGAGGCCCATGTAGCTGTTACTGAGGAGGGAGAGATTTCAAGATAAAATCTTCTTCCCCCTGAAAGTTTTCAGTGATTCTAGATTTGGCTTTTTATTTTTATCAAGATGACATCTTGATGATAAACTGATCATAGCAATAATACATATGTGAGTGGTTAACTACTTTAAACCAGTACATTTTTATTATGAACTTCTAGAATCTTTTGCCTACTCTTGGATGAGAAAATATAGTCTTTTAAATTCTGGTACAGCAGTGATACCATTTGTTAGATTATTATATTTACATGTGAGGAAGTCTTTCATTGTTTTTATGTTCATAAAAAGTAAAGAAATGTGAAATTAGAACTTTGTGGTCTTAGGTTACCACATAAGTACTAATATTATTCCATCTGTAATTCCAAGATACCTGTATTGGCTATTTCAAGTACCAGTGATTTACTCCATTTCTGTCATGTCTGTAGTGCACAAAAGGCCCCCAAACTCCTTGTGGCCCATTTCATAGACTGGTGAAGAAAGGTGCTTTGTCCTAATTGGCATAGGACCATGTTCTTTGAGCCTGTTGCTGACATTATAATAAATTCTAATCACTTTGTATCTCTGATGCCACACCTTGCAGTGTTTTGAGTTGAAGTATCTAACCAGCCATGAAATTTGTAAGGCACTGAGGCCTTCCCTGACTGTTACTCAAGATCATGGTTACTCACAGGCTGGAACAACCCCCAAGCTGCTGAAATGGAATTTTTTGTATCACCGAAGTCACAAAAGCTCTATGGCTGTCTCTTCAGTAACACCTTTAGAATTTGAACTGGCTGTTAGTCTCTGTTTTGGGACTCTTCATGGTTTTACAATGAATGCATCTTTAAAGTGGCTTTTAAACATTTTTGAAGGGGAGAAATTCATGGACCCTTTTTAGAATTGGCTGAAAACTATAGCCACCTCTCTCCAGAAGAATATGCCCACAGTTTGTGAGATTGGTGGACATATATGGAATTTTATTGTTACTACACTCATTGCACTTAGTATGTCTTAAACCATGCATGGATGAAGGACATTTTCGAAAAGGAGATTTTTTCACGTTGCTATTCCAAAAGATAATCATCACATCATCTTAATTACAGTGCAGGTTGCATATTTGAAATTTTTCACATAAAGGCATTTGAAAGGCCGCTGGTAGGGAGCTAATTCTGATTGATAGAGCTGCAAAGACAAGTATTAGACTAAACAGCATAACTTTCCAAAGGCACCTCCTTTTCTAGGGATAGTGACCAAGACATGTTGGTCAAAAACTTACATATTTTTTATCCAGGAACATTTATTGAGAAGAGCTTCATTAGTATGAGAGAGTTCTTCTTAGAGAGAGATTCCAAGCATCTACCTCAAATCTCTGCTTTAAAATACTATCCCACAGAATTTGTCAGATAAATTTATCTCTGAATTTACCTTAGCTAAATTTTAGGGTTTTATGGCAGATATTGTAACTGAGTTGTCCCTTAATAGCTTTCAGCAAGACAGTGATGTGGCAGGACGGTGCATACTACCAAGATGATAGTGACTGATTGGGTTGTTGGGGAGACTTTACCCAAGAGTGGTCCAGTTTTCACGTTTTGACAAATTACTCCATGTGTATAAGAGACTTTCCTTTTCAGTCACCATTCACTTGCTACAATTTTCAAAAGCTATAATTTTTACATTCCAAATCCTTGCCACTAGGGGTTTAATTTCTTAAGCAGCCTTAAAAATTAAGTCCCATAACAAATTTTAGTTATGTTTTGAATATTAATTTTAATTTTTCTTCTCCATTTATTCTGTTTACCAGTCACTTGCATGGCACTCGGGTATGACCTAGTTGGCTGGCAGCTTGTTTTAGTGAAATTAAGATGTAAAACATGGTGGAATTATTTCATGACATTAATAACAGTTTTCTGCAATCTGGTTACTATTTTGAGGCATGCATTTATCAAAGCCTGAAACCATTTGGAATGCACATGTTGCAAGAATTTTCTTTGCGTACACCCTCTGTGTTAACTGGTGACCTACAACTTGAGGGAACAAAACAAGGTGTACTTTACTGAAATGATGGATAGTGAACAATGAATGAGCCAACAAGTTGAGGGAATCTTAGGACAGGGTCCAGGAGAGTCGGGGCTATTAGATGCTGGCTTTATTTCCAACAGCCCAGCATTGCCATGTGATACGACAGCAAGAGAGAAAAGGAAACTGGGCCAGAGGATTAGAGAACAGGGAGGATTTAGTCTTAATAGGATTTTATTAGGCTGTAAGTAGAGGTTGTCTGAGGTAGTCTGACCCAAAATGAATTCCCCCCACTGCTATTAGTTATAGTTGAGGGCACACGGTTCCCATCTCTTCAGGTTTTCCCAGTATTTGAAGAGTCTTCACCCTTAGATGGAATTTTACTTGATAAGCACATTTACAGTAATAGACTCTTTATGTATTTAATAGCAGCCAATTCAGAGCCTTCTGAAGTGCATTCTAAAACAATGAGTTTTTCTACTGGCAGTTGCTCAGGAAAAAAACAAACCAAACACAAATTATACTTGAGATGGTTGATTTCTGTGCTTTAGGTTCCTTAAGTGAAATATGCATTAATCATGAAAGAATACAGGTAGAATCCTGTTTACAACTAGAATTCTTTCAAAGATTTTTGTACCATGGCCATTATCCTCCTTTAATGATTGTCTGATTACCCCTCCCCAATTAGTATAACAGTTGCAAAAGAGTATGTAAAATGATGACTTTTGAGCTGGGAGAGACCTAAGAAATAATCATTTAGTCCTAACTACTCTCCCGAAGCGAGGTTCCAAACCACGAGTCTCCCGCTGGTTAGAGCTGGAGCTAGAGTCCTGGGCCCTGTCTCCCAGTCAAAGCTTAAGTCCCTCAGTAGGGACCTAAGTTTTCTGACTTCCATGCTTGGAGAACTGAGCTAAAAACTCTTAACCCTGATGCTTTGTTCCCCACTTTAAATCCACCTATCCTCTCTGACTGTCTCCAGAAACCAACCAGAGGTATATCAGGAGGGAAGGAGAAGGAAAGGTAGGAAGAGAGCCTTTCCATCAAGTTCAAGATTTGGTGACTCACTAGGAAAAGACTCGGCCTTGCTTCTCTTTTTTCTCTAGGTCTCTCCTAACTGTGCTCTTGACCTCGCCTTTCTCCTCCTCTTGCTCCATCAAAATCCCCTTTTATTTTTTTGGTATCTTCAAATTCTCCATGTTCGTTGATTCCTTCTCATTAGACCTACAAATATGATCACTTTTCCCTTAATAAAAATGTTCCCTTGGCTGTGTCTCCCTTAAGGTGGCCACCCACTTCTTTCCCTTCAGGATTTTTTTATAGTCCATTATTAGAGGATATTATATTTAAATATGTAGAAGAATTGAAGGATGGTATGAAATACTATATAATTAAATGCCAAAACGTATACATTAGAAGTTCAGCCTGATAGTGAAAGAGAGCTATATTAAAATATAGTTATTGGTAGTTCAGGAAAAAATGTGATTTTGACCCATTTACAGCTCTCCTAAGTAATGTAGTTTTTGAGAGGGTCTGAAATTAGATAAGATGTCTGTCTGGGAGGGAGGTAGAAGGAATTTTTACATTGGAAAAAGGTATGATCTAGATGACTAGAATCTAGGCTTTTATGATTATGTGGTACATTTTATAATTCCGTGATATGGAAGCATATGCTTGTGCTTTTTTCATAGTCAAATAAAAGATACCATATACTTTCAAAAAAGGGCAAATAAAAATACAGGTAATTCTTATGTCAGTTATCGCTGTCTTTAACAACATTTAATAGAATTTTTCTCTCCTTATTGATGGAAAATTTTTTTTTTTTAATTTTTATTTATTTATTTATTTACTTATGGCTGTGTTGGGTCTTCGTTTCTGTGCGAGGGCTTCCTCCCGTTGCGGCAAGCGGGGGCCATTCTTCATCACGGTGCGCGGGCCTGCCTGTCACTATCGCGGCCTCTCTTGTTGCGGAGCACAGGCTCCAGACACGCAGGCTCAGTAATTGTGGCTCACGGGCCCAGTTGCTCCGTGGCATGTGGGATCTTCCCGGACCAGGCCTCGAACCCATGTCCCCTGCATTGGCAGGCAGATTCTCAACCGCTGCGCCACCAGGGAAGCCCAAAATATTTTTATATATAATATTAATGAGATATATAAATGTGATGACTCAGTAATGTCTTTGGAAATAATATAGTTGGTTCTGTCTTTGAAGTATAGAAACTGTGCTAATATCTCAGCCTACGTTCATACATACATACATAATACATACATGTATTTTGATAGCTCATCTCTTTCCCCCAAGACCAAAAACCTCAACAACCGTACCACAGTACCACATGCAACCACTGTGGGAAAAAGAGTCCTTTGGGTATTTTTTGTTGGTGGTGGTTTGTTTGAAGAAAGGAAAAAAATCACTTGTTAGGGGCTAAACAATTTCTAGAGCTTTCTCTCAGGCATGAAATTAGAGTTGATGTGCATGTGTGTATTTATGGGGAGAACAGGCTGCATGTGTGCCAAGAGCAGCAAGCTTTACCCTAACCATTCCCAACTTCAGACGCCTTAGGCTGAAGAGAGCAGAGGGCAAGAAGCGGTGACATCTAGCGATACCACATGCCATAAGCACACGATCTAGCACCTGCAGCCTCTCCTACCTGCTCACAGCCTTTTGCTTAGTATTGTCCTTCTGTCTTCTTCATTTGGGGTTTTTAGCTGTTGTCTGAGAGTTAAGTAAAAAGCTTGGAATGGGAAAAAGGAAAGGCTGATAACAGGAAAATGCAGAAATATGTTGAAAACCTTGGTGATTGAGGAAATGGGTCCTTAAACATCGCTCATGAACATGGAGCCATCTCTTTCATTTTTTTTTTTTT
The DNA here is from genome assembly GCF_028023285.1 of Balaenoptera ricei. Taxonomy (NCBI): domain Eukaryota; kingdom Metazoa; phylum Chordata; class Mammalia; order Artiodactyla; family Balaenopteridae; genus Balaenoptera; species Balaenoptera ricei. The sequence continues at coordinate 34,886,196 of NC_082643.1, forward strand.
TTTTATAAATTTATTTATTTTTATTTATTTAATTTTGGCTGTGTTGGGTCTTCGTTTCCGTGCGAGGGCTTTCTCTAGTTGCGGCGAGCGGGGGCCACTCTTCATCGTGATGCACGGGCCTCTCACTATCGCGGCCTCTCTTGTTGCGGAGCACAGGCTCCAGACGCGCAGGCTCAGTAGTTGTGGCTCATGGGCCTAGTCGCTCCGCGGCATGTGGGATCCTCCCAGACCAGGGCTCGAACCCGTGTCCCCTGCATTGGCAGGCAGATTCTCAACCACTGCGCCACCAGGGAAGCCCCATCTCTTTCATTTTCACACTGCCCTGTGGACATGCCAGTGCTTTACCACTTTAACCTGGGAATGAGAGAGAGAGTGGCCTCTGGGTGCTTAGGTGGTGTTTTCTTTGACAGGGTCTCCTGCAATAGCTTTTCGCTTCCCAAACGTGGCTTGCTGGACTTGCCTCCCCCTCTGCTTTCTCTCCCAGGTTCTCTCGATGTTGTGGTTTCTGTATTCATGGCATATTTAGATTTTTCAGGCATCTGCCTCAAGAGTATGATTGGATAAGCATCAACCAAGTGAGATGTACTTTTCTCAGAGAAGATACAGATTCCTTAAGGGACTAGGGCTAGGGATTATAGCCAGGAGCAAGGAGAATACAGTTTCTAGAGAGAACACTGGACTAGGAGTCAAGAGACATTTCTGTCTCCATCAAAACTGACTTGTAAGTTTTTGGCCTCGGCTAAGATATTTATCCTGTCTGTACTGTGGTCGCACTATCTGAAAAGACTGCATGTGAAGTCCCTTTAAGAACTAATGTGGGGGCTCCCCTGGTGGCGCAGTGGTTGAGAGTCTGCCTGCCAATGCAGGGGACGCGGGTTCGAGCCCTGGTCTGGGAGGATCCCACATGCCGCGGAGCAACTAGGCCCGTGAGCCACAACTACTGAGCCTGTGCGTCCGCAACAAGAGAGGCCACGATAGTGAGAGGCCCGCACACCGCGATGAAGAGTGGCCCCCACTTGCCGCAACTAGAGAAAGCCCTCGCACAGAAACAAAGAACTAATGTGAAGGATCTTAGAGAGCATCTTTCTATTTTTGATTTAGAGGCAATTGGCATGATTTACGTTCCCTTCATACCTTCAAAGAAGAATCTGAGAATCCCAGAGCTGGAAGGCATCTCAGAGAGTCTTCAACTTTTTCAACCTCTGGGATAAACCCAAACACTCTGATTTTCTTCGTTGTTATCATTACACCATCTGAATAAGAGACCTTGACATTTTCAAAGAAATGTAGTGTTTAGGACAACAAGGAAGTTGAATCAGAACTTGTTTTATCTCTTATCACTTAAAACAGGGTTGCACAATGAGATGCTGTCTAGAAGGGCTAGCCTGCGAACCAAAGTGAGGTCAAGAGAGTGGCGGGAGGATCACAGGGAGTGTGTGTGTGTGTGTGTGTGTGTGTGTGTGTGTGTGACTGGGAACACATACTCTGCGTGCATGGGTAGCCACTCGTGATTTTTAAAACACCAGTTGGGCGCAGTGTAACATGCATCTCAGTGGCAAAGGGCCATGTTGGTAACGGGCAGTGTCTTATTGAAAACAACACATTTGGGCTTCCCTGGTGGCACAGTGGTTAAGAATCCACCTGCCAATGCAGGGCACACGGGTTTGAGTCCTGGTCTGGGAAAATCCCACATGCCATGGAGCAATGAAGCCCGTGCGCCACAACTACTGAGCCTGCACTCTAGAGCCCGTGAGCCACAACTACTGAGCCCGCACGCCACAACTACTGAGCCCACGTGCCACAACTACTGAGCCTGTGCTCTAGAGCCCGTGCTCTGCAACAAGAGGAGCCACTGCAATGAGAAGCCTGTGCACCGCAAAGAAGAGCAGCCCCTGCTCGCTGCAACTAGAGAAAGCCCATGTGCAGCAACGAAGACCCAACACAGCCAAAAATAAATAAATAAATTTATAAAAAAAAAAGAAAACAACACATTTGCATTATTAAGAATTATATGTTGGGGAATTCACCAATTTACATAATAAAACATAGTCGTGAAAGATACAAGTAAACTGTTTCACTTACAATATCTACGCAGTCCTCCTTCTAACAGGCTTCCCTCTTTCCACACACCTTAATCCCCCATCATTCTCCTTAAGAAATGTTTCTTTCCCCAGAATTATTAATTCTTACAAGTTTTCTTTTCTTATGTACTAAAACTTATTATAAAGATCTTTTAATGTTGATTGGCTAGTCTTCTACACCCCCAACAGAAGTACTTGTTTTGAATATTCCTTTAACTATTTTCCAATGTTTAATTTCTCTTCCCACAAAGAACTTGATCAATAAGTCTAACCTGAATCATCACTTGAAGTCCCCCCTCTCACATTTTATTGTTTATAGGAGGAATAGTTGATCAGTGTTCTCCTTGTAATACCCTTCATGTTACTCAGTTGAAAATAGCCTCTTTTTTTTTTTTTTCCTAAATCTTTTGGTACTACGAGTCTGGAAATTTTATCATGGACTTTGTTTTCCAGTGCTCTGGTAATTATAATGTAATTACTTTTCTCTGAACTCTCTCTCTAGTCTGTACACTAAACAAATAACGTTTTGAACTGTCCCCAGTCCTTTTTTGGGCTGATGAATCTAAGATAATAATACCAGTATCTTAGTGCTTTTGTCAGAGAGTTAGCACCACACAACTGGATCACATTGCCTGTATACTCTGTGACCCCAGTATCTCTTTTTCTCCCCACTGGCCCTGTTGGAGTCAGGCTTTCTTCATATTTTGTCCACATAACTCATTTTTCATTGATAAGTGCGCTGCTGCCTTGTCCTCACACCAAGTAAGCACTCTCTTGTTTTTGATGGATCATTTCTATCTGATTTGTCAAGGTTACTTGGAATTCTCTTATTTTTCAGGAAAGCTGGGAACCTTAACTTAGGTTGTAGCCACGAAATGACTGAGAATGCTTTCAATTCCATTATGACAGTCATTGATTAAAAAAATTGGTATTATTGGACCCAGGAGTCTGCGTGCTGTGTTATACTCCCCTAAGTTACATCAAGCCATTTATTTCAGTCACTATTAACTAATGATCTTCCTGTTTCTGGGTGTTTCTAAACACCACTAACATTGCTATCATAGTTTATTGCTTCTGGAAAGTAGATTTGAGTGATTTAGAATAATAATCTGAGGGGTTGTGGTTGGTGATAGTGGAGAGAATAAATCCAATAATTGTTTAATTTATTCATGTAGCTTTGGTAGCATCATTATTTTATATATTTAGTAGCAAAGTGAGAGAAAACAGAAGAAAGGCTTTAGGTTGAGTATAAATGTCTATTTTGTTGATATTTTGCTCAGTGTTGGACTTTGAGAATGTCTGTGTTTTGATTTTAACTTAAGCCAGTGTCCTATTTAATATATGAATGTAATGGGATGCATTTTTTGTTATTGTCATTACAGGTTTCGAAGGTGACAATGAAATGTGAAGAAGTTACATTTCTACTGTGATACTTGAAAGTTAGTGACTGCTTACCAAATTTTCATGAAAATTAAATATGACTTAGAAGCATTTGGTTTATGAAGGCTTATGATGTCATCGGTTGCGACAGAAGGCAAACTCCGGCAGGCTGTGAGCTTGCAGGGAGTTGACCCAGAAACATGCATGATTGTATTTAAAAACCACTGGGCGCAGGTAATGTATGAGTTCCACCTTCTCTGCTGGTTAGGTAGCCCTAGAAGCCTCTATTGCACTGAACCAGGGTTCCCAACCTGTGTGACAGGTGGGCTTCCAGAAAACATAGGGAGGAAACCCTTTCAAGTAGGAAGAAAAGCAAATTTCTCTACTTGCATTCCTAGAATAGGTAGCTGGTTAAAAACCTTGGTTTTCACGAAAGCAATTAGGGGACATGCATGTTCCTCAGATATTTTTATAAGAGTAGCAGTTGGCCTTCAAGTGACTTGTCCTTCACTTTGCAGTACACTTGACCATGAGTACATCTTCTTTCTTTCCCTCCTCCCTGCTGATTTCCATTCAGTCCTTAAACGCTACCAATACTAAAATACATATTTATTAAATATTTGTGAAGTGCTGTGCCGAATACATCAAATCCCTTACATTTAATCTTCTCCGCAAACCAGTAAGGCAGTTGGTTTTAGCTTCCTTATTTTACAGATGAGGGAATGGAAAATTATAGAGGTTAAATAGCTTGCTTGAGATTATACGACTAGTGAGTTTCCAATCAAGTACCGATACCTTGGTCCTATGACTCCAAGACCAGCGTATTTGACCTCTGTGCTCTAGCACTTTTCAGGCTGGTGGTCCCTATTCATTTAAGGAAAGAAGGTGCCTGGAAGCATCTGAATTCATTACAAAGCTGATTATAAAAGTTTTTTGATTATTCATTTTGACTTCTCTGTGACTCTTCTCTGATCTGCTTGTATGGATAATTAAGGGTTGAATGGTCAGGAAACTTACCAGCTCGCCCCTTTCCTCAGGGAGTTTACAAGTAGTAAAATAAATAAAATTGGCATTCTTTACTACTTGTACAACATTACACTCCCCAGGTGAGCTGGTAAGTGGCTATTTATGTGACAGTTTTTTAATGACTACCCAGTTCCTTCCTGTGGCGGGAAACAGCCCATGGGTTAAAGCACTGAGCCTGTAAATCACAGCAATTATAACGGGACACAGTTTAGATCAAAAACAAAATCAATTCTGCTTCTGGGTCATTTACACTTTGTGGCTTCTTGTCACTATCCAGTGTAAAGCTTCCAAGATTTTTTTATGCATTTCGCCTTCTCTGACTTTTTACTGTTATAGTCTTAATGGGTTTGCTCTGGATGTTAAGGGCACATCTGCTTTAGCAATGGGAAGAAAGTAATTCAGGAATTTTCCAGATAATAAGAGTAATTACCTTTGGCATTGTACTTTAGTGCTGATGCATACCACCCTCTGTTTAATGCAGAAAAATATTGACTTGAGGGTAAGGATAACTTTGTCAGAGGGATTGGGGTTTAGTTTATTAAACACTTCCTTTCGTAAAGTGGGTACACTCATTATCGTTTCTTTAACTTTGGCCAAGGTTCTTACCCCTTTAGTCTTAATTTTTCCTTTTAAATAAATCTGGAAAATGCCCTCAGTCTCTTTCTAGTTCCAAAGGCTCTTGAGGACCTTACTGTTACCTTTATGAATAAAAATACTGGTTGAAGAAATTCATGTCGATGTCAATGTGATTACAGTCGTCCCTTGGTATCTGTGAGGGATGGGTTCCAGGACACCAGCAGATACCAAAATCTGTAGATGCTCAAGTCCCTTATATAAAATGATATTTCCATATAACCTACGCACATCTGCACATCCTCCAAATCATCTCTAGATTACTTATAATATCTAATACAGTGTAAATACTATGTGAATAGTGTAAATGCAATGTAAGTGCTATGTAAATAGTTGCCAGTGTGCAGCAAATTCAAGTTGTGCTCTTTGGAACTTTTTGAAATTTTTTTCCAAATATTTTCGATCCGTGATTGGTTGAATCTGCAGGTGCAGAACCCGCGGATACGGAGGACCGACTGTATTGTTACATGGAGATTTACTGAGCCCAAACTTCAGCTACCTCACTGTGGGCATCACACGTGGGGCATAGAAATGTATAAGCCTTCCTTTGGGCTTTTAAAGAATGTATAAGCTAGTTTGGATGACAACGTGAGATACATTATTATAAAATGAATAATATCACAGGAATTAAGTCAAGGGAAGGGGCTATTACAGATGGAAATGGCCTGTGAAATCCAGGAAGTGAGATTTTGTTAGCTTGACTGTGGGAAAAGAAGGTTTTGATGACAGAAAGGAAAAGAACATTTTAGAGAAGGGGTATTAGGAACAAATGCTCAGCTTTGCCTTTTTTGGATGGTTAGAAATAAAAAAGGTGAGGAAGTCAGGGCAAGGCAGAGCTGTGGGGCTAAGTTTGAGGTAAGGAATGAGATTTTCAGCTGATAGAAATAAGTGCTACTTATTGTTTTTGGAGTTTCATGCATTAGCGCTTTGCTGTGAGTTGTTCTGGCTGGGGGCGGATGAAGAGCAGTTGCAGAGGATTGGGAAATGAGCTACAATCTGACATAAACTTCTGTGACTAGTGTGACGTAGCCCCCGGGTTCCCCTGAGGCAACCCAAGGAAACTGTAAGGCTGGTAGGAAATGTGTAGACAGAACTGGGTGACAACATTCTATTTACCAAAGCGTTCCATTAGCTGGCAAGTACCATGCTTTTTCAGATGTTAAGTTAGGGAAAATGAAGGCAACAAAAGTCAGTGGTGTCTAAGTGCTTCTGTTTGTTAGGATACTTCAGTACAAATTCAGCATAATTAACATGTATTTGGCAGGTTCTCTTCTACTGTTTACTAGGAGCTTCTACTTCAGACCTTGAGTGGCGGTCAAGGGTATCCGCTTACCCACCTACACTTTGCAGTCTGTCAGGGACAGCTGGTTATACAGCCATCCATCACCCGAGGCATCATCTGAGGCAGTCCGAGATTCAGGGGGGTTTGCCAGGGGAGAGACCTTGAGTGGCCCAGTGGTGCACTTGAGTTTCCAGACTGGTCCCTGGGTCCAGTGCTCTCACGTTATCCTCAGAATAGTTCTATAGTGGACATCCAGGAATAGTTAACATTGGAGAATCCAGGCTCTAGGAAGTAGCCTCTGGCCTGTACATCCTCTTGTCTTCTGAGGTGCCATCTTGTGCCATAGTAGACAGAGCAACGAACCTAAAACCCAGATTCTTCTGGGGCATTCCTGTAGTTGGACATTTTAGTGGCATCTGGCTCTTTATGTCGTGGCCTCTTTCACTCCGTGTCTCTCATTTAGTCTCCAGAAATGCAAAATTACTTGGCGTTCCTAGCCACCCCTCTCCTGGCAGCGCACCTCGTGCTGTTTCATGCCTCTCTGCCTTAGGCACTTCCTCTTCTTTCTGCCTGGAACATCCCTCCGCCTGGTTAATGCAACTTTAGAAGAGCTAGGAGACTTGGAAAACATATACTAATATTAAAACATTTGCTATAAATTGCTACCAGTAAGAACCTTAGACTTGCATTTAATGATCAGTGATCTTGAGGGGAGGGGGTGGGGGAGCGAGAGAGAATGTTTAATTTTTATAGTAGTCTATAAGAACGGTTTGTAGTCTAGTAGACTGTTGTTTTTATCTCTTGCCTTTGCTTCTTTGCTTCTGAATGGAAGAGAGAGCAAGAAGTAAGAAGCATTGGTCCATCAGATAACGAACTGCCCAAGTATATTGCCATGTGAACTAACCCGCCACCACACACACACTAGGTATTCTTTTGTTGTTGTTGCTTTTTGTTTGTTTTCGCTGTGTTTGGTCTTTGTCGCTGTGCACGGGCTTTCACTGCTGCGTTGCGGCAAGCGGGGGCTACTCTTCGTTGCGGTGCGCATGCTTCACATTGTGGTGGCTTCCCTTGTTGCAGAGCGTGGGCTCTAGGCGCGCGGGCTTCAGTAACTGCAGCACACGGGCTCCGTAGTTGTGGCACACGGGCTCTAGAGCGCAGGCTCAGTTGTGGCGAACGGGCTTAGTTGCTCCGCGGCATGTGGGATCCTCCTGGACCAGGGACCAAACCTGTGTCCCCTGAATTGGCAGGTGGATTCTTAACCACTGCGCCACCAGGGAAGTCCCACACTAGGTATCCTTAATGGCACATTTTTACTTTGTGAAGCTTCATGGCCCTTGCTCTATTCATTCTCTATCTTCTCCTTTCACATACTGAATCAGTATTAGTTATGTACTAAATGGTGTCTGCTCTTAAAGCCAGGAGAACAGAGGTGAAAAAAAATCAATTGGAAATGCACATTTCTGTGTGCTTGTTAATGGCGCAAAGCTTCTGCTTACCACCCTCAGCCTCTAAATATAAGCTATTATACAATTTTTTAAGCTAAGAACATTTCAGAGTTCAGATAGAGTAGTGGTGATGGATAAAGAAAAGCTAGTGGATTTAGTAGCCTTTTTCTTCTTGGAAGGGGATGGGGATGAGAAAAAACTGAATCATCTGGATTAAGTAAGTCAAATGTCCTCCCACAATAATGAAAAATAGACAATATGTCCTATGTATGGTAACCTGTATAGAGCTCCAAGTAGCCTGACTCCGTTAAAGAAGCAAAGAGCACTTATACATGGCTCTGAGATCTGCACTCCAGTCTGTTCCCTGTGACACTCATTCCCTCACTCTCTTCATCTTCACTCTTTTGGTCTGTGCCTTGTCATAGACTAAATGACAGAGAGAAATTACATGAAGTCTTTGAGAGATGAAAAGTTAGAAAATATTAGGGAACTCTGATTAACCTTCTCAGTATCTTAGTAAAGTGATGTTTGTTAACATTCATTACTAAACTTCACCGTAGAAAGTAAAGCAGAACAAAAGCTATGCTTCTTCAGAGGGCCAGGGCATGGAGTTGTGCCTCTATTAGACTCTAAAGTGGCTGAACATGTTGAAAAGTCAGAAGCTCTCCCACTGTATGCTCGGTGATAAGTCTGTTTTCGCTGTGGTTGGAATTACAGGGTTCTCTGGAATATTATTACATATATCATTACTCTTCAGTCCCTCCCCTGATACTGAAATTAAAAAAAAATTTATATATACCTAACTTAAGGGTTAGGTTACTATGTTATTTTATTGACTGATGCTCCTACCATGTTTCTGTGTTAGAGTAATTACTAGACTACTTTGGTCCCAAGGAAGTATGGCATGTAGATATAGTTTCTGCTTTATCAGTTTTAATTCCAGATGTAGACACATCTCTGTAGTTGAGGATTGGAGCTGACATTAACCAAGTTCTGCAAGTACACATATATTATTAGGCCATTATCTTAATATGAGAAGAAATGACTCCATTAAGGTCTCCCATGGGAATAGGTGTGTAAGAAATAACCCTAAATCGAAAGACACAGCTGCTAAGTAATAAACAGGGACTGGATGGAAACGTACTTTTGTTGTAATTTGGTACATTAAGTGGAATTTGGCTTGATCACTAAATCCTGTCCTTCTGTGTGATGGAAAATGTTGCTTAGGAACTTGGTTTTTTCCACAATGCCACTTTAAATTAGCATTCCAAAGGATTTGGAAGTATGGGTTGTACTCACGTGACTTTCTTGAAGTAACTAGGCTCTAACCAAAGTAGCATAAATAGTCATCTACTGATACACGCATGTGTGTAAGGCATAGAATGATAGTCAGATGGAGTCAAAGCTCATCTTCTGTCAGAGAAACACTTGTGTTTATCACGAAGAATAATAATTTGTTAGCTTGAGGTGTGATTATGTGATTTATGTATATCTTTCATTCTGAAAGCATTTGAGCTTCCTATTTAGAATTTGTGAATATTTGAAATTCAGGCCCATTATCACTGAGTGATGGGGGCCATCACTGGAGCTAAGGATAGCAGTAGCTGATATTCCTTAATGAAAGAAATATGCTATTTGTTTATCTTATTGATCTCCAATGATCCTCATATTTATAGGTCAAATGACTTTGAAGTGAGGTTAAAATTTAGCTGTATTCGTCAGATGATAATTTGTATAACATTGTTCACACTATTGATTTTTTGTGTATTTTTTTCTTTTTCTTTTTTCTTTATTTTTTCTGTATTTTTTCTTTTTAGAGTCACAGTATGTGATCTGGGCTCATGATCCATATATATATATATATATATATATACACACACATATATACACACACCAGCTTATATATGTTAAAGTTTGTAGATCAACAAATGCCTAGCTATGATTGGTAAACCATTTACAGTGATGTATCTGATCTCAGCTGGCTTACATACTTAATAAGCGTGGGCTTTATCAGGGGTTGATCAGTTTGTTAAATGCTATTTAGCCTAACGAAGGAACTTGTTTAGTAAAGGAAATATTTGCAAACTGTATTTTCCTACTTGTATCTCTGCAGCCACCATAATTGTGTTTTTTCCCCTGAACTGAATCCCTGAGCGTGAGAGTACATAGCTGAGAAGCAGCCAGAGCTGGGGAATCGGAGGGAGGGTTGAGAGTATAAGATAGAGGGTGATCAGAGGAGTGGGCCAGGCCTGGGGAAGCCCCTGTGAGCAGCATGAGATCATGGATCCATAGTAGATCCCAGCAAGCAGAAATCAGGGGCCCAGGAATATTGGACTTCGGTGGGAGTGATGTGAGAAGAGGACACAAGGGAAAAAATAAGGAAAAGTCGAGGTCACATCAGGAATCAGCCTACAGAAACTGGAAGAACTATGACACCACCTGGGCAGCTAACTTGGGACATCGTAACAGAAGATCTTTGGCCTTTCAATGCCAGTTGTGCTCTAGCCAAGAAGTTTCCTAGGCATTCCCTGTCAGGATGGGAACCAGGCCCAGGGTGTGGGCCCCGAGAGCCCACTTGTAAAAGCAGGTCATGGGTGTGCCTGCCTGGAAGGGAGAGGGAGGTGGCCTGGGAGGGTCCTGACACCTGAGGAGGGAGGTTAAGGACAAGTGGCAACACAGGCATAATCAGCCCTTTGCTGAGCGTTGTGTTTTCCATGACTCACAGGCCCTGGTTGTAACACACCCATCTTCTAGGCAGGAAAACCTCCAGGCCAGGGATGGGAATGAGTAAAGGGCTCTGTTCCAAATGATCAACAAGCCTTCTATCTTGGTGGGTTATTACAGCTCTCTTTTCATGTTTCTCTGCCCATGAACCTGGAAGGCTGAGTAGAAGAGCTTCTATAAAGGGGGTAGAGAGAGATGCTTCAGTTTAAAAGCTGCTGAATAGTTTACATTCTGTATAAAAATCTCAGAATGAAATCTTTTTTAGGTTTTTCATAGCCACCGCCCTCCCCACCCCCGCCACCAAAGTAGGTCTTTTTGCAGAGGACTGCATTCGAATAAATAATGTAAGTGAAGATTAATTCATGAGATAAATGTAGCTTGTGATCATGTAAATAGTTTTGGTCTACATTACATATATATATTTAGATATTTTATAAATATTTACAGGCATGCATATAGTATAGATACATATGCATATGTAAAAATTTATATTGCTTAAGAATTTCTGAGAATTTTTGTTTTTAACTCTGTGTTTTGATCCTTTTCTTAGACATTAGTACAAAATTACTTTGTTTTTATTTATACTATGAAATTAGATCAATTTACAGGAAAGAAGAACTAATTAACCTTAAAATCTCATTTGTATCTTTTCAGACTCACTTCTAATCATACATCTATTTATCAATATATTTAGTTTTTAACTTAAATTATTTCTTGTATATATTGGCATGTAATGATATGATTCACTAAGTGTTTATTTTTAATAGCTTTAGTGTATAGTGATGTAACATCATGATTATAATTCTCTTATTCTTGACCGTTTGGGTCAATAATATTTTTATTTTTCATTACTGAAAATGTCATTGGCGTGAACATTTTAAAACAAATTATTTTGTGTTGTTTCCTTTGGCATTTTTTCCCAAAGTGAGATTAACAAGTCAAAGGGCAGGAACGACTTTATAGCTTCTGTTACATGTTGCCAGATTGTTTTCCAGAAAGATTGAGCTAATTTGCTGTGCCACTATCAATGTATAATGCACAGTCCCAATTTTAGATAGTTTAGACAGTCTGAGCACACATGACAAGTATAATCACATTTCTACCCTGAGGCCTAGCTGTATAGATAGCTCTCATAAGTAAACTCAATATGTGGACTTTGAAATTATAGAACTGGTAAAATGTAGAGTTAATCTGTTCTTCAGAATGTGGAGCCTTCAAGTTGGGGCTTCGGGGCTGGAGAGCATGCTGTGTTGAGGTGGAGCCCCCTTTTGGACAAATGCGGTACTGCAGCCCCACGCTATGAGATGTCAAGGCCAGAGCCAAGGGAAAGGAAAGGAGCGCAGTAGGTCCCAGCATTTCTGCCAGAGAGGTCCTCAGGCCTGCGAGGAGTCCTGGAGGGCTTCTTGGAGGTTGGGGGATGGTGGAGGCACTCTGCAGTCCACGCGCAGCCAAGGAGAGGGGATGGCCAGTGCGGAGACCCAGGCCACCAGTCACTGAGCCGTGTACCTCCTGGGTAGTGGCTAACCAAGGGCTTCCTCATTGACATTGTCAACTCAGGGGTGTTGGGGTGATGTTTTTCCTGACAGTATTTTTAATTTTATAATGGAAGTTGATGGAGATTACAGATTCTGTGGAAATCTACTCATTCATAAGGATATACTAGCCTAGTCTATAAAGGTTCCTTTTTTCTCCTTCTGCCAGGGGAAAAGCTTAGACTTTTCCCTGAGAAATAAATTTCCCTCATTGCTCATGAATGCTGACATAGCTTGTACCTTTGCCAGCTTCCACAGTGACTTGCAAAAATTCTGTAACCTAAATACCAGAACACGTAACAGCATGTCCTAGAACTGGGCTGGGAGGGTATGGCAGAAATTAAACATATTCCACAGAACATGCAGTTCAGAAAGGCAAAAAGGAACAAGTTAAAAATGTTGATAAAATGTTTGATGTTTTAAAAATTAACGTGTATACACTTTAAAGGAAGTAAATTGAATGGATATTATCCATTGAATGGATAATATAGATTGAATGGATATTAATAGAAATTCCAAGTCATAAAGTTAAATGGAAGTTGAGATATAAAATTGTTTTAATTTTCAGGTCCCAAAGTAGAAATTAAGTATTGATGGGCAGAGAGAGTTAGGAAGCGTTCAAATGCCAGCAGTGGTAAGGGAGAGAAACACCTGGGCTGTCACATGAGATTTATTTAGTTTTTACAGTTAATAGATTTTTTCTTTTTTGGTGGTAAAAATATATATATATATGTATATATATAAAACAAAGTTTGCCATCTTCATCATTTTTAGATGTATAATTCAATGGCATTAACTACATTCACAATGTCGTGCAACCATCACCACTATTTCCAAAACTTTTTCGTAACCCCAAATAGAAACCCTGTGCTTTAGGGCTTTATTTTGTAATTGGTTATCTCAAAATTTTTTTCTGGCTTAAAAAAAATGCACAATTCATACTCTTTGTGCTTAAAATTTCAACATATGCCGTATGTTTGGGGATTCTGCTAGGTACGTGTCTCTTGTTCACCAGTTCATCCGTTTCCTTTCATCCTTCCTAATGATGCATGCTTGGTTGAAGAGGGTGCCAATCCAAGTAGAGGAGCGAGGGCTATTATTCTGTCAAGGGCATATGAGGAGCTGTGTTCCGCTGCTGAAATCTCCAAGTCAACTCTATTTGTAGGAGAACACTGGTAGTCTTACTTATTTAGTGCATTTTAAAATTTAAAAGCACTATTATTATTTTTTTTAATTAATTTATTTAATTTATTTATTTTTGTCTGTGTTGGGTCTTCGTTGCTGCACGTGGGCTTTCTCTAGTTGTGGAGAGCAGGGGCTACTCTTTGTTGTGGTGCGCGGGCTTCTCATTGCGGCGGCTTCTCTTGTTGCGGAGCACAGGCTTTGGCACGTGGGCTTCAGTAGTTGTGGCACACAGGCTCAGTAGTTGTGGCATGCGGGCTGTAGAGCACAGGCTCAGTAGTTGTGGCACACGGGCTTTGTTGCTCTATGGCATGTGAGATCTTCCTGGACCAGGACTCGAACCCGTGTCCCCTGCATTGGCAGGTGGATTCTTAACCACTGCACCACCAAGGAAGTCCCTAAAAGCACTATTACATTCTTTTTTTTTTTAACATCTTTATTGGAGTATAATTGCTTTACAATGGTGTCTTAGTTTCTGCTTTATAACAAAGTGAATTATATTCTTGACAGTTTAGAAAAAAATTTAAGAACTTGTCATTACTTTGAACACAAAAGCGATTACTGTTTTTCCATGTTTCTTTTCAGTCTTTTTTCACTTGCGTGTTTTTGACATAGTTGATAATGATGGATCTAACTCTACACAAGTGACTTATTTTTTCATCTGACGTATCACTTACAGGTTTTTTATTTTTCATTTTGCTCAATAGTCTTCATAATAATAGACCCAGGAATGCGTGTAGCTTAATTTACATAACCATATTACTTTCTTTGACATTTAGGTTGCCAACATTTGTCACTATGATAAATGAACAACTTCAGACGTCTTCCTTCTGTAGTTTAACCCCTTCATTTTATTCTCATGAGAGGGAGACACAGAATGCTCACATGTATCTTGTTGGGGGTCATGGCTCTTACATTTTCCATGAAGATTTGGTACAATTAGCAGTGGTGTGTTTTTGTAGTTATGGTAAACATCAGATGGATGACACATGTTTGATTTGGTTTCAGGTTGTGAAAATCTTAGAGAAGCATGACCCCTTGAAGAACACCCAGGCAAAATATGGGGTCATCCCTTCAGATGAGGCCAGTGCTGTGCAGAACTATGTCGAACACATGCTCTTTTTGCTGATTGAAGAGCAAGCCAGGGATGCTGCCATGGGGCCAATCCTGGAATTTGTGGTCTCTGAGAACATCATGGAGAAACTCTTCCTTTGGAGTCTGAGACGGGAATTTACTGATGAGACTAAAATGGAACAGCTAAAGATGTATGAGATGTTGATCACCCAGTCCCACCAGCCTCTGCTGCACCACAAGCCCATCCTGAAGCCCCTGATGATGTTGCTGAGCTCTTGTTCAGGAACAACCACCCCCACTGTGGAGGGGAAGCTGGTGGTCCTGCTCAATCAGCTCTGTTCCATTCTTGCCAAAGATCCATCCATCCTGGAACTCTTCTTCCACACTAGCGAGGACCAAGGGGCTGCCAACTTCCTCATCTTCTCCCTTCTGATTCCCTTCATTCACCGGGAGGGGACTGTAGGCCAGCAGGCCCGGGATGCTTTGCTCTTCATCATGTCTCTGTCTGCTGAGAACAGCATGGTGGCCCATCACATCGTGGAGAACACCTACTTTTGTCCAGTAAGTCCTTTTTGTTGGCACATTTTCCACCCGCTTCTCTTCTCCTTTCCTGGGCTAATGACAAATACTTTTTTATTCCTTTCTTTTCAGCAGACTGTCCTTGGCACCTTCTATGGAAAGATATTTAGAGGAAATCTTTTGGAGGGAGCAGAGGAATTTAAGTTGAGATGCCATTCAGCTGAGCAGTGTCAGCTCGAAATAAGCCAACAGAGGAAACTATATGTGTTACTGTTTCTTGGTTCATTTCTGTTGGGTTACAAGCTGTTTTAGTTTTTTCTAAGAGCATATCCTGAGCAATTGGTAAAACCTGCTCTTCTTATATTCTTAGCTTTTCAGGTTGATTCTGCGCCAGTGAATCATGGCATATGGTCAGACCCCTCACAGCTGGCTTCACAAATTAATTTGCTTCCCAGCAAGATAATGACCAAAATTGTAGATCCAAAGCACTGATTTTATTTTAAAGAAAGGAATACATATTTACACTTTGAAGTAGCAAGAAGTCCTCTGTATAGTTTCTTTTTCTTTTTTAAAAAATATTTATTTATTTAGGCTGCACCAGGTCTTCATTGTGGCACGTGGGATCTTTAGTTGTGGCATGCGGACTTCTTAGTTGCTGCATGCATGCGGGATCTAGTTCCCTGGCCAGGGATGGAACCCGGGCCCCCTGCAGTGGGAGCGAGGAGTCTTACCCACTGGACCACCAGGGAAGTCCCTGTATAATTTCTTAATAGTTGGTTGGTGAGAAATAAAGGGTAAGGTCTTTTGGAGATGCCCGAGTAGCCAGGCCCAGTCCTAGTCCTAGAAAATACTGGGAGCTGCCTGAGATTCTTAAGAAGCCTTAGGGCTCTGATTATTTTTTGGTGTTATTTAAATGACAGATTTATAGATTTATATCTTCTCTTGGTTTGTCAAATGTTGGGCCACAGCTATTTTTATTTTCCTAAATCAGTGAACATTTCCAGTTTATTTCCATTATCTATTCTTTGTACCAGTCATCTCATTATGTTACTTTATAAACTGTATTGCCTTAAATATTCCCGATTCTGCTGGAATCGCGTGTTAAGACCATTAGTGAGTTTTATTGGAACAGGCCAGGCAAGTTGCCATAAGTAGATCAGATTCATTGTTAATTAACACTCCGTGGGTAGTTCTTGGCCGGGGTGAGGGCATTTAGAAATGTATGTGGGGTGTGTTTGGTTGTCAAGGGACATGGGGTCGCCTGGGAGGGAGGTCAGCTGGCATTTAGTGTGCAGGGGCCAGGGATGCTTAATGTCCAGTAGTTTGTGGAACGGTCACACACAGGAAAGAACTGACCTGCCCCAGATGCTAATAGCAATCCTAGTGAGTAACATACTGTATTTTGCTTTGAGGTTCAAAAGCAGTAATCTTCTTTATATTACTGAGTCCTATTTTCACTAATAAACCAGAGTCCCCTAGTGTGCGGTGAATATTTATTTCAGGGGAAACAAATGAGTAAAAATTTTGAAAAATAGAATTTCATTTAAGTTCAGGGTGCCATGTATCTCTTCTCTTCTGGCTTCTGACCAATGGAATGAGAAACTGCACAAAGATTGAGAATCAAATGGGAAGTGAAGAACGGATTCCATTCATCTGTGCCAACATATTAAATCTCCCTTCCTTATCTCCTTCAACAGAATTATAAACTAGATTATAAACTCTTTTTAAAGAATATATCTTAAGGCAAAAATGTAACGTCTCACCCTGAATCTAAGCGTCTTTGGAATACGTTGCTGTATTAGTTTTCTACTGTGCCTGTAACAAATTACCAAAAACTCTAGCGGCTTTAAACAATACAAATTATTATCTTACAGTAGTAGTGTCTTGCCATAGGTTAGAAGTCCAGAAGGTCTCACTGGGCTAAAATCAGGATGTCGGCAGGGCTCTGTTCCTTTCTGGAGGCTCTTGTGGTGAGTCCGTTTCCTTGCCTTCTCCAGCTTCTAGAGGCCACCCACATCCCTTAGCTCATGGTCCCCTCCCCCATTTTCACAGTCAGCAGTACTGTGTGTCTCTGACCATCCTTCTGTAGTCACGTCTCCCTCTGACTCTGCTCTTCTGCCTGCCTCTCCCACTTCCACAAGGACATTGTGTTTACCTGGATCATCCAGGATTTAAAGATTTTTAAGATCATCTCTATTTAAAGATCAGCTGATTAGCACCCTTAATTCCATCTGACACGTTAATTTTCCTTTGCCATGGAACCTTATTTGTTCATAGGCTCAGGAACCAGGATATAGGCAGGTCTGGGGGACCATTATTCTGCCTACCACACTTGCCATATTCATTCAGTTTGGAGGGCTCTTGAAGAGATTTGATCAAGAACACAGCATGATCAAAATTCTTGTAGGAGTTTAATCTGACTATGTAAGTTTGGGAGTTGTGGAGGAAGCAGGGACACACATTAGGGTCTAGAAACAAGAGTGGCAGGAATGAGAACGTAAGAGAGGAGCTGGATCTGAGCAGTGATGTGGAGGCAGCAGCTCATTAAACAATGAGGCTTTTTTGTGCGGGGGCTCTGGGAAGGTTTGAGTTTGGGCTTACTTGAATTGTTTTGGGTAGTTCTGCTATTAAAGAAGGAGTGCAGGTATTAAAACAAATGATCAAAACATTTGCGTGGTTCACCTGTTCAGTATCTACAGGTCAATTTTTAAAAGGTACCATTGGACTTCCCTGGTGGCGCAGTGGTTAAGAATCCGCCTGCCAATGCAGGGGACACAGGTTCGAGCCCTGATCCGGGAAGATCCCACATGCCACGGAGCAGCTAAGCCTTGCGCCACAACTACTGAGCCTGTGCTCTAGAGCCCGCGAGCCACAACTACTGAGCCCGTGTGCCACAACTACTGAAACCTGTGCACCTAGAGCCTGTGCTGCTCAACAAGAGAAGCCACTGCAATGAGAAGCCCGTGCACCACAACAAAGAGTAGCCCCCGCTCACCACAACTAGAGAAAGCCCGAGCGCAGCAACGAAGACCCAACGCAGCCAAAAATAAAAAATATAAATAAATAACTAAATACATTTATTAAAAAAAAATAAAAAGGTACCATTCACAAAAGCATCATAATTTATCTTGAATAAACCTAACAAATATGTAAAAGGCCTTTACAAGGAAAATTATACAACTTTATCGAAGGCCATAAAATAAGATAGAAGTAAATGGAAAGCCCTGCAGTTTGTAGATATTGTGTAGAGGACACTTTTCTGCAAGTCGGTCCATAAAGTTAATGCAATTTATGTTTTACAACTTTTTATTATGGAAAAAAGCAAAACACAGAAAACTTGGAAGAATACTAAAATGAACACACCACAAATTCAAAATTGTTAATATTTGTCATACTTCGGTATATTTATCACCTATGCCCTTTATTTGTTTTGCTGCGCCATTTGAAATTAAATTATAGACATCAAGTATTTTAATATGTATCTCCTACAAATAAGGACATGCTCCTGCATAATCACAATACCATTATTACACTAAGAAAATTATACAATAATTCCATAATATGATCTAATATCCAGTTTCCCAATTAGACCCCAAATGACTCTTTTTTTTTCATTTTGGCTGCATGGCATGGCACGTGGGATCTCAGTTCCCTGACCAGGGACGGAACCCCTGCTCCCTGCATCGGAAGCGTGGATCCTTAACCACACCCGGGTTCGATCCCTGGTCTGGGAACCAGATCCCTCATGCTGCAACTAAAGATCCTGCGCGCGGCAACAAAGATCCCGTGTGCCTCAACTAAGACCCAGAGCAGCCAAATAAATAAATAAATAAATAAGCTTTTAAAAAAGCAAAAACACAGATTGGGAGAAGATATTTGCAACACACATAACTACAAGTGGTTGGTACACAAAATATACAAAAATATTTGTAATACTACAAACTAATAAGAAAATGAGGAAACATGGGTGAAGGATACGAACAGACGTTTCCCAAAAGACCCCAAACCTGATAAATATATGAAAATATGCTCATCTTCTCTAGCGTCAGGGAAATACAAATGAACCCACAATGAGACACCAGGTAATGGCATCAGAGTGGCTAACAGTTAGACATCTGATAACACCAAGTGCTGTCAAGGGGATGGAAAAACAGGAGCTCTTGAGAATATAAATTGGTACAATAACTCAGGAAAGCCATATGGCAATATTTAATGAAATTGAATATTTGCATACCATGTGATCCTGCATCTTCACTTCTAGATATCTGCCCTAGGGAAATCTGGCACATGTTTACAAGGGTACATGCACAAAGATATTCTATGGCATTGGGGTGCACATATCTTTTCAAATTATTGTTTTGTTTTCTTTGTATAAAAATGGAATGAAATTTTGCCATTTGAAACAGCATGGATGGACCTGGAGGGTATTATGCTTAGGAAATAAATAAGAGAAAGACAAATATGTCTTCACTTATATGTGGAATCTAAAAAATAAAACAAATGAAGAAATATGACAAAACAGGAACAGACTCACAGATACAGAGAACAAACTCATGGTTATCAGTGGGGAGAGGGGCTGGGGTCAGGGCAAAATAGGTGAAGGGTACAAACTACTAGGTATAATGTAAATAAGTTACAAGGATGTAATGTACAGCACAGGGAATATAGTCAATATTTTATAATAATTTTGAATGGAGTGTAATCTATAAAAATATCAAATTACTATGTTACATTGAAACTAATATAATATTGTAAGTCAACTGTACTTCAACAAAAAAATGAATGAATCACATTTCACATTTATTAGCATGTAACTGCATCTACAAGTGTGAACACCAATAAACCTAAAAACAAAAAGCATAAAATCTAGAAACATAAAAAAGGTAAGTAGCAAAAGTTTACATATAGTATGTTAATATTTAGATAAAATTTACATGAAGTTTTAAGATGAAATCTTAGTGTATACTGGTTTTGGGATACCTATGAATACAATAGAAGTACAAAAACAAGCACAGGAATAATAGGTACTAAGTTCAGTACTGTGGTTACTTTTGGGGGCAAAGGAAGGAGGAGGGATGGTAATGGGATTGGAGTAGGGTTTAGCTCTATTTGTAATGTTTTATTTATTAAAAAATAAAGAGCACTCTGAAGAAATTATGGCAAAATATTAAAATCTTAAATCTTGTGGATGGTTTTCTATTCTATTATGTTTTACATTTTTGTAATATTTCATATTTTACACATTTAAACATATTAGGACTAGAATGGAGCATGCTTTTGACGTTTAGATTTCCACTTACTAAGTTATAGGCAGATTTCACTGAGTAGTTGTTGCTTTTATAAAAAAGTGTTTTAAAACACTGTACAGTTCATTAAAATAAGAGGAAAAACATCTCCAGCTGACCTTATTTGCCAGAATGGAACACAGAGCTTCCTTGTGTTAAGTTGCCCCTCAGGATAGATCCCGTAATCTCATTTGTACCCAGTTTTCTATAATTACAACTGACAACATAATTAAAAAAAAAAAAGACCTCTTTATGTTGAAGATAAAAGCATACTCTATTAACCATCCAGCTAAGGACCACAATTGACAAAAAGCTTTCTCTAATTAGTATGATTGTCAAAGTGTGTTAACATCAGGCTTTGGGAAGAGTAATGACTCTTCCAGGAAACTGGACCACTTTTGGAAACTTCTGTTCTGTGGTTGATAGGAAGAGCTTGCTGGTTCTGCTGCCTCTTGTCTCAAGCTGTGTTTTCCCAAGAAAAGAAAGAGAATGAGGATACTCTAGGGAACTATTTAGTGCCAGTGAATGGTTGAGGAGTATATGACCGTAGCTTCTTTTGATTTTTTTAAACCGAGTATTGATGATTAAGCCCTGTCACTTGTTACATATTGGCAAAAGTCAAAAGCAGCCTATACATACATTAGGAAATGCAAATTGAAATAAGCAACCTTTCTGTACACAGCCGCCGGTAGAAAGTTATTTATCCCATATCTAAAATTTATGAGGCTTTTTATCTCGGCAAGTTGCCACATATGGTCCCCACCAGGTGTTTTGCTGCTAGCTTCAGACTAGAGCCATCTGCTTACGATCTTTTTGTTTCTGCTGAAATTAGCTGGGTACTATTAGATGTTTACAGTTAAAGGTGGACCTTTCCAGATTGCTCACTGCTCTGTGCACATCATCTCTCTTCCCTCCGTCGGAAACATTGCTGTGTGTAAGCCATCACGCCCACCTCTTTACGTGCACGATTTCCTTCAATCCTTGCAGCAACTCAGTGAAGAAACTGAACTTTCAGGGACTTTCTGCCTATGAATGGCAGAGTCAGGTTCAAAACCACATTAGTCTGATACTGAAATCCATGGTCTCAACAATTACCATGCTATACTGCCATCAGGGAAGTGGTTTGCTTTTTTAAATTGTCTGTCATCCTTGTGGTTTTATATGGTGATTCGTTTTTTTAAGACTCTTGAGAAAAGATAAATTAAAAATATTGGGTTATGGGACTTTCCTGGCGGTCCAGTGGTTAAGACTCCGCACTCCCAATGCAGGGGGGCGCGGGTTCGATCCCTGGTTGGGGAACTAAGATCCCACATGCCGCACGGCGCGGCAAAAAAAAAAAGTTAATACTTAATCTGTTGGGAATAAATATAATGTTTTACAGTTACTTTTTTGTGGTCAGGATCAGTAAAAGGCTAAAAGAGTGGATGAGCATTTAAAAAAAAATTCGCTGTTGAATGTCTATATATTCTTAAATTTTTAAGTTAAAAATTTAACTTGAAAGTAAATAGATTGTGCCATCAAACTCTCGGAAGAATTACCTGCAAACCTGTTGCTGCCCCTCCTTCCCCCTCTTCCTGTTCCCACAGCACCACCTGCATCTCTTCCTGAAGTAATTGTCTTTCTTGCATTTATTGGTTGATTGGTGGTCTTCTCCATCTCACCCAGTCTGACTAGCTCAATGCTCTTTCCCCAGCACCGGCCTGACACAGTGCCTGGCCTGTCGTTGGTCTTCTAGAATTATATGTGGATTGGATGAAGGAATCTGAACTCTGAGCAAAGTCTTGGAAAGGATAAATAGCAGTAAAGATTTGGAATCTTGCTCTTAAGCCCGTGAGGTCCTCTTTATTGTACAGACTGTTTTCTTCTGTGTTTCTTCGTTACGCTGGAGACCACTGCAGAGACATTCTCTGGCTCTGCTTCCAGGGGCGAGCACATGGCAGGAGTGCGTGTCCAGCGGGCACACCGCACTGTCCTCCCGCACAGGCGGGCCGTGTTCACATCTCAGCCATGTCCTTTTCAGAACACTCTTTTAAAAAAAAGTGAATATTAGGTATGTATTATTTTTAATTACTGCCACTGATGTATGTAATTCGAAAATTAATGTTGCTGTAATTATACTGATATACTGAATAGTTATTCCCAGCTTCTTAGACAAATTAAGCTGTCTTTATGAATTCACTTTCAAAGCCTCAAAGTGGTTAAGGAATCGGGAGTATGCAGAATTAAAGCCTTTGTTCTGTGGTTAATTTAGCATGAGTTAGCAAATGTAATTGATTTTAAAAATGTGGCATCAAGATTAGATTTCCCTTCAAGGAGAACTTTTGGTCTCTGTTCTCTCTTGCCAGCGGTTTCTAATTTATAACAAACAGCTCACTTGGGGTCACATTCAAAACTGGAATTAAAGTGATTTGTTTGGGTTTGCTGACAAGGAGTTAAATGCTTTTAAATCGGGGACATTCTCCTCTGGGACCACAGATGCCCTGATTTTGAAAGAGATAACATGCACTATCTTGTCTACTATCGTACGTCCCGTACTTAACATAGTACCTGGCCTGAAGGTGCTCACTGATTTTTTTTTTTTTAAGATGAGTGAGTGAATGAACGAATAAATCAAGGTCACTAGGAAATAGAACAGAAAAATGTATGTAACCTTTCTGTTTCTCCCCTGTTGAGGCGGTTCGTGTCTTTCTCTCGCTGCCCTCACACTCCGCTGTGGGCTCATAGCCCCCCTCCCCCCTCCCGCCCCTCCCCCTTTGCCCCCCCCCCCTTCTCCCCGGCAGCATCTGGTTTCTCTGCACTGAGACCTCCAGGTGACCAATCCTCAGGCCTATCCTCTGTTGTTGACGGATGTGTCACTCAGGGGAAGTACTGCTAGCGTCTGACTGGGCAAGTCACCCACATCTGCCCTATGGACGAGAATGAACACGTCAGGCCAGGTGAGGTGGAGAAGACAGCTGATAAATTAATAAATGCATGGAGGACACTTGCTACACAGAGGGCTCCAGAGGGTGCTCTGGGATCAAGACACGGGGAGGAGAGGCAACAGTTTGTAGGTAATTTTTCCAAGTTCGGCATGCCTGGATCCACACCTCCTTTTTTAAAAAATTTTTTTTAAATAAATTTATTTATATTTTATTTTTGGCTGTGTTGGGTCTTCGTTGTTGTGTGCGGGCTTTCTCTGGTTGCAGAGAGCAGGGGCTACTCTTCATTGTGGTGCGCGGGCTTCTCATTGCAGTGGCTTCTCTTGTTGCGGAGCTCGGGCTCTAGGCGCGCCTGCTTCGGTAGCTGTGGCACTCGGGCTCAGTAGTTGTGGCTCGCGGGCTCTAGAGCGCAGGCTCAGTAGTTGTGACGCACGGGCTTAGTTGCTCTGTGGCATGTGGGATCTTCCCGGACCAGGGCTCGAACCCGTGTCCCCCGCACTGGCCGGCGGATTCTTAACCACTGTGCCACCAGGGAACTCCCTAAGGAGTTTTTTTGATGTGGACCATTTTTAAAGTCTTCACTGAGTTTGTTACAATATTGCTTCTGTTTTATGTTTTGGTTTTCTTGGCCCCGAGGCATGTGGGATTTTAGCTCCCCGACCAGGGATCGAACCCGCACCCACTGCACTGGAAGGAGAAGTCTTAACCACTGGACCGCCAGGGAGGTCCCTATACCTCCTTCTGACTTTCTGTGTCTGACACCAGGCACTCTGGATTATTTTGTTATAGCTCACGGTCTACACCTCCCTTCCCTTCCCTCTCTGGTCTGTCTAGCTTGGGGTCTCATCGCCATGTGGACAGCTCCAGGGCTCCATCGCTAGTCCAGATCCCTCTCGTAGGCAACAGACCCACACACTGTCTGCTGGACTCTCCACGGGGCTCCAGCTCTGTATTCTGTCCTGCAGAACCCTGCAGGATCTGGCTCCAGCGTACCTCGCCAGGCTCCTCCCACCTCTAACTCTATGCTCCAGTAGTACTGCACTTCTCTTAGTTCCAGAAGGTGCCATCTTTTCTTGCTCCTTTGAGCTTTTGTACATCCTCTGCTTGGAATATTCTTCTTTCCAACATTCTTTTTCTGGCTAACTCTTATTCATTCTTCAGCAGCTTGGACATCACTTCTTTTTTTAAAAAATTTATTTATTTAATTTATTTAATTTTGGCTGCATTGGGTCTTCACTGCTGCGCGTGGGCTTTCTCTAGTTGCAGTGAGTGGGGACTGCTCTTCGTTGCGGTGCGTGAGCTTCTCATTGCGGTGGCTTCTCTTGTTGCAGAGCATGGGCTCTAGGTGCACGGGCTTCAGTAGTTGTGGCGCACGGGCTTAGTTGCTCCACGGCATGTGGGATTTTCCCGGACCAGGGCTCGAACCCGTGTCCCCTGCATTGGCAGGTGGATTCTTAACCACTGCGCCACCACGGGAGCCCAACATCACTTCTTCTGAGAACATTTCCTGCTCCCAACACTCCAAGTCTGGGTTTGTCTATCCGCGGTGACGTATTTTCTATTATGTAGTTTGAGCATTTATTACGCTGTTATAATTGCCTGTTCATCTCTTATTAGACTGTGAGATCAGTGAATACTTTGCTGTTTCTTTTCTGGGCGTAACTCAGAATGGAATGTTTTCTTGAATGTTTCTATCCCATTTGAGTTCCTTACGACCTCAGGGTTTACCCTAGAGCAACACCTTTTATAAATCACTTCTGTGTTTCTTTCTGGGCACTTCCTGTCCATCCTTTGCACATCTACCAGATCAGGAGCCCTAAGGTGCTGTTAGGCTAGCATCACTTCCCCGTACTGTGAAATTCATTGTTTTCCTTGGTCCTGTTCTCCACAAGATAAAACTAATAGGCAGTCAACATGAGTGTTCCTTTTCTATATTTCTGTCTCAATTTAATGCATCATCATTTTCTTAATGACCAAGCTGGATAAAGTGACAGTTTGGAGTTCTCACTCACCGTCACTTACTGAGCCCAAACACTGTCAGTGTCATTTAGAAACCGAGCAGGGGAAGAAAGTAAACCTTGTGAGCTTTGGATTAATACTGGATAGGTAGATTTGATAGTTAGATCACCCTCATGTCCACCTTACATGTGATCCTCTCCTTTCTTTACTCCTCTTTTTCCCACCGCTGATGCTTCAGTTTAGACCCGCTTTAGCTCTGTTTGAAGTATCGTCACATCTAACTGACCTGTGACCCCCGGTTCTTTCTTCTTACTATAATTTGTGGAGATGAGATGAAAGTGCTCTCTAAACTGGAAACATGCACGTGTCAGTCATGAGCTTTAACATGCCTGCAGGAATCTTTCTCATAAAGCTACTCATGCTGCTCGTGTGAGATCTTCTGTCCCGGGCCACCTCAGTCCAGGGTGTGTCCCCATGGACGGGGGGTGTGGGTCATCTCTGTGTGTGCACTCAGCGTCATGTAATAGAACGCATTGTTTATGAGTTCGCTCCTCTCCTGCATACCTTGGGTGCCGGAATCATGTTTTCTTCATCTTGCATGTGTCTCCCTTACTCCCCCTACCACTGCCCAGCGTAGGCCTGGCACATAAGAGATTAAACAACCTGTAGCATCGCATAGGTATTAGCCGAAGACCTCTGGTGCTTCTGTCCCCTCTGCTGGAGTTGTCCTTCCCTCCTGCCTCCAGCTGTGGAATCCTTCCTAGCTGACAGCCTCTGATGCTGGAATACCTCGCTACCTAAAGTACGGTCTGGACCAGTGGCAGTGGCATCACCTGGGAGCTGTTTGTTGCAGGTTAAGAACCTGGGGAAAGTGTTTATTAACGTTTTTATTTCTGAACACAGGTGCTTGCGACCGGGCTCAGTGGTCTCTACTCTTCCCTGCCTACCAAGCTGGAAGAGAAAGATGAGGAATGGCACTGCCTTCTGAAGGACGACTGGCTCCTGCTCCCTCCCCTGGTCCAGTTCATGAACTCCCTTGAGTTCTGCAACGCCGTCATTCAGGTAGGAGCAGGCAAGGAACCCTTCGTCATGGCCCATTCAGGATACCAGCGTTGTGAAGGATCAGTTGATAAACATTCCTTTTCTTATTTCAATAAACGTTTATGGACTACTGATGCTTTACTTTAAGCCTACTGAATGTTCTCAAATGAGTAAAAGAGTTAAGTTTATAGGTTTCTGGGAAGTTTCAATTGAGAAAAAAAGAGTAGATTTTCTTTACCTTCGTTATAAAAAGTGCTAATTCTGTTTTGATTATCCACTTAACCATCAAAAATAAGTTGAATCCCTGACTCAGTAAATAGATATTTTTAGGCTTCTAAGTACTCCAAATTATACCACTTTTACTTGAAGGTCTTCTTGGGAGTCTACAAATGAAAACACTTTATTTTGCTTAATGGTGCATACTGCATAAAGAATATTGTTATTCCAATTGAATTTAGAAGAAGTTAAGCATCTTCTTAGCAACACAAATTAAATTTGGTTTGAAATTGGCCTGCTTCGGGGAACAAATAACCACTGAACTCTAGTATATTGGCTTTTTGATTAGATTTTTACCTTCAGATTTCTTGTTACTGTTTTCAATAAAAAAAACAGATTTTATATATACTCAAGGGTGTAGTAGGTTTTCATCAAAAAATGTTTTATTTCTATATAGCACAAATATTACCTTAATATTGGATTTATTAAGAAATCAAATTTTCTTTATGGTGATTGTAAGGTGAAAAATGTTAGTTATAATCTGTGTATCTACCAAATAAAGAAATAGCTTCTGGAAGAAAATGCAAGTAAATTACTTTAGTTCCCATCTCATTTTTATTGCTAAGGCAAAGGAAATTTTATTTATGTATAAGATAAATGGATTACATCTTAAGTTATTTTTTCCTTTAATATTACAGTCTGACAATATTTTCTTGCAGAAGAATGTGGAAATAAAAAAGATGGAACTATTAGTTTCTCCCCAAATGTACACACACAGAGAGATTGTCAGTAATTTAAAGATCTAGCTTCACTTCCCTAGAAATTGCTTTTTACTTTATTGTTTGATGCTATTTTTATTTTTTTAGAGAAGGAGAAAGCTAATGGGCATGGTTAAGAACAGAGAAATTATATATTTTGTATCATATTTTGAGACTGAAGCCATATACTTTTAAGATTTTTTGTTTGGGGGTATAAGTGAATAGGTTACAGTTGACCCCTGTATCTGCAGGTTCCACAGCTGTGGATTCAACCAACAGAGGCTCTGAAAATATTTCGAAAAAAATCCAGAAAGTTCCAAAGGGCAAAACTTGAACTTGCTGTGTACCAGCAACTCTTTACACAGCGTTTACATTGTATTTACAACTATGTATATTGTATTAGGTATTATACAGTAATTTAGAGATGATTTACAGTATATGGGAAGATGTGTGTAGATTATATGCAAATACTGTGCCACTTTACATAAGGGACTTAAACATCTGCCGCCTTTGGTATCCTGGTGGGGATGGGCATCGAGGAACCAGTTCCCTACAGACACCCAGGGATGGTTGTAATTATAAAAGATATTAGTAAGGCTTATCCATGCTAAATATATTTTGAAAATTAAATATAGGAAGTGTTGTACCTCTGATAATGTTTTCTGCTTTTTAACAGTATCTATTTTTTATGAAAAAATTTTCTAAATGCTTTCTTCCCCAATATAAATGATTATCAGAAAATGCATTTCAAAATGAGAATTTTTTTTCTGCTACCAAAATGAATGTTTTTAATTGTCTATTTTGACAGTTGTTATTATTTTTTTAATTAGTCACAGGTTGAGATAGGACATAGACGAAGTTATGGAGCAAAAATTATACTTTCCAGTTTGTCAACTTCAATTTATGAGTCCCTATACATAATCAGTCTTTATTCTTGTTTTTTCAGATAGAAACTTAAAATTACCCGTTTTAAAATTTGAAGGTCCAGGCTGTTTATAATGGGATAAACCATCTGGAAAAATTACATGTTGGTTTGAAGTCTGAGTTTTCTTTAACCATGGAATAAATGGCCAACATTTGGATTTCCTTCTTGAATTCAGGATGTACACAGTAATGTTTGAGTTTAAGAAGACCTAAAGATTGCGCTCCGTATCTTTTTCATGACTACTGTTTCTCTCTTAGGTGGCTCACCCCTTGATTCGTAATCAGCTTGTCAATTATATTTACAATGGATTCTTGGTACCAGTCTTGGCTCCAGCTCTCCATAAGGTCAGTGATTGGCTGATGTAATCTTTTACCTGTTTCTAGTACAACGGATGGAAACTGAGGAAGGCGAACACAGTGTAATTGACTTGATGGTGACTTTAGCCTTATTTTCCTTCTCATACCATCCATATTCCTTACCAGTATCAATTACAGGTCTTAATGATGGCAACAGCTTAAGTCTGATGGGATCCATTTGATGTCGTAGAACAGGACATTGTGAATGTCAAGTAAGGGAGTCTAAACAAGCATTGGCAACTGGACTGGCTCTTGTGTCTACTTGAGTTCATAGGTAGTGGCTACTTGGAACTCTCTGTGAAGCTGTCCTCTGAGCTTAAGAAGTCTGTCATAGAGAGTGTGAGGCTTCCTGTGGACGTGGAGAGGGGCACTGGTGGCACAAGTGCCCTGGAGCTGCCATCTACTTAATAGAACATAGTTTTTTATTATAACAGCTTTGTGACAGCAAAAATTAAAGTGAAGCCAAGTGAAGGTCCCATCAAAGGTTGGCTGTCTCATTAGCATCACTCTGAATTCCTTATGACGCTCTCATTTTATAGAATAAATCAACTGATATCTTTTCTATTGTGATTGTCAGGAGACATCGTGGACCTAGCATTCTAATTTTAAGGAGTTTTTTTTTTTTTTTTCACTAGGTTAAGACACATATACAGTACTTAGTTCAGAGGATCCTTGTCAAGTTATTGGCATTGACAGCCCTGGCAGGGAGAGAAGCAAAGAACAACGTATCACATGCCTTCTGATGGAACGCCCACCTTTGTATATCTGGACGTTCCATTTCCATGGGCTCACATTTTATAGAAACCAAGAACACCTGATCATGGCAACTTTGAAGCCTAGCTGTGGTGCTGATGGGAGTTCTCGTTTAGAGCAGCAGGTCTTGGTGGAAGATGTTCACCTCTTACCATTTAGTGCCTTTTGAGCACAGTAGCAATATTTTGCAAAACAAACAGGGTACTTGGTCTGACTAGGATTTTTGTGTTACTTCTGGGTTCAGGAGGTAATCTTGGATGTGGTTTGAACATATTGAGGGTCCCAGGTTATTTCACTGGTTTATGGGAGCCAAGGAACCAAGTCTTTGAAATTAAATTTGTCTTGGAAGATATGGGACACATCTCTGGAAAATACAAACCTTGTATTTGTTTCTACCTTGTCCTTCTGTTAGTACCTTGCTGTTCTGGAGGAGGGGTGGGTGTCTGAAGGTCTCTAAGCCCCTGCATGGAGGAATTTTCCTTTATGGGGGAATAGAATGGTGCCCTGGAAATTCTTTGACAGTAATTATCCACGTACTGTCTCGCGCATTTAGACTTTCTTCCTCATTTATTCCCATCCTTTTTCTCATTGACCGGCTGATATAAAATTATTTCCCAAGTCATTATTATAATAGTGATAATTGTAATTATTATTTGTTCAGGACATTTTATGTTATTATAATTAGCATACCTTAATGTTACAAATATTAATGATAACTCTTTATCCACAATCGAGGATGAGATCCACCTCAGAGAGCTGTTAGGAGGCTCTGACTGGTCCCTGAGTACTTCTCCTTCATAGCACTTACCACGAGTGGAATTAAATCATTCAATGTGCAGGACCTTGTGTAATGTCTCCACAGTGCTCTGCCTGCTTCTTGAGGGTAAGGCTCACACCTGTTTTGTTTCCTGGGGAATCTCCAGTGCTGAATCTCCAGTCCCTTAGACCTGGGGGTTGAATAAACAGCACAAGTATGGAATGATGTTTGTTAAAGTGCTGGGCAGAGTGTTGGCACTCAGTACATTCCCAGACAGTGGTTCCTAGAGAAAAATAACAGCACCTACATGTGTTAACACACGTTGTTCTCAGTTATGCCCATAATTAAAATATGAGATTGAAAAATCATGAAGTTGTTAATACAGGCTTATTGTGGGAAAAAACAGTCAATACTGAATATATAAAATACTAAGTGGAGTTACTAGATTTGAATTTCCCATCCCTAATAAGATTCCTTAACTTTTACCCATTGCAGACCATTCCTCCCAGGGCTATGTAGCGACTAGGGAGAATATTTCCTTCCTAATTTATTTCTCTCCCTGCTCTTCATCTTTCATTGTTTGTGTTTTTATCACTTAGAATGAGGAGGTTTAGGAGGAAGCAGGGCAGAGGAGGAAGGTGAACGGCCTCTCTGCTGGCTCTCAGCTCCCTACGTGGCTGATGAAGAGAAGAGCCTCTTGTGAGCGGCAGGACAGGGGCTCAGGGCGGAGGAGGGAAGTGCAGGGCTGGGTGTTTCTGAGGAGCTCCCAGTGGGAGCAGACACACCCTGTGTCCTCGCCTTTGACCCGGGAAGGGACACCCAGAAGTCTCAGGGCTACTGGAGCGGCTCCAGTCCACATTTCTCATATTCAGGGTCCTTCGCCTTGAGGCTTATTTTATACCCTACATAAATTTCCTTTGTGGACTATCTCAGCTCCCAATTTACGTCTAGCATTTTAGTTGCCTGCAATCAACGGAGGCAGTTTGCAGGGGTGAACTTTCTCTGTCTCATAAATAGTATAGATAAATCCAGGTTTAAAAATTTTCCCACACCACAGTCAATACTCATAAACAATATTTCCACAGCATTTCTTAACCAGAGATGAAGTCGTTACAAAGGGTTGAAGGGCAGTAAAAGGTGGGCGTGGGGCTTTGACAGGTGAAGATCGTCTCCACCTTTCTTCTCCCTTCTCTGGAGACGCGTAACGTCACCCTGCCTCTGCACGGGTCCTGCTGGGCGCCGTCTTCATCTCGCGCTGGGGGATGGCCGTTTATTCTTCTGTGTTGGTGCAAAGGAGTATCTGGTTTTTTTTTTTTTTTAAAGGGCTGCATAGTTTAGTGTGGATATATAGGCCCACAATCCCTTATTCACACTCAGAAATTCAAAAAGCCCTGAAAACTGAATGTTTTTAATCATTCATATGGCAGCGCAGTCCCACCTTTGCTGAACTCCTTTGGTGGCAAACCCATACCTGCACTGTCTCCAAGCTATTTATTTTTGTACCACTTGTGTTAATGTTTGTATGTTTCGTGGAGGACATAGTACAGTAAGTCCCCTACATACGAACCTGCAAGTTGCGAATTTTCAAAGATGCAAATGTGCGTTCACGTGTCCAGTCACATAAGTTGGTTTATGTGTCTGGCAGACTTTTCAAGGTACTGTACTGTAAAATTAAAAATGTTTTATTTTTTGTGTTTGTTTTTTATGTATTATTCGTGTGAAAAGTATTATAAACCTATTATAGTACAGTACTAATTAGCCGATTGTGTTAGTTGGGTACCTAGGCTAACTTTGTTGGACTTACGGACAAATTGGACTTATGGACGTGCTCTCGGAACAGAACTTGTTCACATGTAGGGGACTTGCTGTATTAATGTATTTGAGTGTAGAGTTTTGCACCAGACCTGCTGGGTTTGTTATGTCAACTATGGCAGATGTACATATTACTTTCCGAAAAGTTTTGAATTCCAAAATGCACATGGTCTCCAGGTTTTGGACAAGGGATTGGGAACCTATTTTGGACATCTGGGGAAGGATACATTTCTGGAGACAGGTGAAAATCATACTTTGTAAAAGTCATATTAAAGAAAATGATACCGTGTTAATATAGGTCATTTAGGAATTAGATCCAGCCATACATACAGACATCCTATTGCACTGGGTTGGCCAAAAAGTTCATTCGGGGTTTTCTGTAAGATGTTATGGAAAAACCCGAATGAACTTTTTGGCCAACCCAATATAAGACTGGTTATTTATGACCTTAGATTCATGGGACTGCCCTTATTCAGCAAAAGCTAGTTCTACTGTCTTTATATGTTTAATATCAAAGCTCAGTTTCCAAGGCTGAATATTTATTGGGATGGTTGTTTTTGTCTGGGTCCTCAGAGGAGAGGATACCAAGGTAGGATTAAATGTGCAAGGATTTTATTAGGGGAAGTACTTGTGAGAGAGAAAGTAGGAAGCAAGGTGGGGAAGGCTGGGGGAGCTGTCAGACTGCAATGCAAACCTGACCCCGGGTGAAGGGAGGGGGGAGAGGTTGGCCGGAGTGTCCGAGACTTCTGTGCAGTGTGAGAAAGGCCTTCAGAGGAGGCCTGCGTCTCCCAGAATGGTTCTGCCTTAGCATCCCTCGGTAGAAGCTGTCAGTCTGCGCACTGAAACAGTGTCACTTCTGCCATGTTTTATTGTTCCTGGTAGTCGCAGAGCCCACCCACTTTCAAGGGGAGAGGACATAGACCCCACATCTTGATGATAGGAATGTCAAAGAATGTGTGGCCATATTCTGGGCAGGTTTACCACGGTCACCACCCTGAGACCGGATTTGTGCGTAAAGGGTCCGAGAGCTATATGCAGAGACCCCCTGATAAGAACCAGGAACCTCAGACGTGGGTCACAGCCAATCTGGGAGGGAGTCAGGGGAATAAATAGCCAAACTTCACTCTCCTCCCTGCCTCCGATCTCCTGCTGGACTCCACTGGGTGAACCCAAATGGAATCCAGGTGGCAAGGGAATCGTGGAGAAAATTGGTGCATACGGGTGAATTGGGGCTCAGAGCAGGGTGGAGAAGATGAAGAGTGGATATGCACGGGCAAATGGGAACCATCAGCACACGTCTGTACTCGCTTCAGCATTGTAGAGTGTTCATGAGCAGCGAGAGATGGCAACTGTAAGAGTGTGTTTGGGTTTAGTGCTTAAGTAAATTGTGGCTTAAAATTTTCTAGAAACACATAAGAAAGTACAGTTCAGAGTTGCTGCCTAAGTCTGTATATTGATCCTTATCCTCTGGAACCTAAAACATAGTTAGACTTTAATGTGACAGGCAGATATGCCAACAACATACGAGACATGAATAAACAGCAAAGCAATATCCCAAGCATAGGTAACCATCACCAAGTCAAGCTTATCATTACACGGATTCACACAGAGGCAGGGTGTGTGG
The DNA here is from genome assembly GCF_028023285.1 of Balaenoptera ricei. NCBI lineage: Eukaryota > Metazoa > Chordata > Mammalia > Artiodactyla > Balaenopteridae > Balaenoptera > Balaenoptera ricei. The sequence goes on from NC_082643.1 coordinate 34,919,481, forward strand.
TGGAAGAGTTCTAGACCATGAGCCAGAAGATCTGGGTTCTAATCCCGGCTCTTGTATTTACTGCTGTGTGACCTTGTGCAAAGCTTTTAACCTCTCTGAGTCTCATTTTCCTCTGCTGCACAGTGGGGATAGTTACACTCCTCTTGCCTCAAACATGAGAGCATTCTTTTTTTTTTAACATCTTTATTGGAGTATAATTGCTTTACAATGTTGTGTTAGTTTCTGCTGTATAACAAAGTGAATCAGCCGTATGTATACATATATCCCCATATCCCCTCCCTCTTGCATCTCCCTCCCACCCTCCCTATCCCACCCCTCTAGGTGGTCACAAAGCATTGAGCTGATCTCCCTGTGCTATGTGGCTGCTTCCCACTAGCTATCTATTTTACATTTGGTAGTGTATATACGTCCATGCCACTCTCTCACTTCGTCCCAGCTTACCCTTCCCCCTCCCCATGTCCTCAAGTCCATTCCACGAGAGCATTCTGAAAGCAGTGTACTGTCACACGCAAAGGTCTTATGGTACTCACTCCAGGACAGAGTCTGCCATCTCATATGCAGGCAGAGGGTAATATCGTGTGTTCAAAGACCACTTGGTGAGTGTGTGCTGGGTGCAAAACACGTGATCAGACCCTGTGGGGAGATGGAGGTGACTGAAAACCCCTCTCGTCTCTATGGAGCTTGTGATCTGGGACCCAGGAGACGGACAGGCCAACCACAAACTTCAGACAAGATGGACTAAGATGAGTGCCGTGACAGAGAAGGCAGCAGGGCCGGGTGGGTGAGGGGTGCGCTGTGACACGGCGTGGGTGATTAGGGAGAGCGACTGGGTGCTGAGCCGTGAAGGTGAGCAGCTGGGGAAGGACATCTGGGGACAGAGCGCTGGCAGGCGCCAAGGCTCGGAGGCTGTGTTTGGATACAGTACACCCGGAGTGTGGCTGTGCAGGGGAGGCTCAGGAGGGTGGGGACTGGGGAAGGGCCCTACCCTGACTCCCAGGGCACGTGAGCTCTTACGTCCGGAGCAAGGAGTTTCAGTGCAGGGGGCTTCCGATGATGAAGGGCTCAGGGACAGGCCGGTGGGGACAAAGTTAGGTTGGCGGGTGCACTGGCATTTTGGGAAGCATGGTGGGGAACTGAAAAATCAGAAAGTAAGGACGTTCAAGAGAAGTGAAGGGTTGAGGGGAAGGGGCTGGGGAAAGTAGGGATGCAGGGAGTAAAGGTTCCAAGGAGAAGAGATGGTCCCGATCACCAAGCGTCAGGTCCTCCCAAGTACCTGAGAGAGCAGACTGCTGCTCTCCAGGTACAACCGCCAGCGTTCCTCTCGCCACATCATTAAATGCACTTTAAACATTTGTTTGAAATATTGGGATTTTAAAGAATCACTTTATTTACAAATCTGAGGCTTCTAACTCCTGGACCAGAGTTGCCTGCTTTCCCTCTGACCGCCACCCTCCAGACCCTCCTGTTCTCCTTCAGTGTCTGTCTGACCTCTCTCCTTTCCTGCCCTACGTGTGGGCGTGCCCAGGGCTTGGGCTCTGCTGATCAACCACCAGCTGGATCCCTTGGCCTGAGTGACCTGCCGTGCCCTCAGACGTAGAATATCAAAAGCAACACTCATATTCTCTTTCCGGGCCACCTGAGTGCAGCCTCTGCACAATTCCTTAGTGTGAATGACATCATTTCCCCTAGTTACCTGGTCTAGAAACCTTGACTATTCTTGAATCTCTTCTCATGCTCCCCCCTGCTACAAGGCCAGCCTTTTCCCATAAGGTTCTTTAGTCTGATCCTTTTTGTTTCTTCTCCCAACAGTGTCCATGTAGGACATACCTCGACCACACCTCGACATGGGTCTCATTGCTACGACTTCTTTCTTCAGGTTGTTGCACCCATAGCTGCTGGATTAAGTTTTCTAAACACATCTTTAAATGCACCACCTTCCTGTGAAACCTTGAGTGGCTCATTTCCTAGGTCTCCTCAGTGTGCACGCTGCTCCAGGGCCCCCCTCCCACCCGCCTCGTTCTTACGTCGGGGCCTCTCCTGTACTTAGTCTGTTCCCTTCGCTTGTTCTTCTCCTGTCGGGTCTTACTCTCTCTTTAAGGGGCAGCCTAAATGCCACTCCTGCCTGCAGCTGTCCCTGACTTTGGGGCTCTAGGCTGTCTCTTGTCTAGAATCTGTAGCTCAGTGTCTGTCAGTGGTCATTTGACACTGAGCATATGCTACTGTCTCTTGTTCAGCATATTCTTGGTATTTGACTCTGTTTCCCCACCTCTATCTGAAACCCCTGGAATAGTCTCTATCTGCAGGTCCCAAACAGTGTGCCAAGGAACCCTGGGCTTCTTGGTGGGAGAACTCAGTGAAAAGTGCCTATGTTTATGAGGGAAATACAGTGACACCTGTTGGACACCACGTGAATTAACTAACTTGAAATAAGCGAGTTTCTGCATTAAATATACATTCCTTTCAATATGGGCATACTTTTTGCAAAACCAAGTTTTTGTTGGGTGCTGTGCTTAAAAGCAAGTATCACATGAAAATCCGCGTGGAACAGGGTGTGAGGTTGGCAGTGTCCAGTCTGATTCTGAGGTCCGAGTGCCCAACAGGAGTTAAGTTGTTAGGACCTAACCACATAGTAAGTTGTTTGGACTTAAACCCTTAATAGATGGGATGGTTGGGTATTTCTTTTGGCTTAGGGGTGCTGTGAAAAATTACTGATATACTGAAAGTGCCAGAGACTGAGAAAATTTCAGAACCTCTGGTTTGTGTTGTATGTTTTTTGGTGCCTCTATAGCAGGGTTTGGCAACTACGACCTGTGGGCCAGGTCTGGCCTGTGGCCTGTTTTTCTATATCCTGAATGTGAAGAATGGTTTTTACATCCATCTACAGATGAATGATTAGACAAAAACATGGTATATACATACAATGGAATATTATTCAGCTTTAAAAAGGAAGGAGATTCTGGTACATGCTACATCATGGATGAACCTTGAGGACATTATGCTAAGTGAAATAAGCCAGTCATAAAAAGACAAATACTGTATGATTCCACTTCCATGAGGTATCTAGAACACTTAAATTCATAGAGACAGATTAGAATGGTGGTTGCCAGGGGCTGCGGGAGGGGAGAATGGGGAGTTGTTTAATGGGTAGAGGGTTTCAGCTTCGTTAGACGGAAAGAGTTCTGGAGGTGGATGGTGATATTGGTTGCACAACAATATGAATGTACTTAATACCACTGAACTGTACACTTTAAAATGGTTAGAATGGCAAATTTTATATTATGTGTACTTTACCACAATTTTTAAAAAGAATTTTTTTACGCTTTTCCAAGATTTTTGTTTTAAGGAGTATATGACAGAGACTGTATGTAACTTGTGAAACCTAAAATATTTCCTTTCTGGCCCTTTATAGAAAAAGTTAGCTGATCCTGGTAATAGGGGGTAGCATGGTGTCCTGGACATTTTAGGTGATCAATAAGTGTTTGAGGATGATGGTAATAGTAGAAGAAAGTCTCCAGGTAGAGAGAGAGAGAGATGCCGCCCCCCAAACCCCCATTTTTTTTTTTTTTTTTGAACGCAGTGATCAGGCTGAGGAGCCACAGACAAGGCCAGAAGTGGAGCAGGCTGATTGGCTTTGTCACCAGCTTAGAGGAATCTTTGTCTAGGTTGTCGATTAGGGGCCCTGGGCTGGCGGGAGACCGGTGGATGGTTGGCAGTAGCAGCCAAAGATGGCTTCAGTGCTGCCCTGGCCCCAGCAAGGTTACAAGAGGGGGCGGAGTTGCATGCAGAGCATTCTGGGCTCCGTCATATTATTTCTGTCAAGTATCTTGTAAACTAGGATGTTCTGTTTTGTGGGTTATTGTGGCTCCTTTATTTGGAGACTGTGAGGGAATTAGGGCAGAAGTTTGGGGCTCTCTGTGGTGGTTGGAGGTGGAGACCTTGAGGGGAGTGTGCTGAAGTAAAGGATGGATGGAAGGAAAAATAATGACCCACCATTCTTTTCCGATGGCAGCTCACAGGGGCTAGCTGCAATAACCATGACCTCAAAGAAAGCCCGTACCTTTGGATTTTGCGGAGAGCAGCCAGCAGTGTTTCATTCAGCAAATTATTCCATACACGTGCACTTGGAAAAACAGAAGCAAAAAACCCACCAGAAACACTGATTTTTCCACCATCTCTTGTGTGCTAAAACCATGTTTGAACAATATACACAGGTAGACTAGTTTCAGCCAAGGCATGCATGTGTGCTGGCTTCTTATAAGCCACTGTGGAGCCCATTTGTTTTAGAATCTCATCTTCCAAACACACACATACATATTCATGATCTGTATCCTGTGAGCTCAATAATTCATGGCTTATTGACTTAGGCTGATGGATGGAAGTTTTTTGGAGACTAGAGAAGAAAAGATGGAAATTTTGAGAAGCTGGGAACAGCCACACCTGTGAGTTGCCCACTTGCTCTTTGTGTGTCTGTGGGTGCAGTGGGCTGGGACCCCTTTAGAGCCCAGTGGGGCTCTCACTAGTCAGGGATGTTTTTGACTTTCATGCCCAGTGAAACTAGTGACTGAAGATTTTAAGAGCAATTGCGTCTTCAAATTATCACCGTTAATGAGTGTTAATGAGCTATAATTGGGTGCTGAGTGTAGAGGAGGTTTACACTGGTCCCTTCTGCCGGTGTTTCGTCTCCAGCGAGGAGTGGACGGAGCAGCCTGTCACTTAACTGTCACTTATATCCGTCCTTCTCCACGCATCTCTTGTCTGGGAGATGGTGGAGGGGGCTCGGGGTGGCAAGAGCGTAGAGACAAGTCCCCTACTTGCTCTTCTGGCAGACTTCCTGTTGCATTTTTGGATGCCTAGCAGGTTGGTGCCCTTCATCACTCTGCTATCATCTGTGTCACCTCCAGAAGGCAAATACCGTGACGTTTTATGTCTGGTTTCCAATAATGCTGTAAAATTTCTTCGATCAGGTCATTCCCCTTTCAGTGGGAAATTGGAAGAAGGAGGAAATTAGGATGCCATCTTGGCCCTGGAAATTTGAGATTTTATTTTTCAAGTCTGGTGGTTCTTTGCTGAATCTTTTATAGTTTTCCGTTGAGTCATGGAGCTCTACACTAGACTCCAGCTCTGGGGTGAACCGTACCGAAAACTGTAGTGGGATCATATTTTGGTCTCTCCCTTTCATATTTCTATTTATGCATTTCAACAATTTGCTTTTTCAAATGCGTTCTCTACCTTATTGACGCAACCTCTGCAGTCACTGAAGGCTCCCAAATGTTATCCTGCTCTTTTTTCTGCTAGCTCCTTATCCTCTTCCTGCAGTGATGTTGAACTGTCCTTGTTCATATGGAGCTTTGTTTCTCACCATGCCTGGAGTAAACGAGTTACTTGGAATGATTCTCTTCTCCACTGCGCTGAAAGCATAGGTGTGTGCCGACCCGGGCCCACAGATGCCGGTCTGTGTGAGGGGAAGGGCTCGCAGGCGTGTCCTGGTGAAATGAGGTTATTCCTCTCGGAAGCTGCTGCCCTGGCCTCACAGCCTCTGAGGCGGCTCCAGCGGGCTCCAGGGCAGGGAGGGGTCCCTCCAGGGCCAGCTGGCAGCGGGGGCAGCCGTGCGCTGTGATGTGTGAGCTCAGCCGGAAGGCTTGGGGCGCCTGGTGCCACCTCAAGCTCATATATAGCGTTGTGGTTCCTGTCCGATGCTGGGGACCCAGGGGTGACTGAGGATCTGGGATGGCGGGGACAGAGCCCAAGCAATCATTCTGTCTCCTGTTACCCTGGACTCCACAGGAGAGTTCTGTGGAAACAGAGGGGCCAGATGTGACTGTCACTGTCTTCCATCAGTAAGGGCAGTCGAATGAGGTAATTAAAAGGCCCAGTCCTGTCGTGGGCCTGCAGCTATGTGACACTGTTAAACTTGGATCGAAAAAAATCATATTAAGCGGGCAAGCTTGAGACAGCCTAAATTAATAATTGCTCTATCCAACGAGACCCAGCTAGTAAACAGACCTAGAAGATTTCAGTGACAGTTTTAAGAGGCTTTGACTTGGAAATACTTGATTTATTAATTGAAAACTGTAAGTATGTGCAATCTAATACATTCTATTAATGCATTATATGTGATTAATACAATTCGGGGAAGCAATCTAGCTTCACGTTGAGAAAAATGGCTTTTGAGATTGACCTTAGTTGGAGTTCTGGCTCTTGGCGATTTAACTAGCAGCGCCTTGTGGCAAGTGCCCTCATCTGTGTATATGTGTTAGCTGCGGGTAATAACACCTACCTTATTGGGTTCTTGTGAGGAATAAACGAGATGCCGCGTTGAGAGAGCTTGTTGTCTCTGGCACTTAGTACTGAATACGTATCACCTATTAACTGAACCAGCTGAGTCTCTAAATGAGACGTCCCTCCCATGGCCCTGTATGTTACTGGACAGTAATAACACCTACCTTATTGGGTTCTTGTGAGGAATAAACGAGATGCCGCATTGAGAGAGCTTGTTGTCTCTGGCACTTAGTACTGAATACGTATCACCTATTAACTTAACCGGCTGAGTCTCTAAATGAGACGTCCCTCCCATGGCCCTGTATGTTACTGGGCAGTGAGTTGTGTTTGTTTTGTTTTTTTTTTTTTTTTTTACCATTTTTAGTACTATCGTGCTTTGATTTTAGATAATATGCTTATTGTTCCTTAGCAGATTTTTACATTATTTCATAGACAGCATGACTTTGGATTTACTCTTCCCTTATTTCTTTCCCTCAGAATGGGATGTCAATTCAGTTGTTCATAGAGTTATTTCCCTCTTTGTTCTAATTCTCAGTGTCAGAGGTTCTCAAACGTAAATGTGCGAAAACAGTTCCCTGGGAACTGTTCTTCTTACATGGAAACTCCCGAGGGCTGGGTATGTGGCTTTCATGAGTGAGCTTGAGGCCCAGGAGTTCACTTTAGCCAACACCCAGGCGCTCCAAGGGCCACACTCGGGTGATCATACTGATCTGTGCCCTTCTGCTGGCCCTTTGGCTTTTCATGCTCTTTTATTGAAGTAGGATTTGGAAGACATGGGTTCTAGTTTTATGTGGGATCGCAAGGACCTTAACTCACTTAAGGATTCAGTTTTTTCACACATAGTAATCCCCCCCGTCAGCTCCCCAAGACTGGGGAACATCAGACAAGAAGGTAGATAACAACAGTCTGTGAAGCCGTGAAGCCTCTTCCAAGTGAGCAAGGTGTTAAAATGGGGATGAGTCAAAAAGGATCTTGCTGTGATTTGTGTCATAGAGTGTTCTGCCTATGTTTTCCTCTAAGAGTCTGTCATACAGAGTGAAGTAAGTCAGAAAGAGAAAAACAAATACCGTATGCTAACACATATATATGGAATCTAAGGAAAAAAAAGAAAAAAGTTCATGAAGAACCTAGGGGTAAGACGGGAATAAAGACACAGACCTACTAGAGAATGGACTTGAGGATATGGGGAGGGGGAAGGGTAAGCTGGGACAAAGTGAGAGAGTGTCATGGACATATATACACCACCAAATGTAAAATAGATAGCTAGTGGGAAGCAGCCGCATAGCACAGGGAGATCAGCTCGGTGCTTTGTGACCACCTAGAGGGGTGGGATAGGGAGGGGGGGAGGGAGGGAGACGCAAGAGGGAGGGGATATGGGGACATATTGTATATGTATAACTGATTCACTTTGTTATAAAGCAGAACCTAACACACCGTTGTAAAGCAATTATACTCCGATAAAGATGTTAAAAAAAAAAAAGAAAAAAAAAAATATATATTCTCAAAAAAAAAAAAAAAATGGGGATGAGGTTCTGCTCTGCCCCCTCTGGAGCTGTTTTAGCCAGCAAGGCAGAAAACATAGGTGAAAATAGTTTGCATAATTTAAAGACTTACTAGTCGTAGTATCTAAAGGTTGAGCAGTGAAAGAAGATGGTTGGGTTGTAGGAATGTGTTTCTGCCCCTGATGTGTGCATGGTGTTTGATTGAGGGAAGTACCTCTCATTGTTCAGGATGCTGGGCAAGTGCTATTACTCATCACCCTGAAATCAGCTCCGCTGTCCTGTGTGATGCTGTTAAGATATGCAGACAGTGATGTCAATACCATAAAAACTCCTTTCAAATGGAAATGCTGTCAGCTTGGCAGTGGGAATCCTGGCCACTCACCGATGTCATGTGTATCCCAGAATATTACAGGGCATCGCCTTTCCACTGCCGACCTGGTCTTACCAGGTGGTTTGGTGCTGTGGGCAGAAGGGAAAAGGAGGTTGTAACTGGAGGTTACACAATAAAGAGGAGATGGGCAGATTTTCTCGGGTTGACTGTAACCATTATTACTTTTTCACTTCTCATACTGTACGTTAAGTGGAAAGATGACATGTACAGATATTTAGATCCATACACAAGTATTCTTTTCTCTTTATATAGAAAAGCCTAGGAGAGTCCATTGTTTATCCCAGAGCTATCACTTGTGGACCAACTGTGGAACAAGATGATATGTCTAGTATTTATTGTGGAAAGCATCTGAGAATGTGGCAGTAGATTATAATAGAAGCTACTGGAACATTCACCTCTTTTTTTTTTTTTCCTAAAGAAAATCTTGTAATTAATAGCTAAGGTCTTGCGCTAAGTTTCCAGCCTGCTTTGTACGCTGTGTCTTTGGATATTTTGTAGACACGGAGGTTCCAGGTAAGGCACGTGGTGTGTGTGCAGCCAAGGCCTGGGCATATTGTTATATGAATGAAAATCTAAATATTTCCCCCCATTTTGCATGTTCACAGAACAAATAGTGAACTAACCGGCCGTAGGATTCATGATGTCATCACCTTGGTGTTGATAGCTTCATGGTGTCTTGGGGGCATTCTTGTCTCTACACTGCTGTATCTAATGCTGTGCCAAAACAAATAAAAACAAAAACCAAACAATACTGGCCTGAGTAAACAGACTTAAACTAGAGAGCAAAGAGGAGGGCAGATTTATTCATTCATTGACACAAACCTAGATGTAGTGGTATTCAGTGAATAAGGTCTTTGCAAAGGATTTAATATGATGTGGACTTGAGAGTCAGGCCGCCAGGGTCGATATCTCAGCTCTGCCACTTGCTGGCTGTGTGCCCTTGGGCAGAACCTTTAAGCTCTCTGAGCCATTTTCCTCATTTCCATTTGTAAAATGGGGGGTGATAATAATAGTGCCTACCTTATAGGATTTGTGAGGATTTAATGACTTTAAAATGATGCCTGGCACAGAGTACGTGCTATGTATGCGTTAACTCTATTATAACGATTTCTGTATTTACTATGTACTTGTTGGAAAATCATAATTTTAGATGACCCAGCAGTGCTTTCATTGATCTGTAATACTATACTGTAATACTACTATTATTATTATCTGTATTAACATGACATTTGGCACATTGCCAGGAGGAAATGGGCAGAGAACTGTAGACATCAAGGTACTGGAGAAATAACTCAGACGTAGACTTGGTAGAGCCCGATTCTGAATCTTCCCCAGGCCAATCCCAGTGTCTTCCTCCTGCTTTCTCCATAGACCCTCTTCTCCTGCTCCCCTGGGCCATTTGCTCTACACTGAGTGCGAATTAGCCTTCTAGTTAAAAGCCTGTGCTTCTGCTTCCCTCTACTTGAGCGGCCTTTCTCCTGCGACTATACTTACCCCAATCCTTCTCCTCCTCCAGGATCCTGACCATATGCCACCTTCTTCTGGAAGTCTTCGTGATCAAGCCAGAAGTAGGCAATCACTCCTCACTTCTTAGAGTTTGGCTGGTATCACTCACGTGGCACTTCAAGATCCCCTCATACGATCGTTATGGGTTTAATGTCTTACCTGTGCTATCAGGAGGTAGATGCCACGAGCGTAGAGACCATACATGTGTATTTATTCATCTCTTCATTGAGCAAGTATTGTGGCAGCATACCTAGCACACTGCCTTGTGCATAATAGGTATTGTACTGTTTTCTGAGTAAGAGTGAATGTGTGAACATGGATGTGGTGAGCAGGTGTGGGGTGGGGGTTGTGTGTGGAGCAAATATGAGGGAGTGAGGAGAAAGCTGAAGAGAGATGGGATGGTTTAGAGCTGTCGTGGTCGCGTCAGATTGGTGAACTGGTGTCTCGCTGACAGCGGGCACTCTGGGGCGGCGTGGAGTGGAAGGCAAGTGAGGAACTTGAGCAAAGGGGTGCTGAGGATTGGATAGACGTGACTTTTGCTGAAAGTGAGACAACGTTTATTTGTTGTGGAGGTCCAGAAGGGAAATGACCAGATTCGAGACAGATATTGCTGGGAAAATGTAAAGGAAGACATAGATATTTTACAGAAAGAAGCAGAAGGAAAGTGAACAAAAAATATTATTGAAGAATCAGCGATGGCTCTAAGATTCATGTCTGAAATGTGCTCTCTCCACATCTTCGTATAATGAAATTATACGAAGTGGGCAAACTTTTCCGTATTGTTTTTGGCTTGAGTTGCCTATGAGATATCAAGTTTAAAATAATTGGCAATATATGGTCACCATGGTTATCAAGACATCAAACTATCTGGTAATATGTGTGATATTTATATTTGTGTTAAATGCTTTAATAGAACTAGTAGATTTAGCTGTGCAGTTTTTCCTAGAACTTGAAGTTTAGAACTTTAAAGTCCACTGGATTTCAGTTTCGTTGGGGAGCTATGTGTGGACTGGGGCGGGGGGGGGGGGTTGTTTCTCATCTGTGTCCATGTCCTTATTCCCTGACAGTGGTGGCCCGATGCTTGGCACCCAGTAGGCACTCTGTAGATATTTTTCAGTAAAGGAATTAATAACATCTCAGTTTTTCAGTAAGTGAATTAATATCTAATTTACACAAATTTCAGATTGGATGGATTTCATGAAACATATCCTTTGTGTTTAAAGTTCTTGCCACATCTAAAATGCAGAGATTGAATTGGAGATAGAAACATAATGCGCTATGCACACTCATCGAATTTTAGCGCTAGACCTAATTCCAGAGTTGGTCTAGTCCCAGCTCCTCGTTTTTCAGATACCAACATTGAGGACTGGAGAGGTTAGGTGACTTGCTCAGGCTCACAGAGCTGCTTATGGCCGAGCTTGGACCCAACCGAGATCTCCACGTCTTGAGGCTTTGGTATCATCTCTTCCCATTACTCCCCTAGAAGTAAATCTTAGTTCCAGTGAGTCTTTCCATGGTATTAAGTTAAATCCTGAGCTCCTAACGCATAATTTAGAAAAATTCTCCTTATGCTTTTTTAAAAAAAAATTTTTTTTAAAATTATTTATTTATTTATTTATTTTTGGCTGTGTTGGGTCTTCGTTGCTGCACGCGGGCTTTCTCTAGTTGTGGCGAGCAGGGACTACTCTTCGTTGTGGTGCGCGGGCTTCTCACTGTGGTGGCTTCTCTTGTTGCAGAGCACGGGCTCTAGGCGCGCGGGCTTCAGTAGTTGTGGCACTTGGGCTCAGTAGTTGTGCCTCACAGGCTCTAGAGCGCAGGCTCAGTAGTTGTGGCACATGGGCTTAGTTGCTCCACAGCATGTGGGATCTTCCCGGACCAGGGCTCGAACGCATGTCCCCTGCATTGGCAGGTGGATTCTTAACCACTGCGTCACCAGGGAAGCCCCTCCTTATGCTTTTTTTAATTGCAAAATAGAAAGAGTCTCAGACAGCAAGTACCCTTCCCATGCAGGCTCCTGTGCAGTGCAGGGGCTGCTTGAGTGCGCCCATAGTAAATTTTTGATGTCCTGCTTGAGTTTGTCCTCCTGGTAAGTCTGTTCCAAAAGGAGAGCTTGCACCATCTAGTGGATCTAAGAAGAGGCTCTTGGGTTTAATTTTTTGGTGGCCCTGTTTTAAAAAGAAGAAAGGAGCTATTTTTTACTTAATTAATCTGCAGATTCTCACATGGAACCCTTTGTTCGTATCATGAGAGTGAGGGTGGAAGCCCAGAATGATGGTAGGGTCCCTTTGTACCTCACCGTGCTCACAACATGGCATGTTCATGACCAGGCTCTTTTAATGATGAAAGGAAGGTAAGGAAGTGGGTAGTATATCAACCGATTTTTGCAACCAGGGCTTGGATTCTTTTACTCATTAATTCAGAACAGTAACTCTTCTGTAATGGGTCTTCCCATAATAGTTGGGAATTAGTCAAATCCTGCTGTTATTCCTGGGGAATCCACTAGTACTCATTTGGGCAATTAACTTTTTCAATAATGCACAGTATTCTTCTACCCAGTTGGATAAATGAAGTTTTGGGAAGCTTCCAAATTATTCTTTTGTTTCCTTCAATAGAGATTTAAATCTTTTCTCAAGCTCTGCAAAATACTTATCTCATGTGATCGGTGGCAGAAGATGGTGTCTGTCAAGCAGGATAACTTGATGACTGAGTGGGCAACACAGGGCGGGGTCTCATCACTGACTTTGCCCTGAGATCCAAAATGCTCATTACCTTCTGGGCCTGAGTTTTCTTTGGAAAGAATATGATTGGTCATCTTTATATTTACAGACTACTGTTCGGTGAAAACCAGGCTTCTTTCTTTCTTTTTTTACTTTTGTTACTCCAGCAGCTGAAATACAATATCTTAAATACTTCCTTAGCACCTGTGCAGTGTAGGCATCCTTTGTGATAGTGGTTCTCACCTTGGTGCACATCGGAATCAACAAAGGAAGCCTGGCCCCACCCCTGCAGAGTCTGATTTACCTGGATCCAGGTGGGATGTGAGCATGGGTAAGTTTTAACAGCTCCCCAGGTGATTCTAACATGGAGCCAGGGTTCAGAACCACTGCTGTATGATATCCTTGAAAGCATGTTGTGAATCATTGGATTCCAAATCAAGTTTGAATATTGGAGATCCATATTTGAAAACCAGTATTCTCTTTGGGACCAGAAGTGGTACTGTATTGTGACTGGAGTAATGAAGTCATCATTGTGTCTAAGTGACTCCATGCTCACATCTCTAGCTGGTGCTCGTGGACTCAGTCCTGGTGTATGATCTGGGTCCGCGGAACCGGAGTACTCGCAGGGTAGACAGGAGCAGTGAGGCCAGAAGGGAATGCTTTTGTGAGTGGCAGTTTAATGTATTCTTATAATTGTCCTTTGCTGAGGGCATTGACTCTATTGTTGGCATTTTGTCCCAGTGAGAGTAGGAAAATTGGTGTCTCACATTCAATCTGTTTTTTTCTCTTGTTGGCTTCATGATGAATTTCACCTCTTTCTGTGGTGTCCAGGAATAAGGTGCTCAGAGAGTTCTTTGGAGAAACTGTTTTCTGGAGTAAAGTCCTGCTCTGTCACTGGGAGCAGCTTGCTTCTGAGAAATGGAGCTGAATTGGTTGGAGGAGGGGTGTGGTGGTAAAAGGACAGGGATGGGTATAAATCCTCCAAAATGCCATAAATTGAACTCTTACAGTAGGAAACAGTGTCTTTGATCTTAATCAGTCCACATAGTTGATACAACTATTCAATTTCAAAGTATTTCTGCTGTGTTTTCAGAGGGCAGGGGATGAGAATGTCAAGGAATTGTTAGAATCCTTGTCTTGGCTTTTCCAAGACAATAGTATTGTGTAAAGAACATGAAATTTGGTATCGGGCAGATCTGGTCTCTCATGAATCTGATCTCTGCCACTTACTGTGTACTTTGGGGGGCAAGGTCGTGAGCCTCAATTTTCATATCTGTAAGATGAGAACCCCATCAGCCTACCCTGCAGGTGAATTAACTCAGGTAATGTATTTATGTGAAGCACCTAACACATTGCTTGGCACAGAGCTGGGACTCCATAAATGGCAGCTGTTTCTGGAACTACTATTAATAATAGTAATAATTAATGATAATGATAGTAATAAACGTTTTTCATCTCCTTTGGAAATGGTACCTGAGATAAGTAGCTTCGTGGTCCATGTGTCCAGCTGTCCTCCTGGTGGGCTGAGAATGGGGATGGTAAAGCAGTGTTAACAGGGGTCCCAGCTGGGAAAGGTGTATTCAGAATTTTCATCCTCACATAACCAACATGTTATAATTTAGCCTCATCCCATATTAATCCCTTAAAATGTAGTTGCTCCCTAGAAGAGTTAATTTCACTGATCACTCATCTTGTGTATATTCTGCTTGTTTACCTCAGAGGGGATAGAACATAGATTTTTATCTAAACAATGTAGAACGGGGGTTTAGCAGGGAAGAAGGGAAAATGTGACTCGTGGGGATTACTTTAATACAAGCCATACCTGGTGCCATGGTATTGCAGGAAGGGGGACCCCTTCCAGGGCCTGAGAGTGGGCTCTTGTCTAACACTTGGAAATGAACTGTGTGAGGAGACACATGTACTGACAAAGCAAAGGACTTTATTGGGAAGGGGTACCGGGGCGGAGAGCAGTAGGGTAAGGGAACCCAGGAGAACTGCTCTGCCACGTGGCTCGCAGTCTCAGGTTTTATGGTGATGGGGTGAGTTTCCGGGTTGTCTCTGGCCAATCATCTTGCTTGGCCCATACTTAGTCTGACTCAGGGTCCTTTCTGGTGGCACGTACATCTCTCAGCCAAGATGGATTCTAGCTCGAAGGATTCTGGGAGGTTGGCAGGACGTATTATGGGCTGGCGTCTCCTCCCTCCTTCTGGCCCCTCCTGAATTCTCCCGGTTAGTTTCGGCGACAGCACCGTGTCCCTTATCGGGACCTCCTGTTGTGAGACAACTCGTGCAAGTGGTTATTATCGTGCCTGGCCAGGGTGGGCAGTTTCGGTCAGCGGTTCCTTAACAATGGGGTGGTGTGGGCCTTGGACAGACAGAAAGGGCTTGACCATTGGGAAGCCGAGAAGAGGAGATGCCAGGATGGGGGACTGGTGAGGGCCCAAACACAGTGGCTATTTTGAATGGCTGTACTGAGGTCCCTGTTAGGACTGCCCGTGTGTTGCCTTAAGTTTGTCTTGGTACCACCTTGGCAATTTGCTGTAAGTTGGCGGTCTCTGGAGGACAGTGCTGTTTCACTGAAGCACTGGGCTTAGAGTCGAAAGCATTTCTATGAATCAGTATAAACTGTATCTGTGTAGCTGAGCGACCTGTGATGAAGTTTCAGAAAAGTCAGTATAGTCTAATTTGGTATAAAGGGCTTTCTTCCCCATCTGGGTTCTGACAAGTTGAGAAAAAATGAGTGAGGCAGGTAGAGGACCAAAATAGCACCTTTATTATCAGTAAAACTGATGCTGGAGAATAGGGTTTATATCTGTGGGTAAGATTTCCTGATACTGAGCCCCAGAATTAGACAGACTCTCCCAGACACAGAGAAGAATGAGTACTTCCTGCTGGCGGCCTGGCTCCCAGAAGAAAAGAGAGAGGAAGGGACAGGCTCAGCAAACTGACACGTTACCTGCTGCCACCCCCCGCAAGTGAAGAGTAATTGAGGGAGGCAGAGCGAGGCCCGGAGCACCCTGCTAGGAGATCCTGTGTCGGGGAGGAAACTTTAGGGTTGGAGACATCACTTTTCTCTTTCGGGCCGGTAAAAATCCAACCTTTCTAAATGCTAACAAATTTGCAAGTAGTAAATCATATTAAAAAAACAAATAAGGGTGGATTAAATGTCCTTCCCATGCTCCAGAACCTATGATGGGTCCCTGTTACCTGCAGAAGATAATCCAGATTCCTTCACTTGTGTTTAGAAACCCCTCCTAATCTGACTCCATCCTACCCATTGACCTAACTTTCCCCATGATTTTCTTTTTTTTTTTTTTTTAACATCTTTATTGGAGTATAATTGCTTTACAATGTTGTGTTAGTTTCTGCTGTATAACAAAGTGAATCAGCTATACATATACATATATCCCCATATCCCCTCCCTCTTTCGTCTCCCTCCCACCCTCCCTATCCCACCCCTCTAGGTGGTCACAAAGCACCGAGCTGATCTCCCTGTGCTATGTGGCTGCTGCCCACTAGCTACCTATTTTACATTTGGTAGTGTATATATGTCCATGACACTCTCTTACTTTGTCCCAGCTTACCCTTTCCACTCCCCGTGTCCTCAAGTCCAGTCTCTATGTCTGATTTTTATTCCTGTCCTGCCCCTAGGTTCTTCAGAACCTTTTTTTTTTTTTTTTTTTTTTAGATTCCATATATATGTGTTAGCATATGGTATTTGATTTTCTCTTTCTGACTTACTTCACTCTGTATGACAGACTCTAGGTCCATCCACCTCACTACAAATAACTCAATTTTGTTTCCTTTTATGGCTGAGTAATATTCCACTGTATATATGTGCCACATCTTCCTTATCCATTCATCTGTCGATGGACACTTAGGTTGCTTCCATGTCCTGGCTATTGTAAATAGAGTTGCAATGAACATTGTGGTACATGACTCTTTTTGAATTATGGTTTTCTCAGGGTATATGCCCAGTAGTGAAATTGCTGCCTCATATGGTAGTTCTATTTTTAGTTTTTTAAGGAACCTCCATACTGTTTTCCATAGTGGCTGTATCAATTTACATTCCCACCAACAGTGCAAGAGGGTTCCCTTTTTCCACACCCTTTCCAGCGTTTATTGTTTGTACACTTTTTGATGATGGCCCTTCTGACTGGTGTGAGGTGATACCTCATTGTAGTTTTGATTTGCATTTCTCTAATGATTAGTGATGTTGAGCATCCTTTCATGTGTTTGTTGGCAATCTGTATATCTTCTTTGGAGAAATGTCTATTTAGGTCTTCTGCCCATTTTTGGATTGGGTTGTTTGTTTTTTTGATATTGAGCTGCATGAGCTGTTTGTAAATTTTGGAGATTAATCCTTTGTCAGTTGCTTCATTTGCAAATATTTTCTCCCATTCTGATGGTTGTCTTTTCATCTTGTTTATGGTTTCCTTTGCTGTGCAAAAGCTTTTAAGTTTCATTAGGTCCCATTTGTTTATTTTTGTTTTATTTCTCTAGGAGGTGGGTCAAAAAGGATATTGCTGTGATTTATGTCATAGAGTGTTCTGCCTATGTTTTCCTCTAAGAGTTTGATAGTGTCTGGCCTTACATTTAGGTCTCGAATCCATTTTGAGTTTATTTTTTGGATGGTGTTAGGGAGTGTTCTAATTTCATTCTTTTACATGTAGCTGTCCAGTTTTCCCAGCACCACTTATTGAATAAGCTGTCTTTTCTCCATTGTATATTCTTGCCTCCTTTATCAAAAATAAGGTGACCATAGGTGTGTGGGTGTATCTCTGAGCTTTCTATCCTGTTCCATTGATGTATGTTTCTGTTTTTGTGCCATTACCATATTGTCTTGATTACTGTAGCTTTGTAGTATAGTCTGAAGTCAGGGAGCCTGATTCTTCCAGCTCTGTTTTTCTTTGACAAGATTGCTTTGGCCATTCGGAGTCTTTTGTGTTTCCATACAAATTGTGAAATTTTTTGTTCTAGTTCTGTGAAAAATGCCATTAGTAGTTTGATAGGGATTGCATTGAATCTGTAGATTGCTTTGGGTAGTAGAGTCATTTTCACAATGTTGATTCTTCGAATCCAAGAACATGGTATATCTCTCCATCTGTTTGTGTCATCTTTAATTTCTTTCATCTGTGTCTTATAGTTTTCTGCATACGCGTCTTTTGTCTCCTTAGGTAGGTTTATTCCTAGGTATTTTATTCTTTTTGTTGTAATGTAAATGGGAGCGTTTCCTTAGTTTCTCTTTCAGATTTTTCATCATTAGTGTATAGGAATGCAAGAGATTTCTGTGCATTAATTTTGTATCCTGCTACTTTACCAAATTCATTGATTAGCTCTAGTAGTTTTCTGATAGTGTCTTTAGGATTTTCTATGTATAGTATCATGTCATCTGCAAACAGTGACAGCTTTCCTTCTTCTTTTCCGATTTGGATTCCTTTTATTTCTTTTTCTTCTTTGATTGCTGTGTGTAAAACTTCCAAAACGATGTTGAACAATACTGGTGAGAGTGGACAACCTTTTCTTGTTCCTGATCTTAGAGGAAATGGTTTTCAGTTTTTCACCATTGAGAACGATGTTGGCTGTGGGTTTGTCATATATGGCCTTTATTATGTTGAGGTAAGTTCCCTCTCTGCCTACTTTCTGGAGGGTTTTTATCATAAATCGGTGTTGAATTTTGTCAAAAGCTTTTTCTGCATCTATTGAGATGATCATATGGTTTTTCTCCTTCAATTTGTTAATATGCTTTGTCACATTGGTTGATTTGCATATATTGAAGAATCCTTGCATTCCTGGGATAAACCCCACTTGATCATGGTGTATGATCCTTTTAATGCACTGTTGGATTCTGTTTGCTAGTATTTTGTTGAGGATTTTTGCATCTATTTTCATCAGTGATATTGGCCTGTAGTTTTCTTTCTTTGTGACATCTTTGTCTGGCATAAAGATCAGATCAGAAATAAATGAAGAAGAAATGAAGAAAACAATAGCAAAGATCAATAAAACTAAAGCCTGGTTCTTTGGGAAGTTAAACAAAATGATAAACCATTAGCCAGACTCATCAAGAAAAAACGGGAGAAGACTCAAATCAATAGAATTAGAAATGAGAAAGGAGAAGTAACCACTGACACTGCAGAAATACAAACGATCATGAGAGATTACTATAAGCAACTATATGCCAATAAAATGGGCAACCTGGAAAAAGTGGACAAATTCTTAGAAAAGCACAACCTTCTGAGACTGAACCAGGAAGAAATAGAAAATATAAACAGACCAATCACAAGCACTGAAATTGAGACTGTGATTAAAAATCTTCCAACAAACAAAAGCCCAGGACCAGATGGCTTCACAGGCGAATTCTATCAAACATTTAGAGAAGAGCTAACACCTATCCTTCTCAAACTCTTCCAAAATATACAGAGGGAGGAACACTCCCAAACTCATTCTACGAGGCCACCATCCCCATGATTTTCAAGTGCAAATCTGAAGTCAGAGCAGTGCCCTCATGGTCCTCTATGCTTATTACCATGTTCCTGCTAGATTATTCTTTCTACTGCCTGTCTGTTTGTTCAGAATATGTTCATCTGTTAAATCCCAGTTCAGTCCCCATATTGGGCTACCGCCTTGCACTTAAACACACACTGCTTTCTCTCATCCCTAAACTGCTGCTGCGCTTTTGACCATGGACCAGGCAGTCTAGCACTTGTCTCATCACGTGAATTTCACCAGCCAGCTGCTATAAGTACCATGAGGGACAGGCTGTTTCTTATACTTCTTTTATGTACCCTCAGCTGCTAGTATATTGTACGCATGAACAGCACTCAATAAATATGCAGTTGGTTAAATAAATGTATCAAAAAACAGTGGCTAGCTTCCTTAGCACTGCACTAGAATAGAGTTAGGTGTTTGTTATGCTGGAAGATAAAATTACCAAGACAAAGAACTGAAATTAGCTCTTGTTTCATGTCACTCACATGGAATCAAAGAATCTCAGATTTTGGGAACTGAGAGGAGAGATCATCTAGTTCAAACCATCATTTTCCAGCTGAGAACACTAAGGCTCCTAATTGGAAAAGTACAATCCAGAGTCTGTGAGGAATAGAGCTTATTCCTCTATTTGTGAGAGGAATAGAGGATACGGAGTAGATGTTTCAGTTCCTTAACATTATCTTATCCACAGAAGGTTGATGTGGCAGCTTTACATTTACATCATGCTGTCTTCTAAGTGTTCCAAAGTGCTTTTCTGTTATGTTGTAGAGGCTCACGTCTTTATGTTCTCACCAAAATCTGGGGAGAAAAGCACTTTTCACAGAAGCTGTCACCACATCTCATCGTTGACTTTCTTCGTTAACATACGGTAAACTTCCTACACGAGGTGACGCAGCAGGTCAGAGGCTCCATGCTTGGTGCACAGCCACAGCAGTTGATACGCCGAAGATTACTTGACTTGCCCAAGGTCCCCAGCTCCTAAAGGTTAAGATGCAAGTGTTTTGTATTCCCACTGCAGTCCATTTCAACTACCTTTTGAAAATGCCCTTTTTCTTTCTTAAATTATTATCTCTAGATTCTGAGAATTCCAGCTTAGAAGGGAAGTACACTTTTGAATTCCTGCTCGGGAAAGAAAGAACAGCTAACACAAGTATTTACCCGCCCAGGGTAGAAAGTTAGGAACCAAGCTTGGAGCAAGGACAGCCTGGCTTTGCTGGGTGCAGAGAGAAGATGCTGCCCGTCGTCAGGGAGGAGCAGAAAGCAGGAGTCGAGACCAGAGGAGGCTGGGTCACCTCGCCAGCTCTCTGCTCCTCCTAAGTTCCAAGCAGGTTTTCCCCCTGCAGATTCAATATTTGCTTTATGTTGTAGAGGCCACAAGACTTCAGTGATCATATTTAAATATCGTATAAAAATGTCAAACAAAATAAGCACAATGTTTTGGTTATTTCTACCACTGTTTCTTTCCATTACATTTTAAATTAAAAACTTATACTTTAGTGTTGGTTCTTATTCATTTATTAGTTGACAGAAAATTTAACAGGTAAGTAAATATATATATATATATCTATATATCTATATATATATCTATATATATATATATATTAAACAGAGTTTTAAGTACTGAGTCCTGTCACATTAATGAGTCACAAAGTCAATTGAGTAGGTCACAGCACTTCAAAACAGAATAAAATAGAACATATCAGAGTGCATTGAGTTTAGTAATGGTAAATATCATATATTATTGTAAATATAATTCTTTTTTTGTTAACATCTTTATTGGAGTATAATTGCTTTACAATGGTGTGTTAGTTTCTGCTTTATAACAAAGTGAATCAGCTATACATATACATATATCCCCATATCTCCTCCCTCTTGTGTCTCCCTCCCATCCTCCCTATCCCACCCCTCTAGGTGGTCACAAAGCACTGAGCTGATCTCCTTGTGCTATGCAGCTACTTCCCACTAGCTATCTATTTTACATAAAATATAATTCTTATGATGGGTCATGGTTTGAAAAAGTTTGAAAAAGACAGTTATCATTTTTTGAAAGATTATTTGGAGAATGGGTTATGAAATTAGTCTTGGTGCTACATTTCTGCTTTATCATGTGCTGTAAACATTAGTTGGTCTTCTCTTGGTATAGAATATTGTTTTCTATTTTGAGTACCCAGTATATGGGAGTCACTGTTCTAAATGCAGGGGATGAGATCTCTTTAGCGGTTTACTTACAGAGCAAATCATCTTATTTTCAGAGAAGACACTGTATCAGTTTGCATAGGGTTTAACTGTAGATAACGGAAAACTCCCTTTAGTAATCTCTTCCTGTTATATCCACCAATTCTGTTTACACCTCTCTGGCCAAGATGTATATACCGCCCCACCTAGATGCAAAGGAAGAAGGGAAATGTAGTTTTTTAGCTCTAAAGTTAGGGTTTATTCCCAAGGAAGAAAGGGAGACTGAGTATCGGGGGACATTTAGAAGTGCCTACCCCAAACCTGAGCATTTCTCATACGTTAACAAAATCTTGTTTCTACTGATGGGCAGCTGGAAGTTTCTGTTATTGTAATGACTGAAAAAGCTCCGGCTGGCCGGGCATAGGCTTGTGCAGGTTGTCCACTGCACAGGGATGCCCAGCTAAGCAGGCAGAGGGGGAAATGAAGTGCACCTCCTGCTTGACCGTGACCTCGCGTGGGGACGTGTCCACCCGCAGCACGGGCACCTTGATCTAATGAGCAGCAGGCACTTTCTGCTCCGGCAGAGCCGTCTACTTTCCAAACTGTGGCCCTGTTGGTGATTCTGCCGGGTGGCGGGTGCCAGTGGGGGGGGGGTGGGTGGGGCGTGGCTTTTACTGCTTCACAGACTTGCACTATACAGGCTGGTTTTGACTCAGAGGCAGGGTCCCAGGTAGTCTACAGGTGACCTTAAACACGTGACTCTAGATATACCTGGTTCTGCCCCTTTTTCTAGGACAGCTCTTCTCCCCTAGATTTGCTACTTTAAAAATTATAGAAGTTAGTAAGCAGCAAGGATATACTGTAGAGCACAGGAAATTATACCCATTATCTTGTAACAACCTATAATGGAGTATAATCTGCAAAAATACTGAATCAGTATACTGTATACCTGAAACTAACACAATATTGTAAATCAACTATACTTCAATTAAAAAAAAAAAACTATAGAAGTTAGGAGACCAACCTGTATTCCTTGTCTTACACACACACACACACACACACACACACACACACACACACACACACACACGGTAAACATTTTAGCATTTGAGCAGGTCCCAGGTACTGTGAAGCCTCCTCATCTTTGACCTCCTTATAGTTCTTCACGTCACTTTTCTCCTGTTGCAGGAGAGGAAAATTAGGGCTATAAATTAAGCTTACACTTACTTTTTGATTTGAAATGGAAAATCAGATTTCTTCTTTTCTTTTTCAACAAGTGCATGAGGGAGATAATGCAGTACCAAAGGAGTCAGTTCTTAAGCATTAGGATTATGAAAAGATAGGAAGGGTCTCACCTACTCTACACAGAGAAACACAAAAAATAACTCACACAAAACTCCACCTTATCTAAGGCAGCCAGGCAGTATTTGTCTTGGAAACAGATGTGGAGAGGGGAGGGAGAATCTGGTCTGGGAGTTGGTGTAAATCTTTTATTCTCTCCCTGCACTCTCCTTAGAGACCATTAAAAGTGTATCAGCAACAAATGCCCTGCAAGTTTTTCTTCAAGTAGTTGTAAGAAAACCAAAAAACAAGGAGAACAGAAAGGAAGCTTATAGTCTGCTTATTTTACCTTCTTGGTATAATTTTCTTTTGCCTCACACTAACTTGGTTAAAAAATTGTGTATTTTATTTTATTTATTCATTTCCTAATTCTAAAAGTGATTTAGTTACATGGCTGGGGAGGTTGACTCAATGGACTTTTCCAGTAAATAGAAGATTACATAATAGCATAGAAAGTTGTAATATTTACATACTTACACTTACTTCTTTTAAGGGCCTGCTCTCCCATCATTTTTATGTCTGACTTGCATTTTAGGTGAGATAGAGAAAGAATAATTCTGACAGGATGCCCCACTGTGTGCCTTACCCTGTGATTATCCAGTGCCTGATGATGAGTAGGTTTGGGATAACAGAGAAAAACAACCAGAAAGACTAGAATTATTGAATTTGTTGGGGCAGACACCTGTGTGTTTTCTCAGTCTTTCCTGTGTTGAGGTCTTTCCATCTCTCATGGAAAATAAGCTGGGAGTGAAATCCGTCCTTTATCATCAGAACTTGCCTTTGTTATAGTTTTGGTGTCTAGGAAAATTGTCTGTGTATAAAATGCCATCCCCAAATAATACATGGAACCCAGCAGGCAGATTGAATGGGGGTGGGAGTGGCAGGCATTAGATGCCACCAGCTTATAATTGTTCTCAAATACTTCATTCTAAAGAAGCTGCTGGTTGAGACTGGTCCATGAACCATTTCCCCTCCACCACTGGGTTTGATGTCAGTCTTATCAGAATTCAATAGTATTGTCTTGTTAATCAAGAAGAGAAATTAGGGGGAAGCCCGAGGAAGCATTTCCTTTTTCCCAATGGATCACTTTTCTCGGTTGCCATAATCAAGAGCATGGCATGAGTTTGGCTCCTTATTTTCAATGAAATGTTATTCACTATAAAAGGAGGATTTCCTCTGCTGTTCACGTATCTTCAAATTAATCTAACTACCTTGATAATGAAGACATCCTTAACATGGGCTGTGAAGACCACATTTGTTCTTTTATTAGTAACAGGGCAGCTGATTTCCATCTTAACACATTTATTGATTATCCTTTGGGTCCCTGCTGGTATACCATGTGTTTTGAGAGTTCACACTGTAGGTCAGACATAGTCGTTTCCACAGTAAGTTTGCAATCTTAAAGGATGGGTGAATGCATTAAGAAAATTGAGAAAGGGAATGGACTTAGTCTAGGAGAGAGGAAGCTGAGAGGTTTAATAAGAATCCTAGAATAGGATGGGAAGTTGAGTTTTGGGAGACAGCATTTCCCCATCACCGCTTCTTAATGTGAGGGCAGAGTAAGGCACACTTTAAATTATAGCAGGTGGAATCTTCCTGTACACTGAGGCGTGCTTTCTTGATTGCAGAGACCTCCTGAGCTGCGTTGCCAAAGGAAGCTGTGTAATTCCCTGTCTGATTGCCTTTGGTCAGCAACCATCAGACCTCCCTTCTTCTCTAAGCTTACTTTCCAGGCTTCTGGCGATTCTGTTAGCCTATCCCGGGCTCCTTCCAATAAGTTATCTTTTCTGTTTAGGCCAACTCAGTTCGCCTGAGATGGTGTGGACTCAAAGAGCTGAAACAATATGATGAGAATACTCCTTAATTACACATTGGTGCTCAAAAACTGATCAGTGATATTGTTGCCTTTTTTTTTTTAAAACATCTTTATTGGAGTGTAACTGCTTTACAAAGGTGTGTTAGTTTCTGCTTTATAACAAAGTGAATCAGCTATACATATACATATATCCCCATATCTCCTCCCTCTTGAGTTTCCCTCCCACCCTCCCTGTCCCACCCCTCTAGGTGGTCACAAAGCACTGAGCTGATCTCCCTGTGTTATGCAGCTGCTTCTCACTAGCTATCTATTTTACATTTGGTAGTATATATAAGTCCATGCCACTGTCTCACTTTGTCCCAGCTTACCCTTTCCCCTCCCCGTGTCCTCAAGTCCATTCTCTACATCTGCATCTTTATTCCTCTCCTGCCCCTAGGTTCTTCAGAACCATTTTTTGTGTGTGTAGATTCCATATATATGTGTTAGCATACGATATTTGTTTTTCTCTTTCTGACTTACTTCACTCTGTATGACAGATTATAGGTCCATCCACCTCACTACAAATAACTCAGTTTCATTTCTTTTTATGGCGAGTAATACTCCACTGTATATATGTGCCACATCTTCTTTACCCATTCATCGGTCGATGGACACTTAGGTTGCTTCCATGTCCTGGCTATTGTAAATAGAGTTGCAATGAACATTTTGGTACATGACTCTTTCTGAATTATGGTTTTCTCAGGGTATATGCCCAGTAGTGAAATTTCTGGGTCATATGGTAGTTCTATTTTTAGTTTTTTCAGGAACTTCCATACTGTTCTCCATAGTGGCTGTATCAATTTACATTCCCACCAACAGTGCAAGAGGGTTCCCTTTTCTCCACACCATCTCCAGCATTTATTGTTTGTAGACTTTTTGATGATGGCCATTCTGACTGGTGTGAGGTGATACCTCATTGTCATTTTGATTTGCATTTCTCTAATGATTAGTGATGTTGAGCATCCTTTCATGTATTTGTTGGCAATCTGTATATCTTCTTTGGAGAAATGTCTGTTTAGGTCTTCTGCCCATTTCTGGATTGGGCTGTTTGTTTTTTTGATATTGAGCTGTATGAGCTGCTTGTAAATTTTGGAGATTAATCCTTTGTCAGTTGCTTCATTTGCAAATATTTTCTCCCATTCTGAGGGTTGTCTTTTGGTCTTGTTTATGGTTTCCTTTGCTGTGCAAAAGCTTTGAAGTTTCATTAGGTCCCATTTGTTTATTTTTGTTTTTATTTCCATTTCTCTAGGAGGTGGGTCAAAAAGGATCTTGTTGTGATTTATGTCATAGAGTGTTCTGCCTATGTTTTCCTCTAAGAGTTTGATAGTGTTTGGCCTTACATTTAGGTCTTTAATCCATTTTGAGTTTATTTTTGTGTATGGTGTTAGGGAGTGTTCTAATTTCATTCTTTTACATGTAGCTGTCCAGTTTTCCCAGCACCACTTATTGAAGAGGCTGTCTTTCTCCACTGTATATTCTTGCCTCCTTTATCAAAAATAAGGTGACCATATATGTGTGAGTTTATCTCTGGGCTTTCTATCCTATTCCATTGACGTATGTTTCTGTTTTTGTGCCAGTACCATATTGTCTTGATTACTGTAGCTTTGTAGTATAGTCTGAAGTCAGGGAGCCTGATTCTTCCAGCTCCATTTTTCTTTGACAAGATTGCTTTGGCCATTCGGAGTCTTTTGTGTTTCCATACAAATTGTGAAATTTTTTGTTCTAGTTCTGTGAAAAATGCCATTGGTAGTTTGATAGGGATTGCACTGAATCTGTAGATTGCTTTGGGTAGTAGAGTCATTTTCACAATGTTGATTCTTCCAATCCAAGAACATGGTATATCTCTCCATCTGTTTGTATCATCTTTAATTTCTTTCATCAGTGTCTTATAGTTTTCTGCATACAGGTCTTTTGTCTCCTTACGTAGGTTTATTCCTAGGTATTTTATTCTTTTTGTTGCAATGGTAAATGGGAGCGTTTCCTTAATTTCTCTTTCAGATTCTTCCTCATTAATGTATAGGAATGCAAGAGATTTCTGTGCATTAATTTTGTATCCTGCTACTTTACCAAATTCATTGATTAGCTCTAGTAGTTTTCTGGTAGCATCTTTAGGATTCTCTGTGTATAGTATCATGTCATCTGCAAAGAGTGACAGCTTTACTTCTTGTTTTCTGATTCGGATTCCTTTTATTTCTTTTTCTTCTCTGATTGCTGTGTGTGAAACTTCCAAAACTATGTTGAATAATAGTGGTGAGAGTGGGCAACCTTTTCTTGTTCCTGATCTTAGTGAAAATGGTTTCAGTTTTTCACCATTGAGAATGATGTTTGCTGTGGGTTTGTCATATATGGCCTTTATTATGTAGAGGTAAGTTCCCTCTATGCCTACTTTCTGGAGGGTTTTTATCATAATTGGGTGTTGAATTTTGTTGAAAGCTTTTTCTGCATCTATTGAGATGATCATATGGTTTTTCTCCTTCAGTTTGTTAATATGGTGTATCACATTGATTTATTTGCGTATATTGAAGAATCCTTGCATTCCTGGGATAAACCCCACTTGATCATGGTGTATGATCCTTTTAATGTGCTGTTGGATTCTGTTTGCTAGTATTTTGTTGAAGATTTTTGCATCTATGTTCATCAGTGATATTGGCCTGTAGTTTTCTTTTTTTGTCACATCTTTGTCTGGTTTTGGTATCAGGGTGACTGTGGTCTCATAGAATGAGTTTGGGAATATTCCTCCCTCTACTATATTTTGGAAGAGTTTGAGAAGGATAGGTGTTAGCTCTTCTCTAAATGTTTGATAGAATTCACCTGTGAAGCCATCTGGTCCTGGACTTTTGTTTCCTGGAAGATTTTTAATCACAGTCTCAATTTCAGTGCTTGTGCTTGGTCTGTTTATATTTTCTATTTATTCCTAGTTCAGTCTCGGAAGGTTGTGCTTTTCTAAGAATTTGTCCGTTTCTTCCAGGTTGTCCATTTTATTGCCATAGAGTTGCTTATAGTAGTCTCTCATGATCCTTTGTATTTCTGCACTGTCAGTTGTTACTTCTCCTTTTTCATTTCTAATTCTATTGATTTGAGTCTTCTCCCTTTTTTTCTTGATGATTCTGGCTAATAGTTTATCAATTTTGTTTATCTTCTCAAAGAACCAGCTTTTAGTTTTACTGATTTGTTATTGTTTCCTTCATTTCTTTTTCAATTATTTCTGATCTGATCTTTATGATTTCTTTCCTTCTGCTAACTTTGGGGATTTTTTGTTCTTCTTTCTCTAATCGCTTTAGGTGTAAGGTTAGGTTGTCTGTTTGAGATGTTTCTTATTTCTTGAGGTAGGATTGTATTGCTATAAACTTCCCTCTTAGAACTGCTTTTGCTGCATCCCGTAGGTTTTGGGTCATCGTGTTTTAATTGTCATTTGTTTTTAGGTATTTTTTTTTTAAGGATTATTTTATGCTGATTACTTTTTTTTTTTTTAAGATTTTTTAGAAATTCACGTTCTTTTATTTATTTATTTATTTATTTATGACTGTGTTGAGTCTTCGTTTCTGTGCGAGGGCTTTCTCTAGTTGCGGCAAGTGGGGACCACTCTTCATCGCGGTGCGCGGGCCTCTCACCATCGCGGCCTCTCTTGTTGCAGAGCACAGGCTCCAGACGCGCAGGCTCAGTAATTGTGGCTCACAGGCCCAGTTGCTCTGTGGCATGTGGGATCTTCCCAGACCAGGGCTCGAACCCGTGTCCCCTGCATTGGCAGGCAGATTCTCAACCACTGCGCCACCAGGGAAGCCCTTTAGGTATGTTTTGATTTCCTCTTTGATTTCTTCAGTGATCTCTTGGTTATTAAGTGTAGTGTATTGTTTAGCCTCCAGGTATTTGTATTTTTTACAGATTTTCTTCCTGTAATTGATATCTAGTCTCATAGCGTTGTGGTCGGAAAAGATACTTGATGCGATTTCAATTTTCTTAAATTTACCAAGGCTTGATTTGTGACCCAAGGTATGATCTATCCTGGAGAATGTTCCATGAGCACTTGAAAAGAAAGTGTATTCTGTTGTTTTTGGATGGCATGTCCTATAAATATCAATAAAGTCCATCTTGTTTAATGTATCATTTAAAGCTTGTGTTTCCTTATTTATTTTCATTTTGGATCGTCTGTCCATTGGTGAAAGTGGGGTGTTAAAGTCCCCTGCTATGACTGTGTTACTCTTGATTTCCTCTTTTCTGGCTATTAACATTTGCCTTATGTATTGAGGTGCTCCTATGTTGGGTGCATAAATATTTACAATTGTTATATCTTCTTCTTGGATTGATCCCTTGACCATTATGTAGTGTCCTTCTTTGTCTCTTGTAATAGTCTTTGTTTTAAAGTCTATTTTGTCTGATATGAGAATTGCTACTCCAGCTTTTTTTTGATTTCCATTTGCATGGAATATCTTTTTCCATCCCCTCACTTTCACTCTGTATGTGTCCCTAGGTCTGAAGTGGGTCTCTTGTAGACAGCATATATATGGGTCTTGTTTTTGTATCCATTCAGCCAGTCTGTGTCTTTTGGTTGGAGCATTTAATCCATTTAGATTTAAGGTAATCATCAATATGTATGTTCCCATTACCATTTTCTTAATTGTTTTGGGTTTATTATTGTAGGTCTTTTCCTTCTCTTGTGTTTCCTGCCTAGAGAAGTTCCTTTAACATTTGTTTTAAGGCTGGTTTGGTGGTGCTGAATTCTCTTAGCTTTTGCTTGTCTGTAAAGGTTTTAATTTCTCCGTCTAATTTGAATAAGATCCTTGCTGGGTAGAGCAATCTTGGTTGTAGGTTTTTCCCTTTCATCTCTTTAAAGATGTCCTGACACTCCCTTCTGGCTTACAGAGTTTCTGCTGAAAGATCAGCTGTTAACCTTATGGGGATTCCCTTGTATTTTATTTGTTGTTTTTCCCTTGCTGCTTTTAATATTTTTTCTTTGTATTTAATTTTTGATAGTTTGATTAATATGTGTCTTGGCGTGTTTCTCCTTGGATTTATCCTGTATGGGACTCTCTGTGCTTCCTGGACTTGATTAGCTATTTCCTTTCCCATATTAGGGAAGTTTTCCACTATAATCTCTTCAAATATTTTCTCAGTCCCTTTCTTTTTCTCTTCTTCTTCTGGGGCCCCTATAGTTCAAATATTGGTGTGTTTAATTTGTCCCAGAGGTCTCTGAGACTGTCCTCAATTCCTTTCATTTTTTTTTCTTTATTCTGCTCTGCAGTAGTTATTTCCACTCTTTTATCCTCCAGGTCACTGTTCCGTTCTTCTGCCTCAGTTATTCTGCTATTGATTCCTTCTAGAGAATTTTTAATTTCATTTATTGTGTTGTTCATCATTGTTTGTTTCCTCTTTAGTTCTTCTAGGCCCTTGTTAAACGTTTCTTGTATTTTCTCCATTCTGTTTCCAAGATTTTGGATCATCTTTACTGTCATTACTCGGAATTCTTTTTCAGGTAGACTGCCTATTTCCTCTTTATTTGTTTGGTCTGGTGGGTTTTTACCTTGCTCCTTCATCTGCTGTGTGTTTCTCTGTCTTCTCATTTTGCTAACTTACTGTGTTTGGGGTCTCCTTTTCACTGCCTGCAGGTTCATAGTTCCCCTTGTTTTTGGTGTCTGCCCCCAGTGGGTAAGATTGGTTCAGTAGGTTGTGTAGGCTTCCTGGTGGAGGGGACTTGTGCCTGTGTTCTGGTGGATGAGACTGGATCTTGTCTTTCTCGTGGGCAGGACCATGTCTCGTGGTGTGTTTTGGGTTGTCTGTGACCTTATTATGATTTTAGGCAGCCTCTCTGCTAATGGGTGGGGTTGTGTTCCTCTCTTGCTAGTTGTTTGGCATGGGGTGTCCAGCACTGTAGCTTGCCGGTCATTGAGTGGAGCTGGGTCTTAGCATTGAGATGGATATCTCTGGTAGAGCTTTTGCCGTTTGATATTATGTGGAGCCGGGAGGTCTCTGGTGGACCAATGTCCTGAGCTGGGCTCTCCCACCTGAGAAGTTCAGGCCTGACACCTGGCGGGAGCACCAAGACCCTGTCAGCCACATGGCTCACAAGAAAAGGGAGAGAAAAAGAAAGAAAGAAAAATAAAATAAAATAAAGTTATTAAAATAAAAAATAATTATTAAAAATTAAAAAATTAAAAAGTAAAAATAAAAAAAATTAAAAATTAATAATAAAAAAAGAAAGAAAGAAGAGCAACCAAACAAAAAACAAATGCACCAATGATAACAAGCGCCAAAAACTATACTAAAAACAACCAAAAAACAAAAAATGGACAGACAGAACCATGGGACAGATAGTAAAAACAAAGCTATACAGACAAAATCACACAAAGAAGCATTCACATACACACTCACAAAAAGAAAAAGGAAAAAAAATATATAGTAGGTCCCGAAGTCCACCACCTCAATTTTGGGCTGATTCGTTGTCTGTTCAGGTATTCCACAGATGCAGCGTACATCAAGTTGACTGTGGAGATTTAATCTGCTGTTCCTGAGGCTGCTGGGAGAGATTTCCCTTTCTCTTCATTGTTCGCATAGCTCCCGGGGTTCAGCTTTGGATTTGGACCTGCCTCTGCGTGTAGCTCACCTGAGGGCGTCTGTTCTTCACTCAGACAGGATGGGGTTAAAGGGGCAGCTGATTAGGGGGCTCTGGCTCTCTCAGGCCGGGGGAAGGGAGGGGTACAGATGCGGGGCGAGCCTGCTGTGTCAGAGGCTGCCGTGATGTTACAACAGCCTGAGGCATGTCGTGCGTTCTCCCGGGGAAGTTGTCCCTGGATCACGGGACCCTGCAGTGGCGGGCTGCACAGGCTCCCGGGAGGGGAGGTGTCGAGAGTGACCTGTGCTTGCACACAGGCTTCTTGGTGGCTGCAGCAGCGACGTTAGCGTCTCACGCCCATCTCTGGGGTCCGCGCTGATAGCCGTGGCTCGCGCCCGTCTCTGGAGCTCATTTAGGCGACGCTCTGAATCCCTTCTCCTCGTGCACCAGGAAGCAATGGTCTCTTGCCTCTTCGGCAGCTGCAGACTTTTCCCTGGACTCCCTCCCAGCTAGCTGTGGTGCACTAACCCCTTCAGGCTGTGTTCACGCCGCCAACCCCAGTCCTCTCCCTGCGATCTGACCGAAGCCCGAGCCTCAGCTCCCAGCCCCCGCCCGCCCCGGCGGGTGAGCAGCAAGCCTCTCGGGCTGGTGAGTGCTGCTCGGCACCGATCCTCTGTGCAGGAATCTCTCCGCTTTGCCCTCCGTACCCCTGTTGCTGCGCTCTCCTCCGTGGCTCCGAAGCTTCCCCTCCACCACCCGCAGTCTCCGCCCGCGAAGGGGCTTCCTAGTGTGTGGAAACCTTTCCTCCCTCACAGCTCCCTCCCACTGGTGCAGGTCCCGTCCCTATTTTTTTGTCTCTGTTTTTTCTATTTTCTTTTGCCCTACCCAGGTACATGGGGAGTTTCTTGCCTTTTGGGAGGTCTGAGGTCTTCTGCCAGCATTCAGTAGGTGTTCTGTAGGAGCTGTTCCACACGTAGATGTATTTCTGATGTATTTGTGGGGAGGAAGGTGTTCACCACATCTTACTCTTCCTCCATCTTGATGGTCTCCCTTGTTGTCTTTGTAGTTCTTTGTAGTGCAACTAAGAAGGATCTTTCTGGAACAATTAGTAACAGGAAAGGGATGGATCAAATGATCATTGGAATACTCTTCAGATCTCTGCTTCTCAGCTAAAATATATTTTACTCCGGAGTTTCTTTGTTATTTCTGACCTGAAACCCATGCTATGAAATACCTTTCTTAGTGATATTTGGAGTATTTCAATAACAAAATTCTATTGGATGCAGTTCAAATATAACGGATCATATATTGAATTATACTCTGATCAGTTACATTATAATGAAGTAGTAGGGTACAGATTATACACACATAGAATAGGAAGAAAGGCTTTAGAAATAATTTGTTGACTTCTCCTGGGAGAGGTTTATCATACGTGAGAGCTCCCAGCCCCCACCTGCCCCAGTGGTGATTAGTCCCTATCATAGGTGATTAGTCAATCAATTAATATTTAATTGATTTAATTAATGATTATGTTTAATATATTACAGATACATTGAGGAAATGCTGGGGGAAAGAGGCAGAGACTGGCTTTATTTTTAACATCTTTTCCTAAAAATATGTTGTTGAAGTCATTGTAACCATCACTGTAATCTCCTCCTTCCTCAGGTGTTTTAGGAATGAATAGCCACACTTCTAGATTTTGGATGTTACCTCCACTCACGGCCCCTGCCTGCCTCTGGCAGTGGGGTCCATGCAGTGAGTGCCTGCAGGTCGATGAGCAGAAGGGGCCAGGCAGGAGGGAGCCTCAGTCATCAACTGCAGACTCTTTTCAGACTTGGAATAATTGAATGTTTTCTGTCCTGAATTTGGCTGAAACAGTGGGGCCGCTCCCTGAGAACCAGGGTGACTGTCTTCCCTCTGTTCCTGAATGTTCCTTGTGCTCTGTATCCTTGGAGGGAAGGAGATGCCTGGGAAGAGCCCTTCCAGCTGCCGCCCTTGACAGCACTTGGGTGGACATGCCTCCTGCCTGTCTGTTAGCTTGTCTTTCTCTGTCAGCAGCAGGAAGGGTCTTAGCCTGTGTTCCCTGCAAAGACCCCTTCACACCTGTTTCATGCAATCCAGCCTCATCTTTCCTTCCCCGCTGCTGCTTTCAGTGGGCAGGGGACCCCTGGTCTCCTTGTTTCCTGCTCTCTGGGTGGAGCCGCTGGGGCTGAGGGCTCACAGAGGACCCAGAGGAACCCTTGCTTGGCTAGTTTTCTCCTCTACACCAAAGGACTAGCCAAGGAAGGGTGGCTTCTAACTTGGAGAGGGTGCTACAGTCACCTGATCCCACTGCCTGACAGCTCCCTGGGCGACAGAAGGTAGGACCCATCTGTTTGTCCCAATGTGACTAGATATCACACACACACACACACACACACACACACACAATTAGCAGGTGGGAAATATATTTTTCAGGACACACAATAAACCTGGCATTACAGCGAGGATTCTGGTGCTAATTTAGATGCAAATGGAATTGCCCAACTGGAGCTGATTACAGAAAGGTGAAGGTGTCTATATGCTCAGTTTCCCTCCTACGCTGTGCATTAAGTGGGCATGACGGCTGGGCTTGGTTCTAGCCTTCACTTTTGAGAGAGTTTTGACTTTGTAGAAGTGGAATGTGACGCACAGTGTCAACTCCTCCCTTCCCACTCACCCCCTATTTCAAAGAAAACAAACCCTCTATTTTGTCCATTTCTGAGAAACTTGAAATTTTCATTAAAAAATAAAAATGCACTGTTGGAGCTCTTAGCCTCAGATAAAAAGGAGTAGACTGACTGTAAATTCAGTTGCCATCCTGTTCAGAGAACCGATCTCAACTCTACGTGCACTTCACCCAGATTCAGGCCATGCTGGGTGATGGCCTGGAGTAGAAGGAACTGGTGGGGAAAGGATGGCAGAAAGGATTGTGAATTGGTTGGGTTATTGCAGTACTACTTCAGTGGTTTTCAGATAGTTTTGACTGTAACACATGGCCAGAAATTTATTTTATACATTTGCGTGTGTGTGTATTTTTTTGTTGAACATGTAAGAAGTCACATACATAATATATTGTATTACATATAGTTTGAAGAAAATATGTATACAGAAGTTTCACAAAACAGTACTTACTCATGCTACGTGCAGTGTACTCTAATATTTTGTATTTGAATCTGGTCTAAACCATGAGTGGACCAATACATTGATTTTACTACCCACTTTTGGGTCTCAAACTGTTGTTTGAAAAACACCAGTTTAAGGGGTTGGTGAAGGGCACTTGGCATGAAGGAGGACTCAGGTAAGGGCTGGTGGAGGTGGAGAAGGTGGCGAAGAAAGAGATTTCAAAGAATAGACTAAACTGGACTGGATAGCAGTAAAATTAAGTACCTGAGTCAGAGCTCCATTCTAGAACTTGGGCTGACAAGTAAGCATGTGAAAGTGCCTAAACAGATATCCTGTTTGGGTTCATGGTTGTACCTCTCTTGTCAAGGATAATTATTTGTTTGTGGGAACTGAGTTTTCCTTAGGTCATTGCCGCCATTGCGGTCTACTTTTAAGAAGAAAGAACATTCCTAAGCTTTAGCATTCTTAAGCTTTATTATTGCATATTATGTGGCAGAACCTCACTTACCATTTCTAGTAGAATTTCTATGTAAATTCGTAGCTACCTGCAGTTCTTTATAGAACAGGTCAATAAATATTGACAGTCAGCCATAAGGCAGAGGGTCCTCCTTACATCAGCAGCCGATTGTCCTTCATAATTGGACCACGAGGAGGAGGCTTGTCTCCCGTTTTGCTGGTACCTGCTCTTTGGGGCGTCAGGGGAACCTGAGTTTTACAGTCTGCCCAGCAGAGCTGCCTTCCCGTGGTGGTTCATTGTTAGCTTTCAAGTGATCACACTTAGGCTCTAGTCTCATTCTCACTAAGGAGGTTACCTATTTGGAGGATTAGAGGAAGTTTCTGAGAAGTAAGGTAACGGGGCAGGAGAAGATTTTCTGGGATAAAAGGCTTCTAAGGGCTCTGAGAATATGGAGGAGGGAAGAGATGGATAGAGAATGGAACCCAATTTTCTTGGTTGGGGTATTAGTTTAAGATGAGTGTGACCTCGATTTATAAAGACTTTGCAACTTGATGCTTAATAGAATTGGGCTTTTAATATTTATAGCATGTTATGTAAATGCCGCCCCTCCAAGTGCTTTCTTAAATCCTCTTAGCTTATAAATGACAGCTTCGATTTCTTAAAAAAAAAGAAAAATCTTTTCATTTATCCAGCTTAAGAGTAGTAAACAATAGATGCTTAATGCCCTTCTTTCATGCCAGGCCCCGAAGACTGAGACTTAGATTCTAAAGAGTTTATCGCTGTGCTTTTGAGCTTATTACGGTCATGCGTAACTTAAGGGGGGAAAAACTCGTGCTGCATTACTGATGCAGAGGCAGCTCCTGGAATTCTGTGTGACGTGTCAGCTTAGCAGCACTCCATAGGTAAGCTGAAAAAACAGTATTGTAGGAACTACATGCAAGGCCCCTTTGGAATGATTAGTGCTAGTTTTTTTCTAGTGATCAAGACTGTTAGGGAATTAGATTTTTGCCTAAACGCTTTCCCCCTTAGCTATACTGGTGACATCAGTTATTCTATAGGTCTTTATAAAGAAATGTCTCCACTCACTGGGGCCTTCAGATCTCATGCAGAGAAGAGGGAGGAATTAAAAACTTAAGCTCAACTCTGGCAAATGTAAATTGCTAGGTCCTTGGGGATTGTCATTTGTTCAGGAAACGCTTATTAAATACCTTCTATGCGCTAGGCTCTTTGCATTGCGCTGGAGTAATAAAGAAAAAGTCAAAGCTTGTGTCCCAGGACAGTATTACAAGTGCCATGAGCCTGGGACTAGTGAACACGGGAAAACACAAGATAGGAGCAGTTTGTTTCAGAAGCAGGGCAGCCCACGTGAAGCACTCTTCTCGAGGTAATTTATCTGCCATGCGTTTGATGCTTACCTATTTCCTTTGCTATATTTGGGCCACGGAGAGCCCTTTACAGTTGGCCAGGTGACACAGGGGTGTGTTGAGTGTTTGAGGGCTCACAGGATTGGCTCTGAGCTGGGGAGCGAAGGGCTCGACGCAGTGCTTGGGCTGCTCACGGTATGCCGGGTGAGCTGTCAATAGATTCTGAGAGTGGATTCAGAGGTCCTGTAGGGGCCTTGCTTAGAATAAAGAAAACAGACAGAACTGATTTGGTAATATCTTATCTATTTGGACTCATCTATCTAGAACATCCCTAAGAACCAAGAAATTAATAAAAGTAATTTAAGCCTTTTTGCAAAGATGCATCCACACAAGGCCTATCTACACGTATATAGCAGGTCTGGAGATCTGGTTTCTAAACCGATTTGTGGATTTTGAAGGCAGAAAAGGAGAAGAGGAATGTATTTTTAAAGGAATGGCCCAGTAACAGTATGATAAAGTGACAGTTAACACTTTTAAAGGGAGGAAGAAAGAAGATGGAATACTGGAAAAGAAAAGATGTAATCACTCAAAAATTATCACCGTCTGTTTCATTTAGCATCAAGTGCATTAGACTCATGGCAGGGGAGATTTCTAAGCTTTCTAGGGTATAAGGTTGGAATCTGAAATTTTGAACTGTTTCCCTGGTGATTTTCACGTACCCCTGTTTGAGTCTTTCTATATTACAGATGGTAAGGCAATTGATGACCCCTATTCTGCTTTTAGGAAGACGAAGAAATGTATATTAGCTCTTAAAATATTCCCAATAATAATGTGTAAAATTAAAATTTTGATGCTTTAAGAATCAAATCCTCAGCTCTTTGAAAAACTTGACTGTTTAGAGGGTTCTATTTCCTGAAAGATCAACGTTTTACTGCGTGGGAAAATCACACCACATAGAAAATAGTAATCTGTATTATTTTTAAAAAGTCACAGTTACTTCATAAGCAGTAAACTCTTATAGCACTTTATAAATAATACTTATATATATATTATTCAGTTATAAAAATTTGGCTTACAACTTTCCAGAAACATATCTGAACATCTGCAGCATTTTGTGTCTGGACCTCTCATTTGCTATTTATTATATAATTATTTTGTTTGCTAGAGCAGATATATAACCCAACTTCCTAGACAGAAAATATGTTCTTATGTTCCTAGCTCCTTGTACATAGCAGGTCCCAATAAAGGTTTATTGAATGACTAATAATGAAACAAGTTGTACTGAGCTTTCTAATTAATCCCTTACTGACCATGGAAGTACTTTCTATTATCTTTTTTCTCCTTTGTGATTACATGCTAAAATCTTGATGGTATTCGAACTGCATCTGGTTAGAGTTGTTGGAACATTTGAATTGCTTCTTTCTGCCTTTGCTTTTCCCTTACTGAATTAAAGGGCGGAAGCAGCATGAGGTTTTGTGGAATGTGAATAGGTTATGGGCTTCAGATGAAACTCTGAAGTGTGTTCTTGTGGCAGGCGTGTTCTTGCCTTGATGGGGTCACTGCGGTGAGGCTGGGGGCCATTGAGGAGGCATGTATCACAGCATTGAGGGGATGCTCACCTGTGCTCACTCTGTCATTGGTCCCAGGTGACTGTGGAGGAGGTGATGACCACAACTGCATATCTGGACCTTTTTCTGCGTAGCATCTCCGAGCCAGCACTACTTGAGATCTTCCTCCGTTTTATCCTGTTGCACCAGCATGAGAACGTCCACATCCTAGATACTCTCACGAGCCGAATCAACACCCCATTTCGGGTAAGGAAGGCCCCAGAGGAAGGGAATTTATAGCTCAAGACAGATTTCAGGAGAGTTTGTTTTTGGAATAAAATTATGAATATTCTGTTTTCTTTCTTTCCCTTCCTTTTTTTTTTTTTTTTTTCAGCCATTACTTTTCTATTTTGGAAGAGATGAACTAGATAATTTGTTTTGCTATCAGGAGCCCTTCTGTCAGGGAGGTGGGAGTTACTGCCTTTCATAGGACATTTTTCTCAATTTGTCTGGGTTGGCAGTTTCTTCTGTAGAACCAGCAGAATGTGCTTCTGAGGAGACAAGGTACAGGGGAACATACGGGCTTAATTAAGTTCAGGTAAAGCCAGGGAACCAAAGTGTATCAAGTCTGGGTATTTAGAGATCATTTTTCTGTCCATAAGTGTTTTAAAATGCAAGTCTGGGCAGTTGTGAATTTAGGTAGTCATTCTTTAGTTCGGCGCTCTGATTAACTTTGAAAATCCTCTTATACCATTAGTGTAATCCTTTTCAACTCTCTCCCCAAAGGCTGTCTATTTAAGTGCAATTATTGTTTTAAAAGCAAAGGTATATTCGAAGAAAATGAAAACACTAATTTGCAAAGATACATGCATTCTAATGTTCATAGCAGCATTATTTACAATAGCGAGGATATGGAAGCAACCTAAGTGTCCATCAACAGATGAATGGATAAAGATGTGGTATAAATATACAATGGAATATTACTCAGCCATAGAAAAAATGAAATTCTGCTATTTGCAACAGCATGGGTGGAACTGGAGGGCATTATGCTGAGTGAAATAAGTCAGACAGAGAAAGACAAATATTGTGTGTTATCACTTACATGTGGAATCTAAGAAATAAAACAAATGAATGAATTTAACAAAACAGAAACAGATGTAGAGGACAAGCTGGTGGTTACCAGTGGGGAGAGGAAAAGGGAAGGGGCAAGATAGAGGTAGGAAATTAAGAGGTACAAACTACTATTTATGAAATAAATAAGCTACAAGGATACATTGTACAGCACAGGGAATATAGCCAATATTTTATAATAACTTTAAATGGAGTATAATCTATAAAAATATTGAATCACTATGTTGTACACTTGAAACTAATATAATATTGTAAATCAACTATACTTCAGAAAAAAGCTCCATTAAAAATGCGAAAAAAGGTAAAGGAATAATTAACAATGTTATTGTTTGTAACATATGTAGATGTAATGTGTATAACGGTAATAGCACAAAGGGGGGTAAGAAGGAATAGAGCTATATAAGAGTAACATTTCTGTATTTCACTAAAATTAGTATAAATCTGAAGTAGAATCTGATAAATTAAGATGTATATGGTAAGGTCTAGAGCAACCACTAGTAACTGAAAAAAATAGTAAAAAAATCATTAAAGGAATTAAAATGCTACAATGGGGGAAATATTCACTTAATGTAAAAGAAGACAGTAAAATAGGAATAGAGGAACAAAAAGACATCAGACATATAGAAAACAAAAAGTAAAAGGGCAGATATAAATCCAACTATAATGATAATATTAAATGTAAATAGATTAAAAATTCAATCAAAAGGCAGAGATTGTCAGACTAGATAAAAAACAAGATCCAACTATGTGCTGCCAACTGGAGATACACTTTAGATTCAAAGATAACAGTAGATTGAAAGTTAACGTACAGGAAAAGATAGGTTATGCAAACAGCAACCAAAACAAAGCTGGAGTGGCTATACTAATAAGCCACAGAATAGACTTTAAAACAAGAAATGTTACTAGAGAGAAAGAGGGACATTTTATAATGATGAAGGGTCAACCCCTTGGAAAGATATAACAATTATAAATATATATGCATCTAAAAACAGAGTCCCAAAATTTATGAAGCAAAAACTGATGGAATTTAAGGGAGAAATAGAAGATACAACAATAGTTGTGGGGTATTTCAACACTTTACTTTTTAATACTAGATAGAACAACTAGGCAGAAGATGAATAAGGAAATAGGAGACTTGAACAATGCTGTAAACCAACTAGATCTAGAACACTCCACCCAACAGCAGCAGAATGTACATTCTCTTCAAGTGCACATGGAATGAACACTGTCCAAGATGGACCATGTGATAATCACCTTCAATGAATTTAAAGTGATTGAAATTATACCAAGTATGTTCCCTGGCCACAATGGATTGAAATTAAAATTTATTGACAGAAAGAAAATTCACAAATATGTGGAAATTAAACAGTACTCCTAAGTAACCAATGGGTCAAAGAAGAAATCACAAGGGAAATGAGAATGTACTTTGAGATAAATGAGAATGAAGATACAACATACCAAAACTTATGGGATGCAGTATAACACTGCCAAGAGGGAAATATATAGCTGTAAACACCTATGTTAAAAAAGAAGAAAAATCTCAAATCAGTAACCTAACCTTCTACTTTAAGACACTGGAAAAAGAAGAGCAAACTCAAACCAAACAGAAGGAAGGAAATAATAAGGATTAGAGCAGAAATTAAGGAAATGAAGACTAGAAAAACAACAAAATCAATAGAAAATCAACAAAACCAAAAGTTGGTTCTTTGACCCTCTTACACTGTTGATGGAAATGTAAACTGGTGCAGCCACTGTGGAAAACACTATGGAGGTTTCTCAAAAAAACTAAAGATAGAACTACCATATGACCCAGAAATTCCACTCCTGAGTATATATTCGAAAAAAACAGGAACACTAATTTGAAAAGATACATGCACTCCAACGTTCATAGCAGCATTATTTACATTTGCCAAGGTATGGAAGCAACCAAAGTATCCACCAACAGATGAATGGTTAAAGAAGATGTGGTATATATATATTCAATGGAATACTAGTCAGCCATAAAAAGGGATGAAATTTTGCCATTTGCAAAATTTGGATGGACTTAGAGGGCATTATGCTAAGTGAAATAAGTCAGACAGAGAAAGACAAATACTGTATATTACTTATATGGGGAATCTAGAAAATACAACAAACTAGTGAATAAAACAAAAAAGAAGCAGATTCACAGATATAGAGAACAAACGTGGTTACCAGTGGGGAGAGGGAAGGAAGGAAGGGCAATATAGGGGTAGGGGGGAAAAGGGATATTATGGGATTATATGGAATCAATGTGTGTGAAACTTTTGAAAATTGTAAAGCACTATAGAATTTAAAGAATCTTTCATTCAATAAAAACAAACCAAAAAACCTCATAAAAAAGTTGGTTCTTTGAAAAAGTTGACAAAATTGACAAACTTTTAGACTACTAAGAAAAAAAGTGAGAAGAGTCAAATTAGTAAAATCCAGAATGAAAAAGGGGATATTACTGTTGACCTTATAGAACTAAAATGGATTATATCCATTGTACCCATGGGAAGACTTGGACCAGACATTGAGAACTACTATTGCAGCCTCTGCCCAGTGGAATGATGCCTTGTCAGAGTTTATAATGAGATACAATATTCATACAGAGCAAAACTGTATAAAGCGTAAATATACAGTTTAATTGTAAAGAAAACACCATGTCATCATCATTCAGGGGAGAATGAAACATTGCCAACACCTCAGAAGCCCCTCGGTAGCCCTCTCTGATTACAGCCCTCTCCCTCTCCTGCAGAAATAACCATGATTCTGATTTTTGTAATAAATATGCCTTCTCTTTTCTTCATAGTTAATGACATCTGTATGCATTGATAAAAAATGTAATAAATAAATAAATAAATAAATAAAAAGGATTATAAGGGAATACTATGAACAACTGCATGCCAAAATATTGGATAACTTAGATGAAACAGGCAAATTCTAGAAAGACACAAACTTCTGAAACTGATTCAAGAAGAAATCTAAAATCTGTAAAAAAGTAAAAACTTTTGTGTTTCGAAGGACACCATTAAGAAATTGAAAAAACAGCTGACAAAATAGGAAGAAATCTTTGCAAATCATGTGTCTGATAAGATACTTGATTGTAGAATAATGAACTCCCTGGACTCAGTAATAAAAAGACAGATACAGGGTGCTGAGCACCCTTGACAGTGATTTGCCCGGGTTACTATGGCAACATATAGAGAGGACTCGGACTGGGGCAAGGGGGTGTTGAGTGGTAATCCTGGGAGAAAGAGAAGAAAGATTTCCTAGGAGAGGTGATGCCTACGGTCAGCCTTTGAGAATAAGTAGGGTTATCCTGCAGAGGAGACAGAGGAAGGCATTCCAGGCAGAGGAACAGCATGTGCAAAGGCGTGGAAGGAATGGAATGAAGTATTTGCTTCTGCCTAACTGTAAGGTGTGACCTGTCCTGAGCGCAAGAGATGTTTTGAGGCACACCAAGTCCAGCTCTTTCTCTACAACACCGTTACGGACTTCATTGACCAGCTTGTAAACCTGTCCTGCCTAGAACACAGGCTAGCCCTTATTCTCCTGTACAAAGAATGAGAGCCTAAATTACTTAAGTGACCTGATGGAACAGCAAACGCTTACTCCCAAAAGGCACGGTGATTTTATAATGCACCTTTGGGAACCTTCTCTGTTGGACAGTTTATCTTTCCTTTTTGGAAATCAGAGATTGCAAGAAATCTTGTTGTTTAATGAACATCCTAGGAAAGTATATCATCACCCCTCAGCACTATGGGAAATGGAACCCAGGAGAATGTTTGCCCCAAAGCCAAGAGATAAGGCAAGAAGAACTGAGGCTTAGGGCTGAGGACTCTGGAGAGAGAGAGATGGCTGGGGTATGTGCAATTTTCTGTTAGCCCTGTCTTGCAAATAACCAGTGTCATATTTGAAAATAACTAGGAAAACAAATGACGTAAATAGGAGGTCGTGTGTGTGTGTGTGTGTGTGTGTGTGTGTGTGTGTGTGTATTGGGGAGTTGTAGGGGACATATTTATCTGGATCTTTACAAGTTGGAAATATGAGCACAGGCGTTTTGTTAGGAGGGTAATTCTACACTTTTCTTTTTTTTTTTTTATTTTTTTATTTTTTATTTTTTATTTTTTTCTACACTTTTCTTAATCAAAACTGCTAAAAAAAAGAAAAAAGGGTCATTTTATTTTGTAATTCTGATTTATTTACCATCTGTGTGGGGTAGAGCTGTCCTTCCAATATCTGAAATAGATATTTTTCTTGCTTCCCAGCTTTGTGTGGTGTCCCTGGCATTATTTAGAACTCTCATCGGTTTACACTGTGAAGATGTGATGTTACAACTAATTCTAAGGTGAGTTGCCATCTTTTGTTCCCTTTAAAGGAAAGCTCTACACTATCGCTATTACATTTTTCTTTGGTAATATAAGTGAAGTAAGGGCCATGCTTCTAAGAAAGAAAATCATTGAGCAAATCAATTTAATTTCTGCATTATTTCCCAAGGTTAATTTTAGTTTTACTGTTAACAGTTTTTAGGGGGCCAAATGCATTATATTATACATGTGCTCCTGGAAAGAATAAGTAGAATGTTTGGAAACTTTCAGAAGTATTATGAACACTCTTCTGGTCCGTAGCTGCATGTCTTTCTCCTGAAGTACATTTTTAGGGGACTTGTTTTTGAAAACAACTTTTCTAAATATGAAATGCTGTTGATGTATAATTTCTATGACTCTTGCTTTAGAAATGGTACAGTGCTCACTGTCTGACCTGTGAGTATGTTTCAATTAAATTCAGTAAATATTTAATGAGTGCTTTCTGTGTACAATTCAGAAGGGAATAAGGCATGGAGGGGACAAACTGAAAAGGACATACATGTGTACAAGGCGGAAGAGGTATGTCCTTCAGACGTCCAGGTGGGAAAGGTTTCATGAAGGGATTGGTATCTGAAGACAGGCGTCAGGAGTCAAAGTGGACTGCTATTAAGGCAACATTAGTTTGGTCGTTTGGCAGGAAACTCAGGAACACCAGATCCTGCCTTGCCCCTGCCTCTGCTTCTCAGGGTCCCTGAGAGAAGCATCTCCTTTTGTGAAGGAAGAGAGTTGGTGAGGGCTTGTGCTCCCTCACTCCCCTCTGGTGGTGTGGAAGCAAAAAGGAAAGAGCCAACCAGGTCCTCGGGCACGCCCTCCACCTCCTCCTTCCTTAGACCCTGTTTTGACCCCTCCTCGGGCAGAAGGGCAGAAGGAGCTGAGAGCAGCGCAAGAGGGAGGAGACCTGGGCTGCCCCTGGTCCCCACTGGGGTTTAGACGTGACGTGAGCAGAATTACTGAGGAGCTGGCATTCCAAGAGGAGGTCCAGCATTCCCACAGAAGTGGCTGTGGAAAAGCAAGGGGGGTGGTGACGTGCGATCTTGGGAACAGCGGCAGAGACATCCCCCAGGATCTCGTGAGAAATACACGGTCTTGGCCTTCTTCCAGATGTGCTGAATCAGAAACTCTGGTGGTGGGTGGGGCCTGGCAAGCTGTGCTTTAAACAAACTCTCCAGCGGATTCAGATGCGAGGCTAAGTTTGAGAACCACTGGTTTGAGGGAGGCTGCAGTGTAGACGTGGTGTCCTGCAAAAGGGAGTGATGCACACACCACAGGGGGCTGGTGGGTGGAACGACGGTGGCCTTACTGAGTCACTCTTTTATGGGAGAGTATCACCTATTAATTTTTTTAGTTTAAAGAGAGCTTTTGGACTTTTTAGGGGTTTAGATCAGGTCATCAGTAACTAATCTTAGGGCATTAGCAAAGAATAAATCCGCTCATAAAGAAACACCCTGGGGAGTCCGGGAGAGCATTAGTTATCTGTCCTAAAAGGATTACATTTGCTTCCCATCAAGTCTCTACTGATGTGACAGTGCATTAGCAGGGCCTGAATGAAATCCATCAGAGCAACTCATTAAAGCCTTTTTTACTGCCAAAAACCAGACTTTGCCTCCAACAAGGGTAAATCCTGATTATATTTAAATGTTAGATTCTTGAATGCTGCTTCTTTGATGGCATGGAAAGCAGCTGTCTTTTTCAGTGGTCCTGGAAGCCTGGCCCGGCGTCCCAGCTCTGGGTCACCAGGGGAGGCTGAGCCCAGGGGGTGGACACTTCTGTTCAGTGGCCTTTGTCTACTCGTAGGGCGGTGCTTGTTGTAAAAACTGTCCTCAGAGGTTGTACTGGTCAAAGCTTCTTTTGAGACCCAGACCTGTGCCTTATGAAGGTGAAGAAATCAGCTCGTGATTGAAATACTTAGGCATCCAAGTCAGGGCTGTGACTTCCAGGGCGAGTAAGGACCCATCATTTCCCAGGAAAGCGCCTGAAGGGCACGTGGTCGCAGATTCTGAATGGAGTCACGGAAAGAGTGCTGGGCGTAACCATGGGTCCAGCGCTCTGAGTCTGAGTTTC
The DNA here is from genome assembly GCF_028023285.1 of Balaenoptera ricei. Lineage (NCBI taxonomy): Eukaryota > Metazoa > Chordata > Mammalia > Artiodactyla > Balaenopteridae > Balaenoptera > Balaenoptera ricei. The sequence continues at coordinate 34,964,357 of NC_082643.1, forward strand.
TTCTCTGTTTCCTTAATGAAGATGTTGGTGAGACCATAATAATAGTAGTTGTCCTTTATTTAATACTTTCTGTATTTCTAATTCTGTCACACTGCCTGGGGGAATCTGAGAAGAGCGAGTGGGGGGCATATGCAGCACGCGGTAGACGCGCAGGAAGCCTCTGCTTCCTGGTCTCTGTCCTCTGAACTGCTGGTCGCCCCCCACGTTTAACAAGTGTTTTCAATTGTAGTAAAATATGCAGAACCTACAATTTACCATCTTAGCCATACAGTTCAGTGGTATTAAATGCATTCACAGCATTGTACAACCGTTGCCACCATCCATCTCCAGAACTGCTCTCACCTTGTAAAACAAACCCTCTGCACGCCTTAAACCTTAACTCCCCGTTTCTCCCCTCCCCCAGCCGCTGGCAGCCACCATCCTACTTTCTGCCTCTGTGAATTTGACTGTTCTAGGTATCTCATGTAAGTTACCTCATACAGTATTTGTCTTTTTGTGCCTGACTTATTTCACTTAGCACAGTGTCTGCAAGGTTCATTTATATTGCAGCAGGTGTCAGAATTCCCTTCGTTTTTAAGGCTGAATAATGTTACATTATTTATACTACATTTTGTTTACCCATTTATCTGCCGATGGACACTTTGAAATATTTATTTATTTATTTGGCTGTGCCGGATTTTAGTTGTGGCACGTGGAATCTTCGTTGTGGCATGTGGGATCTTTAGTTGCAGCATATGTGATCTAGTTCCCTGACCAGGGATCAAACCTAGGCCCCCTGCATTGGGAGCGTGGAATCTTAGCCACTGGACACTTGGATTGCTTACCATTTTGGCTGTTGTGAATAACACTGCTATGAACATGGGGGTACAAATATCTCTCTTCAAGACCCTGCTTTCACTTCTTTTGTGTATATATCCAGAAGTGGAATTGCTGCATCATATGGTTATTCTGTTTAAATTTTTTTGTGGGTTTCCATAACAGCTGCACATTTTACATGCCCACCAACAGTGCACAGGGTTCCAGTTTCTCCACATCCTCTCCAGTACTTGTTACTTTCTGTTAAAATAAAAATGGCATTTTGATAATCAAGCAAAAATGACAGGCAGATTTGAAGAACCAACTGGGGTTTTTAGAAGTAAAAACTGTAATTATTAAAATGAAAATCTGAGTGTTTGGTATAAATAGCATTTAAGATACAGATTAAGAGAGAATTAATGAACTAGAAGATAGATTGAAGAAGTTACTACTAAATTTGCAGCAGAAAGACATAAGGAGATTTAAAAATATGAGAACAAGGCTATGAACAATGGTGGCTGGAGTGATAGGGTGTAACGAATCCAGTTAGGACCCCTTGACCTATTCTGGTTTTGGAATTTGCTATCCCATAAGGTTTTGGGGAGGATCAACTGTGGTGATATCTGTGAAAATGTTTTGAAACACTGTAAAGCACTACACAAATTTAAGGGAGGGGAATTTTCTAGAAAATACATTTTAAACTACAGTAGAACCCCCTTACCTGTGGTTTCACTTTCTGAGATTTCAGTTACCCACGGTCAACTGTGGTCCAAAATATTAAATGGAAAATTCCAGAAATAAACAGTTCATAGGTTCTAAATTGTGCGCTGTTCTGAGTATTGTCATGGAATCTCACGCCGTCCCACCCAGGATCCCTAGCCATTGACATCATCTGCCCCTGATAGCCAGCCATCAACATCCTCATGGCTCAGTGATCCAGGATCACCTTAAGTTGATGGTCCTAATTTATATGTTAGAAGGTCGATAGCAGCCTGCGTCACAAGGCCTACATTGTTCACCTCACTTCATCTCATCCCATAGGCATTTTATCATCTCACATCATCACAAGAAGAAGGGTGAGTACAGCACAATAAGGTATTTTGAGAGACAGAGAGACCACATTCACATAACTTTTATTACAGTGTATTATTATAGTTGTTCTATTTTATTACTAGCTATTGTTGTTAATTTCTTACTGAGCCTAATCTATAAATTAAACTTTATCATAGGTACGTATGTATAGGAAAAGAACATAGTATATATATAGGGTTCAGTACTACCCGTGGTTTCAGGCATCACTGTGGGTCTTGGAATGTATCCTCCACAGATAAGGGCGGGGGGTTACTGTAATGAAAACAATGTCTTTTCTGATTTAGCATCTGTACCAAAAGCAAGGACAATGAAAAATCCTTATTTTTCTAGTCATTTAAACTTTAAGGGACCTATAAAATAGATTTATAACCTGTCCTTTTTGTTGTTGCCACTGTAGTCATTCGAATATACATGATAAACTTGTAGATTGGAGAGGCAATAGAGCAGTGAAGATTATGTGAATCCTTTTAATGAAGTTATTTGTTCCATGATAAATAAACTGCATCAATTTTTGTTGCAACCTAAATACTCTTAATTATTGACATTTCAAAGTGATAAACCATTTGTAACTGATCTGTTTATTTCCTTTAGCAAAATATTAGAAAAGTAAGTTGAAATAAGGTCCCCCAAAAGAGAGGCTGTTTAAGGGAGCAGAAAACCAAGGAGAAATTGCCCACCTCCAGGGATGTGACCTCTGATAGGCCTGAGGCAGGCAGGAAATGCTGACAAGCAGTGAAGTGACAGATCAGCTGCATGTTCTTGGCACTTCCCAGTTTAGGCAACATTTAATTGCTTAATACCCTGAATGCCATTTCTGAATATTCTGGTTGGGGTGTTTCTTTCAGAAGTGCTGGTCATTTGTCAGGTTTATGAACTGCTTCGCCTGTTGTGTTCAGATAGAGGCTGTTTTGCTCGAAGAGAAGCTGCGTGTTGTTCTCTTCAGGAACATTCCCATCTTACGTGGGCACTGGGTGTCTGGAGGAGAGGGGAGAAAAAATGCCAGTCTAGGGTAAGATGAATAGGAGAAACACAGCCAGAATGTCTCTGAAAAACAAACGAGCTTTTTGAAACTCACTAACGTTGCTTTTAAGATTTTTGCCTGTTGGTACATTACTGAGGCTATCATCATCTCTTAAGAAGCACCTTGCTTAGTTCATCATACTTCACTGCTTTGTTTTGTCTTTATTGTCAGTGTAGCAGTAGGCAACGTGTGTCCTTTGTTATTGATTGGTTACCACTGAATTGTTTCAGAAGTGATGGTGATTTATTTTAATGAGTAAAACCCAATAAAATAGAAAATGGACCCAGGGTTGCAGAGGGTTGGGGAAATAATGAAAAAAGGGAGGACAATGTGGGGAATATATTTTTCCTGCTGTATTGGGATGGCTTTGAGTAATCTGAGCCTCTAAAGCCATTTATTAGTCTCTGATTATATTTACTGCTTCCTGAATTTAAATAAAATCCCACCCCAGGCAAATATAGTTGAAATGAAAAGATAGTTTGATGACAGACATCTGTACTAAATTCCTAAGTGATTTTTCTGCTAGCGACAGCCACTTAATTATTTTTTTTATTGGCGTATAATTGCTTTACAATGTTGTGTTAGGTTCTGCTGTACAATGAAGTGAATCAGCTATATGTATACATATATCCCCTCTCTCTTGGACCGACCTCCCCCTGCCCCCCCCCCCCCCCCCCCATCTAGCTCATCACAGAGCACCGAGCTGAGCTCCCTGTGCTATACAACAGGTTCCCACTAGCTATCTGTTTTATACATGGTGGTGTATTTGATGTTTGACGTTTGGGGAGCTTCTGACTTTATTCTGTTTCTAATCTTTCTGTGTAAATGATGGAGAGACAGAGGGTCAGTGTACAATTTTCCCACTCTTCCCTCTGGGATAATCCTTCGTTTTAAAGGCACCGTAGTAGAAGTACTGCTTTGAATACAGGGGTGCTATTCATTTGAACTGACTCTCCATTTTCCGATTTTATAGAACCCCCTCCTTCAACCTATGGGGGATCTCCCTTTATTTGATTTACTCAGCAGAAAGTTCTTAGTTTCTACTGAAAGCATGTGTTTGCAGAGTTGCAAATTCCCAGTAACTCTTTATTCTAATATAATTTCAAGCTACCCACTGGTGATATTTGATAAATAGCTTTATTAGGTTTGATCCACTGTTCTATTTTGTTTTAGTACTTCAAACAAAGAGTAGAAATCTACATATATCAACTTAAATCATGAAATATGCTTTGTTTGAGCTGTAAGCAGTCATTGAGTTCCTGCAGTATATAAAAGCATTGAAGCAGTTTATTTCTTAAATAATTAATGATGAAAATAAGGATACAGTAAATCCTGTGTAGTTGCACATTGGCCTTCCTGTGTTGTTTTTCAACTTGCTATAATAGCAGTTACCCTGATTGTAATTTATATAACTTTAAAGAGGACCACACGGTTCCCCTGTCTTACTTAGTTGCTTAGCTGAACACAGAACAGAGGCAATATAAAATTCTGTGTTCACACACAAGCTGGGACAAGAAGGGGAATGAGCCATATATCGTGGAAAATTATTTCCCTCAAAGTATTTTTCTAGCCTTGAATTCATTTATCTTTGTTATCCCTGTGAAGTAGGTAGGCAAGTATGAGGGGAGGTGGGGTGCTGAATTTTTAGGCCAAAGACTGATGTGAATACAAATTATTTACTAATTGTAGAACCTTGGGCACATCAGTTAATTGCTCTGAGATTCACTTTCCTCATCTGTTAAATGGGAATAATATCTGTGCTGCCTACCTCACAGCAATGTTGTGAGGGTCAAATGAAATGTATGTGAAAGATTTGTAAATGGTAAAGCACTATATTCTTGTTTGTTAGTCCTTTTTCCTTTCTTGGAAGACCTACAGTCAGATGTTTTGTGTTACTGATCACTTATTTTCCTTATTGATTGACTAGCATTATTAAGAAGTAGTCCTATTTCATGTAGTCTGTCAAAAAAAAAATCAATGAAAACTTCTAGCTTTTATATACTGGTTGCCCCCTTTTAAAAATAACTTTTTATTTTGGAATGATTTTAGATTTACAGAAAATTTGCAAAGGTGGTATAGGGAGTTCCCTTTATCCAACTTCCCCTTAACATCTTATATAACCATGGCACATTTACTAGGAAGTTACCATTAATACAATAATATTAACTATAGTACAGACTTTATTCAGATTTCACCAGTTTTTCTACTAATGTATTTTTTTGTCTCAGGGACCTGTTCTTGGGTACCTCATTGCATTTAGGCCCCTTTTAATTTTATTATGTTCCAGTTTTTTTATTATGAAATATTTTAATATGTAGAAAATTTGAATGAATAGTATAATGAACACCCATGTATTCTGTATCTAGATTCAGTAATTGTTAACATTCTGCCACTTTTTAACTTATATGTATGCTGTATAAATAAAATTTTTTTCTCAACCATGAAAAAAAAAAAAATCCTGTGTAATCTGAATTTCCCTGAGCCTCACTCGCCTGTGAGAGCAGAAGCGTTCACATCAACGACCACAGGATGGGCTTTCCTGGCTCTTACCGCTGCTCCTCATGTAAGACCTTGGCCCCCTGCAAAGCGTCAGCCGTCGCTTCTGGGGGGTCCCAAGGGAGGGGCCTTAACGTGTGTTCATGATCAAGACGGTTGCCGCAGCATCACCTCTGCTGAGCCCCTTTGGCTGGTGCTGCGTCCCCTCTGTCCCTGCCGTGTCCCCGCCCCTCCTGAGAGTGCTTGGGGACGGGGACGGCGCTCGGGTGCCGGAACAGCGCTGCCCCCTAGAGTGTTCTAGGGGCCAGAGCTGCGCTGGCTTCAGACAGGTGGGAGACAGCCTCTCTCCTCTGCCTCACTCTTGGTCAACAAAGCATCTCTGCGCACAGAGATCCTCGTGAAAAGAGCTCCTTCATTTTCTACCTACAGGATCTGTTCCTTCTGCAGTAGGGCTCAGGTACAAGTCCCCAAAACCGGGCTAAGGATTAGAACAGATCGGGCCTCTTTCCCATACTTCCCCCCCTCCCCCCAGCCCTGCCCCAATCTTTCCTTTTTGTTTTTAGAACCTTTGACTCCCATGCAACTGAACTTATGCAAATAGATGCTGCCACATCAGACATGCAGGGTGTGTCTGGATCTTAGGGAGAGGGATTTAGGCTCAAGTGTGTGTGTGTGTGTGTGTGTGTGTGTGTTGTATGCCTATGAGTGCGGGGAGGGGAGACTGGGACCCCCTTACCTGGCCACCTAGCTAAGGTTTGGGTTGAATGAGGCATGGTTTGATTTATTTTTTGAGAACAGAAGGTTAAGTGGCAAGTTTGTCATTTTATACTATGAACATTATTAAGACCTTAAGTGTAAACTGCTCTGAAGAGAATTAAATCTCTTTTCCTCCTTGACTCAGGCACTTGCAGTGGGTCAGTCATTAATGCAAACATAGGTTTTCCTCTTTTGGATCAACAGGAGCTGCGGAGATGGCTTAATGTTTACTGGCCTCAAGACATGCCCTGGAAGTTGTACTTTTATCTTTTTCACTGAATCCTTAATCATAGCTTGTTTTCCTCTGTACTGCCTCTCTCTCAAAGCTAAATACAGAAACAAAAACATTCTGGTTTATTGAAGATTGTGGTTGTTCGCCTACTTGGGGTCTCTGGAGTTGGCTCCTGCACAAACGTGGGACACTCGGCTCTGGCCGTGAGGCCTCCATCCCATTTGTTCCATCTTTGTTTAAATAAACAGTATGGTTTATCTCCCTGTTAGGAAAGGAAGCCATTTAAACACACTTTATTCTACCCACGCAGCCCGCTGGTGTGCTCCAAGTGTGTCAGAAACGATTGCCCAGATTTTCTTCTCTCCAGGTTCATAATGATCCTGAGATGCTTTGCTCACCACCCAAAAGTGTTTTGTGTGAAACTGGGCCCATTGCTCCCCGGTGAGTCCTTGGCCACTGTAATGTTGTGATTTATAAAGAGAAATATGTATTTGGTCTTCGTCCTTTTTCTTTTGAGTCCCACCCGCCTGATATCCAGGGAGGGGAGAGGGTTGAATTAAGCGCTAATGGCCAGTGATTCAGTCAACCATGACTATATAATGAAACCTCCATAAAGCCCTGCAACGGTCGGGTTTGGAGAGCCTCTGGGTTGGTGAACGCTGGGAGAGAGGCAGCCTGGAGAGAGAATGGAAGCTCCCCGCCCTTTCCCCACCCTTGCCCCGTGCATCTCTGCATCTGGCTGTTCCTGAGTTATAGCCTTAGGTAATAAACCAGCAACCTGGTAAGTAAAGTGTCTCTGAGTTCCGTGAGCCGCTCTAGCAAATTAATGGAACCCAAGGAGGGGGGTCGTTGGCACCTCTGATGCATTGCCGGTTACTCGGAAGCACAGGTGACAGCCTGGACTTGTGAGTGGCGTCTGAAGTGTGTGTGTGTGTTGGAGGTGTCGGGGGAAGCCTTGTAGGACTGAACCCTTAACCTGTGGGGTGCGCTGCCATCTCCGGCTAGACAGCGTCAGGCCTGAGGAGAACTGAAGGACACCTTCATGTCTGGACCACTGATTGCTTAGTGGGGTGGGGACATCCTCCCCCTGCCTTACACACACCCACCCTTTGGAACTGGGGATGGAGCACCTGTAGCACAATATGTTCTCGTGATCACCCGCGAGAATACGAGAGGAGGTTTGCACCATGACGGGTCCTTTGCCTTTTTGTGCAACTGCTGTCATTCAGTACCCACTCTGAGCCAGAGTTTCCGGGATCATGAGACAAAACTCTTGAAGGAGGTGCTTGCTCTGATAGCACATTATGTTGAGAAGGCAGACACCGAAATGATTGTGATTCTAGTAATAGTGCCTTAGTAGAAGGCTGTGAGCATAGTGGAGGGAGAGGGTAGTTCCATCTTGGAGTAGGAAGCCCAGAAGCCTTCCCTGAGAAGAGGACACTGAAGCCAGACTTTGCAGGATGACAAGGCATTTGTCAGGCAGGGGGAGGGGAAAGCACATTGCAGGGGACGGTTAGGGTAGGTGCAAAGGCCCGGAGGCACAGAGGGATAGTGGATCCGTTAAGAGATGGGGAAGTTTGTGGAGGTTAAATTGTGAAGGCCCTTAAATCCGCGTCAGAAGAAAGAAGCCCTTGACAAGTTTTAAGCACGGGAGTGAGCCCTGGGGGCTGGTAGGATGGCTGGGGTGAGAGTGGGGAGACGATGAGCCACCCCGGCTGTGACTGGTCCTGATCGTGGCTTAGGCGGTGGTGGACTGGGAACGGACCTGCAGACACTGAACGCTGGCCCTTTTTGGCTTTCCAGGTATCTGATCCCTTGCAATCACATGATGCTGAGTCAGAGGTGGGCTGTGAAGGAGAGAGACTGTTACTCTGTTTCTGCGGCCAAGCTGCTCGCCCTGACCCCCGTCTGCTGCTCCAGCGGGATCACCCTGACGCTTGGGAACCAAGAGAGGGATTATATTCTCTGGTCAAAGTGCACGCATGATAGTCCAGGTAGGAGTGTTACCGACCTGGGTGCTTGATTCTTTAATCAGTAGAAATTGAAGAGAGGCCAGGTGAGAAACTCAGGCAAGGCCTTATTAGGACTCGTGTTACAGCCCGAGGGAGGGAGAACAAGAAACGGCTTCCCTTGCTTGCTCCCCAAGGTGGGGCGAGCTGGTCCCTTAAGTGGGGTGAGGGGGGCTGCGAATTGGTGGGTCAGGCCAGGGATCCTGCGCAAGGCCCTGCTTTTGCCCCTGACACCTCAGAAGTGGCAGTTGGGTTTTGGTCTTTTTGCATCTTGTTGTTCATAGTTTGCCCCAACTGTGAATGCACGCAGTTATTTTTAGTCCCTTTTAGTTTCTTTGTATTCTGTTGCTGGAGGAGCCGAAGACATGTTTGTCCAGGTCCAGGCACTGCAGCGAAGGGTTCCAGGTCCCAGCCTGTCAGGGAAGGACCTCTCGAGTGATAATCTTTAAACAAAAGGATGCCAAATTCCATCTCTCCTTGGACGTGTCTGTCTCTAGGTAGACAGGGAGTGATGCAATGAGTCCCATTTCTTTTATCACTGACTACCTGGGGGTCCTTTTCTGCTTTGTAAAGAGTTCTGGACATTTGGTAATCAGCGTTCCTTGACGTGCCCAGCTCTTACTTACTCAGTGTTCCCAGACCTTTATTTTAACTAGGCTTCCTAGCGCCATCCTCAGAGCCCAGTATGAATAGTGTACCCATGTGTCTTTTTAAACAAAATGGGGCTGAGGGTGTGGAGGTGGCTCTAGCTAAGACAGAATTAGCCCTTATTTTTATTTCCAAAGGGACCCACTTGTGGATGCTTTTGCCTGCCAATGTTATATCATTTGAAAATGTGAAATGTCTGATATGGCAAGAGTATATGATTCATTTGATTGACATCATGAGGGGTTTTTCATAAATACTTATTGTCCCAGAAGTCACAGTACCCTGTGGCGTTTGCCAGCCACAGCTGATCTTGTACAAGTAAGATTTAAATGGCCCCCCCGTGTCAACCGTGGCCCTCCCTCTGGCGGGCAACAAAGGGGTGTTTGTGTGTCTTTGGTGGTCAGAAGGCTGCTTCAGCTCAGGAGAGTCTGCCTATCCTGTGACCGCTAGGAAATGGTCCCGGCCTCATGCTGACTTCCGTGTTTCCATCTATATTCTGATCTCCCCCCAACAGTGTCCTTCTGTCCGCCCAGCTGTAGTCCTCTTCGATAAAAAGTATTCTGTCTAAGAGCTGGGCTACTTGACTAAGAAGATATCAGCATATTTGGTATAAATGTAATTTTTAGAAATTAAGATTGTCTTACTGATTCTTAGTTTTTAAATAAAGATACAGTGTATCGTGGAAATTAATACTTTATGTGGCAGTGTAACAAGCTGTACTTTCAGTATATTTTCCTGTTAGGTAAACTAGTATGCATATCTTACATTTTCCTACCCAATTGTCATTTTTAAACACGTATTTAAAAATTGATGTCTTTTTTATTTACTAAAAAAGTTGTTTTAAGAATGAGTCTGTGGCTGACCTTTCTGCAGAATTCAAATTTCAAGTTAAACGTATGATGGTTGAGTGCCTGCAACTCGCCACGTTCTTTCCCTGTGTTATCACATTTAATCCTCTGAAGACAGTATTCCCATTTTATAGATGAAGAAATAGACTCAGAGTGAGGGATTGACTTATTTAAGGTTACACAGTCGGTAGGTCCTCTGATTCCAAATTCCATTTCTTTCCACTCTCCTCTCTCTGAGGTTGCCTTATGGTGGCTAAGTGCCCTGATGGATAGGTGGTTACACAGGTAGGTAGGTGGGTAGATAGATAATGTGGTTTTTGTGCAGTAGTTAAGAGCTAGGATTCTGAATCGCGGCTCTGCTCCTTCCTTGGGCAAACTACTTGATCTTTCTAAGATTTTTTCCTCATCTGCTTTCCTCAAAGGGTTGTTCCAAGGATAAGTGATGTAGGACATACAAAGCTGTTAGAAAACTACCTAGTATGTAGTAAGTGCTAAATAAATATTATCAGTAGTCAAAGTGGATAAGAGGTAAACTTTTAACAGTAGAGCTGTAAAAAATGGATTATGTCCACCCTAACGACGTGAAAATGTGTATTCTTAAAGATTCACTTGTGGCCCAGTCAGGTAGAGATTTAGACAATGAATAGGGTTGAAAGGTGTGGCATCGAACGAAAAAAGGAGAGAGGTTGACGTAAGACAGCTTTTGCTTGACTTCTGGCTCTGCCACTGACTCGTTGGGTGATCATTGTCTCTGAGCCTAAATTTCTTCATCTGTAAATGGAGAAAATAGTATCTCCATGTAGGGTTGTTGTGAGGATTAAATTAGATAGCACTGAGAAAGCACCTGCCATGTAGTAGATGTTTAAGAAATGGTAGAGTTTGTGTTCTCCCTTGTCTGAGTTCTTTTTTTTTTTTTCCTAAAGGAAAATGTAAACTTAAATGCAGATGTTTCCATACCTATTTCAGTTACACGGTTGAGAGCTTTTAACATCAAAGGTAGTCAGGGTATCATTCTTAGGTTAAAAGGGCTATTTTGGGAGTGAATATGACTTTTTCTTAAGTCACTATTTGGTACATATAATTCCCAATAATTCCCAGGAAGGCAGAATGAATTAAGAGGCTTTTCGAAAAACCCAGGGTTTTCTAGAGAAAATCTGTTTCCCAAATTCATGGATTATATAGGCTTTCCACTTTAGAGTCAAAGTAAAAATCTTTTTAATTGCCTACTCAGTGGCAGGTACCATATTGGATATATTACCTAACTTAATCCTCCTGTTACCGACCAGGGTTCTTGGCCTTACCCAATCAACAGAAGTTGACTAGAGGCCAGACAAGAAATTCAGGCGAGGCTTTATTGGGTCCCCTGCTGGAGCAGTGGGGGAGTGAGAGCAAACAACAGGTTCCCTTGCTTGCTCGATCCCTGAGTGGGGGCCGAGCTGGTTCCTTCTATGGGGTGAGGGTAGGGGTGTGTCCAGGGGTCAGGCGGGAGGGCTGGCTTAGGCGTTTCGCCCACCCGTTAGGTGGTGTTGTGTGCAGGGGGCACGCGCAGTACCCTGCTTTTGCTCCCAACACCCTGTTTTTGCTTCCGGCTCTTCAAAAGTGGCAGTTGGGTTTTTTGGTCTCTTTGAATCTCTTGGGTCCAGAATTTGCCCCAACTGCGCATGCACGCAGTTAGTTTTAGTCCCATACAGTATCTTTGTATTTTGTTGCTTGAGGAGACGTGTGTCCAGGTGCAAGCATTGCAGCACTGCAGCAAAGGGCCCCAGGTCCCAGCCTGTCTCACTCCCAACAACTTGAGAGGTTGCCTTCATTATCTCACGTTTCTCTAAAGACTGATACCAAGTAACAGACTTCTGTTGGTGATGGCCAGTATCTGACCAGCCAGATTGGTTTTGTATCTTCTATGAGGATAGAGTTTCTATTCTTATTTTTCCTTATTAAAATCTAACTTTTTTTTGTTGTTTGGAAATCATTTAATCAGAAATTTTTAGAACCAAAGTAGCTGGTGGGACAAAGCCTTGGCAGCCCGATGAGTTGCATTCCCATCCATTGCCTGTGTCCCCCCGCCCGGTTCTGACTTGTGTGTCTCCCGGGGCAGGGCCCTCAGAGCAGCCACCCCCCGAGGCGTTCTCGCCGTCGGCCTGCATTGTGGAGTACGGCAGAGCCTTGGACATCAGCTACCTGCAGTACCTCTGGGAGGCCCACACCAACATCCTCCGCTGCATAAGGGATTGCCACGTGTGGTCCGCCCTATACGATGGAGACTCCCCCGACCCCGAGGCGCTTTGCCCGGCTCTGCTGGGCCCGCCCGAGGAGAGGCCTCCCAGAGCCACCTACCCTGTGCTCAGGCTCCCGCAGCAGGTCCCGGGGACGACAGGGCCCCAGGTGGCTCCCGGAAAGGAGAAGAGCCACACGGAGCTGGAGTGGGACGACAGCTACGACGCCGGGATCTCCTCGGGGGTGGGCGGGGGCTGCCCTGGGCCGTATGAGGATGCAGAGAACTCGGGCCCCCCGGCCCCCGTGGATCCTCCCAGACACATCCAGGAGATGAAGAAGAACGCCATCCTGCTCTTCAAAGGGGCCTACATCGAAGAGTCCGACTTCCAGGACGACGTGATGGTGTACAGGTTGTGTGCTGAGAAGGATGCTGAGGACAGCAGCGGTTCACGGGAGGACGCCGCGAGGCCCCCAACCCAAGCCCAGACCCAGGTCCAGGGTCCCCCCGTGAGCAACGGCCCCCTGCCCGGCCCTCAGCCAGAGACAGATTCAGAGGAGGAACATGGTAGGGACGATTCGGACGTGTTTCACGGTGTGTCCAAGGAACCAGGAGGAGAGAACGAGCCTGAAGTCGCCCTAGAATCAAGCCCCGAGTTAGTGGCCCCCGCCCCCAAGGCAGAGCACGGCGCACGCCTGACAGTGACTAACCCCGACGGTGAAGATTTCATTGCCCAGTATGACCAAATCATTAAAGAACTGGATTCCAGCACCGAGGGCTTGACGGAGCAGAATTTCTCCTCACCTGATCCCTTGCTTCTTACAAAGGAGCCGGAAGAGGAGGAAGATGAGAGCAAAGGAGAAGAGGAGGAGGGGAAGAAGGAAGCAGAAGGGGAGGAGGATGACTTTGACCCTTTCATAGCTGAGGCTCCTGCCGCAGAGACCCAGCCGTCCCCGTTCGGAGCGAGAGATGAGGCTGCCTTTGCCCGTCACCGTCCCGCGAGGACTCAGAGCACCCCGTTCACAGGTGACGCTCTTAGATTGCTCTGTGGTTTCTGCTTTTGAAAGCGCTTGTACGTGTTGCACCAGGAGCGTGAGGTAGGTGCAGGTAAGGAGCGTTATCAGTTTACCTACCAGAGGGGTGGAATATTTTTGTAAGGAGCAGGGAGGGGTGGTTTTATTTTTATCTTATTCTGTCGTTTCCCCGCCCCCCCCCCCCCCCCCGGCAAATTAGAGGTTGAATTTTGCCATTGAGTAACTTCCCTTGATATGCCTTTGATAAAGTAGTAGGACTGACTAAACCACACAAGAAATCCAGTCTCATTATTTAATGGCCTCATTTCCTCTAGCCTAATTTATTTTTCTCCTTAGCATTTGTTTTTATGTATATTTAAAAAAAGGAAATTACAGTTTCCCCCACTGGCATGTGTGCTTCCTGAGGGCACAGGTGTTGGCTTGTTCTCTGCTCTGTCCCTGGTGCTGAACAGTGGAGAGGGCACATAGCAGGTACTCAGAATACCCCTTGAATCAATGTGGCTGTGTACACACAGCAGTGGCCAGTGGGGTTAGTCGTGCCTTTGCCTGGGCCTGGGAGCTCATTTCAGTTAATCACAAAATCTGCATCCAAAAATAAGTAGAGTAGACCCACATAAACTCATCACTGTGCTAAAGAGTGGCTGCGTTCCAGTGATCAACCCCTAACAGCAGGTAGAAATCGCGGATGAGGCAAAGGGGTAGGATGGGGTATCAGGTAAGTGGATTGAGGTTAGGAATTATGATAGAATTATTATCATTAAATTATTACCCAAGTAAAATTGTTACTGAACTGAGGTTTGGCTGCTCGCTGCTTCAAAGCCAATACTTGTCGGTAGGAAAAGAAAGATTGCTTTATTCAGGAGGCCGGCAACCTGAGAGGAAGGTGGACTCGTGTCCAAAAGCCCATTCCCCACTGCCGATCAGGGGGCAAGAGCTTTTAAAGGGGAGCTTCAGTGGTGTACAGACGGAGGGAGGGGGCTCCCTGCAGAAACAGCACAGTCCGCGCTGACAGTCTTCTTGAAAGTCGTCACGCAGTGGTCTGATCAGCGTCGTCATCTCGATTGTTTTAAGTACAGTTAGTCTTCAGTTCCAGGGTCGGTTTGTTCCCATTTCTCTGAGGCCAGTTCTTAGAATTGCGGCAGCTCATGTCATGTCTACAGTCAGGTCATCATGTAGTTACCTTCTTCCACCTGGTGGGGATTTCAGTATCTACAAAACAGCTCAAAGGATATGGCTCAGAATATTATCTACAGCCCTTGAGGGGGAACTAAAGGGCCTTGACTTTGTTTCATGGCTAGACTGTTACTATTTTGTCTTGCTTGACTATTTTCCTTTGCTTTTTTAGTTTCTCATTTCTCTGATTAAATTTATTCTTTGGCTAAAGTTTTTCTACAGGCAAGAGGCAGGTGGAGGACATGGAGGGGGTGAGGGAGGGGGTCTGTCCTGGGAAGGCCCCACAGGGTCCTGCTCTGTTACAAAATCTGAATCTGCACATCGTGGTACAGAGGGACCCGGCACAGAGGAGGGGTCCTCAGGCTCAGGGATAGCTGGGGTGGGACCCCTGAATGGTGTTCAGTTAGAGGAGAGGGTCCTAAGGAGCCAACATCTCAGCGGGATGGACTGGCCTTGCAGTCACGCCTGTGGGGACTCCTGGCTCTGGCGCTTCCAGCCGTGTGGCCTTGGTGCCCTAACTCTGGGAGGAGCAAATGTGATCCTGGGCTGGGGTGGTGGGCCGTGTCATTACTGTTATCACAGGCAGCCTCCGGCAGCCTCAGCTGAGGCTTGTCCTTCCCCGGCCAGCAGGGGGCAGCTCGGTGGGCGGAGATCATGCTCCCACCTCCTTGGATCACCCAAAATACACGAAGTCACAGCACCTTCCGGTCCAGCCAGGTAGGCTTAACGTGATCTCAAGGAGCTCTTCCGCCCTCCTCCAACTTTTAGTCCTCTGTTTACGGATGCCTGAAAATTTATTTAAACAGGGAGAAAGCTTTTAATTCCACAATTAAAAGGCTTGAGGTTCTAGCGGAGATAACATTTCAGTGTGAATGGGTTTTCATTAAAATTCAATCAGTCAATCATAAGTAAAAAGGATTAGATAATCTGGCTCTTCCCAGTTGATAAGGGGAGAGGGAGGGGAGGGGGCGGGGGAGAGCTTGGTGGGAGGAAGAGGGCAGAGTAGCCTAGCTCAGTCCCAACTCTGCCCTAGGGCTGCCCCATTTACTCTCCCCCAGCAGGAATCCTAGCTTTGTCTGCAGTGTTCTCCAAGACATCAGGACTACCCACTGCTAATGAAGATTGTTCTTTAGAATGCCAGTCTATTCTTACAAAGGAGCTTCATCCCTGGGCAATATGTAAATTGAGGAAAAAAAGTATAGCTTAGGGCAAAAAAAAAGAAAAAAAAAAAGCTAATACACCACCTATAAAATAACATCAATATTTTGAATATGATAACATCTGAACACCACCAAAACATAACCTGAGATTTGGATACAAATAGGTAATTTTAACTAAAACGCTGCCTGTTTCCTCCTTTGAAACTTGTACACAGCTTCTCTTTCCACGTTTGTGAACTTTGTAGTGTCCAAACTTCTGAGTTTGTTCTGCAGCATTTGGCTTAATTTCCCTCTCTCCATGGAATCCTGATTTCCGCTGAAATGAATTTGCTTCTCAGCAAAATCAAAGCATTCCATTTCATTTATCTAATTAATTTTATTTATTCATGAAGTCAGCAATCTTTTATTGATCCCCTAATAGTTGGCAGGTTCTGTGCTATGTACTAAGGACACAAAAATGAAGGGATTTGTAGACTTTCAGAGGAGACATCAACAAAGAACTATACTCTCTTACTGAGAAATGTGTTATTAGTCATTGTATCCAAATCCTATGGGAGCCCAGTGTGGGGAGTGGGAAAGGCTTCACAGAGGAGGGGCACAGTGAACAGAAGCTTCTGGGTAAAAGGAGCTGAGAATGACAGTCCAGGCAGAGGAAACAACAGGCAAAGAAAAGGAGCCGGACAGCGCATGGGTCTGACAAGGCATGGGTCTTGGGGGGCAGAGAGGAAGCCACAAAATTGGTTGATGCCGGCTCAGGAGGGCCTTCGGGCCACGCTGAGGAATGGGGGCCTTGTGCTCCTGGCACTGAAGATGCCCTGGAATTATCAGAGTTGGCGAGTGATGTGACCAGATCCGTGTTTGGAAAGGCCAGCCTTGGAGAGTGGGGAGATAGCACTGGAGTGAGGAGAGGTTGGTGCCGGGAAGATCAAAGTAAGAGACTTGTCATCGTATCAGGATTTGGAATGCACCAGTAATAAGTTTTCTAGGAACATTTTCACAGCTGTGCTCACATGGACGTGCTGAGATGTGTACACAAAGCTGTTCCCTGCAGTGTTGTTTATAATAGAAAAAGACTAGAAATAACCTATATGTCCACCAGTAGGGGACTGTTTTGCTAATGCAACACCCACGGCAACCAAGTATCTTGTGAATGAATGAGACAGTTCTGTGTGTGCTGATGTGGGACGGTCTCTGGGAGATATTGTGCAGTGGAAAAGCAAGGGGCTGAACAGTGTGCAGACAGTGTTGTCATTTTATCATTTGTTTAAAAACAAATACCAGGAGACACACACACACACACACACACACACATACCCTGGGAGGCAAGATAGTGTGTTGGTTAAGAGTCCCGGCACTGGAAACAGATGGTCTGAATTAAAATTGTGACTCCATTTACTAACTGTGCACTTGGCATTCTGGTCATCTTTAAATGTGGATAAATAATAAGCACACTTTGTAGGGTTGCTGTGAATATTTAAGTTGATACTTTAAGAGTGCTTAGAACACTGCCTGGCACATAATAAGTGATTAATGTTTTGAATGATAATTCAGTTATTAGTACTTATTACATATGTGAAACATTTCTGGAAGAATACACTTGGATCTGTTAACATGGGTTGCCTCCAGGGAGGAGGCCTGTTCTTTATTTTATAGTCCTATACTGCTTGAAGCAGAAACATTTTTAATCATTTTAGTCTTTATTAAAATAGAAAAACCGTTGCTGAAGTCCAGACAAGAAATGAGGAGCTCTGGCGTCAGGCAGTTCTGGCAGGGGAGGTGGCAGCGGTCCGTGTTTGGGAGACATTCCAGGGTGGACTCCGCAGAGCTGAGGCGCAGAGTGATGGCAGCTCCCCTTGGAGTCTGGGAGCCGGGGTGGGGGGCCACTGAGGCAGGGAAAAGAGGGCTTGAGGGGAGAGAAGGAAACGGCATAGTATTAGTTGTTCTGAAAATTCAGTATTTTATGGGTGCGGAATTTATCTGTCTTCCTGGAAGAAAAGGGGAAAAAATACACCCTCCACCCCACCACCCCCACACCTGTGGCTTTCTGAATTGTAGCTGAGTTTTCTCGTTTTCAGCTGCTTGCCAGTTTCCCCTAGCAACTGCATTTTGCTAAGGAGGTTTTTTTTTTAAGTGCTAGAAAGCAACTAAGAATAAAGCAGGAACTTGAAAGTGTTTAATATATGTTCCTTACTGCACACGCCTAAGAAGCTGTAATTAATGTTGTTAGTGGATTATAATGACAATCTGCTGACCTTGACCTAATAATATTCTGTCGTTCAAGTGAGACAGTGATGACCCTGACTCTCGCAGGGCGCGGGGGGCAGGCTGGGTTTTTTCCTCCCTCTCAGTAGTGATGGACTGTAGACTCTCTCCCCTGCCGCTGCACCGTGCAGCTTTCGTGTTGGTAGGATGGCCAGGTGAGGCCAGCTCTAGCCTGGGCCTATGGCAGAGACGCTGAGGGCTCCACTAAGGAGACAGGTTTTATAGGAGACTCTTCCCACCCAAGTATCACCTGATTCACCTGTCTCTGCTCCTCTGGAAGGAAATAGATGCTGAGCCCCAGGGACTGCGGGGAAAGCCCGGGTCTGGGGTGGAGGAGTGAGGACAGCGGCAGCCTTCCCCTGTCTGCCTGGAAGACTGGAATTAAGAAGAGCTACCGGTGACATTTTCGGGGTTCTTCATGGAACCCCATCAAGTTGCTTTCAAAATGGGGTTCCAGTCCAGAGTTTCTGAATGTGTTTGGCAAACTCTCCCAGTTTTGTAAGCAAGGGCTCTCCATTCAAAGAATTCATTGACCTCCTGTGTCATGGCAAGTGACTCAGGAGCTCTGCCCCCCACCCCCAAGGATGGGGAAGTTGGGGCTAATCTCAACACACAAAGGAAAAGTGTCTCTTCTGAGTTCCGAGGCCCCTTAGAAGACATCCTCTGTGCTTGTGGCACTGGGAATATTGCCATTATCCTGTTACTTGGCGGTGTGGTTTGCTGTTCCCATTTCTCACAGACAGCTTCTGCTTTCTCACAAAGGGTTTACCCTCTTCCGCTACCAAGGCTTCTGAATGAAGCATCTTGTGATGAAGTATGTTTTTGTTAAACTCATATTAATGTTGCTGGAATCTTCATAAGGCATGTTTATTTATCAAGGGTTATATGCTTTTGTCATAAATATGCCATCGTTTAGTGACGTCATCAATAGCTCCACTGGGGGAAATAGAAATTTCTCATTGATTTTGTTTAATGGACCACTTTTATGGTGAAAATGGAAAACATCTTCAAGTAGTTTTATTAATGCCAGATTTATTGTCTGGATTTTCCCTGTCTTCAGTGAACTCAAACAGAAAGCATATTATTTTTCTAGTGACCCAGATTAGTCACAGTTTCTTTTTGCCTATTGTTTTTTTACAAACTGCTTTTATAGTGATAGGGATTTTCTTGTTTAAGGAACCTAGGACACACCAAACTCCAGCTCCCCAAACTGAGTCCCTTCCCTCTCCCTCACCCCCACCTCCCCCTAAAAATTAAAGCATGGCTCTAAAATTACAGCCAAGCCCACCTTTACCTCTCATCTTCTTTTCTTTTGGTTCTTCCACATTGTGACACTGACAAGACAGAGTGTTTCTCAGGTGCTTTTGGGGGATAGACAGTCCTCCGTTCACAGTGCTGCTGTTTGGTAAACATAGTTGTATGTGTTTGCTATTCTTTAACGACACGAAGATTTTTTTGTTACTAAAACTTTTGATGGCCTCTAATGTTTGCATGACGCCCTACAGCACGCAGCGTCACGGGATGATGAACGCCATGTTTTTGAGCACTGGCAGCCCCAGGAGATACAGAAATAGTATGAAAAGTATATTTTGATTCTAAAAATTAAATTATTGGTCATCTGGTTTTTTTAAAGGTCTATGATAATTTTCAAAGTATTAAAACTGCTCTGGGAGTCAAAATACTAGCCACCACGCCCGTGTTTCTGCTTTCTTTTTGTGGCGGTGGTGTGTTTTGTGGTTTGGTTTTGAGGCAGGAGGCGACCTGCCTGCGTCGGCTGCACTTGTCTGAAATTTGTTTCGCACCCGGTGGCCCTGGGGTGGCTCCGGCGGCTCCTCGGTTTTCGGGAGAGGTGGCCCGTGCCCCCAGCCGGCCCTGAAGCCTCGTGTCCTTCCACAGGCCCGTTCATCAGTGTGGTCCTGTCCAAGCTGGAGAACATGCTGGAGAACTCGCTGCACGTGAATTTGCTGCTCATCGGCATCGTCACGCAGCTGGCCAGCTACCCGCAGCCCCTCTTGCGCTCCTTCCTGCTCAACACCAACATGGTCTTCCAGCCCAGCGTGCGCTCCCTCTACCAGGTACCGCCCCGCCCCGCCCCGTTCTCATTCATTTGCTCTCCTGCCCCTTCTGTTACGTGTTACGCTGGTTGTGTTGATTTTTCTAGACAAACTGCGAAGCTTTAGAGGCTTCGTTTGGTTTGGTGTTTCGAGAGGGCCCTCCCCAGAAGACCCACTTAAAGCCCTGTCGCTCCTGCGGCGGGGCCTCTGCCTGACAGATGTCCTGATAACGCAGGGTGCAGCTCTGTGCTGAAGCGTTCGCGTCATTAGTGCTGGTTTTGACAGGTCCTCGCGTCTGTGAAGAACAAGATTGAGCAGTTCGCCTCTGCGGAGACAGACTTCCCGGGCCTCCTCATCCAAGCCCAGCAGTACCTGCTCTTCCGCGTGGACCTGTCCGACCCGAGCCCTGAGGCACCCACCAAAGGTCAGCCGCTCGTCCCTTGCCCCAGCTTCCCAACCTGGAGTCACAGGTGCTGCCTCAGCTCCTGGACCCTGAAAGCATCTAAATAGATTTCCTTTGTTAAGCAGCAGGGAGGAGCCTCCTCTGAGCGGCCTTAAACCCAAAGGAAAGTCTTCCCTGCCCGCACCCGGCCCGGTCCCAGTTTGGAGGGTCTAGGGGGGCATTTGTTTTCCTCACCGAGAGTAGTGTAGGGCAGGAGTGAGGTGGGGACACCCTGCCCGCACCCGGCCCGGTCCCAGTTTGGGGGGTCTAGCGGGGCATTTGTTTTCCTAACCGAGAGTAGTGTAGGGCAGGAGTGAGGTGGGGACAGCCGCTAGAATAAATAACTTAGCACGTGTGGGCCAGAAGGAAGCATTATGTGCACACCCTGAGCCAGTTTTTGGCCGGTCCTACCCTAAGGAGGGCATCCGTTCTCTTTATTATGTTTTCAGATACTCTCGGGCCCCAAATGAATGTGCTTTAGGGCTCTGGAAGGTAAAAACCATTCCCTTGGAGCAAGAGAAGTAAAGTTTATGCACACCTTAGCCCTCCTGAGAGCACCTTCCATCGGCTCAGGAGGCCTGGCCAAGTGGGCGGGGAGGGTGGGGGTGGCCGCCGACCGGAGCCTGAGGGCCCTGCCGGCGGCCAGGCCTGGGGAGAGGGCTGCCTGGCCTCTAGTGGGCTCTGCTGGCGCAGGTTTGACGCCAGCTGTCTCCTGAGCTGTGGCCTCAGCCTTGGTGAGAGGGCAGGCCAGGGAACGGCCCACATTGCGCCGGCTTTCGCTCATCACCCCTGGACAAGCCAGGCTTCTTTGTGGCAGGTGAACAGTGGAGAGAGCAGGGCTCTTGGTCCGGGGCTAAAGCATGTGATTGGGAACACGATTTGGAGTGAGAGGCAGAAATGTAACTCAGGGCAGTGTTAAACCTTTGAGGGAAGCTGAAAAAACCCCAGCCCTGTGAAGGCACGACCTTGCCTCTGTGTAGCTGTTTGATCTCGGTCACTTGGCCTCACTGGGCCTCGTGCTCCTCGACTTTTTTTTTTAATTTTAATTTAATTTTAATTTATTTATTTTTGGCTGCATTGGGTCTTCACTGCTGTGCACGGACTTCCTCTAGTTGCATCGAGTGGGGGGCTACCCTTCGTTGCAGTGCACGGGCTTCTCATTCGGCGGCTTCTCTTGTCGCAGAGCACGGGCTCTAGGCGCGCGGGCTTCAGTAGCTGTGGCGCGTGGGCTTAGTTGCTCCGCGGCATGTGGGATCTTCCCGGACCAGGGCTCGAACCCGTGTCCCCTGCATTGGCAGGCGGATTCTTAACCACTGCACCACCAGGCAAATCCCTCCTCGACTCTTAAGTGAAGGGTTTGTCTTCCATCTCTCGAGTCCTTTCTGGCTGTAGGACTCGGGGTGTGAAGGGCATTAGGACACCACAAGGCACACTTTGAAAGAAAGGGGGGCCCCTGTGCCAGTGGTGAAATGAGGGGCAGCTTCTAGCCTTGGCCCTGAATGAGAGCAGGCGGGCCATCTCTGGAAGGGAGGAGCGCCCACGCCTGTGGGAAGGTGGCCTGTGGGCCCCACGTGGCTTCTCCTAGCCCCGTGGACAGTCGGCCTGTTGGCTTGTCTCTCCTGAGCAGGGGGCACGCTGCGTGACTCACCCTGCGAGAGACGGTGCCTCAGTTAGCTTTCGCGCATAACAGACCACCGCAAAAGCTCAGGGGCTCAAGACAAAGCCATCACATGTGCTCGTGAGTCTGTGTGGTTGCCTGGGTGATCTGCTGGTCCGGGCGGGCGTCGCTGATGCATGCAGGACTCTCTCAGGGGCTGCCGTCAGCGGGCGGCTGGGCATCTGGGATGGCCCGGCTCACAGGGGTGGCTGCTGGCCGTGGTGATGGGGGTCCGTGTTTCTCGTCATCCAGCAGGTTAGCCCTGGCTTGGCAGCTTCATGGCTGTAGGTTTGCAAGAGTGAGAGAAGGAGCACACGCAGTCTCTTGAGGCACCAGCTCGGGACTCCACCGGGTCGATTCTGCTGTATTCTGTTGGCCAAGCCACTGGGTCAGCCCAGGTGCAGGAGTGGAGCAGACCCCCGCCTCTTGATGGGAAGAGCTGCAAGGGATTATGGCAGTTCTTGCAGTCTTCCAGACAGAAGGTGACTTGAGTCTCCCCACACTGCACTCTGGGCTTGGTCTTCATTTGTATCTTGCAGTTTGTCAAGTGCTTTCCCAGACAGTTTTACTTTTCAAACAGCACTGTGCAATGGGCAAGAAAGGTACTGTTAGCTTCATTTGCATAGAAGGAAGCTGAAGTTAGAGGCCCGGGTGGTCAGCCAGGATCACTAAGCTCGGGTGCCTACACACCCTGACCAGCCTCCTTGACTTACACTTGACTTACACGGGTGAGCGTGCCTTGTGCTCTGTCCTGGCCTCAGACTGATGGTGGCGGCTGCCAGATATGTGCCCAGGGGGATCTTGTTCCCACTGCGTAAGGTTGTCAATTAGGCAGCTGTGGTGGATGATTTCCAAGGTCTGTGACTCTCAGGGGACATTGACTTGTAGGAAGCTACTCTCGGGATAGAAGGCTTCTGCTTGATGGAATTTTTCAGATTAACCTCCTAACTTCATTGAGGTTAGCAAAGTGACACCCTCCCCTCAACTTCAAAAATCTCTCAACTCACAGAATGACGAAGGTCTCCGTCCCCTTGTACAAAGCTGAAGCCTCGCGTGTGATGTGATGATAAATGAGATGTGTGTGTGTAAATGTGTGTGATAAATGAGATGAATCTAGGAGCCCTATTCTCACCGGGACACAGAGCCATGAGTGATTAGAATCCTGTAAGAGGCCACATACCGGGGTGTCCATGTCCGTGTGCTGTGCACCTTGTCTGATGCTGCTGACAGGGAGGTGAGGGGTAACGGATTTCTCTCCTAACTTCTCAAGTCTTCCCAGTAGTATCTTGAAAACCCTTTGTTGTGGCTTTTCAGACCCAGGGCAACATTTCAGGAAACCACTCCCGGTTCTGACGTTTACTTATACTTCCCTCCTCCCTGCCTCCCCTCCGGGTGCTGCACCCGTGCTCTGGGCCCTTTTACGAGGGGCGCCCGCAGCCCGAGCTGCTCCATCACGCAGGCCCTGGTGAAACCAGCCTCCTAACGCTTCCAACAGAAGTAGAAGCCCGGGTGGACTTCCTGTGCCCCTGTCACATTGCCACTCTTGAGACTATTGGTCTCTGAGGCTCAGCAACTTGCCAGTCTTTTCATTTTCCCCTCAAGCCACAGAGGTGGTATTTTCTAGTATTTACCTGTATTCAGAGTCCTTTCACTGATCTCTGGTTCTAGAAGGGGGCCAGGTAGGTATTATCCCCATCTTGTGGAAAAGGAAACTGAGACGTTATATGATTAGCTAGTTGCCAGGTAGGGACCATAACTCGGGTCTCCTTGTCTTTGAGTTGAGTCTGACTCACGGAAGGGCCAGTCCCACGCTGACGGGACAGAACCACCGCCAGGACTTCCCTGCTGGCCCTCCGTCCCCTCCCTGGGCACCTGCCTGCCTTCATTAGCGAAGACAGTGTTGATTCATAGATTCAAGCTGGGTAAATGAGCCTAAGCGATGACATTTTTTAAATTCATGGATCGAGCTGGATAAATGATCCACAAAAGCCCTTTTTGGGGAAAAGAGGAGTGAATTTGAAAGAGAAAGACGGAGATGAGGAAATGAACCAGCTCCAGGAAGATCAGGTATAGGGAGGACCTGACGTTGGTCGGTCCCTTCCCTCGTTCATTCAGCAAATGTTTATTAGCTTCCTCTGTGGATGAGGAAGCGTGTTAGGGGCCATGAAGGACACATCGCTTAGGGGCTCAGCTCTCAGAAACCTGAAAGCCTGGTAGAGGAGAAAGAACATAAACAGCAACACAAGTCTGAAGAGCACTGCAAGCCCCAGTTGGTAAATAAAATGAGTGGGAGGCTAGAGCAGGGGATCACTTCCAGGGCAGGAAACGGGAGTGGTCTGTAAAGTCAGTGACGGCTGAATTGACGGTGGTGTGATGGCTGACGCTTACCAAGAGGTCCTTGTGTACATTACACCTATTGACTCACTTAATCCTTACAGCCGTGAGATTTTGACAGATGAGGACATTAAAATACAGAGAGGTAAAGCAACTCGCCTGATGTCGCTCAGCCAGTAAGTGGCAGAGTCTAAGCCTGGTGAGGTTTAGGTGTGCAGACACGGGCAAGGGAATGCCAGGTGGGGGAACCAGCCCGAGCAGTGTGGCTCTGGGGCTGGTGCCCGGAGTGTCCCATCCCCCGCGGCATCAGCCCAGCTTCCTGGGTGAGCCTCGCCGGGCCCTTTGGAGAGCCGGGTGCCGCAGTGCTGGAGGGCTGGGGTGGAGGTACTCAGGCCTGGTCCCCCAAGGCTGGCAGTGTCCTCAGGGAGGTCAACACTTTCGTCCTCACTCTGTTGTCAAGACATATTGTGAGTTTCTGCTGAAAGGTAGCAGCAGATTCTCAACAACTTCTCCAGTTCTTTATGGCATGAACTGTGATAAGCTTTAATCTAAAAGGATATTTAAAGCAGTAAAGCGGAAGTTTTTTTTTTTTTTTTAACACTAAAGACGATAGTAGTGAGATGTGGAAAGCACTATAAATGTCAAGAATTTTTAGTACCACAGTTAAGCGACACTCTGAGAAGAGTGTTGAAAAATGGGACTGAATTCTAAAAAGCAGCCAAAATAATGAAGAGCTTGAATATAATGATTTATAAGGAGTAATGAGTCGGTTTGAGTCGGGGGCAGAAGAAGGCATAAATAATTCCTGTCAATGTGAAGGCCGGAGAGCTTCAGGAATTAAATAGTTGGGAAAGTTGAACCATTTTAATTGGTAAAACTGATTTGATATGAAAATGCAAATCACTTGGGTATGTTGAAGTTTGGTTCATATCATCTTAGACCTACATTTTTGAAATTGAAATCGAAACTCCTGGAAACCTTCCTTGAAGGGAAGGTCCGAGCCACTTGCTGCCACGAGCTGCCCACGGTGGTGGGAAGTTCCCAGTCTGGTCTTATCAGCACCCAGCTTCCTCTCCGTTATTTCCAGCCTTTAAAAGCCTTCTTCCATTCTATTCTCCACAAAGGCTGGAAGTCCTGGCCAGAAGGGGCCGGGGGTCAGCAGGGAGCCCAGGAGGCCGGAGCCCGGGCTGCAGACAGCAGGGCGTGGTGTGTGTAACCCAGGCGGCCTCCTGCAGCTCTGCCGGGTGGTCAGGGCTCAGCTGGCAAAGGGCGGACGGTCACCCCGACCCTGGGAGGCCGGGAGAGCAGGTGGGGCCCCTGGACGCCCCTAAATAACCATCGCAGTGACCTGTGTCCTCACTTGGTTGATGCGGCCGCAGGACGTGCCTTTTGCCTTCTCCCCCCTCGCCACGCCCTGGGCGGGGAGGGTTCTTGATAAACCTATATGCTTGCCACAGTTTCTACATGAAGGTCCTCCTACAGGATTTGGGATCAAACTCTCATGTCACATGCCCAGTGCTGGAGCTGATCTGGGCAGATCCGTGTGTCTCAGAGTGGAGTGGGGAGGGGGTGGGGACTGGGGGCCATGTCTTGAGACTCCAGTCAGAGCGGGAGCTGAGCCCGCACGAGACACGCCACCCCACACCCCGCAGCACACACGCTTCATTTAAGGGGTGGGCGGGAAGGGCTCTGGAGGATCACCATGGCCGTCTTCCTTCTAGTTTCAGATCCCGTTCAGGACGCCTCCAGGACAGGGAGCGGCAGGAGTTTCCTGGATGGCCCCCCACGAGTGCTTCAGCCCTTCCTGACGAACAGAGCCAAGGCGGCCGGGGCGCCCCCCAGCCTGCCCCCGCCCGTGCGGGACGCCATGCTGGCGGCCGCCCTCTTCCCCGAGTTCCTGAAGGAGCTGGCTGCCTTGGCCCAGGAACACTCCATTCTCTGCTGCAAGATCCTGGGCGACTCGGATGACAGCCGCTGTTAGCTTTTTCTTTTCACATAGAGGTTCTTGTTTTTTTAAGGTTTTAGTGTCTTGACTGAACGTTAAATGCAAAGCTGCTTACAGACACCTCTACATTGAGACTTCCTGACGATACTTGATACGTGGGGAGGGGGGTTTTCTGTGCACCTTGTCTCCCCAGCCGGATCTTCCCACCTTGTACCCCCTAGAATCTAAGTCTTGGCTCAGTTTTTCCTCCTCAGAGTTCTTGGTCCTTATTCTCCCATCCCTCGGAGTCACTCAGCTTGCAGCTTAGATCACACCCAGCGAACACCGGAGGTCAGTGATTTCTGGAGGTGCCCACCTCAGAAGGCCGGCCCTTCAACAGCACGCAAGAACGCACACCTGCCCCTGTGGCCTCCTGCGTCGTGGCTTCCGTCTTCTAAAGAGAAGAATAAAGATGGAGCCCTTCTTGCCTCCGTCACACAAGCACACAGCATCCGTCCCTTTGCATTTTACTTCCAAGACTTGTATTCCGCCCAACACGTGTTGCCTTAGAGTGCAGGCAAATCCACTGGTCTCAGCTCTCTGCCTGGGAAGTCAGATGTAGTTGGAGAGAATCTGGAATGCAGGGAAATGTTCTTGTTGCTCGAGGGCTTTCTCTGCTCAGTATATCACTACCTAAACACTGAAAATAGCCTTATTTTAGTAAGATTTGCACAAAATGAACTATGCCTATGCAAAATGTTACTTTGGCTTTTAGGACTTTGATCAGTGTGATGAACAAAGCGTGGTATATGCTTATGTAAGAAGACAACCATCATTATTTTTTTAAGTGTTTTATGAAAAACAAACTGATTCATCTGTGAAACTGTCTATCTCATAGTGGGTTTTTTTTGGAGGGGTATGGTGTGGGGGAAAGGATAAAAGTAAACTAAATACAGTCTGTACAAACCTTGGTAATTGTTTTAAAATCTGTTTGCTTTTTCTAATATGTTGCACTTTGTAGAGAAACAGGAACTGTACAGCCACTTAGGGAACCAGGATGTAAAGGCAAACAGGTCGCGGGGAGCCCCGCCAAGCCAAGTGCCTGCTGGGGCCTCACTCCACACAGAAACGCTGCCTTCTGAGTAATGGGGTTCATTAGGAGGCCCCACCGTGATGTATTAGTGCCTCTCTGCTTCTGCAGCCTGCTCTGCCAGGTGTAATTATACTTAGAGCCATGGTCTCCTACCACAGAGAGAGGGGCAAACACACAAAATAATTGTGGGCTAAAAAAGAACGAGACAATAAAAGACTGATATTCATGGATATTAGATTCCACTCTCCTGTACTGTGGGCAGGTGAGAAGCACGTAAGCAGGATGGACCCCCCCCACCACCACCACCACCTCCGCCCCGTTTGGAAGGAAATTGGAGGCTCCGGGTCTCTCTCTTCTTTCTGCGGGCATCCTGCTGAGCCCTGGGGGCAGTCACAGGGCTGGTGGTGGTGCCTCAGGAGCACTGGTTTGGTTTTAATCAGGCCCTAGTACAGGAGGGGCGTGGAGGAGAGAAGCACATCTGAGACGCTGCAGAGCCGAGGCTGCCTTTTGTGTTTCAGGGATCTTGAAGCGAGTGAGCCAGTCCTGGAATGAAGCCTCAGGAGCTCTGGCCGGGGCTGGGTGGCTCTCAGGAGCCCAGCTTCGCGGTGCTTCCAAGTCTAGGCAAGGAACCAAAGATAGTGATTCGTTGTACATTTCTGACTTCAAACTTGTCTTGAAAGATGATGGTTTGCCCGGCTGCGGTGCAGCAGCCAGAATGTACGAGGCCAGCGGACTGGCCTGCTCTTGGCTTCCCGACATCCACTTGTATTTGCGTAAGTGTCTCTACTGGAAAAGTCAGTGGCTCAGAGACCGAGAGAGAGGAGCAGAAGACGAGTTTCAGCTGTACTGTATTGTCCTCCAACTTTGTTTTGCGCAAGTATTTACCTTCCAGTTTGGACTCACCAGGTATATAAGATGCTAAAGTCACGTCTGAGAGCCATATTCTTCAGCTTTCTGGTCTGATTTCCACGTCTCTCCATTATCTGGTGATGGTGTCGATTCTTCTCCTTGAGTCCATGTTGCTCTATTATAGAAAACCACAGTCCCCTTTGTGGAAAGCATCATCTGGGCAAGAGTATTTTTTTAAGTAGGTACTTTAAAAAAAAGTAGATTTGCTTTAAAGGAGGACAGAGATGACCGGTGTGGGGTGAGAGGCAGGAAAATTCACTAACTAACTCCCATGGTGGGGTGCTGGTAGCAAACCCACATGACAACCCAATCTATTTGGAGGTGGACACCGGTTCAGGTTTCTGAAACCACTGCAGCCCTCCACCAGAGTACTGAGTCCAGGGTTTCTCAAAATGAAGTCAGAAAATGGACCTGGAAATATATTCTAGGGAACTGGTGAACCCATGCAGTTGAGGGGAACAGCCAGGTGGGTTAAGGATGGTTCGGGGGTGGTGTGGACATGCAAGAGGGAACACAGCAGAAACCGGAAGCTAAAATAGGAGAAGAACACATCCTGGGGGGTTTGGAGGAATGAACATTGATCTAGGCAGATAGGAAGATACTGAACAGCAGGGGGTGGCGATGGGAATTCCTTGATGGGAAAAATCTCGGTAATGAAGTAGAATATTCTAGTCATAAAGTAATAGGTGACACCCTTAGAAATCTCTTTTGCAATGAGTTTGGGGAAGGATTTTGAACGATACTTGGCATGCTTTAAAATGTGCCAGTGCGTGGATGCTTTTGCATGCGACAGGCCCCCAGGACTCAGTGGACACGGGCTTTGGTGCAGCCCCTGAGGTTGGCGTCGCTGTGTCGAGCCTGGTGGCCCCGGGCAGCAGAGGAGAGTCACCGGTTCCTGGCACATCACATCCTTCACCTTGATTCATAACTCAGAGTCTGACGTAAAGTTCTAGGTGGAGTGGATTTTGTGGTTCAAAATATAGGAGAGCACTGGGATACTTAAAATTGATTTTTGGAAGTGGCCAAAAGTTTAAAAACGTTTGTTTTTAAAATTTTAAAGCGATTCCAGGTCGAGTTTAGCCTAAAATACAGTTTTATGGAGTAAATTACAGATTCCCAGACATGAAATGGGAATGCTGGAGTAACCAATCAGAGATGTGGTTTTATTAGTAGGTACTTCCTTTCCTTCCCTGGTATTGAGAAGAATTGTGAAATGGTCCCCATTTGACTTAGTAAAATACTTCGATGGGCTGGGGTTGGAATCGATGTCTCTGTCACGTGTAGGGAGGACGCATTCACTTCTTCCGCAGGTCCTCAGGGGTACCTTTTCCTCATCAAGTGGCTTTTACTTAGGTCTGATGCAGTTGTTGATTTTCAATCCATTAAGACACCCAGGGGTCCAGGGTGTTGTCAGGAGAGCATCCTCGTATGAGTAGAATCTAGAGACAGGATACGTGACTGTTCAGGTTACCTGTTCATTTTGGGCAGCCCATGGTACTCGGGGTTGAAAGTCGTTTTTGATGTCTCTGAATCAGCCTGGTTGCCAGGGTCAGTGTGGGTGGGTTTCCAGCTGTGTTCAGAGGTTTGGGGTTGTGGGTAGGCTGCCCGTTCTGAACGTGGGTCAGTGTGCCTGGGCTGCTCTCCTTGGGAAGTGCGGCCCCGGCGGGGGTGGGATGTGTCACCGGTGTGACGGTGAATCTCTGCAGCACACGCCCAGCTCTCACCCAGGGATGGGTGAATGTAATTGCTAACTACCAGCCGTGTATTTACTGAAATGGCTGGCACGCTTGGCCATTTTTATGCAACACTTTATTGCGGGACAGCTATTACCGCATGTGCTACTTCGAGTCACTGGCTAGGCCGGGGTAATTTGTGGCTCACCTCGCGTCCCAGCCAGCCTTGCGGTATTAGCTCTTCCTGAACAGCAGCCCTCTGTAGCTGAGGCCACAACGCTTTAAGTCATTAAGAAGATATTCTCGGCCCCTTCTCGCTTCAGCCATCAGACTGTAAATCACACAACACTCATTCTCCATCAGATAACAGCTTATGACAGAACACTGTCAAACCGGTTTATACTCCATTCTTAAATCACATCACGGAGGAAACATTTTAAGAAAATGGAGTTGACTTTTTTTTTCCTTTTTGAATGACCATCATAAACCTAACGCTTTAGAAAGAGCTCTCAAAAGACTAAGAATTGTTTTCGGGATAATTTTGCCTCAGTAAATCCTCTCTATGTTCAGGCGTTTATTAGGCCATTACTTGTTTTGGAGGACAGATCATCCTGGCAGCTCATTAACTGGATAAACAGGGGCTTCAGTGAAAGATTTTCGCTGAGGCTTTGTAGGGACCAGAGGGACAGGGGCAAAGTTCTTCAGCCTCTGCACTTGGAATCCTAAGACAGGGGCCGATTTTAGCTGGGAATGCCCCTCCCTGTCCAGTCATCATTGTGAATCTTGTTCCTGTCACCCACACAAGGAACAAGGCCGCCAGTAGGGTCTGCCCGCATGCGTTCCATACATATTTCAGGCATCTTTGGGGAACCTTAGATTTACTGTGTGCTTTCCGAACCTGACAAGGGTTATGGTAGCTCTTAGGCCAGATTATGCATTTCACGGAGCTGAGGCTGCACAAGTCTGTGCTTCTTAGGGCAGCAGCTGACTTTTTATTGGGACAAGTCTAGAAAAGGCCCACCTATAACGAGGTACCATTTTGCCCTGCAGATATTTTAAAAGAGATTATTTGGTGTTGACAATATTACTTAAATGATTTTTGCTGAGACGTCTGAGGGAGACAAGAGAGGATTTCAATCAGCGCTTTCCATCTCACCATCGAGGGTCCGCTCTGTGCACAAATAATCCACAAATGCAATTTGTCTAAAATCTGCAGAAGAGGCATGGCAGCCATTTCCATGCTGCTTTTGGTGGTGGGTAAGTAACACGGCCTTTCATATAGATCTAGTGGTTTTTTTCAAATAGTCCTATGTGGAATCCTTGAAATGATGCGGCTAAATTCATTAGATATGAAAAATACAATATGGATTGTGGGTCGTGGCCGTAAGCTATATATTGAACTAACCAACCAACGCAAAGCTCTAGGAGAGTGTTTACTTGAAAACAATTCATAGCCTTCTTCCAGATTAGCCATAATTACCAAAAAGAAGGGAGCTCAGCTAAAAACATCCTTAACTTGGTATAAATAATGACGTTTTTTCCCCTGGGTTGTCTACATCTTAAAAGATGGGAACAGAAGTTCACCTTGACGCATAAGCCTGGACAGAGTCAAGAAGCTCCTTCCTAGACCCAGAGTTTAAAAGCCTAGTGGATGGCAGCACCCACCCCTCATACAGAGGGACTCCCACAAAAGGTTGTCGATTAATTTTGTTTTATAAACGTAATGAACTTTTGCTAAAAACTGATCCTGTGCCAGGTAGCATGCCGAGTGCTGAGGCCGCCATTCCTCCCCTCCCCCCAGAACCAGCCGACCAACCAACCTCCTCCTCAAGCCACAGGGCACCCGGTTTGGGCCTGACCAGGCCGAGCTGGTGCAGGCCCACCCGGGGGAGCCAGTCTTCCAGCATGTTGCCCTCCCAGCCTCCAGGTGTGTGGGCTCCAATGACAGATGGCACTGGCTTCACCTATGGCGCCAACTCATACCTTTTAATGAGATTTCCCCCTGAATAGCAAACAGAGAACCAGACTAAATTCACACTCATGCAAAAATGTATTTAAAATTGTATTTCACTGAAGCCCAGTTACAAGTAGAGCCATACTTTGTGAATTTCTTAGGGTGTTAGATAAACATATATTTTGAATATCTAGTCAGGTTCCAAGTAAGATATCTGAGCTGTGCTTTGATATGTTTTTTTCTTTCTATGAGCAGTTATAACAACACAATCTCATTTTTAGGATTTCAGAAGTGCGCCTTCAAGACAACAAGCAATTGTCAGAGCTGGATGACAGTTAGTTAGCATTGTAAAGATCAAGTGCTTTTTTGTGTGTTGAGGTAACTGGTTTATAACATTATATGTTTCACGTGTATAACATTATATTTTGACTTCTCCATACACTGCAGTGTATTCACCATCAAAGGCTGAGTTTCTGTCTGCCACCATATAGTTGACCCCCTTTACCCATTCCGCCCTCCCTCTACCCCTGACCCCAGCAATGGCATTTTTCTCCTGAAATGATCAGTCCATAAGACGGCTTACATATGACATGATATTGTTGGTAAATGGCCTTCATTTCGCTGTCCCTGCCCCTCTCCAGACCCCACTTAAGTAAGCCCTTGATTTAAAATGGTCTGGAAAGATCATCCAGTGCTTTCTGTAAGTGTTGATGACCAAGAAGCCAGACCTTTGGTGAAAATGGAGTTTGTAAAACAAAACTGAATCTTATCATTTCTTACAAAATCATGATCCCGCCAGATTCCAGACTCAGGAGCTATGGGGTTGGGGGGTGGGGACTGGCCCTGCCTTTCTCTCTCGAAAAGAGGTTTGATGAAAGTATTTTACTGTCAGGCCCAGGAGTTTTCAGTACTGCAACGGGATGCGCGAGGGGCACGCGGCTTCCTGGGTGATGTAACGTACCGTATTCTCTTAACACTTCTAAGTCACTCATTTTTTAAAAAGTTAGTTTTTTAAAAAACCTTACCTCTTCATGCTTGTCTGAAATAAGCCAGATGACTGGTCCCTGCTTTTCTGGCTGGGAAGAGGGGCAGTCCTCTCTTTACTCCTAGTTAGGGAAGTCCTGAGCGATCGTCTGCAACCAGGAACCATGAGCTGCTAAGTTGGTGGCTCTCCTCCGGGTCCCCAGCTGCCACTGGAGCACCGTTCATGACGGAAATGTTTGTACTACTCTTCTTGGTACAAGAGAGAATTCAGTGTAAAATCAGGGCCTCCAAAAATTTTATGTCACGGTTTATTTGACATGTGCTTTTAAAAAACAGCACTTGCAAAACTGGTCTTTAGTGTTGTGAGTCAGAGGTAACAAAGGCGTGCGGTGAACAAAGGGGTGCCCCAGTGCGACGGAGAAATAGTATTATTGCCACAAGAACAGGGGTGAGGGCAACGCAGCCTCCATGGACTACTGTTAACTGTACCACAGTTACCATTAAAGGTCAAGATTTTGATTTACTAGCTTACCATCTTATTCTTTCCAGGCAAAACAAGTCAGTTTAATGTTACAGCTTTTTTTTCGCCTTTTAAAACTTTTGGTCTGAGGGTGGGGAGGGGGGTTGTCCACTGCCCGATCTTCGACGTGTAAGTTAATTTTTTATGTGATATTTCAGTATAAATTTTATTCATTAAATTTATTTGAAAACTTCTGTTGTCTTTTTTACCAAAAAAAAAAAAAAAAAAAAATCATTTATTCTCAGACCTCTGCCTTCTGGGATCCCTGGGCGTTGAATGGGCAACATCACTTTTCCTCAGTGGGTGGGAGAATACAGCTAATTCCTGGTACTAAGGCTAATGAGAGCGCCCCAAACAAAAGACCGCATCCAGATCATGGCCTCGCTTCATCATTGCTAATCCCCAGCACCTGGAACAACGCCCGGCCCTTAGCATGGGCTTAAAAATATTTGTCGAGGGACCTGCGGAATGAAACGTGTTCCTAGGGCGGTGCCAGTATCTGAAACAGCATGTGGCGTTGAGCTCGGCGTCACTGCGCACTAGGACGTGCTGTTTCTCACCACTGCTGCACCTCCCCCGGAAGCGTGTGACGTCGATGAACAACGGCGCCAGGCCTGGTCTGCGTGGAGGTGGCACCTCAAGGCGCAGGTCGGGCGGGGCGTCAGGCTGGGGCCTAGGACGTCAGCGCACAGGCTCCAGCCCGGCCGTGGCAGGGGGACCCGAAGCCGTCACGACGACAGCTGCCTCTCCAGCACCTCCTTTATCACCGTCGGATCCGCTCGGCCGAGAGTCGCCCTTCGGACCAACCCAATCAGTTTGTTTATGGCCCTGGGGTTTCCCTTCTTTACATCCGTGACCTTTAAAGACAGATTATTTTAGAGGAGAAAATAGAGGCTCTCGCCTAAAAATCTTAAATCAAGTTTACGTTTATGGAAACTTAAATTCAGTTTCTTTTTTCTGTATTAGATATAGAATGAGAAAAGGAAAAAGGGGAGGGGGTGACCTTCGGAGGAGGTTTCTGGGCTTCTGGCAAAGGAGGTGTGTGCTAGCCCGTCCCCTGATTAAAAGGGAGTGAGGAGGGCCTTGACGTGTCACAGCTGAGGGTTCGGTGCACGGGACCCGGGTGCCGGATCGTGAAGCCCCCGACCCTCCGGGGGCTCAGCGGGCTCTCCTCCCCCCACTCCCTGCCAAGAAGCTCGTTTGCTAGAAGACGAAGCCACGAGATGGCAACGCTCCCCGAGCATCTGGGTGGGGGAGTGGCTGGCTGGCAGGCCGGAAGGGCCGGGGCAGGGGGCGCTGAGTGCCCGTCAAACAGCCACCGCGTCAGGGCCACCCGCCCGACCTCCTCCTTCTGATCGGCAACAGCGTCTGCGAGTATCTGCGCGCGGTGCTGCATTCTGAGTCTGAAACTAAAAGTGTGTCTTTATCAGTCACTCCAGATGAGGCTGGAAGATGGAGATTGCCGAGACCCTGCGCAAGCTCATTTTCCTTATCGAGAGCTCTTCACAGAGCTGTTAGTGTCCCCGCAAGTGGATGGGTAGGTGGTATCATTCTGAAAGGGATGCTAGCAATTTTATTCCCCACTGAAAAGTATCTCTGGACAATATGATTAGACTTGGGGAGGGAGGGATGCTCCTCATTTTAGCTGTTCTATTTTGTTCTACGCTCAGAACACAGAATGACTTGATTTCCAGCTATGTTCCTGTCAAGGATTTTCTCCGTAATTTACAAATAATGTTCCCTTCTGCCTTTCTTCCCGGCTCTCAAAGGCACGGAACTGAAGTGTTTCCCTGTCTCTGCCCCTGTGCAGTGCTGCCTGCTGCTTCCTGAAAGAGAGGTCCTCTTACAAAGCAGAGCTCGGCAACCTTGGGAGAGGGCCACGGGCCTGGGAGGTCGAAACTTGCTAACACCCCTTCAACCGAAACTCCATGAGATTAAGCTCCAGGGGGGAATTTTCCTTCTAGGAAAAGCTGTATTTTTCCAATAGTCACCTAATTTCATCTCTTGATTCTAGCTTAAAACTGACAAAAATAACTGGGGGATTATTGATGAAACCGGGCCAACCGTTATTAGGAAGCACCGCTGGGCTGCCAGGGGGAGAAGCAGAGGGGCTCCTGGCTGAGTCCTCAGGCGGCCCTGGCCCTGGGCCTCTGCCGGCAACCCCCTGCCCACCTGCCGCTGCGCGTGCAGACCCCCTTCCCCCGAGGGGCTAATTACCACTTGAGGATGCGCCTCCAGCACAGAGCGGCAGAGCTGCTCCAGCGCCTCTGCATCCTGCATCAGTTCAAGCTTCTTTTCTGCAACCATCTGTGCTGGGGTCTTGCCCTTACTCTTCCACAGTTCCTCAAACACCTGCGGGCGGAGAGGGGCGGGGTCAGCTCTTCTGCCAGCTCCACTTGCTGGGGTGGAAGAGCAGTCAGTGAATTCCCAGCCGCGTGCAGACACACCCGGGGCCTCCCCGCGCTGAGCTGCGCCCTCAGAACAGAGCCCGAGACCCTGCCGGTGAAGACGCTGGCGGAGACGGGTCGTCCCCACTCGCCGACTCCAAGGGCACAGCAGGGAGGGCGGGGAGTGTGAGAAGATGATCACTCACAGTGCCCCTGCTGACGGGAATGCCACTGAATCAATCAATTGCGGTGACATGTTGGTGAAGGATGGGGCCACACGGGCTGCAAGAGGGAACCACTGCACTTAGAGGGGTCATGAAAACTCGGCCTCTGCTGGGAAATGGGAGTTTTTTTGGGGAGGGGCGAGCGAGGGGCCCATAATGAAGATACAGAATGAAAAATAACGAAAAACATAAATCACAATCCTCGGGGCCCAAGGCTTACCACATCCATCCCCACAGGTGGATGTGGCCCCGAACCTGGCTAGGATAATTAGCAGTTGACGGTGTGGGTATTTTTCTACTTAAAAAAATAACTAATTCCCAAACTTAATAAAGTTGGAAAAAAGGAAGACATTTGTAAAGAAGGGGTGTCCCAGGGCAGTTTTCCACAGTGCCTGTTTCTCTAGTGTGAGCTGGAAGGGGAGGGGATCCCGTTAGCCTCCAGCTCAGCCAGCAGTCAGCACTGAGCACTTTCCAGCCAGGAGCCCTCCTGCCCGGAACAGTGTGCCTTCAGCTCGGCTGTCGGGCACCCACGGTGACTGTGGTCCAGAGGCGTCTCTGGGGCATCCTTCCGAAAGCGCCCCCACAGGGCACACTCTGGCGATCACCACACAGCCCTGGCCGCATACGCAGACCTGTCCCCGCTCTTAGAAAAATACTGAACATAAGTGCCTCCAACTCAATTCTTCAAATGTGTATTCAGCCGACAATGAGAAAGGCATTGACGAGAGAGGGGCACACAGCAGGTAAGAACCTCCCCTGCTCTCAGCAGACGTATTGATGGCGTGCCCACAGCACAGGAACCGGAGAACAGACAATCTGTGATGCGGATCAGACTCAGTGTCTGAAGAGCTTCTCTGCCCCCTTTCCCTGATAGATTTATTTCTCTTGAATAAGACTTACAATTATAAAACATTGTTCCTAATTATAAAATTTAATACGTGTTCACTGTAGAAAATAAGGAAGGAAATACAGAAAAGACAAAGTGAAATCTTACCCGATTCCCATCCCCTCAAGGTGACCAATGTTAGTATTCTGGTATTTTCCCTTCCATGGTTTTCTTTCTGTTTTGTAACATAATTGTGACCACAGCACATATACAATTTGTAACCTGCTTCTGTTTCACTGATTACAGAAGTACTTTCTTGTATTAACAACAAAGTCTAATATTCATCATGATTTAATTAAATGACCCCCTACTGGTAGATTTTGACCAGTGTTTATTTTGTTCATCTGCAGAGTCTCCTAAAAAAGTTTCTAGTTGAAAATGTCCAACATTCAGGAAGCGAGGCTGGAGATCTCAAGAGAGATCAGATCCCTGGCTCATAACAGAAATCACCTGCAAGGTCTCCCTTATGAGAATCTACGCAGCAACTCTTTACAGGAAAGCCCGGCAGGTGTGGACGCTGCTTGCAGCCCAGGGCTGCGAAGAGCTGAACGCCTGGTGGTCACAGGCCCCTGCAGCCACTGTGGCTGCAAGTGCAGAGCTGAGCTGGCCGCCCAGGGGTCAACCTTTGCCTGGCACCCAATACAGCTGGGACCCGACAGGCCCAAACACTGGTTGGATCTGCTTGGGCCAAAATAACAAGAATAAAGGCAACTGAGGCAGTCAGGGACCAAGGCCAAACCACACCTTTCAGAAGGAGAAGCAGGACAATGCTGGGACGATGCTTTTACATGCAGAGAGGCTGGCTGCCCCCTGAGAGGGTGGGGAGGGGTACCAAGGAGTGACCTAGGGAAGCACACCTCAGCAGCCTCCAGGAGCAAATGCCCGGTGGCTGCAGGGCTCTCCCACTCCCAGAGTTAGAACACATCAGCTTACTCACTTCCCAAATTAGCTCCCCTGGGCTGACACAGTGGATTCCAGAATCCAATCCTCTGCTTGTTCCTATTTAAGGCACAGATAGTGCCCTCCTGGCTGCAGCCCAGCAGGGCGGGAGCCACTAAAGGGGGCCCAGCCGCCTCCAGGCCAGACTCTGCGGCCTCCCCTGGCCTCCTGGCTGCAGACATCGTGGCTCTGTGCTTGCCAGCCTCGTGCTGCGGCATAAATCCTCAGCTTCTGTCCGTGTTTAATCACCACCCTGGGAAGTGCTATCGAAGTGCAATTGTTTCTGGCCAGGCGCGCGGCTCCCAGGCCTGCTGCTGCTCACCCAAGACAAACCACATCACAAGGGGGTCCTGGTGCAGGGCCGGTCATCTGGGTTAATAAATGGCCACCGGGGTAGGGAGTACTGCAAGCTGGGGACCCCCGATCACACCCCGACCACCGAAGCCGGCTCTGACACATGGGGCGGAAACTCAGGCTTCAGTTCCTGGTGACCGAGCACACGCCCTCCTAACTACTACCCAACCATTTCTCTAGCTAAAGCTATTTTTAAGGAATCTGGAGGGAAGGACAAAAGGAGAGCACACAGGCTCCTGGCCTGTCCCTGCCTGTTTGGGGCTTCCAGGGTCAGAGGGTGGCGGAAAGATCTGTTCCAGGGAGAGGGCAGGGAGGGAGCGGTGACAGACAGAGAGGGGGCCCCTCTGGGCAAAGGCAAGTATCGTGAAAGGTCATTCTTCTAGAAAGGCACAGACATCAATCTAGGCCCTTAAGAGAAGCAGGGCACAGGAAAATGTGCAAAGAACTGACGCACTAAAAGGGAGAAAAAGACATTAAATCATTCCTAAGTTTTACTGCACGACGTAACATTTTCTACATTAAAAGGTTTTTGGTGATTTCTGTTTAAAGTAGACCCCAAAGTAGACAAGAGGAAATTGCTTACATGGCACACTCGCGTGTTAAAATCCGACTTCCCTCTCTGCGGAGTCCCAGGCCAGCCTGGTCCCACAGGAAGCAGCAGAGGGACAATCCTTGGGAGACGGCGGACCGTCTGCACCTACTCCAGGCTCGCACCGAGGAGACACGTAGGCATCTGGCGTGATCTCCCCTGGGGCCTGGCCGGCCAGCAGTCTGG
Source organism: Balaenoptera ricei (assembly GCF_028023285.1). Classification (NCBI taxonomy): domain Eukaryota; kingdom Metazoa; phylum Chordata; class Mammalia; order Artiodactyla; family Balaenopteridae; genus Balaenoptera; species Balaenoptera ricei. Next base: position 35,003,207 of record NC_082643.1, read on the forward strand.
ACAACGCCCGGGGCCCCCGAGTCCCCAGAGGCTCAGGACCCTGGCATGCTAGCTGCAGGGGTGTTGTGATTCTGCAGGTGGGAGTCTGGTGTGCCCTGTCCTTGGCGAGGGGAGGAGACGGGGGCCACTTCTTTAGACAGAACCGGATCCTGTGAGAGAAGCCCGGGTGCTTTTGTCTACAGTTACCAGGAGGTTGCTCACGATGATAAATAATCTTTGAGTTTCTGTTTCTGAAAGACAGCGCTGCCTCATGGCAGCAACCTCTTAACTCCCCTGGGGCCCAGGGAGCTGAGGGGGTGAGGTCTGTAAATCTCAGAAGCACTGTTGGGACACCTGGGGGGAAGCGGCAGTGAAACATGTCAGGGATGAAAATAATGGACAATCATGGAAGGGAGAGCCGGATGGCAAGAGGTGGATTAATAATAAATTAGACGTAAAGTGGGAGAGTCTTTGGAGTTCAGAACGTTCCCAGGGCAGGGTGACTCCTGCTGCGTATCTGTCATCCTTACGAGTCATTTTCTCAGTCAACTTTCTTTCTCATCTCCTGGTTATTCAACCACTAGTAGGACCTCTTCCAGTTCTGTCAGAGGAAACACCAGTAACCAGTGGAACCAGAGTCATTCTGCCTCCCAGGGTTTCTAAAACCTAAGGCCTACTTGGATTCCTCTGTCAGATTCAGTAAAAATTAATTATAACACATTTATGTGTTACATTTTACAGTAGACTATAAAAATAAGACGCTCAATGTAATTAGTCATCAGGGAAACGCAAATCAATACACCATGAGCTACTACTTTACACCTACTAGGATGACTACAATCAAAAAGCAGGAAAATTACAAGGGCTGGCGGGGATGTGGAGAAACTGGAACCCTCACACACTGCTGAGGGGACTGTAAAATGGTGCAGCCCATTTGGAAAACAGTCCGGCAGGTCCTCAAAATGTTAAACATACAATTACCACGTGACCCAGAGATTCCATTCCTATAGGTACAGCCCCAAGAAATTTGAAAACATATGCGCCAACAAAACCCTGTACATACATGTTCACAGCAGCATTATCTATAAGAGCCAAAACCAGGAAACAACACAAGTGTCCACTTACTGATGAATGGTAGACAAAATGTGGTTCTGTCCACACGATGGGATATTCTTTAGCCATAAAAAGGCATGAAGTACTGACACAACATAGATGGACTTTGAAAACATGACACTATGTGAAAGAAGGCAGACACAAAAGGCCACATATTGTATGAGTCCATTTATCTTAAATGCCCAGACTAGGCCAATCCATAGAGACAGACAGTAGATTAGCAGTTGCCCAGGGTAAGGGGTTAATGGGGCGAAACTGCTAATTGGATGCAGGGTTATGTTTTTGCGGTGATGAAAATGTTCTGGAATTAGATAGTGGTGATGGTTATAACCTTGTGACTATACTAAAAACCAATGAACTGTACGCTTCTTAAAAAATAAAACTAAAAAACAGTACACTAAAACCTCTTATTTTCACAAGCCTTATTTTTCTAACCTCCTGTCTGCCCAGCCCACAATCCACCCTGCTAACTCTATGTATGCACAGAAAGCTGCCGAGGATGATGTTCACCCAATATATATATATGTATATTTTAATTTTTAAAAATTTTTGGCCATGCCGTGCAGCATGTGGAATCTTAGTTCCCCGAGCAGCGACTGAACCCACACCCCCTGCAATGGAAGCGCGGAGTCTTAACCACTGGACCGCCAGGGAAGTCCCGTTCACCCAGTATTAATGGTAGTTATTTCAAGGTGGTAGAATTGGAAAATCTTTATATTTGTCAGCATTACTTAAGTTTGTCACAATGAACAAATACCATTTTTTTTTCCACCAGATGATCAGTGATTTTTTAAAAAAACAGAAAACAAGGTAGAAAAATTAAAAAGCAAATCCCCTAAGGCAATGGTGTGTAAGGGAGATGCCCTCATGGGACACACAATCAGACTTTTAGTTTGGTTCTGTGATTGCCTTACAGAAGCCAGGATTCACCCCACCTCCTTTAAACATGCTGGACGCCGACAGAATCCAAAAATGTCTCTATCTGTATCTGAACCCAGCTGTCAGCATTCCCCCGCAGTTCCAGTCTCTTCCCTCTGAACCTAACATATTATCTGCACTAGGTTTTCTTTGCTGGGGCAGGAGGAGTAGGAAGGGGAAGGTTTTTTTCCTCTTTGGTTTCAAATGCAACAATTCATTTGCTCTTATGTGTATATACAGAGTTTCCTTCTGCCCTCAGGCCATCTAATCATCCTGCTACTGCTGAGCACTGTCATAAACATTTGTATTCCTCTGACATCCAGGCAACCAAAACCCTTTCCTAAATGTGGCGCAGTCCCTATACTTGACAGCCTCACTTGGTGGTGGGTAAACAGAGCCTTTATTAGTTCCCGTCCCCAGTTTCACAGCACAGAGCTGGGTGTATGCTCCATGGTGCCTCGTAATTAGCCAAAAGCAGCCGCTTTTCCAAAGCCTCGCTATGTAACCTGCCACTACTGAGGACATGTATAAATATTAAATGCCAAAGGCACCATTAAAATAACATTAAGTTACTGGCTGAAGAACTGACAGCTGTGATATCTGAAGTCGAGATCAGGCGGCCGCCTTGGTGTTCATTATCCTTCTGGGTGCTTATTTGTAAGAGTTCTCTGAGTTCCAGGGACCTTGCGCCCACCTGAGACTGTCAGGTGGGGCTGGAGATGAGGCGGAAGGCCGCCTTTGATGAGGATGCTATTTTTCCGGGTTTTCACACACTGGGCCTGTGTGTAAAATTTGATCTACTAAGTGGGAGGCAGTCTGTCTGGCCTCACCTTTCTTGCTGGAAGACTGACTTTCAGGGGCAACCACGAGACAAGACAAACGAGCCCCTGGTACTGGGTGGGAGGCTGCAGAGGACGGGAGAGGGAGGACAAGGGCCAGGGAGCAGTGTCAGCCACACAGGGCACGGGGGACGCGCACAGGCCGGAGCCCCCAGGAGCTTCAGGGCCCACCTTTCATGTAAACAAATGTTTGGGAAACATTCCAGGCAAAGTCAAACAACTACTCCCTCTGGTTAGCAAAGATGAGAAGCAAATTACCTGCGTCATACATAGTACTGGCTTTATTTCGTTTGCTAAATAAAATGTTTCTACCTCTCGGTATAAAAGTAGCACTTAGAAGCATTTAATACTTCAATGATGAAATTCACTTAGCGATGGCATTTGAGTTTCACATAAAACATGTACTGGGCTGGCACAGTGGTCGGACACTTCGGGAGGTGGGGACATACCTGTTTAGCTGCGGATGAAGAGATGGCTTTCCTGTCCAGCAGGTCAAGCAGCTCAGCCAGGGCAGAGGGTGTGACAGGACTAGCAGCCCCAAAAAGGAGAGAAAGAAAAGGAGAGAAGAAACATGTACATTTCACTCTGTCCGTGTATGCACTTATGGTTATTTAAAATCAAAGCACGTGATTTTGTAGGTTTGAATAATGAAATCCACACCCAGGAATAAAAGTAACAGGCCAGTTAGGCTCTATGTTATTTAGTTATTTTGCACTTTAGGATAGAACACATTTTTGTGACCAGTGTTGTTTTTCTTTATTTTACTACCCAACGATAACCGCAGTTTGGCAGAAGTTGTAGTGACAGACAACTGCTCAGTTTAATTAGTCAAAAAAAGGAGGTGGCTGCAAAATTCATGAACCATGACGAGAAGAGAAAAAAACCAAAACCCAGTAATTAAATATTTTCGATTGAAAGATCAGCCTAAAAATTACTTCAAACAAAACCGCTAACAAGGCCAGTTTTCGAGGGTTTTTGTGCAAATATAAATTCTTTTTAATTGTAAGAGCTTGTCTTTTAGGGACGCAGTGACTACCAGCCATGTTGTCAGCCATCCTCATGGGCAACCACATGCTGCTCTCTCCCGCAGGCTCTCAACAGCTTCTCACAGAAGGGCCTGGAATTCATTATACCTACACTTCTAGGAAGGGACTTATTTGCCAAGATCCCATGATATAAAAGGCCAAGAGGCAACCAAATGCGTAAAGTGTCATTAATTGACATTCTGGGGTGAGGGGGGCGGTGAGTGCCTAGGATTAGTGGAAAGACTGAATTACAGACTATTTCTTTTAAAATACATGGTTTTACTACTTTTAAACACACACAGCAACTAGGCTAATGAAACGCTATCTGTCTGAGGTCATGAGGGGACTAGTTTTAAATAGACTGGAACGACTTATAAATAGCACGTTAGTGTGTCTGTGTAAACGAAAGCTTCTGGAACGTTTAACACTACTTGAAAACACCTTCTGTTTAAGTCTCAGTTCCCATCACTCACTATTAATTTCTTTGTTAAGCTCTTAGATAGTAGAAAGGAAACTACCGCTTAGCCCCTACGCCAATTTCCCGGAATTCCATGCCAACCGAGTGCAAGTGCACCAGGTCTGACTCAGGTGCAGTGAAACTTCACAGGGCTGTTCACGTGAGACAGCTGACACACAGAGGCAACCCACTGTCCTGCAAGTGTCTGCCTATCCCGAAGTATGGATAAAAGATCATTCCAAGAGGATATTAGGTTTGCAGAGTGTCTGGACCACCCTGATTAAATCTCAGCAGGATGAGGGGCAGAGGGCTGGGAAATCAAGACACCCTTTCTCTAACTTCCCACCTTATTGACAAGTAATAAAGAATCCAGGTTGTTTTAAAAATTTGGGTTTCTTGGATGTTCTACGATCCTAGTAAACATAAAGGCCAATTAGAGTGTAGACTGTGTGTAGAACCTGTAATAAGCACTGAGGTTGAACTAGATTTCTCAAGCCTGCAAACAAAAGGGTCCCCACTCCCACATGAGCTGATGATAAAGGGATGTGAGGACGGAGAAGGACAGAAATAGAATACAGCATGACTAAAAATACTTTGCCTTTCATCCAATGACCTTCATTCACTATGAAATATCTCCACTGACTTGGGATTTCTCAATCGCTCTCTTGTACCCACAGTGCTCGACACATAGTAGGTCAGCAGTATCTGTGTCACAGACTCCTTCCCCCCAACAGGGATGGCTGGGACACTGTGTCTACTAATTCCAGCTGTGCCAGGGCTCACCTCCAGTGAGACGATGACAAAGATCAGGACCTGTCACCCTGGCCTTGAAAGGCCCCCCTCATCAGGTTAAACAAATAAATCAGCCGATTTGGAACAGAACGGCAGCAGAAGCACAAGCTACTGATTGGCTGCTGTCAGACCACGCTGGTTTCTGGGCCGTGAGTGTGTCTCCACTAAAGAAGAGCCCGACGTGGAAGGCTAGTCTCCCATCCCCAGCCCAGCGCATCTACAGACGAGGGTAAATGGCATCTCTCAAGCCTTCCAATTTCACCCAGTCCCCCAGAGCTCTTATGGGATCACGACTCCATCTCTAGCCTGGATTCTGGAAGCAGACACCCTGACACCTCCACAGCCACCCCCGTTCCTGTGAAATGTGCCGCCCATCGCAACCCCCAAGCTCATTTTAGGCCCAAGCTCATGGGACACAGAGGCTCGCGGAGAAAGACAGGGAGACACGGACACCTAGGCAGCTGCTCAGCAATCCTTCCGCTCATCTCGCTAACGTCCCAGCACCCCTGCCTGCCACTCCCACCCAAGCTGCTGTTCTAGGGCGTCTCCTTCCCACGCCCCTGCTCAGCACGGACCCTCAACTCCCGCATCATAAGGTCACCCGCTGATGGAAGGCTCAGAATTTTCTAGGGTGCCCGCCTCCTCCTCTCCCATCAAACAGCCCCCTGGACCCATGCTCTTGCCTGCATCACCTGCCACTGCTACACATCCTACTCGGATGCCAGGTTCCTCCCTCCTGCGGCTTGGACCCCACACCTTCACAAGTGCTCAGATCTGCCTGTCTTGACAATGCCTCCAAGTGATCTTGCAGTCACTTGCTTCTGCCTGACCTTATTATTATTATTATTTTTTACCAATGAAGAGCATCAGTGGCTACTGTCTGACCTTGTTGTTTGGATCCCAACCCTATCCCTCTGCAGATGCTGTTCTTTTAAAATCACCTCCCCTCACTAGTTACCAAACATAATAGCTTCCCACCCTGCTGCAGCCCCCTGAGAAAACCCCTTCTCCCTGGGCCTCCCATTCTCTTCCCCCTCCTTGACTGCCCTCCTCCACCTCCTCCCGCTGGCCAGGAGTGGCCCAGGCTCCTGTCTCCCCATACGTTCTAAGCCAGGGGTCGGCAAACTTCTGGAAAGCGCCAGAGAGCAAATATTTAAGGCTCTGTAGGACACACCTGGTCTCGGTCATGTAGTCTTCTTTGTTTTGGTTTCTAAATATACGAGGTAATAACCATCCTTAGCTCACAGGCTGTATACAAACAGGCCTGCGGCTGTGACCTCTCACAGGCTCCCGCCTCCTATATCCCATTCTTGGACGCTGCCCCGCATATCACACTGCCGGACTAATCCTCCTGTCAGCCTCAGCCCCTTCTCAGCTCAAAGGCCTTCCCTGGTTTCCTAGCGCCTCAGGAGCTGCTGCCCGCAGCTGACCCGGAAGTTCAGGCCCTCGGCTGGAGTGAACAACTGGACAGCTGCACCTGCCTGATATTACCAGGAAATACTTGGTCACGGAATCAGTAACTTCCACTTTCCTAACTAAATCAAACCTGGTATGAATAGTTATGAGTTATTAACCAAAAAAGCAATATACTCAAAATAATGAAAAAGCCAAGTTCAACAAGTATTTTCTGGCCAGACCCTTTAAACACCAGTCTTCTGAGAGGTCTTTAAAGATGAACGCTCACTTGCAAAATCACTTCCTGCCAACGTGATCTCTGGAGTGTCCCTTGCCTGGTGTCATCATGAGACTATTGCTAGCTTTGCAGCTACTGCCCTTCTAGGCTTTGGAAACGTTAGCCCAGCTGCCGAGGTTGCTCACTGGTTAATGTTTGCTCCAAGGTGAGGCTGGTATATGCAGCCCAGGCAATGGTTGTCTGAACTGTGTAGACTGCGAGAGCTGCTACACAGAGCTCGCTTCCTGTTCAGTTCCTGTTCTACATAAACTCTAGCACAGAACTGTTCCTTAGCTTCCTCCTTGCTTGACTTTGGAACAACCAAGCACACTTTTACTTAGAGTTTGGTGCCCTTGGAGTTCTTTTTTTCTTTTTTTTAAATAAATTTATTCATTTTATTTATTTATTTTTGGCTGTGTTGGGTCTTCGTTGCTGCGCACGGGCTTTCTCTAGTTGTGGCGAGCGGGGGCTACTCTTCGATGCAGTGCGCGGGCTTCTCATTGCGGTGGCTTCTCTTACTGCGGAGCATGGGCTCTAGGAATGCAGGCTCAGCAGTTGTGGCTCACAGGCTCTAGAGTGTGGGCTCAGTAGTTGTGGTGTATGGGCTTAGTTGCTCCATGGCATGTGGGATCTTCCCGGACCAGGGTTCGAACCCGTGTCCCCTGCATTGGCAGGCAGATTCTTAACCACTGCGCTACCAGGTGAAGCCGCCCTTGGAGTTCCTAAGACTCTAGTGCTTACAAATTGTTTGTATAAATACCAGAGGCTCCAAGTTCCCTTGACAGGCTAATTTATCAATTTCAGCTCCTGTAGAAGCTCCTAAAATGGTTGTTAGCAAACCCCTAATGTCACAGATCAACATATAGAGAAACTGGTCTGGAAGTCAGGGGGCTGGCTTCCGGTCTGAGCAGTTGTGCACCTTACCTCCCAGGGCCTGGATTTCCTCCTCTGCTAAATGAAAGAGCTGAACCAGAGGTAGCTCAGGTCTCTGCCGAGACTGAAATTCAGTGACTCTAGCAATCAGCCAGCAACATGGAAAACGCTTTTTAAAGCTAAGAGTTAGATCTCCTCCCAAAGCTCCAACCGCTCCTTCCCGGAGCCTTTCAGGTGAACGTGCTCTCGTCCCTCTCTGCTTGCACCGCACTGTGAGTAGTTCTAAACAAGAAGCACCCCATTCTGCCTTGAGGTAAAAGCGTTGGTGCACAAGTCCAGTCCTCCCCAGGACACAGAGCTTCTTAAGGGCCGGGCCGGGGTCCTGCTTGGCTCTCCACGAGCTCCGCACAGAGGGTGCTCTACAGCCAGTGCCGGATTCACGGCTCAACTCCCGCAACTTTCCACACCCTCCATGTTCCGGCCTGACCCCAATCATATGGTCAACTGTACTTTTCTGCCATTTTCCACCCTCTGCTCCCCAAAGCTGCTGCTTCTTCGCCATCCCCACGCCCTGGTTCCCCACAGATGTCGCCTGGCCCCTCCTTCACCAAGTCCTCTCCATCCTTTCAGGCCCTGGTACAGCTATACCTCCTCCATCAACTCTGCCTGAATGGGCCCGGGCTTTTCAGTGTGAAGACTGAAGTTTCTGAGTAGAGAGGTCAAACCGGAGAGGACAAGAAGGAAAGACAAACAGGCAACAGATGCCATGGGAGTTTGGGGATCAGAGGGGGGGGCATCGTTTTGGTACCTCACATACCAGCACGGAATAGAGAAGGAAACGGACACTAAGGGCCCACGGGCGCTGTGTGTTTTCCTCTCAGAAACCCTTGGAGGCAGGCACTATCACTGTCATTTACAGGTACGGCACTAGGGTGACTCATCCAAGGTCACGGCTGGTAAGAAGCCACGTGAGGAGGTGAAACAGAGCCATGTGGCCACGCTGGTACCTGTGCATACACACTGCAAGCAAGAGGCCGAACATGAAGCCAGCATCGCACAGGGGGTAACTTCTCTGAACAGACGACTCTTTGGACTCATGTATCAGTCAGCACACGCCTGTCTCCCCGGCTCTGCTTCCCCGTGGCCGTGGGCGCTGCTGGAGCAACGACGCTCCCCCAGACCAGCTGGGCCCCGCCACCTGCCTGTGTGTCCCTGATGAACACCCGCTGCTCGTTCTCTCCTTCCTGACACTCTCCTTTTCTCTGGCTCCTGCGACACCCATGTTCCTGGTTCTCCCCCTCCTTCTCTGCCCATGCTCCTTGGGTAGTCCAGGGAGTCTCAGGCCCGGTCACATGGTATCCTCCCCGACAGCTCTCACCCGCTCCAATGGCTTCCAGTACCGTCTACACATCGCTGAGTCCACGATCCGCTTACGCTGGACCGTGCACTGCCTTCCCCGAGATGCCACGCTCGGGCTCCCCTCGAGCCGCGTGCACACGCTGCTCTCCACGCCTGGAGCGCGTGCTGGACTTGGTCTGCTGGGCCCCGCTCACCCTTCACTCAGCAGGGAGCTCAGCTCTTCTCTCCCCCTTCTCAGGGCACCCAACTCGCTGCTTTGTAAGGACCACGGGGACCGCGTCTGTCTCATGGACCGGCTTTCCCCACGCTCAGCACAGAACTCAGCCTAGGGCAGAGTCTCAATGAACACGTGCTGAGTTTTGAACAAGTGAGAACTCTGGGATTTACACTCCCAGACGTCTCCCAGCAGATACAGGCCCATATATCTGACTGCCTATCAGTCACCCCACGAGGGGGACATCCGTCCCACAGGCAACTCAAACCCTGCATGTCCAAAAGGAACATGGCACCCTCCCCACCCGTCCCTCTTCCTTTACCTCCCACCAGGTGGAAAGGCCCCACTCCATCTCACCCCACTGCCCACGTGAGAGAGGCGCAAGTCGTGTGGGGTTGAGATCACTGACCTCACCTTGCTCCACCGCACTTGGGCCCAGGCACCGGGAGTTTCGCACGGGCACGCCTGCAAGAGGTGCCCAACTGGGCTTCCCACCTCGGCTCCGTCTTCCATCCCATCCCCCCAGAGGGAAACTGGAGCGAGCGTGCGCTCTCAGGCCTTTGACAGCTGCTGACAAAGGCGTGTGTAGCCCCCCGGGTGACGCTGCCCATCCCTGCAGCTCCCTTGCTCCCTCCCGGGCACCCTGGAGCGTCTGGGCCTCCTGAGCCCACCACGCCTCTTGTCTCTGAGTGTCACACCATCGCATCTATGGTCCAGAATGCTCGGAACCCTCCCTCCACTTGGCAACTCCTCAGGGCTTGGTCTCTGAGGGAACCTCACTCTCCCTCCTGAGGGAAAGCTTGGTTGATGCCCCAGCCTCGGTGCAGGGCCCCTTTCTGTGCATTCGTGGTGGCCTGAACACACCTGCGGTGCAACGGGATCGTACTGAGCCGACTGTCTGCTTTCTTACAGTCTGGATGCCCTGCAGGTAGGAAACTCCTCATCTTACTCATCTGTAGGCCCCCAGCCCAGCACAGCACAAAGGACAGCGTGGACGGTCAGAGGTCGGCATAAATGAGCTTTCAGATGTGAAGGGGACGGCGGAGAGCTTTAGACTCTGACATTCACAGGGGATGTCTGTGTCTCGTCAGGAGATCCTGAGGGGGAAGAAGGAGGGCAGGACACCAGCCCTGCCCTGTGTCAACTGCTTCTGGACACAGAGTTCACCACAAAGGAAAACGCGCCCCCAGACCCCACTCACCTCTCACTGACGGCAAGGTTCTGTTGCTTTAAAAAGCCCAGAAAAGTGTTGAGGACCCAACTAGTCACTTTTTTTGGCTCTGCCCTAGTTTCTTTTATCACATTTTGGAAGAACTCCAGTAGGCCAACTTCATTCTGTAAAGAAAAAGAAAATGATATAAAGCCTCCAAAAAATGAAAGATCCGCATTCTGAAACTGTCACCCTCTGCAGCCCTGAGACATCTACTGGTACTTCCCCAAACACAGAGATGTCACCAGAAAATTCTGATCACTTTCAGTAAATAGCAAGTATTCTACTACTTCTACTACTGTCACCATGCATTTATACAGCATTCTGTCAAAGGAATGAACATACTGCAGAGAGCCTGGACTTTGTGGACCAGAGGACGATGAAACCCGACATCCCCTAAACGCATTCGCCCTCTCAGTGTCAGCCATGGGTACCCTACCCTACAACCTTTATCCTTGAGCAGCATGTCTAGCCTGAGTTTACCATCCTGTCGCTTTCCAGGCCTGTCTTCTCCTGTAAGTCCTAGCGATGGCTAGAAAGAGAAGGTAAGAAAAGCAGCAGATCAAGATGGAACAGACAGAATATTCTACTTCTGAAAAATCAAAAGTGGATGGTAACTGTGCTCATCTTCACATCTTCCCCAGAGGGGACAGAGGCGGTTTGCACATGCTTTCAAAATGAGTAAGAACACAGGCACGTGACCCACTTAGACCACGTGATGGGTGGAGGGTGGTGCCAGGCCTCTGAGCCGAGCGAGGCCCAGCTGATCCTGGCTCTCATTGCGCGCTGTGAAAACAATCACCTGGGTTGGCTCATCAAGCAGAGGTGCTTGAAGAAGCCCCTACTGTTCCTCCCCCTGTGGACCGCCAACTCTGTGAGTCAGGGGCCACGCTGCCCGTTCTGTGACCAGAGCTCCGTCAGTGCTGGGTCCTGGCAGCTGCCTGCTTAGCATCGATGGGTGAATCAACGTCTCCCATCGCCTTGTGTTTTCTTAAAAAAAAATCACATGTGAACACTCACCCTTTATCATACCATGTTCACCTTTAAATATTGGAATTGCCACAATTATGCCTAAGAGTAACCCCCAAGGCACTCATTGAGTTATACACTACATTGTCTGCTCAGATGGATTTGGCAAAACCAAGAAATTTGGCTAAGCCCACCCCTTGTTTTTCAATGAGGAAAATAAAAACATGTTCCACCCACATCTGGGAGACTGAAGTTTCCAAATGCATTTTAAATAGTAGGTTTCCCCTACCTGCTGAAATTCAAGTCAAACCACACTTTCCTTAAAATATTCCTTTTTAACTTTACACTGCAGGTAAGGCTCTCACCCTCGTCCCTTTCAGAGAACCTTCATTAACCAAAAGAACATTCTGGAAAAATACGATACTGGCAAGAAGCGAGACACACTAACAAAAGTGCTCTCAATGTTTCGTTATTGTAGATGCTGTAATATACACACAGGCACACAGCTGCTAAAATAGAAATTCCGTAAGAAAACAAAAACAAAAACAAACTACGTGCCCTTTATAACAGTTGCATTCTCTGGTGACAAGCCTACTGAATAATCCCATAATCATCTCTTGAATCTCTTTTCAAGCTGATGGTATTATTCTGCTCATGCTAACCCAGGGCAAAGGCCACCTCAGCAGCCAATGCTTGACTACAGATAAAGGCAAACCCAGGCAGCATGAAGAGAAAGTTCTGTTTAACTTATGGAAAAGTATTCAAACTTCCACATCGGCACACAAACCACTGGAGAGGGAGAAAACCCGCTACCAGCCCAAATCAGATAAGCAGGATTCCCTTTGTTCTAACCCAGAGAGGCTGGCCTGCTGGTGAAAAGAGCTGTCAGGAGGAGGACTCTGCCTTGCCGAGGAAAGGTTTTCTAAATCCACCTAGAAATATTGCACTTGAACTCACAGGCCTGGCTGAGTTGCTGGGACGTGATGAATATCTATTCCTCTACCCTTGGGTGGTTTTTTTGTTGGATGGATAACATGGCAAGTCAGATTTCTGTTTGTCTTTTCATGTCAGTGCTGTGAGGCAGCCTCTCCGAGCTGGAACTGTGCTTCACTGGGGGATATGTGGGTTCAGTACACAATCTGCAGTGGACGGGAAAGTCTGCGATCGTGACAGGGCGAGTTGTGGGCAGCGGGGCTGCAGGAGGCCGAGCTGCCACCGCCCGGAGAATGACAGATGGACGCAAAGTCACACATGGGCTGCCCGCTCGGGCTCGTTACATCAGAAGCCCGCTTACCAAGAAAAAAACACACAGCATTCTAGGTAAGGCCTTCTTCGTTTTTCTGTGAGATTGGCAAATACTAATAAGCTTGGCCCAGATCTCAGAGGTCCCTGTGAACATGGTCGCGCAGCCACCTGGTTTTCTCGGGAAAACAATGGACCAGTTAATTCCCTTACATGAAAACCATATTATGAGCAACACAGGGGAATTCCCTGGCAGTCCAGTGGTTAGGACTCTGCACTTCCACTGCCAAGGGCACGGGTTCAATCCCTAGTCGAGGAACTAATATCCCACAAGCCGCGTGGTGCAGCCAAAAAAAAAGAGCAACGCAGAAAGGCCACCGCATTAGGGGACCCTTAACGTCCTTCTCAGAAGCAACAAGCCAGCACTAATCTATCCCACATCAGACAGAGCTGAACCTTCAGCTACACAGGGCATCAAGCCTCCCGGCCGACTATGTCTCAAACTGCTCCTTCAAGAGATAGCCCAAGTGGCACGGACAACTGGTCCTGGCTTTTGTGTAGCACCAGACACTATTCACAGCTCTGCGACTAACTGGGAAGCATCCTTTTCACATTTTAATCAAATTTCCCAAAGCATCCCATGACACGCAGAGCCAATGCCAGGCCAGCCTCTTGGATGCAGACACGAACCCTCCACTGCCAGTGGGTCTGTCCGCTGGTCACTGCTGGGGTGAGGCAAGGCAGAGGGGTCACCTCCCCTTCCCTGCTGCTTTGGGAAGGAACCTTGCATCGGGCCCTAAAGCCAGGTGCCCTGCAGCCAACTTTTCCAGTCTACCTTCAGAGGTGACCAAATGCCAGAAGACTTGCTGCAAGAGAATGAAGGCTGATTTCTCAACTGCCATTCCTGTCCTAAGTCACACACCCTGGGAATCTGATGATAGGGCAGGATGAGGCTGGCCTATATTTAGAAGGAGAATGAAACCCGATAGAGACAGCTGCCCCGTGGCAGACTCGGAGAAGAAAAAGGCCACAGAGCACACATTGTGGGACAGCTGGTTATGTGGCAGCGAGTGACCCGTCAGCTATGGGGACCCTGGCTTTATTGCCTGAATACCTGCTACACGGGGATCAGCGGCCAGCCCTGCGGGGGGAGGGGGTGGGGACGGCACGTGGCTACTGCTGCTGCTAATGATGTTAATAGTAGTTCCAACAGCAACAATAATGGGTGCTTTCTCTACATTAACTCATCCAGGGCCACCACCGACTCTGTGGGCGAGGTACTAGTGGAATTCTCTTTTACAGGTGGGGACGCTCTGAGCACTGACTTGCTTGAGGTCCCACGGCGAGAAAACAGTAGAGCTGGGGCTCTGCAGCCTATGCTCTCACCCTCTGGGTTCCGCTGCCGCTGACGAAGGACAGTCACACCCCCGCCTTCCTGGGGACTGAAACTGAGCACCCGCCAGGGCCGGGCACAACACGAGGCAACTTGCCCATCCAAAGAACGCACTTCCCCACCACTTGCATTATTTTGAGAGCTGCCAGCTGTTCAAAGGTTCTTAACATATTAAAAATGTAGCAAAGGTCCTCAGCAATTAGCTTAGAAATTAGGAGAAAATGGCAAGTTCAGGTGCTGCCGTTGCCAACGTACACCTAGAGCACGTGGTGCTCTCCACTGCGGCTGACACACACCGGTTCCCAGGTCGGGGTGGGGTGGGGGGGAAATGGTGGCACCCCCCATACAGGGCTTCCGGGGGGCCAGGAGGGTGGCCGGAGCGCCCCCGGGGCCTCTCTCCTGCGTCCCTCCACCCCCCTCCCCAGAGAAGTCAAGGAGCGCGCCTGCATGAGTGCTGCCCGATTCTGCAGCATCCCTGACACTGCAGAACAAACCCTGTTGTCACTCACATAGTTTCGGCGTCAAGCACATGGTATTTCGTCGCACTCTGGCTCCTCCGATGCGGGTGACTCACGCACGAGGTTATACCTAACTGGGCAGGTCATGCTGTGGGGGGGAGTGGCTGACAGCTCAGGGGACCCCGTACCTGCAACTTAGAGACAGCGGCTCCGCCCGGGCCACGCTCGCAGGAGCCACGAGGAGTCGCCCTGCGGAGGGAGGTACCCACAGGGACCGCGCCACGGGAAGAGGACCCGGCATCCGCACGTCGACGGGAGCTCTGTGCTTCCCCATCACTCCTGAGTCTAATCCTTCTTACAAGGTGAGAAGAAAAAGAACTCGGACCCAACAACTCTGTGAAACATCGCCCTGAAGATAACGTCACTGCTAGTGTTGGGGTGGAAATGGAAATTAGGTGATAGGAGGCCCCTAAGAGGGACGGCCATGGGAGGGACTGGGACGGGCCGTGGGGCGGGAAGCGGGGTCTACGCTGTGAACAGAGCCTCCCTCTGCTTTTCACGGAAACAAGGAGGGGCTGTGGAAATCCTTCAAAGAGAGAGAAGGAAAAAAAAAAGACTCATCCAGAGGATTCATCAGTGGGGAAAAACAAAAGGTAGTTAATTGGTGGTGTGAGGCTGGCACAGGAAACGGCACTCTCCACCGAGTGTGTGGAGGAAGCTGGAATCCTGAACCATCACTGCCACTTTCAAGCGGCTCTGAAACTGGCTCAAGACACCAAGCGTATGCTCTTTAGTCTGACTCAAGGAATACATGGTTAGATGGGTCTACAGTCCTGTTCTGGTCCCCACAATTTCCACCTCTGGGTCACGTTCCCAGAGAGCTTGGGAGCCCCTAAAATCTGAGCGAAACTCCGGTCCCATCAATTTCACTTGTGCTCTGTTCCCAGCAAAGCCGGGAAGCACACACCTCTGAGTTGGACTCGGGGAGCGTTCTCACTGACCCCTGGCTTAGACGCATGGAAATGAGTCTACATTCTCCGTGATGCATTCATTCACTCCAGGAGAGACGTTGAGAGAAACCAATTTGAGAGGAGGACTTTCCCTTGGACAATCAAAATCCAAATAATTCAGGTAATAAAAGTTGACAGCAGACAGGCATAATCAAAGACTGCGAGAATCGGACACTAAGAGGATGTTGTCAAGAAATCAATTCTGATGGTAATCACACTTCAGTGAGCTTAAAACCACTGTTCTCAAAATGGTCCCGACATGGATGAAACCTGTGTTACTCAGCTGCAGCTTTCTGTTAACTGTCCCCAAAAGGAAACCTGTCTCCTGTATAGACAGGAAATGAGGCTTCGGGATAGGTTGGGGACAGAGCCCCTGAGAGTCCCCAAGGCTGGCGCTCAGGACTGCACCCCCCAGTGGGCAGGTGCCTGGGTCCAGAGGGGCCTCACCTCTGAAAGCCCCTTGCCACTTGCATGTGAAGTGAATGAACTGTGGGTTTTGCGGGAGTCAAGTTAGACGACGCACCTTTTGATTCGACTTGACCAGAACAAAACATTGGTTATTTTTTCAGTGCACAGACTGTGAAAGCACCCTTAAGCTGACGAGCACTGGGGGCAATTTCATAAAATGAAGAGTAAAATCGATTTTGAAAAGTGCATGAAGCTGAAATATGGTGAGCGATGGTGTTGACCAAATGGATTTTCCTTCAGCTATGGTTACACGGTGAGTCCTTTGCTCCTCAATAAGTCTGGGCGGTTAAAAGCAGTCAATAAGGTTCAGTTGCTTTTTTAACTATTAGCTTTAAAGTAGTATTACCTATGGGAAATACAGATATCTATCACGGGAAATTATTTTATAGGCAATTCATCCAGACAGAAAACCAGGCCATTTCAAGGTAACGAGAGACCCAGAGCAAAACTCTTGGAAAACAATCCATTCGACAACCAACCATCATCATGATATCCTTTCTGTTTCTTTGTTCCTCGGAGACAGCTTACCCTTTTCCATGATGCCAGAAACAAAAGATTATGACTTTAAATGGGGAATAACCAGCTGGGCAAAGGAATTTGTTCAAATAAGACCACATATCTTGAGGCTGCGCACAAAGACGGACAGACACATAGCAGCAGAAGTCACTGACTCAGAGGGTAATCACATCTCCCTACAGTCTCACAGGAGCCATACTGGATTTTTCCTAAAGTTCTGCCCTGCGTGGCTCCTGATGTGTTAGCAGCTGTCTGGTGCTCTTTTACCCTGGCAGCATGTTCTTGGGAGTCTGGTCGGCTGTATGTAGATATTTTAGATTCCGTGAAGATGCTGCCTGTCACCTTCGGGGTAAGTGACTCGTTCCCCTCCTCTTTCCTCTGGGGAGGGAACAGCTTCAGGCACCTTCTCAGAGTCCCCCCAGCTCCTCAGTGCCAGAGGTGAGATCTGGAATCAAGAGTGTCTGTCTCAGGACTTCCTGGCGGTCCAGTGGTTAGGACTTTGCCTTCCAATGCAGAGGGCGCAGGTTCAATCCCTGGTCAGGGAGCTAAGATCCCACGTGCCTCGGGGCCAAAAACCCAAAACATAAAGCAGAGGCAGTATTGTAACAAATTCAATAAAGACTTTAAAAATGGTCCATATCAAAAAAAAAAAAATCTTTAAAAAAAAGAAAGAGTGTCTGTCTCGACTTGTGTTGCCAAGGCAGAGGGGGGAGTGGGGGAGGGACGGAATGGGAGTTTGGGATTAGCAGATGCAAACTATTACATACAGACTGGATGGATAACATGGGCCTACTATTACGTACAGACTGGATGGATAACATGGGCCTATAGCACAGGGAGCTATATTCAATGTCCTGGGATAAACCATAATGGAAAAGAATATAAAAAAGAATGTACATATGTGTATAACTGAGTCAGTTTGCTGTACAGCAGAAATTAACACAACATTGTAAATCAACTATATGGCAGAAAAAAAAAAAAAAAAGAGCGTCTGTCTCTTAGTCAGTGTGTTAACCCACTGCCCTGCAGGGCTCCTCAGGAGAGTTAAACACAACACAGAAAAGATAAAGCTCTTACATCTGACAACGGCATAGGGCACTGTGGTGGGTACAGCGGGCTCTCAAGAAACACTGAATTGAGGCTGCTATGTCATTCCTCCACTAAACCTCCCACGACAGATGACACTGAGATCTGTCCACTGAATTCATACACAGCCAGCCACCCTGTGAGCTCAGATGCATTCTTACCAAGTGCATGACACGAGGCACTGGGCAAAATCATCCCACAAAACCTACAAACCCCACACACTATGTGCAGGCCCTTCTCAATGATTCCGTCAGAAGGGGCCAAGTACCTAAGGCAGAAAGTCTAAGAAACAAAATAAATAAAACTGCAGAGAAGAGCTTACATTTCTTTCCTCTGACTTAAATTTTCTACTTGGAAAATGAATAAAATTTCTGCTTTTCATTGGAGTTGACTGATTTTCACTAAATTTAGTAGACAGCACCTTTTATGATAATTTATAGGGCAGGCTGGTATCTTAAAAACCTAGAGGTGTGGGCAAAAGTTTTAAATAGACTGATTTCTATGGCTCTGTTTCATGAAGCATCAGTGGGGCTGGATAAAGCATTAATATCCACAAAAGTAAACATTCTGTTTTCTCTGTTAGGTGAGTCAAAACAGCAATGAACTTGAAACATTATTTCCATTTGGCCTTGTGGCACATTGTATGTGCCAGCAGGCAGAAGCGCTTGGAAGTAAAGAGTCTGGGCCCTGAAGTCAGCTCCCTCACAGGCCTGACGAAGTCACTCAGTGTCTTACACTCAACCACTCAACCACAGACGTGATGTTTCCTCACCGGGAAAATGGGGAGATGGATGGTACCGACAGCAGGGGGTGCTGGGAGGATGGATTAGAAAGTGGTCTGCTGTGAACCGCAGAACCTGCTGTTAGCCAACAGCCTCGACTCTGTGCTGCCTATCAAGCCAATGACAACAATTCGTTTGCATTCTAAGTCCAGCAAAGCAAGGTTTAGGAAGAGATGCCCCCAAAGAAAACACCTTGGATTACCTACTAAGAAAAACATACCTGCATATAACCTTGACTGTTCTCATAATTAATCCTGGATACACTGACTCAGAGAAGAACTTGCTATGCTTCTGCTACTACAATCTCTCAGTTTTCAAAATCCTAATGCCGTGATCTCAGCTTCCGTATGTCCATTCCATAATCCATACAAATGAGGTCAGAAATCAAGGGAGTCTGACACAAGATAGGGAGGAAAGGTTAGCTCACTAGGTTGAAGTTTCAGGTGGGACATGATACTTTCCATGAGGCCAGAGGAAGAAATAGTCATACAGGTTACCTGTTGGGAGGGGATTATCAGACGGGTTTAAGAGATGCAATCAGAATGCAGATATTTAATGTCCTAAAAAAACCAGTTCAGAAAGAGTCAGAGAGACCAAGTGACCTGCGGCCGGTCACGGCACGTGAGGTTAAGGTGGAAACCCCAGGCTTCTCCCCCAGAGCTCAAGGTACACAGGTACCACCCTGTGATTTGCTGGGCTGTCAAAAGGGTGGTTTATGTATCTGACCTTTGGAAACAGGGATGCTTTATCAGGAACGCTGCTTCTCCCAGGACTTTCATGAGTACTGTGACAGTACCCTATTCAGCCACTTACCTGTCCATCCGTTCACTGATGCCTACTGTGTGCCAGACTTTGTGGTGAATGCTAAGATAGACCTATATTAGAGTTTTGTAAATGCCAAGGAGAAATGATCAATACGCAATTCAGCGCTCACCACACAGTAGGACGACAAGATAAATTAAAGACTAGAGTTGTACAACAAGGGAAAGATAGCCCATATTTTATAGCAACTATAAATGGAGTACAACCTTGAAAAATTGTGAATCACTATACTGTACACACCTGTAACTTATATATTGTATATCAACTATACTTCAATTAAAAAAAAATTAAAGACTAGAGTTAAGTTCTGACGTTTTTTTTAATCATTTGTGGGTAAGGCCCGTGTCGGGTGGGTATGTGCTTAATGTTTAATTTAATAAGTGACCCAAAGGCAGGAGCGGGGACTCGCTCTGCAGAGCAGACCTCCACCACGGCTACTGATTTAATGAATACTCCTGGGCACTCTTTAAATTGA
Organism: Balaenoptera ricei; assembly: GCF_028023285.1. NCBI lineage: Eukaryota > Metazoa > Chordata > Mammalia > Artiodactyla > Balaenopteridae > Balaenoptera > Balaenoptera ricei. Next base: position 35,022,879 of record NC_082643.1, read on the forward strand.
GAGTTCATCAGATTTGTGCATCTGCCCTTCTCAGCAATCTGTTGTGTTTCTGAGGAAGGCAGGAAAAAACGTGAACAGACCATTTTTGGGTATATTATGAGTAACTCAGCTTCCAGTGATTATCAAGTCATCAAGGGCTCAGGATGCCTAATTTCAGGTAAAAAAATTTGTCTGAATCATCCTCTTTCTATTCCTACTAAGTTCTCTTCTCAACTGTCTTGAAAATTTCAAGTACTAGCCATTAAAAGAAAAAGAAAAAACCGAAATGAGTCACCTAATACATTATCTGCAAGCTACAAAAATAAGCGGACTTATAGCGGTCCCTTAAAAATAAGGGACTTATAAAAACAAGTCCCTATAAAACTGGCTCAAAAACCACCTCCTTCTTGAGAGTTTTCCCCTCTGTTCCGTCAAGGTAATCACTACCTCCTCTGGGCTCCCAGCCTACCTCACACATCTATCTAGTGCAGTCTGCCCTGGGGGCTGGTTAGCTGTAGTGTCATCTATACATATTCCTGGAAAGCAAACAAACAGAAAAGAGAGTCACTGTCACTGTCTCAGTACCTGCTACACAGGAGATGCTAATAAAAGTGCTGTACTGAAGAGATCAAAAGTAAGTTTCCCTAAACAGGGCCTTAAACTATGAAAACAGAGACTCACTCATTTGCCACCCTCAGCAATCATCTATCCGAGACCTCCTAGGCTGTGGCTCTTGAAGGTCACGGGAGCAGAGCCTGGGACACAGACACAAGTGCGAATGTGTTTCTGCCTCAGAGAACTTGCTGGCGGTGAGGGTACTATCTCTGGGGCTGAGAAGCCTCGGTCTGTGTCCTCCCATCCCTTATTTAATTTGGCACATCTGTTATGAAACGCAGAATGGAATTTAGCATTTAGTATTGAGTCTGAAGTTTATTCCAAGTGGGCTGGAAAGTCAAGATGGTGGGGAAGATGTGTAAGACTAAAACTCAGGTTTGTTAAATCAACTGAGGAACAGGCCGTGAGTTGCCAGAGGTTTCAGGTTAAGAGGTGTTCTGAACAAGAAGCTCACTAACTGATTCCTACAAAGAGTTGGCATTCAGCACTGCTGATGTACTAATCTGCACCGAGTAACAGAGTGAGAGGATGAAACCGTCCTTGCCCTCAAGGCACTGAATGAAATACACTAACAAAGAATTAAAATACAGTGACATAATCACCTCAGAGGTGTGAATAAGATACAACAGCAGCCCATGGGAGGCGGTGAGCAACTCTGCCTAAAGCATGAGAAAATAACCCATCATGTCTAATCACTGGTGGTGAAAGAGGGTTCACGTGCATCTCGTACAGAACACCTATTAACCAGAAAGCCTGTTAGGATTCGTGTGTTTTTCCAAGGTCGATCTAACACAACTGAGTTTTGTATACTCTGGATACTTTTCAAATGAGCTGATCTATGGATGATAAAGAGAGACTCATTCATTCAACAAGCATTCGCTCGCCTACCTTGTACCAGAAATGGCCCAGTTTTGTTATTGAAGTGTATACATATATATACAAATATGAATATTCTAACATCCCTACAGTTATTATCGGTCAATTACAATGCAAAAGCCCAGAGTTTCCAGGGATTCTGTGCTCCGCATGATGAGTGTGGCAGACACCTCATCCCCGAGAGATGCAGCAGAGAAACTTTCCACATCCTCCCTGACAGACAAGCAGAAGACAGCTGTGACGAAATGCCACTCTCCCGGACGCTGTGTCACTTTAATGTTGCCGTGACAAAGGAAACTGCAAAGCCCAATGGCCCTGGAAAGGATGGAAATCCCTGAGCACATCTCCACGGTGTCAGATTCTTAACAGCCCCTTCAGATGCATCCTCCAAGGACCAATACTTTTAGTCAGAGTTTTCAGCGTTTCATGTGGAATAAATGTTTCTTCTACAACTGGTAAAACAACTGGCTGGCTTTCTGAGAACCCCACTTCCTGCCAGACCCTGTCATGGTTCAATACTGCCAGACATCTAGAAAGCCTATATATTGATTTCCTTTTGCCCTGCAGACGCAAGGGAGAACACTCATCCATAACATCTGGACTGTCTTCAAGAAGCCTCCACGGCCGCTGTGAGCAGCTCTTCGTGTCTACACACAAGAAATGACTGACACGAGATCCTGCCTCATCTTCTGGTTTTCGGAGGAGCATTTACCATAAAGGCTGGTGAGGAAGGTTAGCGCGCCTGGTTCTACGGTACAGCTGAAGGCATGGGCTGCTGCACCTAGAGCCCCCTGAAGAGCATCGGCCCCCTCTGGGCTGGGCTGATTGCAGCCTCTGATCAGTACCCACCAGCAAGGCAAAGCTGTGCTCCGGCAGCATCCCGTACTGTCGCACGAGCTTCTCACGGGTCACGCGGGGCAGCTCGGGAAGCCGCTCCCGGAGCTGGTCGATGTCGATCACCTGCTGTGGGTCTGCGCCAGTGGCCAGGGACCCCGAGTCGTAGAGCAGCAGCGGGGGCAGGTTGGGCTCCGGCATGAACCTGGCACACAGAGGAGATGGCATGACTGAGTATTCGGTTTAGCTGGAAGAAACAAACCTATCGTCAGTATGAAAGTTTGTGTCTGGATGCCATGTTACTTGCAAATATTTTCCAACATCCCATAATATCAAGTCTCCTAGTTTTCCAGGAACTAGTCCTTGTACAAGTGTAAGGTCAAAATGACCAAATCCACCACTTTCTATGCTTAAACGAGCATTAAGTGAAAAAGGCACAGCACCATGTTGATGCCACACTGTGGTTTATAATTGTGGATAAAGTATATATTCATAAAGACATAGGCTGGAAAAAACAGGACCAAATGAGAACAATTTACTTTTTAGGGAGAAAGATTATAAATTTTAAAATATTTTTAGCAGTATTTGTGTAACAGATGAAAAGTCAAAGAAAAAGAAAACTTTCTTTCTTGAGAAGTGCAAGAAATAAATGGATTTTGCCTAAATAAAATGTAGAAGCTAGGGGAGAGGGAGGAATGAATAAGGGGAGTATAAGGGATTTTTAGGGCAGTGAAATTATTCTGTATGACACTTTAATGGTGGCTACATGTCATTATACATCTGGCAAAACCCACAGAATGGACAACATAAAGCACAAACCTTAATATAAACTATGGACTTTACTTAATAATAAGGTATCAATATTGGTTCATTAATTTTAACCAATGTACCACACTGCACACTAATGCAAGATGTTATCAGAGGAAACTCTGTGTGAGTGTGTGTGTGTGTGGGGGGGGGGGGATACGACACATACCAAGGAGTATATGGGAACTCTGTAACCTCCACTCAGTTCTGCTGTAAACCTAAAACTGCTCTAAAAAAGTCAACTAATTTTTAAAAAAATGTGGAAGCCACACCACCACATATGCTCTTGTGAAATAAAGATGTCCTTCCCTCTGTTCTGTTCTAGCATCTAACGTTTTCTCTCTGCCCATACTTGTCAAAGGGCTTATGCAAAAGCAGGGTAATGCAGAATAAATGGTGGCTCCAAGGTAATAGCTCAGAAGGGCAAGCAACCCATCACCTCAATGTCAAATCTGTGCTATGAATTAGTCTGACTTCTGAAGGCAAGAGGAAACCAAAGGGAGGCTTCCTGAATCCCATCTGTTAACCTGGGAGACTGAGCTGAAGCCACTGGCTGTGCTAAAAGCCAACTCCACGCTCAGTGAGAAAGCAGCATAAACAGAGTAGGGGTGACACCGGAAAACAAAGAAGTTCTTAGGAAGAACAGACTGAACCTAGAGGGATCACTATAATTAGAACAATGGTGACTTTGACAGACACACAAGAGGAGTCCTTGAGGTGACATGCATTCTAAGGGTTTGTGAGCTTCATCTTTCCTAAATCTCGTTGCTATATTTGTTCCTCATTGACAGCAATGGCTACTCTTACCTCTTCCTGCACTTCGCAAAGGAAAGTGCCAACCCCCACAACTTTGTTGCTTAAATCTTTAATTTTTGCAGTCTGCTAAACTGGCGAAGAAACAAAAGGCTCAATTTATTGGAAGCTATTCTTATTATTTGCTTTATTTCTGGATCTCAAATGAGGTCTAACGTGTTAAACAGCATCACCTGAGGTTTGAAGGGAACTGCCGTTAACATATACATCTCTTTTTTCTACCTTCTCACAGAACTTCAGTGTTACTGCATTAGTTACTGAACATGAGAATAAGAACAGCGTAGGCCCCACCCCACAACTGCCATCCTCTTAGCTCAATTATGAAAACTCTGACATAGAGGTGAGTGAACAAGTGTTTTCCAGCTGTTGAATCCTGTCAAATAAGGTACTCCAAGACTACCAAATCAAGAAAATACTCTTCCTCTCAGTGTACACGTAAAACAGGAAGCCTAGATTTTCCATTATGTGACAACAACAAGGAAAAGGGGTTCCTAAAAGCAATCTAGGATCATTATGTTGGTCTGTAAGTGGATTTGGAATATGACCCAAATACAGAATGGTGTTTTGATAAGAGGAGTAACCACCTGTAGTCTTGTTTTCCTTCTTTGTCTCTCATCGGCACGGTGCACCTGTGACAGTTAAACGAGAAAACATTAAAAAAACGCTGCATGCAGCATCAACTAGTGTAGATGCAGACAGGGGTTTCCCTACCAATAGGGGACCCAGGGGATTCAAGCTCCTCAGCCTTCCTTGGGAGACACTTTCATGAATACATTGCAGAAGTAATATTAAAGAAAGACAAATGTTTAGCATGATAATTAAAGGAAAAGAAAAGAACAGAAAAGAAATTGCTTCAACGTTTCCAACATTTAACCAGCTCAAACTCTAGGCTCTTGAGCTTTTTTCCCCAGTCTTCTGTTAAGTGTATAAAATCCTCAAAATTCAGAGTCAGAAAGTTAGACTCAAAAATACCTAAACAGAAAAAGACACCTCTACAACCAGTTCTAAGCTTTCTTCCACTTCTAGCTTAAATTGGCAGAACTTAGGTCTGATAGAATTTAAGGAAGTAAAAATTCTTGGAACAAAGGAGGTAAGCTGGAAGCCAGGGAAGTGCCAGGACTTAAGACTCAGCAAGTCTGATGGCAGTCAGGTGAAACCTCTTACCAGCCCTAGAGGGCATATCACAACCCTGTAGGGTACCGTATTTTCCTAATTTTACTAATGAGGAAACCAAAGGGCAGAGAAGCTAAGTACCTTCTCCAAGGTGACATGGCTGGTCTGTGGTAAGCCCAGACTGGAACCCCACCTACCTGTATTCAAGATGCTGTCATGCAAACTCACCCCAGCTTGTAATCGAACGAGCGAGTTTCATTCAGAATTTTACCTCCATTCTCGAGTTCACTGATTTGCCTCTGAATTTCATAGTCTAAAAAAAATAGTTTAGTATCATATTTTGATTCCTTTCATCCAGTTTAGCAATAATTAGACATCTTTTTCAATCTTTATGTCAAAAACTAATCAAGGGAGTTGTTTATAATTCTTCCCACAGATGCCATATTTTATTCTTGCTGCCGTCATAGAATAATCATGCTAGAAAGGGCCTTTTAGGAAGCTCTGCTCCCTCACTTTTTGAGAAAACCCAGGCTCAGAGAGATTGCGTGGCCCAGTACAGGCTACACAACGTGGCAGAAGCAGGGCTAGGACCAATATCTAGGCTGAATGACCCCAGATCTAAGATCGCTGCTTATCAAGAGTTTTTATCCCAGGATCTATGGGTGGCCTTCAAGGGGTTCTAGTACCTCCTGAGATTATATGCAAATGTGCATGTGTGCACAGGCACATATTTTGGAGAGAGGGTCCAGAATGAAAATTCTGGACCCTCTCTCCAAAATATGGAGAGGGATCTATGACCCCAAATGATGAGCAGCCACTGCTCTATGCCACGCTCCCTCACCACCCAACAAGACAGAAGTGGTAAGCAAAGCACAGCCACAGTTGCTAAGCTTCTTTATGAAAACAGCTTTAGCCTCCCCTCCCCCCTCAACTCCCCGCCCCAACATGTACCACACCTACCCTTGCCCAAATCCAAACTCGTATCATAGCTGATAAAAAGCAGCAACACTAAGAGGATGGCTGAAAGGCGTGATGTAGGGAGAAAAATGGGGTAGAAAAATTACAGGCTTGGAGAATTAAGCCCATAACAGTAAAGCTTCGGTTCTTCCAGCCTGAGTCAGACCACAGGTAGAATTCTGTCTCAGACTACTCCAAAGGGTCCTTCATAAGATAACAGGTTAGGGACAGCCAAAATCAGGCAGGGGTCTCCGTCATAAGTCATCAGGGATGAATCTACCTAAAATCTTGTTTGTCTTTTAGGTTCCCATCACCACCTCTTAGAATAATGAGTTCCAGAACACTCACCACCTACAAGGTGAAGTGGAACTTTCTTTCTGTTCATTCCAAGCTTTCCCTTCACAAACCTGAGCTGGAGAGTTTTCCCTGACCCAAACCTATCACGGACTCAGAAATATGGACTGTGTCTCCTCCTTTTACAGGCAGAAGAGTCCACCATCGTTAGTCTGTCTTCACACGGGAACCTTCCCCAACACCTTCCTCTCCTGTAAGTCATGCACTTCACCATTTTAATGCTTTTTTCCTGAAAATTTGTAGACTCAAAGTGTCTTCACTGAGGCTAGTTGATCATTTCATGTTCAGGATAATAAAGTTTTATACAAGATTAGAAAATCTTTTTTGTGTTCCTTCTAATACCCAGGATGCTACTAAACCTTTTGGCTGTGACTCCACATTCATCCGTCCCGTTCTATGTGCACCCTGAAGGGTGCACCTTAACCTCCACCTCCTCCCTCCTCTCTTCCTCTCTAGGTACCTTTGGTTTTAAAGAATATTTTCATTCCTCTGAGATGTCTTCCCCTCACATTCACAGATATCAACTTCTATGGACCACCCTAGATGTTGATCTTGCTCAATTGTTCTATTTTAACTACTAGCATACATTTGTCCACACTGAAACATCCACAGTGTGAACAAATAAGACCAATACCTGATTACACAGGCCCAAGTAATCTATTCGTTAAAACGGTAAAAAGCAGAAAAACATACTGACCAATTAGGTCAGATCGTGGCCAATCTATCATGAACAAATACGACTTTATACAGTTCGGGCTGGTCAGAAGGAATGTGGTACATGGAAAAACAGAGTTACAGGATTTTGCAGATCCTCCCATAGAGGTGAAGTCTATTTCCCTTCCCCTTGAAACTGCTTTGAATGGAATGTGCTGGAAGAGATGCTGTGCAAATTCTAGAGCTAAGGACTCAAGAGGCCTTGAGGCATCTGCCTTCATCCTCCTGGGATGCCCCCTCTGCCAAATAAGAAGGGCTGGGCTAGGCAAGTGAATGAAGCAAGCCCACGTGGGTAGGGAAGCCCTGCAGACGTCCAGCACCAAGGCTGCGACAAGTGAGTGAGGTCATCTTGGACCCTATATCTCGGCAGAGCTGCTGGCTCCCCATGGCCACATGAATGAGCCGAGGCAGGACAAGTAGAAAAACCACCCAAACCACAAAACTCTGAAGTTGAGATGTTATCATGTAAGCCATTAAGTTGGGGGGGGTATGCTTGTTACACAGCAACAGATAACTGATAAAAAGAAGTATATGAGGAGTAACAGCTGACATTCACCTATAGCTTTGGCCAAAAACCTGGCACTGTTGAGATTCTTCACTTCGGTTCGAACACCCAAAGGCTCCCCAGGGTGATGCACAGATATGTTGGCGTCCACTCTCAACTGGCCCTCTGTAAGGAAAGAAAAAAGACAACACTTTAGAAATTCTCTGAGGCAATCGTGGTTTTTTTTAAGGCAAGAGAGTGCAAGCAACGTCTACCTCTAGTTGCTGTTTAGTTACAGCAGCCTAACCTCAGAGGAAGTAAGGTTGGTCCTGAAGTTCATGGCTAGTACTTCTGCCCACTTGCGAGAATGACAGTCCTAAGGCATCTGAGGGGCGTGTGTGTATATTTCTGCGCACTTGTGCACATGCAGAAGGCAGGAGACATTCTGGATATAGTGGCTTGGGAAATCTAATTTCTTTCATGCCAAATAAGAAAAACAACACGGTTAAAAATGGAGATATACCCTGCAGTTTTATTCCGAAGTGTTTTTCAAAGCGTCAGAGCTGGGCTGGGGGGGAAGGCTTCAGAAATGATCATGTGATAGCCCTACACTGCTCTCCAATGGAATGTGGATTTCCAACAGTGATTCTGGGAGATTTATAAGAGAGTCCTTGAGAATTTACAGCTCAAGGGTAAGAGCCAGAAACCTGGGCTTTTCCCCTCATCCTTCCTCCAGGTACTGTAATGATCTCTTCCTTCTGTAAACAGGACTCGGAATCCTTCCTGACTGCTGTAAGGGTTTGCGCAGCAGACAGACAGTGCTGTTATGAAGGGGACGGTCTGTGGGGGAGGGACTCAGAAGGGGCCATCCCCATCCTGGGAGGACCTTCTCTGACCCTGCAAGCCCCCCCATTTTGGGAACAGTAATCCCTAAGGAAGCAGGTGGTTTTTGGAGAGGGGCAAGAGGCTCTTGAGGAGGAGAGGGAGGCAAAATCTCAAGCCAAAGAGAGATAAAGATAAGAAATCATCACATTTTATACCCTGCAAGGTAAGGCCCCAATTCTCTGTTCTCCAATTCCACTTACAATATTTAAAACAGAACAAAATGCTGGATTTTTCTTAGGCAAGTCTTTGAACTAAAAAAGAATCTGCCAAAGAGGAATGTGTCGACTGGCTGAAGAAAGCAATTTCTTTTCCAAGGTTTCATAGCAAAAGCATATTAAAATAATAAAATAGCTCAAATATATTCTATGCCAAGAAAAAGAGACCCTTGCAACAGGTCTCTGTCATTCCCACTCTGCTGCTCCAAAGGCCACCCACGTTGACAGGCAGGCAGAAGGTGCCTGTCAGCCCAGAAATTACTCTATGTCTCCAGCATGGACCTTTCACATTTTTACAAAATCCCAGAGCCCCTTTAGGACAACATGTGCTTCCCTGAATCTCAAGAAGTCCCAACGACTCCTGATATCATCAGACTCTTGGTCTAGGAACCCTGCGGCATCCTTTGCTGCTCTGTTTTCTTGGCCCTTTGTAGTCTGACTAGGTCCTGTCAGTTCCTTCCCCCAAACATCCCTCAGAGCTGTCACTACCTCTCCATTCCCACGGCTGCCATCCTTGCCTGAGCACCCGCATCCCATCCTGACCTTCAACTCAGTGACCCCTCCTGGTCCAGCCCCCGCCCCCCCAGCTCAGCTCCAGCCACATCCTGCTACAGGACGGTTGCATCACTCCCAGTGCTTGACCAAGTGCACAGCTGGCTCCCACTGGGTCATCCCACCTCCTCTGCTTGGTATGCAAGAGCCCTCGTCTGGTCTTGACTGATGCACCCCGCATTTCCTGCTGCTCATTCCCTGAGAAAGCCTCCTCCCTTCAGGGGAGCTTCTGTCTGCTCGCTGGTTCCCACAGGCCCTCGTCATCACCGTTACTGTCCCTCCTTCAACCTCGGCTCATCCTTCGAGGTCCCACATAAGCGGTACCACCTTCTCCTCCTACTGGAAACCCTCATCAGTAGGCCGGCCTCCACTGGTGGCTCCTCGGCGTTATCAGAATACAAGCAATCAGTAGAGCACATGATTGTAGTCTATTCTGAATTAGTCTTTTCTTTGAGACCAGATGGAAGGCCCTTGGGAATGGAGCCCAGATTTAAAACTCCCACCCCTCGTGCCTTCCCAAAGACATCACTCCTTCAGTTCTCTCGTCTCTCCCACACCACTCCTTAACTCTCTTCCTCAGCATTCCCTCTATGCATGTGTATCCATAATCAACAGTATTTCTCACTAGAAACAAAACCCAAAGACCCACCCCCTTGAACCCAGTTCTCTCTCCATCATTCTGCTGTTATTGCTCTGCTTTCCTTTTCAGCAAATCCTCTCAAACAAGTATTGCTTGTTTGTTGGCGTCTCATCTCCGTGAGCTCACCTCCCATTTACTCCTACACCCACGTCAGCCTGGCTTCTGTCCCCACCTCTTTGCAAAACGCCTCGTCAAAGTCACCATCAACCCCTGGCTGCCAAATCCCACGGACGCAGAACACGCTGTGTCTTCCCCTCACTGGATACGCCGGCCCTTGGCGGCATGTGACCTACCAACCAACGCTTCCTCCCAGAAACATCTTCCTCTCTCGGCTGCTGTGACCTTACTCACCCTTAGCTGCCCCCTACCTCCTGGACACTTTCCATGTCCGTGTCATTTGTTCCCATCCAGACTCAGGACTGTCTTCTTTACCTGCACTCTCTCTGTAAATGTATATGGTTTTAAACACCATCCAAGTTCTGATAACTCCTGAATGTCAGGATGGGAACAAATGACACGGACATGGAAAGTGTCCAGGAGGTAGGGGGGCAGCTAAGGGTGAGTAAGGTCACAGCAGCCGAGGGAGGAAGATGTCGTTCCTTGGCTTAAAAGCCCTTCCCTGACCTCCCACTGCACTTGGAATGAAATCCAAACTTCTTATCATTGTTGGTGATCTAGCCCCCGCAGACCTTTTCAGTCTTACCTGAGGCCACATTCCCCTGCTCCTTGTGCTTTCCCTACAGTGGTCTTCTGCCACCTGTGTTACCTCCAAGCACACTCTACGTTTTCCTCACCTCAGGGACTTTGCTTTGGCTCTTTCCTGGATGCTCATCCTCTAGCTCCCTGGGGCTGGGGCCTCGGGTCATTCTCCAGAGGCCCTCACCATCCAATGTATTCTTTACAACGGCACCCTCTGTATTTCCATAAAGCACTTATCACTGTATAACTACTTTGTTCTATTTGTTAATGTATTTGTCTCCCTCATGAATACAATATTTCCTCTAGGTAGCAGGAACAATGTCCTTTTCACTGCTCTGTTCAGAACCTAGAGCTGCCTCTGGCACATGGTAATTGTTTGATAAATTCATACCTTGGTATTTCCCTGAGCCACGAGTAAGCTGACTGGTCTCACAGTAGGTTCCCGACAAGTTCTAAAGTTCTGTCTGAATAGGACTAATCTACTGAATCCTATGAAAGGCCCATTCAGCTCAAAGGAAAACTTCCCAAGTATGCTGAGCTCTGCCCAGCCAAACCTCGATACTTGGGAGAGAACTTTTTTTGAGCCCGGAGAACCCTGAATTGGACCTCTCCTGCTTTTAAAAATAAAACCATCTTTCACAATTTCGACTTTTAATTTGGAAAAGGAATAAAAGCATGAGTTTCAGTCTCTCCCAGAGAAGACCACACTCCATAGATGTCTGAGGGGACTCATTTAGTGTCCTGCAGTGTTGAAAGACAGTTCACTTGCCTGGATTCAAATACAGTATCCAACACTCACAAAAGGCATTTACCCAGTGAAGACAAAATACCTTTTAAACAAATTAAGGTAAATTGCCTCAAGTCCACAAAAGCCTCACAGTCACGTTCGCTTCAATGCATTCTCCAACACTGGGGGAGGGCCTTCACAAGAACGTTATCAAGCTCAATTTCCACCCTCTAGAACTAGAGATTTGTAACAGCAAAACGAAAAAACTGTACTACTGAGCACAGTGATATGGTGCAGTCACATTTTTTTTTTTTTTTAAAACATATTCACACATCAGAAATATAACATCAGGGCAGAAAACTGTTTCTGTAAACAGCAGGGGCCTGAAGATTTAGTGAGAAAGTCTATTAAGCTGTCTCATTCTGATCACTGAATACCCTCCAGAACTTAAATAACAGGGTTTGACAAAAAATAAAGTAAAATAAATAATGTGGCTCAATTTTATCCAACATATATCACAAAGTTTATTCATCCACAATGAGTGGTGATTCTGTGAATGTAATACTACTTATTATTGTTAATAGAAGTACCTGACATTTCATGAGCACAGGCTATTTATTTGTCAGGACCTGTGATACGTTTTATGCACACTACCACGTTCTTTCCCTACAACAGAGCTTTAATGACACATCCACTCAGACGTCCTTTAGGCAATTCACACTTGACACTTCCAGGACGGTATTCCAGGTTTTCTTCCACAAGGCCAGTCCTCGCCTGCTCTTCCCACCCTGCTGCCCCAACTCTGTTTGATGACTTGGATGACTTCCTCTCCTCTTTGGCTTCTTCCTTTCTCTTTCCATATACAATTATTTAGGGACTCATTTCACAAGTGTGGAAAGGGAGGCTCAGAGAAGTCAAATACCTCACCCAGTTTCTATAGCTAGAAGCGGTAGGAAAGGATTCCAACCCAGGTCTGGGCCTGCGGTGTCCTCAGCACTCACACTCTGCTAACCCAGCTCTCAAGGTTGTTTTGTTTTTTTTTAAAATTTATTTATTTTATTTATTTATTTTTGGCTGCATTGGGTCTTCCTTGCTGCGTGCATGCTTTCTCTAGTTGCGGCGAGCAGGGGTACTCTTCGTTGCGGTGCGAGGGCTTCTCATTGTGTTGGCTTCTCTTGCTGTGGAGCATGGGCTCTAGGCGCGTGGACTTCAGTAGTTGTGGCTCGCAGGCTCTAGAGTGCAGGCTCAGTAGTTATGGCGCACGGGCTTCGTTGCTCCACGGCATGTGGGAACTTCCCAGACCAGGGCTTGAACCCTTGTCCCCTGCATTGGCAGGTGGATTCTTAACCACTGCGCCACCAGGGAAGCCATCAAGGTTGTTATCTACAGCAGCGGAGACACTGTCATGGCTGGCACTAGGAAGCGGGGTGACAGTGCTTACAAAGGAAGGCGTCCTGAAGTCAGACACACCTGGGCTCGGGCACCTCCTGTGCACCTTGGCCAAATAACCCAACCTCTGGAAGCCTCAACTCCTCACCTGTACAGTAGGCACAGTAATACCCATCTCTCAGGAATGTCATAAAGTTTAAATGAGACAATAAATTAATTTTAAAAATGCTTATTGAACCGATGAGCACATACTCGATGTTCAAACCGGCAGATATTACAACCTTGGAAACATTTAGTGTATCTATATACTTTGGTACACATTCAACTCAGCAGACTGCTTTGAGGATCTCAACAGTGGCAAACATCCTGAGAAGGAAGTGACTTCTGGAACCCAAGCTGAGCTAGTCCAAGCTCATTAGCAAAACTATCAGGAACTCACTGAAGCACAGCCCGGAGCAGTTTAAGTTTCATTCCAAAAGCACGCTGGGGGTCCACTGGTGCTCTCCAGGGCAGCCTTCGGTTGGTTCCCAGGCTGCATTCTCCAATGGCGACACAGTGGCCTATGGTGGTGGGACAGAAGGATGGGAAAGGGGCCTGGGCTGATAAAGTGCTGAGGGCACCAAAAGCCAGACCCCTGCAGACTCCAGGCAGACCTTCACTACCCAGAGCACTTCAGGACAACCTCAGCCACTCTGCTGCTGTGCTGGGGGCAAAGCTGTCTGATTTGTATTTAAAAGCAACAAAAAGTGTCAAAACAAATGAGATTTAATGAACCCTCTCAGCTGTCACTGCCTGATGAGTTCTCGCTGTTATGGTTTATCTCTTGGCAAGGACCCGATGGGACTATTTCTCAGCTAACAGGTGGCCTGTTTATTATTCCATAGGTTTGGTAGGAATCACAGTTATTTTGAAGAAGAATGGAATAATAAAACTTTTTTAAAGCAACAGGGCATAAATGGATAACCATCCAATCTGCCCATATTTCATTTCTGTTCTGTGGGTAAAAAGACAGCATGAGCCGTAAATCTACAATGGAGAATTCTCTTGCTCTAACACAGAGCACTCCACTCAAACTCACGTGGCTGGCTGGGTTTTTCCAGACTTTAGCTTAAAGAAGAGAGCAAATTGGCAAGTTCCATCTCCAGATTCAACTTGTACCAGGGCTTTGATGTTACAATTTGTTGCCCCTTAGATGTCCTATGTGACAAATGTGGCATTACAAATTCCGAAGTCCCTTTGTAACACGTGAATAAACGTGTGACAAAATGGTCGGTAAATGGTATGATAAACCGACAGGGAGATGAATCATCCCCACCAATGGTACTTAGTGGCACCCTCTGTGACCATGTTCAATGGTTAATTTTTTGTGTCAACTTGACTGGGCCAAGGGATGCTCTGATATTTGGTTAAACGTTATTTTGGGTGTGTCTGTAAGGGTGTTCCTGAATGAGATGAACATTCAAGTTGATATACTGAGTAAAGCAGATTGCCTGCTCACTGCGGGTGAGCCTCATTCAATCCGCTGAAAACCAGAATAGAGCAAAAGGCAGAGTGGGGGTGAAGCCAAGCAGGACCCTGCGGGGCTCCTGGACATGGAAGCCTTTCTGTGTCCCTGTTTCTTGTTTGTAGAGACCAGACTCCAGCCTCCATGACCTTCCCTGAATTCCAAAGGGCAGGTTCAAACAGTTGATAATCAAGGAAGGGAGGGGATGCAGAGACAAGGGAGGAGCAGCCCAGAAACAACAGTGCAGCCCTGGGGCAGGGTCCTGGTTCCTCCTCAAGGGATACACATAACACTATCTTTACAGAACTAAAACCTCCAACAAATGGAAGATGTTAATGACCTGATGAAGCATTCTTCATTCCAGAGAGAAGGTCATGATGTGATAGCCTCAAGAACCACAGAAGCTCATCAGGAGACCAGATTAAAGGAATGCAGGCCCTGAACACACCCTGATCCTTACCAGCAACCCAGCCCTTGAACCACTGCTATAAAACTCCTCACCAAATCCCCCTGGGTTGGGACACACAGTTTTGAGGGCATGAGTCCACTGTGTCCCCCTCCGCCTGGCAAAGGAGTAAAGCTGTTCTTTTCTACTTCACCCCAAACTCTGTCTCTGAGATTCGATTTGGCACCAGCGCACAGAGGCCGAGCTTTCGGCATCGGGGGGAATTTGCTGTCTCTGCCTGACTGCCTTGGATCGGGGATACGGGTCTTGTCTTGGACTCTGGCTCAGACTGGAACTTACGTCCTCGGCTCTCCTGATTCTCAGGCCTTCAGTCCTGGGCTGGAACTATACTATTGACTCTCCTGCTGCTTGATGACTACAGATCTTAGGGATGCCTCAGCCTCCACAGTCACATGAGCCAATTCCTTATAATAAATCTCTTTACATGTCACAAGTGCGTGCACACACACATTCTATTTGTTCTGTTTCCCTGGAAAACCCTGACTAACACACCACTGTACTGAGAGATGGAATCACCACTGTAGATGCAGAACCTGCACCCTTTTTCCACGCTGTCAGGGAGTGCTCTGCGAGTGGCAGACGTTTTTTAAAAGCCCCTGGGAACAGAAAATAGGGGAAAACCACGGGAGAGACGAGCATTCAGGGATGTAAGGGCCGGCAAAGTAGTGCTAGGAAAGGCTCATGAAGAAACTGAGTTTGACTAAAACTTGTGATCTTTGTATCCAACTTGCAAACACTTAAAATGTAGAGTTTCCTTGATCCCAAGTTTTCACATTGTTTCTTCTGTTTAATTCCCTAGTATATTTCTATTGAATTTCAGACTTTAGCTCAAAGTTAAAGTTTTGTGAAATCATAACCTTGGTTTGTAGTCGGTTCAATTTGGCTTCAGCTTGCCTGGATGAAAATTCTATAAAAGGCGGAAAGAGACCCAGAGGAAAAGCATCCAGTAGCAATGAAGCACTGCCCACACAGAACTCACAAACTAAGAGCTACTCTGTATAAACACAGGGCCTTCTGAGGACGATGAAGCTGTTCAAACACATTATTTTATTAATTCTCACAACGTCCTGATGCAAGAGGCCAGGAGGACACCTCCAGTCCCTGGACTCCTAATCTCACACTCTTGGGCTCAGCACCTCTGCAGGGCCGCTGTTTGTGTGTTTATTTTTGGTCGGGGGCTCAGAAAAAAATCCAAGGAAAATTCTAAGGAAAAAACCCCAAAACCCTGAGGTAGAAAAGGCTGAGGAAAGGATGCAAACAACCCCCCCCCCACCCCCGTAGCTGCTGCAGAGAGTAAGACTCCAGTGAGGAGAGAGCCCGGGAGTGGAAAGGGAGATGGGCAAGAGGCGGGCACTGCTTCTGTGGCTGCTACCTGCCATGTTCGCCTGGCTGGTCCCCAGGGCCTGAAGAATCAGCTGCAGCTCCCTGACGGCTGCAGCCGCCTCTTCTCCACAGGACATGTCAGGCTCCAGGACCACTTCCAGAAGGCCGACCCCTACCAAAGAGAGGCAGAGTCAGTCTGACTGGAGCTCTCCAGTCTGATCCGCAGATACATCAGGCTGAAACTTGGGAAAACCCTGCAGCACTGACAGGCCCTGAATCGCTTCTCTTTCCCCTCACTTTTGGATTTTTAACTTTGGCTCCTTTCTTTCAATGTCTGCTTCAGATGTCAAGCTGCTGGGTCTGCGACTAGGCGGCGATGCGGTCTCGTTTTAGGGGTGGGTTAGTTGCAAGCGCATAGAAAGCACAGTCCTAGCCCGGCTCTCTCATCGGCTCTGCCAACACCAACGCTGATATTCTGATCGCCATCTGCCAGGCTCCGGGGCCTGTCTCCTCAGTTGGTTTGGGAAAACTCTGGAGGGGAAGGGAAGTGGCAGGAAGGGAAATGGGAACTCTCCAAGCCTACCCGCTCTGTTCAAATCAATGAGCGTCTGGGACCGCAGGTTGTCATGGAGGCTTTTGCCGCTGTCCTGTTCCAGCTGGATCTGCTTGACCCCCACTGTCCTGGTGACCATCTGACTCCACCTCTTCCCCACACAGACGCTGTACGCCAAGCTCCCGTTCACGGCGATCGGCAGCCTCTGCTGGGTAATCTGGTAGCCGGCCTGCACGCAAATGTGAGCCAGAGTCACTCGTCTGTAGGTCAAAGCTGGGAACTAGTTGATCATTCCTTTTAATGTCATAAAACTACAGGCTTACTTAAAACCACAACAGAACAGAAAAGGAAAAAAGGAAAAGGAGACACAAATCGGTTTATGTGCTGCGGCCGTAATTTAGCCTGGCCTCTTCTGGCTTCTCTGGACGCCCCTTTCCCCATCCCTGCACCCACACCCCCAATAATGAAGCAGTCAAAAACATGGATCCTATCTTCCCTAGGGAGTACCATTTTGGGGAATAACAATAATCTCTCTGTCTGAAGCCTCTAAGAAAAGAACGTATTGTTTCCACTAAGCTCATTAGCTCAGCCCTGCATCTGATTACTGGGCTCCTGACAGACCCTCTTATTGGAAGTGCTGGCTAAGCATCCTGCCATCTACTCTCAGCACAGCTAACACCAGTTGCTAGTGTGGTGAAGCTGGATTCATTCCTGCTTTTTGAGCTCACCAATCATGTCAGCTGCCCTCCCTGACCCGACTTCCCTTGTTCCTCAAGCCAGAAAATGCTGTGACACTCACGCCCGGCTAATGGAAAGCACGGAGTACTAAAATACTGATGGATGTTGCCAGAGCTCCCTCGCCACCTTCTAAGTGGGGAGGAAGAATTACTTTCAAATGCACACGTGCATCAACACACACTAAAGAGAAGGCAGGTCAGGACGGGGAACTGGGGAAGAACAGAGAATGACACTGACACAGTGAGTGTCCCCTGACACTGTTCTCAGTACTTCACACCATTTAATCCTCAAGACAACCCTAGGAAGGAGTTACAGGGCAGGGAGGGGTGAAAGGCCTTGCCCAAAGCCACAGAGCTAGTAAGTATCAATGTCGGGATCTGAACTCAGACGGTCTGACTCAGAGTCTGCGCTCCTAGCTACCTGGCCAGCATTGTTCAAACTTTAGCTGCATTGGAACCATCCGGTAGAGTGGTCAAAACAAAGATCTCTTGGCTCCATCTGAAGCGTTTCTGACTGCACGTCTGGGGTGGCGCCTGGGAATTTATGTCTAACACGTTCCTAGGAGATGCTGATGCTAGTGGCCTAGAGAACACACTTTGAGAACCACTGCATTAGGTCAATTTGCTCTCTGTGCTGAGACAGGAAGTCTCAATCTGTGAAAATTAAACTCTGGGCAGGGCTGCCAAATAAAATACAGATGCTTGGTGAAATTGGAATAATTTGAATACATTGTTTATTCAGATAAAATTGAATTTTTTTTTAGTATAAGTGTGTCTGTCTCATGTAATATTTGGCAACATGACCTCCAGATTATCTGAGCTACCTGGGCCAGAAAAACCAGAAAGCCAGAGTTAATAAAACATCTCATTTTAGTCACATATTGCTAAGTCTCCCACCTGAACCAAACACGTTATCACTCTTAAAAGATGAGAAAAATGCAGTTTAATTCTCTCCACCCTACCAAGCAGTAGAATTTACTACAAGGCTGGCAGCCAGAGGGAAAAAGCAGCAGCAGTTGGAGAATTCAGGTTCCAGCTGTATTTTTTATTTAATTCTACTCCTGCCCTCACCTGCTGAAAACAGCTCACGCCCGTCTTCAGTTCAGAGAGAATAACATGAAGCAATATCATCACTACTGATTTCCTAAGCCTCAAGAAGGGCCACACTTACCATCAGAGGCTCAGAGCAAATCAAACATTATTTTGGGAAACCCACTTGGCATTACAGTTTTGGTTCAGTTCAGTATTATGAAAAATTGGCTCTAGTTCACACTGGCTTTCCTCTTAAAGAAAAAAAACCTTTCTAATTCTACGGAAAAAGCAGGTTATTATTGGGTTTACTGCTCGACCAATTACTGCCATCCGTCCAGGCTTCTGGTTCACGTTTCCGCTTGCTCTTGCCCGCTTACTCAGTGCTTGGGGACGACACGAATGTCTGCAGACGAGCTGGTCCTGTTACTGGGACCTCCAACTTAACAGAGGGACGCCTCGCTCTGTCTCCGGAGCCACAGGATGCACTGGCTGCTGCGTCAGCCACGGAAGTAGCTTCTGTCCTAACGGCAATTAGCACCAAAGCCCACAGCTGGGCTGAGCCTGAGAGCGCGGGCTGCTTCCCCTCCGCAGTTACGCGCGAGCCGCCAGAAGCACGAGGCTCCACCAGAGCCGGCGATCAGGACCCTGGCATCCGATCTAGTAAACGTCGGGGGGCACTGGCTTCATCAGGCCAGGATGGACGGAGCTCTGGCTGAAGATGCACTCAGCCCCCTCCCGCGGCTAAGCCCCGGCTCCGGGTGGGTGGACAGACGGATGGATGGACGGAGGGCAGAGCTTACTCACAGGGAGGTCTGCGTAGAAGTAGTGCTTCCGGTCAAACAAGGACTTCCTGTTGATGTGGCAGTCCAGGGCCAGGCCGGTCATCACAGCCACTTCCACACACCGCCTGTTGAGGACCTGGGGGGACAGAACACGTGGCTCCTCTCAGACCCACCTTCTGAACAAACGCTCCTCCGCCTGCGGATATCCTCCCTGAATCTGGCCATCCGGCCCTTCGATGGGCATCAGCTCTGGTTCTGTGTGGGCAGCTCGGCTTACAAGCCGACTCAGTGTATCTGGAGTCGGGGAAAGTTTATATAAAAAAGGAGATGTGTGCGGTGGTGGGTCCCCCTGGGCACCTAGTAACTGCCACATCGGGGGTCCTTCCCCCCTACCCATACCTGACACGACATCAAAGTTAACAGGGAAGGTCCCAGAAAAGCTCAGCAGAGTGGTTACTACAGGAAATAAACTTAATCTCACTGCCTCTGCTAGAAGAACAAGGAGCTGCTCAGAACACACAGGAGGCACCGATTCCCGAGAGGAGGATCTGAGAAGCAGCTCCCCAAACAACCTCGGTGAGGTTGGGAGACACTGTGACACAGAAAGAATGAACCTCTGGCAACGACAGGACTGCAGCCATCTCCTCAAGGGCTGGGAAATGCCGCACTCCTGCCTCCTCCTCTCGGTCCAGGCCTGGCCGACTCCCTGGAAGTGGAGGCTGAGCGTGCCCCCTCCCCTCCCCAAGCTGCTGGTCCCTCCAGGGCTCCTGGGGCTCCTGGGCTCCTTCTGGATCCCACCCCGTCCCACTTTCAGGAGCAGAAGACCAAGAAAGGGCTAGCCAACTTTCTGGCCCCAAGGGACGTAAACAGCTCTTAGCACTTTGGCGGGGTGGGTAGGTGGCTGGAATGAGGCAGACAACTAGAGATAAGGAGAAAGAACGGTCAGTTCTGGAGTCAGGTCCAGACCCCACTTCCGCTGTGTAGATGTACAGCTGTGGGGCTGGAAGCCTCAGTTTCCTCACCTCTGAGACAGGGGTTCAATGTCTACCTTGCCGAGGGGACAAAGTCACAGCGGGCAAATCTACTCCACAGCAGGAATTCAATAAATGGTTCATTTTCCCCACACCTCTCCGGGGAAAGTTTTGAGGACATTATGCTTGCTGATGAAACATATTTCTATTTTTTATTAGACTGTTTATGATGTGCTTTAGTGTATTTAGTATGTTATTATCTACGTAGGTAGACTGTTTATGATGTCCTTTAGTGTATTTAGCATGTTATTATCTACGTAGGGCTTTCCAGTTAAGCTTTTTCACATCCGCCGTTTTATTTCAGCCCCACAGCAACCCTGTAAAGAGGGAGTTTGTATTATTCCAATATGTCAGAAAAAGAAAAAAACTAAGACCCAGAGAGACCAAGAGACTCACTGGAATCTCGGATCAGAAAATGTTAAAACCAGCTCGAGAGTCCGCAAGTGCCCTCGTCCAGAGGGTGACAAACAGAATCCCTGTGGTGCAGGGACCAGGCACCCTGACACAGGCAGGACTTGCTGATCAAACACGCAGATTTTAAAAACAAATCTGTACAAGAAAATGTAAGAGGCGTCTCTACTCACTGCAACATACAACCTCCAAAAGAACAAGCCAACAGCAAACCTCCCTCCTAATATCATCATCACATGCCTGGTTTTGGAAACCGGGTTACAAAGTGGAGCCATCTCACAGCTTCCAGTTGGAGCTCTTCATTCTGGGCCAAATGATATTGTCAGCTCTGCAGTTATAATGGTTTTCACGATAAGATGTGTGTGCGGCGTGAACAGGATGCTCTAATTATTGATGTTTTCACTTGCTAATGTTTGGCATTTTACTGAACAGTTGTTACTGCAATACAAACAGAGCTGGTGGAAAATCCTGCCAAATCCAAGCCTGAAAATCTGACCCGGGTCAAGGCACACGAGAACCTGAAGCTGGGGTCCCGGCCCCGAACCCCACTCATCCGGGGCTGGGCTGCGGCATGGGTGAGCTCGGAAACTGCCCGACTGGCTATCTGTCCAGTTCTTGCTTTATCACTCCCACTGTTTTCTAACCACTGCTTCCTCTCTCATCTCTGTCCAGTCTGCCCCTTTGGGGCCAACCTGCTTCCTTCTAGGCATGAAGAGAGCCCAGTTCTGTTTTGCTTGCTAATTTCTGAGTGTGCATTGCTAATAAACACCCCTCGCCTGGTGCTGTGCGGGAGTGAAGAGTCGTGGGTGATCACAGACTCTCACTGTCCCCGCATGCACATGAGTACATGAGCACTTGATAAACCATCAATTTCCAAAGAATAAGAATTCAGTAAAACGCACAAACATTACAGCAATATTGAATATACTTTCATCTTTTTTTGATGATTTAGACGGCTTGGAGCACTTCAGGGTCAGAATTATAAGCATCAATCATCACCACACTACAGTTGCACAGAAGGGCTAGTAAATAGAGAGTGCCAGTTAAAGGAATGCCAAGAAAAAAGAATTTATTACGATCCTAGTCAAGCTGCTTGTGACAGATGGAGGTCCAGGTCAGCATGTTCTGAGGAGAGGATGCAGAATTGGAAAATTCAACTGGGGCTGTCTTTATTCCAAAAAATGTCTTCAGTGTCTACACAATACTAGGCTTTAGGAATGCAGAGGGACATAGGACTCCGGTGCTGGCCTCAATGAATGTGCACTGAGGACATAAACCTGCCGGCACATCCTACATCCTTTGCAAGTTCATCTTCCACGTGAGGATGATCCTGCTAAAAATGCAAATCTTATGGCATTCTGTTGCCTAAAATCATTCAGCAGCCCCCACGTCCACATGATAAAGGCCAAGCTCTTACACAGTGTAGCTCCAGCCTCCATTTTCAATTTTATCTCCAGTAACACATCCCCCCACCCAACCCCACCCCACGGTCCAGTTCTCCTGTACAAACCATGCTGATCACTGACTTGCCCTATTCTTATTCACAGTCTACTGAGATGTCACCAAGTCTGTGCAACTTTCCTTACGCTTCTTCCTATGTACCTCTCTGACCTTCTACACGCTTCCATTTGTGCTTGTATCACAGTGGATTAGATGTGTTTACATATATTTCCACTAAACTAAGTTTCATGCGAACGGGAATTGTCTTTTCAGCCTTGGACCCCTGAAGCCTCAAACAGAACTGAAAGGCAGTGGTGCTCAATGTGTGCTGAACTCAAATGAGGAGGGAGGGGACGGGTATCCAGGGAGGGTCTCAGAGAGGCAGTGATGCCTCACTCTCCTCCAAGGTCTTACCTGCCACCTGCTGGCCTTCAGACTTATTTCTGGAAGTGCCCTGAAGTGATGACCAATCACGTATGATATGATCAAAGAGGTAACTCAAAAACTCCAAAGACTAACTTGTCCTGAAGAAGCCTGTTACAGAATTTTCTTTGCAATTAACATAAAGTGACTACAAAGGAGCTCACGGCTAACCCCAGCAGCTTTCGTGTGGAAGGAAAGCAATGCTCCTTGGAACTCACAAAGCACAACTCTCTCAGCTGAGCCTTAGGACACCTCACTCTGGATTCGGGAACCGTCAACAGCAAGTGCTGACTGCACTCAGCTTGCGTCAGGAGGTGTGCTCTGCACACCACACGCATGTGCCATTGAATCCCCTCGGCGGTCCTAGGGCAGATACTCTTATAATCCTCATCTTACACATAATGAAGGGAAACACAAGAGATTAAGTAACTTGGCCCAAGGCAACACACACGGTAAGTGGCAGAGCCAGGACGTCAGACCCCCAGAACCCAGGCTCTGGGCTACACTCATCATAAGTCTTCAAAGAATGAAGTGCATTAGTGTTAGCTCTCATGACCCGAACTTCAGGCCATAACTCTGTAGCAGCGGCTCAGACCAAACCCTTCCGTAGAGATTAAGGCAGATATTGTTTCCAGTATTTTCTTCCTGCCAGTTTCTACCTGCATTGTCTTGTTTTCAGATGTCAAGCTCTTAGAGGGTGAGCCTCGTGTTCTCTGAACTTTGTAGAACACTCTGTACACAGGCTCTGGCATGTGGGAGCTGGAGAGTGAGTGGACCTACGGTTTTTCTCGATCAGCAGGGGATGTTGTATCGCTCGACTTCTGAAACCTTTAGACACAAGTACCTGTGAAACGATTTATTGAATAAGTGAAGAGCTAATTCCTTAATCGGAAGTTAAGAAAGGTATGAGAGGTGGAGGCAGGAGATGAGACAGCCAATAAATGTCATGACCAGCAGAGAGACCGGGCAGATCACGGCCAGAAAAAGGATACAGGGTAGGGGGGTAGTGAATGGTTTTTAAAAAGAATCATCACTTGTTCGGCTTGTTTGAAAAATAAGCAGTCCTGAAACCGTAACTTGTGTGGAACCTAAAATACATCCAGCACATAAGGCAGCATAAACAGCCCAGAAACATCATGAGACCTCCAAGGACACGTTGTGACCCCAATATGAGAAGCAGTCTTCGAGTTTTAAGACTTACTTAGCCTAACCAAAGAAACATTTCTTGATCTCTGAGCACAACAATCGTTTAATCATTTAACGACAACTCCCAACACACACAAGATAAATAAATAAATAATCAAGTAATTCACATTCTATTTTCTTAGTCTGTCTTGATTTTTTCCCCTCCTCCCAAATCCCCTGATTTAATTCAGGCCTCCATTCAAACAATCTCCCCTCCAATCAAGACTTCTGCACCCGCCACCTGGCCAGGTTTCTCTACCTCAACCCTCAGCCCTATAATCTCTCCTCCACACCCATTCAAGAGTGATCTTTCTAAAGGATAAATCTGTTCATGTAATTCCCCTGCTTAAAATCCTTCTTCGCTCCTCCCCACCACCAAAAGGATAAACTCAAGTGCTTGGTGGAGTCTTCAGTGCTTTTTGTGACTTGGCCTCTCATCACCTTGCTGGCGTCCTCTCCCTCCACTACCCCCAACCCAACAGATGCTCGTGCAGCTCGGCACGTGACATGCTTTCGTACCAACTGCTGCTTCTGCTGGGAACGCCCTTCCTCCTCATCCACTTGAGCAAGATCTTAGCACCTGGCAAGACTCCAGGTTGACCCACCAGTACCTCAGCGTAGGTATCCCTCCTTCTCAGCTCCCGTGCGCTCTGGAAAAGCACTGGCTCCCCAGCCAGACTACGCTCCCTGAGGGCAGTCAAGTCATTTTATCTTCTTTGAGCCATTACCAAATGCAAACCAGCTGATTAAACATTAACTGAGGTAATGAATAATTTAGCATTCCCTTTATCAACATCCCAAACTCCGTAAGCTATGAAATAAAAGCAAAACTGTTCTATAAAATATGTGTCAGGAAAAAGCAACCACTCTTAGAATGTAAAATAGAACAGATTTCATGCAGAGACCTTATTACACAGATGACAGACGAGCCGGGATGTCAAAAAGGCAACTTAGAAGATTCTCAGCAGCAGGAAGACACTCATACCCCAAGGATGGAGGGGTTGGGTGGGGAGAAGCAGAAGCAGTGGACATGACCCCTCCACTACCTGAGATGCTGACGGAGGAAGAGGGAAGGAGAAATTCCTTGTTGCTTCTTTCCTCCCAGCTCCAGTCTTTCATCAGAGCCTCCCGCCCAACCAGTCGGAAGCCAGCTGACGGGGGTGGGTTGGGGGGACACTAGGAACATCAGCCTGCGGGAGCACATGCCCCCCGATCCCCGCCCCTCCCCCGCCCCCCCCGCAGTGATACTCAAAAGAGCGGGCGAATGGTGAGGCGAGGATCTGAGGAACGCAGGCCACGACCACACAGCAAATCCCATCCATTTTTATATTCACTTCTATAACTCCTTCTTTTGTTAAATATCTAATTGATCAAACGATGCCACTCTCAAGTCTATCCAATCAACATACAAATGAAAATCTTGTGGACTCCTTTTTCACATACTGGGATCCAAGAATTATGAAATGTTACTAATTTATAAGGAGGATTTGTGATAACTCAACTTGGGTTGGACCGAACTCTAAGGTGACATTAACTATTAGGAAACGATTTGCTAAGTAAGTTTACGGAATGAAGAAGACTCCATAACTTATTTAGTCAATAAAATATTCCCTAGGATTTCAGCACATTTATGTGAAATTCTACAAATTACAAATAAATCAATTCACAGAAGTCAGTCTTGGGGACCTATGCCAGGAAATATTTTGTGATATACTTCAAAGGAGTAAAACTGCATAGTCTTCAAAATAGTCTGTAGTTCACACCATTTCTCTCCCCTTCCTCCTTTACCCTCAACTGGTGAGCCCACAGTGACATGATACCCAAAGTTAGTCCAATGGGTACCAGTACCTCCTTAAAAAATTGAGGCAACATGACAAGACTAGTGTAACTCACTGAAAATCCGGTTAGCAACTCCTCTGGAGCATTCAAACAAAGACTCTAAGGTGATGTTTTACAAAAAGCCCAAGTGACAATTACTCTATGAAATTAACGCTATACATGACAAACCTGATGATTAAGATATAGCATGGTAAATGCTTTAATTTATGGAGAGAAAGTAAGATTTATTAAGTAAAAATAAGGCACTAAAACGTGATTTTATTTTACCGCTAACCATAAATTTGTCTCAAAGCACGAACTCCCTCTGATTCATATTCAAAGCCAAAGTTCCCACACAGATAAATTTTCATTATGGTAAAGAAAGTTGTTCCCCATCCCATCGACTCCCCCACCACCACATTCCTTCTCACCCTTGAGCTCTTTTATCATCACCCGATATAAATACAAACACTTAGAGCACTGACGACTAAGCTTGCTAAAACTGCTCAGTTAAGACAATTTTTTTAAAAAGTGGACTTCTATCATCAAAAGTTACCAGGTTTCTGTAGATAGTAAATATTTATCTAGATATGCCCACATAAATATATATGTTCTTTACACCTAAACACGGGCATTGCCTCGGGAAAAGGAGAACGTGAATGCTACAATTTCTCTTTTGTTTAAATCCCTCTTTCACAAAAGGGAAAAAAAACATCAAATATCCATCACAGGAAACAATTCTTGTTCAGAGAGGAGGGGTGTGGTCTGGCAGTTTCAGGGGTCCCTCAGCTCCAGGATCCTCTCTGTTCTCAGCCCTCTTGCACCAATTCCGCTCCCCAGGACGGGTCAGGATCAAAGGCAAGGATATTTCCTTGGTCCAAAGTGCTGGAAGGCCTGCTCTCCTCACTTGGGATTCCATTCTCCTCCTGCCCCCACCTCCCTGGCAAGGTCAGGTGGCCTAGGGCTGGTACCCACACTCCCCCCACAAGGAAGGGCTGGAGAGGGCAGCCTGGACCAGCTTGGCCTTTGACACTGGAGCAATCCCTCTTGCTTTTCCATGGACCATTGGGATACTAGGACTGACATTCACCTCTGGGCTTGTAGGAGAAAGAAGGGAAAGATCCACGCCTCCCTCTAGCCCAGGGAAAAAGAGCTCTCACGTGACACAGCCTGGTTTGTTTGGACTTCACTTTGGGGTCGGAGGCCAAGCCAATTACTCCAGTGTTCACTTGTGGAGCCTCAGACTTGGCCAGTGAGCCAGGTCAGAGAGGAAGGTTTGAGAAGGGTTGGCGGCCAATGAAAAGCAAGACTGGGAGTGCAGGTTGGCTGGTCTCCGCTCCTTGTTCCCAGAGCACTCCGAGCAGTTACTAGCATGGCAGTTATCCTGATCTCGAGAAGACAAACTGGGTCAAGACTGAGTCGGAAAGACCTGAGCCTCAGTCTTCTCTCTACTCATCAGCTGTGTGACCCTGCACAAATCACCTAACCTCTCTCAGCCTCAGTTTTCTTATCTGCGAGGGGAAAAAAATAACTATTTTGCAGGATTGTTTGGTGAATTCAATAAAATTATTCGACATATGGTAGACATTTAGTACATACTAGTTTCAGAATGGAAGTGTTATTAAATGCAAAACGCCCAAATCAACTGAATCTTTCATATGCAAGCTTTTCTAAGAGGCAAGGGAATCTAATAAGAAAGGGTCTAAACAGTTCCACAGACCCATTAGTCTGGATTTACAATCCAAAGTAAGGCACAACAGATGCTGAAATTATGTATTATGTCAACATCATATTTCCCGCTTAAATGATAACCAACACCTTTTGTGATAATTAGTTTGTTATCTGCAGAGGAATAGAGACCATATTTCCTAACGTCTCAGGAAGCTTATATGACTTCATTTTCTCTGTTTTATCGTGAAGCAAAATTTTCTTGGATAAACTGTATGCTTGCCTGTGGCTGGAAAAAGCTCCCATTCTTAAGTGAGAGAAACTACCTTCTGACAAGCTGAACATTTAGATACCAGATAACTGAGTCCATTTTTACTGCCGTCTCATTGTTGCCCACCACACATCTGTGACTTCCTGTCTTCTAAGATAGCAGCTACTTCTGAAATTCAAAGAGAGTCTGTGGAGAAGAGATGTAGGAGGGCATAAAGGAGACACGGGAATCACGTTTTAAAATATCACTGTCCTGCAGCAACATGGATGGACCTAAAGATTATCATACTAAGTGAACTAAGTCAGAAAGAGAAAGACAAAGACAAATGCCATATGATATCACTTATACGTGGAATCTAAAATACGACACAAATGAACCTATCTACAAAACAGGCCCACGGACATAGAGAACAAACTTGTGGTTGCCAAGGGGGAAGCGGGTGGGGGAGGGATGGAGTGGGAGTTTAGGGTTAGCAGATGCAAACTATTATACACAGAATGGATATAATAAACAAGGTCCTACTGTACAGCACAGAGATCTATACTCAATATCCTATGATAAACCATAATGGAAAAGAATATTAAAAAAGAATGTATATATAACTGAATCACTTTGCTGTATGGCAGAAATTAACACAACACTGTAAATCAACTACACTTGAATAAAAAAAATAAAGAGTTTGTTCAGGGGAAAAAAATAACTGTCCCTTTTTTTAAAAAAATAATTTATTTTTGGCTGTGTTGGGTCTTCGTTGCTGCGCATGGGCTTTCTCTAGTTGCAGTGAGCGGGGGCTACTCTTCATTGCGGTGCATGGGGTTCTCACTGCGGTGGCTTCTCTTGTTGCGGAGCACGGGCTCTAGGCACACGGGCTTCAGTAGTTGTGGCTCCTGGGCTCCGTAGTTGTGGCTCGCAGGCTCTTGAGCGCAGGCTCAGTAGTTGTGGTGCACAGGCTTAGTTGCTCCGCAGCATGTGGGATCTTCCCGGAGCAGGGCTCGAACCCATGTCTCCTGCATTGGCAGGCGGATTCTTAACCACTGCGCCACCAGGGAAGTCCCAATAACTGTCCTTTTTGAATAAAACTTTGGGATCGGGCCAGGATCTTTAATGGAGAAAGATTTCCCCCAACTTTAACTCTGAATATTTGTCTTTCTCTTGTTTATAGCTTTTAAGAAGAGTGTATTACTATTAAAAAGGCTAAAGCATACAAATCCGTTCATTTTAGATCACTGTCCCCACACTGAAACTGCCACGTCTTTTCTAACCTACCCTAAAATTTACTCCCAAGACCTAGAGAGATTCAATGGAATGACAAACTTTTTCATATTAAGAGTAATCAGTGATAGTGATAAGAAACATTAATTTCATGAGTGAAAAGCTCTAATGACCGAGAAAGAGATCTACTTTTATCTTTAAATAAAAGGTTAGTACTTAGTTGAAAGCTTTGACTATTGCTGAGGAACAAAGCAACTGGCTTGAACCAACTGAACTCTAAGAAATGCTAGCTAGGTATTCACTACTGGTATGGACAGGGAAGTTGGATAGGGAACAAGGCTTGTAAATATCGAAAGCAATTCCTAGAGACACTTGCCATTCTATTGAAAGTGCACTAGCTCTGTTCCTCAGTCCCAGGAATGCCCTGAGGAGTGAGCCTTTGGAAGAGTCTATCAGGACACAAGTCTTCAGGAAGAAAAAACCAACCTGTATTTTATGCATCCAGTAAGTATGCGGCATCTCGTTAGAGGCTTCATGGCAAGCCATGAAATCATGGAGGCTAAAAGGAAAAAAAAAAAAAAAAAGAAAAAAGCCAAACCTTCATAAGGCGAACCCCCTATTTCCTTAGTTATGCTTGCTTCAAGAGTAGGTAATAAAAGAACTGGCCTGGACTCTAAAAAGATGTCAATGTCATGAAAGGAAAAAAAGGGAAAGCAGGAGGAAGAGAGTGGGGAGAGAGAGAAAGAAAGGGAAAGGACAAAGAAAAAGAAAAAATGAGACTAAAGAGTCATGACAACTAAATGTGGTGTGTGATCTCTGACTGGATCCTGGGTTGGGAAGAAGTAAATAAAGGACAATACTAAGATGACCATGAACTGTGTCTTGGATAACAGTATTGTAAGCAGGTTAAGCTTTTTTGAGTGTGATAATTATACAGCCATCAATAAGAGCATGTTTTCATCCCTAGGAGACAGATGCTGAAATATTTGGGGGTGAAGGGCCATGATGTCTGCAACTTACTCTCAAATGGCTAATCCAAAGGGGGAAAAAAAAATCTAGGTGCAGGATGGACATTCAATGTACTATTCTTTCAACTTTTCTATAAGTTTGAATTCTTTCAAAATAAAAAGTCTGGGGGAGGAAGAAAGGAGTAGATAATTCTCCTACCTAAGAGGATGGGGAGATGTTACAAGCCTTAACTCAGGAGGAGAGCCTAGAGGAGGCCGGAGTTATTTAAACTGATGCTAACTTGTAAACCATACATGTGTACTGGAAGCTCCCATTCAGCATTGCTGAAAATCAGTTGTAGAAAATATTCTACTTACTATAATCTGTCTAAACTTTCCTATGCTGTCAACACATTAAGTTCCTTGTGTAGATAATGAAGTATATAGTGCAACACTCGTAGGACTATTAAGTATTTCATTTTACATGTGAAAAATCTGTTAACGGGGAATTCTGTACCATCTATATATAAGTATAGACAATATATATATAAACAAGAATATGAAGGGAAGACGTGTTCTTTTACCTGGTAGGAAAATAATTTTCCCCAATTATATCTTTTCTAGTTGAAAAATACTTTTAGCTTTTCCCAAATTTGTATAGGTATCTTATTTTCTGTTAATGCTCCCATTCTGTTGCCTCACTATGTAAACACACAGGCAATTTCTCAATTTGTGCTTCTCTGAAATACATCTGTGATGAAGAACTTCATATTAATTGTCATTCATGCTGTTGTGAGCTGTGCCATTTTAAGTGCTGAAACCTACTGGCCACTATAAACTAGAAGTACTATCTGTATTAATATTTTAATGGTGCAAAGTTTAGAATATGAGTACCATAATAATAGCAAGTAACATTTACGTGCCACTTGAGACTTATGAAGTGCTCTCATATACATTAACTTCTCTGCATAGAAGTAAAAATGGAAAAGAACAAGAAATACGTAAATAAGAGAGCTAGCTAGCTGTGATAAATAAACAAAGGTTATGAGTGATGACAGGCATCTTAAATGTTTACAACCAGCTATAAAGGAAAAATTCCCTGTTGTGTTGTCAGAAATGAACAATTAGCAAATTCTGCAGAAGGGAATGCAGTCTGGTGCTTTATGCTAAGAATGGGAACCAGGCAAGTCTCACTTCTATTTTTAACTGGGTTCCCGACCTCCTTGTGACCTTGCATAAGTCCAAAAGGCACTCAATTTCTTCTCCTACCAACTGGGGTTGGAGCCCCAACCTGGTTCACTGAGGTGGCCTATGAGTTGGCAAGCATCACTGAAAATTCAAGACGCTATTGACAATCACATATTACTGCCTGTCTGCATCTCCTAAGAAAGCTGCAGAGCATGACAAAGACTCTTGATTGATTATATGCTTCCTGCTTTTATACTTGTGAAAAGAGATTCATGCATCAAAATTTGGAATAGAGTACTTTTAAGGCTCCTGGGAACACTAACGTTTTCTGATTCCCACTTATTCTCCCTGCCCCAGCACCCAGGCCTTATTATAAGGATGCAACCAGTGGTGGAAGGCTGGGAAACATGAACGTTCGCTATCAAGAACCCTCTGCCATGAGTAACAAAACGCTCTTCAGAGGAGCCCAGCCTGACTACATTAACTATGCCAGAATCACCAAGCCTATGCTTGTCATATTTGGGATGCCAATGGCAAATGACTTCTTAATTTGGCCAAGGTTTTTAAAAGAGCTAAGGAGAAAAGTTCCCCAAGATGCTGCAGTGTAGAGAATAGCCAACTTCTTCCCCCAAACTAAATATGAAGCTGAAAATACATCTAGAAATGGTCAAGAAAGGTCTATCCCAATGGCCTCAGAAGACAGGTGTATATACCTGTGGTGTGGAGAAAGAATTCCACAGAACCCACCCCAAAAGAGTATCTCACACCTGCTCCCAGATGCAAGGCAGACACAGTAAAACTGGCTCGGGCTAATGAAGGCAGAACTGGGCATCCTCCATTCTCCTGCCCCCATGTTTCCATGTGGCTGGATTCTGCTCTCTATTCCATATTCTTTTGTCCTCAGAGAGGACTGACTTTTCTGACGAGTGACTTTGGGAAAAGGAATCGAGCACATGTGGTCAGCCCCTTATGGCTCAGCATTTTTATTACAGGCTCTAGTAGAAATCACCAGAACACAGCCCGTCTGAGCTCTTTCTGATCAGCATGCCCACCGAGATGGTATATTCTGGTTTACTCTGGCCATGTGATAAGCTTTCTGCAAGTGAAAGGCCTATGGTTTTGGGGGAGCTGAGTTCAACTGAGGCAGAAAGTACTAGAAGCCATTTGGATACATCATGTTACATTTTTCAATCAAGCTGTTATCAGTAATGAAGCTGGTAGGTTGTCTTAATTCTATGCTGATTTCTCAATTGGTTCTGACTCAAGAGGGGAAGGGAGTATTATTTTTATTGATGCCCTAAAACCGCACAATATCTTCCTGGAAACTCTTTTCTAGTACTCATTAAACCAATCCAGAAACCCTGACAGCATCACCAATGACTCCATAGAGCAGAAGAAACCTGAGAGAGCCAGCTGCCGTGGCCGAGGATGCATGTCCTGTGGGTGCAGAGCTTTCACAGGTCTGCTGCAATTTTTTAAGCTCTGGAACTGTCCGTGGAAGAAAAATGAATGGTACCCAGCTGCATGATTTCAGGCTGCATTTTTATTATAGGCTTCTAGCGTAAATCACCAGAACAAAGCCAGTATGAGCTGCTTGAACGGCAGAGACAAAAACTGTGTCACAGAACATTGTTAGGTAATTTTTTAAACTACTGTATATTTATAGCAACAAAAGACCTCTAAGCTTTCGTACTCCTGGGCACCTTTGGTAATGTGTTTTTAGTTTATTTTCTACACATTCCCACCTCGTTTTTTAGCATTACAGACTTGTGGGTGCAGTAGTGTACCAAATTCATTTTAAACACTTAGGAGTTCTAAGTAGAGCGCTATCTCCTCTAACAAGGGCTTGGTGTTATTGTACTCAATGTCTCATCCAAGGGCATATTCTGAGGGGAAAATAAACCTGCCTAATGGGATGTGGAAATGGGAGAAAAGCCCTTTCTAAGCCCAATACTGAAGGTTTCTTGCTCAGGAATGAATCTCTGGGGAGATGCGTGTGCTGCCTGGAGACGTTCCTTTCCCAGAAAGGAGCATGTGGCCGCGTCAGAGAGTCACCTGGGGAGAAGGCCAGACAAGGTCCCTCAGGTTCCCTGAGGCTGGGGTGGAGGGGAAAACAACCCCTCGGCTTCCTCATGGGTTCCCTCCGCCAAAATCCTCTGTCCCTCTTAATTCTGTCTTACTTTTTGTTGTTCCTTGAGAGGAACAAGATGGCATCACCATTTCCACACAAAGGTGAAGGGAACAATTCATTCAGGCTGAACTGCTTTTGGAAAGTGATAACCTTTAAAGGCAATGGGTGAGAGTGCGCATCCTTGCACAACCAGAGGGAATTTGGAAAGAGCTCAATCACTTGATCTGTGTCTGTGATAACAGGACAGATAGGATGAACTGGGAGGTGTACAGATCTCAGCCTCAGCTGCAATCAGAAGGGAAGGATATCTCGGTGGCAGAGGAAAGGAAGCCTGAGAGAAACATAAAGATGCCTTTCCTGTCCCATTCGGAGTCTAAGCCGCTCACCTTCACAGCCTGGGCTGCAGACCCAGCTACATGGTCACACCCTCTGTTCCCTCCTGTAAAGTTTCAATTGTAGTAAAGTCTCAGCCCAGACCTAGGTTAAAACAAAACAAAAAAGTCTGCCCTAAGAATTGATTGCCACAACCTGCTCTCGGGCGAACCTGGGGTTCAAATTTACTAACTCTGTGGTCTGGGAACCCCCAAGCTAAGAGATAAACATGAAAAATGGCCTGGTTTAGACCTGGGGTATCTGGCAAAAGCCAAAGTAAAAGCTCTTTGGAGAGATTCCCTCTTACCCCAGCCAGAAGATTCCCGCTAGTAAAGTCCTGTCAAACATGACTTCATAATACAAAATACAACAAGAAGATCATCTACCATTTGCCAGAATCAGTAGACACATTAAAAAGCAGAACAAGATAGCCCAAGAT
The DNA here is from genome assembly GCF_028023285.1 of Balaenoptera ricei. Taxonomy (NCBI): domain Eukaryota; kingdom Metazoa; phylum Chordata; class Mammalia; order Artiodactyla; family Balaenopteridae; genus Balaenoptera; species Balaenoptera ricei. The sequence goes on from NC_082643.1 coordinate 35,056,465, forward strand.
ACCAAAATGTTCATTGCAGCTCTATTTACAATAGCCAGGACATGGAAGCAACCTAAGTGTCCATCAACAGATGAATGGATAAAGAAGATGTGCCACATATATACAGTGGAATATTACTCAGCCATGAAAAAAAAAGAAATTGAGTTATTTGTAGTGAGGTGGATGGACCTAGAGTCTGTCATACAGAGTGAAGTAAGTCAGAAAGAGAAAAACAAATACCGTATGCTAACACATATATATGGAATCTAAGAAAAAAAAAAAAGGTCATGAAGAACCTAGGGGTAAGACGGGAATAAAGACACAGACCTACTAGAGAATGGACTTGAGGATAGGGGGAGGGGGAAGGGTAAGTTGTGACAAAGTGAGAGAGTAGCATGGACGTATATACACTACCAAACGTAAAAAAGATAGCTATTGGGAAGCAGCCGCATAGCACAGGGAGATCAGCTCTGTGCTTTGTGACCACCTAGAGAGGTGGGATAGGGAGGGTGGGAGGGAGATGCAAGAGGGAAGAGATATGGGAACATATGTATATGTATAACTGATTCACTTTGTTATAAAGCAGAAACTAACACACCATTGTAAAGCAATTATACTCCAATAAAGATGTTAAAAAAAAAAAAAAAAAAGATAGCCCAAGAACTTCAGGTAATAGAATTTCTGAACACAGGCTATAAAACATTTAGATTTAAAGTTACCAAAGAAATGAACTGAATACATGAAAAAGGAGCAAGATATTTTCAAAAAGACAGGAGAGATTTAAAAGAGAAAACAGAATTTCTATAAATAAAAGATACTCTCAGTGAAAAAACAAAAAACAAAAAACAACTCAGTGGGTATGTTAAAGAGTAGAGCATATATAACAAAGAGAGAATTAGTGAACTGGAAGAAAATGTAGAGAAAATTTCCCAGAATGAAACATCGATAAAAGATTCTAAAAGAATATTTCATTATGGCTACTATTTGCATGGTAAAATGTATAGCTGGGAGCTGCCCATAGTCAGGGCTGCTCTCTTAGTGGGGCATCTGGAGAAATCCAGTGTCCAGGGCACTGAACTGGTAGCTTATTAGGTCAGATCTCCTTTCACCCATTCTTCTTTGGAAGCAGCACTCTTTTCCTCTTTTCTCTCCCCCCCCAGATTTAGATCTCTCACCTACTGGACACTAATAAATAGCACATATGATCAGCGTCAATGCTGAACAGTCAATGCCTGTGTGTGTGTACAGTATGTGGACATACATCTATTAACATTACCACAAATACACCAGTTGATGGTATCCATGTTTTGTAATATACACATACCTACAAAATAATAGCACCTACATAAATCAGACTTCCAGCAATTATGGCAGAACAGAGATTGGAGGCTGAGCATTAAACTGAGGTCAGAAACATGAGTTCTAATCTGACTAGGACATGAAGTAACTAACTGAGTGACGGCCGGGCAAGTCACAACAGCAGTTCTCTCATCTAAGTTAAAAAGACTAAATTGAATGACTTCCAGGATCTCCTCCTACTCTATTCTCACACTGTTTACAATGTCGAGAAGCTAACTAGCTTCATACCATTCATGTACTTTATTTTGTAAGACAGGTCTCTACTCAGAGCCTGTTCTTACTTACATTAAGAAATGCAATCATCTGGCTTTCTGGGCTGGAGCAGACCAGAAGTAATAATTGAGAAGTGAAAAATGAGCAAGAAGTGGTTCCTAGAATCAAATATACTGACAGTAGCTTAACGAAGGAGTTGAGGGGTAGATGACTGCAATAACAAAGACTGTAATATGAAACCTAAAAAGAATGGCTATCTTTAGCCATTTCCTGTAGGATCAGATAATTTTACACACCTCAGTAGACCTTGAAGGCACCATTATATTACAACATATTGCTGATAACCTTGAGCAATCAAGAAAAGGTTAGCTTATGTTCAACATACCCTATTTAAAAGGAGAAAAGTAGAAAATGCATTTTAGAAAGATTCCTATAAAGAAGTTAAAACGTATCAAAAGGGTTTTAGATACCTGGAAAATTCTTTCATGTGGACTCATGTATGTGCTCATAAGTATCTGCAATTATATAGAGAGATATTTATTACGGGTGTTATACATACATGTTCTGTGCAAGGTACTGTCAAGTGGCCTGAGTATGATCTATGAGCTGCTTTATAAAACCTTACAATCAAACACAGAAATCCCCATAAACAACATACATAAAGGATGGTCAGTCAACTGTGAAATATATATTGATACAATGTAGAAGCACTAGTATTAGATTTCACTGTGGGGAATACTGCATGTGAGAATGGCAGAAGGGTGGGGGAAGGGAGAATGGTCGTGAAGAGGGAGGCTTTCAAGAACCCACCGAACGCTGGAAAAAGATCCGAGGCAGGAAGGAGTTAAATGCTTCCCCGAAGGGAGGGGAGGTCACGCTGCCTACTGGACATGAAGGTCCATGATGGTCATGCGTCAGCCGAGTCCACGGGGGAAATCCAGTTAATGACGTCAGAGGGCAAGTCTGGACCATCAGAGAGTTTAAGAACTGAAAGGGAGCCTCTCCACGTTTGTGTGCGTGACCTCGCAGACACACCTCTTTTGTAGAAGCAAGGGTCACGGGGCAGAACACCGCACCCCTGGAACACCCCACTCTACAGAGGGATGAGGAAAAAGTATAACAGTGGCTCAGACAACAGCAAGATTAGCGTCTGAGAACACAGTGTAATTATAAATTCTACAGGTTACATTAAAGCAAATCACTGAAGTGGAAAAACATTTTAATAGAAAACTGTCACATTTTGTCTTCTTAGTCAAATAACTAACCATCATTTAAGTGTGAATGGGCAGAGAGGCAAATACAGATCTGATTATAAATGTATGCATTTAAACACTTTTCCTGAATGCTGTTTTCTTGAATTTCTATTTTGTTTAGAAGTTTTGAGTTAAAAAATGTTTATAAGGGCTTCCCTGATGGTGCAGTGGTTGGGAGTCCGCCTGCCAATGCAGGGGACGCGGGTTCGAGCCCTGGTCTGGGGGGATCCTACATGCCGCGGAGCAACTGGGCCCGTGAGCCACAACTACTGAGCCTGCGCGTCTGGAGCCTGTGCTCCGCAACAAGAGAGGCCGCGATAGTGAGAGGCCCGCGCACCGCGATGAAGAGCGGCCCCCGCTCGCCGCAACTAGAGAAAGCCCTCGCACAGAAATGAAGACCCAACACAGCCAAAATAAATAAATAAATGAATAAATTTATTTAAAAAAAAAGTTAGATTTATTTAAGAAAAAAAGTTTATAATTACATTTAGAATTAAGGGTTAGAAGAGCGCTTCAGCCTAATGCTCTCTAGAACTATTAAGTATTTCTAAATCTATTAGGTCCTTCAAAACAAAACTTATTACCAATATCTGCTATGTTCCGAGAGCTAGAATATTGCAGATTTACTCAGCTTTAAATAAATCTGCTGTAAGAAATTTTAAAAATAAATTAATCTCAAAGTACTTTACATAAGCATTCACATTATCTTTTCTTAAAGGGGCAGGATCCCTTTCAGAGCGATTTGCATACACATTCAAGAAGAAATCTCCAACATAAAGCATGGTAACTGCATTGTTTGTTAGTTCCCAGAGGGCAGGCATCACTTTAGATTTATTCACATCAGATATTCCTCCCTCTTCATTCCCCTTCTGCTTGCTAACATTAGTAACACTCTTGTGAATAAAAGAAAAGTTTTGTAAAATGGGTAAACAATATCTCCGTTCCAGTTTTCATGCCATAGCTGCCAGGGCCAATCTAAAATATTTTTGACATGGAAAACTCCCAATGCTTTTTCAGACAGGCTGATCCTGAGAAAAGCGGAGAACATTCTTGCATACGCGTGGGGAAAAGAGCTTCTATCGCCCTTTCCCCAGTTCTAGGAGCAAGAGGCAGTCATAGTTACTAGGCAGTTCTGTGTTATGTACAGATAAACGTTTTCAAACAAGTAAAACAAGAGCAGAATTACTAGTCTCTTTAATATTTTTTTTTGAAATGAAATCGACCAGTATTGTTTATTAACATGTTAGAGGTACTAGTTTCTCATTAATGGAATGTGGCACAGCCTGATCAGCAGCAGCAGGTATCTCACGGCCACAGACTGACAGCCTCCCACCTGCCGGCATCAGCAAAGCAACAACGTTCTCTTCGCTTTGCTTTCTCCTACACAGGGATCAACACCAGGAGGGAGCAAGCACTTTGAGAGTATGTGTGAGTGTGAGTGTGAGTGTGTGTGTGTGGGGGGGGTCTGCACAGGCATAAATTTCAAACAGACTTGATGCCTTGCTGAAATCTCGCCATTACTGGAAACATTTGTAAATTATGAACAAATAGACTTATATATCTCAAGACGTTTTATCAAACAAATATATTTCCTTTCCTATTTTTCTTCCCATTTCGCATCTCACATACAAAATATTACAAGTAGAGAGAGTTGGAATGACATGGATAAATAGGAAATAACTGACTCGAAGCAACTAACCTAAGATTCTGTCTATAATTCTACAGACAAATAATGATTTAATAAATTAAGGGAGATTCTGTATCAGAGTAAGGGGTCTTATTAGGTCAAAGTAATGAGCGAAGCTGAATGCCTGCTAATAAAAACAAAGAGTGTTGTCCTTGGTTTAGCTGTAATCCTGCCTACCAGCAGGAAAATAGGCTGAGTAACCTTTTCAGTCTGAAGATTTATGATGCGATTCCACATAATTCTAAAACTAAAGGTAAAATAAGAAGATAAAGTGCCTGTAGTCCTAAGAAACATTCAGAAGAAGGGTCACTAATCAGAATGGAGGGGGGAGGTTGTAACCACTGGTAAAGACAGCAGCCTAAGTGATACAGAGCTGGTGGTGCAGACATGCTGAGGGGGGGGGGACATGGGGATGAGATCAAGTATTATGTCTTCACACACAGACATTTACATACACATATAAATTTATAAATACACACAGCCAAGCTCAAAAGAAAGGAAATCTCCTGGGGCCCACATCACCCAGGGGTATAACTCCAGGAGACAGAACAGCAAAGGGGTTAAGAGTATGAACTTGGAAGCCAGACTCGGGGTTTGAATCTAGCTTGTCCACTTACTTTCTAATTGGGATAACGACAGGAGCTGCCTCATAAAGTTTATGAGGTTAAAATGACCACACACACATAAAGAAAGCACTCAGTAAATGTTAGTTGACTTTACTACCAACAGCATTGTTAACCACACTGAAGAGACACCAGTCGTTGGCGATTTCAAGAACCTATGGCACAGAAGTCAAGGCTGGCATTCCACTGGGGGCAGGGAGCCGGGAGCCACAAAATCCTGGTCCAGCCAGAAAATCTTGTGCCACCAACTGAGGAGTTGATATGGAGGAGGCCACCCACCTAGAGCCCCTGGCCCTGTTCCTGGCGTGGGTGTGGGGCTTGAAGGGCGGCACCATCCAAGCGGTGTGACAGCTGGGGGCCAATAAATGAACAGAGAAACTGTCTGTTCAGTAAAGCCCAATGGGCCCTAACACAGTCACCATGAATTCCTGCCAGAGATGCCGCCACAGTCCAGGGGCGAGTCTTTTTTTTTTTTTTTTTTTTAAATTTTATAGCTACTTTATTTATTAATTTATTATTTATTTTTGGCTGTGTTGGGTCTTCGGTTCGTGCGAGGGCTTTCTCTAGTTGCGGCAAGTGGGGGCCACTCTTCATCGCGGTGCGGGGACCGCTCTTCACCGCGGTGCGCGGGCCTTTCACTATAGCGGCCCCTCCCGTTGCGGGGCACAGGCTCCAGACGCGCAGGCTCAGTAGTTGTGGCTCACGGGCCTAGTTGCTCCGCGGCATGTGGGATCCTCCCAGACCAGGGCTCGAACCCGTGTCCCCTGCATTAGCAGGCAGATTCTCAACCACTGCGCCACCAGGGAAGCCCCAGGGGCGAGTCTTTAAGTGGAGATATCTCACTGAGTACTGAGCAGGATAAACAGAAACAAATCCATACCTGGACATATCCTGGCCAAAGCTACCAGAGAGGAAACACAGATTTCCTACAAAGGATGCAGACTTCTCGTCGGCAGTAACAGATGCCTGAGGACAACGGAATCATGTCTTCCAAGTGCTGAGGGGACAGAACTGTCAGCTTGGGATTCTATACTGTCATTCAAGAGCCAGGGAGAAACAGAAGGGACTGGAGGCCAGAAAAGCTGAGAGAGTGGATCACCCACAGACCCAGAACTCAAGACACACTAACAGAGGCAGGAAAGAGCACCCAGGAGGAGAGTGAGATGCAAGAAACAGTGTTTGCTAGAGAAGGAAAAATCAGATGGGAGCCTCCTCAACCTTCCACAACCCAACCCCAAAAGTTGTCTTTAGCTGTGGTTGGAGGGGCACCCCTTCCCTGAGGTTCCAGTGGGAGAGATGTCTTTCTCCCTGTGCTCCAGGGACAGCTCCAGATTTCTCAGGAACCTGATTCTATCAATAATTTCCTCTTCCCTATATGTCACTCCTTTAAACCTAACTTTTGATTGTTTAACAAAATATTAGAGGCACGTATTTAGCAATAATTTACAACGAAAAGCAGCAGTTCCCGCCTCCCTCTGCCGCTAGTCCTGAACCACCTTCAGATCTTTGAGCTGTCATGTCTGGTATTTATCTTCCTATTTTTAAAAAATATGCTGTGCCAGGGGACCTTTGGAAAATCCATCACTTTCTGGCCGAGGCTATTGGCCGTTTGCCATGTAACAATCCTTCCTTAATCTGGGGAAAAGACAGACTTGACAAACTGCCCCAATGACCCAATGTTCTTGTTTTTGGAATATGGAGCCACCAGACTAGGCCCATGCCATTCCCAAGAGATAATGTATATCAGTTACAAGGTGAGATATTTTGCAATACTTTTATGTTTTATTCTGTACCACAGAATTTACCCGTGCTTGTTACTTTATCACATTTCTATTCAAGAACAACATAAGCTGCCCCTAAGTGTAAGCCCATGATGACTTGAATGACATTAAAGTGGAAAAGTCAGGTTGGTAGGTAGGTAAGTCATTCCACCCACGGGGAAGCAGGGACTCCTGCCACATGCCTGAACTTGGCTGTGAAGGATCTAGAATGTGGATGAGACTTTCCTCCTAAGAGTAGGGTAAGGGTGGGAGTTACAGGTGGGGGAGTAGGTGGGATGCTGTCACTGTTCGAACTTTGGGAACAAAAAAGAGAGAAATGTCACCAACAGAAGGCTGAGAAACCAGCAGAGGTGATATCTGACTATTACTTAATATTATCATATATAAAAACTTTTAAAACTTTGTTGAAAAACCTTTTGCTTAATAATTTGTCTCTTGGGAGCTCTAAATCTTTCACTCATTACCTTATTAAAAAAAATTAAAAGCTAAAAGAAATAATAACAGCCAATTAAAAAAACAAAACCAAAAACAAAACCCAATCAATCAGCTTAGGGCCTGAAACGGAAAAAGAGGCTCCCCTTAATCTGTGGCCAAAAATATTCCTAACGCATATTCCTACATTACTTTTTTCTTACTTTATCAATTTAGGACATGACTTCTGATTATGGTAGATAAGAATTTAGTTCTTTTACTTGCCAATATCCCAATTATATCACCGTTTTTTTTACATGAGTGGTTGGTGTTTCTATTATTATTATGTAAATATGTCTCTCCGCTGAGCTGTAAAGTACACACCGATTACATGTCCTTTCTTGAATGTTTTGTTTCTTCCTGGAGTCGACAGGTCTTTCATTTTATCATTTGCTTTATTTTCTTATTGCCTATTCCTTATTATTCTCAAAGACTCTGGTTTCTCAGACTCATAGACACAGAGAACAGACTTGTGGTTGCCAAGGCGGGGTGTGGTGGGGGAGGGATGGACTGGGAGTTTGGGGTTAGCAGAGGCAAACTAATATGTATAGAATGGATAAACAAGGTCTTATGGGACAGCACAGGGGACTATATTCAATATCCTGCGACAAACCATAATGAAAAAGAATATGAAAAAGAATGCATATACATGCATAACTGAGTCACTTTGCTGTACAGTAGAAACTAACACAACATTGTAAATCAACTATACTTCAATAAAATAAAGACTCCAGTTTCTATGTAAAATCTCTTATTTACACAAGCATTAGATACCTGCTCTTCCCTCCCCACCTTCCTTTTTTTCTCGAAAACTCTCTGTTCTGGAGCCATCTCCTCCTTTCCCACTGCTACACAGCCAGCAATCTGAAGCCTCTCCCTGACTTCAGCAGGTTCCCGTTTAATGGAAGGACAATTTTTTGAGAATCTGCCTGTCTGAAATATCATTATTCTACTGCTCCACTTGATTTATAGTGCTGGATACAGAATTCTAGGTTAGGATGATTTTATTTTTTCCCCTACGATTTTTAAAGGCACTATTCCATTATCTTCTAGTTTTAAGTGCTGATTTGCGAAGTCCGATGCCTTTCTGATTCCCAGTCCTTTGCGTGTGACTTTCCTTCTCTGTAAGTTCTAGTATCTTATCTTTATCCCTGGTGTTCCAATTCTACACTTCATGATGACAGCTCTGCATGGGAGGCTATTTTTATTCCTTTCACTGGGTCACTGGCAGGCCCTTCTGACTTGCAGACTCATGTCCTTCAGTTCTGGGAAACTAATTTGTGCCATTTGTTTGATAGTTTCCTCTTGTCTACTTCCTCTCTTCTCTCTTCTGGAACTCCTGTTAATCAGAGGTTGGACACCTTGGATTGATTCCCTAATTTTCTTATTTTTTCCCCAATTGTCCGATTGCGTGTGTGTTACACATTCTGGAAGATTTTCTTGATTTTATCTTCCGACTCTTCTGGATTTTTTTTTCCATCCTAATTTTAATTTCTAAGAGCTTTTGTTCTGATTGTTTATTTTTAAATTTTTTTTAAAGATTTATTTATTATTTATTTATTTATTTTATTTATTTCTGTCTGCATCAGGTCAGGTCTTAGTTGTGGCACATGGGATCTTTGTTTTTTTTTAATTTGTGAAACAAGTTCAGCAAAAATATATTGAGAATAAAAGCCAGAAACTGGTAAAGAAAAGCCAACCGAAAAAATATACAAACTCTTCCCCCAAGTGATGAGACCCTCTGGGGAGGATGCCCCACATGAGCCTGTGCTTTAAAGGCCGACGTGGCAGCAGCGTTTGGTTCAAGTCCACGGAGAGAAAAACTACAGGGGAAATCTCACAACTACACTACACTATTCACCGTTCTGGGGCCGGCTTCTCTCTAGGATGGAAAAGAGGCATTTGGAGGAAAAAATTCACATTAGTACAACCAAAAAAATCATATAGCTGTTTCATAACAGCAAAATAATCAAAATCATGGTTCCCAAGGCATTCGGCGTCTGAGTCCTTGCCCAGGCCCCACCCTGGTCTCCTCTCCTGAGTGATGGCAACAGGGAAGTAGGCCGGGTAACGCCGTCAAGATTAAAAGAGGTAAGAGTGATCCTCAGAAAAAATACTACTCTATACATCTCAGGTGAGATAAAAACATTTCATATGCCAATTACTTTCCAATCATAACTTTAACTTAGAAAAATAGAGCGGGAGGGCACCCTGACATTCTGAGATTCAAGTGTAGCTGTAATGCTGTGTAGTCAGACTCGTCTTTGTTGAGGCAAGTGGGATCTTTCGTTGCGGCGCGCAGGCTCTTCATTGTGGCGTGCGGGTTTTCTCTTCTCTAGTTGTGGTGCGCAGCCTCCAGAGCGCGTAGGCACTGTAGTTGGTGGCACGTGGGCTCTAGTTGAGGCTCACGAGCTCAGTAGTTGAGGCACGTGTGCTTAGTTGCCCTGCGGCATGTGGGATCTTAGTTCCCTGACCGGGATCAAACCCACGTCCCCTGCACTGCAAGGCAGAGTCTTTACCACTGGACCACCAGGGAAGTCCCTGATTGTTTATTTTTAAACAGTGGTATCATGTTCTTGTTTCAAGGATGCAGCTACCTTCTCTTATCTAAGGATATTTATAAAAGCTTTTAATTTTTAAAGAATTCTTTTACCCTGTGCATTATCTGTTGTCTCTTATTTTTTTGTTTTCTTTTTATTTTGGGCTCTGTCCACTACATCGGAGAATTTCTTCAAATGTCTGGTGATATTTGGCTGTCAATTTATATATATATATATATATATATATATATATATATATATATATATATATATATATATGTATATACACACACACACACACACACAAACACACATACATACACACACAAACATATATATATATTTTAAATTTACCTCTTGAAATGATCTTTTTTTTTTTTTTTAGGAAATTTATTTACTTTTTATTTATTTATTTTTGGCTGCGTTGGGTCTTCATTGCTGCACGCAGGCTTTCTCTAGTTGCAGCGAGCATGAGCTACTCTTCGTTTTGGTATGTGGGCTTCTCATTGCGGTGGCTTCTCTTGTTGCGGAGCATGGGCTCTAGGCGCACGGGCTTCAGTAGTTGTGGCTCACAGGCTCTAGAGCGCAGGCTCAGTATCTGTGGCTCACGGGCTCTAGAGCGCAGGCTCAGTAGTTGTGGCGCACAGGCTTAGGTGCTTCGTGGCATGTGGGATCTTCCCAGATCAGGGATCAAACCCGTGTCCCCTGCACTGGCACGTGGATTCTCAACCACTGCACCACCAGGGAACTCCCAGTCAATTTATATTTTAAAGTAAGGTACTAAAATGCTGACTAAGCATTCTATGTAAATATCCAGGGCTTGCTGATTGGTGGCCTTCATTCTAGGACAATCAGTGAGGTGGCCAGGTAGCTTTTTTAATTGAGATTGCCCTAAATGTCAAGTTCTGTCAGGTTCCTGTGGGTTCCTGCTTGTGGGAGGTGGGAAAGAGAAGAGATGGCCCTACCGGTTCACTTGAGCTCCTCAAACGGGGCAGGGAAAGGATTGGGCAGGCCCTGAGGTTCAGAGTACAGACACTGTCTGACACCAGTACCTCTTGCTCTGCCTGGGGTCTCTAGGGGGAGTGTGTCACAAGCTGAATTTCTCCCCAAACTATAGATTCCTATGGAGGTAGGGCAGCTACCAAGGGGCAGAAGAGGACCTCAGGTCTAACTGCTCTGTATCCAGACTCCGAATTAATCCCTTTGTCTTTACCTCCCTCTGACCCTCCACAATACCTGTTGATCTCATATCTGGACCCTTTCTGGGGTTGCACAGGGCACACCATCTCATTTCTGACTACTGTCTCTTTCTGCAGGCTTTCTGTCCCTTTCCTGGGTTACACTTAACTTCGTTCTGCCAAGTCAGGCCCTTCTCCATCTACCGTCTCTCATGCACTCTGGTCTACTCTTCCACTCTCTCATAGGTTTATAACTTTGAATTCTTTCACTGTCATTTCAGTGGGGTTTTTTTGGGGTAGGAGGAGAAGGACAGATTAACATGTATACGTTCAATTTGCCACATTAATCAAAAGCCTCTTTAACTGCCCCCTCATTGGCTCCTTCTCATCAGCATTAAAATTATTTTAAATTTTATTTTATTGCAGTAAGAACACTTAACATGAGATCTACCCTCTTAACATATTTTTAAGCGGACGATACCTTACTGTTAACTATAACTCATCAGCACTGAAACAATCTCAAGTTTCTCCAACATTAAGGAAAATGAGGCTTTTTTTTTTTAAACCGACTCTCTTTATTTATTTATTTTTTGGCCGCACCCTGCAGCATGCGGGATCTTAGTTCCCTCACCAGGGATTGAACCCAGGCCTTTGGCAGTGAGAGCGTGGACTCCTAACCACTGGACTGCCAGGGAATTCTCTACTGCATTCTCTTTTCCTTCCAAGCTAAACTTCTTGAAATAGTTGCCCACACTCTCTCATCTCTTCCTCAACATCCCCGAGATCTTCAACCTTCTGCCACCTCCCCTCTAACCCCATCACGGAAACGCTTCTTGTAAAGGATATCCCCCTTAATAGATCCAATGACTACTGCCTAGTCCTCACCTTACTTGAATCTCAGTAAGTTAGATACCATGTACTCACTCCTCAAAATACTCCGTCCCTTGGAGTCTTTGACCCGGTACTCTCCTTACATCTTCTTACCTCTTTGCAATGGGATGCACACTCCTTAGCAGGGCTTGTATGGTACAGACTATGCTTTCCACGCCGGCCTCAACTCTTGCCACACCATATTCCAGTTCTATGCTACAACGCACGGAACTTCTTTCAGTTCCTAAAGCAAGCCATGCCCTGTTTTTCTTCTGGTCTTTGTACATCCCATTCACTTTTATTTGGCCAAATTTTGCAAATTCCCTATATCTGTGTTGAACGCCCCTCCTAGAGCACACTGTATTTCCACTACCAGCATGTTCTTTGAAAAGTACTGCAATTGCCCACTTAATTGTCCAAGCTCCGTGAGGACAAGACCCACAGTGATCTTTTACCTTCTTCAAACCTGTATCATTAGAACTTCTACAATGGCTAGTGCATGGGAGGCATCCAATAAATGTCAGTTGAGCGAATGAATAAAGACACAATCAAGAGAGGGGGAAGAATCTAATACCTACAGAAAGACACACTTTATCATATTTTCTCTTTAATGGGCCAGCAGAGCAAATGAATCTGGTCTACAGAAAAAGACTTGACACTATAACCTAAGTTCTTTTGGCTGCTTATTTCTATCTTCTTATCAGTGTATCTGACAAATGGTCACCATTTTTTGTATAAAAATAACCAAATGCAGAGTCAGAATATCAGAGCATCAATACACCATCTCCACAGGCTTAGAGAAGGCCAACTGTCTAAATGTTTCAGTATATTTAAAATCTCTATCTAGGTACATCACTGGGTTTTGAAGGGCTGTGGGAATGACAACGTTTTATTCTGGTAGTTTTGGTATAATTTGGGTCACACGCTAACATAGGTCTTTTAAAGACAGAAACATTTCTGAAAAAGAGGCAGATTAGCTCTGTTGCGAGAATAACCCATTAGGCTGCTCAAACAATGAGTGTGGTAGGCTCTGAAGAGGAAAAACAAATCCCAGCTCGAGCAAAACTGGATTTCTAGCTTTTGATTGTCATTTAATGAATGTAAGCCAAGCTCTCAATGCTCCAATGTCCCAAATGACTTCACCGTCATGTTGATATGCCTATCACTGGGCAAGTATCTTCTTCTTTGGGGGCATAACAAGATGTCTTCAAAGCATGTTGACATTTAGTTATTTTGAATTGTCTCTAATATTTGACCACAGTTAGCCACAAGTAAAGAGCCTATCTATAGAAAACATGTCTATCTGCAAATAGATGTTTTCAATGTGAACTATAATGAATACCTTGCTAGATACTATATTCCCAGCTGGAGAAACCTAGAAAGAACTCAGCAGTTACGTCTAGTCTCTTGATAATGAACCAACCACCATGTGGAAAAAAAATGTTTTGAGCTCAGAAGGAAGAAAGAAGAGGTGTTGTGATGAATTGCTTTCCATTCACTTGTCTAAATAGATATTACTTTATTTCTACTATATCTGAGTCTCTGCACCAAAAAGAATTCGTACATTTATAACTGGAAAATTGTCTCTTCTCAAACAAAAACAATCTCTCCATAATAGATACTCTAGGGCAGAGGGAGCGAGGAAGGGAGGGACAGACACTCCTATACTTGTCTTCTCCCAGAAAGACCCAACAGCAAGTCAAAGGTGACCCTAAACATGGTTTACAGGAATAGGAGTCCTCCATGACAAAAAGCACAAGTAAGAAAAAAGTTCCAAGACAGAGACACTGCCCCAGTATAACCAAAACCTTGGGTGCAGCAGGTACTTTGGAGGCACTGTCCATGACCTTCCATGGCAGTGACTCTGGGAAAAGAAAACCTCTGCCTCTGCACGCCTGCCAGTGCGCAGTTCAACCAGTTTTCACTTGTATTTAAATGTTAGAAAGTGTGGAACTCACTCAGGAAACCTCTCCCTGCCTGCATCACCACCACTTACACATTCCCTGCAAGGAGGGCAGGAAACCCACACCCAGTTGATACTATGCGTCCCAGACAGACTATGAGCCATGTATTAGCCCAAATATTCACATTGTTCCTTCCATCCTTTCCTTCAAAACTTCAACCACCTATGTGAAAATATATGCGAAAAATCTTGCTGATGAGTAAGTACACTGGACCCAGTCATTGCCAGTTTCAGTGAAAATGAAGATAAATGAGTAGTTAACTCAAAGCATACTGTGGTTGACTTTTTTCTCCATTACTGACCAGTTCTTAATTTTCTAAAACCACAATCATTATTGACCTTATACTGTAATATCACGTGACATATGTTGCTTCCTTTGACAAGACTCCCCCTCCTCCCCCTCCTCCATGTATCTGCCTGACTCCCGCCTGCCTTCTCAGTTAGCTCAGAAGGTTGTTGCTCTTCCAACAACCCCTCCTTAACCAACCCTATCTCTTCCCCAATTTCTCACAACAGTCCTTCTCTTACTGAATTCGGTAAGTCCCGCATGGGGTTCCAAAACCATACTCCGCATATGACCTCCACAGGAGCAGTGACACAGTACTCTGTGCATAAGATACATCCCCCCAGCTAGTCTGAACTCCTCAAAGGCAAGGATCGTCGCTCGTCTTTCTGTTTCAGTTCATAGCACAGACTGGACACTCTGGTACTGAGTGGACAATCTAAATTGTGTGTGAGATGAGTGAATGAATACATGAACAAACGGATGACGTTTAGACTTAGAAACAGAACTACAGAGATGAGTCTTTGGAAAACATTTAGTCCAACCCACTTCATGCAAAGCTCCCTAAACAAGTATTTCCTAAGAGTTATGTTCAATAAAACATGAACATTGTGTAATGAAAACAGCATACACTAAAAACCTTACCGGCAAAGTTCCAGGCAGAGATGCATCAAAAAAAGATACCAAAGAATTGGGAGGTGCTGCAAAGTCGACTTGAGATCCAGAGAAGAGTTTGGAGTTGGAGGCAATCTGGGCATGAATCTCCAAACCTACCACAGCTGCCCATTCACGTTCACTAAAGAGAAAGACATAATGGTTAAGAAGTTCTTAGATCTGTCACCATGCATGAATTTCTAAGAGCTGAAACCACAAATGTTAATTTCCTATTTGTGTTTTTAACTTAGTAAAATTTTATATCCTACTTTAAAAAATGTGTCATATTGTATTGGTGTATTGTATTTTGTTCAATGCAAAATGAACACCTACAGGACCGGCAAAGCAAAATTCATTTACAACATGGCATAAGGAGAGTTCACAGTGCAAACAAGAAAGTAACAGAAAAGAACAATTTGGCATCTGAAAACAATTTAGAAATGGGTATCAGGTGGTGACTGCTTGGCTGACTTTAATGAAAAGCAGCATTTTCTAAATTAACTGTGCTTTGTCAATTAATCGCTCAGTAAATGAAGAAAGCTTATCTTGTGAACGTTTTTAGAATTAACATAAACATCAGGATTTTATTACTAGAGAAATAATGGTAAATAGTTGCACATCTCATTATTAAAAAGGAAGGGAAATTCTCAGTCATGTTTGGAATTCATTTTCTAACAATGGTTTGCAAGTAAAGTAACCAGAGTGACAAAGATATAATAGATCACCACTAAATGACACCCTTCCTGGGAATTTTGTGCAAAGGGAAACATTAAACCATTGCAAGTGGCTTTTTTTTTTTCTGGTTCCCCAGATTACTTTAAATTCCAAAGATCTAGTGTCAGGTTCCTTTGCTTGTTTTATACTTGATTGCTACCAAACCTATGAAGCTGCAATAATGCAACCTAAATGCTACAATAATCTCTTATCTGGCCACTCCTACTCTATTGGGTCTGTATGAACATTCCATACAGAGATCTCTCCAGGCTCTTATAAGTGTGCTTACTCCATGGGTTATTATTAAACCCATGTATCCTGGGCAATCTGCAGATCACCTGGTGTACACCTACTCTCTCCATAGTCTGACTGTTCCTATCCTGCTCTTCCCCCAAGCAATTTTCTATATTATCGAAATTTTTGTTTACATGTATTTGGTTTTGTTTCAGTCATTTCAACACATGAAGTTCTATATCTGTAGTATTGATGAATTCCTTCTTTTTAAAGTTGGGAAGCACAACCTGTAATTGAGAGGAATTAAACGAAGAACTCATCAGAAATTTGCATTCACTAAAACCTTTTTCAATGTATTTTTGCAGTTTCATTACATGAGAGAAAAAAATACTTTCCATTCACAGTGAGACAACCTAATTTATGAAAGGAATAGAAACAGTGTTTCTGGACATTTTCCCTCTGCTCCTCCAACAGAAAAGCAAAAATAACGGCAACCTAACTATCTCAAAAGAAAAACTGAATATTAGACACATGCCTTATGTTTCTGTACTTAAAAAGAAACTATTTAGGTCTCATATAGTGAAATATAAACAGCTGTTCAGTGGATATTGAGCAAAATAAGCAACACTTTCTACATAACCAGAGGGAAGATCTCTTGTATTGGCTGCATTCTCCTAGGTCTAGACACACATGTTCAAAATGAAACGCCTCCACAGATAGGTGGTGTTTTCTGACTAATAACATTAAGCCACCACCAACCAGAGCTTGTAGGTAAAGGCTCTTTTTTACCTTTACAACACTGCTGGCTTGTAACAGCGCTAAATAAATGTCAGGTAAATAAGATTCATCTTCTACTGTCACCGACCCCAGTACTGGCGCTATTAGCTAAGGTGACTGAATCCACTCTTCTGTCTGTGCAACTTTCGAGTCAGGAAAACACGTGCTATTTTACACTCGCTAATTACCCAAATATGCCTGTCTACCTGAAGACAGCGGTTTATGTGTGGGGGCGTGGCTGATAGAGGGCCAGTTTCGTGCTTTCATTTAGGTTTCAGCTTTGCAACTTATAGCCCAGCACCTCCCGCCCACCAAAACGTCTAGATTGAAGGCCGGGCTGTAGTGGCCATCATCTCTCCAGTCACGCAATTCCCCCTCACGCTTAAGCGGGGAGTAATGGTATGAAATAGTATACCCTTTCCTCGGTTTCTGGGCCGTGATGAGGGGCTGCTGAGCCACTGAGCTCTGTCCCCTCTTCCCGCTGGACGTGGACCCAGTTGGAACCCCTCTTCCGTGGCGAGAACCGCCGCCAATCCCGGCAAATATCCAACGCCTTCCAGGACAGCACCAGCGCAGCATGGGGGTCGCCATTGCCTCTCCAGAGTCCTGGTCAGGTGATACAGCCTCCCTCTGCCGCAATGCTCTCTGGGAAGCGTAGTTCTGGGAAGGGATAAACCGCTCTAGGTTCGGACCGGAAGACTACTATTCCCAGGGGGCACTGCGACTCGAAGGCTTCCGGAACCGGGCGGGGAGGGGAGGGGAGGGGAGGGAATGAGAAATAGGGGAGAGGGTGGGAGGGGTTTTGGGTCGGAAGGTGTGACTCCTCCTAGTGGAGCGTTGGAGAGCTTTGTAGCTGTGAGCACGTGTGTGAGTTTGAGAGAGAGCAGATGGTGTCAGAGATCCAAAGCGGAGAAACCTGGCCAGGATTTTATAGCCCAGTTAACCTTTCGAGCTGAAGTAAATGACCTTGACATCTCGGCGAAGGCTTCGTGAACCCCAAACCCACTCAGTAAATTTTTTCTGTTTCCTTTTCCACTTCACACACCAATTTGTGCATTAATGCAACAAATACCTATTTGCATGCCAACTGTATACCAGACACAGTTCTTAGGCACTGGGGATTCAGCAATGAGCAAGGCAGTTACGGCCATTCTGCTCATGGAGCTTACATTATTTGTAGACGACACGTACAGAAAAGTTAACAAAAATAGGATGCTTTCACATAGATAATAAGGACTATATTTCAGCAGAGGTGCTTGGAGACAAACAGACCTAGACTGAAACTTCAGGAACATTTTAACTTATTCTTTTTGATCCTGGCCAGTATTTGAAACACTTTCCTTACCTACAAGGAAGTCTTGATAGCAGATACCATCATCCCCGTGGACTTCTGTTTTCCTGATTCAAAACTCATCCCCTCTTGAAACTCCCACTGATTTCTTGTATTTGAACACACAACTTAGAATAGCCATTCAACCATTCTCTATTAGATCACCCTATCTTACAACGCCACATTATGCTAATGACTATCTAATGTCTATATCCTGTCTCCACTAGCTCCTTGAGAATGGGGAATTGGTCTGCCTTATTCAACACAGTACGACCAGAATACAGAGTAGGCCCCTCAAAAATATTTGTTGAATGAAGTAGTGCAGTGTGAAGAATGCATTTGACAAGGGATGGAGTGGATGCCCTTTGGAGTAGTAGTTGTGTAGGAAGGAGATGATGAAATAATGTGGTGGTTGAGGCAGAGAGAAATCAACCTCTGTGAGATAGATTAAGGAGGTGAGATTGAAGGACTTGGTGATGGATTGGATATGATGGTGGAAGACTAGGTGGGGGTCAAGTAACTCCTGAATTTCTGGCTTGTACAGCTGGATAACCGATGAAGTTATTCACTGAGATAAGGAAAGTAGAAAAGAAACAGGTTTGCAGGAAAATATGACTTTGGTTGCCTTGGAGACATACAAGAGGAGAAGTCAAATAAGCATCATTGATGCCTAACTGCGTATGGTATGGAGCAGGGGAAAAAGCTGCACACTTTATATATTTCACACTGATAGATTTATAGTTATTGATCAATAACCTGTTGATCAGAACTACAGGGGAGAGGGGCATCCTGTATCTTGGAAGTGAGCATGGGCATTCTTTAGCCAAAAGGAGAAGGAGATCCTTGCTTCCTTCCCACTGATAATCAGCCTACTTAGGAGGCAATTCACTCCCTAACATGAAGGGTTTGGGGGTGTTTGGAAACCACCATAAGAGAGAGCAGCACACCTCATGAAAATCCTTATTTATGGGCAAAATGTGCTATAATGGAAACTCATCTTTGTTTATGAGGTAGTATCATGTAGTAATAGCATATCCCACCCCACCACTCTATAGAGGGAGAGAAAATCCGATGCATGTAAGTGTATTTGATTTCTTTAACAAATGGACACCTTCCAGCTTGATGCATATGACGTAGTCCTTTAAAAATCCTACAGGACCTAATGTCTCCCTTCTCCCCCAAGATTATCTGTCATTTCCGGAAATGCCCATTGGTTTCCTCGTGCTTGGTCTAGTGTCTAGGGGTGCATTGTTTTCCCTCCTGCCTAGTCAGGGACTCCCACCAAACCTCCTACCATGGAACCATTTCTCTTGCCTTCCTCCTGTGTGCCAACTCTGATATCTATCAGAATTCTTACTGACACCTTTCTAGCTGAGAGAGTTATTTTGGTTTCACCGAAAAGGTGGCTGTCATCTGGAAGACACAGAGATTTTCATTTTCAAGAAGCTCAGAAAGTGGCAGGACAGGGTTCCTAGCAAAAACATTTTCTTAGGGAGAGTCTCTCAGCTCTCATTTTATTCACATAATTGACACAGGACAAATAAATTTAGGACAGGTTCCCAAAAAGATATGGAAGCCAGGACAGAATTTCGAGTTGTTACTTATAAACGGCGATAGTTAGGAAGTATACCTAAAATAACATGGTTGGTTTTGTTTAGTATGCTTCAGAGAGTCTTTGAATATCAGAGTTGGAACAGACTGGCTTACCTCTGTGTTTGACTCTAAATCCCCAGGTATCTGTATAAACACATTGACTTCTTAATACAAATAATTTTCCCCCCAAATCTAAGTGGTGTTTAATTGTAATCACTTTCTTTCTCATCCTTTCACTGGTTTGAGATGGGCAAAATGATGTGTGGAAACATGGTATTCTAGGATTTATAACTTCTTCAGTATCATGAGTACAATGTGAGGGAATGACACAAGTGGCTCTGTTTCCATTTTTTAAAATGAAATAAACAGTTTTAATGGAAACATTAAAATTTCAAGTAAAACTAAAAGGAGGTAGTTTCCACTCCTCATTTTAATAATGTATCCTGGCAGTATATCTCAAAATTGATTTGTATACAACTTTGAATCTGAAAATTGTGTTAACTAACCTATTCTTTGATTAATGACTTTTGCTTTGTGGAAACAAAGGCAGCACTTTAAAGAGATCTAGCAGACTAATAAACAAAATGTCCCTTGCAGTCTAACAGAGCTGGATGTAGACGGCTATCTTAGTTTTTTTTTTTTTTTTTTTTTTAGAAATTCATGTTCTTTATTTATTTATTTATTTATGACTGTGTTGAGTTTTCGTTTCTGTGCGAGGGCTTTCTCTAGTTGCGGCAAGTGGGGACCACTCTTCATCGCGGTGCGCGGGCCTCTCACCATCGCGGCCTCTCTTGTTGCGGAGCACAGGCTCCAGACGCGCAGGCTCAGCAATTGTGGCTCACGGGCCCAGTTGCTCCGTGGCATGTGGGATCCTCCCAGACCAGGGCTCGAACCCGTGTCCCCTGCATTGGTAGGCAGATTCTCAACCACTGCGCCACCAGGGAAGCCCTATCTTAGTATTTTTTAACACAGTTGTGAGTTTAGTTCCTCTGTGCAACTGTTAGTTTCTATCTGTTCTATGGCTACAGCAGCTAGCCTGCTGTCTTGAATGTTAATTCATGTGGGGAGGGAGGAAGGAAGGTCAGGATAAATTCTCTAAAAAAAAAGAAAAAAGTCCACTTCAGATGATGTACAGATGACAAAAACTGACAGCATCATTTTCAGGTAGGAAGACACTGGCACTAGAGGAGGGCCTGTTTTTGAAAAGCATTCTGAAAGCATAAAGTTCCTTTTTAGAAAAACCACCTTGTAGGACCCAGTGAGTGTTATTAGGGGAAGAAAAAGGGCTGGGACCACATGCATACTGGGCAATCAGGAAAACAGGATTCATTTTCTTTTATTTTACAATTAAGTCTTTATTCTGGTAAAATACTGATGTGAAGGGAACAATTACTTTTTATGGAAGATTGCTTTGAGGCAAAGAAATCTATAACTTTTTCTTCCTTCCAAAGCAGGAAAATAGAACACCCTGTCCAATGTCTTTGTAGAGATGAAGTGCTGTCTGGGGAAGATGGGGCCAGTGTATCGCTGCAGTGAGGCTTGCCTGATCCGTGAACTATCATCTCTCCACACCCTTTCTTCTTCTATATGGTTTCAAGGGATGGCTTGCTGTTTTCCCAGGCCTTTGCTTTTCTAGAAATCTGACTAATCCTGGAAGCAGTCAGGAATTATGTGTGGAAGCTCCACCTTTTCACATCCCCCTGACTCAGCTTGCTTGAAAGAAAATGCTCCTGAGTTGCAAGTATTGGTAGTAGAACATGTTAAACTCTGCGTGCCTGGAAGCTATGTGGTCAGATCTCTGCTATGCTCTAAGAAGCTCTTTCTTTTGTGTTTTGGAATCGGGTATTTGGCCTTTAAAGTTACAGAGTTTGTACACACACACAGCTAAGTGGTGTCTTTTTTTGGGATCTTGCACAGATAATGATCAGAGGATTTTAGGTTTCAAAACATGATGTTTTTGGATGTCAGATGGTTCTCTTGATTTTAAGTCCAAAGATTATGAAGAGTACAATTTTGACGGTACAGAACTATGCCACCAAGACGCATAAGCTTTGATGACACTTTTCCCTCATTGGGTGAACCCCTACTTGATAATTGAAGGGAAGATATATCAGAGTCCACCAGGGTGGTTCATACAGAAGAGAACAGATAGGATCATCTTGCACATTCTGTCAGGTAATCAGTGTCATTACCTGTGAGTATCTGAACTGGGATCTCTGTATCTAGGCTGCCCTTGAACCAAGAATGGATGGGCTGCACAAAGCAATAAAGGCTGAAATCTTGTTGGTGGCAGAGCCTTCAGGGCTCCCCGCAGTTCAACGTATGGCTGTTGAGGGGAAATTTAGTACTCCACGAAGAGGTGCCAGATTGAATTAAAATCAAGCAGCTTAATTCAAACACATTAGCAATCAAATGATACAACTACTGAGATAAATGCAAAGAGAGAGACAGCAAAAAATTCCCAGCGATTCATGAATACTAATTAGGAAGGGAAAGACCAGCACAGACATTATTCATGTCTCCTTGGAGTCCGACTCTAGATTCTATTCTTATCAAAGAATAAGATTTGATAGCTTGACTCAACAATGATTTCAAGTTGATGTTGATTCTACACTTAGACCAGCTTTCCTGCTAAAAGGCATTTTCACCCCTTTCACATGTAGTAGTAATGAAAAGAAATGATGTTAAGAATAGGACTGGTTACTGTGTTTTTCAAAAGACAAGGGAAAGTAAGATTATGTAAAATGCCATGCTAGCAAATAACAAGGGCCCATCTAGCCTAATATTCTCTCTGTGTTCATTCTCTAAAGCTGTTATCTTTATTTTGGCTGCCATAGTACATTGGTAAAGTATCTCTGGGAAACATTTTGCCGTGATTCAGAGCCCATGATTTTTAAAATTTTATATAGATTTATTAAATAAATGCATTACCTTCTACTTGCCACACTGAAACTCACACAATCTTATGAAATCTTCTCACAATTTATGAGGGTTGGTTTGACACTGCACAATCTCTCAGAATTTAGTGTCCAGAGCAGCTGTCAAAATGAAGAATCTTGAGTTTAGGAAAGAAAATAATTCGTCTTGCTTAGTTCTCTAGACCAGCAACCATTTTAGGTGCCCGGGGCCTTTCTCTTGGGATCTATGGCAAGAGGACATTAGTGGCTGTATAACAACCTCTCTTATAGCAATTCTGTTTACTGGAATAGTAGCTCACTTCACCAAGGAAGGCCAACAATATTTTGCTGTTGGCCTACATTGTTTATTATCTCTTTCTAGAAACTCCAACTAGACTTATCCTTACGCCCTTCTGTTCTCTTTGCCCAACGGAGATCTAAGGTGTTACTTATTTCTTTTCTTTTTTTTTTTTGAGGCAAGGAATACGACTTTATTCGGAAAGCCGGCAGACAGAGAAGATGGCAGACTAGTGTCTCCGAAAAATCATCTTTTGTGGCACTTATTTCAAAGTGATAATATCCCTTTGCATTGGTTCTATTGTGTAATAGAGTACATGAACTGTGCTTCTCACTGTGTAAGTTAGTAGTTGTCCATGGAGTTGAAAAGTAAAATTGAGTACGTATTTTTTGTTGGACTTCTATGGCACCATTGAATCAAATGTTGTATTTATGCTTTCTTCTTTCAAAAAATGCTGCTATTTATTTTCCATTGACAAGAAACAAGCTTGGAAGTAGTAATCTTCCCTCTGTCTGAAATGTAATGTGTCAAGACAGGCCAAATTATGGAAAATCGATTTGTTTCTGTTACAGGGGTAACGTATCCAAGGTCCTGTCCTGTCTCTGGTGACTATGGCTAATGTCTGCTTCTCTCCAAAGGACTTCTTAGGAGAAAATCACTCAAAGATTGTTCTTCTAGAGCAAAGCCCAGGTAAGACTTAGACATTTAATCTTTGTTAATTAAGATAGTGGCGGAAATAATCACCTTGCTTCCTATACTTTAAAATCCCATACTCTTGAAAGAGCAGTTAACATTTACTTTCTGAGGCCTAAAATTTCCAAATACGACAACTTCTATATCATACTATCTATGCCTTTTGACATAAGAAAAAGGCTATAATATTTCCCAGGCATGTGGTTTCACCTAACTCTCCTCTACGTCAAGAACTCTTCTCTGTTATCCCCGATATAGAATCAACTAACAAGTTCAATTGGAAAAGTATATTTAGGTCAAAAGTTTTCATTGTTTCATAATGTTATTTTTTTCACAGAATTGCAGTTGAACATGCCTTTCTGCCAAGATGAACACTGCCTCAAAATTTTCCTTGCTTTTCTCTTGTATGTTTTTAAGGCAAGGGCTTCTGTTTCAAAGATTCATTTTGGTGTCAGACAGCTTCTTATTTTACACCTAGGGAAACCAAAGAGATCGAAAAACAGGAGCACCAAATATATATATTTAAAGGTAAACAATATTAATTGCTGATTTCAGAATATTAGTGATCCCGTTTTTCCTGCTGTAGAACAGGGCAGCCACACTCAATGGAGTCTTCAAGTAACATTGATGTGCACTTAAAGCACAGGTGTAAGAATTGTTTTAAAGACTTGTTAAGCAACATAAAACTTGTAGTAAGCCAAGTTATAACTGCTGTGTTATCTAGGGCCTATAATTAATTTTTAAAAATCAAAACGCTTTAAAAAATAGCCTTGAGTACTGAATTCCAGCATGGGGCTGCTTTTTGTAGAGCCATTCCTGTAAAATGCAAATTTATTTATAGATTGTAAGTGACTCAAAGATGTTACAATATAAAAGGAAGCAACACTCTAGAGTTTTCATTCAGGGCTGTTTGGGGCTCTCTTAGAATGCTCAATTCACTCAGAGGATTGCTTTTAATTTTCAGAAGCAAAAGGAATTTCATAAATTAAAATTGTTGGCCAGATGAAATTTTCTGATTAATATTTTAGTGTTTGCTGTTAAACAGAATAATGAAAGGAAGAGTTCTGAGAGTTAACCCAATTAACATTTCATACAATTTATTGCTCTAGCTATGGCTTACCTGTCATTTTTATGGTTTCCACCCACCATCTTCCTGGACAACTTGCTTACCTTGAAAAACAGAGCATGGCCAAATTACCTCCGCCCTTCCTTCGTTCCTTCCTTTTCTTCTTCACTCAACTTCTTTCTCCTGTTTATAGTCCATCTATGCATTGAGTCCTTACTAGGCTACAGGCACCATTCCAGGGCTTACTTTGTCCTATTCTTCATGGATCTTGGTAGAAAGAATTTTTTTTCAGATTCTTTTCCATTATAGTTTATTATAAGATACTGAATATAGTTCCCTGTGCTATACCGTAGGTTCTTGTTGTTTATCTATACAGTAGTGTATAGCTGCTAATTTGTTTTCTATGTCTGTGAGTCTGTTTCTATTTTGTAAATAAGTTTGTACTTGATTTGATTTGTATCTTTTCTTAGGTTCCGCATGTAAGTGGTATCATATGGTACTTGTCTTTCTCTGTCTGACTTACTTCACTTAGCATGATAATCTCTAGGTCCATCCATGTTGTTGCAAATGGCATTATTTCATTCTTTTTTTATGGCTGTGTAATATTCCATTGTGTGTGTGTGTGTGTGTATACTTACACATATAGCATGTATGTGTGTGTGTGTGTATATATATATATATATATATATATACAAACATACATATAGCACGTCTTCTTTATCCATTCATCTGTCAATGGACACTTAGGTTGCTTCCATGTCTTGGCTATTGTAAATAGTGCTGCTATGAACATTGAGGTGCATGTATCTTTGGTAGAAAGAATATTTTTTTTAACAGTCTGTAATAGTAAGGGACTGCTGCTAGTACGGCATCACTCTTGTTGTACAAGGGACTCTTACTTCCATCTGTAATCATAGACTAGCTTACAGTTTTATAAAAACCAGTCTTTGTGATATTGAAAGCAAAGATGGACGTTCTCCATATATTTTCTTTACTTACATTTTTTTCCAGCTTTATTGAGGTATAATTGACAAATAAAATGATAAGATATTTAAAGTGTACAACATGATGATTTGGTATACAGATACATTGTCAAGGGATTCTCACAATTGAGTTGATTAACACATGTATCACCTCACATATTTACCTTTTTTTGGAGGAGTGAGAACATTTAAGTTTTACACTCTTAGCAAATTTGAATTATATAATACAGTGTTATCAACTACAGTTTCCAGGCTATACATTAAATCCTCAGATTTTATTCATCTTACAGCTGAAAGTTTATACCCTTTTTCCAACTTGTTCTATTTCCTCCACCCCACAGCCCCTGGTAACCACTTCTCTACTCTCTGTTTCTATGAGTTCAACCATTTTTTGTTTTTTTAGATTTCACATATAAGTGATACCATGCAGTATTTGTCTTTCTCTGTTTGGCTTATTTCACTTAGCATAGTGCCCTTCAGTTTCATCCATATTGTCACAAATGACAGGATTTCCTTCTTTTTAAAGGCTGAATAATATTCCGCCTATTATTATTCATGTATTATTTGTATATTAAACGTCTCTCTCTCCATATATATACAGTTAGGTTGCTTCTATGCCTTGACTATTGTGTGCTACAATAAACATAGTACAGATATCTTTTCAAGCGATTTTTTTTCCTTTGGCTATATACCCAGAAGTGGAATTACGGGATCATATGGTAGTTCTATTTTTTCCTTGAGGAGCCTCTGCTTTCCTACAGCAGTTGGATGTTCCCATTAGCACCCAAGATAAATATATTCATTTGGATATGTGTGTACTGCAGAAACAAATTTTCAAAAAGAGAATCTGTCTTACTAGACTAAGATTTTTGAGTACAAGGACCATATCTTTCATGTTTCATGTCCTTTTAGTTCTCAGAACTATGCTAGCTATACTGGCCACCATCTACCCACTGATCCAGGGAATCATTTCCCCTTCCCCACTTACACCATCCATGTGACTATGTTCGGGACTGCCAAGCTGAGCTAGGACTCCATGCCATGGTTGGCTGCATAATTGATGGGGTCCAGTGCAAAATTAAAACGCAGAATCCATTGTTCAAACATTACTAAAAATTTCTAGGTGGCAACAGCAGAGCCTTGAGCCAAGCATGAGATCCTTCTAAGCACAGGTCCCTATACCACTGTACAGGTTGCATGCCCATGAAGCCAGTCCTACTGTGTACACATGTACATACAGAACATGGTTTCTTGGGTCCTGGAGGAAGGGAATATCTGATTCAAGTAAGACCAATCAGAGCCCTTTCCTGGTTTATTTGTTTGGACCAGAACTAAGAAAACAATTTGTCCCACTTGGGTAAAACTGAGGGCCTATCAGCAGTCTAGTTTCCAGCCATGAAAAGAAAGCCATCAACATGCTGAACACACATCCCTCCACTCTGCCTCAGACGTGTGTGGGGGAATTTAGTTTGTACATGCTCAAACATCAGCTAAGGTCCTGATAGCCTGCTAGTGGTCCCTGCACCCCTGCAACGTACTATCCACTAGCCTTGAGCATCAGGAGGCTGGATCAGATGACCTCTTGAGCCTTTTTCAAGATCTGTAATTCTCTGGATCTATCATCAGATTCTAAAAGACTGACTTCATGTATAACCATGATGAGTAGGAATACAGAAAAGTTCGTGATCACTCATTTTTCTCAGCCAAGGTTCATAGAACAGTCATTTGCTTAGATCTTTATATTGTAGTGACCACTGAGATTAAAAAACAAAACAAAAAAACCAACCCATCCTTTTAAGGCTGGCCATCAGCCAAGGCAATTTTTTAGCAAGGTGACTCTGGGTGCTTCCTTGGGGGAAAACCACGAAGCAAAGAAGACCTCATACCCCAGAGAACATCTGTCTCCACAGTTTCAGTCTCTTTCTCCTGTTCCCAGTAGTACAACTCAAAAAAGTTTTCTCAAAGGGGATTCACAGAACACTAGTAAATGAATAAAGATTGTCTCCTGGCAGACCTCTTAACTGGCATTCTTCTGGGAGATGGTTTTAAGGGGCAACTTTTGGGGCAGGCATGGTCATTCTCCATGGACTGAGGCTGAGCTTTGGTATTTTCTGAGTTTTTTCTATCACCACATTAGACTTATCAAGGAAAGAAACAAGAACTAGGATTAAATGAAGGCCATAAATGAAGTTTAAATTGCATAAGTGGTTATTTCCCAAACACATACAGAAACTTAGGGGAAAGTTAGCTGGATTTATTGTGCTATCTCAACTATTTTAAAATAAAAATGTATATAGATTTAAATCTGTTCCAGTGAGAAATAAGTAATTCCTTAAATATACCTGATATGTAGGGTCCTAGATTCATAATAGCTTGTTACAGAATAATATTTAAGCAAGTTTTCATTCCTAGGAAGACTTTTTTGTTTATGTCACCTCTCTGTAAGTTTATAGCTGAAGATGCTGGCTCCCATCATGGTGAAAACTCATATTTTCACAGTGTGTACTAAGATCCACTAGAGCTCTTTTTTCCTAATCATGGCTGGGTTATTACTCAGAGCCCTGCTTCTGTGCACCGCCTCAGAGGTGAGAAATTGATATGTGGCATAATGATGACTTGCTCTTACATTAATATTTTTAGTTCTTTCAATTGAATACAATTGAGCTTTTTATCTCCTAAGTAACAACAGGCTAAAGCTTAAGTGAGAGCCATAGGTCTTGAAGTGAACCCAAGGCGGCAAAGACCATCCCTAAGGGAAGGCTCCTCTACAAATGTCCAGAAGATTATGTCCATATGTCTTTCTGGAACTTTTGCCAAGATCGTCCGTCACAGGATCAAAATTACTTCTTCATGGCCATTATGCGGTGTCACATCTTACAGAGCCAAAGGAATAAATTCCAGACATGCAGAACACACATCCCTTCAGCCTCTCTGAGGCAGGCTATCAACTCCACAGCATTAATGCACAAATCAAAAGGGCAGCCAAAGCCTTAAGAATTTTCCTATGAACATCTTCCTCACTGTCTGCCTTTCTAACTCAGTGGAGTGAAAAACCTACAGCCAGACCTTTGCTCTCCACGCTGCCTTCTCCCATGCAGGGCTCCAGGGTAGAAAAATAGGATAAGAAATGTAACAGGAATAGAGGGAAGAGATTTTGTCAGGCAGAGAAGGAGAGAGAAGTCATATAGTGAAGAACTCTCTAGTAAAGGACCTACCACAAAAATTGTGACTGGTGCTGCCTGGCCATTAACTGGCCAGAGAATCATTCTCCAAATGCCATGCCTCCTCCTTCTCAATGCTCTCTTTCCCTTCCTCCCTGTGGTCTGTCCTCCACAGCCGATTGCTTCTGAGTGTTTTCACTCTTAGAAACAGTATGGTTCCTGTCAAACCACAGCTTAAACTTTCCAGAAAAGCTCTTGAGCTTTCATTTCTGTAACCAAGATCAGCAATCTGTCATGTACAGTGGCATTTCCAACTGACTGCTAGGAATCTCCACCTGGATGCCCTGCCAGTACCTAGAAATCAACACGTCCACAATCTCAGCATCTTCCCACCTGAATGTAATGTTCCATCCTTGGACTTTTTTTTTTTTTTTCTGTTAATAAGAAACCACTCTCTCAGTTATTCTGGCTACAAGCATTGAAATTATAAGTGAATCTTGCCTCTCTTAACCATCATGGGTATTGTGTGATCACCAGGTTTCCGGCATGGGTGACTCGGTAGAGATGATGCCTCCACAGTAACATGAGTGGATGTATGGAAGAGGATACCAAGTGCAGTTTTGGACACATTGAGTTTGAGGTGTCAGTGAGACATCTCAGTGAATGCATGCAGGGCTAGTGGAAAATACCAGTGTGAACACCAAGAAGTCTAGGCTAGAAATACAAATTGGGAGTCATAAGAAGATAGGGGGTTAAGACCATGAGAGTGCAGGAGTTATCTGGGGTGGGGGACATATAGTGTGATTTTAAAATTTATAAAACATATATATATTCCTCACATTCTACTCTCCCCTTTCAGGGCAGTGTGATAACCAGATGTCACCCTGCATGTGCAAAAGAGTTTTTGCATTGTAGAAGAGGAGCTCCAAAATTATAAATCTGGGAACCAGTCACAAAGATTTTCTCATATATTTTCCTTTTGGACATTTTTATAGTTTTTGATTTTACATTTAGTTCTATGATATATTTTGAGTTAGTTTTTGTGTAGTGTAAGGTATGGATCAAAGTTCTTTTTTTTCTTTCTTTTTCTCTTTTTTTAATGGATATTCAATTGTTCTGGCACCATTTGTGGAAAAGACTATCATTTCTCTACTGAATTGCCTTTGCACCACTGTAAAAAAAATTAGTTGTTCATGTATATTTGGATCTATTTCTGGACTCTCTATTTTCTTCTATTGATTTATATGGCTATCTTTATACCTGTATGACACTGTGTTGATTATTATAGCTTTATAATAAATCTTGAAATTGGTTAGTGTTAGTTCTCCAACTTTGTTCTTTTTCAAAGTTGTTTTGACTATTCTAGTCCTTTGTATTTCCATATAAATTTTAGAATCAGTTTGTCAATCTCTACAGAAAAAGTTGCTGGGACTTTGAGATTGCATTGAATCTGTAGACTAAGTTGGGGAGAGCTGACATTTAACAATATTGAGTCTTGTGTAATTTATTTAGTTCTGCTTTAATTTCTCTCAGCAATGTTTCATAGTTTTCAGTGTATATGTCTGGCATAATTTTGTCAGATTTATCCTTAAGTATATTATATTTGGTGCTATTATAGATGGTACTGTTTTAAAATTTTAATTTCTTTTTTTAAATGTAAATTTTTCCACTGTTTAATTGAAGTGTAATTGACTTACAATACTATATTAGTTTCAGGTGTCTAAAATAGTGATTCAATATTTTAGTATATTACAAAATCATCACCATAATAAGTCAAATTACCATCCGTCACCATACAAAATTATTACAATATTATTGACTATATTCCCTATGCTGTACATTACATTCCTGTGACTTATTTATCTTGTAAATGGAAATTTGTACCTCTTAATCTTCCTCACCTACTTTCCTCATCCTCCTAGTCCCCTCCACACTGGCAACAGCAAGTTTGTTCTCTGTATCTAGGAGTCTGTTTCTGTTTTGTTGTTTGTTTTGTTTTTTAGATTCCACACATATAAACAAAATCACATGGTGCTTGTCTTTCTTTGCTTTACTTATTTCCTTATCCTTCTTTCTCAGGATTGCTTTGGCTGTTCAGGGTTCTTTGCATTTTCATGCAAATTTTAGAACTGTTTGTTCTGGTTCTGTGAAAAATGACTTTGGTATTTTGAAAGGGATTGTATTAAATCTGTAGATTGCCTTGGGTTGTAGGGTCACTTTAACAATATTAATTCTTCCAATTCATGAGCATGGAATATCTTTCCACTTATTTGTATCACCTTCAGTTTCCTTCATCAATGTCTTACATTTTTCAGAGTACAGGCCTTTTACCTCTTTGGTTAGATTTGTTCTTAGGTATTTTATTCTTTGTGATGCACTTGTAAATGAGATTGTTTTCTTAATTTCTCTTTTTGACTAGGTCATTATTAGTATATGGAAATGCAACAGATTTCTGCATATTAATTTTGTATCCTGCAATTTTACTAGATTCATTTATTTGTTGTAACAGCTTTTTGGTGGCATCTTTAGGATTTCTATACATAGTACCATGTCATTTACAAACACTGACAGTTTTACTTCTTCTTTCAAATTTGGTTGCCTTTTATTTCTTTTTCTTGTCTGATTGCTGTGGTTAGGACTTGCAATACTATGTGTGAATAAAAGTGGCGAGAGTGGGCATCTTCATGTTGTTCCTAATCTTAGAGAAAATGCTTTCAGCTTTTCATCATTGAGTATGATGTTAGCTGAAGGTTTGTCATATATGGACTTCATTACGTTGAGTTTTGTTTCCTCTATACCCACTTCGTTGAGAGTTTTTAATTATAAATGGATGTTGAATTTTGTCCAAAGCTTTTTCTACATTTATGATCATATGATTTTTATTCTTCAATTGTTAATGTAGTATATCATGTTGATTGATTTGCAAATATTGAACCATCCTTGCACCTTTGGGATAAATCCCACTTGATCACAGTGTGTGATCCTTTTAGTGTATTGTTAAATTTGGTTTGCTAATATTTTGTTGAGAAGTTTTGCATCTATGGTCAGTGATACTGGCTTGTAATTTTCTTTTTTTTGTAGTGTCTTTGTCTGGTTTTTATATCACTATGATGCTGGCCTTTTAGAATGAGTTTGGAAGCATTCCTTCCTCTGCAATTTTTTGGAATAGTTTGGGAAGCATAGGTGTTAACTCTTCTCTAAATGTTTAGTAGAATTTACCTGTGAGGCCATCTGGTCCTGGACTTTTGTTTGTTGGGAGTTTTTTAAATTACTGATTCAAATTAAATTACTGATTATTGGTGTGTTCATACTTTCTATTTCTTCCTGGTTCAGACTTGGAAGATTGTATGTTTCTAGAAATTTGTCCGTTTATTCTAGGTTGCCCATTTTTTGGGTGTATAACGGTTTGTAGTAATCTTTTATGATCCTTTGTATTTCTGTGGTGTTGGTTGTAACTTCTCCCTTTTCATTTCTGATTTTATTGATTTGGACCCTCTCTCTTTTTTTTTCTTGATGAATCTGGCTAAAGGTTTATCAATTTTGTTTATCTTTTCAAAGTACAAGCTCTTAGTTTCATCTTTTCTATTTTTTTAGTCTCTATTCCATTTATTTGTGCTCTGATCTTTATGATTTCTTTCCTTTTACTACCTTTGGATTCTGTTTGTTCTTCTCTTTCTAGCTCCTTTAGGTTTGAGGTTAGGTTGTCTGAAAGTTTTCTTGTTTCCTGATGTAAACTTGTTTTGCTATAAACTTCCCTCTTAGAACTGCTTTAGCTGCATCCCATAGATTTTGTATAATTGTGTTTTCATTTCATTTGTCTCATAGTAGAATTCTTGGTTGACAATTGTTGGGGGTTTTTTTCATCCTTTACTTTATAGATATCATTCCAATGTCTTCTCACTTCCACTGTGTTTGATAAGAAATCTGCTGTAATCTTTACTGTTCTTCTGTACCTAGCATGATTTTTCCCCCTCTGGCTGATTTTAAGATTTTCTTTTTATCACTGGATTTTAGCAATTTAATACAATTTTTAAAATTTAAAATTTAATAAAATTTTTATTCTATTAAAGGATGCTATTTGTGATTTGTCTAGTTTCTTAGATCTGTGTATATATAGGTTTCACCAGATATGGAAAATTTTCAGTCATTATTTCTTCAAATATTTTTTTCATCCATGTCTTCCTTTGCCCCACCTTTTTTTCAGGAACTCCAATTTCATAGATATTAGGCTTCTTAAAGATATCCCACAGTTTATTGAGGGTCTTTTCATTTTTTAAATTTCATTCTTTGTGCATTTTTATTTAGATAGTTTCTATTACTGTATCTTCAAGTCAGAAATCTTTTTTTTTCTTTCTTTAATGTCTCATCTACCATAAGTTCCATCCAGTGTATTTTTTTATCTCAGACATGTCTTTAGCAATGAAGTCATTCATCATGTGGATATTCAGGGTCCTAAAGAACTTTTCCAAAGTGGGTACTTGGCAGTTCTTTTCTTTATGCATTTGCTGACCATCCATCCCTTCTTTCAATTTTAATTGTGATACAAGGAACACATACATGGTTTAATAAGCCAGTTACATACTTAAGGTATATGGATTGCTTAGAATTAGATTCAGCTGCATTTAACAGAAACCTCCAAATGACGGTATCTTAAATATATAAGGCTTATTATTCATAGTACAAGCTGTTTAGTGCTAGATAGTCCAGGGCTTGTTTGGCAGTTCCTGATGTTATCAGGAACATAAGCTCCTTCTAGCTTTCTGCTTCTCTGTCCTTAGTCACAATAAGCTCCAGTCATTTTCATGTCTGCATTCCAGGAAGCAGAAAGGAAAAAAGGGAAAGATAAAAGTTATGTCATACCCAACAACTTCTGCTTACATCTCAGTGGCCAGAATGAAGCCCATATTGCCACATCTAGTTGCAGAGAAACCTGGTATTTTATCTTGGCATACTGCTTTCCTGAATAAAATTGGGATTCTATTACCAAGGAAAAAGAGAATGGTAGGCAACAACATTTCTGTCAGAATTGTTAAGAACTATATCCTCTCTGCCATCTTCTTTCTCATTCTGATTCTCATTTCTTAGAGGCAACTATTTTCAACTCTTTTTTCTGTTTCTCCTAATATTTACCTTCATTTTCAGACAAAAACAACAACATTGTGCTGCAAATTGTTTTCTTGTTTTAAATAGTATCTATTTATTTTACTATGGAAAATGAGAAGTTTACTGCTCTTACACCCTAATGCCTATACCACTCCCAGTTCCCTTCACCCATTCTTCCAATAAAGTTATGTCATAATTGTATTCACTCAGTACTCAAAGTTTATATTATTATGTTAATACGATTCAAAGCTGGGTTATGTAGTATATTGTAGTTACATATATTTTTAAAATTTTTACTAAATTATTTTTCCTTTGCTTAGTTTTATATGTCCCTAATTTATTCCTAAACTTTTAATTTAAGTGTAAATTGCATCTCAGGGCAGCCAAACGTATATTTGTCTATCAATTTCATCTTTGTTTTAGAGACATGCTCCTGGAACATTCTGTTTCCTCTTGTTCCAATCTGAGATGGTTGCTCCCTGGTTCTGATACACAACTGTATTCCTGAATAATCCTATCATCATCCTGGAGATTCCATTCACTCTGTGAATATGTTGGACCTTCTACTTCCTCATTCCCATCTGCTGTCTTCTTTCTTGCTTTATTTCCTTGTTTTGGTAAGGCACATTGTCTAGTAACTTCTTGAGAAAGGACACATTGGCAGTAAATATTTTTGAGACACATATCTTACAGCATTTTGTTCTAACCTCATACTTGATTGGTAATTTGGATGAGCTTAAAATTCAAATATAATTTTTAATAAATAATTTTCCTCAGGGACTTCCCTGGTGGCGCAGTGGTTGAGAATCTGCCTGCCAATGCAGGGGACACGGGTTTGAGCCCTGGTCTGGGAAGATCCCACATGCCGTGGAGCAACTGGGCCCATGAGCCACAACTACTGAGCCTGCGCGTCTGGAGCCTGTGCTCGGCAACGAGAGGCCGCGACAGTGAGAGACCTGCGCACTGCGATGAAGAGTGGCCCCCGCTCGCCACAACTGAAGAAAGCCCTCGCACAGAAACGAAGACCCAACACAGCCAAAAATAAATAAATTAATAAATTAATTAATTAAAAAAAAATAATAATTTTCCTCAGAATTTTTTTCTTTTCCCCCTAGGCTTCTTGAAGGCATTGTTTTATTCTAGTTTTCAATACTACTGTTGAGAAGTGCTATGCCATTTGCTTCTCAGTCTTTTTATGTCCCCTGTTTTTTTCTCTGGATGTTTTTTGGATCTTCTCTTTATTCCTAACATTCTGAAATTTCATAACATTATCTCTTTATGTGGGTCGTTTTTCACCTCTTGAGCTGGGCATTCCATTGACCATCTCAATCTGAAAATTTATGTCTTTCAGTTGTGGATAAAAATTTTGAATTATGTTTCTAGTAATCCCCCTCTGTTCTCTCTTCCCAGGGCTCCTACTCTTCAGATGTTGGGCCACCTAGATTGATCATCTTCTGTCTCATATCTTTGTTATTGTGGGTTTATGCTCTGTTTATGTATTTTCTGTCATTTTTATATAATTTCAAGAAGAAGAAATGGTAAATACAAATGTCTAGTCCTCTGTATTTAACTAGAACCCTGTGATATCTTTTCAGATATTTTTATTGCAGGCAGGGGAGCTATTGCAGAAATCCATATGGGTCTCTCTGAGATGGGAGCCATATTTCCTTTTGTTAGCCTGATTCTCCCACCTATATCGACCTTTGCTTCGGGATGTTTACACAAAGTAGAAACAAAGGCAAGTAAATGAAAGTAGAGCAGGACCAGGTGCAAGCCCCTTGGGCATGTTACTCTCTCTCTCTTTATCTCTCTCTCTCTCTCTCTCTCTCTCTCTCGTAAGGTTTATTCATTCCAGAAATGGGGGACAATAATGCCTACCTTTTATGCTAGGTATGTTATGATGATCAAATGAGGGCATGTAAATGAACATTATTGGAAATATATATATAGTGGTATATTAGTGTGAAAGATTAAGGCTCTCAGAAAGGAACACAGCACCTCCTAATGAACACTTAATTAAATTTTGTTGTTGCTATTTTGACTAGGGAAAACTAAATAAATCAGGAATAGAAAAAGCAAGACTCAGGTAAGATAGTATTCAAGGTCAGTGGGAAGGAAGGTCACAGAAGAAGCTCTGAGCAGTGGATGGAGCATAGGACTTTCAGACAGACAGACAGACAGGGTTCACACCCTGATTTCAGAACTTTTGGGGCCATCCATAGTATCTTTGTCTGCAAAATGTGGAAAAGAATGTCTACCTTGCAGTGTTGCTGTTTGAAACAGACTTACAGAGATAAAAATAAATGTAAAGCCCCTGGCACTTAGCTGGCATTCAAAATATGGTAGCAATTTTCAGTGGTTAGGGGTTTGCTGGTTCTGGAGCCAGGAGTGTGTGTTCTGTCGCAACCTACCGTTTATGAGTTGTGTGATTTGGGGCAAATTACTCAACCTCTCTGGGCCTGTTTGCCCATCTGTAAGATGGGATAGTAACAGTAGCCACCCTATAGGGTGGTTATGAATATTAAACAGGTTAGTCAATGGAAAGTGTCTAGAATGGTGCCCTGGCACATAATCACCACTCAATGAATATTAGCTACTATATTGTTATTAGCTGCTAAACAACAAAGCAACTGTATCAGCCATGCATTGAGTCATCATTTGGAGCCATGTAATTTAATCTGAGCGCTAAAATAAATTTGCACATAATAAATATATAGAGATGACTTGTCCTGGCACAAGGTGGCTCATTATCTAAAGGGCCTCTAGTCTTGTGTCCCTGGTCCCCTAGGTCCTTAAGCCAGGGGTGGATAGAGTGAGAACATTTGAAGACATTTTGATGTCAGGGCTCTGGGCCAAGTACTTATTCTGTCTTGAAAAGTAGAAGCTTGAAATTGGGAAACAACAAGGGGAAGAGGGCTGAATTATCTCCTAGTCAGTCTTCCTGACTTCATGGGCATCTGTGAATAGCTTCAGACATCATGGCCTTTCCATCTGATGCAAAAATTGAGAACTTATAGAACTTACTGAACTTTGCCCTCCTGACTTCCAAATATTCCAAGACTAGTTGCCTACCTCAACCAGTGACTAGATTGGCTAAGCCACTCATCAGCCCCAGCTTTACCCCGGCTTGCCTTTGACTCTAAGCTGCCTCTGCCCTGGGACTGCCAGCTTCATGCTCTGACTTGGTTCTAAATTTTAAGCATGGCAGCATTGCCCAAGTACTCAATGAATATTTATTGAATAAGTAATCACTGGTGGGTAATATAGTGAATATATCCATGTTCATATATAGCACATATATGATACATGAAGGTAATATGTAGCTCATATCTTTAAGAGTACTATCTAGTGTTTGCTGCCCTCCCCAAGACTCACGTACTTGCACTGTAGTGGTCTGGTGTTTGTGTCTCCTCTAAAAGACTGCACTTCTCCAAGGCAGGGAACTTATTTTTCTCATCTATAATACCTGAGGAATGGATGAATGAACGAATCTATCCATTCAACAAATATTTGTTGAGCTCTGTGCAATGATCTGGAGATACAGCAATGCCCAGGAGAGACGAGGTCTGTGATCTCATGGAGCTTACATTTTATAGGAGGAGACAACCCATAAATGAATAAATGAACAAGGTAATTTCAGATAGTGAATGCAATGAACTCTTATAAATTCCATCAATGCACATTTCTTTGGCATGTTCTTATAAGGAAAATGTAGTGTGTAATTTGGCCCTGAGTGCCTTCTCTACAGATCTCTACAGAGAGAAGAAGTATAGGCTGCAAGGATTTATCTAAATTACCAAACTGTAATGATCTGGTCCTCCAAATTGAGACAAGCAGCAGCATTGCTTAAGCGTATAAGCTTGGCCTGCAATTTGCTAATCAGGGGTTGGAAGTGACATGCCATCAAACTACACAGGCTTTTAACTGATAGGTTTACAGAAGGTTCAGCTGCAAAACTGTGCTCTTTAATTGGAAGTTTAAAGGCACAAATCTCAGGTCATTTAAATAAAAAGCTCAATATTCCTTCTACCTTCTCCCTCTTCTAAATATTGAAGGAAAATGTCTCTATGAGAAATAATCTGATATAGGTCTGTAGCTCCCAATGAAGAAAAAATTGATTGTTATTGACAACTAAGTCCTTATCCATAGCACTTTTAACTTATAAGTGTATGTAAGAAAAAAGTCCTTCTTAAAAACACAATAAATGTATTCTGGGAATACCACTCTACATGTCTAAATGATAAAAGCAAAACAAACTTAATTAGCCTAGACTGAATTTCACCCTTTGATACACACAGATAACTCCCGCTGAGATAATTATACAAAAGCCAAGGCTGTATTTGGATCTCAGAACCATATGTGTATTTCCAAGAGCAGAAGTTGATCTGTATCATGTATGCATGTGTCCTGTGTCCATATGTAGTGTTTGTATGTATGCATAGTGTTTCTGGGTCTCCATCCACTGCCTTTGAAGAGAAAGTTTTTGAGAACTGAATAACTAGGTTACGAGGGCTAAGAGAATGAGTACTTGCCTTCCTTCTTGTTAAGTGATCTCTACTTCTGGCTTTCAGAAAAGCTTATGTTTTAGGGGTTTGTGTGTGTGTGTGTGTGCACACAAACACATGCACATGGAGATCCTTCCTGATCCTCTGTGTTTATTTGGTAGCCTCTAGGTGAAAAAAAAATAGGATAAATAGGAAATGGGGCCATGAAACAGAAATGTCACCAACCAGGGTACGATCTGCCAGTGCTCCCCTCGCCCGTGTTGCGTGGTTTTCCTTCCAACCCCTGTCGTATGGACAGCTAAGCCAAGAAGGGGGCAGAGGACAACAAGAAGGGCTACTACTTTTCTTTCACAGCCATATTCCTCATGTTTAATGTAAAGCTTCAGAATCTTGGCATGAAAAGCATTGACATTGTAGGGAGGGGTATGCCTTGACGTTTGTATTAAGTCAAATTCTATAATATGATAAAAATAAATTGTCTTTTTCATTCTAAGCATCCATGAAAATAGTGAGATAAATTATTCCAAAGAATTATTCCTTAGAAAAGAGCTATTATATAATTTTTACTCTTGCTCTTAACGTTTCACTTAGATTTATGTGAAGAATGTTATCAGAACACATTAACCCAAGCAAGATACTTCCCAAGAAATTCAGTTGTTATTGACTCTGTTATAGACATACACATGTGTTTATGAAGCTGAAGGAAGCACAGGCATGCTAATAGACAGAAGAATACATCATGTTCCATCTCATACAGTGCAATCATTTTTGACAGGCTCATTTCTAGTAGGTGCCCCGTCACTTGGTTTCACAGCTTAGCTATTCATCGTCAGACAGGATGTCTGTGTTTCCCCCATATACTTCCAGTTTGCAGAATAGTGCCAGACTGGCATCTTGTCTTGTGACTTGATAACAGATTCCACTAATAGCACACCCAGTGGGACTAACATCCAGTCCCTCTCAGCTGGTGGGGGAATCTGGCAATTAGTGCCAGCCTGAGGAATTGCATGGGCTGGGGTACATGCCAGGTCATGCAAAAGAGGGCGACTGTGAATTCACACCCTCTGCGTGCCCAAGGAATTGCAAAAGGGGAGCTTTGAAACTAAAAAGATGAGGGAGGATAATGGGTAAAGACTGTCCTGCTATCTATCTGCCATCCTCACTTTGTGAAATCTGGGGTGAAACAAAAATCACCATTGTTTCACTAGTTTGGGACCCTGCCTGGCTCTGTGCTCTATTTATTCCCTAGCACATTGCTAGTTCTTAATGATTATCATTATCATTATTAATGATGGTAATAATTGACAACATGGTAAATAACTTGAAAAGAGCTAGTTTCCTGGAGAAAAAAAAGTCACTGTAATAATGGCTCTTTTACACAGTAATAAATAGCACATTTGTGTCTCAGTATTTTAAATTATGTCTTTGTTTGCTGAGGCTGGAGGGCATAGGGTGCAATTTTGAAATCCAATAAGTGAACAAATGAATTAGCATTAGGAAAAGAGTACATGTTAATCAAAATTACCCCTTCGGATTTGGGGTCCTTAATTGCACCGAAATTTTCTGTTTGCTTCTTTCTTTCTAATATCACTTATTTCTGGATTTGCAGAGCTGGCCTTATCCGTAAGAGGAGGAGAATGCTGCTTACTGGGTTCTGAAATTTTAGGTTGTGCCACATAAAATAATGCTTTCTGAACCAAATACCCTTTCATAGAGGTAAAGCTTAAAATGCAAACATATCAGAAGTGTTGAGAAGGGCCTGGGAAGCTTCTGACTCATTCAGCCTTTTCTTCTTGACTTCGGTCAGTCAACAGTAGGAGGGAGTAGACAGACCTGGGTAATCAGTCTCTGAAAAACAGAAGGTAAATATGTTTTTTTCAGAAGACTTGCCAATGATTCTGCTCAATCGTCTGACTGAGAAAAATGTATGTGTTTCCTTCTACCTGTATTTTGAAACATTTCCCTGCAAGGTAAATAATTTCAGTTAAGCTGGAATCAGGAAAAAATAACATTTCCTGCAATGTGAAACAATGGCTCAAGCTTTTTTACCTCTACTCTTTCTATGATTTACAATGACATTTAATATGGGAATAAAAACTCAAAAATGATCTGTGGAGCTTGATGTGCATTTCTTTTAGAAATGGTTTGGCATGCATGTATTTGTGCAACCGACCTCATATGTTTTAAAAGAATGGCAGAGTAGATTTTACCTAGAATACCCCTTGGAATTCCAAATACGCATTCTCTGGGATATGCATTTATTCTCAGAATCTGGTAGAAAAAGATAGGAATTCATTTCAACTAAGAAATCCTTTCTTGAAATACCAGCTTGGTAGATAAAGTGGAAGTAATAATAATAAAGATGATAATATCTCATTGAGAAAGAGATTGAGCATCATTTCGTCCCCCTTTTTCCACAGAACATCAGTGGCCGGCTGTCTGCATCTGCATATTATGAATTTCCATTGCTCCCTTGATGCCTCATTTCCTAGGGCTCCTCCACTAAAGGCACTAAAGCAACTCACACAGACTTAGAGAATCATTGTTCCATCTCCTGCTTTCAAGGTTTGTCATAAATTCCTCATTTCCTTTGTTCTACAGTTAGAAACATCTTTGCCCTACATGCTGAGGCTAACTTCCATCTTGGTCCACCATAGGCTTGGTTTCCTCTGGGAACCACAGAACAGGTTCTGTGTATGGAGAAGTCTCTTTTTTAGGTTTCCTGCGTCCTTCTGGCTGAGCTGGCAACTTCGTGCAGCTGCTGCTTGCAGTCACCTCTGCACCACGCCCATGAGACAGAGCGTTCCATTTTCTACGGAAAGAGATGCTCCTTTCACTGCCCTTCCCGGTCCTGTGAGAATGCCCCATTGAAGCATCCCTCGCATGGTACTTGTGCTGGTTTCCTCAAGCTGCTGTAAAAAATTACCACAAACTGGGTGTTTTAGCACAACAGAAATGTACCCTTGTATAGTTCTGGAGGCTAGAAGTCCCAGAGCAAAGTGTCGGCAGGGTTGGTTCCCACTGGAGGTTCTGAGTGAGAATTGTTTCCACGTCTCTCTCCCAGGTCCTGGGGGTTGCCTGCAATTCTTGTTGTCCTCGGCTTGTGGCATCCTAACTCCAGTCTCTGTTTACTCCTCCACGTGGTGTCCTCCCCTGTGTGCATCTGTGTCTCTTAACCTCTTCATCTAAGGACACCAATTGTGTTGGATTAGGGCCTCCCTTCTCCAGTGTGACCTCATCTTAACTTGTGTAGGAGAGGAAAATAATCTTCCCTCTACCCTCTGAGTTCTTACCTGAGACCCCTATAAGAAAAGACAGATTAACAAGAGAAAACCAAACAGAAGTTTATTAACATGTATACCTCATGTATAAATGGGAGACACTCAAGGGAAAATGAGTAACTCTCTGAGGTGGCTTAGAATTCGGGCTTAAATACCATCTTAATAGAGAAGAGGGCAGAGGGAAGTTGGCCTCTTAGGGGAGAGGAAATGATTCTTGGGAAAGATGAAGGAGCCCTTGGAAGAATAGAAGGTGTGATGGTTTGGGACCAAGTCTGTCCGGCTGTGGTGCCCACCTCTAGTGTCTTCTCCTGTGATGAGAGTCCATCTTCCCTGGTTCATGAAACCCCCGGGGAGGGATTTATGATAACGGAGCTCCTTTTGGAGGATCTGTCTTTAGGTAGTTAAGGGGAGTTCACAGAAATCCTCTCCCTGCACTTACTATTTCTCAAGTGCTTACAGCTCAAAATCATCAAAATACTAAAGGGTCATGATTTGAGGTGGCCTGTCTTGAACTACTACAATCATTTTTTGGGATGGTCGATTCTGCTACCATTCACCTGATTACATCTGCAAAAAACCTTATTTCCTAACGAGGTCCCATTCTGAGGTACCAGTGATTGGGACTTTAACATATC
Source organism: Balaenoptera ricei (assembly GCF_028023285.1). NCBI lineage: Eukaryota > Metazoa > Chordata > Mammalia > Artiodactyla > Balaenopteridae > Balaenoptera > Balaenoptera ricei. Next base: position 35,098,589 of record NC_082643.1, read on the forward strand.
CTTCTGGGGACACAATTCAATTCATAGCAGTATTTTAATCTTTTTTTTACATTGTCACCTCTTCCTACTGCATTGTGAGCCCCTTGAGGACAGTTCTGTCTCAGCTGTACATATCCCAGAACATGGGACACCACAGTGCTCAATAAATGATGACTGATAGATGAATAAGCAAATGTCTGTATTTACAGTTACAGGGTTGGGAGTTGGGGAAATGTTGGTACTTGATAGAAAAGGGCCCCTGACTCCTGCTTGGGTGTCTAGAATTCACTATCTTGCAGAATATTGGCTGGAGTGGATACAAACACTATAGTTTCACTTTGTAAAAGTAGTTTCACTCTTTCAATAAACCTGACAGAGATGGTACATGTTTCTACAGAAAGGCTGCACAGGCTAACCAAAATGTCAGGATTCTTTGTTCTCAACTCAATTCCTATTCGATGAGAACAAGAGTGGCTCAGAGCCTTCTCTGCCCAATGACATTGCCAGGCCAATTTGCAGCAGCCAAGTTCGAAGTTGGGTGGTCTCTTCCAGAACCCTAACAGAAGGTGGGAGCAAGAGCCCATACTTGCCCTTGGTGTTACCCTCACATCCTCATTTATCGACAGCAACTACCCTTGTCTGGTTCAAAGCTGGTCCACAGACTCTCTCTTCTCTCTTCTTCCTCTCCACTACCCCAGTCTTCCCCAGGCTTTTGTTGTTTGTTTTAGTTCTTTAACTTCCCCTTTGTTACATCCTCCCCCTATTGAGCAACAAGCCTCATCAGCTTTCCTGTCTTAGGAGGAAAGGGATAGCTTCTCTCGCCACAACAGAAGAGCCCTACCAATGGCGCTTCATAAAGTGGCTCTTAGAGGACTTTGGAAAATCCTCTCAATACAAATGCCTGGCTAGTAAAGCTATTGTTTTGCTGCCTAATCCTATTTTGCATGTTACAAGTGAATACCACCCTTATCCTTTTTGTTTGTTACTTCCCACAGCAAATTCTAATCTCCCCCATGGCAGATGGACACCTTGGGCCTGCTAGTACAAAAGCAAACAGGAAAAGCTAATTAAATAATTTTCAAAATATCGCTTCTAATATACTAAGTAATTACTAGTTACTCAGTGACAAGTGCCAAAGAAGAAATCAACTGGGTGATGACATAGAGAGAGTAACTTGGTGGGGAGAGCACGGAGGGCTTTCCAGCCCATCAAACAGCCTTGAACGGGTGTAGGAGTTCAGAGTATGCTCCTCCCAAATATGCCACTCTGGCATAAGGATTATTTTGAGCTGAAGGAATTAAAAAAAAAAAGTAGACAAGAAAACCTCTGCCTTCCTACTAGGAAGGGTAAGGTAATTGTTAATCACAGGAGACAACTCTAGACTCTTATCAGCCCAGAGGTGGCAGCACCACAGGAATCCATAGAACAACCCTTATCTTCCATTAGTTTCCCCCATATATTTACCTCCCCAGAGTTTGCTACCCGTGAAAGCCTAAAGCTCTTTTCCTTTGTCTTGTCACTTTTCTACAAAAATTTATTCGTCTTTTGTTAAGATGTTATATCAGCCCAAGTTCTAATCACCCCTTTGAGTTACTTATTGCTGAGTACTCCTGTGTGTCTGTGCAATGCATGTGTGAATAAACTTCTGTTTGTTTTTCTCTTGTTGATCTGTTTGGTTTTTTTCGTCAGTCTAATTTGCAGGGCTCTAGCCAATGAACCTAAGATGGGTAAAGGAAAGGTTTTCTCCTCCCCTACAGGGGAAAACAACTTAGGGGAAGGGCCCCAAGAGACCATATTGTTCTCTTCCTTAAGGCACGGACCACATTTCACCACTGCCTTGATCAGTCAACCATTTAATTTTACTCTACAATTTCCCACAATTATTTTAGGTCGACAAGCATGTTCCTAAGGATTTAGCCTTGGGCAAGGCTTGTGACGCTCTCAAATACCCTATCTAGTGAATTTTTAATGTTTCAAGAACCTGTCATTTTCACGAAGGAGCCTGGAGGAGGAGGAGGAAGAATCAGAAGTTTTGTGATGCTGTAGTTGTGTTTCTCAATCTGAGATCACCTGGGGAGCTTTAAAAATATATATACATGTCAGGTGTAAAGAGTTTATTATTACTTAAGCTCTGGTTTCTGGGACAGCGTTGATCAGGCACTGAATTCTGGAAGAATTCCTTCTGTATTTCTGTAGTTAAGTCGGGTCTGTGATACTTCTGTTCCAGCTGTTGGCATTGGCGTGTGTTTGGGTGACACTCTTCAGCCTCTGGTATGCATCTCTTCTCAACCCTTGGCATCACATATTTGACTTTAGTGTGAGCCTGTGCTGCACCGTTAGACCACTGGGGATGGCCGTGTCAAGACCTGCAATGTCATCCCACCCAGTGTCATAGACACCTGAGATCACATCATGCACAGTTCATGTCTTATTACAGCAGAAAGGCATGGGGCCGTGCGTGAGGGCTCAAGTTAGGGGCACTTTTCTCTACGAGACACTAAAGCTATCTAATGGAGATACCTGCTCTCTCTGTGGTATTTGGCAATGTAACACTTATATTTCCATTTTGTCCATGAGTGACGGAAGTAAGAATAAGATTTATTAATCTTATTTCTTGGAATTCTACAGCTTGCCTTTATTCAGATTCCTCAACATTAATAGACCAGATTTACTTGGGTTCACTTGGTTGGTGTGGCCCGTGAGAGTTTGAAGTCATAGCGATTGGGATTTAAGAGTCCTTATTAATGGGTAGATGAGAAAGAGCCCAACAGAAGCTGAGGATAAGGAAATACCTAGCAGGGGCTGCAGGTGCTAAAGGACGGGTGGATTTTCTGAAGCATTGGATTGATCATTCATTATATTCTTCTTTCGTTTATTGGTTAAAAAAAAAAAACTTATTGCACACCGTTGAGGTGGACAGGTTTTGTTGGTTGCCGGGCTCACAATAGGCGCACCTCCAATGTTTGTGGAATGAGTAGGTAAGAAAATGGTTTGTGAAACAAACTTATCCCAAAGGGGATAGCAGTGTGGTGGGAGAGATAAATTAGGAGTTTGGGATTAACAGATACACACTACTATATATAAAATATTCAATAGGTAAACAACAAGAACCTACTGTGTAGCACAGGGAACTCTATTCAATATCTTGTAGTAACCTATAATGGAAAAGAATCTGAAAAAGAATATATATATTATCTGAATCCCTTTGCTATAGACCTGAAACTAACACAACATGTCAATTAACTATACTTCAATTTTAAAAAATTGTGTAAAAAAAAACAGAAAACAGTTTGTAGAAGGAGCTCCTCATATCATGGCCCTGACCTGCTCCTTGTGTCCTAGACTTGCTGACCGGTCTCTTCTGTAATGAATGTGGATCAGATGCCCCTGCTCACCGATTTCTCCAGCTTCCTTTCCTCCTGGCTACTTGTTGGGATGGACATCATTTCTGTCTTACTCCTACATCCTCTCTATATAAGCCTTTTGCTTGTCAAGCAGGACATTCCCATTTATAAATCCATTTTTATAGCTCTTCATCTGCTAGGAAAATTGAGGTTAACTTCAATGTTGTTCGTAGATGAATTATACTCTGCTTTTCTGTTCGTATCTTAATTTTCTATATACTTTGCTTTTGCTTTTTGCCTAGTTTCTGTTCCTTCTCCATTTTTCCCCAGCTGCTATTTTCTTGTTCATACAGAGATCAGGATTAAAAATGAGAGCTAGTGAAAACTCTATTTTCGAGAAGAAAAGTGATAAAGATATCCATACATACTAAGGGCATTTTTTTTCTTTTTATTAATTCTAATTTATGCTCTGCATTTTGCTGGGGTGATAAAAGGAAACAACTGAAACCAACTGTTATTATTAGGGTCCTGGTCAGCCCCTTGGCCCTGGTCTCTTTCTTCTGAATGTCTTTTTGAGGGCCTGGCACATAGCAGGTGCTTCATAAATGTTTATTTAATGACCAGTAAGGAAACAGAGAGGCTTCTTAAAACTCAAATTTGTTCAGTAAAAAGACTGAAATGGAAATGGGGGAAAAGATTGAATGGAAATGAGATTTCAGAATTCTCTGTGGATATTGTTTCTCATTTCTGCCTTTTCTCCATTAGCATTGATATTTGAAAATTGACTGCATTTAATTTCAGATTTATTAATTGATATGCAATTTATTTTTCCTGAAAAATCAGTGTTGTTTGACTACTTATCAAATTGATTTATTCAATTAATTTTAAAACTTTTGACTCATTTTTATGTTACAAGCTTGTTCTATCCTTTTGAATGGTTCAAATAAATTACCCCTGTAAAACTACTGGAAAGTTAAAAGTAAAGCTTAATGTAACAAAAATCTCAATTCATGGAACCCAATTTTCCAGAGATGTAAGCTTTATGAAATGGAAATGACTGTTCCAATCTGCAGTGTAAAATCTTGCCTTCCACTCAAGGGGATGCCAGAGGTACACGTGTTAGTGCCTCGGGCAATTCCCTTCAATGAATTGTCCTTTAAACACCCTCCATTACATGCATTACTCGGGATTTCTGTTTTGCGAGCTTGTCCATTTCATGTAGTTTTACTGTTCTCCTTGGTTGGTTTCTTTTCTCCTCATACCATCAGATCTGAGATTTACTTCTCCACCCAAGTTTCCCAGTTCCTCCACCCTCCTCAGTTCACAAGAACCACTCAGGTTTTCTCTGGAGGTGTCTTTTTCTCCTAGAGTTCTCTTTTCTAGGTTAGGCATTTGTTGATGGATTTCCTTGGTGGTCAGCATTTGTTACTCACGGAAAATGCCAACACCTGCAAGGTTCTTCTTAGGTGTCACAACATTTCCCTGAGAACAATGGGCTGATTTCCATATATATAGAATATTATTTTTAATGGTAGTGCCCTTGACCCTGACCTGTTATATAAAAATGAAATTTCATTTTATGTTCTCTCATTTTTGTGCCAGATCTTAAACCCAATATTTCTATACTTGAAAGCTGTTTTTTCTAGCTTTTTCCCCCTCTGATTCATATTGGCAGTTTCTACTTGGATCTTCCATTAATTTTAGCATGAAAACTAGCATAACAAAGTGTAATCAATTGGCTAAGAGATTGCCACTAGTATCTGTGGATTTTTAATTATACAATCAATGAGTTTACTTCAGGTTGTGTGTCCTAATGTAAAAGATAAACTCTCATTGCTTAGAAGCCTGGGATTCACCTATTGGATGGCAGTAGTTACTTAAAAATACATGAAATAGTAACTTATAATGATGAAAGGAATAGGGGGAAATCATCAGGGGTAGAGATGGAAAAACCATTGCAGGATTGTGATTGCCCTTAAATAATAAGACTATTACAGAACCCATATGCAGCTTCTTCTAGTAGCAATCAATGAGCTACGTCTTAGCCAGATTTTTTCTAAATGTTCCAGTGAAGTTTGAGCACCTCTCTCTTTTCCTCGCCTTCCACAGCCCAGGAAAGGGGAATTTAATAACGATTTAATACAACAGGTTTTCTTCATCCCCTGCTGATAGAGATGAGATTTCAGGTCTGTTTCATAGTCCACTGCCATTTGTAGCCCTCAAGAAACAATGATTGTGTCTTCATTTTCTCTATGTCCATCTCTCAAAATGTTAAAAATGTTGTATGCAATTGAAAATGGATGTCTACACTGACTGTGGTAAAAAGAAAATAAGTAAGCAACTCTCTGCCTGAGGTGTCAGCGTGAACATTGGTCCCAGGCACCTGAAGTGACATGGCAGCCCCGGGCTAGTCCTAACTGCTCCGCCTCCCAGGTGGAAATCTTGACCCCAATTTGATGCAAGGTCAGTTCAGAGGACAAAAGACAAGAGTGTACTGCACACCGTTTTCTTATTCCAAAAGTGAAATTTTTTCAAGGAGGCCACAATGCCCCTCCTTAAACCACTACAGCTTCCCTGAGGTTCCTTAATAGGGGGTATATCATGGTCACAAGACAGTGCCACATATTGGGGGTGCCCCAATAGCTGCCAGCCAATGCTAGATCCCAATGAGTGACTTTTTAGTGTTCCTTTTCTTGGATTTAAATTGTGCTTCTTTCTCCTGCTTAGCACCACGGGCTTTTAATGGATTTTCAGTATCAACTCAATAACCTAGTCTCTCCAGTGAGAATGTACAAATGTATTTATCTGAAAGTTGCATTCTTATAGAGGACTAATCCCTTTGGGTTTAGTTGTAAGAATGACTTATTTTGCAGAAAGCCAGAAGCACTCTTGGGGGAGAAAGAGGAGTAAGTAGGACACCCTGGGGGAACCCTTTGCAGGCCAGAATGGCCCCCCATCCCAGGCATATTGGAGGTTCTCAGGTTAAGCAAACAGGAATGCAGTGCTTGCTGGAGCTCAAGTCAAAAGGGCCAGTGAACTTGAGTGTTTTCGGTAAGATTCTCTGTTTGCAACACTGCATCTCTGTAGAGAGACACATTTCACAGGGTTTCTTTTGATTGTCTTCTAGAGTGATTTATGACAAATCAGAGAGACACTTGTCTGAAATGGGGTTCCTGGCAGATTAATGACGATGGCAAAAAAATAGCGTGCTCACATCTGGTGAGAATTAAAGGTTGTTGGAATAAGGTTTGTTATACATCGTTAAAGAGGAGTTCACAAAATTTTCATTCAGACCCCTCCCCTTGAACAAAAACAAGCCCAAAACACACACACACACACACACACACACATGGAATAAAAGATTGGGAGGAAATGCGTTGAAATACTCAAAGTGCTAATTGAAAATGGTAGCATCCTATTTTCCTTTTTGTACCAATAATGTATATTCTAAAATTTCTACAAAGTACATACAGTAAAATTATTAAAAATTAAACATCATTTTTGTCTTTTAACACTGCACTTGGTTTTGAGGGCACTGAAAAAGAAAAAAAAACTTTCCAGGACCCCCAGGAAATTAAATGAGATCAGAAGCACAGAGTCAGATGGGAAGCTAGAGCAGGTCAGTCAAATGCCTCGCCCCCTCCCCAAGGCCCCTGTGTGTAGAGCAGCCATGACAGCTAATGCGGCTCTGATAACAAACCAAAGACAGGGAGAGGCTTTTATTTGAATTGTCAGCCTTAGCCTTGAGATACAGCGCAAGTGGTTTTAACAGCCAAATCACATCGTTGTGAACAATGTCACAAAGATAGAAAAGGAGCATTATACTTTTTATCTCACAGATGTCCTGAATAAAGTACACTGGTTCCAGTTTCATCTTGATAGCGCATCACAGATCATAGTGACAGCCTCGCTGGAAAGTCACTGATAGCGGCTTCAACTTGGTTTTTTCCACTGAGTGGAGAAGCTCTGCATTTTCATTAGCACAGACCCGTTACTGTTACTGACCATTTTACAATGTCTTCTTGGTTTTGGTGGATTTCTTAGCACAGGTACAAGAATGTCCCGGCATCTGGAGTGTGCAGGTAGGATAGGTGGATATTAGCAAGAAGCCCATCTAAGTGAATACACAGTGGTATCACCTACCATCTGCCACAGCATATGCTGAAAAGACATGGTTTACAAACTAAGTGGACAGTAAAACTCTGATTTCCTAGGCCCACATGATCCCCAGTACAAAACCTTTGTATCTTCAAAGGCATCAGGAGCCTAAACAGTAGTGACTTTCTGTAGGTCTCCATCACTGGGAGGGCTCATTTAATGAAAGGTCCAAGTAACCTGGAACATGGGCCACAGCTGTTCAGAAAGGAATGCTCTACTCTCCCTTCTTCCTGGTAGGAGCAGGTCGAAGAACATCTAAGTTAAAGGCCCCATGGAAGGTCTTGTTGTCATGAATCTTAGGTTGATCCTGGAGTTTATAGGGCTGCATCCTGTTTGGTTTGGGCTTTACTTTATTAACTAGGAGCCAACGAAAGAAATAGAAGGAAGTCAGAGACAGGGCCACCCCACTCCCGAGTGGGAAGCTGTGCATAGCGGGCATCGGGCAGCAGACAAGAGCACAGAGCAAACGGGAGAGAGCAGTCTCCACGGAGTTCACGTTCGTCAGGAGTGTGAGTCAGTGGCTCTTTGGACCTTGGTGCCTCGAGGGTCCCAGGGAGCTCTGGCAGAGATAGAGGGGGAGGACAAAAACAGAGAAGAAGAGCAGAGAAAGAAAGGAGGAGGTAACCTCGTATCCCAGACTGGGAATCATTGAGCACAGGTATGGTACCCCCGTGGCTCTTCTGCTGGCAGCTCCCAGCACAGGGATGGGTCAGCCTGACCCCCTCCAACATGTCATATTGAGATGTGACGCCTTGTGTTGACTCAGGAACTCAAATTCTAACGTGGTTCTTAATCTTCCAAAATAAGCCACATTTCTGAACTAGCCTTCAAAATTTTCATTAATGCCAGTGAGTTTTTGATGGGCGAGTGATGATGTAAATAACACTGCTCTGGACCTGGTTGGAAGAGGATCATACATACTTAAAGTAGCCATATGAGCCTGTGGGAGCGGCCCAGTCCTGCCGTTCCCGTCTTATCTTATATATTTTCAAAATATATTCAGAATCTGACGGTGTTGTATCATCCACATGGCTACTTACTACCTTGGTCCCGGGGTGGTAGCCATCCTCTCCTGCCTATGTTAATGCCATAGCTTTCTAACTGGTCTCCCTGCTTCTACTTTTGCCCTCACCTCCCATCCCCCTACTTACAGCAGCTATACTCGACAAAGTAGTCAGAGTGGTGCTTTGAAAACATTGGTCACATGTCACTACCCTGTTCCACGGTTCCCTCACTGGGAGAGAAGCCCAGAGTCATTAAAAAATACGGCCCCCACTACTTCCCTGACCTCACCCACTGCTCTCCTCTCGCTCACTCTGCCCCAGTCACATGCCAGGCAAGTTTTCACCCCAGGACCTTTGCACTTGCAGTTTTCTCTGCTTGGAAGGCTCTTCTAGATATTGGCATCCATCAAGTCTTTGCTTAAATGTCTCTTTTCCAATGAAGGCTACTCCAATTCTATTTAGAAAGGAGTTTAGTAGTTATCACCTTCAAAATATATAATTTATTTTGTTTACTGTCTGTGCACCCCTCCCCGACCCCAACACACACACTAGAATAGAAGCTTCGTCAAGGCAGGGGCTTAAAGTCCATTTTGTTCATGAGCGTTTCCTCAGTACCTAGAATGGTGTTTCACACACAGTAGGTGCTCCAAAGTATTTGTGAATTGAATTTGCTGAATTTTTCTAGAAGTCTTGTGGGCAGTGCTCTTGTGTATGCTTTTATACATTTGAAAGGTCATGTCTGATTGGAACAAGAAAAACATTTGTAAAATCTTATACACGCCATCTGGAGGCTGCTCAGTGGCCTATATATGAAATGGGTCGTAAGTGACAGACAAATGCCCTGTGGATAGAAATCAACACCACAAGAACCTGTTAGGTCCCTGTGTTCCTTCCCAAGTGAGGTTGGAGCTCATTGGCTGGAGAAAGTGTATCTGTCTTATCTTTATCTACGTTGTCTCTGGTGTTTGGAAAATGCCATTTCCCCCCAGTGTTTCTTTCTAACAAACCACTGTTGATTGCCCTGAATGGTTTTAAAACTAAATAAAATAAAAAAAAATGAGGCATATTTGATTCCAGATCTCTCCAAGTCCATCTGTATACTTGTTTATTTTGCATGAGGTTTGTTTCATTAGAAACTGGGACATAAATGATGAAGGCTTATTGGATTGTGTTTGGTCATGTAGCTGAAAAATAACTGTGGAGACCTTTCAAGGATTTTATCCAATACTTTTGCTTATCTTGTTCACATCCATGAATCTTATTGGCTAAAGAGCCGTAATTGTTCTCTTGACTTTTCTTTGTGAATTGATATTGCTATTGAGAATAACATCCCTGAAGACAGAGCGAGGTAATATTCATTTTTTAAAAAAGCTATTTTATTATGTTTACTTTGCTGTGAAGTGTATTTCATATTTAGTCTAGAAGAGCTGTAGGGTAACAAAATATTATATCTTACATAATGATTGTGATTTAAACATGAAAACCACTAGGTTTTCTTTTCTTCTTTGCTTTGGTTTTGCTGGCTGTGTGATTTTTGGGGGTTCTATCTGTAAACATATATAAAATGAATAACAGTAAATGAATTACAGAGGTATAATTCCATTGAGGGTTTCTGGAAGCAGCTTTTAGCCTTGAGAGCCAAGCTCTTACACTCTGTGTTGGATCAGAATTGCAAGACAGAATTATAGCTCCGTTCCTCAGGGTTTGCTTGTTGTTAATTTTATGGAGAATATAAAAGCTAATATAAAGCATCTGTCCCATCCTTGACCCCTTTAAGAAACCTGTATCCATGGCAGCTGATACCAGGTAGGAGGAGGCAGATTCTCCGAATCCTCACAGGGCATTTCAAGAAAAAGAAATGCCTGTCTCTTGAATATGGCTTTGACGTTAAATCTGTGTGGTGGTAAGACTGGGATAAATTTCAGTCTATTCAGTTAACATATTTATGGAGCTCATACTATGTGGCAGGGTATGTTCTAGATGCCGAGGTTACAGCAGTAAACAAATCAGGCAAGACACCCTCCTGCCCTCTTGGAGCTTACTTATACTACAGCTAAACAAGTAGAATATAAAATATGTTATTTCCATGTGACGAGTCATTTCACACAAAACTGGTTAAGGAAAGATAGTTGAGGGGGGATACGGCCTACAGCGCTGGAAGCTGGGTTGCTCTTTTAAATAGAATGAATAAGAAAGACCTCACTGATATGGTGGTATCTGAGCAGAGATCCAAAGGAGGCCTGTGAGCTGGGCCTGAGGCAGATCTCTGAGGGAAGGGCCTTCCAGGCAGAGAGGAGAGTCTGTGCAAAGGCCCTGAGGTGGAAGGCTTGGTAGAAGGAGCAGCAATGCTGATGTAACAAAAGGTGAGCGGGTGGGGAAGGGGTGACAGGGGATGAAGTCCCAGAAGATTCAGAGGACTGTATCCTACAGGGCTTTCTAGGGCCTGGGAAGGCCTCGGGATCCTCTGAGTGGATTGGGAAGACACTGAGTTCTCATTGAGCAGAGAAATGATTATTCAAGAGGATTAATCTGGCTGCTTCATAGAAAATAGACACTCAGGAGGCAAGAGTTTAAATAAGAGACCAGTTAGGAAGCTACCATTGAAAAAACCCAGGCATGAGAGTAGAGTGGTTTGGCGGAAGGTGGCAGGTGGAGGTGGTAAGACGTAGTCTACTTTTGGTTACATGGAAGAGCCCACAGAATTGGCTGCCAGGTGGGATGTGGTGTCACCCCTCAGGCCCACTAGCCTGGAGTTGCTGCCCAGGTGCACAGAGATCCTTGTGATTCTGCCCCCTCCTGCTCCTGCTCTGGTGATGAGTTCTCAACACTACACCATGGGTCATACTTGGGGTTTGCTTCTGCCTTTGCTGTTTTTGCCCTGGGCACATATATAGCATTCGCCAGGGCACAAGATTATTTTGATGCCCTTCTGTTTGCTGAAACTCAGCTTCTCACTGCCCATGTCTAGAGTTCCTGCTGGTGCCCGGCTGCTTTCCTAGATCCGGGAACAACAAGGGTCCTCTTCTCCCCACACCACCATCTCATCATATCTATGATTCCTTCACCAGAGTCTCAGATTCTGAGATCAGATATCTCTTTCCTTCCAACTCCACTCCAAGCCTTAATTGCTCCATGTTAGACTGATGTTACGATTTTCATACCAGCATTTTTGTTTTCTTGCTTCCAGAAAGTGAGCAACCAGCAGCAAAAATTATCCTTGTCCAGCTCCATTTTCATCATCCCAGAGTCCCTTTCAGATTCCTGTCTTGGCTTCCAATTCTTTCTACCCTGATCCCCTCAAATTAAATTTAAGTTATTTAGCATTTTTTTGGATAAACATTCTCACCACATCCTTTTTCATCATCAGCACATATTTATATATTATTGATTCACTCTGGCAAACCACTTTGAGAACTGTTAGCCAATCAAGCAAGTATAGGGTCTGAATTGAGAGGTTTTCCTTGTTTCTGTGATCTGGTCGCCCCTGCCCAGCACTGGAGATTTGACTATCATAAGCATCACTGTACCAGTGAATACCACTGGGAGGGGTAACACCTTGTGAATCTTCATTTTTTCTTCTTAGTGAACATTATTGAATTGGTGTGTTAATCATTTATATAATGCACCAAATATTTCTATACTTCTGATGCACAAAAGAGGACTGTACTTCCTGGATAATTTTGGTTAGATGGGGCAATGTGGTTAATTCTGGCCAATGACTTGAGAGTAGAAGTTATATTTATAATTTCTGAACCAGTGCATTTAATTGCCAGGAAAAGACTCTAGAGCCTTCTTTCCTCTGATGATGACTGCAACTTTTGAGATGGTGGCCTGGGTCACTAAAGGTGCTCTGGGTCACTGAGTGACTCTGAAGAGCAGAGCCCTGTGGCAACCTGCGATGGATGGGCAACAGGAGTGAGAAACCCTTGTTTTGGCCATTGCAATTTTGGGATTGCTTATTACTGCAGCATCACCTAGCCTATCCTGCCTGATGTATTCAGGTCAACTCTCCACAATAGTTACTTGAGATCAGGACCTCAGTCAATGAGGGTTTAGATAGACGTGAAGGACAAAACTAAGTTAGATGCTGGTCATGGGGTTCCAAGAATGATGGCACTAAAAGGGAATGTGGTTGCATGTGGAGGAAGTAGAAGGACCCCAAAGGCAGAATGGAGCAATATCTAGGGTCTGTCGAAGGTTGGTGACAGGAAAAAGGTGTAGTGATCTCTGCCTAACACATGGCCGAATGCTAGATGCCTAGCAGTCATCACCCCATTTGGTCAGGAAGGGACTTCCATTACATGTGATGATAAGAAGGCAAGGCCAGGGCTCTGACTGCCTCTGTCTCATCACCTCCAAAGAGAATGGCTACCCGTTCACTCTGGTCCATGGTGGTCATTCACATGAGTGATCGTGGACAATGTCTGGGAAGAGGCAATGCGAGGTCAGGAGAACTCAACATGGCCTGATGCTGTGTAAGTGCCTCAGTGTGTCAAAGGAATGATTTCTAGCTTCCTGTAGATACCATTAGCAAAATTGCAATGTCTGCTTCTAGGACCTCCCTTGCCAGGATCATTGTTTCCTGGTTTGAACTTTGAGGGGAGGAGGAGGGAGGTGTAGGTGCCCTCTGTCTCCCTCCCTTTTGTGTGGAGCCTGGAAAGAGAGCCTGCTGTTTAGAAAGTTGCTTTGGTTTTAATTGGCGGGAGGAGGCTTTTGAGAAGCTCTAGCTTTCTCCTTGTGTTATGATTTTGTGACAGTGTGAAGTCAATCTTGAAGCAGTTACAGCTCTCCCGAGCTGTCAGTAACTCAGAGACTTCAACTCTGATTAAAACCTAGGACTAAAAAATTTACCATAATCCAGTGACAGACATGAAGAAGAAGCCATAATAATACTAATAACAATGTGCCAGTTAAGAGGCTATTATATTTAGTGCCTTCCTTCTGCACAGAAGAATCTCCTCAGGGTTGCCGTAGATGGAACCAGGGCCTTGTTAATGGATGTGATGGGGTTTATACCTCTGGAGGAGGGAGACATAAGCCGTGTGGCCACCTGGAGTAATTTGCTTGCTACAAGTTCTGTGGGTGGCAACGAGTAGAAGCCACAGATGTGACCTCTGCTCTGAACCAGTGTGGTTAAGAGACCAGCAGGGAATGGGACTCTAGGTTTAGTCCAACAATCCAACAAGTCCAATGACTTGCCTGAACCTCACTGAACACTTCCCTAGAAGCCTCTCTCCTCAGGGTCCTTAAAAACACCCTATGTTGTCCCTTTTGCCACCAGAGCCATCCTCCTTCTCCAGATCATCCAGGACATTACTTTGCTACCCACTGTACCCTGACTTTGGCTTCTGTATAATACTGCATACTCCAGTCTCATTTCCTTGGGGCCTTTCTAGGTGACTATAGCTACTTGATAAGCTCCTCTGAGCTAAGTTATTAATGCTGCTAATGGTTTAAGGTGTTAGCCCTTCCAACTCATCTATTTGCATCTTAACAGGGACATTTCAGCTTAAAGCCAAAGGTGTTATTACTTAGAATTTAGGGCACACAACAAAAGGCTGGTGGGGAGTGGCATTTGGAAGCAGGAATCTGTTTGGGGGACACTTTATTCATACCAGGTAAGTAGTGCATTCCTTTGCCCAGGCGTGGAGGGGAGCAATCCAGCCTCCTATTTGCATTCCAGCATTCTGCATCTCTCGCTTCTTTAGAATCAGGTAAAATGCCACCCCTTCCAGCCACACTTCCTTTATTGAAGTCTATGCACTGCACTGCTTTTTGGCCTTCTCTCTCCAGACTTACTGTATACAGCTTCCTCACCATATATTTGACTATGTTAGAGGGACACAGAGAAACCTGTCACTTAAACAATATAGGTAGTCATGTGTCATAGTTCTGTGTGGCTGAAAAACAATAGCGACTCCACCATCAGACTGGCAAGCCCCTCAGAGAAGCTGCTCTTTTAGAGCAAAGATTTCAATTCTAGGGACTATCTCTATTTACCAACTATAGAGATAATTAAAGACTAAACTTTGTTTGTACTTAGCATGAAAAGGACCCTGTGTGTGGTTTAGTCACACGCACTCAAGCACACACACACACACACACACACACACACACACAGACACAGAGAACAATTCCTAGTGGTAAGTCATTTTATGTTCAAAACAAAGGGCTTTGCTCACCTCCTCTCATGAGCACACCAAAATCAGAACTAACTACTGAACAACCATTGATTAAAAAACAACATTGGAACCTACCAAAAAAAGATATTCTACGTCCAAAGACGTAAAGAAGAAACCACAGTGAGATGGTAGGAGGGGTGCACTTGCAATATAATCAAATCCCATACCACCTGGGTGGGCAACCCATAAACTGGAGACTAATTATATCACAGAAGTTCTCCCACAGGAGTGTGAGCTCTGAGCCCCATGTCAGGCTCCCTAGCCTAGGGGTCCAGCATCAGGAGGAGGAGCCCCCAGAGCATTTGGTTTTGAAGGCCAGTGGGGCTTGATTGCAGGAGCTCCATAGGACTGGGGGAAACAGAGGGTCCACTCTTGGAGGACACACACAAGTTTCCGTGTGCACCGGGTCCCAGGGCAAAAGCAGTGACTTCATAGGAACCTGGGCCAGACCTACTTGCTGGTCTTGGAGGGTCTCCTGAGGAGGTGGAGGGCCATTGTGGCTATCCCTAGGGTCATAAAAGCTGGTGGCGGACATATCTGAGAGGGTTCATCTATGGGAACTCTTGCTGGAGGCAAACATCTTCCTTGATCATTAGCACCAAGAACTGGCCCTATCCAACAGCCTGTAGGCTTCAGTGCTGGGATGCATCAGGCCAAAAAACCAACAGGGTGGCAACACCCATCAGGGTGCCCATCAGGGACTGGGAACACCCAGTCCCACCCATCAGCAGACAGGCTGCCTAAAGTCATCCTGAGCCCATAGCCACCTGTAGACATGCCCCTTGAGAGGCCCTGTCCACCAGAGGGCCAAGACCCAGCTCCACCTACCAGTGCACAGGCATTGGCCCCTCCCACCAGGAAGCCTGCACAAGCCTCTATACCAGCTTCACACACCAGGGTGCAGATACCAGAAGCAAGAAAGCTATGATCCCACAGCCTGTGGAACTGAGTCTGCAAACACAGGTCAGAACCTACCCTGGAACCAGCTGGTCCCTGGGCCTTGGGTGATGAGAGGGGAGTGTGCTGCTGGGACACACAGGACATCTCCTAAAGAGTGCTACTTCTCCAAGATCGAGAAACATAACTAACCTACTACATACATAAAAATACAAACAGAAATTTTTTTAAAATTAATTAATTAATTAATTAATTTTTGGCTATGTTGGGTCTTTGTTTCTGTGTGAGGGCTTTCTCCAGTTGCGGCAAGTGGGGGCCACTGTTCATCGCGGTGCGTGGGCCTCTCACTATCGTGGCCTCTCTTGTTGTGGAGCACAGGCTCCAGACACACAGGCTCAGTAGTTGTGGCTCATGGGCCTAGTTGCTCCGCGGCATGTGGGATCTTCCCAGACCAGGGCTCGAACCTGTGTCCCCTGCACTAGCAGGCAGATTCTCAACCACTGTGCCACCAGGGAAGCCCCCAAACAGAAATTTAAACGAAATGAGACAGAAAAGGAATATGTTCCATACAAAGGAACAAGACAAAACCTCAGAAGAACAAATAAATGAAGTGGAGGTAGGCAATCTACCTGAGAAAGACTTAAGAGTAATGATCGTAAAAATGATCCAAGACCTCCAGAAAAGAATGGATGCACAGAGTGAGAAGTTACAAGAAGTTTTAAACAAAGAGTTAGAAAATATAAAGGACAATCATACAGAGTTGAAGAATACAATAACTGAAATGAGGAATATACTAGAATGAATCAATAGCAGAATAAATGAGGTTAAAGAAAGGATCAGTGAGCTGGAGGACAGAATGGTGGACATCACTGCTGTAGAACAGAATAAAGAAAAAAGAATGAAAAGAAATGAGGACGGTTTAAGAGACCATCAGATGCACCAACATTCCCATTATAGGGGTCCCAGAAGGAGAAGAGAGAAAGAAAGTGCCTGAGAAAATATCTGAAGAGATAATAGGTGAAAACTGCCCTAACATGGGAAAGGAAACAGTCACCCAAGTCCAAGAAGTACAGAGTCTCATACAGGATTAACCCAAGGAGGAACATGTCATGTAATCAAATTGATAAAAATTAAAGACAAAGAGAAAATATTAAAAGCAACAAGGGGAAAACAACAAATAACATACAAGGGAATCCCCATAAGACTATAAGCTGATTCTCTTCAGCAGAAACTCTACAGTCAAGAAGGGAGTGGCACAATATATTTAAAGTGATGAAAGGGAATACAACCAGGAACACCCTACCCAGCAAGGCTCTTGTTTAGATTTGACGGAGAAATCAAAAGCTTTGCAGACAAGCAAAAGCAAAATGAGTTCAGCACCACCAAACCAGCTTTACAACAAATACTAAAGGAACTTCTCTAAGCAGAAAAGAAAAGGCCACAACTGGAAACAAGAAAATTACAAAATGGGAAAGCTTGCTGGTAAAGACAAACATACAGTAAGACATGAAACCATACACACACAAATATGATATTGAAATCTGTAATTGTGAGAGGAGGAGAGTACAAATGCAGGATATTTTAAATGCATTTGAAATTAAGAGATCAGGAACTTAAAACAATCTTGTTTATATACAGACTGCTATACCAAAACCTCATGGTAACCACACACCAAAAATCTATAGTAGATATACACACAAAAAAGAAAAAGGAACTCAAAAGCAGCACCAAAGATAATCATCAAATAACAAGAGGACAAAAGAAGAAAGAAAAAAACTCCTACAAAACACATCCAAAACAATTAACAAAATGGCAATAAGATACATATTGATAATTACATTAAATGTAAACGGATTAAAAACTCCAACCAAAAGACACAGACTGGCTGAATAGATACAAAAACAAGACCCATATATATGTTGTCTACAAGAGACGCACTTCAGATCCACAGAAACACACAGACTGAAAATGAAGGGATGGAAAAAGGTATTCCATGCAAATGGAAATCAAAGGAAAGCTGGAGTAGCAATACCTATATCAGACAAAATAGACTTTAAAGACTGTTTCAAAAGAAAAAGAAAGACATTATATAATAATCAAGGGATCAATCCAAGAAGAAGATATGACAATTGTAAATGTATTTGCACTCAACACAGGAACATCTCAATATACAAGGCAAATGTTAACAGACATGAAAGGAGAAATTGACAGTAACACAATAATATTGGGGGAATTTAACACCCCATTTACATCAATGGACAGATCATCCAGGTAGAAAATCAATAAGGAAACCCAGGCCTTAAATGACACATTAGAGCAGATGGACTTAATTGATATTTATAGAGCATTCCATCCGAAAGCAGAATACACATTCTTTTCAAGTGCACATCAAACATTCTCCAGTATAGATCACATGCTGAGCCACAAAGCAAGCCTCGGTAAATTTAAGAAAACTGAAATCATATCAAGCATCTTTTCTGACCATAACGCTATGAGATTAGAAATCAACTACAAGAAAAAACTGCAAAAAACACACACATGTGGAGGCTAAACAATATACTACTAAACAACCAAAGGATCACTGAAGTAATCAAAGAGAAAATTAAAAAAATACCTAGAGACAAATGAAAATGAAAACACGACGATCCAAAACCTATGGGACACAGCAAAAGCAGTTCTGAGAGGGAAGTTTATAGTGATACAGGCTTACCTCTGGAAGCAAGACAAATCTCAAATAAACAACCTAATCTTACTCCTAAAGCAACTAGAGAAAGAAGAACAAACAAAAACCAAAGTTAGTAGAAGGAAAGAAATCATGAAGATCAGATCAGAAATAAATGAAATAGAGACTGAGAAAATAATAGAAAAGATCAGTGAAACTAAAAGCTGGTTCTTTGAAAAGATAAACAAAATTGATAAACCTTTAGCCAGACTCATCAAGAAGAAAAGGGAGAGGGCCCATATCAATAAATTTAGAAATGAAAAAGGAGAAGTTACAACCAACACCACAGAAATACAAAGGACCATAAGAGACTACTACAAGCAACTATATGCCAGTAAAAGGAACAACCTCGAAGAAATGGACAAATTCTTAGAAAGGTACATTCTCCCAAGACTGAACCAGGAAGAAATAGAAAATATGAACAGACCAATTTCAAGTACTGAAATCAAATCTGTGATTTAAAAACTCCCAAAACAGAGAAGTCCAGCACCAGATGGCTTCACAGGTAAATTCTACCAAACATTTAGAGAAGAGTTAACACCTATCCTTTTGAAATTATTCCAAAAACTGCAGAGGAGGAAACACTTCTGAACTCATTCTATGAGGCCATCATTGCCCTGATACCAAAACCAGACAAAGATACCACAAAAAAAGAAAACTACAGGCTAATATCACTGATGAACATAGATGCAAAAATCCTCAATTAAAAACTAGCAAACAGAATCCAACAATACATTAAAAGGATGATAAAACCATGATCAAGTGGGATTTATCCCAGGAATGCAAAGATTTTTCAATATCTGCAAATCAATCAGTGTGATACACCGCATTAAAAAATTGAAGAATGAAAACCATATGATCATCTCAGTAAATGCAGAAAAAACTTCTGATAAAATTCAACACCAATTTATGATAAAAACTCTTCATACAGTGGGCATAGAGGGAACATTCCTCAACATAATAAAGGCCATATATGACAAACCCACAGCTAACATCACACTCAATGGTGAAAAGCTGATAGCATTTCATCTAAGTTAAGGAAAAAGGCAAGGATGCCCACTCTCACCACTTTTATTCAACAAAGTTTTGGAAATCCTAGCCACAGCAATCAGAGAAGAAAAAGAAATAAAAGGAATCCAAATTGGAAAAGAAGAAGTAAAACTGTCACTGTTTGCAGATGACATGATACTATACATAGAAAATCCTAAAGACAACATCAGGAAACTACTAGAGCTCAATGAATTCATCAAAGTTGCAGGTTACAAAATTAATACACAGAAATCTGTTGCATTTCTATACACTAACAATGAAAAATCAGAACTTGAAGATGACACAAACAGATGGAAAGATATACCATCTTCTTGGATCGGAAGAATCAATATTGTCAAAATGACTATACTACCGAAGGCAATCAACAGATTTAAGGCAACCCCTACCAAATTACCAATGGCATTTTTTTTTTTTTTTTTTTTTTTTACAGAACAAGAACAGAAAAATTTTAAATTTGTGTGGAAACACAAAAGACCCCAAATAGCCAAAACAATCTTGAGAAAGCAGAATGGAGCTGGAGAAATCATTCTCCTTGGATTCAGACTATACTACAAAGCTACAGTTATCAAAACTGTATAGTACTGGCACAAAATCAGACACATAGATCAATGGAACAGGAGTAAAAGCCCAGAAATAAGCCCACGCACCTATGGTCGATTAATCTATGACAAAGGAGGCAAGAATATACAATAGAGATAAGACAGTCTCTTCAAGAAGTGTGATGGGAAAACTGGACAGCTACATGTAAAAGAATGAGATTAGAACATTCTCTAACACCATATACAAAAATAAACTCAAAGTGGATTAAAGACCTAAATATAAAACCAGATACTATAAAACCCCTAGAGGAAAACATAGGCAGAACACCCTTTGACATAAATTGCTGCAATATATTTTTGGATTCATCTCCTAGAGTAATGGAAATAAAAACAAAAATAAACAAATGGGACCTAATTAAAATCAAGTTTTGCACAGCAAAGGAAACCATAAACAAAACTAAATGACAACATATGGACTGGGAGAAAATATTTGCAAACAGTGAGACTGACAAGGGACTAATTTCCAAAATACACAAACAGCTCATACAGCTAATATATATTTAAAAAAAAAAAGAATAAAAAAATGGGCAGATCTAATAAACAGACATTTCTCCAAAGAAGACATATAGATGGCCAACAAGGCACATGATAAAAGGCTCACTCAACATTGTTAATTATTAGAGAAATGCAAATCAAAACTACAATGAGATAACACCTCACACCAGTCAGAATGGCCATCATCAAAAAGTCTACAAATAATAAATGCTGGAGAGGGTGTGGAGAAAAAGGAACCCTTGTACACTGTTGGTGGGAATGTAAATTGGTACAGCACTATGGAGTACGATATTGAGGTTCCTTAAAAAACTAAAAAGAGAGTTACCATATGATCCTGCAATCCCACTCTTGGGCATATATTCAGAGAAAACTATAATTTGAGAAGATACATGCACCCCAGTGTTCATTGCAGCACTATTTACAATAACCAAGACATGGAAGCAACCTAAGTGTCCATCGACAGTTGAATGGAACAAGAAGATGTGATATATATATACAATAGAATATTACTCAGCCATAAAAAAGAATGTAATACTGCCATTTGTAGCAACATGGATGGACCTAGAGATTATCACACTAAGTGAAGTAAGCCAGACAGAGAAAGACAAATATCGTATGATGTTGCTTATATGTGGAATCTAAAAAAAAAAGATACAACTGAATTTATTTACAAAACAGAAGAAGACCCAGAGACATAGAAAACAAACTTATAGTTACCAAAGGGGAAAGGGTTGGGGGGAGGACGGATAAATTAGGAGTTTGGGATTAACAGATACACACTAGTATATATAAAGTAGTTAACAGACAAGGACCTACTGTATAGCAGAGGGAACTATACTCGATATTTTATACTAACCTATAAGGGAAAAGAATGTGAAAAAAGAATATATATATATATATATATATATATATATATATATATATATGTATATATATGTGGGTGTGTGTATAAAACGAATCACTGTGCTGTACACCTGAAATTAACACAACATTGTAAATCAACTATACTTCAAAACAGAAATACACATTAACAAAAAAAAACAACAAAGGGCTCTGTGGTAAGTGGGAATTGGTATGACATTTTTGCAGGTCAATTTGACAAATGATTATCAGATTTACAGATATAGAGAAGAAACTAGTGGTTACCAGTGGGGAGAGGGAAGTGGGGAGGGGCAAAATAGGAGTAGGGGATTAAGAGGTGCAAACTATTATGTATAAAATAAATAAGCTATGAGGATGTATTGTACAACACAGGGAATATAGCCAGTATTTTGTAGTAACTATTAATGGAATATCACCTTTAAAAATTGTGAATCACTAGGTTGTACACCTGTAACTTATGTAATATTGTCATCAACTATACCTCAATAAAAAATTTTACAGTATCAAAAGTCTTAAAAATATGCATATTCTTTGACTCAGCAATTTACACCTAGGGATTTTTCCTAAGATATCAAAGGTGTTCATAAAAAATTATGCGTAAGGACATATGAGGATATTAAGCGGAGCATTTTTATTAGCAAAATATTAGAAATTATTCACATAACAATGGAGCACTAATAAATGGCTATAGTATTTATGAACTAGGAAACTAAAACTTAGCTATTAAAATTCCTATCTTAGGAGAATAATGAATGGCATGGTAAAATGCTCACAATATATTTTTGCATAAAAAGAAAATAGGTTATAAGAGATAATGAGTTTAATGTAAGTTTTGTAAAATATATGCAAAATAGGTATGGAAAAAAGACCAGAAGGACATACACCAAGATGTTAATAGTGGTTATCTCTGAGTGCTTGTAGGAGTGATTTAAAATGTCTTCCTTATATTTTAAATTGTCAGTGAGAGTTATTACTTTTATAATCAGGTGATTAAAGAAGATAAAATTAATTTTTCAAAAATTCAACACAGAAAACCTACCAAGGTATGGTATAACACGTAGGAAGCCTTGGCAAACTATGGTGAGCCTGGCAAAGATTGTTGGGACAGCATAGGAGAAGAGTTCTGGTCTTGGATTCCAGCAAAACTGGGTTGGAATCCTGGTTCTGCCACTTAACTTGTGGCATATTATTTAATCTAAGCTTTAATTTTCCCTTCTGGATAATGGGAACAATAAAACCCACCTTCTAGACTTATCCTGAGGATTAATGAGGAGCATTCAAAAATAGTAGTTATTATTTTTCATTGCACAGTGTTACAAGGTGGTCCTTCCCAATCACCTCTGCCTCATCTGTCTTAGTCTCCTGTGAGAGTTACGCTGGCCATATTTGCCCTCTCGTTTTTACTCACAAGCTATTGTCTTATTATATAGGTTTTATTATTATTTAGCTGTAGCAAGGCCAACAGATCAGGTGATGACTGCCATTGAAAAAATAGTTTGTTATATTCACATATCCCAAGAGGAGGGGGCATGCCATGCTATGGGAGCCACACGGGGAAGCACCAGGGTTAGTCAGGAGGCAGAGGGAGCAGGAGAAAACTTGGACAAGGGCCTTTATTGTGGTTTCTGAGTGAAGGAATAGGCAAGGCAGGGTAAGTTGGCTTAGAATTGGCTAGTTTGAATGATTTCAGTGGCCTCTGGGGCATAGGGACTTCCCTAGTGGTCTAGTACCTGGCCCTGGGGTGATTAGGGCAGGTGAATAGTGGCCCAGATATGAGCACTTTATAAAGGAGGTGGTGTGGGTATGGGCTCTGGATTTGTCGGTTTCCATATGAAAGGTATGGCGCCCTTTATTATCTCTAAGAATTGGTTATCCCAGGGAGGGGCAATCCTTTTGGGGTGAACATCAAAAATGCAGAATAAAAAGACATGGTTAATACAATAATTGGTTGGGCAAATTAGTAATTCTACCTTTTATCACCTCTGCAAGGAAAAGGGTCAGATCCTTGGCATATCACACAACCCTTGCCAACCTTTGTTTTATAGGATCATAACAGTATTTGTTTTTTGGCCGTCTATTCTTGTATAACAAACCACCCTCCAACTTAGTGGTCAAAGACAACAATCACTTTACTTGCTCATGATTTGCCATTAGGACTGAGCTCAAGTGGGTGATTCTTTTGCTGGCCTCATGTGACTATAGTTAGCTAGCCAGGCAGCTCTGAGCTGGCTCAGCTGGGATGCTGGCGTGCCTGCACCTCTGTCTTTTTCTTTCTCTCTCAGGCTCAGGGCCTCACCTTTTCCAGAAGATCTCTCCAGCAGAGAAGCCGGACGTCTCACAGAGCACCTCTGGGCTCCCAAGAATGACGAAGTGGGAGTTGCCAGGCCTTCGTAAGGCTTGGTCCTAAAACAGGAACAGCGCCTCTTCTGCCACATTCTCTTGGTTAAAGCAAGTCACAGGCCCAGCCCTGATTCAGTGGGAGGCGAATACACAGGGCACTAATTCCAGGACATGCATGTATCAGGAAGGGTGTGTTGTGGGTCCATCAATGTAACGAACTGTCACAAGAGGCGAGGCAGAGCATTCATTCTAGCAATGCTTTTAGAGACCCCGAGACCGGGGGAGATAGACTCTTAGAGCCCTCTAGTCCAAAGCAGTGAGGACACTGTGATCCAGATGATTACCGTCCACAGGGGCTGTGTGAATGTTCTGGGCTTTCTCCTAAAGAAGTCGCAAGATAAGGAACCATACTAGTTTTGCAGAGAAAAGAAGCCTTGAAAAGATAGGGACCAATTTTCAATGAGCAGGTCTCAGAGAATGAGGCTTTGCTATATTTTTAGACAAAGTATACTAGGTCACGACTGATCAAAGAGTTGCTGGAAAGCCTTGATGGGAAGACCAGATGGCCACTTATTTGAATTCATATCAGCCAATGGAAAGCTTTTTCTTTTGCTTTATAGGCTTTTAATAGAAGAAAACGTTTTGTGGAACTGAATAATTTCTCTCTAAAGAAAAGAAGTCCTGGGAAGCAGTAAGATGAGTCTTGCTAAATGCCAAATTGCCTCCCAGGTTTTACTTTTTTCTAAAAAAAAAAAAAAAAAAAAAAGTCACTGGACTACCATGATTGCTCTAAATCCCTAGATTGGAATTTAGACTCAAGGGGTAGTTTGCTTAGCTGAAGTTTCTGAGCACTTTCTCAGAAATGGGTCCACTTTCTTTAAGAAGAACCAGCTCAGACTATCCCAACACAGCACCCCTAATGGCAGAGGAGAACTTAGGACCCAAGTTCTTTGTATCAGTAGTTCTAGATGTACCTGCAAACACACTTCCTGAAATTCCCCTTTTAATCTTTAAAATTTATGCTAATTTCCCCTTCTGTTCCATTATATATTCACAGTTGATTTAAAATGAAAGATAATGCTTTAGAATATTAATCACTTACCCCAGGGATGGCCAAGTGTATCTCTTCTCTGGTTTCCCTCTAATTACTGGACAATTATCGCTTTTGTTTTAGATTAGATTATTACTTGGCAAATATTAAATCCTTTCCTTGACTTCCATGGGAAGAGTATATGTTCCTACCTACATATTCTTCAATAAGTTCTGAATTCTAAGTTTATTCCTCCTTGCAAACTCTCCCTCAGTTTTAGGGTAAACCTTAGAGTTCTCTATCTTTATCATTGCTTAATAATTCTTTGTATTCTATTTCTGTTTTGAATGTGTGGTTTCTGTCTACTGATTAGATCCAGATTCAGAAGGCTTCTGCTACCCCATCCTCACCTGTTTTACTTTTATTCGACTGATTACTCATTTTTAGCTTCTTTGATAACTTCCCCTGCCTCATTGTTCCTTAAACAGTTATATATCCCAGGCTTCTGTTTTCAGCCCTCTTCATTTTCTTCCTAGCTAATCTTACCCACTCTCATGAATTCTGCTATCAGTTCTGTTATTCTGATGATTCCTAAACTTTATCTATAAAGAGCACAACCCCTTTTTTGAGGGCTGGAAATCTATTTTTATCAGCTCACTGGACATCTCCATACAAATGTCCTGTGGCACCTCAAATTTAAGTGGATCCATTATGTTCTTCACAAAATCTGTTTCTCCTCTTGTCCTCCCAATCTTAACAGGACTCTCCTCTCAGTCACCTAAGTTAGGAACTTTGAAGTTATATTTGACACCGCCTCATTTCTCAAGACCAGTCACCAAAATCCTGTTGACTAGCTCTAAAACATACCAAAAATCCTCTGTTCTTCTCTAGTCCAGGACCATGGCATCTCTTGCTTGAGATTTTTCTTAGTTAGTTTGGGCTGCTATAACAAATACCAAAGATTGGGCAGCTGAAACAGCAGACATTTATCTCTCATAGATTTACAGGTTAGGAAGTCCAAGATGAAGGTGCCAGAAGATCTGGTTCTTGGTGAGAGACCCCTCCCTGGCTTACAGATGGCTGCCTTCTTGCTGTGCAGTAGAGAGAGAGAGCTCTGGTGTCTCTTCCTCTACTTACAAGGGTACTAATTCAACCACAGGGTCTCTACCCTCACTGTAAGCAGCTCTTTGCAGGAAATAGCCCTGAGCAGGAAACCCCTTTGTCTTGTCACTTTAGCAGAGCTATATTGTAACTAACCTGAAACCAGGCACCCCCAGGCTCTACCCATCTCTGGCCCTAGCACACCTTGAAAATCTTTTGATCACACAATACCTTGCCTAACCTGTTGGGTCTTTCCATAGATCAAATAAGTAGAAATGAAGAATTAGTAATGAACAGATGACCAGATCTCTTCCCTAGCTTTCCCTTCAGTAATCTCGCAAACAAACTGTGTAAACAAACTGCATGAACAAGATAGCATCTAAAGAAGATCACAAGAAGTTGACAAGCCTGCACACAGTGGGAGATGGCGACCACTCTGACCCCCTATGTCAATGATGAACTGAGATGAGTTCCCTTTTTTCCCTTTAAAAGATTTCATGGCCGAGCAGAATCTTGGTAGTTGGTTTTGCGGGGGGCATATGAGTCCACCTTCTCCCCAGACTGCCGGCAGTCATTCTGATTAAAAGCTACTTTCCTTTCTACCAAAAACTGCCTCTCAGGTATTGGTTTTTGAGTGGCAAGCAGCCAGACCTGAGTTTGGTAACATTATGGCCTCATTGAAACCTAATTACCTCCCAAAGGCCCCACCCCCTAATATCACCATTTGGGGGGTAGAGTATCAACATATGAATTTGGATGGGACGCAAACATTCAGTCCACAGCAGGCTTTTACACTGATGTCCTAACTGCTCCCCCTCACTCTCAGTCTCTTCTACACAGTTTTCAGATTCATCTTTTCTAAAATGCAGAAATGGCACACCACTCCCCCATGTAACACTTTTCAATATTCTTACCATTGAGCCATTGTGTTTGCAGCAGGTCAGAATCAGGTCCCAACTCTTCCACTTTAGCTTCATCTCCAATTACTCCTCCTTCTTCCCAACCTCTCTTCTTTGCTTCCCTTGCTAATACTCTTTCCTCTGCGCCCATCTGCTTGGCAAGGCAAATACTGCTCATTCTTTCTGGCCCAGCTCAAATGTGATGGCATTTGTGAAGTCTCCTCGCCAGGCAGAATTAATCATTCCCTTGTCTGTTATTTATAGGTCAGTGGTTCTTAATAATGCTGGTTTCATATTAAGATCACCTGATTCTCCAAAGGAAATATATATATATATATATATATATACATATAAAATAAGAAATTCACTCACATGATTATGAAGGCTGACAAGTCTCAAGATCTGCAGTCAGCAAGCTGGAGGCCCAGGAGAGCCAAGGTGTGGGTCTAGTCCAAAGGCCAGCAGACTCAAGATCTAGAAAGAGCCGATGCTTTAGTTCAAGTTTAAAGGCAGGGAAAAAACAATGTTCCAGCATGAAGACAACCAGGCTGGAGGAATTCCCTCTTATTCTGGAGAGGGTCAGCCTTTTAGTTTTATTCAGACCTTCACCCCTCACAGAAACACCAGAATAACGTTTGACCAAATATCCAGGCACCCTGTGGCCCAGTCATGTCGATAGATAAAATTGACCATCATACCTGGGGAACTATTAAAATATACTAATACTGCTGGTCCCATCCCAGGGGCTCTAGTTTCATTGGTCAGGGCTAGAACCTCGGCATCAATATATTTTAAACTTTCTCCTGCAGCCAGGGAGAAAAAGCTAAGTAAGTTACTCACATAATAGTAATTCCGCCTCTAATAGACGGTGGGATCTTTGAGGGCAGGGAACGGCCGTAGCCATTGTTACCTCCAAACCTGCCTCCATGGTAGCTAATACCAGATGCTGAATTGATGCTTAATGTTTAATTGGACCACACGGTAGCATAGCCATTACAGTTTGCATTATGTACGCCCCCCCCAAAAAAAAGATTTGGGATCTTCCACATCCAAGCGATCTTGTGATATATATTGTGTCTCAAATCGAGTAATTTCAGAACGGATCATCTGAACTGCTCTCATTTCTAGATCCTCTAGAAATTGATAAGCAGGCACCTGGATTATCAATTTATCCTTTCTTCCCCAGAGCTTGATCAACTCAGGATCGAATGGATGAAATTCAGGGTGAGTCCGTGGGCTTGGGGGTCCCGTCAAGGTCACCGAGAGGCACGGCTGGCCCAGCCATCTGCCCCTCGCTCTTTGACGTCTTTTCAAATTAAACACCACACCCTGTGGTAAAATTGTCCCCGCTCTATAAATAGCCGACTTGGCTTGAGTTGCAGTGAAAATGCTACAGAGGAAGGGTCACAGAGAGAAGAAAAAGGAAAGGCGACAGCCTCAAGGGCAAATTTCCTGGTCCGATGACTCCAGTCTCTAAGGAATCCAAGAGCTCCCTGTGTAAAGGAGGTATCCCCGGTGGGCTCTCCCCGCAAGGCTCTTGTGACTTCTTTTGCTAAGATCTCATCCACCCAAGCAAATATTCCCCCTTTTCCTCCCCCACTTTTTGCACGCTTGACTTTATTTTGGGTAAGGAAATTGCTACAAGGTTGCTTTAAGAAAAGCACGCAGGCCCCTTTCCGTGGCCTCATGGCACACTTCTAATTTCAATCACATCCTTAAGGAATTAAAGTGGAAACTGGCCACAGGCAATACATTGTTACTGATGCTTTCTGCGGACGCATCATTATAATATCATAATATAGTTTTATGACCGGCTGGCCTACAGTTTTATAGGGCTGCTCCATACCTCACATCTGCTCCCAAAGATGGGTGCTGAGAGCCCCCTAACTTCTCTCTCTTGTTCTCTGTACTATTTTCTCTGACTTTTCTGTCCCAGCCCTGACGGAATGCTCCTTCCTCCTGCTGGCCAACCCCTCATGGCTGTCACCGCACCACGGTCAGTCCTGCCTAAGCTTCTCAGCCAACTGTGTTTTAATAGTTGACCTTTGCCCATTGCCTGCCGCCGCCACTGCTCACATTCTCTCCTTACACACACACACACACACACACACACACACACACACACACACACTCACACACACACACACACGCTGCCTGCCTGCCTGCACAGTCCCGCTCCCCCTCACCGTTGGCCACATGCTGTGCTGGCCTTTAAATCCAGGTCCTCTCTGTGCACCATGGGGTCAAGTCAGAGAGGGAGGCTGTGCCTAGGGATAAGGGTTCTTGGCGCTACTGAGAGGTTTACCGGGTTCCCGATCCTTCCATCTCTGGAAAAGCCGCACATCATAGTGGTGGGCCGCGGCAACCCTGGCGGCTCACTCTACCAGGCCAGGCGCAGGATACAGAGAACCCAAGGCTGGAGACACTCCTGGACTCATCTTTCTCAGAGGCTGATTTTTATCTCTGCTCCTTTCTATAGAAGATGAGGCTTCCAGTATCTGGGGTGACTTAGAGGTTAACTTCAGTGTCTGCGTAATATACTGCTTGCTTATTTCTCCTCGGCCGTAGCTCCCTGGCGGTTAGAAAAGCAGGGCAGAAAGGTCAGAGCATTAGGAGTGCAGTGGATGGTTTGGCTTGCTCTCCCTGACCCTGACCTGGGCCATCCCCCCCGGGACTGTCAACAGGGCTTCTGTACCACGTTGCTTCTCTGAGTGAGGTCTGGGCTGGAGCAGCCTCGGCCCTGCCGGGTAGCTTGTTACACGTGCAGACTCTCCAGCCCCACCCCACACCTACTGAGTCAGAATCTCATTTTATCAGGATCCTCAGGTGGTTCAGCCTGCGGAGCGGTGGTCCCAGGGCTGGGTTCCAGCTGATCGGTGTTACACTCAGGTGTGTGCAGTCCTGGGGCAGGAGGGGCCCGCCTTGCACCCATGGTGCCATGGAAGGCAAGCCCTCGAGGACGTTCACATGCTCAGTGCATTTACAGGTTATCCATGTGTCAGTGCAGCAACCTCTTTACGGGGCCCGTTTAATTAATATTAATTGCTCTTGACCTATTGTGTGGCTCGGGCCGGATTTACAGAAAATCACCATAATCTAAAACCCTATAAAGGAGTCATTGCCTTTAGAGGCCTTGTAACTCATACCCGGAAACACCTTCCGACCCTTGATGCGTCACCCCGATGTGTAAATGCTGCTTACATTTGCATAATTCCCAGAGGCGTCCAGGCTCTTCATTTTTAGGGGGGCAGGTGTGTCCAGATGAAGAGCGATGCTCCTCATATGTTATCGGGGTGACAGTTGGTGAGAATTTGCTCTTTAAAGAGAGATGATTTATGCAGTTTTACTACCCAATCCTGTGCTTTCATGGATTACATAAATTCCGTTGTTGCTGTTGCCTTCAGGCCAATGGATGTATAAAGTTGTTTCCACATCGCTGTGACCCTTATCCCTCCTCCTCTTAGTGCCCTGCAGGTCTGGGAGAGGAAGGGCTTGAAATAAAAGTGACAGTGATGGCCCATGAAGAGGCACCGGGGCACCATCAGAGGAAGCTTACAGGGCACATTCTGATGGCAGGTACCTCTGCAACCACCCCTGGCAGGTCAGCAGGGATAGGGTGTTCTTGGGCTGGGGACTTGCCTGCCTGTGCAACACCACGTCTGAGATCACAACCGTTTGAGAAAAAGAACACGTTAGTCTTTTCAACGTTGACCTTTGGCCTCCTTGCCCCCTTTCTCACCACCCCCCTTGACCTTCTTTCTTAATGTCTCTATTCCCCTTCATTTGAAAGGGATGTAGGTATGTTTTGGGCTTGTTCACACTGTGCTTCAATTAACTTCAACAGTAATTTATTTCCCACAGTTATTACCCTCCTGAGAATCAGTTGAGCCTCTGAAACTTTCACAACTCAAGCTTTGGAAAATCATTCCTCACAGTTTCTTTTCCTCAATGAATCCTGTCTTACTTTCAACTTTGGAAACAATCTCTTGCATGGTTCTGAAATTTCTTTATCCCCATGCATTCCACCCCCTCCCCAAATGCAGAGTAGCATTGCTTTGCTGAAGATGAGACCAAATCCTACCCATCTTCTCTGAGTCGGGCTTATTTGGGTTTATTTTTACACTTGCTGTTTCTTGCAATCTCACTAAAATCCTGGGATGTAAGTAGGGCAGGTAGCGTAATGCCTACATCACAGATGAAGGAACCAAGGTCAAGGAGCCTTTCTCAGGAAGCAGCGCTGGGCTGGGATGAGGACCTCTGGCTCCCTGTCCCCAGCCATCATGGACACCAAGGGCTGGCTCTCACTTTCAGGCACCGTGGTGGCAGCAGCACTGGTACCCTCGGGCCAGCCTCGCCCTCAGTCTACCCAGGAAGGCCAAGGTCAAGAACCTCACTGAGCACAGCACCCCCTCTTGAGCTTGCTTTGCCATCCTGCTGTGAGCACGGGTCCCCATGTGTCAGAGAACCCCCACAAATCTACCCACGCTCTTCCACGGCCAGCCCGTGGCACAAAGGCTCTGCTCCTCTCTCTGGTCTCTGAGGCTGTGTAGTGATTGGTTTGGGAGCCATGACCCAGTTTTCTACACTGAGCAGGCATGTGCCATCTGTGGGCTCTCTCACCCAGATGATTCAAATTCTCTTACATCCAGTTCCACTGTCACTTGTCATTTGTTCTGTGTCTCAGCTTTGCATCGTCTGCTAATCTGGAGATCTGAATTTCTGTCATTTCACTCCTTGCAATCTGTGGATGAACTGACAGAGATTCAGTGATTCCCAGAAAAGAGAGAGAGAAAATGCCTCCCTTCCTCCCTCACTTATTAGCGAACATTTGCCTTGCCCCAAGCCCAGTGCTGGGTGCTGGGAGACACAAAGCTGGCCAAGCAGAGATGATTCCTGGCCTCCAGGAGCAAACATGCCGATGGGCTCATCCGCTAGTGAAACAAAACAAAACAGACAAGAAGGAGGTAGCATTGACTGTTAAATCCCTTCCATATACCACTAGAATTAAGCTCCTGCACAGGGACAACAGCCAGTCTTGTTTGCTGATAGATCCCTGGCACAGAAGAGTGCCTGGCATGTGTTGGCACTCAGTATGTGGTGAATTGAGCTTCAGTCTGCATTATCAACCCCAATTCTCCCTCTTCCCTTATTCACATCCTTGCCATGAGACTAGGCATCTCCTCTAAGGGAGGTGACTATCTCCCTGCTGCTTTGCTTTGACTGATGGCAGGCTGGGGAAGTAAGTGATGATGTGTGAGTTCCCAGCGGAGGCCCCTAAGAGCTGCTGCACATTTCCACTCTCTTTCGGGCTCTGTCACAGCCATGAGAAGAGCATATCCTCGCTAGCCGCCTGGTTTAAGGAAGGGGAGAGACAGCAGTGGAGATCCAGACCTGCAGACTTGCAGTGTGGAGCAGACCGCCCCAGCCTAGCCTTGCCTGTGTTAGCTCAGTCCATCCCCCACCCCACAGATGCATGAGTGAGTGCAGCCAAGATCAGCAGAGCTGCTGCAGCTGGGCCTGGCCCATCCACAGACAGGTAAACTGCGATATTCAGGTACAGAGATTTGGGATAGTTTGCTATGCAGCATTATTGTGAAAATAGCTAACAGATACCCTCTCAGTCTGCTACCTGATTTCTTTCAAGGGCTGGACCTCTAAGGTATTATTTACCCTCTTGGTTGTTCCAAAACCGAGGGTTGGCAAACTTGTCCATAAAAGCTCAGATAGTAACTATTCCCAGCTCTGAGTGTCCACATATGGTCTCTGTTGCATACTCTCCTCCTCCCTCCCTTCCTAGGCACCTTTCATCAGAGGGCCTCTAGCTGATGAAAGGAGCTCTGGGAATCACTGAATCTCTGTCAGTTCATCTACAGATTGCAACGAGTAGAACGACAGAAGTTCAAATCTCCAGATTAGCAGATGATGCAAGGCTGGGACGCAGAAAAAATGACAAGTGACAGTGAAAGTGAATTTAAGAGAATTCAAATTGGAATCATTTGGGCCGGGACCTTCATTGGTACTCTTGCTCTGGGCCCCTTTTAATTTGAAGGATATTAAGTACCAGCTTCAGATCCCTGTAGCCATTCCTTTCAGCATTTAAAATTTTGAAAAATTAATGTATTATTTAAAAAATAGGTTCATTTGAATACTAATCAGCCATAAAAAAATAAAATTTTGCCATTTGCAGCAACACAGATAGACTCGGAGGGCGTTATGCTAAGTGAAGTAAGTCAGACAGAGAAAGACAAATACTGTATGATATCACTTACACATGGAATCTAGAAAACAAACTAGTGAATATAAGAAGAAAGAAGCAGACTCGTAGATATAGAGAACAAACTAGTAGTTCCCACTGTTGGGGGGAGGAGAGGCGATACAGG
The DNA here is from genome assembly GCF_028023285.1 of Balaenoptera ricei. Taxonomy (NCBI): domain Eukaryota; kingdom Metazoa; phylum Chordata; class Mammalia; order Artiodactyla; family Balaenopteridae; genus Balaenoptera; species Balaenoptera ricei. The sequence goes on from NC_082643.1 coordinate 35,131,651, forward strand.
GGTATGGGAGTGAGAGGTACAAACTATTGGGGGTGAGACAGGCTCAAGGATGTATTGTACAACACAGGGAATAGAGCCAATATTTTGTAATAACTGTAAATGGAAAGTAACCTTTAAAAATTGTATAAAAATTTAAAAATAAAAATAAAAATAAAAAGTAGGTTCAGTTAAATGGTGCAAAAGCCAAAAGGTAGATAGTGAAAATTGTCACCCTCTCACTCTTGTCCCTTGTCATCTAATTCCCCTCGATGGAGACAACTATTGTTACAATTTTCTGGTGTATCCTTCATGAGGTCTTTGCATATAGAGGTATATATGTGTATAGAGTTTGCCTTTTTTTTTTTTTTTTTTTTTTTTTTTATTGAGTTTGCCTTTTTAAACATAAATGAGAGCCTACTCCACACTTGTGCCTGGGAGAGCATTCAGTATCAGAGCACATAACAGCTGCATCCTTCTTTTAAATGAATGTATAGCATAAATTGAAAGAATTTGGACTTGAATTATGCAAGATATGGCAAAGTTTGGGCATCAATAAAAGCAAAAACTTCTCAGGAATTTCATCCCTTGTTCACCTTAAGTGGGGGTCAGCAACTATGGCTCACTCACTAAATATGGCCCACCATCTGTTTTTATATTGCCCATGATCTAAGAATGATGTTTACTTCTTGGAAAAAATCAAAAGAAGAATAATATTTCATGTCACATGAAAATTATATGAGATTCATATTTCAGTGTTTATAAATAAAGTTTTACTGGGACATAACTATACTCAGCCATTTGTGTAGTGTTCATGGTGTATTTTGCACTACAATAGCAGATTTGAGAGGTTGTGACAGAGTCCATATGACCGTAACTTAAAAGATTTACTATCTGGATATTTACAGAAAAAGTTTTCTGACCTCTGACCTCATTACAAATATAGTTCAACACTATGACCATTTAAAATTTGGTGATGGGCATATATAGTCAGCACATATTTTCCTTGTGAGAATTAAGGAATTTCTCAAAATGTTTCATTGGGAGAAACTCTGGAATCTTTTGACTGGGCAGAATCTACTGTAATTCTTTTTTTTTTTTAACATTTTTATTGAAGTATAATTGCTTTACAATGGTGTGTTAGTTTCTGCTTTATAACAAAGTGAATCAGTTATACATATACATATGTTCCCATATCTCTTCACTCTTGCATCTCCCTCCCTCTCACCCTCCCCATCCCACCCCTCTAGGTGGTCACAAAGCACCAAGCTGATCTCCCTGTGCTATGCGACTGCTTCCCACTAGCTATCTATTTTACATTTCGTAGTGTATATATGTCCATGACACTCTCTCACCCTTTCATATCTCACCCCTCCCCCTCCCCATATCCTCAAGTCCATTCTCTAGTGGGTCTGTGTCTTTATTCCCCTCTTGCCACTAGGTTCTTCATGGCCCTTTTTTTCCCCCTTAGATTCCATATATATGTGTTAGCATACTGTATTTGTTTTTCTCTTTCTGACTTACTTCACTCTGTATAACAGACTCTAACTCCATCCACCTCATTACAAATACCTCCATTTCATTTCTTTTTATGGCTGAGTAATATTCCATTGTATATATGTGCCACATCTTCTTTATCCATTCATCTGTCGATGGACACTTAGGTTGCTTCCATGTCCTGGCTATTGTAAATAGAGCTGCAATGAACATTTTGGTACATGACTCTTTTTGAACTATGGTTTTCTCAGGGTATATGCCCAGTAGTGGGATTGCTGGGTCGTATGGTAGTTCTATTTGTAGTTTTTTAAGGAACCTCCATACTGTTCTCCATAGTGGCTGTATCAATTTACATTCCCACCAACAGTGCAAGAGTGTTCCCTTTCCTCCACACCCTCTCCAGCATTTATTGTTTCTAGATTTTTTGATGATGGCCATTCTGACCGGTGTGAGATGATATCTCATTGTAGTTTTGATTTGCATTTCTCTAATGATTAATGATGTTGAGCATTCTTTCATGTGTCTGTAGGCCATCTGTATATCTTCTTTGGAGAAATGTCTATTTAGGTCTTCTGCCCATTTTTGGATTGGGTTGTTCGTTTTTTTGTTATTGAGCTGCATGAGCTGCTTGTAAATCTTGGAGATTAATCCTTTGTCAGTTGCTTCATTTGCCAATATTTTCTCCCGTTCTGATGGTTGTCTTTTGGTCTTGTTTATGGTTTCCTTTGCTGTGCAAAAGCTTTTAAGTTTCATTAGGTCCCATTTGTTTATTTGTGTTCTTATTTCCATTTCTCTGGGAGCTGGGTCAAAAAGAATCTTGCTGTGATGTATGTCATAGAGTGTTCTGCCTATGTTTTCCTCTAGGAGTTCAATAGTGTCTGCCCTTACACTTAGGTCTTTAATCCATTTTGAGTTTATTTTTGTGCATGGTGTCAGGGAGTGTTCTAATTCCATACTTTTACATGTACCTGTCCAATTTTCCCAGCACCACTTATTGAAGAGGCTGTCTTTTCTCCACTGTATATGCTTGCCTCCTTTATCAAAGATAAGGTGACCATATGTGTGTGGGTTTATCTCTGGGCTTTCTATCCTGTTCCATTGATCTATATTTCTATTTTTGTGCCAGTACCAAACTGTCTTGATTACTGAAGCTTTGTAATATAGTCTGAAGTCAGGGAGCCTGATTCCCCCAGCTCTGTTTTTCTTTCTCAAGATTGCTTTGGCTATTCGGGGTCTTTTGTGTTTCCATACAAATTGTGAAATTTTTTGTTCTAGTTCTGTGAAAAATACCAGTGGTAGTTTGATAGGGATTGCATTGAATCCGTAGATTGCTTTGGGTAGTAGAGTCATTTTCACAACGTTGATTCTTCCAATCCAAGAACATGGTGTATCTCTCCATCTATTTGTATCATCTTTAATTTCTTTCATCAGTGTCTTATAATTTTCTGCATACAGGTCTTTTGTCTCCTTAGGTAGGTTTATTCCTAGATATTTTATACTTTTTGTTGCAATGGTAAACGGGAGTGTTTTCTTAATTTCACTTTCAGATTTTTCGTCATTAGTGTATAGAAATGCAAGAGATTTCTGTGCATTAATTTTGTATCCTGCTACTTTACCAAATTCATTGATTAGCTCTAGGAGTTTTCTGGTAGCATCTTTAGGATTCTCTATGTATAGTATCATGTCATGTGCAAATAGTGACAGCTTTACTTCTTCTTTTCCGATTTTGATTCCTTTTATTTCTTTGTCTTCTCTGATTGCTGTGGCTAACACTTCCAAAACTATGTTGAATAATAGTGGTGTGAGTGGGCAACCTTGTCTTGTTCCTGATCTTAGTGGAAATGGTTTCAGTTTTTCACCATTGAGGACAATGTTGGCTGTGGGTTTGTCATATATGGCCTTTATTATGTTGAGGAAAGTTCCCTCTATGCCTACTTTCTGCAGGGCTTTTATCATAAATGGGTGTTGAATTTTGTCGAAAGCTTTCTCTGCATCTATTGAGATGATCATATGGTTTTTCTCCTTCAGTTTGTTAATATGGTGTATCACGTTGATTAATTTGCGTATATTGAAGAATCCTTGCATTCCTGGGGTAAACCCCACTTGATCATGGTGTATGATCCTTTTAATGTGCTGTTGGATTCTGTTTGCTAGTATTTTGTTGAGGATTTTTGCATCTATGTTCATCAGTGATATTGGCCTGTAGTTTTCTTTCTTTGTGACATCTTTGTCTGGTTTTGGTATCAGGGTGATGGTGGCCTCGTAGAATGAGTTTGGGAGTGTTCCTCCCTCTGCAATATTTTGGAAGACTTTGAGAAGGATAGGTGTTAGCTCTTCTCTAAATGTTTGATAGAATTCACCTGTGAAGCCATCTGGTCCTGGGATTTTGTTTGTTGGAAGGTTTTTAATCACAGTTTCAATTTCAGTGCTTGTGATTGGTCTGTTCATGTTTTCTATCTCTTCCTGGTTCAGTCTTGGCAGTTTGTGCATTTCTAAGAATCTGTCCATTTCTTCCAGGTTGTCCATTTTATTGGCATAGAGTTGCTTGTAGTAATCTCTCATGATCATTTGTATTTCTGCAGTGTCAGTGGTTACCTCTCCTTTTTCATTTCCAATTCTATTGATTTGACTCTTCTCTCTTTTTTTCTTGATGAGTCTGGCTAATGGTTTATCAATTTTGTTTATCTTCTCAAAGAAGCAGCTTTTAGTTTTATTGATTTTTGCTATTGTCTCCTTCATTTCTTTTTCATTTATTTCTGATCTGATCTTTATGATTTCTTTCCTTCTGCTAGCTTTGGGGTTTCTTTGTTCTTCTTTCTCTAATTGCTTCAGGTGCAAGGTTAGGTTGTTTATTCGAGATGTTTCCTGTTTCTTGAGGTAGGCTTGTATTGCTATAAACTTCCCTCTTAGAACTGCTTTAGCTGCATCCCATAGGTTTTGGGTCGTCGTGTCTCCATTGTCATTTGTTTCTAGGTATGTTTTGATTTCCCCTTTGATTTCTTCAGTGATCCCTTCGTTATTAAGTAGTGTATTGTGTAGCTTCCATGTGTTTGTATTTTTTACAGATCTTTTCCTGTAATTGATATCTAGTCTCATAGCGCTGTGGTTGGAAAAGACACTTGATACGATTTCAATTTTCTTAAATTTACCAAGGTTTGATTTGTGACCCAAGATATGATCTATCCTGGAGAATGTTCCATGAGCACTTGAGAAAAATGTGTATTCTGTTGTTTTTGGGTGGAATGTCCTATAAATATCAATTAAGTCCATCTTGTTTAATGTATCATTTAAAGCTTGTGTTTCCTTATTTATTTTCATTTTGGATGATCTGTCCATTGGTGAAAGTGGGGGGTGTTAAAGTCCCCTACTATGATTGTGTTGTTGTCGATTTCCCCTTTTATGGCTGTTAGTATTTGCCTTATGTATTGAGGTGCTCCTATGTTGGGTGCATAAATATTTACAATTGTTATACCTTCCTCTTGGGTCGATCCCTTGATCATTATATAGTGTCCTTCTTTGTCTCTTGTAATAGTCTTTATTTTAAAGTCTATTTTGTCTGATATGAGAATTGCTACTCCAGGTTTCTTTTGATTTCCATTTGCATGGAATATCTTTTTCCATCCCCTCAGTTTCAGTCTGTATGTGTCTCTAGGTCTGAAGTGGGTCTCTTGTAGACAGCATATATATGGGTCTTGTTTTTGTATCCATTCAGCCAGCCTGTGTCTTTTGGTGGGAGCATTTAATCCATTTACATTCAAGGTAATTATCGATATGTATGTTCCTCTTCCCATTTTCTTAAATGTTTTGGGTTTGTTATTGTAGGTGTTTTCCTTCTTTTGTGTTTCTTGCCTAGAGGAGTTCCTTTAGCATTTGTTGTGAAGCTGGTTTGGTGGTGCTGAACTCTCTCAGCTTTTGCTTGTCTGTAAAGGTTTTAATTTCTCCATCAAATTTGAATGAGGGGGGGGAGGAGAGAAGATGGCGGAAGAGTAAGATGCGAAGATCACCTTCCCTCCCACAGATACAGTAGAAATACATCTACACGTGGAACTGCTCCTACAGAACACCCACTGAACGCTGGCAGAAAACGTCAGACCTCCCAAAAGGCAAGAAACTCCCCCCGTACTTGGGTAGGGCAAAAGAAAAAAGAAATAACAGAGACAAAAGAATAGGGACGGCACCTGCACCAGTGGGAGGGAGCTGTGAAGGAGGAAAGATTTCCACGCACTAGGAAGCCCCTTCACGGGGGGAGACTGCGGGTGGCAGAGGGGGGAAGCTTCGGAGCCAGGGAGGAGAGCGAAGCCACAGGGGTGTGGAGGGCAAAGCGGAGAGATTCCCGCACTTCCCGCACGGAGGCTCGGCGCTGACCAGCACTCACCAGCCCGAGAGGATTGTCTGCTCAGCCTCCGGGGCTGGGAGCGGAGGCTCGGGCTTCGGTCGGATCGCAGGGAGAGGACTGGGGTTGGCGGCATGAACACAGCCTGAAGGGGTTAGCGCACCACAGCTAGCCGGGAGGGAGACCGGGAAAAAGTCTGCAGCTGCCGAAGAGGCAAGAGACTTTTTCTTGCCTCTTTGTTTCGCGGCGCGCAAGGAGAGGGGATTCAGAGCGCCGCCTAAACGAACTCCAGAGACTGGCGCGAGCCGCGGCGATCAGCGCGGACCCCAGAGACGGGCGTGAGACGCTGGGGCTGCTGCTGCCGCCTCCAAAAAGCCTGTGTGCGAGCACAGGTCACTCTCCACACCGCCCCTCCCGGGAGCCCGTGCAGCCCGCCACTGCCAGGGTCCCGTGATCCAGGGACAACTTCCCCGGGAGAACGCATTGCGCACCTCAGGCTGCTGCAACGTCACGCCGGCCTCTGACGCCGCAGGCTCGCCCTGCCTCCTCTGTACCCCTCCCTCCCCGCGGCCTGGGTGAGCCAGAGCCCCCGAAGCAGCTGCTCCTTTAACCCCGTCCTGTCTGGGCGGGGAACAGACGCCCTCAGGCGACCTACACGCAGAGGTGGGTCCAAATCCAAAGCTGATCCCCAGGAGCTGTGCGAACAGAGACGAGGAGGGGAAATCTCTCCCAGCAGCCTCAGAAGCAGCGGATTAAAACTCCACAAACAACTTGATGTGCCTGCATCTGTTGAATACCTGAATAGATAACGAATCATCCCAAAGTCAGGAGGTGGACTTTGGGAGCAGGATATAGTAATTTTTCCCCTTTTCCTTTTTTTTTGTGAGTGTATATGTATATGCTTCTGGGTGAGATTTTGTCTGTATAGCTTTGCTTTATAATAGCTTTATTTTACTTCACTATATTATAGCCTCTTTCTTTCTTTCTTTCTTTCTATTTTTTCTCCCTTTTACTCTGAGCCGTGTGGACGAAAGGCTCTTGGTGCTTCAGCCAGGCATCAGGGCCGTACCTTGGAGGTGGGAGAGCCAACTTCAGGACACTGGTCCACAAGAGACCTCCCAGCTCCACGTAATACCAAACGGCAAAAATCTCTCACAGATCTCCATCTCAACATCAAGACCCAGCATCACTCAATGACCAGCAAGCTACAGTGCTGAACACCCTATGCCAAACAACTAGCAAGACAGGAACACAGCCCCATCTATTAGCAGAGAGGCTGCCTAAAATCATAATAAGGCCACAGACACCCCAAAATACACCACCAGACGTGGACGTGCCCACCAGAAAGACAAGATCCAGCCTCATCCACCAGAGCTCAGGCACTAGTTCCCTCCACCAGGAAGCCTACACAACCCACTGAACCAACCTTACCCACTGGGGACAGATACCAAAAACAACGGGAACTATGAACCTGCAACCTGTAATAAGGAGACCCCAAACACAGTAAGATAAGCAAAATGAGACAACAGAAAAACACACAGCAGATGAAGGAGCAGGGTCAAAACACACTAGACTTAACAAATGAAGAGGAAACAGGTAGTCTACCTGAAAAAGAATTCAGAATAATGATAGTAAGGATGATCCAAAATCTTGGAAATAGAATAGACAAAATGCAAGAAACATTTAACAAGGACGTAGAAGAACTAAAGAGGAACCAAGCAATGATGAAAAACACAATAAATGAAATTAAAAATACTCTAGATGGGATCAATAGCAGAATAACTGAGGCAGAAGAAAGGATAAGTGACCTGGAAGATAAAATGGTGGAAATAACTACTGCAGAGCAGGATAAAGAAAAAAGAATGAAAAGAACTGAGGACAGTCTCAGAGACCTCTGGGACAATATTAAACGCACCAACATTCGAATTATAGGGGTCCCAGAAGAAGAAGAGAGAAAGAAAGGGACTGAGAAAATATTTGAAGAGATTATAGTTGAAAACTTCCCTAATATGGGAAAGGAAATAGTTAATCAAGTCCTGGAAGCACAGAGAGTCCCATACAGGATAAACCCAAGGAGAAACACGCCAAGACACATATTAATCAAACTGTCAAAAATTAAATATAAGGAAAACATATTAAAGGCAGCAAGGGAAAAAAAACAAATAACACACAAGGGAATCCCCATAAGGTTAACATCTGATCTTTCAGCAGAAACTCTGCAAGCCAGAAGGGAGTGGCAGGATATACTTAAAGTGATGAAGGAGAAAAACCTACAACCAAGATTACTCTACCCAGCAAGGATCTCATTCAGATGTGATGGAGAAATTAAAACCTTTACAGACAAGAAAAGCTGAGAGAGTTCAGCACCACCAAACCAGCTTTACAGCAAATGCTAAAGGAACTTCTCTAGGCAAGAAACACAAGAGAAGGAAAACACCTACAATAACAAACCCGAAACATTTAAGAAAATGGGAAGAGGAACATACATATCGATAATTACCTTGAATGTAAATGGATTAAATGCTCCCACCAAAAGACACAGGCTGGCTGAATGGATACAAAAACAAGACCCATATATATGCTGTCTACAAGAGACCCACTTCAGACCTAGAGACACATACAGACTGAAACTGAGGGGATGGAAAAAGATATTCCATGCAAATGGAAATCAAAAGAAACCTGGAGTAGCAATTCTCATATCAGACAAAATAGACTTTAAAATAAAGACTATTACAAGAGACAAAGAAGGACACTATATAATGATCAAGGGATCGACCCAAGAGGAAGGTATAACAATTGTAAATATTTATGCACCCAACATAGGAGCACCTCAATACATAAGGCAAATACTAACAGCCATAAAAGGGGAAATCGACAGCAACACAATCATAGGAGGGGACTTTAACACCCCACTTTCACCAATGGACAGATCATCCAAAATGAAAATAAATAAGGAAACACAAGCTTTAAATGATACATTAAACAAGATGGACTTAATTGATATTTATAGGACATTCCACCCAAAAACAACAGAATACACATTTTTCTCAAGTGCTCATGGAACATTCTCCAGGATAGATCATATCTTGGGTCACAAATCAAACCTTGGTAAATTTAAGAAAATTGAAATAGTATCAAGTATCTTTTCCAACCACAACGCTATGAGACTAGATATCAATTACAGGGAAAGATCTGTAAAAAATACAAACACATGGAGGCTACACAATACACTACTTAATAACGAAGGGATCACTGAAGAAATCAAAGGGGAAATCAAAACATACCTAGAAACAAATGACAATGGAGATACGACGACCCAAAACCTATGGGACACAGCAAAAGCAGTGCTAAGAGGGAAGTTTATAGCAATACAAGCCTACCTCAAGAAACAGGAAACATCTCGAATAAACAACCTAACCTTGCACCTGAAGCAATTAGAGAAAGAAGAACAAAAAAACCCCAAAGCTAGCAGAAGGAAAGAAATTATAAAGATCAGGTCAGAAATAAATGAAAAAGAAATGAAGGAAACAATAGCAAAAATCAATGAAACTAAAAGCTGGTTCTTTCAGAAGATAAACAAAATTGATAAACCATTAGCCAGACTCTTCAAGAGAAAAAGGGAGAAGACTCAAATCAATAGAATTAGAAATGAAAAAGGAGAAGTAACCACTGACACTGCAGAAATACAAAAGATAATGAGAGATTACTACAAGGAACTCTATGCCAATAAAATGGACAACCTGGAAGAAATGGACAGATTCTTAGAAATGCACAAACTGCCGAGACTGAACCAGGAAGAAATAGAAAATATGAACAGACCAATCACAAGCACTGAAATTGAAACTGTGATTAAAAACCTTCCAACAAACAAAATCCCAGGACCAGATGGCTTCACAGGCGAATTCTATCAAACATTTAGAGAAGAGCTAACACCTATCCTTCTCAAAGTCTTCCAAAATATTGCAGAGGGAGGAACACTCCCAAACTCATTCTACGAGGCCACCATCACCCTGATACCAAAACCAGACAAAGATGTCACAAAGAAAGAAAACTACAGGCCAATATCACTGATGAACATAGATGCAAAAATCCTCAACAAAATACTAGCAAACAGAATCCAACAGCACATTAAAAGGATCATACACCATGATCAAGTGGGGTTTACCCCAGGAATGCAAGGATTCTTCAATATACGCAAATTAATCAACGTGATACACCATATTAACAAACTGAAGGAGAAAAACCATATGATCATCTCAATAGATGCAGAGAAAGCTTTCGACAAAATTCAACACCCATTTATGATAAAAGCCCTGCAGAAAGTAGGCATAGAGGGAACTTTCCTCAACATAATAAAGGCCATATATGACAAACCCACAGCCAACATTGTCCTCAATGGTGAAAAACTGAAACCATTTCCACTAAGATCAGGAACAAGACAAGGTTGCCCACTCACACCACTATTATTCAACATAGTTTTGGAAGTGTTAGCCACAGCAATCAGAGAAGACAAAGAAATAAAAGGAATCAAAATCGGAAAAGAAGAAGTAAAGCTGTCACTATTTGCACATGACATGATACTATACATAGAGAATCCTAAAGATGCTACCAGAAAACTCCTAGAGCTAATCAATGAATTTGGTAAAGTAGCAGGATACAAAATTAATGCACAGAAATCTCTTGCATTTCTATACACTAATGACGAAAAATCTGAAAGTGAAATTAAGAAAACACTCCCGTTTACCATTGCAACAAAAAGTATAAAATATCTAGGAATAAACCTACCTAAGGAGACAAAAGACCTGTATGCAGAAAATTATAAGACACTGATGAAAGAAATTAATGATACAAATAGATGGAGAGATATACCATGTTCTTGGATTGGAAGAATCAACGTTGTGAAAATGACTCTACTACCCAAAGCAATCTACGGATTCAATGCAATCCCTATCAAACTACCACTGGTATTTTTCACAGAACTAGAACAAAAAATTTCACAATTTGTATGGAAACACAAAAGACCCCGAATAGCCAAAGCAATCTTGAGAAAGAAAAACGGAGCTGGGGGAATCAGGCTCCCTGACTTCAGACTATATTACAAAGCTTCAGTAATCAAGACAGTTTGGTACTGGCACAAAAATAGAAATATAGATCAATGGAACAGGATAGAAAGCCCAGAGATAAACCCACACACATATGGTCACCTTATCTTTGATAAAGGAGGCAAGCATATACAGTGGAGAAAAGACAGCCTCTTCAATAAGTGGTGCTGGGAAAATTGGACAGGTACATGTAAAAGTATGGAATTAGAACACTCCCTGACACCATGCACAAAAATAAACTCAAAATGGATTAAAGACCTAAGTGTAAGGGCAGACACTATCGAACTCCTAGAGGAAAACATAGGCAGAACACTCTATGACATACATCACAGCAAGATTCTTTTTGACCCAGCTCCCAGAGAAATGGAAATAAGAACACAGATAAACAAATGGGACCTAATGAAACTTAAAAGCTTTTGCACAGCAAAGGAAACCATAAACAAGACCAAAAGACAACCATCAGAATGGGAGAAAATATTGGCAAATGAAGCAACTGACAAAGGATTAATCTCCAAGATTTACAAGCAGCTCATGCAGCTCAATAACAAAAAAACGAACAACCCAATCCAAAAATGGGCAGAAGACCTAAATAGACATTTCTCCAAAGAAGATATACAGATGGCCTACAGACACATGAAAGAATGCTCAACATCATTAATCATTAGAGAAATGCAAATCAAAACTACAATGAGATATCATCTCACACCGGTCAGAATGGCCATCATCAAAAAATCTAGAAACAATAAATGCTGGAGAGGGTGTGGAGGAAAGGGAACACTCTTGCACTGTTGGTGGGAATGTAAATTGATACAGCCACTATGGAGAACAGTATGGAGGTTCCTTAAAAAACTACAAATAGAACTACCATACGACCCAGCAATCCCACTACTGGGCATATACCCTGAGAAAACCATAGTTCAAAAAGAGTCATGTACCAAAATGTTCATTGCAGCTCTATTTACAATAGCCAGGACATGGAAGCAACCTAAGTGTCCATCGACAGATGAATGGATAAAGAAGATGTGGCACATATATACAATGGAATATTACTCAGCCATAAAAAGAAATGAAATGGAGGTATTTGTAATGAGGTGGATGGAGTTAGAGTCTGTCATACAGAGTGAAGTAAGTCAGAAAGAGAAAAACAAATACAGTATGCTAACACATATATATGGAATCTAAGGAAAAAAAAAAAAAGGCCATGAAGAACCTAGTGGCAAGATGGGAATAAAGACACAGACCTACTAAAGAATGGACTTGAGGATATGGGGAGGGGGTGGGGTGAGATGTGACAGGATAAGAGAGTGTAATGGACATATATCCACTACCAAATGTAAAATAGATAGCTAGTGGGAAGCAGCCACATAGCACAGGGAGATCAGCTTGGTGCTTTGTGACCACCTAGAGGGGTGGGATTGGGAGGGTGGGAGGGAGGGAGATGCAAGAGGGAAGAGAAATGGGAACATATTGTATATGTATAACTGATTCACATTGTTATAAAGCAGAAGCTAACACACCATTGTAAGGCAATTATACTTCAATAAAGATGTTTAAAAAAAAAATTTGAATGAGATCCTTGCTGGGTAGATTAATCTTGGTTGCAGGTTTTTCTCCTTCATCACTTTAAGTATATCCTGCCACTCCCTTCTGGCTTGCAGAGTATCTGTTGAAAGATCAGCTGTTAACCTTATGGGGATTCCCTTGTGTGTTATTTGTTGTTTTTCCTTTGCTGCTTTTAATATGTTTTCTTTATATTTAATTTTTGACAGTTTGATTAATATGTGTCTTGGCATGTTTCTCCTTGGATTTATCCTGTATGGGACTCTCTGTGCTTCCAGGACTTGATTAACTATTTCCTTTCCCATATTAGGGAAGTTTTCAACTATAATCTCTTCAAATATTTTCTCAGTCCCTTTCTTTTTCTCTTCTTCTTCTGGGACCCCTATAATTCGAATGTTGGTGCGTTTAATATTGTCCTAGAGGTCTCTGAGACTGTCCTCAGTTCTTTTCATTCTTTTTTCTTTATCCTGCTCTGCAGTAGTTATTTCCACCATTTTATCTTCCAGGTCACTTATCCTTTCTTCTGCTTCAGTTATTCTGCTATTGATCCCATCTAGAGTATTTTTAATTTCATTTATTGTGTTTTTCATCATTGCTTGGTTCCTCTTTAGTTCTTCTACGTCCTTGTTAAATGTTTCTTGCATTTTGTCTATTCTGTTTCCAAGATTTTGGATCATCCTTACTATCATTATTCTGAATTCTTTTTCAGGTAGACTACCTATTTCCTCTTCATTTGTTAGGTCTGGTGTGTTTTGACCCTTCTTCTTCATCTGCTGTGTGTTTTTCTGTTGTCTCATTTTGCTTATCTTACTGTGTTTGGGGTCTCCTTTTCACTGGCTGCAGGTTCGTATTTCCCGTTGTTTTTGGTATCTGTCCCCAGTGGGTAAGGTTGGTTCAGTGGGTTGTGTAGGCTTCCTGGTGTAGGGAACTAGTGCCTGTGTTCTGGTGGATGAGGCTGGATCTTGTCTTTCTGGTGGGCACGTCCACATCTGGTGGTGTATTTTGGGGTGTCTGTGGCCTTATTATGATTTTAGGCAGCCTCTCTGCTAATAGATGGGGCTGTGTTCCTGTCTTGCTAGTTGTTTGGCATAGGGTGTCCAGCACTGTAGCTTGCTGGTCATTGAGTGATGCTGGGTCTTGATGTTGAGATGGAGATCTGTGAGAGATTTTCGCCATTTGGTATTATGTGGAGCTGGGAGGTGTCTTGTGGACCAGTGTCCTGAGGTTGGCTCTCCCACCTCAGAGGCACAGCCCTGATGCCTGGCTGGAGCACCAAGAGCCTTTCATCCACACGGCTCAGAGTAAAAGGGAGAAAAAATAGAAAGAAATAAAGAAAGAGGCTATAATATAGTGAAGTAAAATAAAGCTATTATAAAGCAAAGCTATACAGACAAAATCTCACCCAGAAGCATATACATATACACTCACAAAAAAAAAGGAAAAGGGGAAAAATTACTATATCCTGCTCCCAAAGTCCACCTCCTGACTTTGGGATGATTTGTTGTCTATTCAGGTATTCAACAGATGCAGGCACATCAAGTTGTTTGTGGAGCTTTAATCCGCTGCTTCTGAGGCTGCTGGGAGAGATTTCCCTTTCTCTTCTTTGTTCGTACAGCTCCCGGGGTTCAGCTTTGGATTTGGACCCGCCTCTGCGTGTAGGTCGCCTGAGGGCGTCTCTTCCTCACCCAGACAGGACGGGGTTAAAGGAGCAGCTGCTTTGGGGGCTCTGGCTCACTCAGGCCGGGGGAAGGGAGGGGTACGGAATGCGGGGGCGAGCCTGCGGCGGCAGAGGCCGGCGTGATGTTGCACCAGCCCGAGGTGCGCCGTGCGTTCTCCCGGGGAAGTTGTCCCCGGATCACGGGAGCCTGGCCGTGGTGGGCGGCACCGGCTCCCGGGAGGGGCGGTGTGGAGAGTGACCTGTGCTCGCACACAGGCTTCTTGGTGGCGGCAGCAGCAGCCTTAGCGTCTCTTGCCCGTCTCTGGGGTCTGCACTGATCGCTGCGGCTCGCGCCCTTCTCTGGAGTTCGTTTAGGCAGCGCTCAGAATCCCCTCTCCTTGCGCGCCGTGAAACAAAGAGGCAAGAAAAAGTCTCTTGCTTCTTCGGCAGCTGCAGACTTTTTCCCGGACTCCCTCCCAGCTAGCTGTGGTGCGCTAACCCCTTCAGGCTGTGTTCACGCCGCCAACCCCAGTCCTCTCCCTGGGATCCAACCGAAGCCCGAGCCTCAGCTCCCAGCCCCGCCCGCCCCGGTGGGGGAGCAGACAAGCCTCTCGGGCTGGTGAGTGCTGGTCGGCACTGATCCTCCGTGTGGGAATCTCTCTGCTTTGCCCTCCGCACCCCTGTGGCTGCACTCTCCTCCGTTGCTCCGAAGCTTCCCCCCTCTGCCACCCGCAGTCTCCCCCCGTGAAGGGGCTTCCTAGTGCGTGGAAACCTTTCCTCCTTCACAGCTCCCTCCCGCTGGTGCAGGTCCCGTCCCTATTCTTTTGTCTCTGTTATTTCTTTTTTTTTTGCCCTACCCAAGTACGTGGGGAGTTTCTTACCTTTTGGGAGGTCTGAGGTCTTCTGCCAGCGTTCAGTGGGTGTTCTGTAGGAGCAGTTCCACGTGTAGATGTATTTCTAATGTATCTGTGGGAAGGAAGGTGATCTCTGTGTCTTACTCTTCCGCCATCTTCTTCCCATCTACTGTAATTTTAAATCAAAAAGAAAACAGATTCTTTCATCTTATTTGAAATCCAAAAGCCAAGATGCAATAATTATCAAAAGTTATTTAAAATTTCAGTCAAAACCAGGCTTACTAATGGATTGGAGTGAATAGCTTCCTAACCTTTCATGTAAGCATGTTCTTAATTTAGAAATTAGCTGTACATTAGCAAATAAAATATGAAAGAGAGTTTGTACTAAAGGGAAATGACTTTTGGTTCTTTTCCTTCTCAGAGATGAATCAAACAGGGCAGCAAATGGCCTTTTTCAGGTCTGGAGTTGAAAATTTTTCAGAGATGGTAAATCCTTATTTATGTGTTATTTAGGGATGTATCATGGCTAACAGTGTTTTTGCTCTTAAGATTTAAATATGAAAATATAGTATATGTAAGAGATGGATTTTTCCCTCTTTTTTTTGCAATTACAGCATCAGTAATATACGTATTTCATTTATTTGCATTTAAGGGTCTCAAAGTGATCTCTCAACTTAAATAAATAACATAAGAAGATTTTAGAAAGCCAAAGGAAAAGCAAAAATCACTTCAATCATGAGGAAAGTAATGTTTCAGGTACTTCAGATCCCGTATCTATTCTAACATCAGAGAAAAGCAGTAAATTAAAAAGAAAAATGTAACCAACAAGAAATACAGTTAGAAGAGAGATATTTCTGACCAGCCTCACTCATTTTTGACTAGTCTTTCAGAACTGGGTATAGGAGTGGCAGTTGGAAGTTGGGAACAGTAAGGATTATAGATAAGAGAGGAAAAAGTGGTATACATTCTGGAAAGCTGTCCATCTGTGAACTTAAGAGCTGTCATCTATGAATTGTTTCATCGAGCCTGAAATAATCAATATTTGATGTTATGTGAAGTTAGGCACAATGTAGCACTATGTGGGCAATAGGCAATGTAAGTGTACTTGTTCTTCTAAAAGAAAGGAAATTGAGGAACAGAGGGGTTACTTTATCTAAATTAGCTCTCAAAGCTGAAACCATTACCAGACATTTCAAAACAGTTAACCAATTAAGGTTAAGCAATTCAGGTTTCTTCCTCTATCATGATTTGATAGCCTCCTATGTTCAAAGCACTGAGCCAGGCATAATAGGACTCAAAGATGTGTAAAACAAGGCCCTTCAGGGTGGGTCAGGAGGCACTGATGGGCACAGTGGGATGTGTAATTTTTTGTAGATTGATTTCTCTTTTTAATCTTTGATCCAATTGAAATTTACTTTGGCGAATTGTATATTATTTTCTCCCCAGTAACTAATAGTCTCTGCACCATTTGTTGAATAATGGATTGTTCCTTTTTCCCACTGATTCAGGAAAATATTCATAGTCATTATTTACTGAATGCCTCTTATGTGTCAGGAGCTTTGATATCTTTTGTAATGTACTTGTGCATCTTCTATGTGACTCAGAATCTGAAGTTCCTTCCTTTGTTTGGTAAATTCTCCGTCTTGCGACTCTTGCTGGGAAAGAGTGCTTGCCTTGACTATAAAACCTGAAAATGCCAAGAGCTTATTTCCCATGTTCCTCTGCACTCAGGCGAGGAACATGTGATTTAGGCTCGATCAACCAACGGACCCATTCAGGCTTCACAACTGGATTTATTGATCCCGGGAAGGTGGAGCGACCAAGGGCCATTCTGCTGTGTTATGTCAACAATTCCTGCTTTCCAAGAGCTCATGGAGCAGGGCTAGTTGTGGCGGCCAGGTGTTCAGTGGTGGGGCTGGAAGTCTCCGAATGCTCTTTGGTACCATGAATTTCTACTGTCCTGGCTCCCACCCAGTCTTCCTTGATCTTTCCTTTCCCCATGTCTGGTTCTCCAAACTTCTCAGAAATTTTGCAAGCCACATGATAGTCTTGAATAAATTCTTCTTCTGCCTCAGTTAGCCAGAGTTTATCTCTGTTACTTGGAACTGAAAACCTGGCTTGATACATGCAGGATATCATTTGATCCTCAAGTCCTCACACCTTTCAAGACACATATCATCACCCCCATTAGATTTATGTAATTTATATTCAGTAAGAGTATTAACTTGCTTAAGAGCACACAGCTAGGAAGTGATACAACTGGAATTTAAATCCAGGTTACATCACAAATGTTCTCTCTCTCTCTTTCTTTATATATATATAAATATATCTATATGGCAGAAGCCATATATATAGTTTTTTTGGTCCATGCTCCATTGGTCTAGCCATTTATTGCTATGCTGGTACTACACTGTTTTATTTATTGCAGCTTTATCCTAAGTTTTAAAATCTAGTATAGCAAGTTCTCCTTTATTCTTTTAAATCTTTTTCTTACCCCTTCTTGAATGTTTCTTTTTCTAGATGAGCAACTGTACAATTTTGCAAAGTTTTTGCAAAACCATGGAGGGACAAATTAGCAGCTGTAATTTAAGATGCTTCATTCCTTGTGGAGAAAAAGGAACACTTGTACACTGTTGGTGGGAACGTAAATTGGTGCAGCCACTATGTAAAACAGTATGAAGTTTTCTTAAAAAACTAAACATAGAAGTACCATATGATTCAGCAGTCCTACCCCCAGGAATATATCCGGAAAAAATGAAAACCTTAATTTGAAAAGACACATGTATTCCGATGTTCATAGCAACACTATTTACAATAGCCAAGACGTGGAAACAGCCTAACTGTCCATCAACAGGCGATTGGCTTAAGAAGATGTGATGTGTTTATACAATGGAATATTACTCAACCACGAAAAGAATGAAATTCTGCCATTTGAAACAAGGTGGATGGACTAGAGAATGTTATGCTTAGTGAAATAAGTCAGACAGAGAAGGATAAAAGCTATATGAGATCACTTATATGTGGAATCAAAAAAATAATACAAATGAATCTACATGCAAAACAGAAACAGACTCACAGACACAGAAACCAATCTTATGGTTACCAAAGGAAGGGGAGGGGCAAATTAAGAGTATGGGATTAACAGATACAAGCTACTATACATAAAATAGATAAGCAACAAAGATTTACTGTATGACACAGGGAATTTTCCCAATATTTTGTAGTAATCTATAATGGAATATAATCTGCAAAATCACGATGCTGTACATCTGAAACTAGCACAATATTATAAATCAACTATACTTTAATTTTTTTAAAAGATGCTTCATCCTTAATATTATTTTCACTTCACGGCGTTATGTGAGATATTCATAGCTCCTGCATGTGCATGTGCGCACGCACCCACATACCCACCCACAAATATGTACTAATGTGAAGATTTTTGTTCCTATATAAAGATTTTTTGTTTGTTAGCTTCAGCATATTTTAAAACTCTCCAGACACAGAAACTGTCACAGGGTTGGCCTGAGAAGCTCTTTCACATTCAGGCTGGCCCACAAACTTTAAAAAGATGCCCCTGACAAGAGAGTAGACTTGAGGAGGAAAATAGTTTGTCACAGGCTTTATTTTTCTGTATTGCTTTGTTCCTGCAAAAAGCATCATGGTTCGCTATGAGGCTTCCATTTTTTTTTTTCTCCAAGGATAATTTTGATGCTGCGGGAATTCTTGCCAAGTAACATTCAGCAAATAAGTCCCAGGAGAATATCTGATTTGTGTTTGCACATAATCGTCCTGGTGTGGATCCTAGGTAACAGGAAAGCTAAATAATATCCATGGTCCTGGAAGAATTTCTTCAGTTATGGAGCTGTCGAAGTTCTGTTAAGAACCGATGGAACTGATAGTCCCTGCCTGGTGCAATAAACCATGAGGGTAATTTCCACCTTTTTAAGTGGATGTGGATTTGATACATATATATTCATCGCAAGTGAATGAAAAACCTGTACTTTTGATCCAGGAGGATACCAGACTCTTCCTTCTCTCTTGCAGAAAAACGTTCAAGTAAAAATATCCTTGTGAGAATTCCCCATAGGAAATTCCATGCATCTGCTCAGATTAAAAAGGTATCAAGTTATTTATTTCCTCTAATAGAGAGGAACTTCTCTGCACACCGAGTTCTGTCTTGGAAGGCTAGTGGCTTGATTCTGAGAATTGTGAGATGCTCTTCATAGGAGATTCTGGGTGTGTACAGATGCTGACAGCCACGTGTCAATGGTGCTGCAGGATCCAGGTGCTTCTGTTGCAGGCACAGACTTGGCGGTGCCAGGAAATTTCTGAGACTCTGCACTTTTATTCCGGATTCAGGGTTATTCTTTGGTACCACAATTCACACAGGTATTTCTAGCCTGTCTTGGTTAGCGTTGTGGGTAACATCAGAAATGGAGCTTGGCTTGTAGCAAGCAGGAGAGCTAACTTCTTCTGAAATTAAATTCAGATTAGCCATAGTACTTCCTATCTCTGAAAGCTGTGCTGAATAATAGGGTGAAACCGAATGCTGTGCCCAGGAAATTTATGCCACATTTGCAGTGACATTTCCAATAAAAAATTGAATTGATGAGCAGAGAGTTAATCATGTTGTAACTGTATATAATCTCGTGAACCACTCTCCACTGGAGTCATAATGAACTGGTGGTGGGCCCCAAGCTACCCGATGATGTTTTCTGGCTTGCCTTTCGGTCACCAAGAGCCAGGCAAGCAGGCACAATGGCTTCTGATGAGAGCCAGTTAAGAAACTGGATTTGCCTATAAGAAGCACACGATTTTAGTCTGTCCTGATTTGAAACAGATTTAGCTGTTTTTCTAGCTGGAGGTGTGGTGACGAT
Organism: Balaenoptera ricei; assembly: GCF_028023285.1. Classification (NCBI taxonomy): domain Eukaryota; kingdom Metazoa; phylum Chordata; class Mammalia; order Artiodactyla; family Balaenopteridae; genus Balaenoptera; species Balaenoptera ricei. The sequence goes on from NC_082643.1 coordinate 35,151,510, forward strand.
GACTCAAAATGAATTTCTCATTTAGACATATTCTGAAAGGTCCATAAAGAAAATACTCCTAAGTGAACCGAAAGGGACAAAATGATATTCTAGTACTGCTGTTTTTAAGCAGTGGCCTGTAAACCTGGGCAATTAGGTATTAATGGTCCTTTCTCTACTGCAGTGAAAAAAGAACTTGCTTTAGCTTCAGAGAAACCTGGTTTTAGCATTCATCTAAACAAATGAAAAATACGTTTGTGATCTCCTTTCAGCTTTTTAAAATTCCAATACTGAGTATTTTTTAACCAGTATACATTCGATTCCTCCAGTGATCATGAGCTCTGCTATTAATACGTATACACACACCTTAAAAATCAGCTCTCAGTGCAATCTGCTATTGTGTTTTGAGTGAACGACTCATGACTGAAGGTTTAAATGGTAGCTACAGAGAAAGCTCATCTGAGTTTTTTTAAATGATGTTCTCTTTCCAGGTGAAGTGTTGAAATAATTCTTCCAGTTAATTTTTCTGGAATCCAGTGAAAACATATCACCCCATTTTCCTCCTCCCTCAAGGGAACAATAAACTATTGCTCAAGGACTAATGCAACAATCTGAACTTTTTATTGAATAAAACCTATTCCCTCCCTCCAGATTTAGATTTAAATCTCAAATTTAAAAAATTGACATTTAAATAACTCACCAAAGTTCGAAAAAAGTCCAAGTGACTACAAGTTGTTTACTTCATAAATAAATCACATTTGGTGGCTTCACAGTTTTTTTTTTTTGATAAATTTATTTATTTTATTTATTTATTTTTGGCTGCGTTGGGTCTTCGTTGCTGTGCGCGGGCTTTCTCTAGTTGTGGCGAGCAGGGGCTACTCTTTGTTGCGGTGCGCGGGCTTCTCATTGCGGTGGCTTCTCTTGTTGTGGAGCACAGGCTCTAGGCACGTGGGCTTCAGTAGTTGTGGCACGTGGGCTCAGTAGTTGTGGCTCGCGGGCTCTAGAGCGCAGGCTCAGTAGTTGTGGCGCACGGGCTTAGTTGCTCCATGGCATGTCGGATCTTCCCGGCCCAGGGCTCGAACCCGTGTTCCCTGCATTGGCAGGCGGATTCTTAACCACTGCACCACCAGGGAAGCCCGCTTCACAGTTTTGATGGAAGCCAAGTAGTGTTGTAAAATTAGGGTTCTCCTAGCATGGTGTCATTCTATGGGGTGGTCGGTCTCTCATGGGTGGAAAGAAATCATTTCATATCAAACGTGTGTTACAATTATGAGAACTGTCCTGGGTTCTGAAAAAGTATCCAAATGCTGACAGTTTACTAAGACAATGCAAACTGGTCAGCTCCAGAATATGTGATTTACAAAAAGAAAAGAAATGTACTCATTAATCCTAGATGCTGAAGACCCCAGAACAGTTATTGGGAGCTCTATTAAAACTATTTATTTATGTAATCCCCCCATTTGGCTTTTCTAAAGCCTATGAAACCCCTTAGATCTGTTCTGTCCAATATAGTAGCTACTAGCCACATGTGGCTATTTAAATTAAAAATTATATACAATTAAAAATTCAGGTCCTCAGTTGCCTTAGTCCCATTTCAACTGCTCAATATACACCTGGGGCTGGTGGCTACCATACTGGGCAGTGCAGGTACTGAACATTTTCATCATTGCAGGAAGTTGTATTAGAAGAAGAAAAAAAAGAAATACGTATTGAGGAGTTCCAATGCAGTAGGCATTATATTTGCTCTAGATTCTTCTCATTTCACAGTGAAGAAGATTACCTCGGAGAGCTTAAGTCACCTGCTCAAGTCACATAACTGATACAGAGTCATTAGGACTCTAAGCAATTACCCTCGACTCCAAGCCCACAGCCATTTCCAATATATGGCCAAGTGCTGACTCATCCACTTATCTCTCTAACGCATTCTTAGTGATAGAGAGACTGTAGGTTTTAATAATTATTACAAGACAACAGGTGAAAACTGATACTGAACAAACTGGTCCCTCCACTTACTGCGGACCTGTGCTAGCAACTGGGGCTGTCATGTTAGGAGGATGAACACATTTCCTGGCTTCATAGCACTTAGAGCCTAGTGGGGGAGTCAAACATTCAATATATAATCAAAAACTAATTATCAGCCACAACTGTGATAAGTATCAACGAGGAGAGCCCATCTGCTTTGGGGGAGGCTTCCAAATCCCATTAAATAACAACCACAGTAATAATTAGCAATGAAGCTTTAGTTTCCAATGCCTGTAAAGTTCAAATTAGTAAGATAAGTCTATGATACTGTGGGCCTCCTGATGGATGAGTCAACTGTAATATTTATGCCTGGTAAGCAGAGAGATCTATTTCACTCAAGGTCATCCTGGGTTAGCATGACCAACTTCAACTTCATCAGATTCTCCTTGGGTAGAGGTACTTCTGAAATGAAGAGCTGAGATCAGCTAATTTGTCAACATTACAAAGCAGGAGGCTTATCATCATAACTCTTCTCCCTCATTGAATCTTCCCGGCAGCAGCAGCTGACATATGATCCTCGCAGATGAAGATGCCATAGCATGGCTATTTCTCGACCACACTGGCTGAGGGTCAGATAGTGGGAAAATGCTTCTTCTTAGCCATTTCTTTGTCATTTTTAACAGGTTTAAACTAAATACTCATACAGGGAGATTTAACAGGTTTAAACTAAATACTCATACAAGCCAATATGCTATACCATCAAATGTAAAAGGCTAGAAAAAAAATCAAAGCCATAAACTGATATCATTTTGAGTATTTTATTCCTTTAATGTTACTCTATTAGTTTCAATAAAAGGACAACAGAATGTCCATTATACCATAACTTGACACGTTTATTATGCCAATACGATTAGTTTTTGCAAAGCACTCATGTACCGGTTATAGTTTATAGAAAAATTGATTTCACAGAATCAGAGAAATTAGAATTGGAAACGTTCTATTAGGTCACTAGATACATCCCCTGAGACTAATATAGAATTGATCCCTAGTTCACAGTGTATTATCTGATGCCTTTTTCTATCCAGTTTTGATAGGCTTATATATTTATTATAGGCTGGCAATATGTACCCCTAAAAATTATACCAATTCATCTGAGAAATGAAACTCGAGAAAATAAGCATTTGCTGAGCACTAATTTTACTTTGGTGGATACATTTTAATATACTAGTGTTTATAGCCTCTCATCTTGTAAGAGACAGGTAGTAGCACTGGATCGTGGGTTAGCATTACAATCAAATAGTGAATTTGCATATCTTAAGTTGCAGAAATTTCCCCAGACATCATTTCCCGTCAGATTCCTACAAAATGTGGTATGAATTTTTGATCCTCAAGAAGGGCTTTTTTTTTTTATGTACAGGAAATTGAGCCCTGTACCTCATGCAAGTGCCTGCAATTAAACACTTGGCTGGACTGACATTTTCTTCTTTTGGGGCAGTGTGTACAAAGCTGTGACTCTTGGAGAAACAAGGAAGTGGCAGATGAACTCTGAGCTGGAGGGCTGGGGAGGGTTGCAGCAAGGGAATGAGCTGGTGTTGCATAAACTCTCCGTGTTCTTCCTCCCTTCCTTCTTCTTAGCAGCGACTCAGGGAAGAAGGAAAGCAGGAGAGGGCTTCGCCGGCAAAATTTACATAAAATACAATCAGCCTATAAACTCCTGGGGTCTTCCAGGTCAGGTGGGTGGGACTGCTTCTCTTTGCTTCAACACAAATAATTCAGGAATTCTCTTCCCCCTTTAAAACCAGCCTTGAAGTTCATTTGCACCTGAATTCATTGATTAAAGATGCAGAGAAGTGCACAATGTGATATTTTTTCCCAGGTTTGCCAGGTTTTCCCTTTACCCTTTGCTCCTTCATGGAGATAACAAGGCAGAGTGTTGGATGTGGGCTAGGTTTGTGGGGTCCAGGAGGGGAATCAGGGTTGTGTGTGGAAAAAGGCAGAGAGGAAGACACAGAAATGTAGCATTCAGCTAAATGATGCCTAACTCCTCTTCTTCTTCACATTCTTGTGTCCCTATTCAAAAGCCCAGATGACATTCTTGTTTGTCCAGGATGCAGCTGATGGGTATTATGTCTGGAGAGCTCCCAGAGAAAGTCTTATGCATCTTTTATACACCTGCATGTTAAATGAGCAAGAATGCCCAGGTGCTAAGACATGAATTCGCGGTAAATTATGCAAACAAGTAATTTCGTTTGTCCAGAAAGTAGTGCTATCAGTGGTACAGTTTTCCTAAGCACTCCATCATTTAGGAGAATGCAAACTGAAAGGCAGTCAAACGGCAACGAGACCTACTTGCTCAGCACAGTGTATCTGCTTTGACAGGTGCCAGTCACAGAAAAGAAGTTTTGCCCACGGGGGATTCTCACACCCAAGGCAGAAGCCAGGAAAACCGTGTCAGGAGATTCAAAAGGCAGGGACCTTAGCCACGTTAACCCCTGAATGGCAGCAGTAAAGACGGCTTTATCCACGGGACCTGAGGGTGTGCCAAAGTGAAGATGGTGAAACAACTCTGAAGAGAGACAGGGAGCTGCCCTTTTGGGGTCAAACAGACTTTCCGTAGTGATGGAACATCTACCCTTGCTACTCAAAGTGTGGTCCAGCGACCAGCAGAATCAGCATGACCTAGGAATCTGTTGTACCTGCAGAATCCTGGACCCGACCTCAGACCTACTGAGTCAGAATCTGTATTTTAACAAAACGCCAGATGATGTGTATGCATGTTAAAGTTTGAGAAGTACATGCCACCAGCTGCCTAGTGGTTTTCCACAGTAGCAGCCTGGACCGGCTAGGAAGGGACACAGTTTGTCCAGCCTGGTGGTAAGTTGATTTCATATTCATCTCAGCAAAAGGCAATAAATAATCATTCCCTTCATGAGTACACACATTCCTCTTTTCCCCCCGTCTGTGGCTATTGTTTCCTTTAGTCCTTCTGAAGTGCATGTGATTCTGGCAAGGCTGTCACCGAGAAGGCTGGGCACCTGGCAGAGGCTGGCTGAGAGCAGCTCTTTCCTGGGGATTGCTACAGAGAGAGAGAGAGAGACGGCTTTTATGCTTCTGAGATTATAAGGTGCAAAGACAAGATCGGGACTGGCAGGGCTCTCTTGCTACCGCAGATAGAGGGAATCTGATTGAGAATGAAACCAGCAGAGTCAGGCAGAGCAGAAAGATGAAGGGAGAGAATTCATTTGAACGCTCAGCCCAGTTGTACCAGAAGTCAGATAACCCCTTGGACTTCTGAGTTGCATGAGCCCATAAATTCACAATTTAGCTTAAAGCAGGTTTAGGTTGGTTTTCTGCCTTTTGTAACTAAGAGGGGGGTCCTGACCAATACATTCCTGAAACTGTATTATCAGTTTTTCCAAAATGGAAATTTTTGCATCTGGCTGTGGGAACAAATTCATTGTAAAGTTCACAACCTCTAATTTGACGACTGTGTAAGTTTGCATGAGTATATGTGTTAAGTATAATCTGAGTATAATTAAGCACAGAAGGTTTAAAACTTTTAGGCACCCATGTGCCGTAAATCCTGGTTATCTGTGTAATTGCAGCAGGCTGTATTTATTTTCTAGATTTAGAGGCAATGCCTACTGAAATTAATATTCAAATTTATGCCAACTAATATGCAAACCAGCACGGCTTTGGTGCTTTAGAAAACAAGAGGATAGGATTGCAGCCCTGGTGTTTCAATGGTGCTGCTGCTTTGATGAAAGAAGACAAAGAGGCCTAGAATGCAGATGAGATATGTTCCCTTGGAAGACCCAACGCAAATGGAAATTTACGGCTCTGTAAACTGTTTTAAAACAGAAAACAATCTCTCAATTTAACATAGCCGTTTAACCATTCATTAATTTACTAGATGCAGACACTGCAACTTTTCAGAAATGATGCCACCCATAAATACAATCTACAACCACAAAAGAAAATATGTACTTTTACTCCCGCCAAATGTCCCAAATTTAAATCTATAATTGTTTGTTCCAATTGAAACACTGAAGCCTGCCTCTCTTCTATGAAAAATTAGTACCCACTATTGGACATATATTTCACTATCATGTATCTATTTCAATGTTATGTAGTGTGTGAGTATATGTATTTTAAAATTATCAGCTAGGATTAGGTTAAGTTAGGAATAACAGAAACTTGGAATGTAGTAGCTTACATAAAGTGGACATTTCTTTCTTTCTTAGGCAGAAGACATCTAGAGGTGTACAGTCCAGAGCTGGTATGGGACCTCCATAGTTTAGAACTAAAGATTTCTTCCAGCTTTCCAAAGCACAGTGCCTAGGATGTGACTCTAATCCTCTAGGTTCAAGATGGCTGCTGGGTCTCTAGCCATAACATCCAGTTTCCCCGCAGCAGAATGGAGGAAAAGGGAAAGAAGTATTTGCTCCCTCTCTTTTAAGGAAACTTCTTGAAAGTCCCACAAAGTATACCTGCTTACTATGATATTACATATCATTGATCAGAACTTAGTCCTATGCCACACCTAACTATGAGGGAGGCTGGGAATATGGTCTTTTATCTGGGAAACCATGTGTCCAGACAAAAATCATTTTTCTATTAGCTTGAGAGAGAAGCAAAAAATAGGTACTTAGAAGGCAACTGTCAAACTCTACTCCAAATATTAAATATACATTTGTTTATTGATTTATTGTGTTTTCCCCACAAAAAACTAGCTCCATGAGGGCAAGAGCTTTATTTTGTTCATGATTGTATCCTTAATGCTAGTCTATATTTGTCTTTCCTGATTTTTTTCTATCAATTTAAGATCCTTGGTCAAGCCAGAATGCTGTCTTGAGAAGAATGCAGGAACTGCATCCAGATTTGTGAGAGATAGTGCTGCGATCATCTAATAATGTCTGTATTGCTGTGATCAACTAATAATGTCTGCAGTGGCCAGCCCTTATGTACCAGGCTTAAAGTATTCCCACCAACCCCTAGCTTTCAACTAAAGTGTTTTGAAATTTATAGTTACTGTGACTCTAATTTAAATCTATGTGCCAAAAGGCCTTATTTAAATTTGTTGTTTAAAATGATTTATTCTAAGTAGCGACGTGAGTATTCTCTGCAACTTTTTCCCCCTTATATGGAGCTCTCTTGTGCAGTTGTAAATTTTGCAGGTTTCCAGAGAGTTGCTAAAGGAATTATATGCAAATTCTAAGTTACACTGAGTTGGCAAATTCTCACTAGAAAGTTGCTGGGAAAGGGGATTTTTAAAGAATAAAATGGAAAACAGGTCAGGAGTTTTGTGCTGTCAGAGGTACAATTCTGTGACATGTTCATCTCCTGAGTGACTGAGAAGACAAAAGGGGCCTGGAGGAGTGATAAGGACTTTCCAAGTTAAACACAAATGCTAGAAAGAAAAGCTCAGGCTCCACGGGGAAAAGAAGACCCAAGTTAAATTAAACTACAATTAAAAATAGCTAAGACTATTGAGTAATGTACTGAATTGCATCTGAACAATTTTGTCTTTAAAAAGCTGTCAGTGCAGCAAACTTCTTTTCCTGCCCCACACAACACATTTTCTCATCAGCAGTGGTGACAAGACGGTGACTTGATGTGGCTGTGATTCTGAAGGAGGGAATTATGCAATGCTCCATAAAGATAGACCAGAATTTCAAGGCTGTAGCTTGAAAAGCTCCCTTGATGACTCATAAAGCTTCTCCTGGGGCACATGTCCCTCTTTCTAACTACTTGCCCACTTGTGAGTCAAGAATTACTGCCTTATTGGCATGACCTGCTTTGTTATTTAATGTTTTTTGTTTGTTTAGCTATTTCCATGGAGAATGGCCTATTTGTAAATAACCTCTGAAAATTCCACGTCTTAGCTTGGGTTCCTTCCAAAGCAGAGTCTGAGAGTCCTCAGAGCAGGTATTTTATTAGGGAGGTGGTCCCAGGAAGCAGGAATGTGAGCAAACAGGGAGAGTGAGACAGGGAAGAAGAAAAAGCCAATAGACAAGTGTGTTACTGAGGTTATACTATGGGCAATAAGGGCTTGATTCTATCAGAACCTCCAGAAAAGTGTACCTACGTATCCCAGGATGGTTCCCCTTAAGGATGGAAGATTGTAGCACTTAGTACTTAGAAGACTGTAGCCAATAGTCTCCCATTCCTATTGGTTGCAGGTGGCCCCAGGGGTATTAACAAACTTCATCCTTCACCACTCCCAGGATGCACTTGCATGGACTGAGTACCCCATGGCATCAGAGAACCTGCCCACCACTGCCCAGCAGAAAGGCCCATGGGACAGACCCTGACACAGCAAGGGGAGTCTGAAATTACTGGGTGCTGTCCACTGTAGTGGCAGCTGAAGTCAGAGGTGGACTGAGGGGAATGACGTGGGGGTGGGTGGGGGCGGGGTGGTGCCACAGGTGTCTGCTGTGGTCCCTGACTGTGATCTGAAACTCAGCAGTTTGAGATATAGCCTCCATGGTCAGAATCAATGCATTTGAGCATGCTTTCCAATTGAAGATACGGTTTAAAATCGGTGATAACCCAAAGTGACAAAGTGAAGACTAACATCCCAGTAGCCATCTTACACATATACAGATGTCATTCAAAATCCCAGATTCTCTTCTCTCTCTTCCTGCTACTGAATTTGCAAATTTCTCTTGTGTAAGCTACACTCTCTACTCAGGGGTAGGGTTGAAAAGGCAAGGTGGTGAAAATAGAACTTGTCAAGTATTCTTGTTAGAAGCTCTTCTAAAAGTCCTTATGAAAGAAGAGGCTGAATTTATTGGGTAAAATGAGATTTGGGGATTACATATGATTTTAATTTCTCCACGCTAGCCAACTTCTATAGTTAATGGGACGTGACTCATAATCCTGACTAATCGGCACAAAACACAGAAAAGAAAGATGTATCAGCTGCTTATTACTGTTGAGGCTGCATGTCCTGGCTGCCATGGGCACAGTGGGCAAAGGGTACAGAGGCAGTGTGGCATGGTGACAACTGCAAAGGCTTTGTGAGTCTGAGTCTGCCCCTGGCTAGCCATGCAACCACTGAGCCTCAGTTTTCTCAACTGTAAAAGGAGAGCTGTCATAGCTGCCTTGCAGGGCTATTGGGAGGATTAAGCATTACTGTATTATGCAAAGGGTTTGGCATATCAAATCTGCATTTGTTACAAGTCAATTAATAAACCCATGAAAAATCTAGGTTCCATTTCATATCCCACTTTGACTTAGTTTCTGGGTAAAGCTTACATTTACTGAAATGAATGGCTTTGACTCATTTAGACTAAGTCTTTGAAAATGAAATTAGAAAATCCCTTGGGTTCATGTTGAACTGAGGTGCCAACAGGGAAGTGTACTCCCCATTTTACCCATTCCAAGAAGGAGCAATCTCCTAGTGACCAGAATAGCTGCTTCATAGGAGCAGCATGCAGCAGTAAGTGGTCTTATAAATGGTCCCTACTCCTGTGGCCACTGCTCGTTCTCTGGATGTGACGAGATGAGACGCAGGAGCAGGATGGACCCTCGGTGGTCCCTCATCATCCCCAGCTGTTTGGATCCATCATATCAGAGAGGAGGATTTGGTTCAGGCTGCAGCCCAAGGTAGACCTCTCCCAAGAGCAACACGACAGGTTCAAATCCGGGGATTTATTGTACAAAGTCTTCTCAAGAGATGCACCAGCATGCCTACATTTAAGGGAATTCATTTTCAGATCCTCAACTTTCATATATACTCTTTCTACAATTGAGTGGGAGTTCTGAAAACAAGACTGTTTCTCTCTTCCATATTCCCTTTCACAGTCTTCCTTCTCCTGCTTTAGAGAAGCATTTATCTCTCACCCAACCCAAGTCATACTATGATACGTTGCCCAGGATGTAATAACCTCTGTGGTATCAAACAAAGGGAGTGTTAGAAATACAGAACATTTTTAAAGGATCTTGTCTTTTTCATACTCTAGATGTTGCCAAAGAAACATTTTCTGTGGAGGGAGATCCCTGTGACTTTTGATAAGGCAAAGTGAAGGCAGAGTCTTGTTCCATGGGAAGGCTGGGGATATTATCTGTGTCTCTGTAGTGGATGGTGGTCAAAGCGACATGTCTTAACATGTTTATTTGGATTAATATACAAAGTTAGATATATTCTGACAGAAAGTTAAGCCTGATTTGGCTGACTGGTTAGACATCAAGAAAGCAATTTTATATGGCAGACGTTTTTCCATTAATGAGTGAGATCAATGTATAGCTCCAAGGTTGTATTAAAATATATTTAAAGCCAGTGATAAGATTAAAGCATTTAACAAAAAATATTATATTGGAAAAGGCCTAATGAAACAAGCAATAATTGATTTTCCCAACCCTTTACGTGTGTATCAGGCTAAACAAGGTGCCCTTAAGCGAAAGAGTAAAATGTACAAATGCTAGTCATTTGATAAGTCTTGGTAGAGACACTTTGATATACTTCTCAGCATTTAAGAGAGAGGATGGCTGACTGGGTAACGAATCCTTTTGCGAGTTGGGTGGGTTTCAACTCTTCGCTTTCAATAAAATTGAAGGCAGACCTAATTGAGTCGTCATCTCTCAGACATTAAAAATAATTTGTGGTGATAGATCACTTTGTTACTTTTTGATGTAAGAATCAGAAAGAATTCAAAGAAATGAATAGTGCCTCTAAAACAGACCTATTTGCTTTCCATGCAAGCCTATCTATGTATTTATGTGAGCGAGGTATCTCAGCAGTTACACTTTAAAACAAGAGTGAGTAGAAATAGAATTGTTGCTGAAGTCATCTTATTCTAGCAAAAAGTAATGTTTATTCGTGGAGCATCAACTAATTGAAAACAGAAGCCTCGTCTCTCCCACTGAAAGATGCATTTTCAATAAAATTTGAATTTTATGTTTAAGAATTATTTATTAAGATTGGTAATATATTGATACTTTATTGCCAAGAAGTTTATATCAGTATGAAAGTCCATGGGTAATGTAGAATGAAAATAAGAGTTCAAAGAGAAAAAGTAATGATGTGAAATTTGCAACTGTAAATATGATAAATAGTTTAAACATTAACTTAAAAATGTGTTGAGGGGGCACATTAGTTTTCAAACATTTTATTAGAGGATAGGCAAGTGAAAAAAACCCCACCATTGCAATAGGGAGCTGCCTACAGTCCTTTGGAATAATGCGTTCTTTGCTGGCATGGGGAAGGGGGAGAGAGGGTAGAGGTGCTAAATGCCTCATGGGGATTCTGTCTAGTGACTAGTTTCATGGGATTTTGATTTGTAGTCTAGGCTCCCTTTGACTGTGACTTGAAATTCTGCATTAACATTGGAACCAGCCTTACACCTTAACCTGAACTGGGCCTTCTCTGTCATTTCAGACCATCTCTAGTCCAGATTATAGCTTCCTCTTTGAAGTTATCCTTGACATGTATTTCTCTTGGCTGGTTCTCACTGCTACTTTAATCAAGCCTCTGAAGCAGTTATTTTGTTCATTCATTCATTCACTCATTCATTCATTCATTCATTCAGTAAATATGTATGTGCCAGGCACTGTGTAAGGTGCTGGATATGCCATCATGAACAAAACAAGCGTGGGCCCTAACCTCGTGGAACTGATATCTCAGTGGTGGTAGATGAACAATAAAAAAGGAAATAATTATACAAATAGATGACTAAAGATCATAATAAATACTATGAATGAAAAGAACATGGTGTTAATGACAAGAAGAACTTAATTTTAATCGAAAAAAACAGGGCAAGCTTTTTTTGAGGAGGTAACAGTTAAGCTGAAATCAGAAGTATGAGAAGCAACCTGCCATAATAAAAATGGTGAAATAGTGTTCCAGTTAGTGGGAAAAACACATGGAAAGGCCCAGAAGCAAGGAGCCTGGCCTATTAGGAGCATCAGAAGGTCAGTATAGCCGGAACACCTGTGCAGGAGGGGGAAGTGTTGGTGGGAGAACAGCTAGTGACATAAAAGAAGGACAGAAAAAACAAGGGCCAAAACATGTTAGCGAGCTCAGATTTTATTCTAAGTGCCATAGAAACCCAGTGAAAGTCTTCTAGCAAGTTTGATTTATTTTTAAAAGATAATTTTGGCTGCTGTTTGAAGACTGGATTGGAGTGAGGCAAGATAGAAAGAGGGAAACAGCATAGGAAGTGTATCAGCCAGAAGGGGCTAGGTTATGTGGTAACAAACGACCCCTAAATATTTGTGGCTTATCTCAGCAGAACACTTGCACTCAAGCTACATATCCAGTGCAGCTCAGCTGGGAGCTTCTTCATATCCACTCACTCCAGGACCTGAAGAGCCACCAGCTTGAACACTGATGGTCACCACAGCAGGAAAGGGAGCATAGCAAACCATAGCTCTTAAAATCTCTGCCTAGATATGTCACCTGTCACTTCTACCTGTATTTTATTGCCCAGATCAACTTATATGGTCACTCCTGAGTTCAACAGAGAAGGAATGTATCCCCTTGAAGGAGGGGCACTGCAGGAAACGAAAATGAAATATTTGGTGACTGTAGTACAGTGTCTTTCTGGAGACCATTACTATAGTCCGAAGAAGAGATGGTAGCTTTGATGGGGGTGATGCTGGTGAAGACAGAGACAAATGGATAGATGTGAGCTTATTCTTGGAGTTCCTTTTTGGATGTGATGATGGCTTGAATATGATGGTTTTTCGGTCGGTACCCTCATTAGAGACCCCCACGAGGCAAGCCGTGATATTCATCTCCAGATCTCCTGGGCCAAACAAGAAAAGGTTTACTGAATAAATGAGTGGGATTCCACAAATCAAAAATTTGCCTCCTGGATGCACCATGGCTTAGAATTGCCCACAAATGGGCTGAAGCTGCTATGTAAAAAAAGGGAGGAGATTTAAACAATCATTTACCCATGAGAGAGAGCCTTACTCAGGTTTTCTGCAGGATTGTGAAGGAAATTGATTTAAGAAATCCTTCTTTGTGCCGCAGTGCTGCTTCTTTCGTGGGAAAGATCTGACTTAGAACGCAAATGTCCTGCCCCATCCTGCTCCATTCCTTCTTGGGTTTTAAATTTCTTCCATTTCTTGTCAGTTTCAGACCTCTTTACATGCCAGGATAGAATGAAAGAGTGGGCATCTGCGGCAATGTCTTTGCAGAAAATAGATTCTAGCTATAGCCAATAAATCCTGCACAGAGAGTCACTCCCTGAAACAAAGAGAACGGCTGGTAGAGGGGAAAAAACGTCCTGCAGAAAACAAACCATCAAAAGCAGCGCGGGAAAGTCGGCCCGCTATGCTCCAGACAGCCCACAGGAGGGCGCTGCTCACCCCTTGCCCTGGGGTCCTTGTGGAGCTCCAGCCCGGGTGGGATGCTGGGTGAGAAAAATGACCGGCTGTTTCTCTATCAGCAGGATGACTGGGGGGTCCAGGACGCAGACACAGAGGGTTGGCATGTTGAGGATAAGGAAGATCGCCCCCGGTCCCGTCCACGCCGAGCACGTCGTGGGCGTCGGAAGGGAGGAGGTGTGGGTTCACCTGACCGAGGCTCTGGGGTTCAACGTGGGCCGCCCCTGCCTCCACCGAGGGTGGATTTCAGTGTCTCTAGTCGACGCAAATCGCCAACACAGGATTGCCTGCTACTGAGCAGAGTATACGTCCCCCTTCTCTGAATTACGCTGGCGGGACCAGATTCTTCTTTAGAACCTGCTTAGCAGAGCCCCCTTTTGGGTTCACCTCTGGTTCTCGGCACATCCTTATCCACTTCGTTCAACATCAGGGGCGGTGGGGGAGCGTACGGAGAAGAGGGTATTTACAGATCGTCACCACGTGGCCTCCTTTCTTTGCCCTGCCATGCCCCCGCCCCCGTCATCCTTCACCGCAGCTTCTGTCACTCCCTTGCCTCACTGCCGCCCTGCGATGAAGGAGTTAGGCTTGGAGTGACCACCGAGGAGGGAAAAGGTCTTGCCTCCGAGGGCGTTCCTGGAGCAGACTGTCTGGGAGGAGAGACGAGTGAGATGTGGCCCGCGCCACACGAGCCCTCCGAGTCCTCCGCAGGCCACTGCAATTCAGGGTCACACTCACGGTCACTGGCGGCTTCAGAGCCCGAGTAGCCTTAGGCTTAACCCCCAGGTCTTCTAGCCTCGCTTTGCAAATGAACCAGTAGCAATCATATGCATAACAGATCAAGGGGCTGTCTCTGTGGTTTGATTTCAGGTATTTCCAACCTAAAAATAATTTCCCTTGGCCCATCTTTGGAGGCTGAAATGCCACCGTTTGTGGCTTGTTCCTTAGAGGTAAGCAGGGCCCTCCTCCCTAGGTCTCTTATAAAAGGTGAATCTTCCTCAGAGGAAGAACTCCTCAAGCCATACACAGCTTCTAGTACAAAGGAAGAGTTCTCCATCAAGTGCCTCAAGCTTCGGGCGGGAACAAAAGAGAACTAAAAGAGGATGGGGGTATCTGAGCGGGGAGGGGGACTGAAACAAAGAAGAAAGAAGACAGTAGCAGGTAGAGCGTTACCCACGCCCTGCAGTGGGGCTTCTGACCGTGCAGACCTGGAGCGGGGCCCCGGCCTGGCCCCTGCGGAGCAGAAGGGAACCGGGGCCCCGGGGAGAGCTCTAGAGCTCTGGATATGCACTGTGCTGATTTCTGAAACCGCTCTGACCTTGACCTGCATGGGTAATTCTAGCACAGGTCCCAGTAACTGATCTTTAGCAGAAAGAGCTGGTGCTGGGAGTCAGTAATACCGTCCGTCTACCTGGGAAGACAGAGCGCAGGAAAGACTCAGCAGGGGAGGCAGCAGGAAGGGCTCCAAGCTTTGGGCTCGGCCAGGGACTCCTCTGCTCAGCAGGCCCTCAAGCCCAAATACACAGCCAGGTCGTTCTTTGCCAGTGATCGTGAGGTTCAGAGAGCCGAGAGCCGCGTGCCTCCGGCCCTCAGCCCGCATCTGCTCCTCTGCATGGGCAGCCCGCACTGGGAGGCCTCTTGGCCAGAAACCCGAGCTGATTCTCCTTCTGCAGCTGTGGAGTAGATGCAGAGGGCGCTAGTGTTAGCCCTGAATCACGTTCTGGGGCAGCCGATGTTGTCCGCTCATTCTGGGCAGGGCACAGACACTGCCCAGGAGGCCGGAGTCCAGCCACCTGAGAGCCCCTGAGCTTGTTGCCAGCTGTGTGGCCAATTGGGTCTGATGGTTGGTGCTGCTTCATGTTGAGGCGACCATAGTGCGAAGGTTTTTTGCACTCACATGGTAACTTTAAAGTCAGTATTCTGCTGGAGAAAAAACAGAAAACAAATAAAACTGGCTTCCAGAACAATCCCCTGTCTTCTGCTATCACTATTACACCTTAATTATTTGTGATACATCAAAAAGGAGTGGGACTCAACTGACATGTCAATCAACAACCTCCTCCATCACCATCAGACCTGGGGGGGCAGCAGATACTCTTATGCTGTGATAGGTAGACAGCTACACAGTGCCGCAAGCCAATAAATGCAAAATCCACAGCCTTCTCTGCGCCCTCTCCCCTCCCCGGGACAGTACCCGATGCACAGCAAGAACTGAATTAATGAGTTCATCATCAGAGTCAACTCAGAGCGGGGCTGACTTCTCAACAACCAGTTCCAGAAAAAGCAGGCGGGAGTTGTCCCCTTACTGACCTCAGATGAACATTTGATAAACCGTTGATTCCTTTGGTTATTTATGAGTTATGACATGCATATAAATGAGCGTATATTTATGAGCTCATCGTTGGTACACATGTTACATTTTATCGATATAAAACACGCACTTCATTCTACAGGCAGCTAACCTGGGTTAAAAGTGAGGTTCTGGGATGCTGTTCGAACTTGCGTTCCTGAAGGCCTAGCTGTCCCATGAAAGGATGGTCCTTCCAACCACAGGCTGTAGTTCTGCCGAGCTCATCAAACCACCTCCTTTCATAGATGAGGAAACGGAGGCCGAGAGCAGCAGGCCGCCCGTGCTTTGTCGCCCAGCACGAGATGGCGGGGAGAACCGGTGTCCAGAATTCACGGCCTTCTAGCCAGTGCTCTTTCTCTGCTGCGCTCCACAGGTCTGCATTTCTAAGAGCCTCCCAAGCCAGGCAAGGACTTTTCGTCACTCTCTTTAAAGCATGTTGTAATTAACAACCCACATTTCCTCTTCTCTATAATTCCACATGGGGATTATAAACCATCCTATGTTATTCTGTAGCTGGATCCTGCTGGCTTCTTATTATACTGAAATGTTTCCATTAAGTATATTGGACTCGTATAGTATTTATTTTAAACGGGCCTCTGGGAGATGAGATAGTTCTTAGATTAGGGGCTCAGACAGTTTAAATGAGGACAAAGACCCTGGGTAAACCTGCAAAGCCGGCCAGCAAGCTTGGTGTGCAGGTAAGGGAACTTATTACAAGGTGTCAATAGATGCACGAGTACTGATTATAGACTAAATGAACAATATTTCTGACACGTATAGCTCCTGCAGGTCCACAAACACCTATTTTAAACCTTTGGGGCCAAATGTGTCTTGAAAGTCAGATATTTCAGGTTTTAGAAGTCAGGTAATAGGATGTTATCTACCATGCATTAAAAACATTCCCAGAAAAGTCTGGGGCAGCACCCTATAATCAAGCATTTTAATTGATCTGCAATTAAATATGGGACTGTTCACTACTGATGTGATGAAGAAAGACTATATAAATAGCCTTATGTCAGCTCAGGTCCAGTTTTGCCCCCAAGATTAGTTTGCCACAATTTACCAAAAAAACCCCACAAAAAAAAAACACCAAAAAACCCCAAACCCTATCTTCAATGCTTTATGAAGTTCAGGGATAAGGGATTGTAGAACTATCATAATTTAAATATATGAATATACTGATCAGTAAGAGATAAATTTATTAAACAAGTTCCAATATTTAATATACCTTGCTGCTGTTATATATTTTCTTAATCAGTCGCTAGATACAAAGACAACCGTAAATATCATTCCACAATTCACAACATTTTAAGGGCTCTTGACTGTGCTTGGTGGAGGCCTAATCCCAGCTTGGCCCTGGAGCCCCGCCCCGTGGGACCACCTCCCTCCCCAGTACACAGGCACATGTGAAGGGTGGGAGGACCAGCTAGGACCTAAGGCAAGACCTGATTAGGAAAGGCTCTATCCTTTAGGGTAGGTGTTCCAATCTTATTAATAAGTGGATACCCTCCTTTTTTTTAAGATTTTTTTTTTTGATGTGGACAATTTTTAAAGTCTTTATTGAGTTTGTTACAATATTGCCTCTGTTTTACGTTTTGGTTTTTTGGCCCTGAGGCATGTGGGATCTTAACTCTCCAACCAAGGATCGAACCCACACCCCCTGCATTGGAAGGCAAAGTCTTAACCACTGGACCACCAGGGAAGTCCCTAGGTGAACCCCTTTTTAATTGTACAGGATCTGGAACTACATTGCTGGGTTAAAATCCTTGCTCTGCTATTTACCTCTTGTGAGACCTCAGGCAAGTCATTTTATCTCTTCTTACTTTAGCATCCTCCTCATTTATAAATGGGAGTAATAATAGTCATAGGAATATTGTAGGGACTAAATAAGTTAATTCAAGTAAAACTCTTAGAGGGGTACCAGGCACCAGGGGTAATCTCTGAGGAGATGTTGGCTATTATTATTATTTTCACTATTAGTTTACATGTCTGTGGTACACAGAATAATGCCACCCCCCAAAGATGTCCACACCCTAGTCCCCATAACCAGTTACAGAATATACTGCAACATACCCCAGAATATGAGTTCGTAGATGTGACTATGTTTAGGACCTTTAGATGAGGAGTCATCTTGGATTATCCAAGTGTTCCCAATTGAATCACATGAATTCTTAAAAGGGGAAAACTTTTCCTGGCTGTGGTAAGAGAAAGAGATGTGATAAACAAAGCAGAGACAGAGAAAAGCTACACTGCTGACTTTGAAGATGAAGGAAGAGGCCACAGACAAAATGCAGTGTATCCATAGAATTAAAGATTATTGGCCCACACATAGAATGAAGTTCTGACACCTGCTACAATAAGGATGAACCTTGAAAACCTTATGTTAAGTGAAAGAAGCCAGATACAAAAGGCCACGTATTGCAAGATTGCATGTGTGTGAAATGTCTAGAATAGGCAAATCCATGGGGACAGAAAGCAGACTAGTGGTTGCAAGGGGCTGGCTTGAGGGGGGAGGGGGAGTGACTATTCAAAGGGTATGGGATATTTTATTTTGAGAGAGAGAGAGAGAGAGAGAGAGAGAGAGAGAGAGAGAGACTGAGTGCTATTTACTAGCACCAAACAAACAAGGAAAGTGCCGCAAACATCAAGAAATGAGAGCTATAAAAAGAAACAGAAGATGCTGTTGGAGCTGAGTGGGGTTTCTATTCCCGCATCACCTGCCCCTGTTCCCCCAAAGCCACAGAGAGGAGAGATGGCCAAATAATGAAATCCTGAGGATTCTCATTAATACTCTCCAGCTTCAAGAGAAACAGATTGAGGGGGGTGAGTAAGCAATTCCAGGAAAAGGCCTCCAGAGAAGTGGCCACAATACTTGACCCTGGAGCTTTGTCTGAGGCTGGAAGCGCTTCCAGGTCAGTGCGTTGAGTTGCAGAAACCAGCTGAAACCCAGGCGAGTGTGCTACACCCTTGGTTGGATGGACCAGGCTTTGGGTGAAAGATAGTTCTCTGCATCTCAGAAAGGAGTGAAACTTTGGGTCCTAAGCAAGGACTCCACCCAGGCCCAGCTGAATTGTCCCTCTTCCTTATCCCCACACCTTTAAGCTACAGAAAATAACACCTAGTCCTCAAACTGCCATTTCGAGTGGAGAAGATAAAAGATTCTATATGAGGCAGGGAGGATGTCGAGGAAAATTCACCTACACTGTATTCTGTTGAAGCAATAGACAGAATTGCTCATATTAAGCATAAATAAGATGCAAAGTAATGGCATAGTCACTGTGCAAATAAAATAAGGGAAAAAGTACACGTGAAACACAGAAGAACAATCCTGTCTGGAAGAACCCAAAACCAAAATAGCAAGCAGGTTCCTTGCAAGCACATTGCAGTATACAAAAACTTAATAAGAACATAGATGAAATAAAACAAAAAACATGACAACAAAATGATATGGAATGGGATATTGAAGAGCTAAAAGGGGCAAAATAAAATTTCAAGTAACTATTAGAAACAGAAAGAGATAGTGCAAATAGCTAAAAATTCTATTAATGACAGATGAAGACTTGAAATAATCACAGCAAATGCAGAGGAAAAAATTAGAAAATAGTTAAGGAGCTTAAAGACAATTCAGTTTAAAGATCTTTGACATTCTTGGTAAGAACTGAACAAGTGAAACAGAAAAAATATTGGAAAACATAATACAGGAAAATCTTCCTTAAGTGAGGGAGGAGCTGAATCAGCCATCTGAAAGATCACAGTGTATACTAGGCAAAATTTAGATAGAAGGAACAGCACTGAGTCATATAATGATAAATCTATTCAACTTCAAAGATAAAGTATTCTTCAGACATCCAGCAGAAAAAGCAAAAGGGAAAAACATCCAGGGGGCCTCAGACTTCTCTCCATCACTTCCCCATGCCAGAGAACAGTAGGGCAACATCTACAGAGGAAAAGTATTGTGAGCGACAATATTTTTATCCAGTCAAATCATCATCCATGTATAAAAGCAACAAGAAGAGCATTCTAAAACATGACAGAGCTCAGGGAATAAAGCATCCATAAACCTTCTTAAAGAAAGCCTTCCAGACCAGACTCAGAGCCAGACTGTCTGGGTTTGAATCCTGGCTTGTCACTTACTGGTTGTGTAATTCAGGCAAGTTACTTTTTGTGCCTCAGTCTCCTCATCTGTAAAGTGGGGTTAACAATAGTCACCATTTCATTGGGTTGTTTGTGTGGATTTAAAAAATTAATATGTATACAGTGCTTGGAATAGTGCCTGGCCCATAGGAAAAGCCATATATACATATGTTTGTTGTAATCAATGTTATATATCATTGTGATGAAGAAATCTATCCCACCAAGAGATGAACCACTGGTGAGCATTGAATTAGTTTAAATACAAACAAAAACAGCAACAACCGAGGGAAGAATGGCTGCAGAACAGAATGTACATGTATAAATCTTGACTAAGCAAACAAAATAAAAGCACCCAAAAAATCAAGAGGTGAGATGAAGAAAAGTGGGAGAGAGTCTAAGTATGCTGGTCGCTTAAGCTTTTATAGCAAAATCTTTCAATCCATACTGTCTAAAATTGAAATAAGCAATTAGAAAACAGCCTCTTAATGATATTCATGGTCTTTTTTCTTATCCTTAGAGCAATCTCTTATGAATGAGGAAAGATCTATGAATTTCACTATTTCTTTTATTTTCGCTTTACTTTTGCTTTCTATTCAATCCATGTAAAATTAAATTTTTTTGTTTTTAAAGGAAATATAACATGATTCCATTGTTATGAGGTTATTTTTGTTCATCCATCCATTCCTCTGTCCAATTATAATTTGTAGATAGAGATGTTTGAGTTGAGGTTCATTACATATTAGCACTAGTTATTGTTGGGTAATAGAATTTGAGTAATGAATTGTTTTTTTGCTGTGTTTCTTGAATTTTTATAATATGCATGTATAAAGCCAGTAAAGGTATTATTTTAAAACATATCAATCCTGGGTTTTGGCACCAAAAAAAAAAAAATCAATTAAACAACCAACTACATAAATAAGCCAATCATCTCAAACCCTGTAAGGAATGACTCATGCCTGTTCAAACACATTTTGTTCTTAAGAGAAGAGATTCTATGTATAATCAAAATCAACCTTTTCATTTTTCGTCAACTATTTTCCACGCTATTACTTAAGCATTAAGGAACAGTTTTGTCAACACCCAGCTGGAAATCAAAGCTTATATGTGATGAAAAAGAGTGGCTGTGGGGTGTGGAGTGATTCATAGGAACATGATTTCCCGTATCAGGGAGAAATGATCTCCACCAAGTAGGCTGGGCTTTCCTATAATGTCAAGCAAGAAGGTAGGGCTTATGGGAGCCACAGGCAAATTTATTTCCCTGCCACTCAGACAACTATGATAATGATGCAATCCTTTGACTAAAGATAATGCTATTGACCTGCCATGGAACCCAACATAGAGCCTGGAGTCCTGGGTTCAGTAGTTGGCTGATCCTCTGAGCTACCCAGGCAGTCTTCACTGTTCCTTCCCCTCCCTCCCACTTCGTCTTGAGTGCTCTCTACTTACACTTTATGGTGATAGTTGTTCTCTCTCCACAAGCCTGTGAGCTCCTTGAGGGCAGAAGCTGCCTTGTTCACTGCTCCACTCTAACCCTTGTGCCTGGCACAGAGCCTGTCTGAGGGTGGGTGCTTGGTGAGTATTTGGTGAATGGGATGAATATTGAATGAGCTATGCATCCTTCTTGCCCAGTCCCTTCTGTCATCAAGCATATACATGTGTGAAGACAAATGACTGGGATAAAGGAGTCTGTCTTCTCACAAGATCATGTGAGACTGAAAACTCTGAGCTTAATCAGCTCCATTACCAAGCTCATCACTGGATGTAGGCAGGGCTCCTTACTACCTAAACAAATTCATTTTTTCTTTCTTTTTTGGAGGCAACAAAGAAACCAAAGAAGGGTTGATTAAAGAGCAATCAGGGGGACTTCCCTGGTGGCTCAGTGGTTAAGAATCTGCCTCCCATTGCAGGGAACATGAGTTTGAGCCCTGGTCCGGGAAGATCCCACATGCTGCAGAGCAACTAAGCCCGTGCGCCACAACTACTGAGCCTGTGCTCTAGAGCCCAAGAGTCACAACTACTGAAGCCCGTGTGCCACAACTACTGAAACCCGTGTGCTTAGAGCCCGTGCTCCGCAACAAGAGAAGCCATCGCAACGAGAAGCCTGCGCACCACAACGAAGAGTAGCCCTGCTGGCTGCAACTAGAGAAAGCCTGCATGCAGCAACGAAGACCAAATGCAGCCAAAAATAAATTAAAAAAAAAAAAAAGATCAATCAGTCTGGAATCACCCCTTAAGAGACTTCATAAATCAGTAGAATAATAACTGGCAAAGTATCATTACCTTGGTATCAAGGGTAACAACTTGGAATACTCTTCATGATGTCCCAATCCTAGAAGCCCTGGGTCTCCCTCACGACCTTATATCAACCATTAGGGAGCAACTTAAAGCTCAGTTGTTCACAGAATTACCTTGGTAAATAGCAACAGACATATCAGAAAAAGAAATATTTTGATTTCTTCAATTCCATTAGATGTAGATTTGGCCCTTTCAAGGAATAGGGCCCTTAATTCCCAGTAGGTCAGAGAGCAAAGACTATCTTGTGTTGAGTATGGTGAATTAATCAGACAAGTGCAGTTAAACAGGGATCTGGAGGAGAAAGCTGCATGTTCCACGTTCGTACGAAGCAAGAGATGCAGGGAATGGATCAGTGCCCAGGAGAGGCACAGACAGAAACTGGGCAGTACGCACAAGAGTGGTGGATCTCAGGGGTCTTCAGACAGTGTTTTCTTCCTAATATTTAGACACAGTGCAGACAGTATTTTTGATGAATGGAAATAAAGAGAAAAAGAAGGGCAGAAAGAAAAGGAACTCCACAAAATACCAAAACTATTGTGTTTCCTGACTTGTATCCAAATTTAAGTCCCATGATCTCTAGGCAGTCTGCCTTTGGTAAGGGACAATCAGGTGGTATTTTGTAACCTACTTCTAAGAAGTTTTAAATCAATCATTTAGAGATGGACTCACTTCCACTCAGTCTTCCATCTTGTTTCTCTTATTGATAAAAATTTGCTGATGTAGGGTAAGCCTTGCAAATTGCTGAGCAAAAGACGCTTTTTTTAAAAAAAATTTTTTATTTATTTATTTATTTATTTATGGCTGTGTTGGGTCTTCGTTTCTGTGCGAGAGCTTTCTCTAGTTGTGACAAGTGGGGGCCACTCTTCACCGCGGTGTGCGGGCCTCTCATTATGGCGGCCTCTCTTGTTGCGGAGCACAGGCTCCAGACGTGCAGGCTCAGTAGTTGTGGCTCACGGGCCTAGTTGCTCCGCGGCATGTGGAATCTTCCCAGACCAGGGCTCGAACCCGTGTCCCCTGCATTGGCAGGCAGACTCTCAACCACTGTGCCACCAGGGAAGCCCCAGAAGCTATATTTGATTTCGGAAAATTTCCAAACTTTTGAGAAACTTTGACCGCATAGGCAGACCTGAGGTGGGCTCCTGCTTATTTTGGCACTTTCCTAGGCAGGAGAGAATCTTTTTTTGGGACTGTGAAGATGGTTATCACTCCTACCAGCAGCCAGGGGCTGGGAGAAAGGGCACCTCCTCTGTTATAAGACCATCCTCACCAACTAAAAGAACCACTGTCCTGTCCTCTTTGACTGCCTTTAAACAAATCACCAATGAATTAAAAAACCCATTGCATATCGACTAGAAGTGCTCCCAAGTTCACATGTTAAACTCAGCGGAAAATCTGTTAAAATGCAGAGTCCTGGGCCCCACCTGCCCGAGATCTGGGGTGGGGTCCCGGACTCTGCAGTTTTACAAACTCGACAGATGTCAGCGCTGTGAGTAGCACGATGGCGAAACTGAGCCGTATATGCTTACACAAGTTCCCTCTGAGCCAGCAACGGATGGGGCGTTATTAATCCCCGTGAGAAAACTTAAAGAAACACAAAGAAATGGAGGGTCTTTTGAAAGGCTGGTGGTGTATTATGCTATCTCAACGACATTCACAAGGACTCTAGATGTCATTTATTTGAGATGCTACTTTGTGTGGGGCTTGGTGCCAGACCTTCACGTGGTCCCGCTAATTTTCAGTCATCAGCAGGAGATGATCCCCGTTTTGCAGAAGAGGAAACAGAAACCCAGAGAAATTAGGAAAATTTCCCCAGGTCCTGCAGATCCTAAGGGTTAGAGCCGGAATGCAAGCCCAGGTCCGCACAACCTCAAAGCCCAAGCAAGCTCCACCCTGCTGAACTGGCTGAGGGACCACCTGACATTCAGTGAAAACAACGTCGGGCAGGATGCCCTCTTCCTTTTACCTGCATGCAGGGTCTCCCAGCATCTCTCAGGGTCTATGGCATTTACTTCAAAAGTGTTTCTTATTCTATTTCCCCCTGCAGTTGATGTCACGGGGAGACTTACCCCTCATTTTAGTTAGGTTGCTTAGAATCCCATAAGCTTATATCAGTGTCAGGAAAAAACAAAGCCCTGGAGGGTCCATCGAGAAAGAGATTTAGGGACTTCCCTGGTGGTCCAGTGGTTAAGACTCCCCGGTCCCAATGCAGGGGGCGTGGGTTAGATCCCTGGTGGAGGAACTAAGATCCTGCATGCTGCACAGCGTGGCCAAAAAAAAGAGAGAGAGAGAGAGAGATTTAGCCTCCTTTACCAAGTCTCTTCTGCAACCACTACTTCTCTCAGGCTCCGAGCACTCATGGGTGACGGTGCTCCAGCCTTGGCAGAAGTGTCAGAGCCTCAGTCACCAAGGATGCTGAGTTGTGACACAGCCAGATATCACTGAAGGGCCCGTGCAGTAAACCAATGAGTGGAGTGATGGCAAGGAAGCCATCTGTCTATATTCTAGGGACGATAGGCAGTCATCTTTTTCTTTCCCAAAGGAAGAGATTTATGGAGGAGTTAGGGGAGCAGCCACGTGAGCACTCAGGGACCAGTAACGGGCCCGTGCTCACCGACCCGGGCGTGGTGGGACCCGGGAGGCCCTCCCTGGTGGGACGTGTGCCGGGTGGGAGCTGCCGTCAGGGAGGCCCTGCAGACACAGCCTGCACATCATCTTGAAAGCAGCACTTGCAGAAAGAGAAATCTATAAATAGTCTTTTCACTTCCAAAGATGAAAGAGGTTAAAGGCGGCCAGTGAGAGACATTCTTTTTTCTTACATTCAGTCCATCATGCGCATTTGGTCTCTGAGGGGAACGATACCTGAATATTTATCAAACGAAACATTTGACCGCTGCAAGCACTCTACTCTCCTGCAAGTCGCTTTTCTCTGAATTGTCCATGCAGTGGCCAGGGTGTCTTCATTCAGGTCCATCTCTCCATTACACCCAGTTTTCAGCCACACATTTCACTGGTTTTGGGGGTGGGGGCAGCTTTTGGAAGAGTTAGCATCTCACACAATTCAGCTCACCACCTGTACTTCTTCCTTGGTTCTGGTTCAGACACTCTGCTCACCCAGAGAAAACGTGACTTCAGTTCTTGTAATGAATACTTTGTTTTCCTGTCCAGTTCTCCCTCCAGTGTGGGGCGCTGTTCCCATCTCTGTCCATACTGTTGAGTTAGGACTGGCCATGTTCCTATAGTAGGACTCACTCACCCCGCCCCTACTATATAGTTCCTGAGGCCATGGTGGTCATAGTGCTGAGCTGACCCAGAGTGTCTTCCCTGGAAACTTGGAAGAAGAAACTTGGAAATCTGGTTTCCTCCCAGATGGTGGGAACAGGAACACGTGAACTTAGAGGGTTCTCTACAGCCATATTTTTCTACTACGTGAACCAGAAAAGCAGAGGAAGCAGGTTACAGAGAGGAAGAGAAGAATGGAATGGAAACAAAGAGAAGAGGAGGAAACAGGGATGGGGAAAGAATCTGGGGCTGTTCAGTCCCTGGCTGAGTCATTCCCTGGCTCAGCCACATTCCTCAATTCAACTTAGCTAGACCCACTGAGTCCCAGTAACTTGCATTCAGAGGAGTTCTCTATATATGACTCATCTTCTTTTCCTTCAAGCACTGCAGCGTGAGAATTGTCATGGTCGATTAGGTTGTCCTCATGGTTTTCCCAGCGTAGGTTCAGAGACAGCCACTGGCATGTTCCTAAAATATTTTACTTTGCCTTAGAATTCATACCATAACAACAGCAATAAATAATTATGAAGCATCTGTTTACAATGTTGACTTGATTTGCTGATGGTAAAACTGAGGCTTAGTGAGCCGAAGTTTGCCTCAGGTGGGACAGCTAGCAGGTAAGTGACTGAGCTGGGATTCTTGATCATCACAATCAACCAGTCCCCCCTTGAGAACTGCTTAATTAGAGATTTGGAGTGGGGAATGTAGCAAGGTATGTTTTTGAAAGTTAAAAGTGTAAAAGTTAAAAGTTTTTGAAAATTAAAAGTGTAAAAGAAAAACACATGTACAGTTATCCAACAAATATTTACTATACACCTATATATCAGAATTAGATTTAGTTACAATTAAAAAATAACACTAATCATGAAGCTTAAACAAGATCAAGGTTTATTTTTCTCTCCAGAGATAGACAGCCTAGACTGGGGTATCAAAGACACAGGCCTCTCCTAGAGTGTTTCCTCCAAGTAAGCTTACCTCATGGACACAATTGTGGCTGTTGCAGCTCCAGCCATCACATTCCTGTTCCACATAGTAGGAAGGAAGATTGGCCAAAGGCACAGGGGCATGTCTTTTTTAAAGAGTAAGCCTCCTTCAAAGTGTTTTCCAAGAAGCTCCACCTCACAACTTCTGCTTAGACCTCTTTGACCACTTCTATTGACAAGAGAGGCTGCAGATATAGTTTTATAGCTGGCAACAACTGTTGACCCGGCAATACAGGGACTCTGTTACAGGGGAACATGGATGTTAGGTGAGAAATGGGCACACAATACATTATGTGCCAGGCACTGTTCTGAGCCGTGAGGATACAGCAATGAAAAGACAAAGTCCCTGGCCACTCTTAGGGTCCTCGTATTCCAGTAGGGAGACAGAAGATGAGGAAGCAAAAAATAAATATTATAATTAAGTAGTGACGGGTAAGGGTGGTAATTTTAAATAGGGTCAAAAAGGGGAAGGTCTCTCTGAGCACGTGGCATTTGAGCAGAGACCTGATTGATGTGAGGAGGGTGGGGAAGAGTGTTTTGGGCAGAGGGAACAGCATCCACTAAGGCCTTGGGGTAGCATAATACAGTGAACACTCCGGTGGAGAACCACTGATCCCAAACCTTTAAAAGTCTTGAAAGCCCGTTCAGATGAGGTGAAAAGTAATCTAGTTACATCAATTGGAGGAACAATGTTAGTGGCGTTACATTAGTGATGTTTTATTTATTCACAAAGTACATTTTTTAATCAATATGGGAGGTATTGATGTTGCAAGTTATTACTATTAACCTCGTTAGTATAATTATAATAATAGATATCTCTTGCTCCCTAAAATTGTTGTGTGGGATATATTTTAGAAAATGAAAGTGAATTATTGAAGTACATTAAATATCAGTATCATATGGGTACTTCAAGCTGTATTTCAAGACTTTTCATCTTGTTGATATAATTCTGGATTCTTTCCTCTCCCTAAAAGTGCTATATGAGTTATGCTTATTTTCCAAATTCAAGTGAATTTAAGTTTAAAATTTTCCACTTATAGGTATTTTAACCTATACTATTTCTTGAGAGGTAGTATCTTCCCTAAGAGTATTTGTCCCTGCTTTTCCTTTCTCCTACCTTGAGTTGGTGCCCTGTATTGTATTATGGGGTCTGGCAAAGTTTTTTTATTGACCTCACCTATATCATTTATGATTTTAGTGATTTCAATACAATTTCCATTTCAAACTTTGCCTTCATATTGAAATTCCTAATCTTTTAAAAATCTCTTCTTGTATGCCAGACCTCCCTTCCCCCGACACTATGCCCTTGGTCCTTTTCATTGCCCTTTTCCAGATTCGTGATATCTTTCTTGATAAAGTAGCCCTCAGCATGCACTTTATGTAACCATTACCTTGAACAAGCAAGACCATGGCGTATAATCATGAACAAATGCTTTGCTTCCTGCTGTCACTTTAAATCTGCTGTGTAGGCTTCGTTCTTCTCTTGCATTTGAATGAAAAATCAGGCAGGTTTTCTGGTCACCCAGGTGATACAAGCTCCTCTAATCAATAATGTAAGAGTCCAGTCCCATGTAACAGATAATACTTAGAACGTGGTTCAATATTAAGTTTTCTTTTTCTCCCCTGATGGTAACCTGTTGCAGGTGGAAGCTGGCAGCAGGGAAAGGGGGTATGTTTTCTCTTCACCTTGTGCTTCTCCCCCATCTCCCCTCCATCCTGTTAACTGTGATTTCTGACCCCTGTGTAGAGCACAGAGAGAGAGAAGAGATACCATTGGTTGGTTTTTCCTTTTCTGGTGCTAATGTGAGCTCGGTGTTGCCCTCTCTGTGCCTGGGAAGTGTTGAAAGCTGACTCTTGGTTCTCATCTCTATTTTGTGCTTTTGTTTGATATTCCTATCAATGGAGACCTCCTTCTCCTCCGTAGATCACTGATAGAGAGAATACACTCGTCTCCAGTTTGTTGTTACTCCTGCACTTCCTGGCACTTGGCATTATTTCTAACTTACCTCTGCTGCTGTCTGTTTATCCTTCCAGACGGCCTTCTTGGATAAGGCTATGCTTGCTGAACTTCGGCCGCATGGAAAGCAGTCATGCATCTTTCACGCTGACAAAGTCTGTGAGAGCAGATCACCCAGCACAGCCTCCTCTCCTTGGCTTGTGTGCCTTGAAACTCTTGCTCTTGACATTTCTTGGGTGGGAGTCAGACACGGTGGAATGTTTCCTACCCCTGCAGGGGACACAGATCATGCCTTCGGGGTGCTCCTACTGAAGGCCCTTCACTAATTTTAACACGAGGGGCTGACATCGCAATCCTACCTCCAAGGAGAGGATTGGAATCATAACACACCTAGCGCGTCCTCTGAAAAAAATCTCACGACCTCTGCCCTCTCCTTTCCTGGTTTCTCCAATCTCTTCTCTCTCCTCAGGCTAGAGGTGGGTGGGCAGCCCAGGGTTGAAACTGGTTTCAACCCCCCACCCCTTTTTTTTTTTAATTGTTTTATTTTGAAATAATTATGGGTTCACAGGAAATTGCAAAGAAATGTACAGAGAGATCCCATGCAACCTTCACCTTCAATGTTAACATCTTGCATAATTGTAAAGAGGTATCAAACCCAAGAAACTGACATGGGTACAATCCAGTGCTTATTCAGATTTCACCACTCAATTGTGTGTGTTTGTGTGTGTGTGCATTTGCCACTATGTGCAATTTTATCACACGTGTAGTTCCATGTAACCACCAGCACAATCACATACACAACGGTACCATCACCACAAGGTTCTCTCAAGCTACCCCTTTATAGCGCACCCCTTTCTTCTGTTATCCCTCAGCCAGAAACCACTAATCAATTTTCCATCTCTGTAGTTATGTTATTTCATGGCATCATTCAGTACATATCCTTCTGAGATTGTCAGCCATCTCCTTTTTACAAGTCTGTAAAAAAATAATGGTCTTACTTTGGAACATTAACATATTGTTTTCTTGATTCAGCTAAAACAGAGGTAAGAAGAGTCCCATTTTAACATCCTGTTACAAATAGTTTTATTCAAGTTTGAACATATTTTCTATTTTGCATCTTTCTGATGATTCAGCATTTCATTCAGTTAACAAATATTTATGGAGTGCCTGGCACGTTATTGTCTTTGATGCTCTTGTCCTGCATTGGGCTTAATGTTCTCAGGAAAGCAAATAACCTCCAAGGTCTCCTCTTGGTTTAGGGTTAGTTCCTAGGCTATTGTTCTACAAGTTTTTGTTTTCAAGGTGCTTTAACTTAAACTTAGCAGCACTGAAATTACTGTACCACTTTCTGCTCAGCCTTAAAAAAAAGTCTCTATCCCACTGACTTGCCATTTTACTCCTTAGAATGTCTTAGGATCATCTACAACTGTGAAAGTTTCACTGTGTACCTAGTTCTTCAAATCTCTTTATAAAATTAGTCACCAAGATCAGCCCCTCTTGATCTCTGAGAGCTCCTACTTTTTGCAAAGGAATGACTCTTTTTTTATTACCTAGTTTTCCTATGTTGGAATTAAATTCTTCATCCATTTCAAATAGTCCCTTAATCCTATGGTGACTCAACCGTTCTTTACTTGTTCTTGGTGCGGACACTTGTCAAAGGCAACTCCAAAGTCTGGAAAATGACTCTCTCTTCTTTTTCCATGGACCCTCAAAGAACTCATCATCAGACCCAGTTCCTCGTATAGATTCCGTCTTTCCTTTGCCTCCATGGGCTGTGCTGATTTGAGCTTTCTGCAGTTCTTTATTTAAAGATTCCACCAGCTTGGCAAGTAGGGAAGGGAGAAACAACCAGTGGAGGGTTTCCCAGGGGCCCCTCTGGAGACTTGGAATAAGCCTGACATTGGCAACCTGACTGCTCTGTATCTGACACAGCAGCTGTTGCAACAACTGGTTTCACATCATGGTCGACAGTTAAGCAATCCTGCCCGTGAATTCACTGGAAATCCTTAGGTGAATCCCGTCCTGTCTGGGTGATTTATTGATATGTGTTTTGTCAGTTAAGACTAGAACATTCTGTGCATTGACTACAATTTTGTTGAACGCCCTGACCTGTCTATTTCAAGGGTGCTCATTTCCCTGGTAGAGGGCAAGGCACAGCGCTAGTACAATTTCTCTTCTATTTATTTCCTTTCTCCATTCCGTAGTGCGTTCCATCTACTGCCTTCAGTTTCTTGGTTTTATTTATGACACTCTTTGGGGTTTCTTGCAAGGTGTTCTTTAATGCAGGGGTCCCCAACCCCTGTTAGGAACCAGGCCGCACAGCAGGAGGTTAGCAGCGGGCGAGCGAGTGAAGCTTCATCTGCCGCTGCCCATCGCTCCCCATTGCTCGCATTACCGTCTGAACCATACCCCGCCTTGCCCCCCTCCGCCCCCTGTCAGTGGAAAAATTGTCTTTCACGAAACTGGTCCCTGGTGCCAAAAAGGTTGGGGACCGCTGCTCTAGTGAATCATAGAATTTCAGAACTAAAAGGAATGTTAAAATGTGACTTGGTCCGAACGCCCCAGCCTAAAGATGAAAAACTAAATTTTGAAAGAGGTTATGTGACTGGATCTGACCCATTTAGTGGCTTATACTTCCTTTCTGGTTGTGTGTGCTTATTTTTTGCTATTTATATTCCTTTGAAGTTTTGAATAACACAAATTTCCTTTTTGGCCTTAAAGTGCTATCCTTTTGCTATGAAGAGAGGGTATCTGATCCATGCTGTTGGGTGCCCAGCTGACAGCTGTTATTTGGGATCCAGAGGTGCCTCCGTTCACTCTGTAGGATCTCAAGGTAGCAACCCCTCTGCCCCGCCCTGCCCAGTTCAGGAATCCCTCTGCCTGTTTCCTACAGTGTCTGCTTGACACCCTCTGACAACTTGTTGACTTCTCCACGGACGGAAATTCCTGGTTACAGTGTGTTCCTTCTATAAAACGGCCTGCTTTCCCAAAGGCTGCTTTCTCGGAGCATCTCATTTTGCTGTCGCTATCAGGAGATCTGAGACATGACACATGCAGGGTTTAACTGGGATGGGATGAGATGGGAAGCCCGTTCCTTTCTTCCTGCAGGGTGTGAAGCCAGCCAGCTTCCTCTGACTCATCATCCTGCTGCCTTCTTTTTACAGCTCAAGTGAGGCACAGATTGTCCGCCTCCCTTCCAGCCCTCATTCTGAACACCGCGCGCACATTCAGTACCATCAGGGAGTCTTCTCTCCACATCTGGTCCGAGTGGCCGTTTCCACTCCTGTGATGTTCCCAGTGGCCTCCCCTGGGGCCAGAGGTCCCTGCTTTCTCTCTCTGCCAGTCTGTCCACGCTAGTGCTGGGAGTACCATGAGGGTGAAACCAAACGTGCTCGCCTTTCCTCAATGCTGTCAGAGTGGGGACCACAGCTCCGTGTAGGGGTCCCTGAGGCAGGGCCTAAATGTGTCCTCTTCTCCTGTATTCTAGCTGCCAGGCACATGGCAAGGCCTCAGTGAGCCCACGGTCATCATAGGCTGTATTCTGGCAGGGTCTCTCTGTCTCCACCCTGGTTCCCAGGGTGGGTCTATTAGTTATGCAACAGCCAAAGAGGACTCCAAGAAGTGTACATCCGTCGTATCACTCCTCGCCCAACGCCCTCCTCCCCCCACGCAGTGGCTTCCGCATCCCACCCACTGTGGGGAGGAATGAATTACTGTCCCCGTGTTCCCATCCCTGTGGTGTGGTAATAGGACACCCATACCCTGCCACAGTCTGGCCAAGGCCATGGTGTCCTCCCGCCCTGTGACTTTGACTTGGTCACAGGCTGTGCTCTGGCCATGGGATGGTAGTGGACCTGACTCTGTGCCGATGGGCTTGCTCTCCTGCACCTCTGCCATCGCCGGGACGAGGATGGACCCCAGGGGCTGGCGCGGCTGCAGCCTGGGCCCCAGAAGGACACACGTGGAGGAGGGCTGCCCCAGCCGATGGCCAGATGTGCAGAGAAACAGGTGCCCACTGCTGGGCAACCTTGGCTGGGGTAGCTGCCTCGTGGTCCCTGGTGTCTTCTCCAGCGGCCTTTCTGGACTCTCAGCCTCATTCGCGGCATTCCAGCAGCTCCCTCCAGCCCCAGGGCCTTGCGCTTGCAGCGTCTTCCGCTTCTGAAGTATTTTCTTCAACTAGCTGATGGGGTCTCTGGTGGTGATGAGTGCGGTGAAGTACGGGGTGGGGCGGTGAGCCTGGCAGGTGCAGAAGGAGGCTGTTTTAGATGCGGTGGCCGGAGGGGGGACATTTGAGCGGAGAACTGAAGGAGGCAAGCGAACAAGGCAAACAGCATCTCTTACGCACTCTACTCTTCCTCCTACTTTGGGGACTTGGTTCAGCTCTTCTCTTCACCTGGCAAGTCCCTTTCCCTCCTTGTCCTGCCCACACCCTTGTCCTTCTGACCTGGGGCCACATCCTTTCCAGGATCCGTAGCTTCATCGGAGGTGGTTGACATCTGCTGTGGCAGATGGCCCTGCACTCTAGTGGCAACTCAGCTGCTTTCCAGGTGTTTGTTGGGGAAGACCATCTTGAGTTTATAGCCACCTGGTATTATAAGATGTTAGACCGAGAAAAAACGATATTTAGGAAGAATTTAAAAGACCTGTTCAATCTGCCATTCTTCCAGCTCTTCTGAAAACGACTCCTAGATCCAGCCAGGTTGGCAGGAGCTGGCGACATGGGTGTCATGGTAGCCTCCCGCCCGCCACTCGGCTACAGTTGAACCGTCCTTTCTTGTGATGCCACCGCCCAGGGCTGAAAGTTCATAGAAGACACAGTGACATCCAGTGTGATCTGAGGACCAGCAGCATGGTGGCCTCACCAGCACAGGGGAGCTTGGTGGACATGCAGAGACTCAGGTCCACACCAGCCCGTCTGAATCGGCTCCTCCAGTGACCTGGGTGCACGTCAGAGTCTGAGCAGAACTGATCAATTCCTCATCGATGACATCACTTGGAATCCTTTTGCTTTGCAGGTAAATTCCTGTTTAGTTAGTCCCCATGCAATTTGCTCTTCTGAGCATTTTCTTGGCTTTGTTTTTCCGGCAGACATTGTAAATTGTGTCCAGTTTCTTCTCCCCTGGTGGATGCTGAATCTTTATCTTCTGCCCTGCCAAGCGTAGTGACTTGTACAGAGTGGAGGCGTATTTGATGGCATAAATGAATTAATCCATTCCCTGTCTTACTAGAAATAAAAGACCTTCCAAGGCCTGCAGTGGGGTGGTACGCTTGTTTCAGTGACCTCAGAGTGGTGGAGAAATTGCGAAGTGGCTTTTCTTGTCACCAGACCTGAGGACATGGGCCCTCAGGCCGAGCAGGTGCTGACCGTGAAAGAAGAGAGGTGCTTCCGTTCTTGAGGACGAGGGGGAAGCCCACAGGTTTTTGGTGGTTGCCTTTCACACAACCGGAAGCTCTGCACATTATATATTGACCCCCGTGAGCCCCCTCACATGCGCAGTTCGGTCTTTCATGTTGTCAGTTACATACTGATGATTTCAAGCCATGACACCATGGACGGGCCACGTGGACCTGACCGGCCCTGAAGGCAGTGCTGTGGCCGTGGCTCCCTTTCTCCTCCGCGCTGCAGGGGGCCTCTGGGCTGCCACGCACTGGAACGTCTCTCACCATTTTCTGGGAAGGAGAATGTTCCCGGCCCAAACTCTCCTCCCAAGCCACAGCCTCCCTTGGAGTCCTCGCTTCTTTTCTGCAGGGTCAGGCGGGAGAGCAAAGGTAGCTGGGCTGGCTGAGGCCCTATGCAGCTCAGTCTGCCTGAAGGCGGGAACAGGTCATTTCTCCCTCCCGTTTCCAGAAATCAGCACCTCTCTGAGCAGGCTCGGAGTCTTGGGGCGGGTGGCCTCCTGCCCCAGCCTGTCTGGAGGAGGGACAGGTGGCTAGGGCAAAGGTATGACGGGCAGGCCTGCGCCAGCCTCCTCCTGCCCTGCATAGGCTGGTGCCTCTAAAGTGCCAGGAACATCGCTTACCTGTCTACTGGGTTTCTTGGACCAGGAGGAGACAGAACTGCAGGAATCATAATTAACAAATATGTGTGTGTGTGTGTGTATACACACATGTATGCGTATATAATTATTTGTTGTGTGTGTATATGCATATGTATATATATCCCCCCTTCACCCCTGGAATTAAACTCTGTTTTATATCTCGTGTATGTAAAATATTAAAATGCAGCTTATCAGTTATTTTTATATAAGAAAGTAGGGAAGTGACTGAGACGGGGGGCTGCTGTACTTTGAAAGCTTGTCCCATCTAAACGTGACCCTGGGGGTTAAACAGCAGATCCAGATAACCTAGCACCTTCCAGGCCTTGGCAGAAAATGGTAAATATGGGCAAACCCAGAGGTATCCTTCTCCACGCCCCATCAGGAATGCCATCACACTCTCCCAGCCTCACCTGCCTCTGGAAACCACTCCTCGCTGTCTTCCCACACGAGAAAGCAGGGAGTGAGGTTCTGGAATCTGTAGCCGACCCAAGCACACCTTTCAGTTTGGGCCACAGTTGGAATCTGCCCAAAACGAGATCCAGTTTTCCTTGTCAAGGGGTCGTTACCCTGGGATACTTTTTGGCTGCTCTTCCCACTTCATCCATTATAAGCAACTCCCAGATCTGCTTCTTCAGAGACAGCTGCAAACTTAGAGCATACAGATGTGCGCTCACATCTTAGATTACTTTTGCCAATGCACATTACCTTCTGTTTATTTGAGTTAAGTTTCATCTGCCTTCAGGCTGCGCTATCCGCCAAAGTGTTCGAATGCATCTGGAGTTTCTTGCAAATCTCCTTAGTTTTTATTAGCCAGAACAATTGAGAGCCAGCTGAAATCTCTGGGAAGAGACTAAATGACAGTTATATGACAATTGCTCATGTCATCTCTGACCAGGTAGCAGAGGCAGGGCTGGCCAGGGTGCCAGGTAGGAGGGTGCTCCGATCAGCTTGTGCCTCTCTTGATCTCACAGCCCTGGAGAGGCGCCAGGGAGCCCATCGCGGTGTTTGCTTCTGTAAGTGGAACATGTAGATGTCTGTGCTTCAAGTTGGCTTGGAAGATCCCCTTGCTGGGAGCGTGGGGGAGGTGTGTTGCATAAGGCCCTTCTGTCTGAGTTGGTTATCAGAGAAGCGGGGGCAGAAGAGCTGGCAGGAAGTGAGCCAAGGAGAAGGAAGCGCGTGCAGCCTGCTTAGATATGTAAAAATACCAGCAACGTTTAATCAAGAGAAGCAAGAGGGAGAACAGGCGTGTGGCTCCAAGGACTCACCCGAAGAGGCCAAGCCCTGAACTTGGCTGAACCTGAAAGCTGGGATTGAGGGGCTGGGCCAGGATGGAGGCAGCAGCCCTCAAGATCATGGGTAAAGAAGGCAACGAGCAGCCCAAACTGATGGGAGAGGGAAAACAGGGGCTGTTTGCAAAAACCAGATCTCCCTGAGCTCGGCAGGTGCCAGGCTCCTCTGTGTGGGCAGCATCGGAGTGGATCTCAGAGCGTTTCAACAAGCTAAGCTCGTCAGCTCCAAGCTGTTCCACAGACAGTGGGTGAGAACCCCAAATCATCTCAACCGTTCAGCTTTAGACTGTTTCTCTTAAGAAAAAACATTGAAAAAACATCAGACCCAAAGGAGTCCTTTCTCTTTGGGCCGTTTACCTGTGTAGAAATTGGGCCACTTGTGAGACACAAGTCTGGGTGGGTCAGAAGAGGTGACTTGCAGACGCCCCTTCCCTCTTGGCACCATGCTTGGAAGAGCTTCCCTCCTCCGAACTCAAGGATAAGTACCATTTTTTCTGTTCCATTTTTAGAAACAGAAGCCAGCAGCACATGACCCCCCCATCTCTGGACAACTCTATTCTCTTTGTTGGTCCTTCTGTTTCCAAGCTGGGTTCGTCGGTTGCATCCACCTGAGCAGCCCGTGTCTAGCAGTCGGACTTTGAGGAAGCTCAGGCATCAACGAGAGACAGCGATCATCACCCCCTGTGCTGCCCTGCTCACAAATCACACCCTGCCCTCCTGTCGGCTGCACCTGTGTCTTGCTTCATATTCCTTGTGACTGCGGGAAAGACCTACAGTTAAGAATGAGAAGCAAAAGCTATCAGTGTTTGGGGGATCAAATACAGAGCTACAGACTGGGTCAACCTGGCTGGGGAAGAAGTGGGTCCAGGAGAGACTCTCTGGCAAAAGCCCACCTGCTTCGTGGGTTTCTTCCCTCTTCTTCCTCCTCATCCCCCTCCTCTTCCCCCTCCTTCTCCTCTTCCTCCTTCTTCTTCTTCCTCTTCTTTTTTTCTCTTTTTAAAAAATGCTGAGTGGTCGTATTAGTTTGCTAGAGCTGCTGTAGCAAAATACCATAGACTGGGGGCTTAAACAACAGGAATTCATCGTCTCACAGTTCTGGAGGCTAGAAGTCCAAGATCAAGGTGTCGACAGGGTTGGTTCCTTCTGAGGGCCATGAGGGAAGGATCTGTTCCAGGCCTTTCTCCTCAGCTTGTAGGTGCCCATCTTCTTCCTGTGTCTTCACAGAGTCTTCCCTCTGTATGGGTTTATGTTCAAACTTCCTCTTGGTATAAGGACACCAGTGATATTGGCTTAGGGCCCATTCTAATGACCTCACTTAACCTTAATTACTTCTTTGAAGACCCTATCGCCAAATATGGTAATATTCTTAGGCACATATAAATGTTTGGGGAGATACTATTCAGCCCATAACAGTGGTCCAAGAGGGTTTTCTTTCCTAAGAAAGAAACCCATTTGGAGAACACCCATTTACAACAGCTTACAATAGTTCCGAAGGACAAGTTCTCACTCCTCATCCTCGGTAGTTAATTGTTGGCTCAGCTAGAGTCAGATTCCCTTTGCTTCAGTGAATGTGAGTAGAGGCAAAGGCTGACTAATGCCCCAACGCTTTGCCAGGTTCTTGACCAAACCACCAGGGATGTTCTAGCGTAGGTTGACAATTCCTAGCATATCAGCTGCCCAGGGGCTTGACGTCTTGAGTGCCCACCTGACCAAACCTTGGCCTGTGTGGCCAAGTCATGTGGAAAGTGGCCCAGGTTTTCATTCATTGAGATCACCTAACAGGGGACTGTGCTCAGGGCACCAGTCAAAGAGGCAGGATCATTTCCAAATTTTGCACAAAGCCACTGATTGCTCTGTTATAGGCTCAGTATAAGGGAGAGGATCTAGACTAACAACCTGGACACAACCCTAAGGCCTAGATCAAGGGGAGGGGATGGTGCTGGAACCCCTCTGACTCAGCTGCCAGGCACCACGGCCTGGCCTTAGGAAGTGACAGTGAATGTCACCTGAAAGCAGGAATGCACAGAGCTGTGCCCTGGGAGTGCAGGCCGGTGTGCTGTGAGCCCTGCACCCCCAGCCCCAGCTGGACACAGAGAGAAGGAGCATCTGTGTGGGGTGCTCTGTGGGGGTGTCTAGTGCTCCAGTGAGACTGTGTCCAACACCAAGCCCTCACCCAGCCATGGGACCCATGGTTGACCCGGGCCCGTGGTGACAGAGTGCAGCCTTGAAGGAATGTCTCAGCTCCTGGTGGGTGAGAGCAGGGAAGTGGCAAGGGAAACTCCTTCATGAGGATGTGAAGGTGATCCTTTGGGATCCTTTTTTTGCCCCCAATAAATTTTTTAATTGAAGTATAGTTGATTTATAATGTGTTAATTTCTGCTGTATGGCAAAGTGATTCAGTTATACATGCATATACATTCTTTTTTAAAAAATATTCTTTTCCATTATGGTTTATCATAGGATATTGAATATAGTTCTCAGTGCTATACAGTAGGACCTTGTTGTTTATCCATTCTGTATATAATAGCTTACATCTGCTAACCCCAACCTCCCACTCCATCCCTCCCCCCAACCCCCTACCCCTTGGCAACCACCAGTCTGTTCTCTATGTCCGTGATTGTTTCTGTTTCATAGATAGGTTCATTTGTGTCATATTTTAGATTCCACATATAAGTGATATCATATGGTATTTGTCTTTCTCTTTCTGAATTACTTCACTTAGTATGATAATCTCCAGTTGTATCCGTGTTGCTGCAAATGGCATTATTTCATTCTTTTTATGGCTGAGTAGTATTCCATTGTATATATGTACCACATCTTCTTTATCCACTCATCTATCAATGGACATTTAGGTTGTTTCCATGTCTTGACTATTGTGAATAGTGCAGCTATGGACATAGGGGTGCATGTATCTTTTGAATTATAGTTTTGTCTGGATATATGCCCAGGAGTGGGATTGCTGCATCACATGGCAACTCAATTTTTAGTTTTCTGAGGAACCTCCATACTGTTTTCCATAGTGGCTGCACCAACTTACATTCCCACCAACAGTGTAGGAGGGTTCCCTTTTCTCCACATCCTCTCCAGCATTTGTTATTTGTAGACTTTTTAATGGTGGCCATTCTGACTGGTGTGAGGTGGTACTTCATTGCAGTTTTGATTTGCATTTCTCTAATAATTAGCAATGTTGAGGATCTTTTCATGTGCCTATTGGCTATCTGTATTTCTTCTTTGGAGAAATGTTTATTTAGGTCTTCTGCCCATTTTTCAATTGGTTTGTTTGTTTTTTTTGTTGTTGTTGAGTTGTATGAGCTGTCTGTATAGTTTGGAAATTAAGCCCTTGTCAGTGCATCATTTGCAAATATTTTCTCACGTTCTGTATGTTGTCTTTTCATTTTGTTTATGGTTTCCTTTGCTGTGCAAAAGCTTGTAAGTTTGGTTAAGTCCAATTTGTTTATTTTTATTTCTTTTGCTTTGGGAGACTGACCTAAGAAGACACTGGTACAATTTATGTCAGAGAATGTTTTGCCTGTGATCACTTCTAGGAGTTTTATGGTGTCATGTCTTATGTTTAAGTCTTTAAGCCATTTTGAGTTTATTTTTAGGTATGGTGAGAGGGTGTATTCTAACTTCATTGATTTACATGTGGCAGTGTAACTTTCCCAAAACCACTTGCTGGAGAGACTGTCTTTTTCCCATTGTATATTCTCGCCTCCTTTGTTGAAGATTAATTGACTATAGGTGTGTGGGTTTATTTCTGGGTTCTTTATTCTGTTCCATTGATCCATATGTCTGTTTTTGTGAATACTTTGGGATCCTTGAGAGGGAAAATCCAATAGAATACAGATCTCATATTGTATCTCGTCAGGTAGGGATTTGGGCCAACTTAGTTTGGATTTAGAAAGGGATCGTGGCTTTCTTTGAAATGGCAGCTGAGGTGGTGTGAGAGATTCAGATTGCAGGGATGAAGAGAAATGAGAGGTGATGGACAGGTACGGAGCAGGCTTTGCATAAAGAGTGTACAACATGTGTAAAAGTGTGGAAAGTGAACACACTGGCCATATTTGCGGAACCTCAAGTACAAACCTAATTTTAACTACAAACAGGAAGACATTTCTCTATCACTTTACAGTTTATCAAGAGTCTTCACATAGTTTGTCTCATTATATCTTCACAACGATCCTAGGAAATACTATTTCACATGAACCTTTTACAATAGAGGAAACTGAGGCTCAGAGATGTTAAGTAACTTGTCAAGATCACAGAACTAGGAAGTGGCAGGCTTCAGATTCTAACCAGGGTGTCTGACTTCAGAGCTCACCTCCTTGACCACTGTGTACTATGAGGCTCCTGGCACTGTGGTGTCATGGAACATAAGGGTGGGCCACCCTGGCAGGGGTGAGTGTTCTGTCCCTGACATTGTTTGGAATTGCTGGTTGGATGATGATAATAGAAAGCAGACCAACTTTTAGTTGGTTCTATTACTATAAAATCTCTATGGACAATTCATGACCTTATTGCCCGCAGCCAGGGCAAACCTCTCCCTCCACCTTCCTTGGGTACCCATCTCAATGACCCTTACTATTGGGCTATGGACTGCCCAGGGCAAGGCTCTTCCAAGAGAGCACTCCTGTTTGTAGCCTGTGGCTTCCCAGAATCTTAAGGACAAACAATAGGTTCCTTGCCCTGGGTTTCTAGAGGGAAGTAGGGACCTTTTCAGAAGGTATTTCACACTGAAGGTGAGGAGCCGATCTCGCTGGGCGCTGGAGAGCCCCATGTTCTCCCATCTAGGAAGGGAACCCGGAGGCTGGAGGTGAGGAGAGTCTGGTCCTGCCGTAGCTCAGGCCAAATTCCCTTCATGGAGAAGCAGAAGCTTCAGACTCAGCCCAGAGACAGCACAGCAGGGACAGCCGAGATGGAGAGACGGGGTGGGTGGCCAGATTGACAGGTACACACTTGAGGGCCGTCAACCAGAATTTCCACCTGCACTGGATATAAGGGAGAAATAGACACGTACACTGTAAGATTGGCATTTTCTGCACGTTTGATGAAAAACCAACAGCATCTTCTTAAGTGGAGTTACGATTTCTGTGATAACCTCCTTCTCAAGCTCCTTGAAAAGACAATCTTAAAGCAAGATCGTTAGTCAGGCAACTATGCAAATGTGTGTGTCTATCCAGGTGCCACAGCAAGACGTGCAAAATATTTTCATTCCTTGACTCTCAGGGTAAATTCTATTAGGAGGAACAGTTGGAGTCTGGTATTTCAGGCAGATACAGTACCAGCAAGTCCTTGGTGGCGTAGTGGGAATTTCCTACCCAGATTCAGAGTTGGGAGACCTTTCTCTGGGCACAGTGGAGGTGTAGAGGTTACAGACAAGTGCTTGGCTTACCTGAGCCTCCTGTATCCTTAATCACCTGGCGACACTAACCTGGGGCACTGACCATCATACCACAATCCAAGCTGCCCTCTCAAATGCCTGACTACTTGGGGACCATAATCTTGATGTGGGAATATCTTTTCGTTTTTGTAAAAAAGAATTTCAAAATTAATGCATGGTCCTTTGTAAACCTAAAGTCAAACAATACAAAAGTAAATAGGATAAACAATGAAAACTCCCCTTAACCCCCCTTTCCCATGACCTCACTCCCCTCCCATCCATGACCCCTGCTGATAGTTTGGGAAGACGCCATCCTGACCTTTTCCATGTATTATCACATACATATTTTACATACAGACATGGCTAAATGTGTAGGTATGTGTGTGTATTAATGGGATCCTTCTATACCACCTACATTATTCAGTGACTTGCTTTTTTTCAATGGAGAATTTTCCATTTCAGTACATACAGATCTACCTTACTCTTTTAATTGATGCATACTATTTAATCATTCCCCTAATATGGACATTTAGATTATGGGAAAGTCATATCA
Organism: Balaenoptera ricei; assembly: GCF_028023285.1. Classification (NCBI taxonomy): domain Eukaryota; kingdom Metazoa; phylum Chordata; class Mammalia; order Artiodactyla; family Balaenopteridae; genus Balaenoptera; species Balaenoptera ricei. The sequence goes on from NC_082643.1 coordinate 35,193,043, forward strand.
AAGTAGTTCATGCTCCTTTCATGTTTTTATTGATCCCAATCATTAAAAATTCTCAAAAGGGCCAGATTTGGAGCTACGGCCTTCTGGCACTTTGAGGAGTGCAGAAAGCTACCCCTGACCCTTCTCTAGGCTCTATCCCAAATCACTGCTCCCCTGAAGCCTGGAAATCTTAACCTTCATGTCTTCATGCTTTGTTTTTCTGTTCTTTACCACCAAGATCATCTTCTAAAATGCAGAGAAACTGAGGGAAGAGTGAGGTGGAGATGCAACCTTCCAAAGAGTTTCTATGCCACTGAGACAAGAGGGCTTTGCAAAGTGTAGAGATGATTCACATATAAGGGGTTGCTGTGATTCTTGTACAGGACTTCACAGACTGTATCACCTGGTCATGCCATTTCCATACCTAACCTTCATGTCCAGGCTCTTTTCTCCAGGAGACATGAAGAGGCTTGGAAGGATGGAGGAGGATGGAGTGTTTGGGTCAAAGAGGCACTGAAGATGCATGGGGAGGAAAGAGAGAAAAAGATGGAGACCTGAGATGCTGACAGCTCACATTACCCGGCTCACAATGTCCCCTGGGTCTGACCCTGCCATCAGCCAGCATCTCTGCCTGCTGACTGGGCTTGAAAGTTAAAACTGGGTTCTTGTGGATACTGGCCAATGACTTCCTTGCCATGGGAGCGATTGCTTTTTGCTGTGTTTGCAAGATGTGAATTCATTCCTTTTTAATATCAGTAGTACACAGTAAAGAGTTTAATATAATTTACAAAGAAATAGGATCAGACAAGCCTTGAAAATACAATGTGCATTTATGGATCTAAGATGCCAGTGCAGGAGGAGAGTGAGGCTCAAGGCAGCAAGGAAACCCTCTCCCTCACTACCGTCCTTCCCCATCAGGATCAGGGCACAGGAGTGACAGGGCTGTCAGGGGCTTGGAGTTTTAGGGGTGCCTTTGGAGCTTTCATTTCGGTGATGCAAGAAAATTGGGACCTACTTACCCAGTGAGGTGCCATATTAATTTAGTGTTGTTACTCATGTATGTAAATGAGGCTCCTACCCGCTCTCAGGAGAGAATCTATGTTAAAGTTGTTGTTAATGTAGAGAGAGCATGCTGAACCACCAGTACTACCTTTCTGGTCCTTTGAGAGCAGTGATGCTTGTTTGCTAGATGTGTGACCCTGGCCAGAGGTACCATCTGCCTGGCCTGTGTGGAGGATGTGGCTCAGAGTCATGCTGGGCTTGTTTTGGGGGCAGGAACTGATGAGGAGAAAAGACTGGGAGTGGATGGGACCTCTGTCCATGAAGCTGCAGCAGAACAAAAGCCTATGGTCTATGTCTCCACATGGAAGGAGGTACACCAGCCTGATTTGCTGTGACATCCTGATATACTGATCTGGTGAGTGAGTGGCTGGAAGTCTCCAAAGACTAAAATCCTGATGGTCAGGCATGCTGGAGGGAGGCCTGGGCTCCCTAGCGGTGGTGAGGTTCCCAACAGGCTTCAGTGCAGTTAAGTCCATATATTTTTTGAATGTCAAGTCTGTGGCTGGCATCGTGCTAGGCTCAGCAATAAATAAACCTTGGCCCTGCCCTTGGGGAATTTACAAGATGACGTCAACATAATCTGCTGAGGTTGCTCTGAGTGTGTGGAGGAGAGGTATTCAACCCCGGGTGGGAACTGAGGGAAGACTTTCTGCAGAAGGTGAGCTGAAGTTTGGAGGATGAGTCAAACAGGGTTATATTTTTAAGATGGTGGGGAGGACTTTCCAGGTAGAGGGAACAGCAAAGACATGTGGACACAGCATGGCTTGTTCCATGTGACTAGAGTTGCAAGAAATGGGACCAGAGAGGGAGGTAGGAGCCAGATTGTGGAAGGGTGGGTGTGCCCTTCTAAGGAGCTAGGAAGCCAGTCAGTAGGTGATAGGGACCCCTTCAGAGATTTAAAACAAGGCTTAACGTGTGCTTTCATAGATCATGATGGAGATGTCTGGAGAATGGAACAATTCTTGAAGCCAGGAGACCACTTAGGAATCTAGGACAACAAACCAAGGGAAACCCAGTGAGTTCTGAACATGCGTGGAATCTGATAGGTATGAGGTGGGGAGAGAGGTGCAGGGACGCAGGCTGGAGAGCTTGGGAAAGGGGATTAACAAGGGCCAGGCTAGCTGTCGGGGACTCGGCTAAAGGAGACAAGAATTCCAGCGATGGGCCCACGAGAAGTCGGATCTTACAGACAGGTCCCTCCTGGCTGGGACTGGGAAGAAAGCAGACAAGATGGGGAGAGTCCAGCTCTGTAAACCTGTGGATAGTTGGGGTTACCCTGGGTAGTCCTAACTCAGGGCAGTGTGACACATTCCAGAACCGACCTTCTGAGAGAGACAGGGTCAGGATGGGCCTTGGAGGGGGTGAGTGGAGGAAGACTGGCAGGGTGGAGGTCTTTGGTTACTGCTGCAGGATGGGGCTGGGAAAGACAGTAACTGGCACAGTCTGAACCCACCATGACTGGCTCACCAGCCACTCTGCAGGGATGTGCAACAGGCAGCTCTTTGGTGCTAAGTAAATCAGAGCTCCAGTCTTTCCTCAGGCACTTCTTGGCAAATTGAGGAACTTACTTCACTCCTCAGAATGTCAGTGCATGTGCCCATCTGTAAAGTAGAGCTGATAGTACCTGCTTCACCTGGGTTTTGTAAGGAGTAGGTTAAATGAACGCTGTACGCAAAGAGATCAGCTGGAGTAGGTTCATTTACTCAGTGAGTTTTCATTCACCGTGTCCCTGGTACCGTGCAAAAAGCTAGAGATCAACTGAGAACTTGACCAACAAGGTCCTTATTCTTCTGGAGCTTCCATATCAAATGCTCAGCATCACTATCAGTAATGCTGTTTTCTTCTTTCTCTCCAAGTCACTGCATATTTTGGAGTGGACACCACTGTGTGCAAAGCAGTGCTTTGCTCAGCTTGCTTGGAAGAAGTCTCCAAGGCACTGGTTCCCGCCAGCAGCACCTGGGGAGCTTCTCCAGGGAGCAGATTCCAGGCTCCGTCACCTGCACACGGGATCAGAGCTTCCAGATTCTCCTCATTCATGGCAACCTCCTGAGGTGATGTGATGATGACCTGGGCTCGGCAATCACTGCCTCAGTTCCTAGAGTGAAGAGGGCAACGCTCGGCTGAAGACATACACATCACAGCAGGACAGACACCGCACTGGGCCAATGTCAAGAACTGAAAAGAGCAATGAGAAAATCTGCTCACTGTGCTTTTATGTGGACTTGTTTCCTACAGGGGAATTTTATGGTTATTTAATTAAAACATTCCATTTTGATCAAAGGTGTTGCTTTGACTTCTCCGGCTTCTCGAGTATGAAATATGAGACTTGGGAGAGTCGAAAACTTGTTAAATGAAAATAATTTACCAAGGGCCCTAAAGAAGACAAAATAAACAGTAAGCCTTGGAAATTAAGTGTCAACTTCCGTGGAGGAACTAATTGTTCGTCTTCTTCTGAACCTTAACCCGCATTTAGCTTTCAGGCTATGCTATTCTAATGATGTTTGCCGTCAGCCACTTCTGACTACAAAGAAAAGAAGTGCAGGTGGGATTCTGTTCATTCACACATGCTGGGGTCTGTGCAGTATTGTTGTCTCTTGGTTGGAGATTCAGACGCCTCAAGCCTTCATTCTGTGTAGAATGGAGAGGACCAGGAGCTGCCCTGAGGTGGGGGTGAAACGTTTTGCATTTGCAACAGAACCGGAGGCCTGGGATAGCTCATGGAGGCACATACAGAACACAGAGGTCTCCTCCCAGAAAGAGGGATGGAAGGACAGAAACAGAGGAGTCGGGTACCAGCATCCTGGCCCAGAAGTGGACGGTGGGGATGGTGGGTTACAGCTGTGCCCCGACGGGCTCTGGGAGAGAGGAGCACAAAGACTTTAGGGTCCTGTCAGCTCCAGATCCATCCATCCCTTCAGCCAGTGTTTAGTGAACACCTACTATGTGCCAGGCGTTGTTCTGGGCACTTGGGATACATTAGGTTTTAGCTTGATCTGTGGCAATAGTGGGGCAAGGAGCCCTGTGGCAGGAATCCAGGAAGTACAGAAATGCAGCTAGGGTGATGCTTGGACCAAGGTGGCAGCAGTGGAGAGAGTGAGCTTGCAGATGAATTGTTGGGTCTGGCTGCAGCAGAATTTCCTGGTGGGCTGTATGCGGGGTGTGAGACGAAAAAAAAAAACCAAAAAAACCCAGAGCTATATAATTAGAACGATTGGAAAAGAGAATCGTAAATAAAGCAATTACACTCACATTCTAACATTGGGCCACACCGGGGAGTGCTAAGGTGGTTAGAGGGGGCACCACACCACGTGGGCAGCTCTGGGTAATTTGCTGGGTGCCGTGGTGCTGTGAGGAGACCCTGGGCTTCCATCACCACCCTTCCCCCTTGCTACAGCAGTTGGTTGAATCCACAGATGTGGAACTCTGGGATATTCAGGGCCAACAGCACTGCTCTGTGATTTTGAGGAAGTGGTTTGATTTCCCAGAACCTCAGTTTCTTTCTTTCTTTTTTTAAAATCTTATTGAAGTATACATGAGTTACAACGTGATGTTAATTTCTGCTGTATAGCAAAGTGATTCAGTTATACATATATATATATACATTCTTTTTCATATTCTTTTCCATTATGGTTTATCACAGAATACTGAATATAGTTCCCTGTGCTATACATTAGGACCTTATTGTTTATCCATTCTATATATAATAGTTTGCATCTGCTAATCCCAAACTCCTGATCCATCCCTCCCCCACCCCCATGGCAATCACGAGTCTGTTATCTATGTCTGTGAGTCTGTGTCTGTTTCTTAGATAGGTTCATTTGTGTTGTAGTTTAGATTGCACATATAAGTGATATATGGTATTTGTCTTTCTCTTTCTGACTTACTTCACTTAGTATGGTAATCTCTAGGTCCATCTATGTTGCTGCAAATGGCATTATTTCATTAATTTTTATGGCTGAGTAATATTCCATTGTATATATGTACCACATCTTCTTTATTCATTCATCAGTCGATGGACACTTAGGTTGCTTCCATGTCTTGGCTATTGTGAATAGTGCTGCTGTGAATATTGAGGTGCATGTATCTTTTCGAATTAGAGTTCTGTTTGAGTATATGTCCAGGAGTGGGATTGCTGGATCATATGGCAACTCTATTTTTAGCAGAACCTCAGTTTCTTTAGCTGTAATACGGGGTGATACTGTAATAATACGTCTTCTGTAGTGTTTGTGAGGATTAAATGAGATAACACATGTAAAATGCTGAGCAGCCAGTTCTAGAAATGCTGAGGAGGAGCTCTTTCCAGTGCAGGCTCAGTTGCAGAGATGTTGACCTTCAGGAGATGTCTCCCATCTCTTCCTGAAACAATGGGACAGGGTGTGGGGTCTGAGTACCCTGGCTAGAGGCTGAAAAGCACAAGCCATGATGTAATTCTAAGACATCTTCTCAAGCTTCTATCTGGCAGCTGTGACCTTCTGTTGGTGGTCCATGGCCAGATAGGCCTAATGAATGATTTTTTAAAAAATGCAACATGGAGGTAGATAACCATGGCAGAGCAGGAACTTGTTTCTGTGGGGGTAGCAGACAGGGTGGGTGTGGCCCTGCTCCTGGCCTAATGGTTTAAAAGACAGGGAGCCATGCATTGGGCTCCTGGACCTGGGAAGACCAATCAACTCCGAGGAGTCAGGGAAGGACCAGAGTTCTGCCTCATCACATGGATTCATGACTCTGGGGCACCCTTTGCATTGGTTAATTGCTGATTTTGAACTAATGGAAGCGAAAGCAAATTGAAAAAATCTAGTCTGAGTTGCCGTTCCCACCAGTCTTCAGATCTGACCTAGCTCATCCCACTCTCACTCATTTCTTGTTCCCCGTCTGTATTAGTCAGCTTGGGCCACCATAACAAGATTCCACAGATGGGGTGGCTTAAACAATGGAAATTAATTTTCTCACAGTCTGGAGGCTGGAAGTCCAAGATCAAGGTGCTGGCAGGGATGGTTTCCTCTGAGGCCTCTCTTCTTGCCTTGCAGGTGGCCACCTTCTTGTTGCCTCTTCCTGTGGTCATCCCTCTGTGCTTGCACCCCTGGTGTCTTTCCTCTTCTTACTATAAGGACACCAGTCATGTTGGATTAGGGCCCCATCTTAATGGCCTCATGTTAACTTAATCACTCTTTGAATATGGGTACGTTCTGAAGTACTGGGGGTTGGGACTTCAACATATGAATTTTAGGTGGACACAGTTCAGCTCATAACACTCCCTCTAGCTCTAGCTCATAGGAGTTTTCTTTTTTTAAATTTTTATTGGAGTATAGTTGCTTTACAATATTGTGTTCTGTTTTTTGTTTTTGTTTCTGTTTTTGTTTTTTGCCATGGTCTGGACTAGCCTCCAGGCATCTCGAATATTCCCTTTTTCTGTCTCCATCATCCACTTCCCTGCTTGTGCTTCAATCCTGCTCTAGAGAAGGCCTAACAGGGCCTAAATAGGTATCTTGTCTGAAAACCTAGAACCTGGCTCATCAGCCCTTCTGAATGTCCTGGTGCAGTGTCCTCCGTCCTGAGCCTAAAGGCATCTTGGAGGCAGTGCCCGCCCCCATAGGCCTGAGGCCCTCAGGCCAGGTGCTGCTTATGGAACATTTCTACCTTCTCCCCTCCAGAAACTCTGACCCAAATTTGTCTGTCATGTGTCAATCATAAGTTTCACTATCCAAATTAAAATTTTATGTTCATTGGTCACTTCCAGACATTGTACCAGCTACTGCCCCATACATTAACTATTGTAACTGATTCAGTTTTGATTTAATTCAGGAAGGCTGATGGGATTTGGACCTGCACATTTTAAAAGTGCAAGCCATGATATAATTCTAAGACATCTTCCCTGGTTCTCATGAAATATCTATTAGGAAACAAGAGACCAACATTTAAATATTTTTCTGGTTAATGTGGTTGATATATTTGCTGGATTCATTCACAATGCAGTGGTCAGTTTATCTTTAGCTATGAGAGCTGGCTGTAGGGATTCAGGAGAAAATCCTGAAGACAGAAGTTTCAAATGGCTCTGAGGATGCTTAGGAAGAGCCCACAATGTAACGTAAGAACATTCCTGAACTTTGCCCCTGTGGCAGCCGGTTAACCATGTCACTACAGCAGCAGCAGGTGGCCCATGCTCTAATGCTCCACCTTTATGATCCTCAGTGACTCTGTCCCTGCTTCCACAGTCTCTGCAGCTCTTGTGCAAAACCGAACCTCCCTCTGTGGATTCTGAGTTCAAACTCCCCGAGAGAAGATCAGATGGGCTCAGCCTTGTTGGACACAATTTTCACACCCCCTAGGCCATAGGCCAGCCTTGAGGGCAGGGATCTGGTCCCCCCAGCTGCACTGTGGTGAGATCTATGGTGCTCTGAGGAGTCTCAGCAGGGGGCAGGATGCCTGGCCCGTCTGGTGTCACTGACCAAAGTAACCTGGTGGCAGAGGACTGTGGGTAGAGTGCCCGAGTGGACCTCAGAAGGTCATTGGCTCGTTTCTGCCATGGACTTTTTCTGTGAAGTGCCCTTGTTTCTTCATCTCCAAATAGAAGAGTGAGGAGAAACGTCTCATTTTGACTTAGGAGCTAAGTAATGATTAGGTAAAAAAACAGAAAAGTGGCAGGTATTCTCTAATTGCAGAACAGCCCAGGTATTAGAAAACCAGCCAATAGACCTAATCAATTCAGCAGAAGACACCATTAGCACTTAACTACAAGGCTACCAGTGAGAAAACAAGCTGGTGGTTTTTATTGTATTATCTCTGAACTGCTGATGTTCTTCCTGCTGGTAGGAGCCTGGGCTGGAGTTGCGCAGAATTCCTTTGTCAAGCCTGGCTCTTTGGGGGATGGGAGGGAAAATGGAGCTGGGGGGCATTCTCTGCTGTGAATAACCATAAAATCCACTTTGGACAGCTGTCAAAGTTGCAAAAGAGATAAGGTGGTTGGAATTGGCTTCGGCTTTCTCAGAAAAAATAAAGAGAAGGAGGATTCCATCCTAGGAGGCGAGTAGCAGAAACCTCTCTTAGAAAGGTAAGCGCTATTCCCAGTGGGCGCCTTCCCAGTGGGCGCCACCCCAGGGACACAGCAGCCAGGCCGGAAGGAGAGAGTGGGCGCCGGACTGCACTGCTCAGTGCTTCTTCCTGCTGAGGCCAGGGGAAAGGAAGGGGTCTGATGCCAAAATGCACTTGGGAACATGCCCCAAGCCTGGCTGTCCACATGGCCGAGGTCAAGGGTTGCGACGAGCCTGAGCCTGATTGCTTCAAGGAGACCAGAAGCATGGTGTGTGTGTGTTGGGAGGCTGGGGTGGGGGGTGGGGGGGTTGGGGGAGGTGGGGGAAGAGGTTCAAGTGCAGAATTCAGTCCCTAGGGGAAGAAATTGACCAGAACAATGGAGGGTATCAGGACCTTAGATATGCAGTCTTAGAAGAGCAGGGAGAGATTAAAAAATCAAGAACCTCCAAAGTGGTCCATCCCAGGACCTAAGAACATGTCTCTGTGGGAGGCTTAGAAGGACTCAGGTCAGGCCTACACTAGGGGAGTTTGGCTCTGGCTGCAGTGAAGGGACCTGGGAGGGGCAGACGCAGCTGTCCTGGGACCTGGGTTGAGCATTCTCTTAGGTCCAGGCTCCACTCAAATTCTGGTGACTCAGGAAAAGTAATGAGCAGTTCAGGGTTTGGTTTTCCTCCTTGGAGTTAAGGATAGAGAGCTCCTTCTGGGAGGAGACTGAGCGGGGCAGGGAGAGAGAGAGTATGGTGAGAACGACTGGATGTTTGTGAGCAGCTTGGCCATCTTTGGACCAAAGGCGCCCTGGATGTAATCATTGGAGCAGGGCATCCGGGAGCTCTAGAATGAATATGATTAGAACAGTTGGTTCTTATGCTTGGCCCCAGATTAAGAAACAGAGCCAAAGAGTGCGGCAAACAGTAAAGTTAAATGAAAGAAGCAGAGCCCTGGGAAATGTTTTCTTTTCTGTCCTTTGCCATTCACTTTTCAAACATCTTTATGTTTATCAGTATGGGGGTCTCCGCGGAGCTGGTGCATGTGGGGAAACAGGCTCCCCGGCTAAGACAGCCAGTTGCAAACCCAGGACGGCCCTGGGTGCTCTCCATCCCTTGGGGTTTCCAGGAAGATCCTATTCAGAAGCTGGGCTCTTAACAGGCAAGGAACAGTGTTAATAAAAGTTCTTTTTACTTGAAAGGGCACAGAAAAAAAACCAATAAAGCTGAGCCCAGCTCTTTAAAAAAAAGTTGATAAAACCGACAAAAAATAAAGAAGTAGTTTATCGTGGTTCTAAAGGAAAGACAAGGGTTTTTCTTTTACTTTTTGAAGGCAGAATTAATTAATCCACCACCATCACCAGCTTGAGCTCTGAATGGAATGTTAGCTCTGACTCTGGGGGGTGGCTAAGTCCTCTGGACCCTGGATAAGCTTTCATTAAAGCAACTGTGCTTAAAACAGTGAATTTAAATTCATCCACCAGACAGAATAGGGCACCAGAAGTGGAGAAGAAAGCAAAATGACGAGAGTGCTGTTGAGAAGCAGCTCTTGAGAGAAGAAATGCAATTCCTTAAGTCTCCCTTGGAGACAAGATGATAAAAATATTAGAACAACCAGAGTGGGGTCAATGACCCTGGTTCACTCTCCTCCCTCGGCCTTTCTCAACCCCTCACAGCTACATCTGCGGGGTGTCCGCACCGCAAGACTCAGGCTTATTTTACTTCCTGAGCAAGCCTGATGAAGGAGGCTGTCACCTCTCACTCCAACCAGTGGGGCCCAGGGACCCGTTAGGACAGCTTCTCCTTTTACTGCAGCCGGAACCAAACTCCCCTTGTGCGGGCCTGAGTCCCTCTGAGCTCCCCGCTCCGTGCTGCCCTCCAGAGGGACATGTCCCCTGGGTCTTGGGATGGATCACTTTGGAGGCTCTTGATTTCTTCTCTGTTCCTGCTCTTCTAGGACTGTGTAGCTAAGGTCTTGAGAGCTTCCATCCTTCTGGTCCATTTCGTCTTCTAGGGACTGAATTCCATGCTTGACCCCAGGGTAGGGTCCTATCAAATGTGACAGATTTGGTGGCATTAGAACCACAGCCTGCCTGAGCATTTGACCGACATCTGAATTCCTTGCTGCTGTGCCCAGGTCCCGTCTGCATGCCCGGGAGAGCTGAGTACTGTGTCATCTTGGACGCTTGCTCCGTAGTCCTCCCCATACTCTCAACTGTCCAGGCCTGGCTTCCTCTTGGGCCTTCTTGCCCTGAGTTGTCGAGAGTCTAGCGTGCTTCCCATCTGGCGCATTCGACGTGCAACCTGGAGTAAGCCGTGCAACTCTGGAAAGTCTGGAAGGAAGAGAGCAAATATTTTGCAAACACAGTTAAGATAGGACAATGTGTACAGATATGTTTAGACCTCAGATTTAGGTAAGTTTAGGATTAGTTAAGTTCATTCACTGATTCGTTCATGTGTTCATTCATTCAATAAAAAAATTGAGAGCTTATTAAGTACCAAGCCTATTCTAGGTATTAGGGATATAGCAGTAGAGACAAAAATACATATCCTTATGAAAGTTATGATCTACCAGGGAAGGTAGATGATAAACAAGATCAAGTGAGGAAAAAAATATACATGCCAGGGAGAGAATAAAGCAGAAAAGCAGACAGGCACTATGGGTGATTGTGGTGGTTTTAAACAGTGAGGGGAGGCCTCACTGAGAGGGTGACATTGGATAAAGACCTGAGGGATGTTTAGGGAGTAACCCAGGCCATGTGGGCACCTGGAAGAGAGTGTTCCAGGTGAGGGAACAGCCAATGCTGAGGCTCTGAGGTGGGAGTATGCCTAGTGTGTGGTAGGAGGCCGATGGGCTGGAACAGAGAAAAAGAGAGGGAGGTTGAGGAGGGAGGGCTTTCAGGGCCCGTGAAATGAGTGTATTGTCAGCTCTGGCTGCTACAACAAAATACCATAGGGGGGAACCCTAAACAACAGACATTTATTTCTCACTGTTCTGGAGGCTGGAAGTCTAAGATCAGGGTGCCAGCATGGTCAAGTTCTAGTGAGGGCCCTCTTCCTGGCTTGCAGACTCTGCTGCCTTCTTGCTGTGTCCTCACATGATGGGAAGAAGCTCTGGTCTCTTCTTATAAGGGCACTAATCCCACCAGAGGGCTTACCTTCATGACCTCATCTAACCCTCCTTACCTCCCAAAGGCCCCACATTCTAGTACTATCATGTTGGGGATTCGGGTTCCAACCTATGAATTTGGGGGAGCAGGAAGACATAATTCAGTCCATAACAGGGAGCTACTGTGGGGTTTTCAACACTAAGAAAATGGATTCCAAAGTATTTTACCTTCCATTAAATCAACAACTACCTGTCTCAATTTTTCCACATTCCATCCTGAACATTTTGCACAGGAGCTCTTCAGGGAGCTGGAGTGAATTTTCCTTAAGGAAACCTGGGGCTCCGCTGGGCACTACTTTGGCAGTTCATGAAAATCTCTGTTTTTTCATGCAGCAGAGAGAGGTGCTTTTCGGCTTATAGTGTTCAACGACGTCAGCTTTGAAGTTTTTCTTTGGTTCTACTTCTGCGGATTAAAAAAAAGTCAGCAGTGGGCCACCTGAAAAGATGTTTGGGTACCCCTTTGACTATAGATTAGACCAAGAGGCTCCAGCTTCAGACAATGTTAATCTTAACCCAGGCTAGATTTATTAGGCTGCCTGGCATCTGAGATCGCAGATAAGCATGTTTTCCACTCTCGCTTTTGCTGTATTAAGCCTCACAGGGAAAATTTCTAAAGGTTCAGAAGAGAAATTCTCCAACTGTAAACCACATAAGCCTTTCTTTTCAGGCTTGTCTCTTTTTTCCCACCTTCTTTTAAAAGTACAATAATGAAACCATCTTCAATGCCCATCTGGATTCATCTGGAAGCCTGATCAGTGAACTGAATTATCTTCATTTTTTAAAAAGCAAGTGGAACTATTTGTCCAGAACCGGAAACTGTGCATTGTGATGACTCTGTATAATGCACAGAGAGGCTGTCACAGCACAACAGCCCAACCATGGCAGGAAGGTGAGCGGGTCTCTGCACTCTGTCCCAGGGCCCTAAGTGTACACGTCAAATAGTAATGAGCAAAGCCCCACCGGCCCAGCTCCAGGAGTCCCGCAGGATTCTGGACCAGCCACTTGTGCACACTTCTGAGTGGGGCTTGTTAGATCTGAACTTGGTCCAGTCGATCTGTATGGCTGGTACCCCGGCCCAAGCCCGGGGTCAGCTGCAGCACCCCCCTGGTCCCAAGGCTGTCTCTCCAGGGGCCAACGTTCAAGTGTTCAGCAAATATTTGCTGTGCGTTTGTGTGGCAGCATTGTCCTAGGCACTGGGGCTACAGTAGGGATAACAAACAAATATCCCTGCGTGCATGGAGCTTACGTTCTAGTGGGGGCAACAGATAATACCTGACCCTGGCCTGGAGTTCTGGGGTTCCTGTGAATCAGAGAAGAGAGCAGGACCTCTACCCAGACCTGAGAGCTGAAGTGGACTGAGCCAGGCTCTGGGGCCTGGGAGCGGTGATGGGTCAGCCAGGCCTGCCCCAGAACTCCTTGGTCTACAGATGGATTTGCCTCCATGAAGTCCTCTGGCCAGGAGGAACATTTTTTAGAACCTTCTGGTTACAGGCCTCCAACCTGCAAAACTGAAGACATTGTTCACTCATGGAATCCAGGATAAAAGCAGCCTAAATTGCCATGATGATTGAAGAATGACAATCCGAGGCAAAGGGCTGATGAGAGGAAACTGGGGGAAGGCAGCAGCAGAAGAGGATGAAAAAAGGAGCCGGGAGATACGGGCTTTGGGAGGGAGGGTAACAAGACTCCGAGAATCTGTTTCCTTACCCCTCCCAGAGCTGCACCCCACGCTTACACACACCTCTAAGGCCCCCTCAGAGCTCCTGTAGCCCTTACGCCTTAAGCAAAGTTCAGAATGCACCAGAAAACAAACTTCGTGTTTTATCGTGACATGGATGATTTTATCTCCCCGGATAATGACTTAGTATCCCAAAGCTTTTAGAAGGCTAGAAGCAATGAGGCTCAAAGTCCAACAACTGTTTCAAACCCATTAACAACTTGATTTTAGCCTCGCAGCTAATGCTTCTGATGGAGATAGCATGCACGTACGTCTATGTCTGATGCCTCTGTCATTATAAATACTTGTGAAAAAATAATGGGGCTTGAAGGTTGGAATCGTATGTACAATTCTGCTCTGAATTCCAACACGTGGAGTTTTTTCCACACCATCAAGCAGTGCTCTGACACCAGCTGGGTGCCCTACAGTTCAACTCAATTCTGACACTACCTACCTGGAGACGGTGTCCGATCCCACAGGTAAAGGGCTCCTCCCACAGGACTGCTCGCATCCCACTTATGATGCCAATCACGAGTCCTGGTTGTCACCTGTGCTTCTGACCAACTGCTCTAAGTAGGAGGTTCCCACAACCCCCTCTTTGGGTTGGATTAATTTGCTAGAGTGGCTCACAGAATTCAGAGAAACATTTTACTTACTGGATTACCAGTTTATTATAAAAGAATATAACTCAGGAAGAGCCAGATGGAGAGATGCACAGGGCAAGGGGTGGGGAAAGGGCGTGCGTGGAGCTTCCATGCCAACTGAGCTAACCACTCTCCCCAAATCTCCACATTCACCATTCACCCACCTGGAAGATCTCCAAACCCCATCCTTTTGGATTTTTATGGAGGCTTCATTACATAGGAATGATTGACTAAATCACTGGCCATTGGCCAGCAATTCGACCTCCAGCCCCTCCCTCTCCCTGGAGGGCAGGGAGGCGGGACTGATAGTTCCAACGCTCCAATCACAAGGTTGTCTCCCCTGGCAACCAACTCCCATCCTTAGGTGCTGTCCAAAAGTCAGCTTATTAACATAAATTCCAGCGTGGTTGAAAGGGGTTTGCTTTGAATATCAAGACAGCTTTATTGCTCTTATCACCTAGGAAATTCCAAGGGTTTTAGGAGCTTTGTGCCCAAAACAGGATGAAGACCAAATGTATATTTCTTATTATGAATCACAATATCACAGTATGTGAACCTCAGAACTGCACCATTAGGGAGGGCGAGGGGACCTCTGCTGTGGGGAGCAGAGGGGAAGCCCAGGGGTAGTGAGAAACCTAGGCAAAGGTGTGGGTATGTTGGGAGCCAAGGGGGATCTTGTCACTCCAGAATTTCGTCTAAAACCTAAGATCGGAAGTAAAAGGCTCTAAATCAATGACAATCTAAGTTCAGGAAAGCACCAACGATTGTGGCTGCCCCTCACGAGGACCTGGGGGGGATAGGAAAGTGCAGCATTTGGGAGGGGAGTGGAGGGATGTCCTCGGTGTTCCCACCTAAGGACTGGGCTGGCCGAACCTTCCCCCTTCACTGAATTGTTTGCAGCTTAGGGAGAGGCAAGAGAGAGATGGCCAGGTAGAGAGGGGAGCAAGGGCATCCTCTGTGGTTTCTGGTCTCTGGGAGTACTGAAGGTAGATCCAAAACACATCAGGAGGCTCTGGAGGTGGGGCTAGTAGAGGGGAGATGAGCTGGAGGGTTACAAATTTGCAAGATATTTGTGGATAGCAGAGGAATACTGCAAGGTCACAAGCTGGTGGGGGCCTGGAAAATGTACTGATTCTTGCAAAGAACCACATGGCAGACTGCTGTTTGCCTATTATCATCTACTCTCACTTTTCTCCTTTCTAAGAGAACTCCAAAACTTCTGGAGGGAGCAATATACCTGGCTAAAAACTACATTGCCTAGCTTCTCTTGGAGCTCATGTTGTTCAAATAAGACAGGTCTAATAAGACAGTCAGTGTGTGGAAGACTATTGGGGTTTTCTGGGAAGGTTTTGTTTTCCTGTCATAGGCAAAGTCTTTTCTTCTCTTTACTCTTTTCCTATTTCTTATTTCTTGGAACTTGGATGAGTTGGCTGGAGCTCCAACAGTTGTTTTGTGAGAATGAGGATAAGTCATACTCTCAAGATGGTAGAACAACAAATCAGAAAGAGCTTAAGTCACGGACAACTTTGTGGAGCTACTATACCAGCCCCAGACTATCTACTCTTAGACTTCTGATTACCCTTTTCTTACTTAAGCCACTATTACTTGGGTTTCCTACCACCTGTAACAACATTTGATTCCCAATGACACAGACACCCACTGCCTAACAAAGCTGCTACCACCTATCTACATAGAGCCCACAGGCAGTGAGTCAGATGCTGTTAATGACTGACCCCAGAGAAGGACTACAGCTCCTCCACGTCAGCAGCATAAAGTGAAATCCCTGCCTCCCATTCCTTGTTCTTGCCTCAACACCCAATGGAAAGGGAAAGAGTATGAATTTAGACTCCCAGCCCCCACCACCAGATGACTGCCCCTCGCTAAGCCTCTGGGGACTCAAATCCGGTCCGTGTGCTGTGAGCTTTTCAATTATTCTTAAAAACTGAAAGTGACTATTTTAATAAGCAGAAGTCATTGTCAAGTTTCGAAATCAACTTGAGATGTTGTTAAAAGAGCTACTGTCCAGTAAGAAAATGGAGTTTGACTTAGCAGAGTTGGAGACAGTTTGGAAAAATTAAGATGATTTCATTTTCATACTCACATAGAGTTAAAACATCCCAACAAACTGTTTACCAAATAAATCTGCTTAATTTCTATTGCCTTAAATCCATGCCACATCTCTACGTACTGATGTGGACAAGTTTCCAAGGTAGAATGTATATTCAAGGGGGCGTGGGCACAAGATACAAAATAGAGTATAAAGTCGACTACCTTTGGATATTAAAAGTAGGCAAACAAGAATTTATACTTGTATTTACATAAAGAGACCCTGGAAGCATACACAGGATTCTCTACAGGGTGGATGGGAATGAGTGGGAGCAAGATTTCTCAGAATACACGTCTTTGTGCAGATTTGATTCTTGAATCATGTGAATGTATTAGAATTTTAAATTAGAAATGTTAGTGCCACAGAGTATTCAATAGTCTTGTAGAAAAGACATGAGAGAGTGTCATGGACATATATACACTACCAAATGTAAAATAGATAGCTAGTGGGAAGCAGCCGCATAGCACAGGGAGATCAGCTCCGTGCTTTGTGACCACCTAGAGGTGTGGGATGGGGAGGGTGGGAGGGAGGGAGATGCAAGAGGGAAGAGATATGGGAACATATTGTATATGTATAACTGATTAACTTTGTTATAAAGCAGATGCTAACACACCATTGTAAGGCAATTATACTTCAATAAAGATGTTTAAAAAAAAATCATCTTGCTATGTGTTAAAAATAATAATAAACCTACATGTTTACAATAAAAAAAAAAAAAAAAAGACATGTAGAAGGCCATAAGATGACTAAAATAGGAGGCTTTAAAACTCTCCCCTCCATATACTTCAAATAATGAAATCAAAGTGTTTGCTACATTTCTAGGCAAGTAGCTCTTCACCCCCAGCCTACACCCTGGATTTATGAGACGGGGAGGTTTTGGTGAGTTGTGAGTTAGTGGCAACATCGGGAACCAAATAAGGAGCCTTAGCTTTTGTTTGAGGGAAAAAAAAAAACTGGTTTGTGATGATAATTGGAAGAAGTAATAATCAATATATTACTAGATATAATTTATATTTTATATATTATAAATATAACATATATATTATATTATATATATTATATTTATATTATATAAAATATATATTGTATAATATAATATTGACATGTAATCTATTATATATGAATATATATATCATATATAATAGATTATATAATATAATATTGACTTGTAATATCAATATTATATTGACTATATTATATAATATAATATTGACATGTACTCTATCATATATTAATAGAAGATTTAATAAGTATGTTAATATATATTATATTATACATACAATAATATATATAATATATTACCGCAAATAATTTTTTATTAACTTATTTAAAAAATTTTTTGTGATCAGACTTTCTGTACCTAAAAGAAATTTTCTGCAGCTAAGGGAATTTTTCCTGCAGAAATATAGCACTAGTGAGAAATCTAAAAATTTTGTTTATTTAAGGCAAAGGTTGGCAAACCATGGCCTGTGGGCCAGAATTGGCCAGTTGCCTATTTTGTTATGGCTGGTGAGCTAAGAATGGTTTTTACATTTTTGAATGGCCACATTTTACATGGTTATATAAATGCCTAGGTGATAGCCATTTTGCCTCTTGGCCTGCAAAGACTAAAATATTTATTATCCAGCCCTTCGGGAAAGCATTTGCCACCCCAGATTTAGGACCTTTTGAGACCCATTTTCAAAATTTTGCTCTAAAATATGTAGTGACAACTGAGACCAACCTCTGACCAAACACATCCCAACAAAAACATAACAGCCATTGAGTGATGGATGAGGCAGGGCTGGCTAGTCAGGACATACAGTTTTTGCTGGGTGAGGCAGCATTAGGCGGGAAACACACACACACACACACACACACACACATTTCCCATGTTGGAAATGGGAAAATGGGAAAATATTGCTCTTGGCTGGGTTTCTCTATTGCACAAATTCCCCATTTGGTGTCCAAAGCTCTGAAGCCACAAGATAGAGTTGGGTTTCATTCCAACTGCCAGACACAGAAGGCCTAACATGCATAACTCAGTGTGTCACTGGCCCATGACTGTGGCCCTTAAATACAGAAATGTGACACATGTCAGCCGTTGCAATGGGGTTCTGTGGCTTTAAAGAGGCTTCTGTATTGTGTGTGCATCTAAGTAAGTGGAACTCGACTCATCACATCTTTTTCAGCAATGAAATTGTAACAGCATGGACCCATCCATCATTGTGTCATCCTTACGAAAATGGTTTTCAGTGGTCAACTTGCCATAGTTAATTAGTCTTCTGATGTATGAATAGTCAGAAGCAAAGCGACTTTAAGAGCCAGGTTTTCAGATACATTAAGCGGTGAACTCTGCAGGTATCTGATCTTTCCCGCCTTTTAATTAGAGCCCTTTCATCCAAGAGGGAGAGTGTCTGTGTGGTTAGAGGTACAGCTAGCCTGGTTCCGCCTTCTGTTCTCAGTTTTGGTGCTAACTCATAGCAACCACGAACAAGCCAGTCTCGGAGGCTCAAATATGTGAAATCCAGGAAGTTCTAGAGTAGAATGTGGTTAGCTGATGGCTGTTCAAATGCAGATATCATGAAGTTTTATGTGAAAGGGAGTGTATCAGATACTGCTAGGAGACCCCAAAATGTAGGGATTTAAAAAAGAAAAGCAACCATTTGTTTAGTTCAAGATTCTGCAAATCATCAGCTTAGTCTGGGTTCAGTGGGGGCTCCTCAGGCATCCAGTCAGTGGTGTGTTTGTGTGTTGGTACGTGGTTTTGCTGATGTTGGCTGGGCTCCCTCACCTGTCTTAGGACTTGGCTGGGCTCCCTCACCTGTCTTAGGACTTGGCTGGGATTATGGGGCTACTCGACTCTGGTCCAGGTAGTTTCTCATCATCCAGCAGGCTAATTCAAGATGTTCAAAGTGCAGAGACAGGAGTCTCTAAAGATGTAGTGGTTGTATGCAAGACCTCTTGAAGCCTGGGCTTGGAACTGGCAAAATATCACTTTCATAACTTTCTAGTGGCCAAAGCACGTCACAAGGCCAACCCAGATCCCCGGGGTGAAATACCCTACTCTTCATGGAAGAAGTTTCAAAGTCACACTGCAAGGGCATGGATACAGGAAGGGGAAGAATTGTGGCCTTTTTTGCCATCTATCACTGGGAGCTAATACATTAAGGAACACGTGGAAGGCGTCCCAGCAGCCGTCTGCTGACAGAGCAGGTGAGAAGGGAAGAATCTGGATGCTAACCCAGTAATCGAGGGATGGAGATTACACCTCTCTAGTTGTCCCCAGGCCTCGCGTCCTCGGGCAAGTTGGACCTGCAGTGGATAGATGAGTGTGTGAGCAGTGCCTGTCTGGGTTTTAAGTTAATTCAGAAAAGAAAAGAACGGGGGTATTTTCCCATATACATTGGGAACCCAAGAGTGCATAAGGGCTCTGAGTGTGATAGCCTAGTGGAGAGGAAAGCGTCTGCACCCACAGAAGGACCCTCACCCTCAACCAAGAAGCGGTGCCACTTGATGCTCTGAGCACAGCGTTACTTGGCAGACATAACCAACTAACAGTTTAACACCTTAATAACTGCGTGACTCTGGGCAAGTCACTTAACGTCTTTAAGCCTCAGTTTTGTCATCTGTCAAATGAGGATAACAATATATACCGCCAAGTGTAGCTGGGGCGATTAAAGGAGCTAACACATGTAAGAACTCTAAGGCAGGGACCTCCCTGGGGGTCCAGTGGTTAAGACTTCACCTTCCAGTGCAGGGCGTGTGGGTTTGACCCCTGGTTGGGGAGCTAGGATCCTACATGCCTCGGGGCCAAAAAACCAAAACATAAAAGAACAGAAGCAATATTGTAACAAATTCAATAAAGACTTTGAAAAAAATGGTCCACATAAAATAATCTAAAAAAAAATGTCTAAGGCAATATTTGGCATAACGTTAGCTCTCACTGTTAACTATTCTCCTAACCTTTATGACTGCTGAACCTTCATTGATGATCCACAATCTCCTCTTGCGATCCTGGCCACACCTCTGAGCTCTCCTCCTGGTAATTTAGACCATCAGTTTCACGTGAACATCTCACTTGATTCAAACTCAATGCGCATTAAAGCTAAACAAACCTGTCCCTTTAAATCCCTTGCCTTTCCTGACTTTTCATATCTGTTCATTCAAAGCCATCATTTAGCCACCTGGATTTGTCACTGTGGGGTTACCTTGGATTCCTTAATTTCCTTCAGGCCTCTTATCCAGTTATTGAACAGTGTGGAATGTCTCTCCCGTCCCACGTTCCCGACTAACTGGCGAATCCGAGTTCCTCTCTTGATGCTTTGAGGACCGCGCTAGAGTTCTTACCAGTTTCCCTGCCTCCAGGCTCTCCACACTTTCATCCGTCCCGCACATTCTTGCAAGATTCATTTTCCAAAAGACAATCCCTGGCTCCAAACTGCAAATGGTGCCTCATTACTTACAAGATGACATCCAACTGCTGAGTCTGGCATCCAAAGCCCCTCACAGTCTGATCTCAGTTCCCCAAGACTCCAAGGAGATTCATCTTGCATTATAATTATTTACATACCCATCTTGTGTTCCCTTTAAGAGTGTAAGTCTCTCCAGCAAGGGTCAGGACCCCACGGTCCACGGACAAATTCTACGGGGCCCACACAGCCTAAAATATTTACCATGCGGCCCTTTACAGATAGCTGACCCCTGATCTACAGGGTGGAAGCATGTCTTATACAACTTCATTTGCCCTTCAGAACCGCGTACTTTTCAATAAACATGTATTGAATGAATGTTCCACGTACCGACCCCTAAGCACCTGTGTCCTTTCTTGTTCCCATAAATTTGCTTCTGTAATGGAAGCCCTTCCCCTCTTTTGTCTACCTGAATAAACTTTTCTTAAACTCTAAGGCCCATATCACATTCTCTGGGACGCCTTTCTGATGGCTTCTACTGAGTTCTGTGTTCCAGTAACGCTAACCTTTGTCATCTGACACTTAACCTTCTGGTTCCAGTTAGTTAGTTTTTTGCATCCGCGAGGGTCATGATCCTGATGGACACCCATTCCTACCCATGGCTGGCTAGCCTCTACCCTTCAGAACTCAACGTTTTACCTGGCCTGGGAAGTTTTCTCTGCCTTCCTCTGCCCAACCAGCTGAGTTAGGGGTCCCTTCCTTGTGCTCCCACAGCTCCCTGAACTTTCCCATTGTGGCACTTATCTTTGTTTACTGTAATCATTGATTTACTTCTCAGATTCTCCACACGTGCTGTGAGCCCATTTACATTTGGGTCAGTCTCTTACTCATGGATATATTCCCAGTACCTGGCCTGGGGCCTGGCTCGTGGAGATACCCAGTTAATATTTTGGAATAAATGGTTGGTCAATCAATGGCCGTTATTGACTTCATGGTTGATTAAAATATCTGGTCCTGTTCCTTGTGCTCCCCTATTTGCATACTTCAGTTTTCTCTTCTCTATATGTAGAGGCATTTCTCTTACTTATGTATCAATGGGTAGTTTGTCTCTCTGGATATTAGTAAGTAACTGTTAAACTTTATATGACCGAGGTTATCAGGCTAAAATTGGGGTACCCTGCGACATACCAAGCATGGAGATGCTCAGGTCTTTGCTGAGAATGCTAAGTGCCTTTTTTTTTCAGCCCACAGTTGTCTTAGACAGTGGGCTACTAACCCCCCAGGGCTCTTCCTCTTTAGGAACTAAGCATTCCTCGGACAGCCTGATGCCGAATAAAAAGCTCCATGACCAGATGACACACACTCATGGCCACCTTTGCAGATCCAGCCTGAGCCTGCTCAGAGCACCACACTCACCTGGTATAAAATAACACCAAACGTTTGGACTTGGACACCCTTTGCCGAATGTTGGAGTATCACAACAAAGCACAAGGAAGGGGCGCACGGTATCAGGAATGGAAGACGGCACGCTGGAAACGGTTCAGGCGCCACACGCGAGAGTAGGAGCTTCATTCGGCAGACAGCTTCTTTCCCACTCTCGAGTCCCCCGACCCCCTCCCGCCACCCAGCTCTGCTGCTTGGGCACCCCTCCCCCCCCCACCACAGCGTCTCTTCTGAGCGCGTGATATTGCAATCACGGTCCTCTTAGCTGTCCATGATCAGTTTCCTTTTTGGGGGGGTGGAGGTGGGGGATACACTCTTCCACTCTTAATAGAGAAATCACCAACGATATATCCAAGAATCATTTAAAAATATCATTAACTTGTGAAGTCCACAATGGTTTATAATGTACTTCCATGTACGTTGCTTCATTAGATTCTCAAAACTGAGTAGCATAATTAACATACTTTTCCCATTGACAAATGTGGAAATTCAAGCTTTTAAAGGCTTAGCTAGCTCTGATGAAAGATTCAGCAATACCACAATATATATAACTAACAAAAATGTTGATGGAAAGGATTACATCGTGATCAGTTTCTTAAATGCAGATAAATTAGAGACAGGTTGTAAATCGGTCAGCTTCATCAGCCCAGATCTTCTTGCCATAAAACTTGGTGCATAATAACCAAGTTTCCACGCTCTGTACGTGAGCCTTCTCCTACAAAGTTAAAGTGGAAATGAGGTACAGAAGCTCATCTGATCAGACAGTGAACAGACATTTGGCATTTTAAAAATGCCTTTTAAATGTCTAGATAGATGGTATATTACCCTGTAGCCTTTTCAAAATCTGGGAGACATGCCACGAATGCCGTTGCCAAAAAAAGCCGGACCTAGAATCACCCCCCATGTGCCCGGCTGAGAAGGGCAGCAACCTGGGAGTCTCGGGAGCAAAATGTCCCCACTCCGCTCATGGGGTACCTGTTTCTGCAAGATGAGAAGAGCCAGTAGAATGCTTTGCTCATGATGTTTGCCTGATTGGTCGTGTGACACGGACAACGCAGTTTGGCCGCTAGAACAGTATTCGAGGTGGGACACTTACTCCGTCGAGGGCAGGCACCCTCGTTGCCTTAAATGAGTGGTCAGGATTGTAGGTTCAGTGGAAACAGGGACGTTCATATAGAACCCGATGGCCCAAAGACAGTCCCTAACTCCTTCACCCACTGCCACGTGCACCTGCATACCCCCAGGGGACCAAGCAGAGCAAGAGATGGGTCTGGTATTAGTTGGAGCTTCCCCAGAGGGGAATGATCACAAGGCATGTGGTGATTGTGATACCGACCAGGGTTCTTGGCCTCCTTAATCAATAGAAATTGACTAGAGGCCAGGCAAGAAATTCAGGCAAGGCTTTATTGGGGCCCGGAGGACCGAAAACAAGTAACAGGTTCCCTTGCTGGCTCTCTGAGGGGGGGGGCCGAGCTGGTTCCTTATATGGGGTGAGGGTAGGGGCGGGCCCAGGGGTCGGGCCAGAGGGCTGGCTTAGGTGTTTTGCCCACCCCCTGGTGGTGTTGAGTGCCGCGGGGCATGCGCAGTACCCTGCTTTTGCTCCCGGCTCTTCAGAAGTGGCAGTTGAGTTTTCTGGTCCTTTTGTATCTTTTTGTTTATAATTTGCCCCAACTGCGCATGCACGCAGTTATTTTTAGTTTCTTGGTATTTCGCAGCTCGAGGAGACGTTTAGCCAGGTGCAAGCATTGCAGCACGGCAGCAAAGGGTGCCGAGTCCCAGCCTGTTTCAGTTGTACCGGAAGCAGTCTGAAAAGATTGCTTTTGCTTTTCCCTCCCGAAGTTCACACCTGAGCCCCACTTGTTATCACTCTTTTTTGAAAAAAAGGCCCATCCAGAGCTCACAAGCCATGAACAAGGGTCAGAGAAAAAAGAGACTGTGCCCCAGTGACTTGAATAAAGATGGTCTGTATGGCAGCCTCAAGCCGGCCGACACCTGGGTCTCTTCAGCAGCAGTAAACCTGCCTCACCCTACCGGCTAGGCAAAGCGAGAGAACTGAGACGGCGCCTCCTTGCCCTTGGGCAGAGGGTAGAAGCCAGATGTGGTCCTTGTTCACATTGGGGGGAAAAGCGCAGAGGGAGGGGTGGACAGGTGCCTTGCTCTGCTGCTCGAGGCCGGCACGGACCATTCATTAAACAAAATGACGCAAAGCCAAAACAAAACAACCCCCCCCCCCCCACAGCAATAATAACAGAAGCAGCAGCAGCAAAGCAGAGTGTGAAGCGGGGAAGGATCAATTTCTGAGGAGTCCCTGGCAGGCTGAGCTGCTGCCCTGCCTGGAGAAACCTGGAAGGGGAGGCATGGGCGCTTCAGTGATGCCAGGTGGGTTAGGACGGCTGCAGGGGGTCTGAGGATGCCACGAGTCCCAGGGAGGTAGCCCTGCTCCTAATGGTGTTCTATAGTCATTACTGGTGCGTTCTTGGCTTCAGCAGCAACTCTGACTTCAAAAGAGGGCATCAGACTGAATCCCTGCCGCTGGGGAGAAGAGAATATGGGCATTGTGGAGAAACACCAGAGGGGATTTATCTGAGTTCCCCACTGCCGCCCTCTCTAAGCCTCCGTCTCCTTGAGCAATAACGTTAGGAAAAGTTCCATCATTTGAGTTTAAGAGCTTCTTGTCCTGCTTCTTTGGGAACATTCTGGGCTTCCTCCGGCTGTTTTTTCAGGTCTCCTATCAGTATTTCTCAGGCAGTGCCTCCACGCTTCACAGAACACAGTTCCCAGGCCCCAAGCTGCCCTGGGAATCCTGTCCTGAAGCTTCCTGCTCATGCATCAGCAGGCTCAGCACTTGGTTGGCCACGCTGTAAAAGGAAGAGAAAGCAACCGCTTTTACTGCCCATAAATGTTCAGGTGCAAAGCAATTCTACCCGGCCTGTGGTGTTGCCCAGGGATTCCCAAGGATGGTTGTGTAGCAAAGCGAGAGGAGACCAGGGAGGGAACTGCAAGTTGGGGTACGGGGTGGTGGGGGTGGGCAGGTGACCCCTTCCTTCCTCGCCTCTCCACCTCCCTGGAGGCTTTCAGGAGGGAGCCCTCTCTCCCTGCTTTTCTGATGAGTCAGTGGTGATTCTTAGCTGGCCACCTTGGAGTAAAAAAGAAAGACGATGGTTCTTTACATCTGTATAGTGTTTCACAGTTGTTTTTTTTTTCACATCTTTATTGGAGTATAATTGCTTTACAGTATTGTGTTAATTTCTGCTGTATAACAAAGTGAATGAACTATATGTATACATATATCCCCATATCCCCTCCCTCTTGAGCCTCCCTCCCACCCTCCCTATCTCACCCCTCTAGGTCCTCACAAAGCATCGAGTTGATCTCCCTGCTGAGCAGTTTTTATCTACTTACCAAAACGGAGGCGCTTAAAAGCATAGGATGGAAATGAGGAATCTCAACACTTCGTTACTTCTATTTTAATCACAGAATTTATCTCGCCCTGTTGGCCGTTGTTCTTTCTGTTCATGTATTTTGGATCTGATTCCAGTACACCGTTTTGTCCATACATTTCTTCTGTGCTGTTAGCCTGGTGCAACCGTCTCCTGGCTCTCCACTCCCCACCCACCCCAACCCCGCCCAGTAATGCCACTACCAATTCCCATTCCACAACTGCAGATCGCACTTAATTTCACACCTAAATGTGATAACACACCACCTCTATTTCCTCTCTCTTCCTCCTCCTCCTCCTTCCTTTCTTTCCTCCCGTCCCTTTCCTCCCCGCCCGTCTACTAGATATTATTTGTTGTCATCAGCTTCCCAGTCACATCTATATTCTTGCTCGTATCTTGGTCGGGGGCGGGGAGAGCCTGGAAACCATACATCTCAACCTCCCTTGCTTCCAGGTGAGAAGCCCTCCAGGGAGATCTGGAAGGCAGGAAAGGGGCTCCTAATCCTCTGGCAGAAGTACGGCAGATACATGGGCTGCAGCAGATGTAAGTTTTTGCAGTGGACTCCGTGTCCTACTGTCAGTCACAGCTTCAGGTCCAGGGACAGCTATGAAGTCAGCTGCAGTTTCCTGCCCCGGGATTTGAGGACCACCGTGGTGATCTCTGGAGCATGGCTGTTGTAGTGTAGCATGAAAGCTGGGGGCAGCTCCCCTAAGTTATCTCTCTTTTGCACAGCCAACAATTTTGCTCACACTTAATTCTCTTCCTGCTTGCAATACCCCTTTGTGCTTAAAATTTTACCTCTTTCTGCTTGAAAGTGGTTCTCAAAGAGTGGTCCTGGACCAGCAGCATCACCATCGTCTGAGAATCCATTAGAAATGCAAATTCCTGGGCTTCCCTGGTGGCGCAGTGGTTAAGAATCCGCCTGCCAATGCAGGGGACACGGGTTCGAGCCCTGGTCTGGGAAGATCCCACATGCCGCGGAGCAACTAAGCCCGTGAGCCACAACTACTGAGCCTGCGCGTCTGGAGCCTGTGCTCCGCAACAAGAGAGGCCGCGACAGTGAGAGGCCCGCGCACCGCAATGAAGAGTGGCCCCCACTTGCCACAACTAGAGAAAGCCCTCGCACAGAAACGAAGACCCAACACAGCCATAAATAAATAAATAAATAAATAAATTTATTTTAAAAAAAAAAAAGAAATGCAAATTCCTGGGTCCGCCCCAGACCTATCGAATCGAAGACTCCGGCCATTTGTGTTTTAACACGCCCTCCAAGCGCTCCCAAGTCACCCTCAAGTGTGAGAACCACTGATCTATCGCATGTTTATTTTCCTGTCATAAACCATGATTGATATACACACACCTTCTCAATTATGTGTTGCTTTTTTTATAATATAAAAAATATAAAATACTGGATTTCTTGTAGAAAATTTGGAAAGATACAAAAAGTGTGAATAAGGAAGAAAACCCCCAAAATTCCATTATTGAGAGTTAATTGTGTTAACCTTTCGGTTTCTCTCTTTCAGTCATCTTTTGGTGTACACATTTATGTGTGCAGTTATATAACTGGTCTGTTTTGCGGCTGTTTTTATTTATACACCGTTATATAAGGAACATTTCTCTGTGCCATTAAATATGCTTGTTTAAAGCCTACTTAGTGTTCCGTGTTATGGAAGTACTATAATTAATTAGCTATTCTCCCACTGAAGAATGTTTATGTTGTTTCTGAGCTTTGCTATTATAAATTAATGCTACACTGGACATTCTTATATAAAATCTTATCCCATTCCTGGCTGTCTCCTTGGCATGAAAAGATAAATTAGAATATGGATGAGAAAAGAGATTTAGGCAGGGCAGTGCTTGCCCCTCCCAGAGCAATGGCTCCTTGTATGTGGGGGTAATACAGAGATGTTATGGAACTTACCAGATAGGTAGGGCGTCAAGATGGAAAAGAAGAGAGAAATTTAAGAAAGTTGTTTTTCCTGTTCCTGAGCTTCAGTGATGGTTGTGAGAACAAAAGCATTTTAGAAGGAAGTAGAAGCAAAATGAAGCAAAGTAAGTGATTATTCTTTCACTCTAGGAATCCACCCTGAAAGGTGAGGTGGGTTTGTGATTGGCTGTCTATAAGGACAGAGAACTGAGCCCAGACTGGTTTCTTACCCTGATCCATGACATGAGCCTGGGGAGGCTGGATGGGTCCATTCACACACTGCTCTGGGGACTTCCATCTCTGCCGGATGGGCTGAGGTCTTCCTTAGAAAGCCTGCCTGATGCCTGAGCACATTATAGGCATTTCAGTGATACTTGCTGACTGAATAAAGATGAAGAGAGTATTTCTAAAAGCCCAGACATGTATAGTATTATCTCAAATGTCACATGATTTAAGGATTCCCTATAAAATCCCATGCTTACAAAGGGATCTGCTTCCCAGCACGCCTGGAACAAATTCTTGTCTCTTTTTTCTGCTGTAGGTTTGTCTACAAATATTTACTGGAGATCTACTACATTCCTGGTGTTGCTTTTGTGCAGGAAATAGAACAAAGCCCCTCCTGCCTTCAAGGAGCTTTCATTTTATTTTTTGAAGAGAGACAATAAATATTCAAATAAATCAATAATGCTATGAGTTTAGCCTTACAAGCTAGTGGGAAGTAGCCGCATAGCACAGAGAAATCAGCTCAGTGCTTCGTGACCACCTAGAGGGGTGGGATAGGGAGGGTGGGAGGGAGATATGGGGATATGTGGGAGGAGATATGGGGATATATGTATACGTATAGCTGATTCACTTTGTTATACAGCAGAAACTAACACACCATTGTAAAACAATTATACTCCAATAAAGATGTTAAAAAAAATAAAAAAGAGTTTAGCCTTACAGCATGATAACTATAGTTGGCACTGCTGTATGGTATTTTTTAAAAATTTTTATTGAAATACAGTTGATTTACAATGTTGTGTTAGTTTCAGGTGTACAGCAAAGTGATTCAGTTTATATATATATATACACACACACACATAAATATACACACACACATATATATATATATATATATATATATATATATATATATATATTCTCTTTTAGATTCTTTTCCATTATAGGTTATTACAAGATATTGAATATCGTTCCCTGGGTGTAGATCCTTTTTGGTTGTATGATATATTTGAAAGCTATTAAGAGAGTAGATCCTAAAAGTTCTCATCACAAAGAAGAGAATTTTTTTTGTAACTATATAAGGAGATATATGTTAACTGAACTTACTGTGGTAGTCAATTTGCAATAAATGTAAGTCAAGTCCTTATGCTGTACCCGTTAAACTTGTACAGAGCTGTATGTCAATTATATCTCAATCACACTGGAATAAAGAAGAGTTTAGCTTGATACATAGTGACCAGTATGGTGAGAGGTGTTATGTTCCGTTGTCATTTCAAAGCTCCAGCTCCAGCAATAGAGTCTCTGTGGGGAAGAGGTAGTTGTCTTGTCTTAAATTCACTTGCAAACCAATGGGCCAGGAATCTCAGCATTGCTTTCAATGCAGACCCTACAGTGGGTGTTGCAGTTTGGATAGAGCCATAGATTTTATACCCTCCAAGGTTTCATGTGTTAGTGCCCTGGATCTAGTGATGTGGGGATCCTAGGACTTGGCATGACTTGGTTAGAAATGAAATGATATAGTCAACATATTTCTGTAACATCTTATGGAAAAACCCAAAAGAACTTTTTGGCCAACCCCATATAAGTAATCAATACAGTCAAGAACAATATGCTTTAGAACACTTAGCTGTGGTGGCAACTAGGTTTTTCTCCCATGCTGATTCTTGTCAATCTGTGGGGATGGTTTAAAACACTGTCTTGAGATTCCCTTTTCCAAAGAAAGTAGAAGTAAGATGAAGCAAAGTGAGTGATTACTCTTTTGATACCCTAGGAACCTAAGGGTAGTAGGTTTTGAGGCCAATCCATGCTGTGGTGTAGGAAGACACAGGACTTAGTCCAACTGCTTTTTCTGTCTGATCCAAGACATCAGCCATTGGGAAAGGGTGCAGTGATTGATTGGTGATGACTGTCATGAGCCCATTAATAAGTATGGTGGTCCATATGCCTACTCTGGTCCCATCCATGATGGTGCTGAGCCCTATCCGGACCCCAATCCACATAACATTTTCAGTAACTGCACAAGGCTTAGGAAATTAAGTATTATGCCAAAATGTTCAAAGTATGGTATGACCCTATAGTAGATAGTAAAACCTTAATGGCTTATGGGGGTAGCATGGAATATTAAAAAGGCCATTGGACTCCTTGATGTCATGATCCCTAAAGTCTAGGTTTTGGGAAACACAATCTGCATAAAGTTGAAAACATCAACTTCTTATGCTAAGCATCAGCTTCTTTATATATAAATATATGTAAATTTTTATATAAATATTTATACATATTATTATCATTTTATAATAATTATATATAATTTATGATAAATTATATTATCACATAAATATTTTATATAACTATATGTGTATTTCAGCCTAATAATCCCTGTTCTTCCTACTTTACGGGGGTTTTATGAGGATCAGACACGCCTGGAAGAGCATGTTCCTAAGTGCTAGGCAAAAACAAACTATCATCATTAGTGTTCTGGTTATGGTAGAAGCTTCTTCTTTCCTCCCCTACCTTCCTTTCTCTTTTTCAAAGAGGCAGCCATTTATGCACCACAAAGAGCAGTTAAATTTCTAGGCTGCATACTTCTCTTAGTAAAATTATTTAAAGCCATGTGTAAATAGCACATACATTTATTATGACCTGGGTCCAAACTGGGAAGGGGTGTATATCCACACACATGTAATCTCCTCTCAGCATCAAACAGTGAAAAATACTGCAGCCTCATAAAAAACAAAGCCACCTTCTTCCCAACTCCTGACAGCTCAAAGTTCCTTAAAATAAATGGAAAAGTCCACTCTACACATCTGTGCAGTGGAGTTTTTATCAATCAGACAAATCTTGAGTCTCTCAGGTAATGTCAGTCTGGAGAGTAATGCCCACACTTCTGGTCTTTCTAAGCCTGACTGCTTCCTGCTGATTTACCCAGGTGGCTCTTTGGGCACAAGGGTGTGGAATCTCTATTCATTCCAAAGAAACAAACAAACAAAAGTTAGCCCTGAGACCAAGTTAATCAAAAAGGTTTTAATGGAATACTTGAAGGACCCGAGGTGAGCACTTGGAGCCATAACTAGGTGGCACAAATCATTTTTAGCCTTGTTAGAGCACACAGAGCATGCTGCAGCTGGAGATTATTTCCTGCATAATTAATCTGCACGTTGCCGCCTCGGCATTTATTCATTTGGGCGCTTGGAGTCCCGTCTGTAAGGCCAGTTGTTAGAACTGGTGAGAGAAGACTTCCTTATTTATGAGAAGAGAGAGAAATTCAAGAAAGCCTCGTGGTTATAGTTCAGGCTGAAGCAAATCAAATACTCCTCTAGGCCTTTAGTTATCTGAAAGAGGCCAAATGGCTGATGCGGGAGGGCCTGTTACTTTCATATTCATGAAGGAAAGGCATTTTGTGTGTGTGTGTGCGTGCACGTGTGGCAACATCTAGCGGGATAGAGCTTCCAGGTCATGAAGATGCCCTCTAAGTGTGAAGGGAGAGGTCAGGAAGCATTGATTCCTTTGGCCAATCGGGCAGTGCTGCACTGGTCCATCCTGTGCCTTGTGGGAATTAGAAAAGGCACCCCTTGCTCAAGACATCTTACTTCCATCTGCTGGAAAATTGTCATAGTACGCTGAATATGTTAGAACAGGACTCTTTCCTGCCACCTGCCAGAAAACTGTCATAATAAAAATGCAAATCTATGATGTTTTCAATGTAAAGGCCACCTCTTTAGATGTGCTGCTCTTATGTATCATGTGACCTAAACAATTGTATGTGAAGGCACCACCATCCATGCAACATTTAGCAAGCTACCAGGGAAAGCTGGGTAGCTAGGATGAATAGATGCTCATACAGAACCAGCTCATAGCATACACAAAAACAATTTCCTCGTGGCTTAAATAGATGAATTAAAAAAATAGCAATAAAAATTTGATTAAATATTTGCATAGAAAGGGATTTTTAAACATAAAAATAATTTTAAAAATTACTATGGTAAATAGATACGTGACACCTAAAAGTTTAAAACCTCAGTAAGCATGTAAAATAAAAAAACTGTAAGTCAAGTTTAAAACACAACTGAGAAAAAATATATCTTCCACATATAAGACAAAGGATTCATCATAAGCTGATACACTTTGATTAGGAAAAAAACGGCAAGACCTCAAAACAGTAGGAAAAATTTTGTAAATTTTTTACAGAAGAGCCAATAAAGTAGCTAATAAAATGTTTAGCTTTATTAGAGATCAATGAAGGAAAAATTAAAATGCTCCCTAAATACTCTTTTTCATTTATTAAATTAAAAAATATTTAAAACTGCTCAACTTTATGCTAACATAGCATTAGAGTATTAATGTGTACAACCCTTCTGCAAGGCAATATGGCATCTTGTATTAAGAATCTTTCAACCAATAATGCCATCCCTAGAATTCCATAATCAGGAGATCCTCAGAAATATGGAAATATATCAGTAGGACAAAGGTTAAGTAAATTATGATAAATTTGTATAATTATGTATTTGTAATTCTCAAAAGTGATACTTAGGGAAAAATTCATATCATGGGGAAATGCCCCTAAAAATGTCAATTGAAAAAATAAGATGCTCAATTGTATGTTCTGGGGATTCTCAAAGTTGGGGTTGGTGGATGGGCTTCAAGGGGTCTGAAACTTGGTGTAAATGCATTTGTTTCTGAGGCAATGCTCTGTGGTTTGCACCAGGTGCTCTAAGGCATCCATGATGCAAAGGAGACAAGAAGCTCCAGTAGAGTGAAATCAAGCCAAAGCCACCAACTCCTGGCATGAACACACCTCCCATCCCCTCACCCCTCTCCTGGTGAGCAAGGCTTGTTGTGCCAAGGATTGTACCAGTAGCTACAGATACAATGATGGGCAAGAGCTGATATGGTCCATATTCTCAGGCACCTCAGTCTAGCTGAGAACACAGATGTTAAAATGATCATAAAATATATATACAATGGAATATTACTCAGCCATAAAAGGAATGAAATAATGCCATTAGCGGCAACATGGATGGACCTAGAGATTATCACTTACCTAAGTGAAGTAAGTCAGAAAGAGAAAGACAAATACCATATGATATCACTTATATGTGGATTCTAAAATATGACACAAATGAACCTATTTACAAAACAGAAACAGACTCATAGATGCAGAGAACAGAGTGGGTGGGGGAGGGATGGAGTGGGAGTTTGGGATTAGCAGATGCAAACTATTATATATAGAATGGATAAACAATAAAGTCCTATAGTATAGCACAGGGAACTCTACTCAATACTCTGTAATGACCTATATGGGAAAAGACGCTAAAAAAGGGTGGTTATATGTATATGTGTAACTGAGTCACTTTGCTGTACACCAGAAACTATCACAACATTGTAAATCAACTATACTCCAATTAAAAAAGGAAAAGAAAAAAATAATCATACAAATCTATGCATGATTATAAAATGGACAAGAGCTTTGAAGCAAAATTCCAGGGTGCTAGGGCACTTCTTAAACGACATGATGAATGTGTGTCTAGTGTTTAAAATAGCACCTGGTAAAACAAAGAGTGTACAACTGATGTCTAACAGGATGGAGTTTAATCAGCAAGGTGACTCATGTGTTTATGGTCAGGAGAGTCTTTCTTTGATGGGGAATGCCATCTGAGAGCTTTCGACTTGGGGTGCTTCAGAGTGCATATCCAGAACTGCGGCCCTCTGCCTGCGAACCAGAGCCCTAGGGCTGAGCCATTACCCTGCATGATCTTCCCCAAGAGGCCAGTGGCAGCAGGATAGGGGCCATTCTTTAGCATCCCCTCTCAGGCCCAGAAGGGAGCTCCCAAGAGTCACCAAACAAGGGTAGAATTGTCCTCTGTGAAAAAGGTCAATCTCTTAGGAGAGAAAAAGCTCTAGCACCAACACTTGGAAAACAAACCGAAACGGGGACGTTAAGTCTCTGTGAGGAGGGGCTCCTTTTCATTTACTAGAATCTGAGCCTCCTGAGGGGAGTGGAGGGAGAGAACCCCCTGTTCTGGGGTGGGTGGAAGGAGTAAGGAGCCTTGTCTTTGAGGCGCTTCTCCCAGGTAATTCTGGCTAATCAGGCCCCACCCCCATCTGTGACCAACATAAAGCTTCCTGAGGCCCCCTGCAAAGAGAGCAGAGAGAAGGTGGGATTGCAGATAACCTGTAAAAAGGCAAAATGCATCCTTGGGGTAGAAAAACAGATACTGAAGGCAGATATCCATCCATAAGGGGTTGGCCAAATGGCGCCTGGGGTCAGGTCAGGATTGTGGAGGCTGAGAGGCTGTCTGGGGTCTGGGAGAGGAGGGCTTCACTGCTGGCTGTTGCTTCCCCTCTCATTTTTTCCTTCTTCTCCTGTTTGATCTACTAGTACTTCTGTGAGTCTGTTTCTCCTCCTACCCTGCTTTTCCACCTTAGTAGAGGCACTCAAAAGAGGCTCTCAGCAGGTAAGAAGAAGAGAGAGGATAAGAGAAAACTTGAGGCGGGCAGGTAAACAGGTTGTCCTGTTGTGGAGCCAGAGGTCAGACAGTTGGGGGTCAGCATCTCCGTAGAAGGGATCACGTCTTTGCCAGAGGTATAAAGACACAGAATAATTTTCAAAATCTTGTTTTTCCTCCAAAGCTTTTTGATTTTGTTGAAAACAAACAAACGACAAACTCTCAGGGAAGAAAAATAATGTCACCTTCCCTAGTTTTTTGGTTTTGCTTATCCTTTGCAGGGGTTTCTGCTTCCTGTTCTCTACTTGTCTTCTTCTTTCTTGAAGTGTAGATAAGAAGGCAGGGCTGGGAACGCAGACATGGGCGTCAAGGTGGTAGCGAGTAGCATCAAGAAAGAACACGTGATATCCGATGCGCTAAATCTCTGAAAAGAGCAAAACAAAACAAAAACCAAATCAAAGTGATAATAATCATTACTATTGATTCTGACTCCTGTATAATTAAGGAGCTTTCTAATCATCATCTCACTGGGAGTCATTCTCTCAATGACTTTATCACTCTTGCAATGGAGAGAGACCCCAAAAAGTGGTCAGGAAGTCAACAGATGCCTAAAGAGTGAAAGAAATGGAGAGAACAAAAAGAAACACGGGGAAACAAGCTGTGGGGTACAGGAAGGTGAATGCATGCGATCCATGCCACACCTCTCTTTTTTTTTTTTTTATAAATTTATTTATTTTTAATTTTTATTTTTTTATTTTTGGCTGTGTTGGGTCTTCATTGCTGCACGCGGGCTTTCTCTAGTTGCGGCGAGTGGGGGGCTACTCTTCGTTGCGGTGCGTGGGCTTCTCATTGTGGTGGCTTCTCTTGTTATGGAGCACAGGCTCTAGGTGTACGAGCTTCAGTAGTTGTGGCACACGGGCTCAGTAGTTGTGGCTCGCAGGCTCTAGAGCACAGGCTCAGTAATTGTGGCGCATGGGCTTAGTTGATCCGCAGCATGTGGGATCTTCCCGGACCAGGGCTCAAACCCGTGTCCCCTGCATTGGCAGGCGGATTCTTAACCACTGTGCCACCAGGGAAGCCCACACATCTCATTTTTGGCCTGTGACAAGTGTATGAACCCATCACCACATCCTAGGTGTAAGTTGAATTTTCTTCCCCACTCAACACTTCAGGCAGCTGTGCCCAGTTGGCAGGAGTAGGCACTCAATTCAAAATTTATTTGCTGTCTGTAGTGCTGTAAGAAAATCAAATGACAATGTTACAAGCGAAATGGTCACTAGATGGTGGGTGCATCAGAGGGTCTGTTTTGAAACATGCTGAGGGCTTGTCCCTAAAGACCCTGCTGTGATGAGGGTGATTTCTGTCATGGAAGTGGCAGAATCCACACTGTGAGGAGTCAGGAGGGTGATGAAAGGAGGAGAAGTAGAGGCTGAGGGGATAGATCACCTGTTCCTAGAGTTTGGCATCAAAAGCCACACAAGTTGCCCTGACAGGGCGCAGGGTCCAGTGATGGGGAGGAGAGGATGTACATAATGGAAAGACAAGAGACCACAGGTGTGAAAAGGCCTAAGTGAGTGACAGATGTGAACAGAAGAAGATAAAAGTAGGAAAATACTGAACTCTCATCTTTTCCTAATGAAAAGTAATAGGCAGATTAAAAATGGTCTCCAAATGTCCTACAAGTCAGGTCGTTAGCATCTGCTGGACTGATTAGATTACCGACGTGGGATACATGTTCCAAAGGCTCGTCCCTTATTGTCTCAATTGTCACTTTTGTAGTTTTTTAAGTAACTGTCATATTTTATTTATTTATTTATTAAATTGAAGTATAGTCGATTTACAATGTTGTGTTAGTTTCAGGTGTACAGCAAAGTGATTCAGTTATACATAGATATATCTATTCTTTTCCAGATTCTTTTTCCTTATAGGTTATTACAAAATATTTTGTATAGTTCCCCGTGCTATACAGTACGTCCTTGTTGATTATTTTATATATAGTAGTGTGTATATGTTAATCCCAACCTCCTAATTTATCCCCCCGCTTCTCCTTTGGTACCATAAGTTTGTTTTCTATGTCTGTGGGTCTGTGTCTGTTTTGTAACTAAGTTCATTTGTATCATTTTTTTTAAGATTTCGCCTATAAGCGATATCATATATTTGTCTTTGTCTGGATTACTTCACTTGGTATGATAATCTCTAGGTCCATCCAGTCACTTTTGTATTTGGAGAAGAGATCTGGTTGTGAGTCACTGGAAGGCGTGGGCTTGCTGAGTAACTCCTGTTACATCACTTCTCCTCTCTACCTGACCGTGACTTCCCACAGACTCTTCCCCCCACCGCTCCCCCCAGCTCAGTTCCCATGAAGATCCCCAAATAGCCACCCCTGCCTCCTTGCGGTGTACCACGCCACTGGTGAGTAATCAGTGACCTGCCACCACAACCCCCCGGGGCACTTCTTCATAAACACCATCCTACAAGCTATCTCTGCGAAATGCTCTCAAAACTTACAACTTCTGAGATCACCTGAAGAAAAGCACACCACAAACCAGGCCTTCCTTTCTCTCCCAGCGCTGCCCACCTCAGCGAGTGCCTGTTTCTACGGCCACATCCCTCTACCGCTGTGTGACGGATGCTTTGTAGCTGGGATGAGTCTCAGCATCCGCTGGCCATGGACAGGCGAGGGGAGAACCAGAGTTTTAAGGTCCAATCAATGTGGATGACGTTTTCCTTGCAACATATATACCAGGAGCTACGATGACATTTTTCCTGCCCAGGTTCCAGGTTGAATAACAAAAGCCACAATTTATTGAGTAACTGCTCTGTGCCCGGTACTTTGCATATGCTATTTCTATCCTTATAACAGTGTGGCAGGGTAGGTATGTGCGGTGGACCAGAGATGCTGCCCACCTGTAGGGGCACAGTCAGCAAACAGTCCCCACCTGTCGGCTCCTCTGGGGCCTCCCTCAGCTGCAAAGCTGCCTCCAAGGCGGTTATGCCCTTCCTGGGGCTGCCTGCATCTAGGGTCTAGGGATTGAGGGAGTGAGCATGTAATGCCGGCCACTTCAGCCCAATGTGGGCCATCCTTCAGGTCCGTCCATTCCTGCTCCCCGCTTTCCTTTCACAGGTGCTGATTCCCTAATAAACACCTTGCACCCCAAACTCCATCTCAGAATTTGCTTCTAAGCCTCAGTTTCCTATTCTGTTAAAAAACAACACCTCCTATTAGTTTTTAAGAGTATTATACAGATGAAATGAAATGATACCTGTGAGAGCACTTTGTCCAACGCCTGGCATCTAGAACATGCTCCATAAATGCTGGCTAGACCATCATTACTCAAGTCACACAGCTAGGAAGTGTCAGACCCAGGATTCCAACTTGTCTGCCTAACCCTGGAGCAGGCCTCAAAGTAGGCTTGGAACTTTCTCATGAGACTTTTCTTTTGCTGCTTTGTTTTGTGGCTACTTGCCTTTTGTTGTATCTCTGCCTAATACACACTTAAGGCCTGGGAACAGGAATTATGCTGTATTCATCCCCAACTCTCAAGGCCTAGCAGGGACCTTACACATGGGAAGATGCTCGACTGTAGTTTCATGATTGAATGGCTGTGTGACTGTCAAAATCTCCAATTATTTTAAACTTCCTGTGGGGCCTGAAAAAAATTCAGATTACTTAAGATGCCCAGGTTTTACTCAGTTTCTGGGTTTTCCGGCTTCTCTATGCCTGTCGGCGGCAATCCCAAAGTAAATAAACCTAAACAGCAACCTGAATAAATCAAGAAGGTAACCACGTTGGACCAAGCCGCAGGGGCTTGAGTGAGAGGCTAGAGCTAGAAACATCGACGGGCCTCCATCGACAGCCCAGACTCCTCTGGGTGTTGGCTGTGCAGAAGGCACTGGGCTGACCCTGCCATGCCCTTGGCATGGGCTGCTTGCTCCAGGGTGAGGGGCACACAGGAAGCTCCTCTACCCCAGCACCTCCTACCTAGCAAAAGAGGCTGCCTGATGGGTTTTCTCACTTACTTTTATGAGCCAAATACATGGATGTAAGACTCGGTGGATTTGTCCAAATTCTGAAAAAGTTGGATTGTAGTAGTTTCTACAGAACAGAGTCTGGCAGAATAATCCAAGGAAGTCTTTCTTAGGAGAAAGTCACACCAGCATACCAGGTCAGCATACCTGACCAGCATGAGACAGGTCAGCTTTGGGAGCCAATCTCCTTTCTGATCTTCCCAAGATCCTTCCTCGCCACAATTAAAGATGGGAACTTATGATCAGGTGGCTCTAGTCCAAATTGTGAGAAACTGTATTTTTCCTTTTGTCTACTTCTACTCCCTTCCCCTTATAAGGGAGATTTTAAACAGGTGGAGGTTTTAATGTGTTAGTCACTCTCAGCGGAATTAAATCTTTAAAAAGGAACCAAAAGAGACCAATGCTTAACATAAAGGTTTTAATGGTGACATTTTTGACACTGTGACACCACCTTCCCACCCCTGCAATAGTCTACGCTGTCTTTTTTTTTTTTTTAGGTGGTGCGGTGCAGCATGTGGGATCTTAGTTCCCTGACCAGGGATCGAACCCACACCTCGTGCATTGGAAGCACGGAGTCTTAACCACTGGACCACCAGGGAAGTCCCTATGCTGTATCTTAAAGTCAGGCCCTGCTCACTACTTCTCTGCCAGGCTGTCCATCAAGCTGTGCAAGTGTGAGACTCTGCATTTTTAGGTAATGGTATTATTTTAAACTAGCCTATTTTGAGTCAAAGTATATCACATGATTTGAGGATGTAGTTATAGGAAGCAGAGTAGGAGAAATTAAGGCACATACTACTAAGGAATGGAAAACATTTTTTTTTATTATTTAACTATAGTTGATTTACAATATTGTGTTAGTTTCCGGTGTACAGCTTCAGATTCTTTTTCATTACAGGTTATTACGAGATATTGGATATAGTTCCTGAGCTATGCAGTAAATCCTTGTTGTTTATCTATTTTATATATTGTGATATGTATCTGTTAATCTCATACTCCTAATTTTTCCCTCTTCCTCCCCTTTAAAAAATTATTTTCAGATGAGGATTAAAGTAAGATGGAAGTAATGAGGTAGAAAGCAGTTTGGATTGGTAAGAACTCTCTGGCTAGTTAGAATGCCTCCTTAGGAAGGTGGTAGGGTATGGGTTTGGATCCAGTGTTTTCTTTTTATTAAAAAAATAAATAAATATCTGCCCAGATTATAAAATAGTACTGCTTATTGTAGAAATTTTATAAAACAGATAATAATAGAGATAAAAATTAAAACCCATCCAAAAAATTCTACTCCTTAGAATCAGCCACTCTGGACATTTTAGAATATTCCCTAATGGTCTTTAGAAATTATATACACATATGTTATTTTTTTTCCAGAAAGGCTTTGGTTTAAGAGGATTCTGTGAGGTTTGTAAATCATAGTAAATATCATATGTACTACCTTTTGACTTCCAGGCCTGTTCTAACTATGTGACATGGATTTATCCCTCTAGACATAGGCAATATTCATGATGATACATCAGTTTGCATTTATATGGTGGCTGTATTTAGCATATTTACTGAAATCTCTACTAATTCTAATAGTTCATGTAAAGATATTCTTGGATTTTCTATATCAAAAAAAGCATATTATTTATGAATAATGATAATGTGGTTTCTTCCTTTTTAATCTATTTATCTCTGATTTTCTTTTTCTTATCTCACTCTGTTAGATAAAACTTCCTGTAGAACAATGTTGAACAGAAGTTGGGATGAAGGGCAAGGTGTCATATAAAGAGTCTAATGCTTTAAAAGTATAAAATTAAAGTGTCATTCATAATAAAAACTATTCATTGACTACAAATGGAAAATACTTTCCTTAACTTGATGAAGAGCAACTACTAAAAGTATACTAAGAATATCCTACTTTTGAAACATGATGGCCATGTCTAGGGAGATAAATGCATGTCATATTGTTGGAGGAGGCCTACCTAGAAATCAAAAGGTAATGGATATTAATATTATTCATATATTAAAATGGACATTTTTCTAAATCAAAGTCTTTTTGGAAAAAACTAACATATATTTATGTAATTTCTAAAGGCCACTAGGGGACATTCTAAAATATCAAGAATAGTTGACTCAAGATAATGGCATTTATATCAGATGAGCAAGTTTTAAGGCAAAAAAATTGTGTAGGGATAAAGATAAATGTTATGTAATTATGAAAAAAATTACTAGGAAGATAAAGCATATTTTAAAAAACAATCTGATAATCTCTGTCTTTGAATGGGTAAATTTAATATGTTTATATTTATTTTGAATATTTCTATATTTGGAAGTAAATGTTCTATTTCTATTTTGTCAGTGGTCACCCTTGAACTTTCAGCCTATGTACTTAATTTAAGAAAGCTAACATTAAATCAACATGTCTACTCTCCTTGGAACAATGCAAGGACCTTAGGTTACTTTAACTCTGTGACTGCCATCTGTCCTCCATGTCATTATGTAATAATATGTTGAGTTGGTTTTGTTTTTAAACTCCCTAAAATTAGTCATTTGTATTATGCATAATGTTTTGGTTTTTCTATAGTTTCTGCACATGATGCTTATTTAGATTTACCCTTGCATTTACCATTTGGTCAACAATGTTTCATGTGTTCTACTCTTATCTTCTAAGTTCAATTTATTTCTAAATAAATAACTTTCTTCAGTAATTCTTTCAACAAGGGCCTGTGAAGGATAAACTCCCTTCATCTTTGTTTGCATAGTTTTGCCCTCACTCTGAGTAGTAGTTTCTCTGGGTATGATTCCTCGTTGACAATTATGTTTCCTGAATACTTTGATGTCAGTCCACTCTATTGGTCTCTACTTTTGCTGATGAGACATCAGTCTATTTATTGTTCCTTTTTAGACATCTGTCTTTTTGATCCTTTAAATTCTTAAAATTTCTGTATTATTTTTCATCTCTTTATTTTTGCGCTGTATTCTAAGTAACTGCCTCATATTTGTTTTCCAGTTTACTAATTTTTTCTTGAGCTGATTCTAATCTCCTGTTTTATTGGGTTCTTACTTTCAGTGACTGTATTTTTAATATTATAGTATCTAATTCTTTTAGTATGTAGTTATTCTTTGTTTTACCTGATAATTTCAAACATTTTCCGTATAATTTCTCTAAGATTGTTCTATTTTTTTCAAATTGGGGTATGAATTTTTCTATTATCACATCTGCTTTTATTTATTAGATTGTATACACATCTCCAATGGTTTTTGTTTGTTTTTGTGGCAATCTGTGACAGTGTCCTTACAGACTGAATTTTTTACATGTGATTTTTTCCAAGTTTCACCAATCTGAGACTAATTTTTCATTAGTTTTTCAGCCTGGGATTACCACCCTATGAGTAAAATACATTTGGACATTACATCTTGTATGTAAGAGGCTTAGGAGGCTTTTGGAGGCTCCCCACTTCCCATGATGGGAAGAGACAAGTTTCATTGGTGCTTTTCTGGGCCAATGGGTTCTATTACTACCATTCAGGGAGGAGGATTCTGGTTTCATGCAAACTTTCAGTTCTAACCTTCCCCCCTCACCTTATCTAGTCTCAGTGCTCTATATTTTGTCTCAACATGAGTGTAGAAGCCCCAGCTCTTAGCTATCAAGCTGTGTATCTGGATCTGATGTTCTCCTGAACTTCCATGGTATGATGTCAAGCAATCACACCTCTGGCTTTCAATCCTTGTTTTTTTTTTTTTAATGTTACCTGGGAGTTCCTTTGTCCTTTCCTCTTTCCTTCCTTCTCTCCTTCACTACCTTTCTCTCTTCCTTTCCTTTTAATTTCTCAGCTATTTATTTAAATTTATTTTAAAAATTTAATCTAACATTTGTATTTTTTGTAGTGAAAAGAAGCTGTATTAGTCTAGTTTACTGTTTGTCAGGAACTGAATACCCATAGTCAATTTTGCTTGCTATTTTTTTAAAGTTAATATTAAAAGCAAAGAATTTTTAAATTTTATCACAAGTTCTTTATAAACATAACTTTAATTGCAATATATTTAATTTTATGAATATGTCATAATTTATGCAATTATTCCCTCAACATTTATATTTCTTCACATTTTAAAATTAACTATTAATAATGCTGGGGTTGACATTGAGCAAAACTATTTTTTCCTTTTTTTAGGCTATTTAAATGTATTTATTTATTACCCTGTTTCTTCCATAAAGCAGTTGGGTGGGTAAAAATCTACATACAATACAAAAAATTAATTGAGTGAGGAGGAAGGGAAACTATTGACAGGAAAACAACAAACAAGTTACAGGGTTAGCACAGAGCAATTAATTCTAGCTTTTCCTTGAATTAAGCCATAAAACTAAGGTACCTAGAGGTGTGAGGGGAGAGAGAATCATGGTTAAATATGTGTTTCACATTGTTGTGAAACTAAAATCAAATGAGTTGTTCAGGAGGGGCACACATTTTCCCTAACATTATTGTGGGTGACAGGAAGAGACCCACAGCATAATGCTGGCACGCGATTCAGTAACTGGTTCTAAGAGGGAGCAAAACAATATGTTTCATATTTACAACTTCCTGGAAGTCTGTTTTCATCATTTTCATCCATGGATAACCTTTCATTTAGAATATCTACCATGGGGGTCTTACTCTGGAGACTGAAACTTCTGAACTTGTCTGCCAAATTGGTGTGTTGTATTTTAATGCACAGAGATTTGAAGCTGTTGCTGTTAGTCTTGTCTTTCTGAAAACACTGGTTTTCTGAAGGCAGCTCCTCTACCGTCAGCTCCAAGAGGGGCTCCTGATGGCATTGCCTTAGCAACTGCTAGCTCCTCCCCCATCACGAGGAGGCGTGTAAGACCTGAGTTGGCTCAATCATAATGAGGAGGAGCCTATTTATTCCTTCTGTCTTTCCAGATCTGAGCAGGAAGCACAAAGCTCTGGTTGCCACGGGAAGCCATCTGCCCCCATGAGCCAACATTAGGCTGATCCTGATGTTGAGATGACAGAAGGGAATACAGAGAGAGGATGGTTGTTGATGATGCCATCCACTGATGACTGCACATGGCTTGAATCTGCTCACCTCTAGATTTCAGCTATTCTCAGACGTTTCCTTCTGGTTTAAGGCAGTTTGACTTATGGTTTTGTTACTTACAACAGAAAGCGTCCTAACTGATGCAGAGATACATAAATGTCATCAAGGAATCTATGACCAAAATAATGTAAAAATCATTGAGCTGTAGAAATGGGTGATAATCATAAGAACCATATACTTAAGAATCATATACTCTGTTTTCTAAGCACTCGGCACTATGCTTAGCACTCTCCATGCATTCACTTATTTTACCTTCACAAGAACTCAGTGAGATTGGTGTCATCATTATCATCCCCATTTTACAGAGATGGGAACTGAATCGTGCGAATTAAGGAACTTGGCTGAGGTCACTCAGTTGCTGAACCCAGCAGCCTAGTTCCAGGGCTGGACCACTCTACGGCACGGCCTCTCACTAACATGCATGTACCTCCTACGTAAATAACATTCTCCCAACCTGGGGTTTGTGTAAAGACTGAACAACACAGAGCATGATATTAATCCTTGGCAAGAGTCTGGAAGACAGTTATTCTATGTTGCCAGGTGTCAGTGGGGCAAGGAGGAGAGCATGATGGTGAAGAGGAGGGATTGGTATTCAGATACCCTGAGTTGAATCCTGACTTTGCTGTTCACTAGCTTTGTGATCTAATCTGTAGGAGCCTCATTTTCCTCAGCTAGAAAATGGAGGAGGTCATATGTAGCTTGCCAGGGTTTATGAGGATTAAGTAAGATAGTGTACAAAGGGTACCGTCTTCATATTCAAAGACCACAATTTAGAATGCATGGCCTCTGGCCTCTGAATGAGGGTGTGGCAGGGGAGCCACAGTGTCTGATTTGGAGAGTAGATTAAAAAGCAGGGGCTCTATTTATATGAGGTCCCTAGAACAGCCAAATTCATAGAGGCAGAAAGTAGAATAGAGATGACCAGGGGCAGGGGAAAGGCAAATAGGGAGTTATGGTTTAATAGGTACAGAGTTTCTGTTTGAGATGATGAAAAAGTTCTGGAAATTGAGAGTGATGATGGTTACACAATATTGTGAATGTACTTAATGCCACTGAATTGTGCACTTAAATATGGTGGAACTGGTAAATTCTACGTTATGTATATTTTACCACAATAAAAAAATGTGGGGAAAAAAAGCAGGAACTTGTGATGGTTACTGGTTAATGGACAATAGGGATGATGATAATGATGGTTTTGAACACCATGAGCAGAAAGTCTGGTGGGAAAATTTAAAACCTATAAAAATAGTGAGATAATATTTTTAGAGCACTTTTAATACATATTATCTGCTTGATCCTAATTGTTAGTTGCATAATAAAAAAGTCAAAGGAATGATGAGAGAGAAAGGATATCAAAAGGTTATTTCTTCATTGCCTTGCTTTTTGGAAAAAGGATACATGGACCCCTGCGGTGGGCTTGTGCTGCGGTGGAAGGGTTGTGACCTGCACATATTATCAGGAGACACAGAACTCACAGTGTCCTCTGTATAAATAGAGGTAAATGTTCCTCAAAGGCCCCACTCACTTTCCCAGAGTCCTTACGTGCATGTGGTTAAGTTTCAGCCTTAAAACCAAAAAGCCTCTTATTTAAAAAAAAAAAAAA
Organism: Balaenoptera ricei; assembly: GCF_028023285.1. Taxonomy (NCBI): domain Eukaryota; kingdom Metazoa; phylum Chordata; class Mammalia; order Artiodactyla; family Balaenopteridae; genus Balaenoptera; species Balaenoptera ricei. The sequence continues at coordinate 35,237,311 of NC_082643.1, forward strand.
AAAACACATGACCCCCTGTGACTAAAAGAAGAAAAAAAAAGCTCTAAACTTTTAAAAGAAAGTGCATCTTTATAATAACAATAAAATCCTCCCAATCAAGCCTTTAAGAGGCAGACTGCATCCCTATCTTTGCCTGGGGCCCATAACTATCCTTAGCTAATCTTCCTCTGACAGATAAAGAGATGCTATATCCATTCTTATAGCTCAATTTTAAACTTTATTCAGAGAAGTACAGAGAGGGAGCCCTGGATGGGAATAAAAAATGAGTGTTTGAGACCAACAAGGGGAAGAGGAAGATGGCATCACTGACTTGTAGAATACATGCTTCTAGAAAAAAAAAAAAGTCAGATCCACAGTCCTCTGATTTGTTCAGAGCTGGTTTAGCCAAACCTCTGAGACTGCAGTGTCACATCCAGGCCAGTCATGCACAGAATTCCACATCCACTCCCATCGGCTTTACTTGAGGTGTACCATCCTGAGGGTTATTCTGAGGGGGTAGAACTGGTGACCAGCTGGCCCCTTTGTAATGAGGAGAAAAAGAGAAGAGTTTTTCGCATGCTGTGGTAAGCACATAGGTGAGAAATAGAAGAGAGTGTCTGTAAGCATTGTGATTCCTCACCAATGGTCCCCAAGGAAGGCCATGACATCTTCTGTGCAAGATACCTTTAAAAATAAGAAAGCTATCTGAAGGCTCAAGATGACTTCAATTTACCTCTGTATTAGAGGTAGACGCTTCCAAAGGGTCTTCTGAGCCCTGCGGTGCTGGGTCTTCATGAAACTGAGATTTGTGTTCCATATGGACTTGTTAGAAAGGCGCTTTGGGGGGCGGTCTGCCCCTTTCTCTGTGACCTGCCCTTTCTGTGCGGATGGGTAGAGACAGCCATGTTTAAATGATTTGGTCCTGTTCCCCTGACTACAGTTGATTGGACCCCTAACCCAATCGAGGCTGGTTAAATTCTCACTTCTAGGGGTTTAAGATTGAGACAAGTGTCTAGATAGGTTTAGTATATTTGCTAGAAGTAATATAAACCCTGAAGCCATGGAAACACCATCCTTCACTATATACACAGAAAAGCAGACAAAGTGGTCTATTTAGGGATAAAGAGCTAAAAGTATTATCTGATTCCTGTCATCTTTCTAGTCCTCAGTTCTGGTTTTGTTTTGTTTTTTTTTTTTTCCAAAGGACTACACTTGGGTTCTGTGGGCTAGTTTAGGTCTCTAACTAGCCAGAGTTGGTTTCGTTGCATGCAACTAAAATAATCTTAAGGATTTTCAACTCAAATGTGGGGCGTGATACACGTGTCTTTATAGAAGATTACTGGACTGACAATTGTGGTATGGACCATCTCCAAGTCTGCTATTTCAGGGGTAGCTCCTACCAGAGATGCCCATGGCCAAGATGCTTCAATGTCCTTTTAGTGGGGTCCATCTCCTATTGTCTTCAAATCCCATCTAGATGGGAAAATCACCCAAGGACTCCAAACTAGGAGTTACCTTGTTTATTCTTTCCTCAATCTCCCCCCCAATCATCTACTCCATCTCCAGCTCTTTTTGGTTCTACTTCCAAAATCTATCCCATATCTACTCACTTCTCTCTGTGTGCAGAGTGGCTACCCTACCCTAAGCCATCAGTATCTTTTATTTCAGTTACGGCAATGGCCTCTTAGCTGGCCTCTGGTCTCATTGCATCCACTGTTCACCCCGCCCCAGTAATTTATCCATGTGGAAGCTAGATTGATCTCTTGGAAACATAAATCATGTCACTTTCCTGCTTGAAATATCCTGTATTAGGATGCAGGCTAAGCTGATGTAGCACAAGCCCAAAATACAACAGTTCAAACAAAGGAAGTAAGCTGATTCAGGGCAGATGGGGGGTCAAACTGCATGTAATCATGCAATGACTGAAGTCCCTTCTCGCTTGTTGCTCACCATGCCACAGGATGTTGCCCTCATGTTCCAAAGTCAAAGCTGGATCTATAGACACATCTGTGTTCTACTCATTGGGATGGGAGAAAAAGAGAGAGAAGAGCATTGCCTGATCGTTTTAAGAGTGAGGCCCAGAAGTTGCATACATTACTTCTGTTCACATCTTATTGACAAGAATTTAATCATACAGCCATAAATTTATGCAAAATACAGCTGGAAAATGTACTTTCAAACTGGGTGGCATTTGCTGGCTAAAAGTCAAGGATTCCAGCACTGAAAAGAAGGGGAGAATGGCTATAGGGGGCAACTAGTAGTCTTTTCTATAGTACCTTTAATGGCCTCCCATGCTTGCAGAATGAAATCCAAGTCTTTACCATGGCCTCGGAGGTGGTCTGCCACCATCTGCCTCTCCTGCCACTCCCCCTGTTCACTTGGCTGCAGCAGGACCTCCTTTCTTCTGCTCTTGGAACGTGCCACCCATGTTTTGGCCCCAGGGTATTTGCACTTGCTATTCCTTTTGCCTACAAAGCTCTAGTCATATCTTCCCAGGTCTGTCTGCTTCTCATTCTTTGGGTCTCAACTCAAATGTTACCTCCTTCCAGAAGGCTTCATCACTCACTCTTATCAGAGTTGTCTAGGCTCCCAGGGGCCTACCTTTCCCCAGTCACTTTCCATCACGGTTTTGTTGACTATCATCATTGTTTGCGTCTCTGAGTTTATCTGATCTCTTTGTTTGCTTTCTTGTCTACTTATTTCTGATTTATCTCCCCCGACACCATACCTTAGAATTTGAGCTTCCAGAGAACAGGGACTTTGCCTGTCCTCTTTACCACCCAGGCCAGTACAGAGGATGGTTCCTGGCACATGGCACAGACTCAAATATCTGCTAAGTGAACCAGTGTTCATCCTAGGATCTGGTACCAGCATTCCTAAATAGAAACACTTCCCTTAAATGTTGGGAAGAGTCTACAGTCCCTGTCCTCTGCCTCCTGATGGGGTCCCATTTGGTTAGAGACATGGTCCCCCTGTGATAGGGGGCCATGTCTTCCTACTCTGTGGCAGGTCAGTGTCATTTGTTCTACAATCTCATCTCTCACTGGGCCAATTCAATCTCTTTCCATTCCTGAAACAGGTCTAAAAGCCACTCTCTGGAGACTTGGAGAATGAATGAATTCCCGAAATAGGGAATAATTTGTTATAGCTTATTAATCATGTGCAGAATGACTCTGAAACTGACTTCAATTAACGGATTTTCCAAATGATGCCCTCTTCTAACCCCTGCACAGCCCTCCACTGTCTCATCCCTTGTCGCTTGGGGGGAAGGTGAAGGGTATAGTATTTATAGCAAGCAAGTACGAGCGGTAGACTTCCCAGAGAGTTACACAGGATGAGAACTTGGCCCAATAATAATAATCCTAAATGTTATTTTTATGTCATTTCTCTGCCAAAGTCATCTAGGTAGCTCTCAAAAGGACCATGCAGGAAAAATTCCACTGTCAGCGAGTGCCAAAAGTCTTAGTAAGTAAGGTTCAGGGGGTTTTAATTAAAAAGAGCTCATTTTGCGGTCTTTCCCCAGTCAGAATAAAGTCTGTTCCAGATAAGAGAGCTGCAGCCATCACCCCTGGGCCAGCATCCGCCTCCTAGGACATTCCTTGAGGCCGTTTATCTGAGGAAGGCAGGCTCCAATGTATCCTGAGATGTTTCTCTGCCCCAAATGGAATTTCAGCATCAAGAGCCAACTTTGCTAAAACATTGTCAGATCCCGTGGAGGAGGATGGCACAGGCCCCGAACACCATGGGGAAAGCCATACGAGGTTTGTTACTTTTCAAACAGTGCTTAATGTAGTATTAAGCAAAGAAGATTTCTCTGGATCACGAATAAGTGTGGCTGTCAGTATAACTGTCACCACTGAGTGAACTGGAACATCAGAAAGAACATTTTAAAAACCTAGTAATCATTTTTACCCATTACTCTACAAATACATTTCTATTTACTGATTCCCATGGGAATAAAAGTGCTGTAAGGAAAAAAAAAAAACCCTCTTCTTTCAAGTCACACTGGAGAGAGAGCTTTGCCAGAACGCCCAGGAGAGGGATTCAGGTTTCCAGATCCATCTTAGGTTTGCAGTCTGCTGTCTGATGGGGCCTGGGTCTCATCCACAAGACATGGCAGGTACTTTTCAGCCAGTCCCTGATGGGTAGCCGGACCGTTGAGTCGGAAGAGGAAACTTACGTGTTACCTGCCTGTCCTGGTGGATCACACCACCGCTGTTTGCAGATTCTGCATGTTAAGCTGCTGGCCTCATGACCTGTAGAGTTCCAGGGAGTCCGTTTCCACTCAAAGAAAACAGCTCTGATTGGCAATAGCAGCTAATGAATTCTTACTGGGAGACAAACATTGACTTCACCTTTGAGCCCCAAGGAGCCTTGGGAAAGCTCAAGCTACTCAGAGCTTTTTGAGGAATTTTACCTTAGAAGGGAGGATTTGGGCAAGATTTTGTCAGTGGGAGGACCAGAGGTCGGCATCCTATAGGCAGAGGGTTTCACAGATGGTGGGCAGTTCACAGCCAACTGCCCCCCAGGCAGGTCAATGCCTGAATTAGCTGCTAATCCTGTTTAGAGGAATTTCCAGTACTGAGGGTTCATGTGACCTTGTAGAGGCACTCATGTCAGAGTTTAAGGGTGGGGCGGGCAGGGCTTGTGACCATCTCCCCTTCTTTTACAGAAGAGGAGGTCAAGGATCAGGGAGGTATCAAGGTCACTGAGCTCATTAACAGCACAGCTCAAACATTTCCTGGACAGAAATTTCAAAGACCAGCTTTGGTGATGTGACAGATAAATATAGCCTAACATTTTGTTGTGAAAATGCTCAGGAGCTCTGAAAGCCAGGAGCAGATGCAGCTCCACAAGAAGCATGATAAGAATGCCCCCGCACACCTGCTGTGGAATGCAAGGGCGGGTGCATTCCTCAGCTCCCACGGGCAGCATCTGCCCCAGGACCGAAGCTCTCCCGGCTGCCGCATCTTGGCATGGACTCCCGAGCACCAACGGGAGGGCTGATGACCCCACAAGGAATGAAAAGCGATGCCAGTTGTAGATTGCAGGCTGATCAATGACAGGGGGACCACTATTCCAGTGCCATTGCAGCCAGACGCTGAGAAATAAAAAGAGGAAAATAAAGAGGCAGAGATGAGGATGTGAAGATCTGTCCCGGTCACAGTGATGGGGGCAAAGTCCAGAGAGGCTTGCTTAGAACTCTAGCGTTTGTCCTTTTGTAGGTTTATAGACCCTTATTTCTGAGGGTTTATATTGTGCGTTAGTATATTTCTGATTACTACGTTAATTGAGCAAGCATTTCCTGGGGGTCAATCCTGTCCAAGGCACTAGGCTAGAGCAATGAACAAGACACAATCCCAACCTGGAGAATCGCAGTGTCCAGTGGAGGAAGCCCAGACCATGAGACAACGCCGTGAGATAAGTGCCGTGGAAGTAGGTTTGAGGGGCCGTGGAATGACAGTGGGGAGGGAGCCCCAAGGCCCGACTGTCAGAAATGAGACTACTTTGAAGAGAAAATGACACACGTACTGAGTCTTCTACTTCTTCGGGATAAAGAATAGAGCACTTGTGTTCTAAGCCAGGGTTTTGTTGGCGAACTTTTTCCATAAAGGTCCAGATAGTCAATATTTCAGGCTTTCAGGGCCATAAGACCTGTTTCAGCTACTCAACTCTGCCCTGTAGTGTGAAAGCAGCTGTGGGCAATACATACATGATGGGCGTGCCTGGGTTCCAGTCAAACTTTATTTATAAAAATAGGCGTCAGGTCAGGTTGACCACAGGTTGTAGTTTGCCAACTTTGTTCTAACCCATCAATAGGCCAAAACCCATTTCATGCTCACAACAAGCCTCTGCGGTAGGTACAGATGAGAGAATTTAGGTAACTTGCTCAGAATAATAGAGCCGGTAAGAGGCAGAAGCAGGATTTGAACTCAGGCCACCTGCCTCCATTGTCAAAGCCTTTTACCACTCCTGCTTCCCTCATCCTTAAGATGCTTGCGAATCACCATCTTATTCTCCCCCTTTCTTCCCTCCCTCTTTCCATCCCTTGTTCCTGGGTTCTTTGTCCTGAACATTTTTTTGAACATCCATTATACACCTGGCACAGTGCCAGGCACTTTGGAGAGAACATCAAAAGAAGGTAACACATAATCCCTGCATTCCATTGGTTTATACTTCATGTGAGGAGACAAGATATACACAAAAGAGGAATACGAAGGAGCTGGGCGAGGCAGGGGGACTTCCTTCCCGCTCTGGAGGGCGCCCAATCCTGTAACCTTGTTGCCGCTCCCCACCTGGCCCTCCCGAGAGAGGAGGAGGAACAGATTCTAACTGGAGAGCCATGAAGGAGACACTGGGCACACGGAGCTCTATCCTTTCCCTGCCCACCCCCACTCCCCTCGCCCCGGGGCCACGCTGCTCCCGGGAGGCGCCTGCTTTGCTCTGCTCCTCTGTGATGTGATATAGATGGTGCCAGGGCAGGCTCTGCTCTATGGGGAAGCACCTTCCCCCGCACTGCCTGTGATGGGGGCTGTGCTGTGGACTCTGCTATTCTGACAGCAAGTTTATCAGCCCTGAAGATGATGTTTTGGTCTCTATATGCCCTTTTCTTTAGTCTGATTTCTCAATTAGTTTGTAACTTGCTGGGCATGCATTCTTAATTGGGTCTATTGAAGCTCCCAACAAATGATGCCAAGACAACACATGAGAAGCACCCTCTGCTTCCCTGGTCCCCTTTTAAAAAGGACCAAGATTTCTGGTGCTGTAGAGTTCAGAGTGCAGAGAAGAGAGGTCCTGGGACCCACAGAGGAGTAGACACCTTCACCAAGGAGATGGGCAGGTCTTCAGGGATGAATATCTTGATAGGCTAAGCTTTTCACACATGTTGTTGCTGCTTGGAATCAGGACCTTGGGGCTCCCATACTTTGAAAGATTCTCCCCAGGCCTTCTTGTCTGGGAAAAGGGGGAGTCTGTCCCAGAAGCCTTGTGTCACACTCAAAGAATAATTTCATATGTCCAGGGTGTTCATTGAATCATAGAAACTTAGAATTAGAAGGAACTGTAGAGATAATTAATTGAGTCCAATTCTACAGCAGCAAATGCCAACCACAGGCTGCCTCAGAATCACCTGGGAAGTTGAAAAAAATACAGATGTCAGTTGCCACTGTGGAGATTCTGATTCAGTAGTTCTGGGACAGGAGTGAGAGTGGAGAGGGGAACATTTTAACAAGTTTCCTAAGCAATTAGGCAGCAAGGTTTGATTAGCCCCCATTCATTTCAACACTGCCAGTGACTGGAGCTCACCACCTCCCAAGACAGCCGTTCCTTCCTGCATTTGAAAATGGTGCCCAGTAAGTTTCACTGCCTGGATCTGACCGTAGTCCCTTTTAAGTTTTGGGGGCATGGAGCAACCCGCAAGGCAAGAGCATCAAGCTGTATCCCCGCTGTTAGAGACACACCCATCTTGCTCCCCCAATGATGTCTCCCTCAGTTCTTGACTTTACATCAGAGCATCCGGTCATGTCTGCACTTTTCCATTTGAATTTAGCTCTGGCAACTCCAGCCTCACATTGGAATTGATCATTGACTTCCAGGTGCCTGACTCAATGCTAGCTATTGGTACTTTGATATCTCCGACGTGGCTTAATTTATTCTTTCTTTCTTCTTTTCCTTTTCTCTCCTCTCTTATCCTCTCCTCTCCACCTTCATTGAGGTGCTTAAGTGATGTACAATAAACTGCCCATAAGAAAAGTGTATATTTTGATGGGTTTTGACATACACTCACAGCCATGAAACCATCACCACAGTAAAAATAGTGAAAATATCCATCAGTCCCCCAAGTTTTCCTGTGCCCCTTAGTCATCCCTCCCTCCCACCTCCTGTCTCCAGGTGACCACTGAGCTGCTTTTTACTTGAGTGTTTTTGGACCAGGAGCTCTCACCTGTTCTTGTCCCAGGCCTCATCTCCCTGAGACTGATTCCACCGACTAGTGCTGGAGGGTTCTAGCCTCAGACTTCCTCCAAATCCTGCACCTTGGCTTAGCCCCTCAGCTGGGGACTGGCAAGCCCCCCTTCTATCCTCTAGATGATTCTGGATGCATTTAACTCATCTTACACATGATAAGTCTTCAGTTACACATGATAAGTCTTCACTATTGGTAGCTAATATAAAGATACCAATAATAATGACCCTTATGGAATAGCTATTCTGCACCAGGAATTGAATTATATAATAATATATAATAACGATAATTAGTTTTTCTTTATGTCACCCTCGCTCTAGCCATATAAGGAAGGTCCTTATTTCTCCACGTTGTCCATGAGGAGATATCATGGCTGACTTAGTCAAATGTCTTGCTGAAATCTAGACATACTATTCTGTAGATTCTTCTGCTATAACAATTTGAAATCTTCGCCATAACAAATTTGTTTCTTCTGAAATGCACTATTTCTCTCATTAGAAACTTTACTGGTGCGGTGTACCATACCCACAATAAAATAAAGGGTTCTTCAGATTCCGAGCCACTCACAATATGTTATTATTCTGTATTGATCTTGTTTCCAGTAGATGAGTACTTTTAGATACTTCGTAGGCAGTCTGGATTTCAAATAAATGTTGCTTGACTGCTGCAAAAGCCTCTTGATATGGCTGATTTCCAAACTGATCATAAAGATACCACTGTTTGCCTTGGCAGAGGATGTGAAAGGCAGGATAACTCCTCCTAATCCCACAAAGACCAAGTGTGCAGTGAATTTTCCTATTGAGAATTTATTTATATCAGCCTGGAATCTCTAAACCATTTGATATGGTTTTAGCATTTTCTTCTCAGGAAAGGTGATTTTCTGGGTAAAATGTAACTGTAATATTACAGAACCACTAGGATTAAAAAAAATATATAGTAGCAAAGATGTCATCTAAAGTCACAGCACACTTTACTGCCAAATGTGAAACAACACAAATTAGATCTACATTAAACATTTGGAAGATATCAACAACGACAACAGCAAAACTAATTTCTTTCAAGATGCATGAAGCTAGTTTATTCAGTTTCATAGACATAAGCCATGAGTGAATCTAGTGTCGCTTTATTGTAGGGCCCCCTACACCTGTCTACCCACTAAGACATGGAATGACCAGCCAGTTACTGAGCTCCAAGTCTTTCCCAGCAGGCCTGGATCTGCACAGCATCGTCTCTGGTTTCTATCTTTAGGGAGTTGCTTCCTCTCAGTTCTTTAGATCAAGCTCCTTTTCATACTCATTCATTCAACAAATATTTATTGAGCACCTACTATATTTTATATTCTTGTGATGCAACAGTAAACACAATAGAAGAAAATCATAGTGATTATATTCTAGTAAGGAGAAAGATAGTAAACAAAAGAAATCAGTAAATATATATGGTATAGTATATGGTGATAGGTGCTGAGATGAAAAATAAAGAAGTGAAAAGGATAGGAAGGTACGTGTGTGTGTGTGTGATGTGTGTTGGCAGCAGGCTTACAGTTTTAGAAAGTGAGTTTCAAAGAACACAGTGCTTCAAACTAAAGCTCATGTGCTTTTACTTTTAATTAATTAATTAGTTAATTAATTGATTGATTTATAGTTGGTTTATGATATTATATTAGTTTCAGGTGTACAACAGAGTGACAATATTTTTATAGATCATACTCCACTTAAAGTGATTATAGAATACTGGCTATATGCCCTGTGCTGCACAATATATCCTTGTAGCTTATTTATTTTATACATAGTAGTTTGGACCTCTTAACCCTCTAGCCATATTTACCCCTCCCTCTTCCTCTTCCCTCTCCACACTGGTAACAATGAAATGTCCATTGACAGATACATGGATAAAGAAGATGTGAGATATATATATATATATATATATATATATATATATATATATAATGGAATATATATAATGGAATACTACTCTGCCATAAAAAAGAATAAAATTTTGCCATTTGCAGCAACATGGATGGACCTAGAGATTATCATACTAATTGAAATAAGTCAGACAGAGAAAGACAAATACATTATGTTATCATTTATATGTGGAATCTGAAAAATAAAATGAATGAATATTACAAAACCAGAAACAGACTCACAGATATAGCAGACAAGCTAGTGCTTTTACTTTACTGGCAAGAAAATTCCAGGGAAGCAAGCGTGAGAGACAGGAGTAATGAGGCAGGAAGGGCAGGAGAATCAGTGCAAGAATCCATTCAGGTTCCATGGTAGCCACTGCTTGGTATCAAGTGCAACTGATCCCGGCCCATGTCCCGGGACTGACTTCTGAGACGCCCCCTAAGAATTCTGTCTGAAGGGAGGAAGGGAGAAGAATTGGACCGCCGGTGGGTGCTGTGTGGAGGATGTCTGATACAGACAGAGTGGCCAGGGATGGGTGGCCCATCGAGAAGGTGACATTTAAGTGAAGGCCTGAAGCTATGTGATTATGTGGGAGGAGAGCATTTCAGGCAGGGAAAGGGAATGCAAAGGCTGTCAGGTGGGGGCATGCCTGGCGTGCTCAAGGGCGTTGGAGGGGGTGGCAGAGTCCAGGGCAGCTGCAGTGGTATGAGGGGAAAGGAAATGGAAAGAGAGGAGGTTGGGGAGCTCCTGCTGGTCAGCTCATGCAGGGCTATAGGTCTTAGGAGGGTTTGGGGTTTTCCTCCCAGTATGATGGAAACCACTGGGTGTGCGTGTGAGGGTGGGGAGGTGCTTCCTGCAGTGTTCTGGCATGCTCTGCCTAATATTTCAGAAGGAGCAGACTGTAAGACTGTTGTGTACAGGGTAGACTCCAGAAGCCAGGGTACAAGCAGGGCAACTGGCCAAGGGGCCATGACATGTGTGCAAGGTGCACGACCAGGTGCAAGGGGATGGTGACTTGGACAGAGATGTAGCAGTGCAGGTGCTGAGAGGTGGTTGGATTCTGGATATGCTTTGAAGGCACCACGCCAAAAGTACCTCCTGATGCATTGGACATGTAGGACAGGAGAGAAAGAGGGGAGTCAAAGATGCTTTCGGGGTTCCTGTTCTGGGCAACGAGCAGAATGGACTTGCCGTTTACTGACGTGAGGACGTCTGTGAAAAGAACTAGGTTCAGGGCAGGATGGTAAGAACTCAGCTTTGGACATCTAACGTTTGAGATGGTGAGTAGGTTAGTAGGTGGAGAGATCTGGACTAGAGATGTTAAGCGTGGGAATCACCAGCAGGTAGATCATATTTAAAGCCACTGGTCCCGATGAGATCGTCCCGAGGGTGAGTGGAGATAGGAAAGCAGAGAGGCCTGAGGCCTGAGCTTAGAGGTGTTTAGAGGCTGCGAGGTTGAGGGGAAACCAGCAAAGAAGATTGAGAAGAAGTGGCCAGACAGATAGAGGGAGAACCAGGGGGTGCAGGAGCCTCGGTGCCATGTAAGACGAGGCTTCAAATGCGTGTTAATTGCAGAATAAGAGCAACCTGGTAGAAGGCTGCCCCCTGCATTTGTGGGCACCTCTGAAAGTCAGGCTGCCCTGAGGTTCTCGTCATTTCCTCATCTGTAAAACAGTGACAATAACATCTTTCTTTAACGGCTGTTGTTAGAAGATTCCACAAAGAGCCTCATAAGCTGTGATGTATTACGTGCTCAGAGGGCTTCGTATCACGTGTTACCCTAATGATGTCAGTGCTCAATCTGGTCCTTCTCTCTCTCTTTCTCCTCCATCTTTTTTCTTTCACTTTCACGTTCTCTTTCCTTCTTTCTGCCTCTGTCTTTCTCTTTCTTTTTGTCCCTCTCTTGCATCCTTCCTTCCTTTATTCTGTTTTTCTTTTTCTGGAGGACAGAGTTATGCTTTAGAGCATATTACCTCTAACATGTATAATAAGAGGTCAAATGCAGGTTTTTACGTTCTTCTGAGTTTTCAGTTTTGGCCAGGACCCCAAAAGCCTGAGAACAGTAGATGTCAGATCACCCATAGAAGAAATGCAAAAAGATGGTGAAGTAGATTTTGACTCTCAGTTCACAGCCCACCTTGGGGTATATAAAAAAATATCCTTGAAAGAGGCAAAAACCAGAGGGAGAGAATTTCTTTGGAGAGAGTTATCAATGCTGGGAGTTGCCCTCACGTGAAGCCAAGGGAGCCAAGGGTACCTTTCAGAGAGCTGGACATGTGTCCTCGGACTTGTGGGGACAAACGCGTCTGCTTCTTCACACATGTCAGGGGATCTCAAGGCTGGAAGACTGCCCGAGGAGCTGGCTGGCAACAGGGTGGCTGGACAGGACTGCTTGGTGAGGAGCCAAACACTCGGAGTTGTGTTGTCCTGAGTGCAAGTTTTACTGGAGAAATCCCACTGGAATCATCTTGAAAGGGACCCTGGCCAAGAGGGCCACGGACACAGTGAGGCAGCCCTGGCGGGGGTGTTCTGTGTGAGGTAGGGACTGCCTGATGCTGGGCCAGGTGTTAAGGGGCAACATGAGGCTTCGTCCAAGTCCTGGGGAATGGAGTCTTCAGAGCTGGGTTGCCCAGGTTCAAATCCACACTCACCATTTTCTAACTATGGGCAAGTGAAGTACCATCTTTGTGCTTTAATTTCCCCACTGTGCTATCTATTCCCAGGGAGCCCCAAGACTAGATTACATTCGTGCTGGTCTGTCAGACTTTCTCCTCTAATCCTTTCTGCCCTGATCTCAAGCCTGAGGGTCTTGAACTAGATGCGGTGAGTTGGAGGCGAAGTTAAGGAGAGAGAAGGCCTCCTCCCTCCCAACTAAGAGGCTCAAGGCTCTTCCTCTCTCCCCATCCCCGATAAAATCCCACCCTAAGGCAGGCCCAAGTGGTGGAAAAGGGAGGAACTTTAAACAAACACAAGAAAAATAGACAATAAGAAGATGGGTAAGAGATTGCATTGGTCTGGCCTGTTCGGATCTGGGAAAAGCTATGAGGTCTGCTTGGGGAGTCACTCAGGGTGGGGAGGACCAAGGCCACAGGGGGCTCTAAGGGGGCACATATAGGAAGGAACCAAGGTACTTTCTTCTGGTAGCCAGTCTTGTCCCATAAACTCATTCAATACAAGTTAGGTATTGTTTTGAAACTGGCTTTTCAGCCAATACTTCCAATTCCCTCCACTCTCTCACCCCAGGGGTTGGGTAAGCAGTGGTATTATTTCTGGAGGGTGGTCACTTCCCTTCCGTGACATCCAAATATTGCCTGAAATACTGGAGTTTCCGATTTCTCTAGGAGAATCCTGGACATGTTCTGAGATGACCAAAGGCGGGGCATTTGGCCTCAAGGCAAATCATGCATGAAGAAGGTTTTAAAATCCTTTTGAGTGGTTTTGATATCTGACAAAACCCTTTGCTGACTTATTCCCCAAGGTTTAGGAATCTCTGGGTTTTTCTAAGTGTCTTGGTACTTCCTTATTCTTGAGTAATTTTCTAATTTCCTTTCTTTTATTTTGTTGCTATCAGATTTTTTGAGAGATCCTCCTGTGCCTAGAAACTTCTAGCTCACATTTCAAATTGTCCCTGAATCACATGTTCTCCTGGCCTGACTGTTCCAGTATCTTTCACTGTGGCAAATAACAGCTACCAGCTGTGATGAAGGTATTGAGCCAGTGCTTGAGGACAGATGCAGAGATGGTCTTCTTGCAGGACAGATGGTGCCTCTGGCGTTCCTCAGGCCCGCCGTCCAAGCCCATGTGGCCTTGGATGTGTGCCTGAGATCAAGGGTCAAGCCAGCGTGTCAGTGGGCCCCAGGCCAGCCTAGCAGATGGGTGAGGGCGGGGAAGGCCAACAGGGCCACCTGGGGCCTAAAGAGAGTCTGTGCACAGGAAGAGAGGGTGACATTTCACTAGCTCCCCAAAGAGGCCGTGGTACTTAGACACAAAAATTATGGCTTACCACGGCAGGGAGGCATTTAAAGAGAGATTTCTACACATCCCCAGTCAAATGCCCTCAGGCGTGGGATCGGTGAGAGAACTCTGAATCTCAACCTTTATCTGAATTGACCAAAACAGCTCCTTTGGAGCAGAAAACTGGGACTTTCCATAGACTGATCATGGGGGTGTTGGGTAGGCAGTCCGGGGCCTGCAGAGAAAATGGGTTTTCAGGACTTTCCCTCCTCCTCTTTTATGACATTTTGCCCCTCTCCTTTTCTTCTGCAAAGTGTTTGTGCCATAAATACCCTGTGTGCTGTACAGCTGACATTCTGGAGTCACCTTTGTCTGGGGCAGTTGGCTGACTCTGGGTCCTGCCAGCCAAGTGTCACGAATGCCTTGCGGGGGACAGAGCTGGAACAATGAAGAACATCATGTGCTGCTCTGCAGGTCTCCATTATTTTTGCTCAGCAGACAGCAGGCTTACCTGGCCAGGGAGGTTGGAGATACCAGGCTTCCAATGTGTGCATTCCAGACACACTGAAATTTCTAGGGAAAGCTGGAGGCAGCCTAGCTGGGCAGCGAAGCTCAGGGTTCTGTAGATGGAGAGGGAAGGGAAGTGGCCCCCTGGGGGGGGGTGCAGACCGGGGAGCCCTCCTGATGGCAAAGGGGATGCACTGTGATTGATGTGTGCTTGTTCTCATTCCAGGGGACAGAAAAGGCAAGATTTGCAACTCAGCTCTCCCTTATGCTGTGGGTCTGAGTTTGAAAGACCTGATCCCTTCACCCAGAGAAGGTGTCTTACAATGGTGTACAACATTCGTAGGATAATTAAAGAACCATCTAATAGAGCAGTTGGGAAGTAGATGGGTCCCAGCATCACGGGTGGACCTAAGGTGGGCGCCACCTTTATACAAGTATGTGTGTATCGAAAGGGACTTATGCCACATTCCATACTGCACTTGGCTTCCTCACCTCTATCCAGAACTTATTTAACGAACCTTACTGTTTGCTCCACATTCTCCTCAGCACCTCTCAATTGTCAACATGTTCCGTTCTCATAGCAACCCTGTGACATAGGTACTCTCATCATTTGTGTTTTACGGATGAGGGAATAAGCAACTTCTGCAAGGGCGCAGCTAGCGTGATTCAGACTGGGACTCGAACCCTACTCCAGAGTTCATCCTCTCAACGATCAGGCTTTGTTTTATACCCCATTAACTGTAGCTAATTAGCAACACACGTATCTCCACCAGATGGGGAGCTGCCTACAGGACAAGGATCATGTCTGGTTTACCTTTGTTTCCTCCCAGCAAGTAACACAGTATCTAGTTGGCACTCAGTGAATGGATTTTTAACCACAACCCTTGGCACCAGTGGGCCATGCCATTATCTCCTCCGTGGCACAAACTGTAGAATAAACAGCTTTCATCTCCGTATTGCACCCCGGCTGCCATTCAGACTGTTTGCCGCACTCCTCCTGGAGCTCTGTGCCCTTGACTCTTCCCGAATGTTTATTATTGCAGGAAGCAGCTCGGGATGAACAGCCGGCTGCCAACTAGGTGTGACCAGCCTCTCGGGTCTGTTTGTTCCGGACAGATATAGCCACCCACGGCACAAAGCAGCACTTTTGAAAGTGCCTCCTCCCTCAAGATTTCTCTCTTCTGCCCCAGGAAGTTGCCTAGCAACCTCCCTTCTTCCCTCTCTCCCTGTTTCCTGTGGAGCACCATTCCTATTTTCCTTACCCCATCACCAAGCCCCCAAACTCTCTTCCATGCTGTTAACCCCTTGCATCTCTCTGCCTCATTATCCCAGTCATCAAACTTCACACAGACTCCATTTTCAGAACAAACTCAGCCTGACCCAGAAAGTATCCCTCATTTTCTCGTCTTTCACATCTCTGTAGAAGTCTTTACAACATCCTTTTGCTATTAACTTCAAGATCAAACTACCGAAGAAAGAGGAAAAAAAAAAAACCCCAAATCAAAACAAAAAAACTACGGACTGGAATTTCCTAAGAGGTTTATTCAAACTTCAAATAACTTGTTTCTCCCTTGAAAAAAATCAGATCATACCATACACTTATCATGTATGATACCATCACGTGTGTCATTTGATGGGATATAAAGATGGGATAGGATGTAACATAATATATGAAAGTAGCTTGAGACATTTTCACCTATTCTGGCACCATGAGATGCTTTTCCTCTGTTGTCCCACTTCAGACCCTAGAAGAAAGGGAAACCCCCAGCTCTCTCTTGAAGGCCATTGGCAATAATGGCATAGTGATCGCTGGTGCATTTGCCACCATTTTGCTTGCTGTTGGCTAAAGGCACAGCCGTGGGAGACAGGCAACAGATGGTACATCTCCATCCTTACCTCCTCCACAGAGAAAGGCAGGTTCCTTGGAAAATAGTGGGAGAGTCACCCTGGGAATGATGTTTACTTGGCCCCAGCCCTGAGTTTTTACAAACATGTGTCCCTTAGCTCCTGACTCTAGACTGTGTCTCATCTACTAGACAGAGAAACGCAGTGTACCCCCCCAGTCCTGCTGTCAGGCGGAGGAAACCTGCAGAAGATGAGCTGGTTGAGGCCCAGGGCTTTATTTCACCGAGAACACAAACCAGTGACCTTCTGTGGTACACGTAACCAGCGCACTCCACGCCCGCCCCCCCAGGATCCCGCGCCAAAGTGACAAGCTGCCGATAGGAAAACAGGACTCAGCAGAACAAAGATCTCTGGTGGTCTCCAACATTGTCTACTGTTTAGTACCATCCTCAAACACAGATTTCCAACTCTGTGCGGCTCACAGGGACCCCTGCAATCTGATCAGAGCAGCTTGGGAGAGGGGCCTGGGCAAGTTCAAGGACAGCTCAGTTGGGTGTGCCTTTGCCGTTTGTCAAGAGGAGGGGCTTTCCGACTCCTTCAGGATCGTCATGCATTGGGGTCGCACACCACACAGCCTGCACAGCCACGTGGGGCAGCTCTGGACCTTGTAAAGGCCATTGTTACTCAGTTGTGGGGAGCGTCCTCTGCCTTCAGCCTCCCCTTTATTCCTATCCCTCATTTCTATTCTACCTGAACATACAGCCATTTGTATACTATACTTATTATCACATTGGACTTTAAATTCAATTTAAAAAATGCCAAACTATAGCTCTTCTTTTTACTGAGGACTGGTTTCCCTGGACCGGAGAGGTAAAGGGGGATGGAAGCAGGGGTGGGATCAGATCTGAGCCCAGCCTCACCTTTCCCTGGCTGAATCCAGACTCCTGAGTTCCCCTTCTTCCCTGAGCGCCCCGTCCTGGGTCTAAATCTAGGTCTGACAGCAGAAGTGTAGGAGTGGGCAGGTGGGAGAAGCTGGCTGCCAGGTCCAAAGAAATCTGCACAGTTTAGTAATATAAAAGTCTTTATTGAAGCTCCCTGTTTTTATGATAGTTGCACCAGAATAGTGACTTCTTCTTTATCTCTTAGGTTCAGCAGACTGGGTTCTGCTAAAATTACTGCCACCATCCAGAGCCGCAGAGCTGGAGGACACAGGTGTGTGGGTGGAGCGAGGGTGCACACAGGTTGATGTCACAGAATTAATTCTGCTCCGCACTTTCTCATTCCTGCAGAATTTCTTTCAAGGTGTGAAGTGCTAAGCTTCGGTGGGAGCTTTGCTAAATAGAGCAAGACTGGGGGAGAAATGCCTTATCACCTTCCGGAAAGGTAGGTATTATGTTAATATGTTACATATTACTGTTATGTTAATAATAGTCACTGCTGTTTACTGAGTGCTTGCTCAATGCCAGGCACTTAGATAAATAAATGCTTTACGTTAATTTTCTCACCAGGTTCTTTCAACAACCCTGTGAAGTAGGTACCAGTAACCTTTCCCATTTCACAGAGGAGAAAACTGAGGATCACAGAGACTAAGTAACGTCTGGTGGCTGGTGATCATCTGGATGTCAGAGCCCAAATGCCTCCTTCCACATGACCTACAGTTAACTTTAATGATTCATTCTGCTCGGAAGTAATTTCTTTCCTCCAGCAGAAAAACGCACATCCAACAAAAGAAAAATCGAGAAACACTGTTAATTACTAATACAGGCAACAGTGTGGGAATTATGCCTCCCTAGACCCTTCTAGCCCCCAGGTGACTGTCGGTTTTTAACACCACCCCTCCCCTCTCTGCTCAGGTCCCTCCTAACGCACTGCCTTGGGCACAAATATGTGTTTGATTCATTGGAAGGATGTTCCAATGAACCTGTTTTCCCTACATTTTTTCTTTCCAGTTTGCAGAAGAAAAGGGCAATAACGTGGTCTCCAGATCAAGAGCAAACATTGAAGGATGGCTTGTCTACATTGGTTACTGCCTCTGCTGCTCCCAACTCTGCCAGTGGGGCCAGCATATGCTTCCTTCCACATTTGCGTGAGGTTTATAATCTCAGAACCACTGCATTTCTGGGAAAAGTAAGGTCACATTTGCTACTCTTGAAAACTGAGTTCACAGACCAAGGAATGGAAGCCAAGAGAAATAATAAGCCATCCTCTCCTTCTTGAGTCATCCATAAGCAGGTATTGATCAAATTAGGGAGACATAAAACCCACCAAACTCCCACAAAAAAGCAAGAGTCCTCTGGGCACCAAGACTCAGCAGTACAAACTAATCATATTAAAACTTGAATCAGACTCCCCATGATCATTTGTTGTTCCTCCCCAGGGCAGCCCCACACAGTTGTGTAGGTTGAACACTGAACAACCTAGGGAGCACCATCATGAACACCATGGACATAGACTACTTCTGTATTTATTGCAACACATTTCTGGCAGAATGCAGCAAAGTATCTTGATGAAGGGATGCCTTTTTCTAATTCATACAAAGATGCCATAGGGGCTAGTGGTGATTCCTGGTAAAAAAGGCAGATGGCTCAGTGGCAGAGAAACCCTGAAGAGCGGACAGCAGTAGACAGGAAGTCTGTGTGGAAAGGTGAAGAGCACCGGGGCTTGAAGCCTGCTTTGCCACTTACCAACATCGACTCTGCATAAGTTCCTTAACTTCTGAGTCTCAGTTCTTATCTATATTATGGACATAATGATGGTCTTACCAATACCGCAGATTCATTGTTCAGATTAAGACTATATATAGTAAACTATAATGGAAAAGAATCGAAGAAAAGAACATAGATATATATATATGTATAACCAAATCACTTTGCTGTGCCCCTGAAACTAACACAATATTATAAATCAACTATACTTCAATAAAAAAGAATATATATGTATGACAGAAAAGCATCAGGAAATGAAAAAGAATAAAAATAATCTGTAATCCCTCCACCACAGACAGACACACACACACATACAAAGAGTATAACATGTATGTATGCATGTGTTGTGTGCGTGTATGCCAGGCTACCATCTATCTATTTATCTATCTATCTATCTATCTATCTATCTATCTATCTATCTACCTACCTATCTATCAGTTACCTGGCCTGTGTTAGGCCCTTGAGAAATTATAGCTGTTCTCATTATAAACCAGAAGAGTCCAAGTTGAAACCAAGATTCTTGGTTGACAACATGACTCAGCAATTCTGCTCATGTCTCCCTGCTAGTCCCCAAATAGGAAAATGACTTTCACATGGTTAAGAGATTTAATGTAACATCAATGTTATCTACGATCAATACCCAGATCATTAAAGACCAACACAAAAGATTTTAGAGCATTCATGTGAAATGATGTTGGGTTGCAAGAAGAAAATGAATAGAAGATGGTAGATTCTGAACTGGCACAAATACTCACTTATTCATTCTTTGACCACTTGCTTGCTCTCTGGCTGAGCACTGGGCTGGGAGCCATGGAAGAAAGCTCAGACTGGAGAGAGAGTCTCCTGCTGGATTTGAAGAAGTAAGGTGCCATGCTGTGAGAGGAAGGCCTCTAGGATCTGAGACTGACCCCTGATTACCTGCGAACAAGAAAAGAGGAACCTTAGTCCTACAACTGTAAGGAACCGAATTCTTCTAGCAACTATGTGATCTTGGAAGAGAACCCCAAGCTTCACATGAGATCACGGCCTCCACCAGCACCTTGATTTCAGAGCAGAGGACCCAGCCAACTTGTGCCTGACACATAGACACTTTGATATAGTAAATCTGTGTTGTTGTAAGCCGCTAATTTGCAGTAATTTGTTACACAACAATAGAAAACTAAGAGAGGGTACTTGGTTAAGTCACTTAACTTTCCTGAACCTTCAATTTTTTTTTTTTGATTAATCTCTAAACTAGGTGTTCCTTTTAGATTTATAGTAAGAATCACATGAGATAATGTATCTAAAAGTGTTTATAAAGTACCAAGTTACCAACACTGGTAAGAAGGGTTTATTAATAACAGGCAGGAATGCCATAAATTAACATTGAAGGGAAAAACAAGGAACTAAGCATTTGTTTTAAAAAAGTGTATCTAATTAGTATTTATTTTTAGAAATCATTCTGGTCTTCCCTGCTATTTAATGATCTATTTTTTCCTCCTTAGCAATCAAAGTTAGTGAGGCCTCCTGGCATGAGATTCAGTGTGATTCTGGGGCGGCAAACCAGAATGTCTCCAAGATGGATTGCATTATGTAGGTTATTCCTATTTAAGAAATAGCTGCAAGAAGGTTCTGAACATATTCTGCCCTCCAGCCAACTCAAATTCCAAACCTTGCTGAAGCTGCCTTCACAGTGAAAATAAGAACTGGCCTAAAGACTTAAGGACAAGACAAAATCAACAGAAACTATCAGTGTCATTGGCACATATTATTTGAATGACCTTTTAATCACCAAGGCTATGTCTATTCTATGTCTATTTGACTGGCCTTGGGAATCCCCAGGGGTCTGCCTATCCCACTGTGAGAAACTGCTGCCCTGAAGAATCCAATACCACAAGATACAGGGAATCAAGTAGAAATTATCTGGAGCCTTTTTGATTGGTAGATATCACAGAGGCAGCCCCAGAGAGCAAACACTTTCTTGGAATAGAGGAGACCTTTCAGGGAGTCTGTAGACATCAAAATAATAAGACTAATGTGTTTGCCTTTGTTTTTTCTGGACATTTACTGTGATGCTGCAAAGACAATTGTGGGTAAAACTGCTAATTCCTTAGCACCAATCAAGGTAGTGGTACCAAACTGCCAGGAACTCACAGTAAAATAAACAAACATTAAAAACCACTATAAAACCAAGGCCATTTCCATTTAAGAATGTTCTTGATGAAGCAATAAAAATTATGACTTTTATTCATTCCCAACTCTTGAGTATTTGCCTATTTAATAGGTTGTGTGACAAAGTGGGACGTATGCATAAACCCTTGGTTGCATATCCAATTATGATGATTTTCTCAAGGAAAAAACACTTGTGTGATTATTTAAGTTGTAAATTAACTAGCCACTCCCCTCCTCCCTCCCCAACCCCCCACCCATGGATTATCATTTTTTATTTGAAAGAAGAACTGACTAACTATGGCTATTCAGACCCAGGTATTAGGCAAACATTTTTTTTCCAAAATGAACTACGTGAGCCTGTCACTTCAAGGTAAACAACTGACAATATTTGTTGCCAGAGACAACTTTTGGGTTTTCCAGCAAAAATTAGAAAAGTTAGAATTTTAGAAAACCTGTTGACAACTTCCCAATTCTTAAAGACTTTTCTGATAAACTCATGGTGATAACAATGGCTAATTTTTAAATATTGTGTAATGAAATGTGTCCATATGTAGAAGATCAGCATAATGTAGTGAACCAATATTTTCCAATGACCAGTGATATAATACAATGTTCTAAAATCATGCATGGATAAAAGAGTCATTCAAAGTGGATTCAAAGTAGACTAATGGGTTTACTATAACAGAGTAGGAAAAGTTCATGGATATGTTTTCGTATTCCACATTGCAACTAACTTTTAAGATACTACCTCTTGTTGAGTTTTGGTGTAGTATCCAAGAAGAATATCCATAATTATATGACAAGGTTATTAAAATATTTCTTCTTTTTCCAACTACATATCTCTATGATGATTGATTTTCTTTATATACATCAACCAAAAAATATCACAACAGATATGAGAATCCAGCTATCTTTTATTAATCTGGACATTAAAGAGATTTGTAAAAATGTGATATAATGCCACTCTTCTTACTGCCTTTTTGTTTTGTTTTGGAAAATGAAATTATTTTTCATTAAAATATGTCATTTATGTTAGTCTATAGTGGGTTTGTTATTGTTATTTTTTAGTGGATTGATAGATAAATACTGTTTAAATCTGTTTTAATTCCTAACATGGCAGACACTGATAGATATAATCTACATAAACAAAACCTCTTTGGGATCTATGGTAGGCTGAACTGTGGCCCCCTAAACTTATCCACATCCTCAGAAGGTTACTAGACTCATCATGGTGATCATTTCATAATGTATTTAAATGTTGACTCACTATATATTGTACAACTGAAACTAACATAATGTACATCAAGTATACTTCAATTAAGAAAATACAATTTAAAAAGTTGTTCATGTCCTAATCCCCAGAACCTGTAAATGTTACTTTATATGGCAAAGAGAACTTCACAAATGTGATTAAAATCAAGAATCTTGAGATGGAGATTAACCTGGATTAGCTGGATGGGGGTGATGTAATCACATAGGTCCTTATAGAAGAGAGATGCTCAGAGGGAGCAGTAGGAGATGATGACAGATACAGAGATGAGCCATGTGAGGAAGGGATTGTGAGTCAAGGAATGTAAGTGGCTTCAAGAAGCTACAAGAGGGCTTCCCTGGTGGTGCAGTGGTTGAGAATCCGCCTGCCAGTGTGGGGGACGCGGGTTCGAGCCCTGGTCTGGGAAGATCCCACATGCCGCGGAGCAACTGGGCCCGTGAGCCACAACTACTGAGCCTGCGCGTCTGGAGCCTGTGCTCCGCAACAAGAGAGGCCGCGATAGTGAGAGGCCCGCGCACCGTGATGAAGAGTGGCCCCCGCTTGCCGCAACTAGAGAAAGCCCTCGCACAGAAACGAAGACCCAATGCAGCCAAAAATAAATAAATAAATAAATACATTAAAAAAAAAAAAAAAGAAGCTACAAGAAACAAGGAAACAGATTCTCTCCTCAGAGCCTCCAGAAGGAATCAGCATTGTTGACATCTTACCTTTAACCCAGTAGACTGATTTTGGATTTCTGACCTTCAAAACTGTAAGGTAATAAAATTTCACTGTTTTATACTACTAAATTTGTAGAAATTTGTTACAGCAGAAATAAGAAAACTAATACAGAGTCCTCAGTAATTTTTAAGAGTTGTAAGGGGCCATGAGATCAAAAGTTTGAGAACCACTACTCCATAGCAACTCAATGGAATAAGATCCTGGGCAGGGTGGAATGACCCAAACACTTCCCCAGGGTCCAGAGGGGTCATCGTGAGAATCTAATCCCAGATAACCTTGGGCTGCTCCTTCAGGACCTAGAACATAAGAATGTGCTCCATAATTATATACAAATAAAGGAATTAGTAAATCAGTGGGCCCTCTGCTCTTTGTTACTTAAACATATGATTTACAGAGCTCCTACTCAATGCCAAACAGTGTGAGGTCAATCAACGCTATCACCGCTATTTCGTACAACTACGTTGCAAGGTGGGTCCAGAAGGCCCCAGGGGCTTGCCTGAGTAACACAGCTAGTAGGTAGCAGAGCCAGGTGTTGAGTCTGTATCAGTCTGACCTCAAATCCATGTCCTTTCCTCTGTGGATTTGGATGAACTTACCCAATGTCAAATAGGCAGTAACCTACAGGTGGTATTTATGTATTCCATCACCACTAATTTTTTCTGGCCACAAAGTAAGGATGAATCTATTCATAAAGACAGGCCTGGGTGGGGATGGATAGACACAAAGGTAAGTGGGGAGCGCCTACTATGATCATCAGCCGCTCTCATTTCAACCGGGCATCATGTCTTC
This sequence comes from Balaenoptera ricei, assembly GCF_028023285.1. Lineage (NCBI taxonomy): Eukaryota > Metazoa > Chordata > Mammalia > Artiodactyla > Balaenopteridae > Balaenoptera > Balaenoptera ricei. The sequence goes on from NC_082643.1 coordinate 35,261,101, forward strand.
TGTGTCGACAGAAACTCTTAGGCAATTGATCCAAAAAGCGACTTGTTTTCATGTGGATGAGTTTCTTTCCCTCAGATTTTAAATGGAAGGAAGTGATCAGTTCATAGTAAGGAAACAATGGCTCAGTTGCTTGTATCTCCGTGACAAGCATTATCTAATACAATTTACCAGAAATTGTTACCCTCAGCGCTTGTCTTCTGGCCACAGCGCAGCATTCAGAATAGAGTGTTACCATGGTGTTTCTGATCTTTAGCAATTTTTCCTTTTGTTCTGTATCATTGGTAAATATTTTCTTGCTTTGTCCTTAACCTAAAATAAAACAGCAGAGGACTGACTAGTTCCGAAGTGACCTCTGGCAGTTTCTCCACCGTTGGATAGCTGATAAGTTCATTAAACTTCCTGTTAATTAACTTTAATAATTAGCTTTGATATGGTCCTACCCAATGATTATTACCTTGGCTACGGACTGTTAACTCAGCCTGTCAATCAGAATGTGTACCCTCACTGCCAAGAGGCAACTTGACCCTTTTGGGCAAGAAATAGAGAACTTCGCCAGATGCCTTTGTCTTGGGGAGAGCAGAGCTCCAGAAATGGAAGAACGATCTGTGTCCAACCTCTTAACGTCCAAACTTCTGGCCTTCTTAAGGTATCTCTGTTTTTAATGAGGCATTGACAGACTGAGTCATCTTGTCTTAATTTAAATCTAATTCCAAAAGACAGATCTGGTTTTAAAAAAATGTTGACAGATTTCGGAGATTTTTTTTTTTTTTTCTTTTAAAGGAACCACTCCTCTCTTAGAAAGCTGGACTCACAAGAAGCCATCAGTGGTAAATCAGCGTCTGTGATAGAATCATCTTTCAAGTAAAATATCTGCAACCCCACACTTGCTTGGCTTGCTCATGCCTAGAGACTATGACCGCCCTGTAAGGGCAACGGCAGAACCAGCCAATGAGTAATGAATGTGGGCTTGAAAGCATCACGGAGCTCTCTCTGGCCACAATGCCTTGCTAATAACTTTTAGAGCTGCTTGATGTCACATGCGATGGAGATGATAGTTGTCAGCTAATTTGGCTTTTAATACCCTGAACATCCTGACTGCTCTGAGGTTTTTCTGTAGCCAAATTGTCTCGCTGGTTAAATTTGTAATGTATTTAGGAAGCTTCATTTTACATGTTTAGAAAGACGGCCTTGAAGACTGCTGGGTGCTTTGGTGGGAGAGTCGTGGGCCTCCTGGAGCCAGGGGCTAACCCCAAGGCTGGGTGCAAGTGGTGAGGAGGCCGTGTGCCAGCGATGGGGCCGGGGAGCCAGACCCCCTCCCTCGGAGGAATTGCTGCATTTCTGTTCAGGGCTTCAGAAGGAAAAAAAAAAAAAAATCCAAAATGCTGATATTTTTAGTTCCCACTCACTCCTTGGCTATGAATAGGAATATGATTGAAATTTCCACCAGTCTTCAAAGCAGACTTACCTTTAAAGCAAATGCCAAGGTTTTGAAAACTCACTCTAGATGAAATAATGTTCACATAAACAGAGATGGCCTTAAAAAAAGAACCAAAGAAAACAAAAGCCCTAGAGCTTTCAGCAGAGTTGGATTAAGGTCCTGCAGTGCCCTTACCCCGTGACCTTACATAGGGACCATAGCAGGGGCTCCAGCCTGAAAGGGAACGCACGTGTCGGGGCAGAGGGGGCCCGTCTACAGCTTTGCAGGACCCAGGACCTCAGCTCCATTCGGGGTAATTGGAGCACTTATAAAACCAGCGTGGTCCTCCAGGAGCTGACCTCCAGGGACGTGCTGGGGTGGATTCAAGAGTTTCTTGTCGTCTTTCAGCACCAGGGACTGGAGAAGGCAGGGGGAGAGAAGGGCAGGAAGAAGGGGGAAAAGGGAGGGGAAAAACTCATATAATAAAGAAGAAAAGCCAAAACATGGCTATGGAGAAAAGCCTTGCCAATGGAGCCCTGAGTAGGGAGAGCAGCTCACAGCCCTTTCGGCTTTGATACACCCATCATTTCCAGGACAGATGAGCGCCAATGGTGGGCGGCCAGGTAAGGAAGTGCCTTGTAAACTTGCATTACTTCAGCCCTTCTGAGGAAGTCACCCAGGAGCTCATCTCTGCTGCCTGGGAAGCCAGCTAGAGACTTCTGTCCAAGGCCATTTAAAAAAACATTGCGGGGTAGGGGGGGATCGTAAATATTCAATCGCACCAACATTGGATACATCACTTTTCTTTTTCGGGTCACAGACAGGAGAAATTACCATATTACATGTATTAATTTAAGAATATGGAACATATGAAAAAGTTGCAAACATGATCTAGAAGAACCCATCCTAAGAATGTAATAAATGGTCTAGCGTTTCTCATACTCTTAACATATCTTCAGTTTCTTTGTTCCTTTGTCCTTCCAGACCCACCCAATTAAATCCCAAGCATGGATCAGATCTTCTGTCAACATGACTTGCTCCTATATTCGATCTGTGGAAACTGTCAACATCCTGCAGCATGGGGGCCCTTATAATATGTAATTTACAGCCTCTCACGTCAGCTGGGCCATCGTTGGCACTCTGCGTTCTCTTCCCTAAGCCTTGGTCTCCATCTGCTCTCAGGATCCTCCCTAATTTGCAGCCCTCACCAGGCTTCTCACTTCCCGACCTCCTCCTCTGTTCTCTGGTTTACCTGCTGCCCAGGCAGCCAGGTGAGAACCCAGGGAAGCATCCTCAGTCTTACTGCCTTTGTCTCTCTTCATCCACGTCTAGTCTGCGAGGCCCTCTCTGAAATGGCTTTCCCAGCGGCTCCCTTCTCTCTGTCCCCACAGATATGGCATGAATTCAGGTCCCTGTCACCTTTGGCTACATGACTGCAGAAGTCATGGCCTCCGAATTGTTATCCCTTCCTTCTGTCTGGTCACTGTCTGGTCACCTCTAGGGCCCTCCCTCACAGCCCATGTTCACCTTTTCAGTGAGTCACTGCTGTAGCTACCTCACAGTGCCTCACCTCAGCTGCCCTAAGGCTTCTCTTACTTGGTGATTTTTTTTGTTTTTTGCTTTTTTAAAAAAACATTTATTTATTTATTTATTTATTTATTTGGATGCACCAGATCTTTACTTGCAGCATGTGGGATCTTTGTTGCAGCATGCGGGATCTTTAGTTGCAGCATGTGAACTCTTAGTTGTGGCATGTGGGATCTAGTTCCCTGACTAGGGATCGAACCCGGGCCCCCTGCATTGGGAGCTCAGAGTCTTAGCCACTGGACCACCAAGGAAGTCCCTTACTTGTTGTTTGGTGCCTGCCGGGGTCCTTGCATGGATACGCTTCCCATAGGACCTGGAAATGTGAAGGGTTTATTGCAGCTCTTGACCAGTGAGCAGGTGAGAGCCCAAAAATGAGTGCTCCCCCTTACCTGGTGGCCACGACCTCAAGATCCTTGTATTGATTTCCCTTCCTTCCCGTTTCTCCCTTTCATGCCCCATCCCTATCCCTGGGATCCCTTCCCAAGATCTGCACCCATAAGGGAAGTGCCCTCTGCTGGGTCAGAAGGTGGGCCTGGTGGGGGGAGGGTGAGCCGGGGGAAGGGTCAACGTGCAGTGAAATGCGATTGAACGAACAAATGGAATGTCCTTAGGTACCTGGATTTCTTAATACAGAAAAAAACTCGAAACCACATGCTTTAATCCATGATATACTCCCTAGCTTGTCCATATTTTAGGCTAGTTAATTCCCACATGACAAGAATGTTACACACCTCACGGAGCTGGTTATTTAGCTGGTGCGTATTGGAGTATTTTATGGCAATTTTGCAAGAGCAAAGATGACTTTAAGGAGAAGAACAACCTAGCTATCTTGTGGATCGACCTCAGCGCTAGCTGTTCATTCTCAAAGATAAACAGGGTAAGATGAATTCGAAAGCATCCCTACCTTCCAGTTGCCTCTTTCTCTCTGAGGGGGCAATCTTTAGACTACTGAGAAGATAAGTATGCCTGCAACATGGATCCAGAACAGCAGGGGGATACACCGGGCAGCCGGCATCTGGCCGAGTGGAGTTACTAGATTTCTCCTGGCAACGTGGATCACATTTCAAGCTGTGATTAACCCCTCCCCCTCCCTCTCACCAGCACCCCTCATCACCTCCGGAGGTGAACTCAGCTCTTATCTCCAACCTTGCTTTCTGAGTCACCACTCATTTTTCTCACCTGGGACTAACTAGAAGGCTTGACAAAAGATGAGAGTAATTTATAGATACGTTAGACCTTATCACCTTGGCTTTGGTCTTCCATTCTGGTCTCAAGTGAGGCTGACTTTTCAGATTGGCTGGAAACATAATCCCTTTCTTTCCTTTTGCAATGTCTAGCCTTCTCTCTTTATTCCCTCTCCATTTGGGGACTTGTTCTCTCTCCCACGTACACCAGTGTTTGGAACTGCGTGGAGCAATGCCTTTGCAGGATGCTTGCCCTCAGCACATACATTGAGGAAAAGCATTTTCTTTTTCAACCTTTTTTTCCTGCCCTGGTTTGCATTTAGGTAAAGGCATGTTAGATACCAAGCTGTGCCTTGGTGTATGTATGTACTTTTTAAAAAATGAAAGTAGCTTTATAGTCTGAGCAGTGTTTTAAAAATATGTCCCCCAATTTTCTGATACTCCTCCCATCAATACATGGTGCTTTACTTCCCCTCCCTGGAGCATGGTTGGTCTGTACTAACTAGTGACTCACTTCTAATGAATAGAAAGCGGTGGAAGTGATGCCTGATCCCTGAGACTAGGACATAAAAGGCCTGAGGCTTAGCCTTGCTCTCTCTCTTGCATCACTGGCTGGCACTGGGTTTGGTGGGGCGGGTAGGGCAGCCTCTCTAGAAAACGACTCTCGAGGCTTCAGATGACTGCAGCCCTGGGCAACATCTTGGTCGAAATCTCACGACAGACTCTAGTCCAGAACCACCCAGCTTGGCTGCTCCCACGTTCCTGACTCACAGTAACCGTGTGAGATAATAAATGTTGGTTGTTTTAAGCTGCTAAGCTCTTTTAACTGTAGCAGTAGATAAATAATACATTTTGCATTCAAGTTATTTCCTGTGGAGGCTAGAGGTGCTCTGCTAAGACAATGTCTCTTTGTCAAGTCAGAGTGGCCAAGGTTGTTAAAACAATGACTGAAGACAGGGGTTGTTTAGGAATTCTTAGTTTGAGAAACTTGGTCCTAGGACAGATAATAAAACTTGCTTTTTGAAAATTTATACTCTCTTTAACCAAAGAATGTACGGCAATTCACAACAAAAATATGTGCACAGAAGCCATAAGTACAAATAGGAAATAGAAAATCAGGACCAAATCAAGGGCATGGTAATTACAAGCATAAGGACAAACATAGTTGCAACAGTTGAATCTTAACCATGATCTGAGCTTCCTGGTAGTCATGGTAAAAGGGGAAACAGTAAGTTCTGTAGCTTTTATTATTAGAAAGGAAACAAAGCTTTTCCTAGAATCAAATTTTAAAACAAAGTTCCCTTGTGGACTTTAATATGAATGCTGATCTAGGTAGAGGATAAGGCTTTCAGTTCTTTCAGAGATATTGTGTTAGCAAAATTCATTTAGCTGTTACTGGTGTTCATTAGTAAAAGAGGGAGGAAAGTGCCAGAGCTAAGAGCAATGGTGAATTATAGAAAATAAAAGGAATTTCTTTGACCTAAGTGCTACCGGGCCTTTTGAAAGTGGCATGTAAATGTCTGTGAAAATATTTTTGATCTGAGCTGAAGCCCTTGCTTTTCTCTCTCTTTTTCTGTTGGTATATATATATAGCACGAAAGCACATCTTGGGCAGCAATTTAAAATAGCCCAGTTTATCTCTCTGCTTATATTCCGGGTCTTGGTTTTGGTCTATAAATTCTTTCTGCTATCTTGGACTCTGCCCGAGAATGTGAATCCTTCAGCACTTCCCATCACATTCCGCCAATTCCTGACCTCCTGTTATCTTCACCAGCCCCCCTGGACTTTGTTCACAGTCCTGCAGGGAGGCCACACAGGCAGTGGAATGCGTAGCCTGTGGTAGCTAGCTGCGGGGACAGTCCAGGGGCCTAACTGGTTGTGCATGGCAAGCTTTCCAAGAGCGCTGCTGGGTTGATGCCCTGCTTCCGAGGGTGAGCTGGCTGCGAGCAGCGTGGGGCTCCTGCCCAGCTGGGCCAGGCCACAGTGATAAGGAAGACCACCAGTGCCGGTGGAGCTGCAGGATTGGGGCCAGCGTGAGGCACCTGCGGTGTAAATTGAAGGAGGCGTCTCTCTCAGGGTCGGGTGAGGGCACCTCTCCTGCCTCCCCCTGGTCCCGTGTAGCTGTATCTGTGATGGTGGAAAATATGAGCTGCGTTGTGTGAAGATGCCAAGCACATTGCCTGGCTTGTAGATTTCAATTTATGTTAGTTTTCTCCTTGCCTTCTTGTCTGTCTCCTCTCCTCCGCCTTCTTGTTTTCCTCCGTTCTCATCTCTCCTTCCTCCCTTCTGCAGGCGTCCGGGAAGCAGGGCTGCTGTGTGAGTCCGTTTCTTTACGTCTTTGCCCTGGCTGTTTCCTCTGCCTGGAATCCTAGTCCTTCTCCTCTGTGCTTAGTTAACTCCATCCTGTACCTCTTATAAGCTCAAGCCTTTTCTGCCCTCCCTTCCTAGGTCAACTGCCCCTGTCATCTCTTTCCATTGCACTGTACAGCTCTCCCTTTTAATTCTTACCCTATAGATTATTTTAATTTTATTAGTATGTTTACCCGATTAAAATAAATTTTACATTTTTTATATGATGACTACCCTGAGACTATCTGGTCACCTTTATATTCCCGGAACAGTGCCCGGGCATCAGTATCATTGGTTGAGTGAATCAATGAATCAGCAAATGAAAAAGTCTAGTTCCATGAGCTGTGCCTGGTGTCTGCCAGGGCATCACAGTTTCTGTGTGATGAGGATGAATACCTCTATCTACTAGGATGTGCCCAGCCCTGAGGACACCAGATTCCCAGAGGACCAGAGCAGTTGCCTCCTCGAGTTGTCCCCCAGCGATGGCAGGGCCAGATTGGTGGGCTCATTAGTGAAGCACAGGGTCTCCAGATCTTTCTTTAATACTCACTATGTACCTGTATTCATTTGCCAGGGCTGCCATAACAAAGGACCACGTACTGGGAGGCTTAAACAACACAAATTTGTTTTCTCAGGGTCCTGAAGGCCAGCAGTCTGAGATTAGGGTGTTGGCAGAGTTGATTTCTCCGAGGCCTCTCTCTTTGGCTTATAGATGGCCACTCTCTCCCTGTGTCTTCACAGGGTCTTCCCTCTGTAATTGCCTGTGTCCAAATGTCCTCTTTTTCTTTTTTTAAAAAAAATAATTAATTAATTTTATTTTTGGCTACATTGGGTCTTCGTTGCTGCACGTGGGCTTTCTCTAGTTGCAGCAAGTGGGGGTTACTCTTCGTTGCGGCACATGGGCTTCTCATTGTGGTGGCTTCTCTTGTTGTGGAGCACGGGCTCTAGGCGCGCGGGCTTCAGTACTTGTGGCACGTGGGCTCCAGAGCACAGGCTCAGTAGTTGTGGCACACGGGCTTAGTTGCTCTGTGGTATGTGGGTTCTTCCCAGACCAGGGCTCGAACCCATGTCCCCTACATTGGCAGGCGGATTCTTAACCACTGCGCCACCAGGGAAGCCCCAGATGTTCTCTTCTTGTAGGACACAAGTCATATTAGATTAAAGCCCATCCTAACAACCTCATTTAACTTAATTACCTCTTTAAAGACCCTTTTTCCAAATACAGTCACATTCTGAGGTCCCAGGGTTAGGTCTTCATTGTTCAAAAACATATGAATTTTGAGGGGGCCCATGACAGCATCTCTAAAGCTGACCCCATGTGAGTTATTTAACCTCCCTGTGCCTTTATTTCCTCCTCTGCAGCTATTAAAAGTACTACCTGATGGCGTGGTGTGAGGGTTACATGAGGTAACATCCATGGGCACTTGGAACAATGGCCTACAATGAGCACTCAGTACATGTCAGCTGTTATTATGATGCCCTATTCCTCAGAAAATGGTTGTGGGCAATGTGAGTATAAGAATTGGTCTCCAGCACTATTTACAAAGCCAATACACGGAAGCAACCTAAATGTCAATCAACTGATGAATGGATAAAGAAGATGTGTTACATATATATAATGGAATATTACTCAGCCATAAAAAAACAATGAAATAATGCCATTTGCAGCAACATGGATGGACCTAGAGATTATCAGACTAAGTGAAGTGAGTCAAAGAAAGACAAATATCATATGATATCACTTATATGTGGAACCTAAAAAAATGATACAAATGAACTAATTTACAAAACAGAAACAGACTCACAAACATAGAAAACAAACTTATGGTTACCAAAGGGGATGGGGTGGGGGGTAGGGATAAATAAGGAGTTTGGGATTAACAGATACACACTGCTATATATAAAATAGGTAAATAACAAGGACCTACTGTATAGCACAGGGAACTATAGTCAATATCTTGTCATAACCTATAATGGAAAAGAATATGAAAAAGAATATATATATATCTGAATCACTTTGCTGTACCTCTGAAACTAATGCAACTTTGTAAATCAACCATACTTCAAAAAATTATTTTAAAAAGAATTGGTCTCTGCCCTCAAGATGCTTACAGGCCCCTTTGACTGCAGGTAAAACTGATCAGTAAAAACAACATGAGGCATTTTCCTTAGCAGGTGCTTGCTGGGCCACTGCTGGGGACAGGAAAGTTAAGGGGAGGAAGGAACCACGGTGCCCAAACTTGGGTCTTGGGCTGGGTCCCTCCAGCCCCTCAGAGCTGCAGGGCTCCCAGCAGCATGCGGGCTCCGTGGCTCCCCCAGCAAGTGCTGGCTGGGCAGAGCTCAGTCCTCCTCCGGCAGGGCACTCAGCACTCTCAGTCCTTGTTGTCACCACATGGCTCTCTGCAGAGGGGTGGACAGCCCTCTCCCCCAGCGTCACAGACACTCTGTGGGCCAGCCCCAGCTCTGCACTCCCTGTGTCTCTAGAGTACCATATATCTTACTTACGTGTCTGTTTTCTCTATTAGAATGTAAGCTCCATGAGGGCAGCTTTGTTCGTGGCTCTATAACCACCTCCTCATTAGGCACTTACTAGGCACTCACTAAATATTTATTCCATCAGTGAATGAATGAATGAATGAATGAACTATGGCACTGTGAGCTCCTGGTGCCCAGGAACAGACTGAGGGTCAAGGACGTGAGTCTTCCTGCCCCTTTTACAGGTTCCTGCTCATTCCAACAGCCAGATGTGAAGGGACCCCCCCCAGTACATTTTCAGTCTGGTTCCATCAGTTAGGAAGTTAGTGGACCTCCCCCCGGGATGATGGCAATAGGTGGTCCATGCCAGCTGCAAGGGTAGTAGTTGTAATAACTAACATTTATGCTATTTAGACTGTTTATAATTACAATCAACTCATCTAAAAAAAAAACCTATATGGTAGGTATTATTATTATTCCCAGAACTCAAGCATGAAGAGGTTAAATAACCACTCCCCAAACTACAGAGCTAGGAAGCAGCAGATCGAGAAATTGAATTTGGATCTGACTCCCGAGTCCTTGCTTTCACTGTGAGCTGGCTTCTCTTCTTGTTTTTGTGGATATTTTAAGCTGTGTCAGGGACTGCTCACCAGATGGCTTTTTAATCTCTCTCTTGTTGCTTCATTATTAATCTCTAAATTGTTTAGTGGAGAGAGAACTGGTACAGAAAGAAGGCATCTGCATGGGAGAGGTTTCTGGAAGAGCTGCTGACATTTCACGTGGGCCTTGGAGGTGGGCTAGGTCTGGGTAGAGGAGGGACACACAGAAACACACTACAGCTGGGGGGACAACACTGGATTCCATCAGTCTGGCCACTGCCATCATGGGGCTCTGACCCACCCCGTGTTACTGGCAACACAAAGCTGTGAACCAGCATCAGTCAAATATTTAGCTGGTGGTTGCTTCCTGCTTTGGTCTGCTCAGAAAAGGATAAAGAACTCCTTGCAACCTCCCATTTCCTGAAAATCCACACTGCACTGGATTTAGGGGACTCTTTCTGGAAAATGATGGATGCTTCAGACAGAGTTCTGCACGTAGCAAAGTCCCACATCCTGGAAGCTTTCCCCGGGAAGGCTCACTCCTTAGAATGCGTCATGCCCAGCTGGGCTGTGCAGCTGCCACATGCCCTTTGACTAGGCTGTACGGACGAGGACCAGAGAGTTTGATGTGCCTCCTGTGGAAGCTGAGTCCGGGAAACTCTCTGGTCCTTGCATCTCCACAGGGTGGAGGGGAAGGTGACCTCGAATGAGTAAAGTAGATGGAGGCTGGAAATCTGCAAAGCTCATTTATTCCGCCAAGTAGAAAGCATTCTGAACTTGCTCCACCCTTCCTATTTTCCATCTGTCTCATTATTCATCCCAGTAATATTTGGGCACTTTGAAAAGAGTGATATTTTAACATGAAGCTATTCCAAGGAGAAGGGAAAATATCCTCATTTGGCATAAACCAGCCATGCAAATTAGCCTAAATAAAAATGAGACTAAAGGCAACTTAGAATACTATTGTACTTTCCCAGGCCTCTGCCAGTCACTGCTGTCAGCTGTAGCATCTCTCCAACATGGTGACAGTACTGAGAAGTGGGGGCTTATGTTCTGGAGAGGTTGAACCCACTCAAAAAGAACAGACATCAAAGATCCTGCACTCGGGTTGTGCTGGAACCAAGCCTTTGAAGGCTATACCAGGCGCCATGATGGGTTTTCCTAGAAGGAACTTCCGATGTTTGGCTCTTCACAGACCAGCCCAACAAGGACTCTGGTATTTGCTCTGTTTGTTTTGTTCCTGGGAGACTACTTAAGTTGTGTGTGTGTGTGTGTGTGTGTGTGTGTGTGTGTATTACAGGCCAATGCTATGCAAGCTGACATTAAAAAACAAAAAGCACAGGAAGTCTTCAGAGCAGGGTTAACGAATCATTACGCTCCTGCCACGATGGCAATAAAGCAGTTTCTTTCCTTTCTCTCCATCTGCATCTTTCTTTTCTCATCTTCTCTTCTCCCACTCTGTCTCCTTCTTGCCTTCTCTCCTTCCTTCTCTTCCAGGTGTGCCTTATGTTTGCTCTGGGTTGGGGGTCATCCTCGCTTGAAACAATATGCAAACCCAGAATGGAGGGCAGATGCCATGGCCACCCAAGACAATGGATGATCATTATTATTATTAATGTCCTCAAGTCATGGTTGAAATGGCCTCCTTGGATACATTCTCAAAATCATTCCGTAAGCCTGTTGTATTTGTGAACCATTCTGAAAGGAGAATCTCAGGTGGCTATATTTATTCCAAGGTTCTATTTCAATCAGACATTAAGACAACTGGGACAACACCCTTATCAGACTTGTCGCTAAGGAGTCAGACATGTCACTACATTCATTTCACATCTCTAATTTCAAAGGTCGTAAGGATGGCGATGGTTGGATATACTACTGCAGCTTTGCTTTGTTGGGGGGAATTTGCAATGCTACATGAAACCAACAATGCTGACTTTTGAAATTCCTTTTTTGAAATCTTTTTTTTTTTAACTGTTGAGACCATGATCCTGAACTCTGTCTTGTTCTAAGAAATATTTCACTGAGGAAACATGCCAATAAGGATAAGTGCTGAGTTGTCCAGTCAGTAACATTAGTTTTCCAGTTAAGTCGGGGAGGAGACTAACACGATTTCTGAAGTGTCCTATGGACCTCCTTCCTCTAGATATTTTTATTTACAAGCTAAGCTTCTAGTCTCTTATTTCTTTACCTGAGTGTTTTAAAGGTTCCCTCACTATTGATATTCCTCACATTCTTCTCAAATAGCCTCATTTTCTCCTTATCTTTCCACTTACTTCAAATTCTCAATCTTTCCAACGGGTGAGATTCCAAACCTCAGCCCTGTGGCTGAGTTGTATCAAAATCTTCCATATTTTGCATGCTCTTTGATCTTGTAATTCCACTCAGAGTTATTTCTTCATATTGGCTGTGCAAATATTTAGGCATAAAGGTGGCTATCGGAGCATCAGTAACGAGAGGAAAATTGGAAATGAAGACATTTGTTGCATAAATTATGAACATTGATGGAGTGGAATATTATGCAGTCATTTCAAATGATGTAAAAGATTAATGACATGGAAAAATATCCCTAATGTATTATTTAGCAGAGATAAAAAGAGAGTTCTAAATAGTATTGCCCCATTTTATTAAAAACATGGCCAATGTTTTTTCCTCAAAGACTGTTAGTGTAGACATTAAATGTAAACAATGGTTGTCTCTGAACGATAGGACTAGAGGTGATTTTTATCTTAAAAAATTTGTTTTGCTTGTCTATTTCATGTTTTAAATTTTTTGGCTTATCTCTATCTCCATATATATTTCTCTTTGTATATATATAGCATCATTTAAATTTTATTTTAAAAATAAACTATATCCTCTTATTAAAGTATAATTTGCCACTTTAAGAGGTGAAGACTAAACTAAGGAGAGCATTAGAGGACTGTAGAGAGTTCAGAGGTAAGCCACAAAGATGGTTTGGGGTGATGGGGCAGGAGGAATGGGGTTGGGAGGAAGGGGAGAGAAGGATGAAAGGGACCAGCTGAAAGCCACCACCAGCTGTGGTGCTAACTTCTCCCAAGAAGGCCAAGGAGAAATTCAGTCAATCTTTGGGGCTATGAAGGCTCTCTCACAAAGCAGTGACCCAGAAAAGAAGTGACTTCAAAGTTTGGCGCAAGGAACGGGGAAAGGGTTTCCTTTTCGGGAACACTGGAATAGGGTAATAGAAGAGGATACTGTGAGTCCTGTAAGGTGGGAGTTTGCTTGTGTCTGGGATGGTTTGCTCCTTTGGAAACAAAACAGAACCAGTGTAAAGAGGCAAATTTCTGACGGGACAAGAGGTCTGGACCACAGGAAATTACCAGAGAACATTGCCAGGAAATTACTCTGGGGATAAATAGAATTATCCAGGGAAAATCCACATAAGTGAGTTACAATCCTCTTTCTTGGTTGCGTAAATTAGTGTTCTCTGACCAGTCTGTACCTGGGACAGACCCTGGACCAGACCTTCCCAGAGCACCAAAGGTGGACAGATCAAGGGCTCTCATTATTTTCAAGACAAGTAGAGGTTTGTTGAAGAGCAAACTGAAAATATTACCAGGAAACTTGGATTATACACAAAGTTTAAGAGACAGTTGCAATTATTCCAACTAAAGAAATATTTGAACAAAGAAATAAAATAACGCTACCTAACCCTTACCTGGCTGATATGAAAGAGTAAACAATCTTTTGAAGGGCAATAAAAAAAGAAAGTCTGGAAACTTAATTTAATAAAGAGAGTTCAATCATTTTGGGAAATTGGGAAAACACCAGAAGAGAAGTTAAAATATGCGAATGGTAGAAAAAAAATTTTTTTTTAATGAAGAAGTAAAATCTCTACTCTCTGGAACCTAACAAACCATCCCTTAAATCAATCAGAGAGTTCACACTTAAGGAAAAATGTAGGACATTCAGCCCTAGCAGAGAATTCTCAGCAGGATAAACCACCAGTCTGATCTGGTATGGCAATTCCCACGTGTTTATTTATTTGTGTTTAAAAACTTTGAGTGTCTTGAAAGTCACTCGATAGCCCCGTTGCCCACACCTATAGTTTAGAATGACAGCCTCAGTGCTGCTGGATTTCAATCATCAAAGACATATTCCTTCATGCTTAGCAGAATCCTTTTAGAGTGGTGGGAACCGCCAAGGTTATGCTGTAGGAAGGATTTTCAGTCATGGGGGTAGCAGATCAAAGAGGTTTTCTGGGACTGCTCTTCTTTTTGGATTATGCTTCCTTTGACAAGAAAATTATATAAACCAGAACATACTTCTTTCATTAACTTATTCATGTAGTCAATCATTTGACAAACAGTTACTGAACATGAATTATGTGCCAGGAACAGTGCTAGCTGTGAAGGGTAAAGAACAAAGAATAAAACCCTCAGGAAGCCCACAGTCTAACCAAAGATTCTTGTGTTTTTATGAATTGTACCACCAATGTTATTATAAATATGCTAAAGAGTCAAATGGAGATGATTTCATCAATTTCTCCTAATGAATATTTTAATTTGTTTTGCAATGTCTTTGAGGTGATTTTCTTTTTTTTTTTAATAGTAATCTTTTATTTATTTATTTATTTATATTTATTTTTGGCTGTGTTGGGTCTTCGTTTCTGTGCGAGAGCTTTCTCTAGTTGCGGCAAGTGGGGGCCACTCTTCATCGCGGTGCGCGGGCCTCTTCACTACTGCGGCCTCTCTTGTTGCGGAGCACAGGCTCCAGACACGCAGGCTCAGTAGTTGTGGCTCACGGGCCCAGTTGCTCTGCGGCATGTGGAATCTTCCCAGACCAGGGCTCGAACCTGTGTCCCCTGCATAAGCAGGCAGATTCTCAACCACTGCGCCACCAGGGAAGCCCCTGAGGTGATTTTCTTAATATGAATTACTTTTCCAATGAAGATGTGTTCCTATTGATTTTTTTTTTAACATCTTTATTGAAGTATAATTGCTTTACAATGGTGTGTTAGTTTCTGCTTTATAAAAAAGTGAATCAGTTATACATATACATATGTTCCCATATCTCTTCCCTCTTGCATCTCCCTCCCTCCCACCCTCCCTATCCCACCCCTCTAGGTGGTCACAAAGCACGGAGCTGATCTCCCTGTGCTATGCGGCTGCTTCCCACTAGCTATCTATTTTACATTTGGTAGTGTATATATTTGCACCCTCCAGGGCTGCTGTCTACCCTTCTCCATCCTACTCTACCCTGGAGGCTGGCCTGTGTGCCCTCTGGCTTTCGGTTGGGTTCAGCCAGTGAGCGGTGTGGCAGGAGATGGATGGGTGAGGGGACAGTACAGTTGGGATGTTTATTTTCCCAGCTCCCCCGCTGCTGCGTCTGTCTACAAAGACCAGTGGAGAAGCTTCTCCAGACACTGCCCTTCATGCCTGAGGGCAGATTGGCTCCCTACTATTGACTGCACTATTCTTGTTGGTTTCCTAAGTCTAGCCCACATCTTTGTAAACAGTTCCCTTATAAACTCTCTTTGAATTACCTAGCTTCAGGGTGCCATCTGTTTCATGCTTTCCTGATACAGAGGGGGAAAGGACTTCATTAAAGGAAAAAACAAGACATCTATTCTAGATTATTTCTGGGACCAGTATTAATGGAATGCTTTGAGGAAGCCTTAATTCAAATCATCCTTGTTTGTAATTGTTCATTTTCTGATATGTAAATCACTAGCCCTTTATGAGATGCTAGTAGATCATAGATTTTAAAGCGTTTCTTGTTTCTTTCACCACGTAGGAAACTATAAACATGCTAACTCCATGGCATGGAGTTAGCATGGCATCGCCTGTTTCTCAGCCTTAGTGTATTTGTAACCTCTCGCCCCACAGCTAGGAACAGTGGTCTCCCATCTTCAGGTTCAATCTGATGTGAGTTCCCACCGCAGATCCTGACCTCAAGCATCAGGACTTGACATCAGGCTTGCTGCCTTCCAGTCTGGCTGTGACCTTGTGCCCCTCTCTTTACTCCTGTACCTCTCTGTTCATTCTCTCTGGGACTTGAAATCCTACTTTAACCAATACCCCACCCAGGTATCCTGTAGCCCATAGGTGGCTGTCCCCAGTTGGGGTACGGTGACTGCGATCTGGTGCTAACCAAAAGTGTGACTGCATCTCCAGAAAAGGTCTGGTCTCTACTTCCAGATCCTGCCTTCATAACGGACCACACCCATCCTGTGCTTAAAGAGATAGGATGCTTCTGTAAATGCCAACTAACTCGTTTATTAAGTGGCTACTCTGTGCTAGGCACTGTTCTAGATCCTGGGGAGACTGGTTTCCTACTGCATTTAGAAAGTAGGAATAAATGACTCAATTCTACATTTGGTAACAAAAGGAAGAGAGATAACTTAGATACTTAAGCCTTAGCTGTAATTCATCATGTTGGTTTCTTCTCTTTTCCTCTGAATACACATCTACCACATCCTTTCTTGTTTTTTCTTTTTAAAGATAGTTTGCTTTCCTTTAACAGGTAAGTAACGCAATTATATTTTCAATGATTGTATCCAAGGATCTGATTCTCCTATAACTCTAGAACTGGGATTTCCTTTCAAAGACCATAGGTCTAAAATATCAAAAAGCTACTTTTCAAACTCTCACAATGTAGATTGTGAGACAAATTCAGTATTTTGCCCACTTCTATATAATAAGGGGATTTCTGTCTTGCCAGCAACTACACAAACTGGCCTTGATTTGCTGAGGTGGATCTAACCAATTCTTTTGAACAAAAGAGATCATACAATAGCTTTATTAACAGGTTGCATACATTTAACAGATTTTAAAGTTTTATTTAATTACACGGTTCAAGAAAGTTTTTATGTATGGTTTGGGTGACATATTTTTTGTTTCTTAATGGCATAACTGATGATTTGGCTTTTATAACCACTTATTTTATTGTTGAAGGTCAAGACAAGTGGTGAGGAAAGAGGGTCATCGGCAAATGGTTCACAAATGTGGGGAGGGCAGCAAGGCCAGATCTTCAGTCTGTAGAGTCCACAGGCTATTAAAACCATTGACAAGGTTTTACCGCATCCCCTAGGATGGAAAGAATGGCTTTGTAAATGGGAACTGGCCTGAGCATGAACACATCAAGGGTATCTACTCTGAAGCTAGAAGAGACAGAAACAGAAAACATGTGTTCCATTACTTTAATCGCTAAACACCACTCAGTTTAAGCTAACAGGATATAATGGTGCATTTGACAGACACCTTCCCATCAAGATTAGATAGGAGCCCTGAAAGTCTAACGTGGAGTCCTTCTTCCCTTCTGCCGAGGATGTCACTCCAAATCTCTTCTCTCTATTCCTCTTCTTTGATTATGAAATTCAGAGCCATTCCTACTGCAGCCCACCACTCTCCCCGGGTGAACCTTGCTTTACATCCAACACCTGTGTGTAAATACCACAGTAATAATTCAAGTTGCGTTCTCAACACACCACAGGGATTTCACTATTGAAAGGAACACTGAAATACATGCTTTGTAAGGCAGAATGCCTGTTTTGTAATGTAAACAATATAACTGTAGACAAAGCTTCCAATTTACCTAAGTTTAGATTTTTACACATTGGTTTCCATTAAAGCATGACATATCTGTAAATGAAAATATTTTAAGCCTCAGCCCTTAAAAACCATCATAATGGTTTTTAAAAACCTCATTACAATAAAACCTATTAGTTTGAATAATTAAATTAAAAAATGCTTTCTGCATGCATTGAAATCTCTGATTTTAATAGGAAAAAAGCACAACTGAATGCCTTGTTTTTAAGCCTCTATTTCAATCTTGTTTGAAAATGGCACACAGTATAATGACTTGCATGATGCTGAAAGTACACTGCAGAGTGTGTGGGGGGGAGGAGGGGGGGCGGGGTGAGGAAAAGCAGCCTACGCTGAGGACAAAGAGGCAGATAGAAGGGATCTGAGTATTCGAACCTTGGAGAACGTGGTCAACACGTACAACCTTATTTCAACCTTTACAACTATAACGGGTTTTGTCATCCCCAGTTCTACAAAGAAACTGAAGCTTGGGTGTGTTACGTAACTTGTCTAATAACACACAGGTTCTAAGCAGAGGTCGGAATTCAAACTCCCATCTCTGCCTCTCAAGTAAGTGCTCTTAACCCCTCTGCCTCCTCCTCGGCTGAAACTTCAGTTGTCGGGAATTTTAGACTGACAAAGATGAAATTTCATACGGTTTAACTAAGACCTCTCTACCACACAGAAATCAAAGTCGGAACAGGTAGAGATGGTCCAAGGTGACTTGAGTCCGTTTTGTAGGATGGAAAGAGCCCAGATCGCTGCTGTTTCTTACCTGCAGTCCTGCTCACTTCATGCCCTTCCCCCCACTTTTGGACGCATTTGCACATCCCCTTTTCATTCAAGAATCTTTATAGGGCACCATCTGTGCACCAGGTCCTGGGCAAAGTGCTGGAGACACCAACCTGAGAACAACTTTGTCCTTGACCTTGAGAAGTCTGCAGTCTTACACGTAAAGGAACAAATCAAGAGTCTATAAATCGCCTGAGCTGAAATCATTTCAGGGGTGGATCCAGCTGCCTTTGTGCACCTGGGAATCGCCATGCTGACCTAGCACGCCCCCTACAGAGGGGGAGCGAGGAGGGCCACCCTACGTCTTCTTTAGGACCTTCTGATTTGCAGTCTCTTCATCTGGCAGTGAAAGAAAGTAGCAAGTGACAGGCGGAGGAGAGAAATCGAAAGTTTAGAACCCAAGATGGGATGCTGCTCTTTCCGCCTCTCACGCGTCACTATTAAAGCCCCATCAGTTCACGGCTCAAGTGAGGCCACATCTCACCGCGGTTTATTTCCTTGGAGGCTGTAGCCCCATGGTCTGGCTTCTATTCCGTATACTGTATTTAACTTTAGCAAAATTCCAGCAAACAAAAACATTTGGAAAAATCTGGACGTTAATGAGATTTAGCTTACGTATATCCATATACTCATGTTTTCACTATGGAGAATTTACTAAAGTGAACTGATAGTTCATGTAGCTTTAAAACAAGCAAACTAGTTAACTAGCTAACTAACCACTTAACTCAGTTATTTCTTCTGAAATATTGCCTCACGGAGCAGTGAATGGCATATTCCTACCCAGCGCACATGATTTCACACACACCTCATAGCCTTCAAGTGTTCTCCTTCAGAACATGGTCTTTTCAGATGTTTTATGTCAGACAATGAATTTAGTCAGTTGTTACATTTAGTTCAGAGCAGAAAACAAACTCAGCTTAAACATTCTAAGGGAATTTTTTGTTTAATGGGGACAAATCCTTCACTTATGGCTGGCCCTTAGTACTCATAAAACAAACCCTCATTTATCCTGAACATTGGAGTGGGATGTCACAGAGTAGGTAATTATTAATGACAACTAATGGCTGGTAGTTATTGATGACATTTGTGAGAGCAGGATAAAATAGTAATTATAATAATGTGAGGTGTCATGAACAAACAGTAATTGCAATAATTACTGCTATTATAATAATGAGTGAGAAAAGGATTTTAGGTTATTAAATCAATAAGGATAACAGAAGCCTGCACGTGTACATATAGATGATTGTGGAAGGTTGCCAGATAAAATGAATAGTCACTTTTTTTTTAAAATTGAAGTATAATTAATTTACAATGTTGTGCTAGTTTCAAGTGAACAGCAAAGTGATTCAGTTATACATATATCTATATATATTCTTTTTCAGATTCTTTTCCATTATAGGTTATTAAAAGATATTGAGTATAGTTCCCTGGTTCTTGTTGTTTATCTGTTTTATATATAGTAATGTGTATCTGTTAATCTCATACTCCTAATTTATTCTTCTCCCCCCCCTTTTCCCTTTGGTAACCGTAAGTTTGTTTTCTATATCTGTGAGTCTATTTCTGTTTTGTAAATTAGTTCATTTATATTATTTTTTTAAATTCCATATATAAGTGATATCATGATATTTGTCTTTGTCTGACTTACTTCACTTAATATGATAGTCTCTAGGTCCACCCATGTTGCTGCAAATGGCATTATTTCTTTCTTTTTTATGGCCGAGTAATATCCCATTATATATATATATGTATGCACACACACATATACATACATACATACATACATACCACATCTTCTTTATCCATTCATCTGTTGATGGCCATTTAGGTTGCTTCCATGTCTTGGCTATTGTACATTGGGGTGTATGTATCTTTTTGAATTAGAGTGTTCTCTGGATATATGCCGAGGAGTGGGATTACAGGATCATATGGTAGCTCTATTTTTAGTTTTTTAAGGAACCTCCATACTGTTCTCCATAGCGGCTGCACCAATTTACATTCCCACCAACAGTGTAGGAGGGTTCCCTTTTCTCCACACCCTCTCTAGCATTTATTATTTGTAGACTTAATGATGGCCATTCTGACCGTTGTGAGGTGATACCTCATTGTACTTTCGATTTGCATTTATCTAATAATTAGCGATATTGAGCATATTTTCCTGTGCCTGTTGGCCATATGTATGTCAAGAATAGTCACTCTTGATTAAAGACTAACTATGTACCAGGCACTGTGCCTAAGGAATAACATACATTATCTCCTTTAATTCACAGTGGCTCTGTAAGTAGATATTCTTGGTAGCATGATTATCCTTGTTATGTTAATGAGAAAATGGAGGTTTATAGAAAAATGGTACAGATGAACCGGTTTGCAGGGCAGAAGTTGAGACAACAAACGTATGGACACCAAGGGGGGAAAACCGCGGTGGGGTGGGGATGGTGGTGTGCTGAATTGGGCGATTGGGATTGACATGTATACACTGATGTGTATAAAATTGATGACTAATAAGAACCTTCAGTATAAAAAAACAAACAAACAAAAAAAAAACTAATACTAAACTTTCTTTGGGTTATTTGTATGGAAATATGTTAATATAAATGTTTCAGACATTACATGAAATTTCTAAAAATCTTATATGTTCTGGTATAATGTTATGTCATAATTCTAGTTATTACTTTAAAATGTATATCTCAGAAATAACTAAATTTCCTTGTCAATTGTATTATTATGAACTTTCATCAAATCTTTAACCATGGTCATTTTAAAGTCTTTTGTCATTTACAGACAGCTCTGGGTGTACTCTGATGCTTTTGCAAAAATGTTCCTATGAAAGGGTTTCATCTTCAAGGAATTCATGGAAAAGACTCTGACAAGTACAGGTTTCTGGTAACTGAGTATACTGCTGTACTGCATGAATAAGCATTTTCAGAACTCTAATGGAAAACTGATGAATTCATAAAAGTGCTAACAAAAGATCAAGATGAAAAAAAATTAATTACATGGGACTGAGTGAACTGATGAGGATGATTACAATTTTTGTGACTTTCTGTTTGAATAAAAAAAAAAAAAATCCCACAAGGGCTCAGAGGCAAAATATATACAAATCAATTTTCACTGCAAAGTAAAGGATTTTCACTGTTACAGTGGAGGATTACTGGGAAAAAAAAGAAAGAAAGAAAGAAAAGAAAATGGAGGTTTAGAGCAGTTATGCAATTTGACAGTGGTAACTTAATAGGTGGTAAATGGCAAAAAGAGAATTTAAATTTGGTCTAGCTGACGCCAAAGTATTACACTTAATACACTTCATGTATTAACTTAGTACACTTGACCAGTATCCTATGGATACTGAAAATCAACGGGTATATTCTGTTATTCCGGACAACCCTGACACCAGCTGAACTGCCAAGGGCCCCAAGTACTGACAAGTCATCCTAGACCCAAGGGTCCCAAATGGCATTGGTACCTACCCACAGACCAGTGTGGTGATGACCCCATAGAGACTGCCCTGCAGA
This sequence comes from Balaenoptera ricei, assembly GCF_028023285.1. NCBI lineage: Eukaryota > Metazoa > Chordata > Mammalia > Artiodactyla > Balaenopteridae > Balaenoptera > Balaenoptera ricei. The sequence goes on from NC_082643.1 coordinate 35,282,551, forward strand.
ACTGCCCAATGGAGAAAAGAATATTTCTGTAAAGAGGAGGGACTTGGGTTACTGGGTTGAGGATAAAGCCTCATAAAAATGTGACTCCTTGGAGTGTTTTGATCAGAGTTTGATCTAAGCCATTTTTTGAGTCTTTCCGTATGAACAAATAGCAAGTTCACTGCCCTCCAGTGACCATGACTTGTGTGCTCAGAAAAACCCATGTGTTTGCACACGTCTGTGTTGCCTTAGGAATGTGGGTGGGGCTGTGATTTCATCATGACTATATCTATTAAAAAGCAAACTTCGGAATCCTTTGGTGATTTGTGTGAAAAGTGGCTCTCCTAGCTTCTATTTTTGAAAGATATCAGTTATTTTTTTTCTTTTTTGACAAAAAGGATACAGGATTGTTGATAAATATTTTATCTAACCTGGAGTGACCTACGTATCAACAAAAGTTGTCAGTTTTGCAATGAATTATAACAAAATTATAAACTTGACCCTCAGCCTATGGCGAGCATGATTTAGTCCTTGATGATTCCAAAAGCACAGGAGCTCGTGGTACTTGGAATCATCACTAAAAGCATCAATTGTCACTGTGTGGGGAAAATATGGCCATTTGAGCATTGTACATGGGCATTTGGATAAATGGGCACTTGCTACTGACTTTGAAAAATGATACATGGGAACTAAGAAGAGCTCAAAATGGTTGAAAATCTATGGTAGTGCAGATGAAATATCAACCTTTTTACTAAGAGCACAATAGTGCACCTGTTCCCCTCATGAAAGCATTACATTCCACAGCAAATGGGCCTGAACAAGAATGACATATACTTCAGGGCTTCAGGGTCTGGCCTGTTATTAGCTGTGCAGACGATTCTGGTCTGCCGAAGTTACACGGTTGCAGGGTGGAGTTGGAGTTCTTTTCCTTAGAGTTGATTTCCAAACCAATGCAAGGAGGATAATCACAATGGCTTTTGGCTGGCTCCGTGGTGAGCCATAAGGAAAGGGGGTTCTGGGACTCTCACGTACTCCTTTGCAGAGTGAATTAACTCAGAGAGCCAAATGCGAGAAGGCACCTCCCTCCCCTGAGTAAAGAGGAGCACAGCTCTGAAGGCACAGTGCAGGTTCTGAGCAGTCGTGCACAGCTAACGTTAACTTCCTGAACCGCAGGCCAACGTGTCCTGGTTGCAAATCTACAGCTTACACGAAAAATTAAATTGAAAGACACAGAATGATCAACATTTTGGAATTTGCAATTTTCCCACCTCTTTGCACCCTGGGTTAAATTTTGTATGTTAATATTTAATGAGTGTTATTTCAGTCAGGTTTGGGTACATGTTTAAATAAAACAGTGCTTGAGTAGACCTACGTGAGATGGCAGCATTCAGGAATGTGGAAATGATTCATGCTGTGGACTTTCTGTTTTGTGGGGAGAGTGTGTGGCTGCTTATGATGGTAAGACCTCCTTGCAGATGTGTAGTGTTTTCTGGCAAAACTCCTTTTGTCATTTGCTCTTCACTGTAACCTCTGAGGCAGGCTGGGCAGGAATTGTGTTTATGGTTAAGAGTGATGTGATAAAAATAATGGGAACAGAGAGTTTCATAAAATCAGCAGAGCTCAATTATAACCAGGATGCTCCAGTACACAGGGCAGAAATACACTGCAATGCTCAATCGATAAAATGATAGGCCACATATGGATAAAGTTCCCATTTACAATTCTCCCACTTACATTGACTTCATAGATTTTACTGTTCCTTCTCTTATTCATCTCCAGTAGGAACATTTTCATCAAAAATGGGTATTTGGTGCTTAAGAGTTCTCCTGACACTGCTTCTTACTCACCAGATAGAGTCATAATCCTTAGTATGTAACTTCAAAATCCTTTACACAATAACCAGTTGCTTCCCCAAAGAGGATTGTGACTTCAGATTGTGAATAAGCTGCTGAAGGAAATTAACTCTCAAGAAATGAAAGTCCTGTTTCTGTGCACATAGCGGCAGGAAAAGAAAAAATTTAGAGGCTATCACACAAATGCCAAAGCATCCTTTATCCTGCCTATAGAATGTCAGGACCAGACAGGTCGCTCACAAGGTTACTCTGCCCTCTTATTCAAAGCTCAGAGCTGAAAGAGAATGGGGGCCACTCATTTTCTGGAGTCATCCTGCCCTTTTCAGCAAATTTGCCTGAGAGGCAATGATTCTTTAAGACCTCCTTAATTTCCTCTGATACCCAAACCATTCCATTTACCTTCCCCCTCTAGATCTTTATGCACTAGCTGAATCCTAAAAGATTTTCTGCTTTCTGCACTTGAAAAAAGGGGGGAAATCTCATAGGTGAAAGAAAACCAGCACACATCATTTAGTTTGAAAAAAGAAAACACAGACCCACGCCCTGAAGAGTGGTGTATGCGTGCACATGATCTATATGTTTGCCCTCAAGGGAAAATTAGCAAAGATTATGAAAGCAGATCCACAAGAGCATAAAAACGCCGTATCAAGTCAGGCAAATCCTGCATCTCGCGCTGCGCTCCGTCTTCCTGGGGCACCAGTCAACAGTGAGTGGACGGCTGTGGGGAGGTGAAAGAGCTTGGGGACCAGGGTCGCAGTTCTGAGTCCCGGCAACACTAATGCATGAACTTGAGCTGATCGCTTCACCTCTCCGACTCCATGTGTCCTTGTCTGGACGACTCCCTTCTACTTAACGGGTTGTTTTGAGAACCAAAGCAAACGATGGTTGTGAACGTATTTTGTAAAGAGTTTGGTTAACATCCTTGCACAAAATGAGAGACTCGGGTATCTGGAGGGGGAAGATGAGCAGGGGTGCTCCCAGCATGCCCCATGCGGGCACCACGAACTCCCCACCCAGTGCCCTTCCTTGGTACAGCTACCCGGAGATGATTCCCCACCTGGATTAGTCTAGTCCCTCCAGGTGTTCTCATAACACCTCGTGCCTGTCCTCAGAGGCACTTACCAATATTGTAATTTAAATAATTATTTCTGCAATCCTTTATTTGATATCTGCCTTCTTTGCTAGACTGTAAACTCTTTGAGGGCAAGGACCACATATGTCTCACTTGCTATTAGAACCTATTGTGTAGCTCAGTGCTGGCACATAGTAGGTGTTTGGTAAATATTTCTCAAATGAACAGTGGAACACAGCCAGTAGGAGGTTTTAAAACCAGGTCTCTATTGTTTCAGAACCAGATTCTTTTTCAACTCTGCCTTGGAGCATACAAAAGCCTTGTTTATTTATATTTAATGTTTGGATGAACTTTTGGAAATTGAGTCTAAAAGTCAGTTTCCTTCTGTATTTATATTTATAGTTGTGCCATACCTTGTGCCCATGATGAACCTGCTATAGAAAGTAGCGCTTTTGTTCTTTATCTTCAGATCACCTCTTTCAGGTTTCAGGATGTGCCCTGTCACACGGTTTTGTAAGTTTCCGTGAGCTGGACTCTCTCCTTCTCTCCTTCTGTTCCCTTCACGATATAAACACTTTGATCACATCTTGTTCAGCCTTTGTGCTTCCAGCTGAAGAATTCCAATCATTTTAGCTTCTCTTCTTACAAAAGCTACATTTCCTTGATCATTTCAGTTCTTTTCCTCTGGACATTTCCCAGCTCTGTCTAGCTTTCCCGAGGAGAAATCCAACTTTAGCTGAGCTCTAGGTAATCAATCCCTTAGCTGATCCCTCATTGATTCTCTAGTTAACACAGGAGGGTGGCAATTGTTTCAGACTCTGCAGTCTCCCCTACAGCCCCAAGCCTGCTCTCACCCAGAGAGCTCGGGGGTTGACCTTTCACCCTCTCTTGCCAAGAAGATCGGATCACCTTAAGGAGACCCTCAGCTCTGACCCCTGTCCTCTCAGCCTTTCTTGCCCTTCTAAGGGAAGAATTGTTCTCCTTTCAAAACCCCATTCTTTCCTAAATCGTACAGATGCTGTTCCCAGACTTATCCTTTCCCTCTCCTATCTCTTCCTCTCCTTAGTCAGAATAATTGACATTAACCGTTGTATCAGACAACACCCTAAATTTCAGTGGCTCAACACAGCGTGGATGGACGTCTCATTCCACAAAGCCTGGTAAGCGCTGACTGCCCTCCTCCCTTCTGAAGCAATGCTATCTGGAACCTGTGGCCTCCAGGGACACCAAGTGGGGTAAAGTGTGATGGAGAAGGCTCATCAGCTCTTACAACTTTTTGGACTATTAGCATTAGCTAATCAAATTAAGTCATCATGTTAGCAAAATATATTAAAATACTGTCTTTTTCATCTTTATCTTCTATTTTATTTATTTATTTTTTAATTTATTTTTTATTTATTGAGGTATAGTTGATTTACAATATTGTGTTAATTTCTGCTATACAGCAAAGTGATTCAGTTACACACACACACACACACACACACGTATATATATACACAACCATTCTTTTTTTTTTTTTTTATCAACAGTTTCACTTAATTTTTATTTATTTATTTATGGCTGTGTTGGATCTTTGTTTCTGTGCGAGGACTTTCTCCAGTTGTGGCAAGTGGGGGACACTCTTCATCGCGGTGCGCGGGCCTCTCACTATCGCGGCCTCTCTTGTTGCGGAACACAGGCTTCAGATGCACAGGCTCAGTAATTGTGGCTCACGGGCCCAGCTGCTCTGCGGCATGTGGGATCTTCCCAGACCAGGGCTCCAACCCGTGTCCCCTGCATTGGCAGGCAGATTCTTAACCACTGCACCACCAGGGAAGCCCCCATTCTTTTTTATATTCTTTTCCATTATGGTTTATCACAGAACACTGAATATAGTTCCCTGTGCTATACAGTAGGAACTTGTTGTTTATCCACCCTATATATAATAGTTTGCATCTGCTAATCCCAAACTCCTAATCCATCCCTCCTCTACCCCCACTCCCCTTTGGCAACCACAAGTCTGTTCTCTGTGTCTGTGAGTCTGTTTCTGTTTCATACATAAGTTCATTTGTGTCATATTTTAGATTCCACATATAAGTGATATCATATGATATTTGTCATTCTCTTTCTGACTTATTTCACTCTGTATGACAGTCTCTAGGTCTATCCGTGTCTCTACAAATGACCCAATTTTGTTCCTTTTTATGGCTGAGTAATATTCCATTGTATATATGTACCACATCTTCTTTATCCATTCATCTGTCGATGGACATTTAAGTTGTTTCCATGTCTTGGCTATTTAAATAGTGCTGCTATAAACATTGGGGTGCATGTATCTTTTTAATTTCAATTTTTGTCTAGTTTGTAAAGTATCTAATATGTAGTATAGTATTATATGTTACATAATTTAATAAATAATAATAATAAATAATGGCAAAAATTTGGGGGCTGGCGAGGGTGTATGATGGAAACTATTTGAAGACCATTAGTCTAGAGAGTGCCACTAGAACCAGCCTAGTTGCAGTTCCATGGCCCAGCATTTTGGTATCAATATCCTAAAGCCACTCTGAACCCAGTAAGTTCAAGATGGAATACACATATTCCCACTAAGAGAACTCACTTTTGATGGCCCATTTTCCCTCACTGATACTTCCAGTTTCCAAGTTCAAGGCCTTTAAGAGAGTTCTAACTTTGCCTTTTTCAAGACTCTTCCCCCCAGTACCCACTTATTCTATAGGCTTCTTCCTCCTTCATTTCTCTCCATCCTTTCCATTTCCCCCGGCACTATCTTCCTCCAGCTTCTCATCTCATCTCTCCTCACTTATTATAATAATTTCCTATCAGCTCTCCCTCCCTCCAAGCTCCCCCTACCCCCCGGGAATTCTTCACACACTCTGTTACCACATTTACCTTTCCAGGAGGCTAGTGTCCTTCTGCCCCTCCCCGATACCTAACTCAAAATGCACAACAGTGAGTCTCTCATACCTTTGAATTTGAAGATTCTTGCAAGTCTTGAGGAAGAATTGCAAGACCTTCTATAATCTGAGCCCACCCTTTCATTGATTTATTTAGTAAAAAAAAATATTGACAAGTATCTCCTTTAGTCCAAGCACTATATGGGTCATTAGACATATGTTAGTGAATAATAGAACAGCAATGATTTATTAAGTGCCTACTATGTGACACATACTGCACTGGTGATCAGGATAACACTGTCCCTTCTCACAAGGGCTCATGCTTGCTATCAGATTTTATATTTGACTTTTCTCCCATTTAAATCTTTCAGCCAAATTTTAAAATATTTTACAAACATGCTGGATTCATTTCTAGTTCTAAATAGGCTCTACCACTCCCTCCCCTGCCCCCCACCACTGATCTGTCATATTTGTCCATCCTTTAAAGTAATGCTCATCCCCGGTGGCCTTTGTGGTGTTCCCCATGACTGCTAACCCTTACTTATTTCTTCCCTCTAAAGTGCTATACCAAATATGAACCACGCCATGCACCATCCCATTATATCCATTCTATTTCTTGAGTTATATGCACATGTAGGGTCTTCCCACCTAGTCTGAAAAACTCTGACTTTATGCTTTTGTTGCTGTAGTCGTTTGTTGCCACCACACTGCAGCTGCTGTTGTAGATGCTCCTTAAATATTATTCAGTTACACCAAGATTGATACAGTGGTCTTGTTAGGGCAGGGGATTATGGGAGTTTTTTTTTCCAATATATTTTTCATATTCTCTATAATGTGGCTATATTATTTTCATAATGAAAAAATTGCAAATAAAAACAAATAAAATACTTCTTCAATTCAATTTAATTGAAATCCAGAAATAATTGTTCTCATTAGGTAGCTAGACCTTGGCAAGTACTAGGGTTAATTTAGATCAAATTGGAAAACTTCAAAAGTTGTTATTAGCATATACCAGTTCCTCCAATTATAAATTGCTCTTTCTCGATGACAGACCAGATTTTCTGGGGCACAGTTAATTTTGCCCTAGTTCTGGATTTCCTAGAACACCCTCAGGGGTCAGGCCAGGAGTGGCTGTCAGAAATGCCTAATATCAGGACTTGCTTATAGCCTGTTAAGTCTATAAAAACATACATTCATATAGGTTTCTAGGAGTTGCCAGATGAATCTTGAAGGATTTTTGCTTTCAGTGTCTCCTATAATAGTAGCTTGGGAAAATGAAAGAAACCCAAATTACCAGCAATAGCTGGGCTAGGTGCAATGCTGGTTTCTCCCACTGCCATCAAAACAGAGAGGCATGATTTGCATATGATGATGGATATCCTTGGTTTAACTGGCTAATATTTTAAAGTAACAGAAGTTGAGGTGGTGAGATAGGTGGACCTCCTATAAAATTAACAACCAGCCTGAATTCTGCAGCTAAGCCAAGCAGGTTGGGGTGACACTGTGAAATGAATAGGGTCCCTGCAGAGCAGATACACACTTTTCCTCAACCACCAGTCCCCTCCACCTCTTGCCTCTCCCAGTGACTAATTGAGCAGTGAGTTTTATTGCTTAGATCATTTATGTCATGTCTTTTTATCTCTCTCCCACTTAACTCTCCCTGGTCCGTGAAGGGCAGTTTTGATATCTAGCCCTGTCAAAATTTGCTGGACTGGTTCAACGGACCATGTACGTGGAGTATGAAACTGCTGGTGCCTCTCCCCACCTTGGTTCTGCTGAAAAGCAAAACATGTTTTCACCCCTCTTTTCCAATAAAGAAAGCCCAGAACATTCAGCTGTTTGGGGATGTAGATAACAAATGGTGGAGACAGAGAAGCTTAGGGGACAGAAGAGCAGGCTGTGTTTCTGCTCAGATGTTCTTTAAGATCACATCATTGGGGGTGGGGGGGTGGGGGGTTAGGAATTGAAAACTTCTGGATTGTACAAACTAAGCACTCCAAATGCTTTATTTCTCTGAAAAGGTATGACGATCACATTTGGGAGGGAAACTGTCCCGGATGATAAATGTTCCTTCTTTTCTAGCTCCCACCTCTTCTTACTGCCAAGGAAGGGGAAATGTTAGCCACGCTATACTATGCAGCCCTGTAAACACTTTTCTACAGTTAGTTCGAATTGCAGAATAAACGATGGTGAGAACAAGATAATATGGGGAAATTGGATGTCCAAGGACTGCAGATTTTAGCATCTCCCCCAGTGCCATCTGAGCAAAAGGGCTTCCAGGGAGCGGAGAGGCCTCTGAGTGTGAATCTGATTCAGGATAAGCAAGGCAAGTTGCCAATGGCCTTCCCTTTCCCAACAGGGTTACATAAGCACCTTCCCGCTTTTTCAGAAATTAGAAACTCTATTGATTTAGTGCTCACCATGCCTCTGTGTGATTTATGACCCAGAAGATGTCTGATGGGATTCAGGCAGATTTGTGAGGTTCCAGGCCAAAAACACAATGAAGAAATGTAGAAGGCACTTTCCTCAGTAACAGGTAAGCCTCTGAAAATCTCATCTCTGTCTCTAAATTTCCCTCTACTTTGCTTAAAGCCTCCTTTCAATAAATTGCGGGAGAAATTAAACTTCAATTTTGACCACTTTCTCTGCAAATGTTTATCTCTTTGGAACTGAAATACCATGACAGCTGCCTTATTCTGTTTTCTGATGGTCTCTTCAACTCTTTCCAGCCTTCTGGTTGAGATATTTAAGTTTTTGATGTACTATGGCTCATTTCAACCAACATTTATTGGACATCTCTTTCATGCCAGCACCATGATATATTTATGAAACTAATAAAAAGGAATGCATTAAAACTTACAGCCCTTTCTTCAAAGAGCTGTCAATATAGTAGGCGTGTAGCAGAAATGGATAGCTGTTCGATAGACTTCATGCAAACCTTCCATAATGTAGAATGTCATTGGGAGGTAGCTGCACATCCAAGGACCACAAATCCTAACTTCCTTGTACCTAGGTGGACTCATGTGACTATTTCTAGTTCTAAGTGTGAGCAGAAGTGTTGGTTGTCTTCCAGCCCTGGCCCATAACACCCCTCCACACACACACACACATGCATATATATATACTTCTCCATGCTCTTTTCCGCTACTGTCTGGGTAGAATGAAGATGAGTCCCAGGGAAGCCTTAGGAACCATGCATTGAAAATGGCAAAGTTTCCATCAGCCTGGGTCCCTGAATGACTGTGTGGAGGAAAGATACCTGCTGACTTATTCGCCTGCCCTGTACAGTTATATCATCAACTAGAAATTGATTTCTATGTTATTTGAGCCAATATACATTTTCTAGATCTATTAATTATAGCAATTAACCTACCCTATCTAATACAAGGGAAGAAATAAATGTATCCAAATAACAGTAATTCAACATGGTGAACAGAAGAGTGAGGAAAAGCATGAAAGTAGCTAAGGTTCAAAAATGAAACAATTTTGCAATGAAAGCCCTGGGCCAGGAGCGGCATCTTCATATTAGAGGGGCATAGTAGGCAAGCACATCAAAATGTGGCAAAGGAATTATCATAAGTTCATAATTATGTTTCCCAGTGTCTTAATAGGTATTACGAGTCAAATAATTTGGAATAACTGAATTAAACAAAGCTTTACAGATTTCTTCCTCATAGAAGTTTCCATAAACCTTAATATTCCACTATGTCCTGGATCAAAACTTCTTAAAACCTTCCAATGACTGCCTGTTCTAATCATAAACGCCAAAGTCCATGATCCACTTCTGCCTTTTCTGTGACCTTACCTCATGCCAGGACCAGGAGAGTTCAGACACTGCATGACTTGTTCATCGCTGTATCCCCAGCACTTCAGAAATAAATTTTGAAAGCATTTTCCAAACTTACTTGATCAAGGAATTCTAATTTGAAGAGCATCTTGGAAACTAGTAGTCCATGGGACACATTTTAGAAAATGCTGGTTTAGAGAAAGCCCTAAACCTTTCCCTGTGACTTCATAGGATTCAGATAATACATTGAAATAGAGGGAAGAACTGTAGTTCATCTTATCAGGCACTGGGGATAAAGAAGTATCCTTTGCTGCCACATGGAAGACTTTGGAAGCAACCTGACAAACAGTTTCATAAAGTGAATGGAAAGTAGAGGGCCATAGTCTCCGTGCCTTCATTGTTTCTCTCCTCAACTGCCAAGATAGTGATGAGGAGAATTTTTGCTGAGTCAAAGAATTCCCATTGAGCTTAGTGGCCAAGTGTCAACAGCACTTAGCTGATTTAATCTCTAGTAATTCATCAAAGAGCTGACATGCTGTTTGATTTTGAACCAACTTAGTTATTATCAGTGGCTTTGCTATGGTGAAGTAGGGTAAGTTCAGCTTTGGCAAACCCCTACTTTCCTTTTCCACTTTACACAATTTCCTCCCACACTCCAGAGTGGATAGTAACCTTCCCCATGTGTTATTCTGCAGGGAGTTTGGCATTTGCTGAGAAGTCAAGTAAGTTTCGCCATCATCATTATCATCCGTTGAGTATTTGCGGCTTACTTCCTCTGAGTCTCTGCAGGCTATATGTCTCTGCATAGCAACCCCTCGTGAGGCTGGCATCTTAAGGTCAAAGAAATGAGGGAACAGAGCAGTTAATCATGTGCAACTCCCATCTGTTAATAAACAGTGTAAATGGGACAGAATTCATCATTTGCTTTTGGAGACACAAAGGTTAAGTGCTTTGTCCCCCCCTACAAATCAAGACACTGTCAGAACCCAGAATGGAATAGGGAGAATTGACAAAGCTCTTTTCAACCCACCAACACCATCCCTCTCCACAGGAGTGGTAGCTGGTTAAAATACCTCCATGGTGGAAGTCAGCAAATGGCAGTTACAGGAAAACTTAAAGCACCCAGAGCAACTGATGAATGTTTGAGGTAAAACTATGAGAGAGAGTCCAAGTAGAAATGTTCAGTCGACAGATTCCAATCTTCGCCACATGAAAAGGCAAGTTTGATTTGCTAAATTTCATCCCGTCCAGACTATAAAACAAATGAGTACCATTTAAAGAAAGGGTTTTGAAATTCTCCAATAGTATAGACTCATTTACTCCTCATTTCCAGGCTTGTTAAATAAGGCAGAATGCCACCTCATCACATCTGAAAGTAGCTTGGGCAAGATCTAGAGAAAATATTTCCTAGACATTATTCTTTATATGACTTTTTCTTAAAGTGCCAAGAAGCAGAGGGAAACATAAAAAAACAGAGTGTATTAGTTGGCTGTCAGCCCCCTCCCCTACCCCTAGTTTCTGTCTTGCAAGTTTCATACCGTGTGGTTTAGGGACTTTCCTAAGAGATATAGTCTGGGTCCGTGGGCCTCTGATGTAGGAACCTCAGGTCTCTGAGGTTAGAAAGATACTGACCTACCCCCCCCAAAAGACTTTGTATTTCAAGCTTCTAACTCACGACCAATGTCTCATCTGATTCCTTTTACCTGATAAGGCCCCTGCTTTCCTAGATTACTACATTATTTTTCCAAGTCAAAGCGAAAGCTAAAGGCATGGATCCAAGAACCCAAAGTCAAGGACAAGTCTTCATCCTCAGACAGATACCTTAGCTTCCAACTTGTCATGGGCACAGAGTGCGCCATCTTGGAATCCCATTATTTCAGAGATGATAGAGTGAGCAAGGGTGGGTGAGTGAGAAGAAAGGAAACTTCCTCCAAAGCCTGCTTGTTATCTTTCAGATTAAGCCCAAACCCCCCAGGATAGCTCACAAGATATACTATGACCTGGCCTTGGTCAATATTTCCAGTCTCATCTTTCATCACTCTCTCATATAACCTGTATAGCTCCAGCCTTGATAATGGGCTTGCAGTTGCCAAAATGTTCCATGCTCTTTCTTTTCCCTCTGACTTTTACATATGCTGTTTGTAGTTGCTGGGAATTCCTCAAGGAATGTACAAATGTCCTTTCCTCTGGGAAGCATGTGCCAGGCAGAGTTAAGGCCTTCCACCTTTGTGCAGCCATGGTGCCTTGAGATATACTTCTTTATAGCATAGCCTATTTTATGGAATTCTGTGTCCTCTTGTTTCTTCTCCACTAAATTGGGAGCTCCTGGAGGGGGCTGGGCTTGGCACAATACAGGTGCTCAACAAATGTTCACTAAATGGAGTATTTGATTATTAGAACTACAACCATAGTGCATTCCCTGAGGATAGTGTGCTAGAAGTCTTTATCTTCCCTGCATAGTTTTACCCATGGGTCTTAGATGTTGGTGTCGTAGATCCTTCAACTGTGAGTCTGAGAGTCTGCTAATGACCCTTTGGAACAAAGTGACATAGTCTTATAAATTTAATGGAGAAAAAACCGTTAAAAATGCCTATGGAACAGTTTCAGATATTTGTACACAGTACATCCTATTAGCAAAGTTGTGCACCAAATTAGTGAGATCCCATTTTGTTTCTGTCCATCAACGAGAGGTCCTAGGTGAGGAATTCACCAAGATAAGAATGGTAAAGTAAGTTGATGCTACTACATACATTTTTAAGGTGCGAGTATAGAAGAAAGAATGTTCCTAGATGTGTTATTGCATGATTTATTATCCTCTGTCCTAAGAAGCAAATTAAAGTCTAGCAGATGGTTCTCTGAAGCCCTGTAATGCAGTTTGTCTGTAGCTATAGTTACATGTTTTAGAGTCAGAAACATCTTAGTGAATTGTTATTGAATTACAGAGCTCCTCCAAGACGTGGAAAGGCTTCTCCACCCTGAAGTGTTGGGCAAAGAGGATGTGGGACTCTGAGGCAACCAACACTGCCAGCTCATTTCCTGACAAGTATTTTCCCAGCCACCCAAGGCTGTCCTGCCCAGGCAACTCTTGTCTCAAGGAACAAACCACATAAGTAGTCTTGGTCCCATCTGATGGATGAGGCTCAACGTGGAGTGACGAATCCCCCTAGAACGTACGTTGCATGGTGAGACAGGTTTTTGTTGGTTTTATTCAGAGAAGTGTCCCAGGTCCTGGAACAGTACCTGGCACACAGTAGGCATATAATAAGTGTTTGTTGAGTGAATGAGGGAATAAAAGATTCTAACAGTCTGACCTCTTGGGGTGCCTCTGTGTGACCATTGTGCTCCCGTGAGGTCCCCAGGCACCGAGGAATCTTAGCAGAGGGACAGTTTCATTGATCCCGGGCCTGAATTCTGAAGGGTGTGGGTCTGCTCTTCTCTCCCCACCCAGGGCTCAACCTTTCTTGCCTAGATTCCCAGTCTAGTTGCATTCACCTGATGGACATCCACATACCCTTTTCAGCTCCCCGAGAAAGTAGTTTGCTTCTCTATGGCCGGAGATGGTGCTGTTTGCTTTGCCTACTCACTGGACTTCGATATTCCACAATCCACGTCTCCGCTGTGCAGTGTAACGGCAGGTCCTGGTCTTTCCTGAAAGCCCTGCCTCCTTATAAGTAAACAGCCATCCCTCTCCAGTAAGTCCTGAGCTCTAATAAGTTCTGAGACAAAATAAGAGCCCCCTTATGCCCTGGCACTGAAGCAGATGAGGTCATCTGAGAGAATTATGGGTGCATCTATATTGGACAATATACCTTTACATCCGTTGGTATATTTTTTCTGATTCAGGCCTCCTGGCTTGAAGCATAAAATCCGAAGCCCCAGAAGATTCAACTTCTCCCTTTCAATGGTGCTTTTCAGACAAGACCCTTGGGAGATTACCAAAGGTCATTTTCCTCAAAACGAAAGACATCTCTTATCATGATGGCTTTGCTGACAAATAATTAAGATGAATTACTAGCATCTACTTGCCCCAGCTGCCTCATTGGCGTCCGTTTGGAGTTAACATGGGAAGTTCATAGTCTCATAGTTCATGCCTCAGCTCTTTAAAAGCAATTTATAACCTAACTCACCATCCTAACTACCTGAGAAGATTTTAATCCTAAACCTGTCACCACCCATTATTTTCACCGGCTCCTGGCAGTTCTACATTAAAACAGTTTATAAGTAAGAGTTAACAAGGCCTAGAGAGAGTGATTTATGTTTCAGTGTGTGAAACAGTCAACATTCTTTCCCTGACCAAAGATAGCCCAGAGCTCTCTGTGGACTGAGAGAAGAAAATTATCTCACAAAGATGAATGGCTTGTGCCTTTGGGCAGGTGGTTGATGTGTGGCACTGGGCCTGAGGCCCAGGCGTCGAGCAAAGCTTGTGAATGTAAGGAACAAAGTGCAGTGCTGTCCTCTCCCGGACCCTCGTCCTTTCTGGCATCGCCACCCTCCTGAGTCCACGTCACTTCTCAGGTATTTGGCAGTAGGAAGGAAGCATAAGCTTTTGTCTTTATAAAATGCTGATGACTCAGAAAGTATCCTTGATTCACTGAGGCCGGTGGCGAGGCGTTACAAAGCCGTCCTGCTTGCCGCTGATGAATATGGATGGCTGAGTCAGAAGAGGTAGAAGGGGTATTTGTGAAGTAGACACCTCTCCCTCCCCCCAACACCCCACACTGCAGGGAAGGTAAAACAACCGCTGCTTTCTTCAACCCTGACCTCCTTCCCCAGTGAGCTGATAACACGTTTTCTGAGAAGCTGTCCTTTCTGTAAGAGGATGACCACTCCCACCCCAGATGCATGAGTTTTCCAGGGTTGCCATAATGAAATACCACAGACTGGGTGGCTTACACAGCAGGGATGAACTTTCTCACAGTTCTAGAGGCTGGAAGTGTGATATCAAGGTGTCTGCAGGTTTGGTTTCTTCCGAGGCCTCTCCCCTTGGCTTGCAGACTGTGTGTTCACACCTTCCTACTGTGTGTTCACACCTTCCTACTGTGTGTTCATACCTTCCTACTGTGTGTTCACACCTTCCTACTGTGTGTTCACACCTTCCTACTGTGTGTTCATACCTTCCTACTGTGTGTTCACACCTTCCTACTGTGTGTTCACACCTTCCTACTGTGTGTTCATACCTTCCTACTGTGTGTTCACACCTTCCTACTGTGTGTTCATACCTTCCTACTGTGTGTTCACACCTTCCTACTGTGTGTTCATACCTTCCTACTGTGTGTTCATACCTTCCTACTGTGTGTTCACACCTTCCTACTGTGTGTTCATACCTTCCTACTGTGTGTTCACACCTTCCTACTGTGTGTTCACACCTTCCTACTGTGTGTTCATACTGTCTTCCTTCTGTGCATGCACATCCCTTGTGTCTCTCTGTGGGTCCAAATTTCCTCTTCTTATAAGGACACCAGTCAGATCGGGTTACAGCCCACACTAGCAGCCTCATTTTAACTTAATCACTTCTTTAAAGGCCCTTTCTCCGAAGAAAGCCACACTCTGAGGTATGGGGGTTAGGGCTTCAACATGTGAATTTTGTGGGGACCACAACTCAGACCATAACACAAGTCAATTGCAAAAGCCCTCCAGCTGCAAATACCTTCAGAAGAGGTGCACGGAGGTTTCCTGGACTCGATGGGGCCAAGATCATCCCATTCTGAGGAACAAAGGACAACCCACCTCGCCAAAGGAAATAGGAATACCATCTTAAGGAAGCTATCAAAGAACCTCCAAACAGCTTAGCAAAACAAACTTTCCCCAAGACGTTAATTGTTTCCTTCCTTTGATGCAGCATTGATAAAATCTCTCTTTTTTTCTCTTTTTAAACAAGGGGGCTTGCCCTTTCTGATTTTCTTCAAGTGTATCATTAGGGCGACATCCTCTCTTTGCCACAACTGCATTCCATTTTCGGTACCCAAGTTCTAAATGTGAACAGAAACTAATTTAGTGTTCCATCTGAGGCTGGTATGGTAGGTATTTCTCCATCCCTTATTTCAAGTTATAAGAAGCGGGTGTGATTGGAGCTGCTCCAAAGATAAGCAGGCCATAATATTTTCACAGTCACCATGATCACAGACTAAGACAAGAGGCACACGTGCTATTTTTACTCCCTGTTTTTTTACTCCTGGCGTTAAATACAAGGAGAACCAGTGAAAACCAAACCGCCGCAGCCCCTGTAGCAGAATACAACACGTCCAACCTCTTTCTTTTTTTCAAGCAGGCTGCGATGTTCCTCCCGGTTGGCAGAGATCCTATTGAGGTGATTTGGTGCCGAGGAGATGTCTCTTAATTGTGTTTGCAGCCCAGAGCAGAAAGCATGCCCATTCGAGGTACTTGTTGTATCATTTTTAAATCAAGGCCATCTTTTTCTCAGTGGTAAACGTGAAATGTTTTTAAAGGCCAGACTTAGCATAAAATCTATTGGTTGCCATGGATACCACTTACCACACAGGACTGCGCTCTGTGTTCAGCTGTGTGATTTTCTCTATTCAAACGTTCAGCATTGTCAAAAAACAAATTACTTTTTCTGTTGTTTATCTCAAAGTTCATTATAGGGAAGGCAATAAATAAGAAGATATTCATGTATGGAGGGGAGAAATGTGAGGAGTCACTTGGGCACTATGCTTTCAAATTCAGTGTTTTACAATAATTATAGCCAAATTGGCTATTGTTAGGAAATAAAATGCATTTTGATCTTTTGTGTGTGTGTGAATATAAAGTAAAGCAGGTACTTGGAAGTCTGCTCCCAACAAAATTACATGGTAATAAGGCTTTTCACACCTACACAGCACTTAGTAACGAAGCTCTGAAAGAGGGAGATTTAGCTCTGATAGGCTTCAAACTTGGTACCTCAGGCTCCTGGCTTTCCTCTTTATGAGAGAAAACGTGGGTTCAGGACCTCATGCTCACTGAATTATTCATGCCATTTTCCCAACACGTATCTTGAGGGTTGAAACCTGTTAGGCTGCTATTATAAAGTGCACTGGTCCACCCCACTCCCAACCCGCCCAGACATCCTCACCGCCCGCCTGGCCCCAGCTTCCTGCTAAATTAGCTTGAATGTTTGCAGTTGGCAACTCCTTCCAAGCCCCACCTCTTCTTTCATGTCCCACCTCCTCTCCTCAAGGAAAAGTGGGGAAAAGACGTGACAGAAGTAGCAAGAGGGAGTTTCTCACATTACTGGAGGGTATTCAAAGATAATTTGATGTCAGCAAGTTCCCATTGGCTGAAGCCTGTGGTATTTTGTTATAACTCCCAATTAATCAAGGAATGCCCTGAACATTGACTTGTTACTTATTCAAGATGCTCTCCTGTCACCTCTCCAGCACTTTTTAGACTCCTTGATTCAGGCTATTTGCATGACAGTGAGGTAAAGGGGAGACCCTAATGAAGGCATCTGTTTTTTTTTTTTTTTTTAACATCTTTATTGGAGTATAATTGCTTTACAATGGTGTGTTAGTTTCTGCTTTATAACAAAGTGAATCAGCTATACATATACATATATCCCCATATCTCCCAACAACCCTCCCTATCCCACCCCTCTAAGTGGTCACAAAGCACCGAGCTGATCTCCCTGTGCTATGCGGCTGCTTCCCACTAGCTATCTATTTTACATTTGGTAGTGTATATAAGTCCATGCCACTCTCTTACTGCGTCCCAGCTTAACCTTCCCCCTCCCCGTGTCCTCAAGTCCATTCTCTATGCCTGCCTCTTTATTCCTGTCCTGCCCCTAAGTTCTTCAGAACCATATTTTTTAGATTCCATATATATATGTTAGCATATGGTATTTGTTTTTCTCTTCCTGACTTACTTCACTCTGTATGACAGACTCTAGGTCCATCCACCTCACTACAAATAACTCAATTTCATTTCTTTTTATGGCTGAGTAATATTCCATTGTGTATATGTGCCACATCTTCTTTATCTATTCATCTGTCGATGGACACTTAGGTTGCTTCCATGTCCTGGCTATTGTAAATAGAGCTGCAATGAACATTGTGGTACATGACTCTTTTTGAATTACGGTTTTCTCAGGGTATAAGGGCATCTGTTTTAGAATGTGCTCCTTTGTATTGGATGCCTGTGATAATAGCCTGAGGGGAGGTGGAATTCTCCTTTGGGTTCACTGGAAAGCAGCACACTGATGCCTGCTAATATGCAAATTCTAACTTGTCACCAACCTTCCGCCTGTAGCTGGTGGAGATGTCGAGGCTGCAATGCAATAGTCAAATCGCTGCCCAGGCAAATCTCACTTGCAAGATGCACTGCAATTAATTTTCATATTGCAAACATAGACACAAGGCAAAATAAGAATGAGAATGCCCAAGAAAAGTACCAGTGGTATTGATACAGTGAGCCCCCTACATACGAACCTCCAAGTTGTGAACTTTGAAAGATGAGAACGTGCGTTCACATGTCCAATCACGTAAGTTAGTTCACGTGTCTGGAGTCTGTTGTCATGTGCGTGCATCCTCTACAAGTGGTTGTGCTTTTGCGTACTTTACTGTACAGTACTGCAGAGAGTATGGTAGTACAGTATTTTTATTTCAAGCCCAGGATGTCCGGAAGCAAGTGTAAAAGCAGCGGTCATGTAGATGGTACTGCTAAGAAGCTCCAGGAATTGGAGGTCCAGAGAAAGGACGAAGAGAGACAAGAGGAAGAAGAAGTAACTGAAGAACCAAAGAGATTCACAACGCAGGAAATGGCAAGAGGATTTTCTTTATTTGAGGAGGCACTGTTAGTTTTTGAGGCACAGGACTCAAACGTAGAATGGTACACGAAGGTTGCCGCAGCCGTTCAGAATGCAGTCCAGTGCTACTGTGTCATCTATGACTAGAAAAAAGGGCTATGATGGCTAGAAAAGAAGTTACTACCCAGACATCACTGGATCGTTTTTTCAAAAGGGTGGATAGAATTGAATCCAGCAAGGAACCAGAATCTGTGCCAACAATGTCAGGTGTGAGTGAAATTGCACCTTGCCCTCCAGCTTCTATTGCTGACAACCCTTCAGCTCTAGCATCTTCCACCTCCTCTCCCTCCTCCAGTCAGTAACTCTTCTTGCCTGTTCACTCGATGCCAGCCCCTGTATGCCAGCTGCTGTACGGTACTACTGTACTTTTCAAGGTACTGTACTGCAAGATTAAAAATGTTTTCTTTATTTTTGGGGTTGGTTTTTTATGTATTATTTGTGTGAAAAGTATTATAAACCTATTACAGTACAGTACTACATAGCTGATTGTGTTAGCTGGGTTCCTAGGCTAACTTTGTTGGACTTACGAACAAATTGGACTTATGAACGTGCTCTCAGAACAGAATTTGTTCATGTGTAGGGGACTTACTATAATCTCATTGTGCACTTGCCCTTGTGGGAAACTTGCTGAGTCCCAACTGGAGTTTCAGGCTCCCACCCAAGAAACAAAGGAGAGAGTCCCGAAAGCCAAGAGCTTTGCTTGCAGGAAATCAGAAGAGGCGGCTCAGTGAGGGCAGGGTTGTGATCTGTTTTGCTCATTGATGTATCCTAGTGCCTAGAACATTGTCTGGCACACAGTAGATGCACAAGAAATCTTTGCTATTGAGTTAAGCCATAGGTGGTTCCAAAAGGTAGTTGTATCAGTTGCATCTACCTTGCAAATAATGAACACCATCTCTGGTTAGCTTAGGCAGAGACAGTACTTACAGCGATGCCAGATGGAAAGGTGGGAAATGACAGGAATTAGGGCAGTTCCGGGAGTCTAGGTGGCAGAAATTGTTACCGATCCAAGTTTGGGTCTGCTCTCACACACAGAATAAAGCCAATCTACTGACACTGGGTTGTGGTGAAGGAAAGTGCAGCATTTATTGTAAAGGCGCCAATACCGGGAGAACGAGTGGCTGGTAATCTAAAATCCTGAACTCCCTGAAGGGTTTCAGCAAAGCATTTTTAAAGGCCAGGTGAGGGAGGGTGGGGTCCCAGGGTCTGTGATCAGCTCGTGCACAATTCTCTAATTGGTTAATGGTGAGTTAACAGGGTGGTAAACGTGATCAGTCTTTAGGTGCCAGTAGGTCTGGGGGCTCATGATCATCAAGTAGTTAATTTCTTCCATTTGGTGATTGTTTTAGCATCTGTAAAACAACTCAGGAAGTGTGCATCAGACACTATCTAGGTACTTCAGAGAGGGGCTAATAGCAGAGGTTATAGGGAAGGGGTCTGTCCTGGGAAGGCCCCATAGGGTCCTTCTTGGTTACAAAATCAATGGAAGATCTCTGCCACTGGGATGGATCGGCTGCAACCATTTTCATGCTTCTTGTTATTCTGCTTAAGATTAAAATTTCTATGGAAAGTGCTTGCGGGAGAGTGTCCTTTACCTAGCTTGGATTATGTGCTCACATTTTAGTTAGAGTAATGGCTGGAACACATGGCCTGGCTAGAAACGACAAGTCCCAGCCTCCCTTGCAGCCAAGTGTAGCCAAGTTCGCTCCAACGGAATATGACTCCATGTGATATGTAGCCACTCACAGGGCCCCACTCCCCTAGGCTCCCTTTCCTTCCTGCTGGGTGGACATGGCAAAGACCTGGGCAGCCTTGGAGACCACACTGAGGGTGGCAGATCTGCCCCGCTGGCCTAGGTCCCTGGATGACGGTGGAGCAGAGCCTGTCTACTGGCTCTGGATTGTTACATGCGAGAGAACTAACCTTCTATCTTGTTTGAGACGTTACATTTTGGAGTCTTTATATTATGTCTATGAAAGCTTGCACTTTATTACCAGGGGTGCAAAGGGAAACAGCACCCCCTTCCAAGCAATCTGTAGGGTCAGTTTCATCAGAAGGTGGAGAAATGAACACTTGGAAGCAAACACATGCCCATTACTATTGTTGCTATTATTGGCAGTATGATCATCGTGCACAAGCTACATTCAGGACAAGTATTCACAGCTCCTGCTTACAGACTAGACAGTCTGGTTAGAAATTCCTAACCAGGAAGTGCCTCTTTCTTTGCCCCTTAAACCCATGACTTGCTCCAAGTGAGCAGCTCTCCTCCACTTACTGAAATGCCAATCATAGAATTCCTTGTTTAAGGAAATGATGAATTAAATCACATCCCACTGTAAAAGGAAAAGAATTGAAGTTTTGTGCCTGCCATCTTATCTCTGTGGCTACCGCCACTTGAGATACAAACTAATCTCTAACACTGATTAGCACAGGCCCAGCCTCAACAAGCACCATTTTGTACTAACAACCCATAATGAGAAGCTGTCACCAGTGAAGTAAACAAGTCGTTAGTCTGGCAAGAGAATGGTCAGCAGAGGCTGGGATCCTAATTTGTATTTTTATTTGGTGATTTACTTTCAATCAATCAGCAAGTACGTATTGATTGCTTACCATGTGCCCATCACTGCTTTCATTTTGAGTAGAAAAATGTATTGTTTTCAACATGAGTATTGATGTTAGTGTTTAATAAAGAAAAGTTATTGGATTTTTTTTCCTAGTTAAAATACACACACAGACACAGACACAGACACACACATATATTTTAACTCTTGCTGCATTGCTAAGGGTAACTTTGCAATTTTATGCTGGAGGTCAAAAGGAAAATGGGATTTATTTAAAATAATTCCATTCTAGAATAAACTTTTTCTGAAATGTGCTTATTTCATTGGTGAAGCCTTAATTCTTTTCCTCTTTCTTCCATTTGCTTGTAGCCCATTCCTGGGTCAATCTCTCTGCCCACACTCAGGCATTACACAGATTTGAAGCCTTTCCTCATTAACTGGGCAGGTTGTTTCACCAGCTCAGAGTTCTCTTCAGAAGAGAGAGCTGGACTCACCAACAACTCTGTTCACTTCTATTCAGTCTGCAAATCTTTGGATATGGTCTTTCACACTTTGCCCAAGCACCCAGTTCTGATTAGCCCAGCTCTGATCATCAGTGTCTGACCACAAGATCTTCTAGACTGCTCACCCAAGTCTAACCCTTAGATTCTATGTAGACGTAGATGGCTACATTCAATGTAGATGGCTACATTGGCTTGCTGGCCCCCATGGGAGCTAGCTTGCTCTCCTTCCCCCAAAGAAAAAGAGAAATCACTCCAGTGCTCCAGCATCCCAGTGGAGAGGTACAATTCTGATCAGAGGCAGAGAGCTGGCCCTTTGGTGTAGGGAAAAACTTTGAAGGAGCTTTTCTTATGTAGAGATGTGTGAAGCCCCATCTAGGGAGGAGGTCTAGACAAAAAGAAATTGTGGGTTTTTTTGTGTACTATAAAGGAATGGGACTACAGAGGGAGGAAAGTCTGGAGCTATGAGAGTCGGGATAGAAAGTCTAGATCAGAAATGTCTGCAGTGATGGAACTCTTTCATCTCTCTGCTGTCCAGCATGGTGGCCATGAGCTACAAGTAGCTATTGAACACTTTTAATTTTGTTTAATTTTAATTCATTTACATTTAAATAGCCACACAGGTGGCTGGTGATCACCCTATTGGACGGCACAGGTCTAGATGGAGAAGTCTCAGCAAATTCAAGTTGAAGTCCTAGAAAAGAACAGCCAGTGAACATTTGCCTTCGGTGAAGATGGTTGAAGACCTTTGGTTTTCTGTCCCGTGTTGTGACAGTCTGCTGTGCAGGGTTGCAAGGGAAGGAGGAGAGTGGTGGCTTATGGGATAACAGAAGAGGAAGACAGAAAGTTGATGCAGCAGATGGGAGGGTGAGCAGGGAGACTCAGGCTGATATATCTACCCCCATCTGGCACCTGGTTTTGCCTCATTTCTCCAGGCCCCTCATGTTTGCGAGGCACCTGTGACCCATCACTGCCCTTGGCTTGTCTGGGACCAGGTGGGGCTGGGAAGGGAGCCAACACTCTCAGCAGCCCACAGCTGTGACCCAAGCAGCAGGGACTGGATGGAGAGAGCAGAGGTGCAGTTTGATCTGCTTTTTACCCACAGCCCCAGGACCCTTGATTCTGGCAAGCCTTGTGCTATCTAAGCATGAGAGAGCGCAGAAGAATGCAAGATTGTGTAGGAATGCTAGATTCACTCTGCTGTCTATTCCTCTCCTTTAGCACATGTCTTGAGTGGACACCAGAGGTGAGATTCTGTGGGTTCCCCTTCCACCCTCTCCAGTGTAGGGGAACAAAATTTGCTACCCCAATATGTCTCTTTGGCATGCAGATTATTTCGGGCTGAAAACAACCAAGGCCCAAAAGACTGGAAGAAACTTGACCTTCCCCCTAACTGCCTAAAGAACGTAGATACAGAACTTGTCCTAGGAAAGGAGCTATCACCATAGATCACTATAGGATGAACTATAGCAAAGTCTGTTTGTTTAAACTCCTCTCCGAGTCCCTGTCTCTTGCAGGGACCAGCAAACACTTATTTACCAAACATTTGCTATTCCATCTGCCTGTCAATTGTCTTCCTTCCCTTTGAAGCCCCCAATCACTATCCCAACATCCTCTTTTGTCTTAAGCTGAAGATGGTATTTAAGGTGAGGGTTTTGGTCATTTTGGTGAGTTACTCAGTTTTCCTGGGTCTCTCCCATGTATACATGTTATTAAAGTTTTGTGTGATTTTTTCCTGTTAATCTGTCTCATGTCAGTTTAATTCTTAGATCAGCCAGAAGAACCTAGAAGGGTAGAGGAAAATTTCTTCCTCCCTGATACTAGTCATCATCAAAGCTCATCCTAATGTGAACTCTCACATTCATAAACTCCAACTGGTTCCAACGACACAGTGCATCAAAGAGGTGGCACTTGGAGGTGGGGAGGGGCTGTAGAAAAAAGATTTACCTGCCAAGTACAGATGGAACAAAATCTTTAACTTTTCACAACTTTTTTTGTGGCAGAAGCGTTACCCTAGGCTGGGAGTAATAGTAAAAGCAGCTCTTTTGCCCCTTTCTTGTTTGCCCATCTCTATTCTCCTCTGACCTTAAAAGAACCTAATTATAGGAATGAGATCACTAGGTAATTTAACCTAACTCCTGACTTATGCTCTCCTGAATGCACACAATGCCTTGTCAAACCTGTTGATTCTTTTCTTAGATTAAAAACAGTAAATGAAGAATTAATTAGTTAAAGAATGACTAGCCTTTGTGTACAAACAGAAACTAACACAACATTGTAAAGCAATTATACTCCAATAAAGATATTAAAAAAAAAAAAGAATGACTAGCTCTCTACCCCCAAGAGCCCCCTTAGCAATCCTGCAGGTAGACCATGAAAGGACAAGTAAACATCTGAAGAAGAATCATGAGTGAGCCAGCCTGCACTCAATGGAAAATGATGCAGAGCTTGAGCTCCTGCCTTGATGATTCACTGAGATTCTTTCCCTTTTTCCCGTTTAAAAACTGTCTATGGCTGAGCAGAATCTTTAGAGTTGATCTCAGGACTTGAGTCCTCTTTCTCCCCAGATTTCTGGCTTTTCTGATTAAAGCAACTTTCCTTTCTACCAACACTTGCCTCTCAAGTATTGGCTTTTGAGCTGTGAGCAGCCAAACCTGAGTCCAGTTACAACAGATGCAGCTGGACCTTGATGAATCCAGTTGAAGAAATAAACATAGCATTTAGAGTTATGGTGGTGACTAAAACGAGAATGAAAATCTGCTCTGGGGGTGGGATGGAAAGATGAAGAGAATTTTCCTTTTTTCATTTTATACATTTTTGCATGGTTGGAACTTGGATAATTTTTTCAAGAAGAATCTGGCCATGTTTATAATCATGTTGATATGAAGAGAGGCAACAGGCCAAAAGAGAGTTCATTCCTAAAGGCTCTTTGGGTAAGAACAGATAATTGGAAGTCTAGGATGGTGTTTCTTGTCTAATAATGAAGGTAATGTGCCAGTGTTTTAATGAAACTGTGGATTCTGTGTGAGGAGGGACTGAGTAACAGAGAGCACATTCTGCACCAAGAATGTTGGGGGTCTCATTTAGGGACATTCTGTGGACAAGATCCCACAGAGCCACCAATAGGGTATCAGAAGAGGTATGAGAAGAGGACCTGAAGTCTTGACAGAAATGTCCTCTGAACCTTACTATCCAAAAGGGTGTGACTTTGATGAAGCCAATTCAAACAGAGGATGGGGAGAGTTAGTAGTGGGCCCAGTAAGGACTCTGAACATTTGATCTACAGGTTAATGTAGTGAAGCCTGGCAGGCTCAAGTAATGAGACTGGGCTTATAGCCTGTCAATGAAATTTGTAGGACAAAAATGCCACACGGCAGACGACAGCTGAGCTTAGGTGGATGGGGAGAGTAGGACCTGCTTGACACCCACAGTGCAGAAGCAGCCCCCCTGAATAGTGGGAGCTGGAGTTACCCCAGCAGGAGTTGGGAAGTCTTCCCTTCAGATATTTCCAAGATTTGCCATCATCCCAGAAGGTCCTCTCCTCATGTGTTTCATTTCTCCTCTTCCTCCTCCTCCTCTTCTTTCCTTCTCACATCCTGAATACTTACTGAGAGGAAATGAACAGCATCACTTACCCACAGGATGAACCTGCAGCTACAGTGGTTGCCTGATAAATCTAGAGGCAAATCAGTGTGAACATCCACTGATAAGGGACCAGAGGCCTGAAAGTAGCTCAGAGCAATGCAAGCCACCTGGGTGCTCCCTGAACAGCTGGACCATCAAGACACATCCCCCATTGGCAGGAGGCCAAGGTCTACCTCCAAGACAAGGGCCTCTGCTCGTCCTCCTGTCCATGGGGAAATATCTTCTCTCGCCTTCAGTTCACAAGATACTGGTCCCAAAATGCTTACACAGCTCACTTCCTCCTGGACCCCACTGCCAACAAAAGGAGGGCTCAGCTCTCCCCAGTTGCCCTCTCCCAAACACTCCATTGGCTTAATTATTTTAATTGAAAAAACAGGCAACTAATGATGGCAGCTTTCTCAGCCAGTACATAATGGAACCACAAGGCTAAAGGACCTGAGGTCCACTCAGAGTTTTTCAAGGCTTGCTGCCTCCGAATGACTCTCCAAGTTGGCTTGGGGTGGGGAGCTCCCCGTCCTTTGGGGAGGACTCCTTAACATACTCAGTGTCAATTCATTCCTTCTGCTTTTTGTGGAAAACCCACCCCACAGCCCTGCCTGAGTCAATAGGGTTCTGGAGTGCCTATGATTTCTTGCTCAAGCCAAAGAATAGCTTTTTGCATAATTCTGAGAGCAAGCAACATGACTCTCTACCACATCCTGGAAAATTCCGAGATACACAATGCATAAAATGAATAGAGGTCCCAGCACGCAAGCCGTGATAAAGAGGTGTGTGGCATTCCACAGCCAGTCTCCTGCCTGTGAAGCCACATAAAAGCCCAGTTAGTGCTGTGTAACAGCTGTATTTTTCTTGTCTACAAATTCCAGTTGTCGGAAAGTAGCACACAACGAGGAAACACCGTGTCTGACAATAACGGAAATTGTTTGAGATTTCTGAGGAATTGGTGAATGGGAGGGGATGGCAGAGGCCGCTTTGGGAGTTCATATCTTGGCTTGAGATTTTGGACACGGGTGTGTTGCTCTTAACGTAGCAGCCCCAAAGAGGGGTGAGAGGAAAATTGGTATGTACATGGGGTAGGGGGATGATGGGGGAGGCACGTGGAATTTGAGGGTCTGTGGAGGCCAGAACTGCAACGTGAGGAGAGAGGAAGAGGATAGAAGTCATGCCCAACCAAGGATCAGGACGCCCCATGGCAGGTTCTCCCCACCTCTGGCCAATTGCTACTACATCCTGAGCACTTATGTTCAGAGGGCCTTAGAAGGGCCAGAGCAGACACATAAGTAAGAAGATTCTGCCTCTGGATCCAGGTGTCCCCCACAAGGAGCCTCTTAACTGTTCTCTCCCCTGTAGCTCTAGGACCTTCTAGATCTCAGGTTTGTGGTGATGGGAGACACAGGGCAGGGGGTCTCACAACCACCTTAATTATGAGGTGGGCATAGGTGGGAATCATTATGCCCAGCTGTACAGATGAAGAAGTTGGGACTTAAAAGGTTGAAGTGCCCACATCCGTGCAGCTAGCACAACATCAGCAGAAACAGAATCAAATCTGGGCCTTTCGAAGTCAAGCTTGTTGCTCTTTATTACCTGTACTGCCTCTTCTGTGGGTGTGCTGGTTTCTGATCACCAAGCAACCCTTTCAGCCCCTACCTTGCTTTGCCTTTCAGTGTGTCCATCTGGCTCCTAACAGCCTGCTCACCTCAGCTCCTGTATCCACATGTGCTCTTGTTTCTGCTAACAGGACTGGCTTGGGAGGACTTACTGGTGATTGCTGGTTTCCCAGTCTGCCAGTCTCCTGAGAATCTATCTGCCTGTTTTCTGACCCCAACTTCAGCCTGCTCCAGGTCTAACAGCCTCAGAGTTTTTCTCTGTCTATGTGCTTCACTGGTCAAGTTTGCTAGAGGATGGCCTATGAAGCTGGGCTGTATTTGATGGGAGCTGGGACAGACAGCAGGTCATTAGCCAATGACAGCTCCACTGAGATGCTGGACCAGATGAGAGAGGCAAAGTCAGAGCCAGGAAGTGTAGCCAAAGTGCATCAGGTGCCAGCCCTCGGGGGAGAGGCACCAGACCCTGCGTAAAGGTCAGGAGTGTGGAAGCAGAGGAGAGATGCCAGGCAAAGGCAGATAAAATGGAGGCAGTTCTGGAGTTCACTCTATGAGCACTGATCATCTATCTGTAGAGTGTTCCTTGAAAACATGGCCAAACATGTTTTACTGGTATTTCAACCATAGTAACTTGGGTAAGATATGGTGGGACCAGATGCAGATCAAGAGAGAGAAGCTGGAAAGAGTTTTACGGACTGTTATACTCAGAGTTCCCTGGGAAGAACACAGTGCACCATCCAGGACCACTGGGGGAAGCACCAGGTTGGGTCACAGCAGAGAGAGAAAGTGAAACTGTGGGCCAGAGCCGTTATTGTGGTTTCCACGGTAAGGGACATGTGAGGCATGAAAAGTGGACTTAGGACTGGCTTGTTCGAATAATTCCACCAGGCTCTGGGGCATAGGGGCTATCCCTAGTTTTCTGGTACCTGGCCCTGGCGTGACTAGGGCAGGTGAATAGTGGTCTGGAGCGTGAGAGTGCCATAAAGGAGGTGGTTGTGGGTATGAAATTAATTGGCTTGCTCAAACCTGCAAGACTTTTCTGGGGAATAAATTCCCATAAGTGAAATTTCTGGATCAAAAATTATATGCATTTTAAATTTAATTAGGTGCTGTAGAATTTCTCTCTGAAAGTATTACACCAGTTTATATTCCCACAACAGTTTATGACTAGACATTAGACATGATTGATCTTCATTTCTCTAACCTATTTGGTGAGAAACGTATCTCTGTTTTAGTTTGTATGTATCTGATCACTAGGGAGGTTTGTGGGTCTTCTTAAATATTTATTCCTGTTTGAATACCCTCGCCTATAAATAAACTCTACAGATCTTTTCCCAATGTTTAAACATTTTTTTGTATTTTAAGAATATTAACTTTTTATTATGTAGATTATAAATATTTTTATGAGTTTATCATTTGCTTTTAATTTTGTTTATAGTGTTTTTTCTGTATAAAAACTTTTCTGTTTTACATCATAAAATCTGTCCGTATTTTCTTTTATGAGCTCAGGGTTTCCTGTTTTGCTTAGGAAGGCTTTCCCACCGGGGGTAGACTTTTAAGGGAACTAAGCTGGGCTGGGCAATATTCCTAGCACTGATATTATCTGATGTGGAGTTATTTTCTGCTTTCCCAGAAGTCTCCTGGTTGCTAGAGGCTGGGTAAGGATGCCAGACACACAAGTCAATGATCAAGTGGTTCTTAACTTTCCAAGTGCCATTAATACCTCTTTGAGATTCTGATAAAAGCTATGGACCCCACACATGATTTTGACAGTGATTTCAGAGGTTTTATAGACTGTCTAAAGTCTATCTTGGAGCCCTGTTTATTCCTCCTCATTTTAAGAGCCCTCCCCTACTGCATTTGCATATATCTGATCTAGGGAATTCCCTGGCAGTCCAGTGGTTAGGACTCGGCGCTATCACTGCTGGGGCCTCAGTTCAATCCCTGATCGGGGAACTAAGGTCCCGTAAGCCATGCGGAACAGCCAAAATAAATAAATAAATAAATAAATAAGCATACAATTGTTAAAATAAATAAATAAATACATAAATAAATAAATATCCGATCTAGGAAAACATTTCAAATGATTTCTGCCATCAAATGTATAGTCCTGATTGTCTCCCTCTCTGAAATTTTACCTGGGAAGCTCTTTATACACCCCCCCTTTGTCCACCCTGGATCTTCATGACATCCTCATGGCCCCAAAAGGGTGAGTGTCACCCCAGCTCAGGACCAGTGTCCCAGCACCTTCCCAGGAGAGCATCCTCCTCATGCACCCACCTGTTCCCTTGGATCACTCTGACTTCACACCTGAGTTTAGACTCATGGAAGTGACATCAGGGACTTCTACACCCTACGTATTCTTAGACGGCAATGGGGAGGAAAGGGGATGTGCAGGGAGGAATGACAAGGACTGCAAGAGACTCCTCAGAAAGACCATAATGAAGGACAATCAATTTAGCAGCAGGATCTTACAAGGGATCTGCAGGGGAGACGCAAGGAACTTGGAGGTTCAAGGCCTCTTCTGGGAAAACCAATAAACTGTCATTGAGGGAAAAGCTTCAAGGACCTCTCCAGAGTGCTGGGCCTCCTCAAGTGCCAGGGAGGAAAGGAGATCCATTACGGGGACCTCAAGTCCTTGCACATCCAGGAACTTCAAAATAGATGCAAACATCCTCTGCAGTTGTCTCTCCCTCTGATAGAAAACTTCCTGGGCAAATCTAATCAATACATTAACAGGAGCACGAAGGAGCTGCTCTCAGCTTGAGAAATATCAGCTTTAAGTGGTTCTGATTGCTTTCCACGGGACTTTGGTGGCAAAAGGGTCAGCTCAGAGCATAAAGACCAGCTCTTGAATTTAGGGAAATCATTTTCCCTAAAATACCCGCCTGCAATGGGAATTCACATCCCACTGGAAACCGGCCCCAGCTCTCTACTGATCTGTTTTTCCTAGACTTCCCTTCTCTACCTCGGCTTTCTTTTGGGTGTCTATATGCAATGAATAAAATGCTTGGTTGGCTGTTTGCGCCTCCAAACCTAACTACTCTTGATCATAATCCTCCCAGAGAAATAATTAGCCAAGATTCAACTCTTAGAGAAACGTGGAGAATAAATTACCCAACGCAAAGAAATGCAGGTCAATCCAATTTCAGCCATAGGCTTTATTTCTCCCAATGGGCTTCCGTTTCTCATAAAGCATCTCAAGTGAAGAGAAGGAAGATTACTACCCACGAAGGAGATCTGGACGAAGGGCTGCTTGGGTTCCAGACATCAACAGGCGGTGGCTGGTGAGAGGGCATTTTTCTAGTCCAGATCACCATCCAGGTGACGTGTTGTACCAGAGAAAAGCCTGAGCTAAGCCTAATTCCCGCCCTCCAGGAAATTTCACTTTAAGAAGTCTCTACTGACAGAAACACATGGGCAAAACACTGGCTAAGTGCCATTCAATGCACTTTGAGATGAAGCTTTGCTCATGCCCCAGTCTACCATGAAGCAGCTGGTACACAAATCAGCCCTGTTGGGGACGTGGTCTGGAAAGACTTTCCTATTTTCCTGGGCACTAAATCTTGACCATAAGAGTCTGAATGTAATCAGTAATTTGAATCTACATATTCATAATCAATACCTAAGGTGTTGTGTTTTTTTTTTTAATCTTGAGATTTTACCCGAAGACAAAAAGACAATCACTGGACCCACATTCTAGAATGAGAACATTCTAGAAATACAAGTTTTACTCCAGTATTTATTTGTATACAGCTCTGTATACAATACCTTGGAGATCTGATAGCAATTTCCAGTTTCTCTTCCTCGGGGAACACATTTAGACCTGTAGTCAGCAGGTCAAAGGGAATCATCTGTTCCTGTCTGAACTTGAGTCCTGTTTGAGGAGATTTTGCCAGTTTCCCTTTCGTAACTCCTATGATACTATTATCCTGTATTCACCTAAGGTAGAGTATTTTTTTCTTGTTTCATTTGCAAGAAATTTTCATCTCAGTTTACATTCTCTATCAATTGATTTCCTCAAAGGTTAGTCTTTCTAAAATGCCTACAAAATGCTGTTTGTTTGCCTGCAGCTTATACGTCTCCCCTTCCCCCCACTTCTCTCTCTCCATCTCTGTGTCTCTCTTTCCCTTGCTCTGTGCCTGTATTCTCTTTTCCTTCTCTGCTGCAATCAGTATCCTTCACACTGTGAAGAAGGAAGGGGAATTTTACATTTCTTTTGGTGGAAAAAGTCACTTTCTACCTAAGGTATAAAATCAGAATTAATTTTCAGCTTCGTTTCCTCTTGGGGCAGAAATATGAACACCTGGTGATTCCTGTGTAGCACAATTCAACATGCCCTCCTCCAAACATACACAATTGCATAAAACTACTGTCCTTTAAGAAGAGTTCTTCCTTAACATTTTATACCTTGTTGTATAAGCCAAGGGGCAAGCCTGGCTAGGGTGGGCAGTATTTTTAGTAGTACAGATTCCTGAGGCACCCTGGACCTTTGGAGTTAGAATCTTTGGGGTAAAATCCCCGAGAGTCCTTATGTCTAGCTAAACCCTTGGGTGACTTGCTTGGCACAGGTGTAAAAACCGGGGTAGTTTAGAACAGCAAAGAGTAAGTGTATAGAGGATGTTGCATAATTGTGCAAAGTTAAGAGAAGCAGAGAAAGCCTCCTTTCTTGAAAATGGGGGACAATTCATGGAAGAGTAGGCATTTCAAGACCAGCCTGAATGAAGACAGCTCCTGGAGGAGTGGGCATTCTAGGCAGAAATGGAGGGAGGGAGAGAGGGCTTCAGAAGTGTGCTGGGAATAAAGGGGAATTCAGTCTTTTCCTGGGAGTAATAACGAGGCCAGACTGAATGGCTCTGGGATTTGCAATGCTTCACTCTCCTGGGGTCTTCAGTCTTTGATAAAGAAGTGTTTTCATCCCCAAAGCCATGAAGCTGGGCAGAAGGCTGTGTTGATAGTGACGAAATTCCCATGCCAACACCTCCCCCACCACCAAGGGAAGCCCCTGCACCTCTAACCGGAGCATCCCACCACCTGGGTCTGCAAGCCCACCCAACCCTTGCTTCAATCACCTGGGAGTTTTTACAAATACCAGTGCCTGACCCCTTCCCCCGTAGTCTAATATAATTGGTCTGGAGTGGGGCCCCAGCGTAAGTGTTTGTAAGAGTTCCCAGGGGGTTCTAACGTGCAGCCAGAGCTGAGAACCATTGAGCTGGCCAGTTGGAAGCCACCGGCTGGGAAATTCTTGTTTGACCCAGTGCCTCAGTTTCCTCATCTGTCCTGAAGGACATGCCAAGGTGCTGCTGGTCTTCAGAGTTGCTCCGCCTCTGCCGTCACTTCTCTTGTCACAAGCATCTGGTTCTCTCCGCCACTCTCTGTTTCTCCCAGGGGTGTCTTCCTCCCATCTTTCCCCCTTCCTATCTTATCTGTTGTGCTACGTTTCCTCTGGGCCCCTGAGTTCTGCTAAGTGACAAAGAGTGCTAATTGCTTAATCAGATGAACTAATTGCTGTTAACACTACCTGGCTAAAGCGCTCTCCAAGCCAGTTAGAATTCATTCCCCTGGCGAGCCGTCCCTACAAAGGGGATTTCCAGGCAAGGCCAGCAGTAAACGGGGCCTCTTGGTGCCTCCATTCCTACCCTAGAGGAGCCATATCTGTGCATAGAGGAAAGAACAAGCTGTGTGAAACTGGGCCATGATTGGAGCTCTCTGTGATTCAAGGAATAGTAACACTTATCTTCTCAAATCACTGTAAGGGCCCATTAAAAGGTGTGGCATGTTGTAGATGTTCCATAAATATTAGCTTCTTTTTCCTTCCTGTCAAAGGCCAGATCTTTTCTGAGCCACTTAGAACACATGGAGATTAAATCTGCAGCTAAACTACGGCTCTTTCATCCTGCACTTTTGCAGTTTGTTTTTTAGATCTAAATATTGAATTTTATATTTTTTCCTGTCAAATTTTCTCTTGTTATTTCCTGCCCAGTAACTTAGCCTTTCCAGAACTTCTGGATCCTGATTTATGGCAGCTAAACTTCCTGATCTGTGTCATCAGCAGAGATGGACAGAGGGCTCTCAAAGTCTTCACCGAATCATGGGTAACATTACTGAACATAATGGGACAAAAGATAAAGCCCTTTTACACCCCAAGCTCCTAGCTTGGTGCTGACAAACTGACCTGATCTCTTCAGTTTTAATGTTAGTTTCAAACCAACCAAACTGTATGTTCATTCAGTTTACATGCCCACATTTCTCCACTGTTGCATTTGTGGCAGAAACTAGTTTATTGCCCCAATAGCCAGAACTGTCCAATAGCTGTCCTCCTTAGTGCCAGAACCCTGTATATAGTTGCATTGATCCCAGCCTCTCTTGCAGCTAGATATGGCCATGGGCCTCTGTTCTGGCCAATGGGTTTAAGTAGAATTGTTTTGTGGGACTTCAGGCAAATCTCCTTAAAAGTAATTGACTCAGCTGGAAGGAGCTAGCCCTTCTTCCTGGTGCTTGAGTGTGGATGTAATGGCTGAATCTCCAGCAGCCATCCTGGGTTGTGAGGTGACCTTGAGGATGAAAGATAGAGGGAGCGTGGTCTCTACTGAACTTGGAACCACCATAGCAGCCCATGACTGCCTAAAGATTTTCTAATAAGAGGGAGAAATAAGTTTTTGTTTAAACTATTGAATTTAATCCTAAGGAATATGCCCTTGTTAAAATCCAAATACTCTATGTCTTTCTCAGGAAGAAGAAAGAAAGAAGGAAAGAAAGAAAGAAGAAAGAAAGAAAGAAAGAAACAAAGAAAGAAAGAAAGAAAAAGGTAAAGGGATTCTAAGTGTTCTGATGAGAACCTGGGATATCTTCCATATCTGGAAGAGTTCTATAGATCCACATCCTTTCTAATCTTTGGAAAATAGCTTGAGAGGTCATTATAAAAAGGAGAAAAAGCAAAAAGGGAAATATGTCAGCATGCATTTGAGCAGATCTCCTAATGTTAAGAGCTAGAAAAGCCTTTCTTTAGAGACCTGGGCCATTTCTAACAGTTTCCTTTGAAATCACTAATTATGCTCTAAAAGAGAAGGCATCACGGAGCCAGAACCAGCAGCCAATTACCCACAAGAAATCGCTCACTGTGTGGGCTGCCTTCTCTCTCTGTTCACATAATTTCAAAATGTAATTTCTAGAATCATGCTAAATACTTGTAAACAGAGACTGGTTTAATTGCAAGGAGGAACAGTTTCAGGGGATAAAAATGAGAGTTGTTTCTCATTTTGTCGATAACGGAGCAGTCCTCTTTGGGTACAACTTGCAGTTCCCATCTGTCTTCCCACCCAAGTCAGGTCCCTCTGTAACTCCTGTGAGAGGTGCTGACTCCAGCAGAAGGTAGAGGTTACTGTGGAGCAGCAGGAAAGAGCAGAGCAGGTGGAGTCAGAAAATATGAGTTCAGATCCCACCTCTGGTACTTACCAGGTTGTTATCATTAGCAAGCAAATTAGCCTTCTTGAGTCTCAGTTTCTTCATCCCCAAAATGGGACTGCCACCTGGGCTTAGGAGCATTAAGTAGCTGATATGTGTGTGTAAAGTGCTCTATCAGAACAGAGGTTCCATGAGAGTTGTGACTCAGTTTTATTCCCCGCTGCTTTCCACAGTGTTCTGAACAGTTCCTGGAAGATCGTAGGGGTGGTATCATTTAGTATTGCCACAAAGTTGTGTCATAACAAAACTTATACAGTGGCAATGGCTTACCACCCTCAACATTGGCTCTTCACAGTTCTGCGGGGTCTAGCTGATCTGGGCTGGGCCTGGCTCATCTCCACTGGGCTGGCTTGTGCTTCTGCACTCATCTGGGGCAACTCTGCTCCATGGTTTCCAAGCACCTCTGGGGACTAAGGGCCAGTCCTTCTCACGCTGATGGCAGAAGCACAAGAGGAAGCAAGACAGCACACTTGCGCCTCGTCTGCCGATGTCCCATTGGTCAATGGAGAAAGACGCAAGGCGTAAGCCCAGGGATGGGAATTTCACTCTGCCCACAGAACAGGAAGGGACTGCAGAGTTACATAGCAAAGGGCATGGATGAAGGGAGGGGTGAAGAATTGGGCCATTAATGTAATCTACCATAGATGCAATGAACTATTTACTGCTGGCATGAATATATATGGTTTTTGAATGAATGAAGACATATGTGAGATAGTTGAGGTTCTTAAAGCAAGCCCTCACCTTGCCCATCAAGGCTTTCCTTCTCCCATGTTCGCAACCTTTTTTTTTTTTTTTTTTAAGTTTTTATTCTATATTGGAGTATAGCCGATTAACAATGTTGTAATAGTTTCAGGTGAACAGCAGAGGGACTCAACCATACATATACACGTATCCATTCTCCCCCAAACTTCCCTCCCATCCAGGCTTCCACATAACACTGAGCAGAGTTCCCTGTGCTGTACAGTAGGTTCTTGTTGGTTATCCATCTTAAATATAGCCGTGTGTACATGTCAGTTCCAAACTCCCTAAATATCCTTTCCCCCCACTCTTTCCCCCAGTAACCATAAGTTCATTCTCTAAGTCTGTGAGTCTGTTTCGGTTTTGTAAATAAGTTCATTTGTATCATTTCTTTTTAGATTCTGCATATAAGGGACATCATACAATATTCCTCTTTCTCTGTCTGACTTACTTTACTCATTATGACAATCTCTAGGTCCATCCATGTTGCTACAAATGGCATTATTTCATTCTTTTTTTATAGCTGAGTAATATTCTATTGTATATATGTACCATATGTTCTTTATCCATTCCTCTGTCAGTGGACATTTAGGTTGTTTCCGTATCTTGGCTATCATAACCCTTTAACTAATGGCGGAAAAAGCAGCTACATGACCCAACAAAGCCATGCAGAAAAAGAAATTCACTACAACTCTTTCCTCTTGGAATTCCCTCCTTCCTCTCTAGCCTTTCCTGTTCACCCCTCCCAGCACCTAGCCTAAGTATTTCCAGCCCACCCTTAACTGTTGCTAAGATTGCAATTCACTTTGAGGTGTTACTGAGAGACGTTGAGCCAATGTAAGAGGTAGAGGGACAACCAAGGTGGAGAGGTACATTTCTGTCTCTTTCCACCACAGGCAGTCGTTAGGTAGCTTCTTGAGTTGAAACAAAGAAGATATATCATTTAAAATCATAATAATTATTTTAAAAAACCAAAAAACTGAAGCCATTCATGGTGGTTCCCTGGAGGAGTTAGATAAGGGGTAAGGTAGATGAAGAAGATAATCCCTTGTATTTTATACCTTCCTGAGCTGTTGGGGGGAAAAAATGTTTAACCATATGCGTGTCGTTTTTATAATATATTTTTTGAAAGGTTTAAAGAAGCAGTTTGTGAAACTCCCTTCTTGTTTTTGTGCTTTCAAGCCCCAGAGGGATGAAGCAAGGGCTGTAGGAAGCAAATACTGCCCTTGGATGCAGGCTTGTCTCCCCTCCTTACAAGCATTCCATTTTAAAAAAAGAAAAAGAGAGCCATTCACCCTACCCTGTAATCATACATGGAAGAGAGCATGAACAAAATTAACATTCTCGTCTGCTCACCTAGAATGAAATGTCACCAAGTGAGTGGGAAAGTGATGATTTCCAAGGCTGAATGAGCAAACTAGTTAGGCAGATGGGGAAGCCTTGTTGTACTACTGATTTGGGGGCTATTTCCCTTGTCTTTCCACTTCTTCCTTCAGGCTTCCTGTGGGCCTGGGTTTGCATAAAGAGTGTGTTTGGGAGAACATATCCTGGGAAGGCACCAGCCTCTTTTTAGAATTTGCAGTTTGGTTTTTCAATGTTGCAGTACAGCAGAAAGGCACAGTAGGAAAAGGCATAGGTGATAAGATAGATTTTTTTGGAAAATGCTGTTCACGGCTCTCATCTGGGTAAGGCTTGGATGGCTCTGTTCTCGAGGTTTATTTCTGCTGCAGAGTTTGAGACAGTGGGCAACAACCTGCTCAGAGTTTTATATACTTTGCATAATGGCTGGATAGGGTCCTTTATCTACTGAGTTCAGCTCTGACATCGCAGCTGATCTGAAAGCTGCTGGCTTTCTCCTGTGGGGAGACCAGGCCCAGCCTCCTCTGAAATGATGAGAGGGGACCAGACTCTGGGAGTCTGAGTTCCTTACAAAAAACTCTTGTGCTTGTGCGCATACTTTTGAGTGTGTGCTGGGGTAGAGGCACTTGGGAGGAGAAAGTCCTGGAGCAAAATGACTTTTCCAAAGTAGAACATCATCTGCCTTGTGCTCCTGTCGTTCAGGCCAGAGAGAACAGAGCAAACCATAAAAAGGAAAGTTCCAGCCCCCCGATAAACTAAGACAAATGACCACAGACACAGACCACAGACAAATGACCCCAAACAAAATGGGCCTGGAGTGCCAGGTGACCATGACACTCACAGCTTGGCAAAAATCTTCTGGAACAAGGAGCCACAAGCCATCCAGGGCTGGGGATGGTTGCCAGCTGGCCAGGACTTGCTGTCCCAGGCTCAGGGACTGGGAAGGAGAAAAGGGGTTGCTTCGGTCCAGGTCACAGTTCCTGGGTCCTCCCCACCCTCCTCCCTCGGTTCCCTTTGCAGAGATTTTCAGTCTATTGCAGCATCTCCCCATTAAAGTAAATAGTGCTTTCCCGAGAGCACATCTTCAATATTTCTGCAATTGTGCCATAGCTAGCTAATGTGTAATGCTGTAGTTTAATAGTCTATTAAAACTCAGCACTGTGCGTTAAAATGTCTACTGTATCACTGCGGACCTACTGAACAAAGGTGAGGTCCCCAGAAAGCACTATTCACTTGCTGAGAGTTGCTGCAACAGAACCGAGGAAGTCTCTTGGGGCAGAAAAATTTAAAGGGGAAATGGGGTGGAGAAGGGATCAATAAACACCTCCCCTCCGCCCCTGCCCCCCGCAGAACTGCCCCTTTGCCTGCCTGGAAGGAACAAAATCTGCCGGTACTCTGGATCGCGTCTGGAAATTCTTGGAGTTTACTACCAAATCCCTTCAGATCAAATCTCATTACTCAGATCTTTATTTGGAAGCACTTCAGTTTCCTTTCTCTCCTTCTCAGAGAGAAACAGGGTTCAGGAAAGCCGCCCCCAGTCCGGAAAATGCACCAGCAGCTCCTGCCTCCAGAACAATTGCCAGGGCAGAGGAATTCTTCAAACAGCTGTAAATCCTCCTCCAAACAACTCCCTTCCTCAGAAACCACAACACATCCCCACATCAAAGCCTCCCTTCAGCTGCCAAGAGGAGGAATCAATAGTTTCACAGAAAGGAAGCAACGTGGATGCTGGATGTGTAGTGTAAACACCTGTATTGCAAACAACCCAAATATCACCTAAGAAACAAGGGAGAATCAAACGCCCGGTGCTGCAGCTTCTGAGGAGGCGTGCCCACAAGTGAGCAGTCAGAAGACCAGCAGCGGCTTTGCTGCAGAGTTGGGAAAGCGAGGGAAGATGGAGAGATGAGAATGTGGATTGAGAGTGGGATGGCCAGAGCCAAAGGCCTGGGGAGAGAAATACAGTGGAGAGATGTGGTGAAACCACACAACTCAGATGGGACTCGAACCCCCCGGCTGAGACTCAAACCTGGCCAAAACCCAGATTGGGATTTGAACCCAGTGTCTTTTAATTGAGATCACACACCTGGTGTCAGGACTTAATGAAGCTCAGGTTCTTGAGGTCTCATGGTAGAAAGAATTCAGTGAGGGACAAAGTGATAGGTAAGAAGTGGATTTATTTAGAGCAGTACACATTCCATAGACAGAATGTGGTGTGTCTCAAAAGGCAAGAATGGCCCTGAGAGAAGCACACTCCACAGACAGAGTGTGGGCCATCTCAGAAGGCAATAGGCCTCGAAATATGGGGTGGTTAGTTTTTATGGGTTGGGTAATTTCAAAGGCTAACAAGTGGGAGGATTATTCCAACTATTTTGGAGAAGGGGTGGAGATTTCCAGGAGTTGGCCCACTTTTGGGCCTTTTATGGTCGGCCTCGGAACTGTCATGGCACCCATGGGTGTGTCATTTAGCACATGCGAATGTATTATAATGAGCATATAATGAGTCTCAAGGTCTACTGGAAGTCAAATCTTCCGCCATCTTGGACCTAGTTGGTTCTATCCAGTTTATGTCATATCCTCAAGGGCTGTGTCATTCTTTCAGAGGTTGTGTCCTGCCCCTTTCCCTCCTGTTTCAGTGGGAGAGACACACATATTGGAATGGGCATCAGGAGCTTTGCCAACCTCCATGCCGCCACCAGCCACTGATGGCTCGAGCCGGTAACCTTGGGATCTTCATCTGTATGAGAAGGAAAGCAGAATATGTCACCCCAAAATATGTCTCTTTGACATAAAAATTATTTTGAGCTGCAGGCAATTCAGAAAAGCAGTAAATGCAGAAGAAGCATCCCCTTTTCTGCTTAAAGGCAGGAAATAAATTCTCGTCTTGGAGACAGACTCTTATCAGTCCAGGGAAGTCACCAGAGGAATCTGCAGACAGACCTTGATAAACTAACCTTTATCTTCCTAGTTAAGTAAGATAAGGACTTCCTAGCCTTAGCTGGACCACCCCCAGCCCAAACCCCTTTGTCTTGTCAATTGTTCACAAATGTACTGTTTCTTGGTCTAAAAGGTATAAAAGCTTCCTGCTCTGGTCACTTTTTCGGGAGTTCATTTTCTTGTGAAGGCTCTCATGTACATGTACAAATTCAATAAAATGTGTATGTTTTTCTCCTGTTAATCTGATCTGTCAGTTTCATTTTCAGACCTAGCCTTGGACCCTAAGAGTCAAGAAACATTTTCCTCACTATAAAGGATGCTCTCAGAGTTTCCCTCCAGCTCTTTGAGTCCATGGTCTCCAGGTAAGCCTACACAGTGGACGAGAGAGAGAGAGAGAGAGGGGGGGGGGGGAGAGAGTAGGGGTGTCCGTCTTTGATCATAGTAGTTTTTGAATTCCTATGAAACAACCTGATAATTGTTTGTTTTTTAATTTATTGGGCTACTATGATATCTATAGTGGTTCCATGTCAAAAAGTCAGAGCTTGCTTCAATTTGTGGTAAAATTGAAACCATGCTACTCAGATTGGGACTTGGACCCACGGTCTTTTAACTGAGATCACACTGAGATCCTGGTCTCAGGACTTAATGAAGCTCAGGTTCTTGATGTCTCATGGCAGAAAGAATTCAGTGAGAGACAAAGTGATGGGTAAGAAGTGGATTTATTTAGAGAGAAACACACTTCACAGACAGTGTGTGGGCCATCTCAGAAGGTGAGAGCAGCACCAGGGTATGGGGTTGTCAGTTTTTAGAGGGGTGGGTAATTTCATAGGCTAATGAGTGGGAGGAGTATTCCAGCTATTTTGGGGAAGGGGTGGGGATTTCCAGGAATTGGGCCACCGCCCACTTTCTGACCTTTTGTGGTCAGTCTTGGAACTGTCATGGCACCTGTGGGTGTGTCATTTAGCGTGCTCAAGGTCTAGTGGAAGTCACTTGTCTGCCGTCTTGGACCTAGTTGGTTCTAACCAGTTTATGTCGTGTCCTCAGGCTATGTCATTCTTTTAAAGGTTGTGCCCTGCCCCCTTCCCTCCTGTTTCAAAATTGCATTTTCCAAGCAATTTCGATTTGTTAATTTAAACCAGGAGTATTTACTCCCTGGATGCCAAACACTTGACCCACCTTCAACGGGTGATGATCCAGAAAGCATCCGTGGTTCCACCTCCTCCTGAGTCCATGTGGAGACTTCAGTGGCCCCAGAGCTTTTCTGCCCGTGGAAGAAACATATGAGGATGTTGCCAAGATTGTCATTTTCAGTGGCTTTCTCTTCTAATCTTTTCCCCAAAGTGCCAGTTGGGGCAGGGAGTGCATGTTGGTAATTTTTATCAACTGTCCAGTTCTTCTCAGATCTGCTCACATAATTGACACGATTTTGTGTGCTGATTCCACTGCTGGCTTCCTGTTACCCCACCAACAACTCATCTCCCAGTGTCCTCACCTG
Source organism: Balaenoptera ricei (assembly GCF_028023285.1). Lineage (NCBI taxonomy): Eukaryota > Metazoa > Chordata > Mammalia > Artiodactyla > Balaenopteridae > Balaenoptera > Balaenoptera ricei. Next base: position 35,323,233 of record NC_082643.1, read on the forward strand.
CTTACCTTTAATTTAATATAAATTTATATCTCACTGTAGTGGTACATTTTGAATTACTTGAAATCCTATTGAGAGTAAGGTGGATTCAAACACATGAATAAATAAATGGAGAATCCCTTGACTTCTTTCTCCCCTGATTGTATGTGCAGGTGTGTATAGGGGTGGGGGGCTTGGGAAGATGGGGAAAGATAGCAAAAGCAGGGTTGCCTTGGTGACTTGGGGTAGAAATGAGGTGAACTTTGTATACCTGAGTTGAAGTGAAATGAGATGGACAACGGTGAAAGAATAAGTGTACCATCTTCCGCGTATATGACAATGTGTTTGTAGGAGGAGAAATAAAGAAGCAGAAGGACAAAGTGATTTCCAAAGGGAAGGGTGAGGTTTTCCTTTGGTTTTCAGTTCAGTACAAAAGCACCAAGGCTCTGCTCAGGAAGACCCTGTGTCAGGGAGGGTCTAAGCTTCACTGAGTCTTTCAGGGGGTCAGTGGCTTCCCATGCATCTCACTGAGTCCTTACAATGACCCTTCCTGGCAGGAATTGTTCCCATGTTATAGATGGAGAAACTGAGGTGGAAACGAATTAAGTAATGGGCCCCAGGATGCGCACCAGCAGGGGCAATAATTAGTATTTCGGTATGAGTCCTCTGGTCATCTCTTTACACTACATCATGGGGCCACTTAGCCCATTAAAAACTATAAAATCATGAATAAGCCAGTGTCTTCTCCCTCAAGCCATGTAAAATTTGGGAGGTGAAGGAAGAAAGTCCAGGAAGGCCTATTGCATAAAGAAGGGACAAGAAGGGACAAAACAAGTGTCTTTGGGAAGATGGCACACCTCTGATGTTTCTAGGGAAGAGGGAGGTTGGGAAGCAGGCCCTATTCACTGTTCCAGGGCCCACTACAGTCTTAAGTCTAGAAATGACCCAGATCCTCAAACAGGGTTTCCCTGTGTCCCAGGTAGACCCCAGATAATTGTAATTGTTCCTGTTTGTCTTTGTGTGAAGAGCTCCCAAACTGAAGTAGTGAGAGCTACACCCACAAAAACAGGGAAAGGGCTTTTGGGGAGGAACTGCCAAAGGCTTATCTCTGCCCCCAGCTGTGAGGCTGATTGATGCTATTAAAATTCCCAGGGAGTCTCGGCTATCAGCACTCCCTGTTGTGTCGGAGTTGGGGATGTGGAGAGAGAGAGAGAGAGGGAAGCAGCCTGGGAAATGCTTATAGATTCCCTTCTCGAACTAGTCCAGGTGGGAGGGGTGATAACCCAGGAATGAAAATGCATGATACAGAGGATTTCATGGCTGGTGCCCGCGATAGTGCGGGGTAGGTGCTGTCCAAAGACCAAGGCCTGAAAAGCTCTTACTTGGTAACGTAGATGCAAGAATTGTGAACCACATCTCTAAATTAGAATAATCGAATTAAATGTAAAAGTCTCATCCCTCCGGCTCCTCTTTAGGTTGCCAAGCCAGAATTGGAGCCACATTGAGGAATAAAAGATCTGAGCTCAAGTCTATCAGCTGTGTGACCTTGGGAACTCCTCTTAACAACCTCTTTCATCTAGATTGCTCATCATCAACTTCAGTCTTGCTATTAAAACAAGAGATAGTGAGGTGAAGGCACTTTGCACTCTGTGGAGCGCACTGTGAATAATGTGCATTTATCACAACCCAGGTTTAGTCTTGAGATGCCCAAGCCATGGGACATTTTCTATAGATACGCTGTGATCTTGCTAGCTGCTGTGGCTCCCTTGGAACTGACTTCATGGGGGTCCGTCCAGCACATGGTCCAGGAGTTCTCAAATGCCCTCGGCAGCTTTCACGGGACTCTGCCGGGGAAAAGCCAATGAACTTACTCCCAAGAGACCAACATACGGCCAACAGAGGGACCCCCAAAACTCTGTCCCCTAAATCAATGCTTTGTCAGCAAGTCCCATGCAGGGATGAGGCCTGGAAGAGAAATTGATGTGTGTGTTGTTTTTCCTCGTCTGGGCAAATGGAATGGACCAGGGAACATCTTTGAAGGGGACCCTGGTTTCCTCTCTGCCAAGGAGAGGTCTGGTCCTGCCCTTGCCCCAGGAAATAGGGGGGCCCATTTTGACATCTTCCATTCTGCTCACAAAGGATGCACAGTGGTCTATCCTTAGGACTAGCTGGACAGACAGTGCAGCATCAAGTGTCACGTCTAGATCTCCTTGGGCCTTTTTTGGCAGGTAGGTTGGGGTGTAGACCAGCATTTCTCATGACCAATCTCTGTGACTGGTCTTATAGGCACTGTTTTCTGTGAGCAAGCGCCTCTGTGCCTCTCTGGGTACTTCATTCCCCACGACGGAGATTCTGGCCCCCTGGTTCCCTCCTCAGCCTCCCTCACTGCTCTCTGCTCCAGGTTCCTGATGCACAAAATACACAGGCGTAACCAGCCTGACCCCTTCAGTCCTTTGGGTACCGAACGAAACTTGGGTCCTCCTGTCTGCACGCAGTTAAGCCAACCCACTAACACCAGGTTGTGGTGAAGGAAAGTGCAGCATTTATTGCAGGGCGCCCAACAAGGAGTCCAGGGCAGCAGCTAGTGCTCAAAATGCCCGAACTCCCATATGGGTTTCAGGAAAGCATTTTTAAAGGCCAGGTGAAGGAGGGGGCTCACAAGGTCTGTGATCAGCTCGTGTACAATTCTCTGTGGTTGATGATGAGGTGTCAGGGCCGTGTTGCAGGGGTTAACATTCAATCCTTAGGCTCCAGTGGGCCTGGGGCCTACATGGGGGTTTTCGCATCTGTAAAACAACTCAGGAAGTATTATCTGGGTACTTCAGAGAGGAGGTACACCAGAGAGTATAGGAAAGGGGTCTGTCCCAGGAAAGCCCCATAGGGTCCTGATCGGTTACACTTTCCTTCTGGGAACCCTCAAGATGCCCTTTAGACCTTGGTTATTCCCCCACCCCCACCCCTCTTGGAGGTTTTCCTTCCTCTTCTGCTGAAACCTGTCCCACGGAAAGAAAAGGTGGTGTACGTTGAACCTATTGTACTAGCAGGTAAACTGTGTTCCTTCTCTGATGTTCTTAGCTGAAGGGGCTCCCCCACCTCCTTCTCTCCCCCCTTCCCTTCCTCCCCCCTCCTTCCCCCTTTCTTCTTCTCCTTCTCTCTCTCTCTCTCTGCCCCACCTATTCCACTTTGGAGTTGAAGGAAACACCACTGTACAAGGTGTGGGATTTGGTTTCTGAGACAAGGGTGTGAGTGATATAACCTGGACATCTGGGGATGGGGGGCAGGGGTGACTCCCTCTGGGGTGGAACTTGACAGATGGGAGGTGAGGGATGGGAGGGAGCCCTGTGGACAAATCCCTCCGCTCTCTCCCTCTTATGCACCCTTCTGAGGCCCGAGGTGTGTTTGTCCTTGCAGTCTCTCCAGAGAGGCCCCGGGTCAGGAGGACCCTGTCTGCACCCGGCCAGCCCTGGCCAGAGTGGAAGCACATCCTGGGGACTCTCTTCTCACCTTGACCTACCCCACCTCCCTTTGACCTTCACCACCCCGCTTGCACCTCTCACTTTTTTTTTTTTTTAACATCTTTATTGGAGTATAATTGCTTTACAAGGGTGTGTTAGTTTCTGCTTTATAACAAAGTGAATCATTTATACATATACATATGTTCCCATATCTCTTCCCTCTTGCATCTCCCTTCCTCCGAATGGGAGAAAATATTTGCAAATGAAGCAACTGACAAAGGATTAATCTCCAAAATTTACAAGCAGCTCATGCAGCTCAATAGCAAAAAAAACAAACAACCCAATCCAAAAATGGGCAGAAGACCTAAATAGACATTTCTCCAAAGAAGATATACAGATTGCCAACAAACACATGAAAGAATGCTCAACATCATTAATCATTAGAGAAATGCAAATTGCACCTCTCACTTTTATACCCCAATCTCTGCTTTTCTAGAGACGAGGACCAAGACACACGTTTTATTTTGCTTGAGCTAAGGTGCTCGTTTACTTCTCCTCAGAGGGATTCGAGACACCTCAAATTGTGGCCTCTGTATTTGTTGTTCATTAAAGAAGGGACGTGAGGAGGATGAGAGCTCTGAGGCGAGGTCTCTCCCTTGCTCCTAAAAGCCCACTGCAGACCCTCTTTTATGCTGAGGGGAAATCGGCTGTTCTCCTGTGTACAAAGTTCCAAGCTTTTTAGAAACCGGCAGGCCTGGAGCACAGAAACCTTGGTGGGGTGGGAATCAGGGAGAACAGTGTGGCTTTTCCAGGCTGGGAGGAGCTTAGAAAAGGCTCTTTTCTGTTCACTGACGAAAAACTTGCTCAGAAAGAAGAAATCAGAGCAGGCACAGTTCAGCCTCTGTGAAGATTTCTGTTCTCTCTCTTTCCCTCCTCCCTCTCTCACTCTCTTAAGACAATATAATCAAAGAAAAGATTTAGAAAGAAAAGAACTGCAGAGTGCATAAGGAGTCTGGACATGGGTTTTTTATCTGCATTTCTTCTCTCAGGGAAGTTTACTTTTATTTCCTTTTGAAAGATGGGTTGAGGGGCAGAGCTCACAGAGGTAGACAGAGGAGGCAGGTGGTCCTTCCCCCGTCCTGCTCCCAGCTCTCTGGAATTCCCCAGGAAGCAGCTGAGGGGCAGCGCTCAGCTCTGGGGCTAGTATCTGGTAAAGATGAACATCTCGAAGTACAAATTGCAGAAACTGGCTTCTCCCTCTGCTTTTCTGCCAGGAGATGAAAACCACGCAGAGGAAGAACACTGAATGTATGACGGATGCTGTTTCTGTTTCACTGTCTCTAGGTGTTGTGTTTTGTGGATGCAGGTGGGATCAGACTGAACGGGCTGGGCGTTGATTTGGTTCAGCCACATGGGCCAGGGAAGGCAATTTCAGCCACTAAAAGGCAAAAATGTCACATGGCCTCTATGCACCTCCACGCTGTTGCAGACCTAAACCTCAGCGTCCCCCAAACTGAGCCCATCACCTTCCCTTTCCTGGTGGTCCTTCTCTCAGCCCACGGCGCTGTCACCCACCCCACCTCAACTGAGCGCCAGGAGCTTGGGTCCTCCCTGACTCCCCTCTGCTTTACCCCCATGTCTCATCACCAAATCACATCAATTTTATTTTATAAGGTTTTAAAATCTCTGGAATTATCCACCCTCACATCCTCACTTTTCCATCCTAGTCCAGCCCCCGTCTCCCCTCACCTGGATGATCACAATGGCATCCTTCTCGCTATATTCATACCCATTCCTGACCCTGCAGCAAAATTAACAAAATATAAATCATATTATTATCAAAATAAATATAAATACAAATCATATTATTATCCGTCCTGCTGTAAAGCCCTCAAATGTCTCCCCATTGCCCTTTAAGTTCCCTTTAAGCACCTGTAAGTTCATGTTCCAGCCTCAAGGTCCTTAACCAAAGTTTCCCGGGCCTTCCTTTCTCAGTCTGTTCCTTGCCCCTTACTAACCCGCCCATCCCTCCCACCACTCCCGTGCCCTTTCAGCTTTTCACATGCTCCACACTTGCCTTGGAGGCTTTGAATATGTTGTTCCCTCACCCCAGAAGCCCTTCCTCACACTATTCCCTTTCATAGGTCTCCTCAAGCTTAGTGTTATTTACTTTTCTAATTTTGTACTCAGCTCCATGGGAGAAGGCACTATATCTGTTTTACTTCCCACTGTCCTTAGCACCCAACACAGTGCCTGACACCTAGTAGATGCTCAAAAACTTTTATATATATATTATATGTATTTATTATATATATATATGCATATATATAATATTATATATATGCATAAAACTGAGGAGATTTTAGTAAAACTGCTTTAGAACTGTAAAGTCTGTATAAGACTGGTGATTTTTATTTCTGCTTTCTAGCTCAGAACAAGCAGGATAGAATATTCTATTATCATTTGGTCTTGAGTGGAACTTATTTATATCTCTGTGTTAAGGCTTCCAGGCATTTGCATCTTAAGCTTTTTATTTCTACCTGCAGAATGAAGGGATTTGTGCTTCTTTAAAGAAATTTCTGGCAATAGCCAGCAGGTGGGTTCATTAAGGAAGAAACAGAACATTCTCATGCTATTTTTATTTCTTTTTTATAGTTTGGAAACTGAAAAAGAAAGAGACAAGCAGCCGAGGCCGAAGAAAGAAAGTGGGGTGGAGGGCTCCGCTCAGGCTTTAGAATTCTCTTCCCACCCGCTTTACCAGGATGAACCCCAGGCCTGGGCTGCGGGAAGGCAGCCCAGGGAGTAGGCAGCGCCAGGGCTACCCTGACACCCTGACTTCAAAGCCTCTTTGAACAGCCACTTAGTTGGTACCTCAGTGTCTTCATTTGTAAATCAGAGATCAAATCCCTGATCTCAGGATTACTGTGAGGATTAAAGGAGATAATGTTTCAGAAAACACATTGTTAAGTTGCAAATGTAAATTACAGGGCATATGATGATACCGCTAAACCAAATATCTCAAATACAAAAGTAAGGTCTGACGTTTCTCTACCGTGAGCTGTCCCCACCTATGTAGCCCCATGTACATGATCACGAGTGTCAGCAGCTTCAAGAACAGCGATGAGTATTTGCATCTCTCCCTCTTCCAATGGTCGGTGAACTCAGAGATGGGCCCCAGTCATCTTACGCCCCTAGTAACCAGCAATGCCAGACACCCACTACATGCTGAATGAATGAATATATAGCGGGGAGCAAGGAGGAGGAAGGTCTGAAGGAAAAGGTGAGTGAGGAAGGCGTGGGCTGGATCCCTGGAGAGGTTTATATTTTCTTAGAAGTCAAGGAGAGCAACTAAAGGCACTGAATTAACTGGGGGGTGCCCTCCTAATTCCCTTGGCTCATACCCCAGCTCCTAGCTCTCCTGGCCTGGGGCCAGCTTCAGGGAGGGGATGGGGCGGGAACTCTTTGTCTAGGCTTAATTCAGCCGCGGTGGCCTCTCCCTGGGGGGCCCTGCTGAGCTGCCAGAGCAGTGGTATAAGAAGAATACCCAGATTTCCAGATCTGGGAGCACACCCTGGTCTCACCCTCAAACAAAGCAGACAGAGCCAAATACAAAGAAACGTTTCTTCCCAGTCCCCAGAAACCAGCTAAACATCCGTCCGTCCATTAAATAGCTGCGAAGCCCCTGCTGTGTGTTGTGCTGGGTGCTGGAATGACATAAAATGAATCGCACCCTGGTCTCAAGCAGGGGGAACATAACTTCTTTTCCACGGGGAAAACCCAGTGTGGAGGGAGCAACAGCCCGGGTCCTGGAGGGGCAGGACCACAGCCCACGCACCCGGCAAGCCTGGCACCGCCAGCTCTCTCTCTCCACCGCGCTTGCGTCACCCTTGGCTTCCCTGGAACCCTCCACCTTGCTGGGAAATTTGCAAATCACCAAACAGGATGTTGGCCAAACTTTGGGAATTACTCTAAAGCTTTCTGCACCAAATTGTTTCTGGAGCTGACAAATAAGGAATGATTATTCCTTTAGGATCAAAAATATATTTTTTTAAAGAGAAATGGTTTTCTATTGTGGACAGAAAGTAGGTCTCCCCTCAGAATGGAGCCCATTGGTCGGTGCTCCTTGATGATCAAGGGAGACGGCAGATGCTGGTCTAGATGTTTCCAGGGTCAGGGAAGAAGGGTCTGAGGACCCGTCTTCTCCACTGGCTGCCTCTTTTGGGTGGTGCGGTTTGAGGTGGAGAGACAATGGCCATGAACTGGACGGCTGAGTGTCCTTCAGCTGATAGAAGACCACTTCAGGGCAGATGGAGCAGCCCCAGAAGAAGAAAATCGTACTTACTCGACAGGTCCTGTGCTCCGTGTTGAATCTCTCCTGCTCTTCTTCACACACAAAGCAAGAGGCCCTTTGTCACTTGAAGAGATGGCCCACAGCGCCAGTGTTGACTGAGCCTTCTCTGTCGGAGTCACTTTCTCAATCGGGTTAACAAGCAGGGGCTGCCGAGGGCCCCCGGCCAGCCGCAAGCAGGCCCGGCTGGCACCCGAGTGAGGTGTTGCCATAATTCTGGCCGAGTCCTTCAAGTTCCGCTTGTGGACGTGGTACAGCCAACTAGCTTTCAGCGAGCAGCCCCCTCTACCCCCAAAGCTGGCCGGTCAGGCAGCTTGACCGCGAGACCTTTCTTTCCCAGGCCCTGAGCAAGTGGCCAGAGCAAGCTGCCTTGGCTGATGCGTTCGGAGTCTCTGAACAAAGGGGCCTGTGTGAGCTGCCGCCACAGCATCTGTGGGTCCAGAGCCCGGGGAAGTGCTTGGCGTCGGGCTGGAGGGCTCGCAGCGTGGCCAGGGGCGTGAGTTGGAATACAGATTGCCCCCGAGTCTTGGGGGCCTTGCCCGTCAAGTGGCGGGGCCTGGCTCCACTGCCCGACATCCGGCTGTCAACAGCTTGCAGGCCTGTTTGCAGCACGGCCAACGTCCTGTTTGGTGATTTGACAAGAGTCCGGAGCTCTCTCGGCACGTCAGAACTCGGGGCTCCGTGCAGCCAGCGTGGCATGGCTGCATCTGCATGGCTGAGACGTTCCCTGCCGTGTATCAGCAGCTGCCCGAGCTTGGGAGATGCAGCCGGAAGGCCCGTGAGAGGCCTCTGCTTCCTGGCCTCCATCCTCAGACCCTCTCTGTACCCGGGGGCTCCAGTACTCACGGAAAGACACAGTGAGCTCTTCCAAGATACTGTCTTGGAAAAGGGCTGAAACACTTCGCCAGACTCTGATTAAGATAAGAAAAATGATAGATTTTAGAAAATAGGTTTCTCTATTTTCTCAACAATCACACACCCCCAATAATAATTAGTGACATCGTTGTGAGACCCACTGTAAAGAGCACTGAGTTAGCTGAGATGCATCTTATATATGTTTCCCCTTTAATCCAGCTCCAGTGCTTTTGTGTAGCAATTTGCAAGAGGAACATGGACTCAGTGCAAAGGTCGCTGTTCACTTGTATCCCACTCAGTAAAATCATAAGCAGGCAAAGTGCATCCCTTCCTCGATTCCATCTGTGTAGACTTCCGGCTCTTTTACGTCCTTATTCTGCTGACAGCTCCATCTTTTCCCCATTCATCAGGCTCCTCCTGCCCCATTTTCCTTCACCCTCCTTCCCGGGCCAGATCCCTCAGTGTCCCGCAGCTCTCACCAAGCAAAATCCTAACCTGGGTGCACAGAAACCCTCACAGCCTTTGCCCTTGTTCTAGCTCTAAGACTGAGCACCCCTGGGGAAATGGACATTTCTAGATAGGCTGGGCCACCCCAAGTTCATAGCCCCCAAGCTCCGCTGGGTCCTCAGTGCAGCCCATGTCACCTTTGACAGTGCAGCTGTCCTTGGAGAGCTCCCTCCTCTGTGCCCCAGGGGACCACTCCGAGCTCTTAACTCTCTCACCAAGGCTCCTGCTCAATCTTTAGTCTCTTATACTCAGCAGATAAACTTGATTCCAACTTCAAGGTCATCAGGCTCATTCTCCTTCAACTTCCCACCCCCCCTTCTACAAACACCTCCACATGCACACTTATCCTCATCTTCATTCTCAGAGGCGGGGCCCTCTTTCTGTGCCTTTATTCTCTCTCTTGATGACTACTGACAGACTTTGATAGTTACCCCCTCTGTTTCATTTTTCTCAAATCTCTTCCATCTCCCTTGAAGCCTCTAAATGCACAGGCAGACAGACCTCATTTTATTGCGCTTCATTTTGCAGATAATTGCGTCTTTACAAACTGAAGGTCTGTGGCAACCCTCCATCCAGCAAGTCTACGGGTGCCACTTTCCCAACAGCATTGGCTCACTTCCTCTCTCTGTGTCACGTGTTGGCAATTCTTGAAATATTTCAAACATGTTCATTCTCAGTACTCGAGTCTCGTGGCCCATGTCTTCCTCTAGTTACTTCTCAGCTTCTCTCTCCCCTTCTCCTCCAAATGACTTGCTGTCTACATATCCATTCATTCCTGGCTCTTTGTACTCTGCTTCTGTCCCCACCCCACTACCAAAACCGATGTCACTGAGGTGACCAACGACTTCCTCGATAGATAACAAATTGAATGGACTAGTTGCATTCCTTTCCTTACTAGAATTTTCTGAGGCATTTGAGGATACGGATTATCCTTCTCTGAAGCTTCCTGATCCCTTACATCCATTCTCCACCCTCCCTCTGAAAGGGGCTCCTCTCCCACTGCCTGTCCCAGGCACGTGGCTGTTCTCCGGGATTCCGCTCTGACTCACCTGTCTTGCTCGCCACACACACTCCCTGGCAAAGCGCATCCTCTCTCGGGGGTTATGCAGATAACTCCCAAGTCCCTCTCTCTAACCCAGATCTTTACCCCTAGCTTCTCCCGTAGGCACCACTAATCCAGCATTTCCAGAACAGCAATCGGGGACATTTTTCCTGTTAAGCCACTTCTTGCCCACCTTGCTGAAGGCACCGTGGCCACCCTGCAGGGGTAGGGATGCTATTACTCCACTCCTTCCCCCTCTCCACACGCCTGTGCTCCCATCGCCACCAAGTCCTCCCAAGTGTCTCTCAGACTCACCCTTCTCTCCCCTCTATCCCTCCCACCACTTCTCTCCCGACCCAGTACAACAGCTTCTTGGATGTTTGCTAACAGCCCTTACCAGCACCCACCTAGCTGCTGGAGTGAGCCCTTTGAAAGGCAAAATTAGACTTGTCAAGTCCCTGCTTTAAACCTTCACATCGTTTCTCTCGTCTGGACTCTCTGCAGGTTGTACAAGGCCCTCTGTGGCCAGAGCTGCTGACCCTTCCCTGCACCTTGAGCTTTTGCTCTCCTGCGGCTCCAAGTCTCCAGGGCTGTCTCTTGCTTTCCCCTCCTGTCCCGTCTTCCTCCTTCACTGCCCACTCATCTCTTCACTTGGCTGACGCTTACTCATCCTTTAAGACCAGATACATTGCCCTCTCTTCACTCATCCTCCACGACCACCTTGTATGTGTTCCCATGATACCCTGAGCCTCTCCCTAGTGCCATGGGTTGAATTCTGTCCCCCAAATTGACAGTTGAAGTCCTATCCTCCAGTACCTCGGAATGGGATCTTATTTAGATCATTACAGATGTAATTAGTTAAGGTAAAGTCATACTAATCCAACATAACTAATGTCTTATAAAAAGGGGAAATCTGGACACACACACACACACACACACACACACAGGGAGGATGCTATATGAACATGAAGGCAGGGACTGGGATGATCCTTCTACAAGCCAAGGAAAGACACAGATGGCCAGCAAACCACCAGAAGCTAAGGGAAAGGCCTAGAGCAGATTCTCTCTCATAGCCTCAGAAGGAATCAACCCTTCCAACCCCTGGATCTCACACCAGAACTAGCCTCCAGAACTTTGAGACTACAAATTTCTGTTGTCTAAGGCACCCAGTTTGTGGTACTTTGTTATGCAGCCCTAGGAAACTAATACACCCACCATTGCGCTATTGTACTGTACTGTTATTCCCTGCCTGTGTCCCCCACTCCCCACTGTATCCTTGTATCCCCAGAGCCAAAACCAGTGCCTTACAACATAAAAAGGTTCAAGTATTTGATGAATGAACTAATGAAAGCTCAACCTTCTAAAAAAGTCAGACAAGCTACAGACTAAGAAGTTTCACTGATTTGCTGCATCATAGCTCCCTAAGGTTCTTTTTCTCCATGGCTTGCTGTGGAATCTGTCCATGTCTTCCTGTTCCTTTGGGTGGGTGTGCTGCTGGTTCTAGTTGGCCTTTGGAGGAACGTTCTGCCCTTTTCTGCCCATTGCATCCTGTGGCTACAGGCCCTGCTGTGCAGGCCCCTCTAGGCTCTAGCTCTTGCTAGGTTCTGGCCACCCTGCTCTGTCCTCTGGTCCCTTTGGGCACAGGGATGGCTAGGACATCCCACTGCTGCTAATCCCAGGACTTCATTCCTTGGTGTCCTCTTCATTCTGCCCACTCCTCTGGAAATAGTTTCTCCATTCGACTCTGGTGAGCCATCTGTTTCCTGCTGGGACCCTGAGGAATACAGTCAGTAGGCAGGTGGGTAGGGACTGAGATGATAAACATGGTACAAAAATAATTGCATGTTTTTTAAAAAAAATAATCTTTTAAATCCCACTGCTTAATTCCCTCCTAGTTCTGTTTTCAAAGCAACACATACCCAGCATTTTTAGGTAAAGCCTGCTATTTGACCTTATCTATGCATTTGACTAAATATAGAAAGTGTTTAGTTTAATTTGACATTTTATTGAATACCTGCAATTTGCAGGCACAGTGATGGGCATTGGGGATCCAAAGAGGAATAGATCCTGTTTCTGCTTGAGAAGACCCAGAGTTTAGTGGGAGAGACAGACACCAAGGAGGGCACAGTGCCTGGCCTTGGGCTCAGTCCCACATCTTCACTAACACTGAAATGTGGATTATCCCCTCCCAGTTTAGACATCCTAGAGCAACACTGGTCCCTCAACTTTAGTTGTTTTCCATAGAATCAGCTTCAGATTTTTTTTCATCAGTTAAATGCCTTCTGACAGCCAAATACACATAAGATCATTATTTAACATGTTTTAGGGTCAAACTTCCATCTCATATTTTCTCTTTTCCTAACATTATAGGTTCCTTGTGTCCCTTAATCCATCTGCTGGATTAAAACCTTTGGAGAGGCCAAGGGGACGGGGGAAAGGGAGACCTAGAGATCAGGATTTTTTCTTTTTGAAACGCTTGTAAGGATTCTCATGTTCAGTCTGTTTGGGAACCATTGTTCTGGATTAACTCTTATTTATAGCAACTGAAATTTGGACCAAATTTTTTCCAAATGTAGCTCTTCGCCCATCTGAGTGTGTTGCATTGGCATTAGGATAGACATGTAGATCAATGGGATATAATTGAGAGTTCAGAAATAAACCTTTATATTTATGGGCAATTGATTTTCTTCAAGGGCATCAAGACCATTTGATGCAGGGAAAAAATAGACCTTTCAGCAAATGGTTCTGGGAAAACTGGATATCCACATGCATAAGAATTAGGTTGGACCCTTACCTCATGTCATACACAAAAGTTAATTCAAAATGGATCAGTGACCTAAATGTAAGAGCTAAAACTATAAAACTCATAGAAGAAAAGAGGCATAAATTTTCATGACCTTAGATTAGGCAGTAGTTTCTTCGATATGACACAAATGATCAAGAAGTTTTTAAAAACAGATACATTCAATTTCATCAAAATTAAAAATTCTTGTGCATCAAAAGACTCTCAAGAGAATGAACAGATAACTCACAGAATGGAAGAAGATATTTGCAAATCATATATCAGATAAGGAATTTATATCCAGACTATATCAAGAACTACTACAACTCAACAACAACAACAAATATATCCAAACAGTACCTAGTCAGAACTAGTGACATAACCTGCCTGATAGACCCCTGCCATCCCCCAAGGGAAGGTGACCTTGCCTGAAACAATTCATTCTTTGCTGGAATAATTTCCTTGCCCCACCTCCTTCTGCCTACAAAATCTTCCATTTGTACAGCTCTTAGGCACTTCTGTCTGCTAAGATGGAATACTGCCCAATTCATGAACCATTAAGTAAAGCCAATTAGATCTTTAAATTAAAAAAAAAAAACCCAAATAGCCCAATTAAAAAAATAGGCAAAGCACTGGAATAGACTTTTCTCCAAAGAAGATCTACAAATGGTCAATAAACACATGAAAAGATGTTCGACATCCCTAATCATTAGGGAAATGGAAATCAAAACCGCAAAAAGCTATCACTTCACACCCACTAGGATAGCTATCATAAAAAAAGAAGGACAATAACAAGTGTTGTTGAGGATATGGAGAAATTGGAACCCTCAAACGTTGCTGGTGGAAATGTAAAGTGATTCAGCCACTGAGGAAAACAAATTTGGCAGTTCCTCATGATCTAGAAATTCCACTTTCTTAGGTATATACCTATAAGAATTGGAGACATACTTCCATACAAAAACCTATACACAAATGTTCATATCAGCATTATTCATAATAGCCAAAAAGTAGAAACAATCCAAATGACCATCAACAGACGAGTGGATAAATGAAATGTGGCATAAGTTCACACAATGAAATATTATTCAGCCATAAAAAGGAACGAAGTACTGACACATGCTTTAATATGGATGAACCTTGAAAACATTATGCTAAGTGAAAGAAGCCAGTCACCAAAGACTACATATTGTACAATTCTATTAATAGGAAATATTCGGAATAGGCAAAGTCATAGAGACCAGAAAGTAGTTTAGTGATTGACAAGGGCTGGGCACATGGAGAGTGACTGCTAATGAATATAGATTTCTTTTGGGGGAGATAAAAATATCCTGGAATTAGATAGTGGTGATGATTGTACAATCTTGTGAAAGTACTAAAAAAAAATTAAACAAAACAAAACAAACAAAAAAACCCACACTGAATTTTACAGCTTAAAAGGGTGAATTTTACAATATGTGAATTATTTCTGTTTTTAAAAATTAATTTCTAAAAACTACCTGGGTATTTGGGGCCTGGGAACCTGCATTTGAAACAAGTCCTCAAAATGATTCTTAAGTCCACTGAGATTTGGAAACCACAGCATCTCATTTGTAATCACTTTATCCCCTGAAAATTTGAAGAATTTAAAATCAGCTATAAAAAAAAAAAAAAAAAAAGACAACCAAGGCATCGAAGGTGATTGCTCACTGAACAAATATTTAGCTGCAGCCTGCTATGTAGCATGTAGCATGCCAGGCCCAATGTCACAAACCCTGCCTTATAGGAGTTTAGAGTTTGGGCATGGAAACAAATAGTTACGGTACAAAGACAATCGTGACATCTGCTTTAACGGAGGTTTTACGGAGTACAGCAAGGTCAATAGGAGACCCAGGGTTGGCCTGGGGGAGCCAAACCATGAGGTAGTATTTGAGTTGGGGCTCAAGATCTGTGCACCTAGAAAGGTGGAAGAGAGTATGAAAGAGGGATGGGGGGGCCTTCCAGGTGGAGGAACAGCATGTGCAAAGGCACAGAGGTTTGGGAGAGCTTGGCATATTAAAGCATCCGTAACAGGTTGGAACCAAATGGCCAAGGGAGAGGAGACAGGGGAGGAAGCAGAGAGTTAGCTTATTATGCAGTGAGGGCCACTGGGGAATTTGGAAAACTAGGATACCAGCCTTGGGTTGGGAAGATCCATTCCGACGGCAGGATGGGAGACTGGGGCAGAGGGAACAGAGGAGCTGAGAGGCTGGTAGGAAGAAGGCTTTGAAATGCTGAAGGTCCAAACTAGGGCAGTAGAAGGGCGAGGAGGAGAGAGGTTGAGTCTATACTTATTCAGGAAGAGGTACATATAGTCCCCGGGACTGACGGAATGCACTGGAGGACTTTTAGCAGCCTCCCTGGCCTCTACCCACTAGATGTTAATAGCACCTCCCCAGTTGTGAAAAACACAAATATCTCCAGAAATTGCCTGGGACCTTTCAGGTAAGGTGCTTCTGAGTGCCTCGATGAGAGGCAGCTGCGACTCCATCGAGCTCAGTGATCTGGTCATAGGATCATTTCTGTGCTTGTTTGCTAATCAACACCTGTGGGGAGACAGAACCTGGTCTGAGGTGTGCTGTGATTGTGAGGTTGTTGCAGAGCAGACCTGTAGCCCCACCTCCTTCTAACAACTGGGAGGTCCTGTCGGCTACCAAACAGATGGTGATTGTGAACAGCCAGCCTGACCTAGGTCGGTTGGCACCAGAGCTGTTTTGTTGGTTTTTGGCTGGACAAAGGCTGCATTCCCTGCTGTAAATTAATTAAACAAGGAGGCCATTAGATTGAGGTAGCTTTCATGCCTTGGTGGCAAACTGACACCTAAGCCTGAAGTGCCTCAAGGTTGAGAAATCAAAACTTAAGGACAACCCATCACAAACAGCCAACCAGGCTCTCCCAAATAAGGCAACTACTTATGCTACAGCCGGTTAAGTCACTTCCTTGCTTTACTTCCTCCTCTTCTTTATAAAAGTCTTCCCCAACCCACCCAGCTTCTGTCAATGGAGGTTTGGTGCTACTTGAATGGAATCAATTTTTGCTCCAATAAACTCTTGAAAATTTTAATGTGCCTCAGTTTATCTTTTAACACTTGAAATAGAGAATCTCTGAGAGAGCGCTCATGCCAAGAACAAGAGGGAAGACACAGCAGAGACAGCTCCAAGATCAGGAATTTTAGAATGCCCAGAATGTATTTCTTCTGGAAATCTCACCCCAGACTCATGGGTGTGTGATGACGATCACAGCAGGGCCCAAGTGTAGCTCTGCCCAGCTTTGAGGCCAAGCAGACCTCCTCAACAGAGAGCTCACCTTGACAGCCATGGCACCAGGTAACAGTCATAGGATGTCTGAGTGGGAGAGGAGCCCTGAATCTCACCTATTATCATTCATAACAGTCCTGTGCCCATATCAGTTCTAGGTCTGGAACCCATCCACACCTCTCTGCTCTGCCAGCACCACCCTGGTCCAAGCCACTATCATCTCCCACCTGGAGGGTGCCGTGGCTTCCTAACGAGAGTTCTAGTTTCTTTCTTTTTCCTCTAGGCCCTATTCTCTACAGTCTCCAGAATGATGATTTTTTAATAAGTGAATCTATCTTGTCATCTCCTGATGAAATCCCTTCAATGGCCTCCCAGTGCATTTAGAATAATCTGAGGGCCTTGGACTCTGATGGTCCCTCCTCCAGCAGTGACTTCCTCCAGGTCTTTCCATGGCTGCTTCCTTCTCCACTGGGTTCAGCTCAGATGAGACCCTCGCAGAGAGGCCTCCTTTGCCTCGCCTGCCGTCCACCCCCTCCCTGTCAGCACATGACCCCCTTACTGCTGTGCTCCCTGCTCTCACTGTAGGGAATTATCTTGTTTGTTGGTTGGTTGATTCTGTACTCCTCCCTCTAAAATGCAAGATCCATCAGAGCAAGGGATTGCCCAGGCCTAGCACATGGTCTGGTGTGTCCCAGGTGCTCAATGGATATTTCATGAAGAGATGAATGACCTTTAGGGGTGGTGCCAAAGTAAATCCATTTAACGTGTTGTGTGCACAATGATGGCCAAGACCAGATCTCTCAACATCTTCGTCTTCACTATAAATTCAGAGCTGTCTTTACCGACTACCATGACGGCCTACTTGCAGGTCTCTAATCATTTTGGATCCGCCCCCCATCGCCCCCTAATATCCCCCGACCCCACCCTGCAAGAGAGTGGAGATGTCCTTGTTGAAATACAGACTGTTGCTCCTGTTCCTGTGGCCCTCCTCTTCTTCCCCTCCCTCCCTCCCTCCCTCTCTCCTGTTCTTTCTCTCTCTGGCTCATTCTTGAAAAATTACCTGTTAATTGAATATCTTAACATCAAATCCTTCTTCCTGTTAACTTACAGAAGCCCCATGATTCAGTTCTAAAGGCTCCCATTGGCTGCACTTTAGCTTTTGGCCTCTTTTGTAAAATGATTAATGATCTGTAAACAAACACTTAACAGAGAATGGTTAAAGTACCCACTATTTAGAGGCCCCCTGTGGTGAATCCTTTTTGTAAATGAAAGAACCGTCTGGTTTATCTTCTGTGGAAATATGGATTTTCCTATTTTGGATGCTGTGTTGGTTACACCTGCATCGTTGATGTGAATCCAACAGTCCTGCTGCCACCTCTGTCTCCTTTCACCTGATCACTCCATCCAGTCACTCAACACACCTTTACTGAGCACCTACTATGTGCCACAGAGATGAACAAGGCAGCTCCTGTCTTCAGTGATGCCCCATCTGGCATGGGAAATGGACAAGAGAAGGATCAAATAGAGTCTGATAGGAGAAGAGCCCCTCACTAAGCCCCAGGTGATCAGGGAGTACTTTCATGATAAGCCTTGTGCTGTTTGGGAGAAGATGAGTGGCAGGTGGCCAAGCAGATGGAAGGCGAGGTGCCCAGAAGGGCAAAGGACCTCAATGTTCAAAGGCAAGGAGGTGTGAGAGCGAATTTTCAGAATGACTACAGCGGAGTGTGGATGTGGAACGCTAAAGGGCTAAAGCTGGAGGAATAAGCAGAACCATGAAACCACACAGGGGACTTGGGATTTTATTCTTAAGGTGATGGGGGACCATTGACAGGCATTACAGGGGACACGTGAGAGGCCATGGACAAACTGCACTGTTAAAAGATGACTTGAGTAGCTATTGTCGGGAGTGGACCAAAAGAGGGGTAGGAGCGGTGTCAGGGAGACCTGTCAAAAGACATTGTCTTAGTCCATTCAGGCCGCTGTAACAGAATGCCATAAACGCGTTGGTTTATAAATAACAAACATTTATTCCTCACAGTTCTAGAAGCTGGGATGTCCAAGGATCAAGGTGCCAGCAGATCTGGTGTCTGATAAAAACCCATTTCCTCACTGATGACCGTAACCTCACATGCAGGAAGGGACAAGCTAGCTTTCCAGAGTCTCTTTTATAAGGGCACTAATCCCATTCATGAGGGTGCCACCCTCATGACCTAGTCACCTCCTAAGGGCCTGCCTCCAAACACCATCACACTGCAGGGTTAGGATTTCAGCATATGCATTTGGGGAGGACACAAACATTCAGATCATAGCAGACATCAAAGTTATGCAAGTGAAAAGTAAGAAGCCTTTGAGACAGAGATTTTTATCCTTGGACATGGTGGTGCCTGGGGAGGGGTGTCCTCACTGGGCTTTGGAGAATCTAGAAACTCTTTTGTGAAAACTATGGTGTTTGTGTGCACATTTTCCTGAGAAGAGGACCCATAGCTTTCATCAAATTTGCAAAAGGATACATGACATTGAACCAAGGCCATGCAGTGAGGATGGAGAAATCAAACTCCATGGAAGAGAGAATTAGATTCACTGGGAGGCATGACAGATGGGATTCTCTTCTGAGGCCAAAGGCCAGGCTTCTGGCTTGGGCCATGATTGGGAAACTTGTGTATCTTTTACCTAGAATCCTGGTGAAAGCACAGTTTTGGGACACAGGGTAGGAGAGGGGGAGGAGATATATTACTTATTCATTCATCAATTATTTATTGAGATCTTACTCTGTCTCAAGTACCTTTCTAGGTGCTGAGCATTCAGCTAAATAAAGAAACTTGTATTCTAGTGAGGGTAAACAGACAAACACATTCACATAAAGTGGTGCTAATCGGTGGGATACAGAGTGAAGGGGTTGCTACTTTGGCTGGCTGGTCAGAGATGCCTCCATGAGCAGTTGATATTTCAGCAGAAACCTGAGTGAGGTAATGGAAAGAGGTTTGTGGCTATCGGATCTGGGGCAATAGCATTTCGGGCAGAGGGAATAACCAGGACAAACGCCGTGTGGTAAATACATCCTTGGCGTATTGGAAGAACAGCAAGGAAACCAGCTTGGGTTGAGCAGAGAGAATCATGAGAAAAGACCAGGTGGTAAGATGGAGCAGGGAGCTAGAAGTTGGATCATTTAGACCTCAGCCCTGGAGGACTATAGTAATAATTATGGATTTTTTTTTCTAGGTGAAATGGGAAACCATTGGCAAGCGAATGGTAGAGAGAAGGACCCAACTTCAGCTTGGGACATGTTGAGTTTGGAAGGGTGTGTGAGACAACCAGGTGGAGGGATGCAGCTGGCGTTGGACATGAACCCACAAGGGCTGAGGTTAGGATGTATTTGTGAGAATGACCATCACATAGATGGTAGTGGAGATCATGGGTGTGGATGGGTTTGCCCTGGAAGGTTGCAGAGTGTGATGAGAAGGGGAGGAACCTGAGGACACCAGCAGTTAAGGAGTTGAGAAGAGGAATTTATAAAGAAGCTTGAAAAGGAGGAACAAGAGAGGAAAGAGGAAAAAGAAGAACTAGGGAAGAGGGAGTCATCAAAGTAACGGGGGAAAGATTTTGAAGGTCAAAAGTCTCAGATGTTGCAGAGAGTAATACAAGGTTCAAAGAGTATGCTTTGCATTTCTCAGACTGTTAAGATAGTGCAGAGGGATTCAAAGTGGAAAGATTACAGTGGGCTAAGGAATAAATGAGCAGTGAAGTAAGTCAGTGTAGGCATTATCCCAAATTTATAAGCCTGGTCCAGATACTTTAATGTCTACGCTTTCTGGGCCATGCCCAGAGGCTCACTGGCCAGGCTGCAGGCTTAGTTAAAATCAGGAGGACAGAAGTGAAATATCTCATGACAGGTGGTGGACTGGTGGACAGATCAGGTTGTGGTCATGGGCTTTGTGTAGACTGGGGAGGAAGCAAAACCAGGAAGATTCTGATAAAGGGGAGCCAATGGGAGAGTAAAGGTCCAAAGTTCCTGATAAGCTTGAAGTGTAGGTAGAGTGGCTATAACAGGATAGGGGGTGGGAAGAGCGAGAGGCTGAGGTCCAAGGAGATATTGGAGTTACAGATTTGAAAGGTGAAATAGAGAAAAGCCAAGGGTGTAGTTTTAGGAGAATCTGGGTAAAGTGGAGCAGAGGTGAAGTTCACTGGCTTCAAAAAGAGAAAAAAGTAATTCTATTAATGTAAGCTAGTGATTGGGGAAGCTAGCAGATTACAGTCATGACAAGGTACAGAAGATGGTTTGCCTAAACAATTTAGTGGGTCCCCAGCAGCATTTATTTATTTATTTATTTCAAATGGAATAAAACAGGAATTATCAGAAAGCATCACTCTTTTATTTTTTTTTCTTTTTCTTTTTTTGGCTGTACTGCTTGGCTTGTGGGATGTTTATTTCCCTGACCAGGGATCAAAACCAGGCCCTCGGCAGTGAAAGTGCCGAGTCCTAACCACTGGACCACCAGGGAATTCCCAGAAAGCATCATTCTTAATAAAAAAAAGAAATGTTTCAAGAAAATTATTTAAAGTGTGTGTATGTGTGTGCGTGCGTGTGCACTTGCTGTACTGGGTGAAAATGTAAAATGTATTCCTTATTGTGTGCTGTGATTTAAAAAGATGAGGCTGAGATGATATGCACTCCAAAGCAAGGTTTTCGCAGGAAGGTGGAAGGGTATGGAAGATGAGAGGGGAAACTTCAGCCTGAGCTTCTTTTGGCCTGAGCCACGTGGACCCCAGAAAGGTCCAGTGGCAGACCCACAAGAGTAGGAGGTACCTGGCTTAGACCTGCCAATAAATGAAACCATTCCACTGGGGTCCAGAAGTGCTAAGTAAGACTTGAGCTCGCCCAGAACAAGGTATGATCATTACAAATTGTATGATCTGGAGATGTAGGTTCGAGTCACAATAACCAGGAATTATAATACAGAAATAATCAATCAAACACCCTCGTTTTGAGAAAGAAGCATGGCCTGGCTTAAATTTAGCTGATGCAGCTTTGCGGATGCTGCCTTGGTTTCTCAGAAGCTTCATCCTCAGAGTCTTGTGTAAGCAGAGAAGGTGAATGTTGATTTTTCCCTCTCAGTATAAGTTTCATTTGGCTTTTCCCTTTCAGAGTCCGTATTATCTTTTTTTCCCTCTTCTTATACTGTCTATTTTGTTACTGTGCTGTGTGAATTTTGCCTGTGGTACTATGAACCTGGGGTCTAAACACTTGGATTTAGCTGCAAAAATGAAGACATGGAAGAAACAGGTCTTAGGCTTCTCAAACAAGTCTTAGTGTCCCTGGAGTTTGCGCCATGCCCTGTGTGGCAGAGATTGAATGCTGCTCTGAGAACTCATCCCCATTTCCTCCTGAGCAAACAGAGACTATTTTCTCAGTCTCCTTTGCAATTAGGTATGGCCACATGACTAAATTTTAGCCAATGGAGCATGGAGGCAGAGGTAGGTGCGGCTTTCAGGCCCCGGCCCTAGAAACAGGCCACATTCAATCCTGTCCCACTTCCCCCATCTGCAGGCTGGACGTCAATGCCGGGGCAGAACTGGGAGCTTCCTGTTGAAGACCGCAGAGACTCAGCCAGCCTGGACTCTGGACTGCATTGAGCAGAGACTCCTTCCACATCCCTCCCTTCCCCAGTTTGTAGGACTTTATTCCAAGTAGAAAGAAACATTGTCTTTTGAAGTTTATCTGTTATAGTGGCCTGCATTACCTTAACTGCTACACCTGTGCCTACTTAGGTGCTCAACCCTGGGTGCCAGCTGGATCTCCATATTCATTTATAGTTTGCCTTTGGAGCCGAAACAAATTGGTGATTTCATTTTATCTCTCCACAGAGGCTTAGCTTAGTGTTTTGAAAAGAAACTTTCTTAGTTGCTTTCATTTTGTGTTTTTATTTCCTCACCACCATTAAAAAAGCAAGCAGTGGAGGACTCCCTGCTTTCCCAACCCCACTGAAGTCCAGAGCAGTGGTATCTACCCAGCAGGTACTCCGTAATGTTGCTCAGCTGATTTTTCTTTAAGAAGTTATTTTTCCTCACTTTTGGAAGTCCTCAACTTAATTTACAATGAAGACAAGCCAAGTGTTATTGGAAATTCCCAGTGATTGTAAATAACAATGACAGTTACCACACGTTAGGCAGTGCAAGATGCCAGGTACGGTGCTACACATTTTACGCACATTAGCACTAATCTAATAACCATGCAAGGTAGCTATTAGTACATCATTTTTGTGATTTTGAAACAGAACCTGAGAAAAGCTACAGGACTCACCGAGGTCACACAGCTAGCGATTGGTTGGAGCCAAGATTCTGGATCACATCTGACCAGCTCCAAAGCCCAATCCTGATGCATCCCCTTCCCAAATGTGGGCTTTTCGTTTGCTCGCCTTACGTCTGCTCATTCCTTTCTCCCACATTTCTCTGATACCGAGTTTCCTGGCTCTGCTCATTGACTGGTCAACACAGGGTACCCTGAATTCAGCCAGGGGCACTTAATTTTAACAGAGGAAACAGAACTCAGGCCATTCAGTGCAGGGAGCTTCAGGCCTGCCTTGATGGGTATTAGGATATATAAATATTTGCATAATTCCTCCGGGAAACATGAGTATGAGCTGCTCACTCTTACAGAGCAACAGCAAAAGGCATCACCTATCGGGCTCCTTTGAATCATCTGGTTCAAAGCTAAAAACATGCTGGTGACGTTTAAATTCTTGAGGTCACATATCACATTTTGGAAAAGAACCTGGCACCTGCATCCTCACGTCAAAACCTTGCACAGGCCTGAAACTTGACATGTGTTTGTTAAATGAGTTTACATTTGAACATGTTTCTCTTAAAAACAGGAGCCTCTGCTAAGTTGAGGCAAGGCGACCAGGACGCTGATGCATGAGGAACGCATGGCTGTGCAGAAGCAGAAATGAGGCACTGCTTGGTTGCGGGTATGAGGGGGTCACTTTAAGGCTTACTGGATTGTTACAAATTGTCCTGGCCATGCTTCAGGACTACAGATATCTGGCAATGAAGTCTAGTACCTCTCTGACCTCAGGAACTTTCTGAACTCTCTGGGAAGAGAAACCTGGCCATGGACGTGAGCTGATGCTATGAGTCCTTTCCAACTCTAAGAGTTAAGAGGACTGGCTCTGAAGACATGCTGTCCAGGTCAAAATTCTGACCTGGTCACCAGGCAGCTACGTGACCTGGGGCATCGGGCTCGCCATCCTGAGCCTCATTCTCCCCACCATTGAAATACGGTAGATGTTATGACCTCACCACCGGATTACCTCCAGGGCTAAATCGCCCCCGTAAAGCATTTAGCGTAGTGCTCGGCACACAGACAGCACGCAATGAACGTGGGCTATGGAACTGGGCTTTCATCCTGTCCTGTCACTGAAATCTTAATGCACCTAGTAAAAGAAGGAGTCAGCACTGGGGGCTGGGATTAACAAAGACACGGAAGAGCCTTGCCCTTGGGGAGCTGAGAGTTTATATTCAGGATTTCACTATTAAGACCCAAGATCTCGAGCAGGAGACTTTACCTCTCTGTGCCTGAGCTTCTGCATGTGGAAGGACAGAGTGGATGGGAGGGAACCTTCCAATGCCATGTGTCCCTGAGCCTGCACGTTGGCTGGAACTCAATTACAGACAGAAGGAGAGAATGATTAGTCACTCCCCTGGCAAACATGGGAAAGTGATCATCTCCTTTTATTAATAGACCAGGCTACGCAAGCCATAAAAATAGGGTGGCTTCAAAATGGAAGTTCTTTGAATTTGGGTTTTTGTTGCATCCAATGGAATGTGAAAAGAAAATTGTGTTATGCGTGGACTTTATATAATGATCTCCTATCTCATGCGGCGAATCAATTACTTATTAGTTTTCATTGCCAAGGAAAGGAAAATATATTACTATTCATTTTAGCCTTTTCCTTATTGATTTTGAGAGTACAGTACTAGTTCTTAAAGAAAAAAGATTGTATTCATTCTTTCATTACAAAAGACCTAGAGCACATTACATAACATTAAAATGGGAAAAAAGCAGAAATAAAATAAGCTTATACTCCTCAGCCACTGTTAGTGGTGAAGCATTCAGCTTCCATTTTTCTTCTGCATATTTTACATCAAGGATTGCATTCTTCACTCAGTGAAGGAGCAATTACCATGTTACTACATAGAGTTGATAATAATTTTTAATTGTAAAATAATACCCCAGGAGGCGTACCCTGGTTTATTTTACCATTCCCCTATTCTTGTCAGAAGGTAGCAGAGAGGGAACAAGGGATTTGGTGCCACATTTCTTAGCAGTTTGACCTTGATCAAGCCACTTAATCTCTTCAGCCTTCAGTGGCCTCAGCTACGAAAATCTGGGCTGTCCTAGTGCCACTCTCGCCGGGCCACTGTGAAGACTAAATGAGATCTTGTTTGTAGAAGGCTCACCGCTCTCTGGAATATAGTAGGGTTCACTGATGTCAGTGGTGACTGCAACTTTGTGACCTACATTCCAATCTGATGAATGATCTGATTCTCACAAACATCCCACCAGAAAATGCACATAAAATATCAGGCCACATCACTCCCTCTCTCCGGGCCTGGTTCCTCATTTGCAAAGTGAGGTGGTCAGACTATAAAGTGTGACCTCGAAGGCCCCTTCCACCATGGTCCTCGGTCATTACTAAAAGCAGCTGTAACCATTGCAGGGAAATGACCTATGGAAACATTCGGCCTTGCTGACAAAGAGAGAGCCTGCTGAAGGCCTGAGGGCTTGTGTACATCATTTTCTCTTTTCTCCCAGATAAACATTTGACATTTGGTTCCATGGCCTTCCTTTGAAAGGCCTCTCCTGGTTCAGTTTGTGTACCCTTCACATCTCCATTTTTCAAATGGGTTCAGCAGCCAGTGTGCTCACCCAAGGTTTTCTTCATCCATTTCGCATTTCTAATGTCACTTTGCTGCGGTGATCATTTTCCTATGTGGTCATTTAAGGAAGATAAATCGCACTGCAGATCTCAGGAGAGCAGGCATTCTTCCTCTCAGTCAGTCCCCATGGGGCAAAGATTTTTTATTTTTTCCCACTCTTAACACCACCTGCTTTTGCTCTCCCTAAACCCTCCCAAGAAGAGTTTTTAATTAAAAAAAAAAAAAGAAAATTTTGATCCCAGAGTAGTTGGATAGGCCCCCTCCCTGGTACGTGCACTGTTACCCCTAACACTCAGATTTCTCAGATTCCCAAAACCAAGGGCAAAAAAAAAAAAAAAAAAAAAAAAAAAAGGAATCTTGTGTTAGGATCAGAGGTGCCACTGTAAGGAAATAGATGTTGTCATTAGCATAGAACTGCCACCTGCCCCCTCTGACATCTTGTTCTCGGGGAATTTCAGTGGAGCCAGACACCCCACCCATAGTGCCTGGTTGGGGAGGGCGGAACGTCCACACTATAGCATTTGGAAGGAAGCACAGGATGGAAAGAGGCCTGGCACACATGGGCACCCACTGGGAGGTGGAACAGCATGAGGTCAAGTATGTAGGCTCTGAATCCTTGCACTGTCCTTACTGTGTGACCTTAGGTAGGTTATTTAACCTCTCTGTGCCTCATTTCCAAAATGAGATGAATATTCAGAAAAGCCTCTCATAAGGTATGAGAGAACTAAATGAGTTAATGCATGTAAAAACCGCAGAATGTGCCAGGCACGTGTTTAATAAGTTAGCACCTCATACCACGGGGGGACCACAGATTATGTGCTAGATGAACGAATCTGATCATCACTTTAAGGGACAGTCAGTAGTAGTGGAAGGAGAGTGGAAAGGGTTTTAGAAACAGACCTAAGTTTGAATCCCACCTCCAATTTGTGGTTCACGTTCAGTAAATCGCGGGCCCTCTCGCACCCTGAGTGTCCTCACCTCTTCAATGGGAATGCTTCATCTGTCTTGGAGGCTGGCCGTGAGGACTAAACGAGAGAAGGTATGTGAAGTGCTTAACACAGTGCCTGGTGTGTAATCGGCCCCGGAGAAAGTGAGCTCCTGCAGCAACCCAGCCCGAGGGGCAGACTCTTCCACCAGACTCTCCCAATTTCACCTCTTCGGGAGTCGAGCACTGCCTCAGATGCTCCTGGCGTTTGCTTTCTTGCTGCCAGCCGGGCCTTGGCAGTTCTTGGGGCTTAGGTCATCAAAGCCATTTCGAGTCTCTATTTTCCTCCAGCACCTTCCTCCTGGGGGAGGGATGCCTACCACCAGCGGGGGCAGACTACGTGTTCAGGGTCGCACTGCCGCTTTCTAGCGCCTGAGCTGCTTTGTTCTTTTACAAACCGACCAGCAAGATCCCTTCCGCGCAGGCGCACGCGCCGACTTCCTGTCTCTCCGCTGCAGTCGGGCCTGTCTCTGGTGCAGTCGGGCATCTCTCCGCCACCGAGACGTGGAATGAGACCCGAAACGGTCCTCGTGAAGCCAGCGGGGTCCTGTTCTTTGTTCTCCTCCTGCTCACCTCTGTGGAGGGTAGGGACCATGGAACAACCATTCCTTCCTGGGACTGTGCCTTCCAGTAGTTTCTCCTCCTCCTGCTGTTTTGCTGCGTTCTCTTCCCACCGCCCCGCGCCCCCGCCGAGCCTGGCCATCTCCCCAGGCCAGAATGAGCCCCTGCATACCCCATCCCACGCCCACCTCCCCGGGCGAGGCTTCAGGGCCCAGGTAAAGTCCCATCCTCCTCCCGAAGACTTCTAGACTTTTCCAGGTTCCAGAGAGCTCTCTCCCCAAACTTCCAAAAGATTTATCCTTCATATGGCTCCATAAGACCTTGGAAGGTGGATGTGGTGTGAATTTTCCTTTGTGTGGTGCTTCTCCATTCTTCTGGTTTGTAAGCTCCTTGAGAACAGACAGAGAACCTTTTATATGAGACGGGGCTCTGTCAGTACTGTTCTTTCAGTTGAGGTGCTATGAATAGCTCCTATTTGTTGAGTGAGGCCAAGGGTATGTGTTTGTGTATGTATGTATGTATGTATGTATGTATCTTCCTCTCTCTCAATCTCTCTATCTTCGCTATCTTAATTGGTCATCACAACATCCCCATGAAGTGGCTATTACTATGTTTATTTTGCACTTGAATAAATTGAAGTTCAGAGGGAAAGAAAAAAAAAGAACTTGACCAAGGCAAAACAGCTAGAATGGAAGGGGGCCCAGGACCATAATTCAAGCACATTTCCCAGATCTATGCACCAAACACATGGTCTCTAAACTTTCTGTACTGGATATCCCTTTCAGGAAATATGTGTATCTTTGTTTGCCATTTATAAGTTATATGTATCTACCATAGTATCAAAACATTATGTACATCATAAAACATATATCACAAAAATATAAATAAACACATAATATAAATCTAAGTATAGACTGTGATCTCTAAGTACCATTTCCCACTAAAAGAAACCGGCTCCTTGGAGAAGTTTGGGGTGAGCTTGGAAAATCTTATACCAGAAAGCAGGGAAGCGATCAATTATCATTGGGGTCACATCAAAAAAATCAAGAGCCAACTTGAATAGATTCCATTGGCCAAAAATGGGATGCTTAGAGCCACTGCAGTGGATTAAACCACATTATGTTTATTCAAATTCACGTTTATAATAATACTAAAAAAATACCCTGGTGATCACTTTTGGAGAACACTAGGTGATCAACTTATTATTTTGAAAAGGGTTAAAAAAAAAAAAAAGAAGCATTATCCTACCTTTCCTATAAGAAATGTGCCTCAGGTTAGCAAATTACTAATGTGAAGATTCTCTTTACAGAAGTACTCCAGCTAATAAATGAAGACAGATAGATAGAATTAGAACACCACACTTTGTAACCACTAGTGAATTAAAGGATTTGGCAATGATCATGGAAGACTGCTGATATCACAAAAAAAAGAGACAACCAAATATTATATTCTCCCAATAGACTTCCTTAACACTATCCACAAAAGGTTCTTGCCAAAATATTTAATTTGAACCTGAAGAAGACTCTTGATTTTTCATTTACAGGAAACACAAGGGATGGAGGCACATGATAAATGATACTATGGGAACATAATCAGCAAAATCCAGACTGTAGAAGATTAGTCAAGAAAAACAATCCAAGTTATTCAACCAAAAAAATCGCAAAAATAGAGAATAAGAGATTAAGAGGGGGATCAATAGATTGAAAGGGATGGACTTAACGGAAATATTTATCCATCACAATGTATGGAGTTTGTTTGAATCCCAATTCAAACTATAAAAAAATATAGGACAACTGAGGAAATGTGAACACTGATTGGATATGCAATTACATTGAGGAATTATTGCTGATGCTTTTGGAGTACAATGATGGCATTGTGGTTATGTTTTTAAAGAGGGAGGACCTGTTCTTTATAGGCTTGTTTTTCAGATCCTTATATTGGAACATTTATAGATGTAATGATAAGTGTCCAGCCGAACACCGAGCACTGGTTATCAATTCCCGGTGCACCGGTCACCAGGCCCAGGGGAGGACTGCAAACACTTCTGCCCACTGCACCTTGGTATCTGCGTTGCCAGGAAAAATACTGGATAGAACAACACTTTCCTTGCACAGAGAAGAAACAGTAATATCAGCTTCAATAGTGGGTATATAGACCCCACGGCCATCGGGTCTCTCCCAGAAGCCAATGCAGGGCAATTGGCCTGCATGCACCCCTCTTGGGGTGGAAGGACCCCAACCCCTCCCCCATGGAGTCTGAAATACTGAAGGCTGGGGGCATCCCTGGGGGGCCATTAATGTATGGGCTCAAGCAGAACAAAGGAAGATTCATTGAGCCTGAAATAGGGAAAACTATTCTCACATAAGGTGATAATAAGCCCAGTGGGCTCTTTAGCTCTTGCTAAGGCAGTGCTCCAGTGGGTCAAAAGTCTGCAGGCATAAGACGGCCTTTGCAAAATACAGTGTCTGGGATTTGCTTTAAATAATATGGGAGGAGGAGCAGGCAGGGCAAGTAGGAGGGTGAACGGAGGAGAAAAGACTAGCCATGAATCGATAATTTTTGAAGTTGGACGATGGTTTACACGGGTACATGGGAAGTTCATGATCTTATTCTGCTTTTATATATATTTGAACTTTTAATGCAAAAATGGCTTTGTAGTAATAACATAAAAATAAAGATAAATATAAAAAGTCAATATTTTCTTTCTTCACTTCCAGTGAGTGGATTGTCTGCAGATAGCATCCTCTGGGTGTGACACATTTTGGAGACCACTGCTGTAGTCCACTGTGCAGCGTTACCTCTCAACCCGGGGCCCACAGGAAGCATGACTGTCAGAAGGGTCTCTTCCCCCCGGGAACCAGGGACTGCACCTCATCTAAAGGCCTTCAGAGACTGAGACATGACAGCCCACCTTGCCAAATCAGCAGTACTTACAGCCCTGTCATCAGGAATTCCTTCACTCTGCGGGACCTGGGTCCCTTTCATAAAAATGGAAGGAATGTGCTCTTCAAGATCCCTTCAGAAGGAAAGACTGGCATTGTTTAAAGAAAAGAAAAATCCAGTGTTTAAGAAAAAGGAAAAAGACAAATTTCTCCTTTAAGAAATAACAACCCTGCCAGCTTGCTCCGGGTGTGAAATAATGCCATTGGCAATGAGATTGGGGTGTTCTATCACCGTCTCAATAAACTTTCTTTCCCCTGGGTGGTATTTTATAGTTACTGCTTCTATGCCCCATTGGCGCAGGCATAATTTATTGTTTGTTTACATGTTTCATTTACTCTGCCAAGGTGGGAGCCCAGTGATGCATTATTACTGTGCATGCCTCTGTGTGTGTGTGTGTGCTCGCATGCTTGCACACACATTGACAGACTACTCAAAGACACCTGACAGGTCGTGAGTCTTCTACTTTTCACAGCTCCAGTGGCCTCCCCAGGACGACAGGCACCTCCACGGGCTCTTGGCTTAGATCAAGTGTGTCCTGTGTCCCCACAATCCCTTCTCCTCTGAAAAGGAGCAGGACAGTCCCACGGTGATGCTGGTTCCCTGTGACTGCTCACCTTCTGCATTCCCTCCTTTGACTTACCTTCCTGTATGAAGATGAAATTCCTCCCATTTCTGGGTGGAACGTCGGTTCACACAGCACTTTTCTCAACAGAGTCGTGTGAAGGAAAGAAAGCAGATGTTATTATCTGCCCTTTTTCTCCACTGGAGACCCAGCAAGGTCAAGGATGTATGCAAGTTCAAACAGCAAGGGAGGAATCCAGCCCCGGCCAGCTCCGAAGGGAGAGCAATGACCACTTGCCCACTCACCAGCTCTCTGACCTGGGGTGAGTCACTAAATGCTCAGGTTCTTCACTGTTAAAAGATGCAGATGAGGGACTTCCCTGGTGGCCCAGTGGTTAAGAATCCGCAGGGGACACAGGTTTGATCCCAGGTCCGGGAAGATCCCACATGCCGTGGAGCAACTAATCTCGTGCACCACAACTACTGAGCCTGCGCTCTAGAGCCCGCTACCCACAACTACTGAGCCCGCGTGCTGCAACTACTGAAGCCCGCGCGCCTAGAGCCTGTGCTCCGCAATGAAGAGTAGCCCCCGCTCGCTGCAACTAGAGAAAGCCTGCATGCAGCAATGAAGACCCAACACAGCCATAAATAAATAACTAATATAAGATGGAGATGATGGTACTTACTGCACAGGACTGTTTCTGAAATGATACATTATTTGAAATGCTCAGCAGAATGACTGGCATGTCATAAATGTGCGATAAATGTTACCAACGCTGATGGTCTTTTTAAAGTACCGTTCTAGGACTTTGTAATAACAGCAACAATAATAGGGAACTCCTAGGTAATAATAACAAGAATAATAACAAAATAAGTGACTTACTACATACCAGACACTGTCTGAAGCCCTTTTTGTGAATTAACTCATTTATTCATCACAACAGACCTAGGTAGTAGGCATTATTATTCCTCCTGTATTATGGATAAGGGGCACAGAGGTTGTTAGGTTGAAGTAACCTGATAATTTCCTTGCCTTTAAAAATGGAATTAAGCCACACTTGAAGTAGTTCCTCTTTCTGGCATCTTTTCTATCATCATTCCAGATGCATGGACCTGTGACTGCCATGGGGGTCTCCAAACCCCCCACCAGCCTTTGCTCCGAGGTCACCACCTCTGTAGCATCTGCTCCCCAACTTCCCCCTCTGTTGGTGATATTCCCAGTCTTATGTCCCAGGGGTTCCTTTGGGGAGGAAACTGAGGCTCAAAGAGGGTAGCAACCTGCCCAGACCTACACGGTGAGCTCCGAGGGTCCAGTCGGTGTCCTTACCCTTCCCTCCGTGTCCCTGGATGCTGTAAGAGCTCGAGCGGCCGAGCTGCCTGCTGCCTCCGGGGCCTCAGGAGGCCTGGACCATGGCACCAGCGGCTGCCTGCCTCCGAGCCGGAGGGACAAAGACACTCAGTAGGGGGCACCCGAGAGCTCAGATGGCCGGCGGCTCCCCTCCCTCCGGGCCCTGCCAGGCGGGAAGGGCTTGGAATTTAATCCTCCGCATTCCATTCTGGGTTCCTGTGACATAATAAAGCCCAAGGAGGGATCTCGAGTGACTGGTCAGCAGAACCCCCAGCGGGGTTTTCTATAGATAGCCAGGGCGTGTCTCGGGCTCGGTCCTCTCTGCGGGAGGAAAGTTCTTTCCTGCCGGGCTGGGCAGCGCCCTGTGCGGCAGGTGGGCGACGTGAGGGACCGGCCAGGCCCCGGGCTCGGGGGACTTGGTCGGACAGCAGGGGAGGGGGCGCCAGGGATCCTGGGCCAGGAGAGGGAATTCCAACTATGGAGTTTTGGAGAAAACTATTTAGTTATTTGCCCTCACTGACCTCACCCCACGTTGGGGCTGAGGCTACGACGAGGCGTCCCAAATACTGAGCCTCCAGCAGCCTGTGACGCTGGCTCTGCAAAGATTCTGTGGCCTGAGCCAGGCTGTCGTTGGCGAGAGAGGCGTGTTTGGAATGTCGGTGCGGCCGCTCCTGTGATTGGAGGTTTGGGGTTTCAGAGTTCCTTAATTTGCATGGCCAGGCGGCATGCTTATTACAGCCCACAATAGAGGGCTGGAATTTGAAACTCTGTTTACCTTCCAGATTCCAAACAAACAGCATTCCTATCAATAATGTCACATAAAGACCGGCATGATGGCATGATGGTATAGAATCCTATCATGACTTACATATAGATATATATTTTATTCTGTCTACAGGTGGAGAGGAATTCTCAGGAGCCATGCATATATTTTACATAAAATAAGAGCTAAGAAGCCGAGGGCTTTAATGATATAATTTCATCATGGGATTCTGGGCTCTTTGGTTTATGCTGCCATCAAGAACCCCGAGACAGAATTAATTCATGTAACTGGGACAAGCCCAAGTGCTGTGTTTCCATTCCCCTTATAAGTGAAGTCACCTATTTTAATTGCCCAAACATTTGGTGGGTAGGAAGGTGGAGGAAAGCCTGTCTGACGTATTCATTAGCTGCAGAATAAATTCCTTAGAGGCAATATACTGTTGTTGTTACAAATATGAACAGTCAGGTCAAACAGCCTGGGTTTGAATCCTGACTTGGCCTGAAAGCTCTGAAAACTCGAGTGAGTTATTGATGATCCCTGAGCCTCCATTTACTCATCTGTGATACGTGGTTGCTGAGACCTGCCTCTCAGGGTTGTTGAGAGGATTAAAGGCTGTCAGAACTGATGGGATGGATGAATATAATACCTCTGAAAGGCCTTCGGTCCAGTGCCTGGAGCACAGTAGCTATTGATACATGACTGCTGTATTATTAGCTGTACAGCAAAAGCAAAACCTCCCTGAAATGATTCCCTGACACCGTGGAGGTCCAGGAATCTTAGCCACTTCCAGCCAGGAGCTTCTCTTTTTAGCCCCTGAATTCCCCAAATGCCCCACATTTGTGAAT
The DNA here is from genome assembly GCF_028023285.1 of Balaenoptera ricei. NCBI lineage: Eukaryota > Metazoa > Chordata > Mammalia > Artiodactyla > Balaenopteridae > Balaenoptera > Balaenoptera ricei. The sequence continues at coordinate 35,356,413 of NC_082643.1, forward strand.
TGTATTCTTCCCAGCCAGAGAGAGCAGGGTGGCAGCCCCCGCCCTGTCTGGAATCCCAGAGCACCTCTGAGATTCTGACCTAGCACAGCTGCCTGTTGCAAATAATTTAGGAAACATGAAACAGAACATATTGCAGTTCCACAGAAAGGTCTGAAGGGTGAACTTTATGTGGCCGTCATGGATCCGCTTCCTCCTGGATCGAAAGCAGGGCTCTTTCTGGAAGAATATTGCCCTTCTGCCCCACCAGGCGAGGAACAGGAGCTCCTCAATTGCAAAAGATGGGGTCCATGCAGGTACCATTTCTCCCTAAAGTCTGTTATCATGCTGCTTTGTCCCTGGCATCTAGAAGGGCTTCTCAGTAGATGTAAGCAGAGCGCCTGCCTGTAAGTAGACCTTAGCTTTGTAATTCAAAATCATGGCTTCACACCTTGCCTCCATTATAGCTTTGTGACCTTGGCGTGGAACTTCGTGTTTCTGAACCTGTCTTAAAACCTGCAAGGTGAAGAGAATGGAAAGCCCTTCACTGGGCGATTGGGTAGATTCAATAACTTATTGCATGGAAAGTGCCCCATACAGCTTCTGGCATATGGTAGACCCCCTGTGAACCTCGTTTCTCTTCCAAACAGCCATGAAGTCTGAAGCAGAGAGGCAATGGCCACCCAGTTCCCTCCTATTATTTTCCAAGAGGAAAAAGGAAGAAGACCATAGAGCCAAGGGAAAATTCCACTTCGGAGAGAAATGTGTGGCGATGTGATGTCGCCTGCCAGGCCCTCAAGTGGTGCGGAGGTGAGGGTGACAGAAGGGTATTGCCTGCAGCCCATAAGTGACCGAGCTGCAGGGCCCTTGCCGTCACCGGCAGCCTAGTTACTGACACACTTGCCTTGCCGAGGCCTTCTCTGAGCATGCCAGCCTAAATGACCTGAGAAAAGATACTGCTGTTAACTGTCAAGAGTGAAAGGATATTCTATCTCAACAAAATTTTTTTTCTTTTTTGCTTGAAATCTGGTCACCCTTTCCTAGCTGTGATCTCTAGAACCGGGAGTCCCAGTTCATCGGAATAGAGTTTAGAGTCTTTAAATACTCCCACCCATTTTCCTGGTCAAGCAGCGGCAGCAGATAATCATTAAATGGGGGGTGGAGGGGAATGATATGGCCTACAGGCTGTTGGCAGGGGCCCCTGTAGGATGCATGTTGAGATTTGTCTTCGTAACTGGACGGACCCCTCCTTTTAAAAGCCAAGAATTTGTGTTGGATGTATGCACTCTCAAGCTTCTTCTACTTATTCTATGTGACTTTTTCTTATGTACCTCTGCTCTCTCTGAAAATATTTTCTCCTCACCCATGTGAGTGAACTGGTCACAGTCATTCTTAGGAACTGCAAATGGAGTTGAATTTATTTGCAGGTCAACTCTGCAGATGCCAAGTCCCTGCAACAGATCTTTGGAGAGAAAGAACCCTAGCTACAAAAAAATAAATAAATGTAGACTTACTTGTTTTCACCTCTAAAGCAGGTACCATGCCTGTTAAGTTTCATGTATTTCCCCACGGCACCTAGAATAGTTATTTCTAGTGGTTGACATTCCATAAATGGTACAGTCTGTTTACCTTCCAGATTCCAAACAAGCAGCATTCCTATCAATAGGAAGAGTCTCAGAGGCAAATGGAGTGGGGAGGGGGCTACAAAGAATGGATTCACCTCTTTAGTGACTCACTGTTTGTGACTGACACCATTATACATCCCAGAAGGCCAAGTGTAGAGTTTACATGAAATCATTCCAAGGAAGTGTCAATATAAAAGATGCTACATAAAATAGCTACTGGACACTCTTTCAGATTGTAGTCACCGAAGAGCCCGAATCTTTACTTGGTCTGCTTTGTATCATGCCCAGCACCATGTTACATAGAAATAAATGTATAATTTTATAAAAAATAAATGCTGTTAGAAATTGACAAGAATGCTGGAAAGATCACTGGGCTGAGATTGCCTCCATATTTGTGACGAACCAGCATGTCTCTTTGGTAAATCTCTTGGCTCTGCTGGACCTCAGTTATATTTGTAAAATGACCAGATCACTGCTTCCCAAACTTTTTAACCATCAAAAAAAAAAAAAAAGTTCTTGGACACCCTCCCCTGATCCCACCACTTCATTCATTTGCTTAACAAATATTTACTGAGCACTTATTATGCACCAGTCACTCTACTAGGAGTGGAAATACAATTTGTGAGAAAAACAAGCACATTCCTTGCCCTCATGAAGCTTATAGTCTAGTGGGAGAGACAGACACAAAATAAATGTCCAGACAAATAAAAATGCAATTCAAAATTGTGTTAAGTGCTCTGAAGGAAAACGCAGAGATTATGAATCTAACATGGAAACCTAGTTAGGTGTTGGGAGATCATAGAAAAGACCTGAGGTTGTATTTTTAATGTCCCTTGAGAAACCACATAATGATAAAAAGTTACTGCTAACTGAATAAGGCTTTAAAATTATTTGTATCTTATTAAGCACAACAGCATGTACATACATGTGGGAAATAGTAGTTTGCATGTCTAAGGCAGCTAGAATCCATTGAGTGCTTTGTATATGAATGTACACATGGACCCCGGGCATTCTGCAAATTCTACAGCCTCCCAGGGGACTGACGACCACTTAACAGAATATCCCTCATCTCCCAATGCCTCTAATAGCAATTTGCAGGGGGCCTCAGGAAAGATCATAAAGAAAAGTAGCTGGTTTTCTGATCAGGCTTCACATGAACACTCAATGAAGGCCAGGTCAGCTGCCTGCTCCCCAGAAGCCAACATACCCATCAGCTGATGACCACAGATGGGTCTCCTGACCAGAAGTGGAGGTCACCTGGCAAAATTTATTTACCTCCAGGCAGACCTGGTCTAGATCATACTCCACATTCAAAAACTAAGTGCTTTTGACATTCAGTCCTTGGCTCACCGAGTGGAGGCAGCAAGGGCCTCTTCAACACCCCCACTAAACCCCAAGATTGTCTGTCTGTATTTTATTTCCCGGGGCTCAACTGGGTGATTATATGTTACATCCCAGGAACAAACATGTGTTTCTTCCATATGGGTCTCTTAGCTATGTAGGTGGCTGTACATACTTGATTCATGTTTCCAGATGGGTCAACCTTCCCACTGGAAGTAGAAAATTCCTATATTCTAATCCTCCTGGTATAATCAGGACGCAACAAGTTCAGATGAGAAGCTGGGTCCAGGATGGGAACGATCCCCTTGAACAGGCAAAACTACCTAAGGATGGATGAGGAATTCACATTCTGCTTGCCGACTGCCTGTCCTCTCCAGGAGGAGGGAAAGAGGAGTTTGAAGTCTGTGCAAGATCCAGGACTGAAGCTGGGGCAGTTCCATGCCTTACCTGGAGCGGATGTGCCGAAAAGGAAGGTCCCTGCAGTGTTGGTGACACCTCACTTTGATCCTAATCCCTGGGCGGCAGAGATGGCCCCTTTGTCACATGGCCCCAGTGGTGGCCAGCCCAGTGGGCATACAGTCACTGTTTGCTGAAAGAGTGAAGGGTCTGGAAAGGTGATGGGGTGAGGTCACTGAGCCAGGCAAGTGGACAGAAATCAGCCTCAAATGTACCAGGAGCGACTCTGAAGGCCAAAAATAGAGGAGCACGCGCCAGAGAGGTCGAGCACACACCCATCTTAGCACTCCTGTTGCCAAAGGACTGTTGCCCTTGTAGAAGGTCTGACCTCACCTTCCCTTTCGGTAGGAAGTGCCTCACATTCGTTTGAAATACAATCGCGTTTAGAAATTACTTTTTAGAGACAGCACCTGAGGACATTCCAAATATGTAAAGTTCACATTTATCTGTTACCTGGGCCATTTATGTTTTTATTTAGATCCCATCAAAGTCTAAAACAGGATTAGAAGTGACAAAGTGCTCACAGAGAGCTGGTGAGTACAGGCAAATGCCCCCCTGGAAACCATGCTCTACGATGCACATCTTCACTCAGATCTGCTCCATCCTCACCACGACCCTTGAGTCAGGCTGTGCACTTGGTTCAAATCCCATGAGCTGTTAGGAGTTGGGATAAATCACTTAACCTCTCTGAGCTTCTCTGCTTTCTCTCACTTTACTGTGACGATTTCATTTATTTTTGTAATCAATTTTTGTCTTTTTGTGACATGGCAGTGAAACAGGTTTCCAGGACATAAATTCAAATTTTCTCAGGGTGACTCACGCGCATGATTAAAATATCAAATAGTCCAAAATGTTTTGGAAAGTAAAGAAACAGTGCCCTGGTCCACCTCTCCCCAGCCTCATTCTGTTTCCCATAGATGACAGCCTCGAATGCTTTTCTGTTTTTAGTTCTGTCTGTGGTTTCTCCTTTCATCTCTAAATTGTATGTTTACACCGCTCTGCCTTGATCAGCAACCTTAGTAGACATTATCTATCCACTTCCTTCTAGGGTAGATAAAGTTTTAATTCTTGTCCCCGACTCCCTCCCACGTTTTGAAAGTTTTAGCTCTTTTCATTTCTCTGTTACTGCTCGAACTGCAGACAAACCCCTAATTCTTGTTCCATCAACAGTCAATGATACCTCTGACTACTCATTCAGGAAGATGAAGATAAAAGCAGAAAGTCTTTCTTCCACCTCTCTACCCACTTCTGCTTCCCAAATTCTATCTATTCTGCAACCACAATTAAGTTTCCCCTGCCTTGTTTATAGGCTGATTCTAAAAACTGAAAACGAGAAAAGAGTGCTTTCATTATGACTATGTAAATATTGTTAACGGAGCTAAGCAGAGTGCCATGATTACATTTCTTCCTCGTGGTTCTGATGTCATGACCCCGGTTCCACTCAAAGCAAAATGTTTCAAACATCAAGAACAAACAGTCTTCTTTCTCATACTCATCCAGTTGCTCAAAATATGACCACATGCTAGCTTAGTTCCAATATGGGCTATGACTTCTTTGTACATTTTGTTTTGTTTTTCCTGGAGTCTCTGATTGTCTTTTTTCTTGTTGGTAGAAGAAACATATACCTTCTTTATGATATTCCACTTTTATTCACTCTACTCACTTCTTATAATCTGTTCCAGTCTTCTGGAAAATGTTTTTTTTTCTTAGAGTCCATTGATATTCTCTTTCAATGTGGACTAAGGCTTGCAAGGTCAGCTGACAACCGGCATCCAGGAATTCCCTGGGTAAATTATATTATTTCTTATATTAAAAACTTTCCCTTTTCTGGGATTTTGCCGTAGTTTTGCTGAAGTTGACACACTCAAGTAGCTTCCTCAGAAAAGATATATAGAAGCAAACTTTATTTATTCTGTAATATCTGAAACTGACTTTATTAGGTGCTCACACTTAAATGTTTGCTTGGCTTGATATGGAATTCTAGTTTGAAAATAGTTTGTTCTCAGAACTTCAAAAAACCTTACTGCATTTTGGCATCTGTGGTTTTGAATTTGAAATCTAATGCCAGTTGGATTCTCTTTCCTCACAGGGGACTTATTTTTTCTCTTTGGAAACTCTTAAAATTTTCTGATTCCCAGTGTTCTGACGTTTCACAGTGAGTGTGTCTAAGCAGAAGAATTGTTTCTTTTTTCTCGCTGGGCATTTGGTAACCCTTTTGTTTTTAAAACTCTGAGCCTTTTCTTTGATTATTTATTCTGTTATTTTCCCTTTGTGTTTTCCTTGTTCTCTGTTTTGAACAGCTAAAACGCAGATGCTGGACTCTGTAATTGATCTTCTGTATCTTTTTTCTTCATATTTTCCATCTTATTTTCTTTTTCCTCTACGTTCTAGAAGATTTTTCTCAACTTTATATTCTATCATTTCTATTAAACATTTAATTTGGCAATCACTTTCTCTAATGTCTGAGAATTCCTTCTTGGTTTCTGATTGTTCCTTTTCCTTAGCACTCTGTTCTAATTTATACATGCAATATCTGTCCAAATCTTCCTGTAGTAGGGTGATTATCCTAGTTTGGGCTGCTATAACAAAAATGCCATAGACAGGGGGCTTAAACAACAAACACATATCTCGCAGTTCTGGAGGCTGGGATGTCCAAGATCAAGGTGCTGATAGATGCAGCATCTGGTGAGAGCTCAACCCTCATGACCTAATCACCTTCCAGAGGTCCCACCTCTTAGTACCATCACCTTAAGGGTCAGGATTTCAACATACAAATTGTGAGGGGACACATTCAGTCCATAACAACGATTGTGTATCTTGATGGTATATCAGGGATAGTCATGGTTTATACCTGTTGTCCTGGCATAATTATTAACATCTCCCCATATTGCTTTCAAAATTATCCCAGGTTGGATGATAAATTACACAGTCTCTTTACCGTGAAGTTATTGAGAATTATTTTTAAACTCCTCTTCTGTTCTTGAATTATTTCTGTTTCTTCAGGGTGACATTTTTAGGTTGTTATTTTTAAATCTTGATTGTCCATTGATATTTAAGAATGAAGAGTTAGGGATTGGGGGCTCTGGGTCCCTAGAGCTTGCTGAATGGGGGACTTTAGTGTGGATAGATAGGGAATTGACTTCTGTTCTGAAGACTTATGCAAGAAAGAATAGAAGAACTGTATTCTGGGGTACCAATAACCATAACAACTGTCCAAGTTCTTCTCAGACCATTTGTTTAATTTCTTTAGGAATACATGAATTTGGGGGGGTAATGGTGATAATTTCTTGGCTGTCATGCATTCTGGGAGGGCCAGAGTGGGGAGCAATCATTTCATATACAGACCTTTGACCTTTAATCAGTGCCTCTTTTTTCAGTTCTAGTTCTCAGTCCTCTCTTCTGCCTTACCTGGGAAGTCAGGTTCTGCTGGGCAAATGGACTCCATCCTCCACTGCAAACCTCATCAAAGTTTCTCACATGCACGTTTTGGCTGCCAGAAATTTGCTAAAATCACTCATCCACGGACAGCGCGCCCTCTCCATGCTCTTGGCTGTTATGAGTCTATGCTTTTTTTCCTTTACTATCTGTGTGGGAGGTGTCAGGAGGGAGGAGATGTGCTCAATCCATCATCTTAACTAGGAAGAGAGTTGTACCTTCTCTTTTTTAAATCCTTTATAGTGAGGATAATGATACCTTCCTATTATTTTTCTGGCAGAGATTTTAGGTTGAACCTCAATATCCATTCTCCTTCATTTGTAATAGAGCTCCCATTTTTAGCTGGTACATGGCAACCAGGGAAAATCCTAGCTTCCCTTGCAAATCCATGTTACTAAGTTCTGGTGAAATAGGATGTAAGTGAAACAGGCCTTGTAGCAGCTTTCTGGAACTGTCTCCAAGAGACAGGAAGCATGTGCCTTTGGCACTAACTTCGGTTGTGAGCTTGAGACTACATAAAGAGCCTAGGTTTCTGACACTGTGGAGACCAATACCAGCCCTGGACCACACATCAAGACATTTATGGAACAGAGAAAATTTGTTTTGTTTAAGGCATTGCTATTTTCAGTTTTCCTTCACTACAGCCAAACCAAAACCTAACTCATGCAACCTTACAAATGATCTGGGAGGTACCAAAAAGATGAAAAATGTGAAAGTGATTTGTAAACCGTAGAGAGCTATAGAAATGTCAGATATTATTATTACGTCTTACACTGGACTAGATTTTAAGCTCTTCTTCTGGACTGATTACTTTTCAAAGGAAGCCCCTTTATTTATTTTTATCATCAACAGCAGGCATAGAGAAGTCGATATAGTTGTTTATTAAAATAATTTCCATAGTGATTAGTTCTTTAAAATAATTTCAAAACCATCAAAAGACAAAAGAAAAAGTGTTAAAATACTTTCAGCTTATTAATTTCCCTATATAATAAAGAGCCTCTGAAAATAGAGAAAAAAGACCAAAGAGATCAAGAACTTAATAGGAAAAAATGAGCTTAGGACATGACACTGAAGACAAAACGCAGATTGTCCCAAAATATATGAAAAGGCACTGAACTTCACTCACGACAAGGTAAATACAAATGAAAAACCACATGAGAATGTGATTTCTCACCAATCAAATTAGCAGAAATCCAAAAAGGTTTGAGCCCATCCTCTGCTGGTGAGGCTTTGGGGAAGCGGACATGCTCAGGCATTGTTGGCAGGGATACAGCCGAGGATGCAGCCACACTGGGCTGTGATGGGCAATTAGGCCGCAGCTGCCAAAGCACAGAAACATTTATTCATTCACTCAGCCATTCTGCTCCTGGGGCTCTAGTCTACATACCTGACATATGTACAAGGTTATTTATTACAGCAGTGGAATAGCAAAAGACTGAAAACAATCCAAATATTCATTGAAGGGGAGATTTTAAATAAATTAAGATATGTAGTACAATGGAATATTATACAGCAATAAAAGAAAAAATGAAGAAGCTCTCCAACTGCCAATATGGGAAGAGTCACAGGATGCTTTCTAAAGTGAGAAAAGCAAACCAAGAACATAAAATAAAACTGGTCACAGACCCCACCCTAACTACAAAGGTGCTGAGAAAACTGCACATGGGCTATTGGGTGAGCAATACTGTATCCCACAGGAATGGCCACTGTGTCTGCATTCATCTTGTCCCAGTGAAAACGGGTCAGGTTGGGCTTCCCTGGTGGCACAGTGGTTGAGAATCTGCCTGCTAATGCAGGGGACACGGGTTCGAGCCCTGGTCTGGGAGGATCCCACATGCCGTGGAGCAACTAGACCCGTGAGCCACAACTACTGAGCCTGCGCGTCTGGAGCCTGTGCTCCGCAACAAGAGAGGCTGCGATAGTGAGAGGCCCGTGCACTGCGATGAAGAGTGGCACCCGCTTGCCACAACTAGAGAAAGCCCTCGCACAGAAACGAAGACCCAACATAGCCAAAAAAAAAAAAAAAAAAAAAACGGGTCAGGTTATTTGAACGTGTAGAAACCCGACTAAAATGGGGCTGAAAAGGATCCCTCTCTTCTCTTCTCAGTGCTCACACATTATTTTCTTAACATCCATTTTTTAAAACTTGACTTAGCTTTTATTTATAGTTGTGTCAGGACAAGTTCTGGTTCTTTTAAAATAACAAAGTGGTAGAAATTTCCGGACACTCAAAGATCTAGGCCAGTGAAGAGTTTTTCTATTGCCCTTTTTAAACAATATTTCGGTGTCACCTACACAGTTTGGGGACTCTACTGTTGAGATTTCTTCTCTTTTTTATTTTCAGAAGTCTGAGTAGTTCTGGATTCCCCATGTTTTGAGGGAGCAGACACAGAGGGGAAGCTGTGTGAACAACTTTTATTACAACTTCTCAGTGGGCAGAAATGAGGGTGTGTGGTAAAAAGTCAGTTCCATGTTCTTTACACAAAATTAAAAACTCATGACATGATTTTGGACACAGAGTATCTCTTGGGAGTCCCTGAAAGTCAGAAAATTCACACACACACACACACACACACATCCCTCAAGGCGCCCGCACACAGCAGGTGCTCAGTCAATGAGTGTCCACGAATGAGGGGCTCCCATGCTCCCCAGGGGGCAGAAGGCCCCTGCAGCCCCTGGTCGGGAGGGTGGTCTCCCATAGGCTCTCCTTCCCAAGGCCTCGGTGGCCAGGCTGGTTCCCTGATCTCGTCTCACCAGTACAGATTCTTACTATCTCTTCCCCATGTGGTTTTTCCAGGCCAAGTCATTGGGACTCAGCTCTCCTCCAAACTTGACAGTCAGTCTTGAATGGCTTCATGACATCGCTTTCTTTGCTCTGTTGTGATCTGCCACCCTTAATATTGCTTATTACACCTCATTTGATCCAGATACTTTTTGTAAGCATGAGACTGTTTCATTATTTTGAAAATATATGTATTCAGCTATTTTACTAGATATGCCAGGTACTATCCTAAGCACTCTACAAATAGGCACTCACGTAATTCTCATGACAACCCTATGATGTGTTTGAGAATATGTAACAGAAGCACTGTTTCCCTTGCTGAGGCACAGAGATGTTAACTAACTCACCCAAGGTCACACACCTAATGAGTGGCAGGGCTAGAATTTGAAGGAAAGCAATTACTCCCTAACCTCTAATAAAATGCCTGCTGCAAAGTGTTTTGATATGCGATGGCATTTTTAGTGATCTTTTTACTTGGATACTTCTAGCCAGATAGTGACTTCAAGTCTTTAGGCTGACCTACTCACCCAGGAATAAGCTCCAAATAACCAGAAGACATGATGGCAACTGAGCTTCCATTGTTATTTGTTTATGAGTTTAACAGAGGCGAACCACCTGCAAAATGTGTGCTGTATAAATTCCAGCTATACTAACCCTCATGTCTAGGTTGCAAGATTCACAACCATTACAATTCCCTGTTGTCCTCCCAAACCTTAGCTCCCCACGCCACACTCCATATGTTTTCCAGGTGGGCAGTTTGCTGAATGCAGTGACGGGGAGCTCACGCTGGAATACTGTGGTTCTCAATGGGGCTGGTATTGTCCCCTCAGGGGCGTTTGGAAATTTGGGAGGGCAGTTTTCTGGGCGGTCACAGTGATTGGGTGGCTACCGGCATTGAGTGGACCACTGCCCAGGGCTGCTCTCACAACAAAGAGCTGTCTGCATCCCACACAACTCTGTCTGTCCTACTGGACAGTTACGTAGGTGAAAAATCTGTTTTCAATCTGAGCCTAGAAGCTTAACACAGTGTTTTAGGGTTTTAAAAATTTTGTTTACAGTTTAACGTACAGTTGATTTCCAAAGAATGCAACCACTGTGTAAATCAAGGGAAGACTGTTCTGTTTTGTTTGGAACTTTATCAAAGGACTATTGTGTCACTGACAGTGATTGCACTCATCGTTTTGGGGTCATCCATGTAACATACCCTCAGTCTACATTGGTAGCTGGTGTGTTCTTGGGAATTTCTCATGGGTGCAAGCATCCAAGAATTTCCTCACTACTAGCAGTGTGGTCATTTGCATGTTGAGATACGTGTCTTTTTATTGTGCATTACCTTCCTTGTATATTATGTACTACATTATATAGATATATATGTCCTATTTTCTGGATTTGGGGAGAATGCTAATGAATCTACAGCTCTGGCTTGGTTTTCCAACCGTTCCTGATCATCATCCTCCTCATCAAATGATTTTTCTGAGTGCCTAGATATTACCATTAGGCAAGATATTGATTTAATTGAAATTATGTATGCATATAGGCTATGGAATGTATGCATTTCACTTCAGGAAGGTAAAAAGGCATAATAAATAGTTGCTTTAAAAAGGGCCATCGAGGGGCTTCCCTGGTGGCGCAGTGGTTGAGAATCTGCCTGCCAATGCAGGGGACACGGGTTCGAGCCCTGGTCTGGGAAGATCCCACATGCCGCAGAGCAACTAGGCCCGTGAGCCACAACTACTGAGCCTGCGCGTCTGGAGCCTGTGCTCCGCAACGGGAGAGGCCACGACAGTGAGAGGCCCGTGCACCGCGATGAAGAGTGGCCCCCGCTTGCCGCAACTAGAGAAAATCCTCGTACAGAAACAAAGACCCAATACAACCAAAAAATACAAAAATAAATTAAAAAAAAAAAAAAAAGGGCCATAGTGTCTGATGGGTCAGAGAATCGCCTCTCAAACACCCACGTAGAAGGAGGCGTTGAGCACACAGTGTGGTAGGGAATGAGCAAAACGAGCAGGGACAACGTCTGCCCCAATCACAGCCCGGCTTAATCACCACATTGCACGTAATGATCAGGTTGCTGCCATGCTCTGTGAGCAGCTGCGGGAAATCAGTCTCGCTGAGGGCACGCTCTCCTCTGAGTTGCTGGAGTCAACTTCGGCTTTGATTTACAAGAGCTGGCAATTGCACTAAGTATACAACAGATCAACAGAAGTCTTTCCATTTGCAAAGCACCTGGGAAAACCTCCTAATAGGCCTACTACACTATTGGCACTTAATGAATATGTAACAGAAGTACACTGTGATTGAAGTAGGAGATTCTGGCTTATTTTTTCTCGGTTTTGGGGGAATGCTGATGAAATTCTACTCTTCTGGCTTGATTTTCTAACCATAGTGATGTTCCTGGTCAAACATATCATCATCGTCATCATCACCAACATCATCAGCGCTCTTGCTGAATGTCTAGTTACTATTCATAGCAGCGGCTCATAGACTGCTCATCTTGATAGCACCGAGTATGATCACTACAATTTTTATTATCCAACGCACTTTTTCAACATTCAGCAGATGTCTATCAACACCTACCCTGGGCTAGACTGTGCCAAGTACGACCAAGAAGATGTAGTTGCTACTATCTTGGAGTTCACAGATTCAGGAAGGAATGGATATTAATAAATAATTATACAATTATGTGTGCATTTACAGCTGATTTAATTATAAAAAAGGAGGAAAAGGTATTACTTGAATTCCGCATAGGTACCCGAACTTATCATTTTACCCCCAAGCTTGCTTCTCCCCAAAAGTCCTGATCTGAGTTATCTGGATTTCTCTCCAATCGATTCCCCAAGTCAGACAACTGAGTCATCTTAGCCACTGATTCTTTTTCACTTCCCACTCTTGACACCCAATGAATCACCATGTACTGCTAATTTTACCTCCCAAATGTTTTTCCAATGTGTCCCTTCCTCTCTGTGCCCACACCTCTCTTCATCATCAGCCTGGACACTTGTAACAGCTCTGTGACACGTCTCTCCTGGACCTTTAGTCTTGTCTGGGTATCAATCAGGGTTCAGGTACAAAGAGCAGCATCCACTCCATCCAGTCTGGACAGAAGGTGGTTTGTTGGAGGGCACTAAATGGTTTACAGAATTGTTGGAAAAGTTGAAGAAACAGGTTGAGCTTTTGAAAATGGCTTTGGAGCCACATCGCAGAACCTGGATACCAAGAGAACTACCGTCTCTTTCATGATCAGGAAGCCGCTTGCCAAATAGAGAAGCTCGTGCTTTGGCTGCCAGCTGCAGAACCATGGCTCTGCTGCCATAATCGGGATGCCAGCATGATCAGGAAGTCATGGAAATTGGCAAACAGCCATAATTAGAAGCAACCGTGATTGTGAAACCCCTGCAGAAAACGCTGCCAGCTCCATGCACAGCACAATCAGCAGAGACTCGGCCCTTGCCTGGTATCCCCTTTCCAGGTCTTGGACGGATGCTTCTAACTGATAAAACCTAAATCGTATCCAGAATCCTCGCTGCAGTGGAGTCTCAGGTGTGTAGTTCGTAGCTTTCCAGCCACTGCAGAGCTGCAGTATGGGAAGCCTCTCCAAGAGAAGGATGGGACAGATGTGCCAAGCCACCACAGCCACTGCACTCTTCTTAAAGTCACCAGTGATGAATCTACACAGAAATCTGACCACGTGGCCCCACTGCTGAAACCCTTTCAATGGTTCTCCGTTGCCCCTAAAATAAAGTCCAAGTGTCTTGGTCTGTCCCCTCATCTCCCGTCGTATCATAACAGCTTTTCATACTTGACTCTCTGATAGCACCAGTGGCATTCCCTGTGCTCTGTTGGGATCCCCTGTCTTTGCCCTTGTTGTCCCCTCTGTCTGGAGTACACTCACCACCTCGCCTGGCTAACTTTTACTCGTCCTTCCAGACTCAGCTCAGGGGTACCAGGAAAGCCTTTCTTGAACTTTAGGGGCTCTGTGCTCCCATTGCAGCTTCCTGGGCAGGCCTAGATCTTGAAACTATCTGCTCATGTTTCTGCCGATGCCATTAGATATGTGTTCTCTTGGAGCAGTAACCGAGTCTTATTCATTTTTGTACTTTCAGTGCCTAGTGCTGTGCCTGGCTCCAAGTACATTCTAAATAAAAATTTGTTACCCTGAAAGGAATGGTACTGAAGTAAGCTTGTCTTCATTGGGGTTCCCCAGGAATCAGACTCTGAGACTGAGTTTGCACGCAGGAAGTTTATTGGGAATGCCCTGGGCATCAGTCTCTGAAGTAAAGGGTGTGTGTGTGTGTGTGTGTGTGTGTGTGTGTGTGTGAAGGAAGCAAAATTGGGCAGAGGGAGATGCTGGACCGTGATATTAGACCTCAGCCAACCCCACAGTGAGCTCAAGAGCTAGAAGCCCCTTTAGAGTTGTCCCACTGTGAAGCAAGAGGGCTGGGCCATCATATCCCCACGTCAACTAGTCATTAAGGGTGGGGAGAGGGTGTCACTATGGGATCAGTGTTCCCTTCATCTGAGGGCAGTTCCTAGAAGGTGACTACATGACTACAACAACCAGAGTTTGATCACAGAAGATGAAACACTAGAATGGAAACGTGGATAGAAGGATGGAGGGAATGGATTGATAGATACATAGATAACATTTAGAGCTGATGTAATTAAGAAGAAGGAGCTAGATAAGATATTTATTTACTAAAGGCATTTGACTTTATACTAATGTGGAGACTTTTACATAGTTCATGTGAGACCGTTGTTTCTGTTTGATGCTGGAGCCTGAAGTTTGAAAGACGGGCAGTGAAGAGAGAAGATGGAAGTGAAGTGGGGGACGTAGGACAAACTGGGAGCTGAGAGGTTGAGCTGGAACCCAAGAGGGGGGACTGGAGCTCACGACGGTCTCTCTATCCAAGCTGCCGTCTCAGCTAATGGGTGGGGAGAGAAAATGGCGCCCTTCGTCATGGAGCTAAAAGCCACAAACTCTCCCAGCATCTGGGGAAATGGGTATTTCAGGACTGAAAGTGGGGACCTGGGCAGACAGCCACAGCAGCCACTCCAAAGTGCTATACAAAGAGCACCATCCAAGGTGGTTCATTCCTTCTAGGGCCTCACTATCTAAGGATGACAAAATCTGGGCTGGGAAAACAGGTGAATCACAGTCAGTGCAAGTCAAATGATTAAATAAAAATTAAACTGGTTAACAGATATCTGACATACGTTCATATACTATGAAATTTGAAGTGGGAGGAAAGAAAATAAGGGACATCCAAGGGCCAGAGGGAATTTTCAAGGAGTTCACAAGGTTGAAGGTAATAGTGAGAGGGAGGTTTGAGCTGTAAGGTAAGAGCAAGGAAACAAATTACAAAAAATTGTATGATGTGCTGTTGTTTTGATAGGGAATATGGAAAGTGGGGTTTGGAGGATGAAAGTCTGGGAAACACTAATTTGAAAATAGCATATTCTGCCAGTTAGTCGTACATTTCTAGGGGAACTCTGAGAAATCTATTCACTCTTCTTCCAGTACTTCCTAATCTTTGGCCATTGTCTTAGTCAAAGATGGCACAGGGTTGCTCCTTCTCACTCCTTGCCCATGGCAGACATTACCAATCAATCCTGGCATTCTTTCCTGATGTACCCAGATAAGATTTCAGAGTCCTTCTTAGCATAGCTTTCCAGATAGCCATACCAATTGACTGGATGGAACTTAATAGTTTTCCCTGTCCATAATCAGTTCTAGTCATTTATTCCTAACATACCATTTCCCCTAAAAATGTCTGTGTCTTACACCATCTTCACCTGCTATAACAGAGCTGGAAACCCAGGATTCTAGTCTCTGTTCTGTATCCCTGGCTTTAATATTAGGGGGCAGAGTGAAAGGATGGAGACTTTTAATCCTGTTACTCCAGCTGCTTCATCATAACACAGTCCTTCTCAGGGACCTGGATTTAGGACCCAAGATAAGGACTAGCGAGAACAAAGGCAAGTGTGAGGGGGATAAGCCAACCTGCCATTTTTGAAATAGAAATTGTTCTTGAGAAGCACGCATTGGAAAGAAATTAGGGGAAAGGAAAGTTAAAATAGAAATGTATGCAAAAATAACAGGGAAACTTCTGCTTTCATTAACAACAGTTCTGAGGAAGATATATTTAGAGGTGTACTTTGCTTTCAGCAATGGATAGATATGAATTGGATTCTTAAATTCAACCTGCTGACCTAGATGATCATTTCAGAAACCTTGAGCTCTGGTTTATTACCTTAATATTTTAACAGTGCATTAATAGCTCATTCCTCTGGTCTTACTCCCCAATTAATTTTCTGTAAGCAAGCATTTAAATGTTAAGGAATCTCTTTGTAAGGCAAATGATTCCTTTGTAGTGTAAATAACCCCCTCAGTTTATCTAATATTGATATTACCTGCTGCTCTAATAGAAACTCATATTTTTCAAAGTACTGCCATGCTTAAAAGTATTTGATCATCCAAATGACTCTGTAGGGTAAGTGGAGGGCCACTGTGGCTCTCACGCTCTGAAGAAGAAACAGGAAGTGTGTTGTATAAGTGCTTTGTTTAATTGAGTTCACATACCTAGTTAGTGACAGTTAAGACTTGCTTCCATGTCATCTTACTTGTGGCCAAAACTGACTGTGTTTCCATTGGAATGTACTACGTCAAGTTACGTGTCTGCTCGTTTATTTTTTGAGGTGACATCAGCTGTATCATGTTCTCTGAATTCAAGGATATTCCAAAATGATCTGCTTGCAGAGGGATTAAACTATGGTCTTATCCAACGGTTCTCAATCTTTGATGTTCATCAGATTTATCTGAGATGCTTCTTAAAAAGGCAGGTGGTGGGTCCCACCTCAGACCTGTCAAATCTGAATTTCTGGGGTGGTGGGAAAGACATCTGCATTTTAACAGCATTTTCAGTTAATCCTAAAAAACTTCAGTGTTTGAGAACCACTGGTCAAAACCTGTCTGTCTTCAGGTGAGCACACGTGACCAACTCAGAAAGTTAGTGTGTAGCCATCAACCATAGATTATACTAAATACACCATTACATTTGGAACACACAGACTGATGTGGGACTTTGTCCATGATCAGAAAGTCCAGAAGGATTTCTATTACAACACTGTTTGCACCACAAAACCACGGAATTACTTTTCTCTGTACCCTTAGACACACGACAAGGGAAAAGGATGTGGTCCCCTGGGACTTTTTTGAGACCTTCCAGTAGTAGGTCCTATTAGCATTGAAGAAGGTCTCAGGGATCAACTTTTGAGGAAGCCAGAAGGTTAATGTGGCACGAACAATGCCATGGGCTCACCCAGCCCACTTCTCATCTTCCTGGCAGCATCACCAGACTAACTCATAGTCTCCTTGTATGTAGGTGGGGCTGTGAACCAGTTTCCACATTGGAACGGGAGAGAAGGTGTGAGGTCTGATGGAGGTGGCTAGGACAGGGCTGCCTCCTTCACGCGATCACTCTTCCCTCATCTGTTGAGTGCAGAGGATGGAGCGGAGAACTCCCAGCCTTGAGGGGAATGCCAGAGACACAAGGGGTGGACGGAGCCTGGCTCCCTAAATGACTAAGTGGAGCACAGCCCACCGCCTTCCCCTCAGCCCAGACACTAACTACTGGGCTGTGATGTTACTGAGGTTAGAGAAAGACAAAGTTGGGGGGTGAGGCCACCACTGAGCTTCGAGGTTGTTTGTCGGTAACAGGTAGCCTGCCCTGGCCAACGCGACAGTCCCCCAGGGTGTCACCCTGCGTCCTCTTCTCAGCTCTCTGTGTGGCTCCTTGGAGACAATCTCGTGACCAAAGGGATGCAGGCCCACTCTCTTCCTCATCCCTTTTCATCACTTGGACATCAGTTCTTTCCTCTTCCTTCTCTGCTCCCTGGAGCCTACACTACTTTTCCAGTCCGCAATTGAATATTGCCTTGAAAATATTGACCACAGTTAACCATCAATGCAAGGCCAATTCATCTTCCACCTCTCTGCCAAAATTTAAGTTCAATATAAATGGAAAAGGAAGAAAGGGGGGACAGATCCCTCCAACATTAATTTCCAAGATGTGGTTCTCCAAGAGGCCTAAAGGTAAAAGCCAGATAAAAGCGTCCCTGTTGAAACTGACCTATTCGGGTGACAGTCTCCCAGGGCTGGCCTCCCATTCTCAAGTCCCATCTTCAGCCCCCAGCAGCCTGAAAGGAAGTCTCCAGAGGCTAAATATCTATCACCAGCTGGTTGGTGGAAACTGCATTCGGGAAGGTTGTTCTTGTGCTCACCCCAAACATTGTCTTCTCTGGAGCTCTTGCATGCGCTGGCATCAGAAGTAAGGTGGGAGGAAATGTGCTTGGTGGGCGGAGAGGGCAGGGAGAGATGCCTCAGGCTCCGTCACTTATGAGTTGTGTGGCCTCAAGTGAGTTAATTAACCTTTCTGGGCCTTAGTTCCTGCATCTATAAAATAGGGATTGTGTTAGCAACTGCCTCGCAGGTCTTTTGTGAGGACTGAATGAAACCATGCCCACAAAAGGCTCAGTGCCTGGCACCCAGCAAGTGCCAATCAATGTTAGCTGTGGTGGTAACTTCGCTTGTGGTTGCTACAACATCTAAGTTTCTTCTGCTTCTGTTTTTGGTGACTGTCCAGTCTGCTCTACAGGAAGACTTTGTCCCGAACAACACCAAAACTACAACTTTCTAGATTTTTAGAGATAGAAGGGACCTTTGGGAAGCCCCTCATTGTACAGGTGAGGAACCCATGGGAGGTGAAGGGGCGCCCAAGTGATGTGATGGTGTCGGCAGTGTTCTTCCTGCCACCTCACCCTTCCATAGGGCGTTGCCTGCAACCCTCGGGTTCTGAAAGTGGACTTCCTGGGTTTGTGTCCTGCTTCTGCCGACTGCTAACAGCACAGTCACAGGAAAGACCCTGAACCTCATCATGGCCCAGCGGGTCTTCATCTGCAAAGTGGAGAGAACAGCTTATACCTCCTACGGCTTTGAAGAGGATTGACTGGAACCATCTCTGGTTCCTAGAAAGGCCTCAGGAAGTGTAAACTGTGCTTAGCAATCCAAGCCCACGGGACACAAGCTGAACTGCCTTCATCTCTAGAGCCCAGAGGACTTCAGGACGCCCCGGACCACAGCTCTGCTGACCTGTCGTGCTCCATGGCCACGGCTGACCCGTCACCCTAATAGTCTTTAGCGGTTCTAGCAAGTTTTCCCTAGCAGCTCTGCTGAGTGGCACAGCCAGATCCTGCCTGCCAGCTTTACAAAATCAATCTAAGACGACTCCACAAGGGTGACCGGCCAGGATTAGCAGTCATTTCTAAGGGACAAGAAAACGGTGACCCAGAGGAAGCGAACCCCATGTCTCCTGCGTGTGCTGAGTCAGTGACAAAAGGCAGTCAGGAATGAGCTGCCCAAGGCTCTGCTCAGGGCCCAGGAGCTGTTCGCCTGGACCCCCCACTGCTACCACACACACACACACACACACCTCTGCCCTCACGCTTCTGACCCCAGACACCTCGGACGAGCTTGGGCCCAGAGTTCCAAGCTGGAATACCCAGGACCACACCTTGCTTTGACTTGTCACAGACAGAATGTGCTACAGTCAGGAGACTGCAAGGGAGTCCCCAGAACTCCCCATCAGCAGAAAATCCTCCCTTACCCAAGGAACAGGTATCAGTGGGGTGAGTGGAGGAGTGGGAAAAATCCTTCCACAAACACTCCTAAACCCTATTTGATAATGAAAAGCCGAAACACAGTAGTGGTGAGACACATCATTTAGATTCCCAGGAGCTGGATTTGATCCTGGTCAAGGCTGATTGGGTGGGTGGTCTCTGCCTACTGGACGCAATCATAACAGCAGTCACACGTGGCCCCGAGCTGGAATTTTCTGAAGAGGAAACCACGGACCGCATTTCTCATTGCCCTTGCCGAGGCCCTACTTCCCAGCCTCCTCCTCTCCCAGGAGCTAGCTGCTGACCGTTTCCACTCCCATCACTGGTGTGACCCCTTCAGAAAAAGCCAGCAGGCCCGCAGAATTTCAAGCAGTTCTGCTGTTCCAGGTCTCTCTCTCTCTCTCTCAGCTCCAACTTTTGAAATGGGTTGGCCACCTCTTTCAGTGGCTAAGTGAGAAAAGTCCTTCCTGAACCCAGAGCCCCTGCCCAGTCTGCCCTGACCCCCAAGCTGAGCCAACCCAGTTCCCGCACAGCGGGGCTCCCAGACAGCGTCTAGCAGAGAGATTTGTGGCCCGTGGGGTCAGGGCAGAATCATCAAAGACATTCATGATAACAGCCCACGAGCACATCTCAGGGCCCCTGCATACTGATACCAGACTGTTGGAGTGAATAAACAGAAACAGAAAACTTGCCGTTTCCAACCTCATCGTATGCAAATTTCAGCTCCCCACCCTGAAGTCGCGGTCTCCTGCTCTCCCCCCTCTGGAAGCAGTGCTTGTCCTAGGCTGAGATCGGGGGGATTTTCTAGGCTCAAGGAAATCCCTTGAACATATACACGATGTACCGGACCTGACCCTGGTGACCCCCCAGCTCCTCCCCTTCCCTCACCCTACTCTTTTAAATCAGTGATCCAGGATTATGATTCTGGTTAGAAAGGATGTTAAGCCACGTGGCCAGTGTATCAAAGTAATCCCCAGGCTTCGATGACAAATAAAAAGCAGTCTCCGAGGAGGCCTTGAAACAGCAGGCTCAGGATGTGATCCGCAGCACAAGCTCCTGCCGGGGCATCTCTCCACAGCGCACACTGTGGGTGATTTGTGAAAGAGAAGGGGAAAAAAAGCCCAGGACAACTCCAGAATTGTCTCGGTTTTGTTAGCAAAGATGAGATAAGCAAAACATTCTCTCTATAAAATTCAATTAATGTTTTTTTTCCTGGCTAATTTGTTTAGCCTTGTTTATCAGAGGCTGAGACATCAAATCTCAGTGGGCGGTGCTCCCCCCAGCCAACGTTGTTGCACAAGGAAGAAGCAAGCCTCCCGACCAAGGTCACCCATCAGTCACCTGGTGCCGCCAGAGCTGCATCTCCTTGAGAGCTGGGTGGGAGCAGCTGAGCGGGCTGGGCCGCAAGTCATACCTTCCAGGTTCCTGGGAGCTCCCCTCTCACTGTGGCAGCGAGCTTCCCTCCCCCAGCTCCCTCTCTCTGCTCTCTGACACCCATCTTTCTTCCCAGTCTGGCTGCATAGGAGGAGACTTCTCCTTCCATCACCCGATCGCCTTTTAATTAAAGATTCTTGCAATCGAAAAGCTAGAGTCTCTGTCCATAGACTATTCTGAGAATACTGTAGCATAGAACCTTTGCCCAGGGCAGCCAAATGTTAAAGACATTCGTTAATTACGTCTCAGAGCACCGTCATCACTATTTCCTCTCCCAGCCAAGAGACTGAAGAATAAGGTGCATCCAGTCAAGGCCAAAGGAAAAGATAGTGGGGGATGAAATTCCTCCGATCCTAGTATTCAGCACCTTAGGTCTTCTCGGAAAAGGCTGGACTCCAGATTTAGGTGCCTGAGAGTGGGGCTGCCGTTGGGTGGAGTGGACTGAATTCAGGAGACCTGCAAACAAACCGGGCTCTGCCCCCTTCCCAGCTTTGTGGCTTTGGGCAAGTATCCCTGCTTCTCTGAGCCTCCGTTTCTGCACTTGGAAAATGCAGCTCTTAATACCTGCTACATAGGGTTTCTGGAAGAACTGAGTATAGGTATATATATATATGAAAGTTTAGAATGATAGAAATGTTTGCACCCAGTGAGTCACATGGGCCCCAGGGAAGCAGGTGACTTCTGAGGCTTCCTCCTGACTCCCTGGGTACAGCTAAGAAGTCAACTGAAATCCAGAACAGGCCAGAGCTAAAGGTCTCACCTTTAGAAGGGGATATGGCAAACTTTCGGTCCCTTCCAGAAACCCTTTTTAATGCATCTTAAAAAAACAATAATAACTTTCTAAGATGGATTCATGTAAGTTTCTAAATTTGTTCCTCAACGTCCAGGTTTTCAAAGCCTAATTTTGGAAGCCGATTTCCCTCCCTGGAGACAGCTGGGCATGCCGGAGCATATCCTTTTGCTGCTGCGACGCGCCTCCGTGGAGCTGCTCAGTGCCACCCCCGGCTTACACAGTCTGCTCACGATCATGAGCAGGTGATAGAGCAGGCTTTCAAGGTGTGCTAAATGAGAAATGTGCAATTTAGGCAAAGCATTCATATGTTTGAATGAAGGATGGGAATAGTGAAGGTGCTGCCGCGGACAAGAAATTGATGTCCCCGTTGCTATTTACCTAGAAGAAAGTCATTCTCCAAAAATCAGCCTTCGTGAAAAAGACAGGAGAGCACATGTTTGGAGGAAGAAAGTGAATTCTCTCAAATTTCCCCTTGTTATTTGCACTCTCCAGGTGCATCCTTTCTGGTAGGTTGCCTCACGGGTCTTTGCTGGATATGCTTAGTAAATCTGATCCAAACTCCAATGAGGAGCATAAAGTAGCAGAAGCGTCAACAATGGAGGTCAAGGGACACGCAGCAGAGAGCCAGATCTCTCACGAGAATCTGAGATCTGAGAATAGTACAAACCTACCTTAAGCAGAAGGCTTAGTGGGGAGAGGCAGCCTGTGACTCTTGGCAGGGCTTATCCCGTTTGCTACACAGGGAATTTATCCCTGCCACACTTGGCAGAGAAGGAAGGGGAGTCACTGGGGGTGGAGGGAGGCCCAGTCCAGCAACCCCCTGCTTCTCACAGCCCCCGTCCTGGGACACAGGAGGGCCCAGTGGGGTCTGCGGGGTCCCACTTGCTTGGAGACTGAACTGCTGAGTCCAAGTGTGTCTAGCACACGGCAGGGCTTGAGCGCTGCTGGCTGAGACCTCTTAGTCTACCCTCAGGGAAGCGATGAAGCAGACAGGCTTTGCTGCGATTACCAAGCTTGAAAGGCTGTACCTCTCCTCTCCGTGTCAATAGTAAAAGAATGTTCAGCCACCAGTCCTGGCCTCATGCTTTCACTGGGCTCTAGGTCCCTCTGCACTGGGTTTCTGATGATGACAGTTTTTACATCTGCCCCTCACATGCCAGCAATAAGTACCCCATGCAAGCAGACCCTTATGGAAAAAGTGACCCCAATAAATCTCCTGCTGGCATTCAGTCATCGCACCCCCTGGGTGCCCATTCTCAATAGGTGTTGGCTTTTGGCGGTGGTGGTTGGGGGGTGATGGGTGGGGGGCGTGGGTGAGGTTGTTCATAGGCCCCTTTGGGAGTCTGCTGATGCCAGCTGCAGAAAAATGAACACATGTGCTAAAATTTGTATATAATTTCAGGGCGTTCACACATTCCTTGGACTTCAGATTAAGAACTTCTACTACAGTTGTTTTCAGATTTAGGGAGGTGCGTAGATCTCTGTCACCTGTCCTTGGACCAGGAGGACATCTGTACCGCATTTTGGTAAAGCTGGTGATTATCCACACACACAACCCCCATCACGTGGTCAGGCTGAATGATCTCTTTGAGGCTGGTGCCCTGCTATTTAGGGACGCGCGCTTTTACAGGGAGCAGGAGCCTCCGCTATAAATGAATGGAGCCAGACCATGGACGGGGTGTGTGTGTGTGTGTGTGCGCGCGTGTGTAGGAAGGCATGGAGATTAAAAAGAAATCACCCTACTCACCCATTAGAAAACAATGAAATCTGATGGAAATGGGTTTTTCTTTTGATTTAGGGCTTTAAAAATAAAAATATAAACTAGATTTTCACAAACTACTTCTTAAAAGCTCTCCAAATGGCTTCAGGCCACTAGTCAGCATCACCCCCATGCACGCGTGCTGCAGAATACCTGCTGTAGGGCAGTGCCTTTCCCTGGAAGCTCACTTCCCAAGTGAGCTATAGAGAAACGTTCATGAAATACCTAAAGGGACTGCAATTTCTGGCCTACAGAAAAGGACTGCCTAGTGATTTCTTACCTGCCCCTACACTGTTTCTTAGAGAAATAGGGATTCAGCAACTCCAGTTAGTTGGCTATAGATTCAAAACTCATTGTGGGAAGGGGACTCCAGGGCTGATAGCATCTTTCTAGGGCAGCTGTGTTTGAACTGGGTGCTCAGAGAAAAAGAGAAAGCTGAGAAAGAATAAACAGATCTGTAGAGAAAAGCAGAGGCAAAGTGCCAGGTGAACAGAGAGGAAGAGAGAACAGCCCCAGTGCCTGCGGCCGGCTGGGAGATTCTCTGCAAAGGCGGTGTCAGCAGCTCCTCCCACCTTTGCACGCACGTGCTGCCTCCCCATCAGGGGGCGTCTGTTTGCCTTCCCCTTGAATTTCAGCTGGATTCTGTTTACTATCTTTTTCTTTTCTTGGGGGGGGGGTGGGGGCGGGGGTCCCAGTGTGTGCAGCACGTGGAACTTCCCTGACTAGGGATTGAACCTGTGCCCCCTGCATCAGAAGCATGGAGTCTTAACCACTGGGCCACCAGGGAAGTCCCCAGCTGGCTTCTGACTTGCTTTGCAAGTCTGACTAGCATACTTTGAGAGTGATGCTGTGTGATGTCTGGGACAGGCCTTCGGAGGCCCTGCAGCTTCTGTTTCCATCCTTTTGGAAGCCAATCACCATGTAAGGATGCACCGACGAGGTTACAGAATGAGAAAAGACCACGAACTAGAGAGAGTGTGTGTGAAGGGGAACTGAGGGGCCCCAGCCCTCAGCCACATGAAGCCCCAGATGTGTGTGTGTGTGTGTGTGTGTGTGTGTGTGTGTGTGTGTGTGTGTGTGTCTGTCTTGGATTCCCCAACCCCAGTCCAGCCGCCCCAGTTGATACCAAGAGAAGGAAGAGCCGACCCATGATTGAGCCATTCCAGCTGAAGCCCCAGACATTGCAGAACAGAGACAAGTCACCCATCCTAAGCCCTGACCCACAGAGTCATGGAAAAATAAAGTGGCAATTGTTTTAAGTCATGAGGTTTGGAGGTAGTTTGTTATACATCAGGAGATGACTGCTAACCAGTATCCCTTCCTCTATCTTCTTTACCAGCAGATATCAGACTGTACTCCAGGTAGCAATGTGTCTACTAAAAAAATAGCTTCCTCATCTTTCTTTCAGCTGAACTTTCTCTCATCTTTCTTTCAAGTGACCACGTGACTACATTCTGGCCAAGGAGAAATCATCGATGGAGCCTCTAGGAGAGCCATCCAAAGGATTAGCTATGTCCAACATCCCTCTTCACCTTAAACCCTTTGCCCCTTACCCTCCCTCTTCTTCCAGACCAGGACACAGACACCATGCTTCGATGGGCAGCAGCCACCTTGCAACCATGAGGACAGAAGTCCCACCGCTGGATTCCTAATGACATGAATGACGGCCTATACTTTTGAAATTATTTCATGAGAAAATTAAGCCTTTTAATTGTTTAAGACAATATTACTGGTTATTTTGTTTTTTTGTCATTGTTCAGCTGGTTTGTTGTTATTTGTTCTGGTTACTTACATCAAACACATTTGCAACTTACACCTGACAGGCCTTCATGAGACCCAGCTGCATTACTGCCCTTGCATTCTGTGAGATACGTCTATATCTTAACATTAAAAAAATTTTTTCCTTCGCCTAGCTTGAGTAGGTTTCTGTTGCCAGAAATGAAGCAATCCCTTGCCAAGACAAGAATGCCTGAGTTGATGGTACCAAGGAAGAGTTTTGCAAAGATAGCATTCTCTTAGGCTGAAGGCAAGGCCAGAGACCATCTTTCAGTAGTGGAAGTGGTTAGGGTTATGTCCTACTTATGTCATGAGCCACTGGAAAGGTTGCCAGGGGTCTTTGAACAACCTCCTTCCTGGGAAATCACTTGAGCAGGGCAGGCAGCTGCCTTAGGGGCTGGGTTTGTTAGGTATGGCCCTCCCTGTAGGCAGGGGGCATTAAAGAGCTCACCTTGGATAAGTGAGATGTGGTACCTTTGTGGAATCAAACAGGCAGGTCAAGCAAAGAGTTAAAGGCATACATTCCCTGGCTTCCTGTCTGCACTCTGTTGAGGCTTCAAAGGAGAAATCACCACTGATTTCTGAGCACTGGATACGGTCCTACTCTTTTGTACTCTGTGACCTCAGGCTTCAGTGCTCTGCTCAATGACATAGAATAGAATCAGTCCATTGACATTGATTAGTTCTGGTTTCCTGGAAGCATCTTCTCCATAAAATCCTCCAAAGTCAGGTTTCCTCTTTCCCGCCTTACTGAAGCAGCGGTCTCAGATTTTTAGATCTGACTGCTTTTGTCACCTGCAGGGAGGGTGATCCAGGGTCAGACCATGTCAGCTGTGCTGCAGAAAATGCAGAGACTCTGAGGGTTCTGGGTCTGTCTCCAAGTGGTCTCTGAGGCGCACCTATTCAGGCCTCCTGCTGTGGCTAGGGGCGGCCTTTCCAAAATCCACGGCCAACGTTTATCCTGAGAAGCTGGTGCACCCCAAGTTGTTGCTACACCTGTGACGAAAGGACACTGTTCTCTGCTTTCCTCCTTCAAGATCTTTCCAAAAAAAATAGGCATCCAGGAAAGACGAGCATTCATTCCCTTCACAGAACATTTGAGAGCCTCCATTTTTTTACACAACCACAAACTTCTTACCAATAGAACTATCGATATTTAAATGTCATCTCAGTGGTAGCAGACATTTTTAACTTCTTATTTATTTGGGGCGGAGAGACAAGAAATAGTGGATAGTTCTTTTTAAAATGCCTATGTGAAAGCATTTTCTGAAAAATGTTGGTTGGTTCCTATGCAGCATTTGACCCCGAAGAGAAAATTGCCTCCTGATAGAAAACTAGAAATTCATTTCTGAGAACTAAATTGTAGACATTTAACTGGGAAGATGCTCAGCATGTATTTTTAAGTTAAAAAATGTGGGTTACAAAACCACATTGAATGATACTAATTTTGCTTAACTAGGGAAAAGAAAGTAAGAAATAAGGGAAGGAAGAAGGGAGGGAAGAAGAGAGAGGAAGGGAGGGAGGGAGGAAGGAAAAGAAATCATTGTAAAGATATATTTATGTATTTCCAAAATGACTGGAAATTTCAAATATTAAAAATCATACTAGTATATATTAAGTAGAACTATTTGTGATTTTTAAATTTCTTAGTTTATTTTTCATATTTTCTATCATGAACAAGTATTCATTTAATGTTATTAAAAATGTTATTTTAGTTGACATTAGCTAATCTCATACAATTTCTCAAAATCTTATATTGTTGATTTCTTAGAATATTAACATAAACATGGGTTGCTGGCTTATTTTCTAGCTATAGCTAGTTATGCTTTTGATAACCAATGGGGCAAAGAATGGAACAGATGAACTAAAAAGCACCTCAAGGTTTCAAAAATATTATCTTAGAATCTCATCTTCCATCCTCCAAGATTATTTGTAAGTTTCCAGTTGAATCTACCATGCTTCTATTACTAGTCATGGCCCTTCTTTCACTCAACAAGTATTTTTTGAGCATCTATCATATGTGGTGAACTAGAGAGAAACTGGCTAGACTGTCTGGGGTCTACTCAGCGTGGATAATAAGTTCCATCCTGAAAAACAGCTTTCACTGCTGCCCAAAGGTTGCTGGAACGCATGGGGAAAAATGCTCTAAGACCATGTATGAGCTCAGGGGAAAGAGTGCCATGACCTATGAGGAGGATCCACCATGGCTGTTGGAAGAGAAGATGGGGACAGGTGTGCTGGAGATTGACCATTCCTGGTTGATGTTCATGATCAGGGAAAGAAAGAAAAGCAGGGGAGGAGTAAAAGGAGAAGAGCAAAAAATCTGATTAACCTATGTAAGAAATAATCCACCTTTGCCCAAGAGAGAGTCAGCCTTTGCTCTGTCCCCACTCCCACCCCTAATGCTGCTGGTTTTCCAGTTTGCTTTTCCCATACACTGCAGGTCTACAGGAATTTGACAGCCATGCCTGCTATAGTGTTTGCCCTTCCCGCCCCTTTCTCCCATGTCCGCATCCAAAGGGAGTATCTTCAGAGGCAATGGTCAATCATACCAGGACCTGGACCCATTGCATCACTGCTAGCTTCCTACCTGTAACTGGGAAAGTAAAGACGTCCACTGGAATCTTGTTTCTATTCCATTCAGGAAAGCAAAGATCAAGGTTAGGTACTCCATTTTGACAAAAATAAAATAAATTTGAAAATGCTGAAGATACGTGGTTTGCTAGTTCCCACCTCGACAGCCACAACCATTTACAAATCTTTCTAATGTTTTGTCAGGTTCCGGATCCAATACCTTGCAGTCATGCAGAGATGCACATAATGGCTATTTATGTGCTTGGCGAGTGTATTTCTCCCATTCTGCTATGGTCATTTGTTTCCACGGGAGGGTGACGCATACACTATTGGTTTTTATAAGGTGTTGCACTGACATTTTTGTGCTGCAGGAGTGATGGGGGCTTAGGAGGAAGACCAAGTTCAGAGTACCCAGCTTAGGAACAGATCAGAACTGAGGAGTCTGAACTTTCCCCTCATTCCTTTATCCATGCCTTCTCCTTACGCTGGTGTGGTTTTTTTGTTGGCAAACTCTAAGCATTGTGTTTTTGTGTGTGTTTGTGCTTCCCAGAGTGGAGTCCCAGAAGTGCAAAATTTAAGGAGGAACTCCCCTTACCTCTGTGCTGGGCTCATCTTAGCCCTCAAACACTTAAGGGTCTGAGGTGATGGAAAACTAGCAAAGGAAAACCCAAAAACAAATTAACTCAGTGACTTCAAGAATTCCTTAGGAAAAGTGCAAAAGCCAAGGAGTTCAGAATTCAGGCAGGCAAAACCTCTCTCCAGTTTGGGACACACCAGCAGGATGGATTCTACCCCAGCCAGTGTCTTTAAAAGCTGGGGTGTCCGAGGAAAAGGGGCATTTTTCTTTCCCAGAGAAAATAAATAGTGGAGGTTAGGGTTGGATGGGTTGTGTGAAATCCCCAGAAGTCTCAAGGCGTTAAATAGCACAGTAGATTAAACGACACCAATTACCATTATAGTACCGTGAGAGAATGATTAAAGTGTAAACCATCAGAACAAATTTGCGTGATCTACACAACTCAATCAGCAAGACAACCACACCACGAGCAGCTTTGGAAGCTAATGGAGGTGCGCCCTGCATGCCAAGTAGCAAGACGTCCAGGTTATGATGCAGCCTCTCCAGGAACACGTGCCCTCCAGCCCCCCGACACAAGTATATATCATCCCTAAAAATTAACGCTATGATATCCTAATATGCAGACACTCCATATAATAGTTTTAATTAAAAAGTTGACACTTATTATTGCAAAGCATTTCCCCTCCAATGACAAGTCATCACAAGGATAGAAAACCCACAACAGAGAAATAGCATTATCAATAAGCATTTATTATGTCCCCACAGCATGCAACGTGTTAAAGAAGATTAGACAGAGTGGGGAATTCTACACCCAACTAAATTAAAACCTAAATAAAACAATATTAATAAAAACGATGGGCAAGGCTGGTTGTGTGGGTACATGGAGCAAAGTCCAGTGACTTTCCATCCAGTGACTTGGGGATGCACCAGAACGTGCATCTTCAGTTAATAATGACCGTGAACGAGAGGACATTCCCTCCGAGCTTATTTTCTTCCCATCCCAGTCCTGCAGGAATAGAATTAGAAATGCAACAACATATAGAATTTTCTCCATGTAGGCAGTTATTTCTAGGATGGACTCTGTCGGCCAGCCTGTCCCGGTGACATTTCATATAGAAACTGTAAATGTCCCTGCCTCAATGGAGAGTCATGATATTACCCAGGTGAACAGAAACGCTGTGGCATTATTGTGTTCTTTCCATCTTACTTTAATTTCCTCCATCCAACACGGCTCACTCTGCCCAGTTCTTCTGACCTACTTTGACCAAAGGAAATAACATCCATATTTGAAGTGGCTTTTTCCCCCTGACGAGGCAAATCCTCTTCAGAGAAGATGCTAGTCCGCAATGCAGTCTTTCCATATTTTTCATGCCATAACCTGCGGTCTGTCTTGTAAATTAAGGATGATTTGGTCTAGGTGGAGATACCCTTTGGGACATTTTTCCCATTCTGCCTGAATTTTCCCTCCCCTGTTCTGGTACTCCTCAGATGTTTCAGATAGTTCCTCACAACGCAAATTGTTTGGTGTAGAGGACAGGGATTTTGAAGGCTAGTGGCTATAGGTATAAGTCATGTAGGTCATATTCTGCTGCTTACCAGCTGTGTGGCCCTGGGCAAGTGATTTCACCTCTCTGAATCTAGTAAAATAAGCACAATAATTTCACCCTCAAAAACAGTTATGAGGATCACATGAGATAATACATGTCAAGTTTTGGACATGTAATTGATGATCAATGTCAGCTACCAATGTCCTGCTTCTATGATAACCCTGGGGGCCCAGGACCTGGTTGCCTCATGCTCACTTTGCTTCACTGCAATCAGTTATTGAGGTTGTCTTTGTTTATTTGTTTGTTTTAATGTGTCTTTAACTTAAGAATTCAACAGTTTAAAGTATAAAGAATAAGTGCACAAAATATGAACTTATCACTTTTTTTCTCCATTTCAAAATATTGGTATATTCTGTTTACCTATATATTAGAAAAGCTGAGTTTTGAAGTAGGCTGAGAATTAAGTGACCACAACAATTTTTTTAAACAGAAAGTAATTTGGATATTGAGATTAGGCTGAAAAAAATGGAATTGTCCAACATTACGAAGAAAAGAATGTTTTTGGAGCTGTATTAGAATGATTTTAAAGTGTTAGTCAAACTTTAGTGTATGTGGGAATCACGCCAATATTCCCAGTGGGGGCTGAAGAGCAACCTGCATTTTGGACAAGCCCATCACATGATTCTCACGCAGGAGAACCACACGAACTCAGAAGCCCATGATTAGAAGAGGAGGCCAGCAGCATAACCCAGCTGCCAAAAGCATTTCTTGGCTCCTTCTTCTCATTTACCTCCTTCTTCCTCCTCATCTTCCTCTCCTTTCTCTCTGTCTCTGTGGCTTTACCATGAGGCTGGAAGAAATGGATTTGGAACTGTTTCCCTCATGTAAACAGTCGAGGTCGGAGTAGAGAGCTGGGGAAAAGTATTAATAATACAGAGCAGCATTTGCTGAATGAGAAAACCCGTGACAATCAAAGGATTCCTTTTCTGGAAAAAGTTAAAATCTGCAGCAGCAGAAAAGCTACAAAAGTTAACTATTTGGTGAAACTCCTAAAACTTCTAGAGTCCCAGTCAAGTGTGGAAGGTGAGCATCTAAGAGAAAGAAAAGATAAGTAAACCCTAGTTCAACCTAAAGCCACAGAAAATGAGACTGGATTAAGCAGTATTTAGAAGAGTTAAAGATTAGTGAAGAGGTGCCTGAATCAACATAAGCATTTCGATATCCCCCAAATGGTGGTTTTCACACTTTTAAAAGCTATGTGTATCTGTCAGGATAGGCTGGGTTATGCTGCAGTGACAAATCAACCCTTAAATTTCAGTGGCTTAAAACAACACATTTTTATTTCTCACAGTTCTCAAGGATGGGGGTTCAAGATCGAGGTGCTGGCAGATTCAGCGCCTGATGATAGCCTTCTTCCTTGTTCATAGATGGTTATCTTCTTGCTGTGTCCTCACATAGCCTAGAGCAGAGGGAAGCAAGATTTCTCTTGTCTCTTCTTATAAGAGCATCAATCCCATCATGAGGGTTCCATCCTCATGATCTAATTATCTCCCATAGTCCCCGTCTCCAAACATCATCACATTGAGGATTAGGAATTCAACATATGAATTTTGGGAGGACACAAGCATGCAGTCCATAAGACCACAGCAAAGGGAAAAGGCAGGGGCAAGGGTGGTCTTGCATTGGGAATTAAATGCTCCAGACCAGAATGACACCCTCATTGGCCAGAATCAGTCCCATGGTTCTACCAACCATGATAAATTTAGGAAGTACAACTCTCCCACATGCCTGGAAGTGGGGAGGACCAGAATATTTGGTGGACAGCACTAACGACACCACACTATGGAAACTTTTTATTCAAATAAAATATTATGCACGAGCCCACAATATGGGGCATACAACTAGAGCTGCTCTGATTAAAGCTGGGTGGGGGGCTGTGAGGTGGGCATTTAACTTTCCCAGTCCCCTCCTCAGTGGCCCCTGACATGTCTCTGAGGACCTGGGGACAGTTTGACAACCACTACTCTAAAACATGCAGGGTACTGTACATCTTATTTAAATACACTTCTCTATTTATTGATGATTAATAGTCTTAATAAATGATCTTATTTTAATGGAAAAAGTATAATTAAATGGAAAAGTACTGCTCTGTGGTAAGCCTCGCTGTTTGAACAGAGAGGTTATAAACAAAGCATCTTTTTTTTTCATATCATAAATGCAGACAAAATGCTTATGAAAAAATTAAGCATCTCTAAAAATAGCCTCTGGACTTTAGGCCCAGCCCAATCAAACAAAGCCTACACAGAAGTGGATCTCAAAAAGTGTGTCCATTCGGCAACATGGACGAACCTTGAGAAAATAATGCTAAGTGAAATAAGGCAGACATAAAAAGGCTAATACTGGATGATTCCACTCTTTGAGGCATCTGGAATAGTCAAATTCATAGAAACTGAAAGTAGAATGGTGGTTTCCAGGGGCTAGGGGGAGGGGAGAATGGAAAGTTGTTGTTCAGTGGGTACAAAGTTTCAGTTTCATAAGATGAAAAATTTCTGGAGATCTGTTGTACAACAATGTGTATATACTCGACACTACTGAACTGTACACTTAAAAATGGTTAAGATGGTCAATTTTATATAATGGATATTTTACCACAATTTTAAAAAAGTAAACATAAGGTGTACCAGTAGTTCCCAACTCATGCTTTAAACAAGAAAAGGGTTTTTTTGTACCTGACCATCAGCTAATATTTAAAACACTTTTCTTTCTGTTCTAACATCTCTTGTCAAAATTAAATTTAAAACTTAACACCTTGACCATAACAATGAGAAATCTGCTAAAAGCCCAGCCCTTATTTGTCAGAATCTTCACCTTCCATTCTAAGTCAAAATAACAGGTCAAACTTGTTATCCCCAGCTCTGCCAGGCAGAGAGGTAGCTCATCCTCTGCACGCTTACCCAGGGTCCGTGCAGAATCTGTACTTTTTGAGCTTTTCTGGCCTAGATGGGAGTAGATGCTGCTATTTCTAGAAGTTATGCTTGACGATCGTATGGCATCTTAGGAATTTGCTGATCTTGCTTTTGTGGGGGCTGGCACACTCTGGAAGTCCTCTGCCTGGAGACAAAGTGGGCTGTGGAGCAGGTGCATCATGATGGTTGGAGGGACCCTTCAGGGGGTACAGACAGAACGTCAGTCATTGTCATGAGGGGAGCACATGAGGGACCAGCTGTGTGATCTCAGGCAGGTTGCTTCACCTTCTGTTTCCCCACCTGTAAAACAGGAATTAGCTTTGATCTGAGGATATATGAGAATTCATTCACTCATTCAAAAAATACATGTTGAGTACCTTATTATGTGCCAGGAACTGTGCTAGGCGTTGCGAATAGGCTGATAAACAAAACAGACAAAAATCCTTATTTTCATGGAGCTCAGATTCTTTGTTGGGGGAAACTGACAATAAGCAAATAAATAAGTAAAGTATATGGCCTGCTAATGGTGGCAAGTGTGATGGAGATAAAGTGTGTGTGTGTGTGTATACGTGTGTGAGAGATTGATTTTAAATAGAGTGGCTGAGCAGCCCTCACTGGGAAAGTGATACTTGAATAAAGAAAGACTTGAAGGCGGTGAGGGAGCAAGCCATATGGATACCTGGCAGAGAGAACAACCAGTGCAAAAGCCCTGAGGCCAGTGTGGCTGGATCAGAGCAAGGAAGGCTGAGTGACAGGAGATGCCGTCGAGCAGTGACACAGGGCGCAACGGCAGATCACTTAGGGTATTATAGGCCATTGTAGAGTCTTTGACCTTGACTCTGAGTCAGAAGAGGATAGTGAGGAGTAGTGTCATCTAACTCATATTTTAAAGGATTGTTCTGGCTGCTTGGTTGAGAGTAGGCTCAAGGGGGCAAGGACAGAAGAAAGGAGGCCTGTTAGAAAGCTTTTCAAAGGTCCAGAGATGACGGTGGCTTGGAGCAAGGTGGTAGCTGTGGAGGCTGTGAGATTAAATTTAGATAACACCTGTAAAGCACTCACCACTGTTTCTGGTACGCGGTAAGAGCTCAGTGGAGGATGATGGTGGTTATTATTAACAAAGAACATGGGGGAAAGTGTGAAATTAGGGGCAAAAAAGACACAATGTTCCTTTTGCCAGACGTTATCTGGATAAGGAGAAGCAGAGCCGGAAACCTGGGGTAATGACAGCAGGGCATCAAGGGTAATCACAGCGGCACTATTTTTGGACCAGAAAAAAGGTTGTTCTAAGCTTCAAAGACACCATGCGGGCGCTTCAGGGAGGGACCAGTCCCCATGCCAGAGCCTCCAGAGAAGCAGAGAATTAAGAAAAGTCAAGGTCAGCTGGATTCAGGGACACAGAGAGACAATGGTGAGAGCGTTTTGTTTGTATATTTATATATACCGAGATACATAAAGTTGAAACCTCCCCTGGAAGTTAGAAACTACATAAGCACATGATACCCTATTTGGACACGTTAATTTCTCTAAATCAATATAAAAAAAGAGCAAAGGTAGAGCAATTTTGGCCTTTCAGAAACCTATGATCTTTCTGTTTGAGGTAGATACTGGGGATTCTTGCCATGGGCTATGCTAGAAAGAACTCCATTTAGAAAGTAAACTGTTTGAGGGCAACAGTTCCTTTGAGGTATTTGAGATGGCCTCTGGGTGAGTGGGTGGGTCACACCCCTGAACACACACATATATGCGGAGTAAAGGACAGTTGCCGATTGTTCCCAGGGCTCTGTAACTGCATGAGAGGCCCCTGTGCAAAGCGTGCAGGCGCCTAAACAGGTAGACCCAGGGGTGGGTCACAAAGAGCCCCGGTCACAAAGCCCCTCCTCTGGAAAGAACACTTTCTTTTTATTTATTTATTTATTTATTTATTTATTTATTTATTTTATGGCTGTGTTGGGTCTTCGTTTCTGTGCGAGGGCTTTCTCTAGTTGTGGCGAGCAGGGGCCACTCTTCATCGCGGTGCGCGGGCCTCTCACTATCGCGGCCTCTCTTGTTGCGGAGCACAGGCTCCAGACGCGCAGGCTCAGTAATTGTGGCTCACGGGCCTAGTCGCTCCGTGGCATGTGGGATCTTCCCAGACCAGGGCTCGAACCCGTGTCCCCTGCATTGGCAGGCAGACTCCCAACCACTGAGCCACCAGGGAAGCCCAGAACACTTACTTTCGATTGTCAGACAGAGCCGACATGCAACGATGCCACTATTCTGTGTCAATCCCCATGTAGGTAGAAAATGGCTCTTAAAGCATTGTTGAATGGCTCTCTCTGTGATGAGAAAGCCTTCTACCTCTGGGCTACCCAAGGTGGGTCCTACTAGCTACATGT
This sequence comes from Balaenoptera ricei, assembly GCF_028023285.1. Taxonomy (NCBI): domain Eukaryota; kingdom Metazoa; phylum Chordata; class Mammalia; order Artiodactyla; family Balaenopteridae; genus Balaenoptera; species Balaenoptera ricei. The sequence continues at coordinate 35,391,507 of NC_082643.1, forward strand.
GGCCATTGAGCATTTGAACTGTGGCTGGGGAAACGGAGGAACGGGATTTTTAATTTTATTTCCTTTTCCATAACAAAAATGTAAATTTAAAGATACACAGCTCTGGAAGGTTTCCTAACTTTCATCCCAAATCTCCTCCTCTCAACTCAGTAAAGAACGTAAGTGTCTCTGGATTTGGGTCTTAGTTTTAGCAGTTTCAGGAGCGTGGGACAAGAGTGCCACGTGGTCCCATGAGGATTGCAATAGCCCTGCAGAATCGGAGCAGCTACCAGCAGCCGTGGGACCAGGACAGGCCCTGATGTCTCTGGGAACCTGTTTCTTCCCTCTCTTCCTTGCAAGTTGTGAGAATCAAACTACTCTCAAAATTGAAGTTTCTTTTTTCAAAGTGATTATACTGTTTTGTTTTGTTTTTAACTTTTTCAAGGCCTCTAGGCTTCTAAACAAATGGGAAACCAGTTAATGAAAAAGACATGTAGAATATTGGATATTCTTCACTGGGTTTCTAAATTCATCCCATCCTACGGCAAGAAGAACAACAAGTAGCCTTTCTTGGCCACATTCCCTGTATTTACAATGTGAAACCTCAAGGCCAACCAGAAGCCTAAGTGGCAGAAGCACAAACAGTGCCAAGCACTGAAAATAGCAACCACAACAGCCAATCAAAGGATCCAAAGTGGAGTGTTGTGCTGTTGTTTACATAACTTACCTTCGTAAATGAAAATCATAGGAACGGACTTTTTAACCTCTAGGGGAAAAGAATCTGAAGAAGAATATATACATCTATGTATAACTGAATCACTGTGCTGTACACATGAAAGTAACACAACATTGTAAATCAACTACATTTCAATTAAAAAAAAAGAAAGAAAAAAAATCACAGGAATGGAGAGTTTTAACTTTCTATCAGTTACGTTAGCTTTAAAGGGGAAGGTAAATAATAACTATAAGAATCTGTGTTAAAGTGTGAAATTGTTAGTATTACTGAAAAGTGGCTGATACTAGTCAGAGTAAATACAAAACTGGGCTTTATGAAAAAGGCTGGGCATTGAAGCAGGAAATATACATATATACATATAGCAAGAAATATCCGGGACAGAGAGAAAGATGCCTTCATTGACATATCAGTTCTTATTTGATCTTTTCAACAACCCTATGCGGTACCTCTTATTATTCCAAGAGAGGTTAAATAACAAGCCCAATGTTACATGGATGATAGGAGAGAGCTGGAGTTCTAACCAGGCGGCACCCACCACTGAGTCCTGGCCCTCTGCGCCCAACAGCAGAAGATGGCTTGAAATAACACTGAGAAGTTTTTGCGTTTTTTTTTTTAAGTGAAGAAATTTATCCTACTTACTTCCCAAAGACTCGAGGCAGCTTAAAGATTAAAACACAGCGCAAGAGAAGGCGTTTAAGGATAACACTCCTGCTGAAGAAAGCAAAAGAAATAGATGGTTTCAGACACCTGAGCCAAGCAGATTCTAGTGCTTGAGTATTGAATTTGGTTCTAACTTTTCTGACAGCTAAGCCCAAAAGAGAAGCATATTGGGTTGCATACATTTTTGTTTTCTTGACAATAGACAGCATACATATGCATCTATGGAGACAAAATGTTTTCTTGGAATTAAACTTAGGAATTCATCATGTAGGTCCTCGGATAAAGGACATGGAATAACATGGAGAAACTTACTCTCGTCGTGTGTAAACCGAAGGGGTTGCAACTAAAGTCACCTTCCGGTGCAGTGAGTGTATGCAACAGTGCTAACGAAAGTTCCACAGAAGAGTTAAGAACACTGCTCAACAGAGCCCTGCTTTTACTGACCCTCTATGAAGACGATAAGACTAAAGCAGAGTTTAGTGAAGGAGTTTCTATAAGGAGCAGAGGGAACCTGATCTGGGACTTTGCGGGGTCCCGCGATACAGGGAGAGACTCAGAAAGTCAGTGATGAAGGGTCACCATGGCCATCAGCCCTCCTAGTGATTACGTGTGGTGGCTAATGGGAATATTAAGAGGAGAATGCAGATTGCTCTTTGGGCAGTAGGCACCTCCATACAGGTCCCAAACAAGATATGCACATGTATATTAAATATTTAGAGCCATTCATTTTAAATAGTTGAACAAGCTTGTATTTCAAAGCTGGGTACTCTGGAGAATAAAACGAATAGGAAGTATGATTTCGGTCTTCAGGAAGCTTATAATCGAACACAGGGTGTCTCAGCCTTGGCACCATTAGCATCTTGGGCTGGATAATTCTGTGTTGTGGAGGACTGCCCTGGGCATTGTAGGATGTCTGTCAGCATCCTGGGCCTCTACCCCCTAGATGCCCCATAGTGTGACAACCAAGAATGTCTCCAGACTTTGCCGAATACGCCTGGGATAGAGATGGGGGATCACCCCCTGGTTGAGAACCACTGATCTATTATGTAAGAGAAAGGGGGGAAATCATCCATGAAGCAGAAAATCATTCTAGTGCAATGAATATAAATTGTTACAATGATCCAAATACAAGAAATCTCTCTCCCAGTGAGGAAAGCAGAGGTTGAAGGAAACTGAGGAGGCGTTTAAGCTGAACCCTGATGGATTTGATCAGCTGCTTCAGGGTGGTGAAGAGGGAAGGCATCACCGGAAGAGAGAACAGCCTAAGAAAAGCCACGGAGAAGAGATTGTGGTTTGGAGAATCATTTCCGTTGAGCAGATATTATATACATATAAGGGGGAGATCAAGATCAGGCTTGAGGGCAGAGGGGAGAGGCTTTAAAATATCAGCAACAGACTTGGCGCCTGATTCAGTGGTCCAGGGGGAGGTTTGAACTTTCTGGGTAGAGAAGAGGATTGTCTATCCTGCCCGAAGAAAATAACAGATGGCTGTGTGAAGGCTGGGTCAGAGGGAGAGAGATGAAAAATGCGGAGACAGGGAGGACGCAGCGGTGAAGATGAGAAGGCACGAGGGTGCAAAAGCAACAGCACGCAGGCAATGCGACTGGCAGGCAAAAGCCGAGGTGGGGATTGCAGGATGTCTGCGGGTGTGAGCTTTCCATCAGACACACAAGCACCGCCTCAAACGACCCCACAACTGCCACCCTTAAAATATGGGCTACCCCACGAGATCCCCTGAGCCAAGAGAGTTGAGTGGCCCCTGGAGACACAAGGATGGTCTGCGTTTGAGATGAGCCGCCAAGAGGGCAGGTTACAGCGGCGTCCAGAGCCCGTGTCCGTGGGCCTGCCCTGGCCCCTGCATGGTCATTGTCCTCCTTCACCAGATCAGCCCAGACCCCTTTTCTACCCAGGGGCTCCAAAGCTCAGCTGTGCCAAGGACTGTTTGGCAGTGAGGAAACAAAGAAGCCCCCTCCCTCCAGCAAGAGCTTCGGCACAGAAGATGTTTTACAGTCTCTCTGTGCTTTTCCAGGCTCCACCACTGCACTGGGAATGAATAAATATTGATGAGCCCAAAAAACCTAAGGCCTTTGATTTATATGTCCTACTGCTCTGAGGGCTGGTGTGTGTGTGTGTGTGTGTGTGTGGGTGCACGCGCACATGTAGGGCTGGGGCCACCACTGCAAGGCAACCAGTGGCCACCACTGTCGGGACAGGGATGCCTTTTCTGGGGTGCAGCCCACAGCAGCAGGTGTGAGGGCTGGGCAGGCACTTTTGAGGTGGCTGAAACCGTGCCCTTTAGAAATGGTTATTTTGTATTGGATGGGATTGCCTTTAGTTGTGACAACAGAATACCTGACTACTAGTAGCAGCTTAAGCAATAAAAACAGTTTTTAAAAATAGTCCTTCCCATACAAGAAGCATGGAGACGGGTGTCCGGGACTGTGGAGTGCCATGAAGAATCCGACTCTTTCTGATTCTTGGCTTTGTTGCCCTTAGCTATTGGCTTTTCGTTCTCAATAGTGTCATCTGGTCCTGAGATGGAGCTCCAAGTTGGAAGGAACTGAGTCGGGTAGTAACCTTCTCCTCACTGAAGGGAAGCCCCCGTGGATTTCCCTTTCTGCCTCATTTCTGTCTGTCTTTCTGTCTCATTGGCAGGAACCAAGTCTCATGCCAAATCACCAGCAAAGGGGAGGGAGACAACCACGGCTGGCTTAGACAAATTGTGATTCAACCTTGGGCTTGGGGAGAGAGTCTACTTTGCCCAAGACCAAGAGACCTCTGCCTGACCCAAATCCCAGGACTCATCAACAGGAAAGAAGCAGGGAGATGGCTTCAGGGTGGCACTGAATAGGGAGTACCAGCTGCCCTCAGAAGGGACGTGACCAGGAAGGGAAAGTTGCAGACTGTCGTCACTTTTTCAGCAGCAAGTGAGTCCTCCTTGGAGAGTGACCATTTGGACACAGTCTTCCTTCTCTATCATGAAGGATGAGCCAGGTCTTCTTAGGGGGCTCAGTGGTCAGAGATTACCAACTGCCCCCCATTCCACACGGATCTGCAGCCACAGAGACGTTATCGGCGGGTAGAGCAGAGGCTTGGAATCAGTTGGGTCAACATCTGAACCCCAGCTCTGCTACTTTCTCAGCTGGGTGACCCCGTTGCATAAGGCAGGGTCAGGTCATGAGACAGGAACCACACCAGTTATTTTCTTTTTTGTATCTTTTTAAAATTTATTTATTTATTTATTTATTTTTGGCTGTGTTGGGTCTTCCTTGCTGTGCGTGGGCTTTCTCTAGTGGCAGCGAACGGGGGCTACTCTTCATTGCAGTGTGTGGGCCTCTTATTGCAGTGGCTTCTCTTATTGCAGAGCACCGGCTCCAGGTGTGTGGGCTTCAGTAGTTGTGGCTCGTGGGCTCAGTAGTTGTGGCTGCAGGCTCTAGAGCACAGGCTCAATAGTTGTGGTGCACGGGCTTAGTTGCTCCACAGCATGTGGGATCTTCCCAGACCAGGGCTCGAACCAGTGTCCTTTGCATTGGCAGGCGGATTCCTAACCACTGCACCACCAGGGAAGTCGCCACACCAATTATTTTGACTGAGAGGGTTTTAAATAAAGAACTGTTAACTAGAAAATTGAAAGAGTTAAAAAAAGATCACTAATATATCGTGAAGGTAGCCACTTTAGGAAGTGGCTACCCCCCTGGCTTTGGGAACTAAGAGTTGGAATTAGGAGCATCTAGAAGCTTGGAGGAGGGGCCTTGCAGAACTGGGGTTCAGATCGGGGAGAACGGGTTGCTGCCTGGCTAGTGCTGGAGTCTCGGAAGGAGTGCGCTGCGGCTGCTTCTGCAGATGTTGGAAAAACCTCAAACTGAACTCAGCTGCCGCTACAAGGACAAATAGCAACCACTGGACAGAAGCAGCAAGGAAACCCTCAGAAAGCACATAGGAGGGTGCAAGCAAGTCCCTTCTCTGCTCCAGCTCCCAGCTCCCTCTAGTGCCCCCTATTGATAGAACCTACCAGCAGCAGTTGGCAAAGGGAAAATAAACATGGCTTCCCAATGGTGGACTCCACCATCACAAAGCATGGTCCGCGGTGTGATTGAACTAAGAGGCAGCGACTTAATAACAGACAATAATGGAAAGTACTTCACACGTCATAACTTAAGTTTGCAAAATTGAATGACCTCGGCTGTAGAATGGTGACAATATTGCCCATCCAATATCATTAGCTACAAGTTCCTTGAAGAGGGCACATTTGTCTCCTTGCTTACCACTATTTTTCTAGCTCCTAGAACAGTGCCTGACCCATTGTGGGCATCCGAGAATAATGGTAGTAATTGTCATTGCTGTATTATTGCTAACAAACATGGATTCTAAAGCCTAGATTTTATTTTATTTTTTAAACATCTTTATTGGAGTATAATTGCTTTACAATGGTGTGTTAGTTTCTGCTGTATAACAAAGTGAATCAGTTATACATATACATATATCCCCATATCTCTTCCCTCTTGCATCTCCTTCCCTCCCACCCTCCTTATCCCACCCCTCTAGGTGGTCACAAAGCACCGAGCTGATCTCCCTGTGCTATGCGGCTGCTTCCCACTAGCTATCTATTTTATATTTGGTAGTGTATATAAGTCCATGCCACTTTCTCACTTTGTCCCAGCTAACCCTTCCCCCTCCCTACATCCTCAAGTCCATTCTCTAGTAGGTCTGCGTCTTTATTCCCGTCTTGCCCCTAGGTTCTTCAGGACCATTTTTTTTTTTCTTAGATTCCATATATATGTGTTAGCATACGGTATTTGTTTTTCTCTTTCTGACTTATTTCACTCTGTATGACAGACTCTAGGTCCATCCACCTCACTACAAATAACTCAATTTCATTTCTTTTTATGGCTGAGTAATATTCCATTGTATATATGTGCCACATCTTCTTTATCCATTCATCTGTCAATGGATACTCAGGTTGCTTCTGTGTCCTGGCTATTGTAAATAGAGCTGCAATGAACATTGTGGTACATGACTCTTTTCGAATTATGGTTTTCTCAGGGTATATGCCCAGTAGGGGGATTGCTGGGTTGTATGGTAGTTCTATTTTTAGTTTTTTAAGGAACCTCCATACTGTTCTCCATAGTGGCTGTATCAATTTACATTCCCAACAACAGTGCAAGAGGGTTCCCTTTTCTTCACACCCTCTCCAGCACTTAGTATTTGTAGATTTTTTTGATGATGGCCATTCTGACTGGTGTGAGATGATATCTCATTGTAGTTTTGATTTACATTTCTCTAATGATTAATGATGTTGAGCATTTTTTCATGTGTTTGTTGGCAATCTGTATATCTTCTTTGGAGAAACGTCTATTTAGGTCTTCTGCCCATTTTTGGATTGGGTTGTTTGTTTTCTTGATATTGAGCTGCATGAGCTGCTTGTAAATTTTGGAGATTAATCCTTTGTCAGTTGCTTCATTTGCAAATATTTTCTCCCATTCTGAGGGTTGTCTTTTGGTCTTGTTTATGGTTTCCTTTGCTGTGCAAAAGCTTTTAAGTTTCATTAGGTCCCATTTGTTTATTTTTGCTTTTATGTCCATTTCTCTAGGAGGTGGGTCAAAAAGGATCTTGCTGTGATTTATGTCATAGAGTGTTCTGCCTATGTTTTCCTCTAAGAGCTTGACGGTGTCTGGCCTTACATTTAGGTCTTTAATCCATTTTGAGTTTATTTTTGTGTATGGTGTTAGGGAGTGTTCTGATTTCATTCTTTTACATGTAGCTGTCCAGTTTTCCCAGTACCACTTATTGAAGAGGCTATCTTTTCTCCACTGTATATTCTTGCCTCCTTTATCAAAGATAAGGTGACCATATGTGTGTGGGTTTATCTCTGGGCTTTCTATCCTGTTCCATTGATCTATATTTCAGTTTTTGTGCCAGTACCATACTGTTTTGATTACTGTAGCTTTGTAGTACAGTCTGAAGTCAGGGAGCCTGATTCCTCCAGCTCCGTTTTTCTTTCTCAAGATTGCTTTGGCTATTTGGGGTCTTTTGTGTTTCCATACAAATTGTGAGATTTTTTATTCTAGTTCTGTGAAAAATGCCACTGGTAGTTTGATAGGGATTGCATTGAATCTATAGATTGCTTTGGGTAGTATAGTCATTTTCACAATGTTGATTCTTCCAATCCAAGAACATGGTATATCTCTCCATCTATTTGTATCATCTATACTTTCTTTCATCAGTGTCTTATAATTTTCTGCATACAGGTCTTTTGTCTCCTTAGGTAGGTTTATTCCTACATATTTTATTCTTTTTGTTACAATGGTAAATGGGAGTGTTTTCTTAATTTCGCTTTCAGATTTTTCATCATTAATGTATAGGAATGCAAGAGATTTCTGTGCATTAATTTTGTATCCTGCTACTTTACCAAATTCATTGATTAGCTCTAGGAGTTTTCTGGTAGCATCTTTAGGATTCTCTATGTATAATATCATGTCATCTGCAAACAGTGACAGCTTTACTTCTTCTTTTCCGATTTGGATTCCTTTTATTTCTTTGTCTTCTCTGATTGCTGTGGCTAACACTTCCAAAACTATGTTGAATAATAGTGGTGAGAGTGGGCAACCTTGTCTTGTTCCTGATCTTAGTGGAAATGGTTTCAGTTTTTCACCATTGAGGACAATGTTGGCTGTGGGTTTGTCATATATGGCCTTTATTATGTTGAGGAAAGTTCCCTCTATGCCTACTTTCTGCAGGGCTTTTATCATAAATGGGTGTTGAATTTTGTCGAAAGCTTTCTCTGCATCTATTGAGATGATCATATGGTTTTTCTCCTTCAATTTGTTAATATGATGTATCACGTTGATCGATTTGCGTATATTGAAGAATCCTTGCATTCCTGGAATAAACCCCACTTGATCATGGTGCATGATCCTTTTAATGTGCTGTTGGATTCTGTTTGCTAATATTTTGTTGAGGATTTTTGCATCTATGTTCATCAGTGATATTGGCCTGTAGTTTTCTTTCTTTGTGACATCTTTGTCTGGTTTTGGTATCAGGGTGATGGTGGCCTCGTAGAATGAGTTGGGGAGTGTTCCTCCCTCTGCAATATTTTGGAAGAGTTTGAGAAAGATAGGTGTTAGTTCTTCTGTAAATGTTTGATAGAATTCGCCTGTGAAGCCATCTGGTCCTAGGCTTTTGTTTGTTGGAAGATTTTTAATCACAGTTTCAATTTCAGTGCTTGTGATTGGTCTGTTCATCTTTTCTATTTCTTCCTGGTTCAGTCTCGGCAGGTTGTGCATTTCTAAGAATCTGTTCATTTCTTCCAGGTTGTCCATTTTATTGGCATAGAGCTGCTTGTAGTAATCTCTCATGATCGTTTGTATTTCTGCAGTGTCAGTGGTTACTTCTCCTTTTTCATTTCTAATTCTATTGATTTGAGTCTTCTCCCTTTTTCTCTTGATGAGTCTGGCTAATGGTTTATCAATTTTGTTTATCTTCTCAAAGAACCAGCTTTTAGTTTTATTGATCTTTGCTATTGTCTCCTTCATTTCTTTTTCATTTATTTCTGATCTGATCTTTATGATTTCTTTCCTTCTGCTAGCTTTGGGGTTTTTTTGTTCTTCTTTCTCTAATTGCTTTAGGTGCAAGTTTAGGTTGTTTATTCGAGATGTTTCCTGTTTCTTGAGGTAGGCTTGTATTGCTATAAACTTCCCTCTTAGAACTGCTTTTGCTGCATCTCATAGGTTTTGGGTTGTCGTGTCTCCATTGTCATTTGTTTCTAGGTATTTTTTGATTTCCCCTTTGATTTCTTCAGTGATCACTTCGTTATTAAGTAGTGTATTGTGTAGCCTCCATGTGTTTGTATTTTTTACAGATCTTTTCCTGTAATTGATATCTAGTCTCATAGCGTTGTGGTCGGAAAAGATACGTGATATGATTTCAATTTTCTTAAATTTACCAAGGTTTGATTTGTGACCCAAGATATGATCTATCCTGGAGAATGTTCCATGAGCACTTGAGAAAAATGTGTATTCTGTTGTTTTTGGGTGGAATGTCCTATTAATATCAATTAAGTCCATCTTGTTTAATCTATCATTTAAAGCTTGTGTTTCCTTATTTATTTTCGTTTTGGATGATCTGTCCATTGGTGAAAGTGGGGTGTTAAAGTCCCCTACTATGATTGTGTTGCTGTCGATTTCCCCTTTTATGGCTGTTAGTATTTGCCTTATATATTGAGGTGCTCCTATGTTGGGTGCATAAATATTTACAATTGTTATACCTTCCTCTTGGATCGATCCCTTGATCATTATATAGTGTCCTTCTTTGTCTCTTGTAATAGTCTTTGTTTTAAAGTCTGTTTTGTCTGATATGAGAATTTCTACCCCAGCTTTCTTTTGATTTCCATTTGCATGGAATATCTTTTTCCATCCCCTCATTTTCAGTCTGTATGTGTCCCTAGGTCTGAAGTGGGTCTCTTGTAGAAAGCATATATATGGGTCTTGTTTTTGTATCCATTCAGCCAGTCTATGTCTTTTGGTTGGAGTGTCTAATCCATTTACATTTAAAGTAATTATCGATATATATGTTCCTATTACCATTTTCTTAATTGTTTTGGGTTTGTTATTGTAGGTGTTTTCCTTCTCTTGTGTTTCTTGCCTAGAGAAGTTCCTTTAGCATTTGTTGTAAAGCTGGTTTGGTGGTACTGAATTCTCTTAGCTTTTGCTTCTCTGTAAAGGTTTAAATTTCTCCGTCAAATCTGAATGAGATCCTTGCTGGGTAGAGTAATCTTGGTTGTAGGTTTTTCCCCTTCATCACTTTAAATATGTCCTGCCACTCCCTTCTGGCTTGGAGAGTTTCTGCTGAAAGATCAGCTGTTAACCTTATGGGGATTCCCTTGTATGTTATTTGTTGTATTTCCCTTGCTACTTCTAATATTTTTTCTTTGTATTTAATTTTTGATAGTTTGATTAATATGTGTCTCGGTTTGTTTCTCCTTGGATTTATCCTGTATGGGACTCTCTGCGCTTCCTGGACTTGATTAATTATTTCCTTTCCCATATTAGGAAAGTTTTCAACTATAATCTCTTCAAATATCTTCTCAGTTCTTTTCTTTTTCTCTTCTTCTGGGATCCTTATAATTCGAATGTTGGTGCGTTTAATGTTGTCCCAGATGTCTCTGAGACTGTCCTCAATTCTTTTCATTCTTTTTTCTTTATTCTGCTCTGCAGTAGTTATTTCCACTATTTTATCTTCCAGGTCACTTATCCGTTCTTCTACCTCAGTTATTCTTCTATTGATCCCTTCTAGAGAATTTTTAATTTCATTTATTGTGTTGTTCATCACTGTTTGTTTGCTCTTTAGTTCTTCCAGGTCCTTGTTAAACATTTCTTGTATTTTCTCCATTTTATTTCCAAGACTTTGGATCATCTTTACTATCATTATTCTGAATTCTTTTTCAGGTAGACTGCCTATTTCCTCTTCATTTGTTAGGTGTAGTCGTTTTTTGCCTTGCTCCTTCTTCTGCTGTGTGTTTCTCTGTCTTCTCATTTTACTTAACTTGCTGTGTTTGGGGTCTCCTTTTCGCAGCCTGCAGGTTCGTATTTCCCATTGTTTTTGGTGTCTGCCCGCAGTGCCTAAGGTTGGTTCAGTGGGTTGTGTAGGCTTCCTGGTGGAGGGGACTAGTGCCTGTGTTCTGGTGGATGAGGCTGGATCTTGTCTTTCTGGTGGGCAGGTCCACGTCTGGTGGTGTGTTTTGGGGTTTCTGAGGCCTTATTATTATTTTAGGCAGCCTCTCTGCTAATGGATGGGGTTGTGTTCCTGTCTTGCTAGTTGTTTGGCATAGGGTGTCCAGCACTGTAGCTTGCTGGTCGTTGAGTGGAGCTGGGTCTTGGCGCTGAGCTAGAGATCTCTGGGACATTTTTGCCGTTTGATATTATGTGGAGCTGGGAGGTCTCTTGTGGACCAATGTCCTGAACTTAGCTGTCCCACCTCATAGGCACAGCCCTGATGCCTGGCTGGAGCACCAAGAGCCTGTCATCCACATGGCTCAGAATAAAAGGGAGAAAAAAAAAGAAAGAAGAAGATAAAATAAAATTAAAAAGTTATTAGAATAAAAAATAATTATTAAAAAAAATGTTTAAGTAATAAAAATAAAAAGAAAGAAAGAAGAGAGCAACCAAACCAAAAAACATATCCACCAATGATAACAAGCGCTAAAAACTATACTTAAAAAAAAAAAAAAAACAGACTGACAGAACCCTAGGACAAATGGTAAAAGCGAAGCTATACAGACAAAATCACACACAGAAGCATACACATACACACTCACAAAAAAAGAAAAAGGGAAAAATACATATATATCGTTACGCCTAAAGTCCACCTCCTTGATTTGGGATGATTCGTTGTCTATTCAGGTATTCCACAGATGCAGGGTACATCAAGTTGATTGTGGAGGTTTAATCCGCTGCTCCTGAAAAAGCCTAGATTTTAAAACATTATTTTTAATTAAAAAAAAAAAGTGAATGGATTTGTTCAAGATTACTAAGTCACCAAACTAAGTAAGTGTCAGGGCCAAGAATGGAGCCTGGGGCCTGTCCTGTACCGTGATGAGGAACATTATGTGCCAGTAATGGTTTTATTCTTTAGAATAGTGATGGGAATGTTGTAAAAGGACTTAGCAATGAGCCGGCCCAGGCCTGTGGGATGTGTCCAGACTGTCTCAGAGGCTGCTGGACATTTGTTGGGTTGACTATGGGCAACTTCCCCTTTTGTTTTGTGAAAGGATTTCAGGGGAGCAAAAATGATTGGATAACCTGGGACCTCTTCCTAGCGACTGGGCAGTGGAATTTGTTCTGGCTGATTTGGAGGAGGTGAAATCCAAGCTGCAGCCACTCTAACAGGTAGCTCTGGCTGAGGCCACCTGGGAGGGCCTCTTCTCTGGAACAGGTGAGAGCAGGGCCTGGTTAACCCTCTTTGGGGCTCTGGAGGGGACCTCACCCAGCAGGAGTCTGCCAGCACACCTGGCCACATTCCCCTTCTGGTTTCTGGGGGAAGCTTTCCCAGCAATATCCAATCCCAACTCAGCGTGTTTCTGTCCAGGCAAGAAGTCAGGACATCTAAAGCTTGTTCCCCTGTCTCTGTCAAAAAAACACATTAGAGTGGAGAAAATCAGTCAGACATGGGAGTAATTGTGGAAGGGACTAGGAGAGAACAAATAGGCAATGAAGGTGTGCATGAATCCATCTCTGTCACCTTTTTTGCCCTAGAAATGGCCTTTACATCCTTGAGGTGATGGCACTTTGAACATTCCATGGAATTCCAATACTGGAAAGAGGAAAAGAGACCTTAAAGGCTCAATAGAAAATTAGTTGTCACCAAAGTCCTGATGTCACCAGGGTCCATGGCTCCCTGGGCATTCTATGGGAACAAGGGACTAACCCCAGGGAAGGTCCCAGTAGTGTTCCTTCCAGGCACTGTTGCAAAAGGGGAACCCCTGACTGTGGGTTCCACAGTCTCAGTTCAGCTCCCCAGCCCCAAATTTCACTGTGGTACTCTACCCCCCAGGGTCTTCTCTACATCCCTAGGATTTGTCTCTGGCATCAGGGAGATGGGCCGCTTCTCTTTTCTTTCCCATTCTCCCAACTTTTTTTCCCGGAGCAGAGCGTGGGCTCAAGTGTCTGCAAGGCCAAGGCTTGACTTGAGGGGTCACAGTGAAGGGCTTCTTAGTGGAGGAGCTGTGCCGTGAATCTCGATTTTCTGGTTCCCAAATCAGATAAGCGTATCCATATGCTGGCATCTCTCTTTGGATGTGAAATGGGCACCTCAAACATAAAATGTCCAAATAAAATTCCTGATGCCCTGCCCTCCTCTACATCGGCTCCTCCTCTCTTGTTTAGGCCCCAAACCTAAAATCGTTCTCAGGTTCTCTTTTCTCAAACTCCTGCTTCCACCGACAGAATATATCTAGAAGCCCATCGTTTCCAAGCTGGGGCCCCAACACCTGAAAGCTTACTCCCGGCCACCATCCCCTTTTACCTAGATTACTGCATTAGCCTCGTCATAGATCTTCCTGCTCCCACTCTTATTTCTGTATGTTTATTCTCTATGCAGGGAAATAATATGTTTAAAAATGTGGCTGGATCGTGATTTGCCCCTGTTCACAGTGCTCCAATATTTCCTGCCGTACTTCCAGTAAAATTCAAACTCCTTACTGGGGTCCACCATCGGTTTCCTGGCACCTCACTGACTGAACCCCTCTCCCCCTCACTCTCTTGGCTCCAGACACACTGGACTTATTGTTGCTCCTCAAACGTGCCAAGCTCGCTCTCTGCTTTGCATTCCCTGTGGCCCCTGCTTAGAACCACGGGTGTCCTTGACTTTGGATGGCTCACTTCCTCCCAGCAATCAAGTCATTGTCCAAATGACCCCTCAGGGAGGCTTCCCTCACCCACTGCCTTGCTCATACCCAAATAGAGATGCTGGCATATGGATATGCTTATCGGGAACGGGGAGATCTTTGTGAGATTTTTATTTGAAAATAAATTTAGTATTACTAAAATAACACACACACACAAACCTACTGTATCATACTGACCTGTCTACAGCTGAACTTTTACATGTTGTGGAAATTCAGCCAGAGATTCTATAGGAAAATAGTAAAAGTGCTCTCAGACCACTGACTCTAAGTTGGAAAGAGTGGCTGGTGGATAAACAAGGTCCTACTGTATAGAACAGGGAATTATCAGCAATATCCTGTGATAAACCATAATGGAAAAGAATATGAAGATGAATATTTATGTATAACCAAATCACTTTGCTATAGAGCAGAAATTAACACATTATAAATCAACTATACTCCAATAAAATTTTTAAAAAAAGAAAGAGGGGCTGGCCAGCTCCTTCCAAGAAGTATTTCCATAGGGCAAGTCTGGGCTTTTTTAAAATTGAAGTATAGTTGATTTATAATATTATACTTATTTCAAGTGTACAACATAGTGATCCAATATTTTTATAGATTATACTCTATTTAAAGTTTTTATAAAATTTCGGCTATATCCCTCATGTTGTACAATATACCCTTGTAACTTATTTTATACATAATATTTTGTACCTCTTAATTCCCTACCCCTATGTTGCCCCTTCCCCCTTTCTCTCTCCCCACTGGTAACCACTAGTTTGTTCTCTACATCTGTGAGTCTGTTTCTGTTTTTTTAGATTCATTCATTTGTTCATTTGTTATATTTCACATGTAATAACGTACAGTATTTGTCTTTCTCTATCTGACTTATTTCATTAGCCTAACGCCCTGCAAGTCCATCCATTTTGTTGCAAATGACAAAATTTCATTTTTTATGGCTGAGTAACATCCCATTGTATATATACACCACATCTTTATCAGTTCATTTGTTGATGGACAGTTAGGTTATTTTTATATCTTGGCTATTGTAAATAATGCTGCTGTGAATATTGGGGTGTATGTATCTTTTCAAATTAGCATTTTGGTTTCTTTTGGATATATACCCAGGAGTAGAATTGCTGGTTCATATTGCTCGTGCTATTTTTGGTGTTTTGAGAAACCTCCATATTGTTTTCCACAATGGCTGCACCAATTTACATTCCCACCAATAGCGTCCTAGGGTTTTCTTTTCTCCACATCCTCACCAACATTTGTTATTTGTGTTCTTTTTGATAATAGCCATTCTGAGAGGTGTGAAGTGATAGCTCATTGTGGTTTTGATTTGCGTTTCCCTGATGATTAGTGATGTTGAGCATCTTTTCATGTGCCTGTTGGCCGTGTGTGTGTCTTCTTTGGCATAATGTCTATTCAGGTCCTCTGCCCATTTTTAAATTCGTTGGTTTGTTTGTTTGTTTAATTGAGGCAGTTGACTTTGTTAACAAGCCAAGAGTGGATTTTTCTCACGGGGTGGATTCACGTGATCAAGATCAACGTGATCAGGCTCCCAAGAGACTGATAAAACAGAAAGCCTAATAGTTTACCTTGAAAAACACATTAATCTTACAATCATGTAACCAGTCATACCCATTCTTTCCCTATAGGTAGAAGCATATGGGAAAACACATTCAAATCAAGTGATTTGCTTGGTGGGCTGGAATCAGAGAAAGAGAATGAATTGAACGATTCAAACATGTAAGCTATTAAAATAATTCTGAGCCGATCAGTAAATAGCTTCTGCCCTGAGCCTCTTATATGCTCTTACTCACTGCTCTTCCCACACGAGGGACTCCACAGATGTCCCAGCCGCTAGAGGATAAATGATGGGCATAGTGGGGACCCTAGGTCCCTGTTCCAGCTGTTGCTGAAGCCCTTAGTGTTTGGGTGGTGCCTGTACCATATGGGTTATTAATGATATGGACTATCATCTCGCTTAGGGGTCCAGTCCTGAGGCCCTGAAGCCCCTACCCATTTCCACCACAGAGCCTTCTAACGTGTGGGTACCCAGCCCCTTGTACCCCAGCCTTGCCTTGGCCAAATCTGGAATAAATCCCTATGCACTCACATTCTCAGTCTCCTTTTTCTGTGTGCCCGTGATGCTCTGTCATGTCCTGACAGGCCAAGCTGTCCCTGGGGATGTTCCTGCTGTCACTCCAGACCGCTCTGGTCTGAATTCCATGCTGTCCATTTAAGGAGACTTTGAATATCTCTCCTTTGATCTGGTGCCGGCTGGCTTTGTAATTCTTCTCTCAGAGGGAAATTACATTCCCCATTTCCAACTTCTTGGGGGATGCCTCACAGTCAAGCCCCATAGACTACCTACCCCAAGGAGTTTAATTTTCATAGAATCCAACAGAGCTAGAGCTGAAAGAGACCTTAATAATCATTGAGTTCTACCCTCTTGTTTTGTAGACAAGGTAGCTGAGGACCAAAGAAAGAATGGCGGGTTGAATGATTGTTTATAATGAATATACTATTTACTGCCAGTACAAATCACAAAGACGTTAATAAACTGAACCATACCAAAGAGCCGCTCACCTGCTTTTTTATAGCTGTATAAGCCTAGTGACTTTCCTGAACAAACAGAGGCCAGCGCCTCCACTGGGGGAGACGCTGGGGAGCAGTCAAAGGCCAGTGCAGCTCCACAGGCAACAAAGAGCCAGGAGTGGAAGTACCAACACCCCCCTGACAAAGAAAGGGGAAGAACTCAAGAAAGAAGTGGTGGGGAGCTTTAGTAAATGTTTCATGAAGACAGAGTGTATAGATCATCCGATGTAACCCCTTTCTTCCAAGCAAGGAAATAAGTGATGTGATAGAAATTTGTATTGGTTTGGTCTCCCAGCCTCCGTTCCCTCTCTTGACAGCTGCTGCCCTTGAGGACTCACTCTCTCCAACTTGGCATGTGAACCCTGGTCCCCGACCCCCATGACTGAGGCCAAAGCTCTGGATCCCTCTTCCTCCTGCCCTAGGACAGCGGCAAACCCGGCAAGGGAGTGGTCCTCCTCCTCAGAAACTCAACCCACCTGGTCCACCTCGCCCTGATTGGAGTGTTCCCAGCACAGCACAGTTCCTGGGCGCCCGCTTCCCATCGCCCAAGGCGTCAGGGTGATTGCCTGGGTCTCCAGCCTTCCCATCTTGTTGGTGTCAACTGAAAAAAAAAAAAAAAAGGCACTACCTAAAAGTTGAGAATTATGTTTTATTCGGTGGACTTGCTGAGGTCTTAAGCCTGGGAGGCAGCCTCTCAGAGAGCTCTGAGGGACTGTTACGAAGAGGTGAGGCAGGAACCGGGATGTACAGGAGATTTTGCAACACAGAGAAGGCGGTCACATCCTCAAAAGATCACTGTTAATTAAAGAAAACCAGACATCTCAAGTTAATGAATTTAGCACTTTTCTAGCTTTTCTATATATGGGAAGATGCAAGAGTCTAGGCTCATTGAATCATTCCTTTGATATCACCTTAACTACCTAGCGCCAGTCTTACTTTTCTTCATGCTGAATCCCCTCAGGGTGCACAGTCCTGGTGGCTGCAGTGGCTGATGCTTGCTGGCTGCAACATCCTTTGTTTACTGATATGGACCTTTTTCGTCCACACTGGTGTGCTCTCAAAAGCATCTTGTCCAATTCCCGTGTTGCTCAAGTGAGCCTGCATTGCTTCTGTGGCTGACAACCTAAAACCTCCAACCAAAGTCATTTACCCAGAGGCAGAGTCAAACCCAAGTCTCTCCTGAATCTTAGACAGGGCGCTGTTATGGGCTGAGCTGTGTCCTCCCAAATCCACATGCTGACGTCCTAAACCCCAGTATCTCAGAATGAGACTGTATTTGGAGACAAGGTCTTTACAGAGGTAATGAAAGTTAAATGAGGTCACGTGGGTGGACCCTAATCCAATAGGACTGGTGTGTTTATAAGAGGAGGTTTGGATGAAGAATGTCACCTGCCCTATCAATAAACAAAGATGTTGCAGCCATCAAGCCCGCAGCCACTGCAGCCACCAGAACTGTGCACCCTGAAGGGATTCAGGATGTTTTCTCCAACACTGGCCCTAGATAGTTAAGGTGCATATCAGAGGAATGATTTCAGTGAGCCCAGACTCTTGCATCTTCCCATACATAGACAGGAGCTAAATTCATTAACTTAAGATGTCTGTTTTTCCTTAATTAACAGTAATCTTTAGATGTTCCAACTACCTGATTTGTGTTGCAAAAACTCCTATGTATTCTGGTTCCTCAGAGCTATCCGAGATGAAGCCTCCCTGGCTTAAGTCCTCAGCAAATCCGCCGAATGAAACATAATTCTCAGCTTTTAGCTTGTGCATTTTTTTTCAGTCAACAGAGGCGATTAGGACACAGTCATGAACAAGAGGGAAGCCCATGTGAGCACATACTGAGAAGGCAGCTATCCACAAACCAAGGAGAGAGGCCAGGAGAACCCAACCCTGTCAACACCCTGATCTTAAATCAAACCTCTGTTGTTTAAGTCACCAGGGCCATGGTGCTTTGAAGGGGCAGCCCTAGCAGACTAAGAAAGGACTTCCCGCCACCGTGAGGCCACTCTTTTTGGCCATTATGCCAGATTCATCACACCAGATAGTCCTGAAGAAGCTCAGATTAGCAGGCTGTTCTTAGATCTAAATTTCCTGGACAGGCTTCAAAAAAGCATTCTCCCTGGTGATACAGAAACAGAGAGCCACCAAAAAAAAAAAAAAAAAACAAAAGTAAAAACAAAAAACCACCCTGGCCTCAAAGTGGGTCTTTCGGTGCCTTCATTTCCTTAGTAATGGACAGTGCCCAGGCAAGCAGGAGAGATGGCTCCTTGGAGAGGACTGTATCATTTCCTAATAAATAAATGAGAATTTAAGGCCCAAGCTGACAAGGAATTTTATCTTGTTCTCCCAGCATCTGCATGGAGGAGGGGAAGCAAGCAGAGGCTTGATTCTGATATTAGATTGGAAGGGGAGGGGGACGATCTGCAGGAAAGACCCCCTTTCTCCCTCCCACCCTCCCCTCCTTGAACACCACTCTAAGCAAAGCATCACCAGTGCCTCTGCGGCAGGCAGATATTTGCAGAAGGTTCTCAGGGAAGAGAGTCCTGCCGTTCCCTCTGGAGGGTCAGCGGGGAGTGCTTAGGGCTCAGGGGATGGAGGCCAAAGGGCTTAATATTAAAGGCGGCTATCATCACCCACTCCTCACGTAATGGAAGAGCCCATCGAGGGTCAGGCTGGGGCCACCTCCCCTAGCAAAGCCATCTCCCGGAACACAGAGTGGGCGGTGACAAGCAGTTTATCTTCCATTACCCTTAAATCATTATCCAACCCAAAGCCGGCAGAGGAAACAAACCACTGACTCCTGATGAGGAGGCTGCCTTATCTTCCTGGCAAATGCAAATATGCATGACTGGAGGCTCTGTGTTATGAGCTGAATTGGTTCCCCACCCCCCCCCCCTCCGTCCCCAAGAAAGATAGGTTGGAGCCCTAACTCCTGGTACGTCAGAACGTGACCTTATTTGGAAAGCAGGTCTTTACAGAGGTAATCAAGGTAAAATGAGGTCCTTAACGTAGACCCTAATCCAATATGACTTGTGTCTTTAAGGGAAGGGGACATTTGGACACAGAGACACACATAGGGAGATCGCCACGTGGAGATGAAGGCAGAGATGGGAGTGAGGCTTCCACAGATAAGGAACATCGAAGATTCCCAGCAAACACCAGAAGCTGGGTGGCAGCCTGGAACACATTCTCCCTCCCAGACCATCGAAGGAACCAAACCAGCCTACATCTTGATCTCAGACTTCCAGCCTCCACAAGTGGGAGACAGGACATTTCTTTCAAGCCACCCAGTTTGCGGTACTTGCTACAGCAGCTCTAGGAAACTAATATCCACAGGAAAACCCCAGCCCACTGAGGGGAGAAAAAGTGGTCCCATCTCATCGTAGAATAATCATTCACACTAATGGATAGAGGAGAGAGAGGCCGAGTCACTCCTTCCATTATGGGTTTGCCTGGTCACATGACTTCAACCTAGCGGAGGTCCCAAATCAAAGTTATTCTTCAAAGTGGCATTTCCTCTTTTGAAGAGGGCCTTCCAGCCCCAGGCCACAGGAGCAGCCCCGCTGGCTGAATGGGGATTATAGGTGGTGGCAGGAAGTAAGGAGTCTGCCTTCCAAGGTGGTCCTGGCCTTCCTGGAAGGGTTGCCCGATTCAGCAAATAAACATATGAGATGCCCAGTCAAATATGAATCTCAGATGAATGAAGAATAATTTTTTTATTGTAAGTACATCCCAAATATTTGGGATGAAATCCCTCTGTATTTTTCCTGGCAGCCCTACCCTGGTCCCCCTGGTTCATCCTCCGTGTCTGTTCTCCTCTCATCCCTAGTGGAGGAGGGTGGTCCTTCGACACATCAGTGCACCAAGGTGAAGAAGGTGAGATGAAGTGTCAGCAAGAGGCAAGTTGGTGTGTCTCCTGGGTGCTCCCCAGCAGAGGCATGGCCTCTGCCTCCGACTGGAGGAGGGGAGGTGAAGGCTTCACCACCGTGAGGATCCACCAGCAAGGCCAGCAAGAACAGCCTTCACTAGATGGGGCTCCAGCCTGGGGGTGAGCGGAGGGCCAGGAAAGAAAAAAGAGAACAAAGCCAGAAGGAAAGGGGCTTCTGGGCACCTATCCAATGACTGTGGGATCACAAGGTCACCTTATCAGCCAACTTTTGAACTGTGCTCTGGACTTACAAGTTTGCATGATTATGTATTATCTGTAAGTGTGTGATCTTTCTGGTGAGCTCTGCACCTGTGCGTTTGGGGAAGCCCAGACTTGCCTGGGCTCTGTTTGTTCCTGAGCATGAGGTGGGGCGGCCTCCCAATGGACTCTGCACCCTGTGCTCTGCCTGGCACGTGTGCTGATGGTCAGTGAACATCCATCAGGCAACGCAGGAACGATGGTCACTGCAAGAGAGAATTCAGCCACTCCCTCCCTAGAAATAAAAAGCCAGGGTTCAACCCCGAGGGTCTCCCTTATCCCAGGCACTTTGGAATCGTCAGCCTGCTGAGTGCCGAGAGCCTGGCTTACAGAGGTTGCAGATGACCTGGTAGGGATGTGAGCTGCAGGTGTGAGCAAGGCTCGGCGTGGGAAGCGGGCCTTATTCATGGTTAATTGAGGTTTTCGTGGACATCAATATCAGCGTAGCTGGAGGAGAGCCTGATTTGCAAGCCCAAATGTCCAAGACTTTTCTCATAGGCCAGAGAAAGCAAACGTGGGCTTCTGGTGGCCAGCCAAACCCCAGGAGGTTTGAAATCCAAACACACTGCCTAGGTGATCATTTCTCTTGTAACTTTTTAGAAGTTGAACTTGGAGCAATTGATCTGGTGCCCGCTGCCCATGACAGAGAATGTCATCCTGCTTCCGAGACAGTACACGTGTGGAGGGCAACAATTTGGAAGGAAGGGAGGAAGGAGGGAAGAAAGGAAACAAGGAAAAGAGAATTGAATGGAAATTTAATCTGGCAAATATCCAAATCTGGCTTCTTCCATGAAGTGCCCTGATTGGGTAAGGAATTCAGTGCAAGCCTTTTCAAACTGGCTAGTTTCTTTTCAGAGGAAGAAACTAGCTTCGTTGCCCATTAAAACATAGGGAAGGGGCTTGGGTGAGGAAGAGGATAGGACAGTTAGAGTTGGTAAAATACGAATAGCTTCCCTTCCGAGGCTCACAGAGCTCTTTTTCTTTCTTTTTTTTTTTTAAACTGACTCATAGATCCTGAGTTTTGTTTTGTTTTTTGGTTTTTTTTAATTAATTAATTTATTTATTTATCTTTGGCTGTGTTGGGTCTTCGTTTCTGTGCGAGGGCTTTCTCTAGTTGTGGCAAGCGAGGGCCACTCTTCATCGTGGTGCGCTGGCCTCTCACTATCGTGGCCTCTCTTGTTGCGGAGCACAGGCTCCAGACGCGCAGGCTCAGTAGTTGTGGCTCACGGGCCCAGTTGCTCCGCGGCATGTGGGATCTTCCCAGACCAGGGCTCGAACCCGTGTCCCCGGCATTAGCAGGCAGATTCTCAACCACTGCGCCACCAGGGAAGCCCTCACAGAGCTCTTTGAACCCATTGTTCCCCTGTTCAAATCCCAGTGCCACAGAAACAGGTTTAATTACTAAATCCACATTGACTGGGTGGATGGAGTCCAAAAACATTTATAGAGCACCTATTAGGTGCGAGCAGGCACCCTGCTAGGCCCCAGGGACACAGAAGCAAGTGCTGTAGAGACCCTCAAGGCCCTCCCAGTGCAGAGGGTTGCACATTTCATAAGACAGCATGTTGAGCTGTGCACAGGGACTGCTCTACGGGCACGTGAAGGGCACCTGACACAGCCTGGGGACAGGTGGGGAGGCTATGACACAATCCACAGAATCCACGTCCCTTCACCTCTTTGGCACTTACGGCAAAGATGTCAGCACCGTAAGCATCCTGCCCTTTCCAGCTTAATCTGCCATATCCCTCTGTTCTGGTTATGCCAGTGGCAAGGGGCCAATAGTGACTAATGGACATCAGGCTTCTCTTCACGCAGCGTGTGTTATTACACCACAAAACCCCCGTGCACTGTATGTGCTTGACCGTGTTAACAAAACATACAGTGTGAGGTTCCTGACCTCTCTTCACTTCCCATTTCCTTGATCCACTGTCATTGGTAAGTGAGGTGGGATTGTTCTTCCTTTCTATTTCCATAGAAACCTGTAACATGTCTCATGAAGTTTCAATCATTCATCCATCCAGTAGTCAATAAATATCCGTCTGAAGCATCCATGTTCCTAACACTGTGCTGGTGCCAAGGATACGATGACGGGAAAGGTAGGTGTGGACCTGCTTCCTGGGGTTTATAGCGGCTCTCAAACTCAGCCATGCACGCAGTTACCTAAGTAAGGAACTTGTTCAAAAATGCTCATGCTTTTAGTTAAAACTGTCGAGACATGGAAACAACCTAAGTGTCCATTGACAGATGGATGGATAAAGAAGATGTGGTACATATATACAATGGTATATTACTCAGCCATGAAAGAACAAAATTTTGCTATTTGTAGCCACATGGATGGACTTGGAGGGCATTATGATAAGTGAAATAAGTCAGACAGAGAAAGATAAATACTGTACGATATCACTTTTATGTGGAATCTAAAAAAACACAACAAACTAGTGACTATAACAAAAAAGAAGCAGACTCACAGATATAAAGAACAAACTAGTGGTTAGCACTGTGGGGGGGAGTGGGAGGTACAAAGTGTTGGATGTAAGATAGGCTCAAGGATGTATTGTACAGCACGGGGAAAGTAGCCAATATTTTGTAATAACTGTAAATAGAAAGTAACCTTTAAAAGTTGTATAAAAATAAAAAATTTAAAACAAACAAACAGATAAAAAAATGCACATGCTCATCCTGATCTTGAGGGAAATTTGACAAAAATATCCCAAACAAGGGATAGACCAGTGCACAGTGTGAGGGTGATGAGCCCTGCCGTCTAGCAAGGGTTGCATGAAGGTTCGGCGGTTGATTCCAGGGAGCCCGGGTCTGCAGGAATGTGGTAATGGAGAGGAGCCACCAACTTCAGGCGCGTCCCAGCAGGAAGGTCCGGGAAGGGAAAGGAGCGTGAGAAACACAGCCACCTATGTGAAAACTCTATAGTACTTTTGCCTGATTATTATTCCATTTTGTCTAATTGCATTTTAAAATGCACAGTGGGGAAAAAAATGCCAAGTCTTTTAATAAATTAAAAGCAGGTCTGCTTTTTAACGTGCGGCAGGTTTTTTAAAGGTCCTGCTGAGGGCACGCTGCTCAGACAGACATGGTCTTTGCAGATGAAGGTAATTAGTGAACACCTTCACCTCTGGAGTTGGGAGGGAGAGTGCGGGCGCTTGCTTGCTGTAGTAACCTCTTCCTGATCAGGAGGCAACTGCACCTTACAAAGGATGCCTGACGATTCAGACACTATTTTCTCTGGCAGCTAACCAGGAGGCAGAGTGTGTTCAGGAACTAAAAGCTGGTGGGACCCCGGGATGCAGCTTTTCTTGGCTCTGAGACTGAGAGATTGTGTCTGATGTTTCCTCTGACGGGCCATGATCAGGGACACTTGGAGGCCCAGCGGAGCGGGATTCGGGGCAGAAGAGCTGGGCAGCTGTCCCAGTTACCAATCTACGAAGGGCGCTGAAAGATCACAGGGATCAATCAGAAACACGGAGCCAATTAGCTCAGGCTTCCACGCGTGACGCCTGATACAATTGGCAAAATACAAACTTCAGTCAAATTACACCTCCTCCGGAGTGAAACCTAAAATACATTCCTATATATATTTATGTATATGTATAACTGAATCACTTTACTGTACACCCGAAACTAACACATTGTACATCACCTATATTTCAACAAAAATTAAAATTAAAAAAAAAAAAAATTCCTGAAGGGCACAGAAAGGTTTGGTGGCTTTAGAGCCTGGAATCTGGAGCCAACCTGCCCGGGTTCAAATCCAGATTCTGCTACTTACCTGTGTGGACCCGAGGCAAGTTCTCTGTGTTCCTGTTTCCTCATCTATGAAATGAGGATTGCAATAGTGCCAGTTTTGAGGATTAAGTGGGCACACGTGAAGCACTTAGAACCCAGCCTGGCACGTAGCAGTCACTATATAAGGATTAGCTCTTTCTGATTTTTGTAACTAGCTCAAGCAAGTTGCCTGGTGCTCTTTGAGTCTGCACCTCTATCTGAGACCAGCCAGCTGAATGTTTCCTCAAGGCGGAGGCTCCATTAGCTGAAACTCTGAAAGTCAGTCCTGCATAAGGGGTATTTATTATGTATAAGCAATTAATTTTACTCGCTGAAAAATGTAATCCCCATAGTATGTTTCTAAAGAAACCATCTGATTTAGAAACTACAAAAGCAATCTGAACAAAATCAAACATTACTGAAAAGTTTTGCCCGTATGAAATCCCCACCCTACCACCACCCCATCCATAACCCCAGCAAAGAGTTATGTTAACCAGGACCACAGCTCAGCGTTAGACAAAGTGGGATTGAGAACAGTCAAGGCCTAGTTACAATTCACCCTGAGGTGTTTATATTTCCTTTTAAATTACATTATCATACATTTAGTTAAAATCTATTGTCTGCAGTGTACTTGTGGGTAACTGATCTGTCATTATACTGTTATCGAGCAGTTAATTCTTCTACTTTATTTCAGTTTTAAAACGTAGGTTAATTTAAATTTTTTTCACTTTAACGGGGATACATGACTATTTTCAAGAATGTGCAAAATACAGAATTGTGTAAGACCAGAAAAATCACCTACAGTCTCACAACCCAGAGGCAAAGACAGTTAATCATTGGTATATTTCCTTCCAGTATGTTTTCCTTTTCTGAACATATTTATGTACACAGTTGGAATTGTGCTGCTTTCTGGCCCGACTCAGCCCCTATCCTCATATATATAGCAAGCATCTTTTTTTCTGCACTGCATCAGTTCAGGTCCTCCAGGAAACAGGTTTCCCTCTAACCTCCTGGTTAACTGGTGAAGGGACCAGGAGGAGTGCTGACCTAGACCGAGCACCCGGAAGAGGTCCTCCTGCTAAGCCTGCAGGATGGGGAGGGGGGTGGGAGCGGCAGTCATGGACCTGGAGGGGAGAGGGTGGGAGAGGGAGAGGAGGTGCTGCCTGACACAGTCGATGCCTCAAGTAGAGAAGCAGCCCAGGAACCAAAACCCTGCCTTCATGTGCCTCCTGCTGTGTCTCCCACTGGACAAACCCAGAGGGAGGTCAAGGGCAGGCAGCCTGGATGCTGAAGAGTGATCTGGAAGGCAAAGGGAGAGAATCCATGATTCATATCATCATATATGCTTTAAGTACACTTTTTTAAAATAATTAATTAATTAATTTATTTATTTATTTATTTATTTTTGGCTGTGTTGGGTCTTCGTTTCTGTGCGAGGGCTTTCTCTAGTTGCAGCGAGTGGGGGCCACTCTTCATCGCGGTGCGCGGGCCTCTCACTGTCGCGGCCTCTCTTATCGGGGAGCACAGGCTCCAGACGCGCAGGCTCAGTAGTTGTGGCTCACGGGCCTAGTTGCTCTGCGGCATGTGGGATCTTCCCAGACCAGGGCTCGTACCCGTGTCCCCTGCATTGGCAGGAAGATTCTCAACCACTGCACCACCAGGGAAGCCCCCTAAGTACACTTTTTAAAAAAAGACTGCCTAGTATTCCTCTATAGGAAAGTACCATAAATTATTTAATACAGTCCCTGTGGATTCTTTCTGATTTTTTTACCATTATAACTAGCACTGCAGTAAACATTCTTATACATACATTTTTTTGGCTGCATCTCTGATTATTTTCTCAGGATAAACCCCCAGGGGTGGAATTACTGAGTCAGGGGAATCTATATGTTTAAGGCTTTTTATGTATATTGCCAAATAGCCCTCCCAAAGGCCATTACACCAATTTAAATTCCCACATACAATGCAACGGGGAGAACCTGCTAGTTAGTCTAGGATGTGGTGTCTAAAAGCACCACCTTCGCCCGGAGACCTGGTGTTAGCTGCCCGGGTAGGAGGAGAGGCCAGGAGGAAGAAGCAGCTCCACCTGGCTGCCCTGGAGACAGACCATGTCTGTGAAAGGTCATGCCTCCTGAGCTGGGAAAACTGACCTGTTGTCAAAACAGGAGAAGGCTTCAGAGTCAGTTCACTTGAGGGTCAGCTGGGTGTCTGAGAGAGGGAAGGGAGGTGATGGCCATTGACTTGGAGTTTTGTTTCATTCGACCTCATTTACCTCTGGCCAAATGTGTAGTAAACAATGTGGATGGTCATGTAAGGCGCTATGAGGGGTTATCTCCTTGGGGAATAGTTCCACCCAGCCAACAGAAGGTCAAGTCTGGAGCGGGGTGCAAATGAGAAGCCAGGACATTTAGGACATGAGGGTGAGAGAAGGAAAATGAGGGTGAACCAGGGCTGGGGCTGTGAACCCATGAAGCTCTTCTCCCATAATTACTGCCCCCATAAGAGTCCCTGACTTTAAGGGGCACAGAGCAGGGATGGTGGTCCCTCACTGAGGAAGCCCTGGGCTGGATTCTATTTTGCTTCCTCCAAAGGAATAAACAAGTGCCTGAGGGGCCAGAGACCACCCTCCCCTTCATGCATCAAGGAAAGGGGATGGAGGGACCTCCCTGGTGATCCAGTGGCTAAGACTTCGCCTTCCAGGGCAGGGGGTGAGGGTTCGATCCCTGGTCGGGTAGCTAAGATCCCACATGCCTCGCAGCCAAAAAACCGAAACATAAAACAAAAGCAACATTGTAACAAATTCAATAAAGACTTTAAAAAGTAGTCCACATCCAAAAAAAAAAAAATCTTAAAAAAAAAAAAAGGAAAGGGTATCGAAGTTCAAGGGTCCCGCCAGATAAACAACAGGATCATAGCATTGTAAGTGAGGCTGCCTGTATTTGTTCCTTGGCAGATAAATAACATGAATATTTGATGGGTGATTTATAAATTAAATACAAAGAAACAATAGGCCAGGTCCAAGTGGGCATAGACATATAGGTTTATGGTTTATTATTGATTGGGAAGAGCAGTGATATTAATAATGACCAACTTTTAGAGCATACTCTTCCCCGTGGTGCTAGGAAATTTACAGACAGTAAGTAATTTCATCCTCTTGACACCTGGAGATGACTAAGGTAACCTATCCTGTCCCCACCACGTCCCTCATCCTGAAGCTGCTCCTGACTGTTCCTTCCGATCTGACCCCTGCCCCCGACAGGAGGCACGTGGGAAGGGCTGCAGCAAAAAACAGGGCCCTGCCCTGACTGCCAGTCGGACGCTCGCTCATTCTCTCATTCAACTAGAGAATATTTGTGAGCCCAAACATGTTCTAGAAACACTGGGTACAGCAATAAACAAAACAGACAGAATCCCTGCTCTCAGGAAGCTATGCCAGTGGGAGGGATAGAGAGATGACATATTTTCTTTTGGCCTTAGGCTTTTGGTACTTGGGGTTCCCTTGACCGCGAGGCTTTTTCCTGGGTATCTGACTCAGCAGCTCTCTTGCTGCATTCAGACCTCTGGTCAGCACTGCCGGTCCTCTGAGCAGTCTTCCTTGCCCACCCTGCCTGAAATAGAGCCCATTCAACTTTCTACCCCTTTGTTGTACTTTTCTCTTCTCACCATCTGATATATATACCTATGTGTATTTATGTATAAACATTTGTTTGTTTATTCTCTGTCGCTCCCACCAAAAGGATGGCATTCTGAGTTCCTTGCAGGAGGGTGACTTTTACAGTGTTTGCCTCTCGGGTCCAGTGAAGCCCATTTCCCAGGTCCTGAGTATCTCTTAACTGTACCACGTTGGGTCAAGGTTCTTGGTTGCAAGCAGCAGAAACTCTGTCCGACTAACTTGGGTGAAAGACCAATTCACTGCGAGATAGAAAGGCTAGAGGGCCAGGCCAGGCCTGGGAAATATACAGAAAGCAAAGGAGCCCAGGAAACTGGAACCAGAGCTGAGAAGCTCTTCTACGGGAAAAAGCGGTTAGGACACTGCATTAGGTATCACTACACTGGATACTTGATGCTTCCGCCTCTAGGCTTTCCATAACTGCCAATAATTTATAAACAGCACCCGTTTCTTTCTGCCTCTCCTGCAAGATTCAGCGTCCACTGTGACTGACTGAGCCTGAGTCACCGCCCCACCCTTGCATCCGTCACCCCAGCTGCAGCTTTCATAGTGGGAGGCGGTGCATTGAGACCCTCTAAGATAACACATGTGGGAGAATTCCTCCAGACGGACAGAGGCACGGGCTGCTGGAAGGCCCGCACTCTCCATAAATAGCTACAACACTACTATGTATGAAGTAGATGGCTGGTGAGGGCCTACCGTATAGCACAGAGGTAAAAGAAAAAAAGAAGGTACAATCTGTTTGCAGGACATATATTAAGCTAACCTTAAAAATGCATTCCAGGGGGCTTCCCTGGTGGCGCAGTGGTTGAGAGTCTGCCTGCCAATGCAGGGGACACGGGTTCGAGCCCTGGTCTGGGAAGATCCCACATGCCGCGGAGCGACTAGGCCCGTGAGCCACAATTACTGAGCCTGAGCGTCTGGAGCCTATGCTCCACAACAAGAGAGGCCACAATAGTGAGAGGCCCGCGCACCGCGATGAAGAGTGGCCCCCACTTGCCACAACTAGAGAAAGCCCTCGCACAGAAACGAAGACCCAACACAGCCATAAATAAATAAATAAATAAAATAATTTTTAAAAAAATGCATTCCAGTATACATTAGGTGCAGACAAATACTGTTTGATTCCACTTATACGAGGTACCTAGAATAGTCTAGGTACCTAGTCTAATTCATAGAATCAGGAAGTACACTGCTAGATGCCAGGGGCCCGGGGGGTGGGGGGTGGGGAGGGTGGGGAGGGGGAATGGGGAGTTAGTGTTTAATAGGGACAGAGTTTCAGTTTAGGAAGGTGAAAAATTCGGGAGATGGATGATGGTGAGAGTTGCACAACAATGTGAAT
The DNA here is from genome assembly GCF_028023285.1 of Balaenoptera ricei. Lineage (NCBI taxonomy): Eukaryota > Metazoa > Chordata > Mammalia > Artiodactyla > Balaenopteridae > Balaenoptera > Balaenoptera ricei. Next base: position 35,420,840 of record NC_082643.1, read on the forward strand.
GTACTTAGTGCCACTGAACCGTACAGTTAAATATGGTTAAAATAGTATGTTTTCTGTTATGTGACTTTTACCACAATAAAAAAAAAATTTTTTTAAAACATACCAAAAAAAAAAAAAAAATAGCTACAACATGTATCAGGGGAAGTGGCCTCCCCCAGAACGGTGGTGGAGACTTGCTAACCTCCTCTGGTAACAAGTGACTTATCCACAGGCCCCAAATCCGGACTCTGGACGTTTCTCCTTCCAGGAGCTGGTCAAAGCCAGGGCGTATATTTTTAAAACACACACAGGTGGCTCTGGTAGCATCTTGGCGGCTCGACTTGGGGGGTCAGGGGGGGCAGTCCTGGGAGGTGAGGCTGGGCTGGTCCGGGGAGACTTTCCCACCATGGGCGGTCGAGTTCCTGCTGTCCCCAAACCAAGATAATCGGGCCTCCTAGGGCACTGTCGCATCTCCTGTGGGACTTTTTTCTGTTTGACAGCCTCTCCTGAGGAAAGATCAATTAACCTCATCTGTCTTCGAAAGGACAGACTTTTTTCTTCTGAGGAACATAAAAGGGACCATGGAAACTGACACGTCCCTTTGTTTATTATTCATGCGCCTCTATCAGGGTCCCGGAAGAACAGTGCTTCCTGGTCACCCCAGGCTGGTGCCTAAAACCAGGCTCAAGAACAGTCTAGAAGCCACCAAGCCAGTGCTCGCCCTCTGGGGTAAGCTGCGCTGGGCCGTGTTGAAGGCGGGCCTGGTTTCGGACTAACAAGTGCCTCTCGATGTACAAACTAGCGACTCCTCAGCTCCCCCAGCGAGGACACATGCCAGGATTTCTGGCTTCCGAGGGAAATCGTATTACTAACACCCACGAGAGATCTCAGGTTTGGGCTCCCCGTAGGCTCCAGAGTCCATCTCCTGCTTCCCAGAAAGGAGGCCCTTTCCCCATCCCCACACAGGGGGCCTCCGTCCTATTTTTAAAAGCTCTCCAGAAAATACACTTGTGCCACACTTCCTCACCACCCACTCGCCTCCACCGGCTTCTGATTTGCCTTCTGCCCCATCTCTGTCTTCTCCTGATGGAGCCGCAGGAAGCACCCGGGGACCTCCTCCTTGGCAGCCACGGCCCAGTCCTAATCCTCAACCGGTTCAGCATTTGTCAGGAAATCTCTTGGTTTCTGGGACAGGAAACCTTCCTCTCTTCTTAATGTGCCCATCTCCTCAGGGATCTGAGCTTCTGAGCTTAGCTGCCCACCCCCTGCTGTCCCTTTACTATCCCCCTTGCTCTGGGGCCTCACCTGACACCTCCACATGGATGGTCCTTACATCCAATCTCTCTTGTCAACACCCCCCAATGCCATTCCCCCGAGGGATGTCTCGTCCCAGGCGCCTCTCCTGGACGTCCAAATATTCCAGGCTGAACTGGTCATTTGCTGCTCCAGATCTGTTCCTCCCTTCACATCCCCCTCTCTCAATGGCACCACCACCCTTCCGGTATCTACTCTCCAATCTTAACATTATCTCTCACCTACCTATTGGCCTCACCTCCCAAATCCAACCAGTTGCCAGATTCTCTCTTTGCAATGTCTCTTTCCAGTCCCATCAAGTGTTTACTTTCTACTCTTTTCCAAACCATTGCCCAAATCCTCACTGATCCAGCTCTATCTTCTCCCCCTCCCACACCTCTCCCCACACAATCTACATAGTGTGCTTCTTCAAGGGTACTTCTCTTAAAGTCCAATCAAGAGGACAGAATCTTGTCACTCCCCTGCTCTAGAACCTTCAATGGCTCCCATTGCTGTTGCTGTATTTCTACCCAACTCCTAAGCCTGACATTCCACACTTCATAATTCAAGTCGCTCCAGATCCACTTCTCATCACTTCCTCTTTAGCATAAATTTTTGCAATTTAACTCAAATTCCCATTCATCTCCGAATACCTTGTGTCCTCTTATCTCTGGGCTTCTGCTCAAGCTGAACCTTTCTCATGTAATGCCTATTTTCTTCCTATTTGCATTCACCAAAATCCTACCTTCCCTTCAAGGCTCATCTCAAATGCTACTTCTTCCCAGAAGCCTTCCTGGGTTTCCCCAGCCAGGAGTGCTTTCCCTTCCCTGTGCTCCCTGGGTTCCCTGTGTTTCTCTCACCACACTCATCACACACGACCTCACATCACAGCATTTTGAGTATGTGCCTCATTGCTTCCACTACCCTTTGGGCAGGGATTGCATTCTTCCAGAAGAGTAATTTGCTCATGGTTGATGTTTGTTGAATTAAGTCGTCAGGCTAGATAACCATACATTTGTTTACTTTTCACTGTTTGAAAACACACATCCAAAGGAGAGTCTACTTATCAAAGGCAGGAATATGGAAATACGTTCTGCTCACATCCATGAATGCAAATCAAAAAAGTAGATCAAAACCCAGTACTTGAGTGACTAGGACCATTGCTGGATAGACTTTAATTAATCTTATGGAAAATATTCAAGGGACTTAACAAGTCTGGGAAAGGAGGAGGAGGCAGGTGAGATGGAGCCAGAGCCATTGCTGTCAAGAAACGCTTTCTTCCTGTAACCGTATCCCCCGGGGCCGGGCCAGGAGCTCTTCTTAATCTCCCTCTCTGTGGTCACTCAGGATATGATTACTGGCATCAGATGCAAGCACATGTTTCTGTTCCATTAATCTGAGAGAGTCTAAGAGGCTGGAAGGGGAGCCTCAAGGGCATTGCTGTGTTGGTTAGTTACCACCTCAAAGAGGAGCATGAGAGAGGGGGAGAGGAAGGATCTAGCAGATGGGCTGTGAGGGAGGCCTGACGGAAGCAAAGGGAGATGAGAAAACCATGCAGAGAACAAGTTCCTGTAGTGGGGAGTCCAATCCCTTTCAGCTGTTACACCGTGGGGCCTGAAAGAGGGATGTACACACGTACACACACATGGGCACATACACATGCGCACACAGTCACCCCCAAAGCAACCGATAGACGCAGAGCTTCTGCACCTTGAGGTCTGGCAATCGGCCTGACACCCCCTGGTGAGCGTCACTGCTCGGTGTGTACAGTAACCCACGCGACATTAAGTCTGTCTCACACAAGGTAACCGCCTCAGTGGGTCCTGCAGCACAGTAATGAAGACGTGAACAGCTGAAACGCGATGTCAGATGGCAGTGGTGACATCTGAAAGCCATTCTCTGCGGCTCAGCATATTTTGTTCCAGGTACCAGAGCTGCACAAAGGCTCACCGCCTTGTCTCCCGTGTCTGCCACGCAGCATCTCTGCTCGGCTTGGCGGGGGGCCAGGTGATGTTTGCCTTGCCAGCAGGTTTCTGCTGTAGAAAGCTCGGGAAGCCTTTCCTCTGTCATCTGTTGGGGAAGTGGAGGACCATAGGAGCTTTAAGCACACACCTTATTCCTGCAGGGTGGGCTCTTAAAGGACCCCTTTCCCCTCTGTCCTACCAAGCTGTCTTGGCTAGACATTTTGAAGTGTGGCCAGAAAGGGCCAAATCGTTTTAGCCAAGTCAGGGCTTAGGGGCAGTTGGAAAGATTATCCGTGATAGAGACAGAAGCATCAGTTCAGGTCCTTCAGCTGTGACTCTCCTTTCTTTTAATCTGTGACTACTCCATCCTTCTTTTCTCTCTTCCTCCTTATTGCTACCTTCCTAGAACCTCAGCAGTACAAACACACAATTTCTCAAAGTACAGGGCTTCAAATTGCAGGTCCCACTTTCAGTTCTAGCTAGTTACCTAGCAGTTAAATGGAATCAGTGCACGAGGAAAAGTTTATAAATGCAAAGGAAGAGGGGTTTCACGGAGCAAGCAAGGTTATGCTTAACCCCAAGGAAGCAGGGCCGTTCAGCGCTGTGGGCAGACTGGCCTTTCCACTGCCTTCATCCTACCCGCTGGGCCTCCGCTCAGCAGCCTGTGTACATCTGTTGCCTGCTGCTCCAACTGCCTTCCTGCCAGGCTCCGTGGCATGGGCAGAGAGGATAAAGTGACTGTTAACAACAGGGTCTTAACTCCTGGCCTGGCCCCTGAAAGCACAGGCTGCAAAACGGTTTACGCTGATCAAAACACCCCTCTGGTGGCTTTGGGATGCTTTCACGTGCACTGAGGGTTTGCCTCCAGGAGCTAGGAGGAGAAGCTTGAACTTCACTTTGGGTTTGGAGACTGGTGGTGGTGTGGCACCCACAATGGCAGGTCACGAGTGTATCAGAAGGCTGCTCCGAATCCCCCAGATCGGCGTACTGCAGGAGCGGGTATGGGGGGATCTCAGCTCCCACTGGGCACCGGTCAGAAGGCAACTTGCAAGCATTAGCGAGGGGAGCAGTGCTGGGCCCAGAAACCTGCCCACCCCCAAGAAGCCCGTCCAATGTCTGCTCTGCAGGGAGGTTATCTGACCCTGAGCCCTTTGGATCCCACATTTTCCCACCCAGAAAACAGCACCCAATCTTCATCAGCGGTAGACATCAGATCACTTGGGGAACTAGTTTGGTTAACCATTTTACTTTATTTTATTTATTTAATTAATTTATTTATTTTGGCTGCGTTGGGTCTTTGTTGCTGCACGCGGGCTTTCTCTAGTTGTGGCGAGCGGGGGCTACTCTTCATTCTGGTTTGCAGGCTTCTCATTGTGGTGGCTTCTCTTGCTGCGGAGCACGGGCTCTAGGCGCGCAGGCTTCAGTAGTTGTGGAATGTGGGCTCAGTAGTTGTGGCTCACGGGCTCTAGAGCGCAGGCTCAGTAGTTGTGGCACGCGGGCTTAGTTGCTCCGCAGCATGTGGAATCTTCCTGGACCAGGACTCGAACCCGTGTCCCCTGCAGTGGCGGGCAGATTCTTAACCACTGCACCACCAGGGAAGCCCTGGTTAACCATTTTAGATTTCTTTCAGATTTACAATTTATAGGATGTAATTTATATACAGTGAAATTCGATCTTTTTAGTGTACAGCTCTATCTGTTTTAACAAAAGCATACGGCCATGTAACTACCACAATCAAGATATAAAACATTTCCATCATCCCCAAAATTTCCCTTAGGCCCCTTTGAGGTCAACCCTGTTGGCTCAGCCTCAGGCCCTGGCAACCACCAATCTGGTGTGTCTCCATAGTTTTGCCTTTTCCAGAATGTCATAGAGTTGGAATCATACAGTATGTAGCCTTTTGGATCTGACTTCTTTCACTTAGCGTGATTCACTTTGAATAGACACAAGCTGCACACATCCGTAGCTTGTTCCTTTGTATTGCTGAAAAGTATTCAAGTGTGTGGATGTGCCACAGTTTATTTATCCATTAAATAAATGTAAGGACATTTGGGTTATTTCCAATTTTTTGGTGATTACTAATAAAGTTGCTATAAACATTCAAATGTTGGTTTTTATGTGACCATGAGTTTTCATTTTTCTCTGATCAAGACCTAAGAGTGAGATTGTTGAGTCCTCTAGTAAGTGTATGCTTACCTTTATAAGAAACCACCACACTGTTTTGCAAAACGGCTCAATCATTTCACTCCTACCAGCCCTGTAGAAAATTCCAGGTTTTATACACACACACACACCAGCACTTATTATCATTGGGTTTTCTTTTCTTTCAGCCATTCTAATAGATATGTAGTTGTAGCTCATTGTGCTTTTAATTTACATTTCCATAATGACCAATCTTTTTACGTGCTTATTGGCCATCCATATAGCTTCTTTTGTGACATGTCTATTAAAATTTTTTGCCCATATTTTATGAAGTTATTTGTGTTCTTATAATTCAGTTGTGAGAATTCTATATTCTTTTTTTTGATTGAGATACAATTAACAAATAACTTTATATTAGTTTCACATGCACAACACAATGATTCAATATATGTAAATATATAAATGATCACAATAAGTCTACTTGACATCCATATTCTAACATCTATATATTCTACATATAAGCCATTCATCAGATATCTGTTTTGCAAATATTTCTCCCAGTCTGTGGGGTTTTTTTTTTCTTTAATTTTTGTAACACTGTCTTCCAAAGAGCAAAGTTTTCAATTTTGATAAAGTTCAATTTATCAGTTGGATGGTTTTTGGATTCTGTATCTAAGAAGTCATTGTTTAACTCAAGGTAACAAAGATTTTTCTCCAATGTTTTCCTCTAGAAGTTTAATAGAAGTATGGGTTGAAGTTATTATTACCATTATAGTTATTATTATTATTATTATTGTTATATAGGTGTCTTGATTCTTCCAGCATTAGTCACTGAAAGTCATCCTTTCTCCATCGGATTGCCTTTGTAATTTTGTTGAAAATCAACTTAAGATATATGTGTCATTCTATTTTCAGACTCTCTATTCTGTTCAGTTGATCTATCCTTTCACCAATAAAAGAATATCTTGAGTATTGTATAATAAGCCTTGAAATAGGTAGCAAAGCTTCTCAAACCTTTTTTTTTAAATTGCCTTGGCTATTCTAGTTTTCATATACATTTTTTTTTAATTATTTATTTTATTTTTGGCTGTGTTGGGTCTTCATTGTTGCACACGGGCTTTCTCTAGTTGTGTTGAGTGGGGGTTACTGTTCGTTGCAGTGCATGGGCTTCTCATTGCGGTGGCTTCTCTTGTTGCAGAGCAGGGGCTCTAGTAGTTGTGGAGCCCCTTCAGTAGTTGTGGTGCGTGGGCTTGGTAGTTGTGGCTCACAGGCTCTAGAGCGCAGGCTCAGTAGCTATGGCACACGGGCTTAGTTGCTCTGCGGCATAAGGGATCTTCCTGGACCAGGACTCAAACCTGTGTCCCCTGCATTAGGAGGCAGATTCTTAACCACTGTGCCACCATGGAAGCCATTTCATTTACATTTTGGAAGCAGCTTGTTGATTTCTACTAAAATTCTTACTGGGATTTTACTTGGGATTGCACTGAATCTATATATCAGTTTGGGGAAAATTATTGTGTTAACAATGTTGAAACTTCCAACCCATATGCATAGTATATCTCTTCACTTATTTAGGTCTTATTTGATTTCTTTCATCAAAGTTTTATAGTTTTTAGAATATAGATCTTGCACATATTTGTTAGATGTTAACCTATGTAATGTTTTTAGGTGTTATTGTAAATAGCACTCTATTTTAAATGGTGTATATTTAATTTCAATTTACAAATATTCATTTCTAGTGTATAGAAATACAATCACTTTTGGTATACTGATGTTGTAGCCTTCATCCTTTACTTACTAATTCTAGTAGCTGTTTTGTAGATTCTTTGGGATTTTCTATATGGACTATTATGGTACTTACAAGTGGAGACAGTTTTATTTCTTCTTTTCTAACCTGTATGCCATTTTTGTTTGTTTGTTCATTTGTTTGTTTTCTTGTCTTATTGTACTGTCTAGGACTTCTAGGACAATTTTGAATATAAGTGGTGAGAATGGATATCCTTACCTCGTTCCCAAATTATTGGGAAATTATTCAGTCACATATCGAGTGTGATGTTAGCTGTATGCTTTTTGTAGATGCCCTTTATCAGATTGAGGAGTCTATTCTTAGTTTTCTGAGAATAGATAGATAAATGATAGATAGATAAATAGATAGACAGGTAGATAGATAGATAGATCATGAACAGACTTTGAATTTCATCAGTTGCTTTTTCTGTATCTGTTGAAGTAGTCATGTATTATAGTTTTTCTTCTTTAATCTGTTTATGTGGTAAATTACACTGAACAGTTTTTAAAGTGTTGAATGTATCTGCATTCCTGGAATAAACCCCACTTGATCATAATGTATTATCCTTTTTATGTATTGCTGTGTTCAATTTTTCTAATATTCAGTTGACAAATTTACATTTATATTCGTGAGGGATATTGGTTTGTAGTCTTCTTTGCATGCAATATCTTTATCTGGTTCTGGTATCAGAGTAATGTTGGCCTCATAAATGAGTTAAGAAATGGTTGCTTCTCTCCTATTTTCTGCAAAAGCTTGTGTAATATTTGTACTATTTTTTGCCAAAATCATCTGGTGGGATTTTGCAGTAAAGCCATCTTAGGCTTGATTTTTCTTTATAGAGAGGCTTTTAACTATAAATTTCTTTAACAAGATATACGATGATTCAGGTTATCTATGGCTTCTTAAGTATACCTTTTAAGAAATTTGCTCTTTCATCCAAGTTGTTGAATTTATGGACATAAAGTTTTTCATAGTATTCCCTTACTAGCCTTCTAATGTCTGTATGATTTGTAGTGATGTTCCCTATTTCATTCCTTATATTGGTATTTGAGATTTTTTTTCTTAATCAATCTGGGTAGAAGGTTATCAGCCTTATTGATCTTAAGGAACCAACTTTTTGTCTCATTGCCTGTCTATATTGTTTTTCTGTTTGCAATGCTACTGATTTCTGCTCACATCTTTATTATTCCTTTCTCTGCTTATTTTAGGTTTAGTTTTTTCTTCTTTTTATAGTTTCTTAAAGTGAAAGTTTAGATTGATTTGATTGATTTTTAGACCTTCTTTTCTAATTAGATATTTATAGTGATGTATTCCTTTTAAGCACTGTTTCAACTCTACCTCACATATTTCGATATGCTGTGTTTTCATTCCGTTCAAAAATTTTTCTAATTTTCCTTGTGACTTTGACCATAGGTTAAATAGAAATATATTATTTAATTTCTAAATATTTGTGACTTTTCCAGATAATCTTTTTGTGGTTGATTTCTAGTTTAGTTCTATTGAACTAGAAATCTGATCAAAGAATATACTTTGTATTATTTCAATTCATTGAAATTTGTTCAGATTTTTTAATGATCCAAAATACAATCTATCCTGTGAATGTTCCACGTGCACTTGAAAAGAGAATGTTTATTATGCTGTTGCTAGGTGGAGTGTTCTATGAATGTCGAGTAAGTTAAGCTGGTTGATAGTGTTCAATCTTCTATCTCCTTACTGATTTTCTGTCCACTTGTTCTACCTAGGAAATAGGAAATAAGAAAGCTGAAATCTCCAATTATAATTTTGGATTTATCTTTTCTCTTTTTATTTCTATCAGTTTTCACTTCATGTATTTTGAAGCACTGTTGTAGGTACACATCTCTTTAGGATTGTCATGCTTTCTTGATGAATCAACCCCTTTATTATTATGTTACATCCTTTCGTAATCCTGGTAATATTCCTCGTTCTAAAGTCTACTCTGTTTGATATTAATATAGTCACTTTAGCTTTCTCTTGATTAACATTTACATGGTATGTCCTTTTCTGTCCTTTCACTTTTAACCTCCCTAAATCTTCATATTTAAAGTGGATTTCTTGTAAAAAGTGTCTAGTTTGGATACTGCTTTTTTATACAATTCAACAATTTCTGTCTTTAATTGATGTATTTAGTCATTTAAATTTAATGCAATTATTAATATATTTGGACATAAATCTATCACTTTGATACTTTTTAAAATTTGCTCCATATGTTGTCTCTTTATTTCTCTTTTTGCCTGCTTTTAGATTGAATAATTGTATTCAATTTTATCTATAGTATTGGCTTATTATTTAGACCTCTTTAAAGAAATATTTAGTGGATACCCTTAAGTTTATAATATATACCTTAATTAATTACACTCTACCTTTAAATTATATTATAAGGCTTAACGTATAGTGTAAAGACCTTATAACAGTAAACGTCCAGTTCCTCCTTCCCATCTTTTGTTCTGTTATTGTCATATATTTTACAGATGCAATAAAACCACAGTACATTCCTACTACTTCTTTTTTAGAGAGTTAATTATTTTTTGTTTTAGAGAATGATTAAAAATAAGGAAAAAGTATTTTTATCTTCATTTTAACCATTTCCAGAGATCTTTACTGAGGGGAGGTAAATCTAAGTTTCTGTTGGATATCATATTTCTTCTTCCCAAAGAGCTTCCTTTAGTATTTCTTGAGGTACAGAATTGCTGGTAATGAATTCTCTCAGCTTTTGCTTGTCTAAATAAGTGTTTATTTCACCTTCATTTTGAAAAATATTCTCTCTAGGTATAGAATTCTGGATTGACAGGGTTTTTTTTTCTTTCAGTACTTTAAATTTTTCATTCCACTGTCTTCTGAATTGTGTTATTTTGGAATAGAAATCAGTTGTAATTCTTATCTTTTCCTTTATATTTGGTTTTCAGGTGTTTGCATGTGATGTGTCATGTGTATTGTTTACCCTCCTCCTCTTCTTCCTCCTTTTTCTCTCCTCCTTCCTCCTCCACCTTCCTCCTCACATCCTCCTCCTTTTGTTTTTCCTGCTTGAGGTACTCTGAGCTTCTTGGATGTGTCAACTGATGTTTTTCTTTACTTTTGGAAAATTCTATGCCATTATCTCTTCAAATATTTCTTCTACCCTTTTCTCTTTCTTACCCTGTGAGATTTCAATTACAGGTACATTAGACCATTTTATATTGGCCCACAATTCTATTCTGTCTCTCTCACTTTTTTTTTTCTTTTGATGTTTCAGTTTGTGTAGTTTCTATTGACCTGTTTTCAAGTTCACTGACTCTCAGCTGTGTTAATTATATTTGTGTGCCCTCAAAGGCTTTCTTCATCTCTGTTATCTTGTTTTTTCATTTTTGTTATTTTCATTTGACTTTCTTATGGTTTTCATCTCTCTACGCAAATTCTCCATCTGTTCATGCATGTTGTTCATTGGCCCACTAGAGCTTTTAAATATTAATCATAGTTATTTCCTGTCTGATAGTAACAACATCCAAATTGTCTCTGAGTTTGCTTCTGAGGATAAATTTGACTCCTAACAATGAATTGGTTTTTCTTGCTTTTTTGTCTGTCTCATAGTTTTTTGTGGAGTGCTAGACATCATGTGTAGAATAATAGAGACTGAGGTAAATATTATCTAAGTCTGGAAACGGGTATGCCTTTTCTTACAGACCTTTAGTGTGAGGTTGAGTCAATCTAGTCAGAAGTTAAGATAAGTTTGAGTTTTATTAAGCTTACGGCCATCTTCAGTACACTAACTTGAAATTTCTCTAATGCAGTGGTTCTCAACAAGGAGCTATTTTGCCTCCAGGGGAAATTTAACCATGTCTAGAGATGTTTTTGATTGTCACAACTGGAGGAGGTGGATGATACTGGAATCTAGCGAGTAGAGGCCAGGGATGCTGCTAAATACCCTACAATGTACAGGACAGCCTCTCACAGCCAAGAATTATGTGGCTCAAAAAGTCAATAGTGACACTGTTAAGAAACTCTGATCTAACTTTACCTTAAGCTTAGGGTATCACGTACTCTAGCCTCATTTTTCAGCCTTCTTTATGTGCCTGTGCCTCAAAAAGTGTCTCTTTCAATGCTCTCGCCTCTCATCCAGAGGAAGACAACTGTTGTTGTTACTTGGGGTTTGCTACCCTGGTGGTGGAAGATGGGTGTGTGTGGGCGGTGGTTTCTTTGTTGTCCTGGCTCACCCTCGACCTTAGGCAGGCCCTATGTTTTCAGTTTCAGTTTGGGGGTTTTCTCAGTGATCCTGCTCCTCCTTTCTCTGGCAGCCAAACTCCACCTTGTATCTTTTGTATCTCATCCTGTATGGACAGGAGCTTTCTGCCCTCCTCCAGCAGTAGGAGACCTCTCCTGGTATTGGTGTAGGATCCTGGGCCCAGGAGTGCCTCCTGACTAGAGGTAGAGGTGCTCTTCTTTACCCCTTCCCTATGTCCTGAAGGTGTCAGGAGTTTGCTGCTCACCTTCAGGAGCTCAAGGCTTTTGCTCCATAGGAGAGAAGGCTTTGTACCTTCCCTGCAGTGGTCATTGCTCCTTCCTCCAGGTCTGCTTTCTCAGGTCTCCCACTCCATCCCCAATCTTACCCAAGAGATGAGCACCCAGAGAAGTTCATAAAGATATGGACGCAGTGTCCCTAATGTGTGTGGCTCCCTCGTTTCTATACCCTCACACTAGCCCACCTCATTTTTGGCAATTCTTTAACATTTTAGCTAAACTCTTCTTACCCAAGAGGACGGAACGTGAGATTTCTTCTTCCCGTGCTCTGCCAAGGGTGAACCAGTGTTCATGCTCATCTTTTTGGGAAAGAAGCCCATCTTTCCTTAGATTTTAGGCTTCTTGGCTTTTCTCGCATGGTTCAAGAAAAGTTTTAATTTTTTAGTTTTCCAGACTTTTCTTCTTACTGCTCTTTACAGCTCTCTACAGTCTAGGCACTGCAATGACCGGGCCTAGAATTTTTAAACACTCTGTTCTGTGACCATGCATGTTTCTGTCATATAAATTAGCTCACAAGTGATCAACAAGTAGGGAAGGCAGTCAGTATAATGCAGAAATAGCGTTGGGTCTTATGCAATTTCCCCTGGCAGGTTAGCACTTTGAAGCAACCTCAGGCAAGCTTTCTCAAAAATTAAAGTCTTACAAATGTATGCTAAAATTCAGGAAAACACTGGAACTCTCCAGTCTTGACTTTTCTGTAGTGCACGTATTGTCTGGTTCAGTGACTCAGTACCCTATGTTTCCACTATCTTAAGCTATTCTGAGCAGGTTGAAAGTGAAGGTAAAGAAGCTGCCCAGATATTATGCTGTATGTTAAAACAATGAATTCATGAAGAAGGCTATACCTTAAATCCAAATTTTAATATTGATGAAAATGTTCTCTATCAGAAATGAATGCCCTCCAAGACATATATTGCAAAAGAGGAAGTATATGAACCCCAAGCTTCATATATTCACCTATGCCACTATTTTTATTAGGATTGCTATTGATTTTTTTAAATATTCTGGTTTCAGACTTCCATAGGTTTGAGTAATCTGCTCCAATCCTATCTTCCCCATAAACTCTGTTATTTTAGGTGCATGAATTTGCAGAATGGGAATTTTTAAGAACGCAAGAAGGTCATGTAGCAAAAAATACCTGTAATATGTATTTTTTTTCTGATCATGGAAGCCATACACACTCATTACTGAAAAATTGGAAGCTACAGAAGAAAAGGGAAATATTCAATACCCATTAATTATCCCATTCAGAGATAATTTTTAATTCACATATACTTATTTTAAACATAATTGGAATCAAGATGCTACATTTTTCAAAACTGAAGAAGGCAAATCATTTAAAAAAATAATTTCTGCACCAAAGAAGGAGAGCATACATGTAGAGAAACTTAACACACACACATATGTAATAAAAGTAACCCCCTCACCCCAAGAAAATAACTGTGGCAGAGAATGGGCACATTCATGCCTTAATCCGATTGAACTTAAAACAGATGGAATCTAGTTCATGATCATTTCAAAACACTTCTCTGTTCTCCTAACCAATGACCTTGAGATTTTGGACCTTTAAACTTTAAAAGATATTTTTCTGAATCAAGGGTATAAAAATTTATGATTTATTCAGAATCAATTAAAACTACTTTTGGCATGTACACCATGGGAAGTAATCCACACTGCCATTTTACAGCACAGTTCAAACACTAATTGTATAATTGTGTGTTAACAGTGACCATCTTGCTGAATCTTCTTCAGAATGATCTTCTGCAATGCCCTCTCCTCTCCAGTCTTGTACTCGGGAATTCTGCAAAGGACCAGGAAGAAACAAACAGGGCAAAGCATCTAGGGTAATTCAACAGGAACGTAATGTGAGGACCATGTAATGGTCCACACACTACAAATAGGCTTTTGAAAAATTTTTTTTGCCCACAGGGAAAGACCTCCCCTGTTCTATTTTTCCTCCCCTTCAAAGAGACAAGTGTCACAAAACAGAAGCAAATACTCTGGGAAATTTCCTCATCTCCAGATGAAGGCTGGTGATAGTTTCATTTCTTGTTAGCAAAATAAATTTCAGTCAACATGCTCAGTTGGATGGACAAGCACAGGTACACACAGATAATGCTAGAAAAAGGAAAGTTGTCATTGTGCATAAAAACAAACCAACCGACCACTAAACCAGAGGTCTAAGGGCAATGCCATGGGAGGTAAGTGAATACAATCACTGGGCTTAGAGAGTCTATTTTTGATTGGTTCCTAATTTAATTTGATTTGCTAGAACTAATTTGCAATAGCGACTGGCAGTCAGCCCTTGGAAAGGGTGCTTCTAAATTTAAAATTCAATTTTACCTCATTTCCAAAAATGCTTATTGGGCCCTTTCTAAGTGCCAGGTAATATGCTAGGGCCTGGGGATGGAGATGCAAACAAGAAATATGGTGGCTTTGCCTACAGTCCAGCAAAATGTCAGAATTAAGTTTATCTACTGATTTCCCTCATAATATGTTGACTCTAAAACACTTTCTGGGATTCCAACCCATGCCCTCCACTTGGCCAAACATCTGGGGCTACCTCATAGGTCTCTGGTAGTGGCAGGGTTTACAGAAAACTGGAGCTGCTGGGCTGGCAGTGCTCATGCTGGTGGTGTGGGTAGGACTGGCCACTTCATCTCAGGCTCAGCAGCAACAGTGCCCTAGCCAGGCAAGCTCTGCAGCCTGATTGGGGATATTGTTCTGAATGCACAGGCCCTGTAGTGCCTCAACAACTCTGTGAGCTCAACGTTATCCCTTTTATATGTTTCTTTTCTGCTTAAGTCAGCCAGAATCTGTTTCTGTTGCTTGCAACTCAGAATCCTGACTGAGACACATGGTTAGCCATCTGCTCTCTGAAAGTGTTCTGTTCCATTTCAAATCACATGTAGAAAAATACTTGGAAAAAAATTGTATTATGTTCTATATGACTGACATATTTTATCAAATTAAGACAGTCCTCTTAACCAATGGTTCTCAGCTGCAGTACTGGATCATACAGTACCAGCATCAACTGTAGGTCATGCCTCTATGAGTCTGTTACAAATAAAGAAATGAAGTTTGGGGATTTTATTTTATTTTTTGTATCAAATTAGAACAGATTTAATGGCACCACTGTCACTCACTTGCATTCATATATGTTTACTTGAGTTGGAGAAAAAGAGTGGAAACTAAGGTGCCAGAAATATTTTCAGAAACTACAGTTCATTCTATTTGGGCTGCAGCTTGAGAAGTATCTTAGGTGTAGGTGACAGCCATATTAAACTACAGGTGTGGGAAAAACTGAACAGCCCCATCTCTCAGAGGCTGTATTTGCAGAACTGTGTCCACTCAGGATGCACATGCTCCAGCAGGTGCCCACTGCCAGCTTTGGTGGCCACAGTATCAACCCATCCATCAGCAGCCTTTCATATTAAGTTACAGAACACACATCACAAGGGCTGGATTTAACTCAAGGACAAGGAAATGTTTTAAATTCTAGAGCTGCTCCAAGCCATAGGAGACCGATCATGTTGTGTAACCTTTTTTGACTCTTTCTAGGCGTGTTCCAGGCACAGCTGTTGCAAGGTACGCTATTATAATTTGCCCAGACTTGGGCACCTGTTGTAGGCAATTTGAAATAAAAACAAGTCAGTGGGGAACATGATAAGAACACATTTCATTCACTCGGAATACCCCACAGACTATTCCATTTCAGTAAACTCTGCAACCATTCTTCTTTGTCATTATTTGCCAAGAGAAGAGGAAAAGAATAACACATCTCTTTTTATAAGAAACAAATCAGCGTTCCGCTGGTCCGGGGGCTACAGACACAGACTCCTTTTGCTTATTCTCCTGCAGCCTTCTCCCCTCTCTTGTCTGAGCTAGTATTTCCTCCACCCTTTCAATTTGTCACAGTTGCCTTTCCCAAAAGAGCTTTCATTTTCTCTTGTTTCCCTGGTCTGCACTTCCTGGCCCCTTGCTTTTTTATGAGAGGACATTGAGGCCCTGGCAGACCAGGGCAGGGAAACAAACGAATGTCATGGCCCCTGAGGGCAGTCCTGTCTGGCTCCAAGAACAGAGAGGAGGCCTGGCATCAGCGTCCACCTGGGGAACCCTGAGGCCTGGAGCTCACCCACGCTCCTCACACTTTGAAATTGTCTCCTTGATGGTAAGATTGCTTAGGACTGCTTTGAGAAAGCTTGGAGGTCAGCGATGTCTACCGGGATTGGGAAGGGAGATTTGGAAATCTCAAGAAAGTTCAGTCATACTGTGTACTTCTGACCCTGCTAGAGTCTTCCTGATTCCAAAGTCGGTGCCCAGACTGCTTTTTGATATTTTTGTTTCTGTTCTGAAAATGCGAGTGCTATACCTAAATTCTTTATCAGCTAACATCGTATTTTACAACCTGTTAGGAGGCTGGGATGTAGGGGCAAACAAAACCCGGAGCAGGACACAGAAAGAAGAGATTCGAGACAAGCAGGTGGCATCTAACAGAACGTGGCCTGGGAAAGGAGTAAGCAGTCTGCCAAGGAAGAAAGAGAACTGCGTTTTGATCTGGACACATCAAGGTTCAGTCCCAGCAGCTCTACTTGCTAAGTACATGGTCTTGGGGGGTCACTCTGGTTCTCTGAGCTTCGGTTTTCTCATCTGTAGAATGCGGATCATAATGACTTCCTTGCTGGGCAGGTGTATGGATTTAAATTTAAATAAATAATGTGTATAAGGTGCCTAACACAATGCCTGACTATTCATAGCTGCTCTATAAATTATAGCAAATATGTTCAATACATATAATTCCGGCCAATGGGAGGAGTGATTCTAACTGGAATTGTTCACCTCTTTGAGCACCAATGTCTGCCTACTGTTAAGGTATCATTTGATAAGCCTTTGCCCTAATCCTACAGTCTAAGTAGGTCAGCTCTGGGGCCTGCATTGAGCCGATTGTTCCTGAGGATCTGCGCATCGTTATCACAAACACCACAGTGACGTCTTTTAATGGAAAACGCAGACAAGTGAAGATGATGAGGAGGAGGGGGCCCCTGGGACCTCACTTCCACAAACCCTGCATCCCAGGGGCCCACGACAGGCAGAGATGGCGCCTTTTCTCCACAGGCTGCCCTCAGTTTCACCTCTCCCTGCTCTGATTTTTCCCTCTGCTTCTCTTCAGGGAAGATGTTTGGCCTCTGAGAACCGCTTCTTCCCAAGGGAGAAAATCTCCTCCCAGCACCTGAACTCCTGCTCAGCATCTCAATGCGCACAGCTGCCACTCACTTCATCAGAGCTTCCAGAGCACGAAGGAGAGAAAGGACAGCTGGACAGTGGCCAGCCCAGGCACAGAAGGAGGCTCCCGCCTTCAGCGCAGGCTGAGAGTTGGAATCCTTGAAACGACCAGGAGCTGCAAATGGGACCGAGCAAAACAGAAAAGACAAATTTTATGTCTTCACCAACCTGTGTCTCTACAAGTCTCCTTATGCCCAAGCGTCTGGAAAATAGAAAGGACTTACTGACATGACTTGTGAGGTTAGTATGGAAACATAAACCTGCAAAAATAGCTGTAAAATTATAAAGAAAAAATTCCTTCAAGAATGATGATTAATCATCTTGTTTGAAAATTTTCAGTTGAGAAGGTTCAATCTCTCTTTTCTTCCTGTCGCTTTTTCTTTTTATAGCTTCATTTACATAGAATTGAGCCACAATAAATTGCACACATTTAAAGTGTAAATTTGATGAGATTTGACATATGTATACACTCGTGAAACTCTCACCACCATCAAGATTCTCAATGGATCCATCACCCCTGAAAGTTTCCTTGTACACCTTGTACTTTGTCCTTCCCACACATCATCTCTAGACAACCACCATATTTTTGGTCATAGATTAGTTTGCATTTTATAAAAATGGAATCATATACAATATACATCCATTTTTTTGGTCTGGCTTCTTTTACTCAACAAAATTATTTTGAAATTCATCCATTTATTTGCATGAATCAATATCATAGTTTTGGTGCTGTTGTTGAGTAAAATTCTACTGGATAGATATACCACTTTTTAAAAATTGACTGTTTCAAAACTTCTTCTTTAAAAATTTATTTTCTTGGAGTATAGTTGATTTACAATGTTGGGTTAATTTCTGCTGTACAGCAAAGCAATTCAGTTATACATACATATACATTCTTTTTCATATTCTTTCCCATTATGGTTTGTCATAGGATATTGAATATAGTTCCCTGTGCTGTACAGTAGGACCTTGTTGTTTATCCATTCTATATATAACAGTTTGCATCTGCTAATCTCAAACTCCTAATTTATCCCTCTCCCTTGGCAACCACAAGTCTGTTCTCTATGTCTGTGAGTCTGTTTCATAGATAAGTTTATTTGTATCATATTTTAGATTCCACATATAAGTGATATCATATGGTATTTGTCTTTCTCTTTCTGACTCACTTCACTTAGTGTAATAATCTCTAGGTCCATCCGTGTTGCTTCAAATGGCATAATTTCATAAAACCTCTGTTTCTTTTTCAACATTGTTCCCACTTGCTCTTCAGTGAATGAGATGGTGGACTTTCATTCACAAGAGTTCTTCACCCTTTTCACCCTTTTATATATGAAATGACTCCCTTTAATGTGTTTTATTTCAGTGGCAAAGAAGTGGGATTCCTGTGTTCAACCAGGATATGTCAGCAACTGAACCATAAGCCAGGTTTCCAGGAAGCAAAACAATGAGTGGGGACGTGTAGGGACTTTCAAACGTGGAGGACAGGTACAGAGCCTGACTCAGCCTAGAGATCTTGGAAAGAATAGAAGTGGTCAGATTGGAGATGGTGCTCATAAAATATTGCCTAAAAACAAACAAACAAACAGGTAAATTTGTCAGAGCTTTTCCTGAATGTTTTTTTAAAGAATGTTTCTTAAATTCCTACTATTCATGAAATTCAAGGATTTTCATTTTAACCTTTCCGCTGTTCATTCATACTTTCTATTAGAGTTTCAGCAAAACATTAAAATTTATTTTATTTAGAATGCAACGCAATAAAAATGAATACAAGCAAGCAATTTGAGAATTCAAATATCTTCTTGTTTAGTCCAGGCTCCTTAGTGCGCACTTTTCTTTGTTTTCTTCATTTAAACATTAACATTTTATTTAAATCAAATTAGCCCCACATGGCCTCTATCCTTATTTAGATTGTATATGGATGTTTCCTCTCCAGCTGACATGAAATGGATTTATTCCTTTTTTCTGCAGACAAAAACTATGATGTGTAAGTTCAGTGGAAGCCTGGTTTTTTATGACTGTTCTTTTGTGATGACAGATGGTCAGGTGTGGGCAGAAGGGAGGGTTAGGAAACCATGAGCATAGACAATGCTGGAACATTCAGCTTTAGGAGGGACAGGGGGCTTGGATAGGGAAGTTGTCTTCCTCAGCCAGAAAGCCAATGACAGAGAAGAGGGAGCTGTTGAGACAGAATCCTCCAAACTAGACACTGGGGAGCCACTTCAGGTCTTTCTTTTAATTCAATTAGAAGACAAGCCCTGGGAACCCTCCTACACTGTTGGTGGGAATGTAAGTTGGTGCAGCCACTCTGGAAAAATGGAATTACCATATGATTCAGCAATCCCACTCCTGAGCATTTATCCAGACAAAACTATAATTTAAAAAGATACATGCACCCCTATGTTCGTGGCAGCACTATTCACAATAGCCAAGACATGGAAACAGCCTAAATATCCATCGACAGATGAATGGATAAAGAAGATGTGGTATATGTATACAATGGAATACTACCTAGCCATCAAAAAAGAACAAAATAATGCCATTTGCAGCAACATGGATGCAACGAGAGATTATCATACTAAGTGAAGTAAGTCAGAAAGAGAAAGACAAATACCATATGATATCATTTATATGTGGAATCTAAAATATGGCACAAATGAACCTATCTGTGAAACAGAAACAGACTCACAAACATAGAGAACAGACTTGTGGTTGCCAAGGGGAGGGTGTTGGGGGAGGGATGGACTGGGAGTTTGGGATTAGCAGTTGTAAGCTATTATATATAGAATAGATAAACAACAAGGTCCTACTGTATAGCACCAGGAGCTATATTCAATATCCTATGATAAACTAGAGTGGAAAAGAATATTTATAAAAGAAAGTATATATATGTATAACTGAGACACTTTGCTGTACAACAGAAATTAACACAACATTGTAAATCAACTATACTTCAATTATTTAAAATTTTTACAAAAAGAATCCAAGCCCTGTCGGCTTTGTATCCTTAGTCTCTTCCTGCCCTGTCTTGTTTTCTCTCTCCAATGCTGCTTTGACTTGACAGCCATCACCTGTCGGCCGTGTCCCACCCGATGGCGACTGCATAGGTGCTCATCTGATGTCCTACCGGACCAAGTCCAAGTCCTAAACTTGGAGTCCCAGCTTCACCCGACCGCTGCCCATATCTGCAGCCTCTCATCCAGCTGCACCAACTCTCCAAACATGTCAAACCCCTTGCATTTTCCTGTAAGAGCTTTTTGAGAAAAATTAATTCCCAGGCCACTGTTCTGATTCAGTGGGTCCAAGGTGAGACCAACGACTCTCTTTAGTTCAAAGTGATCCCCAGGTGATGGGGATAATGGAATGGTCAACTAGGTTTTGGAGCCCCTAGACTGCAACATCCTTTGGGGATTACCTAAGTCAATATGTGTGAAACACCTTGTAAACTGTTACTCTCCATGCAGATGTCAGGCAGTATGACTGAGGAGAGGAACCATGTTGAAGAGTGGGCCGCAGCCCTGAGGCTAATGCAGGCAGGAGCTCTTCCTTCCCTCCCCAGCAAAACTGGGGCAAGATCAGCAAAACTAACTTTCCACATGAACAGCCCCAAGGCCGGCCCAGGAAAAGTTCTCAATGCTCCTAATTTGTCCAATAAATTTTTTTTTCAGTAGCAAAATTATGTTATCTAATGATTCATATAAGAAACCCAAATCCTAGAAGGCACTGCTAGTAAGAGTCCCAACAGCCTTTCTGTCCTACGTTCATGCTGGCCGGGCCCCGGTTTGGTTCAGGGTCCATGATTCAGGAAAGGCCAATGATGGCGGGCCTTCCCCTTGCCGTGACTGGTTTAGACAGGTTCTAGGCAATGAAATGCCAGGGGATACCTGTTCAGGGGCTTCTGGGAAAAATTACTTGCTCCTAAGAGGAGACTCTTTGCCCCTTCCACCCATTGGATATTTCCATGTGTACATGGGATACTTAAAACTATGGCAACTATCTTGCCATTTTGAGGGGAGTTAGCCCAAAGTCAACACTCTGAGGAAGGCAGAACAGAAAATGGGAGGAACCTGGGTCCTCCACAGTATTGCTGAGCCCTGAAATCCACCAACCCTGGAATTTCTTTTTATGTAAGATAACAAATCCTCTTATTGTTTTAAGCCATTTTGAGTTGGGTTTTCTGTAATTTTCAACGGCAAGCATTCTGAAATACTAATGTAGAAAACAGATTAAAATGGTCAAATTTTTATTAAACATTTATTTTATAGGCTTTAATTCATAACTTTTATTTATTAGAAGTCAATCAGGGAGATAATGGAGAACTTTTGCAACGCATAATTTAAAATGGGGAGTTAGGGTCATAAATCAAAGTCATACCAGTCTAAGCATCCAATTTATTTTAGCATTTTGTTTTGATTGTATAATCCTGAGGAAAGACTGATTCCCACAAATGAGGAGCTGCAAACGTTAACAGGTTTTGAAAAAAACTGTTTGCTTTACAAACTCAAGACACTTTTTAGTTAACAGTGATAGCGGGAAAAGCTTTATTCCAATATCTGGGCTCAGACACATGAAGTTAGGTTGGCAGGCACGAAGTTATGTGGTGATTGTTAAAAGCTGGTATAGAATATATTATTTGTTTACAATTTAAAACATACAGTATTAAAAATTTTTCAATAAAACATTTGCAAAATTCCCCAAAGATCTTCATAGAAGCTTAGGTTCCTTAGAACACACTTTGAAAACTTCTGTCCTAAGTGTAATTAAATTATGCTAATCATGTATAATTAACTTAAAATCCAGGTTTCAAATGTGGTAGACAAGATCCTTCCCTCCTGCTCTAATTCCAGTTTCCAAGAGCTCAAGGCCAGACCCTGTATAATGTCATTCAAGTCTGGCAATAAGACAAACGCTCCATTAGCATAATAGGAGATGCGCTCCCAGGAGATTATGATTCACTGAGGAAAAGGGCTGCGTGTGGGGCCAGACCACAGAGAGGGCCTCTTTTCACTGACCTCCTCCTCCCTCCTGGTCCAAAGCATCCCTACCCTCATGACCATCCCCAGCAGCAGAACCACACTGAGAAGAGACTGACAATCCACACTGAGGCCAGACAAGAGAAAGCAGAAGCTGGACAGGGTAACTGTGGGGTTGCTGGGGCAAATGAGTCAAGGACCAGAATGAAAGAGAGAAGAAGGAAGGAAGCTGGACCAGGGGATATTGTCTTTGCTGGCTGTGCATTTGGCTTCATGATGCATCTCTGGAACCCAGGATGAAGGCCTCCATCTGGGAAAAAAGATGAGTAAAATGAGGAAAACCACTAATCTCCAATACCCACTGTGATGGTTTTAAAACAAGTCCATGAATTCTTTGTTCTCTCTCCCTTTAAAAGGTGGAATCTAATTCCCCTTGGCCTTAACTGTGGGCTGTATTTAGTGACTTACTTCTAACAAACAGAACGTGGTGGAAGTGATGGTATAAGACAACTAAGATTAAGACATAAAAGGCATGGTGGCTTTCTCCTTGTTCTGGCTCTTGGGTCACCCACTCCAGAGGAAGCCAGCTGCCATGTCAAGAGGACGCTCAAGCAGCCTTGTGGGAGGCCCACATGGTGAGGAACTGAGGCCTCCTGCCTATAGCCACGCAAGGGAGTCATCTTGCCAGGGGATCCTGCAGCCTCAGCCAACATCTTGCCTACAACGTCATGAGAGACTGCAAGCCAGAACCACCCGTCTAAGCTGCTTCCACATTCCTGACCCACAGGAACTATGAGATAATAAATGTTGGCTGTTTTAAGTCACTAAGTATGGGGTAATTTGTTATGCAGTAACAGATAAGTAACACACCATGAATATCAGATGTGACTGAAAGCCCAAGTAAAGGACTCACGGAACCCACTCTGGGGGTTCATGTGTGAGCTGGCTGGCAGGGCCATTTTCTTATAGAAGCCCACCCCCCGCCTCCATAATAAGTTGTGGTGTGGCAATCAGAAGCCTACAGTGGAATCACACGAGAGCCTTTAAAAGCTGTACAGTTGGGGTTCCTCCCCCAGAGATTCTGCTTTAATAGTTCAGGGAGTGGCCTGGACTTTGGGAGGCTTAAAATGTCTCAGGCGTGCAAGGTGCTGCCAAGGTAAGAGTCTCAGGTGCGGTGTGAACTGTTCCCTCGGCCAGTGCCCCACCGCCTCTGGTTTGCACCCCCCTACCCCTTTCCCCCACCCGCTTCGTTCAAGTTCAGGCATCTCATCGCTCACGTGGTCATGTTTCCCTTGACAGGGTTTGGACAAAGTTTGATGAGTTCTTCTTTGAAAGGTGCCTAGGACATTAAAAGAACTAACCGTTAATGGTTTTTTTGTAGTGGAATGTTTTCTTCAATAAAGTAAGAACACAGGCAATAAAGAAAATAGGGAGGGAGAGAGCAGATTGAAAGACCCAGCATTCCTTTTAGCACTGGGCATTTTTCAGTGTCAGATGAATCAATAATCAGCAGATACTCGGTATGCAAAATGAGAAGCAGATCTTGGGTGACAGAGCCCGGAGCTTATGAGACAAGGCGAGAAGGAATCGTGCTTCTTAGGAGCAGAAGCATAACTCCTGCTGAGGTGCTAGTACAGGTTTTCCCACCACCAGCACCACCCCCAGAGGGATGATAAATCTGAAGACCCTCTCTTTTCCCTACTCAGTAAGTAAAAATGCAGGTGCCCATAGCTGAGCACCAGTGAAGATATCCAGGGATCCAGAAGGAGAAGTTTCTGCTCTCAGTGATCCCTGATAAAACTCTTAAATTGATTCTAAACAAACGTTTTATTGGAAAATGGCAAAGCAGGCTAGTGCCATGGGTGAGGGCTCAGGCTCTGGAGTCATACTCCTTGGGTTCAAATTCCTGTTCTCTTATGTCCCGTTGCCCTCAACTCTGCCTCAGTTTCCTCATCTGTACAACGGGGATAAAATTGGCATCTACCTCATAGGCTGGCTATTAGAGGAGATCACTTTTCCCACCAATAGCAGTGGATGACAATGTGGGGCACAGGAGGTGACAAAGCCCAGCCTGACTGTGTCCTTGTTGGAGAACTGTGGCTCGTACTTAGGGAGAAGAGCTTTACATAACTAGACTCACACTTGCCTAATTTACCGATCATTATGAGTTAAGTCAGCCGTATCTGCTTCCTAAATCTGACTAGAGATTTCCTCCTATCGCGTTACTGAGGAGAGCAACCACAGAGCGGGCCGGGAGTGTGATTTCCACCGGCCTTCCCCCTCAGCTCTTCTCTTACTGAGCCGTATCTCCCCAGCTCCCACCACTGTCGATATGCCCAGCCCCCACCCTCTGCTCTGACTCTTTCAGAAGGAGACTTTTTTTTTTACCACTGACTCTGCCTATTGAGATGTGCTTTTTAATTTACCTCCAAGGAGACCCTATGTTCAAGAGGGAAAGTTCTGGCTTGGGGCAGAGCCACCAAGAATACAGTCTACCCCAAGGAAGGAAACAAATGTCCCTGTGCCATCTCCTCCTCGGTTCCAAGAGAGCAGTCCCACTCCACGGGCTTTGGATGCCCAATCAGAGCAGACAGCAAGTGCCACCATGATAAGTGCCACATGGGGAGACGAGGGCTGCAGGGGGCTGTGGCTCCCTCTGGGCACCTTTCCAACCATTAACCTGTGACCATTAAAGATGGGGAAACGTGTTAGGGTGATATGTTGCTATGATCATTGTTAGAATAGGATAAACCGACCTCAGAGGAAGCAGTGAGCATTATGAGATGATTACCTTAGTGGCCAGACCGTTGGACAAGTGAAAAAGGGCTTCAAAGGGCAGAGCCACTTTTCTGTGCGGGTTCCCCCACCAGCCCTCAGCGTGGCCCTGCCCTCGGAGCTGAACCACCCTCAGCCTCAGCCTCCCTCCCTTTGTGGTCAGAACCTGGCCGTCCCTCTGGTCCCCCTGTGTACATTCACTCATTTACTACCCAGACAGAACTAACAGGGCAGGCCCCTGGCCAATTATTGAAGGAGGTTGCCTTGGTCTTTAAGCTATTTTCTCTGCAACTTTCTCCACTTCCGTCTCACTCCTCACTCCCTCCCCTCTGGGCAAAAAGATTTCCTCCTCTCTAGTCTCTTCAAATGATCCCAACAGGAGAAGATCTGGTCTCAATACTGTTCTCAAGTGAAAACACACCCAGACACTCCAAGGCATTTATTTATTTATTGAGACAGTGAAAGATGGAGATGTCTATTGAGGGAGACCAAGACAAGAGCCACAGATGGGGAGACTTGAAAGGAAATTGGGAAGCCCTCTGGTCCTGAAAAACGTGTTACACTTGAGAACTTATGTTATTTTAGAGCCCTGGAGACAAGTTGAAGAGGGACAGAGAAGGCTCTGAGATGATCCTTTTCCCAAGCCCTAAGCGCCCCATCTTTCCAGCCTGATGTTAAGGATCCAGAACTGAGTCACAGCATACAAATGTGAGGTGCACAACCTATACAATTGTACAGGGCGGCCTGCCAGCACTCTTTCCATACTGCCACCTCAAGGTGCCATTGTTCTCATTCAGCAAACCCCTTTTAAGTGTCTACTATGTGCCAGGCACTGTGCTAGGCATAGGACAAATCAAGAGAAACAAAATTTGCCCTTCAGAGTCCACAGTCTAGTGGAGAAGACAGGCACCTGGAGATAAACATCCAGTGCTAATAAAGTTATATACAAAGTACTAGAGAGGCAAAGAAAGAAGATTTAATGTTACCAAAAAAGATTAGAAAACTTCAAAGAGGAGGTGACAGTTGGGGCAGAATCTTGAAGGAAGAAGAGTAGTAACTTGCTAGGCCAACAAGAATGTTCTAGACATAAAGTACAGTCGAGGCCAAGATATGGAGACATGAGGCAGGGTGAGGTTTGCACAACAGTTTGGCTTCACTTCTACCCTAGGTCTCCCCACCACACCTAGAGTCCCTGTAGTTCCTCTTCCCCCTAGATCTCCCCACCACACCTAGAGTCCCCCTAATTCCTCTTCACTCACTGCCTCTCAGGCAACTCTGCCTCCCAGGCTTTCCTTCTCAAGGTCTTTTCTCTCCAAATCTGTGAAGTCAAAGAAGTGATTCCTTAAGTACACACAAAGCTGGGAGCAGGGGGTGGGGAGGGAGTCCCAGAAGAGAAAGGCTGTTTGCTTGCCTGAATATATCCAATGGTGTAGAGGAGCAGTAAGCTCTCAACTTCTACATCAGACTTCCTCTGACTACATTCACTCATTCCATTAACAAATATCAGGTATCTTTTACCTCCCAGGGGCTGTGGGAGGAGATACATGGATAAACCAGGCCCACAGGAAGCTTCTTGGCATGTTCCCTGGTATGTTTTACATCTGTTCCATCTTTCTGGACCCAGAACAGTGACTGGCTCTGCTGGGTCTGCAAAGTGGAAAAACCATTCCTTCCCAATCCAGGAGCAAACCCCACCTTCTCTACCAGCTCTAAAACTTCAAGAGCACTTCCCAGAACTCCTTAATGTGGATTAGAGACCCCTATGTGTTTGGGGGAGTCCTGATGAGACATCAGAGATAAAAGAAAGGAAGGAGAGATGGAAGGGAAGGAAGAATAATCACCATTTTGCATAATTCTGCCCAGCATCTGTTCAGAAGACAAAATAGGACTGAATTTGCAGCCATAGGCCCCTGTCTTCAACCACCACAGACTAATTCGTATCTATTGGCACTGACTTTTATTTTTGTACATTCCTCCTTATTATGCTTTTTCTCTTTGACTTTAAAAATAGTCTCTTCTCTTAGGAGAGAAAAATATGTCTTTAATTCTTACAAATCAAATTTGACACATAGCTATCCGAAGTTTGTATTTTATTCAAATAAGAGATATCAATAAGTTCTAGGTCAATAAAAAGGGAAGATACGATTTATTAAAATCAAATATTTTTAGACTACGAAGGATTTCCCTAGATGGTATCATGGGCTGGCATTCCATAGGCCTATGGCAAATTAAATAAGGGTTCAAGCCAGTCCCAAGTGAAACAGTATTTAAAAGTGTTCATTTTTAGAAGGAAGAAGAAGAAGGAGTGGGGAGGAAGAGAAGGAGGAGGAGAAGAAAAAGGAGAAGCAGCAGCAATTGCCAAGAGACAGTTGTTCAATCCAATAAAGTAATGATCTGTGTGAACTCTAATTATTGTATCTGCAAAACAGTACATGTATAATTTGTGGACATTCCGCCCCACAAAATAAAAAAAGACTCATTTCATGAAAACCTTTTGTGTTTTCTTTAGAAGATTTGGACAAAAACAATACATCTTTAACTCTGAAAGCAGAATAATGGATCCTTGAAAGATTTATCTGGAATCCAGTGCAGTTATCTTTCTATATTGATTATCTTTGCTATTCATTATCATACTCAGCCCATCATTTATACACAGATGACACTATCATTTATGGTAGTAGATTATGCTGGGAGAAAGCTTAATATTATCTTCAAGCTGATTTAAATGAACTTTAAGATCATCTGGCACAATCTAAATTACTCTTAAATATTAATGAAACAAAAATCATGTTATTTGGCTCAAAACAAAAAGTTGGGAGAACTGAAAAACTGATATGTAGCATGACCTTGGAAAGAGTAGACAGGTGTTAAAGAAAGATTCAGGATTTGGGGATGCATTCTGCCTTCACCTGTGACTGATAATATAACTGATCAGCAGGAAAGGATAGAAACATCCCAACTCCTCATTCTTGTATGTATCATTCTTTTATTTAAAAAAAAAAAAAGATTGTTTTCCATCTCTCCAATGTTGCAATTATGTGCCTTGGGTTTGGTTGGTTTTATTTATCTGAATGCAGCTCAACATTTGTTAGCCAAGTTAAAGATGCTTTATCTTCTCTATCTGGACAGATTTGCCTTGAATTATACATCTCATAAACATTACCATCTGTCGTCTTTTAAACAATTGGCTAAAAATTAGAAGACTCTCAACATTTTGTTGGCATAATAGCTTCCCTCACACTCTATTCCCCAAAATCAGACCACTTATTTCTTCTTTCTCAGTCATCCACATTTTCTCAGCAAAATTTAGTGAATGGAGAGAAAAAGCAATAGCCGAGAGAAGCAATCCTCTGACAGCCCTTAGTATTCCAGCTCTGTGTGTGCATGCGTGGATGTGTGCCCATGCATGCACATCAAGAGGAAAATGTCTTAAATTATGTAGATGACCTTTCTGGACCCCTTTTACTCTCAAATGTCTCACTAATGGATGGGAAATCTCTCAGCTGCCAACCCAAGGTATGATGGGGCTCATGAGACGCCACAGTTGAAGCAGAACGTGGCCATATCCTTGGCTGGTTTCCCTGGAGAGGATGTAGATGAGCCCCAGGCCTGGCTGGCAGAGACAGCTCAGCCCCTGACCAGTGATGGGATAGAGTCATCTTCAGGGGTGCTCAAGATGAAAATGATGAGAGTTGGGGCAGACCTCCATCTTTGCTATTATTATTGCTAATGGTTTTCCTTTACTACAACCTGCCTAACTGTTGAAAACTTCATCCAGTCATTGAGATACATCTCTACTGCCTCATCACACTCACTAGCAGCTATGGCTGCCTTTGGTGGGCAGAGATTTCATTTACCGGGGGTCTCCTGAAGGGGTGTGTATGTGTGTCTCATGCTTATTCTGTACATTGCCTCTCATTTGCCAAATTTCCTCCATCTCTGATCTTCCAAGAGAAGGAAGTTGAATCAAAGAAGGATTGAGTGTGCAGGGAGGTAGATGAATGGATGGATAGATGGAGACCACATGGAGCAAGAAATTAGGGATGTGTTTTGCTACTGGTTCAAGAGACCCCCTCTCTATCTCCTTAGAGAAAAAAGAAATGAAAGAGGAGAAGAAGAATAGCTTGAGAAAGCCACAGGATGATGCCATCATTTCTCTGAAGAAATTTACATGTAGAGAAATGTGGACCACCCCCTCACCTACTGGCAGAGCTTAGCTCGTCCATGCTTGTGTCAAGTGACTATTTTTAATCTCATTTTTCAAGGCTCAGTTCAAAAGTTATCTTTTCTAAATCTCCTGGGAAGACTTTACCACTCCCTTCTTTGTATTCCCAGACCACTTTATTCATAGGTCATTTAGACCCTTTATTGTTTGTGTGTGTTAGAACTGCGTACATGTTAGAATCTATGCTGGGCCAGCCTTTGCGATTTTCTACCCAACCCGTGTTCAGTGTCAGCAGCCCAGCCATGTGCCTCCGAAGTGAACCCTGCTGCCTCCATCCAGTGATGGCCATTCAGTCATGTATCCATCTTAGAACCAACATGTGATAAATCTCATCAATGAGACCAGAGGGGAAATGCTGGGGCAGTGGCAGCGGGGGCTTCTAAGAAGTGTTTATTCTTAGCAAGAGAAACACAGGAAGAAAACTCTCACACTGATGCTGTTGTGGGCAGAGATGTGGCAACTGTCTTGTGGCCATGAGGGAACAAATTGAGGACAAAGTCAACATGCTGAAGAAGGCAGAAAGGAAAGATGGAAGAAACCTGAATCCTTGATGCTGTTTGTATTGAATCAATCCAAGGACCACCCCATCTCTAGACTTCCTGTCCATTCTGATCTGTGTCTTCTGTGATTCACAGCCAAAGCATCCTAATAGATTTCTCCTCTAAACCTGCTCTGTCCGATACAGTAGCCACTCATGTGTGGCTACTTAAATTTAAATTTGAATTAAATAAAATTTAAAATTCAGTGCCTCCATTGCATTAGCCATATATCAAGTGCTCAATAGCCCACATGTGGCGAGTGGCTACCATATTGGATAGTGCAGAGTTAGAGAACATTTCCAGCACCTCAGGAAGGTGCATTGGACAGCACTGCTCTGATCTGCAAACTCCTTGAAGGCAGAAACCAGACTGTATATGTCTCCATTCCTAGTTCCTGATGGATAATCATGCAAAATAAATAAAATTGCCGAATAAAAGAATGAATGGTCTAAGTATCATCTTTTCTGAAGGGACTGGCGCTACTGAGTTCTGACTAATGTTTGCCCCGGTGATTCTTGAGTTCACACAGGTGGCAACGTCTGTGGTCCGGTCAGCATCCCCACCCACTCCTCCCCCAAACAGCAGATCCCTTCAAGCTGCTTCCTTTTCTCCTTCTGCTCCAGGAATCCGACTTTCTCCAGATTCACTCAAACTTCCTAAGCCCTCACCACCTTCCTCCTCTGAAAGATGCAGCTACAAATAAAACAGTCATCGGGCCCAGGCTTGCTCCACGCTTAAGGGTAGTGTAGACACTAGAAGTGTGCCCATGTAGACAGAAGCTGCCCACACACTGGCCAGAAAGGATGATGTTCCAGCCAAGCCTGTTAAGAGCCAGAGGCTCCACAGGGGTGGCGCTCCCCACCCCACCCCAGCCTGGTTGGTATTCATTCTGTTGCCAGATGCTTCCTCACCAAAGCCCAAGGCATTCTCCTGCCTCTTGGGCAAGAGTGCTCTTGGAATAAAGCCCGGGTGAAGGTCAAGTTCACAGGTAACACGGAAACATCTGCAGAAGGGTCCTGCTGCTCCTTTAGAATCCCGCAGTGGCCCTTGGTACAGTGGCCTGGATGAATGCCGCCCTCTCCTTCAGACTCTTCTTCAGGGAAGGGGCTCTGCCCTTCTACCCTGGAGAAGTCCACCTTCTCTTGTTCAAATGGCGCTGGGAAGAGTCTCACCTGAGCCTGATCTGCCACAAATTAGAGTTTCTCCTGCCCTGTACACTCCCACGACCTCTCACCCCAGTGAGGTGTTACAATTCTGCACCCAATTTCAGTGTGTGTGTTTTTAACACACTGAGCAATGCTCTGGACACCAGTTAGATGTCCTGCAATTCAACTCAATTCTGACACTGTCTCCCCGGAGATGGCACCAGATCCCACAGGTTAAGTGCTCAGTCCTGCAACACTGCCCCCTCTCCCACTTCAGATGCCAATCACGAGTCCAGGTTGTCCCCTGGGCTTCTGACCAGTCAGCTACAGGTCAGGGGTTCCCATGCTTGGGTTCGATTAATTTGCTAGAGCAGCTCACAGAACTCAGAGAAACATTTTACTTCCTGATCACCGGTTTATTATGAAAGGATGTAACTCAGGAACAGACAGATGGAAGAGGTGTTTAGGGTAAGGTGTGGGAAAAGGGTGAGGAGCATTCCTGCCTTCTAGGCTCACCACTCTCCCTGAATCTGCACGTGTTCATCAACCCAGAAGCTCTCAGAACCTCATCCTTCTGGGTTTTTATGGAGGTTTCATTACATAGGCATGATTGATTAAATCATTGGCCATTGGCAATTGATTCAACCTCCAGCCCCTCTTCCCTTCCCAGTCTTTGGGGAGGGACTAAAAGGTACAACCATCTAATTACATGGTTGGGTCCCCTGGCACCCAGCCCCCATCCTCACATTACCTGGGTGCTTTCCAAAGGTCGCCTTATTAACATAACAAAAGACATCTTAATTATTCTCCCTACTTAGGAAATTCCAGTGGTTTTAGGAACTCTGTGCCAGCAATGGGAACGAAGACCAAATACATACATCTTATTATAAATCACAATATCACAGGTGCAGAAGCACTTTAAATGTAATGAAGCTTTTGCTCTCATAATTGCTTAAAAGTCTTGGGTCACAGAGTTGCCCATCAGAAGAGGCTGCAAAATGAAGCCCTTTGAGTTTGTCCCAGCTCCTCACCACACCTTCCTCAGCACAACTACTTTTTTCAAATTCTAACCCTCAACTCTCCCAGCCCTTACTTAAACACTCACCTCACAGGTGCACACAAATGGCTCTATACGGGCCAAGCATCACTCAGTAGACCATGTTTTAGATTTAGAAGGGACCAGTTTAAGACCAGTTTAAGCCACTTGGAGAAGGATGCTGGGATACTATGAGAATCTGAGGCATACCGAGAGACTTATGATCTGCCCTTCTTTCTGGAGTGCTAAGGAGGTCTCCCTCCCAAGCTGGGTCAGTCAGATAGGAACAGGGTGGGGGAGGGTGTCATATGTGTACCTCAGGGGCCTATTGACCCATAAGTTTCAAGAGGCATTTTATTAAGCAATGTTCACATGCTTGGCTTCAATCAGTGCCTTTGTGGTGAACCGACTTCATGGGCTTGGGCTTATGAGTATGAAATTTGAACTACAATGGGTCACATGTGAAGGAGAAAGATTTAAATTCAGTGAAGTAGGGGTGAAATGTCCTTCATGCAAAGACAGCACAAAGAGAACTGAGGTTGGGTCCCATTTTCACTTCCGGCTTTGTGCTCTTCAGAATATGACCAACAAGGTGGCTGGAGGGGGCATG
The DNA here is from genome assembly GCF_028023285.1 of Balaenoptera ricei. Lineage (NCBI taxonomy): Eukaryota > Metazoa > Chordata > Mammalia > Artiodactyla > Balaenopteridae > Balaenoptera > Balaenoptera ricei. Next base: position 35,453,099 of record NC_082643.1, read on the forward strand.
GAAGTCTAATGGGTTCAACTCATGGTGAGTCCATCCAAAGCCTCCCCAAGGCACAAGGAGGTGGTCACGGGTTCTAGCTTTAGAGTCAGGAAGGCTGGGGTTCAACCAGCCCCCTTGACTTCTTAGCTAAGGCCATGTTTCTTAGTTCTCTAGTCTGTTTCCTCACTTCTTAAAGTTTAGATTATAATAATAGAATCTTGCCCTAAAAGTTGCCGTGAAGATTGGAAGAATAGTGCATGTAGAGTGTTCAGCATAATTCCTGGCACCATCCGAAGTGTTCAATAAATTAAAAGTGTGGTTCTCTCAAAATATAAGTCAGATGACATCATTTGTCTGTTCAAAAGCTGGCCATGGTTCCCCATCTCACTCAGAGTAAATGCCAAAGTTCTTATAAAGCCTACCACCCCCATGACCTGGGACTCTCCATGACCCAGGACCACCGCCCATCCCTTTCTGATTAATCTCCCCTCAGGCATTCTGCTGCAGCCATTGGCTTCCTTGTTATCCTTGAATGCCTCAGGGCCTTTGCACTGGCCCCTCTAGAACCATCTGCCTAGAGCACCTGCCCCAATATCTGCATGAATTCTCCTCTCACTTCCCTTAAGTCTTTGCTCAAATGTCACCTTCTCATTAAGGCCTTTACTGAATGCTCTTTCTAAGAGCCTAGCTTGCAGGCTCCCCAGCGTGCCTTAATGCCCTTTCCTGCCCTCCTAATTCTCATTAGCACCTACCATCTTCCATCTGCTAATTAATTTGCTAATTTATTATGTTTAGTACCAGTCTCCCCCTCCCAGTAGAATGGAAGCCCCATGAGGATGGAGATTTTCCTCTGTTTAATCTACTGATATATCCCTAGGGCCTAGAAGTCATGGTACACAGCACATTGTTGGTGCTCAATAAATATTTATTCAGCGGAAGAAATATTTGTTATAGTTGTGAATAGGGTCACATAACCTCAAAGAGCCTGTTGTTTTGCCTTTGCACAGTCCTTCCACCTTTTCTTCCTTTTCTAACTTATTTTAATTTTAATTTTTTTTTTTTTGCTGGAGTGATGATGTTTGTTTACTATACAAAGGACTTAGCAAATAGCTTCTAATAACATGGTTTCTGCACAGCATCCCTTCTAGACCTTCAAGAGTTTAAGACTCTGTTCAGCAGTGTCCTGGGAGCCTGGATCGGAGCCTGGGGCAATTTTCTACAGCAGGGTCTTCCAGAGTGTCAAGGTTACAGGCCAGAGTTAGACAAGCCAGGGTTGGGTTGTCTTGTCCAAGAGAATCAGAAAGAAGGCCTACAAAGAGGCAAAACTAAAGGGTCAGAGACAAACGGGAGCTGGTGGGCAGGAAACAGTTTTGGAAGCAGATGAAGCCCAGAAGATCCTGTGGTTTGGGGCCACAGGAAGGGGTGTGGCCCTAAGTCAGGGTGCAGGCTGAATGGAATAGTTACATTCCAATGCAATATCTGAGTGCAGCGTTCATTTGCCTTGGCCCCATCCAAAGAGGGAGAAGTGACTGACAAATGGGCCCCATAATGTGGCTGTTTTTTTAATTGGTAATGTAGCTGTGGGTGGAGGGGAGGGCTAGAGGCACTTGGGGAGGGGGGCTTCACCGTCATCCATAAACAGCTGATCTCTCATGGACTGAAAGGACCAGATGGAGCATGGCCAAGGTGGCTGCAGCCCAGAGCTTTGAAGTCAGCTGTTCTTAGGTTTTCTCCTTTTTCTTTCCCTTTCTTTTTCTTCTTCCTTCCTTTTTTTTTTTCCTTCCTTCTTTCCTTTCCTTTCCTTTTTATTTTGTTTCATTTTTTGGTTTCTTGTTCACGTGTATATGTGTGTTAGTGGGGTTTTTTGTGTTTTTCTTTTTTCTTGGTGCATTTTCCTTTTGATTTCCCTTATTTTTGAAGTCAATTTCCCTTTGAGAATCCCAGTTTGTCTGGCTTGAGTGAAAGCACAGAAGGCAAAAGAATTGTGGCTTTGTCAGTGTTGGACCCTAAAGAGTGGTCCTCTGGGGCTAGGGGTGGTGATGTCAGGGAATCAGCCTCCAAGGGTGGGAAATAGCAGGCTCACTCACACAACAGCTTTCTGCCACCAGCAGATCCTTCTTCATGGCCTCCACATGCCCAAACCTCATAGGGCTTCTGTGTCCTCCAAAAGTACAGCCAATTCCCTGGCACCAAGCCGTATTTTTAAATATAAGGGTTTATTATTATTATTATTCAGGTATGGTAAGACCAACATATCAGGAAAGAACTGCCATTGAAAAGAGAGTTTGTTACACTCACAGATCCCAAGAGGAGGGGGCCACATGGGGAAGCACCAGGGTCACTAGGCAGAGGGAGGGAGGGAATCTGGGGCTGCAGCTTTTAATGTGGTTTCCATGGGAAAGAATGGGTGAGTCAGGTAGGCAAGATTAAGATTGACTGTTTGAATAATTTCAGCAGGCTCTGGGGTACAGGGGTGTCCCTAGTTGCCTGGGACCTGGCTCTGGGGTATCAGGAATGTGGATAGTATCCTGGAGTATGAGAGTCTGATCTAGGATGTGGTTGGGCTGTGAGCTCTGGATTGGTTGGTTTACGAGGCATGTTTGCAAGACAGGTGAGTTGTTTGCTATCTCTAGAAATTAGCTAGCCCCGGGAGAGGCAGTCTCTCTGGGTTATCAAGGCCCCAAATGTCAAAGCATTAAGAATACAGAATAAAAAGTCCTGATTAATAAGTCCTGGGGGCAGCTTAGTTCAAGGAGAAAAAGCACTGGCCTGGGAGTCAGCAGCCACTAACATGTCGTTCACCCCTCTTCTTTCTCCTGAATTACGAAGCAAGTATGGATCAGCACGAGTACCCCTTGCATCACAAATATTCTATTATCTTCAACCAAACCATATCAGTGACCATCCAAACTGACCTGAGAAAGAAGGGGATGAGGAAGGGCAGACCAGGCAGAAAGCCAGAGAAGCCCATCCTTGTCCATAATGGGTGGGCTGGAAGACACAACAGATGGACAGAAAAGTCAGAATTTTGGTAATTGAGGAAACACTATAAGGAATAAATTGGAAGGTTGGTGAGGTGAGGTGGTTCAGGAGCCAGGTCTCCCCCATCTATCCCTTCCAATCACCACTTTCATGCAACCTGCCAGGCTAAGCCCAGGCAGATGGTCAGGATGAGATGGAAAGGAAGAGAGGGTCTTTGGGCAGCAAAAACCCAGATTGCTTGGAAAGTAATTGGGCTAATTCTCCCTAAAGTGATCATGACTTGATATATATTTCCTTCCAGAAGTACTTCTTTATTTTTTACTGAAGTATAGTTGATTTACAATGTTGTGTTAATTTCTGCTGTACAGCAAAGTGATTCACTTATACATATATATATTCCTTTTCATACTCTTTTCCTTTATGGTTTATCACAGGATATTGAATATAGCTCCCTATGCTATACAGTAGGACCTTGTTGTTTATCCATCCTATATATAATAGTTTGCATCTGCTAATCCCAAACTCCTAATCCATCCCCCTCCCACCCTCCCACCCCCTTGGCAACCACAAGTCTGTTCTCTATGTCTGTGAGTCTGTTTCTGTTTCATAGATAGGTTCATTTGTGTCATATTTTAGATTCCACATATAATTGATACCATATGGTATTTTTATTTAGAAAGAAGACACCTAGAAAGAGAAAGAGATACAGAGACAGAGACAGAGATCACAAGAAAAAGTCAATCCCTAATCCAGCAATACGTTCCAGTCCCAAGCACTATGCTTCAAAAAAATGAATTGATGATTACATAATATTGGGAAACTGCTTCACACTTTCTTTCTTGAAGGTTCACAGTTAACGTCAACACCTTAACAGCTCAGAGAAGATTTGGGGTGAAGGGAACCTGTCTAACCATGGTTAGCCCAATGTTTCCCAAATGATTTCATCATGAAACTCTTTCCCCCTCTCCAAGTAAAAACTGGTACCATCCCAAGCTCTATAACTTGGGCTAAAGCAATGTATCTTTAATGGCGAGATGTTAGTTATCTTCAAATAAACAAGGCAGATCATCTCTATCTGGGTACCTGCCCAGGTACATACACACATTAACTGGCCCAAGCAGATCTACTACACAGAGCCAGAATCCAGGAGAGCATGGTCAGGGATGAGAGCATCAAATCTAGGGCAAAACGGCAGGTAACATGAGGGAGGTGCCAACTGTTCAGGCCGAGGATAAAACTTGAAGTCCAAGGACAGCAGCTGGGTATAGAAGACAGGCACAGGCCATAGGACCGAGAGCAGGAGATAAATTTGGACTGTTTGCTCACAGTCTGCAGTGGATTTTATTGTGCCGGTCCCATGGGTGGCATCCCTGGACTTGGGGTGTCTTAAAAACACCACATGGCCTTGGAGACAGGTGCCTCCCAAGGGGAACCATAAAGCCAGCCCATGTGTAATCACATATTTGGTTAGATGCCCACAGTTGCCACGAGTAGTAATAAGGTACTCAGTAATGATTGCTCCAGCATCACTGTTCATAAACACGGTACGATGGCACTAATTCTAACCATATAGAAAATTGAACTCCCAGATACCAGGGGAGCTGACTTTGCCACATGGGCAGAGCCACACTGTTTATTAGAGTGGGAGACAATCCGTCAGGATGAAATGACCCTGTGTGGACCCATTCTCACCACCAGCTTTGCAAGGGAGGATGAAGTCTCTAACTGGCCAGTCAAGACCAAAGCGTATCCAATGCAGAATTGGGTTATCACAGACCTATCCGAATGAGGAAATGAGTCATCACGTGTGTGCAGAGTCACCACGGTCACCGGGAGAGTGGATGAAGGAGTTTCACAAATTCTCCGACAATAGAGACCAACCCTTATTGAATGCTCACCCTGTGACCAGCACTGAGATAAGCACTTTACCCGGATTATCTCATTTAATCCTCACGGCAGCTCCATGAAGCTCAGGAAGGTTAAGAAGCTTGCCCCAGGTCAGGGGAGCTTTCAGGGCTGGAACCTGCCTTTAGCTCTGCCAGTCAAACATGTTCAAACACTGTGTTCTTTCTGTCCCCCCATTGGGCCCTGTGACACTTCCTCATCTCATGGCGTTTGCCAAGTCCCCCTTCCTTCCCCACGCAGCATCCTCTCCCCCAAACCCCAGCTCATCTGTTTTTGCTGACAGTTATGCCCTTAAACAAGAACTCCCCGATGGATCTAACATCCAATGGGCTATAAATATGCTGAGATTTGATCCCCCACCCAGACGGACAGGAGGGTGGGACCTGGGGTAGCCAGACACCTTGGGCTACCAGACCTGGGAGCCCTGGATGTCTCCAGGTTCCAAAGCCACCCTCTGTACTCTGCCCCATGACGCTGGTGCCGGGGAGCTGCAAATATGTGTCTCCTTTTACAGGTGACTGCCCGGAAGGTTCTAACCCCAAGGAGCATGAGAGGGAGACCCGAAGGCAGGGGGAGGAAGAGGACTTGCTCCTGCCTGTTTGCTGGCTGTTTGGCCAGTGATGACCTAGCATTGGCTTCTGACCTCCACCCTGGCAGTGGGAGCCAGCTTCTGCTTGCCCACCCGCCCAGACCGCGTCTTCCTGCCCCCTCAGAAGGACCAGCCACAGCAGCCAGTCACGGCCCCTCCAGGAAGCAGATTCCCAGCACCCTGGTCTCCCTCCTCCGAGCTCCTCGGCTGCCAGCACCCGCTGATCTGCAGCCCCCTCCTCTGAAGACTGGTCCCAGCACTCGGGGACTCTCTTCCAAGCGCCAGGTCTGATCATCGCAGCATCTCTCCTCCTTTCCCCAGCCTGAAGGTAGCAGCAGCAATTCCCCCATGTGGGTTCCCTTCTCAGTCCTAATGCCTGTTTAACCAATTCCCTATATTGTAACAGAATAACTCTCTCTGTTACAGTAACTAGAGCAGTTTCTGATTTCCTGAACTGGACCCTGATTTACATACCTGGTTATCCCAGGGTGCCCTACAAGCATCATTCTCTCTATGTGTCCTGACAGTGAAAAGGTGTTGAAAGCACTACCCAACCCTCCACCCCCTGACCCATACTGACCCAGGGAAAAGTGGCCAATGGACAGCACAGAGTTCATCCACTCATAGACAAACCCAAGAAAATAATTCCAAAATCAGAGTCGAAAGGGGTGCTCGTGAGCACTGAACTGTTCTAGACACATGGGTGAGTCCTCCTAGGACTGGACGTACAGACTAACCATGACTGTCATTAACTCTGAGTCCACAGGCTTTCCTGAGTGCCAGGGGGTGTCTTCCCTTTCCTGCTCTAAAATCAAGCTATTATGACACAGGAAGGTTTAGGTTCAGACTTCTTTAAATGTGAAAAGCAAAATGTCTCGGTTTGCAGCCCCATATCCAGCTTATCTTTTTCTATTAATCAATCACCCAGCATTTATCAAGCACAGTAGGTGCCGGCCCCAGGCCCCAGGAAGACATGTACTTGCAGATGCAAGCAGAAGGTAGCCTCTCAATATACATTTATTTCCCTTCACAGCCCCACTGGCTTTCAATGAGGACTCAGTAGACACTTCTCATAATTTCCCATTGTTGTTGGGATATTTTTATCCTTCCTGTATGAATCAAAGTGTGATGTACTGTCCCACTGTTCAAATCCTGACTCTGGAAAAGCCATTATTACTTATTTGATATCTTCCAAAAAGATTTTATGACTTGTTCCCCCACTTCAAAATCAAATTTAAATGGTCTCATCACGAAATACCTTATGCTGGATGGACAGGTGTATGACATCAGTGCATGGAGAATTTACAAAACCAGCAACTTGCAAAGCCGGGTCATTATACTCTCGTGACCTGGACTCCTCTTACAAGGGAGGTGCTGACATGCTCTCCACTCCAGGCTTGGGCCAGAATTGGCTGGTTCTGTTCTGGAAACCTAGAGATCAGCATTCCAGATGGCCAGATTAGAAATTAATCATTTAGGACAAAATGCATCCTAATAATGGCAACCTTATAATAGTAATAATAACAATAATAATGCTTAGTAATTCTTCAGTATAACTCAAAGTTCTGTACTCATATTAACCCATTGTTATGGGCTGAATTGTGTCACCCTAAAATTCAGGTGTTGAAGTCATAACACCCAGTACCTCTGAATGTAACTGTATTTGGAGCAGGGTCTTTAAAGAACTAATTAAGTTAATACAGGGTCATTAGAGTGTGCCCTAATCCAATCTGACTGATGTCATTATAAGAAGTGGAGATTGGGGCACAGAGAGAGAGACTTCATGGGAACACAGTGGGAGAAAGGCCATCTGCAGGCCAAGGAGAGAGGTTCTAGAAAAAAACAACCATACCTATGCCTTGATCTTTGTCCTCTTGCCTCCAGAACTATGAGAAAGTAAATTTCTGTTCTTTAAGCCGCTCAATGTGTGGTCCTTTGTTATGGCAGCCCTAGCAGACTAACATACCCATGAACTTTCAAAAACAAAAAAAACTCCCTATGGAGAAAACCATAATTCAAAAAGATACATGCACCCCCAATGTTCATTGCAGCACTGTTTACAATAGCCAGGACATGGAAGCAACCTAAATGTCCATCAACAGATGAATGGATAAAGAAGATGTGGTACATACAATGGAATATTACTTAGCCATAAAAAAGAACAAAATAATGGCATTTGCAGCAACATGGATGGGCCTAGAGATTGTCATACTGAGTGAAGTAAGTCAGACAAAGATAAATATCATATGATATGCTTATATGTGGAATCTAAAGAAACGGTACAAATGAACTTATTTACAAAACAGAAATAGAGTCACAGATGTACAAAATAAACTTATGGTTACCAGGGGGGCAAGAGGGGGAAGGAATAAATTGTGAGATTGGGATTGACATATACACACTACTATATATAAAATAGATAACTAATAAGGATCTACTGTATAGCACAGGAAACTCTACTCAGTACTCTGTAATAGCTTATATGGGAAAAGAATCTTAAAAAGAGTGGATATATGTCTATATATAACTGATTCACTTTGCTGTACAGCAGAAACTAATACAACATTGTACTCCAATAAAAATTAAAAAAAAAAAATACTCCCTAACACGAAGGAAGGAAGCTGCAAATATTTTCCCTATTTTTCAGTTGGTAAAAGTGAGGCAGGAAAAGACTGGTGGACTTTGCCTGGGTCTCTCAATTCACCTGTGGACAGCTGGGATCTGGCCCAACTCTGTCTCTTGTCTGCTGGCCATGGCTCTGTTCTTCAGCCAGAGTGACTGGGGAAACAAGCATTAAGCAGATATTTTCAAAAAGCAATCAACTCCAGATTGCCCATTATTAATGTGGAATATAGCCTACATAGAAAATGAAAATACACATATATTTTAAAACCCAATATTAGCCATTAATGTCAACCCGTACAAACATTCCAGATTTCATCAACCCCTGCTGTTTTCCTTTGAGGAAAATCCTAGCAGTGTTATGGATTCATCTATTACTTTAACTATTCATAAAATATCCTGTGCTTGGAAAAGCCCAAAATTCTCTTTGATAGAAACATTCTAAATTTTATCCTTATTCTTCTGGGAGAAATGGAACTTCTAGATCCTTGGCTTGTTTTTAAACTGCAAATGTTAAATTAACATTTTGTAAGATGGATCTGATGTGCAAAGTGGCTGGTGTAGTTTTTCCTAATCTTCTGTTTTAAAGAGAAGAAGACATATTTTCCTAGGTCAACCAACTGGGACCCAGTAAAACGTTTCCTTAAAATCATAGTGCAAGGGATCTTATAGATTATCTAGTCTAATAGTTTGCTTTTATCATTTTTTAAAAAAGCAGCAGACCTCTTTTTTCAAAAACAACTTTTTAGTGGAAGTGTGATGTATAAAAAGATGAAAGCTGAGCTTCTCTGGTGGAAGAGAAGCTCTTGAACCTTGACCACTCAGGCTCCTTCTCGCCCCTTGATTTTCCTTGACTCTGAGGAAAATAGTATGAAAACCACAGACCTATTCCAATCCTTTCATTTTACAGATTTGGAAACTGAGGTCCTGATGGAAAATATGGCTGTCCCAAGACTGAGCATCTGATGACAACACAGCCAGACTGGGAACCCACATCTCCTGATTCCTGGTCCATGATTTTTGCTTGTATCACATTGTATTGGTAATACAGTTGCAGGAAGAGGGACCCCTTCCAGGGCCTGAGAGTGGGCTCTAACACTTGTAAATGAATTGCTCGAGGAAACACACGTACTGACAAAGTAAAAAGACTTTATTGGGAAGGGGCACCTGGGCGGAGAGCAGTAGGGTAAGGGAACCCAGGAGAACCTCTCTGCCACGTGGCTCACAGTCTCAGGTTTTATGGTGATGGGGTTAGTTTTCAGGTTGTCTCTGGCCAGTCATCTTACTTGGCCCATGTTTGGTCTGACTCAGGGTCCTTCCTGGTCATGCACTCATCTCTCAGCGAGAAAGATTCTGGGAGGTTGGTAGCACAATATTACGGGCTGGCATCTCTTCCTTTTGGCCCCTCCTGAATTCTCCCAGCTAGTTTTCGGCAGCAGAACCATGTTCCTTATCGGGACGTCCTGGTTGTGAGACAACTCATGCAAGAGGTTATCATCCCGCCTGGCCGAGGGTTCAGTCAATTGTTCCGTAACAATGCTGAATTTGTTTGTCAGGCTGGGTCCCAGGACAGCTTCAATGCTTCAACCAGATGCAGCTTTCACTGCCAAGAACACACACGTGTGGTGAGACACGTATGTCAGCATCAGTTACATTAAGCAAGTCTCTTAAGTGCCCAAAATCTGTAGGTAGATTTCCAGACATAGGGTCCCAAACCCTTAGGTTAGGGTTCTTTGCTTGATGAAATATTCCTATACTCTAATTCAGTGGTTCTCCAACTTTAGTGTGCCTTTAGAATAACCTGGGGGTGGGGGGAGGGTGTTAAAAAATACACATGCCAGAAATTCTGACTCAGTAGTTTCAGGGTAGGACCTCAGAATCTGTATTTAACAACAATCCCAGGTGGCGCTGATGAAGTCGTCCACGGACCGTGCTTTGAGATATGTGAGCTTGTCTTTGGTCTTTGTCTTTCAAGCCTTCACCGGATAACTAAAATTTGCTCAAATTGCAGGAACCACAAAATTGTCAACACATTTTCAACGTGACAAGAGCATTATCCTCCCTCCCCAGATTCAGAGCATCGAACCCCAGGAGGTGACTTGCTTCCACTGTGGCATCCTGGTGAATTCCACAGCAACTGGACATCAGCTCAGGTGGTCACGTTGGGAGAAGAAGCAGGAGCAGATGTAAGAAGCAAAGCTCTGTTTTCATGCAAACGGTTTCCACAGAAAATTAAACAAGCAATAAAGCCCTACAAAAAGGTATTGTGCATAACCGCAACAACCACAAAAAAGTCATCCCTTAAGGGATAGCTCATCTAAATTTGAAAGTAGCATTAACTCTCAAAGGTCCTGTTCTCAAATAGTATGGTGATCAATCTAAGGGGCTGAGAAACCAAGCAAAGGTTAAGAATTCATGGTAGAGATCAGACCTTGCACTGAGAAATCCCTGTGTTGAGCTGTGCCCAAACCAGATGTTTTTACTGGTAGTTATTATGATGATAATTCATTTAACTAGGAATAAAATAGGGCATGATTGTTTACTTCTGCCTGTTTCCCCAGACAAGCAGAGAAATGAGAAGAAAAGTCTCAGAGGTTTTACTCTTGGCTAAATGAAATAATTTTCTCAAATAACCAGGAACAAACATAGCAAGAAAGTAATTTGCCTTTACATTATACAGTAGTTGTAAATATACTTCTTACACTTCCTTGCATGGGAAAGTCAAGGTGGAGACAGCCTGCCAAAGAATTAGAAACATCTTGAGTTTGGTTTCCATCTGAAAAGACACAGTCCTTAGAAACCTACTCACGTTGTCAGCCTTGTCATGAGACTTCCAAAAGCTATTCTTGGTTTCTCTCCTCCGTACTGAACCCATTCCAAGGCCAAGAGATTGCAGGTTGAATTGTGGTAAGATAAAAGATGACTCTGAGCGCTTAGGGAGAAAGCTTGCAGAGACTCAAGGAAGAGCAGAGTGCATATCTGAGAGGAGGTAGACAGTTTGGCTGGGTTTTTCAATACAAACTAAGAATTGCTGGTGGTCCATGAACATTCTCATGATCACGGCAAACCACACCCTCATTAAGGGAGTTACTGTCACTGTGTCAGGCTGCTGGGGTCCAGGACCGGAGCATAGCAGGGTGTGACACCTCACACACATCCCAGAGGAAAAACAATTTGTAACTGTCAAATTTACATGAAATCACCCAGATATTATACAACATAAACCACCCTGTAAAGCATAAAGTACAGCCATGTTTCTTCAATAGCAGGACAGAAACTGATTTTTTTTCCCTTAAAGAGGATATTTTTAAAAACAAATTATCAACACTTTTGTTCAGATAAAATCTTTTTCTATCACTCTAAGTAAAAATCCTTTTTCCCACCCCATAGTTAAATCTCTTTGATGCCCTCTCTCATTCTGTGCTACCACTGCCTCTTCCTTGGCCTCACCCAGAATTTCTAGAAGAGGCTGCACAGGAGACATTAGCATCTCCAGGTTATGAAATGTGACCATGCCCGAACGTGGCACGAAGTTCGTGTTCAGGACCAAGGACAGTGGTCCATGCGAGGTAGCTACCACTGCTCCTAGCCCCCCTTCCTCTCCCCAGCCCAGTATCTTAGCCACATCACACCTGTGAGCGGAGGAATGTCAACCACATGGTTAAGATTAGAAACCAAAATAGGGTTGAACTGCCATATAAGAAAAGGGGCTTTCTCCACCCAAGTTCCATTTTTATCAGTCAACAAACACATCCAAGTTCAAGGATGGAACCTGTAAAATTCAAAGTGTTTATTCACTGCTTCCTTGGGTAAGTCTCCCCTGATGACTTAGTTCTGAAGATGGCAGTTGCTGTGTTGGGAGAAGTGTTGGCTGAGAACCTTTGTTTGAGCCCCAAAGCCACAGTGGCTGCTGCGTGCGCCCTTTGTTCCTCATCCACTGCTGGGCCAGCTCTGCCCTGCCTCAGTGTGTCTCTGAGATCATGGCCTTTGAGAGAAGCTCAGTAATATGGACCCAACCAACAACCCCATTGGCCAAATCTGGGCCTACCAGTATCTTGGACTGAGAGGTTCAATTCTCAAGAAGCCATAAGTGGTAAGAAATTTGCTTCTTTTTGCACCTTCTGGAGTAATGTCAGAACACAGGCTACTCTGGGACTAATGTGCTTTTGAAAAATAAAACAGAAGGATGCAGGGGATATAACTACCCTACAATTCTGTTAAATACCTTTATTTACAGAGATGAAAGTTAGAAAGCAGGATTAATTGCTGCAATATGAAGAAAGTAGAAACTAAAAAAGAGCATTTTAGCATGCTAGCAAAGGGCTGGGGTTCTCTTTGAAGGTGCCCTTTACAAACCAAAAGAGGTTACAGCCTGGAGGAATTATTCTGATTTGGTTACAGAGTCTCTCTCTCTCTCTCTCTCTTTCTCTCTCTCTCTCACACACACACACACCCCATACACCTCAGTATACTTAGAATATTGAGGTCAGAGGAGAAAGATAAAAAGATGGCAGATCCTAGCTAAGCCCAGCTTGCTACATACATTTTCTCTATTTTAAGGGTGAAACGAAACATGAGGGAGTTCAAGTGAGTCCCAGAACCTACATCAAACCTAACAGGGCTTCCAGGTGCCAAGGTTCATGTTCCAGGTCTTGACAGGGTCAGACAAATCCAACAGCAAATAGTCACTGCCCAGCAGATCGTGGGGGAGAGGGGCCCATTTGGAGGGGCTGAGGGAAGGGAGAGACAATCATGGCAGCCCAGGGAGCTATCCCAGTTGGCTGAGCACAGCCTTCCTTCCCCCTGAACATGTCCATGGTTGCCATTTGCCCTTGGAAATCCTCCCAGTGAAGAATAGAGCATTTATTCTGCACTGCCCATGTATTATGCACCCTTGACACCCAGGTTATAGTGATACATAAGAATGGAGATAATAGGAAAGGAGTCAGACCCTAACCCTAACCCTAACCCTAACCTGCATGCCAGGATCTTTTTATTATTATTTTAATAAAGAAAACATTGATTTGATTAAACAAGATAAAAACATTTTTAGAAATAAAACCCACATTGTATGGCTATTTTCATCATTGATAGTAAAAATTGACCTATTATTTTGTGCCACCTAATTGCTCTTAAACTTACTTCTCTGTATTCCCAGGCAACTTTATTCTCTGCTCCCTTGGGTCTGCTTTATTGGATAATTTGGTCTCTTGGGTTGAGAAACATTGACATTCATTTTCCTCCCAAACAGAAAACATCTCTCACATTTTTCTTATCCTCATTGCACCAAATCTTTCACAAATCCTACATCTCTCTCCCCAAATTTGGTTCTTCCTGAAAAGATTACCCTCTAGCTAAACAAGACACTACACGGTCTGCTTGGGGGAAGTTGTCAGTTCTTTGCTTTTTCCAAACTTATTAACTTGGGCAGGACCTTAGGAAAAGGGAAAAGGGAGTGGGCCCAAGAATGAATATGCTCTGAGCGTGGTGGGTCTAGAGAGGGGACCTAGCACTTGGTTTGTTTAAACCCCTGCTATTTCCACCCCTTGGAGGGTCCATCTACTCTGGCCAAATCAACCACGCTAAACAGTTTTAGCAGCAAAATGCTTGCGTCTACGGTACCTTTCTGCATGATAAGAATTTTGCTATCAATTCCCCCACGTACTGGGCACATAAAGTTAGTTGGATTTCAATATTGTCTTGAAAAGCTGTGGTCTTCTGGAAATCCTTATGTATTGACAGATACCCTCGCCTAATGGCTCTTGGTCACTCCCACAGAGGAGACTGATTTCCTCCCCTAGGATTTGCTCTGAGGAATTTCTCTCCAGCTCTCTCCTTAGGAACTCAGCTCCTAGGGATGGGTTGAATCAAAGCCCAATCATAATTACTGTTCCCTTCCAAGGGAAGATGTCCCCCTTAGGTCTCAGAGGCACAATTAACAGGTATATCTTACAGGTATATTGGTTTCAGATGGTCCTTTTTTTTCTCAGAGATGCAAAGCTGTTTTCAGCCTCTCAGAGTGTTCTAAATAGATATATATATAGACAGACACACATATATATGCATGTATGTGTATGAAGTTTAAAAAGCAGGTCAGGAGGGGGCCTCTGACATCCACTAACATAACACAATGATGCTGCTGAGGGCAGAAATCACAGAGAAGCACAATGGCTCTTCCCCTCAGACAAAGCCCCCATCTGACCACTCACAAAATCTATTTCCCTAAAGCCCCAGAATTCCCATGCCTGCCTTCTTCTCTGTCCTTGGAGGCATCCTCTCCACCACTGTCACACTCGCTTCACGAGGAGTTGGAGATAAATCATCGTCTTGGAGAAATGACTTTCAGTGGGGCTGGCTAAGCGCACAGAGGCTCTCAGTTGGTGGCAGCCCCTCCCAGCCTCAGAGGGAATTATATGAGGACCTGTGGAAATGTTAAAATCCTGGATGACAGCTATGGGGGCTGAAATGAACCAGCCTATTATCCAGCGCCTCTCTGACAGTGAGGGTTAATTTATCATACGGAATCCAATCACTTCTTATAAAACCAGTGCAGGTTTCATTTAGTTTGATGGGGTATATTGCAAGATTTAAGAAAATCAATTTTACTGAGAGCCATATTAAGCCCCAGGGAATATAGCACTACATGTACCTCACATAAGTTTTTGTTATTACTCAGAGGATCGCTGGGGAAATTATATACTTAGCCCGATGAAGGGTAATGGCTACCTTCATTGTCTCGGGCAATTCCCACCCTGCTCACCTCTGTAAAATAACAAATAAAAATGGTAGAGTTCCAAATTGGTACTTACCTAAGCTCTGCAGAGCCAGATGCATGATAAGAGTGAGCAAAAGTGACTTGATTTCCCAGAGATGCTAACTCCCTACAGTATGGGATGTTACTAACCCACGCTCAGGCATTATGGATACTATCTATTTTGACCAAAGCCTTATTCTGATTTGAGTTCTCAGAGCAGTATTTGCAAAGGAAGCCACAATGGGCTTAAAATTGCTTTCAACTGATCTGCCAGGTTAATATTTCCAGAGAGGTATATTTCTTAGTGAGAAACTTTCCAACAGTAGCTAAAGAACATTGCTATCTACAGTCATCTGGTCTCTTGGAGACTTTTGTTTGCAAAGCAATAAACCAAGCTAGCTTTTTATGGGGTCCCCAACTTGAAGCTGGTGTCAGGGAGTGAATACCCCAGCTGAATTTGGCAATAACTCCTTTCTGCAAAGGCCATTCGAATTGATAGCGAAGGGTATGGGGAGTGTGTGTGTTGTTGGGATGAAGTGGTGGCTTGCGATGCTTCAATCCTACTGCATCCCACAAACACCAGAGCTGCTCTTATTTATCCGTGTTGTCCAGTGTGGCTGGGATTATACCCATATGGCTATTTAAATTAGATTACTTAAAACTAAGTAAAATTAAAAATTCAATTCCTCAGCTGCAATCGCCACATTTCAAATGCTTAGTTCTCATGGTGGTTAGTAGCTACTATAGTGGACAGCACAGATATAGAATATTTCCACCATTGCAGAAAGTTCCAGTGGACGTTGTCGGGTAGCCCTTCAGTTCTCAGGACTTAGTAGCTATTACTTGGATCTGAGAGTTTAGTTCAGACTGAAGTCATTGCCCATATACCGCAAGTGTCCTCCTTTTCCAGATCCTCTTTCACCAGCATAAATTGGGGCCATAAGTGACCTCTTGATGGTCTTTGAGTCAGAGAAACTCTCTTCCATCATACCAGAAACAGCCTCAGAAAAAACTCAGAACTCGTTTTGGAAATTAAGAAATGAGGATGAAAAATGTAAGCTGTAGGACAAAGCCAGTATTTAGGAATCTGGAAAAAAAGGTTTTTATCAGCTGAATGGATGCCCTGTCCCAAGAACAAAATTTCCCACCATCCCTTTGTGTCGTATTTTAGATTCCACATATAAGTGATATCATATGGTATTTGTCTTTCTCTTTCTGACTTACTTCACTTTGTATGATAATCTCTAGGTCCATCCATGTTGCTGCAAATGGCATTATTTCATTATTTTTTTTATGGCTGAGTAATATTCTATTGTATATATGTACCAGCCATGCATCTGTCAATGGGTATTTAGGTTGTTTCCACATCTTGGCTATTGTAAATAGTGCTGCTATGAACGTTGGGGTACATGTATCTTTTCAAATTATAGTTTTGTCTGGATATATGCCCAGGAGTGGGACTGCTGGATCATATGGCAACCCTATTTTTAGTTTTTTGAGGAACCTATCTATGAAACAGAAACAGACTCACAGATACAGAGGATAGACTCTTTCTGGTTGCGGGGGGGAGTGGGGCAGGGAAGGACTGGGGGTCTGGGGTGAGCAGATGCAAACTAGTATATAGGATGGATAAGCAACAAGGCCCTACTGTACAGCACAGGGGACTATGTTCAATATCCTGTGACAAACCATAATGGAATATGAAAAAAATATATTTATATATATTTATATATATATATATATATTTATATATAACTGAATCACTTTGCTGTACACCAGAAACTAACACAACATTGTAAATCAACTTTATTTCAATAAAATTTTTTAAAAAAATCTCCACTGTCACGAGAGGAACTACCTTCCTCTTAAATTCATATGTTGAAGTCCTAACCCCCAGTATCTCAGAATGTGACAGTATTTGGCAACAGGATGTTTAAAGAGATAATTAAAGTTAAATGAGACCATTAGGGTGAACCCTAATCCAATGTGACTGGTGTCCTTATAAGAAGAGATAAATAGGACACCAACACACACAAAAGGGAGACCATGGTGAAGACGCAGACAGATGACAGCCATCAACAAGCCAACGAGAGAGGCCTTGGAAGAAACCCACCCTACTGACACCTTGATCTCAGACTTCTGGCCTCCACAACTCCGAGGAAATACATCTCTGGTGTTCAGATGCCTCAGTCTGTGGTCCTGAGTTGTGGCAAGCTCAACGAAAGAATGCAGCTACCATGCAGAGTCTTCTAGAGCAGACCAGAGGCCTATGCAACAGGGACCATCAAGATTTCTTCAAACCATTGGGAGCTCCCTGGTGGTCCAGTGGCTAGGACGTGGCACTTTCACTGCAGGGGCCTGGGTTCAACCCCTGGCCGGGGAACCAAGACGCTGCTACCTGCATGGTATGGCCAAAAAAAATTTTTAAAAAAAGATTTCTTCAAATCAAGCTGGAGATATTTTGAGGATATATTGCCCATCATCACCATTTTTACCTCAAGCGTAACAAAGCAGCTGTTTGAACAGAGGATTATTGTGCCTTTACCTGTAGGGAAATTCAGGCTTTGATGCTGCCCACAGAGCCAGTGGGGAACTGGAACTCAGGAGGTGACAGACAACTTACCCACAAAAAAGGGCGGAACATTTCAGAAGAGTGTTTAAAAAATCATTTTGCCTTCACTGATATTAGGCTGTGACATCCGTTATTGATTTCTACATGTCAACTCTAAATTAGATCTGTATGTGTGTTTACACACATCAGGTAGAGTTAAGCACATCCACAATATATAGATTTAGCAGCTGTTCATACAGTCACTTGTTTTCAAGGTGTTTAACAAAACTTAATTAATGCTACATGCAACCTACCATATGTTCAACATAACATGCAACAGCCCACAGGGAATACGATGCAAACTTTAAAACCCAGTGAAGTTCTGATGCTAATACTTTTTGTTTGGTAGGATGCCTGGGGGAAAGGCCCAGTCATCAACTCCTGGATGGAGATTGGAATACCTAGTTAACAGAAGGGTTTAGTATTATCCAATTAGTTAGCTGTATATCTTAGCTTTTATCTGTAATAGAAATTTTCCTCTTAATCTTTTTTGCCTATTTTTTTTCTGGCAGCATTGCAATTTTGCATTTTAAAAAAAATTTTCTGCCAGATGGAGCAAAAGAAACATCATTCAAATCACAGTTTGAAACAAATCATTTGCATGACATTTGAGAATTACAAAATGCTTTTAGAGTCAAATTTTTTATATGATGCCCACCATACTTCTTAAGGTTAGGTTATTACTCCCATTTTACAGATAAGGAAACTAAAGATCAGAAAGGTTAAGTGACCTTCCAAAACTTTCACAGCTAGTTCCATAGGGAGCCAAGCCAAAATTTTTAACTTAGGACTTTACCCAATCGCTCACGTGCCTCCAGGTACCCTGCTCCTTCCACCACGACACACTGCAAACTCTAGCAGAGCCATCCCAGAAAAATGTCCCAATGGTGCTTCTCCGTGAACCTGCCCTCGCCCTTCATCGGTGCTGTAGATAGTGTGCTTCTCTTGCCTGAGAAGGTGATTCTAAAAACAGATGGGGGCACACAGGGTGAGACCCAAGTCATCTCGGCCGAGACCAGAGCCTGCCCACAGCGAATCGCTCGCCTCAATTCTCCCGCCTCATCCCACTGACCTTCTCCTAATGAAATGAGGTGGGGTCAGGAACAAGGGATCTAGAGTGGGGAGTGGGCTTCCAGAATCCGTAGGTAGGAACAAAGAGTCCAAGGTGAGAAAAAGCTGGGATGAACTTCCTTCCCCTGCATCACCTGCAGTCTTTACCACCTGCCCCATCCGTCTGGAGTTAGCGATGATGTGTCTTTCACAATGCTCACCCACCCTGTGCCAGGGAAAATCGCAGAGCTCTTCTGGAGCTGGTCTATAATATAGTAAGGGCCTGCCCTGCCCTCAGCCCCCTTCTGAAGAATGCTCTTGTAGCACAACATTCCTGTGTCCCCAGCTTGGTACTTTCATTTAGTGGACCAATCATGCTACCTGAACCACATCTGATGCTACCCAGATTGGTGTCCCAACCAATGCAGGCTGGTAAGGAGAATGATCAATCACCTCTGAGGAGGCTTGAAACAGATTCAGCCCAATAGAGCTCTTCCGTATTAGACAGTGACAGGCGGACCCAATCTTGGCGAATATGAATGCTGGGTGTGTGCTCAAACTATAACACAAATGACTCGGGTTCTCTACTCTCTAGTCCTGACAGAGCTGAGGCCCTGAGCATCTGCGGCTAATGAGGAAAAGGCGTCCTATTCTGTTCCTTTCCCTTGTATCCTAGAATCAGTCCCCATCACCCAAGGAGGCCTGTTAAATAGCGGTAAAGTTAAATAACCCACCTGATGGAGAGTGACGCTGGTCTCTTAGAAGTAAGTCCCAGGGGCCCACATAGAAATGTGAGACACACAAAAATAGCATCACCAGCTCACCAGAGGGACACGGGCCCAAGATGCCAGTTTTTAAGTTATTCTTTCTCACGTTTTGATTTTCTGCTTCCTTGCATCATTGGGCTAAGAAAAAAAGGTCCTGAATATTCTCCCCAAAAGACTCCTATGGAAAGTAGCTGAAAACTGTAAAAACAGATAAAGCAAAGATTATTGCTTTCTTTCAGGTCCGTTGCCTGATTTCCCTTAGGGCCCCTGCTGTGGACAGTGGGGATCGGCCTGGAAACCCGGCGTGTGTTAATTTGCATGATTGTGTTCACTAACCACTCCATCCCAGCCCCAGTATAACCTAAATTAATTCAACAGGAGCAGGTGGTTTAATTTGTACATTACTCATATTTGCTAATAAACAAGTAATTTGGGTTTTAGCTCAGATTTTCTCTTGGGGACAGAGCCAAATCTCTGCTGAGGATCTGGCCTGGGGAAATTCATACTGTGGGTTTCTCTCATCCCAGATACCAACTTTGACCCACCCTTCAAGCTTTTCATACTGAGACAGTCTGGTTGAACTTATCTCCAGCAACTCCACGCCCTTATTCCTCAGGCTCAGTCCTGACAGGAGAGGTAAACAGCCCTTTTTAACCCAGGTTACAGTTCGGGCTCACCTTTGCTACCAGGGGGGCCTGGCTGCACCTGACCTGTAAGACCTGGGCTTCCGCTGAGCTGAGACACGGAGCGTTGGAGTCCCAGTTCTCAGATGGGGCTTCTGCCTGGGTCCAATTCTTCTTGGTTTCTTTCTGGCTACCTGCCTGGTGGGTCATTTTTCTTCCCAAAATAGGGCCCGTCCACTCTGGCCCTGATAGCCCCTCTTTCTGAGACTGACATCTCATCATGAACTTAGCCCAGGAGCTACCAGATGTTGTCACCCCTAAATGGACTCCGAAAAAAGGATCCTTGGAGTCTCCACCACTGCATTTTTCCCACCTATTAAGTGTGACCACAGTAACAATACTAGTGATAATAGGCAGAGTTTATTGTGCTATTTTGATGTGTCAGGAATTTTGCAGAAGTTAATGTTCAGATAATTGGATAGCTGAGGAGACAGGCTCAGAAAAGTTAAGCGTCTTGCCCAAAGTCACACAGCAAGTCATGAAGAGCTGGAATTTAGCCCGCATCTGTCCTCAATCAGGGCCCACATCAAACCATGTTCATGTTACTCACCTCCCATACCCATCTGATTGTTGTCCAGTGTCGCCTCCTGAGCTCACTTCAGGGCGGGGAGAGCTGGCACAGCTGGCACAGCTGACTAGCTTAGTTTGGGTGTTAAGGACCAGGGCTGGGCGGCAGGAGACTCCCAGATGTAACTACAACTGTGCAGAGCCCAAGAGAGAATACCAAGTCCAGTCAGATAGAAGCCTGAGCGCCAAAGCCAGAGAAGCGTGCTGATCGACCGAAATACCTTACAAGACATTCGCCACCCTTATGTGAAAAGAGTATAAAAATCCAGTGAGCTCTGTAGCTATCCTCTTAGACACGGCACCCAAGGTACATTCCCTAAGTGGCCAGGACTGCCATTGAGTTGGGGGATCTGGTTGTCTGATGCCAACTAGAAAGACAGTAGCATCCTGCTTTCAGGTTATTCTCCCACTGCCTCAAATGAACTATCATCAAAGGTGACGGTCGAAGCACTTAAGGGGATGATTTCTGGACTATCACTCAGCTTTCAGAAAAGGTTGTATGATCTGTTTCACGACAGTTGCTAATAAATGCAGCGAGGTCATGTGGCATTATGAGACTTACCTGCCTCAAACCTCTTAATTCTACCAAAAGGAACCTAAGAGTTGTGCGTGACCAGTTTCATTTGGGTCGCTTCTCTGCGTGCCTCCTTTGCAGCACCTTAGGTTGGTCCCTGGGCTATAACATCTTTCCTTGGGCATATCATACCATAGGAGAAAAGAGACCAGTTCCATCCACGCAGCTCCTTGAGCTGCCCTTCTTTCCCTAATACCTCTTCTCTAAAAGGTCGTGGAGCCTCCACTGTGCAACACTCCCAGCCCTGCTCTTCACCCCAGTTCCCGGGGCCAGCAGTGGGCTCTTGACCTTGAGGAAAAGTCAGTGACAAGGAGAAAGAAGGAAGCTGTTAAGGACTGAATGTTTGTGTCCTCTGAAAATTCATATGTTGAAACCCTAACCCCCAAGGTGATGGTAATTGGAGACGGGGCTTTGGGGAGATAATTAGATCATGAGGCTGGGCCCTGGTCTATTGGGATTAGTGCCCTTATAAGAAGAGACACAGAGAGTTCTCTCTTTTTCTCTTTCTCTCTCTCTCTCTGCCATGTCAGGACACAGAGGGAAGCAGCCGTCTGAAAGATAGGAAGAGAGCCCTCACTAGAAACCGAACTGGCCAACAGCTTGATTTTGGACTTCCCAGCATTCAGAACCATGAGAAAATAAATTTCTGTTATGTCAGCCCCCCAGTCTATGCTATTTTGTTATGGCAGCCTGAGCAGACAGAAGCCATAGAAGGAGAGAAAACCCAGTAGGAAGGTTTAGTCAAAGTGGCCAGCCTACTCATGAGAAGGCAAAGCTCTGCTAGTCCCTCCTTTTCATGCCAGACTTCTTCAGGCCATTCCTGCCATGTTTACAGACAGAAGAAGCAGCTGCTTTCATTGGGTGACTTGAAGGACACTGAGAGTTCCACCTGCCACATACGTCTCTGTGCCACAGTGCTGGGGCTACCTGCCCCTTGCCTGGCTGAGAAGTCTCCCCACCAAATGTGCTAATGGGTTTGGAGAAAAGAAGGCCCTGGGGTACTGACCTTCTTAGTTGTTACAGGGATTCTCACTGTGTTTCTCTGTGGCTTCAAGGACTTTTCTTTGGAGTAATTCAAGCGAGGCAGGAGCTCATTGGCTGGCACCTTGACAAGATCACCAAGGTCTTCAGATCTTAGGGTTCAGGAGCTCAATTTTGTGAGTTCAACGAAGTTCTGGATGATTGGTTCAGGCTAATCAAACTCATGAGACTGGCTGACAGCTGCTGGGTACATTTTTTTCTAAAGTTGGAAGTATTTTTGAAAAACGAAATTACTAACTCAAGGCAAGGTCACAGAGGAGGGCATGGGAAGATTTTTAATGGTTGATGTCATCAAGCTCTAATGAGCCTCTGCCCTAATGAGTGGCACCCCCCAGTGGGCCAGAAGACCCCTGGAGCCAATCAAGGCACCCACCTCTCTGACCAGAGCCAGAGACAAATGGTAACTCTTCAACTCATTGTTTATTTTTATGCTTTTAAATATCCCAAGCGGAGCAACTACTCGTTTCTATCATTAATATGGTACTATTTCCATGATTACTATTTATCTCAGATCAATGACATTCAGATGCATCTGGGGAGGCTCTCTCAGCTAATCTGAGCACACTTCAATTCATCTCTCCAGCAGGATGTCTAGTCTCATCCATGGCATGGCAGGTTTTTGGGGCTTTTTTCAGATGGTGCCATTTCCCAACCCTGTCCCCATTCCATCCACTTTGGGTTACAGGATTGAAATAATGCAAAGTTTAATGAATATGAGATTGACCGGAAAGAAAACAATTGGAGAGATTCTGGTTGGACTTGAGGTAGGTCAGCCCAACTTCCTCTTGTCCCAGTTTGGAACTGGGCGCCAAGGTCTCTCATTGGTCAGGGTTGGGTCTTATTGCTGATCTATCCTGCAAAACTACAGTTGTTTCCCCCCGCTGGCAGAGAGAAATGAAGCAGATACACATAGATGAAGAAGCAAGAATCTCTGCAAATTCCTTGCAGACAGACGGCCACCCCCGTTGGTGCTGCTACATGAACAGCCCCTGGGTGGGGGGATGGGAAGGTGACTTCTCTTCCAGGTTGTCCTGTTCTGGTTGCAGGGCCATGCAAGGCCCAGCTGTGCTGCCTGCTCTTGGGGACTATGAAATTATCTATCTCTCTCCACTTAGTTTCCCTCTTTTCTTTAACTAGTTTTGATGGATTTCTTTTTCCTGAAATCAAAGGGCTTGATTGGGATGCTTTGGGATTCCTCTGGGCCCCTCCTGTGACCAAGAAAACATCAGATTTGTTTGATGACACATTAAATCAGCATAAGACCCAGGTAGAGTGACTTACAAGGAAGTAAAATCATCTAAGGACCATGCAGGAATTGGGAGCCAGTGAAAAAGGATCTGGAGTGAAGGAGTCCATGGGAAGAGTCCTGTGAGGTTCACAAACAACACTCAAGTTCACCTTTATGTAATTCATAACACACCTGGGTACCAGTAGGGTCTATAGGAAATGACCTATAAGGTCATTAAGGGCATCGAAAGCACTGACTATTTTACCCTCAAAGATTGGCAATTCCAGAAAAGTTTGACATTTTGGAGCCTGATCTAGACGGGCCCTTAGCACTGTTCACGACCTCTGTATCACTGCTCAGGCCCCTGCTTCACTGTACCTTGCATATTGCTTAAAGAGATGCTCAAATCTCCATCCTTCTGCCACTCCTGTATTGAATGAGAGCCGAAGTGATTTCTTTTTCACTCCAGTCCTCCGTTCCCGTAAATGCCTGTCTATTCTCTGAAAGTATAAGTGGATTCAGGGATTTTTTGACCCACCATAGCTCTGAGAAAAACTCAGTATTTGTTATTCTCAGTCTTAATGCCTGCTCATGGTGATTTTAATGCTGCGTTTTAAAACTACTGTGGTATTTTAATAATACAACATTCTTTCTGGTATTGTTGAAACATTACATTATTCAATGTATCCAATTGCAGTGCATTTTTCTTTGCCCTTGTGGTGCATTATTACTGTGTACTCTTCACAGAAGTATAATTTGGGGAGCAATTTTCTAGCAAACATTGAAGGTGTTGCATTACAAATGCAAGGTGATATGCCACTCTGCTCATGGAACCATATTGCAAGGCCAAGAGCCTTTTTTCAGGGTAAACTCTGTTGTAGTGCAGTCATCCCAGCAGGACCCCACCTCCCACCTTGCTCTCCTCAGTCACCCCCACTCCACCTCAGGGGTCTGACTTACAAATTCAGTTTCTGGTGCCCAAGATGCGTGGCCACGTATAGGGACCTGGCTGACTAATGCATTCACATTCTTCCTGAAGCTATTTTGTCTTTTGAGTGGGGTTTCTCCTTAGCAAGGTCAAGTTTGTTATTTCCGGAAACTGGGTTTGGCTTTCTCAAATACAGAATTCACACACATGGTCAACAGATTGCCTTTGACCCACAGCTGTGGGTTGTTTTTTTTTTTCTAATTATGAAATTTTAAAACCATTTTAAAAATGATGGTCCACATTCAAAACTCAGGCGTTTTCACATGAAAACCAGGACTTCCAGATGATCTTAGCAGTCATTGTGGCACTAAGTCAAGGTTTTCCTCTTTGAGGAAGCTGTGTCCTCCCCAGTTCCCCATAGACCCCCTAGTCCCTCCTAACAAACCCCAGGAGCTTCGTAGGTTATCATGCCTGACTATCTTTGTAGGGACTTGAGACTGCAACCCTGGCTTGAATAGCTGTGATAGGCAGAATTCTAAGATGCCCCCCGAATTCTTGTTCCTTTTCATACACACCCATCCCCTTGCAGAAAACTCTCTTCTAGAGTGTGGGCAGCACCTGTGAGAACAATGGTATATCCCTCTCTGATTGATGGCAAAGCAATTTTGCAGATGTAATTAAGGTCCCTAATCAGTTGACTTTGAGGTAATTAACAGGGAGATTATTCTAGGTGAGCCTGTCCTAATCAGGTGAGCCCTTTGAGAGAAAGAAATGTCATCAGATGCTCTCGTACTGGCCTTGAAGAAGTTGGCTTCTGTGCTAGCACTTGAGGGCAGCCTTTAGGGGAGTGACCCCCAGCTGAGAGCCAGCAAGAAAATGGGACCACAGTCTTACAACCACAAAGGACTAAATACTGACAACAGCCTGAATTAGTTTAGAAGAGGACCCCGAGCCTCAGATAAGATCACCACCCCAGCTGACAGATTGACTTCAGCTGGAGAGACCCCAAGCAGAGGATCCAGCAGAACTGTCCTAGACTCCCAGCCCACAAAAACTGCCAGATTTGTGTAATTTGTGTTGCTGTAAACCACTAACTTTGTGGCAATTGGTTATGCAGCAATGAAAAACTAATACAATAGCTTATATGTTAGATCATTTGCTTCCATACCTGTACTCATATCCTAACCAAGCCAGAATTATAGGAACTGCTTTCACCTAAGACCAGGAAACACATTATAGAGAATACTTTGTTGCCTCAACAGGAAAGCGGAGGAGTTGCAAACTCAAATGTCTGAGAAAATGCCTGGAGGACAAGCTTGATCTAAGAGAGACTCAGGGAATATCAGTGCTGTAAAATGTTCTTAGCTATCACCTGGTCTAGCTCCCATACCATTTTCAGATGAGGAAACTGAGGCACAGAGAAGTTAAATGACGTATCCAAGGTCCCATGCCTTGATAAATCATACTCACATTTCCTATAGTTGGCATAAACCTTGTAAATTCTTGATTTATCAGAACTTGTGCACCTGGTGGTGGGTAAATACGGGGAGGTTGGTTAAAGAAGGTCACCCTTTTCTTGAGGAATCAATATGTAAATGGTTGACGCTGCATTACATCCAAATGGTTATTAATTTAACAAATATCTATTTCCCAAGCATTGTCAGGAGCAGCTGAGAAAGCAACGAAGAAGGATGCGTGATCACTGCGTTTAAGGCCTTTCTAATCTTCTCCAAGAGAAAGCTCACAGTTTAGACAACATACGGGCTGAACAGCAATGCAGGACAAGCAACACACATCTGGCATATCTTGTCTTCTGACTGCTTTGCTAAAGGCTGGGACCCCTCAGTTACCCCCACTCCCAAACTCCCTCAGCCACTGCAGTGCCTAACAACCAGACACTTCCTGATCTGCGTTCTGCCACCATGTTTTCAAACGCAGGATACAGCTCAGTAGTGGTCACAAAGTGCGTTGTGCCAGAGGTCTGAGAAGCACGGATCCAGCAAAGGGCAAGCTGTGGGTGGTGCTAAAGAAGAGGTGGTGATAAGCCCGCGATGGACCCTCTGCAGATGCCCACGACCCGTGGAGAGAACTGAAACGTGGACATCGTGCCGGGAGCCTTGATGGTGAGAGAGATTCTCAGCGCTCCCAGCCACCAGCTCCTGCTTTGTTTTACCTTTGAAATGCTCAACCGTCTGTTTAAGGAAAAGCTGTTTCACTTCACTCCCTGGTTTCAGGCAGAGCCACACCCTAAACAACAGTGACAGCTGCCTCTATTATTAACCATCTCTAAGGATAGAGACTCTAAGTCTCCCTTGGCCACCTCTTCTGCCCACCCCGCCCCAGCACACCAGCTGTCCTGGTTTCCCCATTTCCATCCCGGCTCCACTGTTTGCTGACCTACCATCTCCAACAACTTGTAACCAATAACCAATTGCAGTTCTCTATAGCTCTGTCCCTAGGTCCAAACAGTGACACAGTTGGGTCAGTTCTGTCCCTAAATGACTGAGTCACGGCCGTCATGGATCCTGGGTCCCCGTGACCACCGCGGGGGTGGAGGCACCCCAACTCTTTCCAGCATCATTTTCCCACTGTACTGGGATAGACCCCCATTCTCTGGAATTGCAGCTGGTCACATGGCTTTTCAGCTCAGATCTGTAGTTCTCAGTCTTTTCCGTCACTTTGTGACCCAGTCTGGGCCTGTGGCATATGACTAGAAGTGATGTGTCCAATTCCAAGTCAGCTTCCACCTAAAGATGAGCCACTTGCCTTGGGTTTCCTCCACCCTCATCCCTCTTACTACGCAGCAGAGATGGAGTTACATGTTCACAATAGCTGACTGGCCACGAAACAGAACTGAACTACCCACCTCTGGGCTATTATAGTAAAGAGAAATGAATGTCTATTTGTTGTTAACTGAGGTATAATTAATGCCCCCCAAATGCACAGATATTAGGGGTTCTCTTCACTAAGTTTTGGCATTTGTATGTCCCCATGTAACCATCACACCAAACAGGATATAAGATACCCCATCTGTGTTGTTTAAGCCACTGTGTTTTGGGATTTCATTATTACAGCAGCTAACCTCTAGCCTAAATAACACACCTCATAAATGGTCTCTCTGCCCCCAGTCCTCCAATGTGTCTTCAAGAAGATCTTCCTTAACAGCCAAGTTAGGTATTCTGATTCCTGCTCCAAAGCCCAGAGTCTTCCTCACTGCCACGCTCATAAATATCAATCCACCTGATCTTTAATAGAATTGTCCCTTTTTTCTCTTAGCTGGGAACTGTCCTTTCTTAGGCTGGACAGGATGGTTTCTAACTTGATCCCATCCGCAGTCAGATTTTGACAGCATTCCAGGAGGTCTTTGGTCAGTTATTCAGTGTGGTCTGATGCCCCTTTGATACCATACGTTTTAATTCCCTCTTGGGAAAAGATGGAAAGTGATGTAAGTAACTGACCGAAACTTTTAACTACTATTTTAGAGTCACACCAAAATTTGTGTGCTCTATCTCTGAAGGCTAAATTTTATTTTACTGCAATAAATGGTCTATATGGTGCTTACAAATTTAATGTGTGAAATCGCAGTTGGAAAATTGCTTACTGTTTAATGTCGTTACAAAAGAACAGGGAGTGACCTGCCCAGGAAACTCTTCACTGAAGTAATGGGTTGTGAGCAAATGCCACACCCACCAATTATTTCTGCCCTAAAGATGATAAAAGGGGTCAGATACTCTGAAACCAACGTCCCATTGTGACTAAAGCCTATGTGTCCACCTCCCAAACAGAAGGGGATGGGTTAAAGCTTGCTGAGACCTATGAAAAAACTTTTAACTCAGAAGTAGAAGGCAGAAACAAATAAGCTAAATAATTGTATCATTTTGTTTTGCCTAGAGAATAAAGGAGAGGAAGGTCTGTTCCATATAAATCTCCTGGAGTCATGAAATTTTTAAATCATGGTTTATTACAAAAAGAACAAGCTACTAGGCCTGATGCAGAGGAGGGAGTCACCCCTGATTTTAGCAAGCACCTCATCCAGTAGGGCTACAGGCCACCCAGAGCATGAATGTGTTCTGTCTCTTTGGTCCTGCCAGGCTCCCGGCTTGGGGCTTTATCCCACACCTGCCTCTGCTTGCCTAAAGCAAACCCCACGCCTCCACTGTGACCAGAGTTGGTAACAGTTACATTGTTCCTGGATCCGATCTAACCCAGCCTCACTTCTCTGCCAGGCAGGTGCTCAGAGGAGGGCAGAAAGCTCGCTCCTGGCCTAGAAGGAGAAATGGAGCTACTGTTTGCCCAGATGTCCATAGGGACCAACCGGGTCTGCTGTCGGCTACTCCCAGGGCAGAACTAGGGCACCTGCATGGATGGTCCCCAAAACACATTTCAGCTTAATATGGAAGAATTTCCCATCATTCTGAGTGATGAGTGAGCCCCTCATCCCCGGACGTGTCCAAGGAGAGTCTGCATGATCTTCTGCCAAGAGATTTACAGTAGGGATCGTCACACTGCATGGGAAGTTGGATTATAATTTCTAACACCTCTTCTTGCTGAGAGTGGGCTGCCTCTCTGCTCTGGAAGCCCTCCTCCCCTGCTTTGACTCTCACCGAGGGGCCCACCCCAAGCTCAGTCCTGGCCCAGACTCAGGAAAAACTGTGACCTCAGCCCCGTGATCATTCGGGAGCTGGAACTCACTGCACAGAGACTTGGAGTGAAGAAGCAGAGCTGCTGGTCCAGGCTAGACATCACAGTGGTGAGATCTGGGATGCGCCCTTGTTTCCACCCTTGTGAACTCTGGTCTTGAGTATGGAGTCCTGGTCTCGTCTCTATCCGATCACTGGGGAGGCCAGGAGGGGAGCCTGTGCAGGGCTCACACATTAAATTTGTAAGCACCATATAGACCATTTATTGCAGTAAAATAAAATTTAGCCTTCAGAGATAGAGCACACAAATTTTGGTGTGACTCTAAAATAGTAGTTAAAAGTTTCGGTCAGTTACTTACATCACTTTCCATCTTTTCCCACAGGGGAGCCTGTGCAGGGAAGGGGGTGGGGGCAGGTACCTTCAACCTACTCCCATGATACAGGCTGGGGCAGACAGGAACTAACACTGAGTCCACGCGCCCACTTGTACACACACACACACACACGGAATCCATCCGCCAAGTCCAGGCCCTGGGTCATCACAACCTAGAAGAGGTTCCATGAACCCACCAAGATCATACTAGTACCCAACTCAAAAGTCCAACAGATAGAGGGAGGGGATATGGGGATATATGTATATGTATAGCTGATTCACTTTATTATAAAGCAGAAACTAACACACCACTCTAAAGCAATTATACTCCAATAAAGATGTTAAAAAAAAAAAGAAAAAAATGTCCAACAGTTGAGCCCACTGGCCAGAAGGTCAAGGTTGAGAGAGGCAGACAAAGCAAGCTGAGTTCCAACGGACCTGGCTGTAGAAGTGGTGTCATCTCAGGATCCACAGCAGGACACCAGCCAGGGGCTACCTAGAAATAGTTCTACACTGACAGTGACCATGGCCTCTCCCAGCAGGGAGATACCTGTCCCCAGCCACTAAAGGCCCAGCAGGGAGCAGACTTTTCTCTAACTGCTCTCAGGCCCCCATTGTAATAACCTGTCTGCAATCCCAGACCCCTATGAAGCAAAAGTAAACACAGGATGAGGGGTTTGGACCAGGCTTTTCCTGACAACAAAGGGATAAAGATGCAAAATTTTATATTCGCTAATGTACACGTGCACAGGCAAAAAAAAAAAAAAAAAAAAAAAAAAACCTAGAGGCATAACTACATCAATGTGGTTATTTTGGGTGGTGGGATTATGGGTAATTTTTATTTTTTGTCTGCTTTTCTGCACATCTCAAATTCACTGCAATGAATATGTATTACTGTTATAATCTGTAAAAGGTTAGTTTTAAAATTCATATGGAATTACAATTTTATGGTAGTCATTTTGCAATCAAAGCTATTTTGCTTACATGTAGAATTCTCGTTTTTACTATTCTTCCTTTGTGCTTTTCCCCATCTCTATTTTTACTGCCCCGCATTCAGTGCTCTAATAGACCAGCTATCTTCTCCAGTCAGGCACTCTGGATGTGCGGGTTTAAGTGACGTGTGCATAGAAAACGATTTGAACAGCACAAGGCATGCAGGTGCAGTTTCCTGACCCCACACACACTCTGCTCCTTGGCCCCTTCATGCTGTTCCCGCGGGCAGCTTCCCCATTTTCCTCTGACAAACCCAATCCTACATTTTCTTCCACTCTCTGTCAAAAATTCTGTTCCTGTAAGAAACCTTACACAACTCAGTGCATCCATTCATTAATAAAATAATTATTAAGCATCGAGCCCATCCCAGGCGCCGCCATGCTCAGAACCAGAGACACAGCCACAAACCAGCCTAGCCCCTGCCCTTCCCCTTTAGAAGAGAGTCCCCCAAACAGCAGGCCGTGGGGAGTACGGGCAAGCTGGGTGTTTATCGTCAGCCCTTGGGAGTGGTTGCTGCAGCTTGCTCAGTGTGGGAGCAGGGGTTTACAGTGCTGAGAGAGATACAAACCAGTAACTGTTGCAGTAATAGCTAAGATTGTTTCGCTATAACACAACATTCTATGTTATAGACATGTATGTGTACATATATTCATGTCTGTACATATATGTATACATATCGCAAATCATTGCAATTACCTTAATAAGCAAGCATTATCTTAAAACAGCTAACGTTTATAGAGGACTGAGTACATGCCAGGCCCCAGTCTAAGTACTTTCACATGTACAATCTCATCTGTACATCACAGTAGCCCCTCACTGTAGATACCATAATTATCCCCATTTTACAGATGAAAGAATGGTGACACGGAGAACATAAGCAAATTACCTTAAGGTTACAAAGCTAGTCACAGGGAATACAGCCAATATTTTTTTTTTTTATTTTATAGCTACTTTATTTATTTATTTATTTATTTTTGGCTGTGTTGGGTCTTCGGTTCGTGCGAGGGCTTTCTCTAGTTGCGGCAAGCGGGGGCCACTCTTCATCACGGTGCGGGGACCGCTCTTCATCGCGGTGCGCGGGCCTTTCACTATCGCGGCCCCTCCCGTTGCGGGGCACAGGCTCCAGACGCGCAGGCTCAGTAGTTGTGGCTCACGGGCCCAGCTGCTCCGTGGCATGTGGGATCTTCCCAGACCAGGGCTCGAACCCGTGTCCCCTGCATTAGCAGGCAGATTCTCAACCACTGCGCCACCAGGGAAGCCCCCAGCCAATATTTTATAATGACTTTAACTGGAGTATAATCTGTAAAAATATTGAATCACAATGTTGCACACCTGAAACGAATATAATATTGTAAATCAACTATATTGCAACAACAACAAAAAAGATTACAAAACGAGTCAATGACGGGTCTTGGTTTCAAACCCAGATGTCTGACTTCAGAGCTCTTCTCACTTTGTTGATTCCCAGTTACTGACTCTGAGGATGGTCTGTACAGAGTGTAGGCGGAGGGAAATTTCCAGAGCCTGGGGTCAGTAGGGAGCATAGCCCAGTCTCAGGGAGTTAGAGGAGCCTTCCTAGAAGGGGGAAAGCCTTTGCTGAAATGGAAGAGGAATTGGAGGTTGGGGAGGAAGGGGGTGAGGACAGGGCAAGTGGAGAGAAGATCAGCTCTGAGTGGGGAGGAAGCAAGCCTGCTTTTTTGAGACAAAGGCAGGCCCTTCTGCCGGGGGGCGGGGGGGGGCGGTTTGGACTTTGTACACGAAGCTACAGGGCTTTTTCTCAAGTTCAAGGGAAACAGCGTAGTCAGATTTGCCTTTAGAGAGACCCTCTACTATTTCAATATGGAGAATGGGTTGGAAGGGGCTAGACTGCAAACACGGAGATGGGGGACCCACGTCACAGCGTGGGATCTGGGGGGAGGGGACAGGAGCGCGACCTGGGCAGGGCAATAAGGGTACAGAGAACAATCGTCTTCTCTTCTTGCATTTCTTCTGCATCTCCAGTGTGAGGGCTCAGCCGCACCAGCCTGTACTTGCTTAAACAATGCCTCCGAGCTGGTTGTTCTCTGGTTTTTCCTGTTTATATATCTTGTCTCAACTAAGCTGTGAGATGCCCCGGGGACAGGGACCACTTCTGCCAGATACACCCATCGGTGCTCGCACAGCACTGGACACAGAGATCAGTTATTAGTGCTCTGAATAAATCAGTTATCATGTTTGTTATTGCGTCGGCCTTATGATCAAGGGATTTTTTTTTTTTTTAAACACTACACAAATAGTTTGTTTATTTATTTATTTACGGCTGTGTTGGGTCTTCGTTTCTGTGTGAGGGCTTTCTCCAGTTGTGGCAAGCGGGGGCCACTCTTCATTGCGGTGCACGGGCCTCTCACTATCGCGGACTCCCTTGTTGCGGAGCACAGGCTCCAGACGTGCAGGCTCAGCAATTGTGGCTCACGGGCCCAGTCGCTCCACGGCATGTGGGATCCTCCCAGACCAGGGCTCGAACCCGTGTCCCCTGCACTGGCAGGCAGACTCTCAACCACTGCGCCACCAGGGAGGCCCCAGATCAAGGGATTTTATAATCTAAATGCACCTTGCTGAAATCGAAGACTAGTTCTGTAGCTCTTTCCTTTGAGTTCATAAGCAATCACACGCAGAATGGAACTAGGTGACTATATATGTAAAATGCCTGATAAAACAGCGCTAAGGATCAGTGTAGGAAGAATCATATAGGCAGATGGGGTGTGTGTGTGTGTGTGTGTGTGTGTGTGTGTGTATTGAGAACACAGGGCACTGCAGGATGCGTTCATCTTATCTATCTTTGCATCAAAGCTGGAGTTAGTTTCTTAAAGTCCGTTTTTCTCTTCTTTAGGCCTTCTGAAGGATTCATGCACCAAATAACTAAATTATGTCTTGGTAGCTAAACAAATTATACAAAATTATACGCCATGAATATTTTATCATTCTAAACCCCGAAGCCAGGCTCCAGACAGTTTTATGTCTGCAGCAACCCGTGTCATACCCAGATGAATTCGGCTAAAGACAAATGACTTCTTTCAAAAACTTAACTTTCTTTTTCTTGTTGCATTTCTCCTTAAGGATGTCTCAAAGGTATTATAGTACATAGGTCTTGAGAGTAAATGAACTTCACCCTCCTCTTAGCTGGCTAAAGCCTGAGATTGTGCCTAGCATAACTTAACTCTTGAAATATGCACAAAATTGATCAAGGTTAGCAGTGGTCTACTCAGGCGTGCATTGAACAGTTATAATATGAATAAATAGCTGACAGTGGTCCAAGGTTCAACTGGTTCCACACACTTCCTTTTGTCTTACAATGTTGAGATTGCCTACAAAACACATTTTTCTAAATAATGAGGTTTTAGTCACCCAGGAATAAAAGCTGCAGCTGGGCATGATGTCGGTGTGAAGGAAAATCAGAATTGCTAGGCACTTTCCTTCTCCTTTCTCAATTACCTTTGCTAGTTTTGAGCTGCCTTTTCTGGTTTTAAAAGAAAGAGCTACCTTACGAAGATTCATGGCTGCGTTCTCAAAGAGGCCAGCAGAAGAAAATGAGGAAGCTGTAAGTTAAGGCTCTGCTGGTCCCTGTCCTTGGCTCCTGGGATGCAGAGTCTTGCAGGTTAATGCTTCAGGTTGAGCAACTTGGCCGGGCATCGGAGGAGGAGGAGGAGGGCACATCTGTCTCTCCTCACTCCTTCCAACTGTTCTGTAGGCTCAGAGAGGAACCGAACAGAACTGGAAAACCAGCACGTGCCTCCAGCCAGGGGCTGACAAGGAACGCCGAAAAAAGGAGACTGCTGATTTTGTTGGGGTGATGGAATTTTGGGAGACTGCCTTTTTTAAAAAAAATATCTGTTAGTCTTACAATTTCATTCGTGCAATAAACAAATACAATTTATTTTTCAAAATACGGCTGACTCATGGGAGCACCACGGAAGTCATAATCATCTTTTCTGTCTAATCAGCAGGCTGGGTTTCCAGAGATAGCGTTCCCATCTTCTTTCCCAGGATAGGGCGGAAAAAAAAAAAAGGGAAGCAAAACAGTCTTGTTACTCAGAGGCCACTGGGCAGATCCCTGACTGCCCTCTGAGATGACCCAGCTCTGGGCACGAGCCCCAGAATGTGTCCAGGAACAGGCCACACCGGAGATGGGAAAGCACCCATGTTTGGGGGGGCCACCTCTCATCTCCCCTGTCAAGCCAGCCCAAAGCTGGAAGCAGGAATCCTCGGTGCTGCCTTTATGAGCCACATGACTTTAACCAGTTACTTAAGCCTGGCTGAGCCTCAGTGTTTTTATCTTTAAAATGGCTATAAATTCTACTCACTTCCCGGAGTTCTTATAAGATTGAAACAAAATAATTGCTTGAAAGCACTGAATAGGGTGTCCATAGCACAGCAAATGCTTCATAGCTGAGGCTGAGCCCCATTGTAACTGATTGTGTCCCGATAGTGATACCACCGTCCCCTGGATATGAAATGCACACCATTGCCCATGTATTTTTCTCACCCACATCCCTCTCTCCTCCCTCACGTTCAGAAACTGGCTCAGAAAAGGACTTCATAAAAGCATTCATACTCAAGAATAAACATCTAATTAAGTTTTCCCTTTTCTAGGAGTATTGTCTTTTAATTGGGAATTAAAACAAAATCATTTCTAGCAGCACAGTTTTAGGTCTCAGCAAGCTAATAGGAGAGGCATATTGTTTTTGTTTGTTTTGTTTTGTT
Organism: Balaenoptera ricei; assembly: GCF_028023285.1. Classification (NCBI taxonomy): domain Eukaryota; kingdom Metazoa; phylum Chordata; class Mammalia; order Artiodactyla; family Balaenopteridae; genus Balaenoptera; species Balaenoptera ricei. Next base: position 35,488,125 of record NC_082643.1, read on the forward strand.
TGTTTGTTTGCAGAATGGGTAATAAAGAATTTTTCAGTGAGCTCTTAAAATTATGCAGAGATGTATATATTTTTTAAAGATTTATTATTTATTTTTATTTATTTTATTTATTTTTGGTTGCATCGGGTCTTAGCTGCGGCAGGGAGGATCTTCGTTGAGGTGCATGGGCTTCTCTCTAGTTGTGGCACAAGGGCTTCTCTCTAGTTGGGGCGTGCAGGTTTTCTCTCTCTAGTTGTGGTGTGCAGGCTCCTGGGCGCATGGGCTCTGTAGTTTGCAGCATGCAGGCTCTCTAGTTGAGGCATGCGAGCTCAGTATTTGTGCCGCGCAGCATGTGGGATCTTAGTTCCCTGGCCAGGGATTGAACCCGCATCCCCTGCATTGGAAGGCAGATTCTCTACCACTGGACCACCAGGGAAGTCCCAACATGTCTCTTTAAATGGCCGGTTGAGCCTCTAAATGTAACTACCAACTTACAAAAAACACAGAGGATAGAAGAACATAATGAATGACACTGAGAGAATGCCACCAGCAAAATCCAGACTGTGAGAGCTTCCATAGGACAAATAATATTTTTTTTTAATTAACTGCAAGGAAGAAAGAGAAATGTTAGGTGAACCTGTAGATTAAGAGATGTAAAACACATACTTAACCAATCACAAGGTGTAGATCTTAGTTGGATCCTAACTAAAATAAATTGTAAAAATAAAAAGTATGACGTTTATGAGACAACTGGAAAGTTAAACATTTGTTTAATTGAAAGATTAATGATGATTTTAAGATAATGGTTAATTTTATCTTGTGTGATAATATTACGGTTGTTTAAAAAAAGAGTTCTTATTTTTCATATACATACTGAAATAGTTACTAATAAAACAGTTCGTGATAGTGAATTTTATGCATCAACTTTTCTAGGCTGTGGTGCCCAGCAGTTCGGTTAAACACCAATATGGATGTCACTGTAAATCACATCTTTAGATGTGATTAACATTTCAATTAGTAGATTTTGAGTAAAACTGATTGCCTTCCGTAATGTGGGTGGGCCTCATCTAATCAGTTGAAGCCCTTAAAACCAAATACTGAGATTTCCAGAAGAAGCAATTCTGTCTCAAGCCTCCAATATAGAAGAAACCCTGCTTGAATTTCCACCCTGCAGACTTTAGGTTCAAGATTGCAATGTCAGCTCTAGCCCTCACAATTGGACAAGCCCATTTCTTAAAATATATCCAGATAGATAGATAGATGACAGATAGATAGATAGATATGGAAAGATATTAGATACAGATATCCTATTGGTTCTGTTTCTCTGGAGAACCTGGTCTTTTGTCTGAGATCTGTTTCAAAATGATATGAGAAGTCCTGGTGGGTGGGTCAGTAGATAGTCGGGGCAAGACTGACCATAAGTTTATGGTTTTGGGTGCTGGCTGATGGGTACTTTTAAAAATAGGGGCAGTAGAATCTAATTTTATGTATGCTCAAAATTCTCCAAAACAAAAGCAAGAAACAAAATAAAACAAACAAAAACCCTCTCTTGATCCATGTAATTATTCCCCAGGGTCATTTGCAAGGCACAAAGGGTAATGTAAGCAAATTATTAACTCAACTCTGTCCAGTATTTATAAGCCCACTCCGCCCACCCCCACCCTGTATCTCGAGCAGCCCACACCAGTGGGACTGACTCCCCACAAGGCTGCCTCAGAGGACCTCCCGGGACGGCTTCCAACAACCAAAGACAGATAGAATTGGCAAGATCCATTCCAAAGGAGGGACCTGGGAAAGGCAAGGGCTCATTGCCCATCTCTCAGATCCCGAGAGAGACAGAACTGGTTCTAGAACCTTGTTCTCTGCACTTCCATCCAGAGCTACCCAGAAGCACTCTTGTTTTCCTAAAAGGGTACTTGACTACAGCTCAGCGAGGAGAAAAGCCATAGGCTCTCCTCTCCTGAGATGTTTCCTGTCACCCTACCCCATCCCCAACAGACAGAGGCCCCAACTCTCCTCTGAGACCCCCTGCATTTTTAATGAATGATTCCAGGCACACGAAAAAGTACAGCTAATAATACCATGGGAACTCCCCATGAATTTACCACCCAGCTGAAAAAAAGCAAACAGTACAGACTCAACAGAAGACTGTGAGCCCTGCCCAGACTGACTCTTTGTCCCCTCCCCAGAGGTGACCACTCTCCTGAACTTAATATGTGGGATTATCATGCATTTTCTTTCTTTCCTTTAAAAAGAAAAAAAATGCATCTGTTGGGGTGTTTTTAAAATTTGATTTACTATGAATTTTTTAAATGCTGGTACTTTGTATAGGCTATTCATAAATAATACACAGTATAATTATCATTGATGTTTTAAATTTTTACTAATGTTTTCGTATAGCAGGTATCCTTGTGCAAGTTGCTTTTTGCACTCAGCAATATGTTTTTGAGATTTACCCACATCCACACGCATAACTCTAGTGCATTCATTTTCACACAGCTGAATTGTATTCCCTTGTGTGAATGAATGTACCACAATAGATAGACCGGTTTTTCCTGTGATACACGCTCAGGTTATTTTCGATTTTTCTCTTTTACAAACAAGGGTGGAATGAACACTCTTGCAGTTTCCTGGTGCAGAGCTGAGAACATCTAGGCCCCTTCTTCACTCCGTCGTTTCCGCTCTGTCCTCCATCCGCCAAGTTCACGGGTGAGACCCCTACAGAACTGGCCTGTAACCCTCCGTGGGTGAAGGGTTTGCTCTCTGCTTCCTTGGGCAAAGTGAAGGAAGGCGCGGAGCAGTTAACTAATTAATTCAACGAGGAATCACTGGATAACGGAACCGTTCCTTAGAGTGTCTTACTTTAAGAATAAGGTTTGGAGAACTTAGTTATCTGAACAATTGCCCCGTCTAGACTCAGCGGTCACCTCCCTCAAGTTCTTGGCAGTTTCCAAAAGGGGTCAGCGCTAACAGAGCACAGTTAAATATAGACATCTAGGAATAAAAGGCCTAATTAAGAACCAGGAAGTTGCTCTTGGGAAATTTTTAAAGTTTGCCAAGGCACCCTTAGCCGTGCCAAAGCCTAATTTGGCAGGAAAATGCTGACAAGAGCCCCATGTTGAGGTGGGGGGGGGGGGGGAAGCAGATTTATCCCCCAGATCACCAGGACTTGCGGGCTAGCTGCTGCTTGTGTAGCACCCCCCGCCCCAAGTCACACTTTCCAGGACGGGGAAGAAGGAAAACCACCACAAGGCAACAGGATCAGATTCCCAACCATGTGGGAGATGCTCTTTCTAACTCTCTAAACTAGTAATTTACCAAAAGGAAGAATTCTGGACCCTCAGAAGTCTTTCTAATTCAAAATGCATTTCTGACCCTTCAGACTTGGGAAGGATGTTTACCTTTATGCTGTGTATGAGAGCAAAATTCAGCTCCCCATGTGAGGTCTCGGAGCAGAAACACCTTTTTCGTCCTGATCTAAGGGAGCAGGTGAAGAACAGTTCTCTAGCTCGTCGGCTTTTAATGAACCCTTGCGACGTTTTATTAATATAGTTGGACAGACTCTACATGCTCATCTGGGTATGTGGCCATGTATCTAGTAGATTCTCAGGGGTTAAAAACAAGCATGAGTTAGTTGCGACGTTTTATTAATATAGTTGGACAGACTCTACATGCTCATCTGGGTATGTGGCCATGTTTCTAGTAGATTCTCAGGGGTTAAAAACAAGCATGAGTTAGGAATATTTATTCTGCATACAAATAGAAATGAGATTCTTAAGACTCTATAACATACCCTCGATACAAAATATAAAGTTGTCATTTTTATGTCTCCAGCAGCAGCCGACGCAGGCTATTTGGAGCAGCACGGACCTGGTTCTGTACCGTCTTAGACGGAGCGCTATCTGACCTCGCCTGTAAAATGGGGTTGTCTGTTTCCTAGGGTTCCTGGGTGGATCAATGGAGATAATGTACTGGAAAGCACTTTGAAAAATACAAAGTGCAATTCAAATGGATTATTGACAGCCCTTTGTTAAGTGTTCGTTTGATTGCCGAATGTCCTTGAACGCAATGAGGCATCATTTCTTATAAACCATTTTATAACTCAGACCTTTCCACTAATTCAGAATGACCTTCCCTCCAATCAGTTCAGCTCCTGTGGTTTTACTTCAAAGCCCTGGAAGCTGCTGCATGGAATCTCATAGAGAAGAGGAAAGGGCTTTTAGAGGTCATCTCGCGTCACACCTCCTGCCCCGGTCCCCCAGCGAGGGTCTCCTCTATATCCTCCCGGAAAATCCCCGGACCTCTGCTTGGAAATCTCCCGTGAGAGCAGCTAGGACAAGAGTAACCCCTCCTGTTGAGGGTGATGAGGCCGACATGAACTCCATGGACTCAAAACTCACTTCTACCATGGGGTCCAGGCCTCTGTGCAGAGCAGGGGTTGGCAAACTATGGCCCGAAGGCCAAATTCACCCCAATGCCTGGTTTTTACAGTCTGCGGCCTAAGAATGGTTTTCACGTTTTTAAATAGTTTTTTTTTTTTAATTTTAAATAGTATTTTATGACACGTGAAAATTATACAAAATTCAAACATCAATATCCACAAATAAAGTTTTATTGAGATACATGCATTCACTTTCATATTTTCTGTGGCTGCTTCCACACTATACGTCAGAGTTGAGTGGTTGCTACAGAAACCTCACAGCCTGCAAAGACTACGACAATATTTACTCTCTGTCTCTTTATAGAGAAATTTTGCTGACCCCATACTTTTGGGTTACATCAGCAATCCCAACCCCTCTTAAAACGTGTGAACAATGTTTTCATATCATTGACTCACCCTAGCCAACCTTTTTAAGGACTTCTGATGGTCCAGCAGCTGTGCTGGGCACTGGGAAGGTTTTTTTTTTTTTTTTTAATTTTATTTATTTATTTATGGTTGTGTTGGGTCTTCGTTTCTGTGCGAGGACTTTCTCTAGTTGCGGCGAGCAGGGGCCACTCTTCATCGCGGTGCGCGGGCCTCTCACCATCGCGGCCTCTCCTGTTGCGGAGCACAGGCTCCAGACGCGCAGGCTCAGCAATTGTGGCTCACGGGCCTAGTTGCTCCGCGGCATGTGGGATCTTCCCAGACCAGGGCTCGAACCCGTGTCCCCTGCATTGGCAGGCAGACTCTCAACCACTGCGCCACCAGGGAAGCCCTGGGAAGGTTTTTTTTTTTAAAAAAAATAACAGACTGGATCTTCAATGTTCTCACCACCAAGCAACAACAAAAAATACACAGAGACATGGTAGGAATTCAGAGGAAGGGAAGGGAGCATTTCAGAAAGATTTTACAAAAGGAAATTAGAACTTGAACTTAAAGAATGGGATAGGTTTGGGAGAGTTGGAGAGAATTAAGAGGGTTTTTTTTTTCTTTTCTTTAGCATTTTTTAGCATGACTCCTGTTTACAGCCGTGGGGTCAGGAAAGCTCAGCATATGTTCAGAAAACAGTGGCTCATCCAATACTTAGAGTGTAGATGATGCAGCAGGCTGATTTCAGGTATCGGGATACATCAGTGGACAAAACAAGGATCCCCACCCTGATGTAGATTACATTCCAGTGCCCACGTGCCTGCAGGAAAAGGTTCAGAGAGGAGAAGAAGGGACCCCAGGTTGAGGGCAGGTTACAGGCGGAGTGCAACACCCACCTGGTTACAGGCGGAGTGCAACACCCACCTGAGGAGGTCCCCCTGTGCCACTCACTCAAGGGCATTGGAATCATGATTAGAAACAGGTGGCACCTGGTCCTGCCCTTCAGCATCGCACTCACTCCAGCCTTGGGCATTTCACCTTTCAGGAGGTGCCTCAACTCCTCATCTTTAAAACTAGGGGGTAAGACCAGATCTAACTCAAGAATTCTTTGATAGTAGTTACACCTTGATTTTCAAACAAACTTTGGGGGATTTGTAGGGGGGAAAAAAGATCTAGATAACTGCTCATTTTGTTTTGTTTATAAGTTGCAATTGTGTTTATTTTTCTTATTTTGTTAATTAAAGCTCTCAAAATGTGTTTCTTTAAAAAAGAAAAAGTACTATTACGTAGTTCCGAACTTCAAGGATCTACAATCCAGGGAAAAATAGTGGATGCACACAGTGGTTAAGAGCATGGACCCAGGAGCCAGATTGCCTGGGCTCTTGGATCCCAGCTCTGCCCGGACAAGCAGTGACCCGTTTGTTGGGGAAGTTACCAGACCTGCCTGTACCTCAGTTTCCCAGTGAACTGGAGGGGGTAATGGCGTTGACCATAAAGGTTGCCGTGAGGATTAAATGAGACAGTAGTTGTAAAGGGTGTAGAGCAGTGCCTGGCTGGCAAACTACTCACAAGTACTCTTATTATTATAGGCAAACAAGTAAGTGTGGTTGAGGCAGTGATCAAAGTTTGCAAGGGACGAAATTGGGCTACAGAGTGGGGAGTGCATCTGTCTGGCAAAGAGGAGGGTTAAGACAGGCTTTGTGGGTGTTGGAGGAGAAGCAGGCGTTTTCCCAGCAGACAAGTGGCATGGTGGTATTTTAAGGAGATGAAGCTACATGAGCAAAGATGCCCCCAACTGACCTCGTCTTCTCCCAGCCACGGCTCCGTCTCCTCTGCTCCCCATCTCCGTGAATAAGACTTCTTCCCTCCCCCACCCCACCATCACCACCAGCTGCTCAAGATGGAAACACAGGGGTCTTCCTTGTCTCCTCCTTCCAGCCCATCCTCACACCTGGTCGTGCTGATTCTACATCCCACACATCTCTCAAATCCATTGTCTCTCTCTCTCTATTCCTCCATCTCTCCATCTCTCTTTATATCTCTAGATCTCTCTGTATCTCTGTGTCCCTCTGTAGCTCCATACCACTCTCATGGTTTCCCTTTGCTCCCAAGATCAAATCCCACTTCTTGACCTTGTGGGGTCAGTTCCCCCCTCCCCCTCTGCATCCCAGCAGCCTAGATTTCTTTCATATCCAAGATGCTTGCTGTTCCTTTCCCAATCATCCCTCCTGCTCTCCTTGTAACTAGCAATACTCACCATTCAGGTGGCAGTTCTAATGTCACTTCTTCAGGGATACATCCCTGACTCTTGCGCTTAGGTAGCACCCTTTCTGGCTTCTCTGTACTTACCACAATCAGAATTGATTGATTATTTGTGTGCTTGTTGTGTACAATCTGTAAATTCCATGAGGGCAGGGATTTTTAAAATATATTTGCACTGATGCACTGACACATCCCCAGCCCCTAAAGCAGTGACTGTCAGATAGTTAGGCACTCAAAAAATATATATTGAATGATCATCTCTTCCTCATTAGATAGTGAGCTCCTTTAGACCTGGGCTGTGTCAATCTTATATTCCCAGAGCTCAGTTCGGTGCTTGGCCTGTACTAGACACACCATAAATATTTGTTGGACAAATGAACAAATGAGTGAATAACTTCAAAAGTATATCTCCAAGTGAGATCCCCGACTGGTTCTGATACTCCGATTTGCAGTTTTAATAGCAGGGAGCAGTGCCTCCTTCACCTCCCGAGAGACACACCATGCTTCTGTTAATGTGGCCTGAAACGGCAGGAACTCTTTAGCAGCCAATCCCAACTACAGCAACTATGGCACTCACTAATCCAACCACGGCATCTCAGACACAGAAAGGATCTAGGGGATGATTTAATTCAGTCCCCATTTGATGTTTGAGTCCTTTCTGCACTGCTCTCATCATGCCTTCATCCAGCCTAAGTTTGGATATTGTGAGATGACAAAACGTCGTCTTTTGTCACCTCCGCCTGATAGAAGTTCTTTGTGATCCTGAAGCAATAACTAACACTTTGTAGCATCCATCTGTGGGCCCCAGCTCTAGTGCCTAAGACATGGACTTTTAAGCTATGAATTTCAACCCATTAATAAGTCAGGAAATCAATTTATAGGCTCAACAAACATTTTTTTATGAAAAGGAATAGACTAGACAAGACCAGACTAGAATAGAAAACATTGAAATAAGTTGAACATAGTAAGAGTACTAATGTTTTCTGGAATGATTATTTCAGTAACATATGTGGGTTGTGATATAAAATGTAATTGTTACTATAGGTAACAGCCAGGCAAGTTGAAAGTGAGTGAGTCCCGGAGAGTGAGTAGACAGGTGCTCTTACCTGCTGGCCTTTCCAGTGTGGAGACCAGTCAAGGTGGCCTCTAACGTTTCATCTTGCCAGCTGAACATTCCCTGCTTCTTTCTTCCCTTGTTCCCCGTATGATGTGGTAGTTGGCTGTGTGCCCTTGGAATTTTCTCTGCATCTCAGGAAGTGACAGTTACCGACATACTCTGTTGCCACATTTCTCTCTCACCAGTTGATGTCTCAGGACTTTGGCCCAAGAATGCCAAAGGGAAATGGAGAAAGAGGAGGAGAAGGTGGGGGAGGAGGAGGAGGAGGAGGAGATGAAGGAGGGGTGAAAGTGGGTGGGGAGGAGAAGGAGAAAGAGGAGGGGAAATGGGGGAAGAGGAGGAGGAGGTTGGGGGAGGGGCGAGCTCCTTGTCCGTCCCCCCCACCATGTTCCATTGATCACCACATTCTCTTCAAGGTGCTCAAAAATTAACCCTTCCATAACCAAGTCCAAGATGGACAACATGCTGACCTGTCCATAGTCTGTAAAATCAACTTCCTCTCCATTTCGAAAAATGAATGCCTGTAGCTGGCCAGCATTTTTTTTCCTAACACATCTTCCTTTCTCTAAGATTCTTCTAATTTCAACCAGTCACAACTTCAGAGTCTCATGTGCAATTTGCCTCAGTAATTTGCAGCATAATTCGTTTATTCCTGAGATCTGAATTCAGAGTAGCTGCACGTTTCTTAAAAGCTCATCAGCTTCCACTGTCACTTAGCAGTGCTCATTCTTTCTCTGCATTGTTCCACCCTCCTCCTTGTCAGAGGAAGCAGACAGAAGCAGGTCTCTCCCAACTCTGCCTTCACTAGGCCGTCGAGCTTCGATTTCACCATCTACTCCAAGCTCTGGGTCTCTCTCTCCCTCCCTGATCTTGCCTGAGACAGCTGTAAGCCCTTTTTGTGGCTTTTGAAGTGTTTTGCACACCTCAGCTCCTCTCCCCAACACGCCTCTTGTAGTCACTCTGGGTAGTGTGCTTTTCCTCAATTTTCTGCAAGAGTCTTTTTTTTTTTCTTTTTTAGGCTGCGTTGGGTCTTTGTTGCTGCTTTCTCTAGTTGCAGCGAATGGGGGCTACTCTTTGTTGCAGTGCGCCACCCTCTCATTGCGGTGGCTTCTCTTATTACAGAGCACGGGCCCTAGGGCACACGGGCTTCACTAGTTGTGGCATGCGGGCTCAGTAGTTGTGGCGCACGGGCTTAGTTGCTCGGCGGCATGTGGGATCTTCCCGGACGAGGGCTCGAACCCCTTGTGCCCTGCATTGGCAGGCGGATTCTTAACCACTGCACCACCAGGGAAGTCCCTGCAAGAGTCTTTTTAAAGCTTGAGCTCATTCAGTCCACAGCTACTTTAGAGTCTTTAAATACTCCCCCACTCCCTCCCTCCTTGGAACCTGTTGTGATGGCAGGGACGAGTTTGTTTTGGAGAGCCTCTCACTGTCAGGAGTGGTCCTCCCTGGAAAGGTCACATGTCACAGAAACACAGTGGGCTGTTTTCTATCCAGGTTTCCTAACATGTGCCTTCCTCACAGTATGCGTCCAATCAGATCCAGGTTTTCATTTCTTGCTGATCAAGAATGCTGGGACGACACAACCCCTTTCTTTTTTGGACAGAATATCAGCTCTAAAAGTAATGATTTACCTTGTTGCCTCTTATTCCCCTGCGAAAGCAGTATCCAATCTAGTGAGCTTATCAGAAAATCGCTGAATACAGCTGGGCAAGCTATAAAATAAAAGTTTGAGATCTTCCTTTTTTGCTTTTTCTAAAAGAACCCTTTTTGAGTAATAATAATAGTTGTTAAATCCTACTGAGTGCTGATTTTTTGCCAGGCAAGTCTCCAAGCTCTTGAAATGTACGATTTCATTTAATCCTCCAACAACCTTTTCAGACAGAACCCATTATTACTTCCATTTTACAGAAGAGGACACTGAAGCAGAGAGGTGAAATCTGTCCACGATCATAGAAGAAGCAAATGGCAAAGGCACGACTGGAACACAGGCCACTCAACTCATGGTCTGTGCTCTAGCCCACCATGTCATATCAACAGATACCCTTGATCTTGAAATTTATTTATTTCCATTCAATATTATGCCTGCTGGTCTCACCTAGGACATGGAGCATATAAATGTCTTCTTGAGTTTTGATTATCTCTAAACTCATGAACACTTCTACTTTTATGCCAGAAATGTCTGCTTTCTCTATCTACCTCTATTATGCTTCTTATGACCCCCTTGCACTGCAATCATCTGTGGCAATCACATGTCTGTGAGCTCCTGGGTTTTAAGGTCCATTACTTAATTCATTTTGGAGTCTGTTGAATGAATGAATGAGCAAATGAACTCTGTGTATTCATTCACATTAGCAACTTTAAACATGTTGGGTAAGTTGACTCTAAGGGGGAAAGAACAGCACCTGTGTTTTTCAAAAATGTTGCTATCTTTTCCTGATAGGGTTGACCTTTCCAAGTAGGCTGCCTGGTGGAATGTTGTAAAATTCCCTCTTCCCACAGATTCTCACACATGCCTCTAATTTCACAATTAGAGATTCATTCCTTGACCTATGTCTTACCAGCCATTTGTATCTTAGTGACTCCTCCTCCAAAGGAGAAGGATTTCATAGAGCCTGGAGGAGAGCACATGAAGGCCATAAAATCTAAGCAAAGGAACACAGGGGCCTCTGAGAAGGGCTGGGGGCTGGGCAGTGTACTGGGAGTGGAGACCCTGAGTTCCACAAGCAGAAGACCCTTGAATAATAAAAGAAAGGACCCAGAAGTGTCCTGTTAGGTGACTCTCAAAACATTTTTCGATAAGATGTTGGCTCATAATTTTAAAGCAGAGAAGAAACTTAAACCAAATCAGCTTCTTTAAAAATGAAAGTCTTTATCAAAGCAGTTCTTTACGAAAATGGCCTCAAGGGCCCGTGAGCCACAACTACTGAGCCTGCGCGTCTGGAGCCTGTGCTCCGCAACAAGAGAGGCCGCGATAGTGAGAGGCCTGCGCGCCGCGATGAAGAGTGGCCCCCGCTTGCCGCAACTAGAGAGAGCCCTCGCACAGAAACGAAGACCCAACACAGCCAAAAATAAAATATATTAAAAAAAAAAAAAAAAAAGAAAAGAAAAGAAAATGGCCTTAAAGACCTCAGTTAAAGATCTGAGGAATTAGACCAAAAGAGGTCAATTTCATATGTGCTGTGTGTATCTATAAAGACGTGGACCAAATTGCTGAGTCGGCAGAAGAGGCTAGCTACACTCCAAGTGCCCACTTCTGAGAGCCCGTCCCAGCTTTATCTCGGCTCAGTGCCCACCACTCCTCTCAGCACATTTCTGACTTTCCTGCCATTCACACCCAGTGCTGGTTTAGAAATAAAAGTTTGCTGTTATCTTGAGTGAGTGATTTAGCCCTTCTTTCTTCATTTCCTTAAAAAAAAAAACGGTTCCATTAGCTTGCTGGGTGGCAGCCTTCCATTCCCCACCCCCACCTCTGTCCCGCTTCTGCTGCCAACTCTCTCTGGGCATCTTGGGCCAGCAATTTCAGCTCCCTCTGCCTCAGTTTCTGCATCTGGGCTTGGGGATTGGGGGTGGGGCGAAGGAAGTGATTATTTCATTAGCAAAGTGCATTTCATTACCATTAGCATCTTCCTTCCCTTCTTCCTCACTGGGATATTTTGAGAACTAATGAGATAATGGTCTGCAACTGGTTGGAGCCCCTCAGAGGGAGTTAGATTGTACCCAGGACACTGGCCCCACTTCCTCCTAAGTACTTCTGGTAGTTAACAATGCTCATGAGTTTAGATCCAAGGAGTGATCTCAGCCACAGCCGCAAGGCGCACACATTGTCTCCCGGTCAATTACCACAAGAAACATCCATGTTATTCACCGGTTTCATTCTATCTCCAAGCAAATGAATAAAGTAAATCTATAGCAATCCTGCTTGAGACCAAGAATTTCGTATTTTAAAATGGCAAGTAGTAAATAAATAAGAAACAAAAACCTACTCAATTCTGACCTGGAAGAAAGAGGTGGCACAATGTACTTGCAGTTAAGTGTGCTAAAAAAAAAAATCCAAATTCACATTGAATAAAATACATCTGTGTAAGGGATGCTCATCTTCCTGGATGCCTCTGAGAAGCACACCACGGTAAAGGGGGTTCACTGGGGCCACGGAACATGAAAGGAAAAGACACGGTTCTCTAACAAGCACACAGAGATCAACCTAATTAACCGATTTATTTGGAGTGGGGGCAGATTAGGAAATCTGTTCCAGTGTCTCTTTGATGAAATTGATAGGCAAGTTTGGTGTAAATAGGTGGGGAGAAAGAGAGGGGGAGAGAGAGAAAGAGAAAGAGAGAGGAATGAATCTCAAGCAAGCAATTCCTTCCATGTCTCTGGTTGGTAGATTTTGAGGACAGCCCCCTCTCCAGTTTCACAGCTTTGCAAATTTAACTGTTTCTCTGTGTTCCGCTGAAATACTTCATTTTAGAATCCCACAAAATGATTTTGTCTCCTGTTCATTTGTATTTGGAATTTAGAGTCTGACATCCATCCGAGCGGCGCAGGCTGTGGGAATTAGGGAAATAATGTTAGAGAGCTATTTAGATTTCTGCTTCTCATTCTACAAATATAAGGGGAAGATTTTAAATATTAGATAGAGAAAATAAAATATGGATAAAGAAGTATTCACACTCAGTCTTTATAGAATAATCATTGCAAACCTTTTCCAAATCTTTCTCCTAATTTTGCTTCAAATATTGTAGTAGCCTCTCTTTAGTTTCTATGGCTACATTCACTCTGTAGGGTTATGTTGGGCAAAGAATTTGAGCACAAACAGCTCCCACTATGGCTTTCAGCCCTGGGATCCTGACAGCTGGGAAGTGCGTGGCAAGTCATCTATTACAAATAAAGAAGAATTGAAGTTTATCAATGATTTATTATATGGTATGTAAGCAGAATATTTCAAGATTATTACCATAAGGGTATCTCTCACTCACCCAAGTTCCAATTTGATTTTACTTCCTTTTCTTCTCTTTTGTATCAGAGTTGAATTAATTCTACTCAAGTTCTGATGCAATCATCAATCCCCAAAAGGCCCCTCTTTTATCATATATGGTTTTCTCTCCTACTTCCTGATCCCCACTCCAATCTCCCCCACTCCAGACCCCCTGACTCCTATTTTTATTTAGACATATGCATATACCTACTTGAATAATACATGGTATTGCTTTGTGTGTGTGTGTGTGTGTATTTAATTACAAAAGGCAATGTGCTAAAAATCTCATTCTCTTTCTTACTTTTATCCAACTTTATGCTTTTGCAATCCATCCTTGTTGTTGTATGTAAATCTAAGTATTACAGCTGACAGCTTACATATAACCACATCTGCCCTTGTCCTAGAGATGGACTCCTGGTTGACTCCAATTCTTTGCTGCTAGGAACACTCTCAGAGCTGTCCCCTCATGGATTATCCCCCCTCCAGTAGTTCGGGAGGGTTCCCATTTCCCTGCATCCCTTTCAGCACTCGATATTAATAAGATTTCCAATTTTTGACAATCTGATGATTTTAAAGAGGATTGCATTGTAATTGAAATTTGCATTTCTCTGATTACTAATGAAGTGAGTATCTCTTCATATGCTTATTAGCAATTTGGATTTCTCCCCTGAACTGCCTAAATCCTTTGCCTACATTTTCCCTATGTGGGTTTCCTCTATTTTTCTTGCCAACCTGCAAGACTTTCTTGGGGCTTTAATTTCTTATTGATTTTTGGACACTGCAAACATCTTTCCCCAGTGCTATCTGTCATGTAGGTTAACTGTTTTGAGCTGAAATCTTTACTTCTGATGTAGTCATACCCATCAATTTTCCTCTTATGGTTTATGTTGTTTGGGTCTTGCTTAAGAAATTTTCTTCAGACCCCAGAGCCACAAAGATATTCTTCTACATACTCCTGATAAAATACATATCTCTTCCCTTCATTCTTAGGTCTTTAATCCATTTGGATTTTATTTTTGTATATGTTGTAAGATGGGAATCCAACTTTTTTTCCACATGGTGAGTCAGTTCTCCCAACACCATCCACTAAATGATCCATCTTCTCCCCACTGGTTTGGGAAGAAGTTTTATTATATACAAGTTTCCCATGGAAACATGGGTCAGTGGATAAGCTCTCTATACAATCTCTTTGGCCAGTTTGCATGTTCTTGCACCTCTACCCCACAGTTTTATTATGGTAGTTTTGAAATATGTCTTAGTCAATATGTTTTCTTCAATGGGAGAGAAGGGTAAGGCAGCAGTTAGTAGACTGGGAGTTTTATATAATCCCACAATCTCTCTTATCCTTGTCCTAACCCATTATTCCTACACTAAGTCACCCATGGGAGGGTATCCTACATGTGAACGTCATCTGCAATGTACATCAAAAGGGGGAAAAAAAGACTAAAACATCTAAGCGATCACCTGTTTGCCCTGCACAATTCTTTGGAATTCAAATCATATGTCCTTCGAAGATAAGAGAGTGAATATTTTTTACTCTTAATCTTGAAAGTTATTACTTCAAAAACCTATAAAACAATTCTTCCATGGAAATGAAAGATCTTCAGGGATGATTTCACTGTGTCTCCAAAATTTACGAAGAGGATAATATGTATGAAGCCACTGAGGGACAAAGTTGCTAGTAATTTGTTCGTTCCAACAGCCAATCTGTAGTAGAACTGAAACTACAACCCAGATTTCCTGAGACTTCCTTGTCAGCTTTACAAATTGGTATCCAATGTCTCCTGTGTGCTTAACATCACTGCATGGAGTAGAAAAATGAATAAACAAACATGGTCTCTGCCTACATATTAATCAATCAGTGACTTGTCAGGAACCTGGGTTGTACCCTCACTCATAAAAGGATGGACCTATTATGAAGCTGGACAGTTTTTAGTCCATCCTATCAGCCAGAGGCCAATTCAAATACATTTTACACAGATCAGCTGGCAATCAGCTAAAAATTCTAACTAGATCCTGCCATGCTGGATTTACTGGCCAAATATAGACCTTGTCTCTAACTCAGATGAGACAAAATGGCGTGCCAAGAATATCCTTCCAGAACAGGACTGAGATTGAAACTGCACTAAAGTTTCTGGATACTTGTAGTTGAAAAATTTCCAGATGAAGGAAAGCACAGAATATTCAGGCACAGAGGGGAAGGAAGGAAAGAAGGAGGGAAGGAAGGAAAGAAGGAAGGAAGGGAAAAAGGGAGGGAAAAGAAAAGAAAAGAAGAAAGAAAAAGAAAACAAAAAGAAAAAGCTGGTGCTCCGTCAAGAATAACTAGGAAAAGAAGACAGAATACAGCAGGAAGAGACACCACAAAAGAGCCTTGTCCCTTCAATGTCCCTGACTTCACCAGAACCTGAATTACGTGGAATAAATATCAGCACTTAAACAGCAAAAATAGGGGGCGGCTGACACACAGAAAGTGTTCAATAATTATTAGTATTTTTTATAGTAGATAATTATCACTTAGAAATAATGGAACCAAGGAGTGAGTCAAACTATCACTTACAATCATGAAATAAACTGAATATTGTTCACATTATTTGTTATTTTTTGTTTTCCCTTAAGTCATATTCCTGAAGGAATTATCCCATTTAAAAATAATCTGGGCTTCCCTGGTGGCGCAGTGGTTGAGAGTCTGCCTGCTAATGCAGGGAACACGGGTTCGAGCACTGGTCTGGGAGGATCCCGCGTGCCGCGGAGCAACTGGGCCCGTGAGCCACAACTACTGAGCCTGCGCGTCTGGAGCCTGTGCTCCACAACAAGAGAGGCCGCGATGGTGGGAGGCCCGCGCACCGCGATGAAGAGTGGCCCCCGCTTGCCGCAGCTAGAGAGAGCCCTCGCACGAAACGAAGACCGAACACAGCTATAAATAAATAAATAAATAAATAAATAAATAAAGTAGCTATTAAAAAAAAAAATAGGTCTCTCTAAGCTACAGGAAACAAGATTCTTAAATTTAAAAAAAAAAAATAATAATCCATGTGTTGTCAATCAGAGCAAAAAATAAACCTAAAGCTAAGGAAAGGAAAACCACTCTATTATTTGATTTTTTAAATTTCAGCATATTCATATTTTGAATTCTAACTCAGTTTTCATAATTATTCAAAATTGTCTGGTGGACTAAGAGTAACATGAAAGGATATTGATAGTTTATTAAAATTTAAAAGCAGGTTAGATAACAGAATAATGTATCACTTAAGATTTCAGAGCCTAGAGGCAGACTGCTTGGTTCAAATCCCACCTCTTCCACTGAAATAGCTATGTAGCTTTGGGCAATATTTTTAACCTCTCCATGCTTCAGTTTCCTCATCTGTAAAATGAGAATAGAAATTAAACCTACAGCATAGGATTCTTGAAGTTATTCAATGAATTAATACATGGAAAATCAATCTGAACAGTGTCTGTTACATAATAATAAGTCAAGAAATATTAGTTATGATTAACATCCTAACAGTATCATCCCATATCTATCTGTCTGCATAGAAAAATCTGTAAAGGTAGACCATCAAATTTTAACAGTGTTTATCTGTGGAAGGTGAGATTATGGATTTTTCTTCTTCTTTCTATTTATCGGCATTTCTCTAATTTTTCCAACCATGAAAATACATTTATTTTGTAATAAGGAGAAACAAGTTCTTTTAAATTTTTGACAAAAGATCTGTGAGATGGGGAGAATGGCACATCCACATAATCAAGGGTTACCAGCAAATAAACAGTCTAGCAAGGAGGTAAAGTTTTGAGTTCTATCCCAAAATAATCAGGGGGTTAGGGAGCTGATGAGGTTAAAAAAATCAAAGTGGAGGAGAGTGACATTCTTCTCCAAATTTTTGTTTTGTGCTTAAGGTTAAGGTTCAATACAGCAGTAAAATGAACAAAGAAATGAAGTACTGTGAAGGGTCACAGGGACAAACAAGGGCTGGCTCTGGAGTTTTGAAAGGCATTGGATAATTTCATGACAATTAATAACATCTGCAGTCCTGCTGGGCAGGCTAATGGCAGGGGTAATTAGAGCCTGTGCTCCAAGACAGATGACTGCTTGTCAGAGGGAAGAGCAATTCCACCTGGGGCCACATTGCTCAGGCATAGGCAGGGCGAAGAGGGGGTGGGTCAAGGGGTGGGGCCTTGCCTGGAAGAACCCTACCTGATCACAGCAAATGAATGACCTCCTCTGGCCTTTGTGGGCAGATTCTCATCTCACAAAGGAAACAGTGGATGCAGGTGCTGCTCAAGTCTTGGATCTGGATGTAAAACCGGCCCACCCTAATATCCTGCAGTGAAATATTTCACACTACACATACCCAGGATTTAGGCTTAAAAAATACATTCAGTTCAAAGAAGTTGTGAAATCCACAAATTCTATTATTAACCCAGCAGTTACCCAGCAATGATTATGCACTGGGGGGATGATGTTCCAGTTACTAAATTAACAAGTGATCATTTCAAGACATAATCTTTCTTCAAGGACAAAGAGAACAATGGGTTTCATGTGAATATTTTGGTCTCTCCTTGTCTCTAAACCAGCTTACGTTGTTCAGTTCTTTAATCAGGATGACTGATATATCTTTTCTAAAATCTTTATTATAAAATGAAAACATGTATTTTCAAAGTGATGGTTTCCATCTAGATAAGTCTCAGAATGAATCCTTCCATCCACAAGATGGTTCACCATAAAGAATGTTAAAGGAGAACACTTGTAATGCCACTTAGGAGTTTGTCCCAATAATTTTACCTAAGCAAAAACTAAATTAAACAACTATATCAGTAGACTTCTTTTCTTTCTCAGAGAATGTTAGACCTCCTAGAGTAATGGAAATTAAAAAAAAAAAAAAATGGGACCTAATCAAACTTACAAGCTTTTGCATGGCAAAGGAAACCATAAACAAAATGAAAAGACAACCTACAGAATGGGAGAAAATAATTTGCAAATGATGCGACTGACAAGAGATTAATCTCCAAAATATACGAACAGCTCACACAGCTCAATATCACACACACACACACAAAAACCAAACAACTCAATCAAAAAATGGGCAGAAGATCTAAAAGAACGTTGCTCCAAAGAAGACATACAGATGGTCAAAAGGCACATGAAAAGATGCTCAACATCACTAATTATTAAAGAAATATAAAAGAAAACTACAATGAGATATCACCTCACACCAGTCAGAATGGCCATCATCAAAAAATCTACAAATAATAAATTCTGGAGAGGGTGTGGAGAAAAAGGAACACTCCTACACTATTGGTGGGATGTAAATTGGTACATTCACTATGGAAAACAGTATGGAGGTTTTTAAAGAAAAAAAAAAAACTAAAAATAGAGCTACCACATGGTCCTGCAATCCCTCTTCTGGGCATATATCCAGAGAAAAACATAATTTGAAAAGATACATGCACCCCAGTGTTCTAGCAGCACTATTTACAATAGCCAAGACATAGAAGCAACCTAAGTGTCCATCAACAGATGAATGGATAAAGAAGATGTGGTATATATATACAATGGAATATTACTCAGCCATTTAAAAAAATGCAATAATGCCATTTGCAGCAACATGGATTGACCTAGAGATTATCATACTAAGTGAAGTGATCCAGACAGAGAAAGACAGGTATCATATGATATCGCTTATATGTGGAATCTAAAAAAAAAAAAAAAATGATACGAATGAACTTATTTACAAAACAAAAACAGACTCACAGACATAGAAAACAAACTTATGGTTACCAAAGGGGAGGGAGGGAGGGATAAATTAGGAGCTTGGGATTAAAATATACACTACTATATATAAAATAGATAACCAACAAGGACCTAATGTATAGCACAGGGAACTTTACTCAACATCTTCTAATAATCTATAATGGAAGAGAATGTAAAAAAGGAACATACGTATATATCTGAATCACTTTGCTGTACACCTGAAACTAACACAACATTGTAAATCAACTACATTTCAATAAAAATTTTTAAAAAAGAATGTTAGACTTCTTCATGCAGTGCTACACAACTCTAAAAAAAGAATCCTAACCAACTTCAATTTAAACATTTTAGATCCAACAAAAGCATTTATCTCAAATTTCTCCTGGAACCCCTCTAAAATGACAGAAAAGGAATTGAAAATGTTTAAAAGCAAAAACCAGAAAAGTTGATGACAGTCGACCAGTGATGTCAATGAACCATTACAGGAAAGAAAGCATACGTATGGGATCTGGGACTTCCTTTTCTAGCAATATGACAGACTAGACATTCTGACAAACTATAGCCAAAACACACTGATGTGCTAGGTAAATTACATGCAAGCAAGAGACAAGGAGATGGAAAATATGAAGACAGGTTAAGAAAAGTGGAAGACCAAGTGAGAAAAAAAGAAGAAGAAAATAGAGAAAGCAGAGGAAATGCAAATGTTATTGAACAAATATTGATGAAAAGCATGAATCTACTGATTCGGGAAAAAATCCATCTCAGAAGAAATTCACCAGGTTAATAATCTCCTACTTTTTTTAGTTGGGTGGTAAATTCATGGGTGTTCATTGCATTATTGTGCTTTTAATATACATGTATGTTAAATATATTCTTCAAAATGTATTCATAATGACATATGTTAGTAAGTTAAAGTATTTTGAGAAGCATGAACCACTTAGGCCTCAGCTTTCTAGTCTTTGCTAGGTTCCTTTAGAAGAGTGAGGAAGGTTGGGGAACCAACAAAAAGCAAGTCTACATATATGCAGGCGCCTGGAAAGCCTCAGAGGCTGGATGCACAACATACCTGCGAACACAGGGGTGAAGGATAAGGCCGAAAACTAGAAGACTGGTTAAAAGTCTGTACAATGAATAATTAGAGCCAGATTCCATCCCTCCACATACGTAGCCAGAAGGCTGTCCTTTCTTTACCCGAGAAGATTGGAGGATTTCTCTCTGGAAAAATTGAGTCAAAAGGGATGCCTTGGGGACACCAAACTTAGCTAAAAAACTTCTTGAAAGCCTCCTGGCTTTAATGAGTTCCTTCTCCCTCCCCCATAACCCCTCACCTTGTTTAGCTCCTATAATTCTAGCTTCCAGAGCTCTAATCACTCCCACTCTAACTCCAAGACCAGAGAAATGAAGAAATGAAATGACCCAAAAGAGAACATCTACATTCTCTTATTTCAATAGAAAGGATTGATGATAAAGTTGAGGAACTCTTCCAAGAAGTAGAATAAACAAGGTGGAAAATTGCAGGGAAAAGATAAGAAAATGTGAATATCAATCAAGAGGTCCAACATAAAAGTAGCAGGAGTTCCAAAAGGAGAAAAGAGAAAAACAGGAAGGGGAGAAACTATTAAAGAAATAACACAAAAAATCCTGCAAATTAAAGGACACAAGTATATAGCTTGAACGGGCCCATTGAGTACCCAGTAAAATGAATAATAAAAAAATCCACCCCAAGTCATTATGAGTGAAATTTCAAAAAAGTAAGAATAAAAAGAAGATCCTAACAGCTTTGGTGCAGGGAGTAGGAGGAAGAGGTACATATAAAAGAACCAGGAATATTATCAGACTTTTCAATGGCCCCAATAAAACCTCATTGACAGCAGAGTGATGCTTTCAAATACACGGAAGAAAAAATATTTCCTACTTAGAGTGTTATACCCAGCCAAGTTATCAATCAAATGTGAGCATAGAATAAAAGATAATTGAAGCACACAAGTTTATCTTGCATGCACTCTTTGTTAGAAGTTGTGCTCCAGTAAAACAAGGAAGCAAACCAATATGGGAGCCAAGAAAAAGTGGAATCTAACACAGGAGAGAGATTGAAGGAACTCCTAAAATGATGGAAAAATCAAGCAATAAAAATAGAGGCATGTTATTTAGAAATTTGGGGATGAATACCAGAAAAAAAAAAAAGTAGAAAAACCTGAATGTGGTTGCCTCAGGAGAATGGAACCTGGGATTGAGTAAGTGTGGGGCATGATGGCTATTTTTCAATGTGTCTTTGAGTACTATTGGATTTCTGAAAATCTATATGCATATATTAAGTGAAATTTTAAAACATTTAAATAAAAAAAATCTAGCCTAGGACACCTGGGAACCTAGTCCTTTTTTAAAAGTATCAGCTATAGCTTATTTTTATATATTCAGTTTTGCCATTTAAGCAAAGAAGCACATTAGAGAAAAACTGGAAACAATAAAGAAATGGAAATAAAGAAATATATTACCCATAATCCCATAGTCCCACTTTAATCATTCCCTTAACAGGCTTTTCACATGTAAATTTATAGTTGCGGTTGTGGCTTCCACACAGCTATCCTGCTTCCCCCCTACGACATTATATCATGATTAATTTCCAGCTTGCTGCATAGGCTCATAACCATCTTACTTAATGGCTTGATGACTTTTTGATTTGAGTGTCCAATAACATGGATCACCACCCTCCCTCCCTACCTCATGTTGTTCTTTTCTCTGTTCTTTAGACTCTCCAAGCCCGTGTTCCTCTAAAGCCCTCAGCCCTGGGATGCTTTTCCTCAGGATGGCTGCTTGGCTGTCCCCCTTCGAAAATCAGCTTAAATCCAGCTCCCACAAGACCTTCCTTTACCCTCAAACTGAAATAAGTCTCTTTTTTTTTTCACATCCTGTTTTCATTGTGGCAGTTTTTACCCAGTCCTTTCCTTTTTTATTTCTTGGTTTATTTATTTATTTATGGCTTGTCTCTTCAATAAACTGTAAGGTCCATGAAATCAGGAATTATATATGTCCTTTTTCCCACTCCATGTCCAGCACAGAGAGCAGAGAATGGCACAAAGAAAGTACTCAGTACCTATGTGAGGGGATGAATGAATGAGTTAATAAGTGACTGACCGATGAACAGATGAAAAGCTAACTGCTTCAGGCCACAGAGAGAAACCTGAGGCCAAACAGGAATAAACAGTGAGTCTGGAGATCTGCTCCTAGGCCTGGCCACCACTAACCAGGTGCATGACTTGGAATAAGGCACACTTCACCTCTCTGTGCCTCATCTTCTCACCTATGAAATGAGAGGTTGGAGAAAGTGGCCTCCATCATCTGTTTCAACAAGTACTGAGGTCTGCACCTTTGCAAGTCACTTTAGTAAAGATTTCTGTTGTGAGTTTTGGAAAATAACTTTTTGGTTCCATTTCCGAGGATGATGGATGAGTAGGAATTTCAGTCAAACAACTATACGTTTTTTTCTGCA
Organism: Balaenoptera ricei; assembly: GCF_028023285.1. Classification (NCBI taxonomy): domain Eukaryota; kingdom Metazoa; phylum Chordata; class Mammalia; order Artiodactyla; family Balaenopteridae; genus Balaenoptera; species Balaenoptera ricei. The sequence continues at coordinate 35,510,489 of NC_082643.1, forward strand.
TGACAACAAGCAATTAGTTTTAATAGTTCTTGTCTCTGTCTTTTCTCTCATGAGAGAGAGAAATGCATTCATTGATCAGGTAAATGAGGCAGCCTGCAATTGGAGAATGCCTTGACATACAGAAAGTTTCTTGATAGGCAATGATTCTTTAGGGAAACCGTATGGAATGGTGGTTGTCTTCATCCATTTGGGCTGCCATAAGAAAATACCACAGACTGGGGTGGCTTATAAACAATAGTTCAGGAGGCTGGGAAGTCCAAGCTCAAGGCACTGGCATATTCAGCATCTGGTGAGAGCCCACTTCCTGGTTCCTGTCTTTTTGCTGTGTGCTCACATAACGGAAGGGAATGAGAAAGCCTCTCTGGGGCCTCTTTTAAAAGGTCACTAATCCCATTCATGAGGGCTCCACCCTTTGATCTATCACCTCCCAAAGGACCTACCTCCTAATACAATCACAGTGGGGGTTAGGTTTCAACATATGAATTTTAGGGGGACACAAACATTCAGACCATAGCAGTGGTTAAGAGCACGTCTGATGTCAGGCATACTAAGGTTCACGAACTTGGGCAGGTTACTTAGACAGAGAAGGTAGCATAGTGGTACTAAAAGCTAGAGCTAGACTGTTGGGATTGAGTCCCAGCTCTGCCGCTTAGAGCTGTGAAACCCCTCATGTCTCAGGACCCCATCTGAAAATGGAGTTGAGAAAGTTCCTACTTCATAAGGTTGTTGTGAAGATCAACAAATATCAAATTTATAGGACACTTTGGACAGCAGGAACTGAGAACACACAGTCACCACTATTTGAGTTTGCTGCTGTTGTTGTCTTATTGTTGCTTAATCCCTCCAAGTCTGTTTCTTCATTCATTCATTCAATGAATATTTACCAAGTGCATTTGAAGAAGCATCGTATCACTTGATTAACTTAAGACAAAGCTTCTGAGCCTCAATTATATTGCCATTAGCGTATAGGACTGGGGTTAGGAGTGCTAATCTCTCTTGCAATAGTTCTCAAATACACCCCCTAGCAGTATACTTGGGGGAGAATTGCCTTTTGAGTGCGCTGGTCACCCATGGGAGCACTCTCCTCCACCACTCTGCAGCATCCCCACCCCTCCATCGTCCTATCAGAGGTCAGCCCACTATGTGCTCAAGGTCAACTCTCCTGATTCCCATCTGGGCCAGAACAAGCAGGGGAGATAAATGATAGGGAGAAGGGAGACAGCAACTCAAAGGCGCGAAATACATTCAGACATTCAGAGAAAGAAAGAGGTGGGTGATAACATACCAGAAGATATGAATTTGGAATCTGGTGTTCATCTCAACTTTCACTCTGTTATTTCCCTCATCTCCATTCCTAATCATGTGACAATACTTCTGGAGCAAGGATTTGGACCAAGGATCAATGATCAGTGAGTGAAATATAAAATATTTAGAAGTAAATAATGTCAAATTTATAAGGAAAGTAGTATAAAAATTGCTAAGATGATATTTATTCACTTGCACATAGAAGAATTAAAAATTTAAGCTTATAATTAAATGAAAGTAGAGCTTGAGATTATAGCCATTGAATAATTCTTGGATCAATAACTAAAATTTATCATTGTGGACTATTTCTATTTCTCCTATTCCATATTCAGAATTAACATCAATGATTATGTTCTGTCCACCCGTTTGAAGTAGGATTTCAAAATTCAAACAGAACTCATAATTTTCTTCCACAAGCCTGGTATTTTTCCATGTTTCCTATCTCCATCTAAATAAGTCATAAAACCTAGAAGTTATTCTTCACACTTCAGCAAATCCTATCAAACTGAGCACACAAATATCTCTCAAATTGGTTGATGTTTTTCTTAGTTCAAAATAGTTATGTTTAGGGACTTCCCTGGTGGTCAGTGGTTAAGACTGCACACTCCCAGTGCTGGGGACCTGGGATCGATCCCTGGTCAGGGAACTAGATCCTGCATGCATGCCGCAACTAAGAGCCCACTTGCTGCAACTAAAGGTCCCATCTCCCGCAACTAAGACCCAGTGCAGCCAAATAAATAAATAAATATTCTTTTTAAAAACATTTATGTTTAGAATATTAAAAGAAAAATATAAAAAATAAAATCTATAAAAATTAAGAAGGAATCATTAAACAAAAACAGGCAATGCTATAATAAGAATAATAAGAATATGCTATAATAATGCTATAATAAGAATAGGTGGATGGGGAAACCAATTAGGAATCTCAGAAATAAACAAAAAGTCACTAAAATATAAAAAAATCAGTAGATGCAATTAAATTTAAATTGGATATAGTCACAAAGATATTTAGTGAGTGGGAAGACAGTCCTGCAGAAATCACCCAGGATACAACACAGACAAACAAAGAAATACTGAATGTGAAAAGAGGAGATAAGAGACGTGGTGTGGTAGCCTTTCTCCAAAGAGGGCCGACATTGATGTCTTCTCCCCCTGGAAGCACATGCTACTCTCCTATCAAGAAGTGGGTTTTCCCCTTCCCTGGAATACCAGCTTTTTATTGCTTTAAAAACATAAAAGATCTCAAGCAAAATAATAAAATGTTAACAATTTGTTAAATTTGAATGGTGAGTTCTTTTGTGGTTTATTTGGAAATTTTAAATGTTAACAAAATGGATTTTTTCACCAATAATTTATGGAAATCAATTCCTTTGCTTTCCCTTTCAGTCACAACCCATATGTAACTCTGCCTGTGTATGGGTCAGTGATAGTCCCTTGTTTGGTTTGGCCCTGTGGGAGGAGAAGTGAGATCCCACCACTCCCTGAATGTATGCATCAGCATTTGTGTCTCCGATGCTGCCAGATGGAGTTGGGCTGTGTCCCCCTCCTCACTCACAAATTTATGTAGGGCCGGAGAACAGGTTCCCAAGTACCTGACTATGTTTGATGTACCAAGTTCCCAAATGAAACCAAATTGCACTTTTTAAAAAAATGCAGTCCTGAGAGGAAATTTACTTAAGGAAGGTGACCCATGCTTGGAAGTTGAAGGGATGTGGGGGACCAGAGGCAGAGGAAGTTGATGCCGAGGAAAATGGGCAGAGATCTGTAGGAGTAACAAAGGAGCAACGTGCACATGAACATGAATCTGGGTCCACCAGGGCTTCTCCTGACCATAAGCCTCACCTCAGAGCCAGCCTGCTAGGCCAGGGCAAAGGCCAAGAAGGATGGCTGTTCCCAGCCCCCAGGGACCAGTGCTGGTCCCCTCTCCTGGCAGGTGGCAGCAGGCAGGCAAAACAGGGGCTGATTGATGGACAGATCTAATCCATCCCAGTGATTCTCAGGAATATTTGGGGAGGAAAACCCAAGAAAAATCTGAGCTTTCTGCTGACTTGGCAGGTAGGGTTTGGGCCTTTGTGATTTAGGGATTTGAGAGGAATCATGTCTTATTTTGGAGATACAGATAGATGATGGCTGGGCTTTAGGCTATTGACTTTATCTCCATCATTCGTACACTCAGCGAAGGGGAAGCAGAGGTGGAAATATTGCAACACAGCAACTTCCCCAAACTCCAGTGCAGTCAGTGAAGGCTCCCGGATCGCACTGTTTAATACCATCCCCCTCATCCTAGCGCTCCCCATCCCCCTACCTGCCGTATGTCCTCAGTAGAACTAGTGCCTTCATTTTTAAAGTACTTAACTTTTTTCTCTCTCCAACTAGAATATAACTCCATGACATCCAAAATTAACAGTTCTTTTCACTTCTGGTTCATAAGTTTTAGAGCAGCACCCGGTACAATGTAGGAGCTCAGTAAATATTTAAATGAATGACTGAAACTGTGCTAGGTTTAGGAGAGTCAGACATCACATATGTCACCAATACCCTCACACACACACACACACATACACACTCACACACACATATACACACACACAGACTCACACACATTACACACATACACACTCACGCACACACACACACTCACACACACACACTTCTTTCCCATGGCTCAGGTTCTTGGAAAGGAGGATATCCAATTGTGGACGATGGAAATTTGACCATAAGTAGTCATGTCAGGACGGCCTAGGTGAGAGTAAAAACCTGCCCAGTAGCCTCCCAATGCTTGCCCTTCCCAGGCCTCAGGGCCTCACACTTGCTGAATTTCAGGGGGATCTAGAGGGTAGGAGGGCCAGAAGGAATACGAATTACGCACCAACTTTCTGGTTTTAACAACAAGCTGTAACCCTGAGGGGGTTGGAGGGAAGCAGGGCCTGCACCCACCCCCAACATTCCCTAAGGACCAGAAATGAGCCGAGCCGAGGTCAGCAGCAGGGGTGGCACCCGGAGCAGGGGGCTGGGTTGACTTTCCACTTTGCTCTCTGTGGCCCCTGGAGAAGTAGTCTCCCCTCAGTTCCAAATCCCAAACTTCCAGCAGCTTCTCTAGCTCCTTACACTAGTCCAGGAAAGAAAAGAGTTTGGGGAGGAAGAAAGGAGGGGCAAGGAAGTGGGGCAGGAAGACCGAGAGCATCTCGCCAGGTGCAGGCAGGGAGGGGCTGCGGCCGGGGGAGGAGCCGTGATGGGGAGACAGGGCAGGGCTTCACTAGAGCTTTGATGCCATGCCGAGTAAGCAAATTCACTTTTCTGCCCTTGGAGGGGCTAGGAGGGGGGATTCCCAAAACAATGTCCACGGTGGACTTCTGAAGCCTGGCTGGGCCCCGCTTCTTCTGAAAGGATTTTGAGTCGTAACAGCGACAAGAACATGGTGGCCTTTTGCATGGTCCCTGGACCAGCTTATCTGACTTCCTGACCTTCAGGAGACAAGCCAGGTGACTTGGTCACCTTCTCTCCCCTTCCTTGACAGGCCCAGGTTATCAGGAGAGGATCTGCGGGGGAGGGGTTCCCTCCCTTTGGTATTTCCTATTGTACAAGCTGCCAGAGGCGATTACACTGGCGGAACTAATAACTCTGTGTATAAGCTTCTCATTCTGGTACAACAAACATAGGTTATGAGTTTCTCTCCCTATTTTAATCCTTGCTTAAAGTCTTTTCCTCACCTGTGGAATTCGGCACTTGTCCTGCTAAAGGCCTCTGTCTTTGTTCAGGCCAAAGGCACAAAGTCAAGGCCAACTCCCCACTTCAGGCCTTCTTTCTCATGTTTTCTGTTTCTCCTTCCCTCCCCCTCTCCCCGCTTCCCTTCTCCCCACCCTACTCCCTGCCCCAAACCCACTTTATTCCTCTGAAATTACTGACGCGGCCTTCCCCACTGGCAGCCTGAGTTTCCAGGCCACTGCCCAAACAACTCACAACGTTTATTCTACATGCCTCTTCCAGGCAGAAGAGGTGGCAACAAATCCTAAGTAAAATGCAAATTTGCTGCAGTGAGCTCATGCTTCTGCACAGACAGATTAGACCCACATCATTAAGTGCACGTGGACCTTCCGTGGTTAGGGGTGCTGGCCCCTGGTTTAGGGGCTGAAGACAAGGCTGGCAGGCAGCAGAGAAGCAAGGAGGGCTGGCCAGCCAGCCGTGCCCCTCTTCTCGGCCTCCCCCTATCAGGGATTTTTGCCACCTGCCGCCCGGGCTCTATTAGCCCGGCAGCCACGCCTCCGAGCATCTCATGCCCCGCAGAGGAGGAAGGTGGGAAGCAGAAATGATCACTGCCTAGTTCTGTGCCTCTTTCAGCAAAACTACCTTAGTTCCAAACTTAAAAAAATACTCCCATATGTAAGCAGCACATTTCAAGTACTGGTAAATTATCTCCTTCCCAGCCTTTATTCAGATGATCTTTTGACTTAAGATGTAAGAACCTACAGAAGAACCTTTAGATGCAGATTTCAATTAATTTTGCTCCAGATGGCTAAGGGATGGTGGGTGACCTGCAAGACTAATAATTCCTCAGTTTAAATTGAAACCACCAGAGAATAATGTGAGGACATACATTTGTCTCCAAGAGCTTAGCTCTTTTTGCCGGTACCATAGTTGTATCTGTAGCTCTGTGGTCTCAGCCCTGGCTGGGCTTCAGCTCACCGCATGGGTGTGGCCAAGCCACTTTCCCTCTGGGCCCCAGTTTCCTCAACTGTAAATTAGGAATTGATCTAAATTATTTCTAAGGTCTCTTTCAAGTTTAGAATTCTATGAATCTGAGATTCGATTTGACTAGTATTAATCCAAGTGCATTAATGATAATTAACCCTTAAACATCCCCACAAAGTTGTGAGTTATTGGTGACTTCAAGTACTTTTGCTTAAAAAGAACATTTTTTGTTTTTGTTACTTTACTTTTTTAAATTGAAGTATAGTTGATTTACAATCGTGTTAGTTTCAGGTGTAGAGCAAAGTGATTTAGTTTTATATATATGTATATATATATATGTTCTTTTTCAGATTCTTTTCCATTATAGGTTATGACAACATATTGAATATAGTTCCCTGTGCTATACAGTAGGTCCTTGTTTATTTTATATATAGTAGTGTGTATCTGTTATATATAACAGATACACAGAGAGTGTGTATCTGGGAGATATATATATATATATATATATATATATATATAATGAATATTACTCAGCCATAAAAAGAATGAAATAATGCCATTTGCAACAACATGGATGGACCTAGAAATTATCATGCTAAGTGAAGTAAGACAGAGAAAGACAAATATCATATGATATCATTTATATGTGGAATCTAAAAAAATGATACTAATGAACTTATTTACAAAACAGAAATAGACTCACAGACATAGAAAACAAACTTGCGGTTACCAAAGGGGAAGGGAGTGGGATAAATTAAGAGTCTGGGATTAACAGATAAAAAGAAAATTTTCATTGAAATATAACATACCTACAGAAAAGTGCACCTAGGGTACAGGTTGCTGAATTTTTCCCAGGCTGAACATACCTGTGTGACCAGCTTCCTGATGGGAACAGAACCTTTCCATCTCCCACAGAAACCTGGCTCACGCCCCCTTCCACTCTGAGGGTCTCTCCCAGTGCCGCACAAATAACACATTTTGACTCTACAAGTAATCTGCCTCCAAATCTGTTACTTAGGCAAATTCATAAAGAGTTCACACCTGCATTGTAATGAAAATAGGAACAAAATAAGTGATTTCAGAGAGCTAGAAGTGGTCCTTTATTACCCAGAGAAAGAGGTTGTCAAACACAAAAGAGATACACAAGAGTGTGAACTAAAGGAGAAATGTCTTAAAATATGACAATTGCAGCGCTCAACAGTATCGACGGATTGAATGTTCCTGCCTAGATGTGGAAATTGGTCCATTACTGAAGGGAAAATTGCAGCAATCAGACACATTTCCACTACACACACACACACATATACACATGCATACAGACACATACACACATACACACATGCACACACACATATACACACATACCCGTACACATGAATACACACATATACAAACATATACAATACACACATACACACACATACATACACACACACACATACACGCATACACACATGCACACAATACACATACACATACTCATACACGTATACAAATACACACAGAGACACATACGCATATGCATACATACACATATACATATACACACATACACACATACACATACATTCATGCACAATACACACATACATGAAAATATACATACATACACACACACACACTGGCGTGGTTCATTTCAGTCACTGAATCTAACTCCTTTTAGAGAAAAACGAATTTTTATGCCTTCACAAGTCATGCAAACTCACGCAAACAACATTACAAGCACAGTATAACTTATACCAAACTGTGTTTGTAATTCCCATATCAGCTTGTTGAGGAGTCACGGCTGGATCTGCCTTATCTTCACCACCCCTGACAGCAAATGTGGAGCCTGACTCCACTCTTGGGAAAGGCTCAGAGGCGAGGGAAGGGAAGGGAAGGGACAGCCTGTCCTCGGAGGTGCTGGGCTCCTGTCCCCTAGCAGGGTGGGAGGGGGGACAGCAGTTCCCGAGCTGGAAGGGTCTTCAGAAAACAGGCAGCGCAAAACCCTCCATTCACAGATGAGGAGACCAGGCCCAGGACGGGAAAGGAGTCGGCCGGGTCCCTCATCCTGTGCCCCCCACCCCACCCAAGCTGCTCCCTGTGCCCCTTTCAGAGCGCCCAAAGCAGGGGAGACAGAGGAAGCTGGGCCTGTGCCCACAGTGGTTCCCCCAGCCCGGCCTGGGCACAGCGTGCAGGTGGCCAAGACCGTCTTCTGCCCTTTCTCCTCGTTGGACGTGGGTGCAGGGGGCTGCGGCCACCCTCTCCCCAGCTCAAGCCACACCAGCGTCATCCATCCGCTCCAGTCCCCTGTCTTGTTTGGGCGAGGTCTTGTCTGGTTTCTGCTGCATTCCAGCCCCATCTGCATTCCCGTCCTCCCCCCTCCACCAAATCCGATACATGCACATCCTTGAAAGCCTATGTCTTTGTAAAATGTGTGATTTGGCTTCACGAGTGTATACATTTCTACACGACATAAATGCTGCTGTGCTTCTCTCTGCTTCTGCCCTTTTTTTACTCACTGTGGATGTTTACGTTCTCTCCATGTAGCTGTATTCACACTCACTTCATTGCTTCTAGCTGCTGTAATGTACTCAAGGGCTGCATGCATCACATTTTCCTTGTGAACTCTGCTAGCAAAGGATGAAGTTGGTAGCTCCCCTCCCAATGGCCTCCTCTTGCCCAGAGCCATGCACGTGCCCTGGCCCTGTCCTCCCCTGCCCAAGACCGGGCTTCATCTTTGGGCTTCTCCTTACCTTCTCTATCCATCAGAGGCCAACATCCAGGGGCCTGGTCCTCAGGGGCCTGTGAGGTGAGACAAATCTGATGAATTGGGTCTCACGTGTTGAGGCTGCCTCTCTCCAGTTTTCATGGAGTTGCCGAGTCTGCCCACACATACCCACCGCCACCACCATCTCCTCACCCCCAGGACTGACTTACCTCTCTACCTCCGTTCTCTCCTCATTGAGGGTTTGTTTCCTGCACCTCCACAGGACTAAAATTTCTAAATCTCTGCTTTCCACAGGTTCCTCCTCTAAACAGTAACTCTGCCCCGTGAGCAGGAACAGTTTCCCTGTCTGTATAGTTGTTAAGAGAATGAGCCAAAGCCAGAATCCCTGCGTGTAAACCGTAGCTCTACCATTGACTGGCCATGTGACCTCTGGCAAATCAGTTAACCTTTTATACCTCGATGAGAATTAAAATGAGTTAGAACATGTCAAGCATTTAGATCGGTGTCTGGCACATATTAAGTGCTCAGTAAATGTTAGCTCTTTTTATTATTACTGTTCAACCTACTGCATCTCAACACAGACTCTGGTTTATCCCCACAGAGGCCATATTACCTTCTATGCGTAGTCCCAACCTTTTTACTGGCAAAGTAAAAAAACCTTTAATCAACTGGGTTTTAATCAACCCAATCCTCTGCGTTCCTCAGTATCAAATTCAGGTTTTTCCCACTCCCCGCAGACCTCAGCTCCTAAACCACCAGAACACACTTTGTCCATATAATTTTCTTTCTTGGTTCTTGACTATACCGCACTTCAATTTGTTATATACCCTGAGTAAAACCCAGAGCTCCACAAGGCTCATTCTCAGCTCAGTGTCATGTTCAGAGAAACACAACAATTTAATTACTAATGCTTCAATTCTTTCCTTCCTCTCTCTAGCAAATGTTGAAGGAAAGACTAATGGCAAACATCATTGCAAACAATGCGAAGTCTCTCTCTATATATAACAGCCTCGGGGCTTCCCTGGTGACGCAGTGGCTGAGAATCTGCCTGCCAATGCAGGGCACACGGGTTCGAGCCCTGGTCTGGGAAGATCTCACATGCCGCGGAGCAACTGGGCCCGTGAGCCACGATTACTGAGCCTGCGCGTCTGGAGCCTGTGCTCCGCAACAAGAGAGGCCATGATAGTGAGAGGTCCGCGCACCGCGATGAAGACTGGCCCCCGCTTGCCACAACTAGAGAAAGCCCTCGCACAGAAACGAAGACCCAACACAGCCATAGATAAATAAATTAATTAATTAAAAATAATAATAATAATAATCTGTTATATATAACAGCCTCTCTCAACATCTTCCAGGAGGAAGGCAAAAGTTCTCCACTTGGCTCTTTACCACCAACTCTCCAAACCAGAAATGACCACCATCACTTCCTGCCCTCTACTCAGCCGCCAGGCGGGTCCGTCAGGATGGGTGGAAGCGGGGCCTTCACATCTCCCAGTCCTTATGCTCTGTGAATGGACGAGCATAGAGACCCCCGGTACGTCTGATTCTATCACGTCATTTCTCTGCGGAAATCTGATGAATATAATTCTCTGCTTTATAACAGTTATTTAACTGTGTAGCAGCCTTGTGGTTTGGGTAAGATTAACCACAGCTCCAGGCCCACAGTATAATCTCGTTCATGAGGCCATGGTTAAGGGATGGGCCTGAGCCACTCACCATAAGGCCTTCCCGTCCATGGTAATTGTTTAGTCCCATCCAAGAGAACTGCAGGACTTGCTTCTTAGTTGGGAAGACAGGAACTTTTCTTGCCCTGAATGGTATGTTATGCAGGTATGAGGCCTGAGGCTGTGGCAGCCTTGTTTGTTGCTAGGAGGGTAGCCGGTCTGTGGAGGAAACTGGCATGAAGGAAAGCAAAATTTGGACAATCGAGACACAAGAATCAAAACCGTGATAGAACTGTCCCTAAAATCTGCTGCATTTACCAAGGGGCTAAGCCAATAAATTTCTTTCATTGTTTGAAACAGTTTAAGCTTAGTTTGCTATTAATTTGCAGCCAAAGATATTCCAAGCTATATAGACCAGCAAGTTCATTAACTTCTCCAACCTCAATATCCTCCTTTGCAAAATGGGATTTTTAAAAATCACTTCACTTCACAGGATTTTAAAAATCTTACATCTCACAGGATTCCAGGGCATCCATATGTTAAGTGCCAGCTCTTTATCTAACACTTAATAAATAAATATTTAGTAAATGGTTTTCTTTCTCATTCCCCTACTCCCTTAAAGGATTGGCAATTTGTAGGGAGATAACAGTGTTACATATACATCCCAATTTATAGAGAAGAAAGAAGAAAAGAAAGGAAAAAGAGTGTCGATGTAAACCAAGCTCAATGGTAGGAATGTGGCGTCTAATACAAGCAAATGGGGAAGAGGACCCAGCGGGGCTCTGTGAATTTCCTCAATTCATTGTGCAAGGACCCTACCCTGTATCTCCGCCTGCAGGAGCCCCGGCTCCTGTACCTTGGTCCACACCGCCCCCCGCCGCTGCCCGAGCAGGCTGTTGTGTCAGGGGGGTGATTCTCCTAGTCAGTGTGGCTGGAACAGAAAACCATGGGCTATACAACTAGACACAGAACCTGTAGGCGACCTGCTCTCACAAAGAGACAATAACTCCTCTGCACTCACTCCTCTACTCCAGGAAATGGGTAGAGGATTCTTCAGTAAAGAATACAAAGACAGCTTTTTTTTTTTTTTTTTTAAAGAAAAACTTTCTGTTATGGAAAATTTCAAACATATGCAAAATAGACACTAGTATACTGAACTCCCAGCTTCCTGGCTGGTCTTACTTCACCCAGGTCCCTCCCCACTTACTCAGGTTCCACATTCTTTTTAAAGCAAATCCAAATCATATCATATTTATCAAGAAATATTTCATTATATATCTCTAAAGGACAAGGACTCTTTTTTTTTTTAAGCATAACTTATTGCCATCATCACATCTAAAAACTAACAATACAAGGACCAGTTTTCTGTGCTTCAAACAGTGTCCAGACCTGGTCATTCTATGATGCCAAAATGCTTTATTGTCACCTTATAAGTAGACAATACATAAAAGACTGACAAGGAATTTCATTAGATGAAGATAAATGATTCATCAACAAAAATATTATTTTAGGGACTTCCCCGGTGGTCCAATGGTTAAGACTCAGAGTTTCCTGCAGGGGGAACAGGTTCGATCCCTGGCTGGGGAACTAAGATCCCACATGTGGTGCAGCACAGCCAAAAAATAAAAATAAAAAGTTAAATAAAATTGATATATAGAACTTTAAAAATATATATATATTCTTTCATTGAATTTACTACTCTTGGAATAAAGCCTTTAAGAAAATCTCTTTACTGAGTTTTTAAACGTGGAAAAGGAATGTGTTAAAAATTAACCTGATTTAGGGGTCACAATGGCTGTTTGATAAACTGTCGATGAAAGACAATATTTGCCTCCAAACAACATATTAGAATTTTCTCCTTAAGGTGCCCATCTAATATTATATTTTCAAGGATCTCATAAGAGGTGAGGAACGTACCATCACTGGCTTTCGCCTGCACCTCCTGTCTTGGTGGGGGCATCACTCCTGCATCGCGGATGTTTCTGTACTCAGTCTAGAGCAGCTGCTTGAAGTGTGGTCGAGGGTAATGCATATTCCTTTCATTTCTCTCAGCCCTGGGCATGTGTGCTTAAAAAGACTTCC